>NC_091126.1:135507703-138492703 GCF_040183065.1 Periplaneta americana
AGCTCTAAGTCGGTCCGGCATGGATGTCACGAGATTGTGGAATAAATTCTAGTCCCCGGCGAGATCTTTCCAGGTTTCAACAACTTGATTCCACAATTCGTCTCGATTTCGAGGGCGTCGGTGGGCATAGGTGGCTATCCTTCTCTTTCTCAATTCCGCCCATAAATTTTTGATGACATTCAAATCAGATGACTTCGGAGGCCAATTAATGATTTCGATCTCGGGTCTACTTTGAAACCATCTTTGAATGCTTGCGGCATAGTGCACGGGATGGTTATCCTGTTGGAACCGCAATGTTCCTTCGGGAAAACGTTCTAGGGGCGGAAGGAATATACGAGTATTTTCCAGAATATGCTCGTAAGTTCCCGTATTAAATCGGCCATCGATGCGTTCTATAACGCCAGGTCCATCGTAAGACATCCACCCAAACACGATATCAAAATACAGTCACGAAGCTTGAGTTTTGAGGGTGCTAGAAACAATAGACTGTGACGGTACTATTTTGCATTGCCTGTAATGAGGCGATATTAGCGATCCTAGTGGTGCGCAACAATCTAATGTTTGCATATTTACTACGTATTGAGCTTCGCGACTGTATATACTAGACTATGACAATATGCTAAAGCGCCCTGATCTTTCACGTCGCTGCACATAGCGCTGATCATGTGGGAGACCATCCTCACGATAGACACGGACAGGACTTTCGTAAGCACTCGAGATGGTTGTTTCGTCGGAGAAAATTACATTTCTCCAATCGAAATCCACTCGATTAGTAACGAAGGCAAGACGGTCGACAGCTTGTGCTTCCCCCAATATTTCCATTTGCGCAGCCCTCCGGCTCCTAATACCGCGGTTCCTCAACCTGGTGATCACAGTCTGTGAAGAACTGGGAAAGTAAGACGCTGCTCTTATTCCGTTAGCAGTCCGAAAGGGGTCCTGTCGAACTTCCTCGAATAATAGAGCATCCTCTTCCAATGAAGAAATCCGGGGACGCCCAGGAATAGGGCGATTTTCGACCTCCTCTGAATTTTGGTAACGATGAACCCACCTCTCGGCTGTACTTACAGAAACACCGACCAAACGGCTAGAAGATCTGGCCCCATATCCAGCCTCAACTAGAGCTATAACTCGCTGTCTCATGTCACGTCGGTTCGCCATTACGATGAGAAATGAGAGATGATGATAATACTTTAGTGTAGACAATGACTATTTAACGTGATATAGAATTATTGACATAAGGGTCATCTTGCACAGTAAGAGTGAATAAATCAACTCTAACTTAAATATTTAAATAACAGGATGTAACAGGAAGTCCAATTGTTGCGAAGCTAATCAAATTAAAACTAATTAAGTATACAAACCCCAAGTTATGACACCACATTGCTACCTCTAATTTGTAGGTTATTAATAGAAGCATTGAATAGGTCTGTGCTTATGTATTGGACGACAAAACTAAACATCGAAAAGTTCGAATCTTGCCGAGGAATGTAACTTCTTGCTTTTTATAATGTAAATCAGACTTCTAACTACAATCACTCATATTTCTTAATATTTATTAATATTTATAGCCAACATTGAATTTGTAAATAAAAGACTTTAGAAATCTCATATGGAATTTGTGATCTGTAGTGACATAGACATAGATTATCTCTCGGAACTTTTCCGCAAAAGTAAATTAAATTCACTCCTTGGAACTGAAAATCATAGTCGTAGACTCATTTCCCCACCAGCATACAAGCTGAAGTAGCACAGCCTTTGATAAAAGTTTTGTGCACTGAATTAGACTGAATTCCTATTCGGCAGCACCTATAATAAATGGCTTGTATGAACAATATGAACAAATTCTGTTTCCAATGTTACTGAACAATTTCAAAATATTAATTTAAAAACTCAAAAAGGGTTGTGAATGCTGTATCTAGTGATTATTTACATTTATGTCTACAAAATGAATCTTGGAAAAACGTATATGATACTAGTACTACTGATATTAAGAGTAAATGTATTGTATTTTTCACTTCTTTTCAGAATCACTTCAGTGGATGTTCTCAATTCAGTGTATTGAAAAAATTCAGAAGTAAAATCATGTAGATAATGCAGGGACTTACAAATCTCATGTATTAAAAAGAAGAATCTGTATGTAATGAGCTGCAATGTAACTATCCTCATATTCTTAAATACTACAAGAAGAACAGTGTAATTTATCAAAATTTATGAAAGAGGGAAACAGAACACATTTGAATAGAAAAGCACAAAATCCAGATAATGCAATTAAAGCTATTCGGAATATTAGTAAAGTTAAACTTGTAGATATCCTAAGAAAGAAAATATTTTTTCATTAAAATTAGTGATTATAAAGGAGAGAATCCCAAATCTATTGCAAATTCTTTTAACGTCTTATAGTATATAGTACAGAAATATTATTGACAACTTAAAAATTCAAGATTTTGCAAAAGATACTGCAATTAGTTACTTAACACATGCATTTAGTAGTTTGCATTAATATATGTAATTAATAACTGCAACATTGCGTATACAATCAATCATAACATGAATTAAATTGAATGCACATTAAATTAAACACGTAGATAAAATAGTTAAAATCAACTGAAGGGGTGAGAATTAAATAATCCAAAGCCACACTTTTAACAAAAATTGTTTTGTGCGAGTGCATTTATTACACATATGGGAAAGCTACTAATAAAATATTGTAATAATTACTCAAGAAATGACATGGCCTAAGGACTCTAAACCTTTGTAATCGTTTGTCTGTATGGCTTAGGAATATATTTTTAATTTCATTTTAATTGTTAGATTTTAATATATATGTGTGTGTGTGTGTGTGTGTGTGTGTATAAATGCATTCAGTAGATTAACGTTTATAATATTATAACTTGTAATTTTGTAATTTATGTGATCATTAACACTTAATCTGAGGACTTTTTAAAACTCTATTTCAACGTTATTTAGACAAAAAAAATCGTTGTTATAGACTAAGAATCGAACTCGCTCTCTCCTGCACAACACGCAGAGATCTTAGCTTCTGAGCTATTGCAACGACACGAAAGCTTTACTTTCTGTGCGGAGTGTCGATCTAGTCATGAAGGTCCATTGTCGATTTAACTACACGAATTAAGTATATATTTGTCTCTTATTTACGTAATATGATCCTATTTTTTGCAGTTTTTGAAGTGAATTCCGCAACGATGCTAGTAACAAACCAAATAGCCTGAATTTAAGTAACTCAATATTCGTTATCTTGTGTATCAGTGCTCTGGTCTCTGATCATGCGCAGTGTTTTACATCTGAGACTTAGGAATATTCAATCGTCTCATTCCTTTTCAGGGAAACTGTACGTAGAACAAAAGAACGGTGTACATCTTCCCAATTTTTTATAAACACTGTTGTCTGCCTAAACTGTGATGTTTTTGTTCTTTCCTTGTCTCAAACATTATAATATTTATAGAGATTTAATGATTGAACTGGATTTGTAATTTCCTATATATACATATACAAACACATGCACACATATACATATATATACATATATATATACACATATACATATATTACATATACACATACATATGTACACATATGTATGTGTATACACATATATACATTTATACATATACATACATATATACATATACATACATATATACATATGTACATATACATATATACACATATATACACATACACTTATACATATACATAGACATACACATATACATATACATACATATACAAATATACATATAAATACATATATACACATACACATATACATTTACATATATACATATACACATATACATATACACATATACATATACATATATACATATGCATATATACATATACACATATACACATATACATATACATATATACATATGCATATATACATATACATATATATTTACTAAAATTCCAAGTTATTTATACGAAAAAAGTGGCTGTTAATGGAATAATTTTTAGTGCCAATATCAATACGCACATTATTTTGGAATACCATTCATTCTTAATTATGCACGGGGAGAACAAAATGCGACCAAATTTTTTTCACGTAGCCCATAATAGGAATCTTCATCATAATCGTATTGGCTACGTTAAAAATGAGGTTAATTAGTGGAAAAAATTACGAAAACTGAAATGTAGTGAAGGATGTTAACGAGTACTAAGGACATAGCGTTTGCCGCAATTTTCTCTCAATTACTCACATGTGAAATTATTTCTCCACTACTTAGTACATAAGCAGAATGACACTGTTAGCCGCCGGGAGGGTGCTTCGGTGAGTCTTGCGAGTAAATCTATGTATGTATTGTGTATGTAAATTTCATGTATCAAGTTCAAGTTCAAGTTAAGTTTGTAAACAGAAGACTCACCACGCCAGAAGCGACTACGACCCTCCCATTTTATCCCGCCCTCCAGAATACGATTTTTATATTCATTCGATTCTTGCGTTGTTATAGGTACTAATGCATGAATAAAAGCGTGTCTTTAGCTCTGCTAGAATATTATTACAATCTCTATCGTACTCGACATAATTACATCTTCTCTTAATGAAGTGGTGTAATATTGGTTAGTTATTTGAAATATGTATCGCTTTTTCTTATTGCTATAGAAGATCACGACATATTATGTTATATAATTTCACTCTATCTGTAAATTTTATTTTAGTTCCTATTACATTTTATTTTGTACGTTCTGTCATATGCCTATTAATAATTTATATGAACTGCGACCGAACACGACCGCTGCTTATTGGGTCCTCAAATTATTTCAATATTACTGTTTCTCCATGTTATATTGATTGCATTATTTTGTTTCTATTTCTATAGTTGTAATTATACTCCGTATTGTCTATATTAAAATTAAAATAATAAATTAATAGTAAATACTATAAACAGAATGCTGTTGCAAACAGAATTATGTACGTAGAACAAAAGAACGGCGTACAACTTCCCAATGCTTTATAAACACTGTTGTCTGCCTAAACTGTGATGTTTTTGTTCTTTCCTTGTCTCAAACATTATAATATTTATAGAGATTTAATGTTTGAAATGAATTTGTAATTTCCTATATATACATATGCACACACATGCACACATATACATATACTTATATATACATATATGCATATATTACATATACACATACATTTATACACATATATATACATATATACACACATGTATACATATATACATATACATACATATACATTTATATACATATATACATATCTGTAAACATATATACATATACATATATATATACACATAGACGTATACATACATACATATATATACACATACACATATATATATATACACACATACACATATACATACATATATACACACATACACATATATATACACACATACACATATACATATATATATATACACATACACATATATATACATATATGTATATACACACATACATATATATATATACATATATATACACACATACACACATATATACATATATATACACAGATACACACACACACATATATATATACACATTTACATATATACATATACACATATACATATGCATATATATACATGCATATATACATATATATTTACTAAAATTCCACCTTATTTATACGAAAAATGTGGCTGTTAATGGATTAATTTATATCGCCAACATCAATACTCCTATTATTTTGGGATACCAATCATTCTTAATAATGCACGGGGAGAACAAAATGCGACCAAATTTTTGTCATGTAGCTCATAATAGAAATCTGCATCGTAATCGTAATGGCAACGTTAATAATGAGGTTAATTAGTGGAAAAAATTACGAAAACTGAAATGTAGTAGAGGATGTTAACGAGTACCAAGGACAAAATTGTTTGCCGCAATTTTCTCTCAATTACTCACATGTGAATATATTCCTCCACTACTGAGTATATAAGCAGAATGAGACTGTTAGCCGCCGGGAAGTTCACAGTGCTAACGGCTTCGAAGCTGGGTACCTGGTTCTAATGAAGTGCACTGGTAGCAATCTAAAACATGGGGGCATGAGATAGTTACTCTGCCTGCCATTATTCAGAACGAGACTGTTAGCCGCCGGGAGGGTGTTTCGGTGAGT
This sequence comes from Periplaneta americana, assembly GCF_040183065.1. NCBI lineage: Eukaryota > Metazoa > Arthropoda > Insecta > Blattodea > Blattidae > Periplaneta > Periplaneta americana. The sequence continues at coordinate 135,513,822 of NC_091126.1, forward strand.
CTTGCGTGTAAATCTGTGTATGTATCGTGTATGTATTCTTCATGTATCAAGTTCAAGTTCAGGTTAAGTTTGTAAGCACATTTATGCAAATACATGAATAAAAGTCTGTCTTCTTCTCTGCTTGAATATTAGCACAATTTCTATTATACTCAATATACATCGTAATTACATCTTCCGTTAATGAACTGTGAAATATTGGTTACGTATTTGAAATATGCATTTCTTTTTCGTAATGCTAGAGCAGAACAAGACATTTATTTCATATTGCAGGGCTATTAATATCCGAAGCACTCTTAAGAACTGTTTGCTTAATACTGAAGAACTAAATGATTGTGAGGGCACACATGTAAACAAATATTATTTCAATCGCAAATAAAATGTATAAACTAATAATATATATTATTTATATGATTTAATTTGTAGCACGCATCACTGATAAAACAATTGTAGAGCATTTTTAAATCGCCTGGCACATTTGTGTTTTCCTCTCTGGTTCTCGCACGTAAACTGACTGAAGTGAAAAGTCAGTGATTATTAAAATAATTGGTGAGTTGGCTGCTCCTGTAGCTGAGAGACGAGCGACGGTCTTCCATCCAGAAAGCACGCATTATAACCTGGGCGTAATGAAATATGTAACACACAGTATTATTATTATTTTTATTCTTTTTATTTTCTAAGGAACCCACAGGTTCTTTGCCGTCATCACAGAAGCCCGCAATTGGTCCCTATCCTGTCCAAGATTCACTTTTTATCTTTATATCCCACCATCTCCCAAATCCATTTTAATGTCATCCTCCCATCTACGTCTCGGCATCGCTAATGGTCTTCCCCCCCCCCCAATGTCCACAATAGACTAGAATGCAAATTTAGCGGGACAAACTAATAACCAAAGCTCGGAAGTTGGGGACTTGTGTCTTTGAACGTGGCTAAGCGACCGGACTTCAATGTCAACAAACTCCCGCTTCCAGCACGGAGGTACTGTCAGGTCTGCTATAAAAGTGGTTCCTGGCTGGAACAACATAATGATAATATTATGATAGGTTAAAACATCTAATTTTATAGCATATATATAAATAAACATGCAAAATACATCAAATTTACAGTTCTGCTCTGTACATTTCATTACAGTGTATGACTACATGCATTCGAAGATTTTCGAACCCATAAATTCTTCGTCTGTTAGTTAAACATGATTTGAAACGAAGGAAACTTATTTCCACGTCACATGAAGTGACGGGAGCAAACTTTAATTATGTTATTTTATTTATTTTAACTAGCTACCTAGTGAGTACAAATTGCATTTATAAAATAAAAATGTTTCTAGCCACTACCGTAAGAGTCAGGCTCGTGTACGGTGTGTTCTTAGTGAATAATATAACAAAATTTACAAGGACAGTTTACTAAATACAGTAATTAACTTAATTCAAACCAATAAGTACAACACAAGAGCAAGAATAAAGAAGAAAGGGAAAACGAGAGAAAAATACACATTTAATATAAATTGACAATCCGACAGAAGCCAGTGATATTCAATAAAAACATGAATATAGTCGATAGAAATAAAAGGTAAAAAAAGTACATTTGTTACTATTATATATCATGGATAATTTTACAAAATTCTTTTTTAAAAGTTTCAATTTTAAAAAATTTAAAATTTGGAAAATGGTTTGATATTTTATCATAAAGTCTTGGGCTTAAATAAAATACTGAATATTTCACTGTCACTGTTTCCTGTTCGATTTTCAGCAGATCTCGTATCTGAGAAAGATAAGTATATCCTAAATTTTTCTCGCAAATAGTTTTCAATTAGTGTATCACTACTAGGGAAGGTCCCTCTACGACTTGATCCATGGCTATGGACAAATTCTCCATCAATTTAAAGGACTGCAATGTCTTTCAATGAATGCCCGTTTCCAGCTCTAGTTTATGTGTGGTACAACTTACAAGATATAAACTCTGCATTAGAAGAAAATAATGTATCTCCTCAGAATTCCTCCACGAAATTCTGTACCTAAAATTTAAGAAATGCATTTTCAAACTTCCATAACACCCATTCGAATAACACGTATTTTCTAATTCCTCAAACAGACCGTTTACCTGTAATTCTCTTAAGGTCATTGGCTTCGACGTGACACAGTTTATTCGTTCGTCTTCTTGCCATTCGATGTGACCACTTTCTTAGTACAAACGACTGTCCCTAAGCACTTGCAGCGTGAGCTTTGTGTACGTTATGCCTGTAACCTTACTCAAGCACACGACACACAAGTCCCCAAGATCCGAGCTTTGATTATAACCAAAGCGGGGAACTTGGGGACTTGTGTGTCGTGCGCTTGAGTAAGGTTACAGGTACAGCGTACACAAAGCTCAAGCTGCAAGTGCTCAGGGACAGTCGTATGTACTAAGAAAGTGGTCACATCGAATGGCAAGAAGACGAACGAAGAAACTGTGTCATGTCGAAGCCAATGACATTAAGAGAATTACAGGTAAATGGTCTGTCTGAGGAATGAGAAAATACGTGTTATTCGAATGGGTGTTATGGGAGTTTGAAAATACATTTCTTAAATTTTAGGTACAGAATTTCGTGGAGGAAGTCTGAGGAGATACATTATTTTCTTCTAATGCAGAGTTTATATTTTGTAAGTTGTGGCACACATAAACTAGAGCTGGAAACGGGCATTCATTGAAAGACATTGCAGTCCTTTAAATTGATGGAAAATTTGTCCATAGCCATGGATCAAGTCGTAGAGGGACCTTCCCTAGTAGTGATACACTAATTGAAAACTATTTGCGAGAAAAATTTAGGATATACTTATCTTTCTCAGATACGAGATCTGCTGAAAATCGAACAGGAAACAGTGACAGTGAAAATATTCAGTATTTTATTTAGGCCCAAGACTTTATAATAAAATTCCAAACCATTTTCCAAATTTTAAATTTTTTAAAATTGAAACTTTTAAAAAAGAAATTTGTAAAATTATCCATGATATATAATAGTAACAAATGTACTCTTTTTACCTTTTATTTCTATCGACTATATTCATGTTTTTATTGAATATCACTGGCTTCTGTCGGATTGTCAATTTATATTAAATGTGTATTTTTCTCTCGTTTTCTCTTTCTTCTTTATTCTTGCGCTTGTGTTGTATTTATTGGTTTGAATTAAGTTACTGTATTTAGTAAACTGTCCTTGTAAATTTTATGTTATATTATTGACTAAGACCACACCGTACACGAGCCTGGCTCTTACGGTAGTGGCTAGAAACATTTTTATTTTATAAATGCAATTTGTACTGACTAGGTAGCTAGTTAAAATAAATAAAAAAAAATAAGTTTGCTCCCGTCACTTCATGTGACGTGGAAATAAGTTTCCTTCGTTTCAAATCATGTTTAACTAACAGACGAAGAATGTATGGGTTCGAAAATCTTCGAATGCATATAGTCATACACTGTAATGAAATGTACAGAGCAGAACTGTAAATTTGATGTATTTTGCATGTTTATTTATATATATGCTATAAAATTAGGTGTTTCAACCTATCATAATATTACCATTATGTTCTTCCAGCCAGGAACCACTTTTATAGCAGACCTGACAGTACCTCTGCGCTGGAAGCGGGAATTTGTTGACATTGAAGTCCGGTCGCTTAGCCACGTTCAAAGACACAAGTCCCCAAGTTCCGAGCTTTGCTAATAACTTTTCAGCTACCAAACAGATTTTTGTGAAATTTTAGACAGTGGTTACAGTTAGCATATCTGTTTCGTATACAAGCTCTCGATACGTTGGTATTAAGGGTACTACCCCTTTATAGGCGGGCGCATTTAAACGAAATTAGAAAATTTTCTCCTATCTCAGAGATATTTACGACATTTTTAAAGCGGTTCAAAGTAGCATATATGTTTTGTATACAAGCTCTGATTTCGTTGGTATAAGAGGAACTACCCCATATAGGGGGCGAAATGAGACAAAATTAGTAACTTTTCTCCTACTTAAGATATTTTTATGAAATTTTACACAGTAGTTAGAGATATCATATATGTTTTGCATGCGAGCTATCGTTACGTTATTGTAACGGGAACTACCTCTTACAGGGGACGAAATTATACAAAATTAATAACTTTTTTCCTTTTAAACAGATTATTCTGATATTTTTCACAGTACTTACAGACAGCATATATGTTTTTATACAAGGACTGGTTAGGTTGGTAAATGGCAAACTACCCACCACCGGGGTCGCAGGAAGACAAAATTAGTAACTTTTCTTCTTCATGAGAGATTTTTATAAAATTTTTCAAAGCACTTGCAAGTAGCATACAGTAGCGTGCAAATTAATCCGAACAAGACATATTTTTACATTTTCTGTCATTGTTGGCCTCACTGCTGCTCATACCGCTTTAATTGACATCTGTAGTACGTGTAATTCCATTGTTGAAGGTTTGTCATTATTTTTTTTATAATATGTGACATTTTGCCTGTCGTTTTGTACTTATAAGCATTTCAGTTGCGTTGAAAACTTAATACTGCAATCCTGTGTACATTCTGTCGTCTTCACAATTGGATACAACTCCACAAAAACGGTCTAAAATTATACCATTAGTAGAGCATTCTTCTATGACACAGAGGCAAATTGCTGCAGAATGTCACATCGGTTTGGCTACTGTTAATTCGATCATAAAACGATACAGGGAGACTGGATCCATCACACCCCAGAAAAAAAGCAACTGTGGCCGGAAAAGGAAGACTTCACCTGCAGATGATCATTTAATTGTCAGGAAAAGTAAATTAAATCCTAGACTAACTGCTGTCGACTTAACCCGCGAGTTAATGGCTACCAATGGTGCGAATATTCACGTCACAACAGTGCGGCGTAGGCTTTTGGAAGCTGGACGCAGGGCTCGTAAGCATATTAAAAAGCAACTGCTAACCCCTGTTATGTGCAAAAAACGCTTAATGTGGGCAAAATTACATCAACACTGGACAGTGAATGACTGGAAGAATGTACTTTTTTCCGATGTGTCTCATTTCGAGGTCCACGGCCACCGTGTTTCTTACGTACGGAAATGATCCGAAAAAGTAACAGCAGCTCATCTCCAACAAGCACCAAAGTACCCCCTAAAGTAATGTTTTGGGGTTGTTTTACACATGAAGGGCCTGGAGCATAAATACCTATCAAGGGAATGATGAATTCTGACAAATATGTATATTCACTTATTGGAAACCAGAATCGTACCCCAGCTGCAAAAATCATTTCCGGATGGCAGAGGTGTGTTCCAACAAGACCTGGCATAATGCCATACGTCTCGAGAAACTACAGAATTATTCAACAAGAAGAATATTCAGGTACTCCCCTGGCCAGGCAACTCACCCGACATCAACCCCATTGAGAACTTGTGGTCAATTTGCAAAAGAAGAATGCAAAAAATGGATTGTTCTACATTGGAGATCATTTCTGCCCTCATTGGTGTATGGTTTCGCGATGAAGAAATGAAGAATATTTGTGGGAAATTAGTGGAATCCATGCAAATCGTCTCAGAGCTGTTATTAGGAACAAGGGAGGCCACAAAGATTACTGAGGTATGTCTTAGATCCTTTTTTATTCCGTTTGAGTGTTTTTGCATAAGTAATTACGTTGTTCGGATTAATTTGCACGCTACTGTACATGTTTTGTATACAAGCTCTGATTAAGTAGGTATAAATGGAACTGCACCTTACAGAGGCCGCTATTAGACAAATTTAACAACTTTCCTCCTACCTCACAGATTTTTATGAAATTTTACAAAGCAATTACAAGTAACGCATATGTTTTGTATACCAACTCTGATAAGGTTTGTATAAGGGAAACTAACCCTTATAGTGGGCATAATTAGACAAAATTAGTAACTTTTCTCCGTTCTTACAGTTATTTATGAAATTTGACAAAGCAATTACAAGTAACATATATGTTTATTTATAAAGGCACTCTATAGGTTGGTATAAGGGAACTACCCGTTTCAGGGGCGAAATTAGAGAAAATTAGTAACTTTTCTCCTATTTAACAGTTTTCTAAGTTATTTTACATCGTAGTTAGAGGTAGAATATATCTTTCGTATACAAGCTCTAGTTTCGTTGGTAAAAGGAGAACTACCCTTATAAGGGGGCGCATATAGACAAAATTAGTAGCTTTTCGCCTATCTGACAGATTTTCATAAAATTTTACAAAGCTGTTACAAGTAACACTTAAGTTTTTTAACACCTCTCATTACATTGTTATAAGGTGATCAACCCCTTATATGCAATATGAAATAAATGTCTTGTTCTGCTCTAGCAATACGAAAGGAGTTCCATATTTCAAATACGTAACCAATATTTCACCAGTTCATTAACGGAAGAGGTAATTATATTAAATACATAGAGATTTTGCTAATAATCAAGCGGAGCAGAAAACAGACTTTTATTCATGTATTAGCTTAACTGTGCATGAATCTAATGTATATAAAATCGTTTTCTGGAAGTCGCTTCTGGCGTGTTAAGCCTTTTTCTTATCTTGCTTGATACATGCATGATACTAGAGAATGACAAACACAGAGTGACATAGAAGACTCAGAAGCACCCTTCCAGCGGCTAACGGCGAAAAAAAAAATCGAAAAATCGAAGGAGAATTGGGAGGAAAATTTAAAAGGTACGCAAAACGCGTCCTTGCAAGGGGTTGGGGGCTGTACAAAACTAAATATGTGAGCTCCAAGCCTGTTGGCCACTAGTCTCACTCCGGGTTACGCTGCTCCCCTGAAGGAGCTCTAGAAAATTTTGAAGGGGAAGCCGAAATTGGACGTAATCTCTTAGGTACCACATACGCGAGGGGGGGCTGAGATTGATCAATTGATCACGGAACGGGGCGAGGAGCAGTTGGCTGGTGTTTGCCGTTAGGATGGCAAGACGCCGTCATCTGTTGTTCGATGACAAAGCAGGTAAAGGCCGTCGGAAGAAGCGCCGTGAAATCTAAGCTGCAATTTGAGAGGTCCCTATCCTTTCAATTTGCGACTTATTGAGTGACCTCGTATGTTTAATAGACTATTAATATTATCTGAACTAGGGCATACATAATTTATAATAAAGGTGGAGTATATATGGGGAAGGGCATATAGGTCCGTAGCCCATTTCTTATAGGGCTCATCCCGACATTTGTCTTACGCCTGAGGAAAACCACGGAATACCTTAGGCAGGATGAGTTGTCTCTGGCTAACTGTGTCATTCTGCTTTATATACTAAGTAAGGAGAAATAACTTCACATGTGAGATATTGAGAGAAAATTGCAGTAAACAATTTCGTCCTTAGTACTCGTTCACATCCTTTATTACATTCCAGCTTTCGTAATTTTTTCCACTAATTAATCTCATTTTTAACGTTGCCATTACAATTACGAAGCAGATTTTTATTATAAGCTACTCCAGACAAAATTTGGTTGTATTTTGATCTTCCCGTGCATAATTAAGAAAGGATTCAATCCCAAAATAACAAGAGTATTGATATTGGCAGGATAAATTAACCCATTAACAGCCAATTTCTTTTTTTCGTATCAAAAGGTGGAATTTTAGGAAATTAATATATAGGATATTACAAAAGTCAGTTAAATCGCTATAAATATTATAATGTTTGAGACAAGGAAAGAACAAAAACATCACAATTTTGGGCAAACAACAGGGTGGCAATTAGACAAAATTTGTATATTTTCTCCTATTTAACAGATTTTTACGAAATTTTACACAGTAGTTACAGGTAGCATATTTTGTCTCGTATACAAACAATCGTTAAGTTGATATAAGCGAACTGCCCCGTTTAGGGGGCGCTATTAAGCACAATTAGTAACTTTTTTTCTATCTGACAGATTTTTATGATATCTTGCAAAGCAGTTACAAGTAGCATAGAAGTTTTGTATACCAGCTCTGATTACGTTGGTATAAGGGTAACTACCACATATAGGGGGCGCAATGAGACAAAGCTATTATCTTTTCTCCTATTTAACAGATTTTCATGAAATTTTTCACAGTACTTACAGGTAGAATATATTTTGTATATAAGCTGTCGTTATGTTGGTATATGGGGAACTATCCCTTGTAGGGGAGCGCAAATAGACAAAATTACCAACTTTTCTTCTATCAGACAGATTTTTATGAACTTTTGCAAAGCTGTTACAAGTAGCATATATGTTTTGTATCAAAGCTCTGATTATGTTGGTATAAGGCGATCTGCCAATTATAAAGGGTGTAATTAGACAAAATTAGAAACTTTTCTCCTATCTCACAGATTTTTTAGAAAATTACAAAGCACTTAGAAGTAGCAAATATGATTTGCATACCAGCTCTGATTACGTTGGTATAAGGGTAACTACCCATAAGGGGGGTGAAATTAGACAAAATTAGTAATTTTTCTCTTACTTAACATTTTTTAATGAAATTTTACACACTAGTTAGAGGTATCATATGTTTTGTATATAAGCAATCGTAAGGTTGGTATAAGGCGAACTACCAACTATAGGGAGCGCAATGAGACAAAATTAGTAACATTTGTCCTAGCTGACAAATTTTAAAGAAATTTATAAACCAGTTACAAGTAACAAATATGTTTTTCTTTACCAGCTCTGATTACGTTGCTATAAGGGCAACTGCCCCTAATAGTTGACACATTTGGACTATATTAGTAAATTTTCTTCAATTTAACAGATTTTATAAAACTTATGCTGCAGTTACAGTTAGCATATATGTTTTGTATGCAAACTCTAGTTACGTTGGAATAAGGGGAACTACCCCTTAGAGGGGTCCGCAATTAGACAAAATTATTAACTTTTCTTCTGTATGACATATTTTTGTGAAATTTAGCAAAACAGTTGAAGTTAGCATATATATTTCGTATATAAGTTCTTATTACGTTGGTATAAGGGGAACTGCTCATTATAGGGGCTGCAAATGGACTAAATTAGTAACTTTACCCCTATTTAAGAGAGTTTTATGAAATTTTACACAGTAATTAACGGTAGCATATATGTTTCGTATACCATCCCTCGCTACGTTTGTATAAGGGGAACTACCACTTACAGGGGGATGCAAGTTGACAAAATTTGTACCTTTTCTCCTATCTGACAGATTTTTTATGAAGTTTTGTACAGTAGTTACAGGTAATATATATGTTTTGTATACAAGCTCTCGTTTCGTTGGTATAAGTGAAACTACCCCATGTAGGTGCGTGCAATTACAGAAAAATAGTAACCTTTCTTCTACCCGACAGATTTTTATGAAATTTTGCAAAGCAGTTACAAGAAAAACATACAAGTTCAGATTTCGTTGCTATGAGGGGAACTGCACCTTATCGGGGGCGCAATAAGATAATATTAGTAACTTTTCTCTCATTTAAGAGACCTCTATGAAATTTTTCACAGTAGTTACCTATAGGATATATGTTCTGTAATCAAGCTCTCGTTTTGTTGGTATAAGTGGAACTATCCCTTATAGGGGACGCAATTAGACAAAATTTGTCACTTTTCTCCTATCCGATATTTTTTATGAAATTTTGCAAAGCACATACAAGTAACATCTGTTTTTATACCAGCTCTGAATACGTTTGTATAAAGGGAACTACCCCTTATAGGAGGAACAATTAAACGGAATTAGTAACTTTTCTGCTATTTAAATTTTTTTATGAAATTCTACACAATAGTTACAGGTAGCATATATGTTTGTACAGAAGCTCTCTTTACGTTGGTATAAGTGCAACTACCCCTTAAAGGGGGCAATTAGTCAAAATTAGTAACTTTACTCTTATCTGACAGATTTTTATGAAATTTTACAAATCAGTCACAAGTAACACATATGTTTTTTTATTAAAGCTGTGATTACGTTGGTAAAATTGGAACTACTCTTATAGTGGGCTTAATCAGTCAAAATTAATAACTTTTCTCATATATGACGATTTTTATGAAATTTTACACTTGTCACAGTTATCATAGGCCTACATATTTTGTATACAAGCTTTTATTACGTTGGCATAAGTGAAACTGCCACTTATATGTGTCGCAATTAGAAAAAATGAGTAACTACCCCTACCTAACAGTCTTTCATGAAATTTTATACAGTAGTTACAGATAGCGTATGTTTTTCATATAGGCTCTCGTTAGTTTGGTATAAGGGGAACTACCCTAATAGGGGGCGGAATTATTCATAATTAGTAACATTTTTCTATCTCAGTGATTTTTATGAAATTTTACAAAGTAGTTAGAAGTAGCACGTATGATTTGTTTACAAGCTCTGATTACATTGTAACAATAGGAACTACCCCTTATATGGGGCGCAATTAGACGTAATGGGTAAATTTTCTCATATTTAACTCATTCTCATGATTATCCACTAGTATATGTAGTAATAGTGGAAAATTATTAGGATTCTCCCCTATGATATAAAGTGAGAGAACCTGTCCTATGTCATTCTATGTCCCCATTCGTTCACTGAAATTATAGATAATGATGGTCTACACATTTCTGTAACTTCGGACGGTGAGTTCTCCCGGAAAACACCCGTGCATTAAAAGACTTAATTGCACTAACACACTCAAATTCGCTCACAAATTTCCTTCTTCTCGAGAATTATATCACATTAAAATGCTCGTTGTATGCGAGTAGACAGTATCAGATATATTGCTATGTAGAAGTACTGCGGATAAATAGGCCTAAAATTTAATATTTGAGGAGAAAATTTCGCTCCGGCGCCGGGGATCGAAGCCGGGTCCTTGGTTCTACGTACCAAGCGCTCTGACCACTGAGCTACGCCGAATTCAATCCACTAATCCTCCTTCAGCGTTTCCCTTTGTAGCCTGACTCTAAGTTAGGCATATAATATGTTGACGTATATGTCTATTGTCGACTGTCATAATAAGAGCGCATTCAGTTGAGTGACTTATTTGGCCGGGATTCCGCAGTTGTGATGCACTGCTAGCTATGGGAATATTATGGATTTATTAATTTGTCCTACAGAATAATTGGATTGAATTCGGCGTAGCTAGGTGGTCAGAGCGCTTGGTACGTAGAACCAAGGACCCGGGTTCGATCCCCGGCGCCGGAGCGAATTTTTCTCCTCAAATATTAATTCTCAACATTACAGAGATTATTTTGTAGAACAAATTAATAAATCCATAATAGGGCTAAAAGTTACAAAGGGTAATTCTTCACTACATACCATCTGTCAGGAGACATTTAACATTACAGTACCATTGAAAAGATGCGTAGTCCAATAAATTAGTAGTAAAAGTTTTGGTTCGGAATAGATTCATAAGGGCAAATACCTAATTATGTATGTATGTATGTATGTATGTATGTATGTATGTATGTACGCATGTACGCATGTACGCACGTACGTATTTATTAACACTAGAATTGGGTATACTCCCGGTGGCAGTGATATATAATATACAATAATATTATTACAATAATAAATTATATTAATAAAATTTATAATAAATATAGCAATTAAAAGAAATAAAATAAACGTAAATTTAATTGTAACTATAAATAAATAACTGCAATAAGCCTAGGACTATAAACAAAAACTGTGTTATAACAAATAAAATCTACGCTACGGGTATAATAATAAGCAAAAGTAAACCTAACTTATAAGTATTTCTATTAAACCCAACTATTACCAACTTAAGTAATTACATATCACCTTAATTGCATGACACAACTTAGATAACTACACTGCACCTACAATTAAATTTTCAGTCTAAACTTCTCAACCTTTCCTTAAATGTATTGATTTTGAGAGGACAATCCTGAAAGATTGCCGCAGGTAAGCTGTTCCATTCTACTAATGTGAGGATAACAAAGGAAAGTTTTGCCACGTCCCTTCTTTGTTTTCTGGATTTAAACTTCCTAATATGATCAGCCCTGCCTAAGTATGATGGTGTCACTAATCTACCATTTATGTCGGTCAATGCTTTGTGTCTCATTTGTGCCTTAAACAATGAGGTCAGTCTGGTTTTTCGTCGTCTTGATTTGAGAAATTCCCACCCTAAGTGTTTTACTATCTCTTCGCCATGTCCATTTCCCATTTTGACATATATTGCTGCCCTGCATTGGGCATTTTCTATTGAATCGATTTGGCTTTGTCTGTACGGATCCCAACCTACTGCTCCATATTCCATAACTGGGCGAACAAGGGTTTTGTACGCTAATTCTTTTGACCTTCGGTTAAATTTCTTAAGAATACGCATAGACAAATGTACTGCTTTCGAGGCTTTCCTTGTGGTATTAGTGACTTGTTCCTCCCAACCCAGTTTGTTACTAATATGTAGCTAGTTATTTACAAGTGTTCACCTGTGGCACCGATGTACCATTCAGCTGATATCTAAGACAAATTACTTTATGCGTTCTTCAGAAAGATATTGACTTCCTTTTACTCACATTGATTTCCATTTTATTTTCTGTCGTCCAGGTTTCAATAACGTTAAGATCGTTTTGTAAGGCGGCGATATCGGATTCATAATTAGTTTGTCTATATATTATACAGTCGTGCTCGAATAACCTTGCTTGAGAAGTACTATATCTGTTTATATCGCTTATATATAAAGAAACAATAGTGGTGCAAGGACCGCCCCTTGAGGTACGCTTGATATTACATTTTCTACTTCCGATATTTCTTTTCCTAGTCTGAAATTTTGGGTCCTGTTTCCTAAGAATTTACATATCCATCTTACTACTCGATTATCAATTGGAAGCTTGCTTTCTTTCTCTAAAAGTTTTTCATGAGGCACTAGGCCGAAAGTTTCAACGAAATCGATCACAACTCCACATATTCTTCCCCCTAACAACTTCATGGGATAAATCTTGTATTAAGGATCTGATTTGACTTTCGCAAGAGTATCTGGTCTGAAACCATGTTGATGATTATGATTATAATTATAATATACCTCTGTATCACTCTCACAAGTACCGGACGTAATGTTCATGGATCCCTAGGCAGAGACATAATGCCTCTGTCGGGATGTATTCCCCTTTCCTTATCTACTAGATAGTACTAGATAGTGGTGTGAGGAGTAAAGTTTTTCCGAAAAATTTTTACACAGAAAATTTTTGTCTCGCGAAATTGGTGTTTTCTTCGCTCATTGTTTACTGGCTCAATAGCTGCACATGTCTTGCTCACACACGACAGATTAATTAACGGAAGTCAAAACTTGTCTCACTTTTCATGGCCATGATAGTACTGAATCCAGAACAAAGGTCATAGTCACGTGTGTTTGGTATAACTTTAAAACTGATTAAGAAGTAAGCGTTAGCGACTATACTTCACTGAGAAACTTACTTATGTAATCCAAATAGTTGTAACAATATTTGCTCCACATGTGACTGCTGCCAATCATTTCAAAATTACCATTATTATTTATTGTTGACTAAAAACACTATTACGAGTTTGGTTCGTGATTCCCTGACTTTCTGGTATCTGTGATCTCTGTTTTATTTTAATACGTATTCACGTCTCAGGCATTCATACAGTAAGTGCGAAATTTTATAATGTATTGAGTGCGGTTTATGTTTGAAAAAATTTCTTCGTTCTGTTAATTTCCAGAAAAAAATTACTTTTAAAGACCAATTTTTCATTTACACTTCCAGTTTCATTTTGTAATGAGTATCATATTAAAAGTATTGTGTAAATGATGCAGAGTAACAGTTATTTCATCTATAAGGTGTAAAGTTTTCATGTGCTTTTGTAATACGTAGTATACTGGATAAATTGTGTAAATATTGGCTATTGAGCTTATGCTATAAGCTTATGTATGCAATTTATATTCTATGGAACCTGTTTTATGTGCTTTATTTCATTTATAAAATAGCAGGTTTTCTCTGAATTTTGATTAAATTCAGAGCTATTGAATCCTGATTACAATGGATGTTGAGTGCCAGAATAATTCCGTAGAAGTATAGCACGACAAATTTTGTAAGATGGCCTCGGAATATATTTATTATAAATGAAGATTCACCAAGTAATGTGTGTATTGCATATCCACGAAATAATCGCAACACCACTAAATGGAATTCAGTTTTATACAAATGTATAACCTCTAATATCTGTCTATAGTACTCAACAGAAAAACACTTCAAACTACGCAGGCTAATTTCCTCCTATAAAAGTAAATGGAAGACTGCATTAATCAGAATGAAATATGTCTCCTGGCGAAGCACTGTACAAAACAATATGTTCGCTTTCTGCATTAAGAATGGAGTGCAAATGTAGTTAGCTGTCTGGTTCCACCGAAAAGCGACGTAAAACGGTAAAATTCTGCTTTAAATTCTGTGGCCGGGAGGAAAATTTTTTTGTGAAAATGAGATTTTTATATATTCTGAAAGCTGAAACAATTTTCTTTAATCTGGTAAAACGGCTAAAGTCAAATAAGACTCCTGACTGGATTTATAGAGCGTTACCAAATGTCCTAAGTACTTTTTGGATCGAGCACACACAGAATAAAGGACTTAAGTATATTTAATAATTTATTCCTTACAAACCATCACATGTTTACTTTTCATGCTTCCCTATTGAGAAGGTCTAACTTGTATTTTAGCCATTTTATCACATACTAATGCCCTTTCCTTTTAAAACTTTAAGCACCAGGGTAAAGAGTCCTACAATTGTTTAAGACCCATTTTGGATTCCTAATAATTTACATTTCTCATTTATTTTGACATGAAAAAGCCTTATGTTTAATAGCACCTTCTACTCAGTTTGGCTTCTAGTCTTAAAAGGGCATAAGTGCGGCTATTTTTGGAAATAATGAATAAAATTATTAAATGAGCAACATTATCTATTTTAGAAGAAATATAAACAAATAATATCCAGAATGAACCTCTTAATTAAAAAAAACTCTGTAATTGACACCAATTTCAATCTTTCTACTGCTCTCCTGAAAAGTATAAAATGTTTACTTAACATCTTTTTCCTCCCGGCCACAGAATTACAATAAAATCTGAACAAGTTACAAGTTCGCCCAAGTGGTAATACTTGTAGTTATTAGCGCGGTAATTCACGAAATTTGACCCTGATTACAAGTGCTTATTTTTTTTTTAATTTTGGTTAAAAATAATAAAATTAATATGAATTTTGGTTTGAAATCGAATGTTTACTAAAGTATCTTCGATTATGAGAACTGCATCACAGTGACCCAGACTTCTATAGGTCGACGGATTTTGGTAACTGACGAAAGAATACGAGTCTATTGTTATCGCTTTACTTGAAACACAATGCACGTAAATAATCAGACTGTAACATATCAGCAAGTGTCATGACAGTAGTGACGTCAGCTCAAGATTTCAAGTGGAAAATTGAATTGGCTACGCATAAGTAACGGTACGTCCTCACATACAGCTGTATTGACACACGCACTTCACACTTATGCAGCCAGTGCCATTCAAACGAGAAGCGAAATTGTTGGTAATCTGCTTTAAACAATCTCTTGCGTACGGATAATATTTTTCAGCAGATAGAAATCGTTCATAATTTATTGTTTTATTATCTATGTCCGTGAAATAAAATCATAATAATAATTATTTATAATATTAATAAAAACAAAATAATGTTCGTCTTCGAAAAAAGCGTTTCACCTCTGTAAATTGCAATTACAAATTTTTCGACAACATACTCTGAAAGCTGCTGACTATATGCCTTTATACAGGGACATCATTTTATTTTTACTAACATTTTTTATATTAACCAGGCTATACCTTTAGAGAACCGGAAACACAGATTGCTACTCTCTTCCACGACTGTAGTTCGATGATACTGGCGTAAAACACAAAGAAATGACTCTACTAGATATAGGAGGGAAGAAAAGTAGTTCATCCATTTACGTAAACTAGGAAATATCGCGATTCTGAGTTCGATAATTTTCATTAGGTTTTTGTTTAATCTAATACAGTACTGTATTAAGAATAAGTGTTTTTACTCACGAACTGAGTTAGCCATGCGAACGTATTCATTATGCAGTGTATATTATACTGTCTACAGCACATTAGCGTACAATATAGAGAATGAAGTTGAATTGAAAAATAATCATAATATGGATATTTTAAACACATTTTTGAAAATGGTGGCCGTTAATTTCGATACAGGCTTCAGTTCTTCTGTGCATATTATCGCACTATAGACTGTTTCATCTAATGCCAATTGCCAGTTTCGTCCTTCGTACTAGTAACTCATGTTGAAATAATTCTGTACCTATTCCAAAAAAAAAGAGTATATAACTTTATTGTGTAAAACTATAGCCCTAACATACATATGTAAAATAGGACTAACCCCCATTTGAGATACAATAATAATAATAATAATAATAATAATAATAATAAAACGTACTGTAAATTCAATCTTCACCTCTGTCCGACCCGCACAGATAAAATTACTCAGACATGCTATCTACTGTCCGTCCAAGTGGTTATGCCGCAGAATCGTAGAAAGGAGCGAAATCACGTGACAGTAATTACTTAACGAGGCCCTTTTATTTAAGTTATTTTAAACAGTTGTATAATATTACGTAAACGTCCAATTCCTAACAGAAATTAATGTTTTTAGAAAAGAGCTAAGACAGCCCTGCTTTTACAGACGGGCGGACAGAAGCAGATGGAGCATATAGGGATGCGACGTAGGCAAACGGACAGTACCTGTACGAAAATATGATTCAATATTGAAAGCTCTTTCGTCACTGGAAAACGCGAACATATTTCTGGAACGCACTATACTCACTAACTCAGTGCTATTTACTATATGCGGTCTTGGATCTGTGTGTAGAGGACAGTTCGAACTTCATTAGTAGAAGGGGTGGGAGTGAAGTACATTTAAAAACTCAGATACAATAAAAATTGAATTAAAAATAAAATGATGTCCCTGTATAATTCTTGTTCTAGTAGGGGAATGTTCTCACTACACAACAATTCGTATCTTTGTCCAGAGCAACCCAAGCTTCTCCATAGTCGTGGACCATCTGTCGCTTTTGATCTGTCCACGAACTTTGGTTTTAGTATCTTTCTTGGTAAATTTTAGAATCTGATAACCTAGTATTAGTTTCCATGTACTCGGAATAATATTATCAGTTATGTGACGCTTGAAATGGAACGTCAGCCCAGTTATTTTCTCAGAATATTTTAGGAGGCTCGTTTTCCAGAGTTTGTATTGCCAGTATTCACAACTTTCCATTCAGTGTCACCCGGAACTATGATTACCGATCCTAGAATCAAAGACCGAGTATGAGCTCTACCTCAACTTTGACGAGTGTGTCTGCCTCAAGATGCGGAAGATGAAATAATAATTGCAACTATGAAATTATCTACATCATTACTGCTAAAATCATCACTAGAGGGCGGAAAAAAAGTGCGTTACCATGCGATACAGTTTAGTTTGGTCTGAAGTATGGATGACGTAACATGTACAGCTGTCAAAAGAAAAAGTGGCCGCTCTCCTGAAACAAAGTTCCCTTCAGGTATCTTCGCTATAATTCGGAGACAGGCGATGTTACATGTTGTTGGACCACGTTGCCTGATATCTACAATTATAATTGAAGTATTTTCTCTGTGCTTCGATAGCGTAATGGTAGCGTTCAGGTCTTTTATTCATGAGGTCCTGCGTTCGACTACAACCTCGTGCTCTTTATGTTCTTTTTTGTTCTGTTTTTGAGAGAGACAAACTATACATAATGGCTCCTTTCTCTTTTACGATTATTTTAGTAATTAACATCAGGTTCATTAATATATTATGCCATGACTTTATCATTATGATATTGTGGCTGCAAATGGAAAGAAAAAAGATTTTATTCTAAATAAAAATATTTTTCTTGGCATAAACAAAACAAATTTACTGGCGTCGGCCTTAAAACATTCAAACAATTAAGCGTTCAAAAAACAAAACAAAAAGCCACAATTCAATATTTAGTCTATCTTCCTCTTATCTCGATCATCTTGCAGTCGAGTGGGCATGGAATCGACTAGTCTTTCTAAATAGCGACTGTTCTTAGACACGATATTCCAGGCATTCTGAACATACATACATACATACATAAGTGTTCTGTCCATGGGCACGTCTTTCATTGCAAACCCAGCAATCTCCAATCTTTCCTATTATCTGCCTTCCTCTTAGTCTCCGCATATGATCCACATATCCTGATGTCGTCTATTATTCTTTTCAACCAGAGACCCACCCAATTACTTTTTTCTCTTTCTAATCAGTTTCAGAATCATTCTTTCTTCACTCACTTTTTCAAACACAATTTTATTTCTTATTCTGTCTGTCCACTTCACACGCACCGTTCTTCACCATATCCACATTTCAAATGCTTCAATTCGTTTCTCTTCATTTCGTCGTAATGTCTATGTTCCTTCCCCATACAATGCCACACTCCACACAAAGCACTTCACTAGTCTCTTCCTTAGTTCTTTTTCCAGAGGTCCGCAGAATATCCTTCTTCTCCTATATAAAGCTTCCTTTGTTCATGTTTGCAGTTTTTCTTGGGAAGGATAGGCCTAAATGCGGTAACATCCCGTTGCTTTCCGCATACCACAATCTCTTTCGCATCTTATTAAATTCCAGGGGGCCCAAGCGTGGAGATGAGAAGAGTGGATTTGACTAATTGGGCCCTCCGGACTTCACCGAAAGTCACGGCAAGGGTTAAATATTAATTCTATCAGGATGTTTGACCCGATCAGAGACCGGGAAATCTCAATTAGCCTTAGCCCCTCGCATCCTGGACTAGCTTCTACGAATCATCAGAAAATCTTAGAGTGTGATTGGGTCAATTTTTCCGAAAATGTTTCCACACTTTTGCCCTCGTAGCTCAGCGGACGAACGTCGGAATTTAGATGTCAACGTCTCAGGTTCAATTCCTCGTTACTCCTTTTCATTTTATTGTGGTTCAAGATAGTATAATGTAATAATACGAAAAGAAAAACTAATACCAGTATTAAGCAACTGGATTTTTCCAAACCTAATATTAAATGTATGTTATTTATATCGCTAAAGAACGATTAAAATATGAATAACTTGAATATTATTTATACAGTATCACTAAAGAACGATAACAGAATATAAATGATAAATATCGGTTTGTTTAATTAATATAAGATATTATATAATACTTTTTTAATTATCTAAATAAAATAACCTATTTTACAAAGAAAGATGGTTATTTGTGTTATAATAATTACTTACATAAAATACAGATTATTTATAGTGCGAAATAACAATAACAATATAAATAACTTGAATATTATTTTATAATGCTAATGAAGGAAAACAGAATATAAATGATAACTAGAATATTATCTATATCGCTAAAGAACGATAACAATATAAAAAACGTGAATATTATTCATATCGGAATTTCACAGATGTATTGCAGATGTATTTAAGAAATTGTAGAAGAATAGTAATTAGTAACAGTGTCCTATTTATTCTTCTTGGAGCCAAATTTGTAACTTTTAAAAGTGTGGTTACTATGTTGAAGTGTATGTATTGTAACGGATGCTTGATTTGTTATGTATGTGAGTCAGTAATGTGATGCTTGATGTCGTCGCAATTTTGTAATTGCAGTTTGATTGTGTTTGTGTGACTATTGTGTATTAATTTATGATGTATGGTACGGAAATCTGCGTATTTGTGTTATAGAAGTGTTACGTATGTGTGTTGTTATTTGTTTTTGTATGTTTCCAATTGATACCTGATATTTATTTTGCAATCGCAATGCCTAATTTACGTTTTGTTAATGTTTTGTTTACATCGCGTAAGCTAATTTAATTTTCTTTTCTATTTCTCTTTATGCATATATTTTTTGTGTATGAAACTATAGCCCTAACATACATATGTAAAATAGGGCTAACCGCCATTGGAGATATAATAATAATAATAATAATAATAATAATAATAATAATAATAATAATAATTGTTATTCATATCGTTATAAAACGATAACAGAATACAAATGATGACTTGAATTTTATTCATATCTCTAAAGAACGGTAACAAAATATAAATAACGTGATATCCATAAAGAACGATAACTGAATATAAACGATAATTTGAATAGCATTTACTTCGCTAAAGAACGATTAAAAAATAAAATGAAAATATGAAGAAGGCCCGAACCCACAACCCTTGAATCATTAAACAAGCACTCTACCGTTGGTCTACGAGGCGCAGATATGGAACATTTTCATAGTTCCGGAACTACTTGTACAAGCACATGCATCGTGTAACATCGCCGCGACCCGAAGTGGACTTTGAAAATATTCGCTGTTCACGAGTGCGGCCACTTTTTTTTTTGACAGCTGTACATGCACAATAACATAAATGCACTACGAGAGGGCGGCAATACAAGTAGGTACCAACAAATGATCTTCAGTGTCAATTTCTAGTTGTATGGTGCCCTTATGCAAATGGTAGTGTTGTGTGAAAATGATTCAAAATGCTTAAGTCGGAGGATTTGGAATTTTAGGGTTGTATTCATAGACATTCTTAGCGCGGGCTTCCGGTGGATGATCAGCGAACTAACGTTTTTCGTAATCATAAACCAGTGTTACCGATATGATATGATATGAATCCTGTACAAGTAACCAGTCGATAGCCGGGGCTAGTTTAGTACCCCTGTAGCGCGAGCTAGCGAAATGTCTATGAATAGCACCCGAACAGTCTAAGAAATAAATATGGAAGAGAGATTTTTATTGCGCAAGGGGAAAACATTTTCTGTAAAATGTGCAAATATGAAATTAAAATACTTAGGAAATATTACATAGAGCGGCATAGTAACAGCAAAAACATACCTCTAACATCTTGTGACACGGAAAGAAGCTTTTCGATGTTTAAAACCTATTTGAGTGTCAGACGTCGAAATTTCTCTATCGAAAATTTACCGATGTATATTGTGGTTCAGTGTAATGCATCCTTTAATCATCCAGGCGGTGGCAGTTTACATTTGAGGTAAGTTTTTATATCATCATAACTATATTACAACTTCATTCCAGTATTTATAGATCGATTGAATGCAGTGAGGAGGTTCTCTTTACCAGACTGTACTCTCTTGCTGCTGTTTACGTGAGTCAATGATAACAGTATAGTCCGTTGACACTGAACTTGAGACATAACGCACATTTTTCCGCCCTTCAATAATCACAAACTGCAGCAGACGTGTTATGAAATGTGGACGGCCATTGGGTCCAGTAGATTGGTATCTAGCTTGACAACGGTACCTTGTTCATTTGTGGGGTACCGCATTTATGTGCAATCCTGAACATTCTTTTCTTTATAAGATGAAACATTACATTAGATCACTGCATTCTCAATTCATGAATAACCTGTAAAGGAATAAAGTTGTATACAACTGATAATAAAACATTATTCCTTGCCGGTGTTCATTGGTGAGACATAATTTTTAGTGTCACATGATGAATTAACAGTGCTGTGGCTTGGACAACAAACTAATTCTTCCGATTCATTGTCACTGTCAGTCATTCTTACCCTCGAATTCATTTTCGGAATTCTCCTGGGTAGTAGTTACTACTGCCGTTCGTGTACCTCGCCAAAGAGTCATTTATAATATATTATGCAAATTATATAATCCATTGAACAATACATTCAGTTATATATGTAATGTTTAGAAGCGTAACTAATATATTTACGTGTATCTTTTTATACATCCACACACTTCATTAGAAAAAGCTCCTCTGACCAATCAGAGAGACAAATTTATTTACTCGGCAATGGAGTCAATCAGTGTAGCTATATGCAACAAAATAAAGCAGAAAAACAAACAGAGACTGTTTGCAATACACATCAAAAATCCACAAAGAACTTAACCTCAAAAGGCGTATATGCAATAAATTCATAATGAAATATAAGTGTTGTGTACATCAATTCTCGATGCCCGTGCGTCCTACTTTAAACGGTTCAAACCTACCCGCGCAAACTAGAGTCGCTGCTTTCTCTCTCTTAGAAAGCAGATTGGCTCGCTATTTTCCCTCTTGTGAGGGAGAAACCAAAGATCGCGCGGCGACGTATCACGTTGGCAGTAGAAATGCCCCCAGGCACTGTGAAGTCAACCCACGCTAACACCCCAAACAAAGAAGAGCTTAGTGACGTCAGCTCCGAGAGAGGTATATAAGAAGGCCCAGCGGGCGAGAGCGTCAAAACCCGTATAGGCACTAGTTTCTCCACCCCCCGTGAAATTCACGCAGGAGTCCCACAGGGTTCCATTATCGGACCCATACTTTTCAATATATTCATTAATGACCTCCCGTTTCGCTATATCCACGGTAGAAGTAGTCATCTGTATATCTATGCAGACGACACTGCCCTCTTGGCGATGGACAAAACCTATAGATTAGCGTCACGTAGATTGCAGTCGATCTTAGATCACCTCCAGCCGTGGTTCCACGACTGGAGAATCAAGGTCAATGTAGAGAAATGTCAGGCCATACTCTTTTCACTAAGAGCGAGGCTCGAAGACATACCACCACCACCCACACTTTTCGGACAAGAAATGCCGTGGATGAGCCAAATTAAATATTTAGGGATCATTATGGACTCTCATCTCACCTTCCGAGATCACATCCAATCCCTTCTTCGTAAGGCCAACGGGCTGATAGACACTATCCCATTCTGGCTGCCTTAACTCCTGACAACCTGGGGGTAGGACTTACCGTGTATAAGGCCCTCATTCGCTCTGTCATTACCAATGCCGCACCCCCATGGCGGTTTGCGGCAGTGTCCCATCTCCGTAAACTCCAAGTTATCCAAAACCAGGTGATTCGACTCATTACCCATCTCCCCGAGTAGCCTCGAGAAGAAAGTTCCATGATGAACTAGAGTTGCCAACCACAGACGAGTTCATTGCTCAACTGGCTAGGAACCTGTATGCGGAAGCTCGTGCTAACCGCAACCCGCTCATATCTGGTCTCGGCCAATATGATCCTAGGTTACGGCGTAGGCACCAGACAGGACCATTAGCTATACTCTTGAGACAGGAGGACAGGGAGGCTGGCGTTACTCCCAGGTTTTGGTAGCCACGACTCAACTCCATGAGACTCCTTGGATAGTGCAACCGCTTTAGAATGACCTTGTCTTAACTGGGCTAAACAAATTCCCTCCCTAACAATATCTACATTTGTTGATCGATGGAACTATCACAGGGCCAATGGGCTAATATATATCCACTGATTCATAGAGTCATCCTACCTAAGAGCCAAATGGCTAGTCTCTGAAATTAAGATAACTCATCCTGCCTAAGGTTTTTCCGTGGTTTTCCTAAGGCGCTAAGACAAATGTCGGGATGAGCCCTAAAAGAAATGGGCCACGGACCTGCACTCATCTCCCCATGAATCTCCCTAATTACTCTAAATTAATTAATAATTACATCTCTCCCCTCACTTCGTAATTGAGCCACCATAAAGCCAAATGGCTGGTCTCTAAGTTGAGACGATTCAACAACGCTCATGACAACAATCATAATAGCCAAATTGGCTAGACTCTTATATGAGACAACTCATCCTGCCTAAGGTATTCCGTGGTTTTCCTAAGGCGTAAGACAAATGTCGGGATGAGCCCTATAAGAAATGGGCCACGGACTTATATGCCCTCCCCAAATATATTCCCCTTTTCTTGTAAACAACGTATGCCCTAGTTCAGAACCTCTAAATTGTCTATTAAATGTACGAGGTCACTCAATTAGTCGCAACTTGAAAGGACAGGGACCTCTCAAATTGCAGATTTAGAATTCACAGCGCCTCTTCCGACGGCCTTCACATGCCTTGTCATCGAACAACAGATGACAGCGTCTTGCCATCCTAACGGCAAACAACAGCCAACTCCTCCTCGCCCCGTCCCGTGATCACTTGATCAAATATCCGAGAGCGTCAGACTGGTCAGACGGGGGTTAGGTAGCAGCTACCCTCGTCCAGTGCTCACTCTTCTCGCTTAGGCGCAGAGACTTGCTTTTTGTTCGGACGTGTCTACACACGGCCACCACCCCAGGAACAGGGAGCCAGCCGCGCCCCTGTCTCCTGTATTCTTTCCTACACCATCCGAATCTTCCTCACTTCTTACGTACTTATTTTATTCTCGTCTCGCCACAGGCCTCATCACCACCACCACCAACTCACACACTTCTCTCCCCTGATCACCTTTATCTCTCATCATCCTGACTTCGACTCCCCGCTCTTATCCCGGCTTGTTCGATTAAACACAACCATCTCCTCAGCCTCCTCTAGAGTCGGTAAGTCGCGAGTGCGCTCTGTTGATCCGTCGATGATAGAGGTCACCTTTCCCCGCTCCTGAAGTCGGTAAGTCGCACAGTACGCTGTGTTGATCCTCCGATGCCAGGAGCTTGTTCTCGAAGTCGGTAAGTCGAACAGCACGCTGTGTTGATCCTTCAAACTAGAGAACTAACGTTCTACCTCATTCCATCTCTCTCCTTCTCCTGCCCTCCCGCTACCCACATGAGAGCAAGGCGATTTTCCCCAGGCACTCCCATTACCCCTACCTCCCTCTCACTCAAATCGTACTTTACTATCACTCCTCATAACTCTCCTCGCATCGAAGCCTCAGGACGAATTTCTAAACTATCAATTTCTATAACGTTACCCCTACCATAGAAGTAGGAGGGAACCACAGTTATACTTTCTTTGTTAGCTATTTCTGTAATAAACAAATGTTATTTTAAAAACAGTCTTTCCTTTAATCTTCACCACAGTTTCGTATCACCCCACCCACAAACCACAGCCATCTTGTCACTTCACTCCCGTTTCCCCTCCCCACCTCGACAACACGTCGGAGAGCGAAACGACCAGGAGACCGGCGTACGACATAAGAATGGGACAAATTTGTCCCGTCCGTCGTTCTAGTGTAATGAACGTCTATTGCCCCAATTACTTAAGATAGAATGTCCAAATTTATATAGGTGGAAGACGTCTCTAAATAATGAAAGCTCTTACAGCCGGAATGCGATGGGCACGAATTCGATTTGCATGTACAGTACTAAAATATCGAAATGCGACATATTTGACCTATCCGATGTTCTAGTGTTAAGTTTATTGCAATTAAATTGTGTAGACTATTTTAAAAATAAAAGTCACCTTATTTCATTTTATGTTATATTTAGTTTGTTAAACTAAGACTGTTCGAACATATCTATGAAACTATATGGTACAAATCCTAACACAATTTATTTTAACATGTTCATACATCACAGAAGATCGTCGACAGTTTGTCATTTTATTATGTAGCTTACATAAAGGAGTACCTCTGATTGAGGTTCTGGCTGATATAAATAAATATACAAATAGACAAATAGATAAATAGATAAATAAGTAAATAAATACATAAATAAATAGACAAATAAATAAATAAATAGACAGACAAAGAAATAAAGAAATATATAGAGGGACATCATTTTAGTTTTACTTCAATTTTTATTGTACCTGAGTTTTTGAATGTACTTCACTCCCACCCCTTCTACTAAGGAAGTTCCAACTCCACACAGAACCAAGACCGCAGATAGTAGGCCTAAGCAGTACTGAGTTACTGAGTATAGTACGTTCCAGAAATATGTTCGCGTTTTCCAGTGACGAAAGAGCTTTCAATGTTGAATCATATTTTCGCACAGGTACTGTCCGTTTGCCTACGTCGCATCCCGATTCCCCCCTCTTGCTTCTGCTCGCCCCTCTGTAATAGCTGGGCTGTCTTAGCTCTTTTCTGAAAACATTAATTTCTCTTAGGAATTGGAAGTTTAAGTAATATTATACAGCTGTTTAATTTAACTTAAATAAAAGGGCCTCGTTAAGTAATTAACTGTCACATGATTTCCTCAGTTTCTACAATCCTGCGGCATAGCCACTTGGACGGACAGTAGATAGCGTGCCTGAGTAATTTTATATTTTCGGGTCGGGCAGAAGTGAAGATTGAATTTACAGTACGTAGAGTAGGTACAGAATTATTTCAACATGAGTTACTAGTATGAAGGACGAAACTGGCAATTGGAATTAGATGCAGTACTCTATAGTGCGATAATGTGCACAAAAGAACTGAAGCCTGTATCGAAATGAACGGCCACCATTTTCAAAATTGTGTTTAAATATTCATATCATGATTATTTTTCAATTTAACTTCATTCTCTATATTGTATGCTAAGGTGCTGTAGACAGTATAATATACACTGCATAATGAATACGTTCGCATGGCTAACTCAGTTCGTGAGTAAAAACACTTATTCTTAATACAGTACTGTACTTTGATTAAAGAAAAACCTAATGAAAATTATCGAACTCAAAATCGCGATATTTCCTAGTTTACGTAAATGGATGAACTACTTTTCTTCCTTCCTATACCTAGTAGAGTGATTTGTGTTTTACGCCAGTATCATCGAACTCCAGTCTTGGAGGGGGGCAGCAAGCGGTGTTTCCGGTTCTCTAAAGGTAGAGACAGGTTAATATAAAAAATGGTAGTAAAAATAAAATGATGTCCCTGTATGTATAGATATGAATATATATAATAAAATAAATAAATAATATATATATACACATAATCAGGCAGTACATCTCACTTGACGACATGTGTCAGAGGAAGAACAATTGTTTGTATGCATCTGAAGTCTGATTAGTGGAATATGTAGCTAATCGGCGATGTTTGCAATGGAGGGGGAAAGCAACTGGCCACCCAACCTCAATATCTCCTGGCCTAGTTGATTCAGGAGTGATGCATTATTGGTGATATTTATGAGGTCCAAACCTGTCTTCGGACAGTTGACTAAACAACAATAACAAGAAGGACCGGAGAATAGCACATTCTTTATCTGATTTATTCAGAATATTACTCACTTATCTGATTTATTCAGAATATTACTCACTTCTACTCCAAAATATATGAGAAATCGCTTAGAATACCTTCCAATATTGCGGAATTGACATCAGGGTTCATTATCCTTTCCTTTTCACCGTACCTCCTTCTATGCAGTATCTCCCGCCGTGTCAGTTTGCCGCCTATGGTACTCCTTACCTCGTCATGTCAGGGATTGCCGAACGGTTAATCAATTTAAATTGAGAATAAATAATTACTTACTTTTACATGGAATTGATTCGTGTTTGTTATCTAATTTTTATAGGTTATTCTGTGCGTTTGTATAAATTATCATTTAGGCCTATTATAAAGTAGAATTGGGATATAAATTGTAATTACTTAATTGTGTATCATGTTTAGTCAATATTTCATTATATGTAAGTTCTATAATGTGCACGATAACGATTTTATATTTAAATATTACAATTTATTTTAACACTTCTGCTATTGCTATTGTTTCAATGTATATTCTGGTAGTGTGGAAGAGAAGGTCTCATGGACTTAACCCAAATATGCCTGAAATATTTTTTTTTTCCATTTTTGTGTATTTTTCAAATCTCATTTAATGCAGTATATAACTGAAGTATTTATATGGTGTCGAAACATTCTAGTTGTAACTGGTTGAACTAGAAACTGGTGTCCTTTTAAAAGGACAGTAGGCATATGAGCATACATTTTGAGGAATAATTGTATACTATGCTTACATGAAATAAAACAATGTAATTGTTGTAATTTACAAGTATTCTTATTATTGTTATTATTATTATTATTATTATTATTATTATTACTATTATTAACAAATTATTACGTTGTTATTTCATTATAGTTTCTTTATTATTACTACTAATATTCTGAATAATGATGCACTGTGGCTAAATTCGTTTTAACTCTGGAATGTTATCGTCATTGAATAGTAGGCTACCGTGTTGCTATTGATACGTAAAAATAAGTAATAGGTGAAAAGAGTGTTGAAGTTTCGAGGAGGAGATTGTATTGGGAGAGAAGTGACGGTACATATAATGAAGCCATTGCTGTGGCAATGTCGGAAGACAGGTTTCAGTTCATTTTCTAAAATCTACATTGTTATGACAATGATAGTTTAGATAGAAAATAAGACCTCTTCCAAAAATACTAAATGAAAAACAACAGAAACTTCTGCCAGTTCAATACCTCCCTCCAGAACGTCGCCAGTCCTCCACTTGTAAACAGATCTTGTTGTGCAAATCTGGCTTTCAGGTAAGTATATCTCCCTGTGAAGCAGACTTTAATAATTTCAAAGGAAACATTGTTCCGGAGCCGGATATCGATCTCGGGACCTTTGGCTTAGCGCACCAACGCTCTGCCGACTAGCTACCCAGCAACTACACCCGACACTGTCTCAACTTTTCCCTTCCTATCCACACACCTCAGTGGGCTGACAAGACGCCAGAAACCCAATTTTGAGTGCACACGAACTCTGTGTGGCATTTGTAGGCTGCATTATAGTGATATGTCTGTATTTGAGATGAAATTTCGCCGGTAGCATAATTTTCAAACGTAGATAGCATTTCATGCAGGGAAAATCCACTAAAATTGAGAAAGCGAAACAATTTCAAAACATATGGGGATATGCCCACTGTCCTTTTAAAGGGACACATAAGTTCTCGTCATTGTCATGTCGCAATGAATAGATATTTCGAATACATTGTAGTTTCACGTTATATTTATGTTTATTAGGAGTCATTTGATGTACAATAATTTGTAAAATAATTCCGAACTGTAAAAATATTTAACATTCTTATCTGATTTGCGGCTCGGATGCCACAGCTCAAATAAACGAACAATTCTCAAGTCCACACCTCAAACTCAACGATGACCAGAACTTTCATTACCAATATTACCATACCTAGCAAGCCTCTAATTAAGACCAGTAATAGTAAGACCTGTGAAAAAGAAAATGCGTTGACTGTAGAGAGGGTAATTTGAAACATTGACAACTGTCCTTTTAATAGGACAATAGGCATATCTGGGTTAACTCTGCAAATATAAATAAATAAATAAATAAATAAATAAATAAATAAATAAATAAATAAATAAATAAATAAATAAATAAATAAATAAGGAAATAAATACGTAAATGAATGAATGAATGAATGAATGAATATACACACCTCCAATATGGGATCCATTCATTATAAATCTCTGCAGGTTTTGGCATATGCGGATGAGGTTGATTCAAGAAGAAGATGTGAAAATGTAAGAAAACGGCATTTTAACATTGAAAAGTCAACAAGAAAAACGCGTCGGGAATTTAATGATAGGAATTATACACCAATAAGCAAGAAAGAATATATCAATAAAATGTGCAACTATAGAAAGTAACTGGTTGGATAAGAGCTTAGCAGTGAAAATGTTACTATTGCTAAAATTAAGAATCGGATATCCTCTACAAACAGATTATTCTGTTGACACAGGAAAGTCTAAATTTATTTAATGTCTAAGATTGAATTATTATTATTATTATTATTATTATTATTATTATTATTATCATCACTGCACGGCTAGGAATCGAACCGGCGCCACATAGTTGATAACGCTTGAGTTACAGGCACTGCTATTCTGCTGTATCAACCTGAACTATAATTTAATATTCTGTTGAGACGAATTATTAAATATTTGACTTTGATTCACATTTCGAATGATGTATCCACAATTGATCGCACTTCTGGGGCCATACTGAGTGTAATTCGTGAACTGGATTGTGCCAAACGGGTCATCATGCCTCAGCGTAACAGGTCGCATCCTTAGACGTACAGTACTCCGGATAGTTCATTCCTTCTGGTATTTTAATTGTTTAGAGATGTAAGTAAAGTAAGGTACTTAGAGAGTTTTGGGAACATGTAATTGAGAAAAGATGATATCACTGGAAGAAACCTCTTAAAAGTTTTCTTTGTCTACAAAAAATACCAACACGATAAGTTCGAGGATAGAACTTGGGCCGTCTGCATGGAGGCCCTGCGTTTGCGTACTCCTTTAAATATTAGTGAAGCCACACTTCAGTCAGGCCAAATACAACCATTGACGAAAACACAACTCAGACTAAAATCTTTACTAGTAATGTACAAATATAATACATTGGTGCGTAACTGCTATATAATTATAAAATCATAATTTAATTGTTTTATAAATTGAGTTAGATAATTATGCAGTAATATTTCCTTACTTGTGTGTCCTCTGCATCATTTCTTGCTGCAACATTATGGAAACAATTATAATACCAAATTGACAATTCATAACATTCATGTCCAGTTCTGCTCTAGCAATATGAAAATGATTTATATATTTCAACTAATCAATATTACACCTATTTACTAGGAGTAATAATAATAATAATAATAATAATAATAATAATAATAATAATAATAATAGAGTATAAAAACACTACCAATAGTCAAGGTAGTATTTTGTTCATGTGCCAGCTAAATATGCAACAATCTAATCGACTTAGGCCCAGTTGTACGAACACGGAATAAAGTCCTGATAAAATTAACTCCATGGTTACGCGAGAAATGTGTTTTATGAACTAGTAATAATACACTATCCGGAGGTTACCTTCCGAATAAGCTATTCCAAGCTTTAAGTCACTGTTAATTTGTTATTTAGAGAACAGATTATAAAATGGCAGCAGCTTTAGATATGAATCCCTGATATTGATTGTGAATTGCTATAATATATTTTCGAGAACGAGGAAACAAAGAATATAGGGCACAATAGATCTGATGTATGAAATGAGTAAAACGATGAAGAATTTCTGGCAAGATTTAGACTAAAAATGGACATTTTTAAGCGTACTGGAACTAATCAATGATTATTTGGAACACATGATAGACAGGTAAAATACTTCACATTATCATATATGTAAAGAGATGCTAATTCATTAAATAATTAAAATCAAATTTTAAACAAATTCATAAGGCAATTATTGTACATAATATTACTATATTAGTATTACGTTCTGTATTCCTGTAGGTATTTTTCTGAGCTTTAAACAACCTACCTACCGACTCCCATGCTCTTGCTTTTTGATAGACATTATGACATCAGTTTTTTTTTTCTAGCACATTATTATAGTCATTCACTATCTCAACTAGCTTGAATGTATCTTCTATCTTATAGTTTTGATTTATAATTTATTTTGATTCATATTAATTTCTTTACAATAAATTCCACAGGCAAAATAGTAGGGCTAATATGTCCAGAATTATTAAAAAAAACTGGTATTATGAACTTTATAAACGAAACACAATCTAAAGTATTGCCAACTTCTGTTTCAATTCTGTTAACTATGGAATAGATAAACTTGTAATAAACGAACGTCATACAATACGGAGCTCCGTTTATTTTACAGTTAGGCTATTCCACGAACAGCTATTCCAAGATTTATTTCGCGATCGTACAACTGGGCCTTAAATAATTATTGAGGGCAGGGAAGGAATGAAAAATATATTTAAAAAGGAGGGTCAAAGTCGCTTCTAAATTAATCCAATTTAAGGACTTACAACTAATTACTCGTGGGACCACTTTAGATCCATAGAAGCATCGGACCCTCCTCCAAGCGGTTCGTCTCATTCTGCTTATATACTGTCAAGCGGAGAAATAACGCAACCCGTGAGAGATAAAGAGGAGATACCAATAAAAAATTTATGATTATTACTGGTTAACATTTTTCTATTACATTTCAGGTTTTGTAATTTTTTCTACGTATTAAAATATTTTGTAACCATGCCAAAATATTTTTTGGATAACGATGTAGATTGCAGTTCTGGGGCTATGGCACCAATTTGGACAGATTGTGTTGTCTTCTTATGACTAATTATATGCTAGAATAACATGTGAATGGATGTTGATACCATAGATGAATATGAAGGTTATAGTGATGGTGAAGTGAACCCAGATTCCGGCACCGATTATTACACAACATTAGCTATTAATTGGTTAAGGGAAAACCTCTGAGAAATACCTCAACTTCTCTCAACAAACATTCCATTCAAGGGCTGATAACTTCACGTGACCAGTTAAACCAAGTCAGGAAGTTTGTAGGTTTGATGAATGAAAGCTGAGTATTATGTCACAAGTGTGTCAAATGATACCAGTCGAAATTCTGTAGTAACGTATCCTGACTTGGTAAACATTGCATACTGTATGTATTATTCTCAATATTATCACTATAATCACTGAATGAGGAGTTTTAATACACGTACTGCTATATGCATCCCACAATTAAGCGCTACAATGCTAGAACACTATAAAGTTCTAGTCAAACTCAGTTTAAGAGGAACGTCTTATATAATATTTCAATATTTACGACGCTAGTGCATTGAATAGCTATGGTCAGTGTGTAGTATGTTCGGAATATTTTCTTTGGACAGTGGGACAAAAGGAGAGTTTTAGGTACAATTTGCGCAATCGATTTAAATACATGTACCGGTATATAATAATAATAATAATAATAATAATAATAATAATAATAATAAAAGCCGTAAATCCTCAGTGGGGTAAAAAACTGCTTGGGCAGGGGTGGCTCGAGTCTTGACAATCAGAAGATGGTTTATATTTACTGCCTAGTTTTTTTGTCCACAATTGCACTATGACTGGTTGTTGCTGCCGCTCAAAGTTGGTTCACTGCGTCCCTCCACCATGTTCTTTGGCGTCCTATTCAGGCCCACAGTCCTCCTAGCTGCAACTTGAACTCGTCCCGCCATCTGGTTCTCGGACGTCCACGGTTTCTCCAGCCAAGTCTTGGATCCCACAGTGTCGCCGTGTGTGGCCATCTGGTAGGTTGCATTCGTACCACGTGTCCTCTCCAGCGCCATTTCTTCCTATTGGCTAGTGTGACTACGTACCCTATGCCGCTTCCTCGTCGTACATCTTCGTTTCTGACTCTAACCTTCAGGCTTATTCTGAGTGTTTTCCTTTCCATTCTTCTTTGACATCTTCCTAATTTTAATGCCAGTTTCTTGGCGAGTGACCAGGATTGCGCTCCATACAGAAGTACAGGTGAAATGCAGCTGTTGAAGATCTGCCTCTTGTTCTGCAATTTCTGGCTTTTGTCCATTAGGATGAAGGACAGACTCCAAAACTTTTTCCGTGCTGATGCTATTCGTCTATCAATTTATTTATCCATGCTGTTCTGAAATGATACGGTCTGGCTTATGTAAATGTATTGCGTGACAAATTCGATGTTCGCATTTTTGACGATCATCTGCCCTTCTATGTTTTTAATCAGTTTAGTTTTGCTGGTATTCATTGTTAGGCCTACTGCCTTGCTTTCTTCGCACAAATCGTTCAGCATCTCTTCCAATCGTTTCCTGGATCTGGCAATGAAAAACCACGTCATCAGCGAAGCGTAGAATGGTTAGTTTTCTTCCGTCAATAGATATGCCATGCTTGCTACCCCAAGGTAACTTGTGAAAGACCTTCTCTAATACACAAAGATCTTCGGTGACAAGGGATCACCTTGTCTCACCCCTCGCTGTATGTTGGATGGTGTTCCTTTTGTGTTCAGTTTCACTGTTCTTGTGTTTTTTGGAATAGCACGCCAAGTAGTCTAATATACTTGGCTGAATCACCCTGATTGAGTGCTTTTAAAACACGAGTAATTTCCATAGAATCAAAAGCTTTTGCGTAATTTACAAATATGATGTACAATTTTAAATTGTGTTCCTCGGCTTTTCTATTATCTGCGTCAAAATCTGAATGTGGTCCGTCGTTGAGAATCTAGAACGAAATCCAGTTTGCTCCGGAGGCTGATTTTCTCCTAGAGTTTTAGTGATCCTGCGCAAAATTATTTTCGAAAACACTTTACACAAATTTGACATGAGGCTGATGGGCCTGTAGTTATCTATATTGTCTATGATCACCTTCAAATATATGGAGGTGAGTATACAGTGATTAAGTGGCCAACACTCAAGGTGTCATGCAGAACCTAGACAGTATAATAAATACTGTAAAATTTATATTTCTATTTCGAGAAGCTCGCAACTGTAAATTCTAATTAGCACACCTTGGGCAATTGGACAAGCTGTTATTGTTACAGCATAAATATGTTTGTATACAATTAAGCTTAAACATCGGCTTGGGTATGTGTGTCACCAGGATATCAGTTGAGTTAGTGTTCCGAGAATTACAGGCTGCTCTGAAACTGTTGTAGTTGGCGAATCAGGGTGTGATGCAACTGTAAAAAAAGAGGTTAGGAAAAGTGGAAACAATTATAGTGATTATTTAGCCGATATTAATTCCAAATTTTCGCATCAGATTGATCTTAACTCGAATAAAGAAATAGAAAAAGAATCTAATTAACTGGAAAGTGAGACCTGCCAGGACAACAGTGAAGATGATTTACCAAAGAAAATATATTACATTCGAAATAGATTCAAGTTGTCCACTATTCCTTCAGTAGAAAATGTCAAAAACGTGTAGGTTATTGCATGTATATAAGAAGAATTGTAATTGTTTAAATATAGATGGTTAATACAGTATTTTATCGCGTACTTGTGGAGGGTGTATGGATAAACATCTTTTCTTATCCTCAACTACTTCCTGTCCTGCAATCGAATTAATTCTTTTTTTCAATTCCTTCTTCATCCCTTATAATTCTTTTACATTAGTTCTTCACCTATCTATTTCAGTGTCTACTCTTTCCTTTTTTTCATCTTTATTACATTACTTGTCTTTCTCTATTCCTCCTCAATACCATTTTCTACTACACCAGGTATGCTCAAAATTGTAAAAGCGCCGATTAAACGGATGATGCAGCAATGCATAACACACACTGTGTACGGACTGGGCTCCGCAACTACATTGCATCGTACTGTACATTGCAGCACCGCCCGTGGCATAGCTCTTACACTCTTACAAATACGGAAAATAAACTGAATTTGAAAAAGGAAAGAGTTTGCAGTATAATATTCAGTTATTACATTATTTATTATACCATATTTAATATAGTTACGATATTGTTATATCACAGGTAGTATTATTTTCATATTCCACCATACATTGCGTTCTATTTAACATGTGCATTCTTTTCTGCAAGTAATCGGAAATTTATTTCAAACGAATTTACTGCAATGCGCAGCTGACTCAAAAGATGCTCATATGCTAATCGGAATCTATGTTTGGATTTATCAATCTTCAGTCTCGAAAATAATTTTTCGCACACACATGTCGAGGCGAAGGTAGCTAACATATTGGTAGCGAATAAGCTCATCTTGGGATATTTCGTTTTGTTCATTTTAAAAATAATTCTATGCTTGTCAAGTCATTCTCTGCATTTAGTTCTGAATTCTACGTTACTTTGTAAATCAATTAACTCGTCCCGGAACTGCACTCTCACGGATTGTACTAAATTTACTATGAAAGGATAAACAAAAAGGTTAATATCACTCTCCATACGTCTAAAATCACTAAATTTATGTTCTATGAGTACATATTTGAGCTGTTCCAGTATAGAGACATAATTAACTATATTTTGTTCAGGCACCATACATCTCTTTACAAGTTCACCATCCGTGAAGGGTTTTAGTGCCTTACCTAATTCCCAACATACTACATAACTTGATTCTAAACAAGACTCTGAATTGTTCGACTCTCTTCAATGTTTGGCCTTTCATGAAGTGTTTTCAATTCTTGAAGCTGTAGTTCACGTTGCACCCCTGAAAAATTTATTTTATCAAAATATCAATTTTTGCTGGAATAAAATCACCACTATAGGAGCAGCAGCAGCAGTAGTAGTAGTAGTAGCAGTAGTAGCAGTAGTAGCAGTAGTAGTAGTAGTAGTAGTAATGATAATAATAATAGTAATAATAATAGGCCTAATAATAATAATAATAATAATAATAATAATAATAATAATAACGTTGGTATATGAATACATATAACAGAAAACAGCTTCCCTGTCACTTCGGCATGTTCTGGGTAGCAGAGCCTATAATGTAGTTTTATGTTGCTCAGTAGCATTCCTGACAGTACCTTACAACACAGTAAACACTTCACGTTTTCACCAAACGCACAACAAAAATAGTCTTCCTCCCACACTGTACGGAATGATCGTTTGCTTACAGAAGGTTTTGACTGTCATTGTCCCGCACTGTTCGTGCGTTTACTAAGTACTTGAATGGCTTTCCGCATTCATCCGTCGAGCTTCGAACGAGGAACAGGACGTTGTGATTACAGAACGTAATCGGGAGTCAGAGAATGAGCATACCTGTACTACACCTTCAGTCCTCCAACTCATCTGTCATCTCTACTGACAGGCAAAATACGAAATTTCACATTCTAAATCATTTCTGCTAGCGGAATGGCAACAAATATTTTTTACATTCGCGGTACGTAGAATGAAATTAATGTCAAAGACTTTCATATTTAATAATATATTGGTATACTTTCATTTCACAAAACTCTTAATATTTTTCCACATTTACCCTTACTTTAATATTTCAATAATTACTATTGAACCGGGCTTTCCATATTTTTATAAGGAGACAACAGAGACATTTTCCAGGGAAAAACTAAAAAAATCCAAGCGATTTTTTTCCACCAACGTTCCGGGATTCCTAGGAGTTAGTGAAATCTTCGAATTCCCGTATAGAGTTATTGAACTCGTAGCGCCAGTGAAATTGAAAATCCAAAACAAAAAAAATTAAATTTAAATATACAGAATGTAGAATATAATTACGACAATAGAAATAGAAATAAAATAATACAATCAATATAAAAAAAGAAGATACAGTAATGTTAACAAAATTTGAGGACACAATAAGTAGCGCTCGTGTTCGGTCGCAGTTCAGTCAAAGTGTTTTACAGTGTTGCCGTGTTTACTGTGATATGTGTAAATTAATATTTTAAACGAATTTCAACCTTAAATTTTTCTGTAGGACTATATTTAATTTCCCCTCTTTTGCAGCCTCGCATGTCCATTATATAAAACAATACTACAACTAAGAGAAGGTGCAAATTTTCTTGTGTTACCTACATTGTAACCAGTGTTGAGTCCAGCCAATCCAATGTAAGAACAGTTTTTGTGCTGTTCAATGAAAAATTGAGATATATAATTCTCTCATTGAGGTAAGTGTATGATGATGCTAACAAGCTGTTTATTTATGCAGATTTAGATCTAATATATATTTATATTTTGTAGCACATAAAAATATAAACAACGCTATTAATCTCTAAAGGGTTATTTAGTAAATAATGATGTAAACCCCTTCCAATACTTGTGGTGTATTATAAGCAGAAACATGAGCTTCTGCCAGGAATTCAAAAGAAGGATAGTAATGGCAAAAGAAAGTTTTAATAGAAAATGAAGTATCACCTGCGGACCACTGGAAAAAGAACTAAGGAAGAGACTACTGAAGTACTACGTGTGGAGTTTTGCATTGTATGCAGCAGAAACATTGACATTGCGAAGAAGTGAAGAGACGCGACTAGAAGCATATGAAATGTGGATATGAAGAAGGATTTAACGTGTGAAATGGACAGGGAGAATAAGAAATGAAGCCGTGTTGGAAAGAGTGGTTGAAGAAAGAATGATGCCGAAACTGATCAGGAAGAGAAAAAGGAATTCTTTGGGTCACTGGCTGAGAAAAGAAACTGCCTACTGAAGGATACACTGAAAGGTATGGTGAACGGGAGAAGAGTTCAGGGCAGAAGAATTTAGCAGG
This sequence comes from Periplaneta americana, assembly GCF_040183065.1. Lineage (NCBI taxonomy): Eukaryota > Metazoa > Arthropoda > Insecta > Blattodea > Blattidae > Periplaneta > Periplaneta americana. The sequence continues at coordinate 135,551,390 of NC_091126.1, forward strand.
TGATAGACAACATTAAGATATATAAAATGGATCATACGGGGAGACTAAGAGGAAGGCAGAAAATAGGAAAGATTGAAGAATGGTGATTTTGCAGTGAAAGACCTCCCATTTGGAATAACACTATGTATGTATGTATGTATGTATGTATGTATGTATGTATGTATGTACAGTATGTATTTATTTTATTAGGTTATTTTACGACGCCTTATCAACATCTGAGGTTATTTTCCGTCTGAATGAGGTGAAGGTGAATGCCGGTGAAATGAGTCCGTGGTCCAGCACCGAAAGTTACCCAACATTTGTCATATTAAGTTGAGGGAAAACCCCGGAAAAAACCTCAATCAGGTAACTTGCCCCGACCGGGAATAGAACCCGGGCCACCTGGTTTCGCGGCCAGATGCGCTAAGCGTTACTCCACATGTGTGTATGTATGTATGTATGTATGTATGTATGTATGTATGTATGTATGTATGTATGTATGTAAACCTGGTACAAATGATTCAGGAATTGAGATTTATTTATTTATTTACTTATTTATTTAGTTATTTATTTAAATCCACCACCAACAGAAGCACGCTTCCAATTACTGGTGGCTTACACAGATACAAACACAAAATACATAATAAGAAAAAAACAAAACAAACAACACAAACGAAAGAAAATACATAACGGTAATAGATGCTAGTGCATAGTATTGCAGTTAATATAGTGCTAAATGTCAATATAATGATGCAAAATTATTAAAAAAAAAAACAGAGTAAAAACATTATAATACACTTGTTCATAATTTAAATATCTAAGGAAATACAATTCTTTTTAATATTGTATGAAATTTGTCAACCGTTAAACTTAAATCTAATTGAGAATCACCGTTTAAAGATAGAGAGTTGCAAGTATTACACATAACAAACAATGGAGAGTTCTTGAAGAAAACAGTTCTAGGAATGGGAATAACAAAAGGTTACCTATGACGTAATTCTGTTTTTTTTTTACATTGAACTGAAGGAATTTAAGAAACTCACAGTTATTCAATATACCGTTAACAGTCTTATAGAGTAAAATTTGACTATTTATTAATCGTCGAGATGTTAAAGTTTTATAATTAAATTAAAAAAGTAATTGATTATATGAAATTTGGTTGTCATAAGACGACACGTGATGTTTTTTAAAATATAACTAACGTAAAAATCTTTTCCGTAACCTTTCTATTTGCATCTGATGGGACTGGAACTGAGATGACCATATTACAGACGCATACTCTAGTTTACTCCTAACTAGAGTTTTATATAGAGTATCAATAGTATTTATATTTTTTAATTGTTTTGTATTTCTGACTATAAATATATAATCTAGGTATAATGAAAATAAAATGTGTATTTATTATTTTCATATTATGCCGCCCTCTAAGTCATCGCCATTATTAACTTCATTATCTCTTGTTCCCCTGTTATTACTGGCGAAGAATAATTGTCCAACTTTCATGGGACATCGAAAATTCTCCGCAACTGCAGATCATGATTCAAAATCAGTATCAATTTGTTATTAATGTGGTGTAAAGAGGCGATGGGTCACATTACAGTGTGCTGTAGTTGCTAGAGCGTTCTTACGTCTCCATACGCCCCATAGCGTCCAGACTAACACCTTAATCTCCTTTTCATAGTCTGAAAAGCTGACACGACAAAGAAATATGAAGGCGGCTGCAAGATTTACATAAAGACTGGAGTTTCGTTCCAGCCTTCCTGGAACCGGGCTATTTCCCCGCAATCGTGCAAGGTGTGCATTAGACAGGTCCGGTCGCTCAACATGTAGCGCTCAACAGCCTCGCGTGGCTGTTCACGGTGGTCATTTTCAATTTTCTAGTTTCAGTAAAATAGCCAACGTGCATGCAATTGCCGTGCGGTCCCCCTGGAAGCAGTCGTCTGTGTAGTTTATGTGGCACACTGAAAGCAGTTCTGTGTCTACGGATAATGCTTACATTGTAGCTCTAAGTATTTCTTTGCAACCTATACATTTTGAGATTCATAGACTACTGGATGAATTCGTATGCGTTTACATTAATCCCGGTAGGAAAGAATGGGAGGAAGATTACCTTAACCAGTTCCCACGTGGCAATATGGTAGGATTCACTGATGGCTCCAGAACTGATAGCGGTAATGAAGCAACGATTTATGGTGTAAGATCTATAGGCAGAATATTTGCCGCTCTCTGTAAATATAGTATTATTCTCCAAGCTGAAGTGTTTGTGATATTAGCTTGCACTCTGGGAAACCTAAGTGGATCATTAATATTTGAGGAGAAAAATTCACTCCGGCGCCGGGGATCGAACCCGGGTCCTTGGTTCTACGTACCAAGTGCTCTGACCACTGAGTTACGCCGAAATCAATCCCCAGCACCGGATCGAACCTTCCTCCTTCAGTGTTTCCATTTGTGGCCTGACTCCAAGTCAGGCATATATGTTGACGTTTATGTCTAGTGTCAACTGCCATTATACTAGGAGCGCACTCAGTTGAGTGGCTTATTTGGCCGGGATTCCGCAGTTATGATGCACTGCTAGCTATGAGAATATCATGGATTTATTAATTTGTCTGTAATGTTGACAATTGAATTTTTCTTCTCAAAATTAATTGTCAATATTACAGAGATTATTCTGTTGGACAAATTAATAAATCCATAATATTCTCATAGCTAGCAGTGCATCATAACTGCGGAATCCCGGCCAAATAAGTCACTGAACTGAGTGCGCTCCTAGTTTAATGGCAGTTGACACATATACGTCAACATATATGCCTAATTTGGAGTCAGGCCACAAAGGGAAACACTGAAGGAGGAAGCTTCTATCCGGTGCTGGGGATTGAATTCGGCGTAGCTCAGTGGTCAGAGCGCTTGGTACGTAGAACCAAGGACTCGGGTTCGATCTCCGGCGCCGGAGTAAATTTTGCTCCTCAAATATTAATTGTCAACAAATTAATAAATCCGTAATAAGTAGATCATGCCAAGCCACGAACATCTATATTTGTTCTGACAGCGAGGCTGCAATGGAGGTCGGTTGGAGAATGTAGAGCGACCCTGGAAACCTTATCCAGAGGAAATAAAATAAAACTTATTAGGGTCCCAGAACACAGTGAAATATACGGCAATGAACAAGCGACCTTCTGGCCCAGCATGGCACTACTATCGAATTCTATGGCCCTGAGATCCACTCTTCGAAACGTTGTGCCACAATTTTTAAAATTAGCAATGGAAAAAATCCAAACAGCTCAACCATTGAACAATTCACTATTGCTCTCCCCCTTCATTCAGATCAATGACCATGTGTAGTATATTATAATACTAATATATGTAATTTATAAACTAATTACTTTATTCGTGATTAATAACATTTATTAATGACAGGCTACATTCTTATTAATACAGAAAATGAAAATCCAGTCATTTATTCTAAAAATATAACGATGGCTAAAAATTGATACCTCGAATCTACAAAAATGGTCATTTAGTTTAACTACATTATTTAGATTAGCTACAAATGACACTCGAAAGGGAATTAAACCCCTGAATAAATTGAGAAATGCGTGTTATTATTCTGTTGAGAAACAATAAATTATATTACCGGTTGTTCTGCATGGTTATGAAACTTGGACTCTCACTTTGAGAGCGGAACAGGGGGTAAGGGTATTTGAGAATAAGGTGCTTAGGAAAACATTTTGGGCTAAGAGGGATGAAGTTACAGAAGAATGGAGAAAGTTACACAACGCAGAATTGCACGCATTGTATTATTCATCTGACATAATTAAGAATATTAAATCCAGACGTTTGAGATGGGCAGGGCATATAGCAGGTATTGGAGAATTCAGAAATGGATATAGAGTGATAATTGGAGACCGGAGGGAAAAAGACCCTTGGGGAGGCCGAGACGTAGATGGGAATGGGCCACGGGCCACTTCCCTTCCCCCACTCTTTCTCTTCTACTATCACAAAGAACTTGCTAATTTCTTAGATAACAACCCTGTATTATGATAATAGGGGAAAATAAATATATTGAAAGTTCACAGGGCTAACGGCTTCGAAGCTGGGTACCTGGTTCTAATGAAGTGCACTAGCAGCAATCTAAAACATGGGGGCGTGAGATAATTACTCTGCCTGCCATTAAAATTCACTTCACTAAATCCCCAAGGTAAAAAAAAACGTAGCTGGGAGGATAATATTAAAATGGTTTTGAGGGAGGTGGAATATGATGGTAGACACTGGATTAATCTTGCTCAGGGTAGGGGCCGATGGCGGGCTTATGTGAGGGCGGCAATGAACCTGCGTGTTCCTTAAAAGCCATAAGTAAGTAAACATTATTATTATTGTTATTATTATTAAATTTTATTATTATTATTATTATTATTATTATTATTATTATTATTATTATTATTATTATTATTTTCACAAAATCGTGAAGTTAACTAATATTTTATCCTCGAGTAGATGTTGCAAAGTAAGAGCATAAAGATATAAAATTTTCGTATATTTCGAGTAAAATTAAATTTTTAGAACAGTTTAATTATTCACCTACAAGTTTACAGATGCGAGATATCACTTCATAGCCACCGATAAATAGGTACATGTTCAGCGTAATGGTACCTATGACGCAATCAACGTCAGCCGCAGTGTAAACCAATACAAAGGATATACTAGGAAGTAATGTTAGGTAAACGTTCTCCCATACATATCATTATGCTCATGAGGACATGGAGGTCTAGCTCCATGCGTTCACTGACCTCCGCAATAGGATGAGGTGGTGTGTTCGGCACCACGCTCCGACTGCCTTTTATGCTAACTGTAGTAACGAGAAATTAATATTAGAGGAGTTATGTATGAGTTAAGGGAATATCAAATGGAGAAGTGTATTATTATTTAACTAGCATATCATACATAATAAGTTTTCCTCCTACTTATATTTGAATCTTAATGATCAAATCATTGTCATCTGTGCTAATAAGAATATTATTCATTAGTTCTATTAATCCTAAATACATTATTTATAGTTCTGTTTACAAACAGTTTTGTTATTACAAATGGGTCACTGCATTCTGACAATAGTGCCATTTGTATTACAATCCAAGAAGGAAATTATGTTTTTAAAAATAGAACTGTACGTTCGAATTTGTCCAAAATATATTTTACAATGTTTACATAAGTATTTGAAATTCTGTAAATTAACGTATAATAGATACTTGGTAGAGCCTACAAAACGTAAAACAATCTTTCCTTTTTTATGACGGTTGTGATCACTTCGGGGCATGAAGTTCTCATAAGAAATTAAGACAATATTTGTATTAATTCTGAGATATGTAAAACCACCTTATATTATTTTTCCTGATATATTAGATAGCCAAGAATAATGGCTCTTATATATAGGATGTGAAGAAAATAATTGGAAAATTTTCAAGTGTGGATTCCTCATATTTATGGAAGGAAAAAACTTAGTATATCAGTATGGGTTCGGATATGCTAGATTTCAGAGTAGAGCTTGCAAGTATGATAATGGTGCACTCCAGTACGATTGTGCTGGAATTATTTTGATATTTACATTTTCTTATATGAACTGTTAAAAATTTCGATCTTCTGCCAGTGGATAATGAATGAACTCTCTGACAGTGGATTCTGCAAGGCTCTAAGACAATAAAAACTACGCCAGGATTTTGGGAGCATGCTGGGACCTCGATGAGACAAAGAGTTTTGGTCCTCAGTCAGGCAGGAGTTGGATATTTTTAACAGTTCATCTGCGACATTCGCTATCAAGTTTTGTCCCTATGTTCTATTGACATTTTAAAATCCTGTAGTCTATCCTCGACGACTGTAAAAAGGACGCCACTTATACCCCTTACACCCTGTATACATAAAATTTTGGTTAGTCCACCGTGTCCTGGAACATAACATTTCCAACGTTTCGAAACTACATAAAGGTTCCATCATCAACCAAAGGGTCAACTAATCTGTCGGCCTCGTTAGAAAAAGAAAATTAGAAATACTGAGTTATACTATGAACACATATTATACTACATACATTTATGTACACCCTTCGACACGGAAATTGGTCGTGGTTCAGAGACTAAATCCCACCTCCGAATAGCTCGGGAATCATCGTATTACAATCCGTGAAGGAAAATATGTTTTAAAAATACAGAGTGAGTCAGAACTTTCTCCGCACTAGTGTAATAAGCGAGAGCGCACTAGATACGGAGAATGGAGTGGGGTACCACTGGCTACGCTAGTGGAATAAACGAGAGCGCGCTAGGTACAGAGAATGAATATAAAATCATTATGAAGCGACAAATCCTAAATATGGCAATAATATTGAAATTCCAAAACACTTACCTACTCTACAGGAAATGCTGAAAATGTCGGCCATTTTCTTGGAGGCATATGTCTACTCGTTTCACCTTATTTTCAAAAACCTTGTTCAAAGTTTTCTTCGTCACTGAATTGAAAAAGTTTGTTTTAATTCATCGATCGTCATAGGATTGGACTGGTACAATTTAGAATTTGCTGTTCCCCAAAAGAAATAATAAAGAGGCGTTATTTCGGGGAATCTCAGCGGCCACAATTCTTGTGAAATTATTATTCCGTGGAAAACCTCATCTCACAATTGCAGAGATCGGTTAGATGTATGGGCTGTGACACCATCTTGTTGAAAGAAACAGCTATTTAATTAAATTTCAATTAATCGTCCAGTAAAAAGGAAACAATATATCTGAGCAATAAACTTCAGAGTTTACTTTGTCTTTAAGAAACTTGTCCTATAGGCCTAATGGGTGCTCGTGATATGGCACACCACACCCCAAATTTCTGGGAGTGCAATGGTGTTTCATGTATTGCATAATGGTTTTCGCAGGACCACATCCGTGCATTCTGGGAATTTACGTAACCTGAAAGAAAAACCAAGCTTCGTTTGTAAAGAATTTTCTGCCTCACACGTCAACACCATGACGACGAATAAATCTTTGAAATCAAACAAAATAATTTAGTCTTTTCTCATTATCTATGGGTTTTAGTTCATGCACGACAGATACCTTGTACGGCTGTATAATCTTATTCATTCTTTAATGTTCTACACGCACTGGAATAAGATATGTCAGTTTGCTGTGCCAATTTTCTAACCGATTTGTTAAGGCTTTTTATCATTCGATTAGAAAACCATAACAGTTTTCCTTCCGTTAAAACTGTAGGTTTCCCACGCAATGGGGCCTATCTGGCGAAATTTATTTACCAGACTGTATCTCGATGAGGTAAATTAGAACTTGGGAAACGTTCTCTAAATTTCTGTTTCACCTTTTTAGTGTATTTGTCACTTTCTCGAAACACATATTCCACTAAAAAAGCTCATTGTTCAAACGAAAAGATTTTACGGAATGAATGCACTTGCTGGCTGCAGGGTTTGTGTATAACCTTGGCGAGGACGCGCCGGTATTGTTTGCGTGGCCACCCCTAAGGCAAGGGAGAAATACCAACCTACACCAGGATTTAAGTGTGTCTGCCACTGCGGAGAAAGTTCTGACTCTTTCTGTAGAACTGTACGTTCGAATTTGTCCAAAATATATTTCTACAATGTTTACATAAGTATTTAAAATTCTGCAAATTAACTTATTATATATTATGCAACCAGACTTCTGAGAAGATTAGTACTTACTATGTATATTAATTCAATATACAGGGTGTAAAGGGTACAAGTGCCGTCCTTTTTACAGTCGTCGGGGATGGTCTACAGAATCAAAAAATGTCAATACAACATAGGGCCAAAATTTGATAGTGTTCCCAGAAAAAATATATATATTTTTTCTTATTTCATTTGCGTTACTGCTTATATCGTTAGTAACATTACGAAAGTAATTACATCAGTAGATATATCTAGCAAAGAGGTAATATTAGTTTAAATAAATATTTGTGTTCTATTATGTTTTCGTGATATTAAATAAAAATGCATGCTTAAATTTGTTAACATTCTGGCGTGAGAAGCATGGCAAAGTTCAGCAGGCAGTACTCTGCACAGACGTAAGTACGGGTCGGCCGTGTTCAAGCTCCCTGTCCATAGCTCTACTGCAGAGCGGATGGCAGTTCAGTACAGGGTATTCGATAAACAACTTACAATGTCATTCACTGTTTAGGAATATCATATGTTATTAATAAAATGTATGGGGAAAGTTGTCGTAATTCAAGTGAGGTAAGAAGGATGTATCTTTAACGTTTTCTTCGAAGTGGATAACCTAATCGGCGAAGTTTTGTAGCAGTTTCCCAACGATTATTAGAAACTAGACGCCTCTTACTTCGTTTCAAAAATCATACAATCAGAAATTTGTTTTAAAATGATACTGCTTTACGGAAGTGGAAGAGATTAAGATGTTGGATTTGAAAAATGTTCTTGTGAATTTGTGCAGAAAACCAATATTGTATATTTTTAGACGTACAAAAAAATGGAGGAATATTGTTACATAACATTTAAATTTACCATAATGTTCTATTAATGAGATTGAAAGTTTTTATTTGCTGCTCGTTTTATGTAAACAACAGCACTGTCATGGTCTGCACCTGCAGTAGAACAGAGAATCTGCTTTGTACCTGTATGTCTGTACCCACTTGAGCTGTACTGTGTACTTCGAAATCCTTCCTCCTCGCTTGAGCTGTACTGTGTACTTCTAAACCCCCTCCTCCCAACCAGCAACGTTGCAAACGTCTAATATTGTAAACTTTAATAATTAGTTAAATATTGCAATTAGAAAAAAATTGTAAGGACATTTTTTATTCCTTATGACATGAATAATCATCAGTTAAAATAATGGCACTTATACCCGTTACATCCCGTATATTAACTGTGATGTGTGTGACTATTTCATTGGCTGCATAACTAGCAGTCATTGATTGACTTCACTAGCAACATCTTCCATGCTCCTTATCTTCTTGAACCCAAGCCAACATTCTATTTTTTTCTCTCCAGTATCCCGATATTTATGGAAGCCACTGAGAAGGATTCTCGCGACGGGCACGGGGATCGTATCGACTGCTCTGCAATACCCTCACAAACTTCAATCATCCGCCTGTCTACCTTACTTCACTGCAACATCTGCTCCTCTCTTATGTTTAGTGTCGAGTGTCACCAAATGATTTGTGTAACTCCTACGTTTTGTCGTTTTGTCTTTCCCTCGCGAACTTCTTACTCAGAAGTCATCGAAGTTTAGACTAATGGCGCAGAAAACATCAATGAAAGTTTCCTAATGGCAACGTATAAAGGTTTATTGTAGTCTTTTCGGTACACTTAGAGGAAAGAGTTCTTTTTTCAGCAGATTCGTTTATTTCACTGAAGTGGAAATTCGTACTAATCTTAGGAATAATGAACAACACTTTCAGACCTAATTTCGTTAAAAAGACTTGCAGAATAAAAGTATAAAGTACGCTGGCCCTACCCAGGCTGCCAGTGCAGGACAGATTAAAACAAAGGGAGAGAAACAAAGTGAAAGAAAATAAATTGAAATGAATACTTTAAGAGAAAAATCAAGATAAAAACCTAAGCAATGTTGAATAACATTTTAGATTATAATTGGACTGTGGTATTTCAATGCAAATTTTGAATTCTTAATTTTTTTTTGTTGGTATGTGATATATTAAAATCTATGGCCGGGGGGAAAGAGGTCTTAAGTCAATTTTTTGTTAAAATGAGATTTTTATATATTCTGAAAGCAGAAACAATTCTCTACAATCTGGTAAAACGGCTGAAGTCAATTAACACTCCTGACTGAATTTATAGAGCGTTACCAAATGTCCTAAGTACTTTTTGAATCGAGGACACTCAGAATAAAAGACTTAAGAATATTTAATACTTTTTTCCTTACAAACCATCAAATGTTTACTTTCCATGCTTCCCTAATAAAAAGGTCTAACTTGTATTTGAGCCATTTTATCATATCCTGATGCCCTTTCCTTTTAAAACTTTGAGCACTAGGGTAAACAGTCCTATAATTGTTTAAGACCCATTTTGCATTACTAATAATTAACATTTCTCATTTATTTTGACATGAAAAAGGTCTTATGTATAAATAGTCCCTTCTACTCAGTTTGGGTTCTAGTCTTAAAAGGGCTTAACTGCGGCTATTTTTGGAAATAATCAAGAAAATTTTTAAATGAGCATCATTACCTATTTTAGAAGAAATATAAACAAATAATATCCAGCAAAAACCTCTTAATTAAAGAACTCTATAATTGAAACCAATTTCAATCTTTCTACTGCTCTCCTGAAAATTATAAAATTTTTACTTAAGACCTTTTTCCTCCAGGCCACAGGAATTGGTTTTTATATTTTATAAGTTGGCAATCATAGCTAAGTATGTATAGTGTAGACCTACAGGCCTAATTGTATCGAATTGTATCATCACAGCAAGGAAAGACACACTATATAATCCTATAAGCGTAGAAATTGTAGGTGGATTGATAGACGGAACCGGGAGTACATCGAGAAAATCTCTTTAAATATCTGCTTCGTCCACAACAAATAACATTACGACGTGAGCAGGTTCGATCCCGGCACACCTGAATGGAAGTCGCGCGCTAGGACTTAAGCCACATATGCTCCATATCATAATGAAGTAATCAACGTTAGGGGGAGCGGAATTGGGTTTTGGGTGAATTCTTTTAATTTACTTCTTAATTTTTAAATGTATTATTTGGTCTTCCCTCCTTAAAATGGTATATCACATATGACTGCATTTAAATTGTATCAATTTCAATTTTTCCTTTTTGAAAAGGGGTATACAAGTTTTAATTTTAACGTCCATTCTTCATAAATTTAAGAATTTTGGTTGGAAAATTATTTATTTTTTATTTTCCCATTTTATAATATAACTTTTCATCTTTAAAATGCTATATCACAAGTGACTGTATTGGAATTATAACCAGGCTTAGAATCGAGACAACTTAAGAATGAAGTGAAATTACAGTGCAAGTTACAGTACAGAGACACAAGATGGAGTGAGGTGGCGCTTTGAATTTTGTTTACCTGTGTGCTAGTGTACAATCCGGTTTGTGATCAGAGATACAGTATTCTTACGTCTCTCCCTACGAAACGAACTCAGGCCATCACAGTGTATTTTTTATTCATAGTGAACACTTTTTTTCGAAATAGTTGTAAGTACGTACAGCTGTCAAAAGAAAAAGTGGCCGCTCTCCTGAAACAAAGTTCACTTCGGGTATCTTCGCTACAATTCGGAGACAGGGGATGTTACATGTTGTTGGACCACGTTGCCTGATATCTACAGTTATAATTGAAGTATTCTGTGTGTTATTCGATAGCGTAATGGTAGCGTTCAGGCCTCTTATTCATGAGGTCCTGCGTTTGACTACAACCTCGCGCTTTTTATGTTCTTTTTTGTTCTGTTTTTGAGAGAGACAAACTATACATAATGGGTCCTTTCTCCTTTATGATTATTTTAGTAATTAACATCTGGTTCATTAATATATTATGCCATGACTTTATCATTATGATATTGTGGCTGCAAATGGAAAGAAAAAGATTTTATTCTCAATAAAAGTATTTTTCGTGGCATAAACAAAACAAATTTACTGGCGTCGGCCTTAAAACATTCAAACAATTAAGCGTTCAAAAAACAAAACAAAAAGCCACAATTCAATATTTAATCTATCTTCCTCTTATCTCGATCATCTTGCAGTCGAGTGGGCATGGAATTGACTAGTCTTTGCAAATAGCGACTGTTCTTAGACACGATATTCCAGGCATTCTGAACATACATACATACATACATAAGTGTTCTGTCCATGGGCAGGTCTTTCATTGCAAACCCAGCAATCTCCAATCTTTCCTATTTTCTGCCTTCCTCTTAGTCTCCGCATATGATCCACATATCCTGATGTCGTCTATTATTCTATTCAACCAGAGACCCAACCAATTCCTTTTTTCTCTTTCTAATCAGTTTCAGAATCATTCTTTCTTCACTCACTTTTTCAAACACAATTTTATTTCTTATTCTGTCTGTCCACTTCACACGCACCGTTCTTCTCCACATCCACATTTCAAATGCTTCAATTCGTTTCTCTTCATTTCGTCGTAATGTCCATGTTCCTTCCCCATACAATGCCACACTCCACACAAAGCACTTCACTAGTCACTTCCTTAGTTCTTTTTGCAGAGGTCCGCAGAAGATCCTTCTTCTTCTTCTATTAAAAGCTTCCTTTGTTCATGTGTGCAGTTTTTCTTGGGAAGGATAGGTCTAAATGCTGTAACATCCCGTTGCTTTCCGCACACCACTATCTCTTTCGCATCTTATTAATTCCAGGGGGCCCAAGCGTGGAGATGAGGAGAGTGGATTTGACTAATTGGGCCCTCCGGACTTCACCGAAAGTCACGGCAAGGGTTAAATATTAATTCTATCAGGATGTTTGACCCGATCAGAAACCGGGAAATCTCAATTAGCTTTTGCCCCCCACATCCTGGACTAGCTTCTACGAATCATCAGAAAATCTTAGAGTGTGATTGGGCCAATTTTTCCGAAAATGTTTCCACACTTTTGCCCTCGTAGCTCAGCGGACGAACGTCGGAATTTAGATGTCAATGTCTCAGGTTCAATTCCTCGTTACTCCTTTTCATTTTATTGTGGTTCAAGATAGTATAATGTAATAATACAAAAAGAAAAACTAATACCAGTATTATGCAAGTGGATTTTTCCAAACCTAATATTAAATTTATGTTATTTATATCGCTAAAGAACGATTACAATATTAATAACTTGAATATTATTTATACATTATTACTAAAGAACAATAACAGAATATAAATGATAAATATCGGTTTGTTTAATTAATGTATGATATTATATAATACGTATTTAATTATCTAAATAAAATAACCTATTTTACAAAGAAAGAAGGTTATTTGTGTTATAATAATTACTTACATAAAATACAGATTATTTATATTACGAAAGAATAATAACAATATAAATAACTTGAATATTATTTTATAATGCTAATGAAGGAAAACAGATTATAAATGACAATTGAATAGTATTTATATCGCTAAAGAACGATAACAATATAAAAAACGTGAATATTATTCATATCGGAATTTCACAAATTTATTACAGATCTATTTAAGAACTTGTAGAATAATAGTAATTAGTAACAGTGTCCCATTTATTCTTCTTGGAGCCAAATTTGTATCTTTTAAAATTGTGGTTACTATGTTGAAGTGTATGTGTTGCAACTGATGCTTGATTTGTTATGTATGTGAGTCAGTTATGGGTTGCTTGATGTCGTCGCAATGTCGTAGTGATAGTTTGATTGTGTTTGTGTGAATATTGTGTATTAATTTATGATGTATGGTACGGAAAGCTGCATATTTGTGTTATAGATGTGTTACGTATGTGTGTTGTCAATGTTTTTGTATGTTTCAAATTGATAACTGATATTTGTTTTGCAATCGCAATGCCTAATTTACGGATTGTTTATGTTTTGTTTACATCGCGTAATCTAATTTAATTTTCTTATCCATTTCTTTTTATGCTTCTCTTTTTTGTGTATAAAACTATAGCCCTGACATACAAATGTAAAATAGAGCTAACCCCCATTGGAGATACAATAATAATAATTATTATTCATATCGTTATAAAACGATAACAGAATACAAATTATGACTTGAATTTTATTCATATTTCTAAAGAACGATAACAAAATATAAATAACGTGATATCCATAAAGAACGATAACTGAATATAAATGATAATTTGAATAACATTTACATCGCAGAAGAACGATTAAAAATAAAATGAAAACTTCAAGAAGGCCCGAACCCACAATCTTTGAATCATTAAACAAGTACTCTACCGCTGGTCTACGAGGCGCAGATATGGAACACTTTCATAGTTCCGGAACTGCTTGTACAAGCACATGCATCGTGTAACATCGCCGCGACCCGAAGTGGACTTTGAAAATATTCGCTGTTCACGAGTGCGGCCATTTTTTTTGACAACTCTTCATGGTTGTTCATGGTAACCCTAACGCCTTCAACGTCACCGAGAAACATGAAAACTTGCGAGGTATGTATCCTACTTCATTTTCCACCGTCACTAGATTGTACTGTTAACAGTAGAATATAACGAAGCATATTGGCGTCGTTGTTTACATTCACAGTATGTCTGTCTACTATGTTCAAGGAACTCTATAGTCAAGTTGTGAGTAGATTGGTTGCTAAAGTGTCCCGGATCCTAAACCTGATTATAACCACGTAGTATATGTATGTAAATCTTATTTTCCGTAAGTTTAGTTTTTCCATTCAATACAATTTTTTTTTCTCAAATTCCATTTAATCTAGAAACATTGATGTTTCAGGAATCTTCTAGTTGTGTTTTTTACATGTGCTGAAGCAATGTTTTTTTAAATTTATTAAATTCTGGAGATGATACAAGGAGTGATGTACTCAAAATCAATGAAGAAAATACGAAAGGGGGAAAATTATTTGTCACTTAGGAGATAAATTTGAGAAAAATTATTGTTTCAGCATAATGTGAAGGTGTAAAAATATCAGGTCCCATTGTTCAACAGTTCTTGATGAAAAGTTCCTCATGTAAGACATAATTTAACATTGTCAAGATAAGCAATTCAATGTCCCTTTAATGCAGTACTGAAACGAAAACGGCAAGTGATACCAAAGTTGTTGCAGGATATGTATCACACTTTCACTGTATGAGCAACATAAATCAGAAACAATACCGGAAAACAATACTTGATCCTCCCAACTAAAAATATAGAGCGAATATCTACGTGGAACTACTACTTTATAATTTACTGATGGAAGTTCGTGGACCACGGGTTATTTTGGTCTCCCAAGCTCACCTCTGGTGGAGGAAAAGAGAGGAGAGATCTTCCTTTATTTAAAGTGTGAGGAATCTAAATTGATCACCCTCATCCATCGAGTGGACGTATTTTCTCCAAAGCTGTCACACAGGACCAAGCAATTCTTCTGCAAGGTAGATCAAACTCAGCTACATCTCTGCTTTTCTCTCTTGCAGATCTCCTGAGACTTATTTGCAGACAAAAGGACTGTAGAGCAGGTTTTCTTAGAATACTTCAGATTCTCCTGTCGTACTAGTTGTTTCATTGTCACATATGATATAGGTTCTAGGTAACGTAAATTGAACTAAATTCAACGCGGAAAATTAGGAGTAAAATTTCGACAAGTCAAAGTACATTACTTGTTGCAGATGAAGACGCAGAGTCCGCACTTGTGGAGTAACGGTTAGCGCGTCTAACCGCGAAACCGGGTGGTCTGGGTTCGAATCCCAGTCGGGGAAAGTTACCTGGTTGAGATTTTATTCGTGGTTTTCTCTCAACCCAATGAGAGCAAATGCTGGGTAACTATCGGTGCTGGACCCTGGACTCATTTCACCGGCATTATCACCTTCATTTCATTCAGACGCTAAATAATCTGAGATGTTAATACTGTATAGCATCGTAAAATAACCCAATTAAAAAGGCAAAGTATCAGGCACATTTTCGTGCGATATATTAATTTCTTCTGCCAGTATTTCACACTATCGTTCTTAACACTAACTAACATGATAATAATGATGATAATAATGGTGATAATAATAATAATAATAATAATAATAATAATAATAATAATAATAATAATTTTATTTTAAGTATCATTATTATTAAAATTATGGTTTATTTAAAGGAGCAGTCCGCGATAAAATTCGAAATTTTGATTATATTATAGGACGTTTACCCAAGTAATCCTTAGATTAACGGCGTTTGTCTCATCTCTCTACGCCTTTTAGTTTGTGAAATATTAAAGGTCTTACTGCAAGCTCTGACGTCATAATCACCGATCGCTTCATAAGACAATATTGTAGTTCCGTTTGACATACAGTGGTGTAGAACGAGTAAATACATATTCATATGTTACAGTCAGTTATTATTAACTCACTTAGGACCTATCACATGCATATACTGTAATAGTAGTAGTAGTAGTAGTAGTAGTAATAATAATAATAATAATAATAATAATAATAATAATAATAATAATAGTAATAATAATAATAACTTACCCAAACTCTATCGCACTTTAAATCCCGTGTACAATGCATTCTGTTCCATTCTGTCATTAGAACGACTTGAGTCTGATAAGGGTTCAAACTGAAAAGGTTTAATATTTTGATCAATTATAACCTAAGTCAACGTCTTCACTGAGTGAGTGAATGTATGTGAGACGTGAAATATTCGTTATATAGGGACTACAGATACAGTTTATCTCACGTCAGCAATACATTAGTACATGGTTTATATTATTCTATTGCACCATAGTTGTTGAGTCACACGGTTTAGGCACCGGGGCTATGTTTGAGAGAACCTCTAAAACATGTGGCTCATCGAATTGCAGTGGTTGATAATCACGAGCTACTTCCAACACATTTCTCTGCATATCTTCTCTCCACGCGTTTTTCTTCCTGCTGTATGTTTTCTTTTCCACCCATCGTTTAGTGGCTTTAGATTATTGGAGTCTGGAATCAGTTACATCTATTTTCATGTTGTAATTATGGTCCATTATCGCAATCATAGTTCTTGTTACTATTCCATCATATGGAAAATGTTTTCTCTTAGGAGAGTAAACCAATCTCTCGTTATGATAAGATTCAAGTTTGCTGGTGTGACAAAACTGATTAGTCTGCTTTAAGTCTTTTAAAGGGCAGGGTTGCATACAACATTTTTCAGAGCACTGTTGGTTCGGATCCAGGTTCGGTCCATTCCCTCTCGCTATTATACGGGTGAATGTGTGCACATTTTTTATATGTCTCTGTTCGTGTATATTACAAACATGATTTAATACAGAAATGAATCTGTCTTCTAAGTCGTCAGAATCACCTTCACATGTAGCACAACCACCACGAGTGATTTATGATGCTGTATTTCCACATTTGTATTTTCTCATGTTTTTGAGGCGGCTTTAAGGTTTTTAGATAAGCTTTTTGGAATGTGGCAAATGCCAAATTATGGTCCACCATTCGTATTTGGTCCTCACTAATTTCCTAATTCCTCTATTGCGGTCCGACAGAGAGAGGGTAATGTTCATTTTTTTCTTTTAGGCGATCTAGAACTTTTTCGCATGCTGCTTTTTCAAGACTGCCTACAATTAGACCCTTTTGCAGAACTACGTAGTCCATTACACTGTAAGTGACATATTTTGCACTGTAACCAGGTGAGTCAAATTGGTCATCACCGCGATTCGCACGTTTTTATCTTTTACGGAATTGATAAGTTGTTCATGAATCTGAAAATAACTACACCTACTGTTGGTTCTACGAATTTTGAAATTATTTTATAAAATGTTGTCTTGCCGATGAAATATAGTTGTAAAGTTTTTGAAAAATTTTGAAACAATTTGTACCTTAAGCCTGATGAATTAGAATTTGAAGTTTCTTCTTCTATTTGAAAAGATCCGTCTAAGTCAGTTTACGTCTCATTCACATCTGATTCACCACACACATTTCTTAGCGCCTCGCACCCTATCTCACACTGCATAGCTTTGTTTATATCAGGTTTATGTGAATTTTCAGCCTCATCGAGAACTACACATACGTCAATATTTTCAGCTATAGGTGCATCACTGCAACTTGCTATTACTTCTTCGACGACCTTTTTTTCATTTATAACCAGAGGAGCGCGTAGTATCAGAACTGTCTTGAGGAGATTCTCCTTTCAAAAATAAGGGACAGCAGTTTTCTTCATTTTCATAAGAGTTCTATTGTCTTTCATTAAACGTATTTTTAATAGAGACGATTCTTCAAAATTAATTTCATGGAAATGATTAGAACACACAACAGCAGTTTTCGATGGTGTAAAACCTTTTCTGTTGATTTTCTTCACCCATGTTTTAAATATTTGCGGTGACTTTTCTCTGCTCGGCAATACATGAAATGATACCCCTTCTCCATGTTCTGCTTTTGTTGTTCCCTCTGAACACGAAAAATCACGACACCACGGCATTTTAAACTGTATTACGATATAATTTCTTCTGTTTAGTCTACTGTAGCTCAAAATCGTTCATATAAAGAAAAATAGCCCTACATAAAACCACAACGTAGGTATGTGCTGTTTTATGATTAAATGAAAAGCAAAATATGACTTCACTCAATCACAACTAAGTCTGAAATTCTGTTCACGTGTACTACGGCGCGAGAAGATTATTTAATACAAAGCGCTGCACTCGGGATGTTCTCGGCCTACTACGCAATCACACCAGTTCAGTGGCTATGACGTCATAAGTATTTGTGCGGAGTCAGTAACTCAAGAACCATGCCTCGCATTGACATGCGGCAAATTGCATTCTACTTAGATTGAAAAACGTGTTTGATTAAAGCCAACTTAATTTTATCGCGGACTGCTCCTTTAACGACGTTATCAACTGCCGAGATTATATCAGCGTAGCCGGTATGCCGGAATTTTGTCCCGCTGGAGTTCTTTTACATGCCTAGTAAATCTACTGACATGACCCTCTTGCATTTCACCACAGTTAAATGCCATCGACCTGGGCCGGGATCGAACCTGCAACCTTGAGCACAGAAGGCCACCAGCGCTATACAGACTGCGCTACCCAGGCCGGAAATGTCCTCAATGCCTCAGCCTACAATAAGAGCTCATCACTTTCAATATGTTGGTGTTCTACAATGATCCTGGGATTTGTTGATAAATGAACATTGGGCTGAATTGATTTTTCTGACGCCATTTGAAATTTAAGCCTCACTCTAGAAAGAGACAATTCACTTGCTACTGTCAACAAACAAAATAATTAGGTACAAATTATTTTCGAGATTTCTATGGCATTGCCTCTCGCTTGAAACATTTTGGTTAATTACACTTTTCAGATTAACAATTTATTTAACGCTCAAATATATTTGAAGCTTTGAAGTAAGTTCACCAGGAGTTTTATTTACTTTAATTTAATGCCAAATCCTCAAAGTACTGTTAAGTAAAAAAAAAAAAATAGGACAGTATGCTTAATTCTGATTTTAATTGATTTTATGCCTAATTACGTAGCAATCATTATATCATAATTATACTTTCTCAGGAAACTTGTCATTACTTAATTAAAACAACGAAAAACTACATTCTTCAATGATAACTACTACTGCAAAATGTCGTACTGGTATATTTGGAAATTAGTCTGCATCTAGGCAATAGATAGCATGAGTCTTTTTGCATATACCGTTTGACTTTCAGAAAAGCGTGTTTAACTAAGCAACCGAATAAATTACAAATTATTATGAGCACAAAATAAGCAAAGAGAAACATTATAAATATCATTACTGTATCAATTTATTAACATACAGCTGCAACAAGGAACGAAATAATAGCATGATACTCATAAATTAATAAAGAAATTCATTTGCAATTAAGGAATACACTAAGTTATACGTATGAAACCTATTGTAAAATAATAATAACATATAAACATGTATTACTAGTCATTATAATTAAAGAAAATATATTTTACTAGTAAAAATATTTTACTGGTAAAATATTTGAGAATTCGCTGCTAGCACATGGACAGAGATGATGAGTTTAACATGAGGCAAATTGCAGGAACTACTGAACAGACAAAGAACATACGACATTTTGTAAATATTCAATTACTCGGCTCCTATTGGTCAGAAACTTGTGATATTTTGAAATTATATGCGAGCACCAATATGACCCATGTCTAGAGGATTTTTTTTTTTCAATTTTTTGACATATGACATTTTGCACGAACACAATGATATTTTCTTCCTCCAATACATGGTACTTCCAATGGCCCACAGATATCACTACCAATCAAGTCTAAAACATTTTCAGTTTTGTTGCTTCATTGTGCTGGAAATGACTTTCTAGCCATTTTCCAACGAAACAGATATTTTACATAAATCTTTACATTTAGAAGGAAAAAATTTATATTCTAGTGGTTAGATTCTCCTTGCTTAATCCTCTAGATTGTAATGTCCTACAACTTCATGCAAGCTTTTCATACATTTTTCATTAGACTTACATGACACTTTATCTCTTCTCTTATCAATAACCTCAACAGTTAAGCTATATACTGGGTGTTCATTTCAAAGTGGTCATGACGTCACTGTTATGAGTCAGCGATTTGAAGCTAGTTTCAGCTTTTATGTCAGAGAAGTTGCCTATTAATCAAGGCGTTCAATCTGAACTTGAGAACGTGTACGGTATAACTTGAACGTCGTAGCAACAGATGGCGGTCTGTACGGTCTGTGTGCTACCATAACCTCTTTCGAACTCTGTTTTGCGCGGGCAAGTCGTACGCAGGGTATTTGTTATCATCCGTTGCATACCACAACATTCCACAACACAAATCAAATGCTCCGTGTCCATGTTGACCGTCCAAGTTAATGTCAACAAATACGTAAGTAATCGTCATAACCCTCTCCCCATATCCCGACAGTAAGAAAAAAAACTCACCTCAGTACGTGTTTCCAAACAGTTCACATTCCTGCCACTACCGGCGTTACCGCACGTATCGGTACGTACTTCCAGAGTCCGTGGATCCGTGGGTATTCACGGACTCTGCGTACTTCAGAATGAACGCCGTACTTGCTAGGCAACTTCTCTCGCATTTAGGTAATACGCCTCTGCGGAAGTGTAGGAAGATTCAATTCTCTAGGCTCATCGGCTAGCCACATGACGGCATACAGCGAACCATGACACACTTTGAACTGAACACACAGTAGTTAGGTAGTTTATCAATTTAGCACCTGATACAACAACTTTATTTCCTTTTAACACTTAACAGTTTCTGTCATCAAATTGCTTCATACCC
Organism: Periplaneta americana; assembly: GCF_040183065.1. NCBI lineage: Eukaryota > Metazoa > Arthropoda > Insecta > Blattodea > Blattidae > Periplaneta > Periplaneta americana. The sequence goes on from NC_091126.1 coordinate 135,572,250, forward strand.
CTTGTCTGTTTTTTTCCTCCAGATATGATATTTGAGTCAAGTTTTGGAATAAACATAACATTATTTAACTGTATTACTTTTGCCTTACTTGGAGTTGCTGCATGGAGTATACAGGTACCACATCCTTTGACCATAAGACTTCTACCATCTGCAGTAGTTACAGTTCCAAAATCATCCTCTCTGATGTCAGTGAACATTTGGTTGAATTGCACATTTTAGCTTATGCCCCTCAATCAAAATGTCATCCTTCACTTTTTAAAGACTGAAATCCTACAGTTGAGGCAAATTGGTACATTTGCTTCAATTTCTGTGTCATCTTCATGTTCTTCTTTTGTTAGTTTAGCTTTGTACTTATTTTGTCGTTTTCCTCATGCGAGACATATTCACAATTATTCCTTTCCATATGGATATTTTTCCAACAAAAATACTAATTTATTTCAACAGAGCTTTCCTTTGCTTGTACAGATTTCATTACATTTTCTTCTTTATTCTCATCTAATTAATTCTTTTTTTTTTCGTTTCCTGTACTTTAATTATTTTATTTTTTTCCAATGATGAAGATAAATTTTTCTAGTCTTGTTTCTAATACTATTATCAATGTGTCGTAACTACCAGTGCTGGTACTTAAATAGAAGGCTACACACATATAATCTGTTATTTGCTGACCAATAGTAATCATCTGTTCTATAACATTATCCATTTCATTTAAGGGGGTTTATACAGTAAGAATCGTGAAAAAATTTGAAAAATTGTTTATTCTCTCAATGATAGAGTATAATTTTCTGTAAATATTACCAATTTTTCAGGTATAAATTCCAATTATTAGCGTCAATATTAATTAATTAGGTGTGAAAATAGGATATTTCACGAGGAATCTCTATGTTCTCGCGATATCTACCTAAATCAGCAGAGAAAAAAGGCACGAGAATCGACATTGGAGGCCAGAAAAGACTAGGAGAAGATAAACAATAGAAGAACACACTCAGCATGTTAACACATGCAGAAAGTGCCTTTTTAATGCAGGATGTAAGTATAAGCATGTTCCAAATTTACACTCAATTTCCTGATAATTACATTTTTCGATACAAAAATAATTTTATCTCAAGAACCATTTGTTTCATATCATTCAAATTTTGTACACTTCTCCTTTGTAATAAGCTCTGGAGTTTGGACCACAATTGTTAAATTTGAACGGAAAAGGAGGAATTTTCTAGTAGAAATACGTTGAAAAAGAAACAAAATTTGTTTAATGCAAATTTAAAAATTTATAAATTTAGTATGAAGTCAGCTGCGATGCTCACTGAGGACCAATCTTTAGATTACGATATCAGATTTAAGGAAAAATAGTAAATGGCTAATATTTTTTCAGTTTAGGTTAAATCATGTTTTATTGTAAGGTTTTTTTTTTCTTGAAAAAAATTCAAACTTTCAAACATATTCATGGTTACTAGATGTAGGCTATTTTATATATATATATATATATATATATATATATATATATATATATATATATATATATATATATATATCGAAGCTAAATTCATGTAGAATAAGTGTACAAAATTTGAAGAAAATACATGAAGTGGTAGTCAAGTTATTTAATATTTGTGAAGTGTTGCCACTACTGTATAAAACCCCTTAAATGGCCTCCGGATGAACATTTTCATTAAGCGTCGTTCTGCGTAACTTCTGTAACAAATTTACCTCCTTCGATAGAGTTGATTTTTCATGATAAGATCTTAAGGCATCCTACGCTTTTTGCTGTTCTTGCTTCCTTTGTGTGTTGTATCTGATTATCTTCAATTATCAATCCTATGTAAGTTCTTGCCGTATCATTTTTATATCCCACGCAGTACTTCTCTCTTCAACTGGAATATCTTTAATTACAACCTTTACCTCCCAGCAGTTTCCTTTGATTTGCAGCCATTTCAATTTGTAAGTTACCTGCAGGTATTGCTATTTGACTATTTAATTTGTCATTATTGAATTTGACATCTGTATATTGACTCTTTAGTAATTACTATCAAAATACATCAAATCCTTATTATGACACAAATATTATATTCTTGCCTCTATACCCTTCATCTTTTCATGTATTAAACGACTTAAGGGGAGGCAGAGGTAAAATTTTCGAACAAAACTGAAGAAAAAATGAAAATTTGGTTTTTTCCATTTTTATTATCTTTATTTTGATATTCCGATGTTAGTTTTTGATATTGTGCCCTTAAAAGTATGAAATTAAAACCAAGATAACTGTATTACTATATTATTCCCATAATAAACTAATACTTATCATTATTTATATACCTTCTCTGAACATATAAATAAATAGAAATATTGAAAATTTTTTACAATATGGTGCATGGAGCATTTTATATCAAACGATATAAAGTTTTATAAAATTATTAATATTTACAGAACTATGTACTTAGAAAGTTGAAACATGGTATGTCCATTACTAATAACATACTTAGTATCCATGTTTAATTTCAAACAAGTCGGATAAATTTTGTGGATTTTGAAATATTCACCTCTGCGTCCCCTTAAACCTTTTTGTAGGTTGAGCTGTGCCCATAATCTGTTAGAATAATAATTTCTTTACTTCAGTTCTAGATATAGAATTTTACTAAATTATAATTTACAACAACAGTAATACAGTAAAATACATAGATACTTGGCACGGTTACCTAATAAAGAACAGCTCTCACACTCAAGTGTTGTATACCTAACAGTTTTTTTTAGGTATATACGTAAATATGTTGGTTTCTCGATAAAATATATTAAAATTCCATTGTTTACAGTAGCAGTAATTAACATTTTGTTCAAGTGGAAGAAAAGCAAATCAAAGGGAAGAAAACGAAAACAAAGGGCAGAAAATGAAATGAAGGGAAAGACAATGATATCAAATGGAATAATATAAAATGAAGTACAGAACTAGAAAGTCAAGTAGATAAGAAACGAAATCAAGTGAAGATAAGGAAATCAAAGCAGAAGAGAAGGAAATCATATGAAAGACAAGAAAATCATTTGGAAGGCAAGAAAATCACCTGGAAAAAAGAAAATCATCTAAAAGTCAAGGAAATCATCTGAAAGACAAGAAAATCGTCTGGAAGGCAAGGAAATCAAGTGGAATGAAAGGAAACCAAGAGGAAGGCAAGAAAACAAAGTGGAAGACAAGAAAACCAAGTGGAAAACAAGAAAGCAAGTGCAAGACAAAGAAACCAGGTGGAAGACAAGGAAACCAAGTGGAAGACAAGGAAACCAGGTGGAAGACAAGGAAACCAGGTGGAAGACAAGGAAACCAGGTGGAAGACAAGGAAACCAGGTGGAAGACAAGGAAACCAGGTGGAAGACAAGGAAACCAGGTGGAAGACAAGGAAACCATGTGGAAGACAAGGAAACCGTGGAAGGCAAGGCAACCAGATGGAAGACAAGGAAATCAAAGAGAAGACAAGGAAACCAAGTGGATGACAAGGAAATCAAGTAGAAAACAAGGAAACCAAGTGAAAGGCAAGGAAACCAAGTGGATGACAAGGAAATCAAGTAGAAGACAAGGAAACCAATTGGCAGGCAAGGAAACCAGGTGGAAGACAAGGAAACCAAGTTGAAGGCAAGGAAACCAAATGGAAGACAAGGAAGCCAAGTAGAAGACAAGAAAATCAAGTAGAAAACAAGGAAATCAAGTAGAAGACAAGGAAATCAAGTAGAACACAAGGAAATTAAGTAGAAGACAAGGAAACCAAGTGGAAGACAAGTAAATCATGTAGAAGAAAAGGAAGCCAGGTGGAAGACAAGGAAACCAATTGGAAGGCAAGGAAACCAAGTGGAAGGCAAGGAAACCAAGTGGAAGGCAAGGAAACCAAGTGGAAGGCAAGGAAACCAAGTGGAAGGCAAGGAAACCAAGTGGAAGGCAAGGAAACCAAGTGGAAGGCAAGGAAACCAAGTGAAAGACAAGGAAACCAGGTGGAAGACAAGGAAATCGAGTGGAAGGCAAGGAAACCAGGTGGAAGACAAGGAAACCAGATGGAAGACAAAGAAACCAGATGGAAGACAAAGAAACCAGATGGAAGACAAGGAAACCAGGTTGAAGAAAGGAAATCAAGTAGAAGACAAGGAAACCAACTGGAAGGTAAGGAAACCAAGTGGAAAGGGAATAAATAAATAAGAAGAAAACGAAATCAAATGGACAACAAGAAAATAAAAGGCAACGAAAAGAAACCAAATGAAGAAAAAGGAGATCAAGGAATAGGCCTATACTAAAACAACGAAATCAAGAGAATCACGAAGAAGTGAGTGAAAGAGAGGGAATGGAATGCAATGAACTAAAGACGAAGAAAGGAAGTCAAGTGAAGGAAAAGGAAATTAAGTGGAAAAAATAAATATAAATTAAGAAGGAAATCAAGGGAAAGACATGGAAATCAAGGGAGAGACAAGGAAATCGAGTATTAGACAAGGAAATCAATTGATAGGTAAAAAATAAAGTGCGAGGTAAGGAAATCATATGAGAGACACGAAAATCAACTGGGAGACAAGGAAATAAATGATGAAAACAAAATAAGCAAGAGAAAGACAAGCAAATCATGTGCAAGACACGTGAATTAAATAGGAGGAATGAAACCAAGTGGAATAAAAATGAATGAACTGAATAAATTGAATTCAAATTGAAGACAATAAAATCAAGAAAAAAAAAATTAAATCAAGAGTAAGACAATGAAATCAAGTGGAAGACAAATATATGAAGTGGAAGGAAAGGAAATGAAGTACAACGCAATATAATCATACGAAAACAATAACATGAAACAGAAGACAAAGGAATCAAGTGGAAGAAAAAATTAAACCAACTGGTTGACAATTACAAAAAGAAGGAAATTAACTGTAAGAGAACAAATCAAGTAGAAAACTAGGAAATTAAGTGGAAGAGAATGAAATGAAATGGTAGAAAATAAAATCGAAAGAGAAGAAAGAGAAAGAAATTTTGTGGAAAAGGAGATTAAATGCAACACAAGAAGATCAAAGGAAAGATAAGTAAATCAATGGAAATTCAAGGAGAAAAAGGGAAGACAATGAAATACAGAGGAAGACAAAACGAAGAAGTGGAAGAAAAAGAAATCAAGCAGGAGGCAAGAAAATCAATTAGGAGAAGTGAAAATGAACTGCAAGACAACAATATCAAGTTCATGACAAGAAAGTCGAATGGAATACAAGGAAACGGAGGGGAAGACAAGGAAATCAAATGGAAGGAAAGGTAATCAAACGGGAGGCAAGACAATTAATTGCAAGACATGAAAATCAAATTCATGATAAGGAAATGAAGTGTAATATAATGAAATGGAGGGGTAGAGAAGGAAATCAAGTGCAAACCATGTAAATCAAGTTCATGACAAGGAAATGAAGTTGAAGATTATAAAAACACTTGGAAGACAAGAAATTATAAAGTAAGACTAGGAAGTCAAGAAGAAGAAATGGTGCTGTACCGATAATCAGTTGGAATATATAAAATGAAGTGGAAGAAAAGGAAATAGAAGACAGTGAGACCAATTGCATGGAAAAAAATCAATTAGAAGAATGGTAAATGAATTGCAAGACAAAGAAAGTAAGGAAAAGAAAAGGAAATCAAGTGGAATACTATTATTCAAGTTGAAGACAAGGATAACAAAGGGAAAACAAGAACATGCATTGGAAGACATGGAAATCAAGTGGAAGACATAAAAATTAAGTGCAAGACAATAAAATCAGAGGGAGGACAAGGAAATTAAGTTGAAGAAAAGAAATCAAGTGGAAGACAAGAAAATCATGTGAAAGACGAGGAAATAACATTCCTCATGAGGATATAAAATGGAAGTCTACCGGTATATCAAATGGAAGAGGAAGAAATGAAATAAAAGTCAAGACAAGACTTCATTAAGTGGACAAGAAGAAAATCAATTGGAAGAAAAGGAAGTTGAGGGTAAAAATAATAAAAAGAAAAACAATGAAATCAAAACGAAGAAATGGAAGGAGAAGAGAGAATGACAAGAAAGTCATTTGGTGAAAAAAAACGAAATGAATTACAAGAAAAGGAAATCAAGTACAAGAATTGGAATCAAGTCGACGACTATTGCAAGTGAAGAAAATTAAATGGAATAGAAGGAAATTAAATACAAAACAAGTAATTAAGGAGAAGACAAGGAAATCAATGTGAACACAATGAAAACAATGTCAAGATAAGAAAATATAGAGCAAAACAAAAAATTAATTGAAATATAAGTAAATCAAGTGGGAGACAGGAAAATAAAATGGAAGAAAAGGTAATCATGTGGAAGACTACGAAATCATAAGACTGGGAAATCATGTGGAACACAAGGAAATCATGTAGAAGGCTAGGAAATCATGTGGAAGACTAGGAAAGCATGTGGGATCCAGGGCTCATGTGGAAGACGAGGAAATCATTTGGAAGACTAGGGCATGATATGGAAGAAAAGGAAATCAGGGAGAATACAAAGTAATCAAGTAGAAGACACGAAATTCAAACGTCACAAAATGATATGAAGTTGAAAATAATGAAATCAAGTGTTAGATTTGGAAATTAAGACAAAGACAAAGAAATCAAATGGGAGACAAAGAAATAAACTGAATCAATAAGAAGTCAAGAGGAATAGATCGAATGAAGAGGAAGACTAAGAAAAGTAACTGGAAGAGATGGAAATCGAGATGAAGAGAATGAAATGAAGTAGAAGAAAAGGAAATTAATTGGAGACGACGTTATCAGTGGAAGACGAGGAAATCAATTCTAGCAAAAGGAAATGAAGTAGGACACAAATTCAGTAGAACGCAGACGTGGAAGACAAGGAAATCAAGTGGAAGCAAGAAAATCAAGGAAATACAAATTAAGTGGATTATAAGGAAATGAAGAGGAAGAAAAAGAAATCCAGGGGATACAAATGTTGTCGAAGAAAAGAAATCAAGAGAAAATAAAGGAAATGAAGTGGAAGACAAGGAAATATATAGGAACACCACGAAAGAAATGAGAAAACAATGAAATAAATTTGAAGAGATGGGAAAAATTGGAAAAGATGAAGGTAATTGGAAAGTAACGAGGCAACGGAATAAAGTGCATGACGAGGAAATTAACTGGAAGGTTAGGAAATCAACTGGAAAACAGGGAAATCAACGTGAAGACCAGGATATCAAATGGAAATTAGGAAAATCGATTGAAAAATAAGGAAATTAATAGGTTGGCAACGAAACCATTTCTAAGACCAGGAAACAAATGAGAAGAAAGAGAAAGCATATAAATTGTAAGGCAGAAGTTACCGACATCAAGTAGAAGACAATGAAACTAATCGAAAGGCAAAAAATTAGTGGAAAACGACATCAAGAGAAACACTATAAAATAATCAGGACGACAATTGTATTTAGTGAAAAAGGATGGATTCAAATGGAAGACAAAGAAATGAAGGGGAAGAAAATGAATTAAATTGAACAAAAAGAACTCATCTTGAAGACTAGGATATCAAATTGAATAAAAGAATATGAAGTGAAAGAAAAGGATATGAAGTGAAAGATAAAGAATTCATATAGAAAAAAATAAATCTAGTGGAAGACATCTAAATGACATGGAAGACAAGACAATGAGTTCGAAGACAAATAAATCAATAGGTTGAAAAGGAAATCAAGGGCAAGGTAAGGAAATTAATGGTAAGAAAATAAATTGAAATGGAATCCAGGGAAGACAATCAAATCAAGTTGCAGAAAAAGAGATAGTGTACAAGATAAGGAAATTCAATTAAAAAAAAATGAAATGTGGAAGACAAGTATATGAACTGGAATATATGGGTATCAATTGGAAAGCAGGGATATCAAGTGCAAATAAAAGATATCAGTATGGAGACAAGGGTATAAAGTACAAGCAAGGAAATGAACTGGAAGAAATGAAATCAAGTGGAATGCAATGAAATGAAATGAAGTGGAATGCAATGAAATGAAATGAAGTGAAAAACAATTAAATTAAACGGAAAACAAGAAAATCAAATGAAGAAACTGAAAATTAAGAGTAAATGAGGCAGATGTAAACGAAGACAAGATAAACAACACGAAGAAAATAAAATAGAGAGGAAGAGAAGGAAATATAAAAGAAGATAAGGGAATCAATTGAAAGAAAATAAAATGAGTGGAAGACTAGGAAATCAAATGGAAGACAGGGAAGTTAATTGGAACAAAAAAAAATCTAGTGGGAGAAGATAATCAAGTGAAAGGCGAGGAAATAAAGTGTAAGAAAAGGAAATCAAATGGAACAGAAGGAAATGGAGAAGCAGAAAAAATCCAGTGGAAGACAAGAAAATCCAGTGAAAGGCAAGGAAATCCAGAGAAAAACGAGGAAATCAAATAGAAGAAAATGAAATCAAAATTGGAAAAAAAGGAAATGAAAAGGAACACGAGAAAATCAAGAGGATCATGAGAAAATCAAGTGGAAGAAGGTAAAGTCATTTGGAAGAGAGGAAATATAGTGGACGAGGATGTAATGGACAACAAGGAAATCAATTGAAAGGAAAGAACGTAACATGGAAAAAGGTATAATTTAGATGACGAGGAAGAAATCATATTGAACACGAGAAAATCATATAGAAAACATAGAAATGATGGAACAGACAAGAAAATCAAGCAGGAAACAAGATCAAGTGGGAGTCAACAAAATTAATGTGAAGATAAGGAAATCAGATGGAAGACAAGGAAATCAGGTGGAAGACAAAGAAATCAGGTGGAAGACAAGAAAATCAGGTAGAATGCAAGGAAAGCGGGTAGAATGCAAGGAAATCAGGTGGAAGACAGGGAAAGCAGTTGGAAGAGAGGGAATCTGGTGGAAGACAGGGAAATCAGGTGGAATACAAGGAAATTAGATGGAAGACAAGGAAGTAAAAAGGAAGGCAAGAAAATTCAGTGTAATATAAGACAAAGTAGCAAGAGAAGAAAATCATGTAAGGACTAAGCAATCAGGGGAAGAGGAAGGAATAAGTGGCAAACAAAGAAATCAAAGCAATACAAACAATCATGAGGAACTCAAGAAAATCAAGTGGAAGACATGGAAAGCAATTGATAGACAATGTACTGAAATGAAATACAAGTATATCAAGTTGGAAGGCAGCAATATCAAGACAAGACAAGAAGAGGGGAACAAAGGAAATCAAGAGAATGTCTAGAAAAATCAAGAGAAAGGCAAGGAAAGCGACTGGAATACAAAGAAATAAAATAAAGGATAAAGATAAAATAAATTATAATAAAAGACATCAATGGGAACAAAAGAAAATCAATTTTAAGACAAAGAAATCAAGTTGAAGGCAAGGAAGTCAATGAGAAGACATGGAAATAATACCGAATAAAAGGAAATCAAGCTGGAAAAAAATCGTTTGTAGTACAAACAGAACAGATCCTAGAAAAGGAGATCAAGTGGAAGAGAAATAAATCAATGGGAGGTGAGGAAATTAATGGAGGAGGAGGAGGAGGAGGAGGAGGAGTAGGTCAAGTGAGAGAAAGATGTCAAGGGGAAGGTAAGTAAATGCAACAGAAAATTAAAAAAAATCAAGTTGAAGACAAAGAAATTGAGTGAAAGACAAAGATACTCGTATCAATCTGTAGAAAAGGATGTGAAATGGGAGAAAAGTTTATCAATTTGGAGACAAGGAAATCAAGTATAATACAAGAAAACATAGTGGAAGGATAGGAAATCTAGTGGAAGAAAATGAAATCAAATGGAAGACAAGAAAATCAATTGGACAACAAAGAAATCGAATGGAGTGCAAGAAAATGAAATGCAAAACAAGCAAATTTAAGGAAAGACGAGGAGTTCAATGAGAATACAATGAAATAAAGCCGAAGGGAAGGAAATGCAGAAGACAAAGAAAACTATATGAAGGGAATGAAATCAAATAGGAGATAAGGAAGTTGTGTTAAATACTAGGATATCCAGTGGAAGTAAATTGAAACAATGAGAATAAGAACTTCCAATGGACGTGAAGCAAATCATTTTGAAAGGCAAGGAAATCAAGTGAGAGACAAGGATATGTAGGGAGAGACAATGAAATAAATTTCAAGAGAATGAAATCAATTGGAACACGAGGACATCCAGGTGACGAGAACGAAATCAAGAGAGGACAAAGAAATGAAACGGAAAAAAAATGAAAGATAGAGGATACAAGGTTTAAACAAGGAAATAAATAGGAAGAGAGTGGAATAAAAGAAGACAATGAAAAGGGTTCATATAAATAATTCAAATGTAATCTTCATCTTACGATGTTTGGTGACGTATACACGTCCGTTGATGTGACATATTAATGAATTTAAATACTATTATAGTCACACAAAATTGTAACTAGAAAAATCTATAGTATATAGTAACTATAGTATATAATAGTATTTAAATTCATAAATAATTCAAGTTGAACATAAGGAAGTAGGTTTTGAGACAAGCAAATCGAGTGTGTGACAAGGACATGAATTGGAAAGCAATGATATCAACTGGATAAAAAGAAATGAAATGGAAGAAAAGGAAATGAAGTGGAAGACAAGGGAATCAAATGGAAGGAAGGAAATCAAGTGGGAGGCGAGGAAATCAAGTGGGAAACAAAATATCAGTTGGAAGGCAAGTAAATCAATGTGAAGACAAGGAAATTAAAGCTTACATATAGAAATCAAGGCAAAGACAAGGATTTCTATGGGAACATAATGGAATCAATGGAAAGAAAAGAATATCAAGGGGAAGAGAATGAAATCAAGCAGAAGCCAAGGAAATCAAGTGGAAGAAGAGGAAATCAAATGGAAGACAAGGGAATCAAGTAAACGAGAGGAAAATCAAGTGGATGAAAAGGAGATCAAATGGAAGACAATGAAATCATATGTAAAGCAAGGAAATCAATTGGAAGGTAAGGAAAACAAATGAGAGAAAAGGAAATTAATTGGAAGGGAAGGAAGTCAAGGGCGAGCAAGAGCAAGAAAAAGAAACCAATTGGAAGAGAAGGAAATCCAGGAGAAGACTAGGAAATAAAGTGAAAGACAATGAAAATTAAGCAAATACAATGAAATAAGGGAACACAAGGAAATAAATGGGAAGAGAATCAAATTAAATAAAATAAGAGGGGAATATGTTGATAACAAGGAAATATATTGCGCAAACAAGCTAATAAATTGGAAAATAAAGACATGAAGTGGAAAGCAATGAAATTATTTTCAGGAAAACAAAACAAGTGGAAGAGAAGGAAATGATGTGGAATACCAGAAAGTCAAGTTGGAGGCAATGGAATGAAGTAGAAGGCAAGGAAATCAAAAGGAAGGCAAGGAAATCAAGTGAAAGGCAAGGAAATCAAGTGAAAGGCAAGGAAATCAAGTGAAAGGCAAGAAAATCAAGTGGGAGGCATGGAAATCAAGTGGAAAACAAAGAACCGAATGGTAAACAAGGAAAACAATTTGAAGACATGGCAATCGATTGGTATTCAAGGAAATCAAAGCTTAGACAAAGAAATCAATGCGAAGACGAGGAATTGAAAGGGGACACAAGGGAATCAACTCCAAGAATAGGAAATCATTTTTAAGAGAAAATGATCAAGAAGAATACAAGTGAATCAACTGGAAGACAGACCGAGCGAGTTGGCTCATGTGTATTGCATGGGAATTGCATTCGGCAGGTCCATGGTTCGATTTCCGGACCGATCAACGTGACTGTGGTTTTTCAAAGTTACATAGGCAATTGCCAGGTCATGGTTCATTTTCCCTTCCCCTTCCGTGTAGAAAAAGAATTCAGATTTTCAAATCATAACATTCATCTTTCTCATGTCATTCAATAGCCATAATCCTTCAATAGCATGTCTTCATCCGCTTACGGGAGAGGGCGTCCTCCCTACAATCATTCCTGAGTTCCCATCCTTCCGCAATATCTCTGCCAGGATTCATTCCTTAAGAGCACTTTAACACCTTGGAAGGGCCATTGGAATGGATCCAGTGCTGCTTAGTCACCACTTTGGAGGTGTGAACATAGAGCGGCGGGAGGGTAGGAGGCTCCCATTGGTTGAGCACATGAGTGGTCACATGCGATCAGTGACTGGTACACCCTCATCCTCATTCATCTCATACACTTCGGGTTGCACAATAGGCCTCATTATGGCCGACGTGAAAAGAGTCGTCCTAACCCGGCCTTAGCCACCGTGACCAAACCTAACCTAACTAGAAGACAAAGAAATCAATTAAAAAGATAAAGAAAATTATTGGGAACAAAGGAATCAAGAGGAAGACAAGAAAAGCAATTGGAGATCAACGAAATCAAAGGCGAATGAAGGAAATGCAGGATAAGACAAAATATCAATGCCAAACTATCAAATGGGAACAGAAGGAAATGTAGGGGAAATCAAAGAAGACAATTTGAAGAAAAGGAGAAGTGGAACACAAGGAAATAAAATGAAAGACAAGCGATTCCAGTGTAAGTAAAGGAAATGAGAAGGAAGGCAAAGGATTTAAGAGACAGTAGAGTTAAGTTTGTACGAAAGATATGGTAAAAAATCAATTTTCAATTTGTTGTACGAAAATAATTTTTGGACACTTACGAAGTTGATAGTAAGAACTTTTTGCCTTTACGTCTATTTGAGGTCCAGGAGCAATTTTATATAGGTCTGCTCCATATGTTAGTATTTCATCTTTTTTCACAAGTTAACCAGTTACTTTCCTCCTATCGCATGGTACGTCGCTGACTAGTAATATTTTACGCTAATCAGTCTAAGATTTATACAAACAATAATTGTTCTTCCTCTGACACTTAACGTCAAGTGAGATGTACTGCATGACAATAGATTTTATTTTATTTAATTTTATTGGGTTATTTTACGACGCTGTATCAACATCTATGTTATTTAGCGTCTGAATGAAATGAAGGTGATAATGCCGGTGAAATGAATCCGGGGTCCAGCACCGAAAGTTACCTAGCATTTGCTCGTATTGGGTTGAGAGAAAACCCCGGACAAAATCTCAACCAGGTAACTTGTCCCGACCGGGATTCGAACCCGGGCCAACTGGTTTCGCGGCCAGACGCGCTGACCGTTACTCCACAGGTATGGATCTGACAATAGATGGTATTAGCATATTTCAACAGATAAAAGTGTAATAGTTTAAAAATTCCACCACTGGTTGCAATATACTTTTCCGCTCTGTAGATAATAACAGTTTCTCTTCTGAGGTTATCTTGTTCTTTTATGGGGGCAGCACTAATCTTAATACGAGTGACTGATTTGTCCAATATGTTTACTTTGTGATTATACACTTTGCATTTCATTTGCCTTCTCACACAAAAATCGATAGTAGTGTCTGGGGATATTGGTGGCCAATCCAAGTGACCACCACAGAGAATGTGAGATTTAGATGATGTATCAGCTGATGTCTAAAATTCACAGTGGTTCTGTCATACTTTGAAAACATCAGTGGCGGCTCCTGCGTATTTCTTAGGAGGAGGAAATAAGGTAACAGGACGAAACGACACCTTCTTGAATGAAACATGCTACAAATTAGCCAACATGTTGGATTTGGCCTTCTCTTCTGTATAGCAATAATCTGTTCTTGTAAACTGAGTTTCCTAAATTTTCCAAAATATATAATGTTTTCACTTGCATTCATTGTTAAATAATTGCACAAATTAACAAGTACAAGGAAATTCACCTCGCAGTATTTTTTCAAGCACACTACAGCATCACACGTGTTGGAAGAGACTATAGCTACTAACACGTAATCGGAACCGCGGAAATGGGAATGGGAAATAATCTGAGGAAAGCGAGAACACTGCACCCACCCACGTGGTCTGTGTTGCCACATGTACATTTTAAAAATTCAGTATCACATGCTTTTGAAGAATATCAGTTCTTGTAAAGTCATACTACCATCATTGTTCAAAGTCACAGGTGGCCAATTATTTTTTTATGTTAAAAAATAATTTGTAGTTTGGAGTACAACTTTCAATTTTAAATATATTTGTACAAAAGTGACAACTTGGCTGTTGCCCTGTCTAGTACACAATGAATGGAAGTGAATTTCAGGGGCCGAAAAGATCTGCGATACTAAACGTAGAACTACTTCCTCTTTGTTTTATATAAACCCGACTTTAACTTTCAGATATCCTTGAAAGTTTCAAACCATGAATAGTAGCTTATATAAAGTACAATGAATAATATTTTTGATTTATAATATAAAAAAAGTTTATATGGTGTCTTTCATAGGATTGCGTTAAAACTGTTTTCATTGTGCCTCCTCCTTTATAGTCTGGTTGAATGTAAGATCGTTAGATGGCAGCGGTAGCGAGCTTGCTGCAAGACCAGTCGGTTTCTATTTCCCGCCCATGCGCTGATTCAGAGGAGGATCTCCTCCCTCTCCGTTCATTTACTCGCTTTAAAACTCTGCTTCTTTCTCTGGCCGCTAGTGCGCTGTTGTCTATGTGTGTTAACTGCAGTAAAGGAGGAATGGATTGACTTTCCTCCACACAAACAATCTCGCATCTTTCTCACAGTTTTCTAGCAGCACATGAGCGCGCATCGTTTAAAACTCGACCAACCGAGGTTTTCTTGTAGCTTTGAACTTAAAAATTATCGAATCTTCCTTGAATTTCAAGGCACATATTTTATTTGGTATTTAATTTCAAAAGAAGAAAATTGCGAGGAGGACGTTCCTCCCTTCCCTCCCCCGAGGAACCGCCACTGGAAAACATGCTCCTCGTTGTAGCAAAAGGAACTACAAAGAACTGCTAGTTTTCTATACTAAAAATGAACAGTGCTACCTTCAGGCGATTTCAGAATAGCGACACGTACAATTCCTTTGCAGGTAGGCAATTGTACGTAGTCATTTGTCGTTTCTTCATACTATTCGTAAGGCAGGTTATTAGTAACATTCCAACTTTTTAATGTACGAGGGTAATTTCATAAGTCATGACAAATATGTTATATCTTCCGAATAACAGAGACTGTGTTGAAACACAGCTTCCGGGCTAAGATGCCGTGGTCTACTGGTGCTGACGTTACCAGACGTTTCGTCTACTTCTACGGCAGACATCTTCAGTGGTTAGGTATCCTCGGTCGAAGTCTTCTGCTCGGGATACCTGTAGCAACTGAAACGTCTGGTAACGTCAGCACCAGTAGACCACGGCATCTTAGCCCGGAAGCTCTGTTTCAACTAGACACCGGCCGTGAAAGCCTGCATGCTAAGATTAACAGAGACTGTGGTTAGTTAAATATATATGTTTGAAAATCTCTTTTGTACTGTACGGGATGCCACCTCCAGATTCCGTCTGTGTGCATTGGTGGCTCGTCGACATCACATGCTAAAGTTAGTATGCTAGAGGCTGTGCTCCAAGATGGATGTAAGTTTTTTAGATGGTTACTTAACGACGCTTTATCAACTACTAGGTTATTTAGCGTCGATTGGATTGGTGATATCGAGATGATATTTGGCGAGATGAACCCGAGGATTCGCCACAATTATCTTGCATTCACATTAAGGTTGGGGAAACCTAAAAAAAAAACCCAACCAGGTAATTATCCCAAGCGGGGATCGAACCCGCGCCCGATCGCAACTTCATACCGGCAGGCAAGCGCCTGAACCGACTGAACCACGCCTGTGGCTTGGATGTAAAGTAAAGTTGAACAGCGGTCATATGTGAAAATTGCAGTTCTTCGTGGCAGAAATGTTCGTCAGTGTCATTCTGAGCTACGAGAAGCAATGGTTGATAGTGCGTTGGAACAAACTCCCTACTCGCCTGATCTCAGTCAATGCAACTTTGATCTCATTCCGCAATTGAGGAAGCCGCTGCGTGGGAAGCGGTGTGAAAACAGGGAGGACATCTTAACTGCGTTTCGACGAGAAGTGGTACACATAGACGAATCACACACAGCCGATGATATTCAACACCTGCATCATCGTTGACAAAGATGTGTGAAAGCCTTGGGGGATTATTTTTAATGGTGTTAGCTGTGAGTAATGTACGTGGTGCATAATCAAACAATGATTTCTTTTTACACATCTTTCAATTCCCTTACCCATTGCCTCCTGTACCCGGACCCAATTTGGTACTAGCAAAGCGAAGCTCACTCCAGTGACCTTCAAGACATATAGTGACTTTCCATTCCTGTAGCTTTATTGGCTGATATAATATAGTTTCCATGACCTGTGATCCTCGTCTCTCTACACAAATTGAAAATTGGTCACATGTTTAAATTAACTTATTTGCTCAGAATAGCCTGAATTAATATCTCGTAAAATATTTTATTCCTCTTGAATAAAACTGTATAAATTAACCTACTTTAAAGAATTGAAGATAACCGTGAAGATAATCTTGGTTCGGACAAGTTACCTGGTTGAGGTTTTTCCTCAATATATTACGAGTAAATGCTGGATAATTTTCGGCGCTGGGCCCTGGACTCATTTCGCTGTCATCAACACCTTCATCTCACTTAGACGTTAGATAACCACAACAGTTGATAAAGTGTCGTAAAATAACTATTTAAGTAAATAATAAGAATAGAAGAGTTTAAAATACGTGTTGTACCGGATCAGCGTTTTCTTTTTACTAACATTTCTAATATTAACCTGGCTTTACCTTGGGATTAACGGTTGAGAACCGCAAACACTATGTTACCCCCTTCCACGACCGGTGTTTGATGAAACTAGTGTAAAATACAAACAAATCACTTTACTAGGCATAGGAGGAAAGAAAAGTAGTGCATTCATTTACGTAAACAAGGAACTATTACGATTTTCAGTTTGATAATTTTTGTTAGGTTTTTATTTACTCAAAATACAGTACAGTATTAACAAAAAGTGTTTTTACTCACTAACTGAACTATCCAGGCGGATGTATTCATTATGCAATGTACAGTATACTTTCTACAGCACATTAGGATACAATTTATGAAGAGAGCATTTAAATTTAAAAGTAAACAAAATCTGGATATTTAAACAAATTGTTGAAAATGATGGCCGTTCATTTCTATATGGGCTTCAGTTCTTTTGTGTGCATATTATCGAAAACTTTTTAAGCCATTTCTTCTGAAATTGAATGTATTGTTTCAGGAATGTAATTCTTTAATTCTTCTATTGTTGTAGGATGTTTAACAAACACAACTGTTTTACAGTAACCCTAAAAGAAATAATGCAAAGCATCAGTCGACATGGGGGACATAATCCTGTGCCTCTTGAAATAATGATTCTGTACCTACTCTATAATAGAGTACCTTACTTACGTATTGTAATCACTTCAATTCTGCCCGAATAGCACAGATAAATTTACTCATATTGCTGTCTACTGTCCGTCCAAGTAGTTATGTCGCAGGGTCGTAGAAAGAGGGTAATCACGTGACAGTTACTTAAGAGGCCCTTTTATTTAAATCATTTTAAACAGTTGTGTAATATTGCGTAGGCGTCCAATTCCTGACAGCAAATGTTTTCAGAAAAGAGCTAAGACAGTCCAGCCACTAGCCTTTACAGAGGGGCCAGTGGAAACGGATGTTGGAAACATGGAAGCGACGTAACCAAACGGATACAGTACCTGTGCGAAAATATGATTCAATAATTAATGAACTTTATTCACTGGAAAATACGACCATATTTCTGGAACGTACTATACTCACTCAATGATTACTTTATACTGTGACCGTAAAGGTTCGTCTCCAATAATAAACATTTAACAACAACATGTTAAACTGTTTACTGTTAACATCCCAACATGGTGATTGAACGTGTTAATGCTAATTTCATTTAACACTTCGTCCACACTGTTAAACATGTTAAACTTTACTTTCTTTGCACAGTCCATCATAAATAATCTATGGCATTTTAGTGTAGACAGTGTCTCGTTTTCAAACCTTGGACAATGGACTAGGATGAAGATGATTTGGCTTTTGTAATTGCTCCTATAGCTTCTTACAAGACCTTGAAAAGGAAGAAATGAGAATGTGAATACGGCAATATCTTAGTAAAAGACGCTTAAAGTTGAAGATCGATTTGGATTCAAAAACTTTCTGAGAATCTCAGAACACGATTTTAATAATGTAGTGCTGCAACAAATATTTCCTGTCATATCAAAGGAAGACACACAATTAAGAGCAGCCATTTCACCTCATTAAAAAAAAATTACAGCGCGATTGATTGTCATAGGAGCTACGACATGATAAATGTTAAAGGAGTGGCTAATATCGTGTGATTCTTTCCGAAGTTTTACGAATGTTAACGTAAGTCACTAAATACGACCATTACTGACGTCAACATAGCATTAACGTTTAGCGTACCGCGAGGATACGAAAACTCTCTATTGTATTCTCGAGAACAGTTAAATAATAATTTCAGTTCTCTAAAACAGTCGGCCTTCTTTGATTTGTCTCTGTATTGTTTTGCAGCCACATCCCACAAACAAGGCTTTTCCATCAGTCCATTAATCGATTTTATTCTAACGGTATTTTCTTTTATCCACTCCACTACTTCGAACAACTTACACCCAATACCAAGGATCATATGAAAATTATCGAGAGCTGCTCCTAGTTACGCGCCACAAAAACGAAGGTTAGTTGCTATGGAAACTGTACGAACTTTGCCGAATTGTACCGACATTACACGAGCAAGTGAATTGAATTGACGTGTTTTCCATTGCTGTCGAAAACACGCCAACATGTTAAAAGTGTTAACTTCAACATACTCAACTAACATGTTAAGTCAATTGAGACTTGAAATGTCCATATACATCTTAAATTCAACATATAAATGAAAATTAGTATCATAAATACTTCAATAACTGTCTATTTTTAATCTAATAAATAGTACAAGGAATTACATTTGGTTATACACATAAAATATATGACTAGCGCTTTCGCCAATTGGATGGCATCTTCAGGTCTAATTAGCATATTATGATGCTTTTTACATAAAGACATAGATGAAATGCAACATAATAGAAGTGATAAAATACATGACATGAGAAGATTACAATATTAAAATAACTGCACAAACAGAAGGTAAAGTGAAATAATGACTTGAAAACAGGCGTGGTGGTTGTAGTAATTCAGCACCACGCAACCGGCCATGTAGCATCGACTCTTTCCACGGCTTCAAAAATTTCATTCACAACATGCTACCATTCTATGCGTCGTGATGACTGTTGCAACTTTTTTCCCTTTTAACCGTCTCTTTTATATTTCATAAGCTGCAAACATGTTTCTGTAGACTTTATTTCAAGGCATAGATTCTGTAATTTAATATCTAGACTTTACGGAGGTTGAATTACTACAAACACCACGCCTGTTTTCAAGTCATTATTTCACTTTGCCTTCTCTTTGTACAGTTATTTTAATATTGTAATCTTCTCACGTCATGTATTTTATCACTTTTATTATGTTACATTTAATCTATGTCTTTATGTAAAAAGCGTCATAAAATGCTAATTAGACGTGAAGATGCCATCCAATTGGCGAAAGCGGTAGTCTGTGTATAACCTAATGTAATTTCTTGTACTATTCATTAGGTTAAAAATAGACAGTTATTGAAGGATTTATGATACTTATTTTCATTTACATGTTAACTTGTCGGACCAACATGCCTCTTAAATTCAACTTGTTATATTTATCATGTTGTTAAATGTTTAATGGTTTAGAGGGGCTTAAGACAACTTTGACTGCATATGCGGTGGATGTTCACTATTAGAAGGGGTGGGAGTGAAGTATATTAAAAAACTCAGGTACAATAAATATTGAAGTAAAAATAAAATGATATCCTTGTACATTAGGAACACAGTGTATACGCGAACAGAAGCGGACTTCAGCTTCCGTAACACAAGGCAAAGTCGATCTTGCAGAATTAATACTGAAGTTTGAACGGAAAAAATTAAATGCTTATGTGTAGTGTTGAAACCTTGACCTAGATCTGTTCCAATCGACATGCACATTCAAGCCAGAATCATTGGGTATATCGAATTTTCAATTCAGCCTTTGGCGTCAGAGGAACGCAGATCTCGTGGTAATTTCAAACACCGTTGACGAGAACCCGTGCTTCTGACGGGAGATGCAGAAGTCCGCCCGCGGCAATCACTGCTTTCAGTCACGTGTCCAATTATATAATTAAAATCCCTGATTAAAAGAAGATTTAACTGCTTAGTGTGCATCCGAGTGCAATGGATGAGAATTTTTGTACTAGAAAATATTCTGGAATTATACTCGCCACCAAAGTTACTTTTGTATTCAAAGGAATGGCATACGAATGGAAATAAAAGCCGCGTATATAAAAAAAGAAGCGAGAACACTTCTGTGTGCATTCATAACCCGAAAATTAATTTCTGATGGGAAAAAAATTGAATAAATGAGAGACTGAAACTTACTTTCTGATAGAATCTAAATTCGACAAATAATTATTTACTCGCTGCTTGGAGCAACGAATGGGTAGGAAAATTAGCAAAAATTCCATTTCTTGCGAAACAATTAACTAGATATGTAGGAAGAATTAATGGGACTGCAACACTAGAATTCATTTAATTCCAATAATTAAATAGAAGCTAAAGTCTGTGTATGCTATTGAATGTGTATTGTCTGTATAAGCAACAGCAAAATCAAATCACTAAAACCGAAATATATTTAATTTATATTCACATAAATATAAAACCAAAAGTTCAGACAACATAACAGTAGCCTACCTGAATATACTACAACTGTAGCATATAATCAAAGTAGCAACTTCGTATCAAGGCTTTATAACATGATAATAGCCAAATTAACAAACATATAATTTGCTAATGCTCCTTACTTCAAAAAATAAATTAAAAATTGTTCTTTACAGAAAAAAATTTAAAGTTCAATTTTTGTGTTATCTGTGTTTTTCTTTCTTTCTTACTTTTTACTCTGTTATTAAATTTAACAAAATGTCTTAACATTACATATGTGGAATCCTCCCTGAGCACGAGTATGTAACCTACTCTTTCTGGGGTTGCTAGAGTGTTTTTATATAAAGAAAGTCAATATGTATCTTTTTTCTGGCAATGAAGTATTATTATTATTATTATTATTATTATTATTATTATTGTCTCAAAATCCGACTTCTAGTAATAAGAAGAGTAACTTTAAAATGTCACATTTCATCAATGCTAGGCGGGCTGTTACTAGCACATTTCACTTTTAACGGCGCCATACTAAGCGAAACATCTTTTCAGGCGTGCACCTGTTAGTGCCTTATTTAACGACGCTTTCAACTGCAGAGTTTATTCAGAATCGAAATTATTAAACTTGGGCAAACTCACGGTCTACGAATTTTGCCTCGAGATTTTTATCACTGTCGGAGATATTTAACATGCCGTAAATATACGAAACGAGGCTCAAAACGTATTTCGCTATCGATGGAAACCATTCTAAGGATTGTACAGCCATTTAAGTTCCTTTGGCGACATTTGAACCCGAAAATTCGATTTCAACGGCAAAAACAAAGAGGCGATGACCACGATAAACCTTATAGCCTACATTAGAAAAAAATGAGATCGTAAAAAACGTAGAGGAAAATGAGCAAAGAGACAGCAAATTGGTTTAGTTTCTGGGATGTTCGCGTTCGGGTAATCCGAAATTAATTGGTTTGTAATTCCTAGCAAACAGAATTATCAATCGCTAAGCGGAGAGAATTTTGATCTCGTGTAGGCCAATCATTGTTAATTATAATTCTAATGACAAATAAAATATTTTGATCATTATTATTTCTCACATAAAATTTATTAAGGGTATGCGCTGCTAAGTTTTTAATCTTCAAAAATTTTGATTTAATTTCAATGAAATTTTAATCTCTAATTTCCTTTATTATACTTGATAATAAATGGAACTTTCAGATTATTTGACCACCGTTGTGGCTGAGAGGTTAGCGAGTCTAACTCCGAACTCAGTGGTCACGGGTTCGATTCCCGGTCGGAATGAGTAAGGGTTTTTCGGGGTTTTTCCCTCACTTCTATGAATGAATATCAGGTAACTTTCTTCAGGCGATCGGAACCCCACTCATCTTCGCCACTTCCTTCCTCCCCCATCATTTTTCCTCATCATTCTGGTTCTTCCGGTTTTTCAGACCACTCTACTGGTGGCCTCCCGAAGCTGCTGACTCTCTCGACCGGCCTCCGTGGAATGTAATTCAGCGATGTTGGATGGCTTCTGTAATAGCACCCGAGGCGGACCTACTCGGGGGAATTTGCCGAAGCAAGTATGATATTTGGATTCTGTCGGCTGTACGGACCGGTCGTTAACAGAGTAATGTGATTAGGGCGGTGAGCGTAGGGAATCTGTGGCATGCATCTTATTCCATATCGAGGGTTAGCTCAATAGGTCTCAATAGGTCGCAGTGCTGGCCCATTCGTGCCCCCCCCTCAGTTAAATTCCATTCCATTCTGATTATTTGTTTTGTAATACGAAAAGGTACTGTATAATTATAAAAAGGTAAAGGTAAAGGTATCCCCGTAACATGCCATGAAGGCACTTGGGGGGCATGGAGGTAGAGCCCCATGCTTTCCATGACCTCGGCACTAGAATGAGGTGGTGTGGTCGGCACCACGCTCTGACCGCCTTTTACCCCCAGGAAAGACCCGGTACTCAATTTTATAGAAGGCTGAGTGAACCTTGGGGCCGTTCTGAAAGTTTGGCAACGAGAAAAAATCCTGTCACTACCTGGGATCGAACCCCGGACCTTCCAGTCCGTAGCCAGCTGCTCTACCAACCGAGCTACCCGGCCGCCCCACTGTATAATTATATTGCCAATAAATCAAATCACACATGCACGAAAAAAGATTTTTTCCTAGTTTCATGGTTTACCATGTAAGTGTATAATTGAGAAATGGAATTCTGTAATTATTTGTTATCATTTGTGGTTTGGAATAAAATAATTATTGCTGAAGAATTTTTTGCATTCTTTTCTTCAGGAAAAACACAAATATTATACTGGCTGCATTCTACAGGGACATCATTTTATTTTTACCTCAATTTTTATTGTACCTGAGTTTTAGAATGTACTTCACTTCCACCCCTTCTACTAGTAAACTTCCAACCGTTCACGACACAGAGCCGAGGGCGCGTAGGCAGTACTGAGTTACTGAGTATAGTACGTTTCAGAAATATGTTTGCGTTTTCCAGTGGCGAAAGAGCTTTCAATATTAAATCATATTTTCTCACAGGTACTGTCGTCCGTTTCCCTATGTCGCATCCCGGTTTCCCCCACCTGCTTCTGTACGCCCCTTTGTAAAGTCTAGTAGCTGGGCTATCTTAGCTCTTTTCTGAAAACATTAATTTCTGTTAGGAATTGGACGTCTACGTAATATTATTCAAGTGTTTAAAATAACTTAAATAAAAGGGCCTCCTTAAGTAATTAACTGTCACGTGATTTCCCCCCCCTTTCTACAACCCTGCGACAAAACCACTTGAACGGACAGTAGATAGCATTTCTGAGTGATTTTATCTTTTCGGATCGGGCAGAAGTGAATATTGAATTTACAGAACGTAAGGTACTCTTTTACAGAGTAGGTACAGAATTATTTCAACATGAGTTACTCGTACGAAGGACGAAACTGGTAATTGGAATTAGGTACAATAGTCTATAGTGCGATAATATGGATAAAAGAACTGAAGCCTGTATCGAAATGAACGGCCACCATTTTCTAAAATGTGTTTAAATATCCATATTATAATTATTTTTCAATTTAACTTCATTCTCTATATAGTACGCTAATGTGCTGTAACAGAACAATATACATTGCATAATTAATACTTCCGAATGGATAGCTCAATTCGTGTGTAAAACACTAAGTGTTAGTACAGTACTGTATTTTGATTAAACAAAAACCTAATGAAAATTATCAAACTCAAAATTGCGATATTTCCTAGTTTACATAAATGGACAAACTACTTTTCTTCCCTCCTATACCTAGTAAAGTGATTTGTATTTTACGCCAATATCATCGAACTCCGTCGTGGAAAGGGTAGCAAACGGTGTTTCCTGTTTCAATCGTTAATAGAAAGGTATAGCCAGGTTGATATTAAAAATGTTAGTAAAAATAAAATGATGTCCCTGTACAAGTGACAAATAATAATATACATTTCCACAGAACATAACATGTGTAGTAAAAATTACATTACATTAATCTTACTAAGTATTTAATAAATCTGATTTCCTACATTGAAAAATGTAAAAAAAAAATATCATACACAGGAAACTGCATTTAAAGGTAACTATCTGATGGTGAGGTTAGTTCACGACCCTTTTATAGAATTAATATATTTTAGTTGAACTACAATAACTTTTCAGCGGGAACAAATTTAAATGTTTCACTAAAACTCAAAAGTACATACCCATAATCACATTCCTGATGAAGGTCTTAATATTGCATTACAGAACATATTTATACAGAAATAATTTTAAACCATTAAGTTATATCATGTTTGTCAGAAATGTTTTAATCCTATTAAGGGGGAAGAACAATCTTCTGTCTCTGGCATAGTTGTAGATTTGGTTATTAATACGTCACGCTACTTGACACATTAACTAAAAGTTTCGAGAAAGTTACTGTCCTAATGAAATGCAACAGACAGTGCATGTCAGCCATTAAATTAACTTACCAACTTGCTGCAAGTTTAGCGATTTTCTTATCGTTATTTTGTAGCTCCAAGTTTTCGCTTTTCGAAGCGGAATAATCAGTATATCGCATTATCATGCAACATGTAGACTACGCAATGCTAGAAATTTAGGCTTTCAAAACTAGTTGTAAATTACATTAAGTGGACTTTTGTGTGAACGAAACGAAGAAATCATTATACTCTATGGCCACGGCTATGGGGAAAATATTTGATAAGAAATAAACATTTCAAGAAAATTTTGATACTTAATTTATTACCACTATGAAAACGTGAAATATTTGAAAACACTGTTTATCAATTTTCCACATTGTGATAAACTTGGACGCCATACAAGTCCATGGAAGCTTGAAGCTCTTAATTTGACGTTTACGGATAACTTCCTGCATAACTAAAAACAACCGAATTGAAATCCTTATTAGTAACTTAGCGCAGATTAGTCTTGTTTTGTATGGTGTGCTTGTACACTTGATTATTTAAGTTTCCCCAAAGAAAAGGTTAGGTTGTGTTAGGTCTGGGGATCTTGCGGGTCATTAAATATGGCCCCGACATCCTATCGATATTCTCGGAAACCAGCCAAATATGCCTAGTCATTTCTTTACTATGAGAGCATAATGCGATGAAGCTCCGTCTTGCTGTCCACACAAGTCTTGAAAGTCATTAAATATTTGCCCCTTATTTCCTGGCCTTCGATTACGTTTACTAATATTTAAACAGTAAATGGACAGAGTAGCAGCCTTAAATTTATGTAATTTGTGTAGCCTTATAACGGGTCATTTAGAAATGTTTTTAGGCAAATACTTTTCCTTTAACTCGTTACTTCATATTACGTGATAAAATATTCTTAAATTAATATGCATATATAGAGCATATGTATATAAAAATATATTTTAATGCTGAAATTATGTGTAACCTTTCAGAACTCAAATACTCTAAAATTAATTTTATGATACTTATGCAAAAATTTCAAGTACTTTCAGAAAAAAAATTATTCGTGTTAAATACAATGGTTTATTTAAGCAAATCGTCCACACCTGTGGAGTAACGGTCAGCGCGTCTGGCTGCGAAACCAGGTGGCCCGGGTTCGAATCCCGGTCGGGGCAAGTTACCTGGTTGAGGTTTTTTCCGGGGTTTTCCCTCAACCCAATACGAGCAAATGCTGGGTAACTTTCGGTGCTGGACCCCGGACTCATTTCACCGGCATTATCATCTTCATATCACTCAGACGCTAAATAACCTAGATGTTGAAACAGCGTCGTAAAATAACCCAACAAAAAAAATAAAAAATATTTAAGCAAATCAAAAATTCTACATAAATAATCATTTAAAAACTATCACAGTTTATTTTTAAGCGATACAAAAATTAAATTATGGTCTATTTAACGACGCTCGCATCTTCACAGGTTATATCAGCGTCGCCGGGGTGCCGGAATTTTGTCCCGCAGGAGTTATTTTACATGCAAGTTAATCTATTGATACTAGTCTGTCGCATTTAAATGCACTTAAATGCCATCGACCTGGGCGGGGATCGAACCCACAACCTTGAGCACAGAAGGGCAGCGCTATACCAACTACGCTACCCGGGCCAACTTTTTAAAAGATATCTCATTAACGACTACCAGTAAAACGTGAAACTTACTTAGATGAGTTATTTTATATGGTTACATTCCTAATGACATGTGGAAATTTACAAATATCTTTTGATATGATATTTATATTATATATGTATAGGCTGGAAAGTATTCAATGACAGCAACGCAACATTTAAATCTTTAAGATGAAATTTTTCCTCATTAATTATTTTTAGTGGGAAAGCGACTTTCGTTCTAGATTGACTTGCAATATCGCAGCAAATTTAGTAGCACTTTTCAACTCATGTGAACACCCCTTTACCACAGGAGTGAGGAGAAAATAAGTATAATACACAGCTTGCTGCACGCCCCGCTCTAAAATATGCTGTACGCCCCGTGGTAATCAGACATTAAGGTGAAGGATACGTTTGCATTTTAGTAACAATTTTTCAAAACATCATTTAGGCTACTTAAAGTGATTTATTAATGAATAGAGTAATAAAATACTATTAAAAATCATAAACGTGACAGAAATATCATGTAAAATATTTGTGGGAAGTGAGACCTTAAATAAAAAAATGTTCATAAAAATGAGTAAGGTAAAGTACCCAAATAGACACTTTTTTTAACTGCTTATAAATGAGGATGGGAATAGATATTTTTAATCTGAATGAGTGGAATACATACATCATTTCGCCTACTTTTAGAATTGCCAATACAAATTTTAGTCAGTTTTTATTATTACTTTAAAATATAAATAAAAGTAAAACTGGGAAATAATGTTCTGAAAAGGAGTTCCGAATAAGAGATACGTGTGTTATTTAAGTTTATTTTTGAACATGGACAAAAATTATCATTTGGCTGATAAAATTGAAGCAATATATAACATTGTGAAGTCATATAGCAACTTTAATAAATTCAGGAACATTTTAAAATTGAAGAGGTCAGTGCAACAGTGGTCTAACTCGTCTCAACAGAAATTCTGGTGTTTATTTGGCATTTTCCCAAGTGGAATTAAGATGATTTACGAAAAGAACACAAAGTCGGTCGAATCGGACATGATTGTACTAATCTTTTTTAGGCTATTATTGCTGACGTTAATATTTTGCTAGAGAATGAAAAATCATAGAATATTACATTTCGATCTCAATATTTTAATTTTAAGTTGATTGCACTTATTTAGCCGACCCCTTTAAAAGCACACAATTCTTATTTCGCTGAATTGAGCAAGTTGGACAAACGAAAGATCCATAATCAGTGCTGCAGTCTTCGTATGCCCAACGACGACATTTTGAAAAATGAATCTATTTCTCCCAACTGAGCCCTGGTGTCCTCTGAAAAAAATTCAGTGCAA
Source organism: Periplaneta americana (assembly GCF_040183065.1). Taxonomy (NCBI): domain Eukaryota; kingdom Metazoa; phylum Arthropoda; class Insecta; order Blattodea; family Blattidae; genus Periplaneta; species Periplaneta americana. The sequence continues at coordinate 135,599,792 of NC_091126.1, forward strand.
AACAAACACTCTCCATCATCATAATTTTGTCCATTTTCCGAGCCACTAGAGTTAATTAATTGCATTTCGACATCGGATTCTTCATCACTTGACGAACTCAAGCAGTGCTTCTTGGACTGAATTTTTCTGTGATTTTTGTTGTTTTTCGAATAACTTCTTGCGAGCTTCGTCTTTTCTTTGATTTTCCTTATCTAAACTCCAATTTTTTTCTGATCAGAACTGATATTATGATAGCTCCTTTTCCTGCCCTGGATGATTTTACATGCGACTACCCATTGGTTGAAGATTACGGCTCTTGAGGTGATGGTTGTTGTTGCTGCTGCTGCTTCTGTAGGCCTAACTGTGGTATAACCAAAGTCACCGTTTCTGGCGTGTGTAATAAGTATTGAGTACGTTGAGCGCGAGTAAATTATCTTTGCCATAGTTTGTGGGCATTAAAGCTGACAACTGTGACTCGCAGATTCTTACGTCACATCTGTTTAGGAGGTGGTACCACTCTCAGTCGAAGTGGCAACAGATGCGCTGATCATTGAGTACACTGACCAGTCAGTGAACTGGTCAGTGTACTCAAGGACATATCCCAGAAACGCAATGTGCGAGTGTCTTGCCTTTGACGCAGTCAGTGGGCAACAAGACTGACAACTGTGATTGGCAGATTGCTTACGTGACGTGTTGCATGTTACCGTTCTCAGCTACACTGGCAACAAGTGCTCACTGACTGGCTTTTTACTCAAGAACGCGCGCCACAAACGCTGGCACTGGCTGTAGTGGCGATATTTACACAGGTCCAACAAAATTTTCGAAATCAGGAATCACAATTAAATTTAATAGTTTGATTAATTACACAAGATTTTTATTTTAAATGTACTGTATAGAGAATATTTTACGAATTAAGCACTTATGTTTTGATCTTTAACTAAGATAACTATTGTCGGACTAGCTGATTTCAATTGACTTTAGCTATTGATATTATTGTCATCTTAATAATTAGTTAATTTTAGTCATTAATAATGATAACTTAATCATTTCAATTAGTAATTTTTGCAATGAATAATTGAGGACAATGGATAATTAATGATTGACCTAATTCGTAATTAATTTTAATTAGTAGTTCAATTACTCTTTCACTGGTTCTTATGTAGTTGCTGACAGACAAACTGACATGACTAGAAGGATTAAAGCTTTTCGTAAACTCTCAAAGGTGAGCATCATAATAATAAAAAATAAGAGTTCTAAATAATGTATGTATGTATGTATTTATTTACACTGCAAGTGGGCAAGCACCCGGTGGCAGTGGTATATACAATATTAACAATACACAATAAAATGATAACCAATACACAATAAAATTTACAATACACAATACAATTTTACAACACATATACAATTTTACACACAATACAATAATAATACACAATACACAATAAGAGATACTATCTTTTAATAGGACCCCTAGGTATCTCTTATTAGGGAACGGAGTAAATAAAAATGAAATAGCTACCCAAGGTCATAAATTATTATCTTCCTTATTAGCAATCTCCCTTATTATATGCAACATTTTGCCAGAAATGTTATAAAATTAATAATAAATTTGTTGTAGCTTCCATTACCTGCTGTTCTTTTCCTCAACAAAGACCAGTAAAAAGTTCAAACTGTGAAAAATTACTTTTCCTGCTCTCAGCTTCGTTGCTTACTTTCAACTGAGGTTAGACAAAGAACACGATGCCTTAGAAGCACAAACATTGATTTATCATAGTTATCGAGAGATGGCAAATTATACCGGAGAAGTTAACAAGGTATCTCTTATTAGGGCACTGCCTCTTATTTGGGTACTTTACCTTATTTGTAATAGTATTAAAAAGATAATGGAATGAATTATAAACATGTAATGTAATTATTTCCAGAAAATATAAGAGCAAAGGAACAAAGTGGTAAATGACTTTCCCATTAATACTATGCTAAGGATTCGTCCCTTAAAAGACCGTCATTGAACACATTTCATACTTTTATAATACAGGGTGGTCCAGAAGTCTCAATCCATTTCCATTAAATCGGCAATATTTTCTTTTCGTTTCAGATAAATAAAAAAGTATGCTTGCTATTGAAGAACGAATAAGAGTTGTTTCCGCGCGATTGCGATTATTAAGCTATGAACAAGTGCGTCAGGAGTTTGAACGAAAATTTTACAAGCCCGCATCCACTAGAGCCAATGTCCGGATGTTAGTGAACAAATTCAAAAGAACAGGAAGTGTTCTTGATGAAAAGCGTTCAGGCAGACCACAGACATCTGCAAATGATGTTCAACTTATTCAGCAAGCGATTGAACGCAGTCCAGGCGCGTCGACTCGCCAACTCAGTAATGAACTGGACATTGCCAGGATAACAGTCTTGAGACTTCTGTGGTTTACACTCCACAAACGTGCGTACCATCTGCATTGAAAACAAGAAGATTATGCTGCCCGTCAGGCTAAGTGCCATGATCTACTTGAAGCTGTTGCTAATGCGAATATAATGAACCATACATATCCTTTTCAGTGACGAGGCTACATTCCATACTTGTGGTCGTGTGAATAGGCATAACTGTCGAATACAGGCCGACGGGCAATCTAATGCTACTTACGGATGGCAAAGGGATACACCCAAAATTACTGTGTGGTTAGGTGTAACAGCGACAAAACTGTATGGTCCATACATGCATCAAGAACCCACAGACAATGGAGCACCTAATTGGACACACTTCAACAATCCCTAGAACCACAGTTTACTCTCTGTTGTTTTTCAGCAAGATGGTCCTTCGTTCTACTTTGCTATGGTTGTGCGTGACTACCCGAATGAAACCTTTCTGGATCGATAGATCGGCAGAACTTCGCCAAGACTGTGGGCGGCACGTTCACCAGACTTAACCCCACTTCAGTTTTTTTTTCTTGGGGTTTTATTAAGTCCCATGTCTACAAGACAAAGATTCCTGATCTTCCTCATTATTTACGGCAATGCGTTTACGGAGCAGTAGCAGTTATTAAACCACCCAAGATTCGTTTTTTTACAGCATAGTGCAACGCTGGAGGCAGTGCTTCGAAATGGAAGAAGGCCAGTTTGAACTGTATTGAATATTGTACATAGGCTTCTAACAAATAACATATATAACAATCATTAACATTGGTACATGCTTTCAACAAATTGGATCGAGGCTTTCGGACCAGTCTGTATATGGCACCTGTTCAGTATTTTGGCACTTCTCCTAGGAACAAAAATATGTAAGAAAATAAGTAATCTTCTGTGAAGAAACTTACTGTGCACATGAAGGGTACAAAGGAAAAACGAACAATGTCACATTTCCATTATAGGTGGGATAGTGATCTATTTCAGTATATTACTGCAAAATTTATTGATATTTCTACTTAAAATGAAGGAAATGATGAGTTTACCCGTGGTTTTAATTCTCCTTTACCACTTTTAATAAAAATAACACTAAAGTTTGTAGTAATACAGTGAATTAGATAATGATATCACCCTTAAGAGCATTTTGACATTGTTCGTTTTTCCCGTGTACCCTTCACATATGATTAACACAATAAAAGACAGAAGGAAAAAACCCTCCTTTACCTCCGAGATAGAATTAGTTTTGGTCAAGGGTGCAAAAAGACAGGTCGGGATCGTTTACAATAAAAAACTGACAAGATTCCAAGGTTATTATATGTTTAGTTTTAAAATACTAAATGAAGCATACATTCCTCGATATATTGTAATTGAATCGCCTAGAATCAAACAGCACATTATCCAAAAAGCTGATTTGTCAGAAAAGACGAAAGACTAGTACAGTTAGACTTTACACGATGATTTTGCTACTAAAGTTAAGGCAGACAAATTCCAGTTTGACTTCAAACGAGCAGTTTATCACATTCCCAGCAAAATTCTGCATACCTTAATGCCATATTCCATAATTTGGAGAACGTGCAGTTTGATTGTAGGCTAGTCAATTATACAATAGAGTGAAAAACAGATTAGTGCTTCAAGATAAATCACAAAAAATCCTACATAAATAATACAAAGAGGTAGTGGGGTCACATATTCAACTAATATTTTAAGATTTGGTTTATAAGTTTTCAGTTTGAGATTATGATTCTTATTACGAGTTACGAATATTAAATTATTGTAATAGAAAGGAACTATCCATCTCTCCAAAATTTACCATGTAATATAAAACACACCCGCGAGAAATCCATAAGATTAGTACATTTTCATTTATGCTCATGGCGTATGAGCAGTCCAAACAAAAGGCGTATATTTTCGTTATTAGATAGAGCCCACACAAGAGGCGTATTGATGCCCCAAATTATAATTGAAATGCAATCAATTTCCGTAGACAAATTTTTGTACACGTGTTAATTAGTGTTTGTGGGTACGTGATATGTTTTCAAAAATACTGAATAAAATTATTATTGTCGCCTAAAACGTGATGGGACTGCTAACAGTACCGACCATGCCCTCTGATGATTTGTCTGAAAAATTTGAGAGAACCATTCTACAATTATCTTCAATTCCCAAGCTTGGTTGTGCATTCTGTAGAGACAAAATTATAAAATTCTTGTCTTGTAAGGAAATGTATTGGTATTTTAAGTCTAATACAAAGGTGGATGGTGGTGACAGTGTTGTAAAATTGGTGTGCAGAACAATTGAAGACTAACATTCTAAATGTGCTAAGTGTCAATTTTTTTCAAATTTAATTTTATTCAATCTAAGGGAGGAACATCCATATGAGAATACAATATTGTCTTTGTTGTAGCTCTATTTTAAGTGACTCATTCGTGCGCCGAAAAACGGTGTTTTAGGTACCTCAACATGCATTTCGCAGTGTTTTTTTCCGCAATATCTCAGAAAGTTGTTTTTGGCACATTTAGAATGTTAGGTCCTCAATTGACTATCAGAACATAAATTTCAAACGAAGGAAATATACGCACTGTGTCATTTAGGTCCCTAAACAATTTAACAAGAGTTATATATTATCATCTCATATGTTTTTCTGTTCCGAACTCTTCTCCCGATCACCATTTCTTCCAGGGCATCCTTCGGTAATGAACTGAAATGTCGGACGAATTAGTACACTGCAAATATAATCAGATGACGTCTATTCAATGCTAAGTGGTCTTCAGATTAGCTTCTTGAGTAAATGCCTATTGTTCTGGTTTAGGAAGCAGAGAACGCGGCTTAAATTCCTGGTGTTCATTTTGGAAAAAGACTCGAATAAATTTAGAAATAGTTCAAGTAATTATTACAGTAATAGCTAATTCAAATTTCTAGCTAAGCTCATATTTTGGTAGGTTTTAATTAAAACTCAATTTCAAGTAGTTGAATTCATATAGGAATTTCTAAAATAATATAATTTGTACTGAGTTAAGTAAGAGTATTAATCCGAAGTAGTACTATTAATTTCTTAAATGACGCTTTCAACTGAAAAATTTAATCAGCGTCGAAATTCAGCGGGGGGAGAAATCACTAACATTATCTACAGCCCCATCAGCGATAGAGTAAGTTCTTTCACGTACGTTGAATATGTGACACGAAGCATTCTAATTTACTTAGGTTACAATCACGGGGGATTTCATCCTGAGAATCTTGTAGCACTATAAAATCCATCTCCCTTCGTCGGCTATAAATCTGCGAACATTGGCTTCAACGCAACGACTTGAAGAGTGACCGCGAGACCACAGTGGACGGCACCTGCTGGTATTCGGGAATGAGGTGTAAAATAAGGTTAGTGAACTTAGGGAACTATACGAGTCATCTGTGCAGTACGTTCGGATATAGAAAATCCACCGATAGTGTTACTAGACTATATTAACTTTAAATCCGGAGAGGGGAAGCAGAGCGCTGTCTGTTGGATGAATTCTACAGCTTACAGGACCCATAAGAAACGAGAAGTGACTGTACAGTCAATCTAGAAATAGTCACTTCGTCATCCCTAGATAACTGAACAGTAATCCATCATTCTAATGAGAAAGTAATATATTCAGCCAATTATTTATTAGTCAACAATGTTCTTATGAAACTTTGTACAGCGAAACCTCTCTTTACGAACACCATTTTAAATAGGACTCCTTTATAAGGGCCAAATTTTTGAAGACCCCAGGCAAAGAAATGAGAAATTTCATATTGAACTGTCTATTTTCAAAACGAACACTTTGGAAAACGAAGAGAAACAATTTTTTAATTCTTGAATACAATTTATTTCTCAGTTACTGACACTTTGTTCATATCGAGTACGCGTAATTGCAAAAAGTGAAATAGTATAAGATAAAATTCGCTTTATTCTATTTGCATTTTAACTCTTCGAAAGTTTAAAAGAGGAAGGGAACATTCTAACCATTTCACTCACACACAAGGTTGTTTAGGGCTAATAACTTAAAAACTGTCTTCCATTAATTCTCAATAGGGATATCCTAGTCATTGCTACAAAATAGCCTAAAACGAAAGGAAAACATCCTTGGTTTTAAGTTGTTCTTTTGTTTCTTGAAACCACCCGTGTAGCTCAGACGGCTAAGGCGCTTTCCTGCCGATCCAGAGTTGCACTCGGGCGAGGGTTCGATTCCCGCTTGGGATGATTACCTGATTGGGGTTTTTCCGAGGTTTTCCCCAACCGTAAGGAAAATGTCAGGTAATCTATGGCGAATCCTCGGCCTCATCTCGCCAAATACCATCTCACTATCGCCAATTTCATCGACACTAAATAACCTGTGGTTGATACAGTGTCGTTAAATAACCAAGTAAAAAAATTTGTTTCTTGTTCGATAACGCGCTTTTCTCTCATGTTGGGTTTTCCTTAAGGCATAACAATTTCGAATAATTCGCCTAATCACACATAGTGTATGACGAATTGAAGGACTTCAATTTTATTTGAGCTCGCTTTCATAGATATTTCAGTTTTGGCATGAATATTTGCTAATTTAGACTCTCCTTATTTTAAAAGTAATGGATACACACTTCTCAGTAGCATTGAATCGGTTTTGTAGCATGGCCAATACGAAACTTCATCTTCATATATTATATTTCTGATTATTTCATTGCCCTGGCTGTGAATAGTAGGTGTATTGTTTACAGTAAGATTGTCATGTTCTCATATTTTGTAGCTCTTAATACCAACAAGCGTAAATCACGTACTAGAAGGATAATGAATTCAGGGAGTAGCCCGAGAGGGACTACCTCCCCAGCGGATTCCAGGATCTCCCCCGAGGATTTTAGATTTATTTAAACAAATACAATTTGCACAATATTATATTTCACTTTGATACTAGATGTTACATTCCAGTAATTAAATTATATTTTGTTGTGCAAATTTTCAGAAGGTTCTTGTTTCTTATAATGTTGAAGATTTTAGGAACGGCTAATTGGCGACGAAATTCGCTTAGCTGCCTGCCGATCGATTTCGATTGGTTGAAAGAATTCTTCTTCTTCTTCTTCTTCTTCTTCTTCCAATCTCTGATGCAGTTAGGTGTCGTGTCCACCTCTCTCCGTCCATCTCTTCCAAATATCTCTATCTTTACACATTTTCTTTATTTCAGCCATTGTCTTTTCACGTTGTTGTACTATTTTCTCTATATTATTTTCCGGCTTAAATCTTGGTATACCTTTTCCTATCCTTCCTTCCACTCGCATCTCCATTACCTGTTTAACTTTCTTTTCCTCTGTCTTTCAATACACATGTCCGAACCATTTTAGTTGCTTTTCTTCTATATTCTCTAGTATGGATTTTTTTTAGTTTTTTTTTATCTCTTCTCTCGCTTTTTCGTTTCTTATTCGATCCCTTCTAGTTTTTCCTATCGTTCTCCGGAGACACTTCATTTCCATAGCAGTTATCTTGCTTTTGTATTTGTCAGTTAGCGGTACACTATCTCTTCCATATTGTAATACATATTGATTCTATTATTGAGTTATATATTTCCATTTTTGTCTTGATATTGATCTCTTTTTTCCCCCAGCTATTATGTTGCTTAGGTTGAAATTCAAACAGTATGAATTTTCAGTCTTGATTGTTACAATTAAGAAATTGTTAAAATGTGTTTTATTGGCATAGCTTTCATTGTTAGTTTTGTTCCCCAAACATAACAATATTGTTTACCAAAATAGTTATAATATTATATAATAAATGAGTAGCTTAATATCAAAGACGGTCAAATGTCGTCTCCATAGTTTTGATTTAGAGGCAATTTTTTAATTCACAGTGGTCTTTGTAATATTTCACACAATTTATTTTATAAATATAGTGTTAGAGTTTGGAAAGAGCATGAAAAATTGTATAAAAAACCACAGCTATCGAAATTTCGATTGAGGTCAGATGTCCGTCTTTGATATTAAGCTACTCACATATACTGTAAATATCTCAGTGGCAAAACAACAGACGTTGTTTACTTTTTTTCACAAGAAAAGACATATTGAGGAGTCAATGTAAAGTGCAGCCTTTGCATTTAATGAAGAAAATGCTCAATTTGGTTCTAAGTGAAAGTGAAATCTGTGAATCGGTAATTTAATGTGTTGCCTTCTTATAGTGCTGTTAATGGTGAGTTAATGAATAAAACGGTTGGATGTGATATCAAATATAGAAAACGATGGAAAATTAAATATGATTCATTGTATTTCTTTTGTATCGGGGGTGTTGCATTTTGTAAACTGTGTGAAATGCATTGAAAAATTACTTAGAAGCTTTAAAAAACCAGATGTGGTATCCATATCAGTATCCTTAAGAACCTTATAAAAGCGACTAGAAGACGCATCCATCTAATGTAATCAATGAGTAATTACTACTTGTACTAAATGTAGGTAGTTTATGTAAAAAGATCACTTACTACCAGTTTATGTGACAATTTTACACATAATAATACTTCATATTCACCACGTTTTACATAAAAATATTGAATCTTTTAAGTCAATGCTTACATTAATATTTAGTACCGGTAGTTTATAAAACAAATATAAACGAATTTAAGATTTTTTATTTAATTGAAGTCTTTTTTTATGTTCCCTTTACATAAACTGCCTCGGTTTTTAGGTATGATCTAAATTATTGATCTTTTTTTGTTGACGGTTTCACTTTCCCCCGGTATAGTATAAATCCCCCGAGGGAAAAGGTTTGAATACAAACACCTTAAGGATCTCTTAAGAGGAGACGAAGGTCAAAATGCAAAGTTTCAGAAAATCACTAATATCTTCTGTGTTGTACCTAGAACTATGAAGTTTTCCGTACTACTTTTAATAGTGTGGTAGCGATCTGTAATTTTTTCAGGTATTTTGTGCATTCAGTTTTTTATTTGTTTATTTTCCAACAAAATCATGCCTTACTATGCATAAGTAACTTTTTTTATGGAAGCTGGTTATTGAAAGAACCTCAGATTACTCCCTGCTTAATAAGAGTACACAAATATCACATACTGTATTATAAGGAGACTTTACCATATCCCTTCTATTTTCTATGAAATATTTAATATCGAAAAAAAATGGATTACAAATTCATCTTCTTTGTAATGTAAAAAATGAAAGAGAGCACATTTCATAATTCTTTTACAAGATAAAATGAATCTGCTGAGTAAAATCTAGCGTGCCAAGTTCCATCCAATTACCTCAAATAGTTCCTGAGAAAAAGTTACATAAATACTGAAAAATCTAAGTTACAGGAAAATGCGGACAAAATTAAACATAGCCTACTTTCAGTACCTTAAGCTCTTTATATGCTCAAAAAATCATCCATTTACATAAACAAGACCGAATTTCGACCTCAAATTTTGAGGAGAGATTCTTGAAACTGTGTAATATTAAATGAGATAATTTTTGTTTTGTAATTTTTGTACTATTTTGACCTACATGACGCAATAACTAAAGTTAATTATGACTTGACTCCAATATCCATATGGTCGAAAACGTACGGACTTAATTTAAATGTAAGTAAGTCGCAGGCCATCTTAATAGAACATCAAAAATCGAAGTGTAACAAACAAAATTTTCCACCGATAATTGTTAAGAATATGACAATACCATACAGCTCGACTGTGAAGAACCTTAGTATTTATATGGATTGTCACCTGGAATGAAATGAACAAGTGAATCACACTTCTAAAAAAATATTTTTGATTATTCGCTCATTAAAGCGACTGAAGCACTTTCTTCCTGATAAACTAAAATTAATCCTCGTACAAACACTTGTGATGCCACACTTCGACTACTTCGATATTATATTAAGTAACCTAAATGCAAATTTGAGCAGCAGGCTACAACGTGTGCATAATGCGTGCGTCCGTTACATTTGCAATATTCGTAAGTATGATCATGTTTCCCTGTCTTTCCAAACTCTGTCTTGGTTAAGGCTAAGCGATCGACGAGCCTACATTCTCGTATTCTCTTATTTAAAATTTTGCGCACCGCTACCCCAATCTATTTCGTTTCTCGTTTCTTTTTAATTTACCCGCATATCATCAGCTAAGTACCAGATCTCATCATAATAATTTACTCATTATACCCTACCACAAGACATCTTCATATTCTTCATCCTATACAGTTTCAGTTCTCTAGAAATTGGAACTCGCTTCCAAGTGATGTAAGGGGTTGTTGGATAATAACTTCATTTAGGTCAAAATTACATAAATTCTTGCTTAACAGATTTTATTACTGATTAATATTTGTTACATATAATGAAACTAACATCTGTCCAGTCTTATTATTACCATTAATTTCTTTAAATATAATACAAATCCTCTAATGGCAAAATCTCATTACATTAATATTATCATTATATCACTATATTTCAGATTTATATTTTGCTCCCTATGAAATTCCATTATGATATTTCTCATCATTTTAATCAACCAGCTATCTCAATTATTTACATATTGGATATACAGAGTGTTAAAAATAGCGTTTACAACTTTTCAGGGGTAATAGAGGAGGCAAAAACAAATATCTCTTATAAGTGACAAAACTTTGGTAGATGCGCCGTTTATTGTGTACGTAAGTGTTAGTATAATCCATAAAGAACAAGACCAATTGTTGTTTTACAGGTGGTGTTCAAACTGCCGTCCATCGAAGGCATTGCACAACTGATATCTTCGTACTATGGAGTGTCTGAAACGCTCAAAAAGGCCAACATTGTCTCTAATAACATGTGCTGCTTCAACAACGCGAGCAACTAAGTCTTCTGCCGTATCGATCGGTGTCCCATACACAAAACACTTCACGTCTCCCCACAAAAAGAAATCCAGTGGGATTAGGTCCGGTGATCGAGTTGGCCACGGTACCGGCCCACCCCTGCCAATCCAGCGATCGGGGAATGTAGCAATTAGGTGGTACCTGATACGACGATCAAAGTGTGTAGGGGCACCGTCATGCTGAAGTCATATTCGTTCTCTGATGTTCAATGGGATAATTTCTAAAAGTTTTGGTAGGACGTCGCGTAGAAAAACAAAATAATTATCACCACGGAGGCTGTTAGGCAACAGACAAGGCCGTACAAGAGGTCGTGGACAAACAGAACTAACCAGTGTGTGTTGTGACGGAAGTCAATTCATCTATTCCTTCAGGTTATCTAGCGGCAAAACGGCGCATCTGCTAAAGTTTTGTCACTTGAAACAGATGTTTGCTTTACCTCCTCTATCATCCCTGAAACGTTGTAAACGTTATTTTTAACACCCTGTAGACTGAATTATATTAGTTAGTAGCTAATAAATTAAGGTTTTAGTTTTTCTTATAGTTTTTATCTCAATTTAAATAAACATGTACTAGTCGTTAAAACTTAACTGAAGAATATTGCTGGATAATCTTTTAAGTGTAGGGGAGTAGTGGGTACAGTGAAACACAAAATATTAAGACATATGTGTGCAAGTGATAATTGAAGTATTTTTAAAATCAAGTGCAATAGAAATATACATTAAAACATGGAGTATAATAATACATAAACAAAAATGTTAATAGATAAAGGACATATTATACAATACGTGTTTGTCAAAAAAATGCAAATGTCTCACTGTTCCCATTCAGGAGGGTACAGTGAGACACCACAGTGTCTATTAACGGACATTGAAATGATTTATATTTATTTCAAAAGAAAACAAAAACTTGCTGTCTCTCTATCTTGACATGTTCTGTAGGCTTAGTTACAATCATTTTGATGTCTGACTTCGAAACCATTGAAACATCTGGAATATTTGGAAAAATGAATTTTCCATGACATTTCACACTTTTGCGAAAAAAATGAAATTAATTTTTGGTGGCAACAAAGCATATGATTATTAGAATTTAATGTAATTCTTTATTATTTTTTAACGTTTTCTTAAATTTTGTGAATATTATTTTATTTATGAAACCATTAAAATGTAATGTATCCATTATTTTAAGCTACAGTTCCTAAATTGATTACTAGTATGTTCATTTTTAATGTTAGTTACTGGTAAATGTAATATAATTACAATTTGTTTTTACAAATCATTGGTACGTCATGGGAAGAGTGAGACGTCTCAGTGTACCCTTCAATGGCATGTCTCACTGTTCCTTTTACGCATAGTTCATTTAAATATGACGCCATCACTTCAAAATTAAAACAAGAAAGACGAAAATTTGCCAAACATAATCTCAAATACCATAGTATTAGGTAACAAAACATTTATATTTATATCTCATTTGTATATTCAATATAACCTTCATTAAACACAAGCCAAATTTTACTTTTAGAGTGAAAAATTACGAATTATTTTTTCATCACTCACCTTTATAACTAGAATCAAACCGAGTAAGAAAATACTGTTACTTTACTCATGCAACATACAACTCCAGTGTTACCAACATCTCAACATCAAAATTTACCATGTAATAAAATATGTCTCACTGATCTCCCTGTATTACTGTACCCACTTCTCCCCTACTGTAAATATTCATAATTTAAATATGTTTGTCAATATTGTATTGATTAAGGCTGGTTGAGTGGAACAGAAGTCCTTATGGCCTTAACTCTGCCAGCGAAAATAAAACATTCTATTCTATATCTCCCCTTAATTTATTGTCATTTGCACTGTTTCGTTCCTCATAGATTCAATTGGTTTTTTGAAAAAAAAAACATGGGAATACGACGTGGGTTTATATGTTTTTCCTTTGGAATCGCCCATATTATCGCCCTTGAACATATAGTCATTTCCTTCTGAATCACCCGGTATACACACACACGAATGTTGATTTTATTCGTAAGATAATTTCTGAATCACCCGGTATACACACACGAATGTTGATTTTATTCGTAAGATAATTTCAGTTAACATTTATTTGAAGTGCCGCTATGTAACGTAATTTTCTTTCATCTTGTACTCTGTACTGTGTTGGTGTAGGCCCCAGGTAACGACATACGCCTTCTACCTACATCGTTGCAGGAGACGGGGCTGTTGCCGCAGACGCGACGTGACGTGACAGTCAGATGTCTGTCGACAGTGATTACCTCACATCGCTACACAGCTAGTACAATTAACGTGGTACTCACCTGTCTCCACGTCAGACGTGATTCTCTGTTTGTTGCCTCTCAGCCATGACGTCACCACTACGTAGTCACGCACGAAGGATGGGATATGACACTTGAGCACAGCGGTGTTGCCGTTAATCACGTATTCGTCATACACTTGCACTTCATAATACTGCTTCACTACTGTAACACACAGAAGAAGACGAGTTCACAGTTTCTCTCCAGTAACACTTTCCTTACATCATATTATTTTACTACAATAAAATCCCCGTAATGGAAATGACACACTTTCTCCTAAGTTTTAAGGGGGTGCGGAATTGCCTATCTTGACAATGTTAAATTATATCTTACATAAGGAACTTTTCTCGAAATCTTTGAAGCTACACAGCTGAATTTTACAAGCCATGTACATATAAGTTGGATATACAGGGTGATTCACGAGGATTTACCGTCACTTGCGGAGCTTATTTCCGAGGACATTGAGCAAAAAATGTCGCATAAACATTTGTCCTAACCTCAATATTTTCAAAGTTACAATAATTTGAATTTGTTAGTAAAATACCGTTTTTATTTATTTCATTTTTTCATTTTATTTATTATATTCCATAGATCTTATATGAGCAATGAAGCTTTAAGATGTGGAACAAGTCAAAATTTTATAATATTACAATTAGAATTTTTACAAATTTTTACAATTTTTACAGTTTTACAATGTTGTAATTTTATACAATTTTTTACAATTTTCTGCAATTTTTTACAATATTTTGGCGAGATGTAGTGAGATAAGGTGAGGCCCGAGGATTCGCCAGAAGAATACCCGGAATTTGCATTTGGTTGGGGAAAAACCTCGGGAAAAACCCAACCAGGTAATCAGACCAAGGATAAAAGAATATTACAAATAGAGAATGAACTATTCAGAAGTACCATTTCTTTAACTGGCTAGTGTTCTGAAGCTAAAAATATATTGTCAGTTGCTTTGTACAGATTTTGTTTTTCAATTTTTAACTAAAAATTACATTATTCTTACGAACTTATCACAAAAATTGCTACAAGCCATACGACTTTAGGAACTTGATACCGGCACTTTAAAGTTTAATTATGCATCCTAATGACTTGAAGAATTTACAAGAGTGGCGTGATTTGTAACATTGTTGTGATGAATGCGTAAGAAAATGTAATTTTATAGTTAAAAATCGAAAAGAAATATTCTGTACGAAGCAACTATGGAATTCACAACACAATTTTAGCTTCAGAATACTAGCTAATTAAAGAAATGATACATCTGATTAGCTCATTCTTTATATGTAATATACTTTTACCCTTAAAACTGAAGAATAATGGCATTTTTGCAAACAATTTCAAATTAGTGTAACTCTGAAAATATTGAGATTAGGACAAATGTTTATATGCCATTATTTGCTCAGAATGACTTTGGAAATAAGCTCCGTAAGTGACGATAAATCCTCGTGAATCATCCTGTATGCTGATCAGTAGTCTTTTCGTTTAATTCCTTACTGAGATATAATTCCTTGCCCAGTTGTGTATATATATATTTTTTTTTTTTTCAACGATATACAGTACATTACCCCTTGCAACATTTCCAAAAGTAAACAAATTAGAATAAACATTGCTTGAGTGGGCTTATGGTAAGGCTTCCTAATAAATAATTCCTGAAAATGTTAGCATCCTATATTAAATAGAAGATGAGAAAACGTTCCTTTTGTTTGAAAGGACTAAAAACTTACTAAAAATACGCGATAAAACAAACCATACATATACTAGGCCCCCTCCTAAAAAACGGAAAAATAACATGGATGTAATCGTATTATGAAAAACTTTTTAAAGAGGATAGGACAAAAAATAAATTATTAAAATGAAAACTACACATTTTTTTCCAGAATCCGTATTATTTTATAAAATGAGCATTAAAATACCCCTTTCTCAGACAATGAAAAAAAAATTAAATCGATAGAATTTTAGTATAGTCATACCGATGGCTTAAATCATAGATATTGTAACTTATGTTCATTTCTGGTCAAATTTGAAATGTGGTGATATACAGATTGTATGAGGCTAAAATCTTCATTCTGCAAAAGGATAAATTTTATTGTGTGGGGCGTTATTAATATAACAATTATATTTTGCTGCCTTATATTTGTAACATATATGCAACAAGGTTTCCCAAATTTATAAAAAGTGGACATATAATATTTGTGTTTTAACCCATTAATATTTAATGTACCATATTATACAGAGAAAACCAAATAATACATTTTAAATACAAAAATTTGTCAAACATTTCATTCAAAATACAATTCTGTTCCCCCTTAAAATCCCTGCAACAACTCAGTTCTTATATTCTAGTACAAATATATGGGAATACAGTACATCAAGAAAATTATAAATGGAATTATTGAAAATAATGAGATAAAAGTAAAAGTAAGAGATGTTTGTATCATTAGTCAACAGTCCGACGACTGGTTGGAACCTCAAAAGTGATACCAATAAGGCATCACTCATGAGGCAACTAAGACGGATATAATAATTATATATTTTTCAGTTCCTTTCCTCCTTCATTGCATACATCACTGACTAGCAATATATTTCACTAATCAGAATTAAGAAGTATGCAATAATAACTGTTCTTATTCAGACATATCGTCAAGTAAGATGTATTTTCTGATAATACATATATCAGGCAGTACCTCATTCAGAGGTACAAAGATGATCCTTTGTTAATTTTTTTTGTTCCACATGGTGAGTAAAAAAATGGAACAGCTTGTAGCTTTCCTATTTGTAGATTTATGAAGAAATTATTTGTACAGAAGTTATAGGAAGTGAAAAAAACATTGTTAACTTGCTCTACAAACTACATTTCTCATTTATAAAGTGCGACAGGGAGTCTGTTTTTAATGACACTTTTTACTCACCTTGTTGAAAGATATTCCTTTTTATAGCTTATTCCAATCATTAAAAAACTATGTAGAAATATCTTATTCTGACCCCAACTCGTTTCACTAACTGCAAACAAATTTTTTTAAAAGTTGAATAGCATATCTTGCGTCAGAAAGCAAAAGAAAGTAAGCGCCATAACATGGATTTTCAATTTATTTTTTTTAATTGCTTTATTTAACGACTCTCGCAACTGAGAGGTTATATCAGCGTCGCCGGTGTGCCGGAATTTTTTCCCGTAGGTGCTTTTTTACATGCCAGTAACATGAGCCTGTCGCATTTAAGCACCTTAAATGTCATCGACCTGAACCGGGAACGAATCCGTAAACTCCAGCACAGAAGGCCAGGACTATACCGACCATGCTACCCAGAGCGACTTTTCAATTTATGATTCATTCATATATTTTATAATATGTTAACTTATGCATGTTTAGATATTGGTATTCCTGAATTTCAGGAATAGATAGTTACGTATACTGGGCTTTCATTTCAAGGTGTGTCATGATGTCATTGTTGTGAGTCAGCGATTTGAAGCGAGTTTCAGCTTTTATGTCAGAGAAGTTGCCTATTAATCAAGGCGTTCAATCTGAACTTGAGAACTTGTACGGTATAACTTGAACGTCGTAGCAACAGATGGCGGTCTGTACGGTCTGTGTGCTAACATAACCTCCTTCGAACTGTGTTTTGCGCAGGAAAGTCGTACGCAGGGTGCTTGTTATCATCGGTTGCGTACGGCAACATTCCACAGTACAAATCAAATGCTCCGTGTCCATGTTGACCGTCCAAGTTAATGTCAACAAATACGTAAGTAATCGTCATAACCCTCTCCGCATACCCCGACAGTAAGAAAAAAAACTCATCTCAGTACGTGTTTCCAAACAGTTCGCATTCCTGCCACTACCGACGTTACCGTAGGCCTACGTATCGGTACGTACTCTTCAGAATGAACGCCGTACTTGCTAGGCAACTTCTCTGGCACATAGGTAATACGCCTCTGCGGAAGTGTAGGAAGATTGAATTCTCTAGGCTCATCGGCTAGCCACATGACGGCATACGGCGAGCCATGACACACTTTGAACTGAACACGCAGTATATTTCGATATTGGAAGGAAGTAAGTTATAAAGCTGTGTACAAAGTAGAACATTCATCTCACCATGTCTCAAAATGGAGGTTTTGCATTTATATCCTTCTGAACTGCACTTCCGGTTTAAGGAGAGTTTGTTTCCGGTAAATAAAAATTAAGATAATTAATTAACCAAACATCATAGAGACAAAATGATATAATTTTAAAAAATAAAAAGTGCAGTCTTTTAGTATTCCATTAATTAAGTCAACTGCAGTTTTCTGTCATCTAGTGAGCAAATACAGAACGTGAAGTAAATATACAGGGACATCATTTTATTTTTACTTCAATTTTTATTGTACCTGAGTTTTTTTAACGTACTTCACTCCCACCCCCTCTACTAGTGAATTTCCAACTGTTCTCCTCACAAAGCGTATACAGTCAAAGTCGCCTTAAGGTCGTAGTAAACACAAACAGTATTGAGTTAGTGAGTATAGTACGTTCAAGAAATATGTTCGCGTTTTCCACTGACGAAAGAGCTTTCAATGTTGAATCATATTTCCGCACAGGTACTGTCGTCCGTTTGCCTACTTCGCATCACGATTTCCCTCACCTGCAACTGTTTAAAATAACTTAAATAAGAGTAATTAACTGTCGCGTGATTTCCCCCCTTTCTATCATTCTGCAACATAACATAATACTTGGACGGGCAATAGATAGCATGTCTGAGTAATGTTATCTGTGCGGGTCGGGCAGAAGTGAAGACTGAATTTACAGTACATAAGGTACTCTTTTATAGAGTAGGTACAGAATTATTTCAACATGAGTTACTAGTACGAAGGACGAAACTAGCAATTAGAATTAGATGCAATAGTCTATAGTGTGATAATATGCATAAAAGAACTGAAGCCTGTATCGAAATGAACGGCCAACATTTTCAAAAATGTGTTTAAATATCCACATTATGATTATTTTTCAATTCAACTTCATTCTCTATATAGTACGCTAATGTGCTGTAGACAGTATAATATACACTCCATAATGAATACGTTGGCATGGATAACTCAGTTCGTGAGTAAAAACACTTATTGTTAATATAGTACTGTATTTTGAGTAAACAAAAACCTAATGAAAATTATCGAACTCAAAATTGTGATATTTCCTAGTTTACGTAAATGGACAAACTACTTTTCTTCCCTCCTATACCTAGTAAAGTGATTTGTATGTGTTTTACGCCAGTATCATCGAACTCCAGTCGTGAAAGGGGTTAGCTAACGGTGTTTCCGGTTCTTAATCGTTGATGCAAATGTATAGCCAGGTTAATATTAGAAATGTTAGTAAAAATAAAATGATGTCCCTGTAGTAATGAACGAACGATATCTCTGAATAGAACTGCACATCAGATCTTAATCGTTCATACTGGTATCGGATCATCTCCGAATCAAATGAAGGAATAATTTTGGTGAATCACTACAACTGAATCGATTTTTCAAAATGAATCAGACTTCCAATCTCTGCTACCGATCTTCACTAAACTTAGCGGTCAATTTTTATTACTCTACTGCCACTTCCAACGGACTCCTAACGTATATTCACACGTTTATCACTGGTATTGTGGCGCTGGAAATCAATTTAGAACACTTTTATTTCAGCCACGACACATTTCAATTTTTATTGTACAATATAAATGCAATTATCACTACAATGACACAATAATTCTTGCAGATAACATAGAAACAACTTCGGAAACATAATTAACATTCGCAGTTTCATTTCACTTCCACTAGATGACTCTTGAGTTCCAGAATATAGGCGTAGCAGGGATGCCAATATCGGCAAACCAAATGAAACTGTGAGGAATGTTACAACATGTGTGCTAAACGTTAGGAATGTTACAATAGGTGTGTAGCACGTTAGGTTAGTTTAGGTTAGGTTACATTAGGTGTGTAAGGTAATATGAACGGTTACCACAGTTGGCGACACTGCAATCATTCTCCCACTCCACCTCAAATAACGTCACAACGACGGAATATGGCCGCCTTCTTCCTTCAAGTACGACGATATTCCTATACAAGTTAGGAACCTATTTTGGGCGGATTGGATGGGACTACAGCTCTCCCAGTGATCACATCGAGTTTCTACTACTCCACACTACAAAACTAAAGTATTTTCAGTGTTTGTTTTTAATTTCCTAAACTGGCAGTACAGTAATAAAAATTCACCATTAGCTACTCATACATTGTACTGTAAGACGTATCTGAATCCCGCAGTGATTGGAAACGACGGAGTGACGTAACAACGATAAATTCAGTAGCTGTAACTTAATATTAATCTGAGTGACGTCATCGCCGTTGGTTGAGGGCAATGAAGCCCGGCGACCGCGGGAGATAGCAAAGTCAATTAAAATTTAATTGAGTCTCTTTAATGAGGCGACGCGTAGAAGAATGTGATGAAATCTTAATTGTAGCGATCGAGACTTGGGACACGGCTAGACGGGTCGCGTCTTCACGGATACTCTGCTGTTCAAGGCCCACACAATTCCTTTGCAGCTGAACGATGCTGATATTTGTGAAGAGCTGATTGATTGCACTAGAGAGTAAATACGACGCATTTCAAACAGGTACAAGACAAAGGTTTATTAACGTGTTTCCTTGTCTTCTGCTACAAGAATTCTCATGGAACTCAACTTACTTTTTCACGAAATGCTTACTTTCTCAATTTGCGAAGTATGAAGAAGTGTAATAATTAGGGACCGTACTTTGTTTCAGAGTTAAGATTAGAACTTAACTGACTGCTCACGCGAATTCTATTTGGTCAAGTCGGACACAACAAAATATGGACAACTTTAACAATTACACTAATGATTGCAATATAAATTATTTAAGCTAAATACCCAACCAGCTAATCAGCCCAAGTGGGGATCGAAAGCAACTTCAGACCGGCAGGCAAGCGCCTTAACCGACTGAGCCACGCCGGTGGCTCGAAGAGACATTCTGAAGACAGTTAATTTTAGACTATGATAATGTGTCCTATGTTTTCTTATTCATTTCTTTCTTCGTTACACGTACTAAACATTAGTTTGTAACCTTATACTGTATAAAATTATATTTGAGTGCTTGACGTAAGGAAAATGAAAATCCGTTGATAAGTCAGACAGTTGCTTCACTTCCCTTTCGGGTGTTCGCCTCCCTCCATAGGTACTATGCACGTTGCATCTTACACAGTGGCTCGGCGCACAATCACATTTTCGCCACGGGCTGAGCTAAAATATTGAATTTGTCAGTGCATAAAATTTGTAACAAAAAAGACAGTTTCAAATCTTTATGAGCAACAGGGAGTGATTTCCTTCTTTTTGAATACATGGCCATTCGAACATTCAAAATGGCTGTCAACTTCAATGATTACTCCTGTCATATTATTTTGCTGGGTTTCTCATGTAATCGCTCCTCAGCTTTACACTTACAACTATTTCGTAAAACCTGGCTGTCAAAAGCTTCCTTAGATCGATGTCATCTGTATTCAAATCACGATACTACACGAGTTCTCTTCGTGCCTTTTTATTATGTGATTAAAACGCTTTTAGGAATGTAAATCTCTCCACTATTGTAAAATAATCTCCTTGGTATCATAGTTAGTTGAGAAATGGCTTACCACGATCTCGCCTGTCATTAAACTATCGGAATTAATGAACTTTGCCTTATAAGTGTCCCCACCTTAGAAATTAACTTGTTAATAACAGGACTTGTAGGATCTAGGAAGGTTTAAATTAACGTATCTGGGGGCGTTAGGGACCGATGAACCGCAACCAACAAGTACGTCAGAGCTCAAGCCACATAAAGGTTGAAAGCTCCTCTGCTCAAAGGGCGACTGCGGCACGCTGGCCCCAGGGGAGTGTCTGCCCCGCCCACGAACAGAGAAAGTGAAAATGAACACTGTTATTTGGGGTGCGATTCAAACTGCCAAAATATCAAGAAAATAAGAGGGAAAGAGGTTGAATTTATAGCTTCCGCTGGCAGGGTTAATGAATAAACCTAGTATTGCCCATGCTTAGCGTGATAGTCGCCGGTAGCACAGTGGAAAAGTGTTACCTATCCAGGAGAGGCGGTCTTGCACCAAGATAATGCTCTATTTTTCTCAAGATATAGACCAAAGCAAATTTCGTATACACGCTATGAAAGAGTATGTAGAACATAGGGTGGAGATTCCTCATGTTATTAATTTAAGCCACAGACGAATTTGGAAAGTTACCATTATCTCCCTCTCGCCGTAACCTTGAGGATCTAGAATGAAAGTTGACGCAGAATAGACTAAAGCCTTGATTTTTCTGAATCGACGCATGCGACGTGCGAGGTGCGAGGCCCGCCTCGCACAAATCCGGACTATACGAGAGAGAGTGAGTGGTTTCTATGGCTGCGAGGCACACAGACCTCGCATCTCGCAGAAACCACTCACTATCTCTCGTGTAGTCCGGATTTGTGCTAGGCGGGCCTCGCACCTCGCACGTCGCATGCGTCGGTTCAGAAAAATCAACGCTTATCTAATTTATTTTCACGGAAAGACAATTCTTCGCATTTGAAAGCATCTTTATTGGAATCATTGCCGACCTCCAAAAGATGAGGACATATCTGTTTCTCCAATATGTAGAAATAGTGATGGCGGGATGTGATCGATGATTCGCCGTTGTTATTTTTTGGTTATCTAACGACGCTGTGTCAACCACTGGGTTATTTAGCGTCGATAGAACTGGTGAAATCGAAATTGTATTTGGCGAGATGAGACCAGGGATTTCACATAATTTACCTTACATTCGCCTTACGGAAAATTTCGGAAAGTAGACTAAATACCCATAGAATACAATCCCAATTATCTAACCATTAGCTTTCTTTTCTGTCTCTGTTTGGTTACATTTTAATTTGGTAGTGTAAAATTGATCGCCTCTTTTACCTTCTTGTTAACTCCAGTAAAAATTTTCAGTGGAAGATGATGTGAGGAATAAAAATGAAAATGTTCTATTTTAAATTGGGTTTGCTTGATAATGGTTAGGGGGGAGTGAGGGAATACTTTCTGCATAGTTTAACTTTTCTGCCACCAGGTGCGCTGCTAAATTCATAGGGTAATTAGTTTTTCTTTTCGCCACTTGGTGTGCTGCAAGATGTAATAAGTTTGCCTCCTGACAAGAGATGGCAGCAAGATTAATTTCTACATTACCGCCTCTAGCGTGTGAGATGGGAAACTCAGTAAGTTAAGCATTCTATTATATATTTATCCATGTTCACAGTATGTCTGTCTACTATGTTCAAAGAACTTTATAGTCAAGTTGTGCGTTCATTGGTTGCTAAAGTGTCCCGGATCCTAAACCTTGTTATAAACAAATGCTTTAAAATTAATTTTTTCACCGACAACACATGTTTCAAGAATTTAATGTTACATCCTTTTTCCGGGGAGGTCTTCAATTTTTCTATGAGAGAAATGAATAATCGAATTTTTTTAATAGATTTGAAAAATTTGACCTCAGTGAATCTGAAGACACACAGCATTACCTTTTTGTATGGAATACAGCAATTTACGGGAAATTTTAAACAAATTTGTATTTTAACTAAAACAGTAAATTAGTTTAAAAATACACTCATAACAGATGAGTCGCCCATGAATGCGCATTAAATTTTATGTAATTTATTTTACACATATCAAAGTGTGCCGGTATTTTGAAAGAAAAGAGTTGAAGACTTAATTTTTTTCACCACATTTGACGATCCTCTCTCTTTAAGACAACATTTGAAGTCACTGCACACATATTCATGGAAATCGAATTGTAGTTCTGGGTACGTTTAACTCAACCCGCTGCCCCACGTCTAACGAGTTGAGTATTCAGACTGTGAAGAAGCTGTTACGAGTTCTATTCCCTTTGTGTTAACGTATAAAAATTCAGTGCTGTCGATTTTTCCTTGGTAAACATCTGTAGGAAATTCGGAAATCATCGATCCCTCTTCGAGCATTAGAATTAAACTCTATTGAAATTCAAATTAATTGCGGACTAAGTCTCCTTTAAATCTGACACAGCTACAAAGAGAAGGTCGTAAAGAAGATGAAGACAAATTATCGAATACGGCCTCAACTATTTCTGTGTATCATAGGATATGTTATGAGACCATCGATGTAGAAAGTAGGAACAAAACAAAATAGAACACAGACTGTGCGAGGAGTGGAGGGGTCGCTATTCGAGTTTACGACAACATAACAGTAAAGTAAGCGTAGTATCACCTATCTTCTCGGGAACATTTATTCGGGAGTCGAGATACGCACAATGCCGTTAAGGGGGAATCGTTTCTTGTAAGGAACACGACAAAGGCAGTTATCGGAAACAGCTTACAGTCAAATCTAGTTGTTTATTCATCAGGAGGAGTGGCAGCCGCCGCCAGGACGACTGCAGCTCTGCTCGAACCATTGCCTTCATTACACACGACACAGCGCTACCGATCTTACCGATGATGTAAAAGTGCAGACATCAAAATTAAGAAATATACAAGTTTTGTTCTAGAGCAGCCGCGTCAGTGAGTACTAACCGTAGGAATTTGTTCGCTCTAGCCAGTACTTTTAGCCTATAGGTACACTGGCGTTAAAAATAACTGTTCTCCAATTTTCTTATCGTCTAAGGCAGTGATGTCAAAGCAAGCACATTTTTCTGACGACATCGTGCGCGGGCATTAAGCGCTAGGTATGGAAGGAGGAATAAGCAGCCTGTTGGATTAAGAATGCAGTGGTGGACAATCTTCAAACGGAACGTGAAATTTTATGTCGTTATTTTTATCAGGCTTCTTTCTGTTTGATATTATCCATATTGTCTGTAAAACAAAAACACTAACACCAATTTCTTAACATTGCAGTTGTGTTTTAAACGTTAATAACATAATAAAGAGTAAAGAAGAAATATTCACATAAATTCCTTAGCAGCATAACAATACCTAACTAAGTGGATGAAACATGTCATTCATAAAGAATGTTGGGTAACTTTCGGTGTTGGACCCCCGACTCATTTCACCGGCATTATCACCTTCATCTCATTCAGACACTAAATAACCTAAGATGTTGACAAAGCGTCGTAAAATAACCTACTAAAATAAAAATAAATAATTCATGAAGAAAGTGATATCCCAAAGAAAGAGATTGAGTATGACATGATAAGTTGGAATTTATATTGATGGTATCTTTAGCCTTACAAAAGTAATCAATAAACTAATTAAAACAATATTATAGTACAAAGCAAAGTTACCTAGGTACTGTGTATATGTTATGTGTAACTAATACCCCGTAACAAAACTCTTATCGCATTATGATTTTAAGTTGATATTGGTGAGCAACTTCCTGTCATCAGAATATTAAATTATTTTCTCGAAACCTGCTGAAGCTATAGAGCTGAGATTTTTATAATACATGGGCATATATCTTTAGCTTATGATGTAAGAGTAGTTACTTTATTAATTCATTTTCTTACAAACATTTTCCGTGCGAATATTTACAAAATTTTCAATACACTATCTTCAGTAATACGTATATACGGTATATTAGATTTATGAAAACATTGTTTCAGTGTAAGGCTACTAAATAAATAGATCCATATCTGAAAATTTAACTTTTCTATTTAAAAATTTTGAAAAATTATTCCTTTCGAATTAAAAAAACAAACTTGTTAAAAATGAGCATTAAAATTAAAGCTTACATTCTTATAATTCACTTATACTTTTCAAACAAATCTAAAAATTAACATGGATACAGTTTTAATAAGCTCTCTTCCCTTTATCTATTGAATCAGTGCTGGCCATTCTGTATATAGCTCGACCAAGCGGCATATACTATCTCTTTCGTTTGTCTGTTTCCGCTGGAAAGCGCTCAGGCTCTCCTGACCTCTAAAGCGCGTGCTTGCGCCTATGGGCATCAGTTGACATGACTGGTCTAAAGGAACTTTCAAACCACGAGATAAGTCAGAACCAAAGATATAACCACCGCCTGCTTGAACGCATTCAATGTCCGATGGCTGCTTATACTGCCTGCTCATAACACCATTCTAACAATGATTACGCTGATGGTAGGTTGCAGCACCAAATATATTAAGTTCAACCGTATTCTGCTCCAAACTATATTTTGTGCCATATGACGAATTGAAGTGTGTTAGGAATAATTACCATTACAGACTTGTGTCATAAACTCTTGTGGATAAATTCGTGAAACTTGTACTTAGTAATATAAGGAAGTTCCACACAGAAAAAGTTTGGCTTAAGTGCACAATACCGGAGCGGGCGTGTGGTAATTACTTAGAAGAGGCCAGCTGTTCACGAATGCCACTTTTGAACTACTCTTACATCTCGTAGGCATTACTGTTACCTCTGATACTTTTATCTACGTTTGTTATGCATTATGTTGGTTTCTGACGGTTCAGGAATTATATAGAAGAGTTATGGCGAAAGTAACTTGAGGGCAGCGGGGGCTTGCCTCCGCTATAAGCCCCCGGCTGTGTCGTAAATGCAATGAATATCGTCTTTGCGGGTAGAGGAAGCATTGACACGCAAATATTAACAGGAACATCATTTTATTTTTACTTAAAATTTACTGTACCCGAGTTTTTGAAAGTACTTCAATCCCATCCTTTCTACTAATGAAGTTAAACTTTCCTCCACACAGATCCAAGACCGCATGCATATACAGTCATAGTAGCCTTACGATCATAGTAAACAGTACGTTCCAAAAATATGTTCGCGTTTTCCAGTGACGAAAGAGCTTTCAATATTGAATCATTTTCGCACAGGTACTGTCGTTCATTTGCCTACGTCGCATCCCGGTTTCCCCCATCTGCTTCTATTCGCCTATCTGTAAAGGCTAGTGGTTGGGCAGTCTTAGCTTTTTTCTAAAAACATTAATAATTTCTGTTAGGAATTGGACGTCTACGTAATATTATACCCATAAAACTGTTTAAAATAACTTAAATAAAAGGGCCTCGTTAAGTAATTAACTTTCACGTGATTCCTTCCTTTCTACGACCCTGCGACATAACCACTTGAGCGGACAGTAGATAGCATGTCTGAGTAATTGTATCTTTTCGGATCGGACAGAAGTGAAGATTGAATTTACAGTGCGTAAGATACTGTTTTATAGAGTAGGTTAAATGTTATGATTTATTTAACGACGCTCGCAACTGCAGAGGTTATATCAGAGTCGCCGGATGTGCCGGAATTTTGTCCCGCAGGGGTTTTTTACATGCCAGTAAATCTACTGACATGAGCCTGTCGCATTTAAGCACACTTAAATGCCATCGACCTGGCCCGGGATCGAACCCGCAACCTTGGGCATAGAAGGCCAGCGCTATACCAACTCGCCAACCAGGTCGACTTTATAGAGTAGGTACAGAATTATTTCAACATGAATTACTAGTACGAAGAACGAAACTGGTAATTGGAAAAAGGTTCATTTGTCTATAGTGCTATAATATCCACATTAGAACTGAAGCCTGTATCGAAATGAACGGCCACCATTTCCGAAAATGTGTTTAATTAATATCCATATTATGATAATTTTTCAATTTATCTTCATCCTCTACAGTGTACGCTAATGTGCTGTAGACAGTATAATATACGCTGCAATAAGGAATACTTCCGCATGGACAGCTCAGTTCGTGAGTAAAAACACTCATTGTTAATACTGTAATGTATTTTGATTAAACAAATACCTAATGAAAATGATCAAACTCAAAAGCATGGTATTTCCTAGTTTACGTAAATGGATGAACTACTTTTCTTCCCTCCTATAACTAGTAAAGTGATTTGTTTGTATATTACGCCAGTATCATCGAACTTCAGTCGTGGAAGGAGGTAGCAAACGGGATTTCCGGTTCTCAACCGTTGATCCAAAGGTATAGCCGTGTTAATATTAGAAAGGTAAGTAAAAATAAAATGATGTCCCTGTATATAAATAATACGCAATGTTAGTGCTAGACAATATATCATTTTAGAGCTCACCTTATATCTAATTCGCAGCTTCATTCGTACTTTTCAATTGTCAATGTGGTGTTTTGAAGTAATAAAACACTATTAACATTAACCTATACGGATATCGTTCGTAAAAGACACCGGCGTGGCTCAGTCGGTTGAGGCGCTTGCCTATCGGTCTGAAGTTGCGTTCTGGCGCGGGTTCGATCCCCGCTTGGGCTGATTACCTGGTTTGGGTTTTTTCAGAGGTTTTCCCCAACCGTAATGATGCAAGGTAATCTATGGCGAATCCTCGGCCTCATGTCGCCAAATATCATCTCGCTATCACCAATCTCATCGACGCTAAATAACCTAGTAGTTGATACAGCGTCGTTAAATAACCAACTAAAATAAAAAATAAAATTCGTTCGTAAAATTGAAGTAGGTAAACTGCACTGACGGTTCACTGCTCACTGTTTACTGTTGATTTCACTCAATGCTGGTTAAGTGTGTCGTGTTAAGGGAACGTCTGCTTAAACCCTGTTGTCAATACTCTGAATTAACGTCGTTGTTGATGCCATCTAGTGTGGGGTTTCTATTACAGCGTATTCCGAATCTCACCGGTCCGGTAGGATCAATGACGTCACGTTGCAACCAAAATAAGGAACAAAACTGCTGGAAGAATCGATGCTGTCATGGTGACCGTGTAAGTGGTTATCTTTGCTACGCTAGCAAAATTTTGCGAAATTTTCGTACTGCCATCTCGTTCAAAGAAAAGAGATCATAAACAACTTATTTCTTGAACCGGTAGTAATAACTGGTCCATTGACATGTTCGCTCATAAGCCATTAACATATTGTTTTTACGTTTTGCTCATTACAAATAATGCAGCAGAACTAAAGCAGAACACACCGCCATGACACAACGGTCCACGATGTCATTCGTCTGCTAATTCCCGCCCTATACAAGAATCAACCAGATTCACTGATGGCGGCTGATGGAGACTGCCGCCACCTCTGCAAGTTGATGGCACCGGTGCGACACGGGTGGAGCATCAATGACGTCATCGGTGGAATTCGGAACACCGTGATGCCATCGAATTGCTCAGCGGTGAGATTCGGAATACGCTCTTAACGAATGTGTATCTATGTTGGAGATTTAGAAGACATTCTTTCAACTTGACTTTGCAGCATAGTGGTTAAGCTACTGAAGCTACTAGCTACTAGTGCAGGCATGGGGAAAAGGAGAGAAACTCGCTTTTTGTTTTATTAACCCACACCAGTTTCCAGCAGTAGCGATACGCTTACTTCCTTCTTTGAACTTCTGTTTGCACACAAGACGTCACCAGCGGCGCAACGTAATCGGATTATAACTATTACGATTTATCATTATCCAAATCAATAAGGTAGGCTACTGTACAACTACATATAAATATATTATATTAATAAAAATAATAGAGGGACATTTTATTTTTACTTCAATTTTTATTGTAACAGTTTTTTAACATTCTTCACTCACACCCCTTCTACTAATGAAGTTCCAACTGTCCTCCACATAGAACCAAGGCCGCATATAGTAAACAGTACTGAGTTAGTGAGTAAGTACGTTCCAGAAATATGTTCGCGTTTTCAAGTGACGAAAGAACTTGAATATTGAATCATATTTTCGCACAGGTACTGTCGTCCATTTTCCTACTTCGCATTCCGATTTCCCCTATCTCCTTCTGCTCGCCCCTATGTAAAGGCTAGTGGCTGGGTTGTCTTAGCTCTTTTCTGAAAACATTAATTTCTGTTAGGAATTGGACCTCTACGTAATATTATATAACTGTTTAAAATAACTTAAATAAAAGGGCCTCGTTATGTAATTAACTGTCACGTGATTTCCACCCTTTCTACGACCCTACGACATAACCACTTGGACGGACAGTAGATAGCATGTCTGAGTAATTTTATCTGTGCGGGTCGGGCAGAAGTGAAGATTGAATTGACAGTACGTAAGGTACTCTTTTATAGAATAGGTACAGAATAATTTCAACACGAGTTACAAGTACGAAGGCCGAAACTAGTAATTGGAATTAGTTGCAATAGTCTATAGTGCGATAATATTCACAAAAAATTGAAGGCTGCATAGGAATGCACGGCTACCATTTTCAGAAATGTGTTTAAATATTCATATTATGATTATTTTTCAATTTAACTTCATTATCTATAATGTATGCTAATGTGCTGTAGACAGTATAATATGCACTGCATATTGAATACGTTCACATGGATAACTCAGTTCGTGAGTAAAAACACTTATTGTTAATATTGTACTGTATTTTGATGAAACGTAAACCTAGTTAAAATTATCAAACTCAAAATTGCGATATTTGCTAGTTTACGTAAATGTATGAACTACTTTTCTTCCCTCCTATACCTAGTAAATTGAATTGTTTGTATTTTACGCCAATATCATCGAAATCCATCCGTGGAAGGGGGTAACAAACGGTGTTTCCGGTTCTCAACCGTTAATCCAAAGGTTTAGCCAGTTTAATATTGAAATTGTTAGTAAAAATAAAATGATGTCCCTGTACTTTTTTATTACAAAACATAAAACTAATACTCATTGTTGCGGTTTTTACGACTATCTGCATGACATTATCAAGACAACGTATTTAGTACATAATGCCTCTCTATGTATTATGCAGTGAATTGCAACTAATTGATCTGATGATTCATTAATGGATATTAGAAATCGTCGTAATTTAGCTACGAAGCCATTATGTTTCCCTATCATTGTTGGGATGCCATTTGTGACTGTACAAATCAGTTTTTCTCAAGATAATTCATATTTTGTCACAACTCCGAAAATATCATTTCCCCTTGTATTGCCTCTCAAAGATACAAAATCAAGAAAATCTCCAAATATGTTCAGTTCAGAATCCACATCCCGTAGAAAAATGTTTAATTGCGCAGTGTCTTTTGTATCTTTTTGTCGATAGCTAAAGAATACCAAATCAACTCTCTCAATTTTACATTTTGCTGATCTTCAACGTCCTTAGCTACTTCCGTTAATTTTGTCTGTGATATTTCGCAGAGAGAGACTTATTGAAATAGTTCAGTTTTTATCCGGAAAAAGACGCTTGGAGACGATCATCAACTATTCTCTAATAAATTTTCCTTCCGCGAAACATTTCAAATTTTCGGCTGTGTGCTTCGAGATAGATAACTGACTCGAATTACGTTTGTTCCTAAACAAACAGAAGCGGGCTCAAGTCTAATTTCCTTTGAATCTTGTAACTTTCTGAGACGGTTTGGGCGTATACAGATGGAACATAAAAAGTACACTTTTAAATAATTTATGCGTAATTCGGAATATCTTAAAATCACAAACATTTTGTAAAAAAATAGTACACATATACAGGACATCATTTTATTTTTACTAACATTTCTATTATTAGCCTGGCTATACCTTTGGATTAACGGTTCAGAAATGGAAACACCGTTTGCTACCCCATCCACGACTGGAGTTTGATGATACTGGCGTAAAATACAAACAAATCACTTTACTAGGTATAGGAGGGAACAAAAGTAGTTCATCCATTTACGTAAAGTAGGAAATATCGCGATTTTGAGTTTGATAATTTGCCATTAGGTTTTTGTTTAATCAAAATACAGTACAGTATTAACAATAAGTGTTTTTACTCAATAACAGAACTATCCATGCGGACGTATTCATTATGCAGTGTTTATTATATTGTCTACAGCACATTAGCGTACAAGAGAATGAAGTTAAATTGAAAAATAATCATAATATGGATATTTAAACACATTTTTTAAAATGGTGGCCGTTCATTTCCATACAGTCTTCAGTTCATTTTTGCATATTATCGCACTATAGACTAGTTTACCTGATTCCAATTATCAGTTTCGTCCTTCGTACTAGTAACTCACCCTGAAATAATTCTGTACCTACTCTATAAAAGAGTACCTTACGTACTGTAAATTCAATCTTCACTTCTGTCCGATTCAAAAAGATAAAATTACTCAGATATGCTATCTGCTGTCCGTCCAAGTGGTTATTTAGCAGTGTCGTAGAAAGGAGGGAAATCACGCGACAGTCAATTACTTAACGAGGCCCTTTTATTTAAGTTATTTTGAACAGTTGTATAATATTACGTAGACATCCAATTCCTAACAGAAAATAATGTTTTCAGAAAAGTGCTAAGGGAGCCCAGCCACTAGTCTTTACACAGGGACGGACAGAAGCGGGTGGGAGAAACCGGGATGTGATATAGGCAAACGGACAACAGTACCTGTGGGAGAATATGATTCAATATTGAAAGCGAACATATTTCTGGAACGTACTGGACTCACTAACTCAGTACTGTTTGTGTTTACTATGACCGTAAGGCGAGTTTGACTGTATATGCTTGGACTTGTGTGGAGAACGGTTGAAAGTTTACTAGTAGAGGGGTGGTAGTCAAGTACAATCGAAAACTGAGATACAATAAAAATCGAAGTAAAAATTAAATGATGCCCCTGTATAATGAAACAGCCAGCTATCTATATGACAACCACAATTTGAAAAATGAAAAGAAATAACTGAAATACGCCTGAAACACATAGTTAACTGTAATCCTTTGCGCGAACAGTGTTAAAATGTCGTCGAACATTAAACAGGGCACAATATAACAAACAAAGTGCCTTATCATTATGAGAGACACAAAAGTAATTTAGTTCCCTTTCGAGTTTGATAACATGTTTCTTTGCTCTTCCACGAGACATGAGTCCACCACTGATGTTCACTCAAATGTCATGAAAGACATACTGGTGCTTGCCCAGTAAAGGTAGGAAAGTCGTGGTAAAGTGTGGAAGGGGTTAAAACAAGGACAGAGGGGAGGGAACACAATGAGGCACTTTTCCCCATGACTGTACTAGTGTGTCGAGTTGGAGGTTCGAGGATCGGATCCCCCTTACTTAAAAGAGGTAAGTAATTTAAAAATACAATATGCATTGTAGTCGGTTTAATGTAGGTTAAATATAAGTAATGTGTGAAATATGTGACATTGTGAGTGACATAAGATATAAAATAGATGATAAGGTATGACATGTAGAAGAGGAGAAGAAAGAGACCAGAAGAAGAGTAGGAGGAGAAGAGAACAGGAGTGTAATTTCGTTTTTATTTCCGAGTAAATTCGCCGCTCCGGTATTGTGCACTTGTTCCAAAATTTTCCAGTTTTTTTTTTCTTTTTTTTTCCTTTTTTTTTTTTTTTTTGTTCTTTCAAAACCAAAAAATATAATAGATTACCGAAGAGGAAGGAGAAGATATTAGAGTCGCGAAACAAAGTAATATTTTAATCACACAATACAAACATAAAGCATAGGACCTATATCCACAAGCGACTCACTAGCCGTTACGAGCTGTCATCTAGCGATTTTTTTTCTAGCCATGTTACATGTTTTACCACTGAATGAGCACGCAGTATAAGCAACCTTCGGATACATGGATGCGTTCGAGCAGGCAGTGGATATAACAAATTAACTAACTTTGAAATAGTTCCGCTAGTTCCTAATAAGTGACTATTATTGAAACAGTTAAAAAAGTATTTGGGAAAATGTTGATGTAAATTAAGTATAAATTATTCTCTTACTTGACAGTATCAGTGGTTTCCCGCTAAATCTATTGTTTTTTCTACAATCATTAAAGGGGAATGAAATTTTAAATTTTATGATACGAGTATATTTGTGTAGTCTACTATTGGCGACACTGACTGTTATCTTCGCCATCTATTCATAGACGTTAACTACTAAAGAAGCCGCAATTACACAAACAAATTATCAACCACTATTGATTAGTAATCTCTTATCAGGCAATACATCTCACTCGACGATATGCGTCAGAGGAAGAATAATTGTATATATCTGAAGTCTGACTAGTGTAATATGTAGGTAATCGGCGATGTTGTGTAGTAGATTATTTTAAGACGCTTTATCAACATCTTAGGTTATTTAGCGTCCGAATGAAATGGTGTTAATGCAGGTGAAATGAGTCCCGGGTCCAGCACCGAAAGTTACCCAGTATTTGCTCATATTAGGTTGAGGGAAAACCCCGGTAAAAACCTCAACCAGGTAAAGGCTGGTTCACAATAAACCGAGAACGGAAACGACAACGAGAGCGAGAACGGAAATGATGTAAAATAAATGTATTTAACTTTATTTCCGTCCTCGTTCTCGTTGTCTTTTCTGTTCCCGGTTTATTGTGAACCAGCCTTAACTTTCCCCGATCGGGAATCGAACCCGGGCCGCCTGGTTTCGCGACCAGACGCGCTAACCGTTACTCCACAGGTGTGGACCTCGGCGATGTATGCTGCACTCGGGCTTGTGTTGGATCCCCCGTTTGGTCTGATTGATTGGTTTTTTTCGAGGTTTTCCCCAGCCGTGGGACTGATGCCGGGTGTCTATGGCGAGTCCTCGGCCTCATTTCACTTCACCCCCGGTTGGTCTGATTATCTGGTACGGTTTTTCCCCGAGGTTTTTCCCAACCATAAGGCAAATACCAGGTAATCTGTTGGCAAATCCTCGGCCTCAATTCATCTCACTACATCTCGCCAAAAATTGTAAAGAATTGAAATTGAAATTATAAAAAATTATAAAAATTGTAATTGTAATCTTGTAAAATTTTGACTTGTTCCACATCTTAAAGCTTCATTGCTAATGTAAAATCTATGGAATACAATAAATGAAATGAAAAAAAATGAAAAAAGGGAAAGGAAATGGCCAGCCTGCTCCATTATCTCCTAGTCTCCTGGCCTAGTTACCTCATAAGTGGTGCCTTGTTGGTATCACTTGTGAGGTTCTGTCTTTCGACAGTTGACCAAAAAAATTGATTAGTAGTGGCCAGGTATCTTTGAAAGCCGTGAACACAGCTTCCCCAACCCGACTGTAAAAGGGGTCTTGGATAGCAGGTGTGAGTAAACACGTCTTTCAGTTCAAACAAAAAGATGCCTCAACAAACTTGCAATTTTATTAGAACTCATTTGTTTCATGTGTAAGTGGAAAAATACAAAAAAATATATTATATATTTTCACCAATCACTTAAACGCTAATATCGCTAATATTTGAAAGCACATACACATGTGAACAGTTTTTTTTTCTTTTTTTTTTTTTGTTTCAGAATTAATCTCAATAAGCCTAAACAGACATCCCGTTCGACAGGCAATCATCCAAGTTTATAACCAGAGTTGGTAAAAATATTTTATCCAACGCCGCGCACATTCACGTGTAGCCATTTGTGAATGTGCCTACTTTTCAAATTCAATAGTGGCATTATTGTCACAAACAAGTAGCGCCTACTGAAGCAAAACATACTTAAAATGTCCTTCATTTACAGTTAGAAACCTTCTAATGTCAAAACATAGCACTCACCAATGCACTCCTAAGTTAATTTCTTTATTTTTGTATTAAAATAATTTGATTTTAAGTAGTAGGGTAAAGTTTCCTAATTCCGTGTACCCCTAATCCCGTGATACATTTTTTTTAAATTGAATGTCAGTCAAAGCTTTGACGTTCGTCCATAGCGCCAAATATCTTTCTCGAAACAGTGCATCTTTCGCCTACGCGTATATTTCATGTTTCCATAAACAATGCAGCTATTCCATGTGACTGGAAATCAGCTATAGTGGTACCCATACATAAAGGTGGAAATAAATTAGATGTCGGAAACTACAGACCGATTAGCCTTACATCTGTCGTATGTAAAGTCTTGGAGCATTTGATATCGGATTATATTCGTCATGTTCTAAATGCGAAAGACTGGTTTTACAACCGCCAGCATGGTTTTAGGGAAGGCTTCTCATGTGATAGTCAAATTACGTCGCTGGTTCAGGACCTAGCTGAAGAGGTAGATAAAGGCGAAAGAATCGATGCAGTTGTGATTGATTTTTCGAAAGCATTTGATTTGGTGCCACATGAAATATTAATAGATAAGTTAACTAGGCTAGGAATAGATAAAACATTGGTGCTATGGATCCAATAATTCTTAAAAGGTAGAACCCAGAGAGTTAGAGTAGGTCATGAAATATCGGAAATTGGAAATATAAGTTCAGGGATCCCACAGGGCAGCGTTCTGGGTCCATTACTCTTTATAATACAAGTAAATGACCTATGCCAGAATATTACATCAAATGTGAGGCTCTTTGCAAACGACTGCATTATCTATAGAAAGATTAGAAATAATTCAGATGTAGATGCTATTCAAACAGACTTGAATAAAATTTATAACTGAGCGTTACTGCATAGGATGAAAATAAATGGTTCTAAAAGTAAATCTATAAAATGTTGTAAAACCCGAAAGGAAACTTGTCTTAATTACGAATTCAGTGGTGTTGTAATTCCGCAAGAACAATGTTGTAAATACCTAGGAGTGTATTTAAACTCCAAACTTTCTTGGGGAGAGCATGTTGATAATGTTACGGGTAAAGCATGGAGGGCACTTCACTTTATTATGAGAATCTTGAGAAAGGCTAGCCCCAAATCGAGGGAAATAGCATATCTAACGTTAGTGCGACCGTTAATGGAATACGGAACTACATGTTGGGATCCCTATAGTATATATCAGATAAATTCCTTAGAAAGAATCCAGTATAGGGCAGCTAAATTTGTTAAAGGTAAAAGAGAAGATGGAAACGATACGATAAAAGAACTTAAATGGGAAACTTTGGAAACCAGACGTAGGAAAACTAGAATAATATCATTGTATAGAACACATCTAGGTCAGAAAGCATGGGTAGACATAACGGCTCGGTTAGAAAAGCCTACGTACTATGGTAGGAACGATGATGATTTTAAAATAAAATGTAGGAAACAGAAAACGGATGTAGGTAAATTCTCATTTTTAAATAGAACTATAAATGATTGGAATGACCTACCTGCAGCGGATTTTTGGGGGCTGTCCTTCCTTAAGGAGATTCAAGAATAACTTAAAAAGTTGTGTATAAAGTGAAAATTAAAATTAAGGCGACATTCAATATTTAATTTTTTAAGGTGACATGTATTTATCTAGCCTGACGAGTTACTTCCTTGGTTTGAATTGTAAATCATTTAAAAATAGCGTGTAAGAGGGCCTTGGACTAGAAATGTTTAGTTTAAATGTAGTTCTGTTTATAAGTATGCATAAGGATGTAATTATTTAACTTATTTGAACTGTTGTATCAGTGAAGCGAGGTGAGTCAGTGAAGTTATGGTTTTTACAGTGCAGTGAACAGTTCCGATCAGTGATAATTTATAGCGTCAATGAAATGTGTTCTATAGTGTCAGTGCAATGTGTTACAGAGTTTCAGTGAAATGTGTGCTAAAGTGTCAGTGAAATGCGTCATAGTGCCACTACAGGGAATGAGACGAGAGTAAAGTGAAAGACTATTGAAACTTATGTAGGGCCTATACATATTTATGCAGGTTGTATTGTAAAATTAGGTATTTTATTTGTTTTATTATTATTGTGTTAAATTGTATTGTGCATTCTTATTGTATTGTGTATAAAATTGTATATGTATTGTAAAATTGTATTGTGTATTGTAAATTTTATTGTGTATTGTTTATATTGTATATACCACTGCCACCGGGTGCTTGCCCACTTGCAGTGTAAATAAATACTTTTGAGACACCGGTGAACTTCCTAACAGGATAACCAATCCCGGGACATTTAGTTAATAAAACGTATAATGAAATTAGGCAAATTTACCCTAGTTCATACGAATTAACGTCTTAATTTACAGTCGGCTAAGTTGTGTAATGACTATAAGATGGTCAGTATATGTACCATCGTCATAATCATCATTATCAATTTTATAATATTCTATTGATCAGATGTTATGATAATATGATTTATTTATGCAGGAAGATGAAAATATATTTGTCTTGCTAGTATGTTTTGTATTTATTGCGAGTTAAATGGAGATACAAATACTGCTCTCGGTACTTCCTAGACCAGGCCTGCAGAACTCGCAAAGTAGGGGTTCTATGACATCAGCCTCACTCCAATTCTATTGGGGATGATCGACTTCCGCCCCGAGAATGAATGTTGATGCAGCCGAGCGTAACTAGAACGCCGTGACCGCACAGGTAGAAAAGGTGGGTGGGGTAAGAAAGGGGAGGAAAGCAGTCGCTCTCAAGAGCTACAGTTCTGTAGGCCTGTCCTAGACGTACACTATATTCTGACAAGGCTGTCCTACAATTTCACCTCAAAAAGTCCTCTTTCTCTCCCTTTCATTTGTGCTTCACTAAGGTGTAATTTTACATTTCCCTGTGGCTACCTCTCTACTTATTAAAATTATTCAAATGTGAGAGGGCAAGCTTTTACGACGACAGATTTCAACGATTATGACTTCAATGGAAGTTCATAATGTTAAACAAAGCCCAGCAGAGGCATATTATAAAACACTCAAAGGGTCTGGCAATATTGTCAACGGCATTTTTTATCTGTAACTTTTCGTAATATTATTCTATGCCTATTTTCTACCACTTTCTATGTTTTACATAAAAATTTACTTTTCACCCATACAGAGAGAAGGAAAATTAAAATGAAACCAACAACACTACTGCCTACTATTTTCTCCGTTTCGATACATACTTGTATCCTTAAGCCACGTTTCCACTTTTACAACTGCGCAGGAATAATTAGAGGCAAACAACAGTTGCCTCTTAAAACTGCAGCTTCTCTTGCGCACATCTCGTTTCAATTTGTGCACATATTCCTGTGATTTTGGATCCAGTCTGAAGAGCAATGCCAACGCTTGATGATGTATTACTCGACCAAGGCCAGTGGAGGTCTGCAACCCGGAGCAGTGGCGCTACTGATCCTGCGTTGTTAATACCGCATCGCGATAGTTCACATTACGTCCGCGGCTCCACTCGCCTCGGTCGAGTAATACTGCACGTTTATTGTTGCTCATCAACAACAACGGAAGCGAGGAAAAACACCTTCATTTTGGATGAGTAAATATCACAAATGAGAGGATGAAACTAGAATCATGATTGAGAAAGTGAAACTAGCCGAAAAATCACATTTTCACAATTTTACGTGGATGTTACGATCAGATTTTGAAATGATATTTCAATTGATTGGACCACAAACAAGAAAAACGCAATACTTTTTTTCGTGAAGCAGTTCTAGAAGCTACTAGACTGGCCAAATATTTAAGGGCAGCGAGCTATGAACGCATACAAAAATTATGGAAAAACATGCACTGACACTTTTGACATTATCTACAATAATATTTATGATAGACAAACATAAATTTTGTCACTGAATCTCGAAAAAAGGCTAAATTGCATGACATACAGTTCACTTAATTAAGATTATTCATCTGTCCTAAATAATTTTTTAATTGTTAGAACAAATCAAAAATACAGAAACGTAAGATCACATTGGTAGAAATTCATGGTAAATTAATGATCTCATTGGTCCTACATTTTTATATATCTTACACATAAATACAGCCATAAGAAACTGACGTTTTACTTAATTTCAGAAAGATCTGTCTGTTTATTGATATTTTAAAACATTAGAGTCTGGTAAAAAAATAATTTTCACAGCATGTGTAAAATTATGAAATTACCATAAATTTCAATTTACAAAAATAAAAACCGAGTTTCACTACAAGGCAATATGTAAGATCTGGTAAAAACTTGGGATCAATGGCATCATTAGTTTACCAAGAAAATGTACCTATGTGACCTTATGTCTAAGTATATTCCTACAGGAAGCGAGAAAAACCGGGTAAGTCTCCAAAAGTAAATTTTAAAGGAGGAAGAAAACAAAGTTCACAAGACTCTCCTAAATCGTGTAATTAATTTGGGGAATTGAAATCCCGCATAAATATGTATTCACATACGGGCTTTCAAAAGGAATTGTTTACAGTTATCTATCACTAAAGGTTCTTGACTTAAAGTGACTTACCCGGTTTTTCTCGTCTATTGTTAAATTCTTACAGGGACTTACATATTTGTGTACAAATTAAAAAAAAAACATTATTTACGTATATACATAAACATCCATTTTAATTATTATTTCTCTACTTTTCAAAATATTGAATAATACAGTACAAGAACTTTGGCATAATACAATAATGTCTTATAACACATTTACAAAACCGTTTGTTATTACACATGTTATTTGGTATTTTCTGCATCTGCATCCAGTTCCTCCAAATCCGGGTCAATATTGGGTATGTTGTCAACTTTCAAGTTCTTGTAGAAGTCATGGAAGACATTGTCGATCAGTGGTAAAAGTTCCAAGATGTCCTTCTTCTTTTCAGCACTGACAGAAACAGGACCTTCATGAATCACAGGCGTGATGTGGGTAATGTACTTCTGCCACGTCTACGGATAGATAGTTCTCGGAAAGATTCTTTCTCGGAGAGAGAACCCTTGAAAAATATTTTCGCTGTCTCTCGAGTGTATTTCAGCCAGTGAGTGCTGGTCCACAGAAATTTATTACCTTCTGCATCAACTTTCTTCATTAGGTAGGGCCCACTTCGTCAAGGAATTGAAGTCTAGAAAATGTTGTCCCTCCATCACAAATACTTTGAATGGCTTCTTACGTTTGCAAGACCTCACGAGCTGATAACAATCATTTGGATGGTTTATTTTCATCCCTGTCCTCTTCTTTTCTCTCTCGATAGCTGCATGGTCTGCATCACACTCCATATGAGTATGCCCACTCACCAAAAACTTGTGGTGAATTTCACGGATGTTAGGGTTCTTGTCAATAACAAAAGAAAACATAGCTGCCACAATACTGTTTCTGTTCTGTCCCCCGCAAGAGTCAGAATAAAACGTGATCCCTTCTGCATGATCTGGCAACTGCAAAATAAACTGATAGAGACAGGAACCTATTTGATTAGCCCCTCTTCCAGACGTGGTTTCATTCCACATAAAACATGTAGCTTCGTTGGTGACTAGATTATGGACTGTCAGATTGAATGTCCATAATTGCCTTTTATAAAAGGAAACTGATGTTGTAAGGTAAGGTGTCGGTAGGCACTGCTGCAAATCGAAGACTAACACAGCTTTTCTGTCATCTTTCTGAGCCACTTCCTTATCATGTCTCTTGGCTTCATATGACTCCTCCGCAGCCTTGTAGTGGGTATCTCGTTCTTGTATTGCAGAGTCCCTAGCTTCCCCTGCCAAAGTGTTGATCTTCATTTTCAGTACATCACATTTGTGACAAGTGTCTTGTTTAAGTTTTTTGAATTCCAGGTCAAGTTCATGGAAGCATCTAGAATAAATTTTCAGTGAAACAGGATTTTTCGTACAGTCTTTGTACAAATTATACATCTTTGATATATTAAGATCAGAGGACAGAAACCGCTTAGAATTTCTATTTCGGCAATAATGACTCTCATAGCTAGGGAAGGAGAGAATATGACTTTCTGCAGACTGTAAATCTTCCATTTTTGTTTTCTTTGCAGGAGCAAACTTTCCTCTGTCATCAGGTGCAATAATTCCAGAAAACGATTCCTTCTTCTTACTAGCTACCCGTTCAATGAAACCGGTTGTTTCCCCAAATGTTCTACGAAATCATTCCCTGAAGATGGGCTGATTATTGCCTTGAATTATAATTTCATATTTACAAACTATTCCCCTTAACTTGGCGTTGTCTTCAACCATACGATGAGTCTTTGGTTTACTAATTGTTATCAATGAGGAAATATATCTGACTCTGTTATCATGATTACCAATAGCCCAATATTCCTCAAAACACTTTTGGCGATCTTCTTCCATAAACTTTTCCAGACACTTCATTCGGCATGGTTTAAGGGGAAGCATTTCCCTTGCTTTCACTTCCTTCCCTTTTTCTGATACATAGGATGTTCCTTTATTCCTCAATTCTTTGTTAATTTGTCTGTCCTTCCTAGTTCTTTTCTTCTGAACAGCAGCATCTGGCTCAACATTTTCGGACTGCTGTTCCTGATCGTTGTTGAATACATTGGTGTCTTCAGAATTTTCTTCCTCCCCACTCTCATCCATTGCGGTGTAAAATTGATTGTTTGCTATGTCTTCATTAGGGTGGTAGTCTGCATCTTTTACACTATCATCGGAATCGAAATCTACAGGCTCAGTACACTAATTTACATCTGGTTCAAATATATTTAGTAGATCTTCACTGCATGATTTTTGTGCAGGAGCCAGTGGAAATGTACCTAAAAATAAGGGTCCTAAAGTTGTAACATACAGTCCTCCATATGTTTACTTTCATATCAGCTCATGATTTCAATGTTTTTTACAGCAATGATAGAATGACTGTCGAACATACACCTGATAATTGGTAACTATTATTTTCTTTAATCGGATTTTAAGTTATGTTTTGTCTTTTAAATTTCTTTATGCTTACAAGTTGCCCATGAGCCGCATATTGAACAACAGTCGATTAAAGCGGAGTTTCCAACTTTTTGAGTGTCACGGACCTCTTAACATTCATACTCGAATTCGGTTCATTTTAAAATTCTTAACTTATAGCCGGAAGCATTTTTGGGGAACTCTGTAACAGAGTGGGGCATAACAAATAAATATTGCAAGAAGCTGAGAAAAGCAATAGAAAAAGTTAAAGTTAGGCTTAATAATTAAAATACTTTTGAAAATACATCTTGGCTTGGGAACCGCTTTTGAATCTATCACGGACTCCCTGGGGTCCGTGAGAGACAGTTTGGGAACCGCTGAATTGAAGTACCAAGAAAGTAGCATATGTGATAAATACCGTGTCAAGCTGTCAACATTGTTAGAAAGAATATCACTTACCATTACCACTGTGATCAGCAATTTCCTGAGGATAAGTTATCTTCCTTCTCTTGGCATCTTCAAAACAACTGTTCACTATTTTTTTAAACTTAGATTAACAAGAAGACGTGCACGATGTCACAATGTGTAAGTCGAACCACAGTTCACTTTGCTACTGTGTGACATTAAACCATACGATAAATGTTCAACTCACAGCTCATTCACAAGGCAGTTATGATTTGGCGGGCTTGTAATTGTTGTGGGTACAGAAATATCTTAGTTCGCGCCTGTCTGCTGCTAAAACAAGAAAAAAGTATGACCTGAAATTTAATTCCGATCCATATTGTTGACGTTCTCTTTCCGAATATGGTTGTTCTAATTGTTTCTATTATTGATTACCTTTTCCTTGTTGAAAACTGAGAAGCGAAATGTTTGGTAACTCGACACGGAAGAAATTATGCGGACGTGAAGAAGAGAACAAATCAACTTACCGCACTGCTTTTTTCTTGATACGAAACTGTAAGGCCTATAATAACTAAGTAATTCGACTTACCCGGTTTTTCACGTAACCAAAATGAAGACTTGACAATGAATAGTGATGTAATTAGACTTGCATGCTTTTGCTCGTTCGTACTTGACAGGTGAATAACAAGCTTAGTCGACTTACCAACAATTTTGCATCAATTTCTGTTCTACCCGTTATTTCACCATGCTGTAGTATCTATACTAATTGGTATTAGACTTCCCCGGTTTTTCACGTTATAAAACTCGGCACTGGGAATCGATACATGCTAATAACTCATATTTCACAAAAAGTGGACTTTCCCGGTTTTTCACGCTTCCTGATTTTCGAATTGTTTCAACAATTAAACATATTGTAAAGGACAAATTAATAATCTAAATTAAGTGAACTATAGGCCATTCAACTAAGCATTCTTTCAAGATCAGTGGTAAAATTTGTGTATGGCCATCATAAATCTTGTGGTAGATATTGTCAAAAGTGTTACTGCATATTTTGCCATAATTTTTTTTGTACGCGGTCGTAAACCTCTGCCCTTGGTTTTCAGCCACTGGTGACAGCTTTCCAAATTTAAGTTTCGCTTTCAAAGTGTCAGTTCCTACTATTTCACTTATTATAAAAAGAATTTTGCCCAGCGATTGTGAAGGCTCTCTAAACTCTTAAAGATAAGATTTTTTAATCATTTGTGTTAATAATTTTATTGGTGAAACATACTTGCCAAAGCACGAACCCGGGAGTATGATTGTGATAGATAACGCTTCCTCTCACAGTGTAAGGTTATCACGTCACCCGAATTCTGCATGCCTAAAGCAATAAATCATGGACTGGTTGAAATCACAGGGTGTGTCGTTTGATGCTACCCGTGTTAAAGTTGAACTATTGCAGTTAGCGCAACGTACAGTTGACAATAATGAGAGTAAGTATGTTATAGACGACATGGCAAAGAAAGCAGGTTATACTGTATTAAGACTGTCACCTAAACACAGTAATTTATCGCCTATTGAACTCGTGTGGAGTAGTGTTAAAGATTACATCGCAAGAAATAAGACTTTCGAACTGAAAGAGGTGTGTCAACTTCTATACACAGCCTTGATCCAAGTCACGGCCGAAATGTGACAATCGGATATTCGTCGCATCGTGAAGGAAGAAGAGAGAATGTGGCAATTGGATGGTCTCACTGACAACACAGTCTAGTATTTACAGTCACGAAACTTGGGATGATATTTTGCATTTGTCGCGACAGTTGCTAGCTGCTTGGAACGCTGTGAGTACTAGGGACAATAGACTGTACCACTGTCATCGTGATCTAATACAGGCCGTAAGGCAGACCATGTGACTCGCTTAACCCGTTCATGAAGTGCGGCGTTTCAACCATATAAATTAGTTGGAATGTATAAAGAGTAACTTATATTTCTGTAAAATGTGTAGTGTAATTGCATTAATAAAATATAAAACAATGATTACGAGACACTTCAGACGTAATTCATTG
Source organism: Periplaneta americana (assembly GCF_040183065.1). Lineage (NCBI taxonomy): Eukaryota > Metazoa > Arthropoda > Insecta > Blattodea > Blattidae > Periplaneta > Periplaneta americana. Next base: position 135,644,013 of record NC_091126.1, read on the forward strand.
CGAGTTAAGATGTAATATTCTTTTTGATGTGAAAATTACGTTGTTCGTATGTGCAATAGGCCTACCTGCCTTTGTTTCTGTTAAATATTGCGAAATTCTTGTACATTCATTTATGCACGATTCAATAATTTTCAGTTGCAGCGCACGGATATTTAGATATTTTGAAATTATAGGTTATGGTTACTGTACTAGTACTTCAATATTTGCATTTATACATAACAATTAAGCATAATGTCATGTATGATACCCCGCACATTCAATTTGTCTGTATTTGAGTACTACAAATGAGTATTGAATTATTGTATTTATCTACTACCTAAGAGACGAAGTAACACAATCGTACGTACACTAATTTCATAGAAGTGGTATGGTAAATTAAAACCATAATATAAATTCTTTTTTATTAAACCTCAAAATAGCTTCCATTCTAAACTTAAAATGTTGATACGAACAGATTATGTTAACATGTAAAATTCCCTTGACATTAAAATAACACAGTTTTGTAATTATTTCTGCAACATATTATGCAACAAGAAGTAAACGGAACATATGGACACATTACACTAAATAAAACTTAGCAATGATACACAATAAAGTTATAATATAATATTTCACTGAGCTCCATACACTGAAATAGAAAACCCGAACATACATTACAGCCTGGTCTAGATCGAAAAGGCATTGACTGTGCCGTATTTCGCATTGTTATGAAAAGTTGTGTAAACTGTGATATGTTCGTTACTGGTTGTAATAACTGTAAATGGCTAAAATACAACAATTTGAATAATAATATGGGACAAGGAGACGTTTGTAGTACTATAAATTGTAAGAAAAAGAGGGCAGAGTTATCCTTCTCCCGAGAGATCCAGGAAAGTGATTTTATAAAATATAATAGGCCTATATACTTTATTAAAATAATATATTATTATAAACCTTATGTATTCCATATTTCAATAGTGGAAGGAAGGTGTTAATTTTTTTCCAAATAACACGATATGGAAAGTATACATTTTATCGTCTGCTAAGGAAAGATTCTGTGGTGAGACGATAGTAGCGATCCTGGTGGTTAGCAACTATCTAAGGATGCATATTTATTAAGTATTGAGCTTCGTGACTGTATATACTAGACTGTGCTGATAACATGGTCGATCGTCTACTTATTAATGTGAGGGAGAGTTGTTCTGATTCGGAGACAGATATGGGTGTTGCTGCATTACCTACAAGCGATAGTGACACCGAATGGTGTAGGCCTACTCGTAAGTTAATAATATTTGCTTTCAATTAATTTATTATTGTCTGTGATATACAGTATTTGCATGTTTTTAATTATTCATTGTACGCTTTTCTTTTCTAATCATGAAAGTAAGGCTGACATGCAGGCATCAGTAGGATTGATGTCACATGTACTTAAAAACACGTGCAGCGCGAAGTAATACATAGTGCTGATGTTGATGTCAAGTGTCTTTCTTATATTGGATATAGAATAGCTAACCATAGTAGTTGCTAAGCGTTGTAAAATAAACCAATTAAAAACAACAAATTTATTAGAAAACATATTGTGTTCTGTACATTTATAGCCACATTTTTTATGAACAGCTATAGGTAGTAATCGGAAGTTTAATCAAATAAAGTGATCAATAATTACTATTTCGACAATTCGTAAAGTACAAGGTTATTCAAAAGTACAGTAAGTTACATTTTGACGTCGCCATAACCTCTTTAAGAATTAACATATACACAAAACAAGAACACACTTATAATCATAATAAAGATATTGAGTTTACTGGATTCAGTTTAAATAATGAATATGTCCGCCATTTCTTTCTTCAACAAACAATAATCTTTCTTCTATGTTGTGAACAGCATTTACTAATAGATCTGGTGGACTATCTTCAATTTGAATAATTTCAAGGAAAAATTGTTCCGGGGCTGGGCATCGATCCCGAGACCCTTCGCTTAGCGCGCGAATGCTCTACCGACTGAGCCACCCCAGGAACCATACACGACACCGTCACAATTTTTCCTTTGTATCCACACAACTCAAATGAGCTGACAAGACACCAGAACTCAACTACGAGTGCACACAAATACTGTGTGACTAAAATTGTGGCTTTCTGTTAACGTACCTCCAGTAACGAATGTATTTCGCGCGCTAAGCGAAGGGTCCCGGGATCGATGCCCGGCCCCGGAACAATTTTTCCTTGAAATTATTCAAACCTGCTTTACAGGGAGCTACTACCTGAAAGCCAGATTTGCATATCTTCAATCTGTTGCGAAAGTGCATATTTTAGTTAGCTGGTAGTAGTAGGATCAATTAAAAAAAGCTCCGTCTTTTAAATAACCCCACAGCCAAAAATCTGCTGGATTGATGTCAGGAGAACGCGCTGGCCAAATGTTAGATAAATTATGTTTTGTTCTGAATTTTCATATGCCGTTTATTAAACTTATTTTACATCCACAATAACACTGAACGAGACTAATTCGATGTTGTAAAGTCAAAACCATTTTTAACACAGTCAATGATAGTGATTAAAAAAATTCAATAAGAAGTAAATTTACTTTTGATACATTATAAACAAAACCTGTTACCATGTTAACCAAAACAAATTACTGTGATAATTAAGAAATCCTGTTGTTCAACACAAACAAATGTGTTACCATTTTGTGTATACGTTAATTTCTTTTAAATGTTATATTTGTTTAAAAATGTATCTAACTTTTGAATAACCCTATATATCTCCATTTGGGTTAGTATATTTCTACTGAAGTGAGAAAAATTATAATGTTTAATGATTACTTATTTTTTCTACTAACCTGCCTGTTTTATATGCATCTTCATAATTTGCTCCGGAAATAGTTTCGCAGAGAACCGCTATATAATTTCTGTTCTCTATACATGAAAACGCTGGAAATTGCATACCTTATAAATAATTTAAAGGATCGTACGAGCCAGATATTACTAGGAGAAGCTTCTAAAGTACGGTTATTAAATATTTAAGAGTTTCTTTTCCAGTACTCATTATCATTTCCACTTGGCTAGGAATTCACTACAACATTTTCTTAAAAGTAACAGGTAAAAAGTCAGATGTTTACATTCTTGACTGAAGCTCATTGAGGGATTTATCCTTGGTCGTCTGCTAGCAATCATTCCAGAACAACGTAGCCTATCTTGAGGAGTAATTTCGCCGCACCTGTAGCTCAAGTGCTAGCACCCTGGCTTTCCATCCAGGCGGCACGATCCTAAGTCAGGTCTGGGTGGAATATGTGGTGGACAAAACATGTTTTAGATGGTTCCTCTCGGGGTACTCCCATTTCCTTCTTTCATACCACTAACAATCTCCACATTGTCCTCATTTCATCTATCATCTGCAATTGTAGAAGTAAGTGTATGATGTAGGTTCTAAGGACTTGGGGCTCCGGTCTCTGGATTCGAGATCGTAAGTAGATGATATAGCCCGCCTGTCAGCGTAGAATTCACGAATGCCACCCTCGCCATTCGTCGGCACACACAGGGCGTGTAATGGGCCTGAAATGCCCAAGTACAACGATTCATCCCGGAAGCAGTCCTCGTGAAATCAATCAGGCGTAGTTTCATTTCGTTCAAATTCGAATGAAATTTGTACACGCACAATCTAAGTGGAAACACCACAGACGTTAAGAAAACAGCCTTAGACTACAGATAATAGGCCTAAGGATCGGTTATCATAACGAAAACAAGCAGAGACCGTAGATAGCTAGGATCAATTATAATTATGAAAGCCGTATACTATTCATAGCGAGGATTAATAATTATGATTTCGAAAACAGTCACATACTACAGATATTAAGGGTCGATTATGATAACTAGACTTCGTGGAATTGCCACGAGAATCGCAAGGTTTACTACGCACGCGGTATAGACTGTATGAGAAGGGGATGTGCAACGAATGGAGTATGCCTCTTATGTAAACACTGTGCAGTATACTACGGTTACAATAAAACCTGTATCCTGCATTCAAGAAATATAATGAATGATCATTGAAGTAGGAAACGTCTAAACATGTAAGTACACAATTATTTTGTAGTGAGATATATTAACACTTAAAGTTTAATGTAATATACTCACATCATCCTTGAATATGTGCATCGCAGTGAAGAGTTACGTACATTTTGAGCGACTGCAAATTTAACCTCCTCCGATGGTCATTTAAACAATGTTTATTTTGAGAAAATATACGTTCAACAACACACGATGTAATGGGTGCATATTTGAAGAACGGGAAGTCACTACTTTTTAGTACATTATCTTCAGACGTCTTGTCGTGACCTGATAGTACATCATTTATAATACGAAGTTGTCAATAGGCAGAATTTTTAGCAATAATGTTTCTCAACTTACATTTCACTTTTTCTGAAATTAGTGAATTGCTATTTTGGATAACGGTTTGTGATACTTTATACACTATATTAAGGGCTTCTGAGAGTTGTAGTTTAGACGATTCTAATAGGGCGATGTTTTTGGACACGATTTTAAAATTAGTTTCAATGAACAGAATATCTTCCAATGGCTGTTCAGAAGGCAATGATTTTACAACTACAACAGTGGAACTGTCTGTCCTATCCAATGCATCAATTACCTCCATTATTTTGCCGTAATATTTTGCATAATAATTAATAGCATCCAACCACGTTTTCCAACGGGTCAGGGCTGGCTGCGGGGGTAAGGATATTCCAGGGGTAATTTTTTGGAACAGCAACACTCTCATTGTAGTATGTTTGATTGAATTCTTGTCTGCACTGAACAAATGTTAAGCTTTGACTATTCCAACCACAGTAATGCAAAAACAAGTGCTTACATAGGTATACATTAGCTGTAGCTGCTCTATCTATTTGGACCGGTCACGTCTCTTAACATGAACTACTTATACAACGAGACCGGGCGGTCGCTCACCTCTTCTATACTACCGTACATCGGCAACCTGATTGCATGCTGCGTGTGGCAATTCAACGAAGTCTAATGATAACGAAAACAACCAGAAACCGTAGATAGTTAGGATCAATTATAATTATGAAAGCCTTATACTATTCATAGTAAGGATTATTTATGATTTCGAAAACAGCCACATACTACAAATATGAAGGATCGATTATGATTCTGAAACAAGATATATTGATTATGAATGAAAACAACACACAGAGTAAAAAGGATTATACATCTTGATTACACAACTTTTAACACTATATCACTTCAAAATATATAGTTTATAGCTTTCACGTGTTAAATAATAGGTTACGGTCCCTTGTTGAATAGTTTCAGCCTGTTTTGGGCTATCTAAAGAACTGGGTGGTCCTGGTCTTCGCGCCTTCCGCCAGAAGACGCAAAGAGCAGGATCACCCAGTTCTGAAGATAGCCCACAACAGGCTGAAACTAGTCAATAAGGGTGTTATTCATAGACATTTCGCAGCACGCGCTACGACCGTACTGAGCTAGCCCCGGCTATCGACTGGTTACTTGTACAGAATTCAAATCATATCCTATCGCTAACGAAAAATGCTGATCATCCATCGAAAACCCGCGCTAAAAATTTCTATGAATACGGCCCAAAGATGCCGTAATCCAGTATTTAACACGTTAAAGCAGTAAACTATATATTCAGAAAAGAGATTATGTTTACTAAATCGAACATAGTCTGCAAGTAAGGGCAGATTATTATTACGAAATCATAGACTACAGATAGCAAGGATCGATTATGACTAAGAAAACAACCGCAGACTACAAATAGTAAGGATTTATTATGATTACGAAAATCATAGACTGCGGATTATATGGATCAATTATGATTACTAAGACGACCATAGACTACACATAGTAAGGATCGATTATGATTACGGAAACAACCATAGAATGTAAATATTAAGAATCAATTATGTTTACGAAAACAACCATACACTACAGATAAAGTAAAACCTGTCTGAAAGATCACCCCTACTGAGAGACCACTCCTCCTAAAGACCGACGTTTTAAAGAACCGAATTAAAGATTCATAAAACCAATGTAAACCACACCCCTTATAAGAAACCATCTCTCTCTCTCCGACCACCGACCTGTGATTGAATAGCCTTTTCCTTAATTTTACCGCTTTTAAAAGACCATACTGTAATTTAAAAATTTACAATTTAGTATTTTATTACATTACTCTAGCCTAAATAAATTCCAAGAAATTCGTACAGTACTAGAAGTTAAAATGTTGATTGGCAACGTTGTTAAGTGATACCGTATTCACGTTGAATGCCATCTCTGTCCTTAATCCCTTAAGGAATGTTGGGGATTGCTACGAAAAAAGGTACAATGATCGCTTGCTAATTGTCTCCAAGGTATGACAGAGTTATTTGCACTGCTATTTAACAGTTTCATGAGAGGTAAGATTTCTCATTCCGTATGACGGTTTTACTTTTAGTTTTGTACATTAAAAATCAAATCGTTTCTTGTTAATTACAGTGCAAGAATTTTTTTTTCTTCTTCCTACCTATTAGAAAAATCCGGTGATCAACCCGGTGACGAGGAAGAAGTCAAGAGAGATTTTCAATCTGAAAAAATGCGAATAGAGCAAGCCCTATGTAATATTGAGTTAATTCAACAATCGGCAACACTGAAAGACTGTATGAATCGAGAACATACAAATGAACTTCTCAACATGTTAAAGAATAGCTTTGAAAATGAGATTGTAAAACGGAAATGTAAACAAAGTTAAGCAGAGTTCAATTTATGGTTTTGTGAATGGGAATCAAAGGATAAAATTGGAAAAATTTAACGTACAATTAAAAATAAAGTTCTGATTTCAAGTTTTTATTGTTAGCAATACTTTCCACGTTTTTATTTGATTAACATAGAAACGTTTTAACTCACTATTTGTGTAAGATAAATCCCTCTATTGAGAGACCACTTCTTTGAAAGGCCAATTTTTCATGGAACCAGCAGTGATCGTTTAATACAGGTTTTACTGTAGTAGGGATAGATTATAAATCAGTACGTTCTACTCATCAGTTTGTTTCTGTCTGTCTATGACGGATGAATCAATAGGCTATATTTAAATACCTCCAGAGTGTTGCTGCAATATTTAAGAGTCGTTTTTCCACATTTTATTTAATTGCTGCAGTTATTTCAGTTTTCACGTCATGGCGCGTCCTCAGGTTGCGGATAGAGGAGACGGCCTCCATATATGTAGGATATATCCGAATATACTCAATAAGCAGTCGTGGATAGTCGATGAGGGGTAGCCCTCCAGCTTGGGGGATGAGCGAAGGGCTAACAACCCAGCACCGTAAAAAACAGCTTGTTACGAAATCCAAAATAAGCCTCGGATTGGGATTTGAGGCTAAGAGGGATGAAGCTACAGGAGAATGCAGAAAGTTACACAACGCAGAACTACAAGCACTGTATTCTTTATCTGACAAAATAAGGATAATTAAAACCAAACATTTGAGACTAGCAGGGCATATAGCATGTATGGGCGAATCCAGAAATGCATATAGATTGTTAGTTGGAATGCCGGAGGGAAAAAGATTTTTGGGGAGGCAGAGACGTAGATGGGAGGATACTATTAAAATTGATTTGAAGGAGGTGGGATATGATTGTAGAGACTGGTTTAATCTTGCTCCGAATAGGGCTCAGTGACGGGCTTATGTGAGGGGGCAATAAACCTCCGAGTTCCTTAAAAGCAGTAAGTAATTAAGTAAGCAAGTAAGAAAGTTATTTTAGTTAGTTAAATGTTTTCTTTGGTATATTTTTGTGAGTTGAACCATTCGGACATCAAAGTTATCTGGATGCTACCAAATTTTGAATATTTTCATTCTTCGCATGTTTTAGTATTGACTCATGGTCTGATAACAGCAGAAGGTTAAAGTATCAAACCTTTTAGCAGAAGGGATGAGAGTCTTGTGAACTTGCCGACTTTACCGTCAAGGAAATAACTCCTGTTAGAAACCGAATGAATCCCAGGGATACAGTGCGGCTGGAAATATTAGAAAACCTACCCTATCGGGAATCGAATTCGCTTCCTTCCTGTTTTCGGAGCAATGTCTTAATCGTAACGATCACGAAACCCCCCCCCCCCACTTTGGCTTCCTGCAATTTCTTCTCGTTGACGAGGCTTCTGAAAGCAATCGCAACATAGACTATTCATATTTTTCTGAATAGTTCAAGAGACGCTGAGGTAAGTGCGAGGGGCCAAAGGGGAATTCTTTGAAGGGGGTAATGTACGATTGTGCTAGATGGGTTACATTTTTAATATTAAAAGCTGTGTGTTCTCCGAACATACCAAGTAGACGACAAACATTTCCTTAGTACGTTTAAGCATTTGAGAGCAATTTAGTTTCCTTTATTATTACTAATTATACAGGGACATTATTTTATTTTTACTAACATTTCTGGTATTAACCTGGCTATACCTTTCAATCAACAGCTAAGAACCGGAAACTCCGTTTGCTACCCCCTTCCACGACTGGAGTTCCATGATACTGGCGTAAAACACAAACATATCACTTTTCTAGGTATAGGAGGGAAGGAAAGTAGTTCATCTATTTACGTAAACTAGGAAATATCACGATTTTGAGTTTGATAACTTTCATTAGGTTTTTGTTTAATCAAAATACAGTACAGTGTTAACAATGAGTATTTTTACTCACAAACTGAGCTGTCCATGCGGACGTAGTCATTATGCAGTGTATATTATAAAGTCTACAACACATTAGCGTACACTATACAGAATGAAGTTAAATTGAAAAATAATCACAATATGGATATTTAAACATACATTTGAAAATGGTAGCCATTGATTTCGATACAGGCTTCAGTTCTAATGTGGATATTATAGCACTATAGACTATTGTACATAGTTCCAATTACCAGTTTCGCTCTTCGTACTAGTAATTCATGTTGAAATAAATCTGTACCTACTCTATAAAAGAGTACCTTACGTACTGTAAACTCAATCTTCACTTCTACCCGATCCGAAAAGATAAAAATACTCAGACATGCTATCTACTTCCGTGCAAGTTTTTATGTCGCAGGGTCGTAGAAAGGGGGCAAATCACTTGATAATTAATTACTTAACGAGGCCCTTTTATTTAAATTATTTTAAACAGTTGCATAATATTACGTAGACGTCCAATTCCTAACAGAAATTAATGTTCTCAGAAAAAAGCTAAGACAGTCCGGCCACTAGTCATAGAGAGGCGAATAAAAACTGGAGGGGAAACCGGGATGCGACGTAGGCAAATGGACGACAGTACCTGTGAGAAAATGATTCACTATTGGAAGCTCTTTCGTCACTGGAAAAGGCGAACATATTTTTGGAACGTACTGTTTATTACGACCGTAAGGCTACTATGACTGCATGTGCGATCTTGGATCTGTGTGGAGGACGGTTGAACTTCATTAGTAGAAGGGGTGCGAGTGAAGTACAATAAAAAAACTCAGGTACAATAAAAATTGAAATAAAAATAAAATGATGTCCCTGTATTTCCTCCGGTTTTTTTCAGACAGAGAAATAATTCAAATTACTTATTTTTCACCCAACTATACCGAAGCCTTTGTAACTACTCACCTGATAACTTTGCATAATGATTGTAGCAAGAGATGTGACATTTTCACAATGACCACAAAACAAGAGCTGACTTAACTTACGAGAAGTTTTTAATCTGTTCCGTTAATTCAAATGACAATTATTACGTAAAATAGTTAATATTAAATTAATTACATTGCTTGAATACTATGATATCTAGATTATATGTTTAGTCAACTATCCGGAGACAGATCTGAATCTCAAAAGTGATACAAACAAGACACTACTTACGAGGCAACTGAGCCAGGAGATAATGGGGTAGGGTGACCAGTTCCTTTCCCCCTCCATTGCATATATGGCTGACTAGCAACAGACTGATTATTTAGTCCTGACAGCTCAGCGACGCGAAACAGGGGAAGTAATAGGAGTAGTGGGGAGACCTCCGGAGTAGAGATAAGGGCGAGCGGTCGGTAAAGGAATGCAGTACAGCGTAACTGTACTGGAAACATACAGCTCTACCAAACGCATGACATCTGATCGCTTCGAAGGCAAGCGAGTGACTAACCCAAACACCCCTTGGCGTAAGTAAATGGACTCGCCTGACCCAGGCGCATATCTCTGGCGACTGTCAGGACTAAATAATCGTACTGTACATATTACACTAATTAAATTTCAGATCATACAAACAATTGTTTTTCCTCTGAGACATGCCGTCAAGTGAGATGTACTGTGTGATAATTGATGTACAGCTGTCAAAAGAAAAAGTGGCCGCTCTCCTCAAACAAAGTTCCCTTCGGGTATCTTCGCTACAATTCGGAGCCAGGCGATGTTACATGTTGTTGGACCACGTTGTCTGATATCTACAGTTATAATTGAAGTATACTGTGTGTTATTCGATAGCATAATGGTAGCGTTCAGGCCTATTATTCATGAGGTCTTGCGTTCGATTACAACCTTGCGCTTTTTATGTCCTTTTTTGTTCTGTTTTTGAGAGAGACAAACTAGACATAATGGCTCCTTTCTCTTTTATGATTATTTTAGTAATTAAGATCAGGTTCATTAATATATTATGCCATGACTTTATCATTATCATTATGATATTGTGGCTGCAAATGGAAAGAAAAAAGATTTTATTCTCAATAAAATATCTTTCGTGGCATAAACATAACAAATTTACTGGCGTCGGCCTTAAAAAATTCAAACAATTAAGCGTTCAAAAAACAAAACAAAAGCCACAATTCAATATTTAGTCTATCTTCCTCTTATCTCGATCATCTTGCAGCCGAGTGGGTATGGAATTGACTAGTCTTTGCAAATAGCGACTGTTCTTAGACGTGATATTCCAGGCATTCTGAACACGCACACATAAATGTTCTGTCCATGGGCAGGTCTTTCATTGCAAACCAAGCAATCTCCAATCTTTCCTATTTTCTGCCTTTCTCTTAGTCTCCGCATATGATGCACGTATCCTAATGTCGTCTATTATTCTTTTCAACCAGAGACCCAACCAATTCCTTTTTCTCTTTCTAATCAGTTTCATCATCATTCTTTCTTCACTCACTTTTTCAAACACAATTTTATTTCTTATTCTGTCTGACCACTTTACACGCATCGTTCTTCTCCACATCCAAATTTCAAATGCTTGAATTCGTTTCTCTTCATTTCGTCGTAATGTCCATGTTCTTTCCCCATACAATGCCACACTCCACACAAAGCACTTCACTAGTCTCTTCCTTAGTTCTTTTTCCAGAGGTCCGCAGAAGATCCTTCTTCTTCTATTAAAAAGCTTCCTTTCTTCATGTTTGCAGTTTTCTTGGGAAGGATAGGCCTAAATGCGGTAACATCCCGTTGCTTTCCGCACACCACTATCTCTTTCGCATCTTATTAAATTCCAGGGGGCCCAAGCGTGGAAATGAGGAGAGTGGATTTGGCTAATTGGGCCCTCCGGACTTCACCGAAAGTCACGGCAAGGGTTAAATATTAATTCTATCAGGATGTTTGACCCGGTCAGAGACCGGGAAATCTCAATTAGCCTTTGCCCCCCGCATCCTGGACTAGCTTCTACGAATCATCAGAAAATCTTAGAGTGTGATTGGGCCAATTTTTCCGAAAATGTTTCCACACTTTTGCTCTCGTAGCTCAGCGGACGAACGTCGGAATTTAGATGTCAACGTCTCAGGTTCAATTCCTCGTTACTCCTTTTCATTTTATTGTGGTTCAAGATAGTATAATGTAATAATACAAAAATAAAAACTAATAGCAGTATTATGTAACTGGATTTTTCCAAACCTAATATTAAATTTATGTTATTTATATCGCTAAAGAACGATTACAATATAAATAACTTGAATATTATTTATACAGTATCACTAAAGAACGATAACAGTATATAAATGATAAATTTAGGTTTGTTTAATTAATATATCGCGAAAGAACAATAACAATATAAATAACTTGAATATTGTTTTATAATGCTAATGAAGGAAAACAATATAAATGATAACTTGAATATTATTTAAATCGCTAAAGAACGATAACAATATAAAAAACGTGAATATTATTCATATCGGAATTTCACAGATTTATTACAGATGTATTTAAGAAATTGTAGAAGAATAGTAATTAGTAACAGTGTCCTATTTATTCTTCTTGGAGCCAAATTTGTAACTTTTAAAAGTGTGGTTACTATGTTGAAGTGTATGTGTTGTAACGGATGCTTGATTTGTTATGTATGTGAGTCAGTTATGGGATGCTTGATGTCGTCGCAATGTCGTAATTATAGTTTGATTGTGTTTGTGTGACTATTGTGTATTAATTTATGATGTATGATACGGAAAGCTGCATATTTGTGTTATAGAAGTGTTAATGTTTTTGTATGTTTCAAATTGATACCTGATATTTGTTTTGCAATCGCAATGCCTAATTTACGGATTGCTTATGTTTTGTTTACATCGCGTAAGCTAATTTAATTTTCTTTTCCATTTCTCTTTATGCTTACCTTTTTTGTGTATAAAACTATAGCCCTAACATACATATGTAAAATAGGGCTAACCCCCATTGGAGATACAGTAATAATTATTATTCATATCGTTATAATACGATAACAGAATACAAATGATGACCTGAATTTTATTCACATCTCTACAGAACGATAACAAAATATAAATAACGTGATAGCCATAAAGAACGATAACTGGATATAAATGATAATTTGAATATCATTTACATCGCTAAAGAACGATTAAAAATGAAATGAAAACTTGAAGAAGGCCCGAACCCACGACCTTTGAATCATTTAACAAGCACTCTACCGCTGGTCTACGAGGCGCATATATGGAACACTTTCATAGTTCCGGAACTGCTTGTACAAGCACATGCATCGTGTAACATCGCCGCTACCCGAAGTGGACTTTGAAAATATTCGCTGTTCACGAGTGCGGCCACTTTTTTTTGACAGCTGTACATATCAGCCAGAGACTGAATCAGAAGTGTTAACATAATATAATAGGATATAATATAATAGATATTACGTTATATTATATATATGATACTGTATTATATTATGTTAAATTTATAATGTAATAATTTTGATTAATAATAAGTATAGAGATCTATATAAAATTTAACTACGTAATATTATATTCTTTCCTTCCAATGCTCGCAGAATTCAAAAGACCTTCGCATAAATTCTGACGCCTGATGTATAGCGCTACGTCTTTAGGCAATGGGTACACAATGTTTCCATCAGAAGAGTCGCCAACGTAAATAACAACTCTCAAGTATATTGTTACAATAGTCAAATACATTAAATTACCTCCAAAACAACGTAACTATACATTCAAGAGACTATTGTACATTTATAAACGAATGTTAAATCCGCTGGTGGCAAAATTCGGAATTAAATATCATTTTACACAGCTGGATCGGTAATACAGGTATCCATTATACAGATATTAATAATAATAATGATAATAATAATATATTATTATTGTCATTATTATTACTACTCTCCCGCTCCGTGGCGTCGTGCCTAGGACTCGCGTTACGGAATGCGCGCTGGTTCGAGTACTCATGAGGGAAGAAATTTTCTCATGGAATTTTGGCCAGTGTATGGGGACGGTGCCCATCCAGCATCGTGATGCACTTGGGGAGCTACAAAATGTAGTGAAAAACCGGTTTCGAAAACTAAGTATACCGGCTGGGGGTATCATCGTGCTAACCACACGATACCTCCATACTGGTTGGATGATCGTCCACCTCTGCTTTGGCATGTGGACATGAGGTCAGCAGCAGGCTTGTCGGTCTTGGCCATTCAGAGCTTTAGCGCCACGGATTTACTACTACTGCTGCTGCTGCTGCTACTGCTACTACTACTAATACTACTACTACTACTACTACTACTACTACTACTGTTATTGCATGGAGAAGGTTACATAACGCAAAAATGCACGCATTGCATTCTTCACCCAACATAATTAGGAACATTAAATCCAGAGGGTAGGGTATGTAGCATGTATGGGTGACTGCAGAAATGCATATAGAGCGTTAGTTGGAAAAACTGAGGGAAAAGGACCTTTATGAAGGCCGAGAGGTAGATGCGGAATAATATTAAAATGGATTTGAGGGAGGTGGTATATGATGGTAGGGATTGGATTAATATTGCTCAGGACAGGGATTGATGGCAGGCCTATGTGAGGGCGGCAATGAACCTCCGGTTTCCTTAAAAGTCGTTTGTAAGCAAGTACTACTATAGGGACATCATTTTATTTTTACTAACATTTCTGATATTAACCTGGCTATACCTTTGTGTCAACGGTTGCTACCCCCTGGAGTTCGATGGCGTAATATACAAAGAAGTCACTTTACTAGGTATAGGAGGGAACAAAAGTAGTTCATCCATTTACGTAAACTAGAAAATATTGCGTTTTTGAGTTTGATAATTTTCATAAGGTTTTCTTTTAATCAAAACACAGTACAGTATTAACAATAAGTGCTTTTACTCACGATCTGAGCTGTCCATACGGACGTATTCATTATGCAGTGCATATTATACTGTCTACAGCACATTAGCGTACAATATAGAGAATGAAGTTAAATTGAAAAATAATCATAATATGTGTATTTAAACATATTTTTCAAAATAATGGCGGTTCATTTTAAATACAGGCTTCAGTTCTAATGTGTGTAATTCCAATTACCAGTTTCGTCCTTCGTACTAGTAACTCTTGTTGAAATAATTCTGTACCTACTCTATAAAAGAGTTCCTTACGTACTGCAAATTCAATCTTTACTTCTGCTCGATCCGAAAAGATAAAATTACTCAGACATGCTATCTACTGTCCGTCCAAGTGGTTATGTCGCAGGATCGTATAAAGGGGGGAAATCACGTGACAGTTAATTACTTAACGTCGCCCTTTTAAGTTATTTTAAACAGTTGTATGGGTATAATATTACGTAGATGTCCAATTCCTAACAGAAATTAAGGTTTTCAGAAAAGAGCTAAGACAGCCCAGCCACTAGCCTTTACAGAGAGGCGAATAGAAGCTGGTGGGGAAAAAAGGAATGCGACGTAGGCAAATGGACGACAGTACGTGTGCGAAAATGATGCGATATTGAAAGCTCTTTCGTCATTGGAAAACGCGAACATATTTTTGGAATGTACTGTGACGGTAAGATTACTATGACTGTATATGCGGTCTTGGATCTGTGTGGAGGACGATTGAACTTCATTAGTAGAAGGGGTGGGATTGAAGTACATTCAAAAACTCAGGTACAATAAAAATTGAAGTAAAAATAAAATGATGTCCCTGTATAATTATTACTCTCCAAAGAAGAGGATAATGATGTAATAGTATTTTACTTGGCTATTTAACGACGCTTTATCAATTACTATGTTATTTAGCGTCGAATTTTATTTTATTTTAGTTAGTTATTTAACGACACTGTATCAACTACTAGGTTATTTAGCATCGATGAGATTAGTGATAGCGAGACGATATTTGCCGAGATGAGGCCGAGGATTCGCCATAGATTACCTTGCATTCACATTACGGTTGGGGAACACATCGGAAAAAACCCAACCCCAGTAACCAGCCCAAGCGGGGATCGAACCCGCGCCCGTGCGCAACTTCAGACCGGCAGGCAAGCGCCTTAACCAACTGAGCGACGCCGGTGGCTTATTTAGCGTCGATGGGATTCCTGATAGCGAGATGGTATTTGGTGAGATGAGGCCGATGATTCGCAATAGATTACGTGACATTTCACTAACAGTTGGGAAAACCACAGAAAAAAAATTCAATTAAGTAATCTGTTCAAGCGAGAATCGAACACACGCCCGAACACAACCCCGGATCAGCAGGTAAGCACTTCAGCCGACTGAGCTACTCCGGTGACTGATTTAACAGTTTATATAAATATTTAACCACAATATTTATACCACTTTATGGTTTATGTTTAACATAACGTGTGCTTACTGGAAAAAGTTGGCAAGTCTCATTGCTTTGCTATGTATTTTCCCACTTTTTACCGTAAGCTCGCGATATCCATATAAATATAATGGTTCAAAACATGACAACACAATCCCTCTGCTATCCGTTCCGTTCACAACGGATTGTGCGTTTATGAGATACAAAAGTAACAGGATCGCCAACTTCTAATCACTAGCGAAATGAACAAAAGTGGCTAATATTGCTGCATTGTATCCGATTGAAATTATAAATGTACTATAGAAAACTTGATTTTATAGTTCAATAATAATAATTAGACTTCGTGGAATTTCCACGAGAATCGTAAGGTTTATTGCGCACGCGGTATAGACTGTATGAGAAGGGAGCGTGCAAAGGATGGAGTATGCCTCTGATGTAAACACTGAGCAGTATACTGCGGTTACAATAAAACCTGTATCCTGCAGTCGAGAAATATAATGAATGATCATTGAAGTAGGAAATGTCTAAACATGTAAATACACAATTATTTTATAGTGAGATATATTAACTCTTAAAATTTAATGTAATATATTCACATCATCCTTGAATATGTGCATCGCAGTGAAGAGTTACGCACATTTTGAGCGACTGCAAAGTAACCTCCTCCGATGGTCACTTAAGCAGTTTTTACTTTGGGAAAATGTACGTTCAACATCACACGATGTAATA
This sequence comes from Periplaneta americana, assembly GCF_040183065.1. Lineage (NCBI taxonomy): Eukaryota > Metazoa > Arthropoda > Insecta > Blattodea > Blattidae > Periplaneta > Periplaneta americana. The sequence continues at coordinate 135,660,709 of NC_091126.1, forward strand.
CGTACATATTTGAAGAACGGAAAGTCACTACTTTTTAGTACACCAACTTCAGATGTCTTGTCGTGATCTGATGGTACATCATTTATTATACGAAGTTGTCAATAGGCAATATTTTTAGCAATAATGTTTCTCAATTTACATTTCAATTTTTTTTCTGAAATTAGTAATTGTTATTTTGGAGAACGGTTTGTGATACATTATCGACTATATTAAGGGCTTCTGAGAGTTGTAGTTTAGACGATTCTAACAGGATATGCTTTTGGATACGATTTTAAAATTAGAATCAATGAATAGAATATCTTCCAATAGCTGTTCAGAAGGCAATGATTTTACAACTACAACAGTGGAACTGTCTGTCCTATCCAATGCATCAATTACCTCCATTATTTTGCCGTAATGTTCTACATAATAATTAACAGCATCCAACCACGTTCCCCAACGGGTCAAGACTGGCTGCGAGGGTAAGGGTGTTCCAGGGGCAATTATTTGGAACAGCAACACACTCATTGTAGTATGTTCGATTGAATTCTTGTCTGCACTGAACAGATGTTAAGCTTTGACTATTCCAACCACAGTAATGCAAAAATAAGTGCTTACATAGGTATACATTAGCTGTAGCTGCTCTATCTATTTGGATCGGTCACATCTCTTAACATGAACTGCTTATACTACGAGACCGGGCGGTCGCTCACCTCTTCTATACTACCGTACATCGGCAACCTGATTGCATGCTGCGTGTGACAATACAACGAAGTCTAATAATAATAATAATAATAATAATAATAATAATAATAATAATCATGCAGCGTAAGCGGATTCCTAGTCTCCATACGATGGCGGTAAGGTTAGCGCACTCAGAAGGAATGCTGACAATAACGGAACAAGAAACACGGGCGCTAGAAAAAAGACTAGTGGTGATAAAAAGAGAAACCAAGATTCAGGAAGTGATAGGAAAGGAAGTAGTGCAAGTGTAAGTGGAAATCTAGTATGTGAAAGTGAAAGCATGGGGGGAATAAAAGAGGAATAGAAGAAGAAATAAATAGAAAGACATAGATAGAAATAAAGCAGAGACGAACAGTAAAGAAAGGTCAGAACCTGCGACAGCTGAGGATATAGCACAGGTATTAGATATGTTTAAAAATGTGGGGATGTGATCAAAAAGTGCAAGTAAATTGAAACTGGAAAAGATCGAGAACTATAGGGGAGAGAGGAAGTGTATAAGCAGATGTGTAGAATAAAATATAAGTATTTATAGGAAGTGAGAATAGTGACAAAGGGTTAGGTGTAAGCAGAATAGTGAGAAAGTGAAAGTGAGCGCAAATAGGAATGAGTGAAAATAGTGAGAAAGGGTTAGGAGAAGCGAACATGTGACAGCATAAAATTAGTACTAAGATTTGAACGTTGGAACAGTAAATGAATATAAGAGAAAGATAGGAGGAAAGGTCAAACAAAAATTAGGACAAATAATTCAATATTATAATTTATAGAGAAAATTGAAATTGAGATTTTAGTGAATAGTAGTTAGAGGAAAAAGGGGGTTTGAAAGGAGTATACAATATTAGATATAGTAGGATTAATGAACAAATAGCGAGTAGCAAATGAAATGTAGGAGAAGTACTGAAGGGGAGATTGACCAAGTAACAAAAAAGGTACACAGTGTAATTGGGAGTAGACGTGTACTGCAAATAATGTGTTATTGTAATAATATGTTAATGGTGGCACCGGATACAGAAATGTGAGGTACACCATTACATGTAAAGAAGTGCTGTGACGAAATATATATCATATCATATATCATATCATATCATATCATATATCATATAATAATAATAATAATAATAATAATAATAATAATAATAATAATAATAATCAGGCTTAGGATCCGGGATACTTTAGCAAACAATGTATGCACAACTTAACTATAAAGTTCCTTGAACATATTAGACCAGCCGCGGCGAAAATGCGACTCACGAGCACATTGTGGCTCGCAGTGCTTTTCTCTCGCTTCCTACCTACAACCCCACCCTCTTACTCACTGGAGTCAAACTCCGTTCTATTTGTATTTGTCTCTGACCTGCGAGTGGCGTATCGTCGCAATCTCTCTCGATACCATATACCTCTATAAAAAAACGAAAGTTTCAAGTAGGATGGGAGGACACATTCTTTTGCTTACAATATGATGAAAATATTAAATGTATGATTTGTTCACAAATATTACTAGGAAAACGGTTGTATAACATAAAACGGCATTATAAGTTACTACATGTTACTGATGAAACATTAAGAGGTTAAGTGTTATTATTATTATTATTATTATTATTATTATTATTATTATTATTATCATCATCATCATCATCTCTGTACGTCGATTCTTTTACAGCAGATGTACGAATAATGCGGTTAGATTTTCAATTTAAACTCACAGATTTACAATGTGACGTTAAATGAAAGCTAGATGTGAGGACTTGACAGATATTGAACTTTTCAAATCTTTGGAAAAAAATAAATATTTGAAGCTTCGTTCTTTCGCTTGCTCTGTTGAAACCATGTTCGCTGTAACTTACGTTTGTGAAAAATTATTTTCAACAATGAAAATAGTAAAAATCAAATTCAGATCACGACTGACAGACAAATACCTTCGTGATCAACTACGATTGGCAGTAAGTGACATAATTCCTGATTTTGAAACTTTGTCGCAGAGACATTCTGAAGACAGTTAATTTTAGGTTGTGATAATGTGTCCTATGTTTTCTTGTTCATTTCTTTCTTCGTTACACGTCCTAAACATTAACTTCCCCTTCGGTTGTCCGCCTCCCTCCATAGGTGCTATGCACGTTGCAGCTTACACAGTGGCTCGGCGCACCATGGCCTTTTCGCCACGGCTGTAGTAGACAGACATACTGTGAATGTAAACAACGACATAAATGTGCTGCGTTATATTCTGCTGTTAATAGTAGGCCTAAAATCTAACGGTGGAAAATGAAGTAGGATACATACCGCACAAGTTTTCATACCTCTCGGCGACGTTGAATGCGTTAGCGTTGCAATGAACAAATATGTACTGTACATAATTGCAATTAGTTCGAAAAAGCTGTTTTCTATGAGTTGAAAATGCACTGTGATGGCCTGAGTTCGTTTCATAGGGAGAGACGGAAGAATACTGTACCTCTGATCACGAACCGGATTGTACACTGACTCACAGGTAAACAAAACTCAACGCGCTATCTCACTCCATCTGTACTCCGTTGCGCTGTAATTTCACTTCATTCTTAAGTTGTCTCGGATCCTAAACCTGATAATAATAATAATAATAATAATAATAATAATAATAATAATAATAATAATAATAATAATAATAATAATAGTAATAATAGTGATAATAATACGGATAGTAGTAGTAGTAGTAGTAGTAGTAGTAGTAGTAGTAGTAGTAGTAGTAGTAGTAGTAATAATAATAATAATAATAATAATACTATAGAGAAACTGATTGAATATTACGTCCTAGTGCAGCAATGAAGAGAGCTATTAAACTCCAAAAACTGAAATCAGCCTTACATCATCGTCATAAAGAGAAAGATTACATAAATAAAAGTAAGGAAGCCAGCGATCTAGTGGCGAACGAAATAGCTCGTCCTCTTAAGTCTTCCAACGAAGGAGAGTTTTATAAAAGCATAATGATCGAGGTGACTGAAATAATTTGTTCAATGAAAGTTGTTAATTAAATTAGAAAAACCGCACATTTCTCGACTAAATATCCAGAAGAGAATTCAGGAAATTTCTGATTGTGTTCATGAGGAATAATTTAAAAGGCAAAAAAATTTGTGTATATTTTTTATTGGTTCTTGGTGACAGTAGTGACATTACTGACACAGCATAGCATGCGATTTTTATTCGCGGGGTTGATGAACTCAATGTTAGTGCACGAACCACCACTGGTTGTAGTTTTCATGCCATGTACCTCTCCCCCGTCTCCTTACTTCTTAGACTGTCTCTTGCGTGTAATAACTGCCTTTCGAGTTTTGGTCAACACTGATCTAATATCTTGCCATTTACAAGTAATATTTATAAGCTACTGTACCCTTAATCCTATGATTTTATATTGGATATAGTAGTCTGCAAGTCTTTAAGTAAATTACTTCACTGTCAGGTTACTAGAAGTTTGTGGACTTCAATGGGCTCGAGGCAAGTTATGAAATAATAATCCATTATTGACAATCGTCCGCCCGTGCTCAGTCTCTGTCAGAATTTATCGCGTCACTGTATTTTCCAGTCTGCCGACAGGTGCGATACCTCTGGGAACATTTCCGACTTGTGACGAGTTAAATGCGGCACTACACTATAGACAAAACAAATGTTTCAATTTGGTAATAATAATAATAATAATAATATAATACTGTTCATACTATTATTATTACTATTATTAATTATTGTTTTTTATTAGATGTGTTTATTATTAATTGTCATTATTGAGTGTAATTAGTTACCACTGCCACCGGGAATATACCCATTTGCAGTGTGCATACATACATACATACATACATACATACATACATACATACATACATACATACATACATACATACAGGGACATCATTTTATTTTTACTTCAATTTTTATTGTACCTGAGTTTTTGTATGTACTTCACTCCCATCCCTTCTACTAATGAACTGCCCTCCACACAGAACCAAGGTCGCATATAGTACTGAGTAAGTATAGTACGTTTCAGAAATATGTTCGCATTTTCCAGTGACGAAAGAGCTTTCAATATTGAGTCATATCTTCGCACAGGTACTGTCGTCCGTTTGCCTACGTCGCATCCCGAATTCCCCCACCTACTTTTACTCTCTAAAGCTAGTGGCTGGGCTCTCTTGGCTCATTTCCGAAAACATTAATTTCTGTTGTAATATTATATAACTGTTTAAAATAACTTAAATAAAAGGCCTCGTTAAGTAATTAAGTGTCACATGTCCTGCGACAAACTTCTTGAACGGACAGTAGATAGCATGTCTGAGTAATTTTATCTTTTCGGATCGGGCAGAAGTGAATATTGAATTTACAGTACGTAAGGTACTCTTTTATAGACTAGGTACAGAATTAGTTCAGCTTGAGTTACTAGTATGAAGGACGAAACTGGTAATTGGAATTAGATGCAATAGTCTATAGTGCGATAATATGCCTGAATCCTGTATCGAAATGTACGGCCACCATTTTCAAAAAGTGTTTGAATATCCATATTATGATTATTTTTCAATTTAACTTCATTCTCTACATTGTACGCTAATGTGCTGTAGACAGTCTAATATACACTGCATAATGAATACGTTCGCATGGATAACTCAGTTCGTGAGTAAAAACACTTATTGTTAATACTGTACTGTATTTTGATTAAACAAAAACCTAATGAAAATTATCTAACTCAAACTTGCAACATTTCCTAGTTTACGTAAATGGACGAACTATTTTTCTCCCCTCTTAAACCTAGTAAAGTGATTTGTTTGTATTTTACATCAGTATCATCGAACTCCATTCGTGGAAGGGTTACCAAATGGTGTTTTCTTTTTTCAACCGTTAATCCAAAGGTATAGCCAGGTTAATATTAAAAATATTAGTAAAAATAAAATGATGTCCCTGTACATACATACATACACACACATACATACATACATACATACATACACACACATACATACATACATACATACATACATACATACATACATACATACATACCATTCAGTTGTAAGTAGTTTATGTAAATCACCTTTATTGACGGGAGATGCTAGACTTCTACGTTAAGTTTATTTATCTAGTGGGAAGAAAGCAACACTGGTTTGCATGGATTTTGTTGATCTGATGAAAATAGTTGATTTTGAACAAGTTTTCACGCCAAGTATGGAAAGAGAACTAATTTTGGCATATCATGCCAGGATTTCGCAGGATTCATTCTAATCTGTTTCAGCATATTAGACAGTTTCAGGGGTGTCATTTGTATTTTTTCCTAGCGACGGCAAGATTTTTATGAAAGATTTTGTAGGGTATATGACGTGGGGTGCTCCCTCCCTATTTCCTCTGAAATGAACTATTTTCCATACCATAAAAATCTGGATAAACTATATCATAATTCAGAAAGAAAGAAGGAACGAAAACAAATAAATAAGCAAATACGCAAACAAATAGACAAGCAAATAAACAAAAAAAGAAAAAAAAAAGACCAAATCATGAAACAAACCAACAAATAAGTAATAAGCAGGCTTCGGCCTAGGGACACAGGTTAACCAGTATGAGGTTTAGAGTACACGGAGTATAAATGACGTCATGATCCGTGTGGGTGACTCTAACAGCACAGGTGGGTCCGTAATGTGCATTATCGTTGTGGGTATCGCTGCTTGGCCGCGGTACGTGTAACAGGCTTCGGCGTAGGGACACCCGATTGAAAGTAACAACTCACGTTAATACTTTAATGGTAGACATTTATTGTCTACGCTAGGAATGTACTGTATATACTGCATCTGTACAGGGTGAAATATATTTTGTGCCGTACTATGACGGAATGTTTACATGTTGAGACACGAAGTAATTACGCGCTCCATCGCCCAGTCCACTCGACTAACACAACATTATGCCCGTGCGTTCTGAACTTCATGCGTTTCTGTGCCCAGGACCGAAGCCTGGTAATAAGTATGGTTTGGATAAAGTAGCTGTATCAGGATAGGCATTCGTGGTCCGTGCGTTTTGTTAACAAACATTAACTACTTATCGCGTGTCCCGCAGCCAGTTCACTGATGTTTTAGCTAGGGGGTGGGGAGCTCTCATCCCAGCAGTAGATTTTTAGCTAGTCGAAGAGGGTAGTGTTTACTGAAGCAAGTCAAGGCCCTATCCTATGTAGCTATACAACCTATCCTAATACAGCTACTTTATCCGAACTTTAGTAATAAATAGGGTTGAAAAAGTATTGATTATAGGCTACGCTGCATCGTACGTAGAGCTGTGTGTTTACAAAATGCTTGTTTGCATGCGCGACTAGTTACGGTAGCGACTGCTTGTACAGTCCGCTCCGTATGAATGAACTTATAATACAATTTACCTTTACAGGATTACCTATGTTTCAAATTAATTAACTCGGAACAAATATTAAATTTACGAAAAATATCATTATTGATTAAGGCAAACACAATTTCCCCATGGTCTGAATTCCGTCCTCTTTATTATTTGTTCTTTGTTGGATTTTTGTTTCGGCATTCAAGCAGGTCTACTATTTAAGACAGTCGTTGTTCACTCTCTCTGCTCCTTACAGACAATAGAGACATCCGACAACGTGAAGTATTTTGTGAACAATATATAGAAGTTATTTACTACCCTAGTATTAATACTTATCTTCAGCCCTAGTAATAAAAAAAATAAATAGATAAATAGATAGATAAATGGACAGATAGATAGATAAATATATAGCTAAATAAACAGATACATAAATAAGTAGATGAATAAATAAATAGAAAAATAAATAAATAGATAAATAAATAAATAAGAAATAAATAAAAAGAAATACATAAATAAATAAATAAATAAATAAATAAATAAATAAATAAATAAATAAATAAATAAATAAATAAATAAATAAATAAGTAAATAAATAAATCGAATAATATTTTTGCTTTGAGACATGAAACTTATTTCTTCTGATTAGCAGTTAATAGTAAAACGTAGTCTATGTAAGATTTTCGAATTAATTTTCTTAACACTGAAGTACTCGCGAACTGTTTTGTCACATTAGTACTCGAATGAGGATCAAAGTGACCCCCAAGGAAAAATACGAATTAAAATATAAAATTCATAGTTCCACGTAAACATTCTAACTCATATGAGTCATTACTTGCCAAAATGTTCTTAAGTAATAATTTGCATGTATGTACACCGCAAAAGTAACACTGTTATACTTGTTGACTGATTTGTAACATTAGTAGTCGCGTGGGAGTTAGAGTGGCACCCAATTAAAAACACGAATTAAAATATGAAATATCCTGGTTTTATGTAAATCTTCTAGCTCATATGCATAATTACTTGCTATAATCTTCTAGAGTAAGAGATTTCACGTACAGAATCACAAAATTAACACTATACTACTTGTGGAGTAATTTATGACATTAGTAGTCGCGTGGGGGTCAACAGAACCCCCAGCCTAGAAAATTTAAATTAACGCAACAAATGACAGTGATAAGCTGGAAGTTATCATGTAGTCGTATAGCCGACACTCTTTCAGGAAGGAACTGTTAAGTTGGACAATGTAGGCAACAAAAAATAATACAAACCAACATATTACACTGAGAGTCAACATGACCCCCACGCGACTACTTAAATGTTAAATACTATTGCGGGCGAAGTATAAATATTCTATTTTCTACGGGTGATGTAATGCAGAAGAGTTTTAATTTCAGAAATGAATGCAGGAATATTACCTGTAAAATCCAATTTTAAGTATAGGCTAATTTTGAACTTTATTGCACCCATGCGTGTTTTTTTAAGGGTCAACAGTAATAGCTTAGACAGCTGTCTACAAAATCCTTAAACAGGTCATCGCTTATTAAGAAAGCCTCATGGCATAGCAGAGCAAAAACAGAACTCTGTGATAGGGAAGAGTGGTCACTTAGAAATAAATTTATACAGGATGAAAAGATGCAGAGTAAAACCACAGTCTAGTATATACAGTCACGAAGCTTAATGCGTAGTAAATATGCATCCATAGATAGTTGCTAACCACTAGGATCGCTACTATCGCCTCATTACAGAGAATGCGAAATAGTACCGGCAAAGTCTATTGTTCCTAGCACCCTCACAACTCAAACTTCGTGACTGTATATACTAGACTGTGTTAAAACATTGAGCCACAGCTGAATACTAATGTTATAAATAGGCTTCGTATTCCAGCTACCTAAAAACTGATGTTAAACACGCATTGGGTATATAGTACGCCGAACACAGGTGATGCAACAGATAAGGATATAATCAAACAGGTCTCCGCTTCGTGTTCGTGGAGTACAGTCAGCTCCCGACATTCTGAAGCTACGGGCCTACTAGTAAACACATGCTTGAGCCGTGATATCCATTTTCGTCGTGATCTTTGCAGTGAATGTGCATTTCTTTTTTCTTTTCTATTTTTCTGATTTTCTGTTTTCTGTTTTTCTTAAGCTAGTACGTGCACTACACCCATGCCCAAGGCGGGACTCGAACCCACAACCTTTCGGACCAAGCGATAGAGACATGCCGTGCCCCTACCGCTTGAGCCATCCAGATCGGCATTCGTATGTTACGGAACTTGAACATATGTGGGTGTCACTTGAAATGATTTTATATTGCAAGAATTTTTTTTCAATAACACATGATGTTATTTGTGCATGATTTAGTACAAAAATTCCTATTGTCTGATATTTTTCGTGTTTCATTAGGATATTGCATATGTCGCTCATCACTGAAAACCCACTAATTTTCTATGTATTTTCTAGAAATCCCCTGAAATGTAGATTATTTAATTTATTAATTGGGATGTTGGCACTGAACATCATGGTAAGCTACACAAATCCACGTTGAACGTCGAATTAATATCCTAATAATTTTCAGATTTTGATGGTACTCATTCTCATGGATTACATTCAACACACTTTCGTGCCTTTTGATATAATTGCAGTGTCTTTCAGTGCACTGTTTTTTTGTCACTTTTAGTTTTATTTTACACAATGTATATGTAATGGTTTCTATACTGACAGTGAAAATATTATTAGAAATATACTGAACTATGCCGTGCAATATTACACGCTTAAGCGTCTTACCTAAGGCATTTTATCTCTGCAATGAACCTTCAATCAGTCACAAAGATGTAGTTATTTAAATAATACTACTAGTAAGAGCAGTGATCGATAAGATTGCTCATTATGACTGCGTCCCGGCTTCGACTTATTATAGCGAAAGGCAGAGCGTGCATAAATATTTTCTATACTAACATATCTATACCTGTGCTGTGACGTCACATATACTTCGAATCAAGCAACTTCATTCCAGCTTATAGGTAGCTGAATTACGAAGCCTAGTTATAAACTAATGCATGGAATGTGACTTGTGTGAAGACACGCAATAACGCCATCTCTCCTGACTGCGGGTATGATGGTGTCGAAATTGCCTATAAAATTAGTTGCGTCGCGCGGCATCTCTCAGCAATATCTCGGCATCGAAAGCAGCTACAGACCTGTGCTACAATACATTTGATTTCTAATAGCGAGTTCTGCAATATTACGGTGATAATAGACACTTACGACATACTCTGCGCAAACCACAGAGAAAAATCTGTGAACTGGGACTAATTTTGGAATATTGCATGCCCTTAATTAAATACTCCTCTTATCATAGACCTATAATCTCAATTTGTAAACCGAAAGAAAAATAAAACATCCACACCAACATAGCTATAGTTTGAATCCCCAAACTGGTTGACATATTCTGCGTGCCAGTGCATTCCTGAAATAGCGCTGATTTTTTTCTGACATAGGACTGCCGGAAACAAATATTTTCATGAGACTCTAGAAACCGGTCACATAGAGTGTAACAAAAGTATGTCAAAGCTTTAGGGAAACATTTCTCACATTTAGAATGAAAATATGATACACGAACGTGGGTTTGGAAGCGTTTTATTTCCTAGTTAGATGTATTTATCTTCAATAAAGTCTGCTCACATTGAATAATGCTCAAGATATTTTTTGTGTGGAATGCATCACATTTATTGTGTACATTACATATCATACTAGAACACTGAACACTAGAACTGTGGGAACACTGAGAAACAAAATGTAAGTTACATTACTCATACTCGTAATTACATTTTAACCTGCGGTAAACAAGAGCGTGTGTGGCTTCAGATTTGATCTCTAATATCCTAAATTACTGATTTTACGATACATTGCTAAATTTAAAAACTGATAGCTCTAAACAACTTAACTCACAGTCGTCATTATTTCTTCATTTATATCGTATTTATCAGTCTATAGCTTCAAACTTCCAGAGCATAATCCTAACATTCTATACAATCTACAGGGACATCATTTTATTTTTACTAACATTTTTAATATTAACCTGGCTATACCTTTGGATTAATGGTTCATAGCCGGAAACACCGTTTGCTACCCCCTTTCACGATTGAAGTTCGAAGATTCTGGCGTTAAATACAGACAAATCACTTTACTAAGTATAGGAGGGAAGAAAAGTAGTTCATCCATTTAAGTAAACTAGGAGATATCGTAATTCTGAGTTTGATAATTTTCATTAGGTTTTTGTTTAATCAAAATACAGTACAGTATTAACAATAAGTGAGGAGTTCGCGGGAAAAACGATGAATGTCACAGCTTTGTTAAAGTTGATGTCATTATCTAATTCAATGGATCACTACGAAATTTAATGTTGTTCTTATGAAAAATGGTAAAAAGGAGAATTATCACCACGAATACAGTAACCCTTTCCTTTATTTTCTATAGAAACAGCACTACATCTTGCAATTATAGACTCAATTAGATCATTATCTAATCCTTAACAGAAATGTGACATTCATCGTTTTTCCCGCGAACTTTTCAAGTGTTTCTGCTCACGAACTGAGTTATACATGCGAACGTATTCATTATGCAGTGTATATTATACTGTCTACAGCACATTAGCGTACAATATAGAGAATGAAGTTACATTGAAAAATAATCATAATATGGCTATTTAAACACATTTTAGAAAATGGTGGCCGTTCATTTAGATACAGGCTTCAGTTCTTTTGTGCATATTATCGCACTATAGATTATTGCATCTAATTCCAATTACCAGTCTTGTCCTTCGTACTAGTAACTCATGTTGAAATAATTCTGTACCTATTATATAAGAGAGTACCTTACGTACTGTGAATTCAATCTTCACTTCTGTCCGACCCGCACAGATAAAATTACTCAGACATGCTATCTACTGTCAGTTACTCAGGAGAAGACGAGCGGAAAGAATGTGACCTTCTTGACTATCGCTGTTGATTATTATAAACATCGCTCAGATAAGCATCGCAGTAGCCAGGTTATTACTCGTGCAGGAAACATGAATAACAATGCGTATGGAAATTAAAGCTAAGTTGAACGGAAGTAGACCTAATGTTTTCGCTTACTGCAGTACAAATATTGCACGTGTTGTCGTACGTTATCTCTTCACTTCCCTTCCTACCCAGTCCGCTCTCGTCTTCTGAGTCACCGACAGTACTGTCCGTCCAAGTGGTTATGTCGCAGGATGGTAGAAAGGAGGGAAATCACGTGACAGTTAATTACTTTTGTTTAAGTTATTTTGAACAGTTGCGGGTGAGGGAATTCGGGATGCGACGTAGGCAAACGGACGACAGTACCTGTGCGAAAATATGATTCAATATTGAAAACTCTTTCGTCACTGGAAAACGCGTACATATTTCTGGAACGTACTATACTCACTAACTCAATACTGTTTGTGTTTACTGCGACCTTAAGGCGACTTTGACTTATATGCTTGGTTCTGTGAGGAGAACAGTTGGAAGTATACTAGTAGAGAGGGTGGGAGTGAAGTACATTCAGGTATAATAAAAATTGAAGTAAAAATAAAATGATGTCCCTGTATAAGCGACTATTAATAATAAGATGCACAACTTTTTAACAAAAAAAATGTTCATTTTCGTTCATTCAACATTTTATGCCAAAGAGCAGGTCTTTCATTGCAAACCCAGCATTATTCAATTTTATAATTTTTTATGCCTTACTAGACCTTCAACTCGAGGAAGAAATATTAGTTAACAGTAAAATGTTACGAATTTAACAACAATAATATAATTAATCTAAATAACAGTGTAGTTAAACTAAATTAACATTTCTGTAGGTACGAGGTATCACTTCTTAGCCATCGAATATGTCCATTTTGTAAGGCTCATTCCTATACATACCTACAAATTGAAATACTGAAGAATGTTGCTTAGTATATACCCTTATCAGGTAATTGTGTGTGTAATATTACTGTTGCAGCACGAAACGGCTCAGTTTTTACAAAAGCAACGGTTTGGTGCCAATTCTACCTGGGAGTTTTCGCCCAGGAGCAGTTTCATCCTCGGAACAGTCGTTCATTTGATAATTTGCCCAAAATTATGAATCCAAAAGAAAGTTCAAACAAAGAAAATTGTCCTAAATCTACAATCCCCTTTTTTATGTATTACATGTATGTATTAACTTTTTCATTTCGTAGTTGTGTCAAACACCATAATTTACATTGCAATATTATGACCGAAAGCATGGAGATATCCAATAGTATTACCATCATCTTTGTAATCATCATACCGGGATGCAATGTTGTGCAGCCTATCATTCAGGTTCTGGTACTTCCTTCTTTTTTGGTTCTCTCATTCGACGGGACAGCTTTCGTAGATGAGATATCGAAGCAAATATTATTCGATCAAAATCGTCTTCAGCATCACTGTCATGGTAATCAAGACTACGAAACGTCAACAAATTGTTCACCACTTGTTATTCGGAATTCTTGCGGTAAAGCATGAAGATCTGATAGTGACTTTGGGTTTGAGGGATATTTCCTCTAACGTTTTTATTGATGTTTCTTTTTAGTGACTCACGCAAAGGAAGGAACGAGAGCACTCCTGATGGTACACCCTACGGCTCATGTTGAATAATTTGCGCTCGGCCCGCAACAGGCTCATTCTCTGCATCTCTCTTTAGCCTAATGCAACGCCTCAGGACTTCCATTTCCTCTACCGATGGTGGATGATCGTGATCAAAAACAGGCTTCAAAACCTGTACAACGTTAGCATACGGTGCTGTAGTAATAGCCCGTTTCGTGCAATTTGGTTTTCTTCTACAAACCCAATACAATGTAGTTCTCTTAGAATTTTTTGAGTGCAAGTTTTATAGATATCCTATGTGGACCAAAATCATTCCAATCCTTTCACTTTGTATAATTTCTCCCTGGTCGCCTATTAGACCTGATTTATAAGCAAATGCGAATTTAAAACTGATACAAAATAGACATATTACCATGCTTATGGATATGGGAATATTGTTGGGTGAATGTTCTTAGGTTTAGGGTAAGAATGGAATATGTTGGGCGAATTACCTTTGTACTAATATTCTTGGATGACTTTTTTGGGTGAAATATTTTGGGTGAATTGTCCCTTGTGTGAAATATTCATGGATTAAATGGCCGGACCCTAAAGCAACATGTAGAATAATAACGATGTTTGTTCTAACACTGATCTTTGTACCAACATCAGGCACGAAACATTCTTTCCTCAAGAGAGTGGTAAAAATCATTATCTAAATGTGAAGCACACTTGACTTTACAGAAAACGTTTTTATTTCAGAAGTATCTGTTCGAGTAAAAGAGTTTAAGTCATTTTTTTGTGCAAATTGAGTTTTGTTCCCCAGGTGAATACTCAAGTTAAATTCTATAAGTTGGTGTAGAAAAAACAAAATAATACTATCATTTGGTGTATGTTACTTATGTAAAAATGATTTGCAATAAGTGTCTAAAGTTTAATTTTAATTTACATCAAAACTCATCTAGAGTCAAAAGGAGGACAGCAATGGCCAAGGAACCTTTTAATAGAAAAAGAAGCATCTTCTGCGGATATATGGAAAAAGAACTAAGGAAGAGACTAGTGCAGTGCTTTGTGTGGAGTGTGGCTTTGTATGGGGCAAAAACATGGATATTACGATGCAGTGAAGAGAAACGAATAGAAGCATTAGAAATGTGGATATGGAGAAGAAAGGAGCTTGTGAAGTGGAGAGACAGAATAAGGAATGAAGCTGTGTTGGAAGGAGTCGGTGAAGAAAGATGATGCTGAAACTGAACAGAAAGAGAAGAAGGAATTGGTTGGGTCACTGGCTGAGAAGAAACCGCCTACTCAAGGATGCACTGAAAGGAATGGTGAACAGGAGAAGAGTTCGGGCCATAAAATGATATCAGATGATAGACCACATTAAGATATGTGGATCATATGTGGAGACCAAGAGGAAGGCATAAAGTAGGAAATATTGGAGAATGCTGGGTTTGCAATGAAAGAATTATGTATGGGGAAGACTGTTATACGTTTAGCATAGTGTAGGCCTACCTTTGAACGTTTTTTGAGTTTTAATTTATGCTGCTATGTAGAGGACTCAAACTGAAGTAGATTGTAGAGAAAGACGCTAAGTAGCTCTGGTCGTAGTTTGTTTGATTTACTGCAAAATGTGAGTTCTATTGTCAAAGGAATTTTTAGCACCAAAAGTAAACATTTCGTTCTTTGATATATGTTTTGTTACCTTTGAACACAAAACATCTTGTACCATGGAACATGTTCCAAAGTGCACGATGCTATAGGTTTTTGTTTTTCTTTTATTTTAAGTAAGTAAATCTCGAGTTAAGAGGCCCAATTGATCCAGATGCCTTGAAGAAAGCTGTTGAAGCAGTTATTGCTCCTCCAGAAAATAAAATCTAAATCAGAGAAGCCTGCTCTGGTTTATGATGGCAAATATATTTTAAATATGATTGTCAGTTTTTACAGGTATATTCCCACCTATATTCCATGTGTTCCAACTTCTAAGAAGGTATGTTGCAAGGTACATGAACCTGTTATACCTTTGAACACATTATATATCCCTTCATTTTATTTTTCCATCCTTAACAGATCTGTAAAACAGGAAAATATACACAGGAAGTTGTAAAGGAAACTTCAATAAATATTTTAAGCATTTATTCATTTGACAATTGACAGTTATTCAAGTGAACCTTCAAGTATTAATATAAGTGTTCCCCAAGGCACAGTTCTAGGTCCTATTTTATTTTTAATATATATTAATGACTTATTAAAATTTGACTTACAACAATACAATTGTGTTCATTATCCTTATGCAGATGACACAGTTTTACTTTTTGATAGAAAAAAGTAGTATGATACATATAATAATTCAAATAATGGACTTAAATTAATAAAAAAATGATTTGACATAAATTATATTTCTATCAACGAAAATAAAACCATATTTTTATCCACTCTCATTATCTGAAAAAAAAAATTAACAAACCTCCTACATCTATATTAAGTATTAAATTATATAATTCTGATTGTTGTCTTATAAAGTGTACATTTCCGATTATTAAGGAGTCCTCTGAAGTTAAGTATTTAGGCATAATTTTCGATATAATTTATAATGGAACCAACACATTAATTACCTTTGTAATAAATTACGTAAAATAATATATTATTTTGTTTTATTGAGGAATTACTTGTCAATAAGTTTATTACGCACAATATACTTAACTTTATTTCACTCGGTAATTATGTATGGAATTATGGGATGAGGAAGCTCATTTAAATCCAATTTTAATCCACTTTATTTGTTACAGAAGAAAATAATTAAAATATATCTTCATAAACCTATTGATTTTCCATCTCAAAAATTGTTTTTAGACTTTAATGTTCTTAACATAAGACAAATTTATTATATTGCTTGAATAAAATTCATACATAAAAATCGAAATAATTTTGAATTGTATTCTCATAGTTATGAAACAAAAGGTATGAATCCTTTAAGATTGTTCGAACCAAAATGTAACACTGTTACAGTATACAATCATAGTACATAGTAATTTAGGCCCAAGAATATAGAACAAATTTATATTTAAATATCGTAATCTTGTCAATTCTAATAGTTCTAGTATTAAATTTAAAAGTTATGTATGGATTTAATAAAAATTGAAAAATTGTAAATTTGAATGTATAGCCTATTTGTAACTGCATAGTAGACATAAGACAAATTGTATTATATACTTATTAATTTCAATTCAGGAATCCGCCCCTGGGCACGAGTTCTACTCTTTCAGGGGCAAGCTAAAGTTTTTCTGTATATATTACATTTTATGTTACAATTATTAGCAAAAAAAAAACAAAAAATAAATAAATAAACAAATAAACAAACAAATAAATAAATACTAAATAATTAAAATAATTAGATTTCCCAAAATTAAAAAAAAATGTGAAAGTGTTTAAAAGTACAACAGTCTCCCATGTTTGTAACTCATATAGCTGGTTATAGTAACAATAATAAAAAGTATAGAATTTTTTTATTTTAGTAGTTTTTTACGACGCTTTATGAACAGCTTAGGTTATTTAGCCTCTGAATGAGATGAAGATGATAATGGCGATGAAATGAGTCCGTGGTCCAGCACCGAAAGTCACCCAGCATTTACTCATATTGGGTTGAGGGAAAACCCCGGAAAAAATCAACCAGGTAACTTGCCCCGACCGGGGATCGAACCCGGGCCACCTGGTTTCGCGGCCAGACGCGCTAACCGTTACTCCACAGGTGTGGACAATACTGGTCACATGATATATTATACTATTGGCCCTGCAGTAACTTATATCTAGCAGTCGAAAAGGATAGCTACACTAACAATGACTTTCTATTGTTACAGGATGGTTTGTTCACAGAATTGATCTATTTCAGTCTAATTAACTTATTTTTATGAATATTCTGAAGATGGTAAAAAAAATTATACACAGATGGAATTTCTAATGGTGATTTTTGATTGTCAAGTCATACCTGAAACGAAAGTTATCTATTTTATAGTTCTTGTTCAGAATGTTATTAGTGGATTTCGCATACCTAAATTATGCATATCGAAGGGACGATTTTTGCTATGGCAATCGACATCAGATTCTCAGAACGAAATGTTGTATCCACTTGACTGCGCGCTGCAGCACGGACAGTAACTTTTTAACTCGGTTTTATTATTATGTTACAAACTTATCTGTCACTTCCCTAGTCAGTTCGTCCGTTTTTCATTCATCGCTTAACAAAAATCCAATACCAGCATGAACTGGAGATAAAAAGAGGGGTGGCGGTGGGGACACGTGATGTGGGTCAAATGAACTGAGTACAGAGGCAGTTTACTAATCATGCAGTCCGCAGAAATAGGTCCTGGAATGGACGACTCACTGGTTAACAGTTACCAACTTCCTTTATGCAAATACAAGCAATTAGCCCAATACAGCATCAGTGCAACCGTCAGCTGCCGTGAAAAGTGACAACTTCGGCTTCGTGTCCTCTGCATGCGGTGTTGTCAAACTTCACGTTTCGGCTTCCCACACTACAGCTGCAATCATGCGCTTTGTTGCTCTATCAGTCAATTTCAAAGATTATACACATTTGATTTTTAATTAAATATATGTAACGTCATCCATATTCCATGAGAATATCTATGCAAAACTCGATAAAGTAAGGTCCATTCTACGCCACTCCCCTTACTCTCCCTATCTCTCTTATGCTCTCACCTCTTTCCCCAAAGTACGACAAACGTTCTAAAATTGAGATTAACAAGATGATATACAGTATGTCTACTACAGAAGGTTTTACACGACATCCAGCAATTTAATTTATCGTAATATGCGCCAGGTTTTTAAGGCAGGGGACTCTGGGTTTAAATCCCGCTCTCTCCTGAATTTATAACTTGTGTTATACCCGCGTCCCAAACAACACAGGGGTTTTCTCCGGGTACTCCAATTTCCTTATGACAGTGATGTCAAAGCAAGCAAATTTTTCTGACCTTGACGTCGTGCGCGGGCATCAAGGAAGGAGGACGAGTTGTGTATATGAATAAGCAGCCTGTAGATTAACGGTCGTACTAATAAAAAATCTATATACAGACGTTTAACTGTCTTATACAATAAGTAGCTCTTTTATACGTCTTGTGTAAATTTCTTACTAATAATCACTACATACGTCGTATATAACAGTACAACTGTTACACAGCTACGTCATAGTTTCGTCATTACTTCGTTACGAAAGGTAATAGAATATCTGAGGTTCTCTATTGCAACTGGTAGAGCGCTCTAGTGTGGCGTGTTAAGTATCGATAGTGCAACAGGCTCTAATCGTTACCGCACTATATTTTGGTCAAAGAGCACAAGCTACAGCAATATTATTCTAATTATTCTGTGCTCTTTGGTTTGTTCTTCTGTGGTTACAAGGCAACCATCATCATAAAATGACAATCGATAGGAACAGCTGTTAGAAGGGCGGCCATTTTTTCTCTATATACAACTTTAAACAAGGCGTTTCGTGTATATAACTACTGCAAAGCAATTCCCATTGAATAGTTACAACCTGTTTATACATCCATCGCTTATGCATGGTTTATTAGTGAAGTTTTCTGTCTCAGCTCTGCATAAGTCTCGTATAAAAACTGTACGCGGTTTATTAGTAAGACTGTTAGAAAACAGGTTATTTCATATAAATTAGGTTATTTTATGTAAAATTAGGTTATTCTATGTTTTATTATTAATTGTAATTATTGTGTTAAATTGTATTGAGTATTCTTATTGTATTGTGTATATAATTGTATTGTATATTGTATAATTGTATTGTGTATTGTTTATATTGTGTATACCACTGCCACCGGGTGCTTGCCCACTTGCAGTGTACATACATACATACATACATACATACATACATACATACATACATACATACATACATACATACATACATACATACATACATACATACATACAAAACAGTAGTGCTCAAACTTTAAACGAAACGTAAAATTTTATGTCACTTTTATATATGTCTTCTTTATGTTTGATATTTTATTTATTATTTGTAAAACAAAAGTACTAACACCAATTTCTTAATATTGCATTTGTTTTTTAAATGTTAATAACATACTAAAGAGTTAAGAAACAATATTTGCATACATTCCATAGTATGTACAATTATACTATAATAAGTGAATGAAACACATCATTGATAAAGAAAGTGATATTCCAAGAGAGAGAGAGAGAGAGAGAGAGAGAGATTGAGTATGACATGGTAAGTTGGAATTGATATTAGTGGTATCTTTAGCTTTATAAAAATAATCAAACTAATCAAAACAATATTACAGTACAAAGCAAAGTTACCTATGTACTGTATATGTTTTAAGTGTAACTAAAATTTACATAACAAAACTCTTATCGAATTATGTATTTAAGGTGATATTGGTGCGCAACTTCCTACCATCAGAATATTAAATTATTTTCTCGAAATCTGCTGAAGCTATAAATCTGATGTTTTTACAACACATGGGTACATATATTTTGTTTATGATGTAGCAGTAGTTGCTTTGTTAATTCATTTCCTTACAAATATTTTCTATGCGAATATTTTCAATACACTATCTTCAATATTACGTATTTACGATATATTAGATTTACGGAAACATTGTTGCAGTACCTTTAAGGCTACTAAATAAACATATCTGAAAATTTCACTTTTCTGTAAAAATTTTGAGAAAGTATTCATTTTGAATAAAAAAGTAAACTTCTGAAAAAATGAGCATTAAGATTAAAACTTACTATCTTATAATGCACTCATAGGCCTACTTCTCAGACAAATATAAAAATTAACATGGATAATGCACTCATAGGCCTACTTCTAAGACAAATATAAAAATTAGCATGGATAGAGTTTTAATAAGCTTTCTTCCCTTTATCCTTGAGTCAGTGCTGTCCACCCCTGTATATACCTCGACCAAGCAGCATATACGTACTACCTCCACAGTCTAGTATATACAGTCACGAAGCTTGATTTGTGAGGTTGCTAGAAACAATAGACTGTGCCGGTACTATTTCGCATTGATTGTAATGACGCGATATTAGCGATCCTATGGTTAGCAACTATCTATGGATGCATATTTCCTACGTATTGAGCTTCGTGACTCTGTGCTACCTCCTTCGTCTGTCTCTTTCCTTTCCGTTGTAAAGCGCTCAGGCTCTTCTGAGCTCTAAAGCGCTCGCATGCACCTATGGGCATTATTTGACATAACTGCGTTATGATATCGCAACAAATCTGCATCATCATCATCATCACCATCCAGTACAACACTAAAGTGGACCAACCGATTGTGGTGCACTCGGAATATAGTCCAGGGGGTCGGGATCTCATACTGCAGGGAAAAACACAGTGGAAACCTCTCTCCACTCTTTGTTCGTGTACACAACACTATGTCAATGAACATCCGTACAGTCATTGTTTACATCAGTAACGTAGCATTATCATCTGAAAATGTAATGACATTAAATATTACTAATTGAGCATTATCTTTATTATCTGTACTTTAATCTAGTGTCAAGGAGTACCACTTCATAGTTTGTAATTTATTCATTAATTGTGCCTCTACATCAGAACTAAGTACCATTATTTTGTCCCCAACTGTGTGAGGTGACAGACTGATGCACTTGAATTGTTCGACTATGTTAGAGCTAACATCTTCTGTACCTAAAAGTAAACAGTCTTTAACATTCTCTCCCACTGAGAATGGTTTGATTCTATCCGCAATATACTGTATATTGAAATGCGGTAGCTGGCACGAATCAATTTTTTGCTGTGGTTTGTTCACTATCTTGTGCGATTTTTTCAGTATTTTGGCTTTTTAGACTTTCTAACAACTCGTCCCCTATAATAGATAACAAATTCTTATGTTGATACATAGTCGTATAGAATTACATTACGCTAATCCTTAAATTTAATAAGTAAACAATCATTTGACGCAGCTAAATATTAACTGATAAGTTAATTCCGTACTTTATTACATGTTTATTTTATTAGAGTTACAGTAACTCTACAGAAATAACATTTCATAAATAATACTTAAAATTATACTTTTTACTTACTTTTTGGTATGCATCGTATTGAAGTGTCGTCTGATGTTAAAATGTGCAATAAAGCGAATTGGTACACAATCTATCAAACAAAACGCTTTTTCCTTTGATTCTGTTCACCACATAAATAATCTAATTCCCATTTCTTACGGAAAGAATATTTTCTCTTTGGCTGTGCCCTACTCCTTAGGTAAATTAGTACATCACTGATTGCTTCAAAACTATGTAATGTTACGTAAACAGTGCGCGTAGCGGGAGAGTTTAAGAGAGTGGTAGAAGGGGTAACGGAAGGGAAATACTTTATGCACTTTTTGAGTGCCAGCTCGCGGTCGCTGGAATAGTCTGAAGAACTGAGTGCTCTATGTTTCTCGACACTAGCGACATATATGAGCACGCTCGTAGAATAGGGGCGAATAATGACAAGTGAAGGACACTGTCATTGAAGAAAAAATATCGGTCAATGTAGAGCAGCGGTGGCGAAAATGCTATCGTGCGCCGAGCCACTGTGTAAGCTGCAACGTGCATAGCACCTATGGAGGGAGGCGGACACCCGAAGGGGAATTGAAGCAACTGTCTGACATTAACGGTTTTTCATTTTCTTTACGTCAAGCACTTAAATAAAATTATATACAGTACAAGGCTACAAACTAATGTTTAGTATGTGTAGCGAAGAAAGAAATGAACAAAAAAACATAGGACACATTATCACAACCTAAAATTGTCTTCAGAATGTCTCTGCGGCAGAGTTTCAAAATCAGGAATTATGTCGCTTACTGCCAGTCCTAGTTGATCACGAAGGTATTTGTCTGTCAGTCGTGATCTAAATTTGATTTTTACTTTTTTCATTGTTGAAAATAATTTTTCACAAACGTGAGTTGTAGCGAACTTGGCTTCAACAGAGCAAGCGAAAAATGAAGCTTCAAATATTTATTTTTTGACAAAAAGATTTGAAAAGTTCAACATTTGTCAAGTCCTTACATCTAGCTTTCATTTAACATGACATTGTAAATATGTGAATTTAAATTGAAGATCTAACCGCATTATTCGTACATCTGCTGAAAAAGGATCGACGTACAGCGATAATGATGATGATGATGATGATGATGATAATAATAATAATAATAATAATAATAATAATAATAATAATAACAACAACAATTAACCTTTTAATGTTTCATCAGTAACATGTAGTAACTTACAATGCCGTTTTATGTTATACAACCGTTTTCCTAGTAATACTTGTGAATAAATCATACATTTAATATTCTCATCATATTGTCAGCAAAAAAATGCGTCCTGCCATCCTACTTGAAACTTTCGTTTTTATAGAGGTACAGTTTCCCTGAAAAAGGATGAGACGATTGAATATTCCTAAATCTCAGATGTAAGACACTGCGCATGATCGGAGACCAGAGCACTGATACACAAGATAACGAATATTGAGTTACTTAAATGCAGACTATTTGGTTTGTTACTAGCGTCGTTCCGAAATTCACTTCAAAAACTGCAAAAAAATATGATAATATAACGTAAATAAAACATAAATATATACATAAATCGTGTAGTTAAATCGACAATGGACCTTCATGACTAGATCGACACTCCGCACAGAAAGGAAAGCTTTCATGTCGTTTCAATAGCTCAGACGGTAAGACTTCTGCGTGTTGTGTAGAAGAGTGCGAGTTCGATTCTTAGTCTACACAACGATTTTTTTTGTCTAAATAACGTTGAAATAGCTAAGTAACGTTGAAATAGAGTTTTACAAAGTCCTGAGATTAAGCAAACAATACAAAATTACAAGTTATAATAATATAAACTTTAATCTAATGAATGCATTTATACACACAAACATATACAAGTAAATGCATATATATTAAAAACTAGCAATTAAAATGAAATTATAAAATATATATAATAATAGACAAACTTTTACAAAGATTTAGAGTCTTTAGGCTATGTCATTTCTTGAGTAATTATTACAATATTTTATTAATAGCTCTCCCATATGTGTAATGTGTAAGAAATGCACTCGCACAAAACAATTTTTGTTAAAAGTGTGCTTTGGATTATTTCATTCTCACCCCTTCAGTTAATTTTAACTATTTTATCTAAGTGTTTGCAATAGTGTTTCATTTAATGTGCATTCAATTTTATTCATGTTATGATTGAATGAAACAGCACTGTTGCAGTTATTGACTAATTACATGTATTAATACTAATTATTAAATGCATCTGTTAAGTAACCAATTGCAGTATCTTTTGCAAAATCTTGAATGTTTAAGTTGTCAATAATATTTCTGTACTATATACTATAATACGTTAAGAGAATTTGGAATAGATTTGGGAGCGTCTACTTTATAATCATTGGTCTTAATGAAAAAATATTATCTTTCTTAGGATATCTACAAGTTTAAATTTAATAATATTCCCAATAGGTTTAATTGCATTATCTGAATTTTGTACTTTTCTATTCTAATATATTCTATTTCCCTCTTTCACAAATTTTGATAAATTATACTGTACTTCTTGCAATATTTAAGAGGATCATTACATTGCAGCTCATTACATAGAGATTCTTCTTTTTAATACACGAGATTTTTAAGTCCCTGCGTTATCTACATTTTTTTTTAAATTTTGAATTTTTTCACAACATTGAGTGGAGAACATCCACTGAAGTGATTCTGAAATTAAGTGAAAGATACAATACATTTACTCTTAATATCAGTAGTACCAGTATCATATACGTTTTTCCAAGATTCATTTTATAGACATAAATGTAAATAATCACTAGATACAGCATTTACGACCCTTTCTTAGTTTTTAAATTAATATTTTGAAATTGTTCAGTGACATTGGAAACACTTAGGATTTGTTTAACATGTTCAGACAAGCCATTGATTATAGGTTCTGTCGAATAGGAATTCAGTCTAATTCTGTGTAGAAAACATTTATCAATGGCTGTGCTACTTCAGTTTGTATGCTGTGGGAAAATGACTCTACGACTAAGGTTTCAGTTTCAAGGAGTGAATTTAATTTACTTTTACGGAAAAGTTCCGAGAGATAATCTATGTTTATGTCACTACAGATCACAAATTCCATATGAGATTTCTAAAGTATTTTCTTTACAAATTCAGTGTCACTACAGATGACAAATTCCATATGAGATTTCTAAAGTATTTTCTTTACAAATTCAGTGTTGGCTATAAATATTAATAAATAATGTAAGAAATACGAATGATTGTAGTTATAAGTCTGATTTACATTATAAAAAGCAATAAGTTACATTCCTCGGCAATATTCGAACTTTCGATGTTTGGTTTTGCCGTCGAACGCACAACCACGGACCTATTCAATGCTTATGTTAATAACCTACAATTTAGCTGTATCAATGTGGTGACATACCTTGGGGTTTGTTTACTTAATGTAATTAGATTTAATTTGATTAGTTTCGCAACAATTGGACTTCCTGTTATATCCTGTTATTTAGATATTTAATTTAGGGTTGATTTATTAACTCTTACTATGCAAGATGCCTCTTATTTCAATAATTCTATATCACGTTAAATAGTCATTGTCTACACTAAAGTATTATTGTCATCCCTCATTTCTCATCGTAATGGCGAACCGACGTGGCATGAGACAGCGAGTTATAGTTCTAATTGAGGCTGGATATGGGGCTAGATCTGCTGGCCGTTTGGTCGTTGTTACTGGAAGTACAGCCGCGAGGTGGGTTCATCGTTACCAAAATTTAGGAGAGGTCAAAAATCGCCCTATTCCTGGGCGTCCGCGGATTTCTTCATTGGAAGAGGATGCTCTCTTATTCGAGACAGTTCGACAGGACCCCTTTCTGACTGCTAACGAAATAAGCGCAGCATCTAACATTCCCGGCTCTTCACAGACTGTGTTCAGCAGGTTGAGGAACCGCGGTATTAGGAGCCGGAGGGCTGCGCAAATGGAAATATTGGGGGAAGCACAAGCTGTCGACCGTCTTGCCAATCGCTACCAATCGAGTGGATTTCGATTGGAGAAATGTAATTTTCTCCGACGAAACAACCATCTCGAGTGATTACGAAGGTCCTGTCCGTGTCTATCGTGAGGATGGTCTCCGACATGACCAGCGCTCTGTGCACCGACGTGAAAGATCGGGGCGCTTTAGCATATCGTGTGGGGGGTGGATGTCTTACGATGGACCTGGCGTTATAGAACGAATCGATGGCCGGTTTAATGCGGGAACTTACAAGCATATTCTGGAAAATATATTCCTCCCCTCCGCCCGAGAACGTTTTCCCGAAGGAACATTGCTGTTCCAGCAGGATAATCATCTCGTGCACTATGCTGCAAGCATTCAAAGATGGTTTCAAAGGAGACCCGAGATCGAAATCATTAATAGGTCTCCGAAGTCATCTGATTTGAATGTCATCGAAAATTTATGGGCGGAATTGAAAAAGAGAAGAATAGCCACCTATGCCCACCGACGCCCTCGAAATCGAGACGAATTGTGGGATCAAGTTGTTGACACCTGGGAAGATCTCGCCGGGGATCAGAACTTATTCCACAATCTCGTGACGTCCATGCCGGATCGACTTAGAGCTGTAATAGAAGCTGATGGCATGTGGACAAGATTTTAAGTTAACAGGTCTCTTTTTGTTTCTTATGATTTTTGTTTGAGGAAGAATACTTTTAACATCCAAGTAAGATTTATTTATTTTGACGAGGTTCAGCCCACTTGTAAGACCCAGAAATTGGGCTTAAATTATTCCATATTTTTCTACAAATTAGACAGTCGAGGATCTCTGAAAAAATTAATTACACCTCAATAAAAAAAAAGTTTTAACCGGGATCGAACACGAGACGTTTCGGTTATACATTGGAACCGACACGCTACTATATGAGCTACCGAGACAAGACAGTGACAGCAGCAGTCCAGAATGAGATCCCTTAGCTGGCATTTGCCATTCGGTACAGTGAAGCAATGATATTTTGTGACTCGAGCTATGTTGTGAAATCCTGGCCTTAAATGGTAGTATTCTTCGTGATCCTTATTCTGGTCCTTGTCCTTGTTGTGGTCCTTGTAACATTTCTTTACTATTTGTCATGTTACGTATCGTTACGCGATATCGAGTGAACCGCGCTGTAGAACTTTAACTTCCGACGACCAAGAATCGTCTCATTCTTTTTAAGGGTAACTGTACATGGTTTCGAAAGAGACATTGCGACGATACGCCACACGCAGGTCAGAGACAAATATACATGGAACGGAGTTTGACTCCAGTGAGTGAGAGGGTGGGGGTTATAGGTAGGAAGCAAGGGAAATGCACTGCGAGCCACAATGTGCTCGTGAGTCGCATTTTCGCCGCGGCTGATGTAGAGTATCCACCGCCCACTGAACGAATAATATTGGTTAAACGAGCGACTTCTGCCGATTTTGGAATAGACACCGACGCGGTTAGGTTAGGTTAGATTATATTAGATTAGATTAGGTTAATTTAGGCTTTTATTATACTAAATGTTTAGGATTAGTTTAAAACTGACCTATGTCTCCTATAGTGGGCGGGACATAAGTAACATTCACCTAAATAACTTACTGAGCATTTGTAAAAGAAAAAACTTTTACTCTAAGTATTAAATATGAAAGCATTTCTTTATAATATTTTGAAATACTTTAAACACTCGACTTAGTTTCGAGATTCTATCTTTTAAACGGAGTACGTAATGAATTTTTTATTTTATTGGGTTATTTTACGACGCCGTATCAACATCTAGGTTATTTAGCGTCTGAATGATATGAAGGTGATAATGCCGGTGAAATGAGTCCGGGGTCCAGCACCGAAAGTTACCCAGCATTTGCTCATATTGGATTGAGGGAAAACCCCGGAAAAACCTCAACCAGGTAACTTGCCCCGACCGGGATTCGAACCGGGGCCACCTGGTTTCGCGGCCAGACGCGCTGACCGTTACTCCACAGGTGTGGACTACGTAATGAATCTTATAAAAGTCTATTCAAAATAATTTTTTCTGTATCGTGATATTTTGTGCATTATTACACCATTTACGAAAATTGGTAGTTAATTTTGGCCAATATCAGAGGGTATTCCTGGTCTTTCAATGAGATTTTGTGTGTCATTTACTTGTCAATTAACCAATAGCACAATGAAAGTAAATCGTTTAAGTTGTAAAACAAATTATTGTATTTATCTCGAGCCGTAAAACTTAAGTGTCACAGAGAAAATCTGAAAATGACAGTCGTGCACTTGCATACAGTAACTTACGGTTGAAGGAATGATGCTTCTGGTTAGAAAAATGCTAATAATGAGCAATTGAAGCAAGATATCATACATGAACTATAACTATATTTGTAAAGTAGAAATAACAAGGAATCAGAAAATACCAAAATTGAAAAACCAAAATTTTGATCAAAACAGTGATTTAAGGATCATGAATACCTTAACCTTGTACTTCATTCAACTGAGGCATCTGTTCAGAACGGTATTCTAGTGATAATGTTCCCCCCTCCCGAGGATTCTGAAATTTCTGTTAGTATATATTAAACAAGGATTGCATTGCTAATAAAATTATTTATAATTATTTATTCTACAGTTTAACTACATCAAAGTATGTACAACTTCTTATGCTGAACTGATAGACTATAGTGCCTTTCAAGCAGAACATTTTAAAGGGAGAGGATGGTACTTCTTAGTGAAAAATATAAATTTTCAATTTTTTTTTCTTTAAAATACTCTGTGATATGTGTGGAATGCATAGCATAACATTTTGTGGGTATTTGTGCGCTTATCGCATGTTGAGTCGCCATTTTTTTTTTAATTCCTGCATTATGGATTTTTACATCACTCGCCAACTTTTATTGTTGTTTCCTGTAAGTTAAATTAAAAAAAAATATATTTAAAATACACTTTGATGTGTGTAGAATGCATTGCATAACACTTTGTGGGTATTTGTGCCCTCATCGGATGTTCAGACGTCATTTGTAAACTTCCTGCGCTATGGATTTTTGAATCACACGCCTAATTTTATCGGTTTCCAGTAACTTTATTTTCTTGCTATATTGCCAGACAAAAATGGATATAATTTCTGAACTATTAAAGATACATGCATAAAATTTAGAACATACATTCTTTAGATTATTAGGAAACTTTTCTCTGTAACAGAATTTTGTTAATTGATGTCATTTTAAAAATACGTCCGTTTGTTTGCAAGAAAGGAAATCACAAAATTGTTATTAAATTTTAATTGTTTATTTTACAAATGTAGGGACTAATATCAAAATTCCGTTACAGACAGTTTATTGAACATGCTTTTGCAAATACATGGCAAAAAACTGTTTGAATCTATCTTTAAAAACGGTTTAGATATATCGGTTTTAGTACAATCCTGCAGTGGGTATATATATTTTTTTCAAATTTGGGCCCCCAAATAATTTTTTTTTCAAAATATTTATATTTGGTTGAATTGCTGCAGCTATGAGCTCTATGCATACAAAAAATTAAGTTAAAAAAATACCATCCTCTACCCTTAAATCTTCAAATCTCTTCAAGTAGCAAGATATCGCAGTGATAAATCACTATCAATTCAACTAATAAGCAGGTTATCATGTCTGTATTCTGCCTCACTGAAAGGGGCCTACTATTCGAGGTAATTTGCCTAAAATAGACTGTCACTAATTGGGAAATATTTCTTTGTAATCTTCTGCATCACTAACTTATATTCCCCACAATAAGTTCATGTGAGAGTGCAACTTTCGCTTTGTAGCAAACCTTTAACCTATCGTTTCCGCTTAACTCTGCGTTTTAATGCTAACAGGCCTATTATATACAGGGACATCATTTTATTTTTACTAACATTTTTTAATATTAACTTGCCTATACATCTGGATCAACGCCGTTTGCTATCCCCTTCCACGACTGGAGTAATATACAAACAAATCACTTTACTAGGTATAGGAGGGAAGAAAATTAGTTCATCCATTTACGTAAACTATGAAATATTGCGCTTTTAAGTTTAATAATTTTCATTAGGTTTTTGTTTAATAAAAATACAGTACAGTATTAACAATGAGTGTTTTTACTCATGAACTGAGCTCTCCATGTGGACGTATTCATTATGCAGTGTATATTATACTGTCTACAGCACATTAGCGTACAATATAGAGAATGAAGTTAAATTGAAAAATAATCATAATATGGATATTTAAACACACTTTTTATATGGTGGCCGTTCATTTCGATACAGAGTTCAGTTCTAATGTGCATATTATCGCACTATAGACTATTGTACCTAATCCCAATTACCAGTTTCGTTCTTCGTACTAGTAACGCATGTTGAAATAATTCTGTACCCACTCTATAAAAGAGTACCTTATGTACTGTAAATTCAATCTTCACTTCTGCCCGATCCGAAAAGATAAAATTACTCAGACATACTATCCACTGTCCGTCCAAGTGGTTATGTCGTAGGGTCGTAGAAAGGAGGGAAATCACGTGACAGTTAATTACTTAACGAAGCCCTTTTATTTAAGTTATTTTAAACAGTTGTATAATATTACGTATACGTCCAATTCCTAACAGAAATTAATGTTCTCAGAAAAGAGCTAAGACAGCCCAGTCACTAGCTGGCGAATAAAAGCTGATGGGGGAACCGAGATACGGCGTAGGCAAATGGACGACAGTACCTGTGCGAAAATAATTCAATATTAAAAGCTCTTTCGTCACTGGAAACGCGAACATATTTCTGGAACGTACTGTGGCTACTATGACTGTATATGCGGTTTTGGATCTGCGTGGAAGACGGTTGAACTTCGTTAGTAGAAGGGGTGGGAGTGAAGTACATTCAAAAACTCAGGTACAATAAAAATTGAAGTAAAAATAAAATGATGTCCCTGTATTACTATGATAAAGCGTAAGCAATCACTTCGTGATTGAAGACTACGCCATGTTCCGTCGGATCCCGGCCACTTAGTAATTCGTAATGAGTGCACCTCTTTACTTGTGTTTGGACATTGTGTCTACTCTCACATATACTGTGACACGATACACGAGGTTAGGCCAACGAAGGGGAATACAGTAGGTAGAACTAAAAATGAAGGGGGATTCAATCCAGCATCGGAACTTGAATCCGGTGTGGCTTACTGGTTAAAACGCCAGAACGTAAAGCTGGAAACCCGGCTTCGAGTCCCGATGCTGGAGAGAATTATTCTCCGTTCTACCGATACTTCGTCAATATTACAGTTAAACGCATCCTCCTTTTATTAGGATCCTTTATACTGTGTCTGTACTAAACAAGAAGAGCATTATCACTGACAGTAATACTGATACTTCTTTCATCAACTGTCCGAAGACAGGTCTGAAACTCACAATGATACAAACATGGCTCCACTTATGAGGCATCTAGGCTAGGAGATAATGGGGGTAGGGTAGCCAGTTTCTTTCCCCTCCATTACATACATCACATATTAGCTACATTTTACACTAATCAGATTTCAGATACATACAAACAATAATTGTTCTTCCACTGACACATCGTCAAGTGAGATATACTGCCTGATAATAGATGTACACCTGGTTGGCGCAGTTGGTATAGCGCTGGCCTTCTATGCCCAAGGTTGCGGGATCGATCCCGGGCCAGGTTGATGGCATTTAAGGTTTCTTAAATGCGACAGGTTCATGTCAGTAGATTTAATAGCATGTTAAAGGAACTCATGCGAGACAAAATTCCGGCACACCGACGAAGCTGATATAACCTCGGCAGTTGCGAGCGTCGTTAAATAAAACACAACATTAACAGATGTACACATCAGCCAGAACCTCAATCAGGAGCAATATTGATAGTGTAGGATCGATAAAATATTAATGCGTATTATTGACTTATGACTGATCTATATTTCTGACCGTGTAAGAACTGCATTAAGAGGAGAAAAGTTGGAAAACATTAGAAATTACCCTTACAAACTGACGCTGAATTTTACACATGGTGATTTTTAAAGGGGAAAAAGTTAATGCTCACACCGTAAAACGGAAAGAAATAGGAGAGCAATGACCTTAAGCCCTCCGTGTAAATTGTTAGGTATTACGCTTAGATGCCGACGGAGATTTCAAGCAACTACTACGAAAAGGTTGAGTACTGATTTAAATGTACCTACATATCCGATCTTGCCTGATTTCTGCAGAGAATTATTCCGCAAGTTTTGAGGGCGGAACGAGGGCGTGTTCCATACACGGCTTGCTTTCATGCAGTTTCACTGTTTAAAAGATTACGACACTAATTATATGTAAGAGCCAAAACAACAATTTCAAAATCACCATCTAATAGCATATCTACACGTGTGCCCAATATAAGAGCAACAACAAATTTTCTGTTTCGATTTCTTACAGCATTTCGGAAAGCCACGATGTAAACGTGTATGGCGATGGCAACACAGCTTGACTACAAATTTCCCTCCCATATGTTCTTCTTATGTATTATAGTGTTTTTATTTGATTATTTAACGACGCTTTATTGACTACTGAGTTATTTAGCGTCGATAGAATTGGTGATAGCAAGGTGGTATTTAACGAGATGAGGCCTAGGATTTGCCATACATTACCTGACATTCGCCTTATGATTGGGTAAAATCTCGTAAAAAAATTCCAAACGGGTAATCAACCCAAACGCGAATCGGCCTCACGCCTGAGTACAAGTCCGGATCAGCAGGCAAACACGCTACCGTCTGAGCCACGCCGGTGTCGCCACATGGTCTCAAGTTACCGTTAAATAACACTATCTAATGTATTTGTACAGGGACATCATTTTATTTTTACTAACATTTTTAATATTAACCTGGCTATAACTTTAGAGAACCGGACACACCGTTCGCTATCCCCTTCCAAGACTGGAGTTCGATGATACTGGCGTAAAACACAAACAAATCATTTTACTAGGTATAGGGGGAAGAAAAGTACTTCAGCCATTTACGTAAACTAGGAAATATTGCGATTTTGAGTTCGATAATTTTCATTAGGTTTTTGTTTAATCAAAATGCAGTACTGTATTAACAATAAGTGTTTTTACTCACGAACTGAGTTATCCATGCGAACGTATTCATTATGCAGTGTATATTATACTGTCTACAGCACATTAGCGTACAATTTAGAGAATGAAGTTAAATTGAAAAATAATCATAATATGGATATTTAAACACATTTTTGAAAATGGTGGCCGTTCATTTCGATACAGGCTTCAGTTCTTTTGTGCATATTATCGCACTATAGACTATTGCATCTAATTCCAATTGCCAGTTTCGTCCTTCGTACTAGTAACTCATGTTGAAATAGTTCTGTACCTACTCTATAAAAGAGTACCTTATGTACTGTAAATTCAATCTTCACTTCTGCCCGAACCGCACAGATAAAATTACTCAGACATGCTATCTACTCTCCGTCCAAGTGGTTATGCCGCAGAATCGTAGAAAGGGGGGAAATCACGTGACAGTTAATTACTTAACGAGGCCCTTTTATTTAAGTTATTTTAAACAGTTGTATAATATTACGTAAACGTCCAATTCCTTACAGGAATTAATGTTTTCAGAAAAGAGTTAAGACAGCCCAGCTTTTACAGAGGGGCGTGCAGAAGCAGGTGGGGGAAATCGGGATGCGACGTAGGCAAACGGACAGTACCTGTGCGAAAATATTTTTCAATATTGAAAGCTCTTTCGTCACTGGAAAACGTGAACATATTTCTGGAACGTTCTATACTCACTAACTCAGTGCTGTTTTCTATATGCGGTCTGGGATCTGTGTGTAGAGGAAGTTGTAACTTCATTAGTAGAAGGGGTGGGAGTGAAGTACATTAAAAAACTCAGGTACAATAAAAATTGAAGTAAAAATAAAATGATGTCCCTGTACATGCATGTTTTGAATTTGTTAAATATTACATTGCATTTAAGCATGCCGTGTCACTTGGAACTGGTATTATTCCAACATTCGCCTGGAGAGACTTTGGAACCCATGGAAAATCAAAGTCAGGAAAATTAGGGCTGCAAACTATTTTTAAGAAAATATGCAAGCCCGGTTAAGTAGGCTACAGTTGGGAGCTAGATCACTTACTTCACATTATTCTGCCATAACATCCTGCCATGCTAATTTCGAATAACAATACACTCTACAAATTACGTCAGTAAGGCTCCAGCGGCGGCACTTTCGTTATTGCTTTGTATGGTGTAGGTCTCCGAAGCAGGGAATACCGACGGAAGATATGCGAATGAAACAATGCGAGAAAGAAGAGCGCGCGAAGGAAAGGTCACGAAATAGCTTGAATGATATTCAAGAGTACAGTCGGAAGAGAAATGACATCGATAGTATCAGTCTTGCGTTGTGATAGTTACATTACGACTTTAGTTTGTCCCATTGCATGTGAATACGTGTCTTGTACTGCACGGTATCATTATTTCATTTGTAAACGTACAGTATGTTGCGCGTTTAATTAGCTTCGAATTTTTCTCTTGCTATGTTCTTTATTTCATTAGCGATGTTCTCATTTGTTCATCTTCTTTGAAGAGATAATACTTCCATCTGCCCGTACCTCTCGCCCCCTCGGCGTGCCTACATACACACGTCAAAACAGACAGCAACGCTACCATTGCTTTTCGGTAAACGTTCATTGCGCGATCTGTATATGGTATTTCTTATGTAAATAGTTAAACTGTAAGTGCTATATGTTTCAATTATAATAAAAAATCATAACCAGTTATCATAACAATAACTTTTGTTTTCAGTATTCCTTGCGACGAATCATTATCCCATGCCAGAGGTGTCAACTACGCTATGATTTTCTGATAGTCTATTGTATTGTAGGGCCGAGAAATGCATTGCTATGTATGGATGTCACATTGAGCACCTCCTATGACCAAGAGTTCAGATCTGTAGGACCCATGTTTACCAGGCATTATTTGCTTGTTTTGATGCATACTATCACCTCTTAAAATATTGGATACATTTTTTAACACTCTGTATATATTTTATTTATTTCTCTTTCTTTCATTCTCTTTCTTTCTTTCTTTCTTTCCTTCTTTCTTCCTTATTTATTTATTTATTTATTCATTTATTTATTTATTTATTTATTTATTTATACTGGAGAGTTAAGCCCAAAAATATTCTCATCCACTTAACCAGTATAAGAACAATAGCAAATATGAAAATGTCAGAAATACAAGAGCAATATACAATTAATAATAATAATAATAATAATAATAATAATAATAATAATAACAATAAGTTAACATTTTCTATTATATCATTCTCTGACTTAGTGGAGCTGTATCACCAGTACACAGAAGACAATAGGCTCTTCAATCGTGTCCTCGACATTGAGAGAAACCACCGCTAGAAATAAGACGAGACAAGAAGAGGGAGGCGTGCGGTCCCTGTGGGAGACAGATAAGTGTCCGCTCCCCTACTACCGAGTTATGCATTGTTGCTTCTGTGATTATTGCGATGGGAGTGTTTTTGCGTCCTGTTGTGGCAAGATAACCCCACGATCTTGCTTTGTGTAGGACCCCAGTGGTTCTGTTGAAATTAAAGTCACGTAAGTTGCACAGTCTGCTAAGAACGAATTCAACTCGCTACTGCTGTTTCAAGTTCGCCGCTTCGACGCTATCCGTGTGAAATCGGAGTTGTGCATTATTCAGTATTATATGACTAGTTAATTAAAGTTAAAAAAAAATGAAATTTTTCGAAACGTTAAACTCACAGGAAAGTTTGAAGTTCCGAACTGAGCGATAACGTGAACCTCTCGAAAATCAGAGTGGTAGTAATCTTATTCGCTACAATTGGCCATCTGTTTTCACCACGTCAGGTAAAAATTTAGTCATTGACATGCTAGCGTCCGGTTGAATTATAGGACACCTTGTATATGGTGCTGCATTGGAATATGACGATTTTTATAGCCCTGTTGTGGGACACTCAGGAAGAATTAAAAGAAAACATACACTGGAAGTAATCTAGTACAATGCAATTTATTAATGTCTGATTACACTGAACAACAAATTTTTACTTTTTGTCTTGCTCCGAAATAAAAGTAGGTAAATATTACTAATATACGTGCCCTAAATCTGAATCTAAAATCCAAATTTCCCCATCACGTACCATTTTCCGGAGAAAATAAATTGAATTTTTTATGACAAAACTTGCTTGTTTTCAATTTTTAACTGCTACTTATAAAATTACAGCACACTACGTATTACTTGAAAAATGAGTACAGGATACAAAAATTATGTTACACAGTTTAAAACACAGCAACAATAAAAGTATTTCAGCCGTATAATGAGAAAAATCTCACTATTTGAACTTACATTTTAAATAATTTTCTGAAGGACTTCAATTTCTAACTAGACCCGAGACAACCATCCAACAATAGTCTGTAAGCATGTTGGATGATGATTTTCTTTTATCTTGCCTATCCATTTCAGATATTTCTTTATGAAATCTTTCCCCTTGCTCGTCGCTTACCACTCCAAAGTTAGGAGGAAAGAAATCCAAATAAGAATGTAAAAAGTATATTTTGAGGGACATATTACACTCCATTTTGTCATATGCACTTAACATGGTTTTCACAACAAGTTCTATGTAGTTGTATGCTGTAGAATTTCCAAGGAAATTTGAGCAAACGTCTTTGAAAACGCGCCATGCCATTCTTTCTGTAACGGAAAGTTTTTCTTCAAACAAAGGGTCAGACATTACTTTGTGAATTTGTGGACCGATGAAAATGCCCTCTTTAAATTTGCCTCCATTCAAACTGATAAACTTTTCCTTTAAATACTGAAAACTACACCCT
The DNA here is from genome assembly GCF_040183065.1 of Periplaneta americana. Classification (NCBI taxonomy): domain Eukaryota; kingdom Metazoa; phylum Arthropoda; class Insecta; order Blattodea; family Blattidae; genus Periplaneta; species Periplaneta americana. The sequence continues at coordinate 135,697,238 of NC_091126.1, forward strand.
TGTTTGTTCATTGCATAGACCTCACTTTGAACTGTTACGAAATTTACTTAATAGAAAGGACAAATATCTTTTAATTTATTAGAAGTACTAAATAACTTTCCAACAACCATACGAAAAAGGAATTAAGTCATAAACTCATAAAATGCATTAGCTTTTGTTTTGTACCCCCAACCCCCACCAGTTGTTTCCTGGGTGAGTGCTTATCGAAAAGTGAAATCATAGTATATCTTAAAAACCTTACGTGATACGAAGAAAAGGGATGCATTTTCGAATACTGCGAACATCAAACCATAAGGGACACATTGTTTTAAGTCGGAGCAAAATGCTGGTTATTCAATGTTACTAGAGACGAAAATTCCATGCAAATGCATGTTTTTTTATAGGAACATAGGACACAGCTCAAACTTAGTGCTTTTCCATTTAATTAATTTCCGGTTCCAAATATGTGTACTTTTTCCGTGCATATTTGCATGTTTGGCCTTTCTGTGGATAAAAACATGCATAATGCATATATAAGAAATTTTTAGCTTAATAATACATAAAATATACATTATATTCACTTTGAATGCATGTTTCAATGGCTTTGAGTGGATACTATTTATTGTCTCCTATTTTAGCTTCAGGAATCAGGGTTGAAGAAGGAAAATAAAAAAACTAAATAACAGAAAAATGAAATAAAATGTTAAGACTTTCATAATAAGATGTTAGAGGACATTTCCCTGAACGGAAGTTCACTTTTACAACACTTTACCGACGATCCTCTATAGACTGCGTGTCATAAATGGATTTATTACGTTATTAATTCAAGTCAAAAGCATCATTTTTCAGGGAGGTTGTAAATTCTCTCCCTTTCCAGTACTAGTAGCAATTTAGATTCTTCTAAAATTGGAATCATTCGCTAAACTGTCTTTGCAGTGCGTGAACCTCGTAAGTGATTAATGTGTTTGTTTATTCTGTTTGCGTGTGTTAATGTCGTTCTAATAAGCTTCCAATTAAAGGTTCCAAAAGGGTACTCTTTGCACAGTGGATGAATGGAAAGGATTTTATTAGATCAGATGGTGAGGTCGTATTCTGCGATTGTTGCAGTAAAGAGGTAACCACTGCTCTTCTGTTTCCGAATATTTTCTGTGGCAGCTATTCTTTGTAAAAAATTATAAAATTTCTTTAAAATAATTAATTAAATTACAATGTCTGTTTTTAAATCGTATCTAGGTAACCGTAAGGTCTATTACAATTTCAGATAAAATTTACTAAAATATTTCAAGTAGATCAGAATGTCTTATCTGCTTCACATATTGCAAGACTGCAAAAAAGGAAAGAATCTGCAAATAATTCCATAGATCCCTCAGTTATGCCCTTGGGAAAGTGGGTGTAGCGACAAAAAAAACTGGACGGAGTCATAAATGCGAATCCGGACTACAGATTCTTTTGTTCAGTAAGGTTATTTGTGGTGAAAACTTGAATGAAGAATTTGACCTGAAATTTAAAAAAAATATGTGCATTCAAATTTGCACCCATAACTTCTTGCAATGTAGAAAGGTCATTATCCTCTGCCTACAAAAACATACTGTTTGACAGGTGCAGGAAAATCACAGAAATCAATTTACAAATATTGTTAACTGTCCAAAAATGTGAAGTGAAATAAGACATTTGGAAAAAAAATGAAAGTGCATATTATAATGTATTTTTCGCTTGGTCGTGCATGTTTTATAGTTTGATAGCGCATGAGTGCATTCATATTTTGGGGTTTTATAATGGATGAAATTCTCGTCTCTGCTGATTACTTTTGAAAAACTACATTTCGTAAGTAGCCTCCACGGAAATGAAAACATTCCTGCAATCTGCTAAAAAAGTTCTGTATAACTCGCCCCCCCCCAAAAAAAACAGGTTCGATGGTACTAATTTCTTTACTTATATATTTTTGTTTCAACTGGATGATGGTGCGAGGCTTGTTGCGATACACCCTACTTCTGTGATAACCACATAGGAAGTAATCAGCGCACACTGCTCATGGTTCAATGAATTGTTTCTGCGTAACATGTTTCCAGGACGAATAATTTCACTATTTGGAGACATTGCCTGGCCGCCAAGATCTCCTGACCTGGCTGCAGCAGATTACTATGAAGTTATCTCAAATGTAGAGTATATCGCAACAAGTCTCGCACCATCATCCAGCTGAAACAAAACTGTTTTGTTGGGGTGAGTTATGCAGAACTTTCATAGCAGATTACAGGAATGTATTAGTTGTGGAAGCTACTAACAAAATGCACTTTTTAAAAAATAATTAGACATTAATAAGTTGCACTGTACTAGATAACTTCCAGTATATCTGTTTTCTTTTAATTCGTCATGAGTGTCCTACAACAGGGCTATAAAAACCGTCATATCCCACTTCCTCATCATTTATAACCGGATTATTGACATATCAGAAATGTGCTATGATATTTGAAATGTGCAATTCACTCTTTGCAGTGTATGCCTTTATTTGAAATGAGTGCCCGAAGGTAGAGAAATATTTGGTTGAACAAAATAATACTAACAAATAAAATCATAAATGTCGGTGGTAATACCTCAGTCTAGACATACAGTCACGAAGCTTGAGTTTATGAGGGTACTAGGAACATTAGAATGTGCAGGTACTATTTCGCATTGTCTGTAATGAGGCGATAGTAGCGATCCTAGTGGTTAGCAACTATCTATGGATGCATATTTACTACGTATTGAGCTTCGTGACTATATACTAGACCGTGGTAATAGTGCGGTACACTTTAACAAAAATTACCCCTTCATTTTTTTATAATTTTGAGAGATTTTAATATTCTAATTCGTCATTTCTCAAACTATGGTCCGCGGAGCACCTGTGGTCCTCGAGGTCTGCCCTTCTGGTCCTTCAAAAAATGCAAAAGAAGAAATGAAATTCAAACGAATTACGTGTCACTCTATAGAGTTTGGAAATGACACATGACAATCGCCTTTCACTTTTTCTCTTGGTACTGGCATTTTATAAAATTTTTTATCCTATCCGTCTACTTACTTTCCACTCTACTCTCAACAACAAAAGCTGGATTTAAAACACTATGAACGTGACGTTTCTCGCCATCTTTTCTCTGCACATCTGACGCCGCCCCTGTAATCCAGCCAGGGACCACCCAAATTCATAACAGAGGACCGAACCTTTTCATGTATTTATGCCTTTCGTAATAGTTTTGCCGACACCCAGTCTGCACATTGAAATGTTCACGTACTGTACGTCGTACACCAATAATACAACTCTTAGGTCGCAATTTGAAATTTATTTTCCAAGTAAATATGTCGAATTTTCATGGGTTCGTGACCACTTTCATTGCAATATTGAAACTAATAAACATTCATTGTGTGAAAGAGAACAGTTAATTGAACTCTAGAATGGCACAGGACTTAAAATGAAATTCCAAGCGGAAGGAATGGTTAATTTCTGGACCTCATCACAAGTGAAAAGAGAATATAGTGAACTGTACAATGGTGATTTACACATTATAATTCAGTTTGCTTTTACGTATCTGTGTGACAAAGGGTTTTCATCACTAACTCTAATAAAAACAAAGTACCGAAATCGACTTCATGTATGTGACGATCTACGACAGTGATGCCAATTGATGCCCATAGGAGCAAGCGCGCGCTTTAGAGCTCAGGAGAGCCTGAGCGCTTTACAGCTGAAAGGAAAGAGACAGACGAGTGAGGTAGTATATACCGCTTGGTCGAGCTACATACAGGGATGACCAGCACTGATTCAATGGATAAAGGGAAGATAGCTTATTAAAACTGTATCCATGATAATTTTTAAATATGTCTGAGAAGTATAAGTGCATTATAGGAATGTAAGTTTTAATTTTAAAGCTCATTTTTCACAAGTTTGATTTTTTATTCAAAAGGAATATTTTTTTCTAATTTTATAGAAAAGTGAAATTTCCGGATATAGGTCTATTTATTTAGTAGCCTTACAGGTACTGAATCAATGTTGTCGTAAATCTAATATACCGCAAAAACGTATTACTGAAGATAGTGCATTACAAATTTTGAAATCTATAGCTTAAGGAGGTTTCGAAAAAATGATAGAAAGTTGCTCACCAATATCATCTTAAAAGCATAATGCGATAAGAGTTTTGTTATGAAATATTAGTTACACATAACATAAGTAACTTTGATCTGTACTATAATATTGTTTTGATTAGTTAATTGATTACTTTTATAAGGCTAAAGATTCCATCAGTATCAATTCCAACTTACCATGTCATACTCAATCTCTTTTTTTGGGATATCACTTTCTTTATGAATGATATGTTTCATTCACTTAGTACAGTATAGCTGTTGCTACTATGGAATTTATGTGAATATTCCTTCTTAACTCTTTATTATATTATTAACGTTTAAGACACAACTGCAATATTAAGAAGTTGGTGTAAATACTTTTATTTTACAAACAATATAGGTAATATCAAATAGAAAGGAGCGATATAAAAATAACGACATAAAATTTCACGTTGCGTTTGAAGTTTATGCACCACTGTCTTCTTAATCCTACAGGCTGCTTATTCCTCCTTCCGTAAGTAGCGCTTGATGCCCGGGCACTACGTCAAGGTCAGAAAAATGCGTTTGCTTTGACATCACTGATCTACGACTTAAGTTTACCAGCATAGCCTACATCCAAATATAGAATAGTGTGCAAGAATCGGCAAGCTCATTCATAATATTAATGTGAGTACCAATATTTATTTATTTTTTTTTCAGTTAATAAGTTAAATATTATCCAAACTCTAATAGCTTTGAATTATTAAAGACATAAAAGTTAATTTTCTTCTATTAACATTAACTCAATTACTTAATACTATTATAAAATTAATTTAATTAATTTAATTTAATTAATTTTAATTAATTAGTTCTAAGTATAATGGTATTAAAATATGCTACAAAAATGATAAATTTGCTTTCGAATGGAACAAGAGTAAGGCGGTCCGCGGAACTGTTCTGACTTAAAAAAGTGGTCCCCACTTCAAAAAAGTTTGAGAAAGGCCGTTCTAATTAATCGAATTAATTTAGGAAAATGTTATTGCAGTCAGAGCTGTTGTAGAGGTCGTTCTATGCTGGCTCTTGTGCAAATAGTCGCCGAGTTCGTTCTAATTTAATTTAGCGTCGAGAGAACTTTTTTTAAATAACGAGAAAGAAATATTTTACGGCTTCTACTAGTGCCGGAACTTTGAAATCGCAGCAATCTTGATTTCCGCGCCGGCGTGCGGACGTTTGTGGTCACAACTGTGATCGAGGCAGCAATTACTCTTCCGGTAGGAATCCCGTCACATTCCAAGCGCTTCGCCTCCACCAAGCGAAAATCAATAACACTCTATCAAATGCAACGGTTATTTTTCGTGATAGGAGAAAGGCAGTGGAGAGCGCATAGCTCCTGCGACCCGAGTGCCTTCTGTGTGAGATCACGTGCACATGTGAGCATCAAGATAATTGCAAGTAAGTAAATACACGGCTGAGACATGTTTCATGTTTTGAATTCCAAATGCGTTGACCCAAGTGAACTTATGCGTCGTACACTCTGCAACACAATCCAGCTGTGAGCCAAGAGCAGTGAAAATTACGTACATGGCTGGTAAAAGGTGCTATGATAGCAGTCACACTTTTGGAGAGCTAATAATTTATCATGTACTTATGGAGTTTTATTCTATTTGTACCATTTCACTCTAGAGCCTTATTAATATTATATATAAGGCCTATATATCATTCCATTTATAATAATAATAATAATAATAATATTATTATTATTATTATTATTATTATTATTATTATTATTATTATTATTAATTTAATATTAGTTTTGAAACAGTCAACCAGTTCAAATAAATTGGTGTTTTGACAGACAATTCTATTGTCAGAAAATATGAAATACAGTAGAACTCCACAAATAGACGCTCACTCTCGTATACTTCACGATACAAGGTAAGCCAACACACCGTTCCCCGCGCTGTACAGGGCTAACCAGTTTAACCAGTGCAGTAGTGTGCAGATACTCGTACACGTTGGTAACAAGGCAGGGAACAAAAAATGTGCACTTACTGTATGTTGAAGCACAAGTTACAAATATTGTAACGGTTTAAAAAAGGTGAATCAATCAGAGCCATCCCTCAAGAATTCGACATTTCGATCAGAACAGCGCATGGGGTAAAACAAAATTCATCCAATTACGAGGCATTCTGTGGTGATTATAAGAAGCTTTGTTATTATCAGTTGTAGGATGAAAACACAGCTTATTTTGTGTAATTTCCTAAATTTAATCAATAAGAATGATATCTGTTCTCTTGTAGTTTATATACCATTTTAAAATAACTTAATACACAAACACAACTATTACATGAAATGTTCAATAGGGTTTTGTGGCTTTATTCTCTTCAGCTCTAACCAACAATAACAACAATTCAGGTTGCCAGGCGACAATAGAAAAGAAAATATAAGATGCGAAAACGAATGAGGTGTATAAACAATTTAATGTTCTTTCATATTTAAGTATAAAAAATAGGGGTGCTATTTGACATTTCAAATTTGGGGTGACTGAGGGTGGGAGGTGAAATCTAAAATGCAATTAAGTCTGGTTTAAGACTTCCCCATCAATATCTAAATTTACGTGTTTTTTTTTTGTTTAAATTGAATTCAATTTAAAAAACCAGTTATTTAGAGTGGGAAGTTTTGAAATGAAAGCCCTGTATGTAGATAGATTTAGAGAGTTTTTCCTCCAGAAGTTTCAAATGTATCACATATATATTATACTTAATCACGAAGTTGTTTTGTTGTATATTTTTCATATACTACAATATATTATAAAAAACATATGTACGTTAATTAGTTATGTTTCGGTCCGCACGCCATAAAAACATTGTACAGACCTTATGTTTACCAATGTCCACAGTACTCCGTAGAAAGACAGAGTTCGTACCTCGTCTCGCACACGGTTCATTCCTGTGTCTATTTATGGAGTTCCACTGTAATGCGAACAAAACTATTTATGCTTTTCACAAATTATCTCTCAGTTTTTTTAACATAAATTTAAAAATCATTTTGTACAAAACACTAATCTAACTTGTACTATTATATGGATCGGAAACATGGGACTTAACTAAAAAGAAAAAAAAAACAAATTAATGGTTTTTGAAAACAAAATGTTGATGACAATTTTTGGTCCAATTTCTGACCTAATTGAAAACAAGTGGGAAATTCGACATAATAATGATATTCACAAACTTTATAATCAACCATTAATTTTAGATGTAATACGGATCAGAAGATTAAATTGGGCGGGACATGTTATGCATATGGATGACTCCAGCAGCGCAAAACAATTACGAGGGTTGTTCAATAAAGAGTGATTATACATTTTTTAAAGACATAATTTATCTGTAGTAATGTCGCGAGAGGTCTGAGATCTGCCGATAAATCCACGAGCGAAGAGAGTGGATTTATCTGGGAAATCTCAGACCTCGAGTGGCATTTATTAGGACTATTTCGTGAATAAAATAAAAATTTAAATAATATATCCCTAAAATTAGATCACAAAATGTTAATAATTGTATATTAACGAATACTTAACCTATTCAGACATTGTGAAGTTGAAATACTCGTAGATGAATATCGATTATTGCAATAAAGGAATTCGATGTTATTATTCAGTAATGCCAATTGCGAAAAGCGAAATACAGGTTTAACAATGTTAATTACATGTACTGCACTTTTATCTTATTATTATAACAAACACATTTTCATTATCTGCTGAAATCATAATTTAATTTAACAGTAACAGTGGGGACAGCTATATACCAATGCTTATGTATTCACAGCGAGACATGTTGCTACACAGTGAAGCCATCTCTGTATAGATAAGCCCAATTAAAACACGAATTTTATTACGCCATACGAAAGGCAGTTTGATCAAAGACATTATTACTATGCAAGGTCTTTGAGTTTGATATGCGATGATGTTACATAAATTTGAACGTCTATTGATTGTTTAATTTCAATACAAATGTTATAGGCTACAATTTTATAGATTACGTTACCTGTGGAAGCAGGACCAATATCAGCTGTGCCTTGTTTCGACCGTTACTTACAATGAGTGCTACACGAAAGCATTTTTATAGCTCGACAAACGCATTCTCGCTGTAGTGTGTAACGGAACTAAAGCTGCATCTACACAGTTCAATATTCCAATCGCGTATGCGTGCAATCTGGGAAGAATATTGAAAGAATCTAGTTTAAAAGGTACGTTCAATTAAGATGCATAAAGATTTTGTGTCTACATGGTGCGCCGTTTTGAACTTGGTCTTCACTGCGTAAATATATTAATTAATATTAAATATCAATCTTGCATTCATTGCTTTAAAGTTGAAAGAAAAGTTTAACCGTGTAGTTGCATCTTAATGTATGAATGATCATCAATTTACGGGGAAGCAGTTGGCGACAACGACTAAACAAAAGAACGACCATGCAATAAATTGATAGCGATAAATTTAGCTGCAGAAATTATCGCAAAGTCTGACTGTGATTGGTTGGAATTCAAAATTTCATTACACTTCATTGGTCGAAAGTGGAATGACGTCATATAAACGAAATATTCACTCTAAAATTTAGCGTTAAGATATTTGTAGCTTAATGCGTACTGAACACGTGGTACTAGTCTGAAGGTCGTCCCTCGCAGTGGCCGTCTCTGAGAGGTGTGCAAGTTGAGACATGTTCAGTATCGCCTACGGCAGTGATGTCAAGGCAAGCGCATTTTTCTGACCTTGACGTCGTGCGCTGGCATCAAGCGCTAGGTATGGAAGGAGGAAGGATTATGTATATGAACAGTGGTGTACAAACTTCAAACGGAACGTGAAATTTTATGTCGTGAAGGCGTAAGAAAATATCATTTTGTAGTTAAAAATCGAAGAAAAAAAAAACATTTTGTACGAAGTGGCACTGGAATTCATAACACACTTTTAGCTTCAGAATATTAGCTAATTAAAGAAATGATACTCCTGCAGATTTCATTATTTATCTGTAATATTATTTTATCATTAAAACTCAAGAATAATGTTATTTTACAAACAACTTCAAATTAGGATAACTATGAAAATATTGAGATTAGAACAAAATAATATTTATATGACATTTTTTGCTCAGAATGTCTTCGGAAATAAGCTGCGTAAGGGACGGCAAATCCTTGTGAATCATCCTGTGTACTGGGAATCGTCATTTCCATTGAGAGGTTTATCCTAGAGGTGCTCCAATTTCCTGTTATCATTCCATCCAGTTTAAATCAGGATCGAAATAATAGGTCTAACCTCAGAAGCCACAAGGAAGTAAGTCCATAATATTCATTTTGAGATGTGATGAATTGAATGTTCCTCTTTTAACACGGCTTCATGACTTGTTTTATTGGAATATCGAAAAATATCTGCTACTCTAGATCAATGTAATTCACGAGTACCAATATTAATAGAAGTATAGTCCTACATGAATCAACCCTAACCTAAAATTAATATTTTAGCTCTTAATTCCTTCTGCCTTATGATGCAAGCGGTGTCCAGATTTGGGAACTGATTTAACGGGTCTTCGGAAATAAAGAGGAGTTACATGCTAGACCAGTGGTCGTCAGCACTCGCTGAAATGGGTATTGGGTATAGAGAGCAGGGAATCTTGCACGTCCGTGCATACTTCGTGGGAGGGAGAGGGAGGAATCTGGCCTTAGCTGATGCGGACGATCAGTGGAGACTAGAGTAGTAAGTACTATACACTTGTGAGTGGTTTGTGTACGTACAGGATGGCAGAAAGTTCAAATAGTGATTTACATAGGCCTTCCACCCCTATGTTGTTTAACACTTCATGAGAGGAGGCATTTTTTTAGAGAGTTTAAAAATGCAGCAAGATGTTTAATTTGCAGTAAGATACTCAATGTGATAAGAAAATATAATCTGCAGCGTCACTATGACAACTGTCATGCTAATGAATACGAAAATTAAAAGACGACGAAAGAATCGAGATGATGGAGCAGTTAAAAAACACCAATATAAGTCATGTATTATTATTATTATTATTATTATTATTATTATTATTATTATTATTATTATTATTATTAACTCCGATACTGATGTGCAGTTAGTCAGAGAACGTTTCCCAAGGCCCGCAGAATACTGCATCGGACATCGGGTCTTGGACGAGACAAGTTTCGTCTCGGACCGTCTGATACTGAACAAGACTGTTTCGGTCTTTCTAGAACTGTCGACAGTCTCGAACAGTTCGCCATGACGTACGTATTTTGTTTTCCATACATTGCTATTCTCAATTGCATCCTGATAGCAACCGACAATAAAATCGTCATAATTATCGATTATTTTATGCGTTTAAAAGAAGATCACATAAATTGAAATTTGTTCGATTCATCTTCCAAGCCCAAAAATGTATGTACTTGGTTTTATATGTATATAAATTTCTTTCAAAACTTCTTTGTATATTAGGTTTCTCCTAATGATATGTATATATTTTTTTGAGAATTGAGGGGCCCAGTCAGATAAGAGAATAGCCTAAACCACAATTAAAATATTTACATAAATTTAAATATTCTGCCGTGTGTGCTCATAAATTCCAAATTTTACACATTTTAAATATAACCTACCATTAGAATAATAATAAGTCATAGAATTTAGTCCAGAGAAATTATTTCCTCACATTCCAGTAAAATACAAGAATTTATGGCTTTTCTCCTACTTTCACTGGACTCCACAATTTCAGAGGTGACTTTTTTAAGTTATTTGGCATTAAAAACGGAAATCCTGACTATGTATTAACTATGTAAAATATGCTTACTTAAATAACATATGAACATTGGTTGCTTCATTACACTATTAGTACTATTGAATTCCACTCAGTTACGTAATTTATGGTCCCAACGAAAAGCCGCCACTGAAATATTGCTTACCCGTCCGCTCCTACAAATGCACTAGAGGGCTCGAGGGTAAGAGACGCTAGCACGAGCGTGCACTCTCTTGACGACCGCTGTGCTAGATCAATTAGAAGAGCTTGAACGATATCGATTAGGAAGAAGGCCACTAGTAGATATTTTTTAGACGTTTCCTGGATGAGATCTAAAATTCAAGGCTGACGAATTGCTACATCAAACGATGCTGTAACAGGACAGAGTCGCTGCACAATTAACCACACCTGCCCTCGTAACTGGTATAGTGATCTTCGGTCTCGTATCCGTAGGATTTGACGTAACCACCAAGTTTTTCACCACTCTGTGAGAGAGCTTTTCCTTGTTACTGGGCTACTGATAGCTGTAAATTCGCAGTCTGGAAATAGCAACTGTAGCTCGACTTTCCCATACCACAGTGGACTTCGAGAATTAACTATCGCGCCTTTGCCAGAACAACTGCAAGCCAACAGCGCTTCGAGCGGCCCTTAAATTCCACTTAAAAGTTTCTTTTCGGTAAACATGAGAACTCACCTGTCTTGGGTTACTTTAGGGATGGTGATATTTTCACACACTTTCTTATTTCCTTAGTTAGGTTCCTCGCTTTTATACACTTTTTACGATCAGACACAAAAATGTGTTTATATAATAGCAATTTTCTCCTTTAAAATGTTTTCTGATGAAGTGAGCGGCTAGATATGAAGCTGCTACTATATCACATGATGTAGCGGTAATTTAACAGCCACAAAAGAAATATAAGAAGATTTTTTTTCAATCCGTATGAATTCAAATTTCCATTCAATACTCATAGTTAGAGACCACAGAATTTCTTATTAACGCTAAATATCATAAATCGACGATTAAAGAGAAAGTGGTTTTCTTTGTGAATATGAATAAAATAGTAGGAAATATACTTATATCCATGTTTCGAATTTCGAAAAAAATGTTTCTCAGCGAAAAAATTCATGTTTGAGATAAATTCGTAATTATCTTAAGGTATTCATCGACTCTTGGAGTAAAAATTTACAGTTTCCCCTCAATCCAATTCAAAATTCACTTACTTTGTTACAGTTAAAGAATTGCGAAAGGAATTAGAAAAGAAAAGAAAATTTTGGAGGCACAGGTATAAATTTTGTGAAAAAAATTATATATTCTTACGGCAAACATTTCTTCGCTTCCAATTGACCGAAATCATTCATTTTTTCACCAAATTGTTCCCTAAACAGTGAAGAATTTTGTATTCTATAATTAATTTAATGGCGGCCGGGTAGCTCAGTTGGTAGAGACTGGAAGGTCCGGGGTTCGATCCCAGGTGGTGACAGGATTTTTTCTCGTTGCCAAACTTTCAGAACGGCCCCGAGGTTCACTCAGCTTCCTATAAAATTGAGTAGCGGGTCTTTCCCGGGGGTAAAAGGCGGTCAGAGCGTGGTGCCGACCACACCACCTCATTCTAGTGCCGAGGTCATGGAAAGCATGGGGCTCTACCTCTATGCCCCCCAAGGGCCCTCATGGCATGTTACGGGGATACCTTTACCTTTTTACCCTTTATAATTAATTTAATATCATTTCTCACTTATTTTTAGGTAATTTTTTCTAACATGTAAAAAATTTATTTATTTATTTTCATTTTTAGGGAGGCAATGATTTTTCTTTGAACTGAATTAGCTGATTTTATATTACAATATAGGTCTATGTCTAAGCTTCAATTTGGTGTTTGAATAAAAACGATATCTCAATTCTAAGCCCACTTTTTACTTGTTCAAAGACTGAAAAATGTGGAAAAACTGAAATAGGGTAGAAATGAAGTTAAAGTTTAAGTTCAAGCTAGGTAACAAATAATTTACTTTTATGCTCCTAAAACCCTCCATGTAACATAGGTTAGGCCCCTCTTCTTGTGTCTTGATGTCAATTTTCGTCTTTTTCACAGCCCTCCGGTACTGTCTTCGCTGCTGTTCTTCAGGAGTGCATTGTATGTTGGTCTTCATGGTTCGGGTCTTTTTTGCATCATTCACACCAGCTTTTGTGTATTTTTCTTATGCTCATCTTCCGAAATATGTCCAATTCAACTTCGTTGCCACAATTGAAGTGGCAGATAACATCCATGCCCCCAAGTTTCAGGTTGTACGACCAAGATATGTTTCTTTGGGGCAACATCTCCATATCAAATCATTTAAAAACTCGTTTGCATTCTGAATCTTGTCATGCAAACACCTGCTCAGGATACTGGGGTCTGTAAGCCTTTCGTAAATAGATATAAACCTACTTCTTGGCGCAAGCAGCTGCGCATAGAGTATGAAAAAATTAAATTTCGTCCATTAATAGTGGGAAAACCTAAAAACGTTTTATGTTTAAAAACTAGAAGAATCGTGCTATAATGTGAGACAAAAAAAAATCATTTTTGAAGAAAAATCGCCATTCTAGGAGTCGGTGCATACTTCAATGCCGTATATATTATTATTGGCACTGAAAACATGTTCATTCTTTCTTAGCAGGTTGAAAATGAAGTAGGAAAGGCGGATTATACACTCTAAGAAAATAATTTAACAGACCAACTCTTCTGTAAAATCACTGCCAAAAGTCAACAACATTCGTCCGGTATTTAGGTTAGAGGTTGTCAGACATATAGGGATTCCGTAGTATTGAGACACTTATTATCTCCAAATTTCGTTTTTGAAAATGGGTCGCAACAATATATACCAGATTAAAATGTTGGCGAGAAAGGTATTTAATGTATTCGACACCAATATAATATCAATACGAAAATTTTGTAATGTGAGGTTATATTGTGAGAAACGTGACTCCTACTATTGCTTAAAGAATGAAGGCAATTAGATTCTTACTTCTTTTAAGGAACCCGCCCTCACATAAGCCCGCCATCGATCCCTATACTGTGCAAGATTAATCCAGTCTCTATCATCATATTCCACTTCCCTCAAATCCATTTTAATATTATTCTCCCATGTACGTCTCTCCCTCCCCAAAGGTTAAATGTTAAATGTTATGTTTTATTTAATGACGCTCGCAACTGCAGAGGTTATACCAATGTCGCCGGATGTGCCGGAATTTTGTCCCGCAGGAGTACTGTTACATGCCAGTAAATGTACTGACATGAGCCTGTCGCATTTAAGGACACTTAAATGCCATCGACCTGGCCCGGGATCGAACCCGCAACCTAGGGCATAGAAGGCCAGCGCTATACCAACTCGCCAACCAGGCCTACTTCCCCAAAGGTCTTTTTCCCTCCGGTTTCCCAACTAACATTCTATATGCATTTCTGGATTCGCTCATACGTGCTACATTCTCTGTCCATCTCAAACGACTGGATTTAATGTTCCTATTTATTTCAGGTGAAGAATACAAAGCGTGCAGTTCTGTGTTGTGTAACTTTCTCCATTCTCCTGTAACTTCATCTCTCTTAGCCCCAAATATTTTTCTAAGAACCTTATTCTCAAACACCCTTAATCTCTGTTCCTCTCTCGAATTGAGCGTCCAAGTTTCACAACCATACAGAACAACCGGTAATATAACTGTTTTATAAATTCTAACTTTCAGATATTTTAGGCAATTAGAGACTAGAATACAAAATTGAAATTTCAAAAGACAAACGTGAACTTAATATTCATCATCATTATCCTCGCTATCATCATCATCATCATCATCATCATCATCATCATCATCATCAGGTGGACCAATAGATCCGTTCCGATCACACAGGTTCATATCTCGTCCTCTTGCCATCTCCTTCTAGGACGATCCACATCACGATATCCAAATGGTTAGTAGATTAGTACCACAGTCTAGTATATACAGTCGCGAAGCTCAATACGTAGTAAATATGCAAACATTAGATAGTTGCTCACCACTAGGATCGCTAATATCCCCTCATTACAGGCAATGCAAAATAGTATCATCACAGTCTATTGTTTCTGGCACCCTCAAAACTCAAGCTTCGTGACTGTATATAGTAGACTGTGTTAGTACTATCTTTGTCAGCCTTTCATCTTCCATCTGAAGGATGTGATCATGCCAATTTCCTTTTTTCTCTTGTATCTTTTCATTCAAGCTAAATATCCCTAATTAAGCTCTAATAAAAGGTATTCCTTATTTCATCCAGTCGGGTGTGTTCAGTTACACACCCCAGAATTCTCATTTCTGCCGACTCTATAATATACCGAGTCCCGCTTAGACGGATCGAGAAATAAGTAATAATTTCAAGTGTAAATAATGGTTTATTAACATAACTTTTTACATAACTTGATGTAAAAACTCTCTGAGTTTCGGACAATACTGAATGTAACTTGATGTGTGCCCCTTTGAGTTGCCTTGCAGACATCTAAACGACGGTATTCAACCTCTCAGTCGACCTGGTTGGCGAGTTGGTATAGCGCTGGCCTTCTATGCCCAAGGTTGCTGGTTCGATCCCGGGCCAGGTCGATGGCATTTAAGTGTGCTTAAATGCGACAGGCTCATGTCAGTAGATTTAGTGGCATGTAAAAGAACTCCTGTGGGACAAAATTCCGGCACATCCGGCGACGCTGATATAACCTCTGCAGTTGCGAGCGTCGTTAAATAAAACATAACATAACTTTTTTTTTCAACCTCTCGCCAATTGTCTGGCATTTGTGGAGTCACTAGCGCAGCTACATTTGTGATAAGTTGTCTCAGTTCCTCCAAATTGTTAGCTCTGCCTCTTTCGTACACAGCATCCTTCACAAAGACTCAGAAAAAAGTCCAAGCGGGTCAGGTCGAGTGACCTGATTGGCCAGGCAATGGGTCCTCGTCTTCCGATCCACCTAGCCATGTACGACGAACACGGCGTTGTACTCGCGTAACAGATTTTTCTTCTGCTAGCCATAGCACACGCTGAACTTTCTGTTGTGGTGTCCACATGTTGACCATGGCATGTTTTCCTACAAAATGACGCCACACTTGTTTTAGCAACAAATGAAAGTTACTCATGCAGCTGTTTTCAGACTTTGTTGCGTAAACTTGGACAGTTTCTCTATCTTGTCAGATGTTAATCTCAACGATATCTTTATCTTGTTTTAAATGGTGAGCATTTATTTCTCGATCCCTCTAAGCGAGACATGGTGTATATGTATATTATCAATTGTTCTCTGTGTCCAATTTTCTGAACCATACATCAATAAAGACACAACCATGACTTCATAAAATTTCAACATAGTATGTTTTCTGTCCTTTTCTGATTGTTCCACACATATATTGAAATTTTCCCAGTTAATTTCTTACGTTCTCTTCTTCTTCATATGCAATATCACACTCCAAATACATAAAGTGATTAAGTTGTATCAAAATCTTATTTTTAATATTATTTTATAATTATCTTCTGGGGCGTTTTCCTAGAGAAGCAATAACTTTAGATTTTATTATTGAGATTTCCAAGTTATAATTTACGGCTGTATTAAGGAGCTGTTAAGAGGCTGACTGAAGCTCATCCTCAATGGGTCAGAAACAAGAAATGCAAACAATAAACACGATAATAATTATTTAAGTTAATTATAAATAAGCAATGAAATGTTATAGTGAAATGACAAAGGATAAACCAGATTGTGAAAAGAAATATAGAACCGAAAACAAGCAATTCCATCTTACAATATTGTCTGGTGTTAGAAACCACAAACTAGTTCTGTGCTAGCCTTTCCCCTAACATTAACTAAAAGTTCAAAGCCGATATCAGCATCAAGTACTGGGACCAGCGAACACATGCATATAAATTTACAGGATTAAAGCAAAAATTACTGCAGGCTACATGTGCAGGTAGATCTCATCGACAAAGCTATTCATTCATACTGCGTTTAATCTGTTGTAATTTGGGAAAAAGTATTCGCTACCATTTGCTATTTACTGCTTGTAATACAAAAGTAATTGTATTTTAGTAATGAAATTGGACGCTGTATTGAAATAAGCTCCTTATCGGTCAATCGCACTTGAGAGCGCGGACAGTACACCGCAGTCACCGCTGTTCCATGAACGAACCCCGCCCAAAGCGCAGATCACACATGGTCCTGTTCTAAGAACTTGGACTTTAAAATGTATCTCGTATTCTTTTCAGTTTGAAGCTATTGCGTCCAATGCGATGTACACAAATTCTCTGTTTTCTTGAATAAATCGGGACTAGTGTCATGCAATGATCGAACATGAGATGGGATAACATGACACTACAAACTTCGCCCTACGCCATAGGCATCCCAACAGTACGTGGAAGCGAAGCATGTAAACTAAAATAATCGAGTCCATTGAACACCGGTAAAAGTCCTCATGTTCGTTTCAATTTTGCCAAGTCTCTGTAGCAGAGTGCTGCATTGGAGTTAAATCGGTCGCTTGAACTCGGTCGAATGTCGCATCCTCGAGTGAAATAAGATCGGTCGTGATACCCCCTCGTAATAAATAGAAGCACAGTACAAGGTCATCTCATCGACATGTGTTATCTTGTATGGAGGGCGGCAGACAAGATATACTTACTGTATGTTTTGCTCATACGCTAAAAATAAGGCTTTATTTTCTGCGTTTATGACAAACGTTTAATGGAACGTACCAAAGCAGTAACATGAAGTTATAAATAAAATAGTACGAAAATCTTCGATATACAGTTATTATTGCTAATTCATAATTATTCAATATTTTATGTACCACATAATAATATGATAGGTCCATACATAGTGTTTCGCCTATATACTGCGACAATGTAGAAACGTTTTACAAAATATTATTGATATAGTAATAGATTAATAACAATATTAGTACAGAGATAACGACACAAAAAATATAATAAAACGAATAATCATGCGGCACAACTGTTACAGACGCAAAGATTGATACACTAATTATTAGAGATTATTATTACTAAAAAACTTGATACGGTTCTTGCATTATCGTGATTGTGTTCTCCGTTTATAATAATTACATTTACATCCAATAACATCTATCAGATGTGGCAAAAACAAAATCACTCCTGTGTGGGAGGGGGAAATGGAGAGGTCAGTTAAACACTGCAAAGTTTTGAAATGATAAACATCTATGATGTTACTACACAGTTCATCACTGTAACAAGAACGAATGTCTAACGCTCGGCTTACATCGTTCGAGGATTTATCGCTCGCGACAATTTTACCCATCATGCATGTGCGCTACCTATCGGATTATGCTATGAACTACTTGGCGTTCGAGCGAAAACGTCCGATGCAGACCTCTGCTCTGTAGAATCGAAGCACTCTTTTGCTTTTTCAGTCTTTCCCTTTCCTTACATATCGTCGTTGTTCCTGCAATGACTCCTATGTGCAAAATATACAATTTTTCAGTAGGAGGCAGACGTACATAGGGGATTATGAATTCTTACATTTTCGAAAGAAAGGAATATAATTACATATAGGAGATTTTATTATTTGCTGTATCACTATTTAAGTTATATAATATAGCAAAAACCTGAAAATCTATAAATATGTCACATATGAGTTCGGTGTCTTTCTCCTTAGTTTCTCCTCTCCCTGAGCCTTTATGCTTTAGCTGCATAAGGATGTCAGGTACATATCTTGAGAAGTTACGCAGAGTAATGAGTATAGGTAATTTTTATTGTTATTAATATCAGGAACATTCACAAAAAATACGTATAAATAAACCAAACAAAATATGTTAAAAAACGCATATGTTCAAAGTACCGACTAGTATTGTTCAATATTAAAACATAAGAGAGGAAGCAACAACACTACAAACTTCGTCTTGTTCCATATGAAAACTAATCGCAAATACTGTATGTGCTCGGATCTTTAAGCTGTTTAAAATAGTGCCCTGCAATGTTCGAACATGAGAGAGGCAACCAAGCCCTTACAAACTTTGTCTTATTTTATATGAATACCTAATCGCAATATCTATGCTAAAACATGAAGGTGTATGAGTGGAGGACAGCGAATATTTTTATAACACGGTAGAACAAAGACGACAGGCCTACTTCTGCAGAGCGAACATCGACGAATGTCGAACTTCACCATACTAGACTAATTTCAATTGAACATAGTGCCTGTAATGCACATCGCTAAAACTTCCATCATCCGTATAATCACACAAATATTGTTACCGAGCAACTGTGAGTTACTTGAATATTATGTGAAGAATGTAATTGTAGGTATTTTCTGTCGGAAATTGATGTAGTAAAAACTAGTGCTGTTGATAGAAGAAAATATTGAATCGATTAATTATTTGAATTCAATCGATTAATCGAGTTTTGATCAAGTTGAAAAAATGTTTTAATATACTATAATATACAATTGTTGTTAAATTTAACTTGTGTTCGGTGATAAGCATAAGTATTAAATGTTGTACATTTGTATATATTGTATCGTTATATTACAAAACAACTATTTCAACATATTTATTATGAGACATAATTTATTGTGTCAATTTCTCCGGGAATGTTACCTCCATCACTAAACAGGAAAAATATTTTTTTTTTCTGTCAAGCACTTCTCCACGATCGTTCAATTTAAATCCAAACGTTTCACCGAGTTTGCCTCTCAAATTCTCATATG
Source organism: Periplaneta americana (assembly GCF_040183065.1). NCBI lineage: Eukaryota > Metazoa > Arthropoda > Insecta > Blattodea > Blattidae > Periplaneta > Periplaneta americana. The sequence continues at coordinate 135,716,762 of NC_091126.1, forward strand.
ACATAATTGAGCTTACGTTTTTGACAAAACATAGAAAACTGTTTTTTTTTTCTTTATCAAACTAAACACACAACATTAATAAACAAATTTACTACAGAAACTGCAAAAGTACAGCGGTTGAAACAGAAGACTGGCCCCTAATGTAATCGAAGTACCAGATTTTAGAAAGAGAAGAAGGTAGTTACGTTCTCACTTGCACACAGTGTAGACATGGCTATTTTATAAGGGATGAGAGGGACGAATCCCAGAAAAGTATGTATTTCATATGAAAGGAAGATGAGCTGACAAGGTGGAAGTTTTCTTGGAAAACCGTAAAACTTAATAAGGGTTTCGTATTGTGTTTCAACTTTCAATAGAGGTAGACTAGGTCACTGTCCTCATATCTCCATCTCTTTCTGAAGTGTTTGTGCAAAGATTTTCCATAGAAAATAAGAGTAGGCCTACTATTAGTCAGAAAATAACAGTACTATTTTGCTTTTTTTCATTGGGTTGTTTTGCGACGCTGTATCAACATCTAGGTCAGGCCTGCAGAACTGTAGCTCTTGAGAGCGACTGTTTCCTCCCCTCTTTTACCCCACCCACCTTTTCTACCTGTGCGGTCACGGCATTCTACTTACGCTCGGCTGCATCAAAATTCATTCTCGGGGCGGCAGTCGGTCATCCCCAATAGAAGTGGAGTGAGGCTGACGTCATAGTTCCCCACTTTGCGAGTTCTGCAGGCCTGATCTAGGTTATTTAGTGTCTGAATGAAATGAAGGTGATAATGCCGGTGAAATGAATCCGGGGTCCAGCACCGAAAGTTACCCAGCATTTGCTCGTATTGGGTTGAGGGAAAACCCCGGAAAACACCTGAACCAGGTAACTTGCACCGACCGGGATTCGAACCCGGGCCACCTGGTTTCACGGCCAGACACGCTGACCATTACTCCACAGGTATGGACTATTGTGCTTGTAAGTAAGCAATTTCTGAAAGAGAAATATTGTCGGAATTTTTAGTATGAGTTTGTATTAACAAAATAATTAATATAAACTACAATCGATTAATTTTAATCGACTCGATTGATTAAAAATTTTGATCGATTAATCTTACAACAGAAATTGATCGATGAATCGATTAAATCCCACAACACTACTAAAAACTGTCATGTATTTTTAAAACAATATGTTGTATTATGTGTACGTGTATTTCTGTGGATTTCGCCAGAATAAAAATTATTATTATTATTATTATTATTATTATTATTGTTATTATTAATGGTATTTTGTAATAAAGGTTGTCTATACATATATCTAAGTAAAACTACACAAGATTTGTTCTAAAATCCTTCCTTACTCAGCCAAAAGCATGAAGGGATTGGAACAGAACATAGACCTTGAAATACATGACAATAATCGCCACAACAGACACATTTCGAACGTAAAGTATCACCAGAAGCGTAGTTCCTTTATCTCAGTGATGCACGGATTCCTGCACTGTGTGAAGACTGAAACGGTGTATATATTTCATTCACGTGACACATGTTCTCAGCCGAAACGTTACTGTAAGACGTGACAATGTGTCAATGATGCGAGTCCGTTCGATGGTGCAAACAAAGATGAATAAATTCACTATAGAAATACAGTGGAACTCCACAAATAGACACAGCAATGGTCCGTGTGCGAGACGAGGTACGAACTCTGTCTTTCTACGGAGTACTGCGGACATTAGTAAACATAAGGCCTGTACAATGTTTTTTATGGAGTGCGGACCGAAACAGATAATTAACGTACATAATTTTAATGCATATCCAAATAGGTGACAAAATAAATCCGTGATTAAGTATAATATATACGTCATACATCTGAAACATAAAACAAACTTCTAGAGGAAAAACTCTCTAAATGTATCTACATACAGGGCTTTCATTTCAAAACTTCGCACTCTGAATAACTAGTTAATTAAATAGAATTCAATTTAAACAAAAGAAAAAAAACATGTAAATTTAGATATTGAGAGGGGAGCTTAATTGTATTTTAGATTTCATCTCCCGTTCCCAGCCATTCCCAATTTGAAATTTCAAATGGCACCCCTATATTTTTATACTTAAATATGAAAGAGCATTCAATTGTTTAATCGCCACATTCATTTGTTGTCGCATCTTTTATTTTCTATCGTCGCCTACAAAAACTTATTCAGCATTTCTTGTAATAGTTGTGTTTGTGTATTAAATTATTTTAAAATGGTGTATACCCTTCAAGAGAGAACATAAATCATCCTTATTGATTATATATAGGAAATTACACAAAATAAGCTGTGTTTTCATCCTAAATTCAAGTGATAATAACAAAGCTCGTTATAATCACTACAGACTGCCTCGTATTTAGATAAATTTTGTTTTATCCCATGCATTGTTCTGATCGAAATGTCACATTCTTGAGCGATGGCTCTGATTGATTCACCTTTTTTAAACCGTTCCAATATGTGTAACCTCTGCTTCAACATAAGTATACATTTTTTTGTTCCCTGCCTTGCTGCCAACGTGTACGAGTATCTCCACACTACTACACTGGTTCAACTGGTTAGCCCTGTGCAGCGCAGGAGAGGGTGCGTTAGCTTACCTTGTATCGTGAAGTATATGAGAGTGAGTGTCTATTTGTGGAGTTCCACTGTAATTACTTTCAACAGTCTAAACCAGTGATGTCAACTGATGCCGATAGGAGCAAGCGCGCGCTTCAGAGCTCAGGAGAGCCTGAGCGCTTTACAGCGGAAAGGAAAGAGACAGACGAAAGAGTTTATATATGCCGCTTGGTCGAGCTATATACAGGGATGGCCAGCACTGATTCAATGGATAAAGGGAAGAGAACTTATTAAAACCATCCATGTTAATTTTTAGATTTGTCTGAGAAGTATAAGTGCATTATAAGTTTTAATTTTAATGTTCATTTTTCACAAGTTTGCATTTTTTATTCAAAAGGAATATTTTCTCAACTTTTTTACAGAAAAGTGAAATTTTCAGATATGTTTGTTTAGTAGCCTTACAGGTACTAAAACAATGTTTTCGTAAATCTAATATATCGTAAATACGTATTACTGAAGATGGTGTATTAACCACTTCCCTTACTATCCCGAGTTAACTCGGGTTGCTAACATGTGTCAAAATTTATTAACCCGAGTTAACTCGTTTGAGTCCCTTTGTATATTTCATAGTGATTTTTTAAGTATGTAAGAAAATTAGTGATGCACAGTGATTCTGCAATATTAAATGACCTCTTTTTCACAAAACAGGTAAAATATATAGTAAGGGAAGAGGATAAAATGTTTGGAAATATTCGCATGGAAAATGTTTGTAAGGAAATGAATTAACAAAGCAACTACTGTTACATCACAAACAAAAGATATGTGCCTATGTGTTGGTAAAACGTCAGCTCTATAGCTTCAGCAGATTTCGAGATAATTTAATATTCTGATAACAAAAAGTTGCGCACCAATATCACCTAAAATCATAATGCGATAAGAGTTTTATTATGTAATATTAGTTACAGTTAAAACATATACCCAGACAACTTTGCCTTGTACTATAATATTGTTTTGATTACTTTTATAAGGGTAAAGATGCCATCAATATCAATTTCAACTTATCATTTCATATTCAGTGTCTTTCCTTTGGATAACACTTTCTATATGAATGATGTGTTTAATTCACTTTATACAGTATAGTTGTAGTTATTATGGAATTTGTGTGAAAATTCCTTCCTTACTCTTTATTATGTTATTAACGTTTAAAACACAACTGCAATATTAGGCTAAGAAATAGGTGTTAGTACTTTTGTTTTACAGACAATATAGAAAATAACAAACAGAAAGAAGCCATATAAAAATTACGACATATAATTTCACGTTCCGTTTGAAGTTTTTGCACCACTGTTTTCTTAATCCAACAGGCTGTTTATTCCTCCTAGCATACCTAGCGCTTAATGCCCGTGAACGACGTCAAGGTCAGAAAAATGCACTTGCTTTGACATCACTGGTCTAAACCAAGAAATGGCATAAGATAGGGAAGGAAATAATGATCGAATTCACTCCTTGACAACATTTTGGACATACCTGCTGTGTTTATATCAAGGGTTAATGAACTTTGTTTCTGTTCCGCTTAAGGTTGTACAAAAGTAATGCGTCATGTCATCAAGCTAAACATTTAAAATGAAGATAAGTGCGTAATAAAATAGGCATTCATATGGCCACTATGATTTAACACTCATTATAAATAATCACTTATAAGTAGAGCCCTACCTTTAGTCACTTTGGATACAAGTTAGGTATAAGTCGAGGATTTCTCACCTCGCGATTTGTAAGGAGAGCACTGTCAATCAAAACAGTACAAGCAGCAGCGAAATAGTCTCCCCGGTACTGCACAGTGTGTTTACATCTTGCATCTCTATGTGTTTACGTTGTGATCAGTAAGTACGATATATTTTACAGTAGTCATGCGACAAATTATTATTTTTAAGACTCAATAAGAATTAACTCTTCATTTTAAGTCAATTATACAGGGACATCATTTTATTTTTTACTAACATTTTTAATATTAACCTGGCTATATCTTTGGATTAAAGGCCTAGAAACGGAAACACCGCTTGCTCCCCCTTCCAAGACTGGAGTTCGATGATACTGGTGTAAAATACAAATCACTTTATTAGGTACAAGGGGGAAGAAAAGTAGTTCATCCATTTATGTAAACTAGGAAATATCGCAATTTTGAGTTTGATAATTTTGATTAGGTTTTATTTAATCAAAATACAGTACAGTATTAACAATATGTTTTTACTCACGAACTGAGCTATCCATTCGAACGTATTAATTATGTAGTGTATATTGTAGGCCTACTGTTACAGCACATTAGCGTACAATGTAGAGAATGAAGTTAAATTGAAAAATAATCATAATATGGATATTTAAACATTTTTTTGAAAATGGTGGCCGTTCATTTCGATACAGGCTTTAGTTCTGTTGTGCATATTATCGCACTATAGACTATTGTACCTAATTCCAATTACCAGTTTCGTCCTTCGTACGAGTAACTCATCCTGAAATAATTCTATACCTACTCTATAAAAGAGTACCTTAAGTACTGCCTGTTCCAAAAAGATAAAATTACTCAGAAATGCTACCTACTGTCCGTCTAAGTGGTTTTGTCGCAGGGTCGTAGAGAGGGGGGAAATCACGTGACAGTTAATTATTTAATGAGGCCCTTTCATGCAAGTTATTTTAAATAGTTGATATAATATTATGTACACGTCCAATTCCTAACTGAAATTAATGTTTTCAGAAAAGAGCTAAGACAGCCCAGCTACTAGACTTTACAGAGGGGAGAACAGAAGCAGATGGGGGAAACCGGGATGCGACGTAGGCAAACGGACGACAGTACCTGTGCGAAAATATGATTCAATAATGAAAGCTCTTTCGTCACTGGAAAACACGAACATATTACTAGAACGTACTATACTCACTAACTCAGTACTGCATACGCGGCCTCGTTCTATGTGGAGAACGGTTGGAAGTTTACTAGTAGAAGGGGTGGGAGTGAAGTACATTCAAAAACTCAGGTACAATAAAAATTGAAGTAAAAATAAAATGATGTCCCTGTACAATAAATATATAGCAATTAAATACTGTCGACATCGTACAGTTTGGAATTATTATTTCGAAAGACATACATCTCATTAAACAAAACTACATCTTCTAAGAACTTTACGAGCGTCTATGCATCATCATAAACATTTTCAGATTGCCTTATGCGAGCTACCACATTTTCATAGCAGGGCAGTAAAAGATATCTACGTAACGTTGTTGCACAAAGAAGTTTTCTTTCTGAATATTTTTCCATGAATTCTTGAAAATAACTATTTTTCACCTTTTCAAATGGAATATCCGCTAATATAAACATTTTGCCCAAATCATTGTAAAATTCATACCGATTAGCGGGAAAGTCGGAAGTGGAAGGCACGTTCCCATGCTTTGTGGACAATTCTTTTACATGTGTTTTCGTGTTGCAATGTTTCTCTATAAAACACCGTTTGTTGGTTTTTATTTCTATGTTGCATACCTTACAGAAAAAGTCTTTTTCTTTCTGCATGAAATACTTGTCATCAAATTCTTCTATCAGAGCACTGAACGTCAAGCGCCTACCTTTGGTTTGTTTTGGCATGTTGACCGCGTACTTCATTCACTGAACAGCAGAAGGCAACTGTGCCGATGTATGCTCCCCCAACCCCCACCCTCTCACTCACTGGAGTCAAACTCCGTTCCATTTGTATTTGTCTCTGACCTGCGAGTGGCTTATCGTCGCAATGTCTCTCTCGAAACCATGTACCTCTACAAAAACGAAAGTTTCAAGTAAGATGGGAGGACGCATATTTTGCTCCCAATATGATGAGAATATTAAATGTATGAATTGTTCACAAGTATTACGGGGAAAACTGTTATATAACATAAAACAGCATTATACTACATGTTACACATGAAACATTAAAAGGTTAAGTGTTATTATTATTACTATTATTATTATTATTATTATTATTATTATTATTATTATTATTATTATTATTATTATTATTATTTCGATCCTTTTTCCGCAGATGTACTAATAATGCGGTTAGATCTTCAATTTTAATCTAACAGATTTACAATGTAATTTACAATGAAAGCTAGATCTAAGGACTTGACAAATGTTGAAGTTTTCAAATATTTGCCAAAAAATAAATATCCGAAGCTCCGTTCTTTCGTTTGCTCTGTTGAAGCCATATTCGCTACAACTTACGTTTGTGAAAAATTATTTTCAACAATTAAAATAGTAAAAACCTAATTTAGATTACGACTGATAGACAAATACCTTCGTGATCAACTGCGACTGGCAGTAAGTGACATAATTCCTGATTTGGAAACTCTGTCGCTAAGATATTCTGAAGACCGTTAACTTTAGGTTGTGATAATGTGTCCTATGTTTTCTTGTTCATTTCTTTCTTCGCTACACGTACTAAACATTAGTTTGTAACCTTATACTCTATAAAATTATATTTAAGTGCTTGACGTAAGGAAAATAAAAATCCGTTAATAAGTCAGACACTTGCTTCACTTCCCCTTCGGGTGTCCGCCTCCCTCCATAGGTACAGGGAAATCATTTTATTTTTACTTCAATTTTTATTGTACCTGCGTTTTTAAATCTCCTTGACTCCCACCCCTTTCACTAATGTCCTAGCTAACGTCAGTCACACAAACTTACGGCCGCTGTTGCTAGCAGTGAAGTAAACAGTACAAAGTACAGTGTGTTTCAGAAATATGTTACGTTTTCTATCGAAGAAAGGGCTTATATTATTGAAGTTTAGTTTTACACAGGTATGGTGTGTAGCATAACTGAATTTATCTGTGTGGACTGAGCACAAGTGAAGATTAGAATTACCGAAATTACGGCACTCTATATTATGGTACGGTATTTAACAGCATTATTTAAACAAGAGTTTTGTTTTACTATTTGTAGGTATGAGGGACGATGATGGAAACTGGAGTTACAATATAACCGAATGTGAACAACAATCTTTCTTTTTTTTTTCACAATTTTCTGATTATATCATTACGGAATATTTTCGTTGAAATGTCATTAATCTGGTAGATAAATTTAGAGCAACAGAGTGTACAGAAAGGAAGAAAAGTGTAAGATGGCCAACATAGGTGACAGACGATGCTGTAGAAGATGCTACAGAAAGGATGCAACGAGGTCATAATAAGTCGGTCAAGAAGTTAGCTCTAGAAATTGGGGTTTCTTATGGAAGTGCTCACAAAATTCTCAGGAATAAATTAGGTTAGTAATATGCTGAATAAAGTAGACATTACATAATGTATATAACCGCCTGAAGACTTGAGTTTGTGAAAAAAATTGTTACTATTCTACTGTTTTTGATAAAATACTGTAAAGTAATGACCAAACTGAAAATCGTAATACTATATTTCCCTGTAACATAAATGGATACACTACTTTTCTCTCCTCCTATAGCTAGTAAAATGATTTGTTTACATATTGCACTAGCAACTCCAAATTCCTGTAATGAATGGGGGGTAACAGTGTTTCCGAGTATAGCCAGGTTAATGTTAAAAATGTTAGTAAAAATAAAGTGATGTCCCTGTACAATGCACGTTGCAGGTTACACAGTGGCTCGGCGCACGATGACATTTTCGCCACGGCTGGTCTATATACACGTACACTGCTACGGGTTGTTTGGAGCGTTTAGGTGACCAAATGCATGGCTCTACTTATAAGCTCTAGATCGCTTATAGTTTGGTCAGGACTATTACTACATAGACTTAAAGCAGTTAGGAGATTATAGGCTGTTAAATGCGCACGCGCAATATTTTTCATCAGGTTCATTTTCGAAAAACATTGTTTTCGGACATACCTGTATTCGAAGACTGCCAGAATACTTGCTGCGAAATGAAGTAAATTAGGAGACTTGTCGCTTCCAGGCCGATACTTTCACTGATACCGTGTCCATATCACGTATGTGCACATTCATTTATGTCCACTTTTATTTCTGATCACTTTTATTTATGTGCTCATTTTTTGGTCCAAGTACCTGTGTCCAGACACGTTTACATCAATTTTCATTTTTATCCAATTTTCGTATATGTACACTTTTATGTCCACTCGTGGAATGTGAAATTCATATTATCTGTATGTATTTAGGCAGGGTTAAGGCCGTAAGACGCTCCACCAAGCAAAGTTGTGCAGACCCAGAAACAAAATTTAGGCGACTTGAATTTTCATAGTTCCAGATATAACATACTGCACATGCTCAGTAGTACAATGTAAGCACCATTATTATTTATTACAATAATTATTCTTAGCTTTCTGTTTCATCGTTTATTTTGAGTATGGATCGACAAAAGGCCCGCTTACAAGAAAAAAAATTGAACAACTAATAACAATTCCTTTTGGACCATTGGCAGATGTTCAGATTGTTGTTGATAGGGATATAGATAATATTGAGTCAGAAGTGATAGATCTAGGTTACACACACACATATACAGGGTGATTCAAAAGTCGCGCGACATAGGACATCTCCGTTATTAGTGTAAATACAAAAAATAGCTTCAAATAAATTCATGTGCAAAATTTAAAGAAAATCGTAAGAGCCATTTTTGAGAAAATTGCAACAAACATGTTCGCGTGTCAAGTAAAGTGCCAGTTTGTTAGGGGAAATGCATCCAAAGCTTAGGTGTCACAACTCTGGAGGGTAAGAAACTTAAATTAGAAATGTGGTTTGGGTCGCGCGCCGTAATTAATAAATTGTGTTTTTTTTTTGTGTTGACATCTGAGTAAGTTGTGATTCACAATGGCAAACAGAAACATTTTATCACTTGAACTTCCACGACCTGTGTAATTGTTCCCCATGCACACTAATGGAGTAAGTGTTCAAATTGGTGGCCGTTTTGTTCACGGCACATCCATACATGGTTGAGATAACTGCTCCGCACATTACGTAACACTGCAGGTGTTATTTGTGCACATGACCTCCTGATATTTTCCTGCAGTTCATCCAATGTTCGAGGCCTGTTGCTGTAAACTACAGACTTGAGATGTCCCCAGAGGAAAAAGTCAAGTCATGATGTGGGGTAGGTTGATCTGGTTGCTGTCTGTGAAATTCTTCTGCTGCCTCCCGTAGACTCAGCCCTCCTGCATGGATGAGAACCATTTCCACCCTCTCAGAAATTGTGTACATTGTCTGTAACTACCCGGTTCACTGGTGAAACTAGCACTTACTTACCTGTCAAAAAAAAAAACAATTTATTGATTACGGCGAGCAACCCAAACCACATCTCTAATTTAAGTTTCTTACCCTCCAGAGATGTGACATCTAAGCTTTGGATGCGTTTTCCCTAACCAAACTGGTACTTTACTTGAAACGCGAACATGTTTTTTGCAATTATCTCAAAAATGGCTCTTACGATTTTCTTTAAAATTTGAACATGAATTACACGTACAATTATCTAAAACATTTATTTGAAACTATTTTTTGTATTTACACTAATAACGGAGATGTCCTATGTCGCGCGACTTTTGAATCACCCTGTATATATATATATATATATATATATATATATATATATATATATATATATATATATATATATATTTATGAATACACAGTGTATCCCGGAATTTATTTTAATAATTCCAATACTAATGAAGATATTGATCATTGTTGTTGTGGTACAACCAGACTAGTATATAATCACGAAGCTCAATATGTAGTAAATATGCATCCATAGATATTTGCTAACCAGTAGGATCGCTACTATCAGGTTCGTTCCAACAAGCGGTTCATGGATCAGTTCATGTACGGTTCCTGTACCATCTTATGCGCATGCGCTATTTGAGCATCTGCTATGGGATTGAAACTGGACTGCACGCTGTTGGAACGCTTTCGCGGATAGTTATGTACTAAATCCAGAGATGCTATGACTGTGACTATCTTTGCTAAGAACGGGATGCTTATTATTATCGTTTCGCAGCTAATTCTAATTGCAGAAAATAGAATTTCGATCATTTTCTATTAAAAGATGACAAAAAATATGGAAGGCAAGAATTCCGCTAATTCAATGTCGTGTACTGGGGGACTCTCATCTAAAAAATAGTTCTTTTTTTTAATTATTAATGTATGTACGTTATTTATTACACTTTTAATCAAAGCTGCATGTTCAAATTGTAATTAACTATTTCAATACCCAAATAATTTCCATTCCCTTTCTTTTTGGCGAAAATTTAAATTAAATCTCTAGTTTTATTATTCGTCTGTACTGTCACTTTTCACCTTTAACCTCACTGATGTGAACAGTCGATCATGTCTTTCTTCAGTATCCAGGAGACTTTGGTGAGCTTATGCGCATGCGCGTCTTGCGTACTCTTCCGTACATGCCTCAATCCGCGGATTATTTCTGACCTTTCCGAACCCATGTCAAAAGCTTGTTGGAACGCCCGACTGCAGTACGTGTTTCCGGTTCAGGACTGGTTCGGATTGTGTTGGAACGCGTTTTCTGTACTGCGCATGCTCACGATGGTTACGGACGGTTCCTGACTGTTGTTGGAACGAACCTATCATCTCATTACAGGCAATGCGAAATAGTACCTGCACAGTCTATTGTTCCTAGCACCCTCACAACTCAAGCTTCCTGACTGTATATACTAGACTGTGGTGCAACTTGAAGTAGCAACAATGCACTTGTCCATTGGCTTATTTGTGATTGTTGCTTTGCGTGTGTAATCATTGATTGTGGATTTAATTATTCGTAATTCGAGTGTATTGGAAAACTGACTCAATACAGTTCAGTTTGTAGAAAGAAAATTAGTGCAGTTAAAATGAATCGGTATACTCTAGAAGAGCGTCTGTTTATTATTCGAGTGCATTGGAAGACAGACTCAGTACAGGCATGTCAAGAGCGCTTCGTAGAGAGATTTGGAGACAACCGACATCCACCAAGTAAGTCCACCACTTGGGCCTTAATGAAGAAACTTGAAACACATGGAAATTTACTGGACATACATGCGCCTTGGATGTGCGATGCCATAAAATTACTCATGACAGACAGAGACACTGCTTATCGTAAATACAGACGGAGCAAGGACGAATTAGATTTTAATACTTACAAAGTTTTAAGAAATAAATGTAATCAAGCAGTAAGAAATGCTAAATTACGCCATGCACATTCCCTTATTCTACCTTCGGTCAGTGCGAAAGAATTGTGGCGTAACCTTAATAACCTGGGTCTAACAAAAGCAAAGCCTCGGGTAGATAACATCAACTTGTCACTCAATAGTCTAAATGAACATTTTGTCACTGCTCCACCTGAACCATTACATAAGCAAGAGACTCTTGAATTTCTCAGATCTTACCCCCAACCTGTGTGGGATAAATTCTTCTTTAAATACATTAACCCGACTGACGTAATGAAGACGCTGCGACGTATGAAATCTAAAGCCCAAGGTATAGACAATATAAATATCACTCTCCTGTATAAAATAATAGATGTGATCCTGCCGACCGTCACACATATATTCAATGCATCTATTATGACTGGGTCCTACCCCTCACTCTGGAAAATGGCATTAGTGAAACCTTTACCTAAATCTAACACACCTTCTACAGTAAACCAATACAGACCGATATCAATTCTTCCCACTCTTCCAAAAGCATTAGAACATATTGTACATGGACAACTTATGAACTATCTCGACGAACACAAACTCCTTGGTGACTATCAATCGGGTTTTAGACATGGACACAGCACTTCCACAGCCCTACTTAAAGTGACTGAGGACATCCGTGAAGCTATGGATAGGGGTGAAGTAACGGCACTAACTCTTCTCGATTTCAGCAATGCCTTTGGTTCTGTTGATATCGACTTGCTTCTTGCAAAGATGAAGGCTTTGCACCTGTCAGACAATACCTTGAGCTGGATGGACTCCTACCTACGTGACCGCCAACAGTGTGTTTCACTTGATAATCAATTCTCCCAATGGAGATGCACAAAGGCGGGAGTGCCGCAGGGCTCCGTATTAGGACCACTACTTTTCTCTATCTACATTAATGACGTATCAAAGAACTTACAGTATTGCCGATATCACCTCTATGCCGACGACCTACAACTTTACATACATTCCAGACCCAATACGATCAATGAATCGATTGACAAGTTAAATTGTGACCTAGCCACTGTCTCCACTTGGGCGGCCAATTTCGGACTCGCACTTAATCCAAGTAAGACTCACGCCATAATTATTGGACATAAGCGTTTAGTTAACTCCCTTAATAACAGTAATCTTTCAGTTGTTACCCTTAACAACACGCTAATCCCTTATTCATCTGTCGTAAAAAATCTTGGCTTCTTTTTTGATAATAATCTAAGTTGGAATTTTCAAGTTGAAGAAACGATAAAAAAAATCTGTTCCTCCATTCACTGTTTGAGTCGCTTGAGAAACTTCTTGCTCCAGCAACTAAAACTTACCCTAGTGCAAACCCTAGTAACGCCGCACTTCGATTATTGTGACGTTTTGTTAAGTGACCTAAGTTCTGAATTGTCAGTCAAGTTACAGCGAGCTCAGAATATGTGCGTCAGATACGTGTGCAACATCCGACGGTATGATCACATATCACCGTCCTTCGCAAGTCTCTCGTGGCTCCGACTTAAAGAACGTAGAACTTTACACTCTTTGTCTTTACTCTTTCGAATTCTGCACACTTCAACACCAAATTACCTTTCGTCTCGTTTCTCTTATCTATACTCTAACCACGACGTAAATACCAGATCACTTATCTGTGGCACGCTAAGTATACCTCTTCATAGAACATCTTGTTATTCATCATCTTTTACAATATCCACCTCGCGTCAATGGAATTCCTTGTCACAAAGTATTAGGGGCTGCAAGACAATAAACACCTTTAAGAACAGCTTAAAAGATAACCTTATTAGCATTTCACTCCAATCATACTGATTTAAACTATCACTGACTACATTGTTACTTTTTTCTTTATACATCATCCTGATTGTGCTGTATTTTAATTGTCTCGTAATAATCTCTTTCTATTATCTAATATTATTTGAAATAAATTAACATTCTATGTATTTTAGTTTAATTCTGCTACACAGTTTATTTCAGTGTTTAATTAATAGTTCATAGTATTTTGTTGTTTAATTTGTAAATAACTTTTGTATACATGTAACTCTCATCTAAATCAAATTGTTGGATTCTTTGTAAGTTCATGCATATGTATATACACTTTTTGCTGGTTGAGTGGAAGAGAAGGCCTTACGGCCTTAACTCTGCCAGCTAAAATAAATCATTATTATTATTATTATTATTATTATTATTATTATTATTATATAATAAATGACACAGGAAACAATCGAGGATGTGAAGGATAGGCTATTGGGGTCTCCCTCTAAATCACTCCGCCGACTTTCGCAAAAAACAGGAATGTCCAAAAGCAATTGTCAGCGTGCTAAAAAAAAAGCGAAGGTTCACGCTTACCGTTTCACTGTGGTGCACGAATTAAAAGAAACTGGCAAAGTGAAATGAGTACCTTACTCTCAAATGTTTCAAACATTTCTTCAAAATAATCCGACCATCTGGACTACACTTGGTTCACGGACGAGGTGTGGTTTCACCTGTCGGGATACATAAATAATCAAAATTCCTGTATTTGTAATTTTTCGAATTTTCGAAAAGTAGAATATATTCCGGGTCCAAACCGGTTGGATCAGTCATATAGAACAGCTGTACGTAACGATCCCAACAGTAGGTTTTTTTCCTTTCTCTCCTTCCTTCCACCTGAAGACGAAGGGAGAACCACCCTTCGAAACGTTGTGTCTTAATATATTTATTGTGACAACCAGCAATGGAAAAGGTCCAAACCCCTCATCTAAACATTCCTGTATTTGGGCAAGTGAAAACCGCCATATGATACACGAAGAGCCTCTTCATTCGGATAAAATTGGTGTTTGGTGTGCAATATCTCGGCGGCAAATAATTGGTCCCATCTTCTGTAATATAACCATGGCCACAAATGAATACCTTTGAAATATTCAATACGTTTGTAAATCAACTGGACGACCAGGAACTCACCATGGGATATTTCCAACAAGGTGGTGCGACATGCCACACATCAATCGCCATCACGGCTTAAATTCAGTCCTTTTTCGGCGACGTGTCATTTCGAAAGAGATTTGGCCGCCGCGGTCGCCCGACCTGACACCATCTGATTTTTTCTGTGAGGACATCTAAAAAGGAAGTTTATAAGAACAAACCATGAATCATAGACTCTTTGCAAGGAAACATCATCGCAGAGATCCAGGCAATATACGCGGACATCCCAGCGAAGACATCCGATAATATGGTCAGGCGAATCCAATCTTGCCTGGATGCAAATGGCGGGCACTTCCAGCATCTATTATGATGTCACCACATTTCTCGCAGAATGAGGTAAGTCGTCTTCAAATTTCATTGTAATATATCTATTAGTATTGTAATTATTAAAATATATTCTGGGTTCTGTAACGAGTAGGACACACTGTAGAAAGAATTTGAGGAACACCTGCTCGAGAAAGAAGAGAAAAACCAGCGAGATTCCCATCTGAAATATGGAAAACTTATACTCAGGTTGCGAAAGTGTAACATCGAACAACTAACGTAGTTGAAGGATGGAGTACTCGTTTCCGAAAGCACGTCGTCACACATCACACAACGATCAGGAAATTCATGGATTTCATTAAGGAGGACCAAAGTAATGATGAAATTATTATAACCCAAATGCTTGCGACATCCACTTAAACGATCGTACTTGATAAATTCAAGACAATGGAGCACTGTTCAGAATTACAACCACTGCAAGGAGTTTTGAAGCTTATTCGACCTTGTAACATGCCATAAACGCTGCAGCTGAGTAAACGACAGCCATCTATGGCTTGCTGTTGAATCGGTGAGAAACATTGTTTTGAACATGTACTAGTATGTAAACTTACGAAGTATTTCAAGTGTTAGGCCATAAAGTGACAAATTTAAATTTCTGCAGTACTCTGTCAATTCATTTTTTTATCTGTAATAAAATTTAAGCCTGAAGGAACCAAGTGAAGAAACACCGAATTCTTTTTTAAACCTTTTCTTAAGATGGATTCTTCTACAACATTCTTCCAGGCAATTATTCAATTATTAAATAATTTTACACCAATATAAATAGCTATTCGTTTACTCGAAGAAAATGTGTTCCACATATTATCATAAGATTATAGACAGGAATGTTAATGACGCTCACAATTACAACTGACAAATATCTTATTGAAAACATAAATTTATGAATTCTTGTGTACAGTTGAATCAGCAAAAGTTGACCGAGAAGAGGGTTGATATTTATAAGTCTTCTTTCATTAAAATGTACTTTAGGTCTACATTATTTACAAAGATGACCATGATGATCGTAATGATTATTATATGGTGATTGTGGTGGTAGCACTGGTGGTGGTGATGCTTTTGTATGAGTACATAACCAATAGTTCACAATAATTTAATATTGAAGAGCTTTTTAATAGGAAAACAGAGGGAGAAAGATTAATTCTTAATGTAATATATAGTTTTTAGAGCTTTTCTTTAATAACACGTAGAAATGTTCCTTTAGCATCGTAACGCTTGGGGATTTCAAGATAAGCAGTGTAACTCTGTGGAAATCAGCACAAGCATGAACAGTGCGATAAAACGCAGAAACAAGCACTTTCGTGCTTTTCTGCAAGCGACTAAGTTCACAGCTACTGGAGTGGGAATCAGAGTTGAGCAGAGATTGTAAAGGATAATATTAAAAATAAACTTAATGTCGGTAAGAGAGGTAACGGAAGGTAACATGTAGTGGGGGAAGGAATGGAAGGCAACCCGAGAGGGAAGCGAAGGGAAAGTGAGTGAGACAAGGGAAGGAAGCCAAGTGGAGAGTTGGAAGGGAAGGGAATTTGAAAGAAGTAGGAGAAGTTGAAAGACGAAAGGGAAGGCAATGTGAGAGGGGGAAGGGAAGTCTAATAGAGAGAGGAAAGGGATGATTAGTTAAGAGAGAGAAGGGAAGGTAGAATGAGAGAAGAAAGAAAAGGCAAGGTGAAAAGGGGAAGAGAAGGCAAATTGAGAGTGGAGAGAAGGCTAGTTGAGAGAGGGAAAAGAAGGTGAGGTGAGAGGGGCAGAGAAGGTAATTTTACAAAAGGAAGAAATGAAAGGTTAAAGAGAAAAAAAGAAAGGAGAGACTGGAAAGAAGAAAAGACGAAAATGTGATAAAGGACAGGAAATGCAGAGTGAGGTAAGCGAAGGAACGCCAGGGTGACAGATGAAAGGGAAGGCAAAGTGAGAGAGGGGAAAGAAAGGCTAATTGAGAGAGGGAAGAGATGACAAGAGAGAGAAGGGGATGCAATGTGAGAGATGGAAGAAAAGTAAAGCTGGGAAAGGGAAGAGAAATTCAGACAAGAAAAGGAAAGTAAGTTCAGATAGGAAAGGGAAAGGCATATAAAGTGAGAAAGGAAAGAGGAGGTAAGTTGATTGAGGGAAGGAAAGGAAAGATGAGAGAGAAAGAGAACAGAAGAAAGTAATGTGAGAGGGAAGGAAATAACTATGGTCAGATAAGCAAAGAACGCTATGATAATTGTGGGAAGAGAAGGCATAGTCAGAGAGAAAAGTAAGGAAAAGTACTGTCGATGACACAGCTCATCTGCCCTGAATCTTCGGGAAGTTAGGGGTGTTGTTTAGAGGGGCGTGAGGCTAACTTTGGAGCAAGCGGCTGGCTAACGGTACTTTTGGTATGAATACCCTCTGCTTAATCCCCTTTCTATTATCTAAAAAAAACACATTTCTCTACATTTCTCTATCTTCATTTGTACTTGGAAGACGAAGGTGAACGTTTGCTTAATAGAATTGCTGGTGTAAATATATATTCAAAGTTAAGACATAGCAATATAACTTTCATGTGTAGTGTACTCCATAGTAACGTGGCGCGGAATAGGTAAATGAATGTTTTTATAATGCATGCTACATTGTGTTTCTAACTTTCTCTCCATCCACTCCATCCACTACTAGTGCGAAACTACTACCCCAACCCCGCATTCCTTCCAGGGCAGATGAACTGTGTAACTGACAGTACAGACCCATCATTTAGTCCAGACAGCTCAGCGACGCGAAAGAGGGGAAGTAATAGGAGGAGCGGGGAGAAATCCGGAGTAGAGATAAGGGCGAGCAGTCGGTAAATGTAGTACAGCTTATTTGTACTGGAACAATACCGCTCTACCGCACGCATGACATCCGATCGCTCCGAAGGCAAGCGAGTAAATAACCCAAACATCCCTTGGAGTAACTAAATGCACTCGCCTGACCCAGGCGCATATCGCCGGCGACTGTCAGGACTAAATAATCGCACTGTAAGGTGAGGAAGAAAAGGGGAAGTAGGTGAGTAAGGTAAGGAAAAGCAGAGCGAGTGAGAGGAATAAAGGCAAGTCAATATGTGAAAGATGAGAGAGGGAAGGAAAGGCAATGTAATATATGTGAGACAAGCCATTTGAAAGAGAAGGGAAGGTAAGGTGAGAAAGGGAAGAGAAGGCAAATTCACATGTGCAAGAAAGGCCAGGGTGAGATAGGGGAAGAAAGGCAAAGTTATAGAGAGAAGGGAAGAGAAAGTGCTATGGAAGGAATGCCGGGATGAGAGATGGAATGGAAGGCAAAGCGGGAGACTGAAGAAAATATAAGTTGAGAGGGAAAAAATGGAACGAAAGGAAAGACAGGAAGGGAGCGGAGGAAACAAAAGGGAAGGAAGTTTGGGAGGAAGGAAAGAGAAGGCAGAAGAAAAAATGAGAGAGGAGGAGAAGTGGTAGGAAATGAAGAAGATTAGAAACAGACTAAGTCAGAGAACGAAAAGTAATAAGGAAGGAGGGAAGGGACTGAGAAAAACTTTATGGAAGAGAGGAAAAGAAAATAAACTGAATAATGGGAAGAGAAAAAAGAAAGGAAAAGAAAAGCAAAGAAGTGAAGAGGAAGAGAGGTAGAGAAAGAAAAGAGAAGGGTACGGAAGAGTACAGAGAGAGGTGAAGAAGATAAAAAATCATAACTGGAGAAGAGAGAAGAGAAACTGAAAGTATGAATGAAATGACTGATGGATTATCGTCAGTTCCAGGAATACGCATATACACGTCCGTGGAACATTGACATGGAATATCGGCCGTTTATGCTTGCAAGCCCTGTGAGGTGTTTGATAAATTATTCCCGGCCTGAATCCGCGAGGTGTCTATGCGGAAGTTACGCCCTGAATTTGAGTTGTTTATTTGGGTCACATATGCGGCAAGGGGATTAAACATACAATCAAACTAAATGCATATAAAATATTTTCGGAACAAGCTGATGGACACTAGAATAATAAAAGAAACACTTTAATTATTTGGAGCACGTTCCCCACTGATGCGCTTTAAATAGTAACCATCATATACATATTTCAGCACTGGAGTGAAGAGGTTTAACTGCGCGTGTCAGCGTTACGCAGAGAGCCATTCAAGTCCGACAAACAAGTGATAAAAGTGTCTGGCCGCATGTAAACCGATTATGTTAAAAGGCTTGCACAGTATTTATTATTAAACCTACCGAACGTTCCAAGCTCTGGTTCACAATTCCCAGTGAAGTCGAGAACAACAGAAGCTGACCCGCATTCTGGTCTTATCTCGTTAGCGAGTCTCTTAGGATTTGTCACTGACGAATAGCTAGTGTGTACAACTTCCATTCCTGAGACTCGAGGTGAAATCGGGGCAAATCCCTGGGAGGATTTATAAAGTACTGCCGTTTCCCCTACCACAATTCTACCACAAGACATTTTGCTACCTTCTATAACATTGAAGAAGAAGACAAATTTGAGTTCTCTCTGAACCTTATGGTGAAAGATACATGCACATAACTTACATGTGGAGAGAAATATCCTCCACAAAAATTTGCCCATCACAGTTTTACATTAGTCACATGATAACGACTCAATCATAGCGTACAGTAGTAGAAAAGAAACTGGACAGACCCTTCAGAGCCTTGTTCACTCCAGAGCACGATAGACTGGAACTAAGACTTTCGTGGTTCGAGTCCTGCCTGGGAAGGAAACTTTTTTTGTTCCTTATTCAAATTTATTCCCAATAGTTTCGATTGCTGGTAAAATTCATGTTCTGGGAATAATAAGTTAATTAAGTAGTAAAATATCGCTGTAATGAATGGGAAAACAAGTACTTTTTGTTAAGAGGGAAGGTAAAGCTGTGTGTCATATGTTCTTCTACATTTTCGTACGCGTTACAAATTTCTTAAGGACATTGACAGTGATTATCATGATCTCATTCATTATATTAAAATAAGATGGCTTAGGAGGGGTGCCATGTTACACAAGTTTTTCATGTTCAAGGAAGAAATAAGATATTTTTACGAAAAGCGAAGGTATAGAAATTCCACAACAAACAGACTCAGCATGCATTTCAGATCTTGCTTTTTTGACGGACATTTGTACACACCTTAATGATCTTAACGTGCATTTGCAAGGAAAAGATAACTTGATCATAAATATGATCGACCTTCTGAGAGAATTTGTAGGTAAATTAAAAATGTGGCAGTATGAAGTAGAAAACAAACAACATTCACTACTTTCCTTCACTAGAAACTGTTTTCAAAAGTGATGAAGAAAGTCAGCTTATCAAATATAAAACACTTCAAAATCTCATAACATAATTCACTGGTAGATTTGGAGAGATAGCGACAATGGACAAGGAATGGAGATTATTCTGCAATCCCTTTCGGTTTCAGCCGATAGAAGTTCCTGAAAATTTCCAGCTTGAATTGATAAAGCTGCAGAACAGCACGCCACTCAGAGTTTCGGCGAAATCAGGAATCGAACTGTTCGCAATGCTGCCTAAGTTAGAATTTCCAAATCTACGTTTATTTGCCTCCCGCCTAGCAGCCACGTTTGGTTCCACATACAGTATGTGTGCGAGCAGGTTTTCACAACGATGACCAACAACAAACTGTTTGGTGATCCAGGGTTACAGACGACAATTTAGTGGCTGTTTTACGCTTATGTATTTCCAAATTTGAGCCAGATTTTAATGCTCTGACAGCAAGAAAAAGGTGTCAAACATTTAAACGTACAGAAGGAGTTCAGGAGTAAGGTTATTTCATTTTTTTGTTATATGTAGAAAATTACTTTTTTGATTTTGTGATTGTTTTGAAATCTCTTTAATCTATAAAACTTGTAAACTCTGATTACTTTCTATGTTTCAATGAAGACAAATAATAACTAGTAATGAAACACAGTAGTCTATAATAAGTGCTGCAAATATATTTGTTGTACCTTGAAAAGGTTGTGTTTAATTTATGTTGTCAGCACTAAATAATAACGTATTATAATTTACAAAGCTTGGCAATAATAGAATTTTAGTTTAGTGTATTTAGTTATAGCGTGTCTAAAACTACTTTATGCCTAGTTATTGTACCATGCATAATTTTGAAATACAAATTATGAAGTAGAGCTATATGAAGTAGATATCACGAACACCTGCATGAGCCGCCACAGCGCACCATGGCAGTGAACTGCTTCTGTAACAAAACTACAGTACACACAGCTTGTAACTGTAGCGGCTGCCTGAGTGTGTTTTTATATGCCAAGGTTTTTAGCGCCATGACAACGAAGTATCATATAGGAAATGCAGTAAACAAAATGGTCAAAATGTGCAGTCATATGGTCTCTGCAGTAAACAGTACTTCGAGCACAGAAGGCCAGCGCTATACAGACTACTTTGCCGAGGTCGACTTAATGGATACAATATATTCTACCATCATCGTCGTCATAATCATCATCGCCAACGCCATCACCATCATCATAACTATATTAAGAATAGAAGTATAAAATATTTGCGATATTCTGCAAGAAGAATTTGAAAAGCTTCCCTCAATGAAGGATTTTGAAAATTTAAATGTATTAAAAGATGGTTCCAGTAAACATGTGCATGCTCCTGATATTAATCCTACGGGGTATAAAGCTCAGGCGAATAGTTAATCGCGTAAGGGGAAAGACAAAAGGATCATAAAAAAATCCCATAGTTTTGTTAATGCTAACTATCGGAGCTCCTTCTGGAAAAGTGGTTCAAAGATTCTCTAAGAGAAAAAGTGTAAAAGGAACTATTAATCTTGTGAAAATCAGTAATCTGCCACGAAATCCCAGAACGATGCATGACCTAATCATAATCGCTCCCTCTGATCTTACGAGTAGAAGCCAACAGTCCCTATTGCATGATTTTGGACAAAATGGTATAAACAGAATATTCTTACGTTTTTGCTCAGCTGATGTTCTACGAATATATAGGCCTATTAGCGCAAAAGGAAATGGTCTTTTCTGATGGAATATTTCCAACTTTGCCCTATTCATTTGTACAACTATTCACGGTGCATGGTAAATGTCTTGGGTATGTATTCTCTCTCGTATTCTGTTTAACCGTTCGTTTATCTGAAGAAGCCTATCTAACGGTTTACCAGTATATTAAGTTACGATTCGCACATCTTGGCGTGGTATTTCAGTTAGAAGTATTGCCATCATGGATTTTGAGCTAGCCAATTCGAGTACTATGAGAAGAGAATTTCCAGGAGCTGTTATTAATTGCAGTTTATTTCATTTCAATCAGATGAGCTGGAGGAAAACAAATTACCTATAAATCCTAAGAGAATTTGGACAGAAAAATAATCCAATACGTCAAGATGTAACAGCTCTTTAGGCACTTCCATTGCAAAATATTGGAGAGGTGTTTCCTGAAATCGCTATTCATATAGACGAACGTCTTAAGATCTACTCACGCACTTAGGTATTTACAAGCAAACATACTCATGAGGCAGACAAAAAAAAAATATTTTTTTCTTCCACCATGACAATAATGTGAAAACAAGTGCTTATACAAATTTTGGCCACTCGAGCACAATTACGAGGACCGTCCAGAAAGTAAGTTTTTCTGAGGTCGTTTACAAAAAGAAAACACAATATAATGGAAATATTTATGGGTACAGATATAGCAATTGTTGAGCTATATTCCAACATATTCCCCATCGGAATTGAGACATTTTTCATACCGTGGAAACAACGGAGAAGTGCAGACGACTGTCGCACACTGGTTCCGATCCCAGACGGCAGACTTCTACAGTACATGGATACAAAAGTTGACCCCATGGTGTGAAAAATGTCTCAATTCCGGTGGGGAATATGTCGAAAAATATTTCAATATTGCTGTATCTATTACAATAAATATTTCCATTCAGTTGTTTTTTCTTTCTGTAAACGGTCCCAGACAAACTTACTTTCTGAACGACCCTCGTAATTGCACTCAAGTGGCCAAAATTTGTTTAAGAACTTGTTTTGACATTGTTAACACGGTAGAAGAAAAAAATAACTTTATCAGCCCAATGAGAATGTATCCTTGTTAGATGTTTAATTTTATCCATGATACTGCGCTCAGACCAAGGCATGTACAGCCCTGATTTACATCAAACTTGTGGAACATGTACTGACATGCATCAACGGGATTACAACGCACAAATAATGTTGTGGAAGGTTGGAAGAACCACTTTCAGATAATCATGCTTGTCCATTGTGTATCAATATTTAAGTTTTTCGATAGTTTGAAAAAGAAGCTGACGAGCTAATGATTAAAATATGTGCTCAGGCAAGAGTAGGATAGACATTTGACGGAACCGGTAAACAAAATATATAAAAGAAATCAGAGAAAAGATGAAGAGAGAGACAATGGTAATTGAGAAATTCTCACATATCTCAGAGCAGTTGAATATCATAAAAACTCTGGAAAAATCCTCAACTCTATAACTTGCCCCAACCAGGATTTTAAACCTGACCGGCTCGTTTTACGGCAGACATGCTAACTAATACTTCACAGTGGTGGACATAGGGATCTTTGTAACAATGATTACAAGGTTTCAATTAGTAGATGTGGATGATATAGGCCAGGCCTGCACAAGGTTTGCGCTCTCCGAGTCGGCTCACACCACGAGAGTGGAATGTAGATGTTTCCTGAGATTTGTATAAGGGTGGACTGGAAGAAGAGGTCATCTCGTAGAAAATGTACACAAAAGGAAGTACTAGTACGAGTGTTTATGTAATGAATTCCCCTTCAGTGTTTACAAAACTATCTTGGACTATTCTTAATTAATAAAGAAATATTTATTTTACAGAAATAATAGAAACTCAGTAGCTACTTAAATATAAAATATTATTTTGTTATATTTTTATTTATCAGTATATCAAAACGGGGTTTTATGCTGTTGGCAGCTGAAAAGAAGAGTACTGATCGTAATGAAACATCAGTTACAGATGTTCGATGTGTGCCTTTATTAAAATTGATAATAGAAAACGTTGCTCACAAATATAAATGTTGAGCCAAATATAGCAATCATTTTCACTGCCAGCTTGCGTAGTCGTGGATATAATTGCTGAGGTTTAGTCTTGTAAAACTCAACCAGACCGGTAGTATTATTCAAACGGTCTCTAGCCCTTAGGCCACATTGAAGATCAATAAGTGGAAGCTGTAAATCGTATAACATTGCTTCAACTGGTATTGAAGAAATTTATTATGATAACTTTAAACTTCTTTCCAATTACGACAAGATTTTGAAACCTAGAATTAAATTTATTTGAATTTCAATTAATATTTTAACATAATCGTTTAACATGGATTCATTACGAGCAGTTTCTATCGTTCGAAAGTGATCCATATTACCTTCCCGAAACTGACTTACGAAAAGTGTAAGTTTACGACTGAAATTCCGTCATATATTTAATGTATCAACAATGAGCTGGCCTTTCCCTGAAGACAGATATTTAAATTGTTGAGATTAATAAATTCTAACGCACCCTACCTTATGTAATAATGCAACTTTCAACTTCTGAACTTTCTTACTGCGATCTTCACCAACAAAACCATCGTATCTCTATGTGTGGACTAGTAATGACGCATTATATTATGTTTTCCTCTTTCTTTCAAACTTTTGTGGCACAGAAGTATTAACTGCAGCCGTTGTGAAAAAGGAAGCATTTTCCCATGCAATAGGCGAAAAATTTGCCTGATGATCACTTCCCGTCTTTTACGTAGATTCCTCCATTCTGTAGCCGTAGATAGACAAAGTGAAATAGCTACTGATAATACACACTACACTAGATAGCTGCGTGGACTATCCTCTACCTATATGAGGCTAACGTTATTCCGACGTACCTTTCCGGAGAGCTGTTAGACGGCTCTCTCGCTCCGAAGGGGCGGCCGCGCTCAATGAGCGCCGTTTGTGCGGGCCTGGTATAGACCTACATGTCATTTTTGCTCCAAATAAATGAGAAGGGAGAAGTGAAGGATGGAAAATAGAAATGTCCAAAAGTGAACTGCTTGAAGTAGTTCTTGTTCGATTGCAGAAGGGTATAGACCTGCTAAATTCCATCGTACAATTGTTGCATTATATGGAGAGACATGCGTATGGAAATCAGCTGTGAATGATTAGTGTGCGCTGTTTCATTCCTGCAGAAAATCTCTATAGATAAATCCACGACAAGGGCAAGTGTTCAAGAATATCAAGCCGAATTAAATTCAACATGTTGATGTTCTTGTCCGAGAGAATATGAGAATAAACACCAGTTAGGAAAGTATGCATAAAATTCCCACAAAAAATACTGTACACTATCACAAAGCATATGCGCGGTGGGTGCCACACTCTTATACTTTTTAGCAGAAAGCCAAACATGAGAGAATCTGTCAACAGAACCTCAGTCGATATCAGGAGGAAAGTGATGAGTTCTATAATCGCATTGTGACAAAGAACGAGTCATGTTGTCATAATTTATTTTGAGCCGCACTCCCGCCTGTTTCTCATGGAATGGAAAGCATACAGGTTCTGCTCGCCCTAAAAACTTAAGTTGCAACGAAATGCAGGGAAATTCATGTTATAATATTCTTCCATCATGCACGTCCATTGCTAAAGGAATTTCTGGAGCGTGGACAGATTAATGATTAGTGGGCAGCGTCGTGCATTACAGGCGCTATGTTCGGTATTCGATATTCGCCGATGTTCGCTCTGCAGGAGGAGGACTACCGTATTTCTTCCATCTTGTTATAAAAATATTCGCTGTCCTCCACTCTCAACCCTTCATGTTTTAACCGCTTAGGGATTTTAGCACAGATCTTGCGATTAGATTTTTCATATGAAACAAGTTGAAGTTTGTAATGTCTTGGTTGCCTCACTCATTTTAGAACATTTCAGGACACTATTAGTGGGCATCTCTATACAATCTCGGATTTATTTGACTATTACACTTTTACTACGTCATACTACTTTTGACCAATAAAACGATACGAAAGGACGTGTTTAAAATAATCACGGATTTTATCGCACAAGTTTATCACTTCCCTAGCATTTGTTTATTTTTATCACTTCCCTACCGTTTGTTTCTTTGATTGCTAACATTTCAAACTGCAAATTCTTTACGGTACTATAAAACATGCTTTGCGATCGTCATATGTTTCCTGCATAGATAGTCGACTGAAAATGGCGGCTCCGTTCAAACGTTTTGGTGAAACTAACATTAGTGAAATAGAATTTTATTAAGTCAATTAATGTCTATTATATTGTATTATAGTACTTTATTTCTTCTAACCTTTATATACTTTCTTCTGTTTTTATTACCTCCCTTCCATTTGTATCTTTATTTGCCAACATTTCAAACTCCAAATTCTGCACGGTACTATAAAACATGTATTATATGTCTGTCACGTGTTACATTTTATGTTACCTTGTTAACATGTTTCGGCCTACTATCGGCCATCATCAGAACTGGATGTTGCTGGTCTTGGCGCCTTTTGTTTGTTTTCTGTGGGGGTGTGTTTGTGTAGTGTAATGTGGTCAAAGAGTGTGTGTGTTCTGAAATTGAGTTGTGTGTTGAGAATTTCATTTGAATGTGTTTTTGTGTGTTTGTATATTTCGTATTACTCGTTGACTCCACATTACACTACACAAAAACACCCCCACAGGAAACAAAACAAAAGGCGCCAAGACCAGCAACAACCAGTTCTGATGATGGCCGATAGCAGGCCGAAACATGTTAATAAGGTAACAAAATTTAACATATGAAATATATATAAAACGCTTTCCAATGTGATATAGTGTTAAAAGTTGTGTAATAAAGATGTATATGAAACATGCTGTGCGATCGTCATTTGTTCATCGCATACAGATAGTTAATTGAAAATGGCGGCTCCATTCAAACGTTTTGGTGAAGCTAACATTAATGAAATAGAATTTTAGTAGGTCAATTGATATTGTATTGCATTGTATTAGAGTACTTTATTCCTTCTAATCTTTATATACATTCTTCTAATTGTGTAATAGTCAATTAAATCCCACTCGAATTTTAATTTTCTCTACATTAATCAAAACCTCTAGTGAGATTACTGTTGACAAAAACATCAATGGCAAATGACCAGACCTCTTGAGAAGAAAATGAATTTTGCTCTATGGCAATGCTCAAGCTCATACTGCCAGATCAACAAGGAAAGAGTTGCAAATGTTTCGCTAAAAATCACTATAACAACCCTCCTACAGCTCAGACTTATTTCAATTTGATTTTCATACTTTCGTGATTTAAAAGAAAATGTGTGAATGGAACCATATTTTCATTGTGCGAAACCGTGCAAAATGCTGTTCATCATGGTTATCCAGGCCATAGGGATTATTTGAAGCTGTTATCAGTCACAGAGAGTCACGGTGGGAGAAGTGTGTTAACAACGCGGCGAATATTAAGCATCAAGTTTAATTTCTTTCTTAGTTGTGAACGATTTCATTTGAAAGACCCAATAACTCTCAATTTATCTATAGATTTGAATAAATCTTCAAATGCCGTGCGAAGTAAATTTATATTCTATCATGAACATGTTAATTAACGTATATTTTCGTTAGAAACTGTGGAAATTTATTTATGTAAAATCTCAATATACTCTTTTTGTTGCTTTACTCTACGACGCTTTGTCAACTGCTACAGCGATGAAATAAATGAAGCACGCATTTACTTTCTTAGAAACCACGGATCTACTTATCTTCATTCCGGAATTCATCCTCTTTGGAAGCTTGTTTTGAATAGGCGTAAGACTTGCGTTTTGAATGAGGAATATAGAATTCCAAGAAGCGTGGGATTGTTATATCTCATGTTAACCTTACGAATATTCCATCAACAGTCAAACCATGTGGGCTTCTGTTATTCTTTTTGAAATCGCTCACCATCTCGTCCCCGCAGCGAGACGGAAATGAACATACGAGTACAAAATGAAATTTGAGAATAAGCCCGATAACAAAGAGCATTTTTGAAAATTTCTAATGTCAATCTAAATTGAATTCCCATTCTACCGTAACCCACGCGTGACTTTCTGTGTTAAACAAAATAACACTCTGGAGATAATATATTTTCATGTTACCAAAGTATTTCTTGACTTCTGCGTTCAGGACGATGGGAAAATATGTAATACCCTTATTACAAAATTCGACAATGGGTGAAGAACAGACGATTTTGCTTTAGAAATGCTAATATTCAAAGCCAATCTCAAAACAGCAAGGATAATACCAATTAAACATATTCATTCTCTTATGTCCTTATGAGATACAGTAATACATTGGTTTAACTCACCACGAACAAAAATAATATTGAAAATACAAAAATTATATAATTACAATAGTGAACATAGTGAATACATAATATGTAACTTGTGGGATCATTTCAAGAAAGTAAAATAATTCCTTCAGCAGTGTTTATATTCTTGAAATATTTGTGTTGCTGTGTCACTGGATAAATTCTCATTATCTAAGTTGTCTTAACATAAAATATTGTTAAGAAATATTTGTGTTGCTGTGAACCTAGTTTAATCCTCATGTATTGTTTCAGAACCAAACATATCCAAATTAAAATCCAAATTATTTGGGAAAATATATTTTTTTAAATTCTCATATTTTACGTATATTTCTTTTCATACCATTACCAAATGTTACAACAGTTTCACTCTCTTTAATTACAATAAGAATTTTTTGTGTTTCTTGAAAAAATATGTTATTGTAATGTAGCTGCTTTTGCAATTATAAGACTCATTTGGCATTGGAATTCATCATGGGCGTTACACCGTGTACGAATTTTATCTAGATTAATCTATATATGACAAGGATCCTTTGCTTGCCGTAGATACGACGAACACAGCTTCATTTATTCACAGAAGAAATCCACGTTAAAGATTTTATCTCCCCAGTCCGGGTTTTAAACCAAAATCTCGCATCTAGCGGTTAACATGATATCCGTCAAAAAGTTGAGGGCGACTCAAAGTTTGGTAGCTCCACCTCCCTGAATTCAATACGTGTCAATGGCTTGGTTACAATTCCGCAATTTGTACAATATTCTCCAGGGCGAAAACCAAGTTTCTAATTCTTCTGCTAACAGAAAAAAAATTGAATCTTATAATTGTGTTGGGGTCTTGAGAACAGATCTCTTTATTTTCTCTCCCTTCGGCTTAGTAGTGAAAAGAGACATAGGTTCTTGCAAGGCGAAATACTGGGATGTCTGCAAGTAGGCCTACAGTTTACATGAAGAGCTCTCGTTGAACTCATTGTCGAGTTGAGAAGTTTCTGATGCGCTGCCAAACTGGAGTTGATGTGGTTCCCACAACAATGTGGTATGGACCACAATGGCACTAGTGGTCCCTTTATATTATTAGCCCGCAAGAAAATTCCACTTCGCCACGCTGATATAGTCACAGAGTTTCACAGTACAAGCACCGGAACAAATGTTTCAGAAACTCCTGTTATTTACACATATTTAATTTCATTATCAAACTCTCTGAACATCTCTACGGTTGTCTTGTGCTATTGTAACCACAAAGCAGTGCAGTTTATTTCTGTACGTCTAGTCATTGCAACCACCATCCACACATTATCATCACCATCATCATCATTATCATCATATAGTTTGTTTCCACTGAGATCCTACCCGATTTAAATGCACGCTATCGTAAGTCTTTGTCTTTCAGGTTTCAATATTGAGAGCTATTCAGGTTCTGTTATCCTCATATCCTTAAATGTGCTGTCTGTACCGCAGTAGTATATCACTATCTTTTGCTCCGATGTATTTTACTACAAACGGAGTTATTTATTTTGATTTTACCAACATCTACGTCACAGACAATTTCAGTGTCCGATTCTTATAGAACGCGCAGCAACTTTTATAATCTTATACTCTATATTTTAAAATATGCGAGTATATACGCTGTGGAAATCAAAGTACGAGATATTTTGATTTAATATGGGAAATCAATTATTTGTTAATACTGTCTTCATTCATGTACCAACAGGAAAATTTTATATGCACATATATTAAGACAATAAAACTATATCGATACGTTCTAACAACTATATTATTTTCTTAATGGATTGAATGGTATGAAATCTTTGGTTGTTCACCCAATTATGGAATGTAACAGTAGGTTGGGATCCGTACAGACAAAACCAAATCGATACAATAGAAAAGGTCCAACGCAAGGCAGCAAAATATGTCAAAATGGGAAAGGGACATGGTGAAGAGATAGTAAAAGACTTAGGGTGGGAATCTCTCAAATTAAGGCGACGAAAAACCATACTCACCGCATTGTTTAAGCCACAAATGGGACACAAAGGATGGACCGACATCAATGCTAGATTAGCAACACCATCATACTTAGGCAGGGCAGATCATATTAGGAAGTTTAATTGTAGAAAACAAAGAACGGACGTGGCAAAATTTTCCTTTGTTAACCGCACAATAGTAGACTGGAGCAGCTTACCTGCGGCAATCTTTCAGGGTGGTCCTCTCAAAATCAATACATATAAGGAAATGTTGAGAAGATTAGACTGAAAATGTAATTGTAGATGCAGTGTAAATATCTAAGTTGTGTAATATAATTAATTAAATTGATATGTAATTAATTAAGAAGATATTTAATTAAGCTGATTTGTAATTAATTACTGTGATATGTAATTACATAAATTGGTAATAGATGGGTGAAATAGAAGTACTTATAAGTTAGGTTTACTTTTGTTTAT
This sequence comes from Periplaneta americana, assembly GCF_040183065.1. Lineage (NCBI taxonomy): Eukaryota > Metazoa > Arthropoda > Insecta > Blattodea > Blattidae > Periplaneta > Periplaneta americana. Next base: position 135,747,460 of record NC_091126.1, read on the forward strand.
TGTAGGCGTTATTATAGAATAGTTTTTATTTATAGTCCTAGGTTTATTGCATCTATTTATTTATAGTTAGAAATACATTTAGGTTTATTTTATTTTATTTCTTTTATTTTTCTTTTATTGCTGTAATTATTGTAGAATTATAATTGTATTATTGCATATTATATACCACTGTAGTGGTGTACACCCAATTGTAGTGTTAATAAATACAGGGACATCATTTTATTTTTACTTCAATTTTTATTGTACCTGAGTATTGGAATGTACTTCACTCCCACACCTTCTACTGGTAGACTTCCAACCGTTCACGACACAGAGCCGAGGGCGCGTAAGCAGTACTGAGTTACTGAGTATAGTACGTTTCAGAAATATGTTCGCGTTTTCCAGTGACGAAAGAGCTTTCAATATTGAATCATATTTTCGTACGGGTACTGTCGTCCGTTTCCCTATGTCGCATCCCGGTTTCCCCCACCTGCTTCTGTTCGCCCCTTTGTAAAGTCTAGTAGCTGGGCTATCTTAGCTCTTTTCTGAAAACATTAATTTCTGTTAGGAATTGGACGTCTACGTAATATTATTCAAGTGTTTAAAATAACTTAAATAAAAGGGCCTCCTTAAGTAATTAACTGTCACGTGATTTCCCCCCCCTTTCTACAACCCTGCGACAAAACCACTTGAACGGACAGTAGAGAGCATTTCTGAGTGATTTTATGTTTTCGGATCGGGCAGAAGTGAAGATTGAATTTACAGTACGTAAGGTACTCTTTTATAGAGTAGGTACAGAATTATTTCAAGATGAGTTACTAGTACGAAGGACGAAACTGGTAATTGGAATTGGGTACAATAGTCTATAGTGCGATAATATGCACAAAAGAACTGAAGCCTGTATCGTAATGAACGGCCACCATTTTCTAAAATGTGTTTAAATATCCACATTATAATTATTTTTCAATTTAACTTCATTGTCTATATAGTACGCTAATGTGCTGTAACAGTACAATATACACTGCATAATTAATACTTCCGAATGGATAGCTCAATTCGTGTGTAAAACACTAAGTGTTAATACAGTACAGTATTTTGATTAAACAAAAACCTAATGAAAATTATCAAACTCAAAATTGCGATATTTCCTAGTTTACGTAAATGGATGAACCACTTTTCTTCCCTCCTATACCTAGTAAAGTGATTTGTATTTTACGCCAGTATCATCGAACTCCGTCGTGGAAAGTGTAGCAAACGGTGTTTCCTGTTTCAATCGTTAATAGAATGGTATAGCCAGGTTAATATTAAAAATGTTAGTAAAAATAAAATGATGTCCCTGTACATACAGTACATATTGCATATAAGTTTAGGGCAGAGGGTCTGGAACTTCCTCATACAGAACTTGTGATCCTAAGGTCAATAGTTCTCAGTCTGGATCTGATTAAAAAGGATAAACTCTTCGTATATTATACTTGAAATTGCAGGTTATAAATGTAGTTTCTACTTTCCTATATTTATAGTATTTTTCTTTCTCTCTTTCATTGCTCTTTCTTTCTCTTCCTTTTTTTTCCTTTTATTCTGTAAAAGTACACTAATAACATGAGGAATTATTTCAGATTGCGTAAAGTAGGGGAGACTCGTCTAATGTGGCAATACTTTGTATTTTGACACAGTTTGTAGTTACATATTCTGAAATTAAATATTCCTCTATTATGGAATGTGTTTAAACATTAAATCCCTATAGACCACTGAAAGAAAATTCTACAAATCTAAATTACTTTACATATAGTCTAACACACTAATAAATAACAAGTTACATGTTTCCAGATTTGGTACTTCATCAGGATAATTTGGCAATAGTACAGGGTTAAATTGGCAATACGATTAAAAATAAATTTTTCAAAATAAGACAGTGGTACAAGGTTTATAAGACTTAATTTACTGGGACAAGAAATCACTAAATACCATAAACACAAAACAAAAGCAACAAAATAAAATTGAATGGATTTTTCCGACCACTCTTATTAATTATATTAAAGGCTTGTCTTCTAATTTCTGTTGTCGATAGCCCAAAACCAAGTTCTTGCATTTTGATTACATATGTCACCAATTTTTGCTCTTCCTCAACGGTTAGAGATAGGGGTCTTCCTTTTTTGGGAAAGACAACGTCATCGGGTCCTGAGGATGCATACAGAAACCTCTTTAAGTTGTTAAAGGGCACATTGTACTTCTTAGAAGCCCTATAAGTCGACCATATAACTTTCAAAACACTCCCAACCGCAGCTCGCAAATCATTTTTGGAATATTTTTCAGAATAATGTCCTCGTTCCCTTGGCATATCTGCAACACACCACACACAGTGCTGCATTGAAGACTGTAAAAATCCCTCATACATCCCTACTCTTAAATTTTACCATGGAGTACGCATTCTTGTTCAAAGAGAGCAGCAATATATCACTATAAAGGAAAATGGCTAATTCACACTACCCTGTAGAAGACATTTTTTGCTAAGAACATAAAACGAGCTACGGCCTGATGAGTTATTAACAGAAAATATTAATTATATAAATGGCTTACCTTATAATATGGAATCTCAGCTTTTGATATGTAATGCAAAAACAAACGTAGGTAATGAACAACACTTTTCTTCCGTCTTTGTATACACACGTCCACACAACCACCACGTCAAAAGGAAGTATTCAACACTTCTTTCTATTAGTAACAATATATGCCACTATAATGTGCGGATTCGAATGAAACGAAAACTAAAAGTACACTCACATGTTGCACTCTATGATCGTGTCATTGAACTTCTTAAAACTCTGGAGGAAATTTGGCAATAGAAGAAATACAAGAATATTGCCAAATTTTCCGAGTTTCCCCTATATAGAGTGCCTCAAAATTAAACCGACAAATTAATTGTGATGGTAGCCACAGAGTAAAGAATTATGCCAGTGAAATCCCCACAGTCCTATGTCGAATATTTTTCAACCATGGAATGATGACGAAATGGAATTATGTAGATGCCTAATATTGGAAAAAACGGGAGAACCCCGAGATAAACTCCAACTGCGACCTTGTCCGCCACAAGTGTCAATATGAATTTTTCAATGAAAAATCTCAGACCTAACCGGGACTCGAACACGGGCCGCCTGTGTGACAGACCGGCAGTCTGATCACTAAGGGTACGTACAAGACGGAGCCTGGCTCGTTACCGAGCTGGTCGCTGGGCAGAAAGTCGGGATGTACAAGATGGAGTATGGCTGGTTACCGAGCTGGTAGCTCGTAAACTAGCTGGTCGCTGGGCAGAAAGTCGGGGTGATCAGAACGAAGCTTGTTTGCACCTTCCAGTCAGTGTAGCTGAACTTAGGCTACTCTGCTTTTCCAAAATTGTCTTTCAAAAACAATAACAAATTGTAAAAGTATTGATTGTATTGATGTTCAGGATCTCCTAAACGTACCTTAGATATTTGGGCATTTTCAGTGCTGAAATAAGCACGTAAATACTTCCACCTTTCTGGAAGGCGTCTTCTGTCATAATAAAACCCTTTCGTTAAATCCCATACAGTTCATTCTGGTGCAAATGTAACATTGATAAAAATAATGTGTTAATTGCCAAAATGTCAATACCGATATAAATATCTCAAGTTTCTAAAATCGTCACTTTCTGTAAAACATCAATTATTCACTTACAAAGTTATTTATTATTGGTATCCATTTCACACCATCTCATTGTAGTGCCGAGATTAAGAAAGCATAGTTCTCTACCTCCATGCCCCTCCAAGTGCCTTATGGCATATTAAAGGGCTATCTTTACTTTTATTAGTATCCATTTTACGTCCTACTTCATTTCACCATTTCACAATAAGATATAGGATTTGATTCCAGCCACTGTAAACATTGATCATCCAACCGAAAAAATGTTTTTAGAATTTATAGTCTTAAAAAAAAACATCAAATTTATATGAATGCGTTAATAAATGTTACACATAAAATCTCTCATATCTCAGATCATATGGCCTACTCACAAACCCAAAACCAAAGGCATGGATACAATACGTTTATTTGAACCCAAGTGTTTAACGAGTAATGACATCAATCATGGTACTAAGGTCGGTCCTAGAATTTATAACAAATTAATAAAGAAATACACACATCTATTTACTTTCAACAGTTTGAAATTTAAAAATGTATGTAAGAAATCTGTTATGAGTAAGGATTAATTTTTGGATGTTGTTATATTGTAATTTATAAATGTACATTTATTATGTATCGAATCCTCCCCTGAGCAAGAGAACACATTCTTTGGGGGGGGGGAAGTGCTAGAATTTTGTAAATTTACAATTTATTTGTATTGTATTTTTCTGGTAATAAACATTATTATTATTATTATTACTATTATTATTATTATTATTATTATTATTTGAAATTAATATTTCCTAATCCATTATACGCGTAATAGCAGTAGGCGTTTAGCACGTGGGGAATTTCTACGGACTCGCAGGACGCATGCGCAGTAAAGACATCGCTGGTAGCTGGGAAAATGAGAGTATTCGTTCTACCAGCTATCAACAAGCTAACAGGCTAGGTAGCAATCGACCGAAAAATCCTCGTCTTGCACGTCTCCATTGCTTAACGTTCGGGTATTCCTTCCAATCAGGAAACCAGTCAAGCTACCAGCTACCAGTCGTGCTCCATCTTGTACGTATCCTTAGACACCGCAGAGGTTAGAGATTTATTCTTGTTAAGGTAAGTCAGTTAACTTCTATTTCTGTGAGAAAAAAAGTTCACAATTCCAATTGGATGCACTTATGCAATATGGAACCAACCACCATTTTACGAATATCTGGATTTCTATTGCAAAATGTGTCTTAATGTCTATAGTTTCTGATACAAAATAGATCCAACTCCTATCTGTAACGTGCTGTCCTATAGAGAGATCTGAACCAACCACCAAAAACAGAATCCATAGTGCAGTGTTTTGCAATTTAGAACCAACTCCAAGCTGTCAGTTCCCATTTTGTTTCGTGTAAATATGGGAGTTTGAATACAACTTTTTGCTAATAGGAGTGATATATTATATTATATTATATTATATTATATTATATTATATTATATTATATTATATTATAGCAACAAGAGTAATGTTAATGTATCAAAGAAAGTTGTAGAACCGAAGATGTTTAGGTATCAAATATGTAACTGCAGAAGAAAATCCAATGAATTTTTATTTTTGTAGGTTATTTTACGACGCTTTATTAACAGCTTAGGTTATTTAACGTCTGAATGAGATGAAGGTGATTATGCCGGTGAAATGAGCCCAGGATACAACACCGAAAGTTGTCCAGCATTTGCTCATATTGGGTTGAGAGAAAACCCCGGAAAAACCTCAACCAGGTAACTTGCCCCGATAGGGAATCGAACCTGGGTCACCTGGTTTCGCGTCAGACGCGCTAGCCGTTACTCCACAGGTGTGGACAGGATTATGTTGATGGAATCAATGGTCCCCTTGACTTCACCTTGGAATGATAAGTCAATGTATGAACAAATGCTAATGAATATATATTTTTTTAAATTTTATTTGTAATCCCAGAAGTAGTGTCTCAGATGTTTAGTTTTCCAATAATAAAGTGTTAAACATGGATTTGAACTAGACTGTTGCCTCATCTCTCTCTCATTTGAATCACACAAGTAGGAACCAAGTGCCAATATCCATTTTTGCAATAAGCAATATGGGACCAACTCCAGTGTTGGCCTTCTACTCTGTGTGAGTCAAAAACTGATGCGAGCTGCACCACTGATCTGAAAGAGCATTTCAGAATGTTAATAATGCAATCATTACTTTCGTAATTGTATTGATGTAGAATTTTATTTGTAACGATTTGCTAAAACAGCTGTAGCTCAAAAGCTGTATTTTGGACTTGGTTCCATATTGCATAAGTGCATACAATTAATATTGGCACTACAGTTTGCATTGTTATTTAGAAAAGGAAGATCTCTCTCCTTCGGGCGAAAAAAAGTTCAAAAGAAAGAGAAATGAGTCAGTGTATTATATATGTAATTAAAAAATATCCCATTGTCGTTTACTACGGAGGCATTTCTAGATGATGTTGCACAAGAAGAAGATAGGGATAGTGATATTAGTGACACTTCATCATCTTTATCTGCGAGTGAGACCCACACTGCAAGCATGAGCGGTGTTAGAGGTCCGTGTTCGAACCCTGATGTCCAATCTATGAAATCTAGTGAATCAAATGACCAACCACAGGGTAAATCCATTAGGTTGAGGTACGTTTGTAGTGGAAAAAAAAACAGAGTCTGAACATTAGCAATGATTATAAGAGAAGGGAGGTAACATTTTGGATTAATGAAAGTGGCAAGAAACGGCTCTGGTTCCCTCATTTACGCAAGAAGTTTCGTTTAGTGATGTCATTGCGGCAACTTTACTTCTGTAAAAAGAAACAGCTCGAAACTGTATCGATCAGACCCATGGAACATACAAAAGTATCAGAAATTATATTCTTGTTTTGAAGAAGCAAGAAGAGCAAAGCAAAATGTTTCTGACGAAGATTGAAGACTGTGAGCTTGTGGTATTTCAAAAGATGTTATAACTCGAAAGAGTAATTTTAGCACGACTGCTTATTTCTCTCGGTTCAAAAAAGGCACAGAATTATAAGCAGTAAAATTACTAAATTTGTAACTCATTCCTTTGAAAAAGAGGAAGAAGAAATTGATAAAGTTACTGAACAGTTTTTGGAAATAACAATGGAGCAACTGTTGAATTACTCCACTTGTTCCATTTACACTACCTATCAAAGTGGTTTTGTGCGCGAAATGGGAGCCAAAAGGACTTTGTCTTTTGTAGTGAAAGAACATACACGAACTATTGCTTAATCCATTAGTGCACCATAATGTCACGATTGTCTCTGATTGAAGTTCTGGCTGATATCTACATATAATATCAGACAGTACATCTCACTTGACGATATGTGTCAGAAGACGAACAATTGCTTGTGTGGAACTGAAATCTAATTAGTGTAATATGTAGCTAATCGACGATGTACGCAATGGAGGGGGAAAGCCACAGGTCACACTACCCCGTTATTTTCTGGCCTAGGTGTCTCATAACTGGTGCCTTGTTGGTATCACTTGTGAAGATCAGGTCTGTCTTCGGACAATTGACTAAGCTAATAACAATGCCACGATTAGCATGGATTGTGTGGATCTCATTTGCCTAATTTAGTGATTGTGCTACAGGAAGCGACAGGAATTTTTGGCCCTTATACAGGATGATTCTCGAGGATTTACCGTCCCTTACGAAGCTTATTAGTTCCTTTTATCAATATTTTCAGAGTTACACTAATTTAAACTTGCTTGTAAAATACATTTCTTCTTTAGTTTGAAGGTAAAAGAATAATACAAATAGAGAATGAACCATTCAGAAGTATCAGTTCTTTAATTGGCAAGTATTATGAAGCTAAATATGTGCTGTGAACTCCTTATTCTCTTCGTACAGACATATTTTTCTATTTTTAACTAGAAAATTACATTAACCGAGCGGGCTAGTGGCGTGGTAGAGGGCTGGCCTCGCATTCGGGAGGTCCGGGGTTCGATCCCAGGGGCCGGCAATCCTAACTGAGGTTTTCCATGGTTTCCTCAGTTATTTCCATTCAATTGCCGGGATTATTCCTCTTGAAAGTCCGGCCATGGACGGCGATCCTTCCTTAATCCTTTCGTATGTCTGAATGAATGATATGTAATGTCTCAAATGTTTGTGTTGTATCGGAGGTGGCCCTGGCATTGAGCTCATCCCTCATCCTGGGAGGCCGTCCATGTCCTTGTGTGGTAAAAAAGTATGTATGTGATCCATAGATTAATTCCTCTCCCGACAGGTCGCGGCCCTGTAATGCCCGGGTGGCGTGGGTCGTGTAAATGCACCTAAAAGGGAGAGGTTAAACTGAGAGAAAGAAGAAGAATAAATTACATTATTCTTACGCACTTATCACAACAATTATTAGAAATCACACCACTTCCACCGACTTAATTATTTGCAGTTCAATTTTCCATTCTAATTTACAGTTTTGGGGAGTTTACAAAACATTTTAAAAAATGTCGCCGTCCGCTTGAGTAGGCTACACCTGGGCGCACGCTTGTGAACGGCACTCATCACTTTACATAACTGCATACGGCTATCTTTGATTTCCGTAGCGGTCGCGCTGGCTGCTGACTGCGCGTTGACCATGTCACGCGTTCACAGCAATGCGTTCCAATAACGAAACGTAACTATGTAAATATTGAAAATAGGACCCATGTTTATATAACATTTTTGCTCAGAATGTCTTCGGAAATAAGCTCGGTAAAGGACGGTAAATCTTCGTGAATCACCCTGTACGTTGAAACGTATGTTTGAAGCGGAAACTTTTATTCCTGCTGTAACATGACATGTTCTGAGTTCGACTTCGGAATATTCCAGTTAAAACTCGATGCTAGTTTTTGGTAAGTGACCTTCCTAAAGGACGTTTTAGCAACATTTGCAGGTAGGTTTCAATATAAGCTCGTAAATTTCCTTATGAGTTTGTTCTTGCGGACATGCAATTATTTTGCACAATTTTAAACAACACCTTTTCCAATATTTTTCAGAAGATACTCAATACAATTACGGCAGTCACAGATGGATACTGAATCCGTTTTAGACAGTCGTATTCAACTGCATGAAATTAAAAAAATATATATATATATATTAAAAAATAATGATTAAAATATGAGGACTATACGGCAAGAAGGATGAATAAGCATTCGAGCGCAAGATGTTCCTTGTGCTTTTCTTGCGCGGAGGAAGGAGCGGCAACCAAGGAGTTATCCCCACTACTCCACTAGTAACCCGCAGCAAAGAGTTCGCAATGCATTAGTACTTTGTTATGATGCAGTCATAGGGTCTAATGTTATTTAACTCATACAATTTACGATATTATTAATTTAATAACTACTAGAGTAATATAATGTATAAGAGACGAGAATGGATGATCGAATTAAAGAAGAAAACCAAATAAATTGTTATAATGTAGTCTAATGGCTATTTAAATGAAGTCTTTAATGAGCATAAATTTTTGAGGGAAAAATATAAAATGATCTAGGTGCTTTGATACAATTAATGCATAATGTATTAAAGAGGTACTAGGTACAATAGACTAGTAAAAAATAAATTCACATATAAAAGAAAAGTTAATTGACTGTTGAAATTATAGGCTTACTTCCTCATATGAGGAACCTTCTGAAATATTCCTTTGCAGCAGGTAAATTACATTATAGGTAGTATTCTTATAAGGTAAGGGTGTTAAAATCTGACATGGAAGAAATACCAGTGTTTGAAAGCATTCATTTCCTTGCATGGGATCTCTTACAAGCTCGTTCGGGTACTATAAAACTCTCTCAAGTCTACAGGTATGCCACCTAAAGATCAACGAGAAAAACATCATAATCATCACAACAAAAAACCTGATGATATCTTGGAAAGTGTCCTCAACCACATTAAATCATTCAAGGGGTTAGTAAAAAAGTGATGGAATATATCTTCCCAATAATGTCAACATTAAAAAAAATGTATGGAAATGTGTCTTATGAATACTAAAGAAAGATTTTCAACACCAGATTTAACATATCATTTGGATATCCATGCCGTAACATTTGGAGATATAGCTTAGTCTACTAATTATTTTATTCTTCAAGGGAAGATGTAGGCCTATATATTGTCACGTATGCAAGAATTACGGTAACACTTGCTGATTAATAATAATAATAATAATAATAATAATAATAATAATAATAATAATAATAGCTGTTATACCTGTGTCTTCAGAGTATTGCCCTGTAATGTCGCTTCTATATAATACTACTAATTGAACCGTTGAGCAAAGAAACATATTACATTTTCTCCGACGGAACAGCGAATAAATTTCTCTTTCCATTCTGTACGAAACCTTCTGTTCCTCCTCGACAGAAGGTTTGTAGAGCGACATGGTACCGACACTGCTTACCGTCAGTACGTGAGCCAGACAGAGAGCAAAGTAGAGGAAACTCCCCTTACCAGTATGAATGTCTTTGATTACACGATGTAATCACGATACACAGTTTGGTCACCGCTGCTGTAGATCGTCCCCGACGACTGTGAAAAGGACGGCACTTATACCCCTTACACCCTGTATAGCACGAATGGCCATACAGATTCTTGCGTAAAGTCATGTGAACATGTGTACTGTATCTATTAAGTACAAATAAATTAATTTCATCATCATCATCATCATCATCATCATCATACCGCTTTCAATCTGACATTTCTAGCCTGACTGTATGTTGATCTACCTTGTCTCTTTTTAAGCAACAACGATGTCACCGGTACGCAAATCCCATGCACACAGTTCACAACATCACCTCCCTCTTCCCTGAAATCCATCTTAGTGTCATTCTCTCTTCTGGGTCTCTTCCTCCCTTGCAACCTCTCCCCTTGAAATCCTATTAACCGCCCTGTCCACTGTAATGTAATGTATTCATAAGTACATTTCGTGACGAGAACGAATGGTGGCGCTCGTAGCCAACAGGCATCAACTTGTCCAACCTCTGTATCCTCTCAGACTGTATCTGCCAGTTCCACACAACAAACTACAATCGCTGCTTTATCTTTTTTGATACGGAATTAGCTTCAATGCAGAGCGATGACGCGTGTAACTCTCATATCGCATCGCAATCGCAATCACTAAAATTGCTGCAGTCCAACATCAACGATGTCTGACACTTGGTAGTGTCTTTGAATCTCTTTTATTTCTTTTCTTTTTTTAGTTCTCTTCATTTCCTAGCCATTATATTTTCCTTTCCTTTCCCCCCATCTCGTCTCCCTGCCTATTAGTTACACAATTACATAGTAATATTAATGAAGTAGGACACAGACGTTATATAGGGACATAATTTTATTTTTACTAACATTTTTAACATTAACCTGGCTATATCTTTGGATCAACGGTCGATACCCCCTTCCACGATTGGAGTTCGATGATACTGGCGTAATATACAAACAAATCACTTTACTAGGTATAGGAGGGAAGAAAAGTAGTTCATCCATTTACGTAAACTAGGAAACATCAGGCTTTTGAGTTTGATCATTTTCATTAGGTTTTTGTTTAATCAAAATACAGTATAGTATTAACAATAAGTGTTTTTACTCACGAACTGAGCTGTCCATGCTGACGTATTCATTATGCAGTGTATATTATACTGTCTACAGCACATTAGCGTACAATAAACAGTGCGTTTCTTTCATCTACCACCATATGGTAGTACCTGAGTGACATGGTTACGATTCTCTGTGCGACATTACAGAATCGTAAACAATGTCAATCAGGTACTATCATCGTGAGGTAGATGAAAGAAAATCATTGTCCGATATTACCCGATGTCCGATACTACCCGACACTCCCCTAGAGAATGAAGTTAAATTGAAAAGTAATCATAATAAGGATATTTAAACAAATTTTCAAAATGGTGGCCGTTCATTTCGATACAGGCTTGAGTTCGAATGTGTGTAGTTCCAATTACCAGTTTCGTCCTTCGTACTAGTAACTCATGTTGAATTAATTCTATATCTACTCTCAGACTGTACTGTAAATTCAATCTTCACTTCTGCTCGATCCGAAAAGATAAAATTACTCAGACATGCTATCTACTGTCCGTCCAAGTGGTTATGTCGCAGAATCGTAGAAATGGGGGAAATAACGTGATAGTTAATTACTTAACGAGGCCCTTTTATTTAAGTTATTTTAAACAGTTGTATGGGTATAATATTACGTAGACGTCTAATTCCTAACAGAAATTAATGTTCTCAGAAAAGAGCTAAGACAGCCCAGCCACTAGCCTTTGCAGTGAGGGAATAGAAGCAGGTGGGGAAAACCTGAATGCTAAGTAGGCAAATGGACGACAGTATCTGTGCGAAAATGATGCAATATTGATAACTCTTTCGTCACTGGAAAACGCGAACATATTTTTGGAACTTACTGTTTACTATGATCGTAAGGCTATTCTGACTGTATCTGCGGTCTTGGATCTGTTTGGAGGGCGGTTGAACTTCATTAGTAGAAGGGGTGGGAGTGAAGTACATTCAAAGACTCAGGTACCAAAAATTGAAGTAGAAATAAAATGATGTCCCTGTACTTGTTTTATTAATCGTGTTGTTTTGCAACGCTTTATCAACTGCGGCGGTTTTCCGCGTCTTAGGGAGACGAACAAAGTGTTGCCAACAGGACGGAAATTCGGTCAAAACTGACGGAATTTCAATGTAGCGGAAAGGAAAGGAATGGCTTTGATGGGTGAAGGATTTTCTGGCGGAAATTACTATTTACATCTTCTTTTGACTTTTCTAGCTGCTGTAATTTTTAATTGTTCAATTTTTTGGGGGATTTTACTTTTTCTTTGAAAAGCCTTACCCGTTCCGTACCATATTAAGGAATCACATGTTTCAGATTTCCTCGTAATGAAGTTAGAGGTTGACGAATTAGTATTTTAATCAAGATTGGTAAGTGATTTGTGCTAAAATTCGCTTTTTATTTGTTTATAGATATAAGATCAGATTGCTGCATTGGAGTTAAATCGCTCGCTTGAACTCGGTCGAGTGCCGCACCCTCGAGTGAGATACCTTCGGTCGCGATACGCTCGTAATAAATAGAAGCACAGTACAAGGTCATCTCACCGACATGTCTTATCTTGTATGGAAGGCGACAGATAAGATACACACATGTTTTGCTCACACGGTAAAAATAAGGCTTTATTTTCTGCGTTTATGACAAAAGTTTAATGGAACAGTGTAATGGAACGTACCAAAAGAGTAACATGAAGTTATAAATAAAATAGTATAAAAACTTCGATATACAGTTATTATTGCTAATTAATAATTATTCAATATTTGATTTACCACATATATAATAAGATAGGTCCATACATAGTGTTCCGCCTATATACTGCGAACATGTAGAAACGATGTACAAAATAGTATTGATATAGCAGTAGATTAATAACAATATTAGTACAGAGATAACGTCACAGAAAATATAATAAAACGAATAACCATGCTGCACAACTGTTACAGACTTAAAGATTGATACACGAGAGATTATTATTATTATTACTAGAAAACTTGATACGGTTCTTGCATTACCGTGATTGTGTTCTCCGTTTATAATAATTACATTTACATCCAATAACATCTAACAGATGTGGCAAAAACGAAATGACTCCTGTGTGGGAAGAAAAAAAAACATTTACCTACAACATTTATATTACATTTTAAAGCAAGTTTTGTGGTTGTACTATGGAGAGGTTAGTTAAACACTGCAAAGTTTTCAAATGATAAACATCTATGATGTTACTACACAGTTCATCACTGTAACAAGAACGAATGTCTAACGCTCGGCTTATACCGTTCGAGGATTTATCGCTCGTGACTATTTTACCCATCATGCATGTGCGCTACCTATCGTATTATGCTATGAACTACTTGGCGCTCGAGCGAGAACGCCCGATGCAGACCTCTGTATAATATAGTCTTATTTGATTTTCTTTTTGTTAATGTTGACGAATTCTAACGGATTTCCAGGTGTTAGACTGACGGAGATAAAATGTATTTGTTGGCAACACTGGCGACGAAGGTTATAATGCCAGTGAAGTGAGTGAAGAGTCTAGCACCGAATGTTATCAAGCATTTGCTGTTAATGGATTGAAGGAATACCTAGGATAAATGCTCAACCAGAGAACTTGTCCCAACCACGATTTGAGCTCGGACCCAGTTTTTCACGTCAGACATGCTCACCACTATTCCACAGCGGTCGACGTTATACTTGTTGCTGCGTATTTCAACAGAAAGTGCGACATATTCGATCGGATGTACTAACACTACCCGACCACATTAACTTTGAAACCGTAGAGGGGAGATACAGCAGCCCTTATAAGAATATCCCACCTACTTCTATATCCCATAGTAGTAAAAGCAAGTGAGGAGATAACTCTTAGGAAGACACGGAATTGCCTAACTTGACAATTTTAATTTATGTCCTACATAAGGAAATTCTTATCTAAAATTGTTGAAGCTAGACTGTTCATTCTCTTACAGATCATGAACACACACATTACTTTATGCCGAAGGAGTAGTTTTTCTTCAATTTATTTCCTTACTGTGAAGTAAGTTTTTTCATTTCCATATAGGCCTATCTTTGTTTTTAACAATTTTCATTTTCAGTACATTACAAACCATAACATCTGCAAAATTAAAAAAAAAGTTAAAAAAACTTACAGAGTTGTAAATCTATGACGCACATGACGTCATTCAAACTCGTTATCAGAGATCGGAAACAACCCTGCACTCTACATCACCTTGCAATTTTAATAATTATAGTTGCTTTCGTATGATATATCACAACCAAAGTAGTGGACATTAGACATAAGTTAATTTATTTTTGCATACATTTATTTCTTAGCGAGATTAGGCTTCTTATTGAATATTGTCCAAAAATTACATTTTCTTCGTAATTAACAAAATTAACCTCATAGTATAGAAAAAAGTTCAATTCTGTTGTTCTTACGAAGTGTTGTTAGTTTTATTATAAATTATAAAATATTCTTATGATATTGTCACATACTTTTCAAACACGGCCTTTCGCACGTACAATGTTTCATGCGTCTTTTAGATCCGATTTTTACTGCTGTCAAACTCTGCAGATACAAAACATTAAAAACCATTTTAAAAGCTATTGTAGGGCGTTATTGGCACACTCGAACACGGAATGAGATTTCCGAACTCTATTCTCTGGTACTGCAGAGGCTATGATGAGCAGTACAGACTCGCTTCTCTATCTCTATCTCTCTTTTTATTCTGACTCCAGGCACCATCACTAGAACGCACAAAGCGGTACTTTATTTTCCATTTCGAGACTCCGTATTTCCAGTAACATATATGTGTACATACACACAAACACCGAACGAACATCAACACTTTCTACTGTACATTATGTACTGTATTAACTCATGTCCTGTTTCAACAACATATTTTTAGATTAAGGTACCCCATAAATTTTAAATTTTCATTGTATCACTTCATCAGAAATGAAATTAACTGTTGCACTTCAGTAATTATTGAATGAACCGCAATTCTCATATATCAATCTCTTTTATTTTTCTAGCGCATTCTATGTAAGAATAGAGAAGTAAAAATATAGGCATTTCGTAACCGCAAAAATCAATGAAAAAACTGATTTTCACTTTATAATATTATTATGAGAGTTTATCGAAAATGTAATACATTTTGGCTACATTACAGAAAATAAATATTTAATTTCGACCAAAATCTTTGCTTTCACAATGTGATGAAATGTCACACTGCCTGTGATGTATGCAGCCAGCGTAGTACATGTGTCGGAGAAGTTGCCGCCAGAGCAAGGCAACTTGCAATTATACACATAATGATAATGATGATTACAACGACGACGATGATAATAATAATAATAATAATAATAATAATAATAATAATAATAATAATATTAGTAATAATAATATTTTGAGCTTCAAGTAAATTTAAAATTAAGCAATTTTTCATTCACTCCCGAAAAAGCCAAAGTTTCTACTCGGGAGTGCTCTTGGTAAGACAAACGTAAAAATATACATATTAGACATATAATGATTGTATATAAATATAAAAAGAACACATTAAAAACTGAAATAAGATTGTGTTATAAAAATGGAGGGAATATTCTTAATATTAAATCCAGGCGTTTGAGATGGGCAGGGCATACACGTATAGCACGTATGGGCGAATCCACAAATGAATATAGAGTGTCAGTTGCGAGGCTGGAATGAAAAGACCTTTGGGGAGGCCGAGACGTATATGGCAGGATAATATTGAAAGGGATTTGAGGGAGGTTGTATATGATGGTAGGGACTGGATTAACCACCCTCAGGATAGGGACCGATGGCAAGCTTATGTGAGAGCGACAATGAATCTCCGGGTGCTCTAAAAGTCTTTGTAAGTACGTTAAAGGATATTCTTAAATACTCTATTGTTCTGTTAGAGAAGAGTTTGCAAAAATAATTTGTACGCTTAATTTTTAAACACAAAATTATTAATTGATATTAGGGAAGGCTAATTATTAACAAAAGATTTGAAACTTTTGGAAATAAATTATAACTATGCCTGAGACCAGATTCGGTATCACAATTTCAATTATAGAGATATATCGTATCTTCTCGCAGAATTAGCATGGTATTTTGTCGAAATTGATTTTGTTTTTGCGGTAATACACGACACGAAGTTTAACAGTCTGACATGGAATGCGGAAAGAAGTAACCTTAAGCGATCGAGAGAAGCCTGTGACGTCATCTGACGAGGAGGAAATATCAACATGTAGCGGAATTCTACAAACGCGTCAGAACTCGTGCAGTCAGCATCTGGGGGCGATTTCAAGGCGAGTACGAGAGTTGCGGAATCGGTAAAAACAATGACAAAGCAAGCGAAGAAATATGGAATGGATCCAGGGAGCAGTGATGAAGGAAGAAAGGTGAATAGTAGAAAGGAACATTACGATTTAAGGAGTTGGTGTAGTAGGAAATTCGTGGGAGAAAATACAAGTAGATAGTAGGGGGGCAATGATATCAATAGTAAATGAAGTGAAGTGAAGTAAGGGGAGGATAATATATGTGGGGGACAGAAGTGGAGAAGTAATAGATAGATAAGCTAGTGAACGAGAGGTGACAATGATACATTTAAAGGGAGGCAGAGATGAATATTTCAAAATCCACAAAATTTATCCGATTTGTTTAAAATTGATCATGGATACTAAGTATGTTATTAGTAATGGACATACCAAGTTTCAACATTATAAGTACAATAGTTCTGTAAATATTAATAATTTTATAAAACTTTATATCGTTTGATATAAAATGCTCCATACACCATATTGTAAGAAATTTTCAGTATTTCTTTTTATTTATATGTTCAGAGAAGGTATATAAATAATGATAATCATTAGTTTATTATGGGAGTAATATAGTAATACAGTAATCTTGGTTTTAATTTCATACTTTTAAAGGGCACAAAATCAAAAACTAATATCGGAATATGAAAATAAAGATAATAAAAATGGAAAAAGCCAAATTTTCATTTTTTCTTCAGTTTAGTTCGAAAATTTCACCTCTGCTTTCCCTTAAATGGAACATGAGTGAAAGATAGACTGAAGTGATGACTTGCAAAAATTTGCTATATAATGAGGTGGGATGGCACTATATAGAAAAAATGTGAAGTACCATCTCACCGGAAGTAAGTGTTTAACGACAAATACATATCATATCATATCATATCATATCATATCATATCATATCATATCATATCATATCATATCATATCATATATCATCACATCATATCATATATCACATGATATCATATATCATATCATATCACATCACATCATATCATATATCATATCATATCATATCATATCATATATCATCACATCATATCATATATCATATCATATCATATCACATGATATCATATATCATATCATATCACAACACATTATATCATATCATATCATATCATATCATATCATATCATATCATATCATATCATATCATATCATATCATATATCATAACATTTCATAATATATCATATACCATTTGCGATAATATATTAATAATATGAATTACTAATTATTTATGATGAATAAAAACTTTGATATCTTGATATATGAGACTTGTAGGATTACATAAATGCTTATTTGAGAAAAATGTAATCTAATCATTCCTGTAACCAACAAAAAATAAATTTTACAGGAGAGTAAAGAAATTGTAAAAATAGTAAAAATTATAACGTTGTTCTACTAAACAGTAATTTTAAAATATTTGTAACGGTGCCAACTGTGGATTTAGGCGAAAAAATATTTCCGCATCGCATGCAAGAGGACAGACTTGACGCAGTTATACCCTTAACTCATAATCAACAAAAATATTGTTTACAACGTTGTTTGGGTGAATGATCCATTATTAAACTCTTATTAAGCTGATTCATGGGAAATAGAGATTTTGTGACAGTCCCTTTTTTGAAGGAGCAATAAACGAAACGATGTTCTTACTGAAATGACCGACGTAAATAGCTATTCACTTATTACCCATCACGAGACGGTAGGCGGAAGTTCGAAACCAAACACTTAGCTTCATGTACTTGTATCAATGTTAAATAATACAATCGTCCTGTATCAATTTATAGACACGTTTTGGCTCTACTTAATCTCTTGGAGCTCTGCCCTGAGACAACCGCTGAAGGGCATTTTTGTAACAAACTCCAGTGGAGTTTTACATGAAAATATAGGAAAATCGGAATAAATCTAATAATATTTGAACTGTTGTAACACGAAAATTTCCGGACATAATCTTATCTAAGTTTTACATCGTTGGAATGGGTCATTAAATAATATTTTCAAGGTGTGAGACATAACTGTGAGGTGCATACATTTTTCATTATTCGTCATTGTATGTTGTGTGAAAGAATTGAATTAAATTTTAATGTACAAGATATGGGTGCACACAAGCCAATAACAAATTATAAGGATCTTCGTTTGTATAATAATAGTTCTTAAGGGGCCAGATGAATGAAATGATGGCAATTTTCAGTAAAAATCACAATTTTTGTGACAAATTAATCAGCAGTTTCTTATTTATATGCTCATCAATCTTCTATGCTCTGCGGACTTGGAAGCAAACAATTTACGTCATGTCTACATGGCTGCATTCTTTAATTTGAGTGGAATGCAGACTTTTAAAGCATTTTTGCACACGGTTTTTTTCTCCTATGTTTAAAGTGTAAGGTTTCACACAATATTTCTGACGTTAGGAACTTGAAATCTTTACTGCATATTGTTTGAGATGTGATTAAGAAAGCACGATAGCATATTTTAGTTAATTATGTATTTTCGAAATAAAAAAGTGACATACTGAGTGGACACTAAAAATTTAAATGTCCAATTTGAATATATTTTTTTAAATATATTCCTCCACTTCTGTTTTTTAATTTAAAATTCATGTTGTTCTGTTATTTACTAAACATTTCAGATATGTAATATTTCATACGTAAAACTTAAAATTTGTAAGAGGAGACAGATGTCGAAAATAACTAAATTTTATTTCAAACAATTTGAACAACTCAAACACCATTCATCTAATCATGACTAAATTGTATGTGAGAAAACATCTACGCAGGGTATGAGGTGTATGACACATGAAGCCTCTATTTAAAGTGATAGAATATAGAATTATCAATCATCAGGGCCCTTAACGAGATATTAAATCTCAATTATTATAATCAGCTTTATGTGATTTGTTCCCATTTGATAGCCAAAAAATTACTGTAACTGAAATAAATTATTTTTTTAATTAATAACATATTCATATCAATAAGTAACTGACAACTTCTAATGTACTTCAGATCAGAAAGTCTACAGAAATTTGAAATTTCCCAACACAAGTTTTTTTTTAAAGATATTTGCACATATTAGAATTTCAGAATATGTTTTCAACATACCAGTACCATATAAATGTGAATAAAAATCTGTTTTTAAAATTTATGTCACATCTTAAAATGTTGCTAAATGATCTATTATAAGGCTGTAAATTTTATACTATATGATGGATGCAATATTTTATGCATTTTAAGTCTAAACATTAGAAAATGCTTAATTACATTTTCATGCTTTCACGTGTAAACCCCCTTACGCTATCCCTCCTGCATGTACGAGTGATGACTGTATCATCCTTGGAGTTTTTGAGCTTGCCAGCATTGATAGTGGATCCAATATTAGTGGAAGCAAATTCGATCCAATGGGATTGCTACTCAATGGGCGAAAATTACCTTCCATGGCTTACTGGTTGTGTGGAAGAGAAGGCTTTATGACCTTAGTTCTCCAAGTAAAATAACTAAAGTATATACGTACATAAATAAATATATATAACAAAAAATAAACAAGAGACAGATAAATAATCAAACAAATCAATAAATATTTCTGAAATAAAATAAATGTGGGAGCCCGTATGGTAGATTAACGACATGCACAGAACTCTTCCTGGTGAGAAGAATTTAGGATATACAGTAATTTATGCTTAGTCGATTACCAACTTTGTCAATTTCTCTGCTTTGCAGAGGAATAATTTGTGTGCAATGTAATAACTCCCGAGTCCGCTGTATTAACAATATACGAGTAAAATATGAAGGGTGACACATTGAGCCTAAAATGTGCAGTGTATTGGAGCTCAGTAAGTCAACGGATCCTCCAAAGGGAAAGTGAAAATTGTAGTACATAAGACGGAAATTTGTCTACCAACAATTCTAAAGATGAAAGCAATTATAACATTTTTAAATATTCAATTTCACAACAGGATTGAAACACGTTAAAACTATACCATAAACGAACACTTTGTAAGACTGGAATGTAATAGCGTTAATTGGTCTGTAGAAGAAATGTATCATAAAATACGTAAATACGAAACTTCATTCGTAAAGAGCGTTAAGTTGTTTCCTTTAATGTTCCTTCTGAGATACTATGACACACACAGTTCCGTGATTCTTGCAATTAAAACAGAATATTATATCACACTCCAGTGGTACAGTATAGCCTACCGACGTACGAGATTTCTTTAATTAGAAACGAACAACATTTTACACTTAGTCATTAAGATTCTATCCCTCGCAAACTTCCTGAAATTTACCCGTCACTTTTTTCTGTGTTTATATATTTTGCAGCATTAAGATTCTACCACACACAAAGCTCCTGAAATTTACCCCTCACTCTTATCAATTAAAAATAAAATTGAAGACCTCCTTCGAATAAGGATGTAATCACAATAATACACGTTTCAGGAGAACAGAAAATAATTTCAGGGGCATATTTCGTTAGGCCTATATTTACTAGCAGAATCATTTTACTAATAAAGGATGTAAGTTTATTCACCTATTGGATACATTCATTTATTGTTGCAAATGAATGATTCATTTCATGTTTTTCATTATTTGATGTTACATCCTTCTTCAAGGGAGGTCTTCAATTTTAAAATAAAACCACTTTTTTCAGGAAAAATTAGTCATGAGAATTTAAACAAAATGATTTGTCCTTCGTGAACGAATGAGTGAAAAAAGAGACATTCATGTGACAAGGTTATATTATTTGTATGTTTAAAGAGAGAAATTCAAATTTGCAGTTATATATTCAAGAATTCTCTAGTGATTCGCAGATTCCTGCACTGAGAAAGACTGGCATTCCGTATACATTTCATGCATGAAGACCGGTTCTCAAGACAAAGAGATGTCATAACAATTCAGGATAGGTTAAGGATGAGCGAGTTGCTTTTATGGAGAAGACATAGTGAAATAAATCACGCAACTTTGTCATTGTGAAGACCATTCCTACGACATCTACACACTGAATAGTATGGCATGATTTTTAATCGCTCTCTGAATGGAATCTTCTAAGAGTGGTAATGACTTTTGCCTAAACTACACACCATGTCCAATTTTGTACTCCGAAAATTAGTCAATCTTTTCTCACAAAGATTCCTTTGATACCCTGAGAGTTGTTTAAAATCTCAAGTGCTAGCCATACTGTAGCTGGCTCAGATGTAATAATAATAATAATAATAATAATAATAATAATAATAATAATAATAATAATAATTCTTTATTTATACTGGCAGAGTTAAGGACATAGGGCCTTCTCTTACACTCTACCAAGTCACAAAGTATACAAGCAGTTAAAATTTAACAAAAAGTTAAAGAACAGAATACTAACATATTACAAAATAATAATAATAATAATAATAATAATAGCATAATAAAATCGACACTAAACAACATTAAAATAATACCATAATAGAAAAAAAAGGAAAATACATTGGAATATAGTGAAAGCAACTCATTTAGTACAAATGGTTAATATGGAAAAACGTAAGGAATAATATATCAAAATGGAATGTAATAAAATAATAATAAAAAAGAAATACGAAAATTAAATAAAATTCACAATAAAAAGGCTATGATAATAAATTAATCGGCTGATAAAGAGAACAAAAAGGGGAAAGGAAGGAAAAAGAAATATATAGCCTACATTTTTACAAAACTATGGCAGAGAAAAGGGCTTATAACTGAAAGGAATCTAATTCAAAAAGTGCAATTTTAATTTATTTTTGAAACTAGACAATGCCCGACAGTCTCTGACATGTTGTGGTAGAGAATTCCAGAGATGAGCTGCAGAGATGGTAAAAGATGAAGAGTAGAAGGATTTTCTGTGTTTAGGAATGGAGAGTGTGATATATTCTGTTTATGAACAGCATTCATTGATGGTATTTGTGGATCACTGACTTTAGTCAGGCAAAGTTAAGAACGTCTATAGATTAGGCAATCTTCATAAGAACGTATACGAGTGCAAGAACTGAAGGCACTCTCTTTAAATACACACGAAGGCCCATATCTGAAATATATTATAGATCACCACCACCACCACCACATCAAATTTATGAATATTAGATCAGACGACCCATTTCGACGAATAAATGTACGTATCTGCTTAATTGTTGACAAATCTCCCAGTTTCTTTTCCCTCTCGTATAACAGTCATAAGTCTTTAGTAATTTTAACCTGTTTTCGTCTACTTATCCATCAGTCTTTAGTGATGTGTTGTAATCTAAGTGTACGTTCAAGACGATGCCTGGTTTGTAGTTGGTAGCCTGACTGGTTACCTAGTCGGAAGGAATGCCTGGACGTTTATATTATTATTATTATTATTATTATTATTATTATTATTATTATTATTGTTATTATTATTATCATTATTATTACTATTATTATTATTATTATTATTATTATTATTATTTTAAATTAATCTTTCCCAATTCGTCGAAATGACGAGCAGTAGGCGGTTTAGCACGGAAATGTTCTACGGACACATGCGCAGTAAAGACATTTAAGTGGCTGGTAGCTGGAAAAATGAGGTGATTGATTCCACCAACTACCAACGAGCTAACAGGCTACGTAGCAGTCTACCGACCAGACCTCGTCTTGCACGTCTCCGTTGCTTAACGTTAGGGCATTCCAGTTCTTGTCTGCATATATGAATCGAACAAAATTATAAATATTCCTCTCCATAAGGTTGGTATGAAGCTATTCCAAATTGTATCATGAAGCTTTGAATGTCAGGATCTTAAAATAGCTCTCCTGAAAAAGAAAATACTAAAATGGACTTGGAACAGTGTGGTTTTGGGCCAACGATTTATTAAGTTCCTGATGAATGTATGTGATATCTATAGTACTTTTCGAAAAATTTCAAAACTTCATTCTTCCTAATATTCGTTTCTTCGAAACCTAATAATTTTAATTTCTCTTCAGTAAATGTGTACACTAATATTTGTTATTTATATTAAATAAACTCAAGGAAATTATGAAATTCTCTTAAGACTGATTTTACTGTGGGGGAAAAATTGAAAATGATAGTGTTATTTTATTTCTGTATCATTCAACATGTATAATAAAAATAACTTAAACAAAGAAACTTGCAAAATAACACGCTGTCTTTTGATAACTTCACGTAAACTATAAAATTTTCATTAAAATGCTCTTACTTTTCTGAAGCCCACAAATATCGAAATGCAATATCTGGCTTGTTTTGAGGAATATGTACGACTGAAGTAAGATGTTGAAAAAGAAACTTCACAATCTAATTTTACAAAGTTAGGTTCAATTTCGTAAATTTTCAAACTGTGTACCCGACGTACATTTAGATTTTGCGCGAACCCATTCTAGTCTACTCTGCAACGGAGTAGACGGAACGTAGTTAACTCAAGTCCTCAAGTCTTGTCTGCGATTCCATTCACGTTGCACATTTTAAGTATCTTGAGTCTCTCGCCATCAACTAATTACAAACACTAGAAGCCAATCCAATTTGAAGCCTCGCATTCGCATTCTTTCCAAACCATAACAACATCTACTTCTGTCCGGCTACTACACATTTCTTACCCTTTTTTCTATTAGTGAAACTTTTTAAGTTTCCCACTCTTGCGAGAGTTAGACTAACTTGACTTTAATGTTTAATGTTACATTTTCTGGAAATACATAAACGGTTAAACGTACGTGAGACTATAGGGATTCTGACCTCAGTCTAAGGCAATATTAAGACCAACCTTATTTATAATACAGGGACATCACTTTATTTTTACCAACATTTTTAACATTAACCTGGCTATACTCGGAAACAATGTTACCCCCTTCCATTACAGGAGTTTGGTGTTACTAGTGCAATATGTAAACAAATAATTTTACTATCTATAGGAGGAGAGAAAAGTAGTGTATTCATTTATGTTACAGGAAAATAAGGATAAGGATTTTTGTTTAATCATTACTTTTACGGTATTTTATCAAAATACGGTAGAGTAGTAACATTTTTTCACAAACTGTCGACTATATTCATGTTTTTATTAAATATCACTGGCTTCTGTCTGATTGTCAATTTATATTAAATGTGTTGTTTCTCTCGTTTTCTCCTTCTTATTCTTTTTTTTTTGCTTTTGTTTGTTATTTATTGGTTTGAAGTAAGTTACTTAGTAGTCTGTCCTTGTAAATTTTATGTTATATAATTGGCTAAGACCACACCGTACACGAGCCTGGCTCTTACGGTAATGGCTAGAAATATTTTTTTGTTTTATAAATTTAATTTGTAATCATTAGGTAGCTAGTTAAATAAATAAAATATATTATAATCTCATAACAAAATGAAAAAAAAAACTCCATTACAAAAGGCCGACTTCGGACAAACGCAGATTTTAAAGACATGCCTCAGTCATTTAGTATACAAAAACCAGCAGAAAGGAGATTAATTCGTTCCAATTTTAAAGTTCCAAATGTATATGTGCATATATATATATATATATATATATATATATATATATATATATATATAACAGGGTTTAAGCCACAGTCGCATTTGTTGCGTTTTGCTACTTGACTTCTAAAAATGCAACAGACTTACAATGTAAAGGTGCAAAACTGCGACAACCACATTGGACTTCTGAAACGAACATGGTAATGGAGAAAATGAAATCAGAAATGTGTACGAACTAATCAGTTTTGGGGAACCTAAATTTATAAGAAATATTAATGCCATGGGCAATTTTCAAAAAGATATTGAGTAATAGATGTTCAGGAATAATTTCATAGATTGGTGCAACTCATGTAAGTTAAGTGAACAATTTCTTCTAATTGATTTATGTAATTCCATCGCATATTGTAAATTGTGAGCGAGGATTTAATTGAATGAATATTGTAAAACTGGAATTAGAAACCGCTTTTCAGTAAAAAAGTGTTATCACTCTGCAAACAATAATTCTTGAAGGGCCAATTACTAAAGAATTTCAATGTCTGGAGTGCCTATAAAATTACGTATTTTAATGTGATGTAAATTCAGCAGAAATTAACTCCAAACATACCCACGTATAATTATTTATTTACATAAGTATATTGTGACAGCCACGTCGGGATTCGATCTCGCGACCGGCAGAAGGAGGGCGAGGTCGGCGGTGGCTGGGCGCGGCAAATGAAGTTACGCACGCATAGCCAGGGCATGTGCTGTGTGGTGCGAGGAAAAGGGGGGAAGCTGGAAGCCAGACGAACTGATAGTTGTAACGAGAATGATCTCGAAATCGTAGTTTCTGGAAAGTGTGGCTTAGCTTATAAAAAGCGAGCAGCCTTCGAAGAAAGCCAGTTGTAGTTGTTGCTAGTATTGGACAGCGAGTGAACCAACAGTGCCCAGGAGTCTAGGTTTCGACAAGCGAGTGAACTTGAGCAGCGTCCATGCGGAAGCAACGCAGTGGAAGACTTGAGTTCGAGTGCAGTGGACTGTCCCCGGAAGTCCTGAGTTCGAGTGCAGTGGACTGTCCCCGGAAGTTCAGAGTTCGAGTGCAGTGGACTGTTTCTAGAAGCCTTGGGTTCGATATACTGTGAACTTGAGTGAATAAGCTAGAAGAACGAGCAAAGGCAACAGACTGTGAACTGAGAACTGACAGTTTTGTTTTGTAAATAGCCCTGCTTTGTGAACATTAGTTAAGATTAGCAGTACGTTGTTGTTCTCAATAATGCAAGTGAATTGTCATTGTCGTCTGTGGAGTGCAATAACGAATACTGTGTTGCTATATGGAGTGGAAATCCCACTGTTGACGGGAGTGTTTAAATTAAATTATAGAAAGTGATTATTGTTGAAACAATAAAGTTACATTATTGTTTGAATTAAAAGTTACAATATCTAGAGTGTGGTAAAATGGACTGAATGTAATAGTACTCCAAGAAAGAAATTACATACCTTTTTGTTTCTGCGAACTTTATTCATTTTATTTTACTGTACAATTATTTATAATATTGTACAAGCTTTTCGCAATTTGCACAAATATAATTTTTCATTTGTGCATTTTTGCGACAATAATTTATCTTCTAGCTTAAGCCCCGGACACTTCTGGATAGTTAATTAACTACCGCAGTTGGTCTATATATTAACAGCTATTAAACTCTTTTTTATTTTCAATACATAATAATCAATACGCTATATGAGTCACTCTACATAAACTCTGACATTACCACTAAAACATTAAAGTTCCTTTTTGGATTTTGGCAAGTAATATTTAAATTAAATGGTTATTGACATATAACAACCAGATACTGTGTGTCCTGCAATAGTCCAGATTTTTTAATTTAAAGAATTGATAGAATTAAATGTCTTGAATTAATAATTGTGTGATTGGCTGAACTGTGTTTTGCAACTCACTGTTATTTTGTTTTGAGGTAGCTATTGCTTCTTGTTTAATAATGCAGGGAATTACATGTTCTTCATAGGTTCTCTAGGTTAAATGCTAAATATGTTAATCACATTTCCTTCAGCATAATTAATAGCCGCTAATTTCACAACTGTCACACAAAAAGTGAATAATAATATTTGTTTCATTACTGCATTTAGAATAATTAGGCCTAGTACACACTAGAGATGAACAACGATCGAGAAAACAAGACTAACAGCGCCCGCAAAGCCGAAAACCCTGACGACAATGTTGTATACGTCTCATCGTTGATGTAAGGACTGCTTGTGAGTGTTTCGAGACGTCGAGATTGATCAATCCCGAAATCCAGAACGTCAAGCAGCCTTGAATCGCCACAGTTGTTTATACCTGACTGAACCTTTGTTCACTTGGCAACTGTTATATAGGTATAAACAATCAAGTAGCCTTTTCAAACATTATCTCTACCTTTCAGTGTATAATAATCCGTTCTCCAATCATTATTTAATTACTATAACCTTATTAAAAGGCTAAGAACTTTCTTTTCATATGCTTGACATCAAGTGTGCAATCTCAAATAAACAGATATTAACGTTATGTTTTATGTTTCTTAGAAATGCAAATTTATTTGAGAACTGTTTTTTTGTCTATTTTTATAACCATAAGTAATATATAATAGAACCAGAACATTTTGATGACTAAGATACTGTTCTGTTTCTGTCTAAATAAAACATCCGTAATGTTATTTATTTCAATGAATTATGTTATTCAAAGTTACGAAATCTTTCCACGTCGACCAAATGCTATTTCGAGAATGACGAGTCGAGACACGAAAGACAAATGCAACGAACACATCGAGCAAGAGCGGCAGTTCGTTTTGTTCATCTCTAGTACACACATATCGCATTATTTAAATATTTTATACGTACTGCAGGTATCTTTATTTACTTACATACAAATGGCTTTTAAGGAAGCCCAGGTTCATTGCCACCCTCACATAAGCCCGCCATCGGTGCCTATCCTGTGCAAGATTAATCCAGTCTCAATCATCATATCCCATTTTAATATTATCCTTCCATCTACGTCTCGGCCTTCCCAAAGGTCTTTTTCCCTCCGGTCTCCCAACTAACACTCTATATCATTATATATTCTTAAAATGTCCACACAATACCACAACCTTCAAAAAGCAGTGACAAACTTCACAAAAATAAAAAAAAAAAGATTTCAACACAGAGAGTTAGATTATCATATCTATATATTATGAGCTTTATGTGTTGCTATCTAATGCAATTGAAAAAAAAAATTTGATATTAGCCTACTAATCCGAAACTTCACAGAAATCTTGCCTCAATGAAATTTTGTGCAAATTCGATATCGTGAAATGGTCACAGTCGTCACACAAAAGAGAAAAAAAAAACATGTTTTGTAGAATCTACAGTATCTATTACAATGTTCTTTTAGAGATTTTAAAGTACTTCTGCGAACACTATACAAATAAATTTTTAACAAATCTGAACATGGTAGTTCTGTAATTATAAATATTTTTCTTCGTGGATTATATTATAAATGTCACAACCGTCACAATGGAAGGACTCTTATCAACTAATAATGAACACGATAAACAGAGCGTCCGCCAGGAAACATGTTTCGCTCAGATAAATACCGACGGTCGTTTACTGTTCCACATCGAATGCGACTTTCGAGGAAATAGTATGACATTTCCCCTTGAACGTGTGAAGTTTTATATTGCGTAATATGGACAGATAACACACGCTAGAGAGACATCAATGTTAGAGTGTTAGGCCTAGTATAAAACTGACTTAAATTCAGCTATGTAGAAAAAGACGCATAAATTTATAGTCTGATCCGTTTAAGTATGGATAATATTATTTTTTTATTATTATAAACTATTGTAATAGTAGGAAAATTTTCTTGCTGGGTGTATTATGATTAAAAGATGGCAGTTTCCATATATGACAATCAGCAATGCATAATCTTAAAGGACAAATGAAAATCGTAGATGATTTTCTTTGGCAATTAAATTTCAACGATATTGACACTTACAGTCCTTTCTATGGCCAGTCTTCAATTACATTTCTTATACAGGGACATCACTTTATTTTTACCAACATTTTTAACATTAACCTGGCTATACTCGGAAACACTGTTGCCCCCTTCCATTACAGGACTTTGGTGTTACTAGTGCAATATGTAAACAAATCATTTTACTAGGCATAGGAGGAGAGAAAAGTAGTATATCCATTTATGTTGTAGGGAATTACGATATTACGATTTTCAGTTTAATCATCACTTTACGGAATTTATCAAAATACAGTAGAGTAGTAAGATTTTTTTTTCAAAAACTCAACTTTTCAGGCTGCTATGTTCGTTATGTAATGTCTACTTTATTTAGCATATTAATTATTGATGTTATCATACAATATAGAGAGTGCATTTAAATTGAGGGGTCATAAGTAAAGGGCTGTAAGTGTACTTAAGTTACTTTTGAGAAAATGGGGTTTAAATATTTAAGCTTTCGTAAAATTGGTGAAATTTTTTATTTAAATTTTAATGTGTGATGCGATTAAAATATCCCTTTGCCACTAAAATTTTAGATACTTTTGCTTACACTGGATGCACTTAACTCATGTTATTACAAATGTCACTAGCATTCCTTTGCTTCTAGCCACCTCAATTCAAAAAAAGCTAATCTGAATTTTGAAACAAGTTGCTGAAAATGGTTGCCGTTCATTACAATGCAGGTTTCAATTCAGTACGCATATTATTAAAAACATTTTGAAGCATATTCTCTGAAATTGAATTTATCGTTTCTTGAATATAATTTTTTAGTACGATATTATTAATATAGGTTCTTTCTTCTATA
This sequence comes from Periplaneta americana, assembly GCF_040183065.1. Taxonomy (NCBI): domain Eukaryota; kingdom Metazoa; phylum Arthropoda; class Insecta; order Blattodea; family Blattidae; genus Periplaneta; species Periplaneta americana. The sequence continues at coordinate 135,777,207 of NC_091126.1, forward strand.
GAAAACTCAATCATATTTCAAACACACTATACACTGCAGTGTTTACTTCACTGCTTGAAGACTTCGAATGCAACAGCGGCCGTAAGTTTGTGTGTCTGACGGGAGCAAGGACATTAGTGAAGGGGTGAGAGTGAAGTAAATTCAGAAATGCAGGTACAATAAAAATGCAAGTAAAAATAAAATGATGTCCCTATATAAGCTTAAGAAACGAATGAAATAATCAGCGATTTTTGTCCTTAACTACCAGTTGTGTGTATAAATAGGCTACATTTAATTTCTCTATGTGGAATTAATATTCTACCTTCCATTGTAACTCTACCACAACCAAAAAGCTCTTTTCTAAGACAATTTTAGCCACTATCCTTAGTAATGAACTCTTATAGGGGAAGTCGGTTAATTCCGCAGTAGTGTAATTCCGCAGTAGTGTATATATGATTTTACTGCGGCTTTACAATAGCGTGAACGTAAGTTTTGAGAGGCTGTCAACAGGAGGCATGTCCTCTGCAGTGATACAGAAAAAAAAATCAAGGATATTGGTCGACATCTCTCTCGGCAATACAGTGTAACATTGAAAGTTGGCTGTTTTTCGTGTTTTGCTACACAGCTGTGAAGAAAGTGAGCATTGTTACATATAAATTGTTTCTTTTACGTTACTTTCATAATGTATTTCGTAATTATTTACTACTGCGGAATTAGCCAAGTCCTATTGCGGATTTATCCGCACTGTTGCGGAATTAACCGAGTTGTTATTTTTCAACTGTAATGTATGTAAAACTAAATATATTTGCATTTTAATAGATATCTTTATCTCATTTGGCAATGAAACCTTTCGTTCATGTCTACATACCTTGATAATATTTTTCAATAAACATTTTCATAAAAATATGACAGATTTACTTCTTAATATTGCGGAATTACCCGAGTCTCCCCTACTTTAAGTAGGATCTGGAACAATTCCTTCCCTTTAACAAATTCGAGTAAGAAACATTTATGTCACATTTAAAAGCCGATTTTAGTAAACAGAAATACAATATTGGAAATGACTGTAATAGCCTATACATAGTTATTTAATGCCAATTTGTGGAATATGTATTACATATGTCTACTTACACAATAGTGTTCTATATATAAATATAGAGTGTGGAAGTGAAATAATCCTGTACATTTTCAGAGCGAATAGCTCATGTTTTATGTAACAAAAAGTGTAGGGCCTATTACGATATTGATGGAAAGTTCGTAGTTTTCTCAGAAAAAAATGTTTTTCCCAAAACGTTTAATACACTCTTATTTGATAACTGTTGCGAATAGGATCGTGATTTTTATCCTTATCAATAGAAGATCTAATAAATAATAATTTATCCCTGTGGCATATTTCAATAGCCTGCACAGTTTTCGTGTAAATTTAATTTAAAACCACTAACTTCAGGCCACTAAACGAGGCAACTAGATTGCAACTTTGTAGACAGGGAGGGAGGCAAGAGGAAATTCACTTAGACTGAGTTCATTGATCTCTTACATCTGTATTACGAGAAGAAAGGAGACTGTGTTAGCGGCGACCAGAGCCACGGCAGCTGTAATCCGGTGACGAAGTTTCTGGATCAGCGGTGAGCAGAAGCACACAGACAATATCCTTCGCAAACCCCCACAAGAAGAAATCACACAGAGTTATATCCGGTGATCATGGTGGCCACTTCATTAACTTGTCATCTTTCCGTCCTGTGCGTCCGATCCATCTCTGTGGTAAATTATGATTAACATACTCTCACACGTTGTTCTGATAGTGACAGGGATATCAATCTTCTTGAGAGATGTAATCATTGCTGTCTTAATTCAGGTGAGGCATCAGCCTGTTTTGTAACAGACCCAAGTACATCATCCTTGTGACGGTGGGCTCTACAAAAAAATGGTCCATACACCTTCTCTTTCGAAATCACACAGAAGGCATTCACCTTAGATGAGTCTCATACATGCTCTATGCCTGCGCGGGAAATTTCAGTTCCCCATATGCGCACATTGTCCCGATTCACTTTTCCGGAGAGATGAAAAGTTGCTTCGTTGCGATGAGCAATTCAGTGAAACTGTCTACTTCAAATCTTTGACGATGTTCTTGCATATTCCAACAAACAAAACGATTGCTCACGTTTAGTATACGTCATTTTGCCATTATTGATAACTACTGCCACCTAGGGATAAATCATGGCAACTAATTATTATTCTTTATTTATTTAATCTGACAGGATTAAGGCCATAAGGCCTTCTCTTCCATCCCACCAGATAGCACATATAAATACAAAAAAGAAATACAGACGCTGAAAATAATACAAATTAAATTAAATTAAAGTCCTATAGAGGGTCAACAGAGTCAAAAGAACACTATAGAGCTCTCATTGAGGTAATACAGGAAAAAAAGAAAGAAAAACAGAGATAGAAATGATGATAGTGATAACTGAAAACTAATAATAATAATAATAATAATAATAATAATAATAATAATAATAATATTAATAATAATAATAACAATCATAAATACATTACATATTAATTGTCTATTTTACAACAGAATAGTTACAATATTTACTATATGTCATGGGTTAAGCCGAAGTTGCGCAACCTGGCAGGTGTAAAAAAAAGCAATTCCATGAACTAAAATGTGATTTTTTAATTTAAATTTGAATTTTGATATTGTTCGACAGTCTCTGACATGGTCAGGGAGAGAGTTCCAGAGGCGTGTAATAGATATGCTGAAAGATGATGAATAGAAGGATGTTCTGTCGAGAGAAATAGAGAGAAGGTACATGTTCCGGGTTCGAGGTAGTGAAAGGTAAACAAAACGAGATGCTAGGTAAGAGGGTGTGGAGGTGTGGATGATTTTAAATAGTAATAAGAGAGAGTTGAAGAATCTTCTTTCTTTAAGTGGACTCCAAGACAACAATTCTAGTGATGGTGTTACATGATTGAATTTTCTAATGCTACAAACGAAAAGAAACGCAGACATTGTGAACAAGCTGTAGTCTATGGGTAAGATCAGTATTTAGATTCGTGAATAGAGAATCGCAATATCGAAGTGGGGCATCAATAAAGTTTGGATCAGGTTCTTTTAAGGCTGAGAGGTAAAACGTTGGTTAAGTGTCTGAGGGAATGAATTATGGAAAAAGAGCGGGCTTTTCCTATTAAAAAAGAAACCGGTGAGTTCCTCTCTTTATAGGCATGTCAATTACTATGATATTATGTTGCGTACTTTGTTATTAAAATTTAAATTGTTTCACGGAATTATGAATAACCCTGTATAATCAGCCTGCAATATGTCAATATAATTTTGCTGGTTTACGAAGTTAATCAAGTGAAAAATTATATATGAATTTTACTGTGAATTTTTTCCTGCATACGGAATTACGAAGAGAGAAATTTCCACAAATCCACAATATGCGACGCCACCTTGGAATGACGTTGAGATAGAAGAGAAAGACAGTTACAAGTGGAGGGCTTACATAACGATGACTATGTACAACAGTACATATGTCGTGCTCTCTGTAATTAGTACAAGAAAACTAAACAGAAGAGAAAGCAAAAGATGAAATGGATTGTAACGTTAAACAAAGTCATCTCATTTTTGAGCACGGAGAGCTAAACGAAATGTGTACAACAACCCAAGTGTTGCTTTCCAGTTACAACTTAACTCATTAGTCAGTACTACAAACTTCCTTGGCTAATTATAACAGCAAGGATTAACCTCGTTAAAAATACTAACTTGTTTTAACGTAGGAATACCTTCAAGCTTCGCACTAAAAATAAACAGTGTAATTAACATGACAGATTGTTTCTCATATTGTTGTGCATTCGGAAACAATTTAGCCTTTAATGTTATCAATTATATTTTAGTCTTAAATAACAACATTATTATATCAGACTTCACAACCTGTCTCCATAACTATGCTAGGAAAACTTACATATATTAACACATTTGCACGGGTGGACAATCTGATTTACACGAAGGATAAATGGAAAATTTTATTTAGTAGGTTATTTTACGACGCTTTATCAACATCTTAGGTTATTTAGCGTCTGAATGAGATGAAGGTGATAATGCCGGTGAAATGAGACCGGGGTCCAACACCGAAAGTTACCCAGCATTTGCTCATATAGGGGTGAGGGAAAACAACGGAAAAACCTCAACCAGGTAACTTGCCCGACAGGGAATCGAACCCGGGCCACCTCGTTTCGCGGCCAGACGCGCTAACAGCTACTCTACAGGTGTGGACTAAATGGAAAATCAAAACTACATGACGGATCAAAGGCTTTTATTATTATTATTATTATTATTATTATTATTATTATTATTATTGTTATTATTATTATTATTCATTGTCACTATTGTCGTTGTATTATAATCTTGTATATCTTTGTAATACTATTTTATGTGATTCCATTCTTCATTTATGATTCCATTATTTCATTTGTAATTATCATTTTAATTAATTGCCATTAATTTAATTATTTCTTTGTACTTTTATTGTAAATTATTGCTAATGATTTTGTTATATTGTTTGTGCTGAAATGTAATTGGCCTCTGGCTGTTGGATAACACATTCAATATAAGTAAATAAATAAATAAATTATTATTATTATTATTGTTATTATTCAGTTTATTGAATATAATGAAAGTGTAAAAAAATAAGTGTTAAAACTGATTTACAATCGTTCAAAAGTAATATACTGATAGATGCTGATAAATCAAACGACACTCAAACTGCCGAGAGGCATAATTAGAAATATTTAACTCTTAAGCAAATTTTGGCATTGTGAAACTCATAAATATTTTAAGTTTTTAATCTTATTATATTTTAGTATTAAGTTACAAAAACCTTTATTTTTTATTTTATTATATTCAAATATTAAGTGTTACTTACTTATTTACTTACTTACAAATGGATTTTAAGGAACCCGCAGGTTCATTGCCGCCCTCACAGAAGCCCGCCATCAGTCCCTATCCTGTGCAAGATTAATCCAGTCTCTATCATCATATACCACTTCCCTCAAATCCATTTTAATATTATCCTCCCATCTACGTCTCGGCCTCCCCAAAAATCTCTTTCTCTCCGGTCTCCCAACTAACACTCTATATGCATTTCTGAGTTCGTCCATACGTGCTAAATGCCCTGCCCATCTCAAACGTCTGGATTTAATGTTCCTAATTATGTTAGGTGAAGAATACAATGCGTTCAGTTCTGCGTTGTGTAACTTTCTCCATTCTCCTTTAACTTCATCCCTCTTAGCCCCAAATATTTTCCTAAGAAACTTATTCTCAAATATCCTTAATCCCTGTTCCTCTCTGAAAGTGAGAGTCCAAGTTTCACAACCAAACAGAACAACTGATAATATATCTGTTTTATAAATCCTAACTTTCAGATTTTTTGACAGCAGACTAGATGACAAAAGCTTCTCAACCGAATAATAACACGCAATTCCATATTTATTTTGCGTTTAATTTCGTCCCGTGTATCATTTATATTTGTTGCTGTTGCTCTAAGGTATTTGAAATTTCCACTCTTCGAAAGATAAATCTCCAATTTTTTATGTTTCCTTTTCGTACAATATTTTGGTTACGAAACACAATAATATACTTTGTCCTTTTGGGATTTACTTCCAAATCTATCGCTTTACTTGTTTCAAGTAAAATATCCGTGTTTTCCTTAATCGTTTGTGAATTTTCTCCTAACATATTCACGTCATCCGCATAGAAAAGAAGCTGATGTAACCCATTCAGTTCCAAACCCTGTCTGTTATCCTGAACTTTCCTAATGGCATATTCTAGAGCGAAGTTGAAAAGTAAAGATGATAGTGCATCTCGTTGCTATATCCCGCAGTGAATTGGAAAAGCATAAGATAGAAACTTGCTTATATGAACTCTGCTGTAAGTTTCACTGAGATACATTTTAATTAATCGAACTAGTTTCTTGGGAATATTGTTAAAAATTGAATATATAAGTATTAAGTGTTATAAAGTGAATATATAAATATAACTTTTTTAATGTTCATTTTTTAAATCAGAAAACGCACATAAAGATTTGTCAAGAACTCATGAATATATTTTAAAGTTGAACACAAAATTGTAAATATCTTGTTCTCATAAATTATGTAACTAATTATTGTAATATTTTATGTAAAGCATGTAGTATTACTCCAATGTAATGGAGCATGCTGATATACAAAAAAAAAATGCCGCTTAGGTACCTTATTTGAAGATTAGTTTCATGCGCCTTGTCTTGTAGTTTGCAAACTTTTGAATCATCTTATTAAAATCCGATATGTCGTTTAACATAGTCTTTACAATGGAAAACATAGCTAATGCGGTCAGTCTCTCTTTTCTCATCGTATTTCTAAGATAGACTTTTACTCTCTTCAAACACGAAAAGCAACGTTCTGGTTCGGAGGTCGTCATTGGTATGGTGATAGCTATGCGCAGTAGTTCCACAACTTCTGAAAATGAGGCCTGCAAGTTCTCAGATAGAAGAAACTGCAAAAGCTTGACTGCGTCACTGATATTTCTGAATTCTTGTCTCTGATACAACACAGTGAGTTCCGTTTTTAGTTTGTCTTTATCGAACATTGGAAAAAGCTTCACACATACAGTAAATTTAGGTCATTTTCAGGAAATTAGATTTTGTAGCATTCAAATTTTTCTTGACACAGAAGAGAAGATAATATCAGATGATCTATGAACTAGAATCGGGTGTTAGATTGTGTGATAGTGAGGTCACACACTTCCTTGGCTGCCGCAACCCTTGTCTGAATCCCTTCGATCTTAGACGCTTTTTAGGGTTTTCATTTCCACAGATCTCGCTGCTCAACTGTGCACTGTTCCGTATTGTCTGTATGGCATTAACAAAGCTTGATATGGAGAGTCGGCCTCGATAGCATAGTCGGTTGCGGGTTCGATCCCAGCCCAGGTCGATGGCATTTAAGTGTGTTTAAATGAGACAGGCTCATGTCAGTAGATTTACTGACATTTAAAAGAATCCTGCGGAACAAAATTCCGGCACACCGGCGACGCTGATATAACCCCTGCAGTTGTGAGTGTCGTGAAATAAACCATAATTTAATTTTTATATGCAGATTTGAACCTTAGAAATATCTAACTGGCGATGTTGTAGTTGGTTGTATAATATATCTATATGATACGTCAATAAATGAAAAAAACTGAGCCAGAAATTGGATTCAGGATCTTCAAGAGTACGCACTGGGGCGCTTGCCTCATTTATTGTCATGTTGTTATATGTTTCAGATTCCATTATGGTTTGAAAACAAACTAGCAATATCTCCTTCTTCTCATGAACAACATTTACTGTTATTTTAAAACTCCATATTGTTGCCCCAGCTGATGGAATTGTCTTTGAAACACATTAATCTAATACAGACTGTGTGGAGATCGAGAGAAGAAAGCAGGGATACCGGATAAATATGAGAGCTTTGTAGGCTATTTTGTTTAGCGGCTCTTTCCATTATGAGATTCAACTGATGGGCACTTAATTTCACATTTCTCCTCAATTTTTAAGGTACTAAACCGAATAGACTGTAAATATTGTACAGAATTAAACATTGTCGCACTTGTTATACTCACAACATTAAAGAAAATGTATTTAAAACTGCGCGCTACTGACAAACTGCTGCAAATTTTGCAGCGCCTGGAAACTCTGGATTCACGGTGAGGGGTAGCAGGGTGAGGGGTAAAACTAACACGCAAAGCATTCGAGACGAGACTGGCAGCTCCAGGGGAGGAAGTGGCTTCACCTATCCGTCCTTGTCTCTCGTTTCGGTCTGGAAGCACCAGGGGAGGAAGTGACTTCACTAACGATTGCGTGAATGTCAATGAGAGCGAAATTAAAAAAAAAAAAATTCGAGCCGCTAAATACAGGCTTTATATTAAATGTATTTCACAACATAAAACGAGACAGAGCCGCAAATGTCTGGGGGTGCTGCAGCTCCGCAACCCCACTTTGAAAACCGCCCCTGAACTTAGTGCTCAGATAACTAAAAACGAGTACTCATTTTAATACCTGAAAGAAACGAGGACAAAATGACTTATTATTTTACAATGACTGTTACACTTTTACGTCATACTACTTTTGACCAATAAAACGGTACGAAAGGACGTCTTTCAACCAATTATGGCTGCTTATCGCGCAATTTTATCGCGTACCTAGCATTTGTTTAATTTTATCGCGTCGCTAGCATTTGTTTCTTTGTTTGCCAACATTTCAAACTGCGCCAGTCTGGACGTCAAAAAAAAAAAAATACAAACCACTCCAGTCGATGCACAGCAGTTTCAAATATGACTCGCATTGGCATTCAAGAACAAGAATTAATAAAGATCACTGGTCATACCTACGCATCTTCCCTGAAATCCTATTTACAAATAAATGAATAGCACCATTCGGAAATCCTGAATAAGTTGAGGAATACACAATGTACATCAACGAGTTGCACTTCTTTTACGCACACGTCTAATATAAAACACTAACACCAACCACTAAAACATTCAAATTTGAAAATTGTATTTTCAATAATTGTTTCTTTTAAAATTATTCATGTTTATTTTTATGTTATCGTTAATTAAAACTTTTCTTGTTTATTTCATCATCCCTAATTAAAACTTTCCTAACACTTGTTTATATTATTTAGGTTATGTTATAGCTTCTGCTGTGTGATATTATGGATAGTCACGTATCAGAGATTGTTTAATGCTAAGATTTATTGAAAATCATCTGTCAAGTGAGGTTGATTACTGGGATCCTGATAATTGAATTGGAATGCAACTGTTTTAATAAAAATGAAACTAAATCAACAAAGCCTTCTTGACTAGTAACCGTCTACAGAGTTCAATGAAGATTCCATAGTTGGCACAACTGATAACATCACATAATTATAACACACCACTGCCATCTAGCATGCATTTAGCGTAATATTTGTAATGTTGAGATGGTACAATAATACATTAATTGAAGACAGTTGTATTTTCGTATGTCAAGTAATATTTTATTGGAGTACTTCATTACTTCTAATCTTTATATACTTTCTTCTAATCGTGTAATAGTCAATTAAATCCCACTCGAGTTTTGATTTTCTCTAGATAAATCAAAACCTATAGTGAGATTACTGTTGATAAAAATACTTCCGGAAGCACTCAACTTTCATCACACGACATACCGCGATAACTTTCCTTTCCTTTGAAGCAATTGTCACTTTTTTATTTTTGCATATGCGATACTTTAATACAATGATATGAACATAAGATGATGTATATAGGCAAGCTAATGAACTAGATATTGTGTTCTGACAGAGAAGCTGGTTTCGTGATGCTGTAGATTGGTACAAGAGCAGGAATGTCAGGGTGGAAACACAGAGCCGCTAATAGCATTGGAATGTAAGCAATAGTGCAAGGATTAATTCTGAGCGAAGGTCAGCCACTCCTACATCATACCATATTTCACAAACAATAAAATGTGAAATCTGTCCTTGTTTTACAGTTAATATTGGATTTTGTCAACTTCTGTCTAATACCAGCATACACTTATATTTTCTTCAGAAAGGAAATCAATTGGAAGATTATTTATTCCGCCTGCCGGTTTGAAGGTTTTCGAGGGCCATATTTGGCCCGTGAGTAATAGTTTGTATATAGGATCAAACGCACGTACAAATCCGCAAATTCACATGCAAAATCTATTCATAAGATAACGAAAATAGTAGAAGAAATTAGGGAATGAAGAAGAAAGGACTAAATAAGGAAAGAAATATCGATGGATTCACGAATGCATTATCAAAAAAAAGACATTTATTATTATGACGCTTTATTCAGTGATCTCAGGGTGGATTTATCCCATAAACTGCAACGTGTTCATAACGTGTGTGTTCGTTTCATTTGTAATATCCGCTACTACGATCACATTTCGCCTTCGATAAATTATTGTGGCTCAGATTAAACGAGAGGAGAAAGTTACATTCCCTTTCTCTCTTATACCGGATTTTGCACACCTCTGCTCCCACTTATCTGTCCGATTCCACAATCTTTCTCCCTATTATAGCTTATATACTCTGTCACAATATAACACGCTAGAAATACCACTCCACACATCATCTCTTTATTCTTCATCTTTCACTGTTGCTACTTCTCGTCACTGGAATTCTCTGCCGCCTGAAGTCAAGGGCTGCCGAACTTTAATTCCTTTTAAACGTAAATTAGGAAAATATCTTATGACGAGTTGCCAGACCTAATGTGTTGCAAATATTTAATGCAATGTATTCCACTGTATTTATTTTTATTTTTTGTTTATTGTTTTATTGTGTAATCATGTAAATCGTGTTTATTTATCACTTAACACCAATATGTATTTCACTGTCTTCTTTATTATTTTTATTATTAGTCTGTTATGTTTTTATTGTATACATTTTATTCAATTGTCGGTTTATGGTTTAATTATGTTAATGTTACCCGTAATCTAATAGTAATATATATTCAAATGTGTTTGTTTTTATTTCTACTATGTACATTTTTTATCGAATTATCGGCTTCTGTTTTTGTGCGATTCGTATTTGATTCTAACAACATTAATATGTATTCCACTATGTTATTTTTATTTTATGAGGTAAAGTTTTACGCAACTTCCTCTTTTGATCTCATTATTTACCTAAATCGTATCAGTATGTAATTACTTAAATCCGATACAGTTGTATGTTCATCTATGTAAGCTAGTTTTATTATTATTATTATTATTATTATTATTATTATTATTATATTTAACTATATTTATAAACTTATTTATAGCGAAACATGATATTTCCCATTTTTACACAAAATATTTAAATCTGTATGTTGTAATCTTATAGTGCATTGCGTAGAAATGGTTATAATTCCGGTCACATATTCCGAAATTCCGGGGTTCGATCCCACAGACTGGCTATCCTCAGGTTCTTCGTCCTTACTCGAAATCTCTGTATACTGTGTCCGTAAGATCTTCGTTGGCTTCAAAATTATTCTATAAATTAGAATTAAACATTATAGAGTTGAAAATTATACATTACGGTTTATTTAACGACGCTCGCAACTGCCGAGGTTATATCAGCGTCGCCGGTGTGCCGGAATTTTTGTCCCGCAGGAGTTCTTTTACATGCCAGTAAATCTACTGACATGAGCTTTTCGCATTTAAACACGCTTAAATGCCATCGACCTCGGCCGGGATCGAACCCGCAACCTCGAGCATAGAAGGCCAGCACTATATCAACTACGCTACCGAGGGCGAATTGTAGAGTTGATAAAAGACACTAAATTAAAGAATAACACTCAAGTTTTGTCAAGGTTTCCATGGCTATATACCGATCGATTATTGTTACTTATATTGAGGCCACCGGGGTAGATCAGTCGGCTAAGGCGCTTGCCTGCCGATCCAGAGCTGCGTTCGGGCGCGGGTTCGATTTCTGCTTGGGCAGATTACCTGGTTGGGTTTTTTCCGAGGTTTTCCCCAATCATAAGCCAAATGTTAGGTAATCTATGGCGAATCCTCGGCCTCATCTCGCTAAATATCATCTCGCAATCACCAATCCCATCGACGCTATATAACCCCGTAGTTGATACAGCGTCGTTAAATAACCAATTAAAATAAAAGAAACTTATATTGAATTATTATTGCTTAGGCTATTTTTCATCTTTGAGGTCATGTTCCTCGACACATAGCGAAAACATAGACTCATGAAAATATAATCTTTATGGAAAATGAAAGCAGTAGCCCAAAAGCTAATATTTGGTTGTGTTTTGCAAAGAGTTAAATTGATTTTTTCCTTCTTCCTTTTCAAGAAATCCACTGTAACGTCGCACAATTATTTCGATTTTTGGACCTGTTGGCATATCGCAAATTTCCAATCCGAATGCACCCATTTAGGAAAATGGTGCTACTCTGCACTTTTTCGGACCTGTTAGGGAATTCTTAGATTAAGCATATCTACATAGATTAACCATGACGACCATGATCTCCGGACATCACTTCTCTTGTCTCTTACTTATGAAGTTGTGTCAAGAAATGAATGTACAGTATAGTGTACCAATTAACGAAAGTATTCATTTGAAAGAGCGAATCAGACAATGCTGACAATGTATTATATCCTTCACTCCTGACGTTATTTGCTCCTCGCACGCGGGAAGTTCAAAGGCGTTTGTAGGTCGTTGCTTTCAAGCAGTTCATCTCAGTCTATTGTCAACTACTGAAAGGAATACTCATAAGTGCATAATGTATTGCAAAGTAATGTGTTTTCCCTAACTGTTTGAGAATACTGAAAGATCACTAATTCATGCTCATTATAGTGCATGCTACTGTGTACTTTTGTAATTGTTTGAGGATGACTTGTAGTATACTGCAGTGAGTTTTTATAGTTTTAAGTTACAAAAATAGTAGAATAAATTATCCGGCAAGTCATTTCGATCTCTTCGCAAGAAGAGATTAGTCGACTATTTCTGAACAATCTTTGGAGATGTCAAAAGAGTATTGATGTAGGAGGATACTTGAACAACTCTTTTGACACAGGTAAGATGCACTTGTATTCATACGCACCGACTTGGGGGGGCAAGAAAACAAAATTAATAGGGGGCCACGCATCCACAGATAATTCGAAGAGAGATTTCGGGTGTAAAAAATTTAATTAATTTATTAGAGAGATGAATTAGAATATGAACCAATAATGGTTGTTTCAAATCCATAGAGATGCCCAGCTACCACAATGACCATGTTAGTGACGCAAATCAAAATGCCTCTCCCTTTCTTTCCTCTTCCATTTCAGATAGGAGATACACGTGATGCAAGGCTGTATCCCCTTTTTTGTCTATGACACGCATTTCTTCACTTCAGTTGAAATTTTTGAACTATTACCATCGAACACTACGAATAATCGGCGAAAGATACGTAGAGAAGACTAAAGAAGTGTATATAATATTTGCGGACTTAGAAAAGGAGTTTCACAGAGTGCATTGGAATAAACTGATGGACATCCTGAAGAAAATAAGTGTGGATTAGGAAGACAAGAAGCTGATCAGTAATCTTTATATGAAACAACGAGTCAAAGTCAGGATAGGAGAAGAAATGTCTGAAAGGAGTGAGGTAGGGAGAGGAGTGCGACAAAGATGCCCTTTATCACCTATCCTGTTAGATATCTACTTGGAGGACTTAGTGAATAACTGTTTTCAGAACATGGGAGGAATGATAGGAGGAAAAATATTAAAGTGCATAAAATTTGCTCTGATTTAGCGTTGTTAGCAGAATATACGATACTAAGGGATATGCTAATGCAGCTAAATGACAGCTGTGAGTTGTATGCGATGAAAATAAATGCAAACAAGACGAAGGCCATGGTTTTCGGAGAAAAAATATAGAAGGTAAACGTGCGAATACTAAATGAAGCAGTAGAGCAAGTGGACAGCTTCAAATATTTGAGGTGTACTATAAGCAGTAACAAGAACTGATGGTAGGAAGTCAGAAGAGGGATAGCACAGGCAAAGAAAGTTTTCAATATTGAAAAAGGAGCTTCTTCTGCAGACCTATGGAAAATGAACTAAGGAAGAGAATAGTGAAGTGTTTTGTATGGAGTGCGGCATTGTGTGGAGCAGAAATATGGACATTACGAAGTGAAGAGAAGAGACTAGAAGCATTTGAAATGTGGATATGGAGAAGGATGGAGCGTGCGAAATGGAGAGACAGAATAATATATGAAGCTGTGTTAGATTGATTGGGTGAAGAAAGAATGATGCTGAAAATGATCTGGAAGAGGAAAAGGAATTGAGTTACTGACTGAGAAGAAACTGCCTACTGAAGGATGCATTGGTAGTAATGGTGAACGGGAGAAGAGTTGGGGCAGAAGAAAATATCAGATGACAAACTATATAAAGATATAAGGATCATATGCGGAGGCTAAGACGAAGACAGAAAACAGGAAGGATTGGAGAATGCTGGGTTTGCAGTGATATGTCTGCCATTTGGCAGAACACTATACTGTATATATAAGTAGTAATGACCATAGTTATTATCGAGCAGATAATATATCATAATAATACGAAATTAACACTGAACAATATTTGAATGTATTTTTTACTAACATCAGTTAATGTTAAACATTCTTCATAAACAATTCAATTTGTCTCGAAATTTAAAAGTAAGCTTTATTAACATTCAGTTCTAGTGAACGTTTTTTGCGATAATCGTCGTAGCGGGTTTGGGCTTCTTAAGTGATCGATTGCGATGTAATTATTATTGATAATGGATATATCCTTAATAAAGCAAACCGTTCAAAATGGAACTGAATTGTAAGGAAACGGAATGAAAAATTGGGTTCTAGTAGTGGCAGTAATATTCTACGAAATGGAAATGTAAAAATTGGAGATTTATCTTTCGAAAAGGTGGAAAAATTCAAATATCTTGGAGCAAAAGTATCAAATATAAATGACACTCGGGAGGAAATTAAACGCAGAATAAATATGGGAAATGCGTGTTATTATTCGGTTGCGAAGCTTTTGTCATCTAGTCTGCTGTCAAAAAAATTAAAAGTTAGAATTTATAAAACAGTTTTATTACCGGTTCTTCTGTATGATTGTGAAACTTGGACTTTCACTTTGAGAGAGGAACAGAGATTAAGTGTGTTTGAGAATAAGGTTCTTAGGAAAATATTTGGGGCTAAAAAGGATAGAGTTACAAGAGAATGGAGAAAGTTACACAACGCAGAACTGCATGCATTGTACTCTTCACCTGACATTATTAGAAACATTAAATCCAGACGTTTGAGATGGGCAGGGCATGTAGCACGTATGTGCGAATCCAGAAATGCATATAGATTGTTAGATGGGAGGCCGGAGGGAAAAATACCTTTGGGGAGGCCGAGACGTAGATGGGAGAATAATATTAAAATTGATTTAAGGGAGGTGGGATATGACGATAGAGACTGGATTAATCTTGCACAGGATAGGGACCGATGGCGGGCTTATGTGAGGGCGGCAATGAACTTCCGGGTTCCTTAAAAGCCATTTGTAAGTAGGCTAAGTAGTGGCAATAAAACTAATAGCTTATATTCATCACCGCAGAAAAGTAATTAAAGCTAAAATGCACAATATAAGTGTCGTACCTTTCAACCATTTTGAAATAAGAAATTTCCAATGGGAAAAATGAGACGTTATATTCTGAAAAATACGTATCGACATTTTTAATAAACAGCAATTAAGATTTTCTCTGACTTTTGTGAAGAATCCTACCGCCACACAATATTTCAAGGAAGTAGGCGTCTGTGCTTGTGTTCATTTCTTTGTAGCTTATAAACCTTACCCACGCAAAACAGTTTTCACAAACTAAAGATAACACTGTATAAACAGCTGTCGATTCTGCGGTAAGTGTGCGAAGCATATAAAGCCTTGGTTTCTCTGAACCGACACGTGCGAGGTGCGAGGTCCGCCTCGCACAAATCCGCACTACACGAGAGATAGTAATTGTTTCTATAGCCACGAGGTGCGAGGTGTACGCAGAAAATGCCGGTAGTTTTGCCATGTGAGGTGCATCATAAATTGAATCTCTTATTTCAGAAACCTGTCAAGCGCCAATTTAGCCATTGTGGGAAAACGAAGAAAAAAAAAACTGTCTAGCATCAAACTAAATTGTTTGGTAGTGGTTTTAATATTCTTTGCTGAAGTAGCATATATTTGAATACTTCTTATCTAAGGAGAATTATTTTTTTGCGTTTTAACTTAGCTGTAAAAAATACGAACAAATTTTTCACTTGACTGGTTTCTGCAATAAACGAGTGGTGCAAACGTATTTTTATGGCATAATTCTCAAAATTTTTTTAGGATTTTCTTATGAAACCCACATTTTTTCAAAGAAATGTGTAATTAGGTTTAGACTACATTGCTAATACAAAGATAATGTTATTAAAAGGATGAAATAATCAGCCATGCCTACTCATCTTGATAGGAGTTATCAATCCTCATAAACAAACACCACAGCAAATTCTGCCTCTGTAGTAGGCCATTGTAAAATGCGGTCATAAAAGTGTTCGTATCCCACTAGGTAAGATTTTAGGGCATTTAGATCTTGCAGCTGCTTGATATTGATGGGAACCTAAAACAATAACGAAGAAATGTGTTCAAAACGAAACACTAATGATGAGTGTCCAAAAATATATTTTAGGGTAGATTATAATATGTTAGCCTCAGGTAAAATATTTCCTTTACAGGAATACTCGAGAGAGAAAAATTTTGCATATAATCAAAACACAAAGCGACAGTTATTTCTTCGACATTTTTAGATGCTTCTTACACACTAGTATAAAACATTTTGGCCCTTTTATGTACAGTGAGCTGTGTTGCTGCAGTACGCTTAACATTATCATTTAAGGTTCGGTCCCTCAATTTTGATGTTAGGTTTCAGATTGACTACATACGTCAACCTGTGGCCGACAGAAGGAGTACTCAATGTTTTCATGAAAATAAAAATAGTAAAAATGGTACTTGACTATATCTTTCAAGTCAGGGCTGTCATTAATGAACATCTCCTGTTCTGGCCCCTCATGTCTTTCGGAGTAATATTTTCAAGCAATAACTGACAAATACTCCCTAATCTGTTATGTGAAATACTGTACCATGGATTTTCTTAAACACGTTCTTGCAAACATTTTTCAGTACACCACCAGTCCTTAAATTTAATTGTAAGAATGAGATCTTTTAAAAGTGCCTTCATTAACATTTTCATTGCCTAACTCTTGCTCTGGACCTTGTTTTTACGTATACGCTTAACTTCAGTAACCTCAACCAAGATCTTGAGAGTTTTTATTTTCGAAAGAGTGAAAATACCTTCATGTTTCATTTA
The DNA here is from genome assembly GCF_040183065.1 of Periplaneta americana. Lineage (NCBI taxonomy): Eukaryota > Metazoa > Arthropoda > Insecta > Blattodea > Blattidae > Periplaneta > Periplaneta americana. The sequence goes on from NC_091126.1 coordinate 135,794,090, forward strand.
TCACTTCCTCATTAATATTTAAATAACATTTCGTATTGCACTTACAATTGAGAAAGTCGGGCTTGGTTTCCTGAGGAACTTCCCCGCCAGAATAAGAAACATAGCCTTCTCCTTTTACCCTTGCAATCCGAATAGTATTACGTTTATAGGTGTTTTCGTTTACCACTTCTTCTTTCCCTTTAGGTACAGATTCGTCTTCTGAACTTTGAGACATTTCACTACGATATAGGTATATTGTTATTATTACAAAAACACTGCGCTAAGCACAAAACACTGTTTCAATCAGATGGTCACAAAACTATGACCAGAAAAAGTACCCGCAGTTTACTGCAGAAATCAGCCTAGCAGTATCGCTTAACTTGTTTCTGACCTAAACACGAAATTCAACGTAATGCCTGGCCAATACAGAAGGATGGCATTTGACCGTTTTCAGCACTAAAATGTACGTATACCCTCATAGAACATTATGCCATCATTAACTCATTTTTTTTTGTCGTTTTGGCGTTTGACTGGTTTCTGAAATAAGCGATTCAATTATATGGGGATCACAATGCTATGGTATAATTGTCCATACCAGGACTGCAGAACTCGTAAGTAGGGGAAATATGACGTCAGCCTCACTCCACTTCTATTGGGGATGATGGACTTCCGCGCAGAGTTCTCCCGCCGTCAAAGTTCCATTAGTGGCGGCATGTAATTTTCAAAAAGGATTGTAATAAATTCAATGATTTAATAATGCGTTGTATCGTTTCAAGATTTACAATTATGCTAGATTTCCTGTCGGTAGTTTCTCTGAGATTTCTTTGCACCTAACCTGCTTTAGGTTTTCGAAAACTTTTCTCATATCATCACCTACGGAAACATAAATTTATATCATTTAAGTATTGAACGTTGAAAGCCACTATTAATTCCAATTCAAAATGAACACAACGAATGACGTCCTTAGTTTAACAGTATATAAATAAATAATCAATACACAAGAAACGTAAAAAATTATGTATTACAGTTATATGAACACTAATAAATATAATATAATTATTAAAAAATTAGTAAAAGTCAGACATGTTTCGGAGATGCTTCTCCATCCTCAGTGACTTTACCACGACGGCTGGTTCAGGTGATCGAACCGCGTTGTTGCTTGGCTTAAAGGAGACTGACTCAACTGTAATATATAATTTCTTACGTTTCTTATCAAATCTATGAACACTATAATTGGCCCAACATGTGTGGTTTATCTTTGAATAATCAATATACAGTTCGTAATTATGAATTTACCCGAAAAAGTTTGTGCATTCCATAATTCTTAATATGGGCTTTGTTGAAATGTGGTTTAATATTGAAATGACGAGTAGAAATAAATTGGATGGGACACAGTAAACAAGCAATTCTTTCGTCTTCGACAACAAAATAATCATATTCCCATTTTCTTTGGAAGTTGTATTTCTTCACGGGTTTAGATTTTGCCATGTTCAAGTTCTCTTTAAACTGCATTACGCGTATTGTGTATTTATTTAATTAATTATTTATCTATTTATGTATTTTTATTTATTTATGTATTTATTTATTTGGCTGGCGTGCGTTACAATGTTGAACGACAGCATTGACATCCGGTCATATAGCTATCACTCACTTATCAACGTACAATTTATTTATCGTCCTTTTACTCGTAAAACCAGTTAAGACCAGTAAAACAAGTTTTGTAAAAACATGAATTAAAACTTAATTAATGCACGAAAAAGCATAATAAATTGCTCAAATAAAGTAATTGGTTTGTTGCCTGCATGCAACATTTCGGACTTATTTCATTTTAGTAGAATACAGAGCACTGAAAGACAAGTCGGGGACTGTACTTAACTTATTTTACACTAAAAGTGGATTTAATCGGCTTTACTGGTAAAAGGACGATATATACATAGGTAGACCTTCTTACACTATATGCACACATACATTTTAAAATTTATTTTACATATCTTTAAATTCATTTATTTCCCTCATTCATTTTTCTCTTACTTTCTAAAGGTATGTTCCTAATTATTTTATTATCTGTTCATTTGTAATTCTGGATAGCGTATTGTATACCTGCTGCCGCGAGAATGAATGTTGATGCAGCCGAGCGTAACTAGAATGCCATGACCGCACTGGTAGGAAAGGTGGGTGGAGTAAGAAAGGGGAGTAAAGCAGTCGCTCTTAGGAGCTACAGTTCTGCAGGTCTGGTCCATACCCTTCGTGTTCCCAAATTTTTACAAGACCATTTAGAAATCTGAAAGAGATATGACACAGCGATGACAATAGTGCCAGTTGTGTTATAGAATATGTTAGGTTGATCGATGAGTTGGTTTGGGTTTCCAAGGAACATTCTTTCTTCCATAATCAAGAACGGCAGCACAGTCTTTGTTGAAAACCGTTTTCAAAACTTCTCCCATCCCCTCCCGCTGTCGTCTTGTTCTGTATTCCGATGAGACAGAGAGAGAGTGTTTAAAACTTGAAAGAATAACAAGGAAACCTGGAAAGAGGAAAAGAGGTGTGGGGAGGCGTAGAAGTTCAATACGAGAATCTGCATGATATAAAAATATAGTGTTCCTTCAGGGACGGAAAACCTAACCGCTTTAAAATTGAAATGAAATCTCCACAATCGGCCTAGCTTCTACATGTAAATATGTCTTCCACCCGTTTCCACCCGCCCATTTGCAGGGATTCATACTCTCCTACCCCGACAAAAAGAAGGAAGGACGAGAGGTAACTTTGATACAGAAAGATCTTTCATCTCTGCTACTCTTTATTCCACTCGTTTACTCATGTCTTTTGATTCGAAATTCTGAATAACTTACTATATATACACACGGAATGTCTGAATATTTTAAAGGCATTTATGTGCCATCATTTTGATGTATTCGTCAGGACCGTTATTGTTTTGTCTCTGCTGATACAGAGCGGTTTTAGCAGTGGCAGTAATATGTGATCTAGCACCACACACACATACACTGGTAACGCGAAACTTATCACTGGCGGTGAATGGTGGTACTGGAACCACTGTGCATTCACCCATACCGACTTGATTTCTAATATTTCAAAATTATAGCTGGGTTTTGTTTCTCTCAAACTATTACTAATATTATTTTTTATATTGTTCTGTGAACAACCGCATGGATAACGGTCTGAGCGAGGTTCTAAAACAAAGGTTTGTATTAATAAAAACGAAGACCTTACTTTGCTCATCTTCCTCATGAGCAAAACGAGCTTGCTTTTTCTATGAAGAAGCTCTGAAATGTCGTATTAATAAAAACTATCGGAGCTTGCTCTTACGTGCCAGAGCTTGCTCTCAGTTTTTGCTTCACTTAGCGTGGGAATTCGTATCAGTAGAGTCGTCAAACGGGTTCAGGCCAGCCACAACAAGCGATACCGCCACGTGTATTTCGATCGAAAAGATTAGTGATTGAGCTATGAGTGATACAGAGGAAGACGTTGGGAAAAAGGGAGAAGATTTACCTTTATTTATGGACATCATTAAACAATTTCCAGTTATATTTAAGAAGTCAGTGTTACCGGAATCGAGGCAAAAGAAATCTGCAGCATTTGCAAATATCAGAGAGAAGTATGAAAAAGGGTTTGGGGTGCCAATAACCGAGGCACAATTAATTAAAAAAGTGTCCAATATGAAAACTAGGTTAAAAAAAATATGGGAAACAAGAACATAAAGATGAACGACTGTCCGAGTTCGTATGGGATCTTTAACTGAAAAAATCCGTAGTGACACTTGTGGCGGACAAGATTGCAGTTGGGTTTTTCTCGGGGTTCTCCCGTTTCCCCTAATGAGGAATTTACATCATTCTGTCAACATTTCTCCATTCAGTCATTATTCCATAGCATTCCTCGAATGCCGGCTAGCGACGTTAGGACGGGGCTGGCCTAGGGATTAGTGGAGTTGCTTGCTCGAAACCTGGATACATAGCAAACCTTAGTGTAGTCAGCCGGTATGAGTTTGGGAATGTGCCTAGCTTGAGGGTTAGTGCAGTGTATCTTGATAGGTCGCAGTGCTGGGTCATAATGCCCCTCTTCCAAATTCTATATCATTCCAGTGCATAATATTTGAACTGATAATTTCATGTAAGTTACATTTGTGTGTAAGTTGTAAATAAAGAAGTATTCAAGATTCCGTGTATTATCAGCTGTGATTTTATAGTAGTTTTCAAAGAGTTTTGCACGCATTTCCTTATAATATTCTCTGTGTTCCTTCAATGCTTCCAATTGTTCCAACAGCATTAGCCTCTGCAAATCTGTTAAAGAAATATTTAAATGCACTGCCACTGGTTTGGTTTGTGTCACCTAAGAAATAGTCGGTTAAACAATCCACATTTTCTCGATTAAATCGGTACGAAGTTTTGTAATCTCTCGAAAGTGAATCTCTGTGCTTCTTATACAACTTTTGAGGCCATTGAATATCCATGAACTCAGCCATTTCGATGCAACAGCTTCACTCTACAAGCTTGAGTTACCTATTTAGGTACCTCAGGTTTTTTAAAGCAAATGCTTCAGAGCAAGAAGCAAAACTCCGTTTTATTAATAAGTAATGCGAGGAAACTATTACGTGCTGACCCCTTGCTCAAAGGTGGAGAAAATTCTTGATGAGCAAGCTCATTTTCCTCAACTTTATTAATAGGAAAAGGAGGAAGCTCACAAAATTTGAAGCAAACTCATCTTGCTCATCTTTATTAATACCACCCAAAGTCTACAACATTCCAATTTAGAAAATAAACTCATAGTTCAAGCATATGATGGTGCTGCAGTAATGAGTGGAAACCAATGAGGGGTCTAGATTTTGATGCAGAAAACATTTCCTTATGCGAAATTTGTTCACTGCTACGACCACCAACTTAATTTAGCTATAAAAAGTACATGTTCAAAACGCATTAAATCAGTGAAGTTGTTTTTTGCAAATATTCCTGGATTCATAGCATTCTTCTCCACTTCACCTAACGCAGTGACCTACAGCGATCTGTGTGCAGTAAGCGCATAGCAACCTTTTTCAGCAATACGATGGAACTTTCGGTCCCGAGTTGTATCCTCCGTTAAGGGAAATAAAGTGGAGCTATTGAAATGCTTCGAAAGGATTGAAGAGGGAGATGACTCAAATGAATGGAATGATATAACAGTGAGAGAAGCTTTTGGCCTAAAATCTTGTTACATAATAATGATTTCTTTTTAAATTTATTTTATGATTTAATGAAACATGTGGATATATTATACATTATAATACAGAAGCAAACTGCAAATAGATTGAGAATATCTGACGCATTAAACGTTTTGATTCAGCTGAAATGGAAATAAAAGAGAACACTAACAGATATGAAATAAATGTCGATGATGAAGAAGAATGCTCGTTTCCTCCAAGAAAAAAGCTGAAACTCAGTAGGCAAGTAAACCTGTCGGCAATCACATATATTTGACAGCTTTAATATGCTTGAGCCAAAGAAATTTCCTTCATATAGAGATAAGTTCCTCACCGAACTGCTAATACGTTCGAAAAAAATTACTGTCCTTTAATTTCGAAAGAAAGATGTATTAATGAACTATCAGTGATCTATCGAAATGATATATATATATATATATATATATATATATATATATATAAATTTTCTCTGTATGTGAGTTGTTCAGTTTTTTATGGATTACTCCTTTGAAGATTCATTTTCTGAAGTGGGAAAAGTCCTTCGAATCGCACTAACAACACCTGTTTCAACAGCTGTGTCAGAACGGAGTTTCAGCACATTAAACAGAATAAAAACATTTCTCAGAAACACCATGGATCAAGACAGGCTGAATTCGTTGGCTTTCTGTTCTATTCTTAAGAAGCACCTCCATCAAACTCCGAACTTAAGAACAGGGTCATCGAAAAGTTTGGCAGAAAGGACAGACGAGCACATCTGCTTTATAAATAATTCTGCAAATTGGCGAGTTTAATGTTGAATTTGCGTTATTATGTAGGTGGTAGATACAGTTATATTATTAAGTAGAAACAATTAATTAAAATTAAATTAAATATCTTGGTGAATTATTTAACGCATGTCGCAAACTTTGTGAAATATCTTGCCCCACCAACAAAAATGGTCACGAGCCGACACTTCTACACCTCTTATTTAGTAATGGGTCGCCATCACATCTCTGTATTCGTACTGTCCATCACCTTCTAGTTACAATAACACATACAAACTTTCATCGACGTGTCCAGTCATCTTATTTTGCTTTTGCTACCCCTATTACTATAATACCTACCCTCAATTTTGCTCTCTAACATCTCATCTTAAAAATTTTCCCTTCTGTCTAGTGAACACCTCAGCACTTCCACTGTTTACTTATACTGAAGTACTTCCTATCGCCTACAATCTCTCTAATTTTAAACTAACTTTTACTAACACTATTTAATCATAATCATTCACTTTCATCTCTAATTTACATTCACTTCTACCTCTCCTCACTTGTCTTCACTCTTATCCCCTATTTGTCCATTAGTCACTGAATCACATGTTTATTTGTTCACTTTCACCCTAATAAATTTTTCGTTAGGCACTCTTTTTGTAAGTCAATGTTCAACTCAATCTTCATTTGAAAACTTACATTGAAATGAAAGAGTAGTGGAACGGAGAAAAATTCTCTCCGGCACCGGGATTGGAACCCGGGTTTTCAGCTCTACGTGCTGATGCTTTATCTACTAAGCCACACCGGATTCCCATCCCGGCGCTTATTCCGTCGGATCCCGCCTAATCAGTCACTCATAACGAGTGTACCTCCGCACATGTGTGGACATTAGTCCTACGTTCATAGACATGTATGACGTAGAGCAGAGGGTGGCCACCAGAGGGAACCCAAGAGATGGAACTTAAACTGAGAGGATTTGATCCGACACCGGGATGGGAATCCGGTGTGGCTTAGTGGATAAAGCATCAGCACGTACAGTTGAAAATCCGGGTCCAAATCCCGGGCCCGAGAGAATTTTTCTCCGTTTCACTACTCTTTCATCGTACGATGGCGCAGAATACCTGCACGGAAACATCATATGTACTTCGGTACATTAAAATAATATATAAAATAATAATATATATATATAACATTGAAATACTTCCTCTCTTCTTATCATTTCAATTTCTCTGATTGTAGACTAACTTAGTCGACACTTCCAATATTAGTAACATTACACTACCAATTCCTATTAACAAAGTCTTCCAATTTCCTTTATCACCTCTTTTATCATCTATTGTTTCTCTAGACACTGATTCACTTATTCGTCCATACATTTTCCCTTCGATTATTTTGATAGCTACTATTACTGCTTGAACAATCATTAATTGTTTCTGTGTTTTTGCCACTCTTTCATCACTTCCCCCCTTAAGCACTAACTTCGTAGACTGTAGTTCGGCGCGAGTCCTTATTTCCACCCTTCTTCCGCTCACAAGTAAATGGACTAGCCAAATCTTCTTTACTTCCCCTCCTTGTCGACTCCGGACGTCTTGATTGTTTCTCCTTAAACACCTTCTTGACCTGTTTTATATGACCTACTCTTCCGCCACCAGCTGACTCGTTATCTTATCGCTTCCGTTATTGTCCGCAGTCCTCAGTAATTGTTGCTTGCATGGTGATGATGGACTTACTTGCGACCTCGTCTCTCTCCTCTCAATGACGTCATACGTGGCTGCTTCCATTCTTCCTGAACTAGCTGTGTCAGACAATCCTTGTGTGGTTAATGCCCTTGCTTCGGATTGCCCTGAACTAATTGAATCCCTTCTTAAAACTTCTACTACACATTCTTGGCTACTAATCTCACTTCTTACACCCATTTGCTTGTTTATAGTCTTCCTCATTTTCATTTTCAAGTCCTTCCTGTTTACTTCTGTGAATATAGTGTTTCATGGAAAGATAGAGGCTCATTTTTGCCCTGGATTTAATTTATTATGGAAAAAAGTATTTCTTTCATTGAGAATTCACAGGGATTTAGTATTATTTTGCATCAAATAATGCCATCATTGGATACCTAACCTTAAATATTATATGAATCTATTCTTAGTTGAAAACTTCAAATTTTTTGGTGATAGTAAGTTTTGGAAAGAAAGCTCACATTTATTACTAGGCTTAGTATTGCAGCTACCTAAAGACTGAAGTTAAAGACACATTGGGTATATGGTACGCCGAACACAGGTAATGCAACGGATAAGACTATGAACAAACAGGTCGTCGTTGCATGTTCGTGGAGTACAGTCAACTTCCGACATTCTGAAGCTATATACTAGTAAACACATGCTTGAGCCGTGACGTTCATTTTCGTCGTGTTCTTTGCAGTGAATAATAACGTGCATTCGTAAGTTACGGAACTTGTACATATGCGGATGTCACTAAAAATGGTTTTATACTGCAAGAAGTTCTTTCAATAGCACATGACGTTATTTTATTTTATTGGGTTGTTTTACGACGCTGTATCAACATCTAGGTTATTTAGCGTCTGAATGAAATGAAGGTGATAATGCCGGTGAAATGAGTCCGGGGTCCAGCACCGAAAGTTACCCAGCATTTGCTCGTATTGGGTTAAGGGAAAACCACGGAAAAAAACCTCAACCAGGTAACTTGCCCCGACAGGGATTCGAACCCGGACCAACTGGTTTCGCGGCCAGAAGCGTTGACCATTACTCCACAGGTGTGGACACATGACATTATTGGTGTATGATGTAGTACAAGATATTCCTCTTGCCTAATATTTTTCACGTTTCATTAGGATATTGCATGTCGTTTATCACTGAAAACCCACTAATTTTATATGTACTTTTCTAGAAATTTCCTAAAATGTAGATTATTTAATTCATTAATTGGAATGTTGGCACTGAACAACAGGTAGGCTACACAACTCCATCCTAAACGTCGAGTTAATATCTTCATAATTTTCAGATTTTGATGGTACTGGTTCTTTTTGATTACGTTCAACAACACACTTTCTGTGCCTTTTGGTATTGCAATGTCTTTCAATGCACTGTTTTCGTCACTTTTACGTTTATTTTACACAATTTATATGTAATATTGTATACTGTATATTGATAGTGAAAATATTAGTTTAAATATTCCCAACTATGCCCTGCAATATTACACTCTAGAGCGTCTTACCTAAGGCATTTCACCTCTGCAATGAACCTTCAATCAGCAACAGAGATAACTTATAGTTATTTAAATAATACGACTAGTAAGAGCAGTGATCGATAAGACTACACACTATAATTGCGTCCCGGTTTCGACTTTCTGGAGAAAGAGGACACAGGATGCGTAACTATTTTGTATACGAACGTACTTATACCTGCGCTGTGACGTCAAATATACTTCGAATAAGGCAACTTCATTCCAGTTTATAGATAGCTGAAATACAAAGCCTATTTATTACACTGTTTCTTTTTGTATTTTCATGAATACCACCACCTCTCGGAATGGTATTTTTAAATTTAAAATCACACTGAGGGTCTCCTATAATGTTGTTGAAGTAGTGCCTATATTTGCGAGAATATTACTTTTAGAACCCACGTACATTAGACTTTCTTTTTCTTCTTTTAATGAAATCTGCCACCTCTGACAATATTGAATATATTTCTAACACTCTGTATTTTGTGATACATCAAAAGAAATTCCGAAGTTGTAAGAAGACACGTGTTGTCACTTCAGCTTGGTATTTCATCTCTCTCAAAAGTTATAACAGAGGATATCCAATACGGCGCTGGCCTCAGCAAAATGGTGGGTATACGAACAAAGACACTGTATAATAAAAAGAGATCTCTTCCAGGTTAATAAAATTAAATGGAATGAAACTACTATACATTGAATGAACAATATGTACATTTCAGCACAGTCACCAATAGTTTATCATAGATATTTCTGGTTTTGAGATCTAGTGTCTCTCAAAGGATTTGGTAATACTGGGGAAGTGGTCATCAGTTTCCACAGGTTGTCTTGGAGAGTTCACTCCGTGAAGATATGCTTGACGATAAGGCTGGTATTTTATGTACTAAATTCGGACTGTATGATGCTTGAGTAGAAGTCAAATGGGAATCTCCATTTCTGATTCTAGTACAGGGACATCATTTTGTTTGACTAACATTTCCAATATTAACCTGACTGTAGCTTTGGATTAACGATTGAGAACCAGAAGCACTGTCTGCAACCCCTTCCACGGCCGAAATTTGACGACACTAGCGTAAAATACAATACAAATAACATTACTAGCTAGGCTATAGGAGGGAAGAAAAGTAGTGCATCCATTTACGTAAACTAGGAAATGTTACGATTTTGAATTGGATCATTTCCGTCGGGTTTTTATTTAATCAAAATACAGTACAGTATTAACAGTAAGTCCTAAGTGTTTTTATTCACTAACTAATCTAATCGGACGTATTTATTATGCAGTGTACGGTATAATATCTACAGCACATTAACATAAAATATATACAGTGCATTTAAATTTTAAAAAATAAAAATATGGACACTAAAACAAATTATTGAAAATGGTGGTCATTCATTTCGATAAAGGCTTCAGTTCTTAAGTGAATATTGTCAAACACGTTTTCAAGCATATCTTCTGAAATTGAATGTATGGTTTTATTTCATTTATTGAGTTATTTTACGACGCTGTATCAACATCTAGGTTATTTAGCGTCTCAAATGAAATGAAGGTGATAATGCCGGTGAAATGAGTCCGGGGTCCAGCAACGAAAGTTACCCAGCATTTGCTCGTATTGGGTTGAGAAAAATCCCGGAAAAACCTCAACCAGGTAACTTGCCCCGACCGGGATTCGAACCCGGACCACCTGGTTTTGCGGCCAGACGCGCTGACCGTTACTCCACATGTGTGGACGAATGTATGGTTTCTTGAATGTAATTATTTAATTCTTCTATTGTTTTACGATGTGCAGCAATCACAATTGTTTCACAGTAACCCCAAATAAATAATGTAAAGCACTCAAATCAGGCGACGTGGAGAGTCATAATCCTACGCCTGTTGAAATGATTCTGTACCTACTCTATAACAGTGTACCCTACCTTACATACTTCCTGTCAATTCAATCTTCACATCTGCCCGATCTGCATACATAAATTTACTCAGATATGCTATCTATTGTCCGTTAATGTGGTTATGTAGGAGGATGTTGGAAAGGGGGGAAATCACGTGACAATTATTTACTTACCTAGGCCCTTTTATTTAAATTATTTTAAATAGATGTATAATATTACGTAGAAGTCCAATTCCTGACAATGTTTTCAGAAAAGAGCTAAGACACCCCAGCCATTAGCCTTTATAGTGGAGCGAGCAGAAGCGGGTGGGGGAAACCGGGATGCGACGTGACTAAACGGACGCACAGTACCTATTCGAAAATATGATTCATTAGTGAATGCATGCTCTTTCTTCACTGAAAAGTGCGATCATATTTCTGGAACATACTACACTCATTCTCTACTGTATACTATGACCATAAGACGACTTTGCGGCTTTGGTTATGTGTGGAAGTTTGCTACTAGGAGGAGTTGGAGTGAAGTACATTCAAACACCCAGGTACAATAAAAAAAGAAAGTCAAAATAAAGTGATGTCTCTGTATTAGTGACTTGTTCACGTCGCGTTAAATATCGAGTTGAGAAGATGTTAATCGAAATTAATCTTGCGTAATGGAGTTTACCCTTTGGATGAGAAGCTCAAGTATTTCGCACTGTTCCTGGATATATCGTTCCATATGCCTTAGGGATATTGTTTCTTTGGGGGCTTGATTTGCTACAATATTTCCATTTATATCATGAGGTGATGGGATCCAAATGATTTTATAGTTTTATTTCTTATTAGCATTAATTCATAACATTAACTGATTTTACGTTTCACTGAATATTTGGATGTAGATCTCTGTAACACTTCGTTAAAATTTTTGGACTGTGTGCGCATAGGAGACAGAACACGTCACATATTAATTTTTTTTATTCGAATGGAAAATGCCAAATGCATAATCTTCGCGTGTTTTAAGGATTGAAGTGCCGGTAAGCTTTTAAATGTACCTAAGATTTATCCTTGAACCAAGTTACGTCCAAAATTCTCAGCATTTTATGGAAACTTGAAATGGGCACGTTACCACGAACACTGGTATTTAATTCGTTACTGAATGCCATTGAATATATATATATATATATATATATATATATATATATATATATATATATATATATATATATATATATATATATCTGTGTGTGTGTTTGGTAGAACGAAAATCATTGGCACATAAATAATTACAAGAGGATTCTCCCTTTCTTTATTACAAAATTATCATGCATTCCATGGACTGCCACAAGACGAAGTATACTAAACAATTATAATATAAAAAACGAAAATTGAATTTAACAAGTGTGATTGCAATTGGGTATCAAACAAACACTAGAGACAACGAAACATTAAGAAGAAAAACATTCTTAAAATTTAAATACCATGATGTGTTAATTAAGTTACTGTAAATTATGTTCAGCAATCAATTTCCGGAATTTTAAAGATACTTCAGGAAACTTTTTAATAGTCTCCAACTATTGAAAAACATATCTGAATAAAATTAGGTAAAGAAATAATTCGTCCATAAAAATATTGTAATTTATTTTACAATACTATTTCGTTGCAATATACTCTAATATAATAATGTTTTAAATTTATTCGTTCTAATTTGCAAGACTATACATAGTAATGTTTTGTGATATTTTGTTATTTTGTTCAGGGTAGAATATATATAGCTTACTGTAACACAGATCTCAGCATTATATATATATATATATATATATATATATATATATTAGCAACAAAACATCACAAAATATTATGATATATAAGATACCAAACTAGAAGAAAAAAAGATATTCATAGATATCAAAAAGGCATATGACTCGCTTAAGAGAGAACTTTTTTATTATATTCTTGTTGAATTTGGTATTCCCAAGAAACTAGTTCGATTAATTAAAATGTGCGTCTCCTGACAAGAATATTATACGAAATGAAATTATGAAAAATGAAAATTTATCCTTCGAAGAGGTGGAAAAATTCAAATACCTGGGAGCAACAGTAACAAATGTAAATGATACTCTGGAGGAAATTAAACACAGAATAAACATGGGAAATGTCTGTTATTATTCGATTGAGAAGCTTTTATCATCCAGTCTGCTGTCAAAAAATCTGAAAGTTAGAATTTATAAAACAGTTATATTACTGGTTGTTCTTTATGGTTGTGAAACTAGGACTTTCACTTTGAGAGAGGAACATAGGTTATGGGTGTTTGAGAATAAGGTGCTTAGGAAAATATTTGAAGCTAAGAGGGATGAAGTTACAGGAGAATGGAGAAAGTTACACAACACAGAACTGCACGCATTGTATTCTTCACCTGATATAATTAGGAACATTAAATCTAGACATTTGATATGGGCAGGGCATGTAGCACGTATGGTCGAATCCAGAAATGCATATAGAGTGTTAGTTGGGAGGCCGGAGGGAAAGGACCTTTGGGGAGGCCGAGATGTAGATGGGAAGATAATATTAAAATGGATTTGAGGGAGGTGGGATATGATGATAGAGACTGGATTGGTCTTGCTCAGGATAGGGACCAATGGCGGGCTTATGTGAGGGCGGAAATAAACCTCTGGGTTCCATAAAAGCCCGTAAGTAAGTAAGTAAGTAAGTAAGCAAGTAAGTAAGTAAGCAATAAGTAAATATCTTGGTGACAGAATTTCCCCAGTTTACTTTTAATACAAAAGACTTTGTTCGAAGTTCAGTCCCAGATTAGTTCGTCTTAAATTTTCTCCCGTAATGGCAAATGTCATAATGGAGGTAGAACACTTCGAGCATTCTTCCTTTTAATTTGTATGTTCATTTATGTGTAACAATGTCAAAATCATAGGACCTTTCGAAGTTGAAAAACAGAGATATGAGTTTTCAATTGACAAAAATTTATTGACACACGTTTCTGTAAAATAGTAGTTTTATTAGTTATTGTGTAAATTGCACAATAAAGAAGTATGCGCCGTTTACAATGTGCCTGGTTTTTCACTCCACGGTGAAACAATTTTATGGCGAAGCGAAATTTATTCTGGAAAGATCTTATCAGAAAGGTGGCGTATAGTGATAATACAAGCGGCGGAGTTCTTAGCAGAATATTTTTTTTCTCTATTGCCATTTCCTTTTCACTCCAGGCGTTCTATCTATGCAATTCGTGACTTAAGAGTGCAAGAATTAGATGCACAATCACTTACCGCAAAATATTTCAATCTGCAGGAAACTCTTTCAACTTTTTCATGCCGTAAATTCATTTACACTCATAAACCTAATTCAATACGGCAAACACATCCTAACCACTACCTACATATTCCCCCACATGACAGCAAGCAAATGAAACCGGAAATGTGTGCAAAACCTCACTATGAGCTCGAAAATTTCGAAAAATCACTTAGAAACTAGTTACTAAGGTTAGGTCTATAAGTTTTATAAGTTAACACAATTAAGCATAAAATTGTTAAATTTGAAAAACTGTAATCATCATTAATGATTGATTAATTGATTCATATTTACTTTATTATGAATGATTATTTAATAATTTAGGTTAGATAATCAGTGTCGATGATTTAGTTATTTGTTTAGACTTAATAGCTGCATTACATTCACATTGCAGGACTCCAATGACGTCGGACCAGTGTTAGACCCAATTTTCACCGTAAAGAACACAGAGCATTACATTAATGAAAAAGTGTACTACAACCATGACTTTGATGTAACTGTAAACTTTTTCAACAAATCAATTATAAATGTACGTGACTATTCATATACAGTCAACTCCGGTTACAGTGAACCTATGCGGACCAGCATATTTCGTTCACTATATCCGAGGTTCATAAATCCGAAGAGTCTCTCCTCTAACCTTAAATGACAGGAATTAATTAAATTGTAAAAAAAAAAAAAATAAAATACTATACAGTAATTAAAATATTTCATTTTTGTGGAATGGATTACACTGAAAGCTGTTACTCACCATTGATTTACTTAAACTATGCTGTCGACCCACGTCTGCTTGCGAAAGACCACGTTCAATGTCATTTATAATATTCGCCTAATCTTCCAAAGAAAAAAACTTTACGCTTCGACATATTTTTATACAGTACATTCACTGTTCGAAGACTACAAACCGACTGATGAGGTAGAAATGACAAACGCTATTACGATGTGACTGCGTACTAAGCCTTGGAATTTCCCGGATCACTTAATGGAGACTGGGAGATGGTTAATGGAGTTTGAAAGCCATCGGAATGTTACCTTCATTTATGCTCTGGACATAATGTCCGCCCCTTTTAATAAAAGTAGGCAATTTCATTTTCCGTTGTTTCTATAATATTCGTCATAATGGAAATGTTTCTGAGAACAAAGGCAATATTTTGATGGTGGAGGATTGGAAATAACAGTAGAGTAGTGCCTGAGAAAAGAATGGCAACCCTTCGACGGTGAAGTGAGGCAAGGTCGTCACGCGTTGCCTGGAATTACAGTACAGCTCACTGTCTAGGAGTCACTAATCCTACCTTTGTTCTTTGACTAAAGGAGTAAGAAACTCAGAATGTTTTTCTCAACACATTCTTTCAATTTTATACAAGAAGGTCTGACTTCAAATAAGAATTTGTCAGGTTAACAACTCTCGTAACTTCAATTTTTAAGGTTCGCTATAACCGAAGCGAGGGTTCACTATAAAATGAAATATTCGTGTATTTTTAATGTATACAGGTCGGGGCTAATTATTTAGGTTCACTATAGCCGAATGTCCACTACTGCGTGTTCAGTTCAAAGTGTGTCATGGCTCGCTGTATGCCGTCATGTGGCTAGTCGATGAGCCTGCCTAGAGAATTCAATCTTCCTACACTTCGGCAGAGGCGTATTACTTATGTGCCAGAGAAGTTGCCTAGCAAGTGCGGCGTTCATTCTGAAGAGTACTTACCGATACGTACGGTAACATCTGTAGTGGCAGGAATGTGAACTGTTTGGAAACAGGTACTGAGGTGAGTTTTTTTCTTACTGTCGGGATATGTGGAGAGGGTTAAGACGATTACTTACGTATTTGTTGACATTAACTTCGACGGTCAACATGGACACGGAGCATTTGATTTGTGTTGTGGAATGTTGCCTACGCAACCGATGATAACAAATACCCTGCGTACGACTTGCCCGCGCAAAACACAGTTCGAAAGAGGTTATGGTAGCACACAGACCGTACAGACCGTCATCTGTTGCTACGACGTTCAAGTTATACAGTACACGTTCTCAAGTTCAGTTTGAACACCTTGATCAATAGGCAACATCTCTGACATAAAAGCTGAAACTCGCTTCAAATCGCTGACTCACAACAGTGACATCATGACACACTTTGAAATGAACACCCAGTATAACCGAGTTCACTATATCCAGAGTTGACTGTATAGAATGAACCGTAAGTAATGTCATTAATATCAGGGGGTTATTCTTTAAGATATTTCAAACAAAATACATTAATACAAATTTGCTCGTTTTTTCTTTCTTTTCGAGACAGAAATTATTTTATATGAAACATTTCATAGTGTGTCTCGGAAAAGTCATTGATTGAATTCTCAATGTACTCAGTCAATTTAAGAGCGCAGAGTATTATGATAAAACTGATTGAAATAATGTTATATTTATCCATTAAATCTGCAGAAATTTGATCCGAACAAATGTACGTTTCCGTTCTGAAAAGTAATTTAAAATTTTACATTTGTTCGGATCAATTTTCTGCAAATTTAAAGGACAAAACTAAAATTCTTTGGATCGTTTATTATTATAATACAGTGCTCTCTTACATTGACTGAGCATATTGCAAATTAAATCAATGGTCTTCCCAAAATACGCTATGAAATGTTGGATTTAAAATAATTTTTATCTCGGACAGGAAGCAAAAACTATCAAAACTGTACTAAAGATTTTGTTTGAAATATCTCAAAAAATAACCTCCTGAAATTAATGACATTACTTTCGTTTCATTCTGTATAGTCTGTATCTTTCTTAAACAATGGAATTAATTGAACATTAGACAAATGGCATAATAGCATGTAAAGTGGAAATACATTGAGAAAAATATACTGCGTTGGTACATTAAACAATTTTGTCCCGGAATTTACATAAGTACCGCATGGATAGCAGCTTTACTAACCCGTTCCGCTCGAAATAAGTTGCATATGTATGTCTGGGTTATCTGGACGTTGACAGATCTCAGACATGTCCACCCAAACAGCTTGGTTAGATTAATGACAGCTATTTTCCTGAAGTGGAAGACGTCTGTACTGAATAACAGAACAGGAAACATTTGTAATAGGCAAATAAATCCTTGTACACAGTTGCAAACAAGGCCGGAAGAAAGGGGTGATGAAAAAGTATATTCTTTCAGTCTTTTGAAGAAATGAAGCATTTTCAGACATTCTCAACTTCTTCATTTTAAGGAATGGTCCGGATTCAATTAACAAGGTCCAAGCAATTTATTGCAACCTCCTCTTTCCACTGTGTGCTCCGTAGAGCCACCATATCGCTGGCTGACCCCTTTTCCGACCCCTCCCCACTACCCTGACGTCTCCAGCCACCACGCTCCACCTCACACACGTTTATCGCTATAATTTATGAACCGGAAACCAAAGAATAGGGAGTTGGTTTCACTTGGCAAGTTTTTTTTACTTTATTTCACGCGGTTTTCTGAAATATAGTCTTGCCTGTAAACCACCACCTCCTCCGTCCCATTAACCTAACCGAATTTTCTTAGCCTGGATTAAAACGCGTCTCTGAAGCTACTAAGTCCCTCCCCTTGGCGGTCCGAGGAAGCTGCCCCTGTTATATATGGCACTACTTAGAGAGGCAATGAGAGTATAAAATTACTAAATACTTCTTCGCTTTGTATCCCAGATCTTAACGTCTGGAGGTCCAAGCTAAGATAACGTGATAATCCTAACCTACACTATCAGAAGAAAACCGGATGTTTGTAATAGAATCAAGGTGTGATTAAAGACTTCCAAAGAGAATGAAAAATAAAATTACAGATCTACTGAAAGAAAAAACCGAATCTAACACGGAGAAAAATATGTTCCAGCGAAATAGAATAATAATTATAATTTAATGTATAGATTCTTTTATTTGAATATCGGCGCCCATTTAGCCCAAGTCTAGACTCTGGAGCGTCAGATTTCTACGCCAATAACATTAGTTCGAATTCCCGTAGGTTCAAATGAACATTCATTTCATACATTGTTACAGTGAATAACAAACCACATTTTCAAATTGTCAAAGGAGAATGATTGCCTGTTGCTAGAAAACAAAGCCTTATATCTAGAGAAAATTCGTTCCGCTTCTGCAGAAACAATGAGACATATTTGAAATATTTTACACAAGCATTATTTGTCTCAAAATCTGTATCGTTATTACAAATTTCCTCATTTGAAATTAAGTCACAAATTTCGTCCTCGGCATTTTGCTATTATTCTTCTTTACAAGACGTTGAATGTTGCCTGTTACGAATAGCAGTATTCGGTCGCAATATATGTATTTATTTACAGTGAAAGTTGGCAAGCACCCGGTGGCAGTGGTATACACAATATAAATAATACACAATAAAATTACAATACACAATACAATTATATACACAATACAACTTTACACAATAATTACAATTAATAATATATGAAATAACCTAATTAATAAGTGAACCTAATTTTACAATACAACCTACATATATGAATAATTTCGAGGGAAAAATTGTTCCGGTGCCGGGTATCGAACCCGGGACCTTTGGTTAAATGTACCAACGCTCTCCAACTGAGCTACCCGGGAACTCTACCCGACACCGGTCCAATTTTTCCCTCTATATCCACAGACCTCAAAGTGGGCTGACAACCGTCAAGCAACCAACATTTGAGTGCACACTAACTCTGTGTGACAATTTAAAGTCACACAGAGTTAGTGTGCACTCAAATGTTGGTTGCTTGACGGTTGTCAGCCCACTTTGAGGTCTGTGGATATAGAGGGAAAAATTGGACCGGTGTCGGGTAGAGTTCCCGGGTAGCTCAGTTGGAGAACGTTGGTACGTTTAACCAAAGGTCCCGGGTTCGATACCCGGCACCGGAACAATTTTTCCCTCAAAATTATTCAAATTAACTTTACAGGGAGTTATTCCTGAAAGCTTACTTTTAATACACGTCACTGTACGTAACAGAAAACCACAATTTAAAGTCACACAGAATTAGTGTGCACTCAAATGTTGGTTGCTTGACGGTTGTCAGCCCACTTTGAGGTCTGTGGATATAGAGGGAAAAATTGGACCGGTGTCGGGTAGAGTTCCCGGGTAGCTCAGTTGGAGAACGTTGGTACGTTTAACCAAAGGTCCCGGGTTCGATACCCGGCACCGGAACAATTTTTCCCTCAAAATTATTCAAATTAACTTTACAGGGAGTTATTCCTGAAAGCTTACTTTTAATACACGTCACTGTACGTAACAGAAAACCACAATTTAAAGTCACACAGAGTTAGTGTGCACTCAAATGTTGGTTGCTTGACGGTTGTCAGCCCACTTTGAGGTCTGTGGATATAGAGGGAAAAATTGGACCGGTGTCGGGTAGAGTTCCCAGGTAGCTCAGTTGGAGAGCGTTGGTACGTTTAACCAAAGGTCCCGGGTTCGATACCCGGCACCGGAAAAATTTTTCCTTCGAAATTATTCAAATTAACTTTACAGGGAGTTATTCCTGAAAGCTTAATTTGCAACCTACATATATATTGGCCCTACATAAGTTTCACATTGGTACTGATAACAATCTTTTACTTTACTCTCATCTCACTCACTGTAGTGGCACTATGACGCATTTCACTGACACTTTAGAACACATTTCACTGTCACTCTATGACACATTTCACTGACACTATAGAACACATTTCATTGACACCATAAATTTTCACTGATCGGAACTATTGACTGCATTGTAAAACCATAACTTCAATGACTCACCACGCTTCACTGATACAACAGCTCAAATAAGACAAATAATTACACCCTTATGCATACTTATAAACAGAACTACATTTAAACTAAACATTTCTAGTCTAAGACCCTCTTACACGCTATTTTTAAATAATTTACAATTCAAACCAAGGGAGTAACTCGTCAGGCTAAATAAATACATGTCACCTTAAAAAATATATCTTAAATGTTACCTTAATTTTAATTTACACTTTATACACAACTTTTAAGTTATTCTTGAATCTCCTTAAGGAAGGACAGCCCTCAAAGACCGCTGCAGGTAGGTCATTTCAATCATTTATAGTTCTATTTAAAAATGAGAATTTACCGACATCCGTTTTCTGTTTCCTGCCTTTGATTTTAAAATCATGATCGTTCCTACCATCGTACGTTGGCTTCTCTAACCGAGCAGTTATGTCTACCCATGCTTTCTGACCTAGATGTGTTCTATACAGTGATGTTATTCTAGTTTTTTTACGTCTGTTTTCCAAAATTTCCCATTTAAGTTCTTTTATCTTATCGTTTCCGTCCTCACTTTTACCTTTAACAATTTAGTTGTACTATACTGGATTCTTTCTAAGGAATTTATCGGATATATTCTATAGGGATCCCAACATGTAGTTCCGTAATCCATTAACGGTCGCACTAACGTTAGATATGCTATTTCCCTCGACCGATCAACTAAAGTTCACTGCCGAGCGAAACACTCTGAAATCTCCACCCCAAAGCAATTACGTACTGGTACCTAAAATCAGACGCACGTGGAGCGCAATGTAACGACATACAATTCTTAGCCCTATTCATCACAAACTGACTGAAAGACTTAGCTTATGAGGGTAAATCTGTGTTCAATGTCAAACTAGTAGGAATGTGTATTGAGGGGAATGTCACTCATAGACACAAAACGGCATTCCTGCCTTAAGGAATAGCTCCCATTATCAGGTATGTTACTTTGAACTTATAAATTCGTAGTATTGTAAGTAGACAGCGGCAAAAATGTCAAATAAAGGTAATGTCTACGGTTTACAAGTAATGTACGCATAGACTATGGCATGAGGTGTGCATGTATTCCCAAGTAGGTACAACACGGTACAGACCGCAGAAAGCACCACGCGAACACCGAAAACAACTGCCACTCTGCGTTCTCAGTTAGTTCTTTTCCGTACGTGAACAGAGAATATTGAGATAGGTAAACATATTATTCATTTGTCTTCAGTGAAGTGATCATAAAGCCGAAGACATGTTGAAAAAATAGGGTGTATTCTTTATACAGGAACATAATTGTATTTTTACTAACATTTTTAATATTAACCTGGCTATATCTTCGGATTAAAGGTCTAGAACCGGAATCACCGCTTGCTCCCCCTTCCAAAACTGGAGTACGATGATACTGGCGTAAAATACAAATCACTTTACTAGGTATAGGAGGGAAGAAAAGTAGTTCATCCATTTATGTAAACTAGGAAATATCGCAATTTTGAGTTTGATAATTTTCATTAGGTTTTTGTTTAATCAAAATACAGTACAGTAATAACACTTAGTGTTTTTACTCCCGAATTGAGCTATCCATTCGGACGTATTAATTATGCAGTGAATATTGACTGTTACAGCACATTAGCTGACAATATAGAGAATGAAGTTAAATTGAAAAATAATCATAATAAGATATTTAAATTCATTTTTGAAAATGGTTGCCGTTCATTTCGGTACAGGCTTCAGTTCTTTTGTGCATATTATCGCACTATAGACTATTGTACCTAATTCCAATTACCACTTTTGTCCTTCGTACTGGTAACTGATGTTGAAATAATTCTGTACCTACTCTATAAAAGAGTACCTTAAGTACTGTAAATTTAATCTTCAATTCTGCCTGATCCAAAAAAGATAAAATTACTTAGAAATTCTATCTACTGTCCGTCCAAGTGGTTTTGTCGCAGGGTCGTAGAGAGGGGGGTAAATCACGTGACAGTTAATTACTTAACGAGGCCCTTTTATTTAAGTTATTATAAACTGTTGTATAATATTATGTAGACGTCCAATTCCTAACAGAAATTAATGTTTTCTGAAAAGAGCTAAGTTAGCCCAGCTACTAGACTTTACAGAGGGGCGAACAGAAGCAGGTGGGGGAAACCGAGATGCGACGTAGGCAAACGGACGACAGTACCTGTGAGAAAATATGATTCAATATTGAAAGATCTTTCGTCACTGGAAAACGCGAACATATTTCTGAAATCTACTATACTCACTAACTCAGTACTGCTTACTGTATGCGGCCTTGGTTCTGTGTGGAGAACGATTGGAAGTTTACTAGTAGAGGGGGTGGGAGTGAAGTACATTCAAAAACTCAGGTACAATAAAAATTGAAGTAAAAATAAAATGATGTCCCTGTACAAGAATATGGTGTCGACATTTTTAGTAGCGATACTGGTGAAACAATTAAGTGTCGGTTATGTGTGTTTGCATCGCAAAAGATAACAAAACAATCAATAGAACTTCACTGTAATACACAGAAACACACGAAATATGCTGCTCGTATTTTATAAGAAAAGGGTTAAGTTCAAATTCCGTCTCAAATATGAAATATGACTTTTGCCAGGATTTGTGTCGAATGATGATAAGTTGCAATATTCCATTCAAAAGGTTGGGCAATCCTCACTTTAAAGGTTTTATAGAAAAGTACACAAACTATCAGGCACCTTTTGAATCATCGATTCGAAAACAGTTCTTACCTGTATGTTATAGTGAAGTTATAAATGCAATTAGGAATACAGTAGCAAACAATAACATTTGGGTTTCAATAGACTACAGTCCAGCCGTGGCGAGAACGTGACTCGCGAGACATTGTGGCTCACAATGATAGCTGTGCATTTCGCTTGCTTCTAACCTCCGCCAACCGCCACCCTCTCACTCACTGGAGTCAAAAACTCCGTTCCATTTTTATTGTCTCTGACGTGCGAGTGGCATATGTCTCTCTCGAAACCATGTACGAAAGTTGCAAGTTCACCCAGACATTTTTTTGCTATCAATATGATGAGAATATTAAATGTATGATTTGTTCACAAGTATTACGAGGAAATCGGTTGTATAACATAAAACGGCATTATACTACATGTTACTCATGAAACATTAAAATGTTAAGTGTTATTGTTGTAGTTGTTATCATCATCATCATCATCATCTCTGTACGTCGACCCTTTTTCAGCAGATGTACGAATAATGCGGTTAGCTCTTCAATTTGAACTCCCTGATTTACTATGTGATGTCAAATGAAAGCTAGATGTAAGGACTTGACAAATGTTGAAATTTCAAATATTCGCCAAAAAATAAATATACGAAGCTTCGTTCTTTCGCTTGCTCTGTTGAAGCTACAACTTACGTTTGTGAAAAATTATTTTCAACAATGAAAATAGTAAAAACCAAATTTAGATCACGACTGACAGACAAATACCTTCGTGATCAACTACGACTGGCAGTAAGAAACATATTTCCTGATTTTGAAACTTTGTCGCAGAGACATTCTGAAGACAGTTAATTTCAGGTTGTGACATTGTTCATTTCTTTCTTCGTTACACGTACTAAACATTAGTTTGTGGCCTTGTTCTCTATAAAATTATATATAAGTGCTTGACGTAAGGAAAATGAAAATCCGTTAATAAGTCAGACAGTTGCTTCACTTCCACTTCGGGTGTCTACCTCTCTCCATAGGTGCTATGCACGTTGCAGGTTACACAGTGGCTTGGCGCACGATTACATTTTCGCCACCGCTGGACTAAACCATCGACGTGAAAGGTAGATACGTAGCAAATGTAATCGTTGGAATAATGTCACCTAATTGTCTGGGTGAACATTTTTTATTGGCGTCGGACACACTTGAAAAAGTCGACCATGCACAAATAGATACGTTATTTGAAAATGCCATGTCATTTTTATGGGCTGATGGAATCAAATATTATACCTGCACGCGCTTCTAGTGTGCCTACTGTGCTTACGTAAACAACCACTCTCTGACGAGATAAACTACTCGCGTTGTAGTTACCTTCGCATCCGAATGACTTTTTTTCCGCTGTCCAATTATAATACACAGAAACATATGTTAAAATCAATCCAATTTCATCTTTACGGTCAGACGAAGAAGGTTAAGGGGGCCATATGATAGATACTTCAACATTGAAACGAAAAAGCCAATTAGATTGCAGTAACTGACAATACCAGGAACGAGAAATGCCCTTAGCCCATCAATTCGAACTTAATAGGAGAAAACACGGACGGTTTTCTTAGAAAAGATCATTTTGCTTCAAAACGTGTAGAGACTGGAGCGTAGACAACAGGAGTGAGGGTCTTATACGCTATTGGAGGGGCAAGGGAAAGGAACAACGACGTAAAGGAAGGGCTGCGCATAAAGTGATTGGAAGTGATACTGCAAAAACACGACAGGATGGTTTCGAAACGTGATATGAATGGATATGGACATGGCGGCTACGAGCAGGGACTGCGAGGGATATAAAAAGCAGATGCTTCATATGGAGACCGGATAAAGGTGAGATTTATTCGTGTAAAGGCGCCGGGAGGGATAACAAATTCAGGGAAGATAATACAATGCGAGGAACAGATGACTACCAAACTGCAGAACGGAAGGTTCCATGTCTACCGACGTCGATAGTTCGTGTTTCAGTATCGTATTATTTAAGGATGATTTATAAAATGCTGCATTACATAGTTCCAAACTTTGAACATGGCGGAAAACATGAGTACAATAATATTTAATACCAGCCACTGGCGTAGTTCAGGTGGTAGCGCATTTGCCTGCTGATTCGGAGTTATGCTGGCTGGGACGTGGATTCGATCCGTACTTGGACTGATTACTTGATTTTTTTTAGCTTTTCCTAAACCGTAAGTAGAATGTCACGTAATCTATGACGAATTCTTAGTATCATATCGTCAAATACCATCTTGCTATCACTATTTTCGTCGACGCTAAATAACCCAGCATTTCATACAGCGTCGTTAAATAAACCACCAGGCCTAAACAAAATATATTTAATTCCACTTAAAAAAAACAGGATATACTAATTTCTAGGAAGATATCAGTCTCAAATTGTTTTTTGTGCAAGAAAAGATGATTCAGGAGGAATACTAATTGAACGGTTGACAGCCATAGTGGCCCTAGCGCCATATATTAAAAACTGAGAAAACAAGGGCCAAAGTTAAGTAAATACTATAATTCAATGAAACATGCAGCAAATAATATAAAGTATGCACATCAAAACTAAATGATATGTCAGTCTTCATTAAACTGTGGTATTCACTTAACTTTAACCCTTGCTTTCTCCGTTTTTAGTAAATGGCACTTGGCCCACTATGGCTGTGAACCCTTCAATTATTTTAGGAAATTGGACTTCGGACTAATCTGAATAAAACAAGTTCATATCAACATGTGTCCACTTTACAATGGGTATAGAGGAGCAACTGTTTGAATGTCACGCATAACAAGGAGTGCTGATTTTTCGCAAGCGAAACCCACTATTTTAAAATAAAAATCAGCTCATAAAAATTTAAATTTAAATTATAGTTTATTTAACGACGCTCGCAACTGCAGAGGTGATATCAGCGTCGCCGGTGTGCCGGAACTTTGTCCCGCTGGAGTTCTTTTACATGCCAGTAAATCTACTAATATGAGCCTGTCGCATTTAAACACACTTAAATGTCATCGAGCTGGGCCGGGATCGAACCTCGAGCAGAGAAGGCCAGAGCTATACCGACTACGCTACCGAGGCCAACAAATTTACGTTTATGTAATAGGAAATGGATTTCTTACATTCAAGAGCAAAGAAAAGTGCATATTTCAATACTCTTAAGGAAAGGTATCAAAACTTGGAACAGTAGGTGGTGACATTCCAAATTCAATTATTCAATGTCATTTTAATTCACTAACATTTTCTGTTTCTCAATAGCACGTGCGAGATGAGAAGTAAAAATTCGAAATTTGTTTCTTTTTCTTGTCCCAAATAATTATTGGGACTTTTCTGCGTAATTCGGCATATAATTAGGCAAACAATTAGTAATCATAGTAACTGCTTTTAATTACATAATACTTCTGATGTGTCAAACTACTTTCTTCCTCATTCCGCAATATTGCATAAAAATAAAAATGAGCAGAGGGAAAAACCGTGATAAGTCCAAAATTATCGATTTTCTGTTTTAGATGTCATATAATAGCTCAGGTAGTGTAGATTTGTGTAGTTCAACTATACAGAATAACAATCTTATTGGTCCAAAAATATTTGAAGGCAACAGACTATAATGAATCTCGAAACTTTCAATTTGCTCCCCTGTGAAAACAGTAAAACGTGAATTACCAGGTTTTCCTCCTGTAGTCTTCAAATATCTCAGAAACTACTCGCTATGAAAGGTTGTGGTGTGCTGGATTCATTTCAATAATCCAGTGGCTATATTTTTTACTTTAACGACAAAGATGTTTTTGTGAATATTCAAAACGAGTTTAGTGTTCTGTGATTTTAAAAAATTGAAGTTATTCTAATCACCACTTTGTCGTTCATTTTCTTGGAAGTAAATTTTTCACAATTTAATATGTACTTTTTTTCTCAAAAACTAAGGTAAATAGAAGCCTGTAAATCTTACAGCTTATCTATGGTAGGACATTGATTCCTTAGTTTTAGTTCAAAGGTCATTTGGATATTTTTATGTGTGAATATTTAAAAATTTACAAATGCCGCCCTAATATAAGCCAGCCATCGGTCCCTATCCTGTGCAAGATTAATCCAGTATCCATCATCATATCCCACCTCCGTCAAATATATTTCAATATTATCCTCCCACCTACACCTCCGCCTCCCCAAAGGTCTTTTCTATCCGGTCTCCCAACTAACACTCTATATGTACTTCTGGTTTCGCCCATACGTGCTACATACCCTGCCCATCTCAAACGTCTGGATTTAATGTTCCTAATTATGTCAGGTGAAAAATACAATACGTGCAGTTCTGCGCTGTGTAACTTTCTCTATTCTCCTGTAACTTCACCCTCTTAGCCACAAATATTTTCCTAAGAACCTTATTCTCAAATAACCCCAATCTCTGTTCCGCTCTCAAAGTGAGAGTCCAAGTTTCACAACCATACAGAACAACCAGTAATATAATTTTTTTTTATAAATTCTAACATTCAGATTTTTTTACCGTAGACTAGATGACAAAAGTTTCTCAATCTAATAACAACACGCATTTCCCATATTTATTCTGCGTTTAATTTCCTCCCTAGTGTCATTTATATTTGTTACTATTGCTCCAAGATATTTGAATTTTTCCACCTCTTCGAAGGACAAATCTCCAATTTTTATGTTTCCATTTCGCACAATATTCTGGTCATGAGACAAAATCATATACTTTGTCTTTTCGGGATTTACTCCCAAACCTATTGCTTTACATGCTTCAAGTAAAATTCCCGTGTTTTCCCTAATCGTTTGTGGATTTTCTCCTAACATATTCACGTCATCCGCATAGACAAGAAGCTGATGTAACCTCTCTCTGTTATCCTGAACTTTCCTAATGACATATTCCAGAGGGAAGTTAAAAAGTAAAGGTCATAGTGCATCTCCTTACTTTAGCCCGCAGTGAATTGGAAAAGCATCAGATAGAAACTGGCCTATACGAACTCTGCTATACGTTTCACTGAGACACATTTTAATTAATCGAACTAGTTTCTAGGGAATACCAAATTCAATAAGAATATTATATAAATCATCTCTCTTAACCGAAACATAAGCCTTTCTGAAATCTATGAATAACTTATGTACTGTACCCTTATACTCTCATTGTTTCTCCAATATCTGTCGAATACAAAATTCTGCTCAATAGTCGATCTATTACGCCTAAAACCACAGTGATAATCCCCAATAATTTCATCTACGTATGGAGTTAATTTTGACAAAAGAATATTGGACAAAATATTTACGATGTGAACAAAAGTGATATTCCTCGAAAGTTACCACAGTATTGTCCCCCTTCTTAAAGATAGGTACAATTATGGACTCCTTCCATTGTTCTTGTACAATTTCCTCTTCCCAAATAGCAAGTACAAATTTATAAATTTCACTAGATAATGCGCTTCCACCCGTTTGTATTAATTCCGCTGGAATTTGATTGTACTTGGAGAATTGTACTTTTTCAGATTTTCTATCGCAATTTATGTGTTAACATTAATACAATTTTTATTCTTAAAATGCAGTTGGTTACAATTTATAAACAATTACAACTTAAAGTGTACTTTACTAACAAGATCTCAGTATATTTACGATGATAAAAGAAAACACGTAGTAAAATTTTTTAAGTTATATCTATAATATTTTCTGAGATGAAGGCACTTAAAGATGTCTAATATAACATTGGTAATATAGAGACACTGACCTCTAATCCACTTACGTTGCTCAAACGATAAATGCAGCCGTGCTATTTTTGTCTGTATTGTTGTGATGTTGCAAAGAGATGTAATATCATCTTACTTTTTAACTTTGATCTAGAATATGCCATTAGGAAAGTCCAGGAAAACGAGGAGGGTTTGGAATTGAACGGGTTACATCAACTGTGTGTTTATGTGAATGACGTGAATATATTAAGAGAATAGCCACAAACGATTAGAAAAACACCGGAATTTCACTTGAAGCAAGTAAGGCGATAGACTTGAAAGTAAACCCTGAAGAAACAAAGTATATGATTATATCTCGTGACCAGAACATAGTACGAAATGGAAATACAGAAAATGGAAATTTATTCTTTGAAATGGTGGAAAAATGTAATTACCTAGGAGTAACAATAGCAAACACGAGAGGCAATTAGACTCATCTGTTATTAAATGATATTATGCTAACAGGAGTGTGTGAAGCGCTTATTTTTTCCCTGATTATTCTTCGTTAAATGTTGACGTCTCGTGTTGCTATGCATTCGGTTGTGTTACAGTCCAAGTTCAACAACGGAATTACTATACGAACTTTCTAGCTGTCATTATTAGGCTTCGTATTTCAGCTATCTATAAACTGGAATGAAGTTGTCTCATTCGAAGTATATGCGACGTCATAGCGCCGGTACACGTACGTTCGTATACAAAATAGTTACGCATTCTCTGCCCTCTTCCTCTAGAAATTCAGAACCTGGACGCGGTCATAGCGAGTAGTCTTATGGATCATTGCTCTTACTAGTCGTATTATTTAAATAACTATTTCTCTGTGGCTTATTGAAGGTTCATTGCAGAGGTAAAAATGCCTTAGGTAAGACACTCAAGAGTGTAATATTGTAGGGCATAGTTGAGGATATTTGAACTAATATTTTCAACAATATTACATATAAATTGTGTAAAATAAATGTAAAAGTGACAAAAACAATGCACTGAAAAACACTGCAATACAAAAAGGCACAAAAATGATGTTGAACATAATCAAAAAGAACCAGTCCCATCAAAGTCTGAAAATTATGAAGATAATTATTAAATCGACGTTTAGTATGGATTTATGTAGCTTACCATGATGCTCAGTGCCAACATCTCAATTAATAAATTAAATAATCTACATTTTAGGGAATTTATGGAAAGTACATATAAAATTACTGGGTTTTCAGGGATGAGCGACATGCAACATCCTAATGAAATACGAAAAAATATCAGACAATAGGAATATCTTGTACTACCGGTACATCATGCACCAATAACGTCATGTGCTATTGAAATAATTTCTTGTAATATAAAATCATTTCAAGACACATCCGCATATGTTCAAGTTCCGTAAATTAGGAACGCACGTTATTATTCACAGCAAAGATCAAGATGAAAATGAACATCACGGCTCAAACATGTGTTTACTAGTATAGCTTCAGACTGTCGGGAGTCGACTGTACTCTAAGAACACGCAGCGACGACTTGTTTGTTTACATCCTTATGCGTTGCATTACCTTCGTTCGGCGTACTTTATACCCAACGTGTCTTTAACTTCAGTCTTTAGGTAGCTGGAATACGCAGCCTAGTCATTACAATAGAAATGAAAAATTTTCTTGAAAACAATTATGGATTTAATATTATGTGCCACATAGGAGATATACTATTACATTCACAAAGTAGTTGTTCACCTGATGATAGTAAGACATACTTTTTTATATTTCAGGTTGCTTCAATAACGTCTTGTGACGTAGAACGAATATTTTCAGAGTACAAATATTTTTTTTCTCTGAACATGAAAAGAGTATTTATTTTAGTAAAATGATAGTGTTGATTGTTATTTATTATAATGAGGCTAGAATTATAACTGTACACTTTGTATGTTATTTCCATATGTATTGATCAACTCTTTCAGATTGGAAATTACGAAGTAAAAATTATTATTTTTTTATATTATTCGTTTATACGTTTCCTGTTGTAATGCCGTGGGCGATTGGAGCACATGTTTGGTTACTACCTGGCTGTACATGTTTGTCGTTCTGGTTCACCGACATTGAGAGCTGTGCTACTTATTTTCATTCGGTAGAGATATAGTTCACGTAGATGGAAGGATAATATTCAAATGGATTTAAGAAAGTTGAGGTGTGAAGATAGATACTGAATTAATCTTGCACAGGATAGGGACCGATGGCGGGCTTATGTGATGGCTGCAATGAACCTCCGAGTTCCTTAAATGCCGTAAGTAAGTAAGTAAGTAAGTAAGTAAGTAAGAGATATAATCCAAACTCACACCACTTTACAGTTTTGGTACCAACTTCCTAGCTCTGGTTATAATGTTTCAGGGGTTCAACAGCGTTTCTTTTTTTTCTGGGACATTTTTACCCCCCAAAATCCTCCCTCGCTGCGTCAATGCTATATCAAGTACAAGGATATTTAGCATCGATGAAATTGGTGTTAGCGAGGTAGAGAATTCGCCAAAGATCACCTGACGTTTGCCTTACGGTTCGAGAAAATCTCGAAAAGAACCCAACCACATAATCATTCCAAGCGGGAATCAAACACACACCCGAGCGCAAGTCTGGATCAGAAGGTAAGCGCCTCTGCCGACTGAGCTACGTCTGTTGCCAACACTCCATCTTAATTTCTGTTTATGAAATTAGTGTTTGGTGAAGTCATTATATTGGGATATTCTGTAGAGAGAAACATGGAGAGATAGTTTGGTGTATTGTTAATAATTAGAGGTAATCACACGACGTCATGAAAATAAATGAAAGAATAACATTGAAAACTACTGGATGTACATAAAATTCGGGGAGATATTAAATTGCTTCATGTATTTACAATAAATAGTGGAACGCTTTGCGGATCCCACTGTTGCACAACAGGGCATACTTTATGTAAGATGAATGCATAGCCAGCGCTGGTGTTAGTATGGAAATGTATTACGTGCCGGGTGCATATGGTGTGTACAATGTATCAGGGGCCGCATGAATGCGAACTGGGGTCAGTGATGTGTGCTAATTTACACCAAGTTGTAGTGTGCCATTCGAACGCTGAAACTCAATTGACTGCTGAATACGCAGTAAGAAGTATGATTGAAACAATTATTGATGCAATATATTGTAAAACGAAATTCGTAAATAGATTACCCACAAAGAGAATAAACGGCAAACCAGTTAGGGATTTTTGTGTAAAATTAACTTAGAATATTTGAAAGGCATGTCGGTCCGACAAGTTAACAAATTTAAAGAAATAAATATCAAAAGTCCTTCAATAACTGTCTATTCAAAATACAAATTATTACATAGGTTACATGAACGTATCTTTGACTAGCGCTTTCGCTATTATAATAGCATCTTCAGGTCAGACTTGCGTGATGTTAAGCTTTTCATATAAAGACGTAGATGGACAAGTAACATCGAAATGTGTTAAGGTATATGACGTGAGAATATAAAAATACAATGATAAGAAAAACAAGTAAAATTTGACTTATGAACAGTCGAATATATATATGTATGACAGTTAAACCTTCATGAGGTCTCAAAAATTAATACATAAAAGTATTTGAAGTTAAAGCCTGCAGAAACATGTATGCAGCTTATAGATCAAAATTTGTTTAAAAATTGAAGTCTGCAAAACATATATGCAGCTTAAAATTGAGACACAGACAGTTAAAAGAATAACAAATTAAAATATTGTTTTGCATCAGTCATCACGACGTGGCAGCAAATTGTAAAATCTGCAAAAATCAATAATAAGTTTTAGTGAAGGGACCTGTATAGAACCAGAAAGAAAAATGAAGTGACGATAAACCACTTATGAGATCTTTGGTGTTGGCGTAGTAAAAGAAGTAATGTTGCCTGGTCGGTAGCGTGGTAATGACTGGTGCAATAACACAGTATGAGAAAACACGTCATGACGTAAGTGGAGGGGGGTACGTGCCGCAGTGAGAAGAGTTTCCATTGGCTAATTTAAATAAGGGGTTACCGGAACTAGGTAATTGTTCATTAATTAATGAAACAGTATTATTAAGCGATTTAGCTATGTAAAATTCTTCAACTACTAAATTAAAGGTTCCATTACTGATGGGTTTTAAAATCTGTAAAGCGTCGGACATTTTTTGAAGTTCGATGATACTGGCGTAATATACAAACAAATCACTTTACTAGGTATAGGAGGGAAGAAAAGTAGTTCATCCATTTACGTAAACTAGGAAATATTGCGCTTTTGAGTTTGATCAATTACATTACGTTCTTGTTTAATAAAAATACAGCACAGTATTAACAATGAGTGTTTTTACTCACGAACTGAGCTGTCCATGTGGACGTATTCATTATGCAGTGTATATTATACTGTCTACAGCACATTAGCATACAATATAGAGAATGAAGTTAAATTTTAAAATAATCATAACATGGATATTTAAACATTTTTGAAAATGGTGGCCGTTCATTTCGATACACGCTTCAGTTCTAATGTGCATATTATCGCACTATAGACTATTGTACCTAATCCCAGTTACCAGTTTCGTTTTTCGTACTAGTAACTCATGTTAAAATAATTCTTTACCCACTCTATAAAAGAGTCTCTTACGTACTGTAAATTCAATCTTCACTTCTGCCCGATCCGAAAACATAAAATTACTCAGACACGCTATCTACTGTTCGTCCAAGTGGTTATGTCGTAGAGTCGTAGAAAGGGAGGAAATCACGTGACAATTAATTACTTAACGAGGCCCTTTTATTTAAGTTATTTTAAACAGTTGTATAATATTACGTAGACGTCCAGTTCCTAACAGAAATTAATGTTCTCAGAAAAGAGCTAAGACAGCCCAGGCACTAGCTGGCGAATAAAAGCTGGTGGGGAAAGCTGGGATACGACGTAGGCAAATGGACGACAGTACCTGTGCGAAAATGATGCAATACTGAAAGCTCTTTCGTCACTGGAAAACGTGAATATATTTTTGGAACGTACTGTTTACTTTGACCGTAAGGCTACAATGACTTTATATGAGGTCTTGGATTTATGTGGAGGACGGTTGAACTTCATTAGTAGAAGGGGTGGAATTGAAGTACAGCTGTCAAAAGAAAAAATGGCCGCTCTCCTGAAACAAAGTTCCCGTCGGGTATCTTCGCTACAATTCGGAGACAGGCGATGTTACATGTTGTTGGACCACGTTGCCTGGTATCTACAGTTATAATTGAAGTATTCTGTGTGTTATTCGATAGCGTAATGGTAGCGTCCAGGCCTCTTATTCATGAGGTCCTGCGTTCGACTACAACCTCGTGCTTTTTATATTCTTTTTTGTTCTGTTTTTGAGAGAGACAAACTATACATAATGGCTCCTTTCTCTTTTACAATTATTCTAGTAATTAACATCAGGTTCATTAATATACTCGTATAATGCCATGACTTTATCATTATGATATTGTGGCTGCAAATGGAAAGAAAAAAGATTTTACTTTCAATAAAAATCTTTCGTGGCATAAACAAAACAAATTTACTGGCGTCGGCTTTAAAACATTCAAACAATTAAGCGTTCAAAAAACAAAACAAAAAGCCACAATTCAATATTTAGTCTAGCTTCCTCTTATCTCGATCATCTTGCAGTCGAGTGGGCATGGAATTGGCAAGTCTTTGCAAATAGCGACTGTTCTTAGACACGATATTCCAGGCATTCTGAACATACATTCATAATGTTCTGTCCATGGGCAGATCTTTCATTGCAAACCCAGCAATCTCCAATCTTTCCTATTTTCTGCCTTCCTCTTAGTCTCCGCATATGATCCGCATATCCTAATGTCGTCTATTATTCTATTCAACCAGAGACCCAACCAATTCCTTTTTTTTTCTCCTTCTAATCAGTTTCAGCATCATTCTTTCTTCACTCACTTTTTCAAACACAATTTTATTTCTTATTCTGTCTGTCCACTTCACACGCACCGTTCTTCTCCACATCCACATTTCAAATGCTTCAATTCGTTTCTCTTCATTTCGTCGTAATGTCCATGTTCCTTCCCCATACAATGCCACACTCCACATAAAGCACTTCACTAGTCTCTTCCTTAGTTCTTTTTCCAGAGGTCCGCAGAAGATCCTTCTTCTTCTATTAAAAGCTTCCTTTGTTCATGTTTGCAGTTTTTCTTGGGAAGGATAGGTCTAAATGCGGTAACATCCCGTTGCTTTCCGCACACCACTATCTCTTTCGCATCTTATTAAATTCCAGGGGGCCCAAGCGTGGAGATGAGGAGAGTGGATTTGACTAATTGGGCCCTCCGGACTTCACCGAAAGTCACGGCAAGGGTTAAATATTAATTCTATCAGGATGTTTGACCCGATCAGAGACCGGGAAATCTCAATTAGCCTTTGCCCCCCGCATCCTGGACTAGCTTCTACGAATCATCAGAAAATCTTAGAGTGTGATTGGGCGAATATTTCCGAAAATATTTCCACACTTTTGCCCTCGTGGCTCAGAGGACGAACGTCGGAATTTAGATGTCAACGTCTCAGGTTCAATTCCTCGTTATTTCTTTTCATTTTATTGTGGTTCAAGATAGTGTAATGTAATAATACAAAAAGAAAAACTAATACCAGTATTATGCAACTGGATTTTTCCAAACCTAATATTAAATTTATGTAATTTATATCGCTAAAGAACGATTACAATATAAATAACTTGAATATTATTTATACAGTATCACTAAGGATCGATAACAGAATATAAATGATAAGTATCGGTTTGTTTCATTAATATAAGATATTATATAATACTTATTTAATTATCTAAATAAAATAACCTATTTTACAAAGAAAGATGGTTATTTGTGTTATAATAATTACTTACATAAAATACAGATTATTTATATTGCGAAAGAACAATAACAATATAAATAACTTGAATATTATTTTATAATGCTAATGGAGGAAAACAGAATATAAATGATAACTTGAATATTATTTATATCGCTAAAGAACGATAACAATATAAAAAACGTGAATATTATTCATATCGGAATTTCACAGATTTATTACAGATGTATTTAAAAAATTGTAGAAGAATAGTAATTATTAACAGTGTCCTATTTATTCTTCTTGGAGCCAAATTTGTAACTTTTAAAAGTGTGGTTACTATGTTGAAGTGTATGTGTTGTAACGGATGCTTGATTTGTTATGTATGTGAGTCAGTTATGAGATGCTTGATGTCGTCGCAATGTCGTAATTATAGTTTGATTGTGTTTGTGTGACTCTTGTGTATTAATTTATGATGTATGGTACTGTAAGCTGCATATTTGTGTTATAGAAGTGTTACGTATGTGTGTTGTTAATGTTTTTGTATGTTTCAAATTGATACCTGATATTTGTTTTGCAATCGCAATGCCTAATTCACGGATTGTTTATGTTTTGTTTACATTGCGTAAGCTAATTTAATTTTCTTTTCCATTTCTCTTTATGCTTATCTTTTTTGTGTATAAAACTATAGCCCTAACATACATATGTAAAATAGGGCTAACCTCCATTGGAGATACAATAATAATAATTATTATTCATATCGTTATAAAACGATAACAGAATACAAATGATGACTTGAATTTTATTCATATCTCTAAAGAACGATAACAAAATATAAATAACGTGATATCCATAAAGAACGATAACTGAATGTAAATGATAATTTGAATATCATTTACATTGCTAAAGAACGATTAAAAAATAAAATGAAAAGTTGAAGAAGGCCCGAACCCACAACATTTGAATCATTAAACAAGCACTCTACCGCTGGTCTACGAGGCTCAGATATGGAACACTTCCATATTTACGGAACTGCTTGTACAAGCACATGCATCGTGTAACATCGCCGCTACCCGAAGTGGACTTTGAAAATATTCGCTGTTCACGAGTGCGGCCACTTTTTTTTGACAGCTGTACATTAAAAAACTCAGGTACAATAAAAATTGAAGTAAAATAAAATGATGTCCCTGTACAACTTCCTTAACGGTAGTGTACAAAAAAAAACAATATTACTATTCCATACAGCTCGACTTCGAAGAACCTTGGCATTTATATGGATTCTCACCTGGGATGGAATGAAGAAGTGAATCACACTTCTAAAAAAATATTTTCGATTATTCACTCATTATAGCGACTGAAACACTTTCTTTCTGATAAACTAAAATTAATCCTTGTACAAACACTCGTGATGCCACACTTCGACTACTGCGTTGTTATATTAAGTAATCTAAATGCATGCAGCCACCGGCGTAGCTCAGTCGACTAAGGCGCTTGCCTGCCGATCCGGAGTTGCGTTCGGGCTCGGGTTCGATTTCCGCTTGGGCTGATTACCTGGTTGGGTTTTTTCCGAGGTTTTCCCCAATCGTAAGGCAAATGTCAGGCCATCTATGGCGAATCCTCTACCTCATCTCTCCAAATATCATCTCGCTACCATCAATCTCATCGACGCTGAATAACCTCGTAGTTGATACTGCGTCTTTAAATAACCAAGTAAAATAAGTAAATAAATAAATAAATAAATAAATAAATACATAAATAAATACCCAAAAATGGAAATTTGAGCAGCAGGCTACAACGTGTGCATAATGCGTGCGTCCGTTACATTTGCAATATTCGTAAGTATGATGTTTCCCAGTCTTTCCAAAGTCTGTATTGGCTAAGGCTAAGCGATCGACGAGCCCTTTAGTCTCTTATTTCAAATTCTGCGCACCGGTACCCCAACCTATTTGGCTTCTCGTTTTCAAAATTTATCCACATATCATCAGCTAAATACCAGGTGTCATTATAACAATTTACTCATTATACCTTACCACAAGACATCTTTATATTCTTCATCCTATACAGTTTCAGATGCTAGAAATTGGAACTCGCTTTCGAGTGATCTAAAGGGTTCTTGGACAATAACTTCATTTAGATGAAACGTACATAAATTCTTGCTTAATAGATTAACTACTGACTAATATTTGTTTAGTTGGTTATTTAACGACGCTGTATCAACTACTAGGTTATTTAGCATCGATGAGATTGGAGATAGCGAGATGGTATTTGGCGAGATGTGGCCGAGGATTCGCATTGATTACCTGACATTAACCTTACGGTTGGGAAAACCTCGGAAAAAACCCAACCAGGTAATCAGCCCAAGCGGGGATCGAACCCGCGCCCGAGCGCAACATCAGACCGGCACGCAAGCACCTTAACCGACTGAACCACGCCGGTGGCTGATTAATATTTGTTACTTGTAATGAAACTAATATCTGTCCATTGTTATTGTTACCATTAATTTCTTTAAATAGTATACAAAACTTCTAATGGCAAAATCTCATTACATTAATATTCTCATTATATCAATATATTTTAGATTTATATTTTGCTTCCTATAACATACTTCTAGTAAACTTCTATTATATTATTTCCAATCATTTTAAGCAACTAGCTATCTCAACTCAATTATAATTCTTTACATATTGGATATAGACTGAACTGAATTACATTAGCTCATTAATTAAGATATTACTTTTCTTATAGGTTTTATCTCAATTTAAATAAATATCTACTAGTTGTTAAAACTTAACTAAAGGATATTGCTGGAGAAACTTTTTAAGTGTATTGTAAATATTCATAATTTAAATATGTATGTCACTATTGTATTGATTAAGACTGATTGAATGGAAGAGAAGGCCTCATGGCAGCGTTGTCAGACACAGCCTAAACGGAGCGGAGCGCTCCACTATAACTCGTTGCGAGCTCCGGTGCTTCCACAGTCATAAGCAAGTTCACGCTCCGACTGGACGTCTCTAGCACCACAACCGGTTTCGAAGCTTACAACTCTGACACTACTGCCTTATGGCCTTAACTCTGCCAGCGAAAATAAAACATTCTATTCTATTCATCCAGGAAACAGTGAATTAGAAATGTACTTCCTGAGATTGGATTCAAATTCGCCTTTACGCTAGCAAAAATGAACATAATTTGGGATTCGACATAATGTATCCAGTATGTTCTAATTTCTGTGTTTCTATACTATGATATGTTTGGCCTATATAAACTTCCCTTCCACGTAAGTAATAATTTGGTTATTTAATACCTAGAGGAGTGGAACTGATAACTAGGCCTCGAAGTTCAGATCCCGATGAAGGAGATACATATTGACTGATAGCCAAGTGTTGGACGGAGGTGAAGGAACAGGCCAGGGCTTGTTTACGTTTTCCGGTCTGGTTGAAGTTTTCGTAAGTACTAGCACTGAAGCTGGGACAATTGGGACTATGTGAAGTCATTGCGATGTCGAGAACGAAGTTCAATAAAATTGGAACAAATTTTTTAATATACTTTATTAAATTTCTTCCACAAAAAACTTAAAGCATAAATAAGTAGTTTTATTTTGAAATGGCAAAATACGTCACAATTGCTGAAAAAAATAGAATAGAATGTTTTATTTTCGCTGACAGAATTAAGGTCATAAGGCCTTCTCTTCCACTCAACCACCCTTAATCAATACAATAGTGCCATTATTTACTTACTGGCTTTTAAGGAACCCGCAGGTTCATTGCCGCCCTCACATAAGCCCGCCATTGGTCCCTATCCCGAACAAGATTAATCCAGTCTCTATCATCAAATCCCACTTCCCTCAAATCTATTTTAATATTATCTTCCCATCTTCATCTCGGCCTCCCCAAAGGTCTTTTTCCCTCCGGCCTCCCAACTAACACTCTATATGCATTTCTGGATTCGCCCGTACGTGCTACATGCCCTGCCCATCTCAAACGTCTAGATTTAATGTTCCTAATTATGTCAGGTGAAGAATACAATGCGTGCAGTTCTGTGTTGTGTCACTTTCTCCATTCTGCTGTAACTTCATCCCTCTTAGAACCAAATATTTTCCTAAGCACCTTATTCTCAAACATCCTTAACCTGTGTTCCTCTCTCAAAGTGAGAGTCCAAATTTCACAACCATAAAGAAGAACCGGTAATATAACTGTTTTATAAATTCTAACTTTCAGAATTTTTGACAGCAGACTGGATGATAAAGCTTCTCAACCGAATAATAAGAGGCATTTCCCATATTTATTCTGTCTTTAATTTCCTCCCTAATATCATTTATATTTGTTACTCTTACTCCCACGTATTTGAATTTTTCCACCTCTTCAAGGAATAACTCTCCAATTTTTATATTTCCATTACGTACAATATTCTGGTCACGAGGCATAATTATATGCTTTGTCTTTTCGGGATTTACTTCCAAACCTATCTCTTTACTTGCTTCAAGTAAAAATCCCGTATTTTCCCTAATCGTTTGTGGATTTTCTCCTAACATATTCCCGTCATCCGCATAGGCAAGCAGCTGATGTAATCCGTTCAGTATGCAATGGTGACATACAGATTTCAGTTAAGAATATTTACAATATACTTAAAAGATTCTGCAGGAATATTCTTCAATACAGCCTTGATTATGAACTGAAATGTATAATGACATGATATTGAAGTACCAGTATCTATATTTAAAAATTTTTCCGTATAAATCGAAATTAGATAAAGATACTTTAGAATCTGTAATTTAAATTAGTATTAATATAATATTATATTTAACATGTTATATATTTCAGTACAACATTATCTTTGGTTCATGGTAACGAGTTTTATTACGTTTATATTAAATAGAACATATTATTTTCTAAATGTTTTATCTAAATATTGTTTCTGTTATAGTAATCCAATTAGTTTCAGACATGACTATTTCTGTGCCCTGTGTTTTATAATTACTGTGTTTACTGTATGTGACGTATTTTCCTTACTTTGTAATTTATTAGGCCTACAGTTACAAATGGTATGTGTTCTGTTATTTGAATAATTAAGTATATTATGTTGGCATATTATTATTATTATTATTATTATTATTATTATTATTATTATTTTATTGTTATTATTATTATTATTATTAAA
Organism: Periplaneta americana; assembly: GCF_040183065.1. Classification (NCBI taxonomy): domain Eukaryota; kingdom Metazoa; phylum Arthropoda; class Insecta; order Blattodea; family Blattidae; genus Periplaneta; species Periplaneta americana. The sequence goes on from NC_091126.1 coordinate 135,834,543, forward strand.
ATTTTTACAAAGTACCTTTGAAAGAGTATTGCCCTGCATAAAAGTTTAAAGGCCACGTTTCTACAACTTAGGGACGATAATGCGATGTATTCCAACCAACGCAACGCAACGCAACGTAATATTTAAGCCTACGTTTCGGCTCTAGGCGAACATTTAATTTTTATCTTGCTTGGCCTATAGTGCTCCATCCAACTAACATGATATATGTATGAGGGGAGGGTCTACCTTTCCAGTTGCTTTGTAAACACTGTATTAGTCTGTGTGTACTTAACTTCAGAGTAAATCTGCCTCAACTTCGAACTCTACTGATAACATGAGAAATTAAGTTATTTCGGAATATACAGAGAAAATATATGTCATCTCGATGACTCGTTACATTTTCAATTTTTGCCTGCGTACAGTCTTTCAAAAAGGATTTTTAATTTATTGATATGAAAGGTTCCCGCAGGGTTTTATCGGAGTAGCGGAATTTGCCTTTCGGCATTAGTAACAACCTGGCTACTGGAATGCTTATCTGAGTGATGTTTTTTATAATCAGCACCTACACTCAAGGTCACATTCTTTCCGCTCTTAAACACTTGAGTAACTAGCACAGTACTGACAGATTTGTAAGCTCCAAAACTGGTTGTGGAGCTGGAGACTGCAGTCGGAGCTTGAGCACCATTGTTTACTTTTTCGCTTGGGTCTGTTCAACAGTGTATCCTGAATTTCAGATGCAGTTGTATGCGACATTCACTTGATTTCTGTTTATAGATCTTTCTCGTAATGAAATTATGGACTTACATAAGGAGGAAGCAAATAAATTTTCAGATACACATAAATCAGTCATAATAATAATAATAATAATAATAATAATAATAATAATAATAATCATAATAATAGAATACATAATACATATTTAACCAGTATTCAAAGTTTTAATAGTAAACATTTTGTTAGGAACAAATAAAATAAATTAACTTCTTAAATCCTATTTTAAATATAAAATCTGAAATAATGTTCTATTAATTTTCACAAACAACTATCATTCACTTTCCAATAACTGTGCGCTTACTGCTTGAAACCTGACATTTTCTATTGTCCACCAATATTTTTATGATAGCTGAGATGTTATTTGCCGAACAAATTCGAAGGCTGATTTTCAGATTGGTGTTAGAAAACCTTTCTCTCTTCTTTTTTTCCAACTGTTTCAACACGAAAAACCCCTGCTCGCAAACATAAGTGCTACCAAACATAGAAATAAGTTCAGTACCTCACACTGAATCTTTCCATTGACAGGAACTGTTTACAAAATTAGACACTGTACATTATTCCTCACTTTTGTGAACAAAAACACGTTCTCCAGCTTGGGTCAAAGAAGGAACTAGAACTTGAGCTCGATACTTCCAGCGCTCCTGCTCTAGACGCAGCCATGCTTTGAACTTTATTATATCTGTAGAAACAACGGGGCACGCAAGGAGTCATAGTGGAGCGCTCCGCTCCGTTTAGTCTTTGTCTGACAACGCTGAACTAGCACTAAATCACAGTCTACTATATACAGTCACGAAGCTTGAGTTTTGAGGGTGCTAGAAACAATAGACTGGGACGGTACTATTTTGCATTGCCTGTAATGAGGCGATATTAGCGATCCTAGTGGTGAGCAACTATCTAATGTTTGCATATTTACTACGTATTGAGCTTCGCGACTGTATATACTAGACTGTGACTATATCCTCTTGTGTTATGCTCGTATGTGCTAGCTATTATCTTTGGTAACTTTGTCCGTTGCATTGTCTTGCTATCTGTCTTAGAATGTGTATCTCTAAGCTCTCTGCTTATTCACTTTAATTACTCAAATAATTGTGGGCCTATGGAATTCAACATATAATTAGTATTTTGATCCTCGTTTCATCGTAAGATTACCAATATGTTATGTAGAAGAGACTAATAAAAGCATACAACCTGATAACCTGATGCATTAAGATCCTTGTCTACTATTGGTGATATGAACTTACTTAAAATGTCATACTTTGCATATTTTCACTCGGTAATGAAATATGGATTAATATTCTGGGGTAACTCGTCTGAAGCTGAACACGTTTTTGTTTTACAAAAGAAAGCTGCAAGAATAATTGCTGGTGTGCATAAAAGGACATCATGTAAAATATTTTCCAAAATTTAGAAATCTTGACCTTACCTTGCGAATACATTCTTTCCCTAGTGATGCTTATATTAAGAACCAAAATAAATTCAGTACTAATCAAGACATTCATTATTTTAATACAAGACATAAATCAGATCTTCATCTACCCCTATGTTAGTCTAAGCTGTTATAAAAAAAGGAGTTCGCTATTCATGTATTACAGTCTTCAATACACTGCCTGATTATCTTAAATATTTGAAGAACCACGAGAAAAGGTTTAGAAAAGAATTAACCAAATTTCTACATACTAATAACTTCTACACAACTGATGAATTGTTTATGCTTGTGAATTGAATTATTCTACTTAAAATGACATGTACAATTTTATATATGTTAACTAAAATATGTTTTTACATTGACTTAATCTGTTTACTATGCAGTGTATAATTTTGTTTAGCATAACTTATGAATTGTATGTACTCTAATTGAATAGTGGACTGTAAAGGTGAACTGATGAATTGTTTAAGCTTATAAATTGAATTAATCTACTTCATATGAATTGTACAATTTTGTATAGCTTAAGGAAAATATGTTTGTAAATTGAATTAACTTGTTTACTATGATTGTATAATTATGTTTGCATAGTTTGGCTGATGAATTGTGTATGCTTTTAAAATGAATAGTAGTCTGTATAGCTCTACTGGTGAATTGTATATGCTTTTACAATGAATAGTAGTCTGTATAGCTCTATTGATGAATTGTATATGCTTTTAAAATTAATAGTAGTCTGTATAGCTCTACTGATGAATTGTATATGCTGTAAATTGTATAGTAGTCTGTATAGTTCAACTGATGAATTGTTTATGATTATAAATTGAATTAATCTACGTCTTGATATTAACTGTACAAATTTGTATAGCTTAATGAAAGTATGCTTGTAAATTGAATTAATCTGCTTACTTTGTATTGTATATGTTTGTATAGTTCTGGCTGATGAATTGTATATGCTTTAAATTGAACAGTAATCTGTATAGCTCTATTGATGAATTGTTTGTGTTTGTAATTTTAAGTAATTTGCATGATATATACTATCAACTTCTGTATATCACAACTGATTGAATTGTTTATGACTTAAATTGAATTAACTTACTTGTTTTGTATTATACATACAGCTCAACTGATAAATAATCGTTAGCGTTTGTAAATTTAATAATCTGATTGGCTATGTACTGTATATTTTTAGTAGAGCCATCGATGTAGATCAGTCGGCAGACTCTCTGGGCTGCTGATCCGGAGCTGCGCTCGGGCTTGGGTTGGATCCCCATTTCCTCTCATTTAATGGTTTCTTCCGAGGTTTTCCCCAACCGTGGGACTGAAGCCGGATGGTCTATGGCGAGTCCTCGGCCTCACTTCATTTCACAATTTTGGTCTGATTATCTGGTTGGATTTTTTCCGCGGTTTTCCCCAACCAAAAGGCAAATGCCGGGTATTCTTTTGGCGAATCCTCGGGCCTCACCTCATCTCACTACATCTCGCCAAAATATTGTAAAACAGTGTAGAAAATTGCAAAAAATTGTAGAAAATTACAAAATTGTAAATCGGTAAAAATTGCTAAAATATTGTAAAAATTGTAAAAATTTGTAGAAATTGTAATTGTAGTATTGTAAAATTTTGACTTGTACCACATCTTAAAGCTTCATTGCTCATGTAAGATCTATGGAATATAATAAATGAAATGAAAAAGAAATAAAAAAATAACAGTATTTTTACTACATTTGATTTCAAAATGTAATTCGTATTATTAGTAATAGTGCCACCAGAACATAATATTTTATTTCATAATGTGGTGTTTTATTTTAATGTTCGAGGTATACTGTAAGCAATAACATTAAGCTGAAGTGAAAAGAAGCATGACAACGCAAAAGAAGCTTTCAATAGAAAAAAGGAACATCTGTGGGTTTCTGGAAGAGGAACTAAGAAAGGTGCAAGCGAAGTGATTTGTATGGAGTATGACATTTATGGGACAGAAACATGGACATAATGACAAAGTAAAGAGAAACAAATAGAAGCATTTGAAATGTGAATATAGAGAAGGGTAGAGAGAGAGAGAGAGTTTATATATATATATATATATATATATATATATATGTATATTTATTTATGTATTCAAATATTTCCTTATTTATTTATTTATTTGTGTATTCAAATATTTATTTATTTATTTATTTATTTATTTATTCATATATATATATATATATATATATATATATATATATATTTATTTATTTATTTAACCTGATAGAGATAAGGTCATCAGGCCTTCTCTTCCCCTCTACCAAGGGATTACAACTACAATATTGAGAATGCAATTACAAAATAATTATAATCACGGAGTTGGAAAGTGACATTAAAAAATGAAGCTGTACTAAGAAGAGCGGGCGAAGGAAGAATAATGCTCAAACTGATCGGGAAGAGAAAAAGAAATTGGCTGGGTCACTGGCTAGGAATAAGCTGCCTACTGAAATATGCACTGGAAGAAATGGCGAACTGGAGAAAAGTTCGGGACAGAAGAACATTAAGATAATTATATGAATCTATGCTGAGATTGGGAAGAAGAAGGAAAATAAGGAGATCGGAAAATCCTGGATTTGCAATAAAAGACCTGCACTTGGGCAAGAATCTAAGAATGAATGCGTATTTTATTCATAGTCCTAATCTGTAAATTGTTTTACCAAGTTTTGAAATTAATATTATGTGTAGCTCCTTTAATGAAGGTACAAATTGGAAAATTGATACGCTATGTGTATAACAGAAAGTAGTGACGTCCTGCAGTGATAAGATTATACCGCATCCGTAATATTATTGCAATTTGAAATTCGTTTTCGTAAATGTGACATTATTTATTTATTTTATTGCTAGTAAGTTTGAAATGAATACAAGTTAATAAATACAATGAAAGATAAACTAGCCCACTCCTAAATGAGTAAGACTCGTGCTCAGGAGGGATTCCAATACAGACAAAAATAAAATTAAAATTGAGAGTGACTACAGATTAAAAAAGTGTTTAATATGTTTAAACCCAAACTATAAATCCAATATATCTTTCTTTATTTTTTTATTAATTTGGAAAGGATTCGTGGTTAAAATAATATTGGAATAAAATTTGTTTAATAATCTGGGACCTAGACTCATGCTATGATAAAAAGCTGCATTGGTTTTACATTTTGGTTCACACAAACGCAGAGAATTCATATTTTTAGTTCTATATTTATGTATATACCTTTCAAAGTTATTAAAATTTCTATGAAAATATTTCAATAAAATAAAATAATACATTTGTTTAATATTGAAAACTTTGAAGTGTTTAAACAACAATTCTGTTGGGTAATGTTTCTGCTTTTTTAAACAATTTTTTATACTTTTTTCTGTAGTAAAATTAAGGGATAAAGGTTGGATTTATAAGTTCCACCCCAACCTATGATGCCATACATAAATATAGATTGAAATAATACTAAATAAATCATACGTAAACAGTTAATTGACAACATATTTCTTAGAACAACAAACTAACAATGTTTTACGTAATTTATTACAAATATAATGAATATGATTATTCCATTTTAAATGATTATCAATAATTATACCTAAGTATTTAACCTCATTAACGTCGTTAATAAAATATTATAAAATAAAAAATTACTGAAATTTTAACAGGTAATTTTAGACGTCTTCGCAAATTATATGTTTTATCTACGTTGGAAACACTTTATCTTAAACTCCTGCATTTTATTATTCCTGAAATATTATGAAGTGTCAGTGGGCGACTGGCAGTTCTGTAACTCTGACAAATAACTCATGTATAAGTGACTTAAGGATAACAGGAGAACTAGGACGTTGTCGAAACAATATAAACTGTTATTAAATGACGAAGAAACGACCTATTAGTTGCGTAAAGATTAGGGTAGTGGTTCCCAAAGTGAGTGTTGCGACCCTTTGGGGGGTCGTGTAAAGATCTGAGGAAGTCGTGAGATGATTTACATAAAAAAAAATGTTTCAGTAGCTATAAAGTACACAATAATAAATGTGCTCGTTTTGAGAGAATAGCCTAGCTTCTCAAATTTGAACTTCATATTCGATAAACACACACACACTCATATTATTTTCAATTTCAAGTCTGCAAATGCTATAAAAAATTAAGAGCTTCATTTAAAAACTCGAGATATTCTTGTATTTTTTTCGATCTAAAACTGGCTTACGCTCTGTGAGGAAAAGTGTAATTTTAACATCCTATCAGTAGTTTCTTTCCTTAATATATATATATATATATATAATTTCAGTCAATTGAACCGATGTTTAAAAATGGATTCAGTATCCAACTCTGACTGTAGTAATTGTTTTGAGTTTTTTCCGATAAATACTCAAAAAGTTGTTGTTTAAAATTATGTAAACTTAATTGCATGCCCGCAAAAAAAAAAACAGTAGGCCTATTTCTCGCACCATACGGTTCGTAGCGAAATTTGCCATGAGTTTTTCAATACACGGGATGAATAAAATTTCTTTTTATCAAGTCATGTCCAGAAATAAAGTTTCCTTATGAATCCGTCCATTTTATCTCTGGCTATTATTATGTTAATATCTTCGAATTGCAAATTAATATTCAAAGTGTTTAAGTATTCGGAAAATATATCAGCAAGGAAGGCCAATATAAATCAAAGAGAATTTGAAAATAGGTTAGCATATTCCGACTTCTCGTCTTGCAGGTACCAGTACAATAGAATTTGTTAGGCTTCCAGTGATTTTGATGAAATTATCGTTGTTTTCGATTTTACTGGGATTTGTATTTTTCGAATGAGGTTAAGTACCGTTACGGTAGTGGGGGGTTTGCAAGCAAATGTCTACCCAAAAGTGGGTCGCGACTTCAAAAAGTTTGAGAACCACTGGATTAGAGTAATTCATTAAATCCTTTTATCCCCAACATAAATACAGTAAGCAGTGTGTTGAATTGCGCGATGACGAATATACCGGTACCGTATAGTAGGCTATGAGACATTTCGTGATGACAAACACTTAATAAATGATTAATTTTGTGACTTAATATATGACAAAGAGTATAGTGATAACTGCAATATATGACAAATTTTGATGACGAATATGTAGGTGACGAATTCTCCTTGTGCCCTGTAATTTGTGACGAATTCACCGGATCTTTTAGAAAAAATGTAATTATTTAAATCGTAATATTATAGCTACACTTTCCGACATATATAGATACGACTGTATTTGAACTCGGGTTTCAGCGTGGAAAGTCCATTCACTACACTGGTCACTTGGCTAACGTTGCAATCTTAGGAAACATAATCTTGTTTAAATCATATTAAGTAGGAAGCAAACGTAGCGTAGAGATCTGAAAGTGATGTTCTTGTGCGCTCGGAGCGGCAGTCTCACGACATAACTCCACGAGCTCCGAGAACAATGCGGGACGCTTAAAAAAGAAACCGGGGGACTTGGAACAGCAGTGCACGATGGCAGCTCATTGTAATGAAAACGTACGTTTAGAACAAGTTCCGCACAGAAGTACATAATCTCCCTATAGAGTAAAAAAAGATACTTTGTGATAAATGGGAATGTTCACGGCTACTGGGGAACAAGATTGTGCTCATAGTCGAGAAGAGAGCAGAAAAAGTGTGATGGCGAACAAGTAAAAAGAGTACGAAAATGGACCGATCCATATTCACAGCTTCCTTTGTCAGATAAATCTCCGCCACACGCGTCGCGACAATGAAATACATGTAAAACACGTAAATGTTTACTCGAAGCATGAGTGGCACACGCACCCGAGCTCTTTTAATCCACAGCCTTCTTCCTCTTTCTGAAAAATAGTCAGAATTCCTTGTGGCAACTAATCCCGAACTATCTACTCGATGCAACACGTTCGATTGGTAACTAGTCTCCAACTATAGAATGAAGACGAAAATATCGATTAGTAACTAGAGTCGAACTATGGGCTCAAGGCGAAGATTTCGATTGGTAAGTAGTATCGAACTGTCGATTCGATGCAAAAATCTAGATTCGTATCTAGTGTCGAACTAACGACTGAAAGCGAAAAATATCGATTGGTAACGGATGTCACTTTATCGACTCGAGGTAAGGATCTTTAGTGTCAAGCTAGATTCAAGGCGAGTGTCTCGAATGGTAACTAGTGTAAATATATAGACTTAATTCAATGTTCTCGATTAGTAACTAGTTTCGAACTTAAGGGTATATGTACGTGAATGACCACAAATATTATCAGAAAATGCAGGCTCTAAATTTCTAAAATTTTATAAGAAAATGAACTCACAATCGAACAAAAATTACAAGGTTCCACAACAAGACTTATTTGAACTTAAATATCTGATAAAAGTGTAAAAAAGGTTACTAATAATTTTCTTTAAACCAGTTTTATCAGAGTATGGAAAAAAAAAACAATTCTGCAGTTACATCATTTGGTAACCATAACATTGTTATGATCTCTCTGACATTTTTAATATTTTTCCTGCATATAATAAACACTTATTTCTGAAAAATAGACTACTCTCATACATGTAGAGTTGTTTTAATACAATTAATTGTTTATTAGTTCTTTATGAAATATATTAAAATGTACATAATGTTTTGTGACCTAGTTTTTCTATTTTCAAAGAAATGGGCATTATTGTAGTCTACCTTTTGCATAAATGCATGTTAAATCAGTTTACAAAATCTCAGAATTCTATATCTAATGGTTGTGGAGTTATGATATAATATGTGTGAAAATTTTCACATTTTGGAAAATTTAATTTAAAGTAAAAAGTGAATTCTTAAAAATATTATTAGTAACATTTTTTATACCTTTATCAGATATTTAAGTTGCAATAAGTCTTGTTGTGGTACCTTGTAACTTTTGACCAATTGTGAGTTCATTTCCTTTTAAAATTTTAGAAATTTACAGCCCGCATTTTCTGAGAATATTTGTGGTTGTTCACGTACATATAATATTTAGGATAACTCGATTAGTAACTAGTGTCGAATTATCAACAAGACAGTGTTGGGTGTAGTTCCTGGGTAGCTCAGTCAGTAGAGCATTCGTGCGCTAAGCGAAGGGTCCCGTGATCGATACCCGGCCCGGGAACAATTTTTCCCTTGAAATTATTCAAGTCTTCTTCACAGGGAGCTTTACCTGAAAGCCAGATCTGCATTATATCCACAAAGTTTAAATAATTATATTTAAATAATAATTTGTAATTGCAAGTGTATATGTTTACCTAGCGGGCTAGCGGCGTGGTAGAGGGCTAGCCTTGCATTCGGGAGGTCCGGGGTTCGATCCTAAGGGTCGGAAGTCCTAACTGAGGTTTTTCATGGTTTCCTCAGTTATTTCCAGGCAAATGCCGGTATTGTACCTCTTGAAAGTCCGGCAATGGACGGCGATCCTTTTTTAATCCTTTCATATGTGTGAGTGAATGCTGTGCAATGTCTTAAATGTTTGTGTTGTATCGGAGGTGGACCTGGCATTGAGCTGATCCCTCATCCGGGAAGGCCCTCCATATTCTTGTGTGGTCAAAAAAGTATGTATGTGATCCAATAGATTAATTCCTCTCCCGACAAATCACGGCCCTGTAAGGCCCGTGTGGCGTGGGTCGTATAAATGAACTTTAAAAGGGAGAGGTTAAACTAAGAGAAAGAAAGAAAGAAAGAAAGAAAGAAAGAAAGAAAGAAAGAAAGAAAGAAAGAAAGAAAGAAAGTGTATGTGTTTCATAATATGTGTTAACAACGTAATATTTTCTGAACAGAATTTGTTAAACAAAAACAGTCATAATTTGAAAGTAAATAAGTTTTTCTTTCAGTTTTCCTAAATTCTACTTTTTGTGATATATATTGTGTTTGAAATCAAACATTCAAATGTAAATAATATAACGAAATATGTTATTTGCAAATATTATATCAGTCATTTTGACTGTTTTAATAAATTAACTTGAAGATTGAATTTCTCCAAAAATGGCTGTTGAATCAACGCTAAAATTGTCAGGTATAACGTGTAAATATTACATTACCATACTTCCAATAATTTACGAAAAATTACGTTTTAAAAATTATTCATTCAATACAAGTTGAGATAGCAGGGTTCGTGTAATTGGCTTTAGGAACATCATGGAAAACCATAGGCGTGATGAGCTGTTTTAATTTAGGGGACTAACCTAATGGATGAGGTGATTAGAATAACATATGGACAGACCGATAATGAGGTCATAATGTGCGGAAGAGTAGACACCCGTGGAACATGGATATATTATAAATGTAAAAGAGACAGATAAATAAGTCATTGAAAATGTAGTTTAAATAAAAACCTGGTATTCCCAGTACGAAGAGTATAAGAAAGTTAAGCCGATGTGACGCCTTGAACCGTCGTTAAACGACCACAAACTCAATAAATAATGCAGAGGTGCAATTCTCACTGACGACAGAACCACACCGAGCTGCGACGTTTACTTGTACACGATACGAACTCTTCTTCCTTCCTATTTCGTTTGAACTTGTACTTTCTCAACTTCCGTCTCTTTTCTATTTCCCAGAATTTTTTCAGAATCTGTCGTCTGCTTCCTTGACCCTTTCACCCTTCCTCACTTTCCGTCACTTTTTCTAGTAAGCACAATATCTCCCTCAATTTTCCTTTCTATATCAATCGTCAATTTCTCAGTTTTTGTTTCACCTCTGACCTTCCTTTGGCGTTCCCTGAGGAGTGAGTTGTAAGGCCGCATATGCCTCTCTTGCGAGATAAAGGCGGGACGATTTCTTCAAAGGGCCTTTGATGTCAATCTTTATTTAGACATCCTTATTTGAATGAAAAATCGCTTGACACCGCGAATCGATAAGCTGTTAAACAATGTTCATGCTCACATTCTTCAGACATTTATATACAAACCGCTAGAGTCGGTTCTTCCCAAACAGCGCGTCCAGGGATTTGAACTCTGGAACAAAAATTTCTATGCGGATCGCAACAGGAACAATGTACCATATAAAAGGATTAATTGTTACCACAGTCTATTATATACAGTCACGAAGTTCAATACGTAGTAAATATGCATCCATCGATGGTTGCTAACCACTAGGATCGCTAATCGCTAATATCGCCTCATTACAGACAATGCGAAATAGTACCGGTACCAGAGTTCTGCATTGGAGTTAAATCGCTCGCTTGAACTCGGTCGAGTGTCGCACCCTCGAGTGAGATAGGATCGGTCGTGATACGCTCGTAATAAATAGAAGCACAGTACAAGGTCATCTCACCGACATGTCTTATCTTGTATGGAAGGCGACAGATAAGATACACATATGTTTTGCTCACACGGTAAAAATAAGGCTTTATTTTCTGCGTTTATGACATACGTTTAATGGAACAGTCAATGGAACGTACCAAAACAGGAACATGAAGTTATAAAGAAAATAGTATGAAAAACTTCGATATACAGTTATTATTGCTAATTAATAAATATTCAATATTTGATTTACCAGATATATAATAGATAGGTCCATACATAGTGTTCCGCCTATATACTGCGACAATGTAGAAACGTTTTACAAAATATTATTGATATAGCAGTAGATTAATAACAATATTAGTACAGAGATAACGTCACAGAAAATACACTCAGGGATAAAAAAACCGGACACTAATATTTTCTGGTATTTTGCAAAACATTATCTTCTCATACAATATTATGGTAGCCATCTGTTGTTTATGGAGACGTGTATACATTGTTGATTGTTTTTTGTTTTATAAACAAGCCATTACAACCAAATATTCCAATTTTGCTTTCGGAGTCTCAGCTATAACAATTTTGTCTCAAACATTTTGTGCTTCATTATCTTTATCATTCGTTATTTCTTTATTTTTACATTTTCTGAGTTTAAGTGGGGTTGTAACATTTGTCTCAAAACAAGATGCGACCTGAAGATGTGGCTCGAGCTGTAGCCCTTTACGATGATGGACGCAGTGTACGTTACACTGCAAATGTTATGAATATGGCTAGAAGCACAACCCATGATGCCATAAAACGGTATAGAGAGACCCTAGAATATATCAGAAGACCAGGTTCGGGTTGTCCAAGAGCTACAAATCCAAATAAAGACAGGTATACGGTTTTGAGAGTTCTTAGGGAGCGCAACCTGCCAGCTACTAGTGTAGCCCAGCAATTTGTTAACATGCATGGACGCCCAATTTCGGTCAAAACAGTTAGAAGGATGTTGAAAGCAAGTGGACTGATATCAAGTAGACCTGCAACTGGTCCCAGACTTCTCAGGATGCATCGAGTTGAACGACTGCGTTTTGCAAATGATCACAGGGATTGGAGAAATGGACAGTGGAGCTGTGTCCTGTTCACCGATGAGTCCCGTTTCAATCTGTGCTCACCTGATGGACGTGAAAGAGTTTGGAGAAGGAGGGGAGAACGATTTTCACAGTGTTGCATTTCCGAAAATGTGCCTTATAGAGGTGGTGGAGTGATGGTTTGGGCAGGAGTGTGTACGGATGCTCGTGCAGAGTTGGTTTTTGTTGAAAATGGAAGACTAACAGCTGATAGGTATATAAATGAATGTTTGGCTGATCATTTTGTGCCATTTGGCCAATTTGTAGGCGATAATTTTGTTTTAATGCATGGTAATGCACGGCCGCATATTGCCCATGCGGTCGGAGATTATCTCCAAGAAGTGGGAATCCATGTTCTTCCATGGCCAGTAAGGAGTACAGACATGAACCCAATTGAACACGTGTGGGAGATGCTGGGACGGCGTGTTAAGAATAGACGACCGAGACCAGAATCGTTACAAGAGTTGAGGCGAGCACTTGGCGAAGAATGGGAACTTATTCCTCAAGAAGACATTGCTAACCAAATTGAGAACATGCCAAGACTTATGGATGCAGTTATTCAAGCCAGAGGGGATAATACCCATTACTAAAAAGAGTTTTTAATGTTTAAGGCACCATAAAATGAAAAAAAAAAACAGTTAGACCAAACGATGCCATAGTTATAAGCCCTTTGTAATTTTTTGTAAATTTTCTCATCAGAGATTTTTTTTTCAAATGTTGTCGTATAAGGTGCTAAATGAAACATTATTTTGTTTAAATGGGTTTTGTTTCATTTTGAAATAATTGGCAACAAAATACAAGCAAATATAGAAGTGTCCGGTTTTTTTGTCCCTGAGTGTATAATAAAACGAATAATCATGCTGCACAACTGTTACAGACGCTAATTATTATTATTATTATTATTATTATTATTATTATTATTATTATTATTATTAAAAAACTTGATACAGTTCTTGCATTATCGTGATTGTGTTCTCCGTTTATACTAATTACATTTACATCGAATAACATCTATAAGATTTGGCAAAAACAAAATCACTCCTGTGTGAAAAAAAAAACATTTACCTATAACATTTATATTACATTTTAAAGCAAGTTTTGTAGTTGTACTATGGAGAGATTAGATGAACACTGCAAAGTTTTGAAATGATAAACATCTATGATCTTACTACAGAGTTCATCACTGTAACAAGAACGAATGTCTAACGCTCGGCTTATACCGTTCGAGAATTTATCGCTCATGACAATTTTACCTATTATGCATGTGCGCTACCTATCGGATTATGCTGTGAACTACTTGGCGCTCGAGCGAAAACGTCCGATGCGGACCTTTGACCGGTACAGCCTATTGTTCCTAGCACCCTCACAGCTCAATCTTCGTGACTGTATATACTGGACTGTGGTGTTACCACGCGCAATCTATCCCACAGGGTCACATTATCCAATTGTTCCGCCTTCGATAACATTTAGTCGATGATTTCGTTTTTGCTTAATCTTACAAGCTCATTTATCCCCTTCCTATGTAACAAAACAACGTTGCCGTGATTATATTACCCTCTACCGTAATTTTATTATGAAGATGAAATACTTCCAGAGACGAAAACTATTCCAAATTAGAAATACGAAATTACGTATTATTCCTCTTTATAACTTTCACAGAGTAACTAAAATAATATACCGTATTTACTAGTATATAAAACCTCTTTCTTATGTCCTATAAATATATATTTTGGAATGCTAAATAGTATTTTGTATGTCAGAACCTATATCATAACGAAGCCTAGTTTCAGTCAGTACTATTATGTCAAAATTGAAAGAAATTTATTGTAGGAAGATACAAAATTGAGAGAAATTCTTTTTATACTAGGAATGCTTAAATAAAAAGTTTTAAATTAAGATATGTGCACTTAGCAATATAATTATCAAAGTTAAGTATGTCCTTACATATTTTTGTTGAGTTAAACTTGATAAAATAATTATCTACAGTGTTACATAACTTGTTTTTATTATTGTTGCCAATGAAGACGGCTAATTATAAATAATATAATGAAAATAATCAAGAGGTGTAATTGCCTAACAAATACAATGTTTCAAAGTCATAGTAATCAAACACTCTATTCACTTGGGAATTTTCATTATTCCTAAAAAAAAATGCTGTAAGATTTGTTTTCTTTCCAGCTTCGTAAATAACTAATTACTCACAGGTTACATAACGCACATTATATCGCAACATCTCGAGCTAACTAACCCGACAGTGGAAACTTGCACAACATCAAGTTGAAAACAACTTTGTACATTTATACAACGTGAAAATATGGCCTACGTACACATAAGACGCTATCTTCATACCGCAAGCTCAGCCGCATTGTACACTGACGTTCAAAGATATCCGACCTACGATTTTATGATCGTGTAAGCGAACTTTCCAACCACGGGATAAATCAGAACCAAAGATAAAAGAAAAGCTGACAAATTTTGAAACAGTTCCGCTAGTAGTCAATAGGTGGCAACATTACTGGAAGCCGTTAAAAGGTGCTAGAGAAAATGATTATGTAGATTTTGCACGAATTATTACCACAATTAACTATATCAGCGTTTTCCAGCTAAACCCAGTGTTGTTTTACAATCAGTTGAGTGGGATGAAAAATTGAATTCCATAATGCGGGAATATTTATCTACAATTGGCAACAGTGACTATTATCTTCGCCATCTATTCATAGAAGCAGTAACTAAAGAATCCACATTTACACCAATTATCGATCACTGTCGATTAGTCGGATCAGATGTCTTTGAATTTAAGACGTGTACATCTGTATATAGTCTTTGGTTTTTACATATTCCCTGGTAATAAAGTTCACTTACACGTTCAGGAAAATTTGTCAGTTATCTTTGAACGCTAGTGTGCATGCCACATAATATAGTAATTACGTATGACTTGAATAAGATTCCCTATCGTTCTTCCCGTCCCTCACTCTGAACTCATTGTGAATGGAATTTGTAACATGCTATTACCACAATCTAATGCATACAGTCACGAAACTTGAGGTGATTTTTTTTGCATTTCTCGCGATACAATGCTTCAAGCGGTTAGCAACTGGGAGTACTAAGAACAATATACTGTGCGATAGTAGCGATCCTAGTGGCTAGCAACTAAAGTTCAACTGTCACTGGATGCATATTCCCTACGTATTAAGCTTCGTGACTGTATGTCCTAGACTGTGCTATTACAGTATAGGACGGCCACGAAATAAGGGGAAATTATTTAATGTCGTTGAACACTTGTAGTGGCAACAAGACGGAGCTCTGCCGCATTGCTAATACGGGAATGGCTGGCTGGGTGGTTTCTGAGAATGTACATAGGATGTCGTGGTCTTACTTAATGACCCGCAAGATCAACCGACCTAAAACCACCTGACGTTCTTCCCTGAGGACACTTCAATAATCGAGAGTACAATTACATCATTCAAAACGTGGGTCGTCTGTGCCAAGTTATTGAGGAGTTCAATTCAATTCCTGTGAAGTCTGCTGGAAGACATGTAAAAAAAAACTTAAAATTAAGACTTCAAGCTCGCTTCGACTTGAATGGTTCACTACCGGTGTAGGATATCGATCAACAGAATGTTTACAAATATTTCACAGGTTTAATTGTGGTAATGACGAAAGTAATACTATTTTCTTTTAGTTCATCATCAACATCATCATCATCATCATCTTCACTTCATGGTTTAGGCTTAGTGCCTGTTCCGTCTTCACATTTTATTCAGTTCCACCTCTTCCTAGGACGTCCGACATCTCTTTTGCCTTTAGGTTGGTACTGTTGTATCAGTGCTGGAATTCTTTCATTATCCATTCGAGACAGGTGTTCTTTCCACTTTTCTTTATAATCTTTAACTTTTTCGAATATGTTGTACATATTTAATTCCTTACGGATATCCTCATTTCTTATCAGATCCCTTCTTGCACATCCCTTTACTCTGCGAAGAAACCTCATCTCTGCAGCCTGTAATTTACATTTATCTCGTTCTTTAATTATCCACGATTCGCTTCCATATGTCAACACGGGTACTGCCATAGTTTTATAGAACTTTAGTTTTGTTTCTTTTCTAGTTTTATTTTTAGTGTTCTATTTATTGTTCCGCATATCCACTGGAATTTGTTTATTTTTTTGTCAATATCTCTATCTACATCATAAGTTATATTACAACCTAAATAATCAAAATGAGATACTTGTTCTATGGGCTTATTATCAACTATTATTTTTGTACGAATTGGAAATTTACCACTGTGGGCCATTACTTTAGTTTTATGAGTTGATATGCTCAAATTATAGTTTTCTTTTCCTACTAGGTGTAGTTTGTGAATAGCATATTACAATTTTTCTTCACTGTCTTGTATTAATGTTACATCATCAGCAAACATTAGAACATTTAAAAATGTATCTTTACCAATCTTTATACCTGGATTTACCTCCATTTTCCATTCTTTAATTAAATCATGTAGATATTTGTTGAAGAGACTATGTGATAGGCTACAACCCTGTCTGAGTCCTTGATTTATTCTTATTTCTTCTGTTTTCGATGTTCCTGTGTTTATTATTGTCTTTGTATCTGTGTAGAGGCATTTTATTATTTCTATAAAATGTGGAGGGTAACCTTTATTGTACATTATTTTACATAATTTGGATCGTTCTACACAATCAAAAGCTTTATCGAAGTCAACGAAAGCTATGTGCGTTTCTAGATTGACTTCTCGTCGTTTCCCTAAAATTCTGTGGTGTTTGGGTAAAGGGAGATAAGTCATATAAATGACTTCGGAGGTAAATGAAAATTAAACTTGGAACTCTTATTACAAATAATTTTCTACAAAAATAAAACACATCAACTGCTAGTATTCTTTGATTTTTGCACACTCACTTGTATAATTTAACTTGTGTATTCATCTGGGGAACAAAATTCCATCTGCATAAAAAAAGACATACCCTTCTACCCGAACACAACAGAATTCTTTTTATACTAAAAATATTGTCACTGCATGAGCACCCTTTTCTAAAACCCATCTGCTCTTCTTCTAGATTCACTTCAGATATCATTTTTAGGCGATTATTAATTATTTTAGTATATATTTTATAAGTAGTATTTAAAAGGCTTATTCCTCTGTAGTTTTCACAATTATTTTTTCTCCTTTTTTAAAAAGTGAAATTACTTGTGTTGGGAATTGTGTAACTCCTCCAGCATTCATTTAGTAAATGTAGTAGTTCTATTGATTACTAGCCGTACCCGTGCCCTCCGCTGCACCCGTTAGAAATAAATATAAAGTAATTACATAATTAAAATAGGACATTTGATCTAGGGAACATTCGTGTTTGATAGAAGGATAAATCGTTCAACATGTTACTTAATTTAAATCGTATTCAAATAATTAAAATGCGATCATTTTGGTCCAGAGAGCACTCATTTGGTGCAATGACAATTCCTTTAACATGTTTCTTAATGTTTATTACATGCAACCATAGTTTAATGAAGATTGACATAATTTAGATTTAATGTGTATACTTTGTTTTACTTGCTAAATGTTTCCATTGAATTACGGTAATAACTTAATTTTAACCCATGTTTTTTAAGTATTCAGTAAATGGCCTTGACCCACTATGGTTCTGAGTCTTTCAAATAACTTAAATTATATTATATTATATTATATTATATTATATTATATTATATTATATTATATTATATTATATTATATTATATTATATTATGTTATATTATATTATATTATATTATATTATATTATATAAAAAGTGTGTTGATAACGGATGTACTCCGATAAGTAAGTTTTTAATTTGTTAAAGGGGGCGCTTGAATCTCAGGAGAAACAACTTTTACAATAGAGCAACATAATCTGCTTGGCTCATTACCCAATTTTTTGCATTGCATTTAATGCATATGTATTTTAAAACGTTTCAATTGAGCATAGTTAAAATTTGGATTATAAAATAATGGAATGCTAAGCTTACATACTATTACTGCGCACTAAATCAATATACTCTCGTTGTTCGTTAATTCTCTGAGATTAGAATGAATGTGTACATAAACTTTATTTTAAGAAATACAGGAAACGAATATACAGAATAGCCTATCAAGTTTTCTGTGCATAAGAAGCTATTTTAATCTTACCTGTCCTAAATTCACTTAGAAGTTACTGTAATAACATTATAGCATTATGTCCATCTAGAGAAACTACACTTTCCAATGGTGAAATAATTAATTATACAAATTGGTTAATTTAGCTTCCAATATTACTTCATACAAACACAGAAACATTCTCTGTAGGCTATCTTTCATAGCTTTTGATTATTGTTGTCCAAGGCCCCTTATAGACGAAGTCATTTGTTTTTTATTTCATTACACGGCCTTAGATGGCAGTTATTTTAATTTTAAAACTCATTATCTCATTAAATATCAATCCTATAAAAATTTTTCGAATAAAACTTACCGGAAATGATTTTTAAAGAAACTTTTGTTATGTGACTTTTTCACAAAAATCAATAATAAGCGAGATATTTCGATTTATTTAATTCAGGCCCCCTTATAACCCCATTCCAAATAATTTATTTTGAATTACATATAGCCTAAAATCTAAGTTAGAACGAACTTAATTTATATTTCAATTTTCATCGAAATCCGTTCAGCCATTATCGCGTGAAAAGGTAACAAACACCTAGACAGACAGACAGACAGACATACAAACAAACATTTCAAAAACGCGATTTTCGGTTTCAGGGTGGTCAATTACATATGTTAGGACCAATTATTTCTGGAAAATCGAAAATTACTAGAAAAATTTCGGCTACAGATTTATTATTAGTATAGACTAGCCGTACCCGTGCGCTCCGCTGCACCTGTTAGAAATAAATATAAAGTAATTACATAATTAAAATAGGGCGTTTGATTCAGGGAACATTCATGTTTGATAGAAGGATAAATCCTTTAATATGTTACTTAATTTAAATTGTATTTAAATAATTAAAATGCAGTCATTTTGGTCCAGAGAACACTCAGAAGTTACTGCAATAACATAGCATTATGTCCATCTAGAGAAACTACACTTTCCAATGGTGAAATAATTAATTATACACATCGGTTAAGCTAGCTTTCGATATTACTTCATACAAACACAGAAACATTCTCTGTAGGCTATGTTTCATAGCTTTTGATTGTTGTCCAAGGCCCCTTATGAACGTAGTCATTTGTTTTCATTTCATTACACCGCCTTAGATGGCATTGTATTTTAATTTTAAAACTCATTTATCTCATTAATTGTCAGTCGTATAAAAATTTTGCAAGGAATAACATTTATCGGGAATCATTTTTAAAGAGACTTTTGTTATGTAACATATTTCACAAAAATCAATAATAAGCGAGATATTTCGATTTATTTAATTCAGGACCCCTTATAACCCCCATTCCAAATAATGTATTTTGAATGCCATATAGCCTAAAATCTAAGTTACAACGAACTTAATTTATATTTCAATTTTCATCGAAATCCGTTCAGCCATTATCGCGTGAAAAGGTAACAAACATCCAGACAGACAGACAGACAGACATACAAACAAAAATTAAAAAAAAAAGCGATTTATTATTAACTTAGTATAGATTACACATTTCCACTTTATTTCGTGGCCACCATACAAAACGCGACACATGTTGCCGACACCTGCACACAGATAATGGTGTACAGTTAAAAGTATAGTCAAGGCTACAGACGAGATCTGCACAGGACAGATGGAGTTGCCAGGTTGACGATCCGAACACTCTTGCAGTTGAAGCTCCGTAGTGCTGCAGTGTATGCCAGCACCTGGCGGCCGGGACGGAGTGGGGAACGTGGCTTAACAATCAAGTGTGGTCAACCGATGAAGTTTATGCTTAAAGCATATCGCATACGCGGCCATAATGCGGTTACTGCGTAATTAGAGCCCGGGGGGTGAACAAGGACGCCACCCTGCCGACACGGCGTGGCGACAAGGCTCTCACGGTAACTGCAAATTGTCTGCATACACCACAAAGAATGCAGCTTTATTTGAAAGCCTTCCAACAATGTTATCCGTTTTCCTACAACAAAAAATTTCTTCTACAAGTCACTCACTTTGTGATTAAATGCAGTGGAAGTACGAGCTGCTGCGATAAGCTCCAGAACATAACATCGGCAAAATATTTACATTCTAGATACGTTATACTACTGTAGAAGAAAACTTATGGAAAAAGAAATGGTTGCTGTGACTATAGAAGCAAAGGAAAAACAGGACGACCCTCAACATAAAGACGCTTTTAGGAATTTAAAATATGACAGGATATTTCAGAAAATTGCAATGATTAAGTGAAAGGACTTTACCCAAATTAAGTGGAGTCTGTATACCGAATTTTGAAAGAAAAAAAAAAAGAGAAAAAAAATTTGTTTTGTTTTTCGGTAGTTTAATATGTGCAAAATGATAATATGATTTTATTTCTTCTAATTGTCAGCCTTTAGCTCTACTTTCAGCAAAAATAATGTAGTAATTCTTAATGCAAAAATGTTATTAATGAAAACTTTTTTCTTGCCCAACGCTCAGTCGAATTTTACTTTCATTTAGCCGGTTGTATACATAAAAGTATGTTACATATGCCTTATTTTTTCTACAGTTTCATTTTTTATCATTTCTGAGAAAAGTGCACCTAGAACTGAGGAATTTAACATTGTATAAGATATGGAAGTACAGGCTCCCCTTAAAGCAACGACATAAAATATGTACTTTAAGGGGAGAGGATGGTATTTTTTAAATCTTTTTTCCTATTTGATGTAAAATATTAATTTTTTGTATGTAGAGAGCTCATAGCTGCGGAAACTCAACCAAATAAAAATATTTAAAAAAATATATTTTAGGGGCCAAATTTGAAAAAAAAATACCCAATGCAGGATTGTACTAAAACCGATATATCTAAACCACTTTTAAAGATAGATTCAAACAGTGTTTTGCAGTGTATTTGCAAAAGCATGTTCTACAAGCTGTCTGTAACTGAATTTTGATATTAGTCCCTACGTTTGTAAAATAAACAATTAAAATTCAATAACAATTTTCTGATTTCCTTTCTTGCAAACAAACGGACGTATTTTTTAAATGAAATAAATTAACAAAGTTCTGTTACAGAGAAAAATTTCCTAATACAGTCTAAAGAATGTGTGTTCTAAATTGCATGCATGTATCTTTAATAGTTCAGAAATTATATCCATTTTTGTCTGGCAATGTAGCAAAAGAGTGAAGTTACTGGAAACCGATAAAGGTGGGCATGTGATTTAAAAATCCATATCGCAGGAAGTTTAAAAAATGACGCCTCAACTTCCGATAAGGGCACAAATACCTACAAAATGTTATGCAATGCATTCCACACATATGAAAGGGTATTTTAAAGATTTTTTTTTTTTTTTGAAAATTTAATTTACCGGAAACAACAATAAAAGTGGGCGAGTGATTTAAAAATCCATAACGCAGGAAGTTTAAAAATGGCCACTCAACATTCGATAAGGGCACAAATACCCACAAAATGTCATGTTATGCATTCCACACATATCACAGATTATTTTAAAGAATTTCTCTAATATTGACTCATTTTTCACCAAAAAATACCATCCTCTCCCTTTAACATAGTGGCTGCTCCTGGATTTTTTCTTAAGAGGAGGAGAGAAGTTAACAGGACAAAATGATACCTTCTTGAATGAAACATCCTAAAAATTAGCTTACATGCATACATGTTGGGGATGGCCTTCCCTTTTGTATAGCAATAATCTGTTCTTGTAAACTGAGTTTCCTAAATTGTCCAAAATACTGTATAATATATTTCCACTTCCATTCATTGTTGAATAATTGCACAGATTCACAATTACAAGGAAATTCACAACTTCGCAACATATTTCGCTCACACTACAGCATCACACGAGTTGGAAGAGACTAGCTACTAACACGTAACCGGAACCGTTTTACGAAAATGGGAATGAGATACTCTGTTAGGAAAGCGAGAAAACTCCACCCACTCACGTGGTCTGTGTTGCCACATGTACATTTTACAAGTTCAGTGTCACATCCTTTTGAAGAATGTCAGTTCTTGTAAAGTCATACTACCATTGTTGTTCAAAGCTGCCGGTGGCCGATTAATTTTTTTATGTTAAAAATAATATAGTTTAGAGTACTTTCAGTTTCAAATATATTTGTACAAAACTGACAACTTGACTGTTGCCCTGTCTAGTAGACAATGAATGGAAGTGAATTTCAGGGGCCAAAAAGATCTACGATATTAACGTAGAACTACTTCCTCTTTGTTCAATATAAACCCGACTTTAACTTTCAAATATTCTCGAAAGTTTCAAACCATGTATAGTAGCCTATATAAAATGTAATGAATAATATATTTTGATTTATAATTTTAAAAAAAAGTTTATATGGTGTCTTTTATAGCTTTGCGTTGAAAATGTTTTTATTGTGCCACCTCCTACATGTGTTATAGTCTGGTTGAAAGCAACATCGCTAGATAGCAGCTGTAGCAAGCTTGCTGCACGACCAGTCGGTTTCTGTCTGCTACACTATTTCCCGCCCATGCGCTGATTCAGAAGAGGATCTGGTCCCTATCCGTTCATTTACTTTCTTCAAAACTCTGCTTCTTTCTCTGGCCGCTAGTGCGCTGTTGTGTATTTGTGTTAACTGCAGTAAAGGAGGAAAGGATTGACTCTCCTCCTCACAAACAATCTCGCATCCTTCTCATAGTTCTCTAGCAGCACATGTGCGCGCGTCGTTTAAAAATCGATCAACCGAGGTTTTCTTATAGCTGTGAAGGTAAAAATTATCGAATCTTCCTCGAATTTCAAGGCACATATTTTATTTTATATTTATTTTCCAAACAAGAAAAATGTGAGGAGGACGTTCCTCCCTTCCCTCCCCGAGGAACCACCACTGCTTTACCACTACTGTATCTTATTTCATATTCATGCAAAGGGTTGGCGGTTTACGACCGAAAACATTGCTTTTAGGCTCGGAATAATCGGTATATTGTTTTAACAACACGCACAAGCAGAGTTAGGTTAAGTAGTTTTGGAATGAGGTGAGATTTTTATTGGTTGATGGAATTTAATTAAATTGAATTTTGAAAGTGGACATCACGACCCAGCACGCCACCCGATGTAACCTTTCAAGCTTTATTGCGTTAACTCTAAATCTAGGCGCAATCTCGAACCCACGTCGGCTGACTATATTTAGGTTCGCTGCTAATCTGGCTTTCAACTCATCCATAGGCCAGCCCCCCCCCGTTCGTCATTAGTCTACGTTCGGGGAATGCTATAGAATGATGACGGAATAAAAATGTGTTGACGGAATGATGTCGATTACTAATATGGGGAAAACGAAGAGCCCCGAGAAAAAAATCCAAATGCAATATTTTGTATTTACCAATGGAACATTGGAAACATCACCGTGACATGAATCAGAAACCTCATGAGTGACAGATTGAAGGTCTGAGTTCTGACGTCTGAGTTCTGAAAGGGCCCATAGTCCATGTGATCGTATTGCTCGACATTGATCTCTTTCGGCACTGTGCATTTAAAAGGTACTGTTTATGTTCCCTTTTCTTCATTATCAATACTAAATATAATAGTCAGCTTCGTCAACCGCAGTGGAGTAACGGTTACAATACGTAACCGTGAAACGAGAAGGTCTAGGTTCAGAACTTCCTTGGGGGAAGTTATATGTTCCGGGGTTTTAAGAGGTTTCTTCTCCTCAACGAAATGAAGCAGAATTGCTGGATAACTTTCAGCATTGACCTCAGACTACTTTCGCTTCTTTAAACTCAACAAAATGTATTATCTTTCAACAGTTTCTGGTCGAGCGAGGATGCAACAGGATGTAATACCGTGAATTGCATAGAGATGACATAGATCTGTGGAGGCTACAACATTGAGTGATTACATGAGGGTTGGTTCCGGAATTGATCCTTGGACTTAGGCCGTTTAAACTCATTGGAAGAATTATGTGTGATCATTGTTGAAGTCCGACGGATGACTCTGGTGGCATTCGTGAATCCGACGCTGACAGGTGAACTATTCTTTCTAGGCCGTGCAAGTAATGTTCCGTCATCCACTGATGAGTCGAAATCCAGAGCACCAAGCCCTTAGGCGGTCAGGTGGGCAGGAATCGGGCATGCCCTGGGCTAGTTGGTCGAGTACTGGGCAGTTGTTACTCTTAATTTGAGGCAAGAGGAATTCAGTGGCGGCCATTCAGTTGCTAATCTCCTAGTGCAATGGTTATCAACCCAGTGGTTCATGGATCCCTTGGAGATTCGTGGATGGACTTCAAGAGGTTCGTGGAAGTCACATAAAATTTAACATGCATATCCAGTATATTATTTTAACGTAAAAAGCAGAAGCGTATTAAAAAGTGTTTGTCACTTTTTTTTTACATTTTTCTAGGAAGGGGTCCATAACTTTCGGTACATTTTAAAAGCGGCCCTTGACTCACAAAATGTTTAGAACCCCTATCCTAGTGGGATTAACAAGAATATTTTATCACTTTATTTCAATATGTCTATTCGAATTAGAGAGTTCTATTTATAACATATTTTCACCATTAACAGAAGAAAATATTTTGCTTTATGCATTTCAGTTTATGATTTGTTATAATAATATTTAATTGCATCATTTCCATTTGTCTTTTCAAATTAGAGAGTTGTTTCACTGTATACTCGTATTTACGTTATGTACAAAACGAAATATTATCATTATGATTTTCATTTAAGTATTTTCTTCATTCTTTTTCTCCAATGATCAGGGAAATGTCTAGAAAAATACTATAATTTCCTAAATCAATTTATCTCATTTACGACAGATTGCTTTAAATTTTCTATTACATGCATACGCTCATCTCCAACAGTATCATTATATGTTTGAGCATGCTTGATGACTAAACGTTATATTTGTTCCCTATAACAAAATGTCCACATACAAAGCGTTTGGCACGTTCGCCAGTTCAAACAAAAAGGGTCACTTCAAATGTAGTGCCGGTATTTGTTCTGTTCTCTTTGCAAATAGCTCTCTTATTCTAACATAAAGTACTCCAATATTCAATAATTTTAATATCTATATAATTTTTCTACATTTAATTTCTACTGCAGTAACAAGTTTCTTCTTAGTTTTTAGTTATCGTCTTTATTAATCAAGTAATATTTCAGTATTTTGATTGTTTTGTAATTGTAAATTTAATATTAATTGAAATTTTAATT
The DNA here is from genome assembly GCF_040183065.1 of Periplaneta americana. NCBI lineage: Eukaryota > Metazoa > Arthropoda > Insecta > Blattodea > Blattidae > Periplaneta > Periplaneta americana. Next base: position 135,860,341 of record NC_091126.1, read on the forward strand.
TTATTCTTGATATTTTAGTTGTAATACCCCCGTAGAGGGGAAGAGGGCCTTATCTCTACCAGGTTAAATAAATACTGAAAACTAAATACTGTATAGGCTACAGTATCAGTAGACTTATCCCTCTTGGAAAGGAATGGAATTTACGGGAGGGGCTCTCTATGGCCCAGCACTGCGACCTGTTGCGAACTATTGCGCTAACCCTCAAGCTAGGCGCATTCCCAAACCCACACTGGCTGACTATACTAAGGTTCGCTGCGTACCCAGGTTTGAAGCAGGCAACCCTCCTCGTCCCTAGACCAGCCTCCTCCGTGCGTTGCCAGACGGCGATCGGGGAATGCTGTTGAATGATGAAATGGAGAAATGTTGACGGAATGATATAGATGCCTAAAATGAGGAAAACGGCAGAACTCCTAGAAAACCCCCAACTGCGACCTTGTTCGCTAATAAATAATCCCGGACCTAACCGGGACTCCAACCCCCTGCCTGCCATGTTACAAATCGCCAGCGATGTTACTGCTTGGTTACGACAGGTCTGAGTGCGCGACAGTGTCTATTTACATGTACAGTAGGTTTACTGCGCACGCGTCACTTACACCGGGCGCCAGTAGACTGTATGCAAGCCGTGAGCACGTCATCCTTAGAGCCTACATGAGTATTGGAAACCCGTACAATCCCCAGACATCAACCCAGATTTTTTTTTACTCTTAGTGAATATAAGTGAAATGAGGAGTAAGTGGAAAGAGGAAAACGGTATTACACCGAGAAGAATACTCTGGAACGTCTGCTTTGTAACTCAAAAAATTCACCCAGACGTGAGAGGGGATTGAACCCGGGCAGCCTGAATAGAAGGCCAGCGCGCTTGCACAGACGCAGCGAGGCTAAAACACTCCCAGAGGGACGAAGAGGAATTTACAGAGGACTTCGTCGGACTGGGTGTTTTGTGATTGAATCGATAGTTGTCACCAAACAGTGAGTCACGATACTTAAAGAAATGCAGTCCTGGTGAGTTAAAACAAGCATTGCTATCTAAGGAGGTCAGTGCTATAAACATCAAGCTGCAGTGCAAGTCTTCGGGCTCTCCTATGTAAGATACAAAGAAATGGTCAACTTCTAGGTTCAGATTCAGAAAACGCCAACCCTAATCATTTATACACATTACCCTAATTCCAACTACTTTCGTGAGTATTTTGTGCAGAACCTTAACGACAATGCAAGAGGACGATATAAGAATAGACATAATTTGAAGGTACGCTATCGCGTGTCGTTGCAAAGAAAATTGTAGCTGAAAGAAAGTCTCTTTGTGAGCGCCAAGCCTGTTGGCCACTTCTCTCACTCAGATTTTCCCCGCTCCCTTGGAGGAAACTGAAGAGAATTTGAAGGGGAAATATCGTAAATGGACATAACCTAATAGTAAAAACATGAGGGGAAGAATTGTAAAACCTCAAAATGACGATGAAAGAAGTGGAAATGGGATGAGAAACAATTAAAAATTACTCGAGCTCGTGCGGTTGCAAATGAATTTGGGGCTGAGGGCAAGTCTCTATGCCAGCCCCAAACCTGTTAACCCAGACCTGCAGAATTGTAGCTCCTCACAGCGACTGCCTTCTGATCTCTTCTACCCCACCCACCTTTTCTACCAGTGTGGTCATGGCATTCTAATTGCGCTCAGCTATATCAACATTCATGCCAGCGGCGGCAGGTACACAATACGCGTATTGTAGTTTGAAGAGAAGTGAAACATGACAAAATCTTTACCCGTGAAGAAATACTATTTCCAATGGAAATGGGAATATGATTATTTTGTTGTTGAAGAATACGAAAAAATTATTTGTTTACTGTGTCCCATCCAAATTGTTTCTACTTGTCATTTTAATATTAAACGACATTTAAACGAAGTCCATATTAATAATTATGGAATAGACAAACTTTCGGGATAAGTTCATTATTATGAACTGTACATTGATACTTACTTTCTTATGGCTTTTAAGGAACCTGGAGGTTCATTGTCGACCTCACATAAGCCCGCCATCGTTCTCTATCCTGAGCAGAGTTATCCAGTCTCTACCATCATATCCCACCTCCCTTAAAACGATTTTTATATTATCCTTCCTTCTACATTTCGGCCTCCCCAAAGGTCTTCCTCCTGTCTCAGAACTAACAATCTATATCCATTCTGGATTCCCCTATATGTGCTACATGCCCTGTCTATCTCAACTGTCTGGATTTAATATTCCTAATTATTATGTCAGATGTAGACTACAATGCGTGCAGTTTTGCGTTCTGTAACTTTCTCCATTCTCCTGTAGACTAACTTAATCCAGCTTAACTCCAAATATTTTCCTATGCACCTCATTCTCAGACATCCTTAACCTCTGTTCCTCTCTCAAAGTTAGAGTCCAAGTTTCACAACCATACAGAAAAACCGGTAATATAACTATTTTACAAATTCTAACTTTCAGCTTTTTTGAGAGCAGACTGAATGACAGAAACTTCTCATCCGAATAATAACAGGCATTTTCCATATTTTTTCTGCGTTTAATTTCGTCCCGAGTATCGTTTATATTTGTTACTTTTTCTGCAAGATATTTGAATTTTTCCACCTCTTCAAAGGATAAATTTACAATTTCTATATTTCCGTTTCGTACATTCTGGTCGCGAGACATCATCATTTACTTTATATTTTCGTGATGTACTTCCAAACCTATCTCTTGTATATTATTTATTTATATACTGTTAAATTAAGGACATCACTAGTTGTGTTAATTTTGTATTGAAATGAACAGTGACATATATATTAACTTTCAAGGTTCATTACTTAAATGCTACAAATTTATGTTTCCGTAGGTGATGATAAGAGGAAAGTTTTGGAAAATCTAAAGCAGGCTAGTTGCAAAGAAATCTAAGAGAATCTACTGACAGAAAAACCTAGTATAATCGTAAACCTTGAAACGACATAACGCATTATAAATACAATGACTTTATTACAATATTTTTTTTTTAATTACAATGCCGTCACTGATAGACCTTCCCACATGAAAAGAATGTCAGCAACTCTACGTAAAGTCAGTCATCCCCAATAGAAGTGGAGTGACACTAACGTCGTATTTCCCCTACTTACAGGTTCTGCAGCCCTGTGTTAACCATTTAACTTATTCTGATTTTCGCCGTTACGTTTCAAGGAATACCACGGAATTTTGAAGAGAAAAGGCAGAAGTTGAACGTAACCTAATAGCTACCACGAGTTTGGGAAGAATTGGAGATCCTCACAAATGACAAAGAATGGCAATGAAAGGAGGAGAAATCAGACGAGAAACAATAAAATAGTACGCTCTCGTGCGTCTTTCCAAAGAAAATTTTGGTGAGAGGAAGTACGAAAATTTTTTACACTTCTGTTTGCATGCTACTATGAATAACATCAAAATAAACCTTTCATGGATAAACGTTACAAATGTTCTTTCTTTAGTTCCAACATAGACGTTTAACGTAAAAAATATAAAGGCGGACGAACATAAAGGAATCCCATTTGGTCTGATTGGTTGGTTTCTCCCGAGGTTTCCCCCAGCCGTGAGGCGATGCCAAGTGGTCTATGGCGAGTCTTCGACCTCACCTCACTTCATCCCTATTTGGTCTGATTACCTGGTTGGGGTTTTCCGAGGTTTTCCCCAACCATAAAGCAAATTCCAGGTAATCTGTTGGCTAATCCTCGGCCTCATCTCACTACATCTCGCCAAAAGATTGTAAAAAAATGGTAATTGTAATCTTGTAAAATTTTGGCACGTTCCACATTTTAAAGCTTCATTGCTAATGAAAGATCTATGGAGTACAATAAATGAAATGAAAAAATGAAATGAAATCAATAGTGTTGCTAAAATAAAGACATGATTTCTGCGATCTGAGTGTCTGGCTTTTATCTCTCAAAGCTGCCTGGCAACCTATTACGTAATGAATTCCCATGCAAGGAAATCCCACTCCAGCACCTACCTAACAAAAATCTGTTGGTGGGCGCTGAATGGTCACACGCCAGCGTATGGAGAGGTCTGTTCGCACTTCCCTATGCAAACCGGTTCCACTCCACCCTCTACCTCTTATTTTCATGGGGACGGACTCTCCACACTACCTTCTTATAAGCCAGTGCTGTAGTTGGAAACAAATTTTAGGGGGTACTGTTCAAATCTCCTTAGTCAGACTAGATTCTATATGGACTCTTACTGCACTTCTTTTGCAAAGTTACTTCTTCGTCATGCATCCGCTTCTGCAGGCCTCCTTCCATTTCGCATCCACAATTGCATATAAGGCAAGAAATTAAACGCTGACACTGGTGACCCAACACTTTTAGGAACAAAAACCTAGGAATTATTTTATTGGAAGAGTATTTCTTTTCTTAGTGCAGATATCGTTATTATAGTAATGCTCATTCACATTCTTTAGTTGAAATTGGAATAGAATCTATAACATGTAACTGGACTCAAGATTCATGAACGCACGAAAAGTAACAATTTTTCCCTCCTCAGAAAACTGTTAGCATTACGCCTGAGCGAGTTTTAAAATTAGAGAATCAATGCAGCAGAATTCTTGAGGCGCCACATCATAGATTTAGTGTTATGCGAAGGCATCTACGCAATTTTGAAATTAGCAAATCAGTGTACCAGATTTCTTGAGGCGTTATGCAAGCTTGAAACTAACAAGTCACAACTACTCCTGCAGTGCCAGACCATGGTTTTCGATAATACAACGAATGGACAAGCGTTTAAGGAAAGAATATGAGATGCCAGCCGCTACTTTCATGCCAGATATCAAAATAAAAATGTTTCTCAAATAGCTAACATACTCCATTTCAAGGTATATTAAAGACTATTTCAACATAGTTAGCATGTTTTGGAATCTATATTTTTTGTGGTAGGGTAACAGTGAATTTTGATTTTCGACGGTACGAGGTACCGGCCCAACTACAGCGCTGCATAAGACAGTGGAACATGTCTACTGGAATTGGTCTGCATAGGAATGTTCTGTATATTAAAGAGCAATGGAAAACTCTTGAAGCTTTTAGATACTCAATCGAATCAGGAATTTGCAAAATGGACCAAGTCCATATATATATTTTTTTTTTGCAAATTGAGTTTATACCCGTTTCTGGCTCTCCATACACTCTTCTTACATTTCAGCATTAAAAGGAACCAAGTTCTATAGAATGTACATATTTAAATTCTGTATCAACATGTTTGGACTGTTACACATCCAGATCCATACAAAAAGGTTTTGTGTTGTTTTCTTAAAATTTACCTTTTCGGACTTTGTCCCTTTTGCAAATTCCTGATTAAATTCATGAAACAATAAAGAGCAGTCTTTATGCATGTGTAAAAGGAAGGTAATTATTGCTTGATAAAGATGGATTAAATTTTATCACATATTTTCTAGAGATACTTCATAGCACTAAGTGAACTCTCCAAGTCTCAAAGTAACATTTTCCGACAATGCTATGCTATTCAGAAAAAAAAAATCCCTACTGTTGCTCTAAACTAGGCCACTCACTGATTTTCCATCTATAATGTAATCTGGTCTACTTATATAATCTAGGAAAGCGGCGTCGTGAAGACATAAACGGTGCAAGTAAGTACAACCCTCATTTTCTTGGTCGTGGTTTGTAATACAAAGAGAGAAGTCAACTGTATCAGCCTTTTTCTTATCGTGGCATCATTACGACCATACTGGTAGTATTCTGAGTACGAGACTAGCGGACAAGGATTGTAATCTCAAAACAGCAGTGAGTCTAGGTTATAGCAATCGGAGAAGTTCGGTAGAGTGGAACACACTACCAATAAAAAGCAAGGAATCTTGTTGTATCAGGCATTTCAGCCAGAAGTCTGGATAATACAAACGCACAGTTAGAAAGGTTATTGAAATCAAAGTTGTCGGAATGTAACATAAGGGTTAGTGTTTTACATTACGTAAGTCAGGAAGAAGATTTAGTAGGCACTTTAGAACAGACAAAAGGTTTACAGAGAACCCTTAAGTGCAACTTATGTGTATTATTAGACAGATTGTCACCATACACAAAAATGCAGAAATACCCATACTTAAGTGTAAACAATTTTATTATGAGTTTTTCAGGTACAGAAGAGAAACAAGAGTGAAAAATAAATGCTGTGAACTCAAGAACAAAGAAAAATAAGGATAAAAGAAAAGGACAAAAAATAAACGAAGAGGAGGAATGCATTGAGAAAAAAGGAAAAGAAAATAACATAAGACAAAAAGAGGAGGGAAGTGCAGAGAAGAGAAAAAGAGGAGAGGAAGGCAGAAAAGGGAAATATGGAGGGAAAATAGGAGAGAGAAATTGTGGGAAAACAAAGAGAAAAAGAGGAGAGGAGGACAGAAAAGAGAAAATATGTAGGAAAATAGGAGAGAGAAAATATGGGAAAAACAAGGAAGAGAAAGAGAGGAAAGGAGGACAGGAAAGCGAAAATATGGAGGGAAAATAGGAGAGAGAAAATGAAGGAAAAGCAAAGAAGAGAAAAAGAGGAGAGGACAGAAAAGAGAAAATATATAGGGAAATAGGAGAGAGAAAATATGGGGAAAACAAAGAAGAGAAAAAGAGGAGATCAGAATAGAGAAAACATGGAGGGAAAATAGGAGATAGAAAATGTGGGAAAAACAAAGAAGAGAAAAAGAGGAGAGGAGGACAGAAAAGAGAAAATATAGAGGGAAAAAAGGAGAGAGAAAATGTGGGGAAAAACAAAGAAGAGAAAAAAAGATCAGAAAGGAGAAAACATGGAGGGAAAATAGGAGATAGAAAATATGGGGAAAACAAAGAAGAGAAAAAGAAGAGAGGAGGACACGAAAGAGAAAATATGTAGGAAAATGGGAGAGAGAAAATGTGGGGAAAAACAAAGAAGAGAAAAAGAGGAGATCAGAAAAGAGAAAACATGGAGGGAAAATAGGAGATAGAAAATGTGGGAAAAACAAAGAAGAGAAAAAGAGGAGAGGAGGGCAGAAAAGAGAAAAATATAGAGGGTAAATAGGAGACAGAAAATGTGGGAAAAACAAAGACGAGACAAAAAGGAGGGATAACAGAGAAGAGAAGAAGAGAAGGGAAATCTGGAAAGAGCAAAAGATCAGGGAAAATAGGAAAGAGAAGAAAGGAGAGAAACAGAGAAGAGGAGAAACAACAAAGGAAAGGGAAAGAGTGAAACAGAAAGGAAAAATGAGAAGGGGAAAACAGAGAAGAGAAAAGAATAAAACCGAGAAGAGAAGAAGGCGAGGAAAATATAATAATTTGAAATTTATCCTTCGAAGAGGTGGAAAAATTCAAATATCTTGCAGCACATAGGAAAGAATAAACAGGAGGTGAAAACAGAGAAGAGAAAAAAAAAGAAAACCGAGAGGAGAAGACGAGAGAAGAACACAGGAGAAAGGGGGAGGGAAGGCGGAGAAGAGAAAAGAGAGGAAGGAAAATTGGGAAGGGAAAAAGAGAAGGGCAAACAAAAAGAAGAGAAAAAGGAGAGAGGAAACAGAGGAGATGAATCCGAGAAAAAAAGAAAATTGGGTAAGCAAAGAATAGAAAAAGGGAGGAAAACAGAGAAGAGTAAGAGAAGAGGAGAGATAGATTAAGAGGAAAATAAAGGAGGAAAGCTGAGAAGAGGAAAGAGGAGGGAAAACAGAGAAGAGAAAGAGGGGCGGGAATACTAGGAAAAGAAAAATGGAGGGGAAAACTTGGAAGAGAAAAAGAGGACGGAAAAAAGGCAAGGAAAAAAATGTATGGAACGCAGAGAAGTGAAAGATCGGAGGGAAAAAAGAAAAAAGAGAAGGGGTGGGAACACTTCGGAGAAAGAAAAGAGTAAAGGTTAAATGGAAAAGAAAAAGGTGAACGAAAACAGAGAAGAGAAGAAGAGGGAACAGGGAAGAGAAGAAGAGGGAAAACTAAGGAGATCGATGTGGAGGGAAATATAAATGTGTTACGAGCATACGAGATATGAACCAGGAAGATATAAAATAGAGGAAGATAGAAAGACCTTGAAGAGGAGGAGAAGTGAGGGTTTAGAACGAAGAGTACATATGAGCAAAATATTTTTTTGTGTATCATAGCCAGTATCTTCTGGCTTCTTAAATACAATATAAATTTATTGTTACTTGTGGATGTTTATCGTTCGCACAGACGTTATACCTCTCTTCATACATACTTCACCACAAATTTTAACATGAAATAAAACTATTTATAAATGATTAGTAGTTATATTCTGAAATGAAAGGACAGTTGGAAGAAGAACAGTTTGGTTTCAGGAAGGGAGCCACAGGCGTGGCTCAGTCGGTTAAGGCGCTTGCCTGCCGGTCTGAAGTTGCGTTCGGGCGCGGGTTCGATCCCCGCTTGGGCTGATTACCTGGTTGGGTTTTTTCCGAGGTTTTCCCCAACCGTAATGTGAATGCAAGGTAATCTATGGCGAATCCTCGGCCTCATCTCGCCAAATATCATCTCGCGATCACCAATCTCATCGACGCTAAATAACCTAGTAGTTGATACAGCGTCGTTAAATAACCAACTAAAATTTAAAAAATATTCAGGAAGGGAAATGATACGAAAGATGCAATTGGACTAGTACGAACAATCGGCGAAAGATACCAAGAGAAGAATAAAGAAATGTATATGATATTTATGGACCTAGAAATGCGTTTCACAGAGTAGAATGGAATAAGCTGATGGAGATCCTAAAGGAAAATGGTGTGGATTGGAAAGAGAGGATGCTTTTCATTAACCTTTACGTGAAACAACGAGTCAAAGTCAGAACAGGAGAAGAAATGTTAGAAGAAAGCGACATAGGAAGAGGAGTACGTTAAGGATACCCTTTATCACTTACCCTGCTCAACATCTACTTGGAGGACTTAGTGAAGAACTGTTTTCAGAACATGGGAGGAGTCATAGTAGGAGGAAAAAGAATAAAGTGCATATGATTTGCTGATCATATGGCGTTGTTAGCGGAAGAGGAGATGATACTAAGGGATATGCTACTGGAGCTAAATTACACATGTGAGCAGTATGGGATGAAGATAAATTAAAAAAAGACGAAGACCATGGTCATAGGAAGAAAAGTAAAGAAGGTAAACTTGCGACTTTTAAATGTAGGTAATATAGCAATTGAACAGCTTCAAATACTTGGAGTGTACAATAAGCATAACATGAGCTATTGTTAAAAAGAGAATAGCAATAGCGAAGGAAGCTTTCAATAGAAAATGTAATCTTCTGCGGACCTCTGGATAAAGATCTAAAGAAGCGACTAGTGAAGTGCTGTGTGTGGAGTGTAGCATTGTGTGGGGCAGAAACATCGACATTACAACAAAGTGAAGAGAAGCGACTAAAAGCATTTGAAATGAGGATATAGAGAAGGATGGAGTGTGTGAAATGGACAGACAGAATAAGAAACGAAGCTTTGTTGGAAAGAGTGGGTGAAGAGAGAAAAATGCTGAAACTGATCAGGAAGACGAAAATGAATTGGCTCGGTCACTGGTAGAGAGGAAACTGTCTTATGAAGAATGCACTGGTAGGAATGGTGAATGGAAGAAGAGTTCGGTGCAGAAGAAGATATCAGATGACAGACGACATTAAGATAGATGGATCGTAAGCAGAGACTAAGAGGAAGGCAGAAAATAGGAAAGACTGGAGAAAGCTGGGTTTGCAGTGAAAGACCTGTCATTGGGCAAAACACTATGAATGAATGAATGTAGTAATTATCAGATAGTTTTAATTTCTGGACACTGCCACAGAAGCAGAACCATATGACATACGAATTCAGTAATGTCAGAATAGGTTATCCGAAAGGGATCCGCTCTTAGTTCGTATAAACGGGCCTATTATGTGTGTTTGTATTTATATTCCCTTCCATCACACGAAGACTTGAATTCGATTTCACTGTGGGCACACAAATTTGGATCAAGATTAAATCCAGAGAAATCGCAAGCAATCGTAATGGGACATAATCGTCTACGAAGCACTCTTGATAATGGTACTACACCGCATATAATATTGAATGGGATTATTGTTAAATACAGTGAAACAGTTAAAAATCTTGGCATTTTTATGGATAGCGATCTAAATTCGAACACTCGAGTAACACACACTTGCAAAAAAATATTTTCTCAACTTCACTCCTTGTTTCATATGAAAGAATTTCTACCACTTAGTCTAAAAAAGAATCTTATTCAGACGCTTGTAATGCCCCATTTTGATTATTGCGATTCCTTACTAACTAATGTAAGTTCACTCTTAGCTGAGAGACTACAACGTGTTCATAATGTGTGCATACGATTTATCTGCAAATTTGACCATATAACTTCCTCCCTCCAGTTACTTTCATAGGTGCGTCTGAAGAACAATGCATTCACTGTCTCTTCTGTTTAGAATCTTAAATAAATAAATAAATAAATATATATAAAGAAATAAATAAATAAGTAAATAAATAAATAAAAGTAATAAATAAATAAATAAATATACTCACTAACTCAGTGCTGTTTACTATACGCGTCCTTGGTTCTGTGTGAAGAATAGTTGGAACTTCATTAATAGAAGGGGTGGGAGTGAAGTACATTCAAAAACTCAGGTACAATAAAAATTGAAGTAAAAATAAAATGATGTCCCTGTATTATATTACTATGGAATTTAAATGAATATTCCTTCTTCACTCTCTATTATGTTATTAAGATTTGAAACACAAGAGCAATATTAAGAAATCAGTGTTAGTACTTTTGTTTTACAGACAATATAGAAAATATTAAACAGAAAGAAGCCATATAAAAATAACGACATAAAATTTCACGTTCCGTTTGAAGTTTGTGCACCACTGTTTTCTTAATCCAACAGGTTGCTTATTCATATACATAACCCTTCCTCTTTCCATACTTAGCGCTTGCTGCCCGCGCACGACGTCAAGGTCAGAAAAATGCGCTTGCTTTGACATCACTGAGATAGAGACATACAGAGAGAGACAGAGAAACAGGCGGACAGACGGAAATAGATGGACTTAATGCCAAAAGCTACGTTATTCTCTTGATGAACGCAGAATTTCGGTAAATGTCGCCAAATCTACACGTTGCAGTGTCACATTACATTCTCTTTAATTTTCGTACAATGGGAACGTAAAAAACGTGTGCTTTGAGTGTGTCGGAGAGACGAGCGATTGGTGCATCCAGTCTGATAAGGCGTTGTCTTCTTTGCATCCAACCGACTGTGAGTTCCGGGGAGTCGGAAGAGCGAACAGGTCGATTCCGCATGAGTGAACGTGATCAATTATTTACCCAACATCGATTAAACTCCGTTCGCTGCAACAGCTCCAACTGTACCTATTGTAATTTCCACAGCGATACAAAAAGAGACAATATTTGTATTGCAAATATGAATTGCTACACTCAATGAGTGTTTTTTTTTTCGACCGAAATAATGTTTTGCTATTTTAATAAAATACAGTTTTGCGTACATTTTAGCGCTTATTCGAACCGCATGAATCCAATAAAGCGATATTGTTTTCTTTCTTTCAGTATATTACGTTTCATTCGTGATCAATGCATTCATACCAGCTAAACAAAAATCCAATATAATCATAATAATTTTTCAGCTGCGGGTTTTACTCATTTAAAAACGTACGTTGTTACTTAAGTGTTTGGTACAGTTTACAGCAGAAAAATTTTGAAAATATTCAACATTTTTTTCCTCCATTACTGTATCCTGTACAATAAAGAAAATTAGTATGTGTAAAACACTGTCCTTCTGCTATATGAAAAAAATATTATTACGATTGAAAAAAATTATTTACATTTTTTTTTTTTCAAAATTCAGTTCACTGTGTAGTGATGAGGCGTTTCACACATAACTCTAAAACTATCTAACAATCCGTGATTAAATTTTTTGTGTGTATTTATGCATGTCATATCTACAATATGATGCAAGATCACTTCTCTACTTTTGATAGATTGCCTATCTATACTAATAATAAATCTGTAGCCGAAATTTTTCTGGTAATTTTCGATTTTCCAAAAATAATTGGTCCTAACATATATAATTAACCGCCCTGAAACCGAAAATCGCTTTTTTGAAATTTTTGTTTGTATGTCTGTCTGTCTGTCTGTCTGTCTGGATGTTTGTTACCTTTTCACGTGATAATGTCTGAACCGATTTATATGAAAATCGGAATATAAATTAAGTTCGTTGTAACTTAGAATTTAGGCTATATGACATTCAAAATATTTTATTTAAAAGGGGGTTATAAGGGGGCTTGAATTAAATAAATAGAAATATTTCCCTTATTATCAATTCTCATGAAAAATATTACATAACAAAAGTTTCTTCAAAAATAATTTCCGATAAGTTTTATTCCATGTAAAATTTTGATAGGACTGATATTTAATTACATAAATGAGTTTCAAAATTACAATAACGCCATCTAAGGCGGTGTAATGAAATAAAAAACAAATGACTTCGTCTATAAGGGACCTTGGACAATAACAATCGAAAGCTATGAAACATAGCCTACAGAGAATGTTTCTGTGTTTGTATGAAGTAATATCAGAAGCTAAATTAACCGATTTGTATAATTAAATATTATTCACCATTGGAAAGTGTAGTTTCTCTAGATGGACATAATGCTATAATGTTATTACAGTAACTTCAGAGTGAATCGAGGACAGGTAAGATTAAAATAGCTTCTTATGCACAGAAAACTTTAGGCATTCGTTTCCTGTATTTCCTAAAATAATTTTTATGAGCAAATGAGTGGTCTCTAGATCAAAATGATCGCATTTAAATTTTTTATACAATTTAAATTAAGTAACATAATAAACGATTTATCCTTCTATCAAACACGAATGTTCCCTTGATCAAATGTCCTATTTTAATTACCTATGTAATTACTTTATATTTATTTCTAACGGGTGCAGCAGAGCGCACGGGTACGGCTAGTAAAAAATAAATTCATTTTAAAAAAGGTAAAATATCAGTATTTTCTTCTAATACAAAATTAAAAAAAAAAAATATTTATTAAGGAATTTAGTTGACAGAGCATTATATCTTAAACATGAGTTGTAGCAATAAAATGAAAGAGATAGGACATAAAAAAGTTAACAAGTATATAAGTTATGAGGGAAACACTTCATCACTGCCACCATTTTGAGTTTTGGAAAAAAAATGCAAATAATTTTTTTTTAAATCATAAAAATAGTTTCTCACATAGCAGGACAGTGTTTTACCCATACCAAATATCATTATTGTACAAGCTACAGTAATGGAGGAAACAAATATTGATATTTCCAAAAAATTCATTGCTGTTAGCTGTACCTAACCCCTTAAGAACGATTTAGTACAGTCGATCTTGATGCCTCATTTTGATTAATGTGATATTCTCTTCACTCACCTCTTTCAAATTGATTTTACGACGCTTTATTGATTGCAATATTTATCTATAGGTTTGTAATGTTGGGGACCGATTACACAAGTTGATTGCAGCATGGTACACAGGCCGGGGACGTCAGCTAGTACGAGGACAAAGACTTGGTTCTTCGATTAATTACGCGAATAACAAGGTGCACATAAACACATCTGGACAGCTCTAAAAGTAAAATACGCTACATAGCATTACAAAAATATACTTTTACCGACCTTTCGTTATGTGCAGAAGAATAATCATAGAAATATTCGTGGGTTTGAGTTTCCTCCTTTTTTTTGTGCTGCAATGTCTCTGTATATAATATCGCTTGTCACCTCGTATGTTTCTATTACACAATTTACATGTAATGTTCTCGTCATTCACATAAAAACTCACCAAATTCCGCTGCAAAAATATGCGCCTGAGAACCTTTAACCTTCGACACTATTATTTAGGAGGTACACTTTACGTATGCTAGAGTCGGGAGACTGGGGATATTTGATACACATGATATGATATTTGATGATACATGATAAATTTTGGCCCGATCGTGTTCTGTGATTCATATGTTCTAATAATCTCTTCTTGTTGATGATTTATTGTCATTTGTAGCAAGTGTGAAATTGAATAATTTGATCTAGAGCTAGAATTCCAATCCTGACCGATCAAAGTAAATATTACGTAAAATATTCCTCATTTTTTCCAATAATATTGATAAGATTTATCGATAATCATTTTGTGGGATTTCAATCTACATACCTTTAAGTAATTATGTCACCTTGATTGTTCTAATCCGTTTTCGAATAACAGTATAATATTAGTGTGTTGCACGAAGATGCATGATACAAGTGAACTGGGGATATGAGATAATTGTACAGTAGCGTGCAAATTAATCCGAACACGACATATTTTTACATTTTCTGTCATTGTTGGCCTCACAGCTGCTCATACCGCTTTAATTGACATCTATAGTACGTGTAATTCCATTGCTGAAGGTCTGTCGTTATTATTTTCTTATAATATGTGACATTTGGCCTGTCGTTTTGTACTTATAAGCATTTTAGTTGTGTTGAAGACTTAATACTGCAATCCTGTGTATACTCTGTCGTCTTCACAAATATATACAACTCCACGAAAACGGTCTAAAATTATAACATTAGCAGAGCATTCTTCTATGACACAGAGGCAAATTGCTGCAGAATGTCACATCGGTTTGGCTACTGTTAATTCGATCATAAAACGATACAGGGAGACTGGATTCATCACACCCCAGAAAAAAGGAAACTGTGGCCGGAAAAGGAAGACTTCACCTGCAGATGATCGTTTAATTGTCAGGAAAAGTAAATTAAATCCTAGACTAACTGCTGTCGACTTAACCCGCGAGTTAATGGCTACCACTGGGGCGAATATTCACGTCACAAGAGTGCGGCGTAGGCTTTTGGAAGCTGGACGAAGGGCTCGTAAGCATATTAAGAAGCAACTATTCCCGGTCGGGACAAGTTACCTGGTTGAGGTTTTTCCGGGTTTTCCCTCAACCCTATATGAGCAAATGCTGGGTAACTTTCGGTGATGGACCCCGGATTCATTTCACCGGCATTATCACCTTCATCTCATTCAGACGCTAAATAACCTAAGCTGTTGATAAAGCGTCGTAAAATAACCTACTAAAAAAAAAGAAGCAACTGCTAACCCCTGTTATGTGCAAAAAACGCTTAATGTGGGCAAAATTACATCAACACTGGACAGTGAATGACTGGAAGAATGTACTTTTTTCCGATGAGTCTCATTTCGAGGTCCACGGCCACCGTGTTTCTTACGTACGGAAAGGATCCGAAAAAGTAACAGCAGCTCATCTCCAACAAGCACCCAAGTACCCCCTAAAGCAATGTTTTGGGGTTGTTTTACACATGAAGGGCCTGGAATATTAATACCTATCAAGGGAATGATGAATTCTGACAAATATATTCACTTATTGGAAGCCAGAATCGTACCCAAGCTGCAAAAATCATTTCCGGATGGCAGAGGTGTGTTGCAACAAGACCTGGCACCATGCCATACGTCTCGAAAAACTGCAGAATTCTTCAACAAGAAGAATATTCAGGCACTCCCCTGGCCAGACAACTCACCCGACATCAACCCCATTGAGAACTTGCGGTCAATTTGCAAAAGAAGAATTCAAAAAATGGATTGTTCTACGAAGGAGAAGATGATTTCTGCCCTCATTGGTGTATGGTTTCGCGATGAAGAAATGAAGAATATTTGTGGGAAATTAGTGGAATCCATGCCAAATCGTCTCTGAGCTGTTATTAGGAACAAGGGAGGCCACATAGATTACTGAGGTATGTCTTAGATCCTTTTTTTCTCCCGTTTGAATGTTTTTGCATAAGTAATTACGTTGTTCGGATTAATTTGCACGCTACTGTATCTGTCGTCCCTGTATGGAAACTGCACTTGCATTCATTACCTCTCCTACAAACAGACGAAGACCATGGTAGTCGGAAGAAAAATAAATTAAGGTATACGCGGGAATACTAAATGAGGTATAGGACAAGTGGACAGCTTCAAATACTTTTGGTGTACTATAAGAAGTGGTATGAGCTGCTGCAAGGAAGTGAAGAGGAGTATAGAAATGGCAAAGGAAGCTTTTAATAGAAAAAGGAGTTTCTTTTGCGTCCCTCTGAAAAATGAAATAAGAGACTAGTGAAGTGCTTTATGTGGAGTATGGCATTGTATGGGTAGAGATATGGACATTACAAGGAAGTAAAGAGAGGCGACTAGAAGCATTTGAAATGGGGATACGAAGAAGAATGGAACGTTTGAAATAGACAGACAAAGTAAGAAATGAAGCTGTGATGGAAAGAGTGAGTGAAGAAGGAATGATGGTGAAACTGATCAGGAATAGAGAAATAAATTTGTTGGATCACTGGCTGAAATTTCCTAAAAAAAATATGACGCAAGTTCAGATGAGCTAAATGAGGTCGATAGGAGTGATGACTTTGAGGAAGAAACTTAAGAACCACTTAAAGATAAAGTGGAAGTAGGTGGTTGGATCGTAGTTTTATGCAAAGGTAAAAACACGATTGCTAGTTTTGTTGGATGCATTTTAGAGTCAGGACTTGTAGGAAAAATGGACTGTGAAATTCTCACGACATGTGGCAGAAAATTTAAATGAAGAGAAAACATGATATTTCTGCGACTGACAGTTCTCAAATTGATACTATACTTTCATAACCTACATTTATAGATAGCAAATGAACGTTTCATTTGTTTCTTTATTTTAATGAAAGTTTTGAAGGACTGTCTGTCGAATAGATGTAAGATGTTAAAATGTATTGTGATTAGGTTTAGCAAAAATGTTGTTGATGATACATTGCACAACTTTGAAACACTTTTTCAAAATGGACTATTAGCATTGTAAACCAAAACCACACTTAAATTTTAAATATAAAATAACTGTACCATATATCCCCAAGGAGTGTATCACATATCCCCGTGATAGGTAGGACTGATACACTTTACATAGAGGTAAAAATTGATTGTTTTTTGTGTTAAAAAATTTTTCAAATTACGTATTTTGTTAATGTTATCAATAATCTCTATGTAACTAAGTAGTTGTGTAAAGAAAGCTACAGGAAGCATAATATTCATTTTTAACCATGTGTATCAAACATCCCCAGTCTCCCCCACTGACTGGTGAACAAACCACTAATGTATGGAATATATAATTTGAAATAATTTCAATATTTTATTTTAATTCAAGAACTTAAATAAATTTTTCTCAGACACAATACGTCCCGCGCCGTGGCGTCGCGGTCTAAGGCATCCTGCCTAGGACTCGCGTTACGGAATGCGCGCTGGTTCGAGTTCTCATGGGGGAAGAAATTTTCTCACAAAATTTCGGCCAGTGTATGGGACCGGTGCCCACCCAGCATCACTTGGGGAGCTACGATAGGTAGCGAAATCCGGTTGCGAATGCCAGCTATAACGGCTGGGGGATCATCGTGCTAACCACACGATACCTGCATTCTGGTTGGATGATCGTTCACCTATGCTTCGACATGTGGGTGTGAGGCCAGCAGCCGGCTGGTCGGTCTAGGCCCTTCACGGGCTGTAGCGCCACGGATCATCATCATCATCATCATCATCGTCATCATCATCATCAGACACAATACAATCTACGATCATAGCAACCCAATGAAAAAGCGAATAAAAATAATTTTCGCTTTATTGTTTATACTCCTTAGTTAAGCAAAAGGAAATATATGAAAGACAAAATTATTGCAGAGTTTACGTTAAAATAAGGAAAAAGAACTCCAAAGTCCGAACAACTGCCGAGCAGCTGTAAACCACGTCGTTTCCACCACGGTAGAATCTCTTTCTGGTTTAGTGAGACTTTTGTGATTGGTCCTTTGAAGTGTCACTGACCGGAAAAATATGTTTCAAAATATCTACGGGGTTGGAAAATATATTTCTGATATGGTGGAAATCTCTTTTTCCCTTCCCCAGCGCCCCATGTCCACACTTGCAGCTATAAATCACAACCGCTACCACAGAACTTGCCGGTTTTCCCATGGCTCACGGACGCTCTGGCGATTGTTCCACTACAAACGCTATAAATTGCAGCATTATCTGTGCCAGAGACTGCATTTCCAAAGTGATAGAAAAATCATTTTTGAATGTATAGTAATCCATAGAGACCGAAAACGTATTTAATAACATTTTATCTCATGGTTAATCAAACCTATAAATCAGGTTACATGAATAGCAAGCTAAATACAGGATGTTTCATAAGCACCTTTTGCAATTCCCGCTTAGGTGTAGTATAAAATGTAATATAGCAAGCATTATATCGTATCAATTAAGAGGGGGCAAGCAGCTTTGAGTACTGAAAAATTGGTTAAATTACTATTTTATTCTCAGCAATGAATAACTCTGTTCGCCTGAAATTTTATACGCCCACTCCACTTCGATTATTGTGATTTTCTACTGACTGACCTCAATGTCAACCAGTCGCAAAAATTACAATGTGTTCATAATTCTTGTGTTCGCTTCGTCTGCGATGTCCGTCGCGCTGACCACATTACCCCAACCTTCCAAACTCTAAACTGGCTACGGCTATACAAACGTAGAAATTTTCATTCTCTTGTTCTCCTTTTCCAAGTCCTTCACAATTCTACACCTACCTACCTTGCCTCCAGTTTCAGTTACCTGTCATCATATCATAATCTCTTCACACGCACGCAAAATAGCCGAATACTAGCCATACCAACGCATAAGACATCATCGTATTCATCATCATACACAATCTCGCTCTCGCGCTTGTGGAATACCCTACCCAGTGACATCAGAGACTGTCGGGATTTAGTAGCGTTCAATAGCAAGCTTATTAAGCATTTTCTTACTGCGTAGAGTAGGTTTAATTTGTATTTAATCAATAAAAGAAATGCTTCTCTCTTCTTAACTTTTACAATAAACTGTCTAGCTTTTATTAATCACTTAATCTTTTAGTACTTTGATTTTTATTGTATCTGTAAATTTAATATTAATTGTAATTATAATTGTAATTGTATTCTTAATATTGTAGTTGTAATCCCCTGGTAGAGGAGAAGAGAAGGCCCGATGGCCTCATCTCTACCAGGTTAAATAAATAAATAATAAAAATAATAAATAATAATAACAATAATAATAATAATAATAATATATGCTATTTCTGCAATAGTAGGCCTATGATTTTTTCAGATTTAACAAAACTATTGTTGTTACAGGTAATTAGCAATGAAAAGTATCAGCTGCAATTTGTTCATTAAAAATGCCGTTTTACTAACAATTTCAGCAAATAAACTTCTTTTCTGAGTGATTCTTGCTTCTATTTATTTCTTAATGTCATATGAACAACGTCACGTACAATTTCGGAAATATTTTTAGCGAAAATATTCTTTTATTTTAATTTTTATTTAAAAAGTATTTTTTTTTTAGTTTTATTAGGATCAAATATAAAAAATGAACTACAATAATTATTAAACAAATGCTTCTAGGCAGGTTTGTTCACAAACATGAAATAAAGTAGCACGCAAAATTTCATGCGATATCTTAAAAAAATTTGTTTTCATGAACACAACTTGCAGGTGTCATTTTGTTTAGATAATAATTAACCGCAACGGTAATAATTTCACTAAACTTGAAATTAGTATACAATGCATTGAAGAAATAATGTATATTGAGATTTAGATTTCAAGGTAACGGAGATATTCATCACTGAGAAAGAAACCGAATTTGACCATATTTATTAGTCTTTCTTTTTTTAATTTATTCATTTTATGTCGCTTTAACTTAGGAAGTCATATCGGGACAATACGTAAACAATTCTTACAGTTTACATAGTGTTTATTGTATTACAATAACCATTTTAGATACATTTATAAATATTTACAGCTTTCAGAAATTTAATTAAGTTTGAACTGAATGATGGATTGTTTAGAAGTGATGATAAATCTGTTGGTATATGGAATTTATCTCGTTGAAGGTGATATAATAGACATTCAGAAATTAAATGGCGTACAGAGATCCTACTATGGTAATTGGTGCATGTTGGAGGAAGAGTTCTGTCTAGAACAGCGGTTATCAGCACAGAGCACCCTGGGGCTAAAGTCTCTTACCCGCGGAGAACACAGTGCACCATGGTGCAGTCGTAGCTGCTAGCGGGTATGCTCTCTACCTCTTCCTGCTACACGACGGGGCACACGGGACGGCTCCGCTTACCCTTTGCACATTTCAGCGAGTGCTGACGATCACTGGTCTAGAAGATAAGAATGTGTAATTTTGGTGTGGCCAACTCGCAGTCTGGTGATTATAACTTGATCTTGACGTTTAAAATTCTGTAGTGGATATTTCATTCTGGAATGCTGTACTATTTCGTGTAATTTGCTGAATGATGACTCTTTCCATGATGTTTGCCAATGGTTGTGCAGTTTTCTGGATATAATGGCGTCTGTATGTGGAATAGACGTTAAAATATGCAATGGAAGTCATGTAGCTTCTTTTGCTGCAGCATCTGCAATTCCACTACCAGAATGTCCTGATGAGAAGGGATCCATATGAGAGTTATTTTTCGTCCTTGTTTCATCAGGTCAGTGAGGAGCTGGTGTATTTCTTGAATTAGTGCGTTGGTAGAGAGTATATCTTGAAGAGCTTGTAAACTTGATTGAGAATCAGTGTGAAGAAGATAAAATTTATTAGTCTGTGTTTCCACAATATATTCTAAAGCTTTTTTGATGGCGTATAACTCACATGTGAAGACTGAATAAAGAGCTGGCAATCCATAAAACATCGTGTGAACAGGGTAAACTACTGCACATCCACATCCTTGGTTAGTCTGCGATCCATCTGTGTATATGTGACGGTAATCACGGTACTGATTCCATTGTTCTCTGCAAAATTGTTGGTACGTAATATTATTCGTTTCAGTTTTAATATGATATGTTAGATCCAGATTTATTCCAGTAGTCTTTTTGTGGATTATTTTACAACGCTTTTATTTAGCGTCGAAATGAGTCCAGATTTCAGCGCCGAAAATTACCCGGTATTTGCTCTTAATGGGTTCAGGGAAATCCACGGAAAAACCTCAACCAGGTGATTTCCCCCAACCAGGATTTGAACGCGGGCCCTCTCGTTTCACGGTCAAGCATGTTAATCGTTACTCCACAGCGGTGGACTAAATTTGAATAGTCATAGTTGTATGGCCCCATTATAGGAATTATCTTCGAAATTAGCGGAACAGTTCTAGTAAAGAGGCAAATAAAAAGAAAGGATTAAAAAAAATTGTGGAGGGTATTTGAGGAAATCCTTATCATCACGTGTAACGAATATACAGAAATTAGGATAAAGGAAATAGGATAAATAAATACAATTTATTGTAAGACTTAAATGCGCCTTATAAAAAATAAATAAGCTTTGAATAACAGTCAAACCTGTAGCAGTAGCAGTAGCAGTAGTAGTGGTAGTAGTAGTAGTAGTAGTAGTAGTAGTAGTAGTAGTAGTAGTAGTAGTAGTGCATTAAAACGTAATGTATTATTAAGAGCACTATTAAAGGATAATTTTGTCAGTTATTTAACGACGCCTTATCTTTTTACTTGGTTATTTAACGACTGTATCAACTACTCGGTTATTTAGAGTGGATGGAAATGGTGATAGCGAGATGGTATTTGGCGAGATGGACGCCCTATCAACTACTAAGTTATTTACATTTGAGTTGATGATTAGCGACATTGTATTTGGCAAGCTGAAGCCGAGAATTCGCCATGGAACAGCCTGACATTGATCTTACAGTTGAGAAAACTTCTAAAACAAACCCAAACTGGTAATCAGCTAAAGCGGGAATTGAACCCACGCTCGAGTGGAGCTATGTTACAGCAGACAACCGAGGGCGAAGGACTCTTTTTGAGTCACAGATATTTAACAAACAACTGATATGCTATATAAACACATAAGAATATACTGTACATATTGTTTTTCTTATTTATCCAACTGTAAATTTTGTATTAACTTTCTACAGTTGCGCATGTATTGTAGGCCTAAATGCTGCTGCTTCGCGTCCACATCAAGGCAAAGTTCAATCACATATTTTTTTATATATATTTCAAATCCCACACAGATTGTAATAGACTAGACTCTTCCAAGTAGGTTGATGTATAAATGCGGACTTGTCTTGTTTCTAGGAATGGATTCTTTCACATTTTTGAGGTTATTGCATACCTGTGACGTAAACATTTCCATGGCGACTGAAGTGGAATGACGTTAGTGTGTCCACCGTTGTGGAATAACTATTGGCATGTCTCACGGTGAAACGAGCGGGCCTGGGTTCATATCCTGTTTGGGGAAGTTACCTGGTTGAAGCTTTCTCCGGGGATTTCCCCGAATCCGTTAAGAGCAAATGCTGGGTAACTTTCGGCGCTGCAATATGAAATATACCATCATGTTTTGTAGTTACGAATTGCATTATATACAAGATTATTCGGAACAGAGGTACGATCTTTTGTGACCAAGTAGAACGAAATATTGTCGATTTGTGTAAAAACAAAACAATGTAAATGTTTGTAGTTACGTTAGTTTTCACACTAAGCCCTCGATTTGTGTATGGCCTAAGTTGTCTTTGAATGTTCCTTAAATTACATGAAGATTTAAGCTATGTTTCATAAGAAGGAAATCAGCTTTTAAGAGTTATCTAAAAGTTCAAATAAACCTACAGACATTTCTGTGATATATTCAAGCGTAACAAATGGGTTTAAAGCAAGAATCCTTCCTACTTTTATCCAGAATACACGTTCTATTCAACAAAGGGTACGGGCGACATTATCTAATTCGCTTAGCGTAGAGGTTGTTTGGACTTGAATACTCATAAACAAAGGTGCACATAATACTGCTTATAACAACAGTCCGAAAGTGAAAAGCTCTCAGACGTAAATTTTAGCTATTGTTATGTTTTCGGACCCGCAAAACATGAACATTATATTCGTTTCCTCATATCACTTAATAATTTTGAGCTGCAGCTGCGGTACTATGTAGCGAAAATATTACTTCTCGGAGCGGAGAGGAGAGAGGAGAGGTGGGTCCCTTTGTCTCCCTAACAGCACTCCTCTCATTCGCTTTCGAAGTTTTATTGCATTTAGGGGTTGTTCAACCCAGAAATGTCCATGTATAGAGTGTTCAATATAAAAGGGGACCCAACATAGACGGCTACAGCATATTTTGCAAATCGGTGATCGACGATCGACAAATTCTGTGTCGCGACACATGCCCCTACATCCACTCAAGTCTAACGATGGCATTATACCTCATCCTCTTCTGAAACCCCTCACTTACAAGGAGAGGACATGCTCTGTATATCACCGAATTAAATCAGATTTTGTGACATGAAAGTACAAGATACACTGCTTAAAGTGATACCTGGTATGGGTGGCCAATGACCCCTAGTTTTGGAAATATTGGCTATTGTTTATGACATACTTCCGTTAGGTGCCTAATAGGGAAGCATTAGACTGTGTAAGGGCGTAGCTCATGCGGTTGGATGCTGAGTTGTCATCCAGGTAACCCGAGTTCCAATCCTAATGCCTTCTAAATTTTTAAAGCTTGATATTATTATTATTATTATTATTATTATTATTATTACTATTATTATTATTATTTTAATTCACTTTCAGTTGTCAGTTCCTATATTCAAAGCCAAGTTGAAATATGCGTGGTATGCATCAAAATTCATAAACGAACGAGACGTGTTTGTGAATGTGAAGGATATTTGTTTCGCAGGAGAAGTGCGGAAAAATGTGTGTGACTGTGGACAACATTCTTTCATTTGCTGTGCATGGTGCGGGAAATATGTATGTTTTGTGTGCTTTTATGACATCATAATGAATCGGGTACAAAATGAAATGGACTAGCTGCTACAGAAATGAAACAGACGCCAGTGATACATCTTACCTTCCTACGTGAGCAGTATTTCATTTTTTATCCTTTACAATACAATGCTAGTTAATTAGTAATTTGTTTAAAACATGATGAAGCATTCAATACATTGAGAAATATGATATAGGTATATAAATAGATAACTGTGATCACAATATTAATCATTATTAAAAGAAAAAAAATATATAGAACGAGTTAAGATTCGAACTCAGGTTGCCTGGATAACACCTCAGCACCCAACCATATGAGCTACGCTGTTACACAGGCTAATGCTTCCCTATTGAGTACCTAACGGAAGTATGTCACAAACAATAGCCAATATTTCCAAAACGAGGGGTTATTGGCCACCCATATCAGGTATGACTTTAAACATTACTTCTTGTAATTTCATCTCACACAATCTTATTCCATTCGGTGATATACAGATCATGTCCTCTCCTTGTTAGAAGCAAGCAGATATACAGAGTTAAAACAAAGTATCCAATATTTTAGGAAGTGATAGTATGCATCAAAACAAGAAAAAAGTCTAATAAACATGGGTCCTACAACACTTACTTTCCGAGATCTGAACACTTTTTCATAGGAGGTGCTCAATGTGACGTCCATTTATGGCAATGCATTTTTCTAACCTACAATACAGCGGACTACTAAATAATCATACCGTAGTTGACACCCATGGTATGGAATACTGATATATCGCAAGGAATTACTGATATCTCTTGGGACTTACGTCACAGTCTACTATATACAGTCACGAAGCTTGAGTTTTGAGGGTGCTAGAAACAATAGACTGTGACGATACTATTTTGCATTGCCTGTAATGAGGCAATATTAGCGATCCTAGTGGTGAGCAACTATCTAAGAGCGTATTCCGAATCTTACCGGTGAGCAATCCGATGGCATCACGGTGTTCCGAATTACACCGATGACGTCATTGATGCTCCACCAGTGTCGCACCGGTGCCATCAACTTGCAGAGGTGGTGGCAGTCTCCATCAGCCGCCATCAGTGAATCTGATTTGTTCTTGTATAGGGCGGGAATTAGCAGACGAATGACATCGTGCACTGTTGTGTCATGGTGGTGTGTTCTGCTTTAGTTCTGCTGTATTGTTTGTAATGAGCACAACGTAAAAGCAATATGTTAATGTGCAAATCTAGTCTTTCAGGTGAAGCTCCCTGTAAAGCAGATTTGAATAATTTCAAGGGAAAAAATTGTTCCGGGGCCGGGTATCGATCCCGGGACCTCTGGTTGAACGTACCAGCGCTCTACCACTGAGCTACCCGGGAACTCCACCCCGACACCGTCTCAACTTTTCCCTTTATATCCACAAAACTCGCGTGGGCTGACGAAACGCCAGAGACCCACAACGAGTGCACACAATCTCTGTGTGACTTGGAATTGTGGTTTTCTGTTAACGTACACAGTAACGTATATATTATGCAAATCTAGTCTTTCAGGTGAAGCTCCCTGTAAAGCAGATTTGAATAATTTCAAGGGAAAAATTGTTCCGGGGCCGGGTATCGATCCCGGGACCTCTGGTTGAACGTACCAGCGCTCTACCACTGAGCTACCCGGGAACTCCATCCGACACCGTCTCAACTTTTCCCTTTATATCCACACAACTCGC
Organism: Periplaneta americana; assembly: GCF_040183065.1. Classification (NCBI taxonomy): domain Eukaryota; kingdom Metazoa; phylum Arthropoda; class Insecta; order Blattodea; family Blattidae; genus Periplaneta; species Periplaneta americana. The sequence goes on from NC_091126.1 coordinate 135,885,823, forward strand.
GTGGGCTGACGAAACGCCAGAGACCCACAACGAGTGCACACAATCTCTGTGTGACTTGGAATTGTGGTTTTCTGTTAACGTACACAGTAACGTATATATTATGCAAATCTAGTCTTTCAGGTGAAGCTCCCTGTAAAGCAGATTTGAATAATTTCAAGGGAAAAATTGTTCCGGGGCCGGGTATAAAGGGAAAAGTTGAGACGGTGTCGGGTGGAGTTCCCGGGTAGCTCAGTGATAGAGCGCTGGTACGTTCAACCAGAGGTCCCGGGATCGATACCCGGCCCCGGAACAATTTTTCCCTTGGAATTATTCAAATATGTTAATGGCTTATGAGCGAACATGTCAAGGACCCGTTATTACTACCGGTTCAAGAAATAAATTGTTTATGCTATCTTTTCTTTGAACGAGATGGGAGTACGAAAATTTCGCAAAATCTTGCTAGCGTAGCACAGACAACAACTTGTACAGTCACCATGACAGCCATCGATCCTTCCAGCAGTTTTGTTCCTTATTTCGCTGCAATGTGACGTCATTGATGCCACCGGACCGGTGAGATTCGGAATACGCTGTAATGTTTGCATATTTACTACGTATTGAGCTTCGCGACTGTTTATACTAGACTGTGCTTACATGTAGCACAAGAGGATAGATTTAATCATTGCAATGCGTGTTCCAACTATTTCTAAAAGAACATGGCGACCAGCAACTGAATCGCAAGTCACGTTAGGACATGCTTTCAAAGTAAATACACAGAAAATGTAATATTTTAAGGGCAAGAAAATATGATATAAGATGTAAATGCATAGTAGGCTTATAATATATCTTATATCTGCCCTAATTGTAACGTGCAGAATTTTTTCATCATTTTTTTCTCATTTCAGTGACTTTGAAGTTTAGATTTATATTGAACTTTAAAAATAAAACAAAATTTTCTCAGGACTCAGGAGGATAGAAATTGGAGCAGGGATGCGGAACATGTACTCACTGAGTACCTTCCCCTTTTTCTCCTTCAACCCAGTCCAATGCCAGTGCCGAGCACGTGGTCTTGACCCCCACCCCTACTGTGATATTGGCGTTGACCCATTACTCTCTACGGACCTTGCGTTTACTTATCGAGTAAATAAACAAGATGACTTCGAAACGAAGGTTTAATTTCTACGATGAATGAGAAGAAAAGTATTTTTTTTCTCTCTTCAAGATGGAAAAGCAGAATGTATACTTAGAATCAAACATAAGAAACTTTCGTCATATTCAATGTTAAGTACGCGCCACTGTAATGTTGACGTTGAGTCAATGCTCCACGCCGTTACTCTGTCTATAAACAAACTGTGCTAAACTTTGGAAGGGGTTTAAATAAAATTTTACCCATGATGCTCAGTTCCCCTTCGCTGGATTAGAGAGTTTTCCTACCCGTAAACGGTTAACGCTATGTTGACGTCAGTAATGTCGCATTTAGTGATGTATGTTCTCGTTCGTAAAACTTCGGAAAGACTCATAAGGGATGGTGCACGTGTTCCTTTAACTTAATCCTCTATTACATATTTCTCGCTCCGTTAAACATTTATAATGTCATGGATCATAATATGATAATCCCGCTGTAAGTTTTTAAATTGATAGCTCTATGTCTAAGGAAAGCATAGAAAAAATTCGAAAGGAAAATATAAAAAAATGGGAAAAAATACTAACTTCTATGTGAACTATTCAGAATAGACATTTACACCTTCAGGAGTTGGTAAGGGGCAAACTTTTTAATTTTTCACTTCAGATGGGGGAGGGTCAAAGCGAGAGAAAAGTTGTGAATGATTGGCAAATACTTTTAAAAGTGGTCGCTACTCATAATCTTTACTGGTTTCTGAGTTACGTCGAGTTAAACAAAGGAGCGCTTTCGCTTGGCGGAGTGCTCAAAATTCAACACTTTGTTGGAATCTGAAATAAACATTTTTCATGAGCCTTATTGCATATTCGCCGGAAAAATTTACTCATCTTGAGGTGTTCTAAGTAGATGAATATGAATATGGTAAATCTCAAACGAAGTACCATGTTTTAACACCAAATTAGGCGTACGGTAAACTTCGTTCACGTCCAAGTTATCTGTCTAGAGGTAACAGATCCGCTATTGAAATAACATGAGGTGAATATCTGTGATTGGATCTTTCATCAATGGCATCAACATAGTTTTAACCGTTTAGCGTACCAGGAGAATGCGAAAACTCTAGACCAGAAAGGCAAGTTCAAAAATATTGCTTAATATACAAACATTTGAGAGCAAGATTTATCTTTGCTCAGGCATCATTCTCACTGGAACCTGAACCAGTAACAGTCTGTGCTTTTCATTTTAATAATCCAGATTTCGTATTACAAGTTTCGATTGTCATGTGTAGGTGTGAGCACTGCTAAAGAAAGATTTTCTGCAAAAGCAGTGAGGTAAGTTCATAAATCTGCTGGAGGTTCCGTAATGGTCTGGGCTGGTATTATGTACAACAATCGTACAGACCTCGTAATTGTTCCCCAGCGACTGAATGCTGTCCGGTACATTGAGAACGTTCTACAAGACAATATAGTGCCTGCTTCTATTGGAGTAGTCCCTGGATTCCTATTTGTTTGGGATGAAGCCGGAGCACATACTGCGTCTATGATGAAACATTTCCTAAAGGAGAATGAAATTTAGGTTATGGACAGGTTTGCGTTGAGCCGTGTCCTGAATCCAATTGAAAACTTGTGGATTTGCTAGTTATGGAAATTAGAAACCAACATAGAGCTCCACAAACCCTTCAGGAACTTGTATCTTAGGACGGAAAATCTGGGCTGTATGGGACTTAACAGACGTGAATGATACAATTTTTGCGAAAAGTCCTAGCAAGAGATGCGAAGAATCAGAAGGTGCAATGTGTTGAAGTAATGCGTTTTATAGCGAGATGCTTCGTCAAAATCCTAAAATGCGCTGATCGACAAAGCAATACCGATCACGATGTTAAATTACATAAATCTCGGAGTGTTTTCTCGCAGCTAAGGAACAAGCAAATATAAAAGCCAAATTAAAAGTAACTGATAAATAATTAAAGTATAAAAGCAGTCTATATTAGCAGATTAGACCCTGAAAATAACAATAAAGTACTTAGCTGAACATGTTGATAGTCACGGCTTGAAAGCAGAAAATATTAAATTGAAAACTTAATTTAATAGGCCTACATACTCATTCTTTATGTCAGTGTGCAGCATCAATACTTTTAAGCTTACTTTGTTAATTATACAGAGCTGTTTCCGATCTCTGATAACGAATAAGAATGACACCATGTGCGTCACGAGTCACACGACAGATGAACTATGGCGCGAGGTGACAGACCAGTAGTGAGTGATCTCGAAGAGTGAACGGCGACTCAGAGCAGAAACTCCCAAGAAAATCGAGCTTTTTTGGGAGGGGTACATAAAAAACATTTCCGATGCCAAGTACAGTTAATTGAAAATAAAAGAAGCCTGCAATGAATGAGGTTTCGTTATTTCCAAGAAAGGCATCTTCTGTGTACTTAATACGATTGGTAAAACTCGAATGGAATTAATTTGTATTAATTTGTAGCGACTTATGACGGGGGGGGGGATTTGCTTGCTATTTCCACTCTGGAATTAATCCCATCCGAGCTTTGCCAGTCTTATTAGGTACAAGATGCCTTTCTTGGAAATAACGAAACCACGTTTTTGCAGGCTCCTATGATTTCCACATAACTGTACTTGACATCGAAAAGGTTTGTCATATACCCCTCCCAAAAAGGCTCTATTTTCTTGGGCATTGCTACTGTGGTACACCGTGGGCTCTGATTGTGAAATCACTCAGTACTGGTCTGTCACCTCTCGCCACAATTCAGCTGTCGATGTGATCCCTGACGCACATGATGTCGTTCAAATTCGTTATCAGAGATCGGAAACAACCCTGTATAAAGACTGAAGGACGCATAATATCTGAATTTTATGGTAAGCTGCAACAGTATAAAATTGGTAACTAAAGTCGTGAAAGTAACGATTGATAATTCCGTTATCATGAAGTGTGTGACTATTCCACTGATTTTTTTTATTTTAATTCATAATGTCGAATCTATAACTAATAAAGTAAATGAGCTTGAGATTCTTTTATACGGAGGAAAGTACTTCGCCTTTTGTGTATCTGAATACTGGCATTCTCAAGAATCTATTGAAACTATTAAAGTAGTGGGTTACAATGTGTCTCAGCATTTTGTAGGTCTAGTTATGTATATGTTGGTGTTGCTATTTTTATCAGAAGTGATATAGAATACAGAGTTATAGATGTAAGTTTTGTATGAAAAATATTTTGAAGATGTTACAGTTACATTGCCTGACTATAATACAATGTTATTGTCTTCTTATCGTTCTCGTAGTGGGGATAAATATGAAGTTTTAGAGACCACAGAAAGGTTATTGGTTTATCTTAGTCTTCTAAACGTGAATATAATATTATGTGGTGACCTTAATATTGACATCAATAATGATTGTTATATCCAATAAGCTTTAAATTTGTTAAGGTCAGTTAACTATTATTGTGCAAATTCTGCCCAAACGAGATGTAATTCTTGTCTTGATAGTATTATTACCAATCTCCCAAGAAAAAAATATTCAAGTGAAGTTTCATCAATCTTCATTCTCCGATCATAAACACCCTAGATCATGTTTACCCAGATTGCTCGGCCTTATAGGCTTTGACGGTAACAACTTTCGTCAGCTTTACTATGCTGCCATCTAGTTGCTACATAAGGAGTCACGTCATAATTCCCATTTTACTTGCATTAGCGACTGTACTGCCATCTCATGTTCGTTTACTGCGGACTGTTGGCGATCCTGGCGGTTGTTCTCTTCAAAGTGCTACCGATTTTAACATAGGGATGACCAATCTGTTATATATGTAATGTGGGACTCATCACTGATTTAACTGTAATTTTGAATAAATTATCTAAGGATACAAAGTTTTATACACTGTCTCAAATACGTAGTTTTAATGATACTGGTTGTCTATATGTAATTTTATATCATATCTGAACCTAGTGAACTGGACTATTGTTTTACGATTATTCTGAGAACCATTTTGAAACCTTAAAGGAAAATTTTAAATCATGGTTTATTTAACAACGCTCGCAACTGCCGACGTTATATCAGCGTCGGCGGTGTGCCAGAATTTTGTCCAGAAGGAGCTCTTTTACAAACCACTAAATCTAGTGACATGAGCCTGTCGCATTTAAAGACACTTATATGCCATCTAACTGGACCGGGATCGAACCTCGGGCAAAGAAGGTCAGCGCTATCCTAACTGTGCCACTCAGGGCGACGCCTTAAGAGATATATTTATTAATGGTTTAAATTATTGTTTTCTTGCAAAGACTAAAAATTATCTTCTATGATCTAAATTCAATTCGAAGTTACGATGGTATAATGATCACTTGAGAAAAACGAAACTCAGTTAATCAATTAAAACATTATTAAGACTCGTATATACATTATAAAATTAATGATAAAGATTCCACACATATGTTCAATAATGTTCGGAAAAACTATCGAGATCAAATTCAAGTTAATTATTGTATAACGCCAATTATATATAGAAAATAATTCAAATAATAAGTGTGAAGTAGCATGGATCTGATAAATTTCTTTAGAAACAGTCAAACTAATATTGACAACTCCAATTTAAAGCCTGATGATGTTAACGATTATTTTATTGATTCTGTAAAACAGTGATGCCAAAGCAAGCGAATTTCTCTGACCTTGACGTCGTGCACGGGCATCAAGCGCTAGATATGGAAGGAGGAAGAAATATATATATATATATGATTAAGCAGCCTGTTGGATTAAGAAAACAGTGGTGCACAAACTTCAAACGGAACGTGAAATTTTATGTCGTTATTTTTATATGGCTTCTTTCTGTTTTATATTTTATTTATTGTCTGTAAAATAAAAGTACTAACACCAATTTCTTAATATTGCAGTTGTGTTTTAAATATTAATAACATAATAAAGAGTTAAGAGGGAATATTCATATAAATTCCATAGTAGTACAATTATACTATACTAAGTGAATGAAACACATCATTCATAAAAAAGTGATATTCCAAAGAAAGAGATTGAGTATGACATGGTAAGTTGGAATGCATTGATATTGATGGTATCTTTAGCCTTATGAAAGTAATGAAAACAATATTGAAGTATTTATTTTATTTTGTTATTTTACGACGCTGTATCAACATCTAGGTTAATTAATGTTTGAATGATATGAAGGTGATAATGCCGGTGAAATGAGTCCGGGCTCCAGCACCGAAAGTTACTCAGCATTTGCTCGTATTGGATTGAGGGAAAACCCCGGAAAAAACCTCAACCAGGTAACTTATCGCGACCGGGATTCGAACCCGGGCCACCTCGTTTCGCGGCCAGACGCGCTGACCGTTACTCCACAGGTGTGGACAATATTATAGTACACAGCAAAGTTACCTAGATGTATGTTCTAACTGTAACCAATATTACATAACAAAACCCTTATCGCATTATGCTTTTAAGGTGATAATGGTGCGCAACATTCTATCATCAGAATATTAAATTATTTTCTCGAAATCTGCTGTAGCTATAGAGATGATGTTTTCACAACACAGGGGCACATATCTTTTGTTTATGATGTAACAGTAGTTGCTTTGTTAATTCATTTCCTTACAAACATTTTCCATGCGGATATTTTCAAAATTTTCAATACAATATCTTCAATGTTACGTATTTATTTCATATTAGATTTACGAAAATATAGTTTCGGTACCTGTAAAGCTACAACATAAAGATATCTGAAAATTTCACTTTTCTCTAAAAAAAGTTGTGAAAGTATTCATTTTGAAAAAGAAGCAATCTTGAGAAAAATTAGCATTAAAATGAAAACGTACATTCTTATAATGCACTTATACTTCTCAGGCAAATAAAAAAATAACATGGATACAGTTTTAATAAGTTCTCTTTCAATTATCCATTAAATCAGTGCTGGCCATCCCTGTATATAGCTCGACCAAGCGGCATATACTACCTCTTTCGTCTGTCTCTGTCCTTTCCGTTGTAAAGCGCTCTGGCTTTTCTGAGCTTGCGCCTTTGGGCATCAATTGACATGACTGCTGTAAGAGCTATCCATCTTAATGTAAGTAGCTGTAAACATGATGCTATGGATTTGTGTACCAAATTTCCTAAGCCTAATAATTTTTAAATGAAAGTATGTATCCTGCGATGTTGTGTTAAAGATAGTCAGAGGATTAAAAATGACAAAACTGAAGATATTTATGTCACTGATGGAATTTTCATTGAACAGGTTATTAACAGTATTATTTCACTTTTAACCGTTTGTATTAAGAAATGTTTCTTACAGAGCATTTTCCCCTGATTTTTTTTACTTGGTTATTTAAGGACGCTGTGTCAACTACGAGGTTATGTAACGTCGATGAAATTAAGTGATAGCGAAATGATATTTGGCGAGATGAAGCCGAGGATTCGTCATAGATTACCTGACATTTGCATTACGGTTGAGGAAAACCCCGGAAAAAACCCAATCCGGTAATCAGCCCAAGCGGGAATCGAACCCGCGCCCAAGCGCAACTCTGGCTCGGCAGGCAAGCGCCTTAGCCGACTGAGCTTCGGCGGCGGCTCCCTCAAATATTAAAAGTTGCAAGGGTTGTACAGTTTCTTCTAAAGTAGATAAATATCGGACAATTTTTATTGTGCCGATATTTTCTAAGTTTATTGAAATACTAATACATAAACAGTTAATTATTTTCAATGTAACTTTCTATTTACAAATTGTCAATATGTTTTCAGAAAGGTCTTATAGCAGAGTTAATGCAATGGAAGATTTTGTAGCTTCGATTATTTCTTGATTTGAAAACCACAGTGATATCTTGACCATCTTATGTGACCTTGCTATGTCTTTTGGTTACATTGATAATGATAATATTATTTGGAAATTAGAATATTATGGTGTATCTTTCATTGAGTTACAATTATTTCAGTCTTGCTTGTGAAGTTGTACGCAGTCTGTCTATGCTAATGGCGATTATTCAAAATTAGCTGCTGTTGACTGTGATATTCCTCAAGGCTTCATGCTGGGACGTTTCTTTTATTTTAGTAATGAATAATGATTTACATTTTAATGTTACTAGTCAATTTATACATTTCGCTGATGATACTACTCTATATAATAAAAATTCTGACATGAATATCTTGAAAAAGATCATGCCTGATTCCTTTAGTGAAGGTAGTCAATTGTTTCGAGTAAATGGTTTCTGCCTAAATGACAATAAAACGAAACGAATTCTGCTTAGGTTGAAAATTAATTTGCATGATATGGGTGTGTCTAATGTAAACTTAAAAGGAATTATTATTGAGCACAAACTGACTTGGGAAGCACATATTTATATGGCTTGTTGTAGGTTAGCTAGAGTAATACATTTAAGACACCTAAAAACATTAGTACCTACACAATATATTAAAATGCTTATTTTACATTCCTTAATTGCATTTTAACTTATGGTATTACAATTTGGGATAATGGAAATAACACATCCAAAGTTCTTAAATTGAAAAAAGAAAGCAATTCGTATTTTGGCTGGATATGCATATGATGCTTATTGTAAACTCACATTTAAGAAGGAAGGTATTTTAACCGTCGTTAATGTTTAAATTTTTAGATGTGTGTTCAATATTAAAAATAATGTCAATAATTATAACTTTGTATCAACTGTTCATAGTTATAAAATACAATAACATAGTTACCTTATTAGGCAAAACTATCGTCTTCTGAAACCAAATGTCAGATTGTCTAAGTCTGAAAGCTGGTACAATTCGATTGCTCTCGACTTATTTGCCAAATTACCGCTGGATTCCTTCAATTTTTTTTTTTTTTTCAATTTTAAGAAGGCAACAGAAAAACAGCTTATCGATAATCCTTTTTGTTCTTTAAATGAATTTTTACTGCTGGGGAGTGTTAACGGGTTTTAATAGATCTTACTATATAATTGTTTGTTGTATTTTGCATTTTATTGCGCTTTATTATAAGGTGTGTCCTACTCGAAGGTAGCCGCGAAATTCAGGAATGCTTAAGTACTTTTAACTATATTTCACAAAAAATTACTTAAGTGTAATTAGCCTATACCCCTTTGCTTCTCACCCACTCAATTGAGAATATGATGGTTACTATGGCAGTTGCGATTATGTTTTTAACGGTGATTTTACGATTGTGTTGGTGACTGTGGCATTAAGGCTGTATTGGTAACGAGATGTCGTATGGCATCCAGAGTATGTTGTCGCATCACTAGATAGCATTGTAATGTATGGTTACTAGCAGAGAGCGATGTGTATTAAATTGCGATTGTGATGGTGACGGTTACAGTTGCGGTTGTAATGGTGTTAGTGACAGTCGCGATTCTGATTTTGACGATGGCATTTACGATTGTGTTGGTGGTGCTGACAGTTGCTTTTCTGTGACAGCGAAAATGGTGATTGTGTCGAGTGTGGTAATGACTATGTTCTTATTGATATCTTCATTTTGATGGTGAAAATTAAGGTGTATCTATATTCTAATGATGCAACTTAAGAGTTCTCACGTCTTTGGTTTTTTAGGATGACTATTTCGTCATCCGAGCTTCCCTTCCTGTAGGAGGCCCTAGCCCTTCAAAGGACACAGTGGCTTCATTCATTCATTCATTCATTCATTCATTCATTCATTCATTCATTCATTCATTTCGTTTATATGACGTCATTCCATTTTCGACCAATGAAGTGTAATGAAATTTTGAATTCCAACCAACCACAGTCACACTTTGCGATAATTTTTTCAGCTAGATTTATCGCTATCAATGTATCGCATGGTCGTTCTTTTGTTTAGTCGTTGTCGCCAACTGTTTGCGCGTAAATTGATGATCATGAAAACATTAAGATGCAACTACACGGTTAAACTTTTCTTTCAAATTGAAAGCAGTGAATGCAAGATTGATATTTAATATTAATTAATATATTTACGCAGTGAAGACGACGTTCAAAACGGCGCACAATGTAGACACAAAATCTTCATGCATCGTAATTAAACGTGCCTTTTAAACTTGATTCTTTCAATATTCGTCTCAGATTGCACGCATACGCGATTGGAATATTGAACTGTGTAGATGCAGCTTTAGTTCCGTTACACACTACAGCGAGAATGCGTTTGTCGAGCTATAAAAATGCTTTCCTGTAGCACAGAGTAACGGTCGAAATAAGGCACAGCTAATATTGGTCCTGCTCCCACAGGTAACCTAACCTATAACTGTAGCGTATAAAACTTTTTATTATGTGAATGAAATAAAACAATTAATAGAAAGTCAGCTGTTCAGATTAATGTAACTTAATCGCACATCAAACCCAAATAACTTGTATAGAAATATATACAAGTTCTTTGATTAAACTGCCTTCCGTATGACATAATAAAATTTGTGTTTTGATTATCTATACAGAGTTGCTTTCACTGTGTAGGAACATGTCTCGCTGTCAATAAAGAAGCATTGCTATATAGCTGTCCCCACACATATTACACAGTTCTTAGTTCTCGGTGTAGTGTGTAATGTAACGATGAAGTACTAAATTAAGTGCGAAATTCTACTTCAACATCTACATCTTCTAATTCCATGTCCATTGTAGGCTATCTGAAAAAAATTATATTCCTTCATTCAGATTTGATAACTGCGTTTTCACCAATTCTTCATTTAATTAATGCGTTACTCAGGTTACTTGTAATTATATTATAAAATGTTTAAATTGCATTATGATTTCAGCAGTTAATGAAAATGTATTTCTGTTATAGGCCTAATAATAAGAGAAAAGCGCGGTACATGTAATTAACATTATTAAGCCTGTATTTCGCTTTTCGCAATTGGAATTACTGAATAACATTCAATTTCTTCATTGCAGTAATCGATATTGATCTATTTCAACTTCACAATGACTGAGTAGGTTAAGTATTTGTAAATGTGCAATTATTAACATTTTATGAGCGAATTTCAGGGATATATCATTTATATTTTTATTTTATTCACGAAAAAGTCCTAATAAATGTCACGAGAGGTCTGAGATTACTATAGATAAACGAGGCTCATGTCGTTCGGCTGAAAGTGCATCAAATTAATCGGATTAATGAATTTATGTATACATATTTCCACGTCCATAAGAGTACTGCACCGAAACGACAAGTACATGAAGACGCGAGGGACCTGGAATTGAATTAATAAATAAACCGAGGAACTTGGAGCACGTCGGTTAGTTTCGACCTCTGGGAATTGAGGCCAAATTGCCCATTGAATACGAGTTGAGTTTGACCTCAGAGCTGTTCCGGCTACAGCGAGGAAGAAAATAATTACCGGTACTGGCGGGAATAGATTCCCAGGCCGTCTATCGCATACATTCCACTCGGTTACAGGAATATTACCGTTTGCATATGTTCGATTGTTCCGCAAATAATGCGATACAATAAAATCCAACAAATGCTGGTAGCCCAGCCCGCTTATTGTACAGCAGATCTCAACCTGAAGAGCACTCAGGCAATTTGTAAAATTCGTCATATTCCAAGCCTCCCATCATTCGATCCCTATCCTGATGCAACATAATGAAGCAATTGTGTTGTTTGCTCATGGGCTTCTACATGATCGCGTCCGTGAGCACTTCAATGACTAACTATCGACTCAACAAATGAGATAGAAAGCCGCTTTTTGTATAAATATTTTATTTATTTCAGTAGGTTATTTTACGACGATGTATCAACATCTAAGGTTATTTAGCGTCTGAATGAAATGAAGGTGATAATGCCGGTGAAATGAGTCCGGGGTCCAGCACCGAAAGTTACCCAGCATTTGCTCATATTGGGTTGAGGGAAATCCCCGGAAAAAACCTCAACCAGGTAACTTTCCCCGACTGGGATTCGAACCCGGGCCACCTGGTTTCGTTGTATAAATATGTTTTAAAACATCTAATCGAGATCACGTAATACACGCAATAATTTTCGAGAGACGAATACAACCTTTACTATATGTTGTGACGCAAATTTTGGACAGGAGCATGACCTTTTTACTTTAACTTATTTCCGTAACACTAAAGATAAGTTAATTTAACTCATTACTTTTTTCCCCTAAAAATTTTAAGTTAGATGTGGAATTCTAATAAAAATGGTTTGTTAAACAAAAAGGCATTACATGTCGAACACAGTATTAAATCTAAAAAAATGATCGGCTTTTTGCAAATAAATTGGCACTTAATGTTGACAAAACCGGGGTAATCTCAGCTTTCCCACAATATTAGATTTTTTAGTACGTTATTTTACGACGCTTCATCAACATCTCAGGTTATTTAGCGTCTGAATGAAATGAAGGTGATAATTCCGGTGAAATGAATCCGGGATCCAGCAACGATAGTTGCCCAGCATTTGCTCATATTAGGTTGAGGGAAAACCCCGGAATAAACCTCAACCAGGTAACTTACCCAAACGGGGAATCGAACCCGGACCACCTAGTTTCGCGGCCAGACGCGCTAACCGTTACTTTACAGGTGTGGGAAATATTAGATTAAATGGAACTGATCTCAAATAATTTAAACCAAAATGTCTCTTGTTTTGGAACTGGATAATCACGTAAACTGGAAGATACACACAGAATATATGTTATTGTTATTTAGTCAACAGTTCGAAGACAAGTTCGAACCTCATAAGCAGGCTTCTGCCTACGGACACAGAGTAACCAGTATGAGGTTTAGAGTACACGGCATATAAATGACGTCATGACTAGTGTGGGGTGACTGCAACAGCACGGGTGGGTCCGCAATGTACATTACCGTTGTGTGTATTGCTGCTTGGCCGCGGTACGTGTAACAGGCTTCGCGTAGGGACACCTGATTGAAGGTAATAACTAGACTTCGTTGAATTGCCACACGCAGCATGCAATCAGGTTGCCGACGTACGATAGTATAGAAGAGGTGAGCGACCTCCCGGTCTCGTAGTATAAGCAGTTCGTGTTTAGAGATGTGACCGGTCCAAATAGATAGAGCAGCTACAGCTAATGTATACCTATGTAAGCACATGTTTTTGCATTACTGTGGTTGGAATAGTCATAGCTTACTGTAACATTTGTTCAGACAGACAAGAATTCAATCAAACATGCTATAATGAGAGTGTTGCTGTTCCAAACAATTACCCCTGCAATAACCTTACCCCCGCAGCCAGTCTTGACCCGTTGGAAAACGTGGTTGGATGCTGTTAATTATTATGCAGAATATTACGGCAAAATAATGGAGGTAACTTATGCATTGGATAGCACAGACAATTCTGCTGTTGCAGCTGTAAAATCATTGCCTTCTGAACAGCTATTGGAAGATATTCTGTTCACTGATTCTAATTTTAAAATCGTGTCCAAAAGCATCACCCTGTTAGAATCGTCTAAAATACAACTCAAATAATATAGTGTATAAAGTATCACAAACCGTTATCCAAAATAATAATTCACTAATTTCAGAAAAAGTGAAATGTAAATTGAGAAACATTATTGCTAAAAATTCTGCCTATTCACAACTTCTTATTATAAATGATGTACCATCAGGTCACGACAAGACGTCTGAAGTTGGTGTACTAAAAATTAGTGACTTTCCGTTCGTCAAATATGCACCTATTACATCGTGTGATGTTGAACGTGCATTTTCCCAATATAAAAACTGTTTGAATGACCATCGGAGGAGATTACTTTGCAGTCGCTCAAAATGTACGTAACTCTTATCTGCAATGCACATATTCAAGGATGATGTGAGTATATTACATTAAATTTTAAGAGTTAATAAATTTCACTACAAAATAATTGTATATTTATATGTTTAGACATTTCCTACTTCAATCATCATCCATTATATTTCTTGAATGCGGGATACAGGTTTTATTGTAACCGCAGTATACTGCTCAGTGTTTACTTTAGAGGCATACTCTATCCTTTCCACGCCTCCTTCTCATACAGTCTATACTGCGTGCATAGTAAACCTTACGGTTCTTGTGGCAATTCCACGAAGTCTAGTAATAACTCACGTTAATACTTTAACGGTACACATTGTCTGCACTAGGATTGTACTGTTTATACAGTATCTGTACAGGGTGAAATATATTTTGTGCCGTACTATGACGGAATATTTGCATGTTGAGACACGAAGTAACGACGCGCTCCATCTCCCAGTCCACTCGACCAATACAACACTATCGCCCATGCGTTGTGAACTTCATACTTTTCTGTGCCCAGGACCGAAGCCTTCTCATAAGTGACGCCTATAAGTTATCACTCATGAGGCAACTAAGCCAGGAGGTAGTGGGTAGGATGACTATTTCCTTTCCAACTTTATTGTTTACATCGCTCACTAGTTCAATCCGAGAGTCCAATTAATACCCAGGCGGAAGGTTTTGTGTTGGATATACCTTTCTTGCATGCATCAGTACTTGCAATGTTAAGCGGTGTTGTCACATTTTCGTTGCAAGAATTATTTCTGGTCACAATTATTTTTATACCGACCACAGAGGGGTCAAAGGTTGTAAAGTTGGCAATCAATATTTTAATAGTTTTAGACAAGATGAGCAGAAACACACACACACACATATATGTATAATAATAATAATAATAATAATAATAATAATAATAATAATTTCTTACCTATTTACAAATTACTTTTAAGGAACCCGCAGGTTCATTGCCGCCTTCACATAAGCCCGCCATCGGTCCCTATCCTGTACAAGATTAATTCCAGTTTCTATCATCATATCCCACCTCCATCAAATCCATTTTAATATTATGCTCCCATCTACGTCTCGGCCTCCCAAAAGGTCTTTTTCCCTCCGGTCTCCCAACTAACACTCCATATATGCATTTCTAGATTCGTCCATACGATCTATATTCCCTGCCCATCTCAAACGTCTGGATTTAATGTTCCTCATTATGTTAGGTAAAATACAATGCGTGCAGTTCTGCGTTGTGAAACTTTCTCCATTCTCCTGTAACTTCATCCCTCTTAGCCCCAAATATTTTCCTAAGAACCTTATTCTCAAACACAATTAATCTCTGAATAATAATAATAATAATAATAATAATAATAATAATAATAAAAATAGAAATAATAATAATAATAATAATACTGTTAGTTGTGAATAGATTTTATATAAGTTTCTAATAGTCAAAATCTTAAATAAAATCTTAAAATTATACATTTATATATTGAAAATTATATAAACTAATTAAGAATAACAATCACAATGAAGAACACACATATTGAATCCTACAGAATTCGGACTAACAAGGATTACAGTTTCAGTTCTCAGTCAGAATCTGAACTATCATCACTTATCTCACTTTCAAATTATACTCAATGTTTGGTGGCACTTCTTTATCAAAAGATGACCTTCTGGTAATGTGCAAGTCTTCCAGGCTTGAAATGAACGGGTCAGATGCAATCAACAGCCTATTAAGCACTTCTTGATTAATCTCCTCTCAGGACATTTATCTTGAGAAACTTTATCTGTATCTTTTGAAAACTTTATTACTGACTTATTGTGTTTTTCGCCTTGTGATCGGCTCGTGGCATTGGGCACCAAGCACATTTCTCGATAAAATCATACCCAAGTCATATATTCTGAATTTTTCAGTATCTGCAATAAGTCCATTGGCTTTAAATCTTTCGAAGTCCTTGGAAGAAAGCCCACAAGTATGGCAACATTGTGCAGAAATAGTCTCAATCAGAGCGTTGCACACTTTCCCTCCACCATTGTACTATAAGTAACATTTTGTGACTTACGCCATTAACTATGTCAACAATAGTGCAATTTTGTTGGTTGTAAGTCCATAATTTGACTCTATAATAAGCAAGTTTTTTCAGACTTGGAAAGATCAGCAGTCTCGTCCGCAAAGTGAAATCTGGTGGATCTATAAAACCTCGTTGATCAAAACCTTCCATTTTTTTCAAATTACAGTTTCCTCGTTTGTCTACAGTGAGTCGGAAAGGCACTAGAGATGAAATGAATATATTTCGAACAGTTGCTTCGTGGTTCGTAGTAAATCTCTGTTTATACTCCGATTTATTGCATATTTGTTGTATCCCCATTTACTAACCAAACAATTTTCCAGTTCTTCCTGGTCCTTAATCCATCAAATTATTTTTTTGAGCTTGCACAATTCGTGAAGCTGTATTATCCAACATGGGCAGAATTTTCAGTGACATTAATTGCTTGCCTTTCGGGATAACACTTCTTTTGGCAGAATTTTCTTGTAAGAAGAAATCAAAGCAATTTTTTTCTCATTTTATTGTACTGTTCTCTTGTAAGATTAGCCTCAATAAACATAGTGCTTCGGTTCCTGGAAGTTCTGGGATCCTTAAACTGTTTAACTGCTTGTATGAGTTGTATATTTTGAAGCTCATCTTGGTGAAGTTATTGCAAGATTTTTTAACGACTTTCGAAGATTCTACATGGCCAACAGTACGAAGATTCATTTGGGCAGCATACGAAAGCTCCCCATGAGAATGTTAGAACCGCAGATGTCAAGTTTTATGACGTTGTGATCTTTCAATAATGTCTTCAAAATTTGTTTGTGTTCTACCAATTTTCTTTCCTTCGGCGGCCGGGTAGTTCGGAATTCTGAAGAAGTTTCCAGCCAGTTTCTGTTCATTTGAATAAATATTTCCTCTTTTCTACTGAACTCCTGCCACTTCTCATTGAAATCGGAGACAAAATAAGACAATTTCCTATTTAAGTCCTCATTCAGACTTTCTGGGAATTTAGTGTGTTTTTCACAAATTCCTTCAGAAAAAACATTTTGTCTCCTATTTTGTTCTTGCCAGAATTTCTTAATACGTCATAGAGGATCCGCCTCTATGAGGATCCCTGTTTAGGAAAGGTATTTAATAATAATAATAATAATAATAATAATAATAATAATAATAATAATAACAATGAGAATAAGAATATCAATAATAATAATAATAATAATAATAATAACAATAATAATAATAATAAATGGACACAGAAATTATAAAAGAATTGGATACGTTTTTGAAGCCACTGTTTTACGACAAATGTGAAATGTGTCATGCTGATAAAACCAACCAAACGGTGGTTTTCTTTCTTCTGCAAATTATGAATATATTTCGCATTTAGAAACATGGAATAACTGAATATCATAATCAGCATCTTGAACAAATACCTTGCCCAAAAGTAGACCTACGTAAGATTCGTGATGGCAGAAGTTTATTTAGGTTTCTATCTGAGAAACATGTGACATTTCTTCAATTTTTCTTAGAATAAACATACTGAAATTTGTGAAGAACAATAATCAATTCATAAGTATAGAAAATGGCTTCCTTAACTTTCGTAAAAATGCTGGCATTATTTTCATTATAATCGCAATATGTAATTTTACTTTTGTAAAATAGCCACATATACAGGGTGTAAGGGGTATAATTACCATCATATTAACTGATAATTATTCATGTCATAAGGAAGAGAAAATGCACTTACAATTTCTTTATAATTCCTATATTTAACTAATTATTAAAGTTTACAATATTAGACGTTTTGCAACGTTGCTGGATAGGGAGGAGTGGGTTTTACTGTACGTACACAGTACAGCTCAAGCGGGTACAGACAAACCGGTACAGATGCTTTATTGTAATGCAGGAGAGGATGATGATAATATTGTTATTTACATAAAACGAGGAGCAAGTACAAACTTTCAATATCATTAATATAACATTATGGTAAATTTATATTTTATATAACAATATTCCTCCATTCTTATTGTGAGTCTAAAGAACAAAAAAAAAAAATGGTTTTCTGCACAAAATCACACGATCTTTTCTAATGCAGAATTTTAATATCTCCCGCTTCCGTAAAGAATTATTATTTTTAAACAAATTTCTGGTTGTGTGATTTTCGAAACGGGGTAAGAGACTCCTAGCTTCTAAAAGTCGTTGAGAAACTGCTAGAAAAGTTCTCCGATTAGGCAAACTTCTTTGAGAAAATCGTTGACGGTACATCCTTCTTTCTCACTTGAATTACGACGACTTTCTCCATAAATTAATGACATAATATGATATTCCTAAACTGTAAATTACATTGCAAGTTGTTTATTGAATAACCTGTACTGAACTGTCATCCGATCGGCATTAGAGCTATGGACCGGAAGTTTGAACTCAGCTGACTCGTACTTACGTCTGTGCAGAGTATTTACTGCCTGCTGAACGTTGCCACGTCTCTCACGCCAGAATATTAACAAATTTACACGTGCATTTTTATTTAATTTCACGAAAACGTAATAGAACACACACATATTTATTTAAACTAATATTAACTCTTTGCTAGATATACCTATTGATGTAATTCTTTTCGTAATTTTACTAACGATATAAGCAGTATAACGCAAATAAAATAAGAAAAGAAATATTTTTACTGGGAAAATTATCAAGTTTTACCCTATGTTGTATGGACATTTTTTGATCCTGTAGACCGTCCCCGACGACTGTGAACAGGACGGCACTTATAGCCCTTATAATTATCCTCTATATTGAATTAATATAAATTAATATATATATATATAGTAAGTACTAATCTTCTCAGAAGTCTAGTGGCATATTATCAACATTTACTCTCGCGTAAAGGAGCACATAATATAATAAAGTAACCCATTAAAATCATATGTTCAAGAAAAACTACACACCAATTTCTTGGTATTTCAGTTACCTGATAAAATGTGTCTTCTAGCAGTGCGCGTTTATTATTATTAAATATGTTTTCCTAAGCGCAACAATCATAACAAAACTTAAAACTCGATTTCCTGGCAACAGCAGTTCTTCTTATGTGCCCTTTTTAAGTAGAAGTCCTCAATTGTTCTTCCTCTGACACAGAATGTCAAGAGAGATGTACTGCTTGATAATAGAATACATATCAGTCAAAACCTCAATCAGAGGTAATATAGAACATAATACTCACTAATTGAACTCATTTATTCATCATATCACTTATCTATTGACGTTATAAACACGCTTAACATGGAATACTTCGCACAATATCGTTCTACTGTATAATGAAATATTTATTAATATTCTGAGGAAATTGACTATTCCAAAGATATTCGTATCTCACAACAATACGCTAACTAATTATCTTAAAGCTTTGAAAGAGCAGGAGAAAAAGTTTATAATAGCATTAAATATAATTCTCCATACTCATACATTGTAAGCCTACTCAATGAATTGTTAATGCTCATAAATTGAATTAATCTGCTTACTTTATATTACATAATTGCATAATATTTTACTAACTCCACGTCCAAAGCTTATGCATGTACAGTCTTACACAACAAAAATTTGCCGATCTGCTGTAGCGTGAATTTATGGAAGTCTTGGATAAGAGTTTCGTGGACTTGTAAAACTAAGCTCTCACGAAATTAACCAAAGTCTTCCGAAATGGACTTAGCGTATGCCACCCGGTATTTTTTGCCACACTTTCTCCTTTCATTAGCATCTCTATCACAGCGAAATTAAAGTAGTTTTCATCGAGTATGAATTCCTTTTTCCTTTTAAGCGTGGTTGCGCTCAATACCAAACACCCAACTACTATAGGCATTCAACAAGGAAAACTCAGTGCGCAGAAACCAGCGGGCGTGACTGTCTCGCGCAGATGACGTATGCTCCCGTTCTCAGCATGCTCTCACGCCTACAGCAAGGGGATAAGAGGGGTGTAGCATGCGCGCCGCGAGGAGTTCGAGCTGAGTTTTGCTTGTAGGATACCTATACCAAGAGACAACTATACACGAATATCTCACCTTCGTTCACTCACACCCCACCCCTACTGCCTTATAAGGAAAGTATAAACAATACATTTTCCGTGGCTAAAATTGAGCCTCCAGTGTATTTGTAAAATGTATATGCAATTTATATCTCACTATTCTTATAGTCAAATTAAGAAATGTTATGGAAAAGGAAAGATTTAATTCTGTACTCAATTTCCTGTCCCGTAGTGTCAACAGTGCGGCCGATATGATCCTTAATTATCAATACATACAGAGTGTGTCAGGAAAATACTAATTTTTTTAGGAGGTGGTTTTATGGACTACTCCAAGTGAAAATTTCCATTTATATATGTATCTATTTCTCAAAGAGTTTGGAGGTACAGCTGTTTGGATGTTACGCATAAAATTCCATACGAAAGACATTAAGGAGAAAATGGTATCTTAATAATTGCTTTTCGTTGGCTTAATTTTAAAACGTCATAAAGTAGAGCGTCTCGTTTAGGCACAGTAAAATCATAAACAAAGTCCAGGAAACGTGAAACGTGTGGGGGGAGGACGAGGCGTACTATAAACACGAGGGATGCACAAGGTTTTAGTTACAACATTCATGGCGGAGCATTAATTGAAATTATATTTCCCAAAAACATACAAAACAAAAGAACACAAATTGCATAACGTTATTATATACACATTCTAACAAGCACTATTGGTCTGAAGTGTCAAATTAATTTCTAAACATAATTATTCCTTCTCAAAGTTCAATTTTTTTCAAGTAGACCAATATACTATAGTTTTGTTAATTTGGCCACAGAAGACGGTGGTATTATGTTAGTCATACAGAAAATGCTGCTTGAAACCAACATCATATAAGTAGCGAAATATGATTTGTTATATTGAATTATTTCAACGTTAACAATTGCTTGCTTGTTAAAATGTGTACATGATAACGTTATGCAATTTGTATTCCTTTTTTATTGTGTTTTTGTAAAATATTATTGCAATTAATGCTTCGCCATAAAAAACTAAAACCTCGTGTTTATCGTACGGCTCGTCCTCCTCTACACGTTAAGTGCACTTTTATTATGTTTTCACTGTGCCTAAACGAGACGCTCTACTGTAACAACATTTTTAGAGTTTACAGAGTTTTAGAAGTAAGCCGACGATTGATTGATTGATTGATTGACTCACAAAAAGGTGAAAGAATTTTTAAATTACATACTGGTAATTGTTAAAAAAATGCCACCATCGAATTCTATGCACTTTCAAAACTCTCTCGCAATCACGCGTGTAGCTCTTCTTACCGAGAACGCAACCTGTTCTTCGACACTCATTAATAAAGCTGAGACATATAGGACTCCATGACGATATCAAATTAACTGCATTGCGATGTTTGTCGAAGGTAAATAGTATGAAGGGTTCTGGAGCGGTTGCTTACAGGCGTGTGACTCAGGCAACAGAATACATTTACGCTGTGTAGTGAACAGATCTCCAGGGTTGTACAGGGACATCATTTTATTTTTACTTGCATTTTTATTGTACCTGCATTTCTGAATGTACTTCACTCCCACCCCTTCACTAATGTCCTTGCTCCCGTCAGACACACAAACTTACGGCCGCTGTTGCATTCAAAGTCTTCAAGCAGTAAAGTAAACACTGCAGTGTATAGTGTGTTTCAGAAATATGGTTGCGTTTTCTATAGAAGAAAGAACCTATATTAATAATATCATACTAAAAAAATTATATTGAAGAAACGATAAATTCAATTTCAGAGGATATGATTCAAAATGTTTTTAATAATATGCGTAAAGAATTGAAGCCTGTATTGTAATGAACGGCAACCATTTTCAGCAACTTGTTTAAAAATTCAGATTAGCTTATTTTGAATTGAGGTGGCTACAAGCAAAGGAATGCTAGTGACATTTGTCATAACATGAGTTAAGTGCATCCAGTGTAAGCTAAAGTATCTAAAATTTTAGTGGCAAAGGGATATTTTAATCTCATCACACATTAAAATTTAAATAAAACTTTCACCAATTTTACGAAAGTTTAAATATTTAAACCCCATTTTCTCAAAAGTAACTTACTGTAAGTACACTTAGGGGAGCAGAGGGCAAAGTGGAAGGGGAGGGCAAAATGGAAAATCATTGTTATGCTCTTACAACAACAGAGAGTAGCATTATTCACTATAATATTGAAAGCTTATGGTAGTATGTATGTTTCTACTTAGCCGCACAGCGCTAGTATCGCTGTACATGGTGGAATTGTGATTACAATGAAACGAACTGCAAGAAATTATTTGTTTATGGTAAGTAATCTGTAGGCATCGCCATATATATATATATATATATATATATATATATATATATATATAAAATCTGATTTTATTATTAATGTTTAAAGCACAGTTACAAGTGTTGGGAAGAAGTTGTGATGGCTAATTTTTTTCTAAAAATTCATTTGGCAAGATATAACCACATCTAACCTGCAACTCACGTGGAGGGCAAAGTGGAAACTGAAAGAGTGAACTTTCCACTTTGCCCATGTAGTTTGGAATTCACTCATAGAGTCTCGATTTCCTTCTAATATGCAATTGCAAGATAGTTAATGCATTTGGCTTATAATTTACGTTTTTTTCCTGTTCTACGGAGGAGGGACCCGAAGGCTTACACTGCTGCTTGAGGCTTATTGTTCTTACCACTCCTATTCTGTGAATGATTGGGTAGCCGAACGGCCGTATTGTACAAGTACAGCACACTGCACCATGAACTGAACCCGGGATATGGTATCACTAATGATGATATCATTGATATGTGAAATGTGATGGAGAAATGAGTTTGAGGTCCAACGCCGAAAGTTACCCAGCAATCCTGCTTCAATTGGTGCTCCGAGTCTGGCTGGATCAATGCAGATAAACTTTTGCAGAAATTGTCAGACCTGTCGAAGAAAAGCCATACTTCTCACCAGTCATTGCAAGCTCTTGAATTCGATTCAGAAATTGGGATCATAATCTTGTCGGTTTCTTCACACACAACACACAAGCTGCAGCCTGTCGATGTTGCAGTTCACAAGCCATTCAAGACGCATTTTTAACCTTTAGTTGGTGTTGCCGGTATGACATACCTCGCAGACAAGTTTAAACTTGTCTAGCAGACGCTATGAATCACCATTATTGCTGTGCTTCCGCATACCTTCTCAGCCAGTCTTTATCTAATAGTGCTCAGTGCTACATGTGCGACAGTAGTTCAGTTGTGTATAAAGAATTATTTTTTTCATCGCGAGGTATCCGATACCGCCAACACTACTTACGTAAGTATTCTGTTAATGTAATTTTATTCTATGATTTTTGTGAAATATTCGTTTACAATGCATAGGCCTATATTTTACGAATATCGTATTGTAGGAAATGGCGGGAAAACCTCTACCCTCGTCAATGATGGCTGATGACTACAGGTTTGAAGAATTTATCAACGAAACAGTTGACGCTATGAATGACAGTGAACCCGTGGAGGACAGTGGGGGTGATTCAGATTACGTACAGGAGTCAGATCACGATTCTGACACGGAGCAAGAGGTAGACGATGAGGACGAGCAAGAGGATGAAGCAGACTCCCCTGATAGTGGCCTTGCAGGTGGAAGGTTCTTTTATGGAAAGAACGGTTTCAAGTGGTGTAAGGAACCTCCACCTACAAATGTAAGAACGAGGAGGCACAATATGGTGGTGAAATTGCCGATCATACGTGGTCCAGCAAGGGATCTTGGTGAAAGTCCTGAACCGTATGATGTGTGGAAATTATTATTTACCGATGTAATTATTGGAGAAATTCTTGAAATGACAAACTTGAAGTTCGAGAAAGCACGAGTTGGTATCGCTGAAAGGCGTCCTGAATGGGAGGCTATGGACTATATGGAAATGAAAGCATTTTTGGGCATCATCATTTACACTTCAATTTTCAAGTCATCTCATGAAAGTGTACTAAGCCTGTTTTCTACAGATGGATCTGGTCGCGATATTTTCCGCGCTACTATGTCAATGAAACGGTTTCTTACTGTCCTAAGTTGCCTTCGATTTGACAATACAGAAACGCGACAAGAAAGACAGAAGACTGATCGATCGGCAGCAATTTCAAGACTGTTCTTATTGTTTGTTGAAAATTGTCAGCAATCATACGATCCAGGTGCTTATGTAACAGTCGATGAAATGCTTATACCGTTCAGAGGACGATGCAAGTTCAGAGTATACATGCCTAAAAAGCCTGCAAGGTATGGTCTGAAAGTAATGTGCATGACGGATGCAAGAAGTAGTTATTTTTACAATGCCTACCTGTACACTGGAAAAGACTCAGATGGAGACACTCTAAGTCCGGAAGAGAAAAATCTGGCCATACCCACCCGAGCCGTAATTAGACTGGCCAAACCAATTGAACAATCTAATAAAAACGTAACGGCAGACAATTGGTTCTCCTCAATTCAGTTAGTAGAAGAATTACAGAAAAGAGGTATGATATACGTCGGAACTCTAAAAAAGAACAAAAAGGAAATCCCGAACTCGTTCTTGCCTAATAAATCAAGGCTAGTAGGTAGTGACATATACGCCTTCCAGGATGACATCACTTTACTTTCACATGTTCCTAAGAAAGGCAAAGCAGTTATACTAGTCTCATCAATGCATCATAGTGTGGAAACCGACCCCACAAACAACAAATCAGAGATAATTTCTTTATATAATTTGACAAAAGGAGGAGTGGACAGCATATATAAGAAATGTTCCATATACAGTTCAAATCGGCGCACAAATAGATGGCCTATGGCTGTCTTTTACATGTTACTGGACATAAGCACCGTGAACGCTTATACACTGCATCAGAGCCACAAAAAGAACGAAAAGCTGACACGTTTTGACTTCATGAAAAAGCTGGTCGATTCTTTGGTCATACCGCATATCACCAGAAGATTAGAAATGTCAAGAAGCCTTTCGTCAGAACTCCGTTCCTGCATGGAGCACGTAATTTCTTTCAAGAGGAAACGACAGGATTCTGGGTCAAGTGCCAGTGAAAATTCTACTGCAGAGCGTCTGGAGGTCAAGAAAACTTGCTACCTCTGCCCTCCAAAATTGAAAAGAAAGACATTTTTCCTGTGTTTGTGTTGCCAGAAGCCAATATGCCTACAGTGTGCAAAAAAGGTGTGCAAAAGTTGTGTGAAAAATGTAAAAGACTAATAAACCCATAATAAGGTGTGTAATACTACTGTAAATGACTTTTAGTCATTAATGTGGTGTGTAATACTTCTATAAATGACTTTAAAGACATCAAGGTGTTTGAAAAAACAGTTTTTCAGTCTTCTGAAGTTATTTAGAGTGTTCAAAATTTAATAATAGAGATGTTTACCGCGAGAGGTACAGCATACCGCCAACACCAGTTAAAAGGTAGGAAAATGCAACACCAACTAAAGGTTAAGTTGCAGTAGACAAATTCCAGAAGAACTGTCCAGGAAGACACACCGGTGAATATGATGTGGCAGGTCTGATCCGTGAAGACTTTGAGAAATCGTTCGTGCTTCCGAAAATCACTATCGGATTCTCAAGGACTGAAATTTTTCCATATGGACGTAACATATTCACAGAAGATGATTTTGCTCCATCTTCTGGCCACTATTGCCAGTACAGCCTAGTAGTTCCATTGATAAGCTATTCTTTGCGAAGAAGGTCTCCCAATGAAGCAGGAGAATACATAGATAGATGCCTTTCAACCCAGTAAATTGTGGAACATCGAATGTGCAGCCTCATGTAGATATTGCTTCACTCCCCAAAGTAAGCCTAGGCGTACTGCTTCAGCCTGGTGAAACAAGCCGAAAACGACGTTGTCAGAAAACTGAAATACTGACATTTCCATTTAAGAAGGCAGTCCGCGAGAAGCAGGTGGGAAACCTGGCGGCAAAGGAGTGAAAACGAAGGCCGGTAAGACGATGCCGCCAGTACACTAAATCACACGCCTAGCAAGATGTTTTCTGTTTGGGCTGTGGAGAGCAATATTCTGACTCACCATCGGAAGACTAGATCATGTGTTGGAAATGCAAAGACTGGACTCATTAACTTTGTGGTGATATTAATCTCCAGACTATGTAGGCTAGCCTATGTGACAACTGCAGTGCTTGAAAATGTTTTAAATATGAACAATTATTTTATGTTTCAGGTATCTTAAACAATATTTTCATTTATATAGTGTGTTATGTAATTTCCACTTTGCCCTCTCCGAGTTTCCACTATGCCCTCTTGGTGAGGGTAAAGTGGAAAATTGAAGGGTCCTCTTATTTTTCTAATTACTTTGTTGTCTTCATTCATTATAAGATTATTTTTGTGTTTGAATGTTGACAGATGTCTAACGTTTAGTTTGTGTATAAAAACTTTGTGATACAACTACACACAAAGACAGGATTAGATGATATCAAAATCCATTCCACTTTGCCCTAGTCTCCCCTACAGCCCTATACTTATGACCCCCTCAATTTAAATGCACTCTCTATATTGATGTAAACATCAATAATTAATATGCTAAATAAAGTAGATATTACATAATGAACATAGCCGCCTGGAAAGTTGAGTTTTTGAAAAAAAAATATTACTACTCTACTGTATTTTGATAAATTCCATAAAAGTGATGATCAAACTGAAAATCGTAATATCGTATTTCCCTATAACATAAATGGACACACTACTTTTCTCTCCTCCTATACTTAATAAATGATTTGTTTAAATATTGCACTAGCAACATCAAACTCCTGTAATGGAAGGGGGCAGCAGTGTTTCCGAGTATAGCCAGGTTAATGTTAAAAATGTTTGTCAAAATAAAGTGATGTCCCTGTATTATCTATCTTACGCAACGTATAATATTTATAATGGCACAATCATCAAATATATCTACAGTAAACAAGTTGATGGAGGAATTAGGCACAAAACATTTCGCAGTAAGTTGGGTAAATATCCTATAAAATTTATGTAGCACAGAAATTAAAGGTACGAAACGTAAATTCGTAACACAACATTGTAATACGAAAGAACATAAAGCACAGATGTCAGTTTCAACTGAGGAAGGACAAGAATCGCATATAAGTTAGAATTCATGTGTAGCACACAAAGAGATTTATTTCACTATTTATGTAAAATGGTGGTATGTGTCAATATACCAATAAATAACATTGAAAACACACACTTTAAAAGCTTTAAGCGAAAATACGTGAAAAGGGAACTCCCTAGTCAATCAAATTTACGGAAATACTATATACCGAAATGCTATTATGATGTTATATCTCGCATACGACTAAGTATAGGAGATAGTAAAATAATGCATTTCCATCGACACAGAGCCGCTGGACGATTTGTTGCAAACGTCGTTACGGGCATTCTTCCACCAGACAAACCCAATAAAACTTTTTTATTAACCTCTGAAATTCTTGAGAAAGTGGGTCGTTTAAATATAATCAAAGTTTTTCAAACGCCTATGACCCTCTTATGGCTAGACGAAATAAAAATTGATATGGACCGGTAGTCATTTTCATCAAGAATTCTACATGTTAAAAGCAGATAAGGAACTTCTGCTCCTTTAGCCGAAAGTCATCCTAGCCCATGGGCTACATCGAATAGCCAAAGAACTTCACTCCTGCTACAGTGATGTGAACAGTTTCATAACGAATGTCAAAGAAATATTTTTAAGGCACCAAGTCGGGTTACTAAATTCATTGAACTGGCTCCTGGAGCCCCTCTACCCCCGCAACCCGTTGTAATGAGATGGTGGACATGGCTGGATGCTGCAGTCTATTTTGCTACACATTATAAAAGGGTTGAAGACGTAATCAAAACATAGGGTAGTATTACTGCAACAGACTCGACAATCCAGTGATGATGACGTGACCTGAGTTCCAGTTTATTTGTCATGTGAATATACACCTTATTCTCTGTTGTTTACTCTGTAGGACAGCGTAGAGAATCTGTGCACTGACCTTCTCCGCTCCCTCTACCTGCTAGGCTATAGTTTGGGTGCACATACCTTAACGACAAACGTCTTAGGCCCGTTACACAGTCATCCGTATGCTACGCGCTACGGACTACGGATCCGTAGCAAAATACCTTACATATATGGGAGCTTACACAGTTCTGCGTACTGTACGCATCCGTAGGATCCATACGGACGTCTCGCTACGCGCTACAGACTACAGAGAAGAGATGAATACCTTGGACAAGTGTGGGCTTACACAGTCATGCGTACTACGCATAGCGTAGCGGCATAATAAGCAGTAAAATTCATGTTTGAAAGCAATGTGACTTTGAATGCGCAGCTGTTATCAGTCAATTAGGTAGAAGACAATGTTTCTGGGATTCTTTTTGTGAATAATACAAAAATAGAGGCATCAGGTAGAAGTTGTGGCGTGATATGTGTGGCAATATACTGAACAATTTTGCAAAAATGGACAATAACACAAAATGAAATGCAGGTGAGTGATGAAGATGAGAGAAGACGTGGCAGAAATGCCAGAAAAAAAATCTTCCGTTGAGGATAATTTAGTTAGCTGTTAGGACATTTTTCAGAAGTAGAAACTACATTATTTTATGGAAGCACAGTCTTGCGAATACAAAACATGAACCATCCCCTTTTATTCCGTCCTTCCCATTCACATCACTTGCTTAGTCTGTTCATTTGCCATTTTTCCGTGGGCTAATATTCAGAAAAATCGTACATCAGAATACACAAATATCAGTTCACATTGCCACATTGGAAACATTTCCCAAACAGAACAATAGTCTTCCTTGATGTCAATTCTCCGATCTCCATCAACCTCCAAAGATACTGTTTCACTCACAGGAATTTACCTATTATGGGCAACACACTACTGCATATAATATAAATAAAACCTCTTATCTATAAAATAAGTTAAGGAATATTTAATTAAGAGTACCTAGTCAATATAAATATTTCCTCAGTGTATTTAAAACAGATTAAATCTAAATCAGTGATTCTCAACCGGGAAGGGGGGCTGCAGCCCTGAGGGTGACCGACCAGCTGGTAGTGGACTGCAATGGAAAAAATAATGGTGGTAATAATAATAATAATAATAATAATAATAATAATAATAATAATATAACAATTTAAAAGTTGTTCTTTGAAAATTTTATTATCTGACAATTTTACATTAAATTAAAACAAGCTAATTAAGCTTTTTTTCTCCTTGAATTGATATCAAATTTCTTATTACTACTTTGTATGTTCTACATTCTATTTTACACCTCAGGCCAGGGGGCTGCACTAAGGTAACGTGAGGAAAAAAGGAGCCTCAAAATCAAAAAGGTTGAGTAACACTACAGTAGTCCACCGCTGTGGAGTAATGGGCAGCACGTCTGGCTATGAAACGAGCGGGCCCGGGTTCAAATTCTGGTTGGAACAAGTTATCTGATTGAGGTTTTTCCGGGGTTTTCCCCCAACTAATTAAAGCAGAATTGCTAGGTAACTTTCAGCGTTGGACCTCGGACTCATTTCGCCATTATTAATTCACATATCATCGTCATCATCCATACACGGTGCAGCGTGCTGTACTTGTACAAGAGCGCGGCAGTTCGGCTACCAAATCATTCACAAGAATAGGGTGGTAAGCACAATAAGCCTAAGGCTGCAGTGTAAACCTTCGGGTCCCTCCCCCATACAAGAGAAAGGAAAGACATTACAGTACATTCTACACAATCTACACCTTAGACTTAGAGGCCCGCACTAAGTAAAGTGAGGAAATGAGAAAGAATGAGAAACTCTGATCTATATAGATTATAACAAAAATAATTGATGGTTTTGTAATTTGTTATAATAAACACGAAATAATAAAATGTCGATTATAAATAATTTATTCACCTGAGTAATTTTTATCACCTTATGTTAACAGCAAACCGCACGGTAGGACATAATTATGTAGATCCAGTTCAAGCTGCATTTATTGTAATTTTTCCAATTGTTCATCAAACGATTGAATAAACATGCGAAATTAGTTAAAGGAACTTTCTTTCGGTCTCGCGCAAGTCACTATGTATATTTATAAACGCTTCCTTCAGGATTTTTAGAATTAGTAGCGGGTGAACACAATATTGTCTATTATGCACTCGTTTTAATACAAATAATGTGCAGCCAAAAGCTTTCCTTGAAGCACGCTCATTTTGAAACAAACAAGCCGACTGATATAATTAATCTGCTACGGATTTGCTATGCGTGACTGTGAAAGCAAACTGCCTACGGATCCGTAGTGCGTACTGCGTAGCATACGGATGACTGTGTAACGGGCCTTAGATGTCCCAGCTTTACTCATTAAATACAGACGTGGACAAATTATTAACAAAATGGACGATTTTTATGATAATTCTGTTTACAAAATTTCACTTTTCAATTTTTTACAATTTTGGATATTTCCATCATTGCAGTAGACAGAAATATGCAAAAATGTCAAGTGTAGTTTAAATTGAAGAGTCAAGTTTTGTAAAAATATATAATAAAAGTCTTCAATTTTGCTAATAATTTGTAAATTATCAAAATTGTCAACTGCATTGAAGAGTCAAATTTTGTAAAAATATAAAACAAAAATCTTCAGTTTTGCTAATAATTTCGAAATATCCAAATTGTCAACTGTAGTACAAGTTGAAGAATCGAATTTTGTAAAAATATACAATAAAAACCTTCAGTTTTGCTAATAATTTGTAAATATGCAAAAATATAAAATGTAGTCCAAATTGAGGAGTTAAATTTTGAAAAATATACAATAAAAATCTTCAATTTTGCTAATAATTTGGAAATACACAAAAATGTCAACTGTAGTCTAAATTTAAGAATCATATTTTGTAAAAATATATAATAAAAATCTTAAATTTTGCTAATAATTTGTCCACGTCTGTAATTTAATAACGCACTCTTTCGATGGTTGTGCAGCCTTGATAACGCCGCCGAAATATGCGTAAGTAGAACTCGTACTACTTCAGGAGTAGGTATGTTTCAATGAGGAAAATCATTTGCTGTATATCTAACCATGGTTAAAAATACTTGTTCCTCTATACAATTCAGACAAATAACTACATCTTTTGGCTGATTGAAGGTTCATTGCAGTGGTAAAATGCCTTAGGTAACACACTCAAGCGTGTGATATTGTAGGACATAGCTGAGGATATTTGAAATAATATTTTCAACAATATTGCATATAAATTGTGTAAAAATAAACTGAAAAGTAACAAAAACAATGCGCTGAGAAAAACTGCAATACCAAAAGTCATAAAAATTGTGTTGAACGTAATCAAAAAGAACCAGCACCATCAAAGTCTGTAAATTATGAACATAATTATTAACTCGACGTTTAGCATGGATTTATGTAGCTTACCATGATGCTCAGTGCCAAAATCTCAATGAATTAAATAACGTACATTTTAGGGAATTTCTGGAAATGTACATATAAAATTACTGGGTTTTCAGGGATGAGCGACATGCAACATCTTAATGAAACACGAAAATATCAGACAATAGGAATATATTGTACTACCGGTACATCATGCACCAATAACGTCATGTGCTATTGAAAGAATTTCTTGCAATATAAAATCATTTCAAGTGACATCCGCATATGTTCAAGTTCGTAACTTAGGAATACACGTCATTATTCACTGCAAAGATCAAGATGGAAATAACATCACGGCTGTAGCATGTGTTTACTAGTATAGCCTCAGACTGTTGGGAGTTGATTGTACTCCACGAACACGCAGCGATAACTTGTGTGTTTACATCCCTATCCTTTGCATTACCTGTGTTCGGTGTACTATATACCCAATGTGTCTTTAACTTCAGTCTTTAGGTAGCTGGAATACGGAGCCGAATAATGAGTATACACGTTTAATTTTGTAATGCATACAAGTGTTCACCTAATGTACATCACCTGTGTTCAATTTCGTTTGCTTTTATCGTGTCTATCACCTGAAGATGACTTTACATATGATGAAAATATTCGTGAAATATATAATTTAATGTAATGTGACAGAATTTATTCTGTACTTATATACTTCGATAAGTTGCTGACTGAAACAATATAACCTTTTTATTATAATTCCAAATTATCTGAAACCAAATATGACATTCAAATTCCTTATCGGTTTCTCAAATGATGAGCAAACAATAAAAATATTACGGTTATACCTATCGAGTTAAACAGTATTAACATATAGGGGATAGTTTTTTTTTTCTGAGAAAGTTATTCATTTGGGACTAGTATGGTATTAGAATATTTGTGGAGGTTGCGAACAAAACTCGTTATTTCCACCTAAACGAAAAAATTAGTTCTTTTACGGTTTCGTTACGTTTAGAGGAGCATCTTTGTGAATATGTTACTGTTTTATGCTACCTCGGTCATTTTCATGAGAAACAATTAGGTAAAATCAGTATTTTCAACCAAAACCGGATAATCATACTACTAATGCCAATATTTTCATTGTATTCATGTATAAAAATGGATATTTAGAACATTTTGTATGTGTTACAAATACCAATCAATTCAAAATCGAACATTTCCACATCTATGTGCAACAGTGATAATATCTTTTTTGCTAATAGAATTTATTCTAATGCTGTTATAATATATTCATTTTTTCATGATACAGTAGACTGAAAATGAAGGATATCTAGGCAGATAAGCCATTCAATTCAAATTTTTATTTTCATACAATGTGCATTCACATAGTTCAGCTAAATGTTTCATTTTTAAATGAAATTACTGTAAAATTGTTATGGTACGATTGATTATGTAGTAAGCACCTGCCAGACCGTCATCTTCCAACAGTAGAGGTCCTGGACACGTATTTTCCGGTTAGAATGTAAAGGGATTGATAATATGCTAATCATAAGAAAATTGTCAATATTTAATCGAAATGCATGTATATATTTGATAATGTTAGCCCATGTGCTCTGGATCTCTATTGCTGGAAGATTGTCTGGCCGATGCTTATTGCATTATGGGTCTGTAATGTTACATTCGTTACTCCACGATACAGTTGATGTAAGTGATGTCCTAGATCAAATATGTATTGTCGGACCATCGGATCTGTGCCCCTTCAGCGCTGTCGTCGTTCTTGGAAAAGTTAACGCCTGTACTCACTCCATTCCACCAGCTTTCCTCCCACCACGTTAAACAGAAGACCACGAACCTTGCCGAATAGGGATGTTGCCAAACTTCCGTCAAACGGTGTCATAAATAACTGGTCCTCCATGCTACAATATAATTTCTTTCAATCAAAATACATCTTGTATTTCTACATTTTTAAAACCTAAATCCCATGTTTCGAATCACTTTCCATAGTGTTTCTCTCCAACCTTGGAAATTATTGCTTCTCTCGCAACCTTCAGTAATTTCTTCAATGTTGGAACTTCTTTCTGCACTATATAAAATTCTTGTATCTTTCTTCTTAAAATACATCGGTTCATATCATCTACAAGAATTAAAAGTTCCTTTGCTCTGTTTTTCCCTTGTGATTCTAGCTTTCATCACCTGCACAGACTCCCTCTCTCCTGATTTCCTTTATTAGGAGCTCTGACATATCTATATAAATTACATAAAATGTTGCATTGTTAGTATTAGTTAAGTAAGTAATTTTATATGTAATCAATTGAAATAAAATAAGCCCCACCTATGATCGCAGCTGCTATTTTCGCTGCCTGATTTATAGGAAACAGACATTCACCTGTTTGTTTCTCTTCATCGAAAAATGCTATTATGTACTTTAATAATATTTCTTTCGCCACTCCGTGCTACAGTATTCATGTTGAGTTGACAACACTGGACTGCAAGTGCAAATAAACTGTCCCGCAAGAAGGCCTAAATTTTTTAGTAGTGGGGGAGAGAAAGGGAGAGGGATAGAAAAGAGAGAGATAGGAATGCAGGGAGAGAAATGAATTACCGAGGCTGAGAAGGAATTAGGGTTCAGTTCGCATATCTTACGGGGGCACAGATCCGATGGTCCGACAATAAGAGATAGGTCATCGCTATGTTAAAATCGTTTGCACTTTGAAGAGAACAACCGGCAGGATCGCCACCCGTCCGCCGTAAACGAACATGAGATGGCAGTACAGTCGCTAGTGGAATTCAAATGGGAGTTACGACGTGACTCCTTATGTAACAACTAGATGGCAGCGTAGTCAATCTGACAAAAGTTGTTAACGTCAAAGCTTATAAGGTCGGCCTATCTGGGGTATATGATCTAGGGTAATGTGTATGTTTTGCTGATACAATAAAGTATGTCAAATAGTTTTTTTCGAACAAAAGTGAATATTTCCCTCATATTTCCAAACAAAACGGAGCATTTCCAAAATATGTTTGTCTATAAAATGCACAAAGAACGACTAAAATCATGATTATTGACACCAATACAACAACGGATGTAACATGTACATGGATGGGCAACTCGTGCTCACGAAGTGCTAAAGTCCTTGAAAGAAAAGAAAGACAGACGGAGCCAGCCGCAGCAGTTACAAGTTGTTTGTAGTTACACTACAGAAGTAGTTCACTGCCATGGTGCGCTCTAGCGGTTCATGCAGGTGGTCATGATATCTACTCCGTGGTTTGCATTTCAGAATGACGCATGGTACAATAATTACAGTAATTTTAGACAGACTGTACCTAAACACACCCAACAAAATTAAATTATTTCCTAGCTTTGTAAATTAATTTAGTACTGGAAACAGAAACTCATTACAACATTTCCAAGATACAACAATCATAGCTGCAACACTTAGACCTTCTGTATTTGTTATTACATTATTTGTTAATATTTCTTATTATATGTCTTATTTTAAACATAGAACGCGAGAATTTACAAGTCTTTATACATTAAAGCGTATTCCTCTGTTCTCAGAAATGTAATACTCTCTATTCGCAAACAATCACAAAATTCAAGGAAGTAATTTTTTACATGTAACGGCAAATGAAATTAACTTATTTCTGGCTCCTTCTGTACATTGAGAGCTTTTACACTTATTTCTTGTACTAAACTCTGCCTCAAGCACATATGTGGAAACAAAGAGTACATTTGGAAATTCTGACTTAGGCAGCATTACGAACAGTTCGATTCCTGATTTCGCTGGAATCTGAGTGGCGTGCTGCTGTGTAGATTTATCAATTCAAACTACAAACTTTCATTATATTCTGTCGGCTGTAAGTCTAAAGGATTTCAGAAAAATCTCCATTCCTTGTCAATTGTCACTGTTTTTCCAAACTTACCAGTGAATTCTGCTCTAGGCTTGAAGTAGGTTCTTACATTTGAAAAGCAGATTTTCTTATCACTCTCCAAGATTGTTTATATTCATGTTATCTATGTTCTACATAATACTGCCACATTTCTAATTTATCCATAAATGGTCTTAGCTTGTCGATCATATTGTGTCGTGCAATTATGTAACTCGCACGCACAACGTGCTAACGATATTTGATATCAGTCTCACCTTGTTGATATCCCATTTTTATCTTTAGCTGTTCTAAAGCAGATCTACACAGCATTTCTTTACTAACACCTTTGGTGTGTTTATTAGTAACATAACGTGTCATGCGTAAGAAAGTAAAATAGAATATAATACAAGCTTTCCCTTCTTAATAAAAAATCTTTATCTTTCCACTGATCACTAAAGGGAAATGATCTGATCGGATTATACATTGTTTTTCACTTAAAACGAGCCGCCACTTACTGCAGACCCGAGTGAATTTGCGTGTTGCAAGAACGGCACAGAGACACTACAGCTAGTACAGAGTCCGTTCCACCTGAGGTTGTGTTGGCAGTTCGAGAGCACGAGTTGACCACCCACGAACATGTACGACACATAAAATTGAGGGCTTTGCCGGAAGAAAGGCGGATAGACCTATATGCCCTTTTTCGGAAAACGGTTTAAAATGTAGTGAATAATTCGCTAATTATAGTAGCGAAATTTTGTTTTGATTGTACTGTACATAACTGCAAGACAGGGCTCCGTGCGTGTATAAAATTTTATTCAGGTGCGTTTTAAAATCTTAGATTGCATGTATCTCAATTCGCCATATTGACGTATGCGCCCTTTTTCCGGCAAACCCCTCAATTGTCGTTCACTTTGGGGTAAAGTGAAGGCTAAATAAAGTTATTTCTACTTCCTGAAAAAAATACTATTTTGAAAATGACCGGGTTTGTTCGCAACCTCCATATTTCTTGCACTCTTTCCAAGAAGTAAGCTCTTAAAATCTGACACAATTATAATATTTCCACTCGGTATAAAAGCTTAATACTACAATAATTTGCATTTTTTAAATTCCATCGTCATTAAGCAATAACAAATGTAGTGACTTCGGGTTTGTTTCGAGTTATTTACTCATCATTATCACCAGCACCATGCTATTATCATCATAATCCCCTTGTAGTGAAGTTAAATCGATCTCAGATGTTGTCGATTAAATCACTGAATTAGCAACTACTGAATCCATCGTTGCAACTCTGAGTTAATTACCTCGTTACATAAACCACACAGAGAGCGTTTGGAAGCTGCGAAACGAGAAGGAGGCAGAATTAGTCCCCGATGGCAGGCAATAAGTGTTGCTGACACGTAGTAGTAGAGAGCTAAAATAGTTTGAAATCACTTTCTGTAGTCGGGTCCAAGATAATTCCAGCAATCTAGGAGCAAGTCAATAGGCGACAGTACGATAGCTCCAAAGTACTTGCCGGGATCATTCCCTCTGAGGAGAATTATTAACCGGAAAGAAAAAAGAACTAGAGGAGGACCGATCGAAAAACTATTAGACTTCCAATCAACAATAATTTTATGAAGAAATGTAAGATTAAAATTGTGATTTGTAGAACTGTCTGCAGTGAAGTTAATGTAAAAAGAAGAGCGCTAGAACAGAATTTACAAGCCGGGGAAAGGAAGACTAAATACGGGAGGCGATTGGCTAATGGTTGGGCCGCCTATCTCAATAATAATAATAATAATAATAATAATAATAATAATAATAATAATAATAATAAATTAAAATTAAAATACACATATTAATCCTCGCAACTTATCTAGGGCCTTTTCTGACATCATAATTTGTTTGTACAAACGCTTTTAAGTTGTCACGATGTAGTTATGTAATGGGCCACCAATGAGCATTAAACAAAACAGATCTAGCCACTGTATCAAATACAAAAATAAATAATACCACAATTACATATAATAAAACAGTAAACAAAAAATTAGGAGTATATTTAGATTCAAATTTAAATTTTCAAAATCAAGTGACCTACGTTATATGTAAGAAAACTTGTTCCATAATTCATTCCCTCAAACACTTAACCAACGTTCTACCCCTCAGCCTTAAAAAGAACCTGATCCAAACTTCAGTGATGCTCCACTTCATATTTCACTACCTCGAACCCGGAACATGTACCTTCTCTCTATTCCTCTACTTATCATATTTCGGGATATCGATTCCACGCCTCTGGAATTCTCTCCCTGACCATGTCAGACACTGTCGAGCAATACCAAAATTCAATTTAAATTAAACAATCATATTCTAGTTTATGGAATTGCTGTTTGTACACTTGTCAACTTGCGCAACTTCGACTTAACATATTGTAACAGTGCTTTTATAAAATTGACAATTAATATGTAATGTATTTATTATTATTAATAATATTATTATTATCATTGTGTTTATTATTACACATTGTGTTTATTATTAATTGTCATTATTGAGTGTAATTAGTTATCTCTGCCACCGGGTACATAACCATTTGCAGTGTGAATGAATACATACAAATACAAATACATACAATCATTATTATTATTATTATTATTATTATTATTATTATTATTATTATTGTTATTATCAGTTATCACTATCATCATAGCTATTTTTGTTTTTCTTCCCTTTTTTGTTAGCTCGATGAGAGTTCTATAGTGTTCTTTTGACCCTGTAGACCCTCTAAAGGGCTTTAATTTAATTTGTGTTATTTTCATCAGTGTTAGTACTTTTTTTGTTTTTATATGTGCTATCTGATAGGATGGAAGAGAAGGACTTATGATCTAAATTCTGTCGGATCAAATAAATAAATAAATAAATAAATAAATAAATAAATAAATTAATTAATTAATAAATTAATTAATTAATTAATGGATAAATAAATAAATATGACAAATAATAAATATATTCATTCGGCATTATATATATGCTTCTACTACACTCTCTAAATTAGTTTGTATATGTAGTGGTTTTTTAAATTACTTATTTGTAATTTAATTTCGAATATTTGGACATGTGGTCACAAAACCCCAACTAGGTTTTGCGCTACTTCTCATTTTATTTCGTTTTGTTCACCTCAAGTTACTTCATTTAAATATTGTTATATGACTCTACTAGCTCCGGGTGTTGCTACAATATGCAGCTGGTCCTTAAATTCATTGTTGTAACGAAGCTGCTTCAATAACGTTCTTTACTGAGTAGAGTTGCAATCATAAAGAATACCTGATTGTATTCAATACAGCAGAAAAACAACAGGATAATAATATATAAATATACTATGATTATAGTGAATTATACAATACATCATATTACATACATAAACTAATAAGACAACAAAAATGTAATTAAAAATTAAGAAAATTGTCTGGGTCAGAAAAGACCCCAAGTATGTTGTACGTAATTTTAGACCTGATAGGTTGCAAGAGTTAAAAAACAGCAGTTGATCCTGAAAGAGCATTGCACGTGTTAAGGAATCAGTTCAATAGGTGCAAACATATACGAAGACTACAAGAATCAATGGATCTGTCAAAATAGAAAAGTAACAGTAAAACAAAATGTAGTAAAAACAAAGTATAGAACCATGTTGTAATTATTAATTATAATTAGTAAATAATAAAAATATTAATCAATATGCAGTAAAAACAAAATATTGAAGCTTTCAGTAGTTATTAATTATAATTATTGAACAATGAAAATTTAGTAAACACATAATGTAAAATCGTTTAGTAATTATAATTATTAGTAAAGAATAAATATGAGAAACAAAATGTTGTAAAGAAAACGTACAAACATTGTAATTATTAAGTAGATCTATAATTTGTTCCAGGTCTACAGGCATAATTTTTTTGCGAAAGTTTTGAATAAGTTTGTAACAAAACTTACTATTAGGATTTTGTTTCGGAGCCACAGTTTTTAAAATATTAATTTGTTTTTGCAACAGTTGCTAATTTTTTACTGTTTTTAGAATGACAATACAAAATAATTTTTATTACTTTTGGATGAAACTCATGAAACACCTGGATAGTAATTTTTGTTTGGAAGGGTTAAAAAGTTATTAAAACGGAATTTCAGGGAAAAAGTTAAATTTGTAGGAGAAATAACGATTTTTGAAAAGTCATTTAATTTTACAGAAAT
This sequence comes from Periplaneta americana, assembly GCF_040183065.1. Classification (NCBI taxonomy): domain Eukaryota; kingdom Metazoa; phylum Arthropoda; class Insecta; order Blattodea; family Blattidae; genus Periplaneta; species Periplaneta americana. Next base: position 135,925,089 of record NC_091126.1, read on the forward strand.
ATTAATAACTCACATATTTTGAAAACAAATTTGATAAAATTTAGTATACACACTATTTTTGTACACCATAATAACTGTGCTAAATTTAAGACTTCTAGTTTGCTTAGTTTAGAAAATTGCAATTTCCTCTCGGAGTACACTTAATTGAGCGACAAATTATTGTTACAATTGTTACCACTTATGACACGGGATGACTGGCTTCCCTTAAAAAAAAGCCAGGTTATGAATTTTATTTCTTTTCAACAATATATTGCTCTCGGGAGAGATTGATCTGATCATACAACATAGAGGCAAGCAAGACAACAATTCAAATGATGAAGGATGGGTGGAGTGGAGAAAAATTCTCTCTGGCACCGGGACTCGAACCCGGGTTTTCAGCTCTACTTGCTGACGCTTTATCCACAAGCCACACCGGATTCCAGTTCCGATGCCGGATTTAATCCTCTCAGTTTAAGTTCCATCTTTTACTTTCCTTTTTGTGGCCAACCCTCATGCACTGTGTCATAGATGTGTGACAGTGGTACAATGTCCAACACACTATGTGCAGAGGTGCACTCATTACGAGTGACTAGGTGGCCGGGATCTCCGCTCCACCAATCCTTCATCACATGGTAATGCAGAATTCCTGCATGGAAATATCATATGTACTTCGGTACATCACAATAACAATTCAACGGCCAAGAACGCATTATGTTTCAAATTTGAAAATTTTCCTGTATTATGTGATAATTCATTATAATATTATGAAGAAACTACAGTAATTATTGGTGTCTAATGATTAAATATGTACTGTATCTACGAGGGCGCGATTTATTAGGAGACTTAACTTAAGGAAATAAACACAATATCTAACTCAGGATGATTTCAAGACTCAATTTCATCTCAATTGTGCTCCCGCTTCTCAATCACTTGCAGAACAGTACGAAAGACATATTACTCAATATATCAGTGAAATGTCTCAAGAGTTTCCTTCGAAGACGCTTCATATTGGGAGTTCAAGACAAATGTCAAAGTATTCTTTCCCTTTCCTGCTTTCACAAATAGAAATAACGCCGTAGAAAGAGAGACATTAAAGCCAAAATATGTTAGTTCATATTAGACTCTTCGAATTGTCACAGACTTAAAGAGCTTTTTCTCCAAGAGAAATTGTTGAAATAAAACGTACATTGCAGCGAATTACCATGAGAAATCTCTCTGCGTTCCATTTATTGTAACTTCCACTCGTTGTAAACTTCCACTAGTTCCTGAAATAAAAAGCAATGCACAGAACAACTGCTGAATACTTCATTTTCTACATCTTAACTCTCTGTTTCACAAGGAAACGCCCCGCACTTTCCTGTGGACTGAGCAACGTTTCCCAAGCTTCCGACGCTTTCTTATGGTGGGAAATCATTTTACGTCCATCTCATTGTGTATGACAGATTAGAGCACGAGAGAGAGAGAGTGAGTGAGTGAGAATGAGAGTGAGAGAGCATGTTCTATACCGGTCTACGAATTCAGCTTAGTGGCGGATTTCATTTCGGAATTATTTCATAAAGATTTGCTCAAATTATACATTGTGTCCCGTTTAAACGTATAACATTTCATTATTTTATTACTTGAAAAGTGTTTTGATATTTACACTCAGTTTGCTTCTACGGATAAGGTAACTCAAAATGTTTTTACATACACAATACACCTCGATGTGCTCACCATTAGTGGCGCGGCAGACGTCCAATCTGCATTTCACCTCTCCATGTGCTTTGCAGCATTTCAGGCGTAACATTTGCAACAGCTGCAACAATGCGATGGCGTAGATCTGATTGTGTTTGTTAACCTTCCCGAAAGTGTGGAATGTAGCCTCGTCGGAGAAACAAACCGTATCGAGGAATGCCTCATTTTCATCAATTTTTGCCAGAATTGTCTCCACGTATGCCCTCCTTCGCGGCTTGTCTTAAAGTTTGAGTTGACGATGAATCTGAAGTTTATACGTCCGTAGGCGCAACCTTTTATGGACGACATCGTGTAATGTCGAACGAGGTAAATGTAGCCCCCTACTTGCTCGTCGGATTGATTTACGGGGGCTCCGCTGGAAAGACGTACAGATTAATTCGACATCAGCCACTGGAATAGCCCGCTTTGTGTGGTGGCTCGACTTTTGAACTAAACTCCTAGTTTCACGAAGGCATCTGTTCTATTTCATGATTGTTACGTACGTTGGAACATCGTCAGTTGGTCGCAGTTGATATTCACGCCGAAATCGACGTTGTACCTACGTAACAGATTTCAACTCCGCGAGAAAAAGCACACAGAACGACTTTTGCTGTGGAGTCCACATGGTTACTGACGCTAATTGGCTATTTTCGCGAACGACGTAGTTTGCGCATGCGCGCACGGGATGTACACTCCCGCCATGCAAATACAGGAAACATTTTGAGTTACCATACCCGTAGAAAGAAACCGAGTGTAAAATATATCAACAATACTTTTCAAGTAATAAAATAATGAAATATTATACTTTTAAGCCGGACATAGTGTGTGTAATCCTCTCAAAATTAATTAAAAATAAGAGACCAGTATTAGGTGAAAAACAGAGAGCTTCATTCTAAATAACGATGAAGAAAATGAAATAAAATTGAACAAAATAATAAAAGTGGGATTCTTACCTAAGAAGCAATATAAAATTATACACTCACAAATTTATTTCGTTTACTTACAAAATAACTCATGTGCAGATGGCTCCACTGATTAATTCCAGAAGATTACTTCAGGTATGTAGGCTACAGTAGTGCCGAAACTACTGAATAATCGGATATAACAGGGTGTTTCAGAAATAAGCAGAGATATTTTGGGGGTCATTTGTTGGGTCTAGTCCAGCCATGGGCACAAGAGGGGAAGCATAGAGGGCGAATGAAGATTCCCCACCCTTCCCACGAGCCCTGGTGTGTCTCTTACCGAGACGCTCTCATGGATTCGGGCTCGCAGTGGCGGAATACGTTAACCGTGCTGCCGTGCACAAAAGAGCTATTCTAACAGTGGAAAAACATTTAAGATTTTTCAGGATACACAATATCTGATGCCTTAATTAAGAATTTTTTTAACAAATTCACTACCAGAAAAACATTTGGAGGAATGTGTTATCTCATGAAATGACATAGCTTACTTCTAATGCAGGATTGAACTTTAATTTTTCTTCCAATTCCATATTAAAATATTTCACCAGATCAATGTATTTTGTTTTCCTGTCGTCTTTTTTTAAATGTAACATAGGCCTGTGATATACATTCGAATTAGATTTAAATATAACATTACAGTAAATAGCGATTGCCTAAGAAATAAGTCTATGAACTACGAGGCGCATCCAGAAAGTAAGTTTCCCGATTTTTTCCCCTTGAAAGTAAACGTAATTAGCCGTGTCAATTGTGCATGCGTAACAGATCTATGACGTATCAATCATATGCCAGCCGAACAGGTCCTGCCTGGTGCCAGTAGCGTGGCAGCAGTGGTCCGAAATGGAAGCTCTTATTCCTTCTCCTGCCGCCTGCGAGGTTCGGTCAGTGATAAAGTTCTTTAATGCACAAAGCACTGCGCCAATTGAAATTCATCGGCAGCTCTGTCAGGTCTATGGGCCGAACATCATGAGTAAGCAGATGGTGCGTCGCTGGTGTAGGCAGTTTTCCGAAGGTCGTCAAAGTGTCCATGATGAAGAGCGCAGTGGGCGACCGTCCCTCATCAATGATGATCGTGTTGAGCTGGTGCGGCAGTGCATCATGGAGAACCGTCGCTTCACGATTACGGAGCTGAGCAGCCATTTTCCGCAGATATCGCGATCCCTGTTGCATGAGATTGTCACTAAGCACCTGCTGTTCAAAAAAGTGTGTGTCAGGTGGGTGCCGAAAAACCTGACACCCGAACACAAAATGCAACGTTTAAGAGCAGCACTGACATTTCTGCAACGGTATCAGATGGCGGCGACGAGTTCCTCGACAGGATCGTCACGGGAGATGAGACTTGGATTTCGGACTTCACTCCGGAAACCAAGCAGCAGTCAATGCATTGGCGGCATAGTGGATCTCCGGTCAGGACGAAATTCAAACAGACGCTGTCGGTACGGAAAGTGATGTGCACGGTGTTCTGGGACAGGATGGGCATTCTGCTCATTGACTTCCTTCCAAGAGGTTAAACAGTGAACGCTGACCGTTACTGTGAAACACTGCGAAAATTGCGCCGTGCCATTCAAAACAAGAGGCGTGGAATGCTTACTGCAGGTGTTGTGCTCCTCCATGACAATGCTCGTCCACATACGGCTCGGCGCACAGCAGGTGTTTTGACGGAATTTGGCTGGGAGTTGTTTGATCATCCACCCTACAGTCCTGATCTTGATCCCAGCGATTTTCACGTTCTCTTGTACCTCAAGAAATTCCTGTCCTCCGGTGAGCGTTTTGGCAAAGACAAGAGCTGGTTCCATTCACAGGCGGCAGAGTTCTACGGCAGAGGGATACAAAAGTTGATCCCATGATACGACAAGTGTCTCAATTCTGATGGTGGCTATGTTGAAAAATAGCTGAAACATTGCTGTACCTGTTGCCAATAAATGTTTTCCTGAAAGTGTGTTCTTTTTTTTAAATAGGAAAACTTACTTTCTGGATGCGCCTCGTATAAATATCTTTCAAATCCAGTAATTCTGCATGAATTTTGTAGTATCTTCTCGCGTTGTATGCTTTTATACTTTGTAACTGTTTTTACAGTACATACAATGCGTTTTTAATCATCTTTAAATATTATGAAATAAGTGTTTTCCAATTCCCTTGGAAACATTTGAAGCTTTCTTTTACCAGAAACGAACATTTCGAACGCATACAGTCGTACAGTACACCACTGACTGTATTACAGATGTTCGGGACTAGTAAAGAAACTACGTTCAGCGCTCCGTAATCGAGGATTGGGGGTACCTTTCATGCTCCTCTTGGCCCTGAGTGCCACGAATGTAGTTTGGCTCGTCTATTCAATCATTTCATATAAGGGAACATAAGGAAACCGGCACGTAATTTCGGCTGTATAGAATTCCAAATTGACATCTATCCACCCGGAAATTGGAAGCCGGCAGAGCAGTTGAAATTATTCAATCTCCTGGAATGTTCCCACCCATTGTCTCACTGAAGATTTGGGGGCCGACAGGTGGCCCTAGTGACATCGTAAATCTGACTCTGACAGGTGGGCCATCCAGTCTAGACCCCTTATACTGGCCGAACAGTATACAGCAGAACAGGTTTCACGGCTCGCGCGGCCTTGAGTACTCCACCTCCGCGCGCATAACTGGCCGGCCCTGAAACCTGTTCTGCTCTATACTGTTCACCCAGTAGAACCAGGACCCGTTTCGCTGACGAGTAACATGATAAGCTCCAGTGGCCCGAAGTACCAAGTCCTTCCTATATTAACATCGAAAACCTGTAAAAACCTCAAGACTTCATCCCGGCCTATTTTTACTACTGGAGATTATAGATGAAATAAGGGTGAGATGGAGAGTGTTGATGAAATGATACAGCACTTTTGTTCATTCCCGAAAAATTGACTCGATGTTATTGAATAGGAACAAAATTCTTGGACTATTTAAGGAGTAATCATAGACAAACAGATGGCAAGTCCGATGCCACTTCTTCCGTGTCAGTGATGAAGAAACCGCGCAAATGTCTCTTAAGAATCGGGTCTACGGGTTTATCTTACCTTGTCACTGTTGTAGTTTAAACCATTTCCGAACAAAAAATATAAACAACAAAACTGTATACAGATACATTAATTGAATATCTTCCACACTTAGGATATTGAATAGATACTAAGTTGCTTAATTCACTTTTGTTTTCATACAATACATAGCTAGCTTATAGATAACACATCTTATTTCGTCGTAGAATTTTTAAGATTTAAGAGGATCGTACTTTAGTTCTTTTAATTTTAATTTTGTTAACTATTTATTTATTGATTTATTTAATCTGATAGGATTAAGGCCATAAGGCCTTCTCTTCCATCCTACCAGATAGCATATATAAATACAAAAAAGAAATACAGACGCTGATGAAAAAATATTAATTATTAATATATTTTATATATTATATATTTAATATCATCTCATGTACAACCTCTGTTATGTTCGATGACTCTGTTTATTGCAGTTGATTGGTGTTTAAAGATACTAAAATAGTGTTGTTGTTATTATTATTATTATTATTATTATTGCTGCTCCTGCTGTTGCTGCTGCTGCTACTGCTACTGCTACAAATAATTACGTTTATGCAATTTATATTATAAGAATTTGAGAGGTAATTTGTTCCTTTTTTTCAATTTTAAATAAATCATGAATAACCACAATAGTTATTTTGTTTTTAGAAATAGAAATCTGCTCCTGGTTCAAAATATTTACATACTATGGACAACTGTTGGAATGTTAGTACCAAAGAAAATTATAGTAGCCATAGAGATAACCTTCCAAATCACCTTGTTATGCATCACAATGTACTTGGAGTGGCCGGGTTTGGAGCTCTGGCCTTCGGCATAGAATTCTTCGTCTCATTATACACAGATAATTATAGCGGCCATGTTGGCACAACACTGACGTCCGGGATGGTAACTTGGCACATGGTCCGAATTCACCGCATGGAATAGACGTTTCTTTCTTGAGCTTCGTGAGAGCGCACAGCGGATGGCGGCATGTTGATAGAGTCGGAGCAAAACCCTTCCGCTGAACTACGCACTTACATTATGCAGCATCCACTAATGTGTACATAAATAATACTGTACAGCGCATGCGTCAGAGCAAGCCTTTTCAGTCGCAGTTGCCTTTCCAGGTTGTGGCGGAATAGTATTCTCGACAAGAACACAAAACAGCTGTTGGTTCTGCATGTTTCATTCTTTACTTTTTAATAATACACTTATTTATTGTTTTTAAATCAATTCTTTAATTAATTCATATATATTTACCTATCTATCTATTTATAAATTTATTGATCCATTTATGTATTTTTCTATTTATTTATCCATTTATCTACTAATTTGTATATTTATTTATTTATTTATTCATTTATTTATTTATTTATTTATTCATTCATTTATTTATACATTTATTTATTTTTATTTTATTCATTGAGTATGCACCCATTTTCCTATCTGCATGGTAATATTAAGTACGGTAGCCTATGCCTTTCTAATATATTCACCAATTTAATAATTTGGTCGAGTGATTAATAACACTTCGAACACTATACCCTTCGCTGTAAAATTTGTAACTTGCCACATAAAATGAGCCCTGTGAAATAAACTTCGCTGTAAATGAATGTAAACAAGTGTGGAGGTTTTGAGGAGGTAGGAAATTTCTCCTACTCATATTAGATGAAATATTTAGGTATCTTCATCGATAAAAACTTAAAATGGAATTTTCATATTAACTACTTATGTCTTAAATTACGTAAAACACAATACAAATTTGTTCAACTGCGTCGCATTATGTCAGTAAAACTATTGAGAACAATATTTTTAGCCCTAGTTCAGTCTATAATACAGTATGGAATTATAGGATGGGGTGGATTATTACAGATTTACCATTCATCCATTAATATTACTACATAAAAGAATTATTAAAATATGTTTAAGAAGAAAACTTGATCATCCAACTCATCTCATATATAAAGAATTCAATGTTTTAAATATGAAGCAAATTTATATGTATACTATTTTGAATCACTACCATAAATAACAAGCTAAATTTATAGCATCCGATCATGGCCACAACACAAGAAGATACAATATTTCGCTCCTCCTCATTGAACTAAAATGTAAGACTGAAGCAGGTCTAAGGTACAGTTCTAATTACGGTCCAAGATTATATAATGATTTTATAAAGAGGAACCCTAAACTGAAATTATTAAACAATACATTACTCAAAAAACAAGTCCATGAACTTTTTTTTTAAATTATAATCGTGTAAATTCTTATTCTTCATTTATTGTTTTCTGTCATTTTATCAATGTTGTATTCTTATCTTAGTATGTTTGTGAATACTGTAGGCTATGGTACCGTTGGTTTGTTTGTTTTTGTTTTTATTCTTATTCTTTCTAAACTTTATGTGTAATTACATTTAACAGTTTAATCACAGTTGTGATTATTATTATTATTATTATTATTATTTTATTATTATTATTAGCCTATTATTTCATTTATTATTTTGTTTCTTCTATCCAGTTTTCATTATTGGTCACACCCGACCTCAAGCATCTTGCTTTTTCGGGTGTGACCCAGTTACATTGTATTTATACAATAAATTGTAATATGTAGGCTATTTTACTATGAGATTGGTAATCAATTTCGAATTTTGAAGAATATTCATATACGAGTATTACAATAGTATTGTAAAATATTTGCTATTGTATGAAATTTTCGCTTTCAATAAAATCTTTGTAATATTATTCACAATATTGGGCCGGATGGATTAACAAGTTCTCATCTCCAGTATATACATAATAGGAGAGATGTGGAGCGTCAAAGAAAACGATGGATCTGAAACACTGTGAAGACGGAACAGGCATCACTGACTAATCACTGTCATGAATATGTTGATGTAAGGTGCAAAAAGTGTGAGGAAAGGAAAACCTCGACGCACATTAAATAGAGAATGGAGAGAAAAAAATTCTGATAGGAAACCAATCAGCACAAAGCTAATGGTACTATTTCGGAAATGGAATTCCTCAAGGATCAATATTAGGTCCCCTACTTTCTCTAGTGTTTATAAATGATCTTGCCACCCTTATAAAAGATGTAGGTCATCCCATATTATTTGCAGATGACACAAGTATAGTAATTACAGCCAATAACTCCAACACATTCCAATCTTCAACAGAGGAAATTCTCTTCAAAATATGTGACTGGTTCTCAGTCAATAAATTAGTATTAAATTGTAACAAAACTAACATAATTCAATTTAAATCCTGTCCAAATTCAACGTCGCAAATTTCTAGCGCAATAATTAACAACAGATCCCTATTAGAAGCAACAACAACCAAATTTCTTGGCTTAAAAATCGATAATGTGTTAAATTGGAAAAATCATATTAATGAAATTACCCCCAAACTAAATTCAGCTTGTTTTGCTATTAGATCTATGCAAAAGATAGTAAATATCAATACCTTAAAAACAATATACTTTGCATACTTCCACTCGGTAATGAGTTTTGGAATAATATTCTGGGGTAATTCCACAGATAGTAACAATATATTTCTATTACAAAAAAGAGTAATTAGAATAATAGTAGGTGCGAAATCTAGGGAGACGTGTAGGACTATTTTCAAAAAACTACAAATAATGCCCATGGCTTGTCAGTATATCTTTTCATTAATAGTCTTCCTCGTATGTAATCGTGAAAACTTTGTAACTAATTCAACAGTTCATAGCATAAATACACGTCAAAAAATGACTTTCATACTCCATCGGCAAGTCTATCGTGCTATCAAAAAGGAGTGCGTTATATGGCAGTAAAAATTTTTAATAGCCTCCCTATCGATATACAAAATGAAACTCAAAACATAAAATTATTTAGGGCCAAATTAAAGAAGTACCTAATTTCTCACGCCTTCTATTCTGTAGGTGAATTCATGACATTCAATAACACTTCATGAAATTGATACTAAAACTATGTGTTGTACTAGTAGACTATATTGTAAATCTCGTCTGTATATATTTCATCTAGACTGTGACTATAAATTAAGATTTTATAATAGTATTAAGTTTTTTGACTGGTTCCATATTCTAGCTGTAAGCATGTATGAATACCATGGAATGTTAATAAATACAGTACAATACAAAGTAGCCTACCATAATTGATGTCAGACTTTACAGAACAGCAATTTATGTTAAAACGTTACAAATGTTCTCTCCTTGTTGGTCCAGTACAGACGTTTCAATTCAAAAGATCAACTTACTGAAATACTTGAAAAACATTGTTGACTCCAAAACATAGAGAATTAAGTTACATTTACTGCTGTTCAATGTGTCAACTTTTGTCGTACGAAATTTAGGGATGCTCAGCATGGAATAGAAGAACAGGCAATTTCTTCTACAAAAGAAATGCCTCAGACTAATATTCAGTATATTGAGTGTTGTACAGTCAGAGCACACAAAATTGTGCAATTGACAAAGTCAGTAATAAAAAGTAAACAACAGAACAATATAATTAATTCAAAAACTCTCAACAACATTGACATTAAAAAAAACTCATTAATTTCATAAAATGGTTTTTTGATTAACCAACCAGAGACAAGTCTCTTAAAAGACTTCCTTTCCAGATTAAAAATATATCTCGGAAATTTATTTGCTATTTTTAAAGACATAGGGTACTATCCATAGACATTTCGCTAGCCCGCGCTACGAGCGTGCTAAACTAGCCCCGGCTATCGACTGATTACTTGTACAGGATTCATATCATATCACATCGCTAACACTGGTTTATGAATACGAAAAACATCAGTTCGCTGATCATCCACCGGAAGCCCGCGCTAAGAATGTCTATGAATATGGCGCATAATAAAGTAATTATTCATTGTTTTGGTTAGCCTACACTTAGGTATGTCAAAAAGGTCATGGTTTCTGGTGTTTTATATATGAACATCATTCCTATGTGTCAACATTTGTGAATTTTCTTTGACGAAATTTAGGGCTTGATAAATATACAATGATGATACAGTCATAATTTTTTCATTTACAAATAACGGGCTGGGTCATAATTCCTTCACACGTAATAACATTTATCCTGCAATTCTCTATGCACATAAAGTATAGTACCGGTATTTGTTAAAGATAATCAAAATTTTTAAAATTATATTGTAAATAAGTAGAACAGATTAAATTATATTTCACTATCACATTCAGAGCTTCAGAAAATAATTGCTAACAAAGAAGTTCACATTAAGGATTGTAAAATCCAGTAAAGATACATAATAATACAAAATTCAGAAGAAAGGTGAAAAACTGCAGCTCTTTTTACGTATTTACATAATGTAGATAAATGATAACATGTTTTGAGATTACAATATATTCAGAGAAAATACAGTGCAAATATATAATTCAATAGTAGTGAAAAATACTGTTAATTAATAATGCTAGAATACTGAAAATAAATAAAAAATTTTAAATAAAACTGCATCTGAACTCTTACTGTTAAGCCATCAGGACGGTTTGCCGTACGCGGGTACGCAGCTCTCTAGTGTATTTTTATGGCGGTTTTACGTACACGTGTACACACCATGCACGATTGCACAAAACCTGCCACATTTCGTTATCTATTGGAGATACTTTCGTGTTGTTTTTTCGAGTGTCTTGGAGAGAGTCTGGTTTTCACTGCCATATTGTTGTATTATGTTTAACCGTTTCAAAATTAGAAATAAAACAATTATGTTACGTAAATTTAATTCTACTATGGATTTAAAACGCTTAGTGCTGGAACGTTTAAATACCAGCTTAAGGGGTTATGTAAACCGATTTTAAGGCTGTCAGCGAGACATTCAAAGTTATAAAATATTATAAATTCTGTAAGAGAAAAACACGAAAGGTACCTGAAATGACAGAAAAGTGGGCATGCTCCGAAAGAAAGTAGCTTTTGTGATTTTAATCAAGTTTCTCGAGGGCAGAAGTCAGTACGTAACTGGCCTTTTGAAGACAATACTTTTGCGGTAAAAGAAAACTGTGGTACATCCAATACAGTAATCGTTTGTATTACTGGAAGTAGAGGCTTCTAGAGTATTCAGAACGAAATAGTCACTCGAATCTCCAACCGTGGAAATTCACCTCGCTCGTACTGACGATTTCAAAGCGAACGTAGGGCTAAAACGTTTGACTCGTACATCAGATTTGAAGCAAAATATGTATCGGATTTAATACCATTTTTCAATCGGACTACAATGTATGGCGTACCTGTTACTCCAATCACGCCCACTATACAGAAACGGAGCGAGGCCTGCGGACGTTGAATTTGTGAATGTAATTGTCTCTTTGGATATATATAGCGGTCCATTGTATTTACTTGTACATACGGTCCAACTGCGAGAGAAAAGTATCGATTAAAAGTTATCGTTTCGCAAATCCGCTTTATATTCCTCGTACTCTGCTCAGCTTGCAAAGCACGTGAAACATTAGGTTTCAACGTTAGAAGATTATTTTATTGGTAAGAATGTAGACCTATTAATTACTCTGCAGAAAATAACTATGACAAAAATTGTACATGAATTTTGAAATACAGATTCGTGATAGAGATGTTAATTGGAATATTTTACCGCTCGCCTACATGCCTCGACAGAGGTAAACGATCATCCAACCAATATTCGCGTATCGTACGATTAGGACGATGATCACTAGAGGGCGGATGTTGATGAAAAGTCATCTTCTTATTTTTCACATTAGAAAAATGCCTATTAATATAGAAATCCTTTCTATATTAATATCAACGTAAAAAATTAATTTCTTATATTGCTTTTTTTGCATTTTTTTAGTTTTTGAAGTAATAGGTCATTCTTATATTTTTTTCGGCACTTTTTGGTTATTTTTTATATTTTGAAGAACTCTAGTAGATCATTTTGAATGCATTTTACTTTCTTCTTTACATATAGGCCTGGTAAATCTTTTTTAAGCAAACAGATAAGTAGTAGGCTCTACTAGTAATTACCTACTGAATACGTGAATAACAGTGAAGTTTGAGTTTTATAGGTTGCAACAAACTCTAAAGTCGAGCCCTCATTTCACTGAAGGCTTCACCTCACACAACAGAAATAATATAAAATGCTTGACATCAGCTTAGTTTAAGTGAGAGCTGTGTCCGCTACTGTTCTTTTGTCGGTACAAAGGTGTCTTTAGAATTTATGTTTGGAAGAAGGAAACTTTCACCGTTTTCTGGACAATAAAACGTTGTGTCCCCAATATGGTTCGGTAGGGATGTGTTACAGTACACAGTATTTTTAACACAAAGATTGCAAGAATGCACCCTGCGCCCAGAAATTGTTTTGTCATTTACACTCCCCATCTGGAAGGTCTGGTAAGAAAAGTGAAGAGCGGAAGGAGGAGAAGACGGAGAATGAAGGCACTCACATGGACCACGCCTGACTGAAACACAGTGTAAATTCTCATTAAAATCTGCAATTTTCCCCTAAAAACTTTCATTTTGTTGCACACTCTTTTCCTTTATCTTAGTCAAATTCCAGGAAGTTGCCTCTTATCTCCTCTCTCCGACATTTGTAGGGCAGTCATTGAAACAAGGTGACTGTCTTTAAGAAGTTGTAGTGCGAGTACGGTGAATAATATTTAAATGTCATTTTATTTTAATTCTATGTCAAATTTCCATTACTTTAAGGGCATTTCATTGATAACTTTAAGTAGAAATTTACGTCATCAACATCCGCACCCTAAAGATCACCCAATCTATTAGTCCTCCATGAGAGTAAGGTCACGGGATGGAGACAGCCCTCTCTCCTAGGCCGCTTCGGTATGCCCATTGTACAGACTAGAGTCGTGCATAATCGGTTACGAAAAATATAAATTATATATTGCTATTGAACACCTGTCAATATGCAAAGCTGTTCCGTCTTGCGGAGTATCTCAGTGTTCGGTTTATCGAATATTCGAGTTGTTTCTCACTCCCTGTGGGAGGACAGCAAAGGCATATCACATTGAGCCTTCAGGAGTTTCAAGAGTCCTTGCAAGGACGCGATTATCATCGTGTGCGCCTACCTTTAATTTGATAATTCCTTCTCTCTCACTGTCAGTACATTCAGTCATTCATCCATCGATTCATTAATTCATTCATCTATGGATTCAATGCCTGACTAATTGGTTCACTGATTGGTTTATCAATTCATTCATTCATTCATTCATTCATTCATTCATTCATTCATTCATTCATTCATTCTTTCAGGTATTATAGGTAGGTATCTTCAAGAGCACTCATATTCATCGTGAAAATACAAGCATTAGAGTTTCATAGTACTTTTCTTTTTGTTACTAACACTCTATCTTCTTAAAAATGATTTATTAATGAAGCAATAACTTATCTGTTTAGAGTAATTAAAAGGAATTATATTTTAACAGCTACTGTTTTAGAGTATGCATTTTGACTTTAAAATGTAAACGTTACACTAGAATGTATTTATTATTTGCTCTCCTCTTTAGTAATTGCAATTTATTTTATTCTTACATTTCTCTACGCATCAGATTTCATATTATGCTTTACACTTATTTCTTTTCTTGTTACCGGTGTCCATTTGTTCATTTATGTATTAGTTATGAAGATAAATGTATTAAAGTGTGCGATCAATTGTAGACCTATATCAAACAAAAATATTTTTTAATAAGACTAAGTAAATTTCCTTTAATTGTTACTCCGTTTGTGTACTCATAAAATGTCAGTTTCGTGTGTGATGAAGTGCGCCTGGTGTTCCGTCTGGCCTGCAAAACATAAGAGGTAACCGGTTAAAATTCGAACATTCGGTCGGATGCTCGACCTTGACGAATGTTCTCTGACAGTTCGAATCTAAACCGATTGCAAGCGCTATCCTGCAGCTTTCTAGTACAGACCAAGAAACAAAACTTGAGCCACCTGAATTTTCCCCAAGTACCAGTTATAACATACTGAGCTTGCTCAGTAAGCACTGAGTCTCGGCCTGTACTAACCGGAATGGAATGGTGTACATACACTCAGGCCTCCCGCCCTAGAGATTCCCCTGCGAGCTTATTTCCGAACTCCTCTACAGCCAGCAGGATTCCTTTTACCTTTCCACGTAGGCATCACCGCTCCCTCAACCACGGTACCACGAGGAACAATGAGCAAGATTAATCCAGTCTCTACCATCATATCCCACCTCCCTCAAATCCATTTTAATATTTTATTACCATCTACGTCTCGGCCTTCCTAAAGGTATTATTCACTTCGGCCTCCCAACTAACACTCTATATGCATTTTTGGATTCGTCCACACGTGCTACATGCCCTGCCCATCTCAAACGTCTGGATTTAATTTTCCTAATCATGTCAGGTGAAGAATACAATGCATGCAGTTCTGTGTTCTTTCTCCATTCAATAGTAATAGTAATAATAATAATAATAATAATAATAATAATAATAATAATAATAATAATAATAATAATAATAGTCGAAGTAGCAGTACATGTAATGGTATTGTTAATAATAGCCGTGGTGATAGTATTATTCTTAATGGATGTAGCATTCTTAGTGCTTGTAATAATAGTAGTAGCAGCCTATAGGTGGTAATAATAGTAGTAGTAATATTCATTGTGGTTGCATTAATAGTAGTAGTAGTGTCAGGAGTAGCAGCTGTATTAGTAGTAGAATACTTGGTGGTGGTAGTATTATTAATAGTTATGGCAGCATTACTTGCGACGGTAATATTAGTACTATTATTAGTAACATTAGTGGTGTACTAGTAGTAGTAATGGTAGTAGTTTTATTATAAATATAATAATAATAATAATAATAATAATAATAATAATGATTTATTTTAGCTGGCAGAGTTAAGGCCGTAAGGCCTTCTCTTCCACTCAACCAGCAAAAAGTGTATATACATATGCATGAACTTACAAAGAATCCAACAATTTGATTTAGATGAGAGTTACATGTATACAAAAGTTATTTACAAATTAAACAACAAAATACTATGAACTATTAATTAAACACTGAAATAAACTGTGTAGCAGAATTAAACTAA
Source organism: Periplaneta americana (assembly GCF_040183065.1). Classification (NCBI taxonomy): domain Eukaryota; kingdom Metazoa; phylum Arthropoda; class Insecta; order Blattodea; family Blattidae; genus Periplaneta; species Periplaneta americana. The sequence continues at coordinate 135,940,816 of NC_091126.1, forward strand.
AATACATAGAATGTTAATATATTTCAAATAATATTAGATAATAGAAAGAGATTATTACGAGACAATTAAAATACAGCACAATCAGGATGATGTCTAAAGAAAAAAGTAACAATGTAGTCAGTGATAGTTTAAATCAGTATGATTGGAGTGAAATGCTAATAAGGTTATCTTTTAAGCTGTTCTTAAAGGTGTTTATTGTCTTGCAGCCCCTAATACTTTGTGACAAGGAATTCCATTGACGCGAGGTGGATATTGTAAAAGATGATGAATAACAAGATGTTCTATGAAGAGGTATACTTAGCGTGCCACAGATAAGTGATCTGGTATTTACGTCGTGGTTAGAGTATAGATAAGAGAAACGAGACGAAAGGTAATTTGGTGTTGAAGTGTGCAGAATTCGAAAGAGTAAAGACAAAGAGTGTAAAGTTCTACGTTCTTTAAGTCGGAGCCACGAGAGACTTGCGAAGGACGGTGATATGTGATCATACCGTCGGATGTTGCACACGTATCTGACGCACATATTCTGAGCTCGCTGTAACTTGACTGACAATTCAGAACTTAGGTCACTTAACAAAACGTCACAATAATCGAAGTGCGGCGTTACTAGGGTTTGCACTAGGGTAAGTTTTAGTTGCTGGGGCAAGAAGTTTCTCAAGCGACTCAAACAGTGAATGGAGGAACAGATTTTTTTATCGTTTCTTTAACTTGAAAATTCCAACTTAGATTATTATCAAAAAAGAAGCCAAGATTTTTTACGACAGATGAATAAGGGATTAGCGTGTTGTTAAGGGTAACAACTGAAAGATTACTGTTATTAAGGGAGTTAACTAAACGCTTATGTCCAATAATTATGGCTTGAGTCTTACTTGGATTAAGTGCGAGTCCGAAATTGGCCGCCCAAGTGGAGACAGTGGCTAGGTCACAATTTAACTTGTCAATCGATTCATTGATCGTATTGGGTCTGGAATGTATGTAAAGTTGTAGGTCGTCGGCATAGAGGTGATATCGGCAATACTGTAAGTTCTTTGATACGTCATTAATGTAGATAGAGAAAAGTAGTGGCCCTAATACGGAGCCCTGCGGCACTCCCGCCTTTGTGCATCTCCATTGGGAGAATTGATTATCAAGTGAAACACACTGTTGGCGGTCACGTAGGTAGGAGTCCATCCAGCTCAAGGTATTGTCTGACAGGTGCAAAGCCTTCATCTTTGCAAGAAGCAAGTCGATATCAACAGAACCAAAGGCATTGCTGAAATCGAGAAGAGTTAGTGCCGTTACTTCACCCCTATCCATAGCTTCACGGATGTCCTCAGTCACTTTAAGTAGGGCTGTAGAAGTGCTGTGTCCATGTCTAAAACCCGATTGATAGTCATCAAGGAGTTTGTGTTCGTCGAGATAGTTCATAAGTTGTCCATGTACAATATGTTCTAATGCTTTTGAAAGAGTGGGAAGAATTGATATCGGTCTGTATTGGTTTACTGTAGAAGGTGTGTTAGATTTAGGTAAAGGTTTTACTAATTCCATTTTCCAGAGTGAGGGGTAGGACCCAGTCATAATAGATGCATTGAATATATGTGTGACGGTCGGCAGGATCACATCTATTATTTTATACAGGAGAGTGATATTTATATTGTCTATACCTTGGGCTTTAGATTTCATACGTCGCAGCGTCTTCATTACGTCAGTCGGGTTAATGTATTTAGAGAAGAATTTATCCCACACAGGTTGGGGGTAAGATCTGAGAAATTCAAGAGTCTCTTGCTTATGTAATGGTTCAGGTGGAGCAGTGACAAAATGTTCATTTAGACTATTGAGTGACAAGTTGATGTTATCTACCCGAGGCTTTGCTTTTGTTAGACCCAGGTTATTAAGGTTACGCCACAATTCTTTCGCACTGACCGAAGGTAGAATAAGGGAATGTGCATGGCGTAATTTAGCATTTCTTACTGCTTGATTACATTTATTTCTTAAAACTTTGTAAGTATTAAAATCTAATTCGTCCTTGCTCCGTCTGTATTTACGATAAGCAGTGTCTCTGTCTGTCATGAGTAATTTTATGGCATCGCACATCCAATATAAGTAGTTTTAGTAATATTGATAGTGTCAGCATTATTAGAAATAAGTAACAGTAGCTTTATATAGCTATTAGAATTGATGGTAGTGATAGTAGTATTGATATTGGTAGTGGTAAAAGTTTTTTTTAATTTTAGTAGGTTATTTTAGGACGCTTTGTCAACATCTTAGGTTATTTAGCGTCTGAATGAAATAAAGGTGATAATGCTGGTGAAATGAGTCCGGGGTCCAGCACCGAAAGTTACCCAGCATTTGCTCATATAGGGTTGAGGGAAAACCCCGGAAAAAACCTCAACCAGGTAACTTGCTCCGACCGGGAATCGAACCCGGGCCACCTGATTCCGCGGCCAGACGCGCTAACCGGTGGTAAAAGTAGTAGTGTTGTTTGTAGTAGTAATAATGGTTAATAGTGATAATAGTAGTAGTAGCAACTGTAGTAGCAGCAGCAGCAGCAGCAGCAGCAGCAGCAGTAGTAGTAGTAGTAGTAGTAGTAGTAGTAGTAGTAGTAGTAGTAGTAGTAGTAGTAGTAGTATTGTTGATTTGAAATTGATTGTAGTAGTGATCTAAATAATAATAGTGGAAGTAATAGTGGTTGTAATGTTAGTCCTTGTAGTAATATTACTATAGTTAGAATTATTGGTAACAAGTAATGATATATGTAGAAGTTTTGGTATTAATATTGGTAATGGTAGTAACAGTGATTAATAAGGGTAATAGTTGGATTCTTGATAGTTTTAGTAATAGTAGAAATGTTAGTGTTAATATTAAGAGCAGTATTAGAAGCAGTTTGGTTGTTAATGGTGGTAGTATTATTAAGTGTAATGGTGCTGGTAATTGTAGTGGTTGTGGTAATATTAATAGTGGTAGCAATAGTACTGATTGCAGTAGTGGTATTTATAGCAATTCATTTAACGACGATTTCAACTGCAGATTTCATTCAGTGTTGAAGTCCATTTTGGAAAAGAAAGGTTGATAAACTTTACCTGCAATAGGAAATCATGGACAGAATTTTCTACATGCCGTAAATGTAGGACACGAGACCCTCAGTTATATTTTTCTCCCAAAGGGGGCCATGCTGAGGAAATGATCTCTATTTAAAACGCGTTGTTTCAGACGGGTTAGAAACTTTGAATTTTGGTTTCAACAGCAAGCACGCAAGAGAACTGATAGACAACGCGTACATTTGATTTATACATTATGATCACAGTCTAGTATATACAGTCGCGAAGCTTGGGGTGATATTTTGCATTTCTCGCGATAGTTGCTAGCCGCTTGGAGCGTTGTGTGTACTAGAAACAATAGACTGTCACTGGCATCGTGACCTAATACAGGCCGTAAGGCAGACCATGTGACTCGCTTAACCCGATCACGAAGGGCGGCGTTTCAAACATATAAATTAATTGGAATGCATAAAAAGTAACATAGGCTATATTTCTCTAAAATGTAGTGTAATTGCATTAATAAAATTTAAAACAATGATTAGGAGACACTTCAGACATAATTCCTTGCAAGTTAAGGTGTAATATTATTTTTGTGTGAAAATTACGTTGTTTGTATGTGTAATAGACCTACCTGCATTTATTTCGATTAAATATTGCGAAATTATTGTACATTCATTTATGCACGATTCAATAATTTTCAGTTGCACCGCACGAATATTTAGATATGTTGAAATTATAGGTTATGTTTACTGTACCAGTTGCCCCTTCCTGTCTAATTTTTGTGGTCACCAATGCCCTGCCATTCATATGGAAATATTATAGGTTATGTTTATTATATCTTATATTCCTAAATTCGCAATTATACATTATAATTAAGCATAATGTCATGTATGATACTCCGCACATTCAATTTGTCTGTATTTTTATACTACAATTGAATATTGTATTATTGTATTTATCTACTACCTAAGAGACGAAGTAACAATCTTACGTACACTAATTTCATAGGAGTGGTATGATAAATTTTCTGTCTTTATCAAGGAAGATAGATGCGCTATATTAAAATCACAATATAAATTCTTTTTTACTATACCGCAAAATAGCTTCCATTATAAACTTAAAATGTTGATGCGAAAAGATTATGTTAACATGTAAAATTCTCTTCAGGTTAAAATAACACAGATTTGTAATTATTTCTGCAACATATTATGCAACAAGAAGTAAAGGGAACTTATGGACACATTACACTAAATAAAACTTAGCTTTGATACGCAATAAAGTTAATTCACTGAGCTCCATACACTGAAATAAAAAACCCGAACATATATTACGGCCTGGTCTAGATCGAAAAGACATTGACTGTGCCGTATTTCGCATTGTTGTGAAAAGTTGTGTAAACTGTGAAATGTTCGTTATCGGTTGTAATAACTGTAAATGGCTAAAATACAATAATTTGAGTAATAATATGGAAGAAGGAGACGTTTGTTGCACTATAAATTCTAAGAAAAAGAGGTCAGAGTTATCCTTCCGAAAGATCCAGGAAGGTGAGTTTATAAAATGTAATATATACTTTATGAAAATAATATATAAACCTTATGTATTTCGTATTTCAATAGTGGAAGGAAGGTGTTAATTTCTCAAAAGAACACGATATCAAAAGTACAATACATTTTATCGTCTGCTAGGGAAAGAGTCTGTGATGAGGCGATAGTAGCGATCCTGGTGGCTAGCAACTATCTATGGATGCATGTTTCAACTGTCTATGTTTGCATATTTAGTAAGTATTGAGCTTCGCAACTGTATATACTAAACTGTGGTATGATATCCTGCCGGAATTTCAACCAGGCTCCGTGCATTTGTAGCAGATTTTTACCCATTGCGGAAGGTTTATTCCACGCTAAAAGACATTAATTTATCAGTTACAATCTGACAGAATAATTTGCCACTTGATGTAACACCTGAGGCATAATATTCCATATTTTGCGGTATCCGCTTTATTATTGTATTCGGTAGGTCTGGATGCTTTGAAGAAACATGAATTTCTCAAGAGTTTGAAATAAAATCAACAGCTTTTGAGTACAGGTTTGAAAACAAGGTTGCAACTCATCAAATATTCAGAAACCGCATACTGCCACAGATTCACGCGTCTTACAAACATGAGATAGCAAATTATTTATAAGGTTTGCCGTCTAAACAAGAGGAACGAAATAGAGCAAACCAGTGAATAATTCCTTTTCCTATCCGACGAGAACGTATCTACTTCTGTGCATCGTTGTTCAGTGGAAAATATCTCTACTTTGACGAGAATCCGACCGAAGAACATCAAGGAAGCAGATCGCATCGCTTTCTCTATACATATCATTAGAATTTAAAGCGTTTCGTCCTGTACCGTCTTTCTCCCTTTTCCTCGAAAATTCTATACGCAAATATCATAAATAAATTAGAAAGCGGCATAATAGTACTGGAAAAAGAATTTTACCCAACTTTTCGTCTCTCAACAGGTATCGAGCGACATGATTTCTGCAACAGTGATATATCGTCGCTGTTCCTGCAATAACTCTTATGTGACATATTTATCGATTTTCAGATTTTTGCTCTATTAAGTTAAATAACGTAAATAGTGATACAGAAAATAATAAAATCTTCTATATGTAATTAAATTTCTTTGTTTCGAAAATGTAAGAATTCAGTTTCCTATGTAGGGTAAGGTTGCGTATATCGCACCACTTTAGCATTTATAATTTTTATTGAACAATACAATATTTATTTTCTGCATTCCTTTACAGAAATACATTCCCAGAACATTTACCTTTCATGTAAAAAAGAGTTCTTGAATTTGATTTAATATTTTTGAAGTAAAATGACATTTTCGAAACACTTGTCAGTGGTGCCATTTAGGCAACTAGTTTCCTAAATAGCACCTGCGGTATCTTAAATCGCACCTCTTTAACTGCAGGGAACAGGATGAAGGAAAGCTTTTAATATTGAATATATTCAACAGTATTTAATATGAATAATGTAATAAATACAAATTACAAGTTTATTGAAATTAATGAAAGAGAGTAACGCATCTTCAAATGAAATTGAAAAAATACAGCATAAATTACCTAACATTTAAACTTTCTGAATGCGTTTTATATTGTTATACATTTGCGATGTGCTTCAACAGGAAGTTCAGACTGTAAACTGCGTCACCTTTTCTCCACGATTATCTCGAAGCCACCTAAGAACTGCTTCAAGATTTAGCTGTCTGAAATGGTTTGGAGACAGGAACATCTAAAGGCTGGGACTCTGAGTATTATGACGAGGAAGCTGAAATGGGAGCAAATCATTTTCCCGAGATAATCTAGCTTCTAAATTTTTGGAATGGTTCGTATAGGTGGACATAAAGAAGCAGCATTTTTTTCTATGGCAGGTTTGAGTGGCAAATAAAATGTTTGAGCTATTCGACAAATAGTTCACTGTTGATCTAACCTGAATGAGAGCAAACAGATAACGATCCTGGAAGAACACCAGCTTATAATGTAGGATGCACTGTTTGACGTTTAAACATTTTCATAGGTGGCACAAAAAATCTGGTGCGCTTGTACACCACACACTTGTTGTATTAACGCCCTTTTCGCTTGATATTGCTCCCACTTGATGCATTCCTCGTTCAGTTAAAATTTTTGGGCCTTCTTTTGTACGGCTAGAATTGCTACAGTGGCTCATATCGCACCGGTGCGAATTAGGCACCTACAAAGTGGTGCGAATTAAGAAACTACGTCATACGTTATTATTTCCTTCATTCTAACCTATAATCACCACATGTTCGAAAATCGTACTGTTAAATGTTCTTTAATATTTCTTTTAACCAATAACATCTTAAGATTATGGATTCTTTTGCATACAAATCCGTTATTTAGTTACAAAATGTTAGCTAAATATACATCCTCCTGAGCGATTATATTAAATACTCTATCACCACGTTGCTAGTACAAAGAAGTGGCAGAAATCAAGTGACATGCTGGAAGTTCATATGGTAGATTGTAACAATACCACTAGATCTACACTACTACAGTAACTTGTTTTAAACTAGCAGTGGTGCCATTTAGGAAGTGGTGCGATTTATGCCACTCTATACTACCGCTGCCATAGGATGAATAAATATGTTTTTCTTCCTACTGAAAATTTTTATATTTTACACATAGGAGTTATTGCAGGAACAACGACGATATATTCTACCACTGACATGTGAATTGTAAAATGTTGCCAGAATTAACAATACAGATCTTACGAAAAAATTTGACGGAGTAAAATAAAGATTATGCTAGGTGGGTAAAAGTGTGGGACACAGCTTGTAGATTTTCATTCTTAATTTTGTGAACGACCTCTATTTAGAAAGTAATAGTGGCGAAATAAGGAATAATGTGAACGTGTTTTCAATAACTACATATTTTTATTTATAAATATTGTGCCATAAAGTTTGTTCATAATTAAATGGCAAATAAAAATAAATAATTTCTCTATTCCACTCCCTCTTACATATGAAAAAAATCCTAACACAGTCTAAAAAAATGCAATCTTACACAAACACCAGTAATGTCCTATTTCAATTGTGATTCCTTGTTAACTAATTTAAGTTCAAGCTTAGCTTAGAGACTACAACGCCTCCATAATGTGGGCATATGATTCATCTGCAATACTGGTTAATTTGACTATGTAACACCTTCCCTCCAATTACTTTCATGGATGCATCTGAAGGAATGAAAAACAATAATTATATTCACTGTTGCTTCTATTTAACACCGTATAAATTTTTACTCCGAATAATTTAGTATCGCGCTTTCATTTTCTTACAAATTTATGAAACAGGCATCAAGCACTTCTTTCTATCTTTCATCACAGAACTTTTTTATAGCTCTACTCATTCTCCTACAATAGACATACCTCGTTTCCGAAATTCTTCACCTAACGACGTCAGGAATTTCCGACTATTATCACAATTTAAAATTAAATTAAAAACTTTTATGTTACTCCATGGTTTTTAATATATTGCTAGATGTTTATTAGAGACAAATTCGTTCCGGCGCCGGGATCGAACCTGGGTCCTTGCTTCTACGTACCAAGCGCTCTAATCGCTGAGCTACACCGAAGTTCAATCCACAGCACCGGAGATGGTCTGTGGATTGAACTTCAGTGTAGCTCACCGGTTAGAGCACATTGTACGTAGACAATCCAAAGCACCGAATCGATCCAGAGCGAATTTTTCTCCTCTAATAACCATTGTTGCCATAACGGATATATTCTGTAGGATCAGAAAATTAATCTTTACGTAGATTCCTAAATGTGTTGATAATTTGTCCTCTAGATTTAAAACAGCTTAGACTCGTTAATTAACTAGGATATATTATTTTGCTAATGTTAAGTTCAGCTTCACTCATTTAGAATGTTGTTACAGTAGCGGTAGCATCTACATATTTTCGTATGGTTTTGCTATTTGATAGTTTGATTTTTTCTCTTATTGTGTACGTATTTCTAATGGTGTGGAAGAGGATTCAGATTAAACAGCTCTATGCATAAGAAAACTGGTAGAGTACTATTTTAGACCTGAAGCAAATTTTTAATAAAAACGAGAAATTTTCACCTCAGTGTACTCTTTAGCTGCAAACACATGAACATTTCAGCTATAACTTGATTTAATTTTTAAAGCGTTTTAACGAACTAGGCCTATTGAGAAATATTTTAAGGTTTGAGAATTAATTTTAAATGCATTGTTTTTACTTCACTCACTCTTACATAATATTATACTTAAATTTGCAAGTACTGTACAGTAGTGCATACATCTAAAAAAAAAATTATGTTATTACATAACTGAAATTTTGTTGAGAATTCCAGGCTTTCGAAACTGGAGTACGTTAAACGTGGTCTACTGTTATGTTATTAATTTAAGAATTTGAAGTATCTTTGTAAGAATTTTAAATATTCTTTTAGTTGGTTATTTAACGACGCTGTATCAACTACTAGGTTATTTAGCGTCGATGAGATTGGTGATAGCGAAATTGTATTTGGCGAGATGAGGCCGAGGATTCGCCATAGATTACCTTGCATTCACATTACGGTTGGGGATAACCTCGGAAAAAGACCCATCCAGGTAATGAGCCCAAGCGGGGATCGAACCCGCGCCCGAACGCAACTTCAGAGCGGCAGGCTAGCGCCTTAACCGACTGAGCCACGCCGGTGGCTTTATATATTTTAATTAAAGTGAATTCTTAAAATTAAATTACAATTTACTCATTGTAACTAATCACATTAATTATTATACTAGTCTAATTTAAACACTATCTTATTAGAAACAAGTAAGGAAATAAGATTCGTACATGATTTGTTTTCGAGATTTGTGTGCTCATACACCTATGGTCCGTCCCAGGAATTTCTGGAGTGCCCACAGCTGTGGAGTAACGGTCAGCGCGTCTGGCTGTGAAACCAGGTGGCCCGGGTTCGAATCCCGGTCGGGGCAAATTAGCTGGTTGAGGTTTTTTCCGGGGTTTTCCCTCAACCCAATATGAGCAAATGCTGGGTAACTTTCTGTGCTGGACCACGGACTCATTTCACCGGCATTATCACCTTCATATCATTCAGACGCTAAATAACCTAGATGTTGATACAGCGTAGTAAAATAACCAAATAAAAAAAATCTTCGGAGCAGAAAGACGAAATAAGACATCTGCGCAAATGGTATGTGGGAGGTCTAGGGCCAATGACTGCTCTGTGGCAGGTATTGCTTGAACGAAGCGACGAATAGCTTGCAGGAGGGGATAATTTCTATCTGAACTCTACTTTCTATCACGAGCATCTTACTCCTTAGCGAACTCTAGCTGATGCTGCCCGCAATACACTCCGGCACAGATAGATTCTGCCCCCATAATGCGTGAAGTTACTCCAAACATACCTGGGGTGGACCATATATCCATTTTTCACAGAGCATGTAATAATGATTAAAAAATATGAACCTGAAAGTTGACTCACTCCTTGAAATATTCCTAAATTATTAATTATAACTCTCTAAAATTACATCAAATTATGACTGCAATTTTGTGTGATCCACAGTTTAAATATTAGCAGATATATGACGATTTTTCCATGTGTTCACATAAAAGAACTTTTAGAAGCGTAAGGCATATCCAGAGAACGAATAGTAGCAATATAGTTAAAAGAATCATGAATTAACTCAAGCGGAAGAAAGGAAGTAGGAAGTCCTAGGTTTAGGTGGATAGATGAATTCCAAGAATATGTAAAGCGACTACATTTTTAAATTAGAGTACAGTCGCCAGAAACAGGATGTTTATAATTCTAGAGGTACCCGTGATCCGACTGGCTTTTGAGCAAGCGATGATGATTATGATGATGATGATTGTTATTATTATTAGTCGGCCTTGGTAGCGTAGTCGGTATGGCGCTGGCCTTCTGTGCTCGAGGTTTCGGGTTCGATCCCGGCCCAGGTCGATGGCATTTAAGTGTGTTTAAATGCGACAGGCTCATGTCAGTAGTTTTACTGGCATGTAAAAGAACTCCTGCGGGACAAAATTCCGGTACATTGGCGACGTTGATATAACCTCTTCAGTTGCGAGCGTCGTTAAATAAACCATAATTTATAATTTTATTATTATTATTACTATGATTATTATTATTACTATTATTATTATTATATTATTATTATTATTATTATTATTATTATTATTATTACGTTGAATTTTTATACGAACCACAGGTTTGCAATTAAAATCGTAGAATTCAATTCGTTACTATTAAAAAATTCTCTAATATTTCCATTTTTAAATATAAAATTGCTTTGATAGTTTCCGAGATGAACTTCCAAGTCAGGGACGCTCCCGGACGTAAGAGAAACAATTAAAATAAGTTTAAAAGTTCTGCCAGTTACGAAATGTCAAACACACAAAGAAAGCATTCCTCAAACGAATAGAAGCGTAACAAAGACGAAAGCAGATGCTAACTGAAGATGATCGCCCCGAGTGAGGGCCGAATCTTTGTGCTTATCTCCAGAAGCAAGCAACGGGCGTACACAGGTAAAGATGAGAGATTTTTTTAGCCGCCACTGCTACACGTAACTGCGATGTGGAAAACAAAAGGGATTTCCTACAATGCTGACACCTGCTGCGTAAGGAGCAAATTATACAGGAAGGTATCCCATTCAATGGACGACAGTACTATTCTGTCGCGCAGACGTTAAAATGCTAAATATCTATGTTGAAACTGAATAATAATAATGGAGTCTGAAATCTACTTCGTTTAAAAAAACAGTCCGCGTAGAAGATAAAAGTAACCATCGGGTTTAGGTCAGAGATAAGGAGCTGGGGCCTGTTTCACAATGTTAAGTATACATAGAATTGAAATTTAAAAATTCTGGAATATTGAACATTTTTTTTTCATTTTCTGTACACATTATTTGTTATATGAATGGTGCCCACAAATTTTCAACTAAATTAGTGTATATTTTGCACATTTTTAACGTTATTTCGAAAAAAAATATTTCAATTTTATTTTTTTAAATCTCATATACTGTAAAAATGTTTATTTCAACTGATATTTTACAAATATAATCATAATACTGGCATTAATAATTAACTGGCACAAAAATTTTAAGTATGCTCATTAAATTTTTCTCAAAATATTGACTTTAGTGTAGGTCAAAGGCGAAACAATTATTTTGCTACGACTGTACAAAATATTATTATTAAATCCTTTTGAAATTATACTGAGATATACATGTGAATTTTCATACAGTATAGATTGAGGGAGATGTAAAAAGCATTTTATGCAACTGGTTCAAAATTTTTGGAAGAAGAATTCGTTCATTTCAGCCTTTATAAGCTCTCTGTTTAACATCTGAGATGGTTTAAATGATTTTCTTGGAGGACCGGGGTTTTAGTTGAACTGTGCCGATTATTAGAAAAATTACATTATAACTCCTAATCCAGATATTAATTTTCTCGTCTCCTCCACCTTCTTGTTTTTCCCAGTATTTCTTCCATTTCTGTTAAAAGCTCCAATAATTAATCTGTAATAATTCAATGTCGAATCCCATGCCTCTACGTTCTTCTCACTAGTTCACCTCTAAGATCAAGCTCCGTACATTGCTCACTAGTGTGCACTGCTTTGATACATCTGCTCCCTTCCGTTTCTGTTTCATGATTGATAAGCCGAAATATTAGCTGACTTAATTTGGCCGTTCTCTGAGTATGATATCACGTGATATAATATGACATTAATTTTTCAGCCAAATTTAAAATTCATATTTATGATGGGCCTTTACATTTCTGCTTTTCGATCCGCCATCACTTTAGTATACATACCACCCTTTTGTGTTCACATATTCCTTCGCCAAGTATTTCCTGTTCACTTCCTACTCTTCTGTTTTAGCTGAATTGCCATGTAACGTTCCCTACATATCCTCTTCCACTCTGTCTCTTACCTACAGATAGTGACTTTAATATTCGGTCAGATCGTAATTGTTATACACTGTGTCCGGGACAAAATTTACCAATAAGAAAGTTTAATAACTCGCGTAATAATGGAGACAGGAAAATTAAATTTGCGGCAAATGAAAGAGGGACATTTTAAGTTTTATGTGTGATGTTGGCAACATTTGGTCATTGTTGTTGACATAGCTGTAATTAAAATGGCGTTCACAGTGCAACAAAAAGTTCAATGCTGCTATTGGCTTGCCGAATTCAAGTATCCGAAGATAGTGGAGAGAAGATTTAGACAACAGTGGCCTGAGAAGCAACCACCAGATAGGCACACAATAACAACTTGGCATAGAAAGCTTCTTGAGACCGGTTCTCTTGTAGAGAAAAAACCACGCGGGAAGAAAGTGACAGAAGCGCAAGTCGACAGAATTCAGCATGCTTTCCAACAGAGCCCGTGTAAGTCTGTTCGCCGTGCCAGCAGGGAACTTACAATTCCAAAGTCAACTATCCACGATGTTCTGCACAAGAGGTTACGTCTGCATGCATACAAGATTCAATTGGTTCAAAAGTTGAAACCAAACGACTTGCCTGCACGATATGATTTCGCTAGTGACATGCTGTTGAAAATCCACAGGGATATGTTTTCCAACAAGACGGAGCTCCGCCTCATTATGCATTACATGTTACAGATCACTTGAATGAATGCTTTCCTCAGCGATGGATTGGTCGAGGTGGACCTACAGCATGGCCTCCCAGATCCCCAGACCTAACCCCACTGGACTTCTTTTTTTGGGGATACATAAAAGACATTGTGTACAAGACTGTAGTGGCAGATTTGGAGGATCTGCGTCGGAGAATTGTCGCTGCTTGTGCAACTGTCACTCCAGAGATGTTACGAAACACATGGCAAGAACTTGAATATCGCCTGGACATCTGTCGTGCTACAAGAGGTGCACACATAGAAGTTTATTAGCGGTCATTCGAAACTTTGGAAGTCCCTTTGTCAATTCCCGCAAACAGCATTTTCATCCATCAATTATTCGGTGAGTTATTAAACTTTCTTATTGGTAAATTTTGTCCCGGACACTCTGTATTTTACAGCTTCTATCAATCATGTCAAATAAAATAAATGCATTTTGGTGTATAAAATAAATACATTAAAAGTTTTCATAAGCGTACCATGTAAAAAAAATAAACTTCAAATTTATTAATTTCTACATTAATAAAATAATTGATTCTTTAAAACAGGCACAGATACAACAGTCAATTTAATATTCGGTCACAAACCAAAAAACGGAACAATATATCCTCCAAGAATTACAAAAGCAAAACTTAATATCCGGTTGATATCCATTTTTGTTTTGAATATTGTCGGACCATCGGATCTGTGCCCCCATAAGATATGCGAACTGAACCCTAATTCCTTCTCAGCCTCGGTAATTCATTTCTCTCCCTGCATTGCTATCTCTCTCTTTTCTATCTCTCTCCCTTTCTCTCTCCCACTATTCACAATTTTGAGCCTTCTTGCGGGACAGTTTATTTGCACTTGCAGTCCAGTGTTGTCAACTCAACATGAATACTTTAGCACGAAGTGCTGAAAAAAATAGCATTAAGCAAGTACGTAATAGCATTTTGCGATGAAGAGAAACAAACAGGTCAATATCTGTTTCCTGTAAATCAGACAACGAAAAGAGCAGCTGCTATCACAGGTAAGGCTTATTTTATTTCAATTGATTACGTATTAAAATTACTTACTTAACTAATACTAATAATACAACATTTTATGTAATTTATATAGATATGTCAGAGCTCCTAATAAAGGAAATCAGGAGAGAGGGAGTCTGTGCAGGTGATGAAAGCTAGAATCACAAGGGAAAAACAGAGCAAAGGAACTTTTAATTCTTGTAGATGATATGAACCGATGTATTTTAAGAAGAAAGATACAAGAATTTTATATCGTGCAGAAAGAAGTTCCAACATTGAAGAAATTACTGAAGGTTGCGAGAGAAGCAATAATTTCCAAGGTTGGAGGGAAACACTATGGAAAGTTATTCGAGACATGGGATTTAGATTTAAAAATGTAGAAATACAAGATGTATTATGATTGAAAGAAATGATATTGTAGCATGGAGGACCAGTTATTTATGACACCGTTTGACTGAAGATTGGCAACATCCCTATTCGGCAAGGTTCGTGGCCTGCTGTTTAACGTGGTGGGAGGAAAGCGGGTGGAATGGAGTGAGTACAGGCGTTAACTTTTCCAAGAACGACGACAGCGCTGAAGGGGCACAGATCCGATGGTCCGAAAATAACCAGCTCTAAGTGCCTGGGCATACTAGCTACGGTTTTCTTGTATATTCTTGACTAATATTACTCCATTCCTCTTGAAGTCATCTCTTGAGTTGTTCTTTAGAAGAAACTGGCACTTCTCTGACTCTTCTGTTGAGCTCTTGCCACAGATTTTCTACAGGGTTCAAGTCGGATGATTGAGGGAACGTTTCTACCACCTTGGGACAATTATAGAGCAACCAATTATGCACCACGTAAACTTTGCACTTGGGGTCATTGTCTTGGTAGAATTTGAATGTCTTTCTTATCCACAGTTTTTCCGCACTCTTGTGTAAATTCTCTTTAAGGATTCCCAGATGCACTTCCTTATTCATCGTTTTATCTATGAACACTAGTTCTCCAACACCAGCTGCTAACATACAGCCCCACAACATAACATTTCCTTCACCATGTTTTGCAGTTGGTTGCAAGTTTTCTTTTTTATATCTTCATTTGGCTTACGCCACACCAACAATATACGACCTGAATCGAACACATCGAACGGACTTTCGTCTGCAAAAATTACATTGTTCCTCCATTCTTCATCTTTGTCAATGTTGTCTTTAGCAAATTGAAGTCCCTTCTTCCTGTTGGCTTCAGTGACTAGTGGGTTTTTTCTCGCCATTCTTCCATGGTACTCCTTCCGTCGTAGCACTTTTAGGACTGTTTCTGGATGCACGTTCATTCCAGATTTACTTGCGAGGTCTGCTGCTAGTTATAGTGCGCTTTTCCTTGGATTGGTCTTCACTTTTCTGATTATAGAACGTATATTTCTATTTGTTAGTTTCTTTGGCCGCCCTTTCTGCTGTACGAATTCGATCCGGTCCTCTCTTTTATTTTGCCTTATTACAGTGGTCGTGAGCACTCGCTGAAATGTGCAAAGGGTAAGCGGAGCCGTCCCGTGTGCACCGTCGTGCAGCAGGAAGAGGTAGAGAGCATACCCGCTAACAGCTACGAGTGCACCATGGTGCACTGTGTTCTCCGCGGGTAAGAGACGCTAGCCCCAGAGTGCTCTGTGCTGACGACCCCTGCCTTATTATGTCACCAACCTTGTTCCTTTTGATATATAACATTCTGGCGATATCTCTGTGTGTATGACCTTTTTCATATGAAAAACAACAAGCTGTTGCAATTCAAAACTCGAATTCTTACCTTTGCGCCCCATTGGAAAGAAAAAAACCAGCAACACTAGAAGGCGTGTCTGAATGTTCCGATAGCAGTCGGGTTAAGTGACTTCCACTACCCCCACCCCTATCTCAACATGCACAGAACGTAAACAAGGCAGAAACGAAGCCAGCGTATCCTGACCGAATATTAAATTGAGTGCATTATTGATATATTGTAAACAAAATTAAAAATTATATGATATGTAGTAAGTTAAAATTTATTGACGGGATAAAAATGTGCAAATATCGAAGTTTTAAAGTGGTATGGATATTTTTCGTGTTTTCCATCATTAATACGTTGAAGAATATTCCAAAATAACAAAAATTAAGGACTGGCCGAATGTTAAAGTGACTATCTGTAGACTATCTCCCCTCCATTTCTCGCTTCCCTGTTAGATACTGTATATTTCTTTCCTTCATTATTTCCTATATTTTGTATTCATTATTCTCACATCCACCTACTCTTATTCCTTCTTTCCAAGTTATTTTTCTTCAATTACTTATCTCACCATCCATTTCCTCTACTTACCAACACTTAAATCGCTTATCAGTTCTCTCTTCTTTTCTCCTCAATTTATATACACACTTATCCCTTTCACTTCAACTAGTACTCCCAAATTCCCTCTTCTATTATCTCATCTTTACTTATATCTATAATACTCCTATAGATATAGTACCCCCGTTATTACTCACAATCCACAACATTGATTCACATTAATTTTTCAATTCACTTAATTTCACTACTCATTACTCTCTCGTCCAGATCCTAAGTAATCGGGACAAGAAAATGCACTCATCTCTCAACTGAAGGGTTCAGAACCACAGAGGGCCAAGCGCCATTTACTAAAACCGTAGAAAACAAGAGTTAAAATGAAGTTATTACCATAATTCAATGGAAACATATAACAAGTAAAATAAAGAATACACATTAAAACTAAATGATATGTTAAACTTCATTAAACTATGGTATTCACTTAACTTTAACCCCTGTTTTCTCCGTTTTTAATAAATGGCGCTTGGCCCACTATGGCTCTGAACCCTTCACTTGTATTATTTCGAAAAGGTTGCATCTCCCAATTGTCACAATAATTAACCGGACCGATCGTTTGATTATCTCAACAAGTAAATGGAACGATTTCTTGATTGTCGCAACAAGTAAACGGGCCGATCTTTTGATTGTCGCTACAAGTAAATATACCGGTTTCCTGGTTATCACAAGTAAACGGACCGGACTCTTTGTTGTCGCAACAAATAAACGGACGGGACAGGTCTCTCGGTTGTATCGAAAAGTAAATGGAGAAATCCTTCTGTTGTTACAGCAAATACACGGATGTATCTCTCACTTAATGCAAAAAATAAAATGAAGGGTGTTTCAGCTGTAGCAACAAGTAAACGGATGAATACTTGAATTGTTGCAACAAATAAACGGATTGATCAGTCTCTCATCGAAAAATTATGCAGACTGATCTCTCAAATGGCGTAACAAATAAACGGACCGATCTCTCGGTTGCCACCAACAAGTAAACAGGTCGACCTTAGCTTTTGCAACAAGTAAAGAGATCGATCTATCAGTTATCGCAGCACCGAGTAAGCGAACCGATATCTCATTCGTAGCATCAAATAAACCAATCGATCCCTCAGTTATTACGAGTACATGGACCGATCTCGCATTTTTTTAAAGAAGAAAACGAACCGATCTTTCACTTACTTTAAAAATTAAACAGAACTCTCACTCAATTCGCAAGTCTGTAATCCTAAGAAATCATATTTTCGCCAGGACCTTGTCAAATGGAAAGAAAAAATAATTGATTTTCTCCTGTAAATAGAGTCGTCAGTTTTCTTGTAAATAATTAAATGGTATGCTCATATACCAAGAACAAAAAAGGCACATTTTCTTAACAATATATTCTTTTCATAATGGTGAACAAACCAGTCTCTCAAGTTACCCAGTGAGTAAATATGTAAGTTGAATTCTCAAATTCTATAACCAGGAAAATCAGTTACATGAACACTAGTCATCCACAACACACAATAGAAACAAGAACTGAATAATAGTACCAACGGCCTACTGGTATAACCACAGATTCTAAACACGCGATATGACAACAAAATTTAAAGCGTACGTGTGTTTGTGTCAAACCTCAAAGTTTTCTCAAACAAACTTAATGGTTTCTCAGGTATATTATCTATCGTTAAACGAATACATCGCTCATGTCTCTAGTAAGTAAATAGTTTAAGGTAAATGCTCAGATTCCTTTACAGTCAAACAGATTCCATATATTTCTCTACCAAGAAATATACATAACTGAGTTTTATTCCAATTGTGAACGAATACATCGCCCACGTTCTCCAGTAAGCAAATAAGTTGAATGCTAAGATTAAATGTTCAGATTCTGTGACAGTCAAACATATGTCACTGTTCTCTTCACTAATATATTCTTAACTTCCTTTCCTCCAACGCTACAGGAACAGATCAAGAGTAAGTAGGCCTACATAAATATACAATTAAGTAGAATGCTCATATTTGATAACCAGAAAAGAGATCCCATTGTTTTCTCGACAAATAATGGTACTCGTCACGCAGTTTTTCTACCAGCAAGCATCTCTCTTAGTTTTCTATCTGATGAATAGATTCACCACGAAAATTGCCTCTATCGATAAACGAATTATTCGCTTTCTTTCGACAGTAAGTAAACAAATCGATTGCTCATATTCCATGAAAAGTAAAGAGAACACATAATTTCCTCTACCAATAAAAATATATATCACGAAATCTTCGTCTACCTGTAAACGAAAGGTTCGCTGTCTTTCTTTTAAGACGCTTTATCAACTACAAGGACATCATTTTTGTTTTACTTCAATTTTTATTGTACCTGAGTTTTTTAATGTACTTCACTCCCACCCCTTCCACTAATGAAGTTCAACCGTCCTCCACACAGATCCAAGACCGCATATACAGTCATAGTAGCCTTATGGTCACAGTAAACAGTACGTTTAAAAAATATCTTCGCGTTTTCCAGTGACGAAAGAGCTTTCAATATTACATCATTTTCCACTTGCCTACGTCGCATCCCGGTTTCCCCCACTTGCTTCTATTCGCCTATCTGTAAATGCTAGTGGCTGGGCTGTCTTAGCTCTTTTCTGAGAACATTAATTTCTGTTAGCAATTGGACGTCTACATAATATATACCCATACAATTGTTTAAAATAACTTAAATAAAAGGGCCTCGTTAAGTAATTAACTGTCACGTGATTTCCTCCCTTTCCACGACGCAGCCACGTAACCACTTGGACGGACAGTAGATAGCATGTCTGAGTAATTTTATCTTTTCGGATCGGGCAGAAGTGAAGATTGAATTTACATTACGTAAGGTACTCTTTTATAGAGTAGGTACAGAATTATTTCAACATGAGTTACTGTTACGAAGTACGAACCTGGTAATTGGAATTACGTACAATAGTCTATAGTGCAATAATATGCACATTAGAACTGAAGCCTATATCGAAATGAACGGCCACCTATTTAAAATGTGTTCAAATATTCATATTGATTACTTTTCAATTTAACTTCATTCTCTATAGTGTACGCTAATGTACTGTAGACAGTATAATATACACTGCATAATGAATACGTCCGCATGGAAAACTCAGTTCATGAGTAAAAACACTCATTGTTAATACTGTACTGTATTTTGATTAAACAAAAACCTAATGAAAATTATCAAACTCTAAATCGCGATATTTCCTAGTTTACGTAAATGGATGAAATAATTTTCTTCCCTCCTACACCTAGTAAAGTGATTGTTTGTATTCTATGCCAGTATCATCGAACTCCAGTCGTTGAAGGGAGTAGCAAACGGTGTTTACGGATCTTAATCGTTGATTCAAATGTATAGCCAGGTTAATATTAGAAATGTTAGTAAAATAAAATGATGTCCTTGTACTATAGTTATCTAGCGTCTGAATGATATGAAGTTGGTAATGCCAGCGAAATGAGTCTAGTGTCCAACGCCGAATGTTACCTAGGATTTTCTCATAATGGGTTGAGGGAAAACCCCGGACAGATCTCAGCCAGGTAACGTAACCAAACTAGGATTTGAACGCGGGCCCGCTCGCTTCACAGCCACGTAGACAACCGTTACTCCACAGCAGTGGACTCTGCTCTCTTTTGACACTAAGTAAATAAATCGATTGCTCATATTCCTTAAGGTGATTCTAGCTCTTTTACTGATATATAGACTCATTACGAAAATTTTCGCTGGCGGTAAATGAATTGAAGGGGTGAGAATGATATGGTCCTAAGCCACATAGACAAAACTTTAGAGGAGAGAGCATTCAAACTTTAGAGTCCTATGCTATTAGGTGCGGTATCATAATTTCTTCAGCGTATATCTCTCTTATTTGCTGTGTATATTTTATAATATTTTACTATAGAGGATTTCAGTTAAGAAAAAAGCATTGGTCGTATGGGCCTTGCTTAGTACACTGTTGCCGCAAGGTGCCTCCGTTAGATGAGAGAGTGAGGTATAGTATCCCTGTCTCACTCTCTTCTTAACACGTACAATTTATCGCACAAAATAGGCATG
This sequence comes from Periplaneta americana, assembly GCF_040183065.1. NCBI lineage: Eukaryota > Metazoa > Arthropoda > Insecta > Blattodea > Blattidae > Periplaneta > Periplaneta americana. The sequence continues at coordinate 135,961,380 of NC_091126.1, forward strand.
TCGAGTCTGCTCAAATGATAAAAAAACCTATTAATGCCATAATATTTATGAAAAAACATACATTATATTTTATATACATTATAATTAAACTTCGGACATTTAGGCCATTAATCAACTTTTAGGCACCTGAACTAGGTTATAAAATAATAAAAAATAAGCAGAGGAATGTGAAAAGGTTTAAATCAGCGGTAATCAGCACAGAGCACCCGCGGAGAAGACAGTGCACTATGGTGCATTTGTAGCTGCTAGCGGGTATGCTCTCTACCTCTTCCTGCTGCAGGACGGGGCACACGGGACGGCTCCGCTTACACTTTACCCATTTCAGCGAATGCTGATGACCACGGGTTTAAATGATTGAAGTGTATTTCCTTTCCGGTGTGTAGTGTGGGGTGATATCGAAGTTCCACCAATAACGCTCACAATATTCTTTACCGATAAATAAACTCATCGGGAAAATTACTATCTTTAGCGATAAACGAATTGATCTCTCTCTTTCGATAGTGCGTAAATAATTAATTTGTTCACATTCTATGACAAGAAAGCAGACTTGTTACGAAAATGTTCTCTGTCGGTAAACGAACGATATATTAGATTGCCTTAATCATTAAAATATGAATGCTCAGTGAACAATCCCATCACATACTTTTCAAAATCAAAAGGCAGATTGATCATCAGTTTCCTAAAACCGTACATAGGTATCACTCATATTTTGTAAATAAAATCAATTTGGAGCGCATTTCTGAAAATGCTGAAAGGCTGAACAAGGCAGCGCTATTTCTCGGGTTTTCTATAGTACGCGACACAGAAAGTTTTTTTAACGAAAGGAGTGGGGGGAAAAGGTTTAATATTCGGAGGAAAGGTAGTTTTGAATGTAAATGAATCATATAGGACGGTAGTTGACTTGAAAACATATCACAAAATAGCTAAAAATGAGAAAGAATTGATCGGTGTAGATAACCTAAAAGTGATTATTTAACACGATAAATAAATGAACGTGAAACGCACAATTCACTTCACTTAGTATATGCAAAACGTACCAAAAGCTTAAACTGGCCTAACCTGTTAGTGACTACTAAGGTTCGGATAAAGTAACCGTATCAAGATAGGCATCCTTTATCTGTGTGTTTTGTTTACAAACATTAACTAGTTGTCGCGTGTCCCCCAGCCGAGAGTATTGACGACACACATTCAGTTCCTATCGGTTGTACTGTATATTCACTGATGTTTTAGCTAGAGAATGGGGAGCGCTCTTCCAAGCAGGAAGAGTTTTGTGTAGTGGATGGGGGTAGTGTTTACTTAGTCTGAAGCAAATCAAGGCCCTATCCTATACAACTATAAAGCCCATCCTGATGCAGATACTTTATCGGAACTTTAGTGATTACTGAAGAATAAGTCACAGCCATACTGCACCCCAGTGCTGCTCATCGGCGTTACTACTACCGCAGAGGAATCGGAGATTACGAGTAAAGCTCTTCACCGGCGATCTCCGGTACTACCATAGGTGGAAAAGGGGACATACGGAGGGATGCGGTGGTTCGGAGCGAAGCGACAGTTAGCTCAAGGACGACCGGCGCGTACGGACTGACTGTAGTTGTGAGTGGAATAAAATGGCATAAAATCGGATATGCTATCCGTCGCATGGAAATTCTTTAATTTAGTTGAATGTAATAATAAAGTCGCACATTGTAAATTCTGTGGGGGAATTTACTCTAAGGGTGGTGGAACTTCGAATGTGTTACACCATTTAAAGCGATCGCACACACGCGAACTTGATGAAAACAATTACGCAAAACATTTGATACGATTTCTTTTTAAATTGTTTTAGTGCTATTGTTCCCAAAGGCTCACAGTATAGGAAAAAGTCTTGAAATTTCTCTAAAACGTAACTTTCGAGGCAATAAAAATATATTAAATATTTAAAAGACGACTTGAGTTATATTTTGCTGTTTACACAACTTGAGTTATATTTTACTGTTTGGAATAAAATATTGGGTTTCTGAATTAAACTAAAGAAACACGTTGTAATAATATAATTACAATTATTCTTAAGTTGATATCCGCTTATATTTTTATTACAGAGAAAGAGTGGCGCGTTTTAGAAGAGGCAGTTCAAATACTGACACCCTTTAACACAATGATCACAATCCTGTCCGGTGAAGAATCTGAATAAATTATGTTGGACAGTAAATTTTAACCCATTGATAGCCCACGTTTCTTTTGTTCCATTCTGTAGCTCCCTCAATATATTTTACGTTAAACTAAATCCATTAGAATAATAATTGACAAACACTGTTTGCGATTAAACGAGAGTTTCTAGGAGAACTACAGAATACATGTTTACATTAGCTACTGAAAAGCTTTACTTCTGCGTTAGTTTTGCAGTTAGATTGAATGTTATTAATTTGATCAATGACATAAAACTAATACGCCTTTCCACATATACTATGCATTTTAAAACTAGAAAAAATCTGTCAGCTAACGTAGCACTTCAAGCAAAACAAGAAAAAAAAAAAGAGCCGAAGAAAAAGAGAGATATTGACATAAAAGAGAGAATAAAAAACAACAAATTACAACTTGTTTTAAAAGATACGCGGACGTCAGCGGACTCGAATCACTACCTGATCCGATTAAAGGAGAGCTCAGCGGATAGCGTACGTCTGCGCCACAGCACATATACAACCTGCGCGGCATCAATCGGAGGTAACCGGAGGTCTCCGATTGAAAGCGCGCAAACAAATGCTCCGGAGAAAACCTAATCATAAGCAGCAGTAATACACCCTACTGATGAAACAAAGACCAGTAAATATGACAAAATATAATAATTACACAGAGTGAAAGTGATATAACCCTGCAGATTTTCAGAGCGAATAGTTAATGTTGTAACAAAAAGTGTAATACCATATCAGTAGAAAGACAATAGTTAAAAAAAACGTTTTTTACCCTAAATGTTTAACACCCTAGTATTCGATAACTATTACGAGTAGGATCCTAAATTTCGTCCATATCGATAGAAAACCTAATAAAGTATCATTTATTTCTCTAGCGTATTTCAATATCGTCAACGGTATTCGTGTAGTTTTAATTTATAACCACCAATTGAAAGCCACTGAACGATGCGACCAGTTTGCATCATTTTAGCGAGGAAGAGAGATGAGAGGTAGTTCGCTAATGAAGACAGACCTGAGTTCGTTGACCTCTTACATCTGTATTACGAGAAAAAGAGCAGCGTATTAGCGGCGATGTGGCCAGAGTGCTGAAATTTCCAACAAAATATTTTAATCAACCTTCTATTTAATCACAAAACGTAATAAAGGTTTTGTATCCATGTAAGTGTAGCCTATCGTCCCTTTCAATCTGCAGGATTATTTCACTTCCAACCTGTATACAGGGTGATTCACGAGGATTTACCGCCACTTACGGAGCTTATTTCTGAAGACTTTTGAGCAAAAAATATGTCATATAAACATGGGTTCTATTCTCTATATTTACAGAGTTACGTTTCGTTATTGGAACGCATTGCTGTGAACAACGCGTGATTTTGGTCAGCGAGCAGTCAGCAGCCAGCGCGAGCGCTACGGAAGTCAAAGATAGCCGTATGCAGTTATGTAGAGCGACGAGTGCCGTTCACAAGCGTGCGGCCAAGTGTACTCAAGCGGATGGCGACATTTTTTATAATGTGTTGTAAACTCTCCAAGACGGTAAATTAGGATGCAAACTTGAACTGCAAATAAACAAGTCCGTGGAAGTGGTCTGATTTGTAATAATTTTTGTGAGAAGTACGCAAGAATAATGCAATTTTCTAGTTAAAGAAAGAAAAAGATATCTGTAAGAAGCAACTGAGTCGTCCACAGCACATTTTTAGTTTCACAATATTTGCCAATTAAAGAAATTATACTTCTGTATGGTTCATTCTCCATTTATATTATTCTTTTCCCTTTAAACTAAAGAAGAAACGTATTTCACAAACAACTTTAAATTAGTATATTCATGTATAGCAGTCTTCAATGCACTGTCTAATTTTCTTAAAGATTTGAAAAACCACGAGAAAAGGTTCAGAACAGAATTAACCAAATTTCTACATACTCATACCTTCTACACAATTGATGAATTGTTTATGCTTGTGAATTGAATTATTCTACTTAAATGACATGTACAATTTTATATAGCTTAACTAGAATATGTTTTTATATTGACTTAATCTGTTTACTATGCATTGTATATTTTTGTTTAGCATTGAATGGTAGTCTGTATAGCTCAATTGATGAATTGTATATGCTGTAAATTGTATAGTAGTCTGTACAGCTCAACTGATGAATTGTTGATGATTATAAATTGAATTAATCTACTTGATATTAATTGCACAAATTTGTATAGCTTAATGAAAGTATGCTACTTTGTATTGTATATATTTCTATAGTTTTGGCCGATGAATTGTATATGCTTTAAATTGAATAGTAATCTATATAGCTCTATTGATACATTGTTTGTGTTTGTAATTTGAAGTAGTTTGCATGATATGTATTATCGATTTCTGTATATTACAACTGGTTGAATTGTTTACGCCTTAAATTTAATTAACTTACTTGCTTTGTATTATACATATAGCTCAACTGATGAATGATCGTTTGCCTTTGTAAATTTAATAATCTGATTGGCTATGTATTGTATACTTTTAGTAGAGCCATCGATGTAGCTCAGTCGGCAGACTCGCTGGGCTGCTGATCCGGAGCTGCGTTCGGGCTTGGATTGGATCCCCCTTTGGTCTTCGGTTTCTTCCGAGGTTTTCCACAGCCGTGGGACTGAAGCCAGATGGTCTATGGCGAGTCTTTGGCATCAACCCCTTTGATTTGATTACCCCTCGGACCTCACCTCATCTCACTACATCTCGCCAAAATGTAAAAAATTGCACAAAATTGTAAAAATTGTAGAAAATTACTAAACTGTAACACTATAAAAATTTGTAAAAATTGTAATTGTAATATTGTAAAATGTTGACTTGTTCCACATCTTAAAGCTTCATTGCTCATGTAAGATTTATGGAATAAAATGAATGAATGAATGAATGAATGACTGAGTGTAACTCTGAAAATATTGAGAATATGAACTATGTTTATATGACATTTTTTGCTCAAAATGTCTTCAGAAATAAGCTCCGTAAGTGGATCGTGAATCACCCTGCATACAAATCATAACAAACCCCCAACAAACCTAACCTAACCTATCACTGATTCTCGTCCTTACGAAAACTCTCAATCTACCAAAAAACGTGAAGTTCCTTATCGTATTCTCCAGAAGACCCAACTATTATAGATTCATATATGCTTGGCATAATAATAGCTTGAACTAACGTAACCTAAATAACGTGTCACAGTTTCCCGCAACGTAGAACGTAGAAAAATGCAAGTTAGAAGTTTCAGTGACGCCTGATATACAAAAGTCCATTCTCCAACATATAAACAGACTGACCATTTTTTTTTTCAAAGCCGGTGAACAAATCAGAAACTGAAGTAGTAATTAGATCAGTGTTCCCTCTGCAAAAATTGTATACAGGCAAATTGCTTTAGTTTCTGGAATTAGGGCATGGTTGCCGCAATTACGTACTAATTAAGTATAATAATAAACATGTTGCCATTTTATGCTTACCTGCGCGCACATGCACCTTCCGGCTGACTATCCTACCAACCTCGTTGGTAGCCACGCACAAGTAAACGGCACTGTGAATCTCGGCGTCGTAGTCTTCCGCGGGGAACGGGACGAAGACCAGAGTGCCATTGTGCAGGATCTTCCTCATGCCAGGAATGTCGTTTACTCGAGTTCCATCGGCCAGCGTCCAATGGATAACCTAGAGCAGAGGAGATGAAATTCTTATTCCAGAATGCAACATTTCTGAAATGCCACTGACTGTAGAACGTAATCGTCTGTGTATGGCAGTGGCGGTAGGTTCGATATAGAAATTGAATTGCGGACCAGGCGGGAGGGAGTGTTTAACTGACAGTACTCTTGTCATGCGAGATGATGTAAGGCCTTTGCCCCGTCTCTCTCTAGCAACGATTTATTCCCGATCGTACGGCTCACCTCTAATATCATGAATACTTACAAGCACAGTCGATGTGGGAATGGGGGAACCTTCCCCAAAGAAGCCAAACAAATTTGTTCAAAATACAAATGTAAACATTGCGCAACACCTGTTAGATCAGCTCACGTCTTCTCAACGAGAGGGAGGCGAATGCGATCTAAAAAAATGAGGCGTCCATTTCCAAAAGGATCCTTGTCTATACTGTTTAATTTTAGGGAATGTGATAAAAACTTTTTATTGATATTTTTGATTGGAAAATGTTAATGAAACTTTTGTATTTTGTTTATTCATTATTTTTTTTAATTTTAATTGGTTATTTAACGACGCTGTATCAACTACTAGGTTATTTAGCGTCGATGAGATTGGTGATAGCGAGATGATATTTGGCGACATGAGGCCGAGGATTCGCCATAGATTACCTTGCATTCACATTACGGTTGGGGAAAACCTCGGAAAAAACCCAACCATGTAATCAGCCCAAGCGGGGATCGAACCCGCGCCCGAACGTAACTTCAGACCGGCAGGCAAGCGCCTTAACCGACTGAGCCACGCCGGTGGCTTTTATTCATTATTGTAGAATGGCATTCTGAAAGAATTAACTCCAAATTCTTATTGGTTTTGTTGAAAATAAGGTTATTTACATGGACAAGTGTTATTTTGGAATTGTTTTATGGACAAAGAGCATTTTGTTCTTGCAACAAGCGACAGAAAAGAACATAATATTTAATAGTAATATACTACTACTACTAATAATAATAATAATAATAATAATAATAATAATAATAATAATAAAGAATTTATGTTATCTTCTTTAGTATAAAAATACTGAAAAATAAAAGCAATTTAGAAGCCTAAATAACATAAATGTGGTCCACACCTGTGGAGTAACGGTCAGCGCGTTTGGCCGCGAAACCAGGTGGCCCGGGTTCGATTTCCGGTCGGGGCAAGTTACCTGGTTGAGGTTTTTTCCGGGGTTTTCCCTCAACTCAATATGAGCAAGTGCTGGGTAACTTTCGGTGCTGGACCCCGGATTCATTTCACCGGCATTATCACCTTCATCTCATTCAGACGCTAAATAACCGAAGATGTTGATAAAGCGTCGTAAAATAACCTATTAAAACACATAAATGTATAGTTCGGTCATCTTCACTAATGAAAAGGAGAAAAGCCATCAATAAAATTAACACAAAATTAATGAAAAATAAATGGAACACAATTCAGAATTTTGATAAATCATAGTTATCTATTAATAGCAAAATAGAAAATAGTATTTACATTGTCTCTAGTCCGCCGAGTTAGCTCTCTGGTAGCGTGTCTGCCTCCAGACTAGCCGGACTGGGTTGGATTCCCGGAGGGGTCAGAAATTGTCATGTAAAATTTCTACCTCGGGACTAGTGCATATGATAGTGATTCGTCCGTCAGATGGGGACGTTAAGCCTGGCGGCCCCCTTGGTTCTATTAGACAGGAGTAGTCTACGTGCCGGCACCGGGTTTTCCCTTCTCCCTTCCTCATCTTCATCATCATCGTCACTCATTCCAGACACTAGACTTACACGAACACTTACACATACACTCACCCTAGTACATGACATAGCTCTCTACATATACACATCATGTACAGTGTGACCCGCCGAAGTGGTGTACAACTAGAAAATGGGTCACAGTTCTGCCATCTATCCGGAACCCGAATCACGCAATTGAAGTGGATAGGCATTGGATACACACACATTTATATTGTCTCTAGCCATTGGCAATTTCAAGATCTTCCATGAACCCCCCCCCCCTCATTTTCTTCTTCAGATGGCAACTCAACTTGAACATCACTGACAGTCTTAAGTTGTTTCTAAAATTCCAACTATTGTAAGTTAGCCCAGGCCTCTCCAAAGTGCAGGCTTAGTAAGCGATGGATGCTTTCCCTTAAGTGAGGGTGTCACTGCACCAGATACACGCTTAACCTCACTCTCAAAGCTTGTACACGGCTGCTGTCGTTAATCCATATTCTTGATAAAATCTATGATGTATTAAAACGTAATAATTATTGCAATGATTGAAATGAGAATATGTGAGTAAAAATAAAATACGGTAAGAGAAACAAAAGCCTGTAATGTACCACTTACCTCAACAAAACAAGACAACTTTGAATATATTTCACAGCTGTACTAGTCGTTCAAATTTATGTGTTTCTTATGCTCTGTGCCTATTGAGGTACTACTAACAGAAATATAATAAATTATTTTATAAAGATGTTTAATTCTCTGTACAATTAAGTATTAAACTTAAGATGACAAACCCAAATGAAAAATGGACAAGGGAATTTTTGGAAGTAAGTGTCACATTCTTCATAATCTTCGCCATTGAACAAGATTCCATTTCTTCTTTTACTGATTACTGCTGCTATAGTCAGCCATGATTGATTCTCTATTGTGGACAAGGGGCATTTTGAATCTGTTCCTAATTTTCAAATGCTTTTTATACAGGTTTAAATGCGTTTTGGAACTGTAAGACGTGTATATTTAGATAAAGAATGATCACCTATATGCAGAGATACCAATGTTTCAAATTCGAAAATGTATGGACAAGGGCGAATTTGGAAATGGACGCCACAAAATGGAGAAAATATACTTTTAAACATTAGTAAAACACAATTTTCGTCGGCCTGGTTGGCGAGTTGGTATAGCGCTGGCCTTCTGTGCCCAAGGTTGCGGGTTCGATCCCGGGCCAGGTCGATGGCATTTAAGTCTGCTTAAATGCGACAGGCTCATGTCAGTAGATTTACTGACTCCTGCGGGACAAAATTCCGGCACATCCGGCGACGCTGATATAACCTCTGCAGTTGCGAGCGTCGTTAAATAAAACATAACATTATTATTAACATTAACACAGTTTACAGTATTGTGCGTCCAAGAGACAAACCGAACCGGAAGCAAGTCGCTACTGTGGGTTCGCTGTCGTCTGTTTGTGATTCTATTACAGACCTCCCAACTTTCCTGTATAATTCGCGAGTCACCCATATTTAGCTCACAATTTCCGCTCCCCCCGATTGGTACGATAATCTTCCAAATTTAGAGATGATAGCAATATTTTCGCATTCATGCATTTAAATCAGCGATGACCAAACTGGGTATCGTGATTACATCGTGTAATCAAAGAGATTCATACTGGTAAGGGCAATTTCCTGTACATTGCTTTCTCTATTGCTCACGTACTGAAGGTAAGCAGTGTCGGTACCATGTCGCTCTACAAACCTTCTTTCTCTACGAGCAAGAACAGAAGGTTTCATACAGAATGGGAAGAGGAATTTATTCGCTGTTCTGTCGGAGAAAATGTAATATGTTGCTTTGCTCAACGATTCAATTAGTAGTATATAGAAGCTACATTACAGGACATTACGCTGAATACAAAGGCATAAAGAGTACTACAGAGTGTAACAAAAGTTTCTGGTATGGTGAAAATTTTAGTTTTTTTTTTGTAATATTTGATGGTAAATACCACATTTTCAACCAAATTATTAATAAAGGATTGCATCACAATCAAGTAGTTCCAACTCCTACACCATAGAATTTGGTCAATGTACCTGATGAAATGGAAACTAACCAAGAGAATAATTGTAACTTACTGTTACAGAAACTTTTGTTACACCCTGTATTATCATTAGTATTATTATTATTATTGTTGTTATTATTATTATTATTATTATTATTATTATTATTATTGTTATTGTTATTATTATTTATCAGCAAGTGTTACCATAATTCTTATATACGTGCCTGAATATATAGATCTATATCTTCCCTTGAATGATAAAATAATTACTACGCTATATTCCATTTTAATTTATTTTTTAATCTTTTGATGACTATTGTGAGTTATTTACTAGTTTTTTTGATTTAGTAATAATAATAATAATAATAATAATAATAATAATAATAATAATAATAATAATAGGAATATAGAGAAACTGATTGAATATTACGTGCTAGTGTAGTAATGAAAAGAGCTATTGAACTCCAAGAACTGAAATCAGCCTTAAGTCATCATCATAAAGATAAAGTGGACATAAATAAATGTGGTGAACGAAATAGCTAATTCTTTTAAGATTTCCAAAGAAGGAGAGTTTTATAAAAGCGTAATGATCAAGGTGGCTGAAATTATTTGTCCAATGAAAGTTGTTAATTAATTTTGAAAAAACTGCGCAATTCTCGACTAAATATCCAGAAGAGAATTTAAGAAATTTCTGATTGTGTTCATGAGGAATATTTAAAAAGAAAGCAAGGAAATTGGTATATATTTTTTATTGGCTCTTGATGACAGTAGTGACATTACTGATACAGCAAAGCTTGCGATTTTTATTCGCGCAGCTGTTGAAGAACTCAATGTTAGTGCACGAACCACCACTGGTCATAGTCTTCATGCCATGTATCTTCCCCCTTCTTCTTACTTCTTAGACTTTCTCTCGCGTGTAATTACTGCCGTTCGAGTTTTGGTCACCGCTGTTTTAAATATTAGTAAAACACAACCAACAATATTATACGTCCAAGTACCAAGACATATCGCGAGTAGGTTGCTCCTCTCAGTGTGTTATGACGTTATGAGTAGTCGTGCGTTTGGTTACTTTTATTATTATTATTATTATTGTTATTATTATTGTTATTATTATTATTATTATTATTATTATTATTATTATTATTATTATTATTATTATTATTATTCAACTACAATATCGACTTTTTGTATAGCCGATTTACAATTTCAGGCGGACACAAGATAGCTATATCAGCCACATTTGTTCATCTGCTCAGTGATTAAATGTTGGCGAACCTCTTGCGTTTGAATATTAAAGACAAAATCCGTTGTAGTGAAGAGATCAAGTGGCAGAGGAAACGTGTTGTCAATGGTTTTCAGTTTAATGTTCAACCATTATACACCGTGTACTTAAAAGAATATAGCAGTTTATAGTCTTTATATTATCACTCAGTTGAGGCGTAGAAAGTTGTTTGTAGGCTCAAATGAAAGACGTAGAAAGACAGTTTTAGTTGTATGCAAGCGCAGAAAACTTTCCTTTGTTTTGTTTCCTTGGCTGAGATAACAAATATGTCGACTTTTCTCAACAAAAAACATTTTGTTTTGAAGTTTGAGAGTTGTAAATCGGTTATAACAGTTCAACGTGCGTTTCGTAGGCAGTTTAATAGTGAGCTCCTAAATGCCAACAACATACATCGATGGCATAAGCAGTTGCCAACGAATTACGTATCTGGATACACTACAACAATGGCTCTTTCCTCAACTGCAGGATGAAACAAATAACATCATTTGACAACAAGATGGCGCACCTCTACTTTGACATCATCTTGTACGAGATTGGTTGAATGATGTCATTGACCGCTGGATTGGTCGCCATGCACCCGATGACAGGACTTATCTCCAGTTGCCTCCAAGATCACCGGAGCTCACCCCATGCGATTTTTCCTTTGAGGTTTTGTAAAGGACCAAGTCTACGTGCCTCCATTGCCTGCTAACCTGCCCGAGTTGAGAGACAGGATTCGAGAAGGTGTTGCTGCTATCCTTCCAGGCATGCTGATTTATTTAGGGGAGGAAATGGCCTACAGGTTAGATGCGTGTCGTGCAACAAACGGGGTTCACATTGAACACATATGAACTTATAATGTAAACTGGAGATGTTACTCTTTCATTTAACATGAGTTTTGTTATTCTCATAGTTAGTTAAAGTATCATTAAACAGCTTTACAATCGCTATATTCTTTTATGTACTTCCTGTAATCATATTCATATACAGTATCAAACCACAAACCATAGGTGATATGAATATTGGGGTTAAACATTTAATTGAAACTGACAGACTATTATGCTCTTTTCGTGAGTAATATATTGTTTGTACAATGGATATCCGTAATACCAAACGGGATATGTAACATAAGATGTAGTTTCAATTTTTGCAACCATTGGCTTCGGTTTATCATCGATACAATGGCCTCTTTAAGATATACATTAAGTTGGATAACTTTGTAGGTTATTTGTCTATGATATACAGGCAACATGAAATCACTGAACTTCCCATGTACAGAATTATGCAGTCCTGAACATTTATAATCAATCCAATAAGCATAGTGACAATGCTCATAAAGATATCGATTTGGAAAATACACTTGCTTGGCTAAGGCAAGCAACCAATGATAGTACGTGTTTACGATGATGATATAGAAAGTGCTAGGTGCTCCGGGACCTGGGACTTACCAGGTTCTGGTCTGGACATGGGTTATACCTCCGTCAGATTGGAGCAGGATAGCCCACTTGTCAGAGCTGGACTTAGGAATGCCATCCAAACCACATGTAGTGAAGCCAAAGCTGAAGACCATCGCAGTGAAACAACTGCAACCATTATACGTACACTGCCGTTCAAAGATATCTGACGTACAATTATCTAACTGATAAGCTTTACAGTTGCTTTAATGTGTTAACATTAGAAAATTACCTGGTTGACTAGTTTCGAAGTTGTATTCTTCATTGTCCGAAGCCTAGTGAAGATCCCGCGCTATCTTCTGGTTTCCTGTTGTGTTGGGGTGCGTTTGTGGTTGTGTCCTAAAGGGTGTGTGTTTCGAAATTCAGTTGTGTTCAGAATGTGCTGTGAGTATATTTCTCAATTTATGTAAATTTCAAATTTTCCTAGTGTCAAGTTTCTGCTTTTCTTGGCTGGATGTGTGCCAGTGTCTATGTTGCTGTAGTTATGATTGGAGTTTCTGATATGTTCTGAGTAGGATGAATTGTTGCGTGCTTTGGTTATAGCTATGATATATTCGTTTTAACATGTTTGAAATGATGTTTCCTTTGTACAGTATTGGTATGTCGTCTACATATGGGTCAGTAAATGATGATGTTTGAGTGTTTGCTGTTATCTTTGTTTAGAATGTGTGTTTGTTCTATGTTGTGTATGGAAGTTTGGGCTAGGATGCTGGAGATGGATGATCCCTTGGGTAGGCTTTCAATTTTCTGATTGTGTAAGCGAACTTTCTAACCACGGGGTAAGTCAGATGTAAAGCTATAACAAATTAACAAACTTTGACATAATTCCGCTACATCTCAATACGTGACACTTTTATTGAAACGGGTAAAAAGTTTTTGGGAAAATGATGATGTACATTAAGTATAAATTAATCTCACAATTGACAATATCAGCGGTTTCCTAATAAACCTAGTTCTTTTTACAATCATCAGAGGGAGATGAAATTTTGAATTCTATAATGCGGGTATATTTATGTACTACTGGCAACATTGACTGTCATCTTCGCCACCTATTCATAGATGTGATAAGTAAAGAAGAAACACTTTGGCCTACACCAGTGATGTGAAAGCAATCGCATTTTTCTGACCTTGAAGTCGTGCTCGGGCATTAAGCTCTAGGTATGCTAGCAGGAATAGGCAGCCTGTTGGATTAAGAAAACAATGGAGTACAAACTTCAAACGGAACGTGAAATTTTATGTCGTTATTTTTATATGGCTTCTTTCTGTTTGTTATTTTCTATATTATATATAAAACAAAAGTACTAATAACTATTTCTTAGCCTAATATTGCAGTTGTGTTTTAAACGTTAATAACATAATAAAGAGTAAAGAAGGAATATTCACACAAATTCCATAATAACTACAACTATACTGTACTAAGTGAATTAAACACAAAGGAAATGTTATCCCAAAGAAAGACACTGAATATGACATGATAAGTTGAAATTGATATTGATGGTATCTTTAGCGTTATAAAAGTAATCAAAACAATATTATAGTGCAAAGCAAAGTTGTCTAGGTATATGTTTTAACTGTAAGTAATATTACATAATAAAACTCTTATCGCATTATGCTTTTAGGTGATATTGGTGCGCAACTTTCTGTTATCAGAATATTAAATTATCTCGAAATCTGCTGAAGCTATAGAGCTGACGTTTTACCAACACATAGGCACATATCTTTTGTTTGTGATGTAACAGTATTTGCTTTGTTAATTCATTTCCTTACAAACATTTTCCATGCGAATATTTTCAAACATTTTAATACACTATCTTCAGTAACACGTATTTACGATATATTAGATTTACAAAACATTGTTTTAGTACCTATAAGGCTACTAAACAAGCATATCTGAAAATTTCACTTTTCTGTAAAAAGGTTGAGAAAATATTCCTTTTGAATAAAAAAGCAAACTTGTGAAAAATGATCATTAAAATTAAAACTTACATTCTTAAAATGCACGTATACTTCTCAGACAAATCTCAAAATTAACATGGTTATAGTTTTAATAAGTTCTCTTCCCTTTGTCCATTGAATCAGTGCTGGCCATCGCTGTATATAGCTCGACCAAGCGGCATATACAGTACTACCTCTTTCGTCTGTCTCTTTCCTTTCCGCTGTAAAGAGCTTTCCTGGGCTCTAAAGCGCGCGCTTGCTCCTATGGGCATTAGTTGACATCATTGGCCTACACGAACAATTTATAGATCGCTATCGATTGGTAGGGGTTAAATATGTTTGAACGTCAGCGTATAGGGGCATAGCCTAGCTGATAAAATTATGTAGGATTATAATCTTGACAAAACGAGCTTCGGAGAAGCTAATATAATGAAATGTTATAGATCTCTATATTGTTAATTATATGTCTCCACAAAGAGATGAGTCAGATTCACAATGAACAGTAGTTCTATTGTGACTATAGGAGAATGCATAACTCCCATAGTACTGCGAGGAATTAATATTGTATGATAAAAACTGTGAACAATTCCCGGGATAATGTAGTTTTTGAACGGGTTATGTTATTTGTAATTCGATTCCGGAACCTTTGAAACTTGCCATTTAATGGACTTTTTTTTTTTTGCGGAATTAAATATGTTATTGTGTCTGATGTAGCATTATATTCTGTTAACACAATACGAAAATTTCAACAAATGAAGTGAGAGAGGAAACCAAACTGACATAGCAAATGTGATCCAACTTCCAACCGACAGAAATACAAAGCAGCAGTTATCCGCGGCAGGTTACAACTACACGTGCTTCCACGACAGCACACTTGCTGGTATTAACGGAATTTTACATGCGTTATTGATCATAAATTGTCCAGGTAATATGAAATGGGATTTACTCCGGACGGATGCAAGCAGAATGTGTTACAATGTCGAAATACAATTCCATTGCAGAGCGCTTGTCGTTGCAACAAATGACTGATATTCAAAATATCAGTGGCGGATATTGTTGTTTAACGAGCTTTTGCTGAGCGAATACCGAGGTAATTACGAATTCCATACAAGATATTGGCTATTTTATCCGTTAGCTGTCCGCCACAGTAGATGTTACTCGCAATTTGTCCAAAGATTTGTAGATGACAGAGTTGCCAACCCTCCCATATATCCTGGGATCTTCCGTATTTGCTCCTAATTTTTAACAGACTCCCGACTCCCGTATTATTTTTCTGTTCGAGCATTTTTTCCCCATTATTTTTGCATAATTTAAAAACTGTTATTATCAATTTGATTTTGTAGTAAATGATGATTTGTACGATGAATTTTGTTGTTCAAGACAAGTATTAAAATGAAATATATTGACGCAGAATTACGTCTTTCTCCTCAATAGGTATTTAGAAAATTGTGAATTAATTGTCACATTAATATGCAAACCCCTTTCTTCTCATTCCATTCCTCTTATTCTCCTCGCATTCTCCTTGTTCTTCTTGTCTTATCATTTACGCCTTGAATTGCATTTGTTGCACTTCTCTTCCTCTATTTTTCTTTGCATTTCCCTTGTTCTCCTTGCATCCCTTTGTTTTACTTGTCTTTACCTTGTTTTCGTTGCCTTCACTTTATTCTCAATGTATTACCCTTGTTCTCCACGTATTCCCTTCTTCTTCCTGTATTCCCCTTGTTCACCTTGTATTCCCCTTGTACTTCTTCTGTCTCCCCTATCCTTCTTGTTACCTATGTTCTATGTGTTAATGTTGTTCTCCTTGTATTCCATTCTTCTCATTGCATTTCCCTTGTTCTCCTTGTACTCTTTGCTCTCCTTGTATTCCCCTTGCTATTCTAGTTCTCCTTAAATCCGCATTGTCCTCTTTGTATTCTACTCTTTCTCCTTGTATTCCAATTGACCGCCTTATATTTCCTTTCCAACACTTGAATTTCCCTATTATTCTCTGCACTCCCTTTCTTCTCTTTGTTCCTCTCTATTCATAAAATCGGTTACGTAGAGATTATACAACATGGTAAAACTGGACACCTGTGGACAGATGATAAAACCCATACGTAGTTCTACATAAAGTTATACAGGATAGTAAAACTTTACAACTGTCGATTCCTTTTCTCAGGGTAGGCTACTCCCGTTTTCCTCTTTCAGCCATCAATGTTTTTTCACGTCCCTCATTTCATCTATCATCAGCATATAAAAATACGCTGGAGTGAAGTCTTAGAAGTTTCCGTTTCACATGAGACTTTCATTTTGGATGTCCGTGGTTCGATTCACGTACCGAATAACCTGGCTGTGCTTTTTCCGTGGTTTTCCACAGTTACTTAGGCAAATGTCGGGTTGTAATTTTCATTGTCACGGTCCGTTTCCCTTTAGAATGCATTTTCTTCATCTCATTCCATAGACATATTCAGGTCAAGACGCATGTCTTCGTTCGCTTAGGGGGGAGGGGGCGTCCACCCCGCAACCGACCCTGGGTTCCCGGCCTTCCGTAATATTTCTGCTAGGATTCATTCCTTAAGAGCACTTCCAAGGGTGATTCGACACGTTGGAATGGCCGTTGAATGGATCTTGTGGTGCTTGGTCACCTTGGTGGTAAGTACTTAGGGCGGGGAGTAAGGGGCCCCATTGGGTGAGCGGATGATGGGTCACATGCGGCCGGTGGGCTGGTACACCTCATCCTCATTCATCCTATATATTCGGGGTGTACAATAGGTCTCAGTATGTTCGACGTGAAAAGTGTTGTCCCTAACCCGCCCCTAGCCACCGTTACCTAACCTTACCTAATATCATCGACCTCGGGAGAGCGAGAGGTGTTTCAACCAGGTGGTCCGTGTTGTGATCCTTGATCTTTTCGTGATGGAATTTGCAGTAGATAAAGCTGATGTTTCAGATGTTTTTCTTCTCACGATACTACCGTCCCGTTATTTCTTTCTATCAACATTCCCTACCACACATTTCCTCTTATCTCTAATAGTAAAAAATGCTGAGGTGAAATATTGGAAGTAATTGTCTACGGTTTGCGATGCTGATATGAGCTCTTAGGATTTGGGGCTCCGGGTCCTGAGGTTTATCAGATACTCGTCTGGGGATGGAATTCCGTCAGGGCTGAGGCAAGTTGGCTAGCGTATCAGCTTCGGATTCATTAATGCCATCCATGACATTTGTCGGACTGAGATAATCATATAGGAGACAATATGGGCCAATGTAAGAATAGGTGCATGGATGCACCTCGAGTCCGGCCTTGAAAACTCCAGCCAGTCAGCCAGTGCGTGAGTAGGGCAGTGTTTATTGAACTTTGATAAGAAGTGAAAATGGTACGAGCTAGCATTAATTTTTCTATAACCACAAAGCTTATGTACGGAAGCGTAAGCTCGGATGTATTTTAATTTTTCTGTCATTTTATTTCCTGTCATCATGATCATTTTCATAATCACCAACACGACCTCAAAATGGGACCAGTGAGTACTTCCGCAACATTGATGAGATTAAATACCAAGATACGATTGCGAAGTAAAAAAAATGACTCCCAAACTCACTCACAGTAAAAGCGTGAAGAGTCATAACTTTTAAATAGTTATTTCATGAAATGGAAGAGTTTATAAGATTTACGTCTCACACCTTCCCTTAACTCATATTCCTACTATGCACGTTTTATAATTAGTCACGACCTTTGAAGCTATATCAACACAAAGTAGTGGGTGTGGCTCACTTCTTTCCCCTATTGAAACATATTGTTGTCAACTCTGACATTTCCTAGAAATGACGTTTCGCTCCGATACACATCTTTCGCAGTCAGTGCAAACACTTTCGTTTTAGCTTCAGATTCTTCTTCCGAGTTTACCTCAGAAAGTTGTTATTGATATTAATGTTATTCACCGAATGTTTCGTGGATATTTCAAAAGAGGAAAGCTCAACGTATTTTCGAAATATAGAAAAGACAAAATATTAGTAAAAAAATATAAATGTGCTGCAGGAAAAGATTTTCGCAACGGCCGATGGATAAAACCACTTCATGCGAGACCTGACGTCAAAAGTTTTGGAGTTTCACACAACTATTCATCCATGACTGTCGCTTGCCGCTTAGCCCAGAGATACTGTGTTGAAAATCAGACTGTGATAAAATACCATAAGATTATTTTTCTGATGGAATATAAAGATGATACTTGTAAGTTTTTCATGATATTTTTTAACATCAGATATATTGAAAAAAACAAAGGGTTCTGAAATGGAAGATGGGTTCGTAAATTACAAAGGCGGAGTTCGAAGAACTACACAGATAAAGTTGAAGATGACACGCTGAATTTTAAATTAGACAAAATTTTCAAAACATACGATTTTCTGAAATAAGAATTTAATAAAATTACTAACGTCATATTAACCATTAAAGTATGAATTCAATTTTGGCAATTATTTTTTTTCGACTTGTCAGGTTAAATAGATTTAGTAGGATATTATTCCATTGCAAACATCTGCATATTATAGAAATATAGAACGATATCATAGTATGGTAAAGCGAGGACAATATATTGTGAAATCATAAAACAATTATTTACGATACAAGTGTTAAAAATGACATCTTATTTTGTGACTAAGGATGTTTGCGAAACGAAGCTGCTGACCGAATTTTGTAAACCTACGAACAAAGTGAAATCATTAGAACAAGTGTGTTGTACACTATTTTTTAGACAGCCCTTCAATATTCTAAAATACATTAGATAATTTCATAATTTATTTGTACATTAAATTAATTGAAATTGTTACCTAGCAGCAAAATCATTTATGATCTGCCGTTAGAGTATTGATCGACGTGGTGTGACATTCAGTGCCATTTGGCATTAAATTTATAAAATACGAATCTGAAAGTGAGCCGAAAGAAATGAATGAAGCCACATGGAGGGTAACATTGGAATTATTACTTGCAAAATCAAGGAAGATACTGTATATGATAGAACATGTTTATGGAATGGCTCAAAATAAAGAATGTTCAAGTAAGTATATATTCTCTGGTTGAAATTCTGGCTGATATGTACTGTACATCTATTATCAGGCAGTACATCTCACTTGACGATGTGTGTCAGAGAAATAACAATTGTTTGTATTGATCTGAAGTGTGACTAGTGTGATATGTAGCTAGTCGGCGATGTATGTAATGGAGGGGGAAAGGAACTGACCACCCTATCACATTATCTCCTGGCCTATTCGTCTCATAAGTTGTGCCTTCTTGGTAACACTTGTGAGATTCAGACCTGTTTTAGGACAGTTGATTAAACAACGAGTAAGTAATTACAGCGAAAAATTCTTTCCACTCATTCAGACGATTTTTTAAACCTTAATATACTTCTCGTAAATTCTGGCATGTGTGTTACCAGTAATGTTTGCACACAGAAATTTCTGTAAGCAAGTGGAACAACAGCAAAATTAATATAACAATTTCTTAAAACGTGCGTTAAAAATATATCGTTATCGATAAATATTTCATTTTAAATTGCGTATCTTTTTAACCAAAAGTAGGCCTGCAATTGCCTCAATCGCCTTACTGATCGTTTCCGATTGCTGCCCTGTAACATCATTTATAGAAAACAATATTGACAATCGGCGCAAACATTTTCATACTAGAGTTAAAAGTACGGTATAATAGTTAATTTTAACATGCTTGCCTAGCAATAGTCATCTTCAATATGATATTTTATTACGGGGAATCATGATTTATCTCTTAATATTTTTAAATTACGGAAGAAAGCAGTGAGAATTATTTGTGGTGCTGGACCAAAAGAACATTCTAAACATTTATTTCAATCCTGTCAAATTCTCACTCTTCCATCACCATATGTATTGCAGTGTTTGTTATATACTAAACTGATTATCAATAATTTCCCATTGGTTGAATTTTCACGAACACCAGACGAAAAGCTGCAACGATATAAGACTTGATTTATGCAGATACAAGACTACACAAAATAATTTGTATTATATCTCTGAAGTTGTATAAAGTTTACCAAGTACAATTAAAAATTTAAATTACGATTTATTCAAATCGTTAATTAAAAGAAAATTGTATGAACATAGTTTGAACAGAATCAACGATTATTTTAATCTGACAAATATTTTTGTATGATCTTGTTTATATAGGCGTTGCTATGGATAATGTATTTATGTCCAAGCAAATATATTTAAAAAAATAAAAAATAAAATAAAAAGTAAAAGATCTGCCTAAAAATTAACATTACTTTCAGAATATGTGAAAAAAACTGTAGGTCTATGTCTTATAATTGTACATACACTGAATGGTATTATATTTCATTTTTATAATGCGTCATAAAACATGGAATGTAGAGGTCAACATCACATTTTTAACAAGCTGTGAGCATAGAGGAAGAGCAGTTGTCTCGTGTGCAGTGCCGTCTTATGTTATCGGTTCGATGTCACTGGAAGACTTTCGCCTGTACTGAATAAAGTGTGTTCTGTGTCCTTTTTCATATTTGTACAGCCCTGATTTTATAAGCTCCCTCAAACAACAGCTGAAGTTGATACAGTGCCGTCAAATAACGTAATAAACTAACATCTGCGAGAATATCTTATTCTGGTTATTTAATATTCATGACAGACGCGCCACATGTTTGCCTGGTTCATCACTACGACGAACTTGGCCAAGTCTTCTAATGGAGACTAGGAAGAAAGCGGCCCCGAGCCTCTTATTACACCTTTCTAAATCTCTCAAGTCCCATTACGGAAGCGAACAAGGCCCAGCCTCGTTTTCTTTGTAGTTTGTAGAAACCGTTAGGCATCTCCGGAAGTGGAGAGACCAAATTATCCATTATCTACTGTAACATTTCACCTTCACGGATATTGGAAGTACGGATATAGTGAACCTCTACGGACTTGCGTATTTCGTTCACTATATCCGAAGTGCCTCTCCCCTAGCCTTAAATGACAGAAATGAATAAAATTGTGAACAAGGAAATAAAATATTTCATTTTTGGTGAATGAGTTACACTTAATACTGTTACTCACAATTGATTTACTTAAATTATGCTGTCGACCCACGTCTGCTTGCGAAAGACCATATTCAATGCGACTTATAACATTCACCTTATCTTCCAAAGAAAACACCTTACGCTTCGACATTTTTATACAGTACATCAGTGATGCGATGATTACTAGTAATTCCGAGCGCGAGCGTTTTTAAGCTCTCTCCATAAGCGCGGAGCTTTTCTGCCTGAGACACAAGGGTGTAGAGCAGATACAACGTTGCAGACCATGACAGATCACAAGCGAGATTACAATACAAGTATTAATGATAGGTAGAAGGTTTAGTTTTTATATAATGAACATGGCGGTGAAGTAATTTATGTGTGCTGCTATAGTAATTCATGTTATAAAGGATCAAACCAGAAATAACTAAAATAAAATCAATCACTAGAAACAACTTTAAAACAAATTAACAAAAATACTCCCGCAGTAACTAAAGTCAGTGTTTAATAAGTAAAAAAATATATACTATATTATTTGTAAAATAAATGCCAAACGTCAGTACGAAACACATCACAACAAAGATACAGACATTATTCTGGAGAAGAGAGTAATTGATTTCAGACAAGAAATAATACCGAAAAAATTAAGAAAATCCATGTTTTTTTGTTTTTATAATCGTAATTATATTTGAGATTGTTTAAAATGATCGAAACATATAACTCATAAATGGCCAAACATGCGTGAGTTGAGAGAATTTTTTATGTTGCTTTCTCGACTTAAAAATTGTAAGCAGTTTACCGAAAAAAAAGCTCCTTGCACAACAATCATTGTCATATTGATCTGAAAATTCTCACAGAGGTTAATTAAATGTTGATGAATAAAATTTAATTAGCATTTGCATGAAATATTAATATTAAGTGTCTTCGGGGAATATTCATATTGCACTTAGATTAAATATGTTGTAATGGTAAATTCATACAGTTTAAAAATTTATTGTGTCTCTCTATTTAGACTGCGCTAAAAAAATCTAATTAATTTTTATTCCCATAACTATTTTCAAGATTGTGAGCAAATATGAATTAAATATTTTGAAAACTTTGACGAAAGGAGCCTTTTTAGTGGTGTCAATATAAAATATATTTAAAAAATATAATTTCAAAACCATTAGACATAATGGCACCAAATTGTGTACAGATTATAGTATTGTAGATCTGTTCATATAGTTTAAATTTCACAAATTTTGGCTGAAAATTGTAGAAGTAAACAAAAGCTCAAAAGTAATTAGAGGTCACACACTTCGAGCAGATAGAACCTATTATTTTCTCCTAACGAATGAAGTGAAGTATTTACATAATAAATACTTTTTTAACAAGAAAATGGTTTACAAACAATTAACTTTTCCTATTTCTCTTTTTGTTCTTAAAACCCCTTTCCTTTGCGATTTGTTTAAATATGCACATTTGTATTAAATAATTGAATAATTAGCCCTATTATATAGCCAGAAAATTAGTAACGCAAGTTATTGTAATAATTACTGCCTTTATTCGATGTATATGCATATACATCCCTGATGTCTATGTTAAGACGCTAAGTAGTGGATGCGCTATGCGCTCGTGATCAAGGTCGAGCTCTTCTACCGTGATTGGGAGCTTAATGTCTTCTCATCCCTGCAGTACATTCACTGTTGGAACACTAGGTCAGGTAGAAATGATAAATGATAAACACTAGGTCAGGTAGAACTAGGTCAGGTTGTCATGGTGTGATTGCGTACTCAGGCTTGGAATTTCCCGGGTCACTTAATTGAAACTGGAGGAGAGTTGATGGAGTTTGAAAGACATCGAAATCTTACCTTCATTTGTGCTCTGGATATAATGTCCGTTCCCTTTTAATAAAAGAAGGCATTTTCATTTTCCGTTGTTTCGATGCTATCCGTCATAATGGAAATGTTTCTGAGAACAAGAGGCAACCCTTTGATGGTGAAGGATTAGAAATAACAGTAGAGTAGTGTGCCTGAGAACAGAATGGCAACCCTTCGACGGTAGAGTGAGGCAAGGTCGTCAAGCGTTGCCTGGATTTACAGTACAGCTCATTGTCTAGGAATCACTAATCCTATCT
Organism: Periplaneta americana; assembly: GCF_040183065.1. Lineage (NCBI taxonomy): Eukaryota > Metazoa > Arthropoda > Insecta > Blattodea > Blattidae > Periplaneta > Periplaneta americana. Next base: position 135,984,778 of record NC_091126.1, read on the forward strand.
TTGTCCTTTACTAAAGGCATAAGAAACTTAGAATGTTGTTCTCAACTCAGTCTTTCAATTTTATACAAAAATGTCTGACTCCAAATAAGAATTTGTCAGGATACAAGGTTCACTATAACCAAAGCGAGGGTTCACTATAAACGAAAACATTAATGTATTTTTTAATGTATGCGGTTCGGGACCAACGATTTAGGTTCATTATAGCAGAATGTTCACTATAACCGAGTTCACTATATCCAGAGTTGACTGTAGTTAGCAAAAATTTAATAGGAATTACTTTTGTTGGGAACGTTGGGAATGGGAAAGCCGAATATTCAGTCGGTTTCTGTGGAATTGAAAAAGAAGTGATTCGAAAGTTGTGACTGCTGTCATTGTGTTCGATAAGGTCGGTTGTTGCAAAAAAAATGGAGCAAATAATAATAATAATGATAATAATAATAATAATAATAATAGTAATAATAATAATAATAATAATAATAATAAAGCCACCGGCGTAGCTCGGTCCGTTAAGGCGGTTGCCTGCCGATCCGGAGTTACGGTCGGGAGCGGGGTTTCGATTCCCGCTTGGGCTGATTACTTGGTTGGGTTTTTTTCCGAGGTTTTCCCCAACCGTAAGGCAAATGTCAGGTAATCTATGGTGAATCCTCGGCCTGATCTCGCCAAATTTCATCTCGCTATCACCAATCCCATCGACGCTAAATAACCTCGTAGTTGATACAGCGTCGTTAAATAACCAAATAAATAATAATAATAATAATAATAATAATAATAATAATAATAATAATATAACTATAATAAAGAATACACGTTTTATTTTTAGTTTCATAGAATCACTAACCCTCCAGGAGCAGCACGGCATACACTAGTAATCCAGTCATATTTAGATTATTGCGTCATCATCACGAAACCGCCACCAACCGTGCAGAAACTCGTGTACCTTCCTACAACATTGTCCTCACACTTCCAATTTGCTCGCATACACTGCAATATATTGGTAACAGTTTAATTTTCCATTGGCTTTGAGTGGATTACAATTGTATGCCACGCGATTACTGATGTGATCTTCCTTTATGATGTAGGTCGTAAATATTTCTTATTACTGTATTATTATCAGGATAATAATGACCTGTGATACGTCTACCGCTATGGAGTAACGAGCCTGGGTTCAAATCCTGATTAGAACAAGTTCCTTGGTTGAGGATTTTGCGAGGTTTTCCTTCAAACAATTGAATCAGAATTACAGGGTAACTTCCGGCGCTGGACCTCGGTCTCATTTCGCCATCATTACATTCTCATTTTTCATAACCATAATAATCATCATGATCATCATCGTTTCTCTCCCACAATGTCAATCAGTCGCAAAGATTACGTGTTCATAATTCTTGTGTTCGCTTCGCCTGCGATGTCCCTCGCGCTGATCACATTACCCCATCCTTCCAATCTTTAAACTGGCTACGGCTTAACGAACGTAGAAATTTTCATTCCCTTGTTCTCCTTTTCGAAGTTTTTCACACCTCTACACCTACCTACCTTGCCTCCCGTTTCAGTTACCTGTCATCATATCATAATCTCTTCACACTCACGCAAAATAGCCGCATATTAGCCATACCAACACATAAGATATCATCGTATTTATCATCATACACAATCTCGCTATCGCGCATGTGGAATACCCTACCCAGTGACATCAGAGACTGTCGGAATTTAGCAGTGTTCAAAAACAAACTTATTAAGCATTTTCTCACTGCGTAGAATAGGTTTAATTTTCACTATTGTAAATTAATAAAAATAATTTTTCTTTCTTCTTAACTTCTGCAATAAACTGTCTACCCTTCATTAATCAGTTAATCTTTTAGTACTTTTATTTTTATTGTATTTGTAAATTTAATATTAATTGTAATTGCATTCTTAATATTGTAGTTGCAATCCCCTGGCAAAGGGGAAGAGAAGGCCTCATGGCTTTATCTCTACCAGGTTATATATATATATAAGTAGTGAATAAGTAAATAAATAAATAAATAAATAAATAAATAAAATATTTCAGGCTTGCTTCGAAGTAGAATCGGCTGCGGACCGCCACGGAACTTCGATCCCGTGGTAAGTGGTCTTTAGTTGCTGGTGATAGTGCTATGTACCGTGTGCTGTCCCCTGGGCACATGGCAGCTTGTGGGACTGGGGTTGAAGGGCCATGGTGATGCCTCCGCGGAAAGGTAAAGGGATTCCAAAGGTTGTAGAGGAGTTGATGGCGGCGCGTAGGGAACTTTGTAGCAGGGGTGGCCTTAGGGTATAGCTATACACCACTCCATTGCGGGTAGTAAAATGGATCCATCTAAACGGCGTATTTTCCAGAACATTCCGCAATGACATTTCAGTAACTATTGCGCTAATTCTGAAGCTAGGCGCATTCCTCAACCCACTCTGGCTGACTACACTAAGATTTGCTACGTACCCAGGTTCCGAACCGACAACTCCACTCCTTCCTATGCGAGCTACATCCGGTATTCGGGGATTTCTACGAAATGATGACGGAATGGAGAGATGTTGACCGAATGATGTATTTACCTATTATGGGAAATCGGGAAAATTCCGAAAATAACCGCAGCTGCGATGTTTCCCATGACAAATTTCAATGAAAAATCCCAGGTGTGACCGGGACTCGAACCCGGACTGCCAGAGTGATAGACAAAAGGTCTGACAATTCAGTCACAGCAGGGGAAGATATATACCATGCCATATAGCAGAATTAAATTTCTTCTACGTGGTTTGCGCTTTGACAACACCCAGTGAATATCTACTGATGAGCAGTTGCTCGCATTTCTAGGACGATGTTCGTTTAGAGTCTATATTCCAGCCAAACCAGCGAAATACTGGATTAAGATTTTTGTAATAGTTGATAGGCTACATATAATCTTGAAATTTACGCGGGAACAAAACCCGATTAAGCATTTCAATAGAAAACAGTGTCCACAATGAACAGGAATACAGTGCAGGAGTAGTTGTAAGAGTAGGCCTATATAAGGTGTTTGAACCAGATAAAAATAGCTATAGCCTACATGAAATCACATACTTATGATAATGCCTTATGATTTTCAGGTATGATAATAAATAGACATAGTTGTGTATTGAAAATTTATTGTGTCTTTGCTACTCAAGTTACTCATGATTTAGTAATTAATTAGTACGGATTCCTATTATAATCGCCGCGACTACTGATACATAAAAATATCACGCGACTACTGAAGTGTTAACATATCTAAATGTTCATCAATTTGTAATGTTAGTATAAGGCAGATTTTTATTTAAATTTGTTCATTACTATATTTATCCATAATTCATTTGGAGAATGTAATTTTGTACTACTGCTACTGCTGCTGCTGCTGCTACTTCTACTCCTAAACCTAGTTAAAGATGAATGTGTACAACTTTCAGACACCTTTTATTTGTTCTGGAGTCCTGGCACCGGGCATTGCAGAGTCAGGTGATGTGGAGTATCGGTGGAATAATGATAATGTTGGGGGAAAACTTAAGAACCCAAAAAGAAACCAACGCGCCCAACTTTGCGCACAAACAATTCCCTCGTGACCTAGGCTGGGATCGAACCCAGGTCGCTACAATGGAGAAAATGAGCAAACGGAATAAGGATTTGTTATGGGAATATAGATAAAAAATTATCTCATAAGAATGTCTTATAGACAGGAATAGAAACGAGAAAGCTTTTCATAATTTCTTAAGAATGGCAGAGCTGCTGTTTAGTAACTTGTTGAAAAGGTTCCATTATTAGTTACAACAGTGGTTGCCAAACGCCACGAAATTGTGACGAAACAGAAATGCAACCATCACCATCTCAGAGAGAGGGTTGGAATGGGTATCTCCTCAAGTAATGCCGTGCAGTTAAAACAGTGCAGAGACTGGTTGTGACCGGAAAACAAAATCAATATAATATTCTTCTACTTATACATTTTATCCGTTTTAACTCTTCTCATCCCATTCATTATTTTTATACAATTGATAAAATAAATAATTTCTGATTCACCATGTAGGCCTAAGAAAAAACGTAATTTGTATCAGTATACGTTCTATGAAATTAGGATAACGCACCAGGCTGGTCATGAAGTTACAAATTACACTACTTCAGTCGAAAAAACGCCGAAACATTTTATCCTGATTAAGACATACAAGCCGATAATTTATATTGTTTGTTTGTTAATGAAATATTGAACTTACAGATAATGACGTGGTAACCTTTATGAAAACAAGAATAATGTTCTTCTATAATACATTTTACGTTGTAAAATCAATTAAGCACCTCATATTCTCTCAATCAGCACGAAAGGAAAACCGTTCCTCCATGCTTCTTTCTTTTTAGTAGATTATTTTACGATGCTTTATCAACATCTTAGGTTATTTAGCTTCTGAATGAGATCAAGGTAATAATGCCGGTGAAATGAGTCCAGGGTCCAGCACCGAAAGTTACCCAGCATTTGCTCAGATTTGGTTGAGGGAAAACCCCGGAAAAAAACCTCAACGAGGTAACTTGCCCCGACCGGGTTTCGAACCCGGACCACCTTGTTTCGCGACCAGACCCGCTAACCGTTACTCCATAGGTGTGGACTCCCATGCTTCTTAAAATTTACTTTTTGCGTATTTGTTTTCTGTTTTGGAAATAACATTCTGAGACACATTATCCTACACACTTACAGTATTACAAGTGCACATCCGTTAATGATATCTACATACTTCTAATGAAGGGGCAAGAAAAGGGCGAGTGTGATACCACCGACAGACTTGAGTAGAAGCAGGGGCGTGTGTCGTGAAAGCTTTTGGTGAGGACTGGGTTACAAAACATGATACCCATATGAGAAAGTAGGATTATTAGTATTCCGAACTTTATCTGAACAATATTGTGTAAAATGTAATTTATTACATTTTTATCTGCGTATTGTGACCAACACCAATGAATACAGTATAACCCCGTTAATACGCTCCTCAAGAGACTGTCACCTAAAATCGTTATAAGCGGGACAGCGTTATAGACAGGAAATGATTTATGAAATACGAGAAAACAATTTAAACACCACTTCATTTGAAACATATTATATTCTCCATTAGATATAGTGCAAAATACAAATACGAACTCATTTCATATAAAAAATATAATTGATTGTTGTTTTTCGTGATTTTCTACCGCTATTTTTAATGATAACGTTTTCTCAGTGGATCAAGTGACTACAGGTGACTTCACTTGATACACCGTTAAGAGCAAAACTAATATAATTTTTCACTTATAGACAAAGATTTCCGCTTTGCCATTTTTCACTATCAAACTTAGTGCACACTAGTGTCGTGCAATGTTTGAACATGTGAGGGGATGTCAATATAGTACAAACTTCGTCGTACTCCAAAGGCGTCCCAACAGTACGTGGAAGTGAAGAATGTAAACTAAAATAACCGAGTCCATTGAAAACCGGTAAGAGGTCTTATGTTCGGTTCATGTTTGCCGAGTCTCTGTAGAAGCGTTTACTCAATCTTCCCCTTTCCTCTCATATGTTCGGTGTCTTTCTTCTTAGTTCTTCTTCGCCCTTCGCCTTTATGCTTTAGCTGCATAAGGATATCAGACACATATCTTGCGAACTTACCCATAGTAATGAGTAGACATCGTATCTTTAGGTTTTTACCTATTGTTTTCCTTAATAGCCTATCAGGCCCATCAGTAACTATTATAACTTATATAGTGTATTCCTGCCATTATAATAATGCAATTTTATAGTGCCTATACGCACCTATTTTCACGTTACGACCTACCTTTTCTGCACCTACAACAACCTTTTCTCGCCTTAAATCATATTTAAATCGTATCCCCCCCAATACAAGCAGTAACAATTCATAATACTAAAAATATTAATCCTCGAAGACGGAATTGGTGAGGGATCGACACTGCCACAGCCCAACAATAAATTATATCATAGCAGTAGTCGGGTAAACGGGTGCGGCAGTCTTTGTAGGCAGGAAAGTGTCGGTCCTTTTATTTATGGCGGTAGCGGCAGCCAGATCAAAAGACCTTGTCAACAATAGTCATCCAAGCAAAATCCATTGTGAAGAGTTTAAGACTCCTTTCTTCACACATTTCCGAAACAGTCTAGGAAAGAGCTTCGTAATTTTGGTATTGTGCTTCTGTGCTTGTGCTACAAAATGCCGAAAATGGAAACTTCCAAGTGTATTAATAAGAAAAAGGATTTCAGATTTCTACAGAATTAAAGTATGATTAGCTTTTACATGAAGGAGACTAATATATTGACATCGAGATTTTTTAATGTTAAAGTGATTTCATAAAAAGGAAATTACCGGTAGAACAACTTCCGAGAGTGCTGACCGCAGATTTTTTTCAGGTAAAGAGTGAAATTTCTTTCTTGCACTCGGAGTGCAATGACCCTCAGTAAAACCGCAACAATATAATCACCATGCTTTTAAAACATTATAAGTTTCGCAATTTGTAAGAAATTTTTTACTTATTTCCGATTCTAAAAAAGAGCTACAACCGGGATTTGGAAGCATTACAAGAGAGTAAAATTACGCAGGATTATATATCAAAAGTCCAGAGACCGTATAAAATGAGCATATTGAACGAAATAGCATTACAAGAAGGAGCGTATTAACGAGGTTTTACTGTATTAATATTTAAACATCATAATCAATTAACTTAATATCTGAAATCATAGTAGAAGGATTTCTTCGCAATGGCTGTAATCTCCCTGCCTCTCTTTCTTCGTGACTGGAACATTAATATTATATTTAAATTCCGTAATAAAATTTCTCTTGGTCAGTAAGAAAATAAAAGGATAATTCATTACATTTGTATATTAATATTTTCTTCAGACGAACTTGTTCCACTTTCAAACTTTTTCACTTTTCACATTTCCTTATGGAAAATCTGCTTTAAGGGAGTAATTCTAGCACATGAAATTCTAAAAGGGGTAGGATACTGGATATTTTTTCTCACGTAACTCTGCGTAGTATATCGAGTGCCTCGTTGCGTTTAATTTGTCTCTATATTCATCTAGTTTCACCCTCGAAAAATAAAAAGGGCATCTTCAGGTCTATTATGGAAAGAAGTTAATAAAACAACAAACAATAAAACAATAAAACAATAGCTATCCCATTTTCTTTAAATAATAAAGGTAATAAACCAATTTCATCTATACTACAAATTAAAATGCATAATTCTTATTGTTCCGATGTAAATTGCAATTGTTCATTTATTAATGAAGTTAATGAGGTTAAATACTTGGGTATAATTATTGCTAATAATTTAAAATGGAATAATCATATTCATTATATTTGTAATGACTTACATAAAACATTATGTTACTTTCTGGTTCTAAGAAATAATTTGTCAATTAACTGTTTACGTATAATTTATTTAGCATTATTTCAATCTATAATTATGAATGGTATCATAGGTTGAGGTGGAACTTATAAATCCAACCTTTGTCCGTTAATTTTACTACAGAAAAAAGTATTACATTTTTTTTAAGACAGAAAGATTACCCAACTGAATTGTTGTTTAAACACTTCAAAGTTTTCAATATTAAACAAATGTATTATTTTATTCTATTAAAATATTTTCATAGAAATTTTAATAACTTTGGAAGGTATATACATAAATATAGAACTAAAAATATGAATTTTCTTCGTTTGTGTGAAGCAAAATGTGAAACCATTGCAGCTTTTTATCATAGCATGAGTCAAGGTCCCAGATTATTAAACAAATTTTATTCCAATATTATTTTAACCACGAATTCTCTCCAAATTAATAAAAAAATGTATTGCATTTATAGTTTGAGTTTAAACATATTAAACACTATTTAATCTGTATTCACTCTCAATTTTAATCATTTTATTTTTTTCTGTATTGGAATCCCCTCCTGAGCACGAGTCTTACTCATTCAGAAGTGGGCTAGTTTATCTTGCATTGTATTTATTAACTTGTATTCATTTCAAACTTACTAGCAATAAAATAAATAAATAAATAAATAAAAATAAATAAATAGTTGTGAATATATTGCATAAGCAGTCGTGGAGAGCCGATAAGGGGTCTTCCTCCAGCTTAAGGGTTGGGAGAAGTGCTAACTACCCTTCACCGTAATAAACAGCTTGTTACGAAACTAAACAATAAGCCTCGGAATGGGATTAAATCCAGACGTGTGAGAGGGGTAGGGCATGTAACACGTACGGGCGAATCCAGAAATGCATATAGTGTTAGTTGGGAGGCCGGAGGGAAAAAGTCCTTTGGAGAGGCCGAGACATAGATGGGAGGATAATATTAAATTGGATTGGAGGGGGTTGGGATATGATGATAGAAACTGCACAGGATAGACACTGGTGGCGGGCTTATGTGAGGTCGGCAATGAACCTCCGGCTTCCTTAAAAGCCATAAGTAAGAAAAGAGATATGATAAATTTGTTTCGGCTAATATGAGTTTTCACCAAGTTCACGAACGAAGCATCAATCTTATGTGCCTTGTACATGTAGGAACATGATTAGGCGAACTTCGTTTTTTTGGCAAGTTCACAAAGAACGCATAATTGTATCTTAAGTGCCTTATGTACATAGGAACATGATTCGGCAATGTCTTTTACCATCTTCACGGAAAAAAAAACGTATGGGTGTGTATTAGCGTCGTACATTTCAGGTGCTATGTTCGGTTCAAGTTAGTCCAGTATGACTATGTGCTCTATACACATAGAAACATGATTCGGCGAATTTCGTTTTTTGACAAGTTCACAAAGAACGCATGATTGTATCTTAAGTGTCGTATGCACGTAGGAACATGATTCGGCAATATCTTTTGCCAAGTTCACGGACAAAAAACGCATGGTTGTCTATTAGCGTCGTGCATTTTAGACACTATGTTCGGTTCATATTAGTCGAGTATGACTAAGTTCGATATTCGCCTATTTTTTTCTCTATATAAGGAGGACTGTCGTGTCTTTTCCACCGTGTTATAAAATATTCGCTGTCCTCTACTGCAGCCCCTTCATGTTTTAACCGCTTAAGGATTTTAACACAGATCTTGCGATTAGTTTTTCATATTAAAATAAGACGAAGTTTGTAATGTCCTCCCTCATATTACAACATTGCAGGATACTAGTGTGTATCTCAACGAACTATATTCATAAGGAACATAGATTTCTGTCGAGATGGAAAACCGGTAATTGAACAAGTTCACTTGTGTATTGTGGGCGAAGAAAATGTGGTATGCTCGGCCAATAAAACTTACACATTAGTTGAGACCAGATGATACTTGACTTTCGAGTATGGTTAAACAAATTGTGGTAGATATTGCAAATTTCATGCATCCCATTTTTTGATTCAATATACTAAGTGTTGTCATACTTACTTACAAATGGCTTTTAAGGAACCCGAAGGTTCATTGCCGCCCTCACATAAGCCCGCCATCGGTCCCTATCCTGTGCAAGATTAAGCCAGTCTCTATCATCATATCCCACCTCCCTCAAATCCATTTTAATATTATCCTCCCATCTACGTCTCGGCCTCCCTAAAGGTCTTTTTCCCTCCGGTCTCCCAACTAACACTCTATATGCATTTCTGGATTCGCCCATACGTGCTACATGCCCTGCCCATCTCAAACGTCTGGATTTCAAGTTCCTAATTATGTCAGGTGAAGAATACAATGTGTGCAGTTCTGTGTTGTGTAACTTTCTCCATTCTCCTGTAACTTCATCCCGCTTAGCCCCAAATATTTTCCTAAGCACCTTATTCTCAACCACCCTTAACCTATGTTCCTCTCTCAGAGTGAGAGTCCAAGTTTCACAGCCATATAGAAGAACCGGTAATATAACTGTTTTATAAATTCTAACTTTCAGATTTTTGGAGAGCAGACTGGATGATAAGAGCTTCTCAACCGAATAATAACACGCATTTCCCATATTTATTCTGCGTTTAATTTCCTCCCGAGTGTCATTTATATTTGTTACTGTTGCTCCAAGATATTTGAATTTTTCCACCTCTTCGAAGGATAAATCTCCAATATTTATATTTCCATTTCGTACAATATTCCCGTCACGAGACATAATCATATACTTTGTCTTTTCGGGATTTACTTCCAAACCGATCGCTTTACTTGCTTCAAGTAAAATTTCCGTGTTTTCCCTAACCGTCTGTGTATTTTCTCCTAACATATTCACGTCATCCGCATAGACAAGAAGCTGATGTAGCCCGTTCAATTCCAAACCCTGCCTGTTATCCTGAACTTTCCTAATGGCATATTCTATAGCGAAGTTAAAAAGTAAAGGTGATAGTGCATCTCCCTGCTTTAGCCCGCAGTGAATTGGAAAAGGATCAGATAGAAACTGACCTATACGGACTCTGCTGTATGTTTCACTGAGACACATTTTAATTAATCGAACTAGTTTCTTGGGAATACCAAATTCAATAAGAATATCATATAATACTTCCCTCTTAACCGAGTCATATGCCTTTTTGAAATCTATGAATAACTGATGTACTGTACCCTTATACTCCCATTTTTTCTCCATTATCTGCCGAATACAAAAAATCTGATCAATAGTCGATCTATTACGCCGAAAACCGCACTGATGATCCCCAATAATTTCATCTACGTACGGAGTTAATCTCCTCAAAAGAATATTGGACAAAATTTTGTACGACGTCAACAGAAGTGATATTCCTCGAAAGTTACCACAGTTGGTTTTGTCCCCCTTTTTAAAAATAGGTACAATTATGGACTCCTTCCATTGATCTGGTACAATTTCCTTTTCCCAAATAGCAAGTACAAGTTTATAAATTTCGCTATATAATGCACTTCCACCCTCTTGTATTAATTCTGCTGGAATCTGATCGATACCTGGAGACTTGTACTTTTTCAGATTTTCTATCGCAATTTCGACTTCTGAAAGCGTGGGTTCGGGTATAAATGGCTCAGCAGTTTGTATTTCAATTTCGTCCCGATCATTTCTATTTGGCCTATGTACATTTAGTAGTTGCGCAAAATAGTTTTTCCATCTGTTTAGGATTGATGGAGAGTCTGCAAGCAAGTCACCATTCTCATCCTTGATCACGTTTACCCTTGGCTGATATCCGTTCTTAAATTCCTTTATACCCTTATATAAATCTCGAATGTTTTTATTCTTACTATTTGTTTCTACCTCATTCAGTTTTTCCTTCAAGTAACCTCTCTTATTATTCCTAAGTGTACGACTTGCTTCCCGTCTTTCATTGAAATAATTATCTCTCTTCTCCTCAACTGGATCCTGTAAGAATTTCAATTTTGCCTGTTTCCTTCTTTCTACTACCATGCAACAATCTTCATCAAACCACGGTTTCTTTTTCTTAGTTTCATAATAACCTATGCTCTGCTCAGCTGCAATTTTGATACTATCTCTGATATTTTCCCACACGCTATTAACATCTAATTCTTTCTCAACTTCGTCGGAACTTTCTAAAGTGGCAAACCTATTCGAAATTTCGACCTGATAATTTTGCTTAGCTTCCTCGTCCTTTAATTTCAAAATATTGAATTTAGTAATATTAACTTGTTGCTCTACTCGCTTGGCTACTGATAATCTTTCTCTTAATTCTCCAATCACCAAATAATGGTCAGAATTACAGTCTGCACCCCTGAAAGTTCGAATATCTACTATACTAGTATGTCTCCGTTTATCTATCAAGATGTGATCAATTTGGTTGTGTGTCAATCCATCTGGAGAAGTCCAAGTATATTTATGTATATCCTTATGGGGGAATGTTGTACTTTTGACAATTAAATTTTTCGATGTGGCAAAGTTGACTAATCTAACTCCATTGTCACTACTAATTGCGTGTAGGCTCTCTTTTCCAATAGTTGGTCTAAAAACCTCCTCCCGTCCTACTTTAGCGTTGAAATCCCCCAATAAAATTTTCATGTGATATCTAGGGAACTGATCAAAAGTATGTTCCAATTCTTCATAGAAGCTATCCTTTATATAGTCGTCTTTCTCTTCTGTAGGGGCGTGAGCATTTATAACCATGATGTCGCACCATCTACCCTTAAGTACTAAATATGATAACCTGTCACTGATAAATTCGACCTTTTTTACTGCTGATTTTATTCTTTTATGTACAAAGAATCCTGTTCCTAATTGGTGATTATTGTTTCCTTCCCCATAATACAACAAGTAATCTCCTATTTGTGATATGCCATTCCCATCTAACCTAACCTCTTGTACTCCCACAAAGTCTATTCTATATCTAGCTAGTTCTTTTGCTACTAATGTTACCCCTCCTGTTCTATAAAGACTAGTTACGTTCCAAGTGCCAAATCTCAAAACCTTATTCCTTTGCTGTGGTCGTGCCAGAGAATCAGTCCTATTCCGAGGCTTACTGTAGGAATTCGTAACAAGCTGTTTTTTACGGTGATGGGTTGTTAGCCCTTCGCCCAACCCCCAAGCTGGAGGACCACCCCTTATCGGCTGTCCACGACTGCTTATTCAATATATTCGCAGCTACCCTCCATATCTGGAGGCCGTCTCCTCTATCCGCAACCTGAGGACGCGCCATGCCGTGGTGATAGGGACCCACCATACATGGAAGTGTTGTCATAAAATATTCAAAATATTTATAGTAGATCATCGATTATCCGAAGGAACTGGGGACGGGGGTTGTTCGGATAACCGTTCAATTACGAAAACAATTTGTACCGGTATCATAGGAGAGTATGAAACAAAAAAAAAACTGATATTAAAAACAAAACTGTACATACAGTACATATTTTGTGTCACACGTCTTACAAATAACAGAGAACTGAATAGCCTAGTTTGACAAGTTCAAAATGGTCATTAAATTAGGCCTACAGTTTAGTAAGTGAAGTCCATTTTTTTTTTGCTTCAGAGCTGAGACTCGTTTTTTTGCCGCTAAATCTCGTAAATATCTCTAGCAAAACTTCTATATGGCGCGCGCGCAAATTTGAATTTGGCGACTGGAACGCTTTCGGTTAACCGATGTTTGGGTTGATCGGTATTCGGATAATCGATGATCTACTATACATAATTACTAACACTTATTCTAGTCTACAGAATGAAAATATTTCCGAATTATTAGAAGGGAATAGGTGAGGCGTTTGGTTGCAAAATCAGATACATCATTAAAACATAATTTTTCAGTATGAAGGAAAAAGGTTTGCAAAGAACCAAGGATTTGCAACTAATACTATTCTTTCATTATACAAATCAATTTGATGCATCTGGCTTTGGAGCATAACAGTACTCAGCAGTTGTAGAATCATATCAAAATATGAAATATAACATTAACTCATTTTCGAAAAAGAAGTGATGTAGCCTATCTGATTTTGCAACTACATGCCTCAGGTATGAATTTGCTGCGTACGGTACTTTTTATAAGAAAAATCATATTTATCTACAAAAACCAATTTCGAATAGTTCACAACTTTTTAGTTTTTGCTTCCTTCTTTTATTCTTGTACTTACTGCAGGCCTACTTTATTAAAATTCATTAGTTCTTATTTGCGAAGAAGAAAGAGGTTCTGGTTATGTTATTAGTTTCATATCTGGTATACTCACTGAAATGGTTGACGTCGGCAAGTCAAAGAATTACTAGTGACTGTAGCGCAAACTAAAAATCGCGGAATTCCCTTGCAACACTGGTTTATAGTTTTATTTATTACAAGTCATCAATATGGACTACGCTTCTAGGGTGAACATAAGACCTGATTGTTGATGCTGAATGTTGAACTTGCCCTCTACAGTCCCAAAATACTGTATGGATAATAAGAATAGTTTATGAACTGAATTAGAAATATAGAAATACACAATACTGTAACGTTAACTTATACTGACTAATGCGGCGTGTAAGAGAGAGAGAGAGAGAGCGAGAGAGAGAGAGAGAGAGAGTAAAACAATAAACGCGCGAAGAGCGGTGTAAACTTGTGTATCAAAGAGTTGCCAACGTTAACCGTTTGAGTGGGACGATAATATTCGTTCTGGTACTAGTTCTGACTCTGATATTGGTTCTTCTTCTGGATGTGGTATTCCTTCCCATGTAACGACCGGGATCGAATTCAAATCCTGGTTGTGATAAGTTACCAGGCTGGGGTATTAATCAGGCTTTCTCTGGACCAATTCAAACGGAATTACTGGGCAACTTTCAGCGTTGAAACTCGAATTCATTTCGTCATTATTTAGCCACATGTCATTGTCACCACTAAAATAGCCCTGGTTGAGACACTGTGCAACGTGCTGTATTCGTACAAGAGCGCGTTCGTTCAGCGACAACTATTATTCAGAACCATTCCCCGAACGCAAGCTGGCGATACAAGGAGGGTAGAGACGACTTGGTTTTGCCTGCTCTAAACCTGGGTACGCAGTGAGCCTTAATGTAATCACACAATGTGACTTGGGAATGCGCCCCGCCTGAGGGTTAGCAAGATACATCTTCTAGATCATACTGCAGAATCGTACTACTGTCTTTAAATTAATTTCTGAAGCAGATATTGATTCATTGTTCTGAAACCGGTTGGCCTAGTGGCTCGTGTTATTCATCTGGTTTATCTTCGCTTCACCACAGTCGAAGAAGTCTAACGTTTCTAATACAGCAGATATACTGCTTTATTTAATTTAATAAAGCTATATTCTGAACACTAGGCGTAATAGATCGAATATTGATAAGATTTTTGTGTTCGACAGATATTGGAGAACAAATGGGAGTATAAGGGTACAGTACATCAGTCATTCATAGATTTCAAAAAAGCATATGACTAGGTTTAGAGAGAAGTTTTATATAACATTCTTATTGAATTTGGTATTCAAATTAAACCAGTTCGAATAATTAAAATGTGTCTCAATGAAACTACCATCAGAGTCCGTACAGGCCAGCTTCTGTCTGATTCCTTTCCAATTCACTGCGGGCTAAAGCAAGGAGATACACTATCATCTTTACTTTTTAAAAATCCCCTCTTCAATATGCCATTAGGAAAGTTCAGGATAACAGAGAGGGTCTGGAATTGAACAGGTTACATCAGCTTCTTGTGTATGCGGATGACGTGAATATGTTAGGAGTAAATAAAGAAACGATTAGGGAAAACACGGAAATTTTACTTGAAGTAAGTAACGCTATAGGTTTGGAAGTAACCTCCGAAAAGAGGAAGTATATGATTATGCCTAGTGACCAGTATATTGTACGAAATGGGAATATAAAAATTGGAGATTTACCCTTCGAAGTGGTGGAAAAATTCAAATATCTTGGAGCAACAGTAACAAATTTTATTTATTAATTTATTTTATTGTTTATTTATTTATTTATTTGTTTATTTAATACTTTACACTTGAGCTACATTAGGCATTGCAGCCCGAAAGAGCAGAAGCTCGTGCTCGGGCGCAGTTCAGGACAGTTATGACATTCGGGAGGCAATTAAACGCAGAATAAATATGGGAAATGCATGTTATTATTCGGTTGAGAAGCTTTTGTCACCTAGCCTGCTGTCAAAAAATCTTAAATTTAGAATTTATAAAAGAATTATATTACCGGTTGTTCTTTATGATTGTGAAACGTGGACTCTCACTTTGAGAGAGGAACAGAGATGAAGGGTGTTTGAGAATAAGGTTCTTAGGAAAATATTTGGGGCTAAGAGGGATGAGTTACAGGAGAATGGAGAAAGTTACACAACGCAGAACTGCACGTATTGTATTCTTCACCTGACATAATTAGGAACATTAAATTTGGGCGTTTGAGATGGGAAGGGCATGTAGCACGTATGGGCGAATCCAGAAATGCATATAGAGTGTTAGTTGGGAGGCCTGCGGGAAAAATACCTTTGGGGAGGCCGAGACGTAGATGGGAGGATAATATTATAATGAATTTGAAGGAGGTGGAATAGGATGATAGAGAGTGGATTAATATTGCACAGGATAAGGATTGATGGCGGGCTTGTGCGAGGGCGGCAATGAACCTGCGGATTCCTTAAAAGCCTTTTGTAAGTAAGTAATATTCTCAACTCACAAACAGCACCTTCACAAATTCAAGTTTTCTTCTTTAACATTGAGCGAGGCATATTTAACAATAATTTCGTTGACAGCAGCTTGTTGATAACACGGATATTTTATTTGTAGCTTCTGCAGCCACAACTTCGCATACAGAACTCCAACCTATATAACCTGCAGACAACTATAGGCCTACCATATTTCTTTAACTACGGCTTGTATACAACGTAACCCTGTGATATCTGATTGATCTACAATAGATATTCGAATTGTCACGCATGTTATCGGCATTCGAGACTGAATTTTATTGATAGGCTGTCCTTCAATTAGCAGTATAACCCCCAGTGAGATATGAGGACAATAGGCTCCTATATCACATGCATATTCCACCAAAACTCACACCCCTGGCAAGAACACATCAAACACTCGTTCCTTAAATGAAAGTTATCTTAATTCTAATAATTATTCATCCATTCACCCATCCATCCAACAATTCATCTCTCCATCCATCAATTCAATAGACCATCCACCCGTTCATCATTTAATTCATCCGGTCGTTTATAAGTCAGTCCGTCCATTTCCATTAGTCTTCTCATCCGTTTGTATGTCAATCCAACCATCCGTTTGTCTTTCCTTTTATTTCGTCAGTCCGTTCATCCTTCACACCGTCCACGCAACCGCCTTCCGTCACTTTACTGACCCGTTCGTCTACTAATCAATTTGTACGTCAGTCCATCCATCCGTCAGTCTACTCATCATTATGTCTATTGGAATATTTATCCGTTCATCTCTCTATCGATTCGTCCGTTAGTTCGTCCAAAACCGTTATTTCGAGAGTCTATTCATCCGTTCGTCAATCTATTCATTCTTCCGTTCATCAGTCGACTTATTACAGTAGTATATCTGTCTATTAATCCGTTCATCCGTTAATCTCCTCATCTCTTTGTCAGTCATTCGTTTGTCTATAACTGTACTCATCCTTTCGTCTATGCATCCATTTCTTCCATCAAACCTTTATTCTACCCATTCATCCATCCATCCATCCATCCACCTATCCGTCTATTCACTAACCAATCAATCACTCGTCCATCCATTTAGACTTCCGTCTAGACATTTAAGCATTCATTCCACCAATCCCTCAATCCATCCATCCATCCGTCCATCCACTTATTCTTTAGCCTACCCATTCAATCATTCACAGCACCAATTTATCAGTCTCTAGCCTGCGTCTATTCATTTAACTTTCTGTCTATTTGTTCATCCATTCATCACACCAATCAACATTCTAGACATTCACTAACCCATTAATTCGTCTAACCATCGAAACACCATTTGTATATCCACCGTCACTAATACCACAAGGAAAGCCTGGAAAGCACTACATTTCTCTATGCGTATTCTGAAGAAATCTAACCGAAGGTCAAAAAAATTAGCGTACAAAACCCTTGTTCGCCCAATTATGGAATATGGAGCAGTAGGTTGGGATCCGTACAGACAAAACCAAATCGATTCAATGGAAAAGGTCCAACGCAAGGCAGCAAAATATGTCAAAATGGGAAAGGGACATGGTGAAGAGATATTAAAAGACTTAGGGTGGGAATCTCTAAAATCAAGGCAACGAAAAACCTGACTTACCGCATTGTTTAAGGTACAAATGGGATACAAAGCATGGACCGACATCAATGCTAGATTAGCAACACCATCATACTCAGGCAGGGCATATCATATGTTAATTATATATATACTATATATATATATAACACATTCATATATACTTACTAATTGCATTATGTGATATGAATTTCTGAAATTCGAGAGAAATATTAATTACCAGGAATCGAACACGGTTCCACAGATCTTGCAACTGAACATGCTGATGTTATGTCCAATTTATACTTGTGCAATTTGTTACATGTTTCTTTAAAATAAACTTCCCGATCCTTACTCAGCGAATTTAACATGTGAGAGTGAGCAATTTACGTTGCACTCTTTATTCTTTGTTCCCTTCATCCCCTGAATTCCGCGCCGTTCTCTGATCCTTATAAATTTGTCGTCGTCTCCAGCTCAGACACTCAATCTCCAAGCTTCGCTGCTCCTTTCTCTTTGAACGGTATTTCACATTCCCCCTTTTCCAACGGCTCCAACGCTTATGGAGACATTATTTTGTATTATAACACTATAAAGGATAACAAGGGGCGGATTCAAACCCTTCTTGAGACATACGACGACACATCCATTCTGCAAACCAATATTATAGTTTATGAAAGTAGATAATTGATTATCCAACTGTAAAGGAAAGAGAATAAAGGATTTCGTTGGATCTTCTAGTCGTCATTTCAAGAACCCCTCACACGCATTTTATCTTATCTACATCCAAGGAAGGAAATTCACTTGCACGCTTGTAGTCTTCTGTTTTCTTTTACAAAGTTTAACTTCCTTGCATTTAATATTAGAGGAGAAAAATTCGCTCCGCCGCCGGGGATCGAACCCTCGTCCTTGGTTCTACGTACCAAGCGCTCTCGTCATTGAGCTACGCCGAAGTTCAATCCACAGCACCGGATCAAACCCCCCTCCTCCAGTGTTTTTCTCTTTGTGGCCTGACTCCAAGTTGGGAATGCATGTTGACATTTTATATTAAGTCAACTGCCATTATACAAGGAGTACACACCTGTGGAGTAACGGTTAGCGTGTCAAGCCGCGAAACCAGGTGGCCCGGGTTCGATTCCCGGTCGGGGAAAGTTACCTGGTTGAGGTTTATTCCGGAGTTTTCCCTCAACCCAATATGAGCAAATGCTGGGTAACTTTCGGTGTTGGACCCCGGACTCATTTCACCTTCATCTCATTCAGACGCTAAATAACCTAAGTTGTTGATAAAGCGTCCTAAAATAGCCTACTAAAATAAATAAAATTATACAAGGAGCGCACTCAGTTGAATGACTATGGTGGCCGTGATTCCACAGTAAATATGCACAGTAAAATGTACAGAAAGATGCACTGTTGCTAGAAGAATCTATGTAAAGATTATTTTTTAGTGCTACAGAATACTTCTATTATGGTAACAATTGATATTAGAGGAGAAAAATTCGCTCCGGCGCCGGGGATCGAACCCGAGTACTTGGTTCTACGTGCCAAGCGCTCTCGTCATTGAACTACGCCAAAGTTCTATCAACAGCACCGGATCACACCCCTCCCTCCGCCAGTGTTTTTCCCTTTCTGGCCTGACTTCAATTTGGGCATGTATGTTGTCATTTTATATTAATTCAACTGCCATTATACAAGGAGCGCACTCAGTTGAGTGACTTGGTGGCCGGGATTCCACAGTAAATATGCACAGTAATCTGTACAGAAATATGCACTGTTGCTAGAAGAATGTGCGTGAAGATTATTACTTTTTGGTCCTACAGAATATATCTATTATGGTAACAATTAATATTAGAGGAGAAATATTCGCTCTGGCGCCGGGGATCAAACCAGAGTCCTCGGTTCTACGTACAGAGCGCTCTCGCCATTGAACTACGCCGAAATTCAATACACAGCACCGGATCATACCCCTCCCTCCTCCAGTGTTTTTCCCTTTGTGGCCTGACTCCAAGTTGGGCATGTATGTTGACATTTTACATTAAGTCAACTGCCATTATACAAGGAGCGCACTCAGTTCAGTGACTTGGTGGCCGGGATTTCACAGTAAATATGCACAGTAATCTGTACAGAAATATGCACTGTTGCTAGAAGAATCTCCGTGAGGATTATTATTTTTTGGTCCTACAGAATACAGTACATCTGTTATGGTAACAATTAATATTAGCGGAGCGAACATTTCTCCTCTAATATTAATTGTTACCATAACAGATGTATTCCGTAGCACTAAAAAATAATAATCTTTACGCAGATTCCTTGCATTTCTTAAGAAATGTACTGTTTCTCAATTAATAACTCAATTAATCACTGAATCTTATTATCAAGGCGAAATTCAAATACGAACTACTGAGCCATTTATACCCGAATCCACACTTTCTGAAGTCGAAATTGCGATAGAAAATCTAAAAAAAGTACAAGTCCCTGGTATTAATCAAATTCCAGCAGAATTGATACAAGAGGATGGAAGCGCATTAATTAGCGAATTTTATGAGCTTGTACTTGCTATTTGGGAAAAGGACATTGTACCAGGACAATGGAAGCAGTCCATTATCATACCTATTTTTGAGAAGAGGGACAAGACTAACTGTAGTAACTTTCGAGGAATATCGTATTTGTTGACGTCCTACAAAATTTTGTCGAATATCCTTTTGAGACGATTAACTCCATATATAGATGAAATTACTGGGGATCATCAGTGTGGTTTTAGGCGTAATAGATCGACTATTGATCAGAATTTTTTGTATTCGACAGATATTGGAGGAAAAAATGGGAGCATAAGGGCACAGTACATCAGTTATTCATAGATTACAAAAAGGCATATGACTCGGTTAAGAGAGAAGTTTTAGATAATATTCTTATTGAATTTGGTATTCAAAAGAAACTAGTCCGATTAATTAAAATGTGTCTTAGTGAAACTTACAGCAGAGTCCTTATAGGCCACATCCTATCTGATGCTTTTCCAATTCACTGCGGGATGAAGCAAGGAGATGCACTATCACCTCTACTTTTTAATTTCGCTCTAGAATATGCCATTAGGAAAGTTCAGGATAACAAAGAGAATTTGGAATTGAACGGGTTACATCAGCTTCTTTTCTATGCCGATGACGTGAATATGTTAGGAGAAAATCCATAAACGATTAGGGGAAACACGGAAATTTTACTTGAAGCAAGTAAAGCGATGGGTTCGTAAGTAAATTCCGAAAAGACAAATATATGATTATGTCTCGTGACCAGATTATTGTACGAAATGTAACTATAAAAATTGGAGATTTATCTTTCGAAGAGGTGGAAAAATTCAAATATTTTGGAGCAACAGTAACAAATATAAATGACACTCGGGAGGAAATTAAACACACAAAAAATGTGGGAAATGCGTGTTTTTACTCGGTTGAGAAGCTTTTGTCATCTAGTCTGCTATCAAAAAAAGTCTGAAAGTTAGAATTTATAAAACAGTTTTATTACCGGTTGTTCTTTATCGTTGTGAAACGTGGACTCTCACTTTGAGAGAGGAACAGAGATGAAGGGTATTTGAGAATAAGGTTATTAGAAAAATATTTGGGGCTAAGAGGGATGAAGTTCAGGAGAATTGAGAAAGTTACACAACGCAGAATTGCACGCATTGTATTTTTCATCTGACATAATTAGGAACATTAAATCCAAACGTTTGAGATGGGCAGGGAACGTATGGGCGAACCCAGAAATGTATATAGAGTGTTAGTTGGGAGGCCGGAGGGAAAAAGACCTTTGGGGAGGCCGAGACGTAGATGGGAGGATAATATAAAAATGGATTTGAGGGAGTTGGGATATGATGGTAGGGACTGGATTAAACTTGCTCAGAATCGGGACCGATGGCGGGCTTATGTGAGGGCGGCAATGAACCTCCGGATTCCTTAAAAGCCATAAGTAAGTAAGTAAGTAAGTAAGTAAGTAAATAAATTTCCAGTATCCATTTACGTACCTGCATAATTTGTGTCACATTTAAGAAACATTCACCTATATCTAGTCAAGAACTCTAGATATTATTAACAGAGGATGTGCTTAATACAATAAACCATGATAACATTAATCTTCAAGGAGTACAAGAAAGGCATATAATTGACAGTGAGTGTGTTATGCTTTCTAAGTAAAAAGACGTCATTTATTATGAATGACTGTCACATCATCTTGTATGCGATTTGTAAGGGAAAAGATATAGTAAGACAGGACAATGATAAGCGGAAACTCCGTGAGACCAATTCACTGTAGTGTTCGCTTCACTCCGGTGCCAAGCAAACATTTATGATGTTAAAACCAGGCAGCGCATTTTCGTTCCCAAACGTAGAGCGAATCGATTAGTTTCTTCTGGTAGCTACATCTATTACGTCACGCGGATACGTAACCAAGGTCGAATTGCAAACAGGTACCCATGGGGTAATTAAATAATAATGATGTAATGCTGCCGTCATCAGCACAGAGCACCATGGGGCTAGCGTCCCTTACCCGCGGAGAACACACTGCACTATGGTGCACTAGTAGCTGCTAGCGGGTATTCTCTCTACTTTTCCTGCTGCACGACGGTGCACACAAGACGGCTCCGCTTACCCTTTGCCCATTTCAGCGAGTGCTGACAACCACTGATGTAATGTACGAGTATTATAAATATGCTTCTGTAACGCCATATGACACAGAAACGACAGTCTCTTAGTTTAAACAAATTTTATGTGATGTTCGTAAAAGATTTGTCTTTCATAACCTCAGAATATATGTTTTCGTTCACTGCAACGGGATAGGTTTTGATAAACGAATTATTTGGGTACTGTATATTGAGTAAAATATAAATATTGATAATTTGTATATTGATTTTCTTATTATTATTCTGTCCCTGTAACGCCATGTGACGTAGGAAGAACATATTCTTAGCCTAAACAAATTTTTAATGGCAGTTGTAGTAAAAGATATAAATTTCATAGTCTCAGAAAAAAAAAAATATATATATATATATATATATATATATATATATATATATATATATATATATATTCACCGTAACGGAGTTGATTTCGTTAAATGAATTGACTGAATATATTATATATGTAGTATTTGCAGTTAATGTGTATCATGTTTACTATTATATTCTATAATATATATTGTATACTATTAAATATTATATATACAGTAAAACCCTGCTAAAACGTACCTTCTATAAAAGGAAACCTGCACAAACGAAAAATAAATTTGGGAATGGAATGATTTCCTATGTAAAAAATACTTTAAAACGGAAAATTGCCTAACGCGAAAACGGAATCATTTTTGGGCTAAAACGGATAATTTGAAGCATAACTGTTGCTAAATTATTTCAAACCATTTTCAATTTTGCGATAATACTGTATGAAGCATGACATAATTTTTATGTGACTGTACACGCAATGATCTGGAAGACTTTCGCTATTCTTTGACAGGCGTTGGGGATGAAGCTTCTCTAACCACGTCACTATTCTGTGCTTATTGTCAAGGACCTGGGCAAGTTACTTCTTCTAACCCTCTTGCATTTTCTTTAATTTATTTTCAGTTTTGTGCTACCAAGCCGATACAGTGATAAAGGACAGTGCGAGTAGAATAAAACTGTGAATAATTGTAGTGTAGTGTCAATTTAGTTTCATATTTCCGTTTATTTATTCTGAGTTTTGTGTTAATATACCAATAGTGTTAAATAACAGTGCGAATAAAGTAAAACTGTGTGATTTAATAAAAAAAAGCCTAGATGATCAGTACTATCATGGAAGAGTGGCTTCATAATTTTAATTGAGCAATGAAACGTCACGGTCGTAAGGTCATACTGTTTTCAGACTCTGCTACCTGCCATCGAAGGATTGATTTGTCTAACGTGAAGTTAATCTATTTTCCATCAAACACAACTTCAGTTGCACAACCGATGGATCAGGGCGCAGTTTACACTCTGAACTGACGCAGGACGCGAAGGAAAGCCTACAACGATCCCTTCAAAAAAAGTCGCGGCAATGCACTTTAAAAGAAATGTGGGTGTTAAGAAACTAGGGCGCAGAGAGAGAGGGAGAGAGAGAGGCTGCAGTTATGTAAGTTAATAATTATGAAAATAAAATTCACTTTGCATGTACAGTAGTAGCTTTATTTTTCAAATTATTTCTTCATTGTGTTCTTCCTACAGTGAGCATATTGCAGTAGTCTATTCTTAGTTTTGCGAAAACTCAACCCTTTGTAAAACGAAAACCTGTGAAAACGGAAAAAAATTCTGGAACGATCATGTTTCGTTTTAGGGAGGTTTTACTGTATTGTAGGAAATAACAGTAAACATGATACACATTAACTGTAAATATTCCATATATAATATATAGAATTAATTCATTTAACGAAATCAACTCCGTTACAGTGAACAAAAACATATATATAATGAGATCATGAAATTCATATGAAAACTCTAGAGAGTTCGAAAAATTCTAAAGGAAAGATATTATAGGCCTAGAAAAATATGTCTTGTTCTCAACGGTTTTGGACAACACCAATCGAAACTTTGAAGAAAGGGAAAAATGCAGGTGATAACAAAGTAAGAGATCGTTACCTATTTGTTGCGTTTAATTGTTCATTTTCCGTAACATGACACGTTAAAAATGTCACTGTCAACCTCGATGCACCTTGCAGCTTGTGTTGCGAATCCGAGCTGGTTTGGACATTGCTTAATGTGATCACAAGCTTTTGATATGCGGGAAAGCAATCGGTCCCTTGTTTCCAATTTTCGCTTCTAGACTTCGCTATTTAGCTAGTCTCACGAACAATAAACTAATGAGGTAAGGTTGAATGACATCGAAGACCAAGAAATGACACAAACGCGACCGATCCAGCGTCCAGGATAAGTTTCATTGAGGTACTGGATCCCTGACCGGCTGGAATGTACAGAAATTTATGTCTGCCCTCGTTGCCAAACGAACACCATCTGAATATTTCTGAATATTGTGGTAAAACATGTGCAAATGCAAGTGGCCAACATGAAGAAAGTAACAGTGTAAGCTAAAGAAGTTTCGGTTGCGTTTGCATCAATATGAGCATTTATAAGTAGGAAGAAAAGGATTAATGCTTCTTGTTATCCAATGGCTGTTTGTCGGATACCGTTAAAAGTAAGATCTATGTTTATGTAAATATAATTATTATTTAGAATCGACCAAATATCACCCCTCAACATTTGGTTCTTTCCTCTTGAATCATTCTTCGGCTTTGTCCGAGGAATTTCTTCATATGAAAGTGACAGAACGAAGAAATCAGGGAATTATGCCAGGGGAACGAGATTACATAAAGAACAGCTCCTAATATAAACTTTTACTTTACACTTTAATGAAACACCTGCAGTCATATTGAACTCATAACAAAGAAACCCGAGCTTATAGGTTTTACTAGAAACGACGAACGAGAAATGAATGACGTTGAAATTTGAGTTACTCACGGGCGTAGGATTTCCGTGTGCGGAGCACAATACGCTGGCGCCGGTGGAGTTGAGGAAGTCCACTCTGTGAGGGGGCTCCTGGATGAACACCGGACCCAGGGGGCCTTCTCCCCAACACCACACTGCAACACAAATACAAAGTCGGTCAGTAACATAGAATAACGCTCATCTCAACACACCGTTTCATTATTAGGAAACAACAACAGCTCCTGATAACTTGGTGTCATGCTGAGACATTGGGGTTCAATATTTGCATCTGGGTCTCATGACTGTTCTGGTAATATTTTACAGATTCGTTGGAAAATTACTCGCAACGTAGGCTTATTTAAAATATATAATTTTTCGTAATACCTGAGGCTTTGTGTAAAATATGAGTGTCATGACCAGGCTTCGAGACTTTGGACCCGATACAATAAGTTTACTGTGCTTGTACTATTGGTTGTTGACTCGCTGCAGGTAGTGAAAGGTAGAGATGTGTTGAGGTAACAACGTTGCTATTTAGAATAGCGTACAGTAGTATGGGGAAACGGACACATACAGTGAATGTAAAAAGTATTCGCACGACGACATTTTTACTACAAATTGAGACTTAAATGAAGTACTATTAATTCTTGGTATGAAATAAACTGTTCACGTATAATAATAATGCATCACATAGCAAATACACACAATAAATTATCATAATTTTGCGTGTACGTTCTGTCATAGTTCAATAAATTGAATGCCTAACAAAATTACAGCGTAAAAAGTATTCGCACACTCAATTCTGTTGACGAATAAAAGTACTCATGCGAAACGCAGTAGGCACATGGTACTAAGAAAACGCTCCTAATGCATGTTCCAAGATAGTTTGATTCTAGAATCATAAGTAGTATATAGCTATCACGTCAAATGGGACTAAGAGGGAAGGAAACTTCTAAGAAAGAAAGGGCTACTATCATTCGTCTGCATAATCAATATAAAACACTGAGTGAAATATCAATGATTGTGACTAGAGGTAAGTCAATTATCAAGCGAATCATAGACAGACACGGGGAAAGAAAATCTAACGAAAATTTAAGGAGAAGTGGCCGGCAGAGAAAAATAAACGAATACAGTGGCAGAGCAATCATGCGAAAAATTAAAAAGAATCCGTATGGAATTCCTTGTCACAAAGTATTAGGGGCTGCAAGACAATAAACACCTTTAAGAACAGCTTAAAAGATAACCTTATTAGCATTTCACTCCAATCATACTGATTTAAACTATCACTGACTACATTGTTACTTTTTTCTTTAGACATCATCCTGATTGTGCTGTATTTTAATTGTCTCGTAATAATCTCTTTCTATTATCTAATATTATTTGAAATATATTAACATTCTATGTATTTTAGTTTAATTCTGCTACACAGTTTATTTCAGTGTTTAATTAATAGTTCATAGTATTTTGTTGTTTAATTTGTAAATAATTTTGTATACATGTAACTCTCATCTAAATCAAATTGTTGGATTCTTTGTAAGTTCATGCATATGTATATACACTTTTTGCTGGTTGAGTGGAAGAGAAGGCCTTACGGCCTTAACTCTGCCAGCTAAAATAAATTATTATTATTATTATTATTATTATTATTATATTAGTGCGTCAGAGCTTCAATATGATCTCGGTATAAGTGTATGTAACAGTACAATTCGAAATTACCTAAGAAGCAGCGAATTCCATGGTAGAATCGACCACAGGAAATACTACATCAGTAAAGTTAATAAGAGTGAAAGACTGGACTTTGCTGAAACAAATCTTAACCGGCCCCAAGAATTTTGGAATAGAATGCTTTTCACTGATGAAAGTAAGTTCAATATATTTCAGTCTGATGGGAGAAGTTTCGTGTGGAGAAAAAAAATGCTGAACTGGAAAAGAAAAATCTTCGACCACAGTGAAACAAGGTGGAGTTTGAGTACTAGTATGGGGTGCATGAGTTCGGCAGGAGTGGAGTCGTTGGCTTTTATAGAGGACAATATGGTTCAGCAACGTTACACTGATATTCTGAAGGGTCATGTAGCGCCTAGTGCCCAAAAATTGGGCATCAGGAACAATTTCATATTCATGCAAGACAACGATCCCAAACATACGACCCACAATAGTTGCCTGTGGATTCTCTACAGCATCCCTTCATACCTTCAGGCACCTCCCCAGTCACCAGACATCAACCCAATCGAGACCTTTGGGATTATTTAGAAATATGACTTAGAACCAGGCATATTACCACAAAGAGTCTCTAAAGACTGCAATCACAGAAGAGTGGAACATTCCAGCAAATATTACTTCATATTTGGTTAATTCTATCACCAGAAGGTTAGAGGCTATTGTAAAATGCAAGGCCTACCTTACAAAGTATTCAAATTGAAACGGAACTGAGTAAATGTGACCAGTGTGCGAATACTTTTTGTTCGTATTTTTGTGTGGTATCACTGCGTTTTAATCAAACATAATTGTTTACTTTGAGAATTGTACAATTAATTTTGTGTTTATATGTAAACAAATAACAGAGAATGTACAGGGACATCATTTTATTTTTACTTCAATTTTTATTGTACCTGAGTTTTTGAATGTACTTCACTCCCACCCCTTCTACTAAGGAAGTTCCAACTCCACACAGAACCAAGACCGCAGATAGTAAGCAGTACTGAGTTACTGAGTATAGTACGTTCCAGAAATATGTTCGCGTTTTCCAGTGACGAAAGAGCTTTCAATATTGAATCATATTTTCGCACAGGCACTGTCCGTTTGCCTACGTCGCATCCCGATTTCCCCCACCTGCTTCTGCTCGCCCCTCTGTAAAAGCTGGGCTGTCTTAGCTCTTTTCTGAAAACATTAATTTCTCTTAGGAATTGGACGTTTACGTAATATTATACAGCTGTTTAATTTAACTTAAATAAAAGGGCCTCGTTAAGTAATTAACTGTCACGTGATTTCCTCCCTTTCTACAATCCTGCGGCATATCCACTTGGACGGACAGTAGATAGCATGTCTGAGTAATTTTATATTTTCGGGTCGGGCAGAAGTGAAGATTGAATTCACAGTACGTAGAGTAGGTACAGAATTATTTCAACATGAGTTACTAGTACGAAGGACGAAACTGGCAATTGGAATTAGATGCAATAGTCTATAGTGCGATAATATGCGCAAAAGAACTGAAGCCTGTATCGAAATGAACGGCCACCATTTTCAAAATTGTGTTTAAATATTCATATTATGATTATTTTTCAATTTAACTTCTTTGTCTATATTGTACGCTAATGTGCTGTAGACAGTATACACTGCATAATGAATACGTTCGCATGGATAACTGACTTCGTGAGTAAAAACACTTATTCTTAATACAGTACTGTACTTTGATTAAAGAAAAACCTAATGAAAATTATAAAACTCAAAATCGCGATATTTCCTAGTTTACGTAAATGGATGAACTACTTTTCTTCCATCCTATACCTAGTAGAGTGATGTGTTTTACGCCAGTATCATCGAACTCCAGTCTTGGAGGGGAGAGCAAGCGGTGTTTCCGGTTCTCTAAAGGTATAGACAGGTTAATATTAAAAATGGTAGTAAAATAAAATGATGTCCCTCTATATACTTGTGCGTAACTTGTGTTCATGTCCAACAAGTTGAGAGTATATGATTTGAAGCACATTTATTATTGCTATATATTTTTATTAGCCACCGTGCGAATACTTTTTACATTCACTGTATGCGAATTCTGAAAGTTAATATACATTACACAATGACAATGTCAAAAGAATGTGAAAAGCATTTATTCTCCTGTCTTTTATAAGCATTTGTGTTTAATTATACACAGTGTTAATGGTGGAAATAAACATGTAGCAATTTTAATTTCTTCATTTATCCTATTGATCGTCTTCAGGAAGTGCAGTTACAGCACCGAATTGCAATGTACTACAAGATACATTTTCAGTGTCCCAAGCGTAAACCATTTTCAGTTGTCTACCAAACACAGTTTGTACTGTGAAAAGATGCGCTCTACGTCGCATGACTTTATAGGAGCAAAACTAAAAACCTAACATCAATGCAGTCTCTAAGAGACAGGCCTTCATTCTCGGGTGACTCTATGTCCACTAATTTGCTGTTTATATTACACAATGCTCCATATCCGTTATATTTACATAAAATTGATTTCCAATTCTATTTTACACGTTCAGTAACCGTTGTACTTGGTGTCTCATTAATTCTCTGTGTCATTTCTTCAATTAGTTTGAGGGCTTCCGGCTCTCTTGCTCTGACTTTTCTAACCGTGTAATAGTTTCAGACACAGTTTGAAAATAGGTTTGTATGAAAACCAAATTATTCATCAGAACCTTCAAATCCAGAGCGTTTTCCTTTGCGTATTTGTCATTCATTCTACAGTACCCCAACCCACTGTACGCTTTATCACTATATTCAGTACGCCGTTATGCAGTTTTCCCACTGAACTGCTCCATCGGGTCCGAAGTCTCAAAGCCTAGTCATGACAGACAAATTCTCTTTATACAGGGTGATTCACGAGGATTTACCATCACTTACCGAGCTTATTTCCGAAGACATTCTGAGCAAAAAATATCATATAAATATTTCTCCTAATTTCAAGGTTTTCAAAGTTACATTAACTTGAAATTGTTAGTAAAATACCTTTTTATTTAGTTCTAAGGATAAAAAAAAATTATTACAAACAGAGAATAAACTATTCAGATGTATCATTTCTTTAATTGACTAGTGTTCTGAAGCTAAACATGTGTTGATAGTTGCTTTGTACAGATTTTATTTATTTATTTTTAATTTTGAACTAAAAATGACATCATTCTTACGTATTTATCACAAAAATTGTTACAAATCAAACGACTTTAGTAACTTGATTCCTTACAGTTTAATTATGCATCCTAATGTATAGCCTTAAAGAATTTATAAGATTGACTTGATTTGAAACAACTGTTGTGGTAAATGCGTAAGAAAATGTAATTTTGTAGGTAAAAATCGAAAAATAATTCTGTACGAAGCAACTATGGAATTCGCAACACATTTTTCGCTTAAGAATACTAGTTACAGGCCAGTTACTTTATGGTGACAGCTCTGGCCTGGCGACGCAGTGCTTTGGGCAAGTTCGCTGCTTGTTCGAAGGGGTGTTCATTTTAGTCTTCCCCTGGCTGCGCTAGCGGTCACATCTCGGGAGCGTTAGTGTGGACGTACAGTCGCGCTAAGGACGTACTACATTGCAATTTGTATATTGCAATTTAGTGTGTTTGTTACGTACATTTCATTTAGTAGTTACTTAAATAGTTGTAGTGCTTCTGTTTTGTATTGTTTAGTGTGTAGTATTTATTGTCTAGATTCACTGCCATTTACTGTTTGTGAAAATGCTGCCTGTTAGAAGTAAACTGAAAGTTCGGGTATTGCATTCGCAGTCGCGAGAAGTCGTGAGCAACGTGTAGAGCTTTATGAAGTTAGCGTCGGAAGAAAAAACTTAATAAATGTTGGAAAACTTGTAGCAGAGTTTACCGCTGTGTCTGAGAGCTGTGTTAGCCAAATAATAAGGGAGACTAAAGACATTGATAATCGGCGAAAAAATAAATTGTGGACAACTTTAATGAAACTGTCATAAGACAAACCATAGCACGAGTTCTGTATTTCACAGAACAGCGGCCCACACTTAAAAATAAATATATTATTGAAATTGAAAGACTATCGACTTTCAGGGAGGTATCTCGACTTTGAGGAAAGTTATTATGAAATTAGGATTTTATTAGGAAAAAAAACACAAAATAATCGCTAAATTCTGGTGGAGCATCATAGCATTAGGGCCAAAAGTTTGAAGTATTTGAGGAGAATAAAGAAGTACAGGGAAGAAGGCCGCTACATATTTTACATGGATGATGATGATGATGATGACGATGATGATGATGGGAAAGGTAACAGTGAAGCACTGATGAACATTACCGGTATTTCCGCATGAGTATATTTCATTGTTAATTAGTGATTAACTGTTAAATATAGTGATTCGATTGCTGCTCATTGTATTTCCACATTAGTGTGTATTAGTGACTATTGTTCCGCACTGCTGCTCATTGTATTTCCACATTAGTGTTTATTAGTGACTATTGTTCCGGAGTATGAAGTGAACACAGTCACAGGAGCTCAAAATTATGCAGACGCTGCAACGTGAAACTTCATTTCTGAAATGACTGTATTTCCATCCCTCCATTCGCTCCGGCTCGGATCGGTCTCCCTCCCACAGTCGAACTTTCTCCTCTCTCACGTCGACGAGCTGTCACCATAAAGTAACTGAGCTGTAATTAAAGAAACGATGCTCCTCGATAGTTCATTCTTTATCTGTAAAATTCTTTTACTCTTAAAGGTCAAGAATAACTGTATTTTACAAACAATTTCAAATTAGTGTTATTGTGAAATTATTGAGATTAGGACAAATGTTTATATGACATTTTTTTCCTCAGAATATCTTCGGAAATAAGCACCGTGAGGGATGATAAATCCTTGCGTATCATCCTGTATATTTAGTGTTTCCGAACTAAAGCAGGTTTCTCAGATTATGGATTGCGTTCCCGTATACACCATTAAGCCACATTCTCACAACATATTTTACAATCGATCTCCGTTCCACACTTGACAGCTACACACGATCACACAAAAGAGTTCGCACGGACAGATTCGTGAAAATTCACAGAAAACGGCTATTCATCTTAGAGAAATAAAGAGAAATGAAATAAGAAGCAAATAAAATGAATAGACCTAAGTAAAATTTGGTCTGCATATAACGAAGACACATTTTCGTTTCAAAATGCATTATTTGAATTGATGTATTTAACCAATTTCATTAATTTAAATGAAGTAACTGCATACGTTTGAAATCGTATTATGTCCAAGAAACAATTTTTACAGGAATAACGAAAAAGAAAGAAACATTTCATGTTATAATGATTCAGGTGTGTCTATACGAACTTTAAAAAATTTAATGATTTCTCACTTACGTTTCAGAAGGAATGTTTTGGACATAATACGTTTTGATCCATATATGACAGTTATTCCATTATCAGAAACCTGTAGAACAAGTACATAAAATGTGATGAGAATTTTTATCAGAATTAAATAGTAATGTTATGTATTAATATACCAAATGACAATTTACAAAAATACCCTTATACAAAATGTTCATAGCAAATTTTCTTCTCCCGAAAAAAAAAATATTCATGCCTTAAGTTCCTTCAGATTCTACTCAACTTTCCCTCTTCTTCTAGGCTAGCGATCGTTAGCACTCGCTGAAATGGGTGAAGTGTAAAGAGTGCAAAGAAATAAGCTCCGTCGTGCAGAGGAGATAGGGAGACAGCATACCCGCTAAAAGCCACGGCTGCACGCTAGTACAATGTCTTAAGCTCGTTACACACTTGAAGAGTTCTCGCTAGCGAGAAATATGTTGCGAGAAAGAGGCGAAGAGCCTTCCTCCACACACTTGGCGAGTTCTCGCTGTCACAGATCACACCTTGCTATGATCATCTATGCACTGCCTTCATCATTCAGAAAGCATTATTCTGATTATGCAGTAGGCCCTAGTAAAAACTCGTTGGGGGAAATATTACAGGTTACTTTGTTACATTGTAGTACTTAAATGTATAATCTGTAAGTATATTTTACAAATTACGTACGAACGGTATGTTGCATTTTTTTTTTTTAATTTTAGTGGGCCATTTTACGACGCTTTATCAACACCTTAAGTTCTGAACGGATGAAGGTGATAATGCCGGTGAAATGAGTACGGGGTCCAGCACTGAAAATTGCCCAGCATTTGCTCATACTGGGTTGAGGGAAAACCCCAGAAAACCCTCAAACAGGTAACTTGTCCCAACTGGGGAATCGAACCCGGGTCACATGGTTTCGCGGCTAGACGCGCTAACCGTTACTCCACAGGAGTGGACGTGATAAATAGATTAATGCAACCGCCGAGTGTCGGATAGTATAACCTTGTATTAGGAAAAACTGCGTTCTACATCGGCTGAAACCAAGGACGCATATGTAAAATATTTCACATTATCAATTTCATTTCTACATCACATAGTAATACAGTAGCGTGCAAATTAACCCGAACACGACATATTTTTACATTTTCTGTCATTGTTGGCCTCACAGCTGTTCATATCGCTTTAATTGACATCTGTAGTACGTGTAATTCCATTGTTGAAAGTCTGTTGTTATTATTTTTTTTATAATATGTGACATTTTGCCTGTCGTTTTGTACTTATAAGCATTTCAGTTGTGTTGAAGACTTAATACTGCAATCCTGTGTACATTCTGTCGTCTTCACAAATGGATACAACTCCACAAAAACGGTCTAAAATTATAACATTAGCAGAGCATTCTTCTATGACACAGAGGCAAATTGCTGCAGAATGTCACATCGGTTTGGCTACTGTTAATTCGATCATAAAACGATACAGGGAGACTGGATCCATCACACCCCAGAAAAAAGGAAACTGTTGCCGGAAAAGGAAGACTTCACCTGCAGGTGATCGTTTAATTGTCAGGTAAAGTAAATTAAATCCTAGACTAACTGCTGTCGACTTAACCCGCGAGTTAATGGCTACCACTGGGGCGAATATTCACGTCACAACAGTGCGGCATAGGCTTTTGGAAGCCGGACGAAGGGCTCGTAAGCCTATTAAGAAGCAACTGCTAACCCCTGTTATGTGCAAAAAAAAAAAACGCTTAATGTGGGCAAAATTACATCAACACTGGACAGTGAATGACTGGAAGAATGTACTTTTTTCCAATGAGTCTCATTTCGAGGTCCACGGCCACCGTGTTTCTCATGTACGGAAAGGATCCGAAAAAGTAACAGCAGCTCATCTCCAACAACCACCCAAATACCCCCTAAAGTAATGTTTTGGGGTTGTTTTACACATGAAGGGCCTGGAGCATTAATGCCTATCAAGGGAATGATGAATTCTGACAAATATGTATATTCACTTATTGGAAACCAGAATCGTACCCCAGCTGCAAAAATCATTTCCGGATGGCAGAGGCGTGTTCCAACAAGACCTGACATCATGCCATACGTCTCGAAAAACTACAGAATTCTTCAACAAGAAGAATATTCAGGTACTCCCCTGGCCAGGCAACTCACCCGACATCAACCCCATTGAGAACTTGTGGTCAATTTACAAAAGAATAATGCAAAAAATGGATTGTTCTACAGAGGAGAAGATGATTTCTGCCCTCATTGGTGTATGGTTTCGCGATGAAGAAATGAAGAATATTTGTGGAAAATTAGTGGAATCCATGCCAAATCGTCTCAGAGCTGTTATTAGGAACAAGGGAGGCCACATAGATTACTGAGATATGTCTTAGATCCTTTTTTTATCCCGTTTGAGTGTTTTTGCATAAGTAATTACGTTGTTCGGATTAATTTGCACGCTACTGTGCAAACAATAATCGTGGTTTGAATTCACTATGCAAAATTGCAAACGTTTTATCAGATGACAAGTGCGATTGTTATAAACTTGATGTAGAAATGATGAAATTGATGATGTGAAATATTATACAAATGCGCCCTTGATTTTAGCCGATGTAGAATGTAGTTTTTCCTCATACAAGGTTATACCATCCGACACTCGGCGGTCATTTTCATTTGAAACTTTAAAAATGAATCTTGTTGTATATTGCAGAAGCAACCGAAACTAAGTGAACAACAAGCAAGGAAAGTAAGGTACGGAATAGATGTGATAAATTAATGTAACAGTTAAATACGCATAGGGAAAGCAAAATTGTACACCATATAAGATTTCGGCATTCTAAAACTGTAATGCAAACCTCTAAATATAAAGGAAAACATCTTTTCAGACTTATGCTTTACCATTTGTAATAATATAAGTATGATTTCCAACAATTATTCTCAACCTCACCAGCATTTTAGCCCTTTCCGATTTTAATCCTTATTATACAACATTTTTATTGTCTTGAATTTATAACACGCAATAATCGTATACAAAACACGGAACGTCCTTGCTTAGGCGTGTGTCAAATTCGCTTCCGCTGCCTGTACTTGAAACGCCGACTACATTGTGACCGGCGATTTATGTTCACCACAGACTAATACAAATATACCGATATCACGGCCCTAATGATGACGAAATGGAGAAATGCTGACGGAGTGATGATGATGCATAATATGGGGAAACCGAAGAACCCCGAGAAGAATCCCAACTATGATCTTGTCTGTCATAAGTAGAGGGCGGAAAAATGTGTGTTACCACCCGATACAGGTTAGTTTGGTCTGAAGTATAGATTATGTCACAGGTACAAGCGCAATAACATAAATGCACTACGAGAGGGCGGCAGTACAAGTAGGAACCAACAAACGATCTTCAGTGTCAACTTCTAGTCGTATGGGAAAGAAAGCCAGGTGTTTACAATATTGTTTGTCTTTGTTCAGGTGGTAGTGTTGTGTGAAAGTGATTTAAAATGCTTAAGTCGAAGGGTTTGGAATTAAAGTGTAAGAAATAAATACGGAAGAGAGATTTTGATTTCGCAAGGGGAAAATATTTTCTGTGCCGTGCGCAAATGTGAAATTAAAATACCTACGAAATATTGCATAGAGCGGCATTATAACAGCAAGAAGCATACCGAAAACGTACAAAGGTCTTCAACATCAAATAATCAAAAACATACAGTCTGAATTTAATGTGGATTTATGTAATATGATGATATCTGCAAACATTCCGTTCAAGAAACTTGATAATCCACACTTTATAGGTGAAAAGGTGAAAGAAAAATTCCACAAATTCTGCAAAAAAAAATACCCGTTATAGGCCTACAGTTATGTGTAACATTTTGAGTGGAGGGGAAAACTACGATACTACGGCGCTTTTTTCATTCTCACATTTAACATCTTGTGACACGGAAAGTAGCTTTTCGATGTTGAAAATCTGTTGTAGTGAGAGACGTCGAACTTTCCCTTTCGATAATTTACGAATGTATATTGTGGTTCAGTATAATGTATCCTTTAATCATCAGGCGGTGGCAAATAACATTTGAGGTAAGTTTTTAAATCGTAACTATATTACAACTTCAATCCAGCAATTATAGATCGGTTGAATGGAGTGATGAGGTTTTCATTACCAGATTGTACTCTCTTGCCGCTGTTTACGTGAGAGAACGACAACAGTATAATTCGTTGATACTGAACTTAAGGCATAACGCACATTTTCCCGCATGAGTAGACATCGTTGAATTGCTACACGCAGCATGCAATCAGGTTGCCGATGTACGGTAGTATGGAAGAGGTGGCCGATCTCCCGGTCTCGTAGTATAAGCAGTTCATGTTAAGAGTTGTGACCGGTCCAAATAGATATAGCAGCTACAGCTAATGTATACCTATGTAAGCACTTGTTTTTGCATTACTGTGGTTGGAATAGTCAAAGCTTCACATTTGTTCAGTGCAGACAAGAATTCAATCAAACATACTACAATGAGTGTGTTGCTGTTCCAAACAATTGCCCCTGGAATATCCTTACCCCCGCAGCCAGTCTTGACCCGTTGGAAAACGTGGTTGGATGCTGTTAATTATTATGCTAAGTATTAAGGCAAAATAATGGAGGTAATTGTTGCATTGGATAGCACAGACAGTTCTGCTGTTGCAGCTGTAAAATCATTGCCTTCTGAACAGCTATTGGAAGCTATTCTGTTCATTGATTCTAATTTTAAAATCGTGTCCGAAAGCATCATCCTGTTAGAATCGTCTAATCTACAACTCTCAGACGCCCTTCTCTTAACCCGAATCTGCCCAGCGGTACCGTATGGTACCACAGGTACATATAGTACTTTCCAGTCGCTGTGTTGGCAACAATGGATTATTTTTACAATTTCTCACTGTTTAGTTTACTCACTGACATTCCAGTCCTTGTTAGGAAAATAATATTTTGAAGTTATTTGGCTTTGAACAAATGTTGAAGAAATTACAAAAATTCGCCACATGTCAGAAAACCAGGCAGATTGTGGTTAATATAGTGGATAAAGTATCACAAACCGTTATCCAAAATTACAATTCACTAATTTCAGAAAAAGTGAAATGTAAGTTGAGAAACATTATTGCTAAAAATGCTGCCAATTCACAACTTCGTATTATAAATGATGTACTATCAGGTCACGACAAGACGTCTGAAGTTGGTGTACTAAAAAGTAGTTACTTTTCGTTCTTAAAATATGCTCGTATTACATCGTCTGTTGTTTAACGTACATTTCCCAATATAAAAACTATTTAAGTGACCATCGGAGGAGGTTACTTTGCAGTCGCTCCAAATGTACGTAACTCTTCACTTTAATGCACATATTGAAGGATGATGTGAGTATATTACATTAAATTTTAAGAGTTAATATATCTCACTACAAAATAATTGTGTATTTACATGTTTAGACGTTTCCTACTTCAATGATCATTCATTATACTTCTTGAATGCAGGATACAAGTTTTATTGTAACCGCAGTATACTGCTCAGTGTTTACATCAGAGGCATACTCCATCCGTTGCACGCTCCCTTCTCATACAGTCTATACCGCGTGCGTAATAATCCTTACGATTCTCGTGGCAATTCCACGAAGTCTAGTCATGAGTGTCACTGGATTTTTCAATGAAGAATCCCAGGGATGATCGAGACTCGAACCCGGATCGCCTGCGTCACTGGCGCAGCTGGCCATATCGCCTTTAATGCACGCCGCTAATAGGGAACATAGTGGGACAAAGTTATTTGCCCAAGTGATATCGAACATACTGTACGTGCGCAGACTCATAGGAAAATGATCCTACCCCCTGAGCTAGCCCGGTGGCGATCTCAATTTGAAGCTGACTCAACATTCATGAACGTAAGAATAAGTGGCGCATAAGAAACTGATTTCTAATAGAAAAAAGAGTTCAATCTGCCGGCTTGGGACGGATGATGTTTGCCCTGTGCATCGCCACACGCATCAGTAGCTCGGCTCTGATGAAGTGTTCATGGTTCACGGTTCTTGTATGTGCGCGTGTTTATATTAAATATAAACCTGGAAGCGAATGCCGGCTACAATTTAGGTTCAACTTTCCACGAAAACTAGTTTAAGGCCCTGTATCCTTCAGTAAACATGCAGCAAAATGCAAGACAAAAGACTGTCTTGAGAAACAAAATGAAGTGAAAGTTATCTTCTACCAGAAGAAAGATAGTTGAAAATGATAGTTACATCTTTAACAAAAAATATCTTTCAAGGAATATTATGAGTAATAAATATTTAGATATACAGTGTAACTCCACAAATAGACACAGCGAGACGAGACGAGGTACGAACGCAGTCTTTCTACGGAGTACTGCGGACATTGGTAAACATAAAGGCTGTACAATGTTTTTTTATGGCGTGCGGACCGAAACATAAATAATTAACGTATATAATTTTAAATAATATATTGTAGAATATGCAAAATATAGCCTATAACAAAACAAATCCGTGATTAAGTAAAATATATACGTGATACATCTAAAACATAAAACAGACTTGTAGAGGAAAAACTCTATAAATATATCTACATACGGGGCTTTCATTTCAAAACTTCCCACTCTAAATAACTAATTAATTAAATTGAATTCAACTTAAAGCAAAAAAAAAAAAAAAAAAAGAAATTTAGATATCAAGAGGGAAGTCTTAAACAAGGCTTAATTGCATTTTAGAATTCACCTCCCACCCCAGCCACTCCCACTTTGAAATTTCAAATGGAACCCCTGTATTGTTATACTTAAATATGAAAGAGCATTCAATTGTTTATACACCACATTCATTTGTTTTCGCATCTTTTCTTTTCTATCGTCGCCTGGCAACCTGCATTTTTGTTATTGTTGATTAGGGCTGAAGAGAATAAAGGTACAAAAACTTTTGAGCATTTCTTGTAATAGTTGTGTTTGTGTATTAAATTATTTTGAAATGGTGTATACCCTTCAAGAGAGAACAGAAATCATCCTTATTGATAAAATTTAGGAACTACACAAAAGAAGGTGTGTTTTAATCCTACAATCAACTGATAATAACAAAGCTTCTTATAATAACTACAGAATGCCTCGTAATTAGATGAATTCTGCTTTATCCCATGCGCTGTTCTGATCGAAATGTCAAATTCTTGAGGGATGGCTCTGATTGATTCACCTTTTTTAAACCGTTCCAATATTTGTAACTTCTGCTTCAACATAAGTGCACATTTTTTGTTCCCTGCCTTGCTGCCAACGTGTACGAGTATCTGCACACTACTGCACTGGTTCAACTGGTTAGACCTGTGCAGCACGTGACAGGGTGCGTTGACTTACCTTGTATCGTGAAGTATACAAGAGTGAGTGTCTATTTGTGGAGTTCCACTGTAGATAAGTAATTCTTCACAACGAAGATAAAATGTTCCTGAATCGGAAGATATTTAAGAATGTTATCCCAAACTCGCTCGGTTCATTTCGCCGTTTTTATGGTTTATACAGTACATGTATATGAATTTTTCTTCCAAAACAATGCCAATCTTCGTCTAAAAGTTTGTGTTATTGTGCATGTCACTTCAAGACTAACTCAGTCCTTAGGTAAAGAAACTAGCCCAGTCGTTTCATAAAAAATGGACTCTTACACCTACCGTTGTCTCTTTTATTCATCTTCCTTTCTATAATATTTTATTTTAAATCTATTTTCTTCCTATTATAATTTCTTCCTTAGCATTATATTAATATTATCAGGAATTTCTCCTTCACCTTTTAACTCAATAAGATAAATGCAGCTTAAGTGTACACAAGCATCGAGTGTCTTGAACAGACCTGCAGAATTGTAGCTCCTAGGTTGCGGGTTAGATCCCGGGCCAGGTCGATGGCATTTAAGTGTGCTTAAATGCGACGGGCTCATGTCAATAGATTTACTGGCATGTAAAAGATCTGGGGGACAAAATTCCGGCACATCCGGCGACGCTGATATAACCTCTGCAGTTGCGAGTGTCGTTAAATAAAACATAACATAGTTGCTCCTCAGAGCGACTGCCTTCTTACCCCTCCCACCTTTTCTACCAGTGTGGTCATGGCGTTCTAGTTGCGCTCAACTATATCAACATTATCCTAGAGGCGGCAGGTACACAATACGCATACTACAGTTTGAAGAGAACTGAAACATGGCAAAATCTAAACCAGTGAAGAAATATTACTCCCAAAGGAAATGGGAATGTGATTAGTTTGTTGTTGAAGAACACGAAAGAACTGTTTGTTTACTGTGTCCCATCCAATTTATTTCTACTCGTCATTTCAATATTAAACGTCATCTAAACAAAGTCCATATTAAGAATTATTGAATAGACAAATATTCGGATAAGTTCATTATTACGAACTGTATTTTGATTACTTACTTACTTATTTACTTATGGCTTTTAAGAAACCCGGAGGTTCATTGTCGTCCTCACATAAGCCCACCATCGGTCTCTATCCTGAACAGAGTAATCCAGTCTCTACCATCATATCCCATCTACCTTAAATCCATTTTTATATTATTCTCCCATCTGCATCTCGGCCTCCCCAAAAGTCTTTTTTCCTCCGGCATCCCAACTAACTCTCTACTTACGTTTCTGGATTCGCCCATACGTGCTACATGCCCTGCTCATCTAAAACGTCTGGATTTAATGTTCCTAATTATTGTCAGATGAAGACTACAATGCGTGCAGTTCTGCGTTGTGCAACTTTCTCCATTCTCCTGTAACTTAATCCCTCTTAACCGCAAAGATTTTCCTAAGCACCTTATTCTCAGACACCCTTAACCCCTGTTCCTCTCTCAAAGTGAGAGTTCAAGTTTCACAACCACTACAGAACTACCAGTAATATAACTATTTTACAAATTCTAACTTTCAGCTTTTGTGAGAGCAAACTGGATGACAGAAACTTTTCATCCGAATAATTACAGCCATTTCCCATATTTATTCTGCGTTTAATTTCCTCGAGTATCGTTTATACTTGTAACTATTGCTCCAAGATATTTGAATTTTTCCACCTCTTCAAAGAATAAACTTCCAGTTTTTATATTTCTGTTTCGTACAATATTCTGGTCGCAAGACACTATTATATACTTTGTCTTTACGGGATATAAAGGGTGCGTCAGAAAGAACGGATGGATTTCAAACTATCGATACGCAACAAGGAGAGAGATATAGTGAGGGGGACCACGACTGTTGGGTCAGCCATAGAATGCAGTTTCAGTTGAGAATATGGTGTTGGTCTGGTGTACAACGTGCTTTCATCGTAGAGACATTTTTGAAAAATGAAGAGTCTGTGATCGCCACTCAGGACTCATTTCGACATCGGATGTCACGCTAGGATTCCAACTCGGAATACAATTTTGCGGTGGGTGGCTTCATTTCGTATCACAGGTTCAACATTAAAGAAGAAATCACCTGGACGAAATTCTATTGCACTGAGATTGTCCGAGGCTACGGTAAGATCTCGCGCCCTGCGACTTCTTTCTTTGGGACCATTTGAAGGCGTAAGTTTGTAAACATCGATCACATACACTGGACGAACTGAAGACAGCGATTCGTGAAGAAATCGTGGCAATTGCACCAGCTATGACTGTGAAAGTGATAGCGAACATCAGAAAATGCCTCGATGCCTGTATTGAAAGCCAAGGACATCATATGGACGATGTTGTTTCCCATAAATAAACTGCATGTATTGGTGAATATGTTGATAACAATAAATTTTTGATTTGATGAATCTTTACAATTTTCTTGCTATGTGAAATCCATCCGTTCTTTCTGACGCACCCTGTACTTTCAAACCTATCTTTTGTATATTGATTATTTATTTACATACACGGTCGGGGCAAGTTACCTGGTTGAGGTTTTTCCGGGGTTTTCCCTCAACCCAATGTGAGCAAATGCTGGGTAACTTTCGGTGTTGGACCCCGGACTCATTTCACCGGCATTATCACCTTCATCTCAGTCAGACGCTAAATAACCTTAGATGTTGATAAAGCGTCGTAAAATAACCTACTAAAAAAATTACATACTGTTAAATTAAGGACATTATTGTATTCATTTTGTATTGAAATTAATAGTGATATATATATATATATATATATATATATATATATATATATATATTTATATTGTATATATTAAATTTCAAGATTCATTACTTAAATGCTACAAATTTATGTTTCCGTAGGTAATGATAAGAGGAAAGTTTTGGAAAATCTAAAGCAGTCTAGGTGCAAAGAAATATACAATAAACTATCGACAGAAAACCTAGCATAATCGTAAACCTTGAAATGGCGTAACGCATTATAAATACAATGACTTTATTACCATCGTTTTTTATATTACAGTGCCGCCACTGATAGACCTTCCCACATGCAAAGTATGTCAAGAACTCTATGTAAAGTCAATCATCCCTAATAGAAATGGAGTGAGGCTGACGTCGTATTTGCCCTACTTACGGGTTCTGGAGGCCTGATCTAGAGCTATTATGCAGCCAGAGTCATCACATGTACAGTGACAAACCAAGAATTTCTGGTTATTTGGTTTTAGCAATCTATACTCCGCGCCAAGTTTCCTGGATATGACCTTCAAGGACTTCACGGCTCCTGCGAACTATGGGAGTGCAACTATACTTAGTCAAGAAGTGTAGCTATCAAACGGGACATTAAAGCTCGGGCACTTATTTAATTTTGAAAATCCTCACACTATTAGGTATAAAAATGAATTTGTAAATACGCTAAAAAATGAACAATAATTTTAGCTCAAATCGTATCCTCTGTACAATTACCATTGCAAAAATGTGGGTTATAACACTCGTAACGCAGTGTTTGAACTTATCGAATTCCGAAAGAAGAGTGCTATTGTTTACAACACCTGCATCAATGAGACGCGTAATTGGCCGAGTCTGTGGCGCGCTGGTTTTCCATCCAGGCGGCCTGTGTTCGCTCCCTGGTCAGGTCGTGATGGAATTTGTGGTGAACAAAGCAGATATTGCAGTGGTTTTCTCTGGGTACTCTCTTTTCACTCGACGGTCGAAAATGTTTCATGTGCAATCTCGTAGATACGCGTTATTGACGTCGAAAGAGTTCTGAAATTCTGAGACTATTGGTGACGAAACAAGACGTTAGGTAACTCACGAGTTGATATCACGGACAATGTCTTATATCGATCTACACAGATAAACGAAGCGCTAACTTTAACAAACAGGAAGTGCTCTCTCTCCCTCGTACTGTGAGTTGAGTCTGGCAACAAAGCTATGGAAGCCTCATGCCAATAATACTACGAGACCTTGACTGCTGAGCGCTGATTGGAGATACTGCAACTCAATTATAGAGAGGAACGCCACGGAACTGTCGTAACGTGGGCCAGACACCACGTACAACAATCCCGGCTCTAAACGTCATAGGAAGCCATTTACTGCTATTTCTACGCAATGCTAAAGCATAGCACAATACTTGACCGTAAATTACAAAAATAAAACGTCTGATGAAAGAGTTTGATAAATATTCTAAACATGTATTTTAAGCTAGTGTTAAGGCCCCTGGAAGTGAGGGAAGTATAGCTTCCACGCTCTTTTTAACTCCAGAACTACACTTAGCCCAAACGAACGTGGTCGCGCCTGTGATCCAAATGCTAGCGCGCCAAGGAGACCAGGTTCGATCCCCTGCCAGGTCGTTTACGGTGAACTAAGCAGACGTTACAGAGGGTTTTTCTCGGGGTGTTCCCGTTTCCCTCTATCATTCCACCATCACTCATCAGCTCTCTCTCATTTTATTTATCATCTGCAATAGTAGATCCTACAATTAGGCTGGAGTGAAGTTTTTGATAGTATGGGTTTTCGATACTGACATAGGAAGAGCTTGGAACTCAGGGCCCCTGAGGCTATCGGCTTATCAGGCTACTCGTGTGCGGATGGAACCTGGCTTTTATCAGAGGCTGGGGTAGGATGGCTCAGCTCTCATCCGAAGATGAGAGGAAGGACTTGGGGATGTGGGCCACTGGGGCTTATCGGAATACTCTTCCGCGAATCGGGACCTGAATATGCCAGGGCCTGAGGCAGGGTGGCCCACCTGTCGGCGTCGGATTCTTGGATACCACCCGTCAGACTTAATCATCGCATATAAAGGGCGCGTAAGAAGCGGTATGCAGGATGCAATGAGGCTGGCGCAACGTCTCAA
This sequence comes from Periplaneta americana, assembly GCF_040183065.1. Taxonomy (NCBI): domain Eukaryota; kingdom Metazoa; phylum Arthropoda; class Insecta; order Blattodea; family Blattidae; genus Periplaneta; species Periplaneta americana. The sequence goes on from NC_091126.1 coordinate 136,029,084, forward strand.
ATGGAAATGGGGCGGATACGTGAGTAGGATGGATTGCAGCAGGTGGACTTATGCCTCGACCATGTGGGACCCACGCATTGGGAAAAGAAGCAGAAGACGTCTAAGGAGAAGGTGGTCGGACGCGTTCCGGAGAGAGAGACTGGAGCGAAGTGGACGAGAACAGCGAGGGACAGACAGGCATGGAAGAAATTACGAACACCATGTAAACTGTGTATAGTTGTGTATTGTTTATATACTTATTTTTATGTGTGTTACTTTGGATAGTTTGAGTCCATGTATATTTGGCACAGTTCATGTATTTAGTTAGTATAATTTTGTGTTCAATTGTATAGTTTTTGTGTGTTTAGTTTAGATAGTTTATATTTAGACTGTATAATTTATGTGTGCAATTTGTATAAGTTTTTGTGTGTTTAGTTTGTGTGTGAGTTAAGATTGTATATATGTTTAGTTTGTATGATTTTTTGTGTGTTTAGTGTGGATAGTTGTGTGTTCAGATTATAATTTATGTGTTTAGTTTGCATTCTTTAACCAATGCAGCCAAATCTTAGCATATGCGGATGATGTGGTGGTCACTGGTAGGAGAATTCAGGATGTAAAGGAGACATTTGAAAGACTAGAATATCAAACCAAGGAATTTGGTCTACAGGTGAACGAGGCCAAAACTAAATTTCTGACAGTTTCCAAGAATGCAAGGCCAGCTAGACAATTTGAAGAGTTTGTTACTTTTAATTTCGAAATAATCGATGAATTTGTATATTTGTGATCTACTATAACTGATAATAATGACCTTAGAAAGGAAGTTGAGAACAGGATTAAATCGGCCAACGGAGCTTATTATGCACTACTTCCAGTGATGAAGAGCCAGAATGTATTTAGAACTACCAAAATCCAAATGTATAAAACCTTGATTAGACCGGTGGTTTTATATGCCGCTGAAACGTGGACTTTGAATGCGGATGTGTGTAAGCGACTCGGGGTGTTCGAGAGGAAGGTATTGAGGAGGATTTTGGGAGCGGTATGTGAAAATGGTAACTGGAGGAAGAGACATAATGATGAATTAATGGCCATCTATGATGAACTTGATATAGTATCTACGATTAGACTTAGCAGATTGAGATGGATAGGACTTGTTGCTAGAATGACGAGCGAAAGGAAGGTACATAAGATATTCCACAGTCAACCAGAAGGGAGAAGGAGGAGGGGAAGACCGAAGAATAGATGGTGGGATTCAGTTCAGGGAGACATAAGGAGGTGCGGAATTACTGGATGGCTACAGTTGGTGAAGGATAGAGCAGCATGGAAGAGGACATGCAGGAGGCGAAAGCCCACATTGGGCTGTAGAGCCATGAATGATGATGATGTTTAGTTTGCACAGTTTTTTGTGGATGTTTAGTTTGCATAATTTATGAGTTTAATCTGTATAGTTTTTCGTGTTTAGTTGGTATAGTTTGTTCATGTATTTATTTTGTAAGTAAAGTGTAAGCTCTCTTGGACTGGCTCCCCAAGTGTAGTAGACCTTCAGCTCACCCTACACTCCTGCAGGAGACCGTTGCCCTTATGGGACTTCGGGCTTTTCGTATTTCGTATATAGGGCGCGCAATGGGACAAAGAGCACCTAAGCCCCTAAGTGTACCGACTAGTCCCGAGTGCAACCCTCGGAAAGTCAAAGGAAAGTCAAGGACAGTGAACTTACTCGGTATTCCTGTCGGCCGATCAGCGAGCGGAAAGTTCCCAAGCTACAGCCCCTGTATAAATTCGCGAAGTCATGGCGCTTCACCGGATTAAAACTTACGCCCTATGTTATACGTATTGATAATATTCGTTAGGCCTAATCATCCTCCTCATAGTAGATGCTAGAAATTTTGCCCATCTTGTGTGATAATCCACAAAGTTGTAAGAAACTAACATTCTAACACTGCGTACCAAATCAGCTCCTACTTCGATTTTCTTCATTCAGCCTATCATTAAATTACAACTGCTTTTGTACACGGTTCTATGCGGCCAGGAAATTTACGTTTATAGTTTTCCTTCTTCTTCCACACGATTACATTTTCCAATGTACATTTTCAAAATGTGTACACGTTTATGCACTGAACATGAGTGACAATTGCAAAACACGACACAATATAACAGAAAATATTGCACTCATTTTCAACTGACTGCAGTCTTGTTTTCCCACACGGAACTGGGTGGTCGGGAAATTTACGTCTTAAGATTTTCCACGTTTGCCACACGACTTCTATTTGCGTATGTAGGCCCTACATCTTCAAAATGAGAAACATTCAGGCACTCAATATGTAATCATTCCAAAACACAACACAATGTAAGAGATTAAACTGAACTTATTCTTAGCTATATCACTATACAGCGAACATGTGAATCGATCAGCATCCCATCTGTAACAAGCTTCCGGGGTTGCGAGCAGCGGCGATAGGGACAATGTTTGTTGGGACACACTGTAGAAGTGTTGTCATCTGCACTACACTGCGACCTTCTTTACTCCAAAAGAGGTCCTTTTTAAATAATTAATTTCATCAGTACAACTCAAAATTTCTTAGAAATGTAGTTCATCCAACTCATTACATATGTACTAAAACATAAGCGGAACAATACGGTGCATGCTTCGTTAAGTAATGGTATTAATATTACTATTATTATTATTATTATTATTATTATTATTATTATTATTATTATTATTATTATTATTATTATTATTATAACTTTTATTATTATTATTATTATTATTATTATTATTATTATTATTATTATTATTAAAAGTAGAGTAAATCCAAGGCGCCCCAGCCGTTTGAAGGGCCAAGACCGACCAGCCGGATGCTGGCCTCACGTCCACATGCCGAAGCAGAGGTGGACGATCATCCAACCAGAATCGAGGTATCGTGTGGTTAGCAGCCATTATAGCTGGTTTGCGAAACCGGATTTTTGCTACCTATCATAGCTCCCCAAGTGCATCACGATGTTGGGTGGGCACCGGCCCCATACACCGGCCGAAATTTCATGAGAATATTTCCTTCCCATGAGGACTCGAACCAGTGCGCATTCTGTAACGCGAGCCCTATGCAGGATGTCTTAGATCACGACGCCACGGTGCGGGACATTATTATTATTATTATTATTATTATTATTATTATTATTTCCTTACTTACAAATGGCTTTTAAGGAACCCGAAGGTTCATTGCCGCCCTCACATAAGCCCGCCATAGGTCCCTATCCTGTGCAAGATTAATCCACTCTTTATCATCATATCCCATCTCCCTCAAATCCACTTTAATATTATCCTCCCATCTACGTCTCGGCCTCACCAAAGGTCTTTTTCCCTCCGGACTCCCAACTAACACTCTATATGCATTTCTGGATCGGCCTATACGTGCTACATGACCTGCCTATCTCAAACGTCTGGATTTAATGTTCCTAATTATGTCAGGTGAAGAATACAATGCGTGAAGTTCTACTTTGTGTAACTTTCTTCATTCTCCTGTAACTTCATCCCTCTTAGCCCCAAATATTTTCCTAAGCACCTTATTCTCAAACATCCTTATTCTGTGTTCCTCTCTCAAAGTGAGAGTCCAAGTTTCACAACCATACAGAACAACGGGTAATATAACTGTTTTATAAATTCTAACTTTCAGATTTTTTGACAGCAGACTAGTTGACAAAAGATTCTCAACCGAATAATAACACGCATTTCTCATATTTATTCTGCGTTTAATTTCCTCCCGAGTGTTATTTATATTTGTTACTATTGCTCCAAGATATTTGAATTTTTCCACCTCTTCGAAGGATGAATCTCCAATGTTTATATTACCATTTCGTATAATACTCTGGTCAAGAGACATAACCATATACTTTGTCTTTTAGGGATTTACTTTCAAACCTATCGCTTTACTTGGTTCTAGTAAAATTTCTGTGTTTTCCCTAATCGTTTGTGTATTTTCTCCTAATATATTCACGTCATCCGCATAGAGAAGAAGCTGATGAAACCTTTTCAACATTATTATTATTATTATTATTATTATTATTATATTATTATTATTATTATATTAGCAATAGCAGAAAAATATTTGTAGTAGTAATATTAGTGGTAGATTTACCGACACTTTAACTGCAGTTGTTATTCAGCATGGAAATTCAACGTAGAGAGTAACTGCGGATGAATTTCTTCAGGAACTCTAAATCAAATACATATATTTTACGTTCGGTAAATACACGACACGGTGCATCCGGCTTTACCTTCATTCGTCCTTTAAGTGTGAAGTCACAAATTTATGTGCGAAAAATTATATTTGTCAGTTTTTATATGTATGTTATAGGCCTATTTAGAGTACACTTTTCTCCTTCATTTGGTGGAATAATCCCTTAGATATCTCTAACAGTAAGGAAGATATGCCCTTGAAGTTTTACACATATCACTTAGATGCTCATTTATATTTAGTGTTTGTCGCTCATTTTGAAAACTATAATTCTACCATTTTTTGTCTGGCAATATATATATATATATATATATATATATATATACATATATATATATATTTTAATATTTTAATTAAACTTCATATGCTAGTGTGTTTTTGACGTCTTAACATAAACTATACCCTAGCTCTTTGAATTCTTATTTAATTTTGATAAATATTGATTAAACAATAATGAAATGTATGTTATAAAAACTGAAGAAACATTTTTTTTCAATACCCAAGTAAAGTAAAGCATTTCAATTTATGTTGTACACTTAGCGGCAAAAAGAATGGGCCGACTCTTGGTCGATAGAAATGCTAAGTTCTATCGTGCAGTTCACTCGTGTAAACGTAACCTAGTGCAAGGCATTGCTGTGGTGTCTCTTCATTGAAAGTCGTCCGTCTATAATGTAATAAACCTTACGAGCAGTGTGTGGCCCAGTGGTAAGAAGTCTAACATTTGTGCCAGATGTTGTGAATTCGCCTCCTGGTACGGTACAATTATTTTTTTTTATTTTAACTTTTACTTAATTTATTAGGTTAAATATGAAATGACATTTGTTAACAAACTTCGTTATGCTTACCTTGTAAAAATATTACTGCTCATCAACTGTGGGCTATTAATAGGTGAGACCTAGTCTGTACAAACAAAAATATTTTTTTCACATCCTAAAAAAACGAACGCATATCAAACACAAATAAATAATTAAATTAAGAAAAACAATTTGTTAATATATTAACAAAAGAAGGCTGTGGTGGGGACTAGCATCTCGTCCACAAACCACCTGCGTCAACATCTGCCCTCATTCTGCGCGGCTTGGAGTCCACAAGATTATGTAACAGGTCTAAATTCTTGGCCATCTTCTCCCTTGCATCTAAAACTCTGTCCCACAATTCCTCAGGTGTCCGAACGGGTGGTTGTTCTGCCCAATTAGAGCGTAGGATCCTTTTGACTGCAGCCCACAAATTTTGAAACGGATTCATATCTGGTGAAATTGGAGGCCAGTCGACTGGGTCGACATCACGCCTCCTCGTAAACCATCTTTGAATCCGGTTGGCGGTGTGTATCGGATGATTATCTTGCTGGAAGAAAAGTGTTCTTTCTCGATATCGTTTTCGGGCGAAAGGAATCATTATATTTGCCAAAATGTGTTCGCAGACTTCTGCCGTAAACAAACCGTGGATGCGTTCCAGAAGTCCTACCACATCGTATGACATCCACCCCCAACACTCGACCCTCACGCGAAGCGTGTCGGTGGTCATTCGTACAATAAACTAGGGCAGTACTATCGTTGCTATTGGAGACAATTACCTCGTCGGAGAAAATGACATTTCTCCAATCAAAGTCCTGTAGGAGAGTAGCATACACAGAATGATACTGGAGACAATTACCTGGTCGGAGAAAATGATATTTCTGCAATCGCAGCCCTGTCGGAGAGTAGCATACGCAGAATAACCTATGCGAACCAGGGCAATGAGTTATTGTTTCTGTGCCATCTTGAAGCGTAATGACGAGACAGAATGTTATATTAACAGATAGCAGTATTGCTTGAAAGAGAGAGGGAGGTTTGTTATTTATTAGAGTTTGGGCATATTCTAAGATATATCGCCACATAATTATAGCTTTGCGAGACACATATGATGGCAAATTTGTAATAATAAAAAAGAAGATCGGGGGAGATTCGAAACTCGAGCTACTACTACTAACTTGTTCAATATACCAATGCCATAACAACTTACGCTACTGCAACTGTTTATATCAGTTCGGCGTAATACATGGTTTTCCTGTTCATATTCGCTCCGGTCGATTTTGTATTTTTCAATTTTATTATTATTATTTCACTCTTCAAGGGCCCTGATGTATCTAGAATCAACCCGCCATTCGATTTTATTACATATTTTTAGCCTCTTAAACAAAATACAGCAAATTTAAGTTGTTTAATTATGTGTTATCTAGTGAACTACGGCGTTGACGAGACGAGCATGCGCAATGTATGTCTCTGGAACTTAGAAACTGTCGGCCGGCCCATTCTTTTTGCCGCTAAGTATACATGCAGGTATTGCAAGCATTTTAAAGTACAGTAAGACTCGTTAACATTTCATAGATTTGTGAAAAATATATGGAAAATGCATTTGTGCCCTATTTTCATCCAACATTTTAGAAACGAATTACAGTTAATTGAAAGCAGATTTTTTGTACAATGACAGGACCGCTATTCGCCGTCACTCCACAATCGTGGCTCATAGATGTCGCTAGTGTCGAGAAGAATAGGTCACTTAGCTCGTCAGAGAGTCAGAGATTGTCTAGAGTGCACCACAGGCGGTTAATCTGCATTACATTCGTTATCAATGAATGAATGAATCAATCAATGAATCAATGAATGAAGGAATCAATGAATGAAGATTATGGTGATAGTGATGATGTAGAATTCTTGTCATAGGGAAACCGGAGTAACAGGAGAAAACCCCTAAATTGCCTGGACCACTGGCTTGCCCTGCACAATTTGAAAGTTCTGGTTGGATCAACCAACATTTGAAACCGAACCCACTTGCTTTTAAGCCCAACGCGTTAACACTGAGATACCATGGTGGTTTCTTCTGAAATATTAAAAATGTACCTTAGAAACAAGGAGAAGAAATGTATCAGAATTTTGCGGTTTTTCACCACTGAGATAGATTTTATTACAATACACACACACATACACACGAGGATCATTTCATATGTTATGGCAACTATGTTATATCTTCCGAATAACCGAAAATGTGGTTAGTTCAGTAAATACGTTTGAAAACCTGTGTACACTGTACGGGATGCCACCGCCAGATTGCGTTTGTGTGCATTGGTGGATAGTTGACAGCACACGCAAAAGTTAGTGTGCTAGAAGCTGTGCTTCAAGATGGATGTAAGTAAAGTTGAACAGCGGTAGTACATGAAAATTGCAGTTCTTCGCGGCAGGAATGATCATCTGTGTCATTCTGAGCTACGAGAATCTATTGAAGAAGACGCTGCTTGGGAAGCGGTCTGTAAACAGGGAGGACATCTTAATAGCGGTTCGACGAGAGGTGGTACACTTAGACGAATCGCACACAGCCGATGGTATTCAACGCCTGCATCATTGCTGGCAAAGATGTGTGGAAGCCTTGGGGGATTATTTTGAATGGTGTTAGCTGTGAGTAATGTACTTTGTCTCTTTTTGTGCATAATAAAATAATGATTTCTATTTTCGCATCTTTCAATTTCTCTTACCCATTACCTCCTGTACCCGGGTCCAATTTGGTACTAGCATTCCGCGGCACATTCCAGCCACCTGCAGTCGCATATAGTTAATTTTTATTCTTGCAGTTTTATTGGCTGGTATAATATAGTTGCCATACCTCATGAAATGACTCTCGTGTGTGTGTGTGTGTGTGTGTGTGTGTGTATTATTGAAACTCGTACTTCCCCCTTTAAAATTCATTTCCCCTAGCGAACTCGAATCCACGAATTTCGTGAAAAACCAGACTACCTGAATACGTTGTGAATGTACAGAACGATTATTTAGTCCTGACAGCTCAGCGACGTGAAAGAGGGGAAGTAATAGGAGTAGGGTGGAGAGTTCCGGAGTAGAGATAGGAGCGAACCGTCAGTAAAGAAATGCAGTGCAGCTTAACTGTACTGGAAACACAATGATCTACCGCCTGCGTAACATCCGATCGCTCTGAATGCAAGCGACTAACTGGAACACCCCTTGGTGTAACTTAATGAACTCGCCTGACCCAGGCGCACATTGACAAAGACTCTCAGGACTAAATAATCATACTGTACAGAGAGTTCCTATGCAAACCAGTTTCACTCCAAACTCTTCCTTATAAAATCTCTAGTAGAGAGGTTTGCACGCTTCCCAACATAGACCGGTTCCTCTGCGCCCCTTACCGCTTAGCTTCCATGAGATAGGCGCTTCGCACTACCGTCATTAAGCTGTCACAACTGAGCTACCCAGGAACTATACACGACACCGTTACAATTTTTCCTTTATATCCACACAACTCAAATGGGCTGACAAGACGCCAGAATCCAACTTTGAGTGCACACAGGTACGTTAACAGGAAGCCACAATTTAAGTCACACAGTATTCATGTGCACTCAAAGTTGGGTTCTGGAGTCTTTTCAGCCCATTTGAGTTGTGTGGACATAAAGGAAAAATTGTGACGGTGTCGTGTATAGTTCCTGGGGTAGCTCAGTCGGGAGAGAATTCGTGCGCTAAGTGAAGGGCCCCGGGATCGATATCCGGCCCCGAAACAATTTTTCCTTGAAATTATTCAAACCTTCTTTACAGGGAACTACTACTTGAAAGCCAGATTTGCATTAAAAATATTGTTTATTTTACGACGCTCGCAACTACAGAGCTTACATCAGCGTCGCCGGTGTGCCACAATTTTGTCCCGCAGGAGTTCTTTTATATGCCAGTACATCTACTGACATGAGCCTGTCGCACCTAGGCCAGGATCGAACCCGTAACCTCGAGCACAGAAGACCAGCGCTATACCGACTGCGCTACCAAGGCCGACCCATAACAATATAGGTTATATATAAAGTGTTATGTCGAGGATAGAATTCAGAAGCTTACGCACAAAAATATAGAAGCATGTCGCCTATGTGATGGAGTGCTTTAAAAAGTGTGTGTGTATGTATCTAATATCCACCCATTTCACTTGCGTTATTCGGGTTCCGCATATAGCGGACAGATGGCGGGACTGTGACACATTTTCAAGTTGCACACCACTTCGGCGGGCCACGTTATGCATTATGTGTATCTTTGAAGAGTTATCTCGTGTACTAGGGTGAGTGTATGTGTAAATCTACAGTGTAGGGAGTGGGTGAGAATGATGATGAAGGAGAGTAAGGAAGAAGGGGAAACCCGGTGTCGGCATGTAGCCTACTCCTGTCGAATATCACCAAAGAGGCCTCCAGGCTTAACGTCTCCATCCAACGGACGAATCACTATCAACAGTGACATATGCATTCTCTTCAACTACATTGCAGAGTTATTTGGGATTTAACCCAGGTATATTGGTGCACAAATCAGTGATTAGAAGTTGTGCAGCGTCATCTCTCCTAGCTCTGAGATAGAAATTTACATGAAAATTTGTGACTCCGCTGGGAATCGAACCCGGGCCGGTTAGTCTGGAGGCAGACGCGCTAGAAGAGAGCTAACTCGGCGGACCGTTTTAAAAAGTTAGCTTCTCTGTTAATTTGAATACAAATGCGAGAGGAATTATGCTACTTACAAATTTGTATTTAGTATGTACAGCGTGATGCATTTCATTAAGAAATTATGAGTATTTGATCACACAAATCAACCAAATTAACACTATGATGTGAAAATGCCCGGACCACACACCATTCAATTGATGTGTGTAATTTAATCCAATAAAGAATTAATTTTATCGCTACAATTAAAAATTACTTTGCAATGACACTAGAGTTTCGATTGCCAGTGTGTACAGTAGTATACACTGAACGACTGAACACAAATTGTATTAAAATAATGATGCTAGTAGGCCTACTTTGTTGAAGTTTTCGCTGGTAAATTTAGTCAGTCGGTAGACTGTGTACGCAGCGGTTAAGGCGGCAGTTTATGGTTGCATTTAAGAAAGATTTAAGCCAAAAACGACTCTTCGGATTCTTTATACCGTAAGAGAAGTATGTATGTTATAAATGCAATGGACTATGATGTTTTAGGTGGAAACCTGGCGTCGTGTTGACACAATATAACGCGAATCCAACTACGCTTCCACCTAGTCAACAAATCAAGCATAGGCCTGAAATGAAAAGGAAAACTCGAAACTGCATAATAAATCCACATAAATGAGAATACTATATTGTGACGTGACAAAATTATTGGCGTTTGTCGCTAAAATACCAAAAGTCCTGGCTTTGATTTCATGAAGGGAAGAGAAAATTTCTCTCTTTCTGTCTCTCGTATGTGCCCTTTTTTCTGTTTTTTTTTTGCAGTATTTTCTAAAAAGGTGGTCTCGCGTCTAACCAAAGTAATTTCAGCACACAGGAAATTATTAAACAATGACATTTATTGAGAAAACGGTGCCAATACCGATATCGAGTGTTTCGAGTGTCACATATGGGGAGTGTCCGCCGGTTGAGTTTAGTGGAAACAGTTCGAAACTGACTGAAATTCGTTCTCTGCGTAGTCAAGGTCTGCTCCACTAGTGAGGCTAGCTGAGAGCGTGTTCCGTAAAGAGTTGAGTTTTGAGTGTGGTGCTAGTTTGAAACGTTTATTCTTCTGTTCTTTGTTCTTGCGGAATTGAGTAACATGGTCCGAGAATTCGATGTAATTTAAAAAGAAAAAAGTCAAATGTGTGAAAAATCAATCTTGCAATCCCTGCAAGAGGAAATTTCAGGCACTTCGCGAAGTTTGCGGCTACATATTTAGCAAATGTTTGTGGCCTAAAGCCCTCTCACTTATTTGTGAGCTACCCTTCAGGAAAAGATGTATGCAAACAATCCACTTAATACGATGAATTTAAAGAAAAAAGAATTTAAGAGATTATTACAAAACTACAAAATGAACTTCATGAAGTTTACCGCAACTTTTCAACAGGACTGACATATTTAAGTGCAGAGTATGAACGCTTCGATCTTTTGTTTATAGTTGGTTATTTTCCGACGCTTGCAATGTCTAGAGCAGCGATGGGGAAAAGTAGCACAGTGTGTTCCCTTCCCCTCAATCATAGTTGAACCCTTCCCACTGCTAGCTAGCAACTACTCATTCCTATATCTGTTTCCGTCCAAATCGCGACCACAAGTCTGCGAGTATTAGTGGTGGAATCATGCCCCTGAGCAAAGTAAAAAGATACATTTACAAAGACGAATGGGAAAATAAGTACGTTTGTGTTCCTCGAAACAACAAAGCATTGTGTTCGTTGTGCAACAAGGAGGTATTCTGCTCCTTGCTTAGTGTGTTTCGGCATTTTAAATCCCTCCATAAACAGAATAATATAGTGAGAAGAATTTAGCAGATAAATATATGAATTTGTATTTTCATCGTGGTGACATTGCTATAACAGAAATCCTGATATTAAAGCATCGTGACGGTTTTGTGTAGTCGTATTACAGATTAAACGCTAATTTATGTCCTTTCCTGTGGTTTGCCTCTTACCTTAATGGCCGCCAACAAAATGTGATAGCTGGAAATTGTTCTTCCTCTTGGCAGGCCGTGAGGTCAGGGATCCCACAGGGATCAGTTCTTGGCCCTTTACTATTTACAATTTATGCAGACGACCTTCAAATATACATAAAATTCCACACTGACGAAATAAATGATGCAAGAACTAAAATTAATGACGATCTGGACTCAATCTGGACATGCATACGGAAATTCCGACTTAAACTAGATCCAGAAAAATCACAGTCAATCATTGTGGGCCATTCACGTTTGTTAAGCACTATTACTACATCAAATTTGTCCCCGAATAAAATATACGGCACCGAAATTCCGTTCACTGAATCAGTAAAGAATCTAGGTATTTATATGGATAAAAGTTTAAATTGGAACATTCAAATTGCAGAAACATGCAAAAATGTATTCTCATTAATCCACTCGTTTAGGCGATTGAAGAATTTTCTACCCTTTTCCATGAAAAAAAAATTGTTAGTGCAAACACTCGTGATGCCCCACTTCGATTACTGTGATATTCTGCTTACTGACCTAAGCGTTACTTCGGCGCAGACACTACAACGTGTTCATAATATGTGCGTCCGTTTCGTCTGCAATATTCGCCGGGCTGATCACGTAACACCATCCCTCGAAATGTTGTCCTGGCTCCGTATAGAAGTTTGTAGGAAAATCCACTGTCTTTCCCTTCTCTTTCACATATTGCATTTCTCCACTCCTGTCTATCATGCGTCTCGTTTTCAAAATTTATCCACCCATCATAACCTAGACACACGATCACAACACTTCTCAATTTTATCCATTCCCTCCCACCGAACATCCTCATACTCATCTTCTTTCACTGTGGCTGTTCCTCGGCTTTGGAATTCCCTACCGAGTAATGTCAGGGACTGTCAGACATCAAACCAATTTAAGAATATACTAACGAATTATTTTTCTAACAATTCTTGTTAACAATAATATTTGTTTCAGGTTTCTCAATGTTTAATGGTTATATATATCACAGATAAATATCTAAATTATCTCATTATTATTATTATTATTATTACTACTACTACTATGATGATGATTATTATTACTATTGTTATTATTATTATTATTATTATTATTATTATAACTATTTCTTACCAATGTTTATTATTGTCACACTAACATTACTTATCCAACTTTCATTATTCACTTTCATGTTGTTTTATGGTCTAGGTATTAATGTAATAACTATGTAAGCAATTGTATTCAATTGGAATTAGAGTCTGGCTGGGCGGAAGAGAAGGCCTACTGGCCTTAGCTCTGCCAGATTAAATAAATAAATAAATAAATAATAATAATAATAATAATAATAATAATTATTATTATTATTATTATTATTATCATTATTATTAATATTATTATTATTACTTCGTGTTAGTTATCTTTTCTCAAAACATTTAGTAGAGAAATTTAGATGTTCTCGTCCCCAGGTTTTATAACATGATAATAGCTAAATTCCTAAACATAAAATTTGCTAAAGAAGCTTATTTAAAAAAAATCAATTAAAAATTGCTGTTAAAGGAGACAATTTAAAGTTCAATTATTGTAATATCTGTGTTTTCTCTTCTTCTTCTTTTTTACTTCTTACTTTGTTATTTAATAAAAATGTCTTAACATTATCTGGGATACTCCCTGAGCACGAGTATGTAACTTACTCTTTCTGGGGCTGCTAGAGTGTTTTATGTTAAAAAAATTAATATGTATCTTTGTTCTGGCAATAAAGTATTATTATTATTATTATTATTATTATTATTATTATTATATATTTTTTTTTCTTTTGTAATATTATTTATATATTTGTTAATTATTCGTGCTATCAGTTTATATGTTGCAAGAAAAGTATTTGCATTCTATTTACTTTGTTCATTACTCATTCGATCTGTTTACCGAATACAGTAACACAATTATTATTTTCGTTCTATTTATGTAAATGCATTTTAATTTCTCAAATGTAAACGCTTGTTTCGTCCTGTTAACATTTATCAGCACCCTATTAGTTTAGGTCAAGATTATAGCAACGCAACTATTACATCGCGTTTCTACTGGGTTACTCCACTGCACAGCTTTGGACTCGCCTTGTAAACAATCAGACGAAATACGTCTGACCTTGCTGTTTCAGATGTAAGTTGCTGCTTATGTTTGTTCCACCTCTTTTCGCTGGTCTAGAGTCTGAGTGAAATGGAGGTGACAATGTAGCGAGGCGAGTCAAGGGTCCAGTGCCCAAACGTTACCCGCATTTACTCGGAAAATGCCTGAACCAGGTAACTTGTCCCAAACAGGATTTTAACCCAGTCCCGCTAGTTTCACGTTCAGACGTGCTAACCGTTACTACACAGCGGTTGACACTTCGATTTTCTGTTGAAGTGGTGAGTAATAATAATTCTAGGCACGACTGGCTATGAATAGCCAAGGACAACATGTGGATTGCTGGACTAACGTCCATATGTCTCAGCATACGTGACTGAACATCTAACCAAAACGGAGGCACCGATTTTTTAGCACAATTATCCTCCCAGTCGTTAAAGCTGGTTTTAGAAACCGGATTTCGCTACATATCATAGCTTCAAAAATTCATATTGATGCTAGGAGGCACCGGTCCCATACACTGACCAACCAAAATTGCATAAGACATTTTTTTCCTCCCACGAGGACTCGAACTAGCGCGCATTCCTTAACGCAAGTCCTAGGCATGTTGTCTTAAACTACGATGCTACTACATGGTAATGGTATACACCACTTCATTATTTCTAATACCGATAAACAACTAAACATGTTTCATCAGTGAAGTAAGTTATTAAAACTAGAAGTAAATTTTGAATGGCGCATCCTTTTTTCGACAGTAAAACACACTTGTATCAACCTGACTAGTGAGCACTTGTTATCTTCAAGCCCTAAATTTGTGTGAATTTTTATATACGAAAAATAACTTCTAACACAGTTTTAGAGACCAAATTGTCCTCTAATTTGAGAAAAGGGGCTAAAATGACTTCTACGATTAGAAAAACTTTATATCTCTGCCTATAATCGAACTCGCAGTAACTTGAGTGGAGTCTGGCAGCTGGATCTCGTGTGCCTGTGGAGGAAACATTGTCCCTTGTTGGGCCTTCCCCACTCCGAAAGCCAGCCCATTAGTCTCTCAAGAACATCTGCAAGATTCACTTCAATTTATCACCCATCGTCAACCTCATTTCTACTGTTTGTCCAGCAAGGACGTTTTCGCAACTCACATAAACAATTCCAGACTAATTTGAAGATTGAAATGTTGACGAAAAAAACCGAAAAGTTACAGATTGTGAAGAAAAGTCCGGAGTCGTGTAAATGGCATTCATTTTCTCGTTATGCGTCTCAGGCGTAGCAACGAAATTTTCAGTTCGTGTATCAGGTTGCGGATGATATTATTTGTAGTTTACAATTGATACACACAGATTTTAAACAATTTATTATGCAACCAAGTACGAAAATAGTTTTCGTTTCCTCAATTGCCTATACAATGAACTAGTCTACGGTTTCAGAAAGTGAGTTATCAGAAATATAATTCAAATATATGTATGTAGTTCAATTTACAGAATTTCTCGTAAATTATATAGACATCCATTTATAATTTGAGAGTTCGATATTCCTATTTGTGACGAAACTTCTGAATTCAATTTCTAATAAATCCACTAGTAAAAAATCTTTGTCAAATGCTGTACCGAATCACTTTGTTAGTACAAAAGACACTACAATGCTCTTACACGCTCCTTCTCCGTTGAAGTAACTCTGCTTATGAGAGAAGTTGCGTAAGTATCAATAACTTTCAACTTCTTTGTGTGCTGTACTAGCTCTCAAATTATAAATGGATTTCTCAATGATTATAACAAGAGTAATAATAATAGTAATAGTAATAGTAATAGTAATAATAATACTAATAATAATAATAATAATAATAATAATAATAATAACAATAATAATAATAATAATTTTTGTTCGAACAACTGTACGAAGAAAAGTCTGAACCTCACAAGTGTTACCAACAATGCACCACATATGAAGCAACTAGCCCAGGGGCCCGTTTCACATACCTAACAAATTACAAATTAACAATTTACAAATAACAAGTAAAAGATTACAAATGCTTGTAAACTGTGTTTCACAATGCTATCTTATTAATTTGTAGAGTTTAACGAACTTTACAAAATCAGCTAAAGAAATTTACAAATAAGCATTATTGGTTATACAATATCGCCAACGACAGTTTACAAAGGAGCAGAGCTAAAGTCGCTGTATATTTAACACTATCGATACATATGTTCATATTCTGTACTAAAATAGATTATTCTAAGCTTGTTGATTCATATTTCATCAACAGAAAGGATAAAGTATTGTTAAAATAATTAAAAGTATTTAGATTTTTATATATTGGCGACAATGGAGTTTCATATGATGTGATTGGTCGAGTATACCAATACCTCTGTTATTTAAATGACCAAAGTTAGCGCCAAATTCAGTCAAAAAAGTAAATAACAGATTGGGTCCACGTACAAACATGCAATTGATAAAATAATTACAATGTCTACTACAAAATCAGGTTCAATATTTGTGTTGATCCATCTGTATTTATTAATGTTGCATCCATAACCTCACAAACATTAGTGATCCCAGGAGCAGCATAAAAAGTCTGTGCTACAGTAAATAACATTTTGCTGATCAAAAACCTGCCTCGAATTTAATTCTTTTAACGACATCAACTACCCTGTGGGCACTTTTGCACACTGATATCTTAGAAATTCCGTGCTTATCTGCTAACTCACGGAACTGACAGCTAGTATAGAACCAATGCAAAAGAATACAGTTTTCGATTTTGAGGTTAGGTCACCACTTTTCCATTTTGGATGTTGGATGTGATGTCCCATATCTTGTGGGAAAAATTCCAGCGAAACGGGACTCGAAACGACTTCAGAATATCGCGTAAGTAGTGTCGTTATTGCATTATTGAAATATTTATTTTTGGTGCAGGAACTTCTTTTTTAAGTGCGAATATTTATTACATAGAGTCTTAACTTACACTGTATTCTGAATTACAGCGCGGGAACTCATTCGAAACCTTTCATTCAATTCATACAATGATACGAACGTGTTATTAATTCTTGGCCGGAAAAATTTTTGCATAAGTCTTTGTTTGATTAGGCCTAAATTCAATATTGTCTGAGTGATTAGAACTACTTAATAACATAAAAACTGCTTTAGTTTAATTCTTAATATTACCCAGTTACTCAAAGATTAATTTAATAAATATATCTTTATTATATTTATTCTGAATTTGTTGCAATATCAAACTTTAGACATCTCAGAGCTATTGTAGAAAATGTGCTAATTTTACAAGTAAAGTTTACACGTTTGTAAAATTACCCTTCATTGTGAAACAGAATACTTGTAAAGTGCGCAAAATTTAATTTGTAAAGATTTGATTTCCTTTGTAAAGTTCAACATTACAAACAAAGATTGTGAAACAGAAGTTTACAATTTACAAGCAAAGTTTACAATTTACAAAGATTGTAAACATTGTGAAACAGTCCCTAGGAGATAATGGGATGGGGTGCCTAGTTCCTTTCCTCCTCCCTTGCGTCTATCGCCGACTAGCTTAGGGTTGGCAGCTTTTGAGATAGGAGGTAAGGAAAATCTTTCATTCCACATTCGGTTTCTTAGAAAAAAAAACATTGAGTATATAAAAAGAGAATTAATTAATTCATAACTTTATAAGTCGTGCCTTCTTGGTATAGCTTGAGGTTCAGAACTGTCTTCGGAAAGTTGACTAAACATAGTTTCCTGCCCAAATGTAAGTCTTTCACTGCAAACCCAGCATTCTGCAATCTTTCCTACTATCTGCCTTCCTCTTAGTCTCCGCATATGATCTATATATCTTAATGTCTACCATCTGACAATTTCTTCTGCCTCGAACTTTTCTCCCTTTCACCATTCATTCCAGTGCATCCTTCAGTAGGCAGTTTCTTCTCAGTCAGATACCCAACCAACGTATTACACATTGATTAATACAATACTTTTATTATGATTTACACATTTTATACTATAATTAATTATTACGTCATAGAGTGAAACTTGTGTAATTCGAACGTTTTTAATTCGAATTATTCTTTATTTCGAAATTTTCCTTTGTCCCCTTGAATTTCCAATGGAAAGAGTGCATAAATATCGTATTTTATTCGAACATAATTTTGTTTAATTCGAAGAAAAAATCCAGAATGGACATGAGTTTTACAGTGAAATGTGGCAAAGGCGGAACGAGCCAGTACTGTAACAAATTGACCTGAACATAGGGGTTGGAGGCTGGAACCGGGAATGCACTGTATCTCCTTTTCGGAGAAAGTGGCCCCAGTGCTGGTTGACAACCCTTGGAGTGTCATTCACCTCGAAAGTACAGTTACCGTACTCAGTTAAAACGGTCACAGTGCATTGCTTTTCACAAACTCCGAAACCCCGATCTTTCACTTCCGAGAGCTAAGAAGATTCATTCAGGGACACCAAAATGTGCATGGTTCTCTGTTTGATGCATTAAATAAACTGGAGGACTTTACAGTAACCCAGCAAATCAATAAAAAGAAGCAGACTAAAATCACATCCTACTTAACAAAGACCTAGTAAGGTATGTTTTTTTTAACTACTGTATGTGTTGTGCATAAATGTTTACTAATTACTGTACCGTACTGTATTTATGTAATAGGCCTACCTTAATACAGCACTACATTTTCTTGTATTATAATACCCTGTTGTCTTGAAATTTTATAGTAATACATAGTACATACAGTACACCTGTAGTTTGCCTTCTGCAGTACCATTTTTTCAATTCGAATTTTTTCTTATGCCCTTCAGATTCGAATTACACAAGTTTCACTGTATAGCCTAATTATATTGTGAACTTACTCTTTCATTCTATACATTCCTATATTTAACATGTATTTCCCACTTGAATATGCCGTATTTAATTATTTATTTATATAACAAAATCTTCTTGTAAAAGTCACAGTTTTCATCATTGTTGGATGGTTACACTAAACTTTAGGTTTCCAAAATCTGTTAGAAAGTAATATAGTGTGATGGATGTGTAACGTTAAATGTTGCAAAAGTTTTACAAAAACAGTTTTCATCGAGGACAATTTATTGTGGTTGAGAATCGATAAGCCTACAATCACGCGGAATCACCTAGTGGAAACATTCAGCGGCAGAGAATACGGAGTTGTGTGAAGTGGAAAGCTACAGAAGGTATATGCGAGAGGCTACCAAAATTAATATACAGGCAACTGAAGGAAGAAAACACCGAAGAAATAAGGACAGATGTCAATTGTTCGCGTAAGACCATACAGTATATGAAAATAGACGGAAAATTCTTCCAAAATTACCCATAAATATAGAAGAAGTTGGTAATGTTCTTAACACACTAAATTTTAAAACTCCAAATGGGACTGAATTGTTGCTACACAACGATAGTGAGGAAAAAGTAGTCATATTTTGCGGTTCTGAAAATCTGAATGCATTAACCCAATGCGAAATAATACAATTTTGATGGAACATTATAGTGTTGAACCAATTTTTTGAGAGTTATTTACAATTCATGGGGTCGTTAACGAATATTACATTCCTATGTTTTTTTCCCTCTCTTGAAGGATAAGGAAACTTCATCATACGAGAATGTCTTAGAAAAGTTCTTGATAAATGTAATAAACTCGGGTTGAAACTCTATCCGTCAGCAATTTTTTTTATAAGAAAATATAATGAAAGCTGCAAGTGAAATGTGGACTGACGCAAATATCCAAGGATATAATTTCATTTAACACAAAGCTGGTGGCGAAAAATACAAAATTTGGGACTTGCATAGGATTACCACTCCAGAAATTAAATAGGAAAATTTTTAGCCAACATATTTGGTTTGCCAACATTGGACTCTAATATGGTTGGTGACTGTTTTGTCGAGGACTTCATTTCAATGAAGTCTGACTGAGCAAAACTACAAACGTTTTGTGACTATTTAACTGAAACGTGCATCGACTAGAACGCACTTTTTCCTCCATCCCTGTGCGCGAAATTGAGTTTTAGTAGGCAGAGAACTACCAACGCTTGCGAAAGTTTCCAAAGTAAGTACAATAGCCGAATTTATGCATGCTATCCAGACTTATAGAGATTTATTGAAGTACTGAAACAAATTCAGCTGGGTACAAAAATAGCAATTACGAGGCGCGTCTATAAAGTAATTCTCCCACTCGCCCCACAGCTAGCAAACCATATGTTGCGCGAAGCGACTGCATGTGTGTGATAGAGTAATGTCCTGGCGTGGCGCATGCGCTAGCGGAACTTCCCGAATGCTCTCAGTAACTTCGTTGCATTGGTTGAAGATGTACGTTCCTATTACAGCTCCCGCCTCGTGAAGTACGGTGAGCGATAAAGTTTTTGGAACCACAGGGCATAGCACCGATTGAAATTGATCGTAGCTGTGCCAGGTCTATGGGCAAGCGGATAGTGCGTTGCTGCTGTAGACAATTTTCAGCAGGACGCCAAAATGTGGATGAGGAGGAGTGCAGTGGGAGGCCAACCGTCATCACAGATGACCTTGTGGAGCAACGCAGCATCTGCTTGCTCATGACGTTATGCCCATAGACCTGGCATAGCTGACGACCAATTTCAATCGGCGCTATGCCCTGTGCTTTCAAAAATTTTATCACTGACCGCACTTCACGCGGCGGGAGCTGGAATAGTAACGTCCATCTTCAACCAATGCAACGAAGCTACTGAGAGCACTCGGGAAGTTCCACTAGCGCATGCGCCATGCCAGAACATTACTCTATCACGTACACGCAGTCGCTTCGCGCAACATATGGTTTGCTAGGTGTGGGACGAGTGGGAAAGTTACTTTATGAACGTGCCTCGTAATTCTTAAAAAGAAGGAAGGGTATGTTCACACTATTATTTCATATTACAGCAAGTAGAGAACTTCAAACCTGGAAAAAATTTCAAGAGTGGAATATGTAAAAATCGTCACATATAAAGTTAAATGTGGAAGTTCGTGAAAGAAAAGAAAAATTCTATGAAAAATTACGATACTGAAGGCGGGCATGTGTAAAATAATGACAAAGCTTATGAATGTGAAAACTTATGGGGTGTGAGTCATTTTGCCTCCTCGCGGTGCACCCTGGTTAACGCTGAACAAACTGGAGAAGAAACACTAATGAAAATTTAGAAAGTCGAATTTCATTCAATTTCGTTTGATCTTAACAGAAAATATGTGCGTTGCCAGGAATTAAGATCTACTACTTGCATTTCCCGGGAGGATTCAGGATTATGATCCTTACGAACCCTAGGGGAGACTGTTGTAACTTTAGCATAGTGTACCTTTGAACATTTCTTGTTTCTTAATTTTTTCTGCTATCTAGAGGACTCAAACTGAAGTAGATTGTAGAGAAAGCCGCTAAGTAGCTATGGTCTTAGTTTCAGTTTGATTTACTGCAAAGTGTGAGTTCCGTGGACAAAGGAAGTTTTTATAGTGCCAAAAGTAAATATTTCGTTCATTGATATATATTTTCTAACACAAAACCAGATTGTATTTGTTAATACCTTTCAAGTAGAGTGTGTTCCCTATCATCTGGTGAGTAATAAACTATTTTAATATCCATGATTTATTCCAATCTCTAGTTTTGGGGGCCATATTTGTTTAAAAGTGTACCCTCTTTTACCTTTGAACACAAAACATTTTGTACCGTGAAACAATGTTCCAAAGTACACGATACTATCGGTTTTTGTTTTACTTTTATTTTCAGATCATGTCATGAAGTAAGTCTGGAGTTAAGAAGCCCCCAAATGATCCGGATACCATGAAGAAAGCTGTTGTAGCAGTTATTGCTCCTCCAGGAAATAAAATCTCGATCAGAGAAGCCTGCTCTGTTTTATGATGGCAAATACATTTTAAATAAGATTGCCAGTTTTTACAGCTATATTCCCACCTATATTCCTTACAAGAGGGTATGTTCCATGGTACACGAACCTGTTGTACCTTTGAACACATTGCATATCCCTTCATTTTATTTTTTCCAATCTAAATATATCTGTAAAACAGGAAAATACATATAGGAAGTGTTAAAGGAATCTTAAATAATTATTTCATACATTTTTCAACAGTAATCTCACTAGAGGTTTTGATTTATCTAGAGAAAATCAAAACTCGAGTGGGATTTAATTGACTATTACACGATTAGAAGAAAGTATATAAAGATTAGAAGTAACAAAGTACTCCAATATAATAAAATATTAATTGACTTACGAAAATACAACTGTCTTCAAATGTATTATTCTACCATCTCAACATTACGCTAGATGGCAGTAGTTGATTTCTGGTTATCAGTTGTGCCAAATATGGAATCTTCATTGAACTCTGTAGACGGTTACTAGTCAAGAAGGCTTTGTTGATTCAGTTTCATTTTTATTAAAACATTTGCATTTCACTTCAATCATCCGGATCCCAGTAATCAACGTCATTTGACAGATGATTTTCAATAAATCTTAGTATTAAACAATCTCTGATACGTGACTATCCATAATATCATAAAGCAGAAGCTATAACAAACATAATCTAAATAATATAAACAAGTGTTAGAAAAGTTTTAATTAGGGATGATGAAATAAACAAACATTTTAATTAACGATGATGAAATAAAAAATAAACACGAATAATTTTAAAAGAAACAATTATTGAAAGTACAATTTTCAAATTTCAATGTTTTAGTGGTAGGTGGTTCAGTTGATGTTATATTGGACGTGTGCGTAAAAGAAGTGAACTCGTTGGTGTACATGGTGTATCCCTCAACTTTTTCAGGATTTCCGAATGGTGCTCTTCATATATGACCAGTGATCTTTATTAATTCTTGTTCTTGAATGCCAATGCGAGTCATATCTGAAAGTGCTGTGCATCAATTGGAGTGGTTTGTAATTTTATGTTTTTTTGACGTCCAGACAAGTGCAGTTTGAAATGTTGGCAAACAAAGAAACAAATGCTAGGGTAGTGATATAAATAAACAAATGCTAGGGACGCGATAAAATTGTGAGATAAGCAGCTATGATTGATTAAAAGACGTCCTTTCGTACTGTTTTATTGGTCAGAAGTAGCGTGACGTAGTAAAAGTATAATAGTAATTTTAAAAATTACATTTCCAAAAATTAAAAGAAAATAATGTGAAAAATGTTTAAAGGTACAATTCTCCCCTATAGTGTTCAGGAGGATTTAGGGCTATGACCTTTATAAATCCTTTCGTGTTCGGGAGGATTCAAGGCTGTTTTTGTGACCGCGGGATGATTCGGTCCTGCGGTCAATTTAAAATGGATATGGATCAAATCGACACCTGTTAACAGGAGTCAACTGCTCAGCAACAGAAACCAACCAGCCAACCAACAAATCAACCAACCATCAAACCAAGCATTTTTTCGCCACTTTCATTCCTCTCCTTTGATATCTCTAGACCGACTGACATGTGAGGGAGATGTAGTCCCTCGTCCGCGCTAGCATCTGACACGCACAAATTATTGACGTATTGACCGGAATTAAAGTCTGCGAACCTGTTTGTGCGCTTTGCTTTGTGTTGTCAGCTCTCTGCAGCTATATTAATGAAATACATGTTTCCTTTGGTCTCTCTTATCGTGCGACATCAAAGTGATGCGATCCTGCAACATCCACTGGTTTGTAAATGTAATTGAATTTTCTGTGACGTAAACTCCATTCTGCCTCTCATTCTTTTAATCTCAAAACAAGAATGACAAATTTTTAGTGGGATATAAAATGATTCTCTTGCTTTTATAAACAGCTCTATTACTCAAGCTCCTTATGCAACTTTATATTCTGTAGCTTATATAGAAAGCGTGACCCAGCTCTATGAAAGAAGCCTTCGAAAAATTCAGATTTTAAGAGGCAGATTCAATTATAATTTATTAAAAATCGATCAGTTTAAGAAATACGCTTTTAATTGTTTATTTTAATATAGAAGGAATCGTACCGTCAAAACATTTAGCATATAAATGACATTTATGGATTGGCTGGGGCAGGTATTTATGGAGATTAACTATATCATTTGTGTTTTTTAATATTGGTGCCGGCGGAGATTGTCGGAGATTGATTTGTACTCTTGGCGGAGATTAATGAAAATTTTGGAAAATACAATTATTTTGTAATTGAGGGCCGTTTTCGCAAAAATTGCTAACTGCAAATTTTTCAAAATTGAGATTTTGGTGGATTAGTTCACATAAGACAGGCCTCCACAGGATGCTAAAAGCTTCTTAGGAAAATTTTATTATTTCCTTCACAGTAGTGCAGCTGTGGCGAGAACGTGACTCGCGAGACATTGTGGCTCGTAGTGATAGCTGCTTCTAACCTCCGCCAACCCCCACCATCTCACTCACTGAGACTCCGTTCCATTTATATTTGTCTCTGACCTGCGAGTGGCATATGTCTCTCTCGATACCATGTACGAAAGTTCCAAGTAGGATGGCAGGACGCATTTTTTTTTTTTTGCTGTCAATATGATGAGAATATTAAATGTATGATTTGTTCACAAGTATTACGAGGAAAACGGTTGTATAACATAAAACGGCATTATACTACATGTTACTGATGAAACATTAAAAGGTTGTGTTATCATCATCATCATCATCAACTCTGTACATCGATCCTTTTTCAGCAGATGTACGAATAATGCGGTTAGCTCTTCAATTTGAACTCACTGATTTACTATGTGGTGTCAAATGAAAGCTAGATGTAAGGACTTGACAGTTGTTGAACTTTCAAATCTTTGCCAAAAAAATAAATATCCGAAGATTCGTTCTTTCACTTGCTCTGTTGAAGCCATGTTCGCTACAACTTAAGTTTGTGAAAATTATTTTCAACAATTAAAATAGTAAAATAGTAAAAAAATAGTGATCAACTACGACTGGCAGTAAGTGACATAACTCCTGATTTTGAAACTTTGTCGCAGAGACATTCTGAAGACAGTTAATTGCAGGTTGTGATATTGTTCATTTCTCTCTTCGTTACACGTACTAAACATTAGTTTGTAGCCTTGTACTGTATAAAATTAAATTTAAGTGCTTGACGTAAGGAAAATGAAAATCCGTTAATAAGTCAGACAGTTGCTTCACTTCCCCTTCGGGTGTCCGCCTCCCTCCATAAGTGCTATGCACGTTGCAGGTTACACAGTGGCTCGGCGCACGATTACATTTTCGCCACCACTGCAGTAGTGTGTCAAAGTGTGATCGTTTTTTCAAAACTTGCTTTCTGCTATTGAGAGCTATAGTAAAACTTGCAGTTATTTCAGTTTTTTTAGTTTCCTACAAAATTTAGTTTTTACAGTTAGCAAGTTTTGCAAAAACGGTCCTGAATTGGAGTATTAACTCAGTATGAATATTACTTTCCAAATAATTAACATTAAAAGTTTGTTGTATTCTGGTAAAGGTGCGGTATGGCCAATAGACAATATTTGTTGGACTTAAACTGCATTAAAAAAAAACAAAAAACAAAAAAAAAAATAACAAATAAAAACTTGCAGCCCTCAAACTAACATTTTCAAATTATTAGTGAAATGTTGAATTCTCCGTCTTTTGAGTTCACTAATGTAATCAGAACACCTGGAATGCCATGTAATGCAGTCTACTTTGATATAAAACAAAATCAAGTGAAAAAAATCAGAACATGAAATTCGCTATAAAACGACGCAATAGTAATAATCTGCGATGTGTTCACATTTCGCTATTATAACTCTATTTCGCGATTTGTCGCGATTGTTTTATCCGCATATTATTAATCAGAATCACTTAATCGCAAAGATTAGTAAAAAGTCTATTGTATATCTATTATGTCGTGATTTTCGCGATCTTCGTAAATATCCGGCCCTGGGGATTGGATACAAGCAAACATAAATATCATTGGTCTACTAATTCGACAGGTTTAGGGGGAAGGACCAAAAAGAATGACCAAATGTGTCGAAATTAACTTTTTTTCACATTTAGCCTAAAAAAAACGTCATAGTATTGACTTCAGCTAAATTTCGATCTCATTAGGAAGAAAATATTTGCTTTTACGCGATTTTAAATAGCCGCTGCGCTCCAATCCCTTTACTCTGTGCTCAAACTTCTCCGTTGAATATCCGGAGTTTGTGTATTTTACATTTTTCAACATTTAATGTGTAATATCTGAGACAATAATATAGATAATTGAATAAAATTTTCAGATCGTATTCCCACATTATACGTGAATAATTCTGTAATAGGAAATTCTGAAATTTCAAATTAAAGAGTAAGATAAAAGTAGATTTGCAATTCCTTCTTTTCATAAAAATGCAAAATAAAAGTAATAAAAAATAAAATGTCTAAAAATTGATTAGCAATCTTTTATCTTTCATTTATGATAAGATTTGAAAATTTTATGGTACTCTTGAGAGCAGATATATCATTATCTTTATAACACTGAATTTTCTGCATTTTTGTCTGTGACTGTACCATAAAGCGCAAAAGCGAAAATGTTGTATTTAAAAGGCTTCATACATTGATATGATACTATGTTGGGGAAATAGAGGCTCTACTTAAAATAATAAAAGTAAAATGATTTCCTGTAGATTCTTCCTCTTAAACTCTTGGCAGGCCGATACATTCTGTATAAATAAACTATAGTTTTATGGCTGCATGTCTCAGAGAATCGGAAACTTCCTGTGCGGGTAAACGGAAGTGTTTCCAAAACAAATTAACGAAAATTCAGAAAGTCTCCGAGGTCCATTCACCCTCCTTTGAGACTAAGTACGGTACCTGGCCTTTACATGAAGCAAAAGACAGTCGGAGCGAGATGTCCATCACACCACCTCATTCTAGTGTCAAGTTCAAGAAAGCGTGGAGCTCTATTTTTATGCCCCCATGAACTTTAGCGGCTTCTAGGAGAGGTATCTTTAATTTACTATACAGAGTGATTCACGAGGATTTACCGTGCTTTACGGAGCTTATTTCTGAAGACATTTTGAGCAAAACATGTCATATAAACATAGTTTCTATTCTCAATATTTTCAGAGTTACACTAATTTAAATTTGTTTGTAACATACGTTTTTTTTTTAGTTTTAAGGAAAAAGAATAATACAAATAGAGAATAAACCATTCAGAAGTATCATTTCTATAACTGGCAAGTATTATGACGCTAAAAATGTGCTGTGAACTTCTTAGTTGCTTCGTACAGATATCTTTTTCTATTTTTAAATAGAAAATTACATTATTCTTACGCACTTATCACAATTATTACAAATGACACCACTTCCACCGATTTAATTATTTGCAGTTCAATCTTGCATCCTAATTTACAATCTTGGAGAGTTTACAATACATTTAAAAAATGTCGCCGTCCGCTTGGGTACACTTGGCCGCACGCTTGTGAACGGCACTCGTAGCTCTACGTAACTGCATACGCAGGGATGCGATGCTTACTAGTAGTTCGGAGCGCGAGATTTTTTAAGTTCTCTCCTATATCATATATGTAACAGATAACTCCTCGCTACGTTAAAATCGGCAGCACTTTGAAGAGAACAACCGCCAGGATCGCCACCCGTCCGCCGTAAACGAACACGAGATGGCAGCACAGCCGCTAATGCAATTCAAATGGGAATTATGACGTGACTCCTTATGTAACAACTACAGTAGATGGCAGCGTAGTAAACCTGACAAAAGTTGTTAACCTCAAAGCCTATGAGCTCGACATATCTGTTACATATATGATCTAGGGTTCTCTCTATAGGCGCTGCGCTTTTCTGTCTGAGACACATTGCTACCACAGTAGTAAGAAAGGGTGTACAGCACGTACAACTTTGCAGACCATGTCAGATCGGAAGCGAGATTACAATAAAAATTTTAATGTTAAGTAGAAAGTTCAGATTTTATACATTGAACATGGCATTGAAGTAGTGTTTAATAAGTAAAAGAATGTAGACCTATATATTATTTGAAAAAAAAAATGTCAAACGTCAGTACGAAACACAACACAAACACAGATATAGATATTACACTGGATAAGAGAGAAATTTATTTTAGATAAGACAACACTGGTGCAACTATTATTTAAAGGGACACTGGTGAAATAATGGTGAAAATGTCAGAAAATCCATTTTTTTATCGTAATTATATGATCTAATCATATACTGAAGTGTGGTCAAACAAACGGTGCGCGAATTGTTTTTTAATGCTGTTTTCACGACTTTAAAATTTTAAGCAGTTTTTTGCACAAAAACAGCTCTTTGAACAACAGTTATTGTCCTATTGGTCTAAACTTCTCACAGAGGTCAATTAAATTTTGATAAATAAATTTTAATTAGCATTTTTATGAAATATTAATATTAAGTTCCTTCGGCGAATATTCATATTACACTTAGATTAAATTTAATATCCTGTAATGGTAAATTAATAAAGTTTGAACATTTATATGTCTCTCTATTTAAACTGAGCTATAAAGACTAATTAATTTTTATTCCCATAAGTATTTTCAAGATTTTGAGCAAATATGAACTGAAAAGTTCGAAAATTTTGACGCAAAGAACCTTTTCAGTGATGTCAATATAAAATATTTTTTAAAATATAATTTCAAAAATATTAGACGTAATGGCACCAAATTTTGTACAGATGATAGTATTGTGGATCTCTTTATGTAGTTTACATTTCACAAATTTTGGATGAAAATTGTGGAAGTTTTAAAAATCATACGTGTCCTCTTAAATGACTGACTGCAAAAATTACGATGGCTCTTCAATAGCATAATTTAATGAATTATTTTTGTGTTATGTACATCTCACAAATCACTCTAAGAAAAGTGCATTACATAATCATGACTGGAGAGTATGGACTACATTTTCACAACCACACAATCATTATATACTTCATTTCAATCATTATTCTCATTATTTTTTTAAACAAATGCTCAAAAGTGCTTACAGATCACACACGTGAAGCAGGTAGGACATATTAATCTCTCCTAAACAATGAAGTGAAGTATTTACAAAATAAATAACTGTTTTTTACATGAAAATGGTTCACAAACAATTAACTTCGCTTTCTCATTTTGTTCTTTCCTCTCCTTTGCGATTTGTTTACATATGTTAAGTAATTATTACATAGCCTGAAATTTAGTAACGCAAGTTATTGTAATAATTACTGCCTTTATTCGCTGTATGTGCATGTACATCCCTGTGTCTACGTTGGGACGCTATGTAGTGCATGCGCTATGCGCTCGTGATCAAGGTCGAGCTCTTCTACCGTGATTGGGAGCTAATATCGACTCATATGGCGTACGGCTATATTTGATTTCTGTAGCGCTTGCGCTGGCTGCTGACTGCACGCTGACCAAGATCACGCATTCACAGCAATGCGTTCCAATAACGAAACATAACTCTGTAAATATTGAGAATAGGACCCATGTTTATATGTCATTTTTTGCTCAGAATGTATTCGGAAATAAGCTTAGTAAAGGACGGTAAATCCTTGTGAATCACCCTGTATATAACATTTTTCGGTTAACTTTATAACTGATTTTAACAACTCGAGTGGTAGTTATATTAATGGATAAGAAAAAATGAACTTGGATCGAGTCCCACTTAAGGTAAGACAGTAAGACTACACAATAATCATGAATGACGTGAAGTTATCAACGTCACAAATTAAAATAAGACAAGATAATACAAAGTAAGTGAATTGGTAGCATGAAACGTGGCAGAAGAGTGCTGTTACGTCTTCTAAAATGCTAATAATAATTAAGTTTCCGACGTACCAGCCCACCAGTCTATCTGAACCCCCTATTTCTCACGCTTTTCCCTGAGCAACGTGAACAAGGTAACTACCATTTTCACCATAAAAGCTACTATGAAATACAACAGTACTCCGTATGTTCATAAAAATGTTTGGTTAAGAGTAATAATGTTGTACTCGCAGCATATATATGACGGTTAATGGATAAGTTCTCTCTCGAAATCCCCTTCAACATGCTTTTATGCTGTTCATACGCTTCGGTCGCAAGAGAGGTGATGGTATAACTTTCCGTTTTTACGTGTTCTTCATTACTTTGTACAACAAAGTTTAGGTGCATTTCAGAAGTTTCAAGATCGTTGCTTTACAACGGAAAAGAAGCTGAAAGAATTCAACTACGGAAAATTAAAACAGATAGAGTCAAATCGAAGCATTTGTCACTTATGAGCACTCTAAACTCGAATGACAGCCTATACACAGTGGCATAGTAATGATAACTATATGTGGAGGGCTGTAAGAAAACGGTGACTTTTTAGGTCTGCTGGAGATTGATTACAATCAGAGAGACAACTGTGCCTCTTATTCAGATTTATCAGTTGCCTAGAATTCACCATTATTGCCATCTACCAAACTTCCACCAAACCACTACAGAGAACGATCGATTCGGCGTCGTACAAACACAAGTGTTACCTCATTTTCCGAAATGGAGGCAACAATGAAACTAACAAGAGTGTTGTTGAAATGAACAGGAAAAAGGGAGAACCTGAGATATATAATTGTTTTCTGTCGCTGTTATTCATATTTGATATGTACTTTTATACTAATTCAGTGCAAGAGGAGGTCTTTTCGCCTAGACTCTGGAAGTGAAAGTCAGTAAGTAAGTAATTAAGTAAGTAAATAAATAAATAAATAAATAAATAAATAAATAAATAAATAAATAAATAAATAAATATATATATATATATATATATATATATAAATAAATTTTAATAAAAAACAGAAAATTTTCCTTCCCAGGCAGGATTCGAACCACGAAAGTCTTAGTTACCGGTCTATCGTGCTCTGGAGTGAACAAGGCTCTGAAATCAGCTACAAGGGTTGGTCCGGTTTTTTTGCCACTACTAAATTACATCACAAATATCATGCGCAGTTCGTGAAAAAAAACTAATTTCAACAAACTCATACAGAAACTGTCAACGCAAAAGATGGTGGAAAAGTGTGACAAACCAAGTGATAAATTTTCTAACAGGATAGAGGTGATGTGGAAAGGAAAAGAGTAGCCAGACTTCATGACTTTCACTTTGTTTGAAGTCAGCAAACATCAAAAGATACATTACTCTATCTGACCAAAATTAGTATTATTGATGAGTTGTCGGCAATATTTTGACGCACGACTGGGCGCAAAAAGAAGAGTTTTATTGAAAGTAAGATAAATATACAGAGTAATCGAGGAGTAATAGTATATAATTTATGGGTATGGGGATATGGACTTTCTGAGTAAAAAAAGTTCATATAAACTTTTTAAATAGGTGTGGAGATAAGGTCATTCGTTTTCTCCTGTAACCAAATGCTTGCGTGCGTCGTAGCCTACAGTAAGAACCTAACGGTGGGGGTAAGCGAGCTCTCTGGCTACAAATAGGTACGTAGGGAGGGAGGGAAGCTTCTTAGTCTACTTTCTTCTCCCACTGACGCGCAGAAATATTTCAAGAAATAACGAATGGCCTATACAGACGTTTCAATGTTGCACATAACAAGCGTTACAAATATATGAAGAAAAGACAAAAGACGTATTATTGACTTCGTACAAAAGGAGTAATACGTGTCGCTTTTTTAGCTCATCTGAGTAAAACACTGTTCATAATGGTTTTAGATTGACAGTTTTTTTTGTAGTTCCCTAGGCTACAAGAATGGGCATGTTATTGAAGCATGACGGAGTCCCTACACCTTTTAGCCGTCAGCTGACATGTCATCTAAATGCAATATTCTCCGAAGTATAGATCGGCCACTGTGATTTCGAGCGTTGGCCACCAAGGTCTCCAGGCTTTACTCCTGTCTATTTTTATCTATGTGGATGTATGAAAGGCGAAGTGTATAAAAACAAACTTAAACCCATCGGACGAATTAGTTGCTCGTATTATGAATAGTATTTCCCTTCATAGAAAACGACGAAACACCTCAGAAGAGCCACACTTATTGCTGTTTACAGGTAAAAAGTGCACTACACTACTGAAAATATATGTAATCTAAATAATGAGTAAATTTTATCGTTAAGTCATTTGTCTTTCTTTCTTGCCGCTTCTAATACTTGTTATACGTAACATTCAGCACTGTATCTTCACACTCATTTAAAAATAGACACGTGCATTTAAATGTACATTTTATTTACAGTAATCGATACTTTCACCCCATAAAATAATTACTATTCCTCCTGAAACAACCTGTTATGATGACACGGAATAATTAGTTAACATACATAAGTGAACCTATAACTAAACATAAATATGAAAGTTATAGAATAGATTTAGATGATTAAAGTAAAAAAGAAAAATTGATTTTAAAATGTTTATTGTAGAAAATTGTCAAAGGAGCAGATAAATAAGTTTTAAAGTTTTAATGGTTATCACGATTGGTTTAAACATGCACTAAAACCAGACGTAAGTGCAAGTTTGAACCAATTAATTACTGAGATTTGCGATAGATTAATTAATTTAGGAAATTGTATACGAGTATTTATTATGTATAATTACTATTTGTATATTGATCATTTTAAAATTCTTAAGTTTGTACTGTTGTGAATTAATATCAATAAAATCTATCTATCTAAAACAACTTGTGCAATGGAATATAAAAAGTAATTTTCTGCATCCAAGGATTTATAAATTAATCCTGGAATGCTATCGCATTTAATTTTGACATATAATTGGTAAATAATTGATTCTCACTATTTTTCCCGCCAAACGAAGGCTTCCTTCTTCAACTTATGCCTCCATCTGTCAGTTGTTGACTATCAGTCGTGACAATAGGTTGTAACTTACACGTTTAGCTAAATTATTATAAGATATATTTGGAAGTGTAAGTCAGATTTACGTAAAATTTTCTGCCAGTGCAGTGGATTTATTTCCTCATAGGTGTGTTTTATGTAACAGAGAAAGACTGGATGAAAACTTACATACACGATCACCCCGACACTTCTCTGCATCCTGATACCACTACGCAAATTACAGATGGAAGTTCAGATGATGGTGATGAAAGCAATGTAGAGATAGAATATGAAGCTTGTAATAGTGACAAGGATCCAAAATACATACTGGGATGAAGTTGCAGTTCAAGAAGATAAAAATTAATGGAAGGTACAGTAGGAAAGATTGTGAATAATAAAATTGTAGAAAAAAGCGAGTGAAGAAAGAAGAAAAAGAAGCAATAAAACATGAAAAGGTAAAGTCACTCTGTATTCCACTACCGTAGAAAAGAAAAGAAAAGAAAAGAAAAGAAAAGAAAAGGAAAGGAAGGAAAAGAAAAGAAAAGAAAAGAAAAGAAAAGAAAAGAAAAGAAAAGAAAAGAAAAGAGAAGAAAAGAAAAGAAAAAAGAATAAAATTGTATTAGGATATATTTTCATTCATTTGGCTTTTTTCTTTTTGTTTCCTGTAAATTTATTTTGACATGAGCAGAAATTAGAAACAAAACACAAATATAACTAAAGAAACGAAATAAAAATTATGGGCCTAGTAAAATATTTTCTTGTAGTTAAGTCTATATGATTTTATATTTGAGGTCTTTAGTTGCAAAATCAGACACATCACTAAAATATAATTTTTCAGCATAAAGGAAAAACGTTTGCAAGGAACCAAGGATTTGCAACCAATACTATTCTTTCATCACACAAATCCATGTGAGGTATCTGGCTTTGGAGCATAACACTGCTATAGCAGTTGTAGAATCATATGAAGATATGAAATATAACATTAACTCATTTTCGAAAAAAAAAAAAAAAACATTAGGGCCTATGTATCTGATTTTGCAACTACACACCTCATTTCATGTAAGATTATTTTCACGAAAATAAAAATTAGAAACATAAGAGAGATCTAAACAAACAAGACTGCAAAGAAAGAATTAAAAAAATATATATCCAGAAACGAATAAAGAACACAAAAAAAAACTATTTTCGCCTATTACTCCATTTTTACGCATCAATAGCAGTACAATACTACTCAATGACGATATCATTGAGGGTTAAGGAGATGTCCCCTGTTGTGTATCGGTTGTTCAGAACGCCAGCACGCGAAAGAATGATGTCGACACAAATCGATGTTTCCAGAAATCCTGCCTCGGCGTTTAAAGAAAAAATAAAACTGCAGCGGGAAACTTCCTTGATCTGCCGGGCTTAACATACCAAAATTATGCTAAAAAGTTTGGAGTATATACTGTAGGAATTGGAACCACTGTTCCATTTTCACGTTTTCTTCCCTCTTCCCCATCTATTACGCAGTCTACTCGACTGTAGCACTTGAGGCAGAAGATATGATAACCATCCAACTGGGCTTCCGTTCCCTCCGCGCTTGGAAACTTACAGTTTCCTGTCTGAGGAGAGATAATAAAAAGAAACTGGGTGGAGTCTAAACATATCAGTTTTCCTCAAACACGCAGCAGTGATTCATATACCTGGTTCATCAGCGAGTTCGTGTCAACAGAAAGAACCTTGAAGCTCGTGAAAACGCGTGAAAGCGCACGATATGGCGACAACGTACTAAATCTAATGAAGTGGTCCTGGCCCTCTGAGGCTTCATTTCTGGTCAATGTATGCAGAACAACTTGAATTAAATGCAGCGAAAAATACTCTATTCCGTTTAAGTTCCCATGTGAAAATTTAACAGAAGAAAAATGTATCATCCTGACTTGCATTCTGAGTGGTTTCTCAAGTCTCTGTTGGCAAATTTGGGATAGTTTCGTCAAAACGAATCGCAACCCTCTTCCTATCCATTTCTACAGGGTGGAAGTGAAATAACCTTGTATATTGAAAGGGAAGATAGGGTACACGCAAATGAATAGAACACCTATATTACGTTTTGTGATTAAATGCATGGTTAATTAGAAAATTAAGTTTCAG
Organism: Periplaneta americana; assembly: GCF_040183065.1. NCBI lineage: Eukaryota > Metazoa > Arthropoda > Insecta > Blattodea > Blattidae > Periplaneta > Periplaneta americana. Next base: position 136,063,650 of record NC_091126.1, read on the forward strand.
CAGTCCGGTAACATCGCCGCTAACAAAAATCTAGTCGTGATACAGATGTAAGAGGTCAATGAACTTCGTGTGTGTCGGTAGGTGAGCTGCTATCAGCCAAGACATTGTCACTTGCTCCCATCGTGCAATGGCTTGAATTTAGAGGATTTTTAAAATTAAATTTACACGAAAACCGTGCAAGCTATTGAAATACGCCACAAGGATAAATTATTCTTTATTAGATTTGCTATCGATATCGACAAAAATCACGATACTACTCGCAATAGTTATCGAATAAGAGATTCTGAAAAAATACGAAGTTTCCACCAATATGATATAATAGTTTTTGTTATTTACAACATGAACTATTCGCTCTGGAAAGTCTGCACGGCTATTTCACTGCCATCCTGTATAATAATCATCTGAATATCACAAGTAAAGACAGACAAATTATGAAATTTCTTATTCTAAATCATGTTTCCTACCGGTATGGAAAAAAAAAGAAGTTTCACGCTTCACGATGTGTGGAATTAACATAAAAGTATTCCTACTTCATAATGATTTGGTAAATTTTTATATTTTATAATTTTTTTTTTCATATTTTTTACAATTTTCCGCCTCTGTTAACATTTCTATAATTACCATTGAACTGGGTTTTACAGATATTATAAGTAGGTAATAGAAATTTTTTTTTCAGGAAACACTTAAAAATCCAAACCTCCTATTCCACCAGCATATCGGGATAGCAAGGGTCAAGTGAAATCTCCAAATTCCCCTTTAAAGTCATTGAACTCAGCGTCAGTGAACTAGAGAAGCCAAAACAAATTTCAAGGACTTCTGGAAAAGCCATTTTTGCTACACCGAATTTACTACAGGAAAAACCCATTGTACTCCTTCAATAATCTAAGTTCAGTTATTGAAGTACTCAATATAGTACTACAAGTAGGCCTATGCCGCCATTACATTATGTGTGTCGAGCAATCTTTTTCTTCGTACAAACCAATTAACAGACAAAAGATCTAATCTTTTTCTAGATAATATATTATAATAAAGTTAGTTGTGTTGTACTACAACCAATACTAAATTCTGTCAGTGTAAGAAGTACTCCGTCCGGTTCAAAATATGGTATAGTAACAAAAAAAAAAACACGTTTGATTATTGCGCATGCGCTCACGAAATATTTCGCGGTGTGGTATTTTGTTCAGTAGTGAAGGGACTATCAGACAGTGAAGTTGTGAATGTGTCTAGTCTTCTGTAGTGCATAAAACTATAATATTTAAATAGTTTATTATGAGCAGAAATCAAATGGGCACCTGCTGTGTTGTTCCTATTACAGAAAATGTAACACAAACCCAGTCAAATTTGAATAGAATATCTAAGGCACAACAGTCATATAAGAATGGGTTATAATTTATTGCAGTTTTATGTTAATTTACCTTGCTCAAAACAATGTTTTTTTCTTTTATTAATTTGACATCACACAGAATGAAATGTACTTTATTTGTTAATTTTTATTATGATAATTAATCCAACAAATAAGTATCTAGAAGATATGTTAAAGTTACATTACATTACTGAGAACTTTAACAAATGTATACCATATTTTGGAACGGAATAAATAACATCATTCTATAACATATTTTGGAACAGAAGGAGTGCTTTTTATTCTGTTCAATGTAAAAAAATGAGTTACATAGTTCTTGCATTCACGCAAGGGTTTTTATGAAGCTAAACAAATTTTTAATTGTACAGATTTACTCTATTTTATTTCGTAGCATATTAAATATATATAGACAAAACTATTGATTTCTAAAAGCTTACTATTTACACTATGATATCAACCTGCTCCGAATGGTTTAGGGATGAAGATATGTTAGCATTGAAATTTAATTTAGATTTTCATATTTTGCCAAACTAAATTTCCAATTCTGACAATACTTTCTTCATATTGTGCCGCTACCTAGACACAAGACATCTTCTGCGAGAGACCAACCATGTCCTGTAATAACACAAACTGGCCGAAGTTACTGCCCTCTGTTGAAACACAAGTCGAGGGTTCAGAATGACAAGGTTCTATCTAGTGTTTAGTAAATTTTATAGGAGAGCATTCTAAAAGTTTGGTTGTTAATAAAATCAACGCAGATAAGAACTTTTCAAACTAACTTTATCACATAAAATCATTGGGATATCAACATATAATTTATATGGTAGGTAGCTGTGATGTAGCAGAATTCAATGCAACAAAAATCTCAGTTTTGCTAGAAATGTCAGCTAGAACCTTACCATTCTGAACCCGCAGTGGTAATTTTGATAACACCTCAGAATAATTATGTATAAACTCCAACGGGAGAAATAATCATATGTGCAAAACTTCGAAGATGTTTGTGAACCTGAGATTAAGGGAAATTTTCATATAAGGTCGAAGGAAAGCATTCGAAATTAACTATGGAATCAGCTTTAAAAGCTTTTCATAAATACGGAACATAATGCGGAATGAGGAAATTATTACTTAAAACAATACTCTATGAACGTAATTAATGCATAATTTATGATAGAGTAAAATAATTAAATAATTAATGGGCAACTGGTACATGTCACGTGGAATAATCTGCCTCATGCCTTCGTATTTATTACTGAAAACTTGAATACTTACATATTATTAACGTAAAGCAATAATGAATGGTTCTTAACCGTTCCATTAGTCGTATATAAATAAAACAGTACTCCCAGAGCCATAATGGTTAACTCCTCCGCTGTGAGCACTAACTAGTGGTTCTCCAACGAACTGCTCAAGAGCGGCGTCCATGAAACAGCTCCCTGGAGATAAGGTACTTATATTAAGCATACTCAGGCGATAATGCATCAGCAAACAACACTAAAAGCTGCTCCGCGAACGCCACACGCACCATGCGGGAGTGATTGTGTTCAAAACTACACATTACTTTAAATTAATGCACAACGGACTCGAGGCGATTCCATTACAAATGAACTTAGGTAAACGGCGTGGCTGGTTGCGTTAATTAGGGCAGATTATTCCGGATCGCCGTTCCTCTTCATACAAGCAAGTTCTTTCAGCTGACGAGTGTGTTTGGTTCACAAGTGGGCACTTGGTCAGTTACAGCTAAAGAAGCTGTGTCAGATCAATTTAAGGACGTGTGAAGAAGACCATTCAAGGAAACAGTGATGAGAGGAGAAATTCACCAGTTTTCGGCATTGGTGCTGCAGTGTTAGCTCTGTTCCGATGGAAATGAATTGGTTATAATGTTGCCAATTTTAAACAATTGAAGACGTTTCCGAAAAAAAAAATGTAACATCATGTTAGTGAAATATGAGACTTATGGCCAGTTTGTCCAAGTAATGTTTAATTTTGCTTAACGAATGTTAAATTAACAGTCTGTTTATTTTTAACGCTTTGTTAATGTATTTTCCATTTCTTCAACATAATTTTTTTAAGATAACCAACACTTAACTATAACGTCTGTTAGCACTATTTTAACTACTCAACAGCAGTTGGTAATGATTCTACACATGTAAGACAATTTTTGATTGGCTAAAATTAATCTTTAAATTCTATATTATAGAGTGAGTCATGAAACGTGCATAAAATAACAACCTGTTATAGTACGCCACGCTCCATAAACAAACAGTTGACAAATGAAAGTTGTAGGTGACGTGCTGAATAATAATTACAAAGTAAGGTTATATTTCCTCATTGCTATTATGGATACGAAATACGAAAAATAAAAAAATAACACTGATGTATTTAAACAGTCCAAAGTATTTTTTAAATGTTATATTACCAGTCATATGCTAAACATTCCCTACATACAGAGAGACACAAAATATTAATTTCGCAACTTCTGTTCGAACAGCTGTGGAGACATCGGCCATATTTAACTAACTGTTAAACGAGTTAACTGCCCGAAATCCTACATTTAAAATTAACAAACTGGTAACAATCTGTTAAACCAAACTGGTGTTCAAAACATACAATTTTATTTATTAACAAACTGTTTAGAGTTTAACAGTCATTAAATTTTCTAACAATACTTGGAAAAACCGGCCATTAGGTTGAAAAGGTAATTTTTCAGCATCCATTTATAACAATAAATTATTTAATCCAGCGGTGACTAAAACTCGAGCTGCAGTGATTACATGTGACAGACAGCCTATGAAGTAAGGAGACGGAGGAAAGGTACTTGACATGAAAACTACAACCGGTGGTGGTTCCTGTGCTAACATCATGATCAATCCCGCGGATAAAAATCTCAGTATCAGTAATGTCACTGCTGTCATCAAGAGCCAGTGAATAATATACGATTTTTCTTGCTTCTTTTTTAACCTTTCTCTTGAATATAATCAGGAATTTTCTAAATTGAAGGGCTCAAAGCCAAAGGCAACTAACCCACAATTACAAAATGAGTAAATATGAGTTGATATTAAGAGGATCCTGACAAAAATGACTGGTTTCACAATTTAATTTAATTGGTCTACATTAAATAAATACAAAAAATATCATGAATCTACAACAACAATGTATAGTTTTGAAAAAATGGCTTAATAATGAACAATACAAAATTGTGGGTTGGTTGCCTTTGGCTCTGAGCCCTTCAATTCTTCTCTCGATACTTGGTCGGGAAATTCGTAGTTTTTCAAAATTAAAAACATCTTATGAACAAGTTATTTAAGTTATTTTAATCATTACTCTTTTGAGAAATTCTGTTCCATTAAAAGGCTTTAGAGCACGAGATATTTCAAACCCCATTAGGTAGCTGACTTCCTTACATTTATTTATATCATCTTTCTCTTTCTGGCTATGATTTAAGACATGTCAATAACTGGCGTTTAATAGTTCATTGGCACATAATATTGAATCAGTTTTTCTACAATATTATTATTATTAAATGAATGAGTAATAAATAGTTACCCTTAATTTAAATTAAGAAGATTAAAATTGAGATAAAACCTAATAATTTTATGCTTCTAGGGAGAAGTTATAAAAATATCAATATTCGTGCACGTACAGAAGAATTATAGGGACAGATACTTAGTGGTCAATAATAATAATAATAATAATAATAATAATAATAATAATAATAATAATAATAATAATAATGATAATAATAATAATAATAATAATAATAATAATAATAATAATAATAACAATAATAATAATAATAATATTCAGCATGGAAATTAATGTTTCTATATACTAATTGAACCGTTGAGCAAAGTAAACATATTTCATTTTGTCCGAGAGAACAACAAAGAAGTTCTCCTTCTCATTCTTTATGAAACCATCTCTTACTGCTTGTAGACACAGAGTTTGTAGAGCGACATGATACCGTCACTGCTTGTCTACAGTACGTGAATGAAACAAACAGCAATGTACAGGAAACTTCTCGTACCCGTTTGAATGTCTGTGATTACACGATGTAATCACGACATCCGATTTGATCACCGCTGATTTAATCCAATAGCTGAATAAAATTGGATCCTTGATTAGTAAAATGATTCTGTTAGTATATATATTGGCCTACTAAAATAAGCCTCTGAAATTATTTTCCTTTCTCCTGAATCTGCATGATAAACTTGTTGGTTACAACCTTATACCGGGGAGTTCTTAAAAATTAATACATATTAATTACAGAATTTGCCAATTTCGTAACTTATTTTTAACTATAAAACATTCCTTTCGTGTAGCCGATTTAGAAATGTATTTGGAGGCAAAGCAGTCATATTAACTACATTTTGTTAAGTTTGTTAGAGATTAGATTTTGGCGATCATATTATATATGAATATTAAAGACAGGTCGTTCATGTGAACAGATCGGGTAGTAGAGATAGTGTGTTGTTAATTGTTTTCAGTTTAATGTTCAACGTATATTTACATTCAGAAATTAAAGCAGAAACGTATGTGGTATGCATATTGAGGTTAAACATTTAATTTAAACTGACTATTACGCTTTTACTACCTTATTCTACCTTTGACCAATAAAACGATTCGAAACGACGTCTTTCAATCAATCATGGCTGCTTATCGCACAATTTTATCGCGTCCCTAGCATTTGTTTAATTTTATCGCTTCCCTAGCACTTATTTATTTGTTTGTTAACATTTCAGACTGCACTGGTCTGCACGTCAAAAAACTGAAAATTACAAATCACTCCAGTCGATGCAAAGCAGTTTCAAATATGACTCATATTGGCATTGAAGAACAAGAATTAATAAAGATCACTGGTCATAGCTATGCATCTTCCCTGAAACCATATTTACAAATAAATGAAGACCACCATTCGGAAATCCTGAATAAGTTGAGGAATACAACCATGTAGCCTACATTAACGAGTTCCACTTCTTTTACGCACACGTCCAATATAACATCAATTGAACCACCAAGCACTAAAACATTCAAATTTGAAAATTGTACTTTCAATGACTGTTCCTTTTAAAATTATTCATGTTTATTTTTTATTTCATCATCCTTAATTAAAACTTGTCTTGTTTATTTCGTCATCCCTAATCAAAACTTTTCTAACACTTGTTTATATTATTTAGGTTATGTTATAGCTTCTGCTATACGATATTACGGATAGTCACGTATCAGAGATTTATTGGAAATCTGTCAAGTGACGTTGATTACTGGGATCCGGATAATTGAAGTGGAATGCAACTGTTTTAATAAAAATGAAACTAAATCAACAAAGCCTTCTTGACGAGTAACCGTCCACAGAGTTCAATGAATATTCCATACTTGGCACAACTGATAATAAGAAAACAGCTAAGCGTAACACACTACTGCGATCTAGCGGAATATTTGTAATTTTGAGATGGTACAATGTAATGTTATGTTTTATTTAACGACGCTCGCAACTGTAGAGGTTATATCAGCGTCGCCGGATGTGCCGGAATTTTGTCCCGCAGGAGTTCTTTTACATGCCAGTAAATCTACTGACATGAGCCTGTCGCATTTAAGCGTGCTTAAATGCCATCGACCTGGCCCGGGATCGAATCCGCAACCTTGGGCATAGAAGGCCAGCAGATGGTACAATAATAGGCCTACATTTGAAGACAGTGTTATTTTCGTAAGTCAATTAATATGTTAATGTATTAGAGTATTTTGTTACTCCTTTTCTTTATCTGCTTTCTTCAAATCGTGTAATAGTCAATTAAATCCCACTCGAGGTTTGATTTTCTCTAGATAAATCTGCTTGTATTGCACTCACAGATTTATAGATAAAATCAAAACCTCTAGTAAGATTACTGTTGATAAATCTTTGCGTGCTCTATCCTGGGGAGTAATATAAGAAAACATATCAACAATACCGTTATAATATTGTTTGTACAAGCATAATGGACACCAGAAATACAGAGTGGGTGTGTAACATAACATATAACTCTGATTTTTCCCATCACTGGGAATAATATTCACTTTTAATTTCAATAGTCTCTCGACCGTATGCATTGGGTTGGAGATTTTCTAATGTATTTTTATATACGGTACTGATCAACACTTTGAAGGGAGTAAATATCTCCTGAGAAAGAAGGCATAATTTGCTGCAGGAACTGAGGAACACCAAGATCATCAGCAGGTTTCTACAGCTCACGCATATTGTCAAGACACTCGTGATGCGCAGTAGGGGAAAAATGTTTCTGTAGAGGCGGTAGGAATAGAAGGGAAGGTCGGGCGTGTGTCTACCGAGGTGAAGGCAAAGGCTAACCCATTCGTAAGTAGACTCATCCGATATCGTGCGCAGCTCTGTAGGAAGAGTGGGCGAGTGTCTGGACATAATGCATGAGCTGTAATTACAAGCAACACGTACTAGAAGCAGTAGTAGTAGCACTAGTTAATAGCAGCAGTAAAATACTGCCAGTCACAGGAGTAGTCCTATTTGCTCAGTTGTTAGTGCAACTGGCTATTGACTGGGTTCCTAATTAAATCATGGGTGTTTGGGAGACTTTTCTTGATGATAAAACATCTACAACGGTACCGGAGTCCATTCAGCTTCTTGTTGAATCAAATTTCAGGTTCTTTCCGGAATAAAATTCGGTCTGAGAGTAGTGCTGACCACAGTTCCGAGGTTATGAAAGCATGAAGCTGTACCTAAATAATTTCATGGAGCGTAAATGGTATGTATTAACCTGTACCGTGCATCAGTTGTTGTAATGGTGTTGGTGAAAGAGACAAAGCGAACATAGGAGAGAGAGAGAGAGAGAGAGAGAGAGAGAGAGAAGGAAAATAAGAAGATATCGAAGAGAGGAAGAGAAAGTAGGGGAGAAAGGAAAAGAAAATGAGAAAGAAGAGCAGGGGGAGAGAGAAAGAAAACAAGAAAGTATTTAAGAGAGGAAAAGAAAATAAGGAGAGTGGAGAAAATGGAAAAGTAGAAAAGAGAGAAAGTAAATAAATCAATAAATAAGTAGAGAAAATAAATCAAAGGCGAAATAGTAAGATTAGAAATTGAGCACAGAGAAAGAGAAAATAAAAGAATCTGGAAAAAAGAAAAGGAAACTGGAAGGTAAAAGACACAGAGAAAGACGATGAAGAAAAAGAAAAAGGTAATGAGAAGGTAGCAAAGAAAAATGAAGAAAAATTTGAAGAATAGGTAAAGCGAAAATAAAGTATGGAAGGGAGAAAGATAAAATAAAAAAGTAAGCGAGAAAAAAATTATTATAAAATAAGGAAGAGTGGAAAGGGAAGTAAAGAGAGAATGGAAAATATATAGTAATGAATTCACAAAATAAGGAGAGAAAGGAAAATGAGTGAGCAATAAAGAGAGGACAAAACATTGAGAAAATAGGAGAGAAAAAGAAAATACGGAAGTAACAAAAGGACATAAATAATAAGAAAAGAGAAATAAGTAAAATAAAGGGAATGGAGTAAGAAAATGAAAAATTTAGGAAGCGAAATCAGACAATAAAGGTAAAGTGAAAGGGAAAATACAAAAATAAGGGTAAAATTGAGGAAATAAGAAAGCAAGGAAAGAGAAAATAGGAATTTAAAAGAGAAGCAGAAAATAAGAAAAGAAGAAAGTAATAATAGGAAATTAAAGAAAAGGTAAAGAGTAAAAATAAGGGACAGAAATGGAAAATAAGACAGTAAGAGAGAAAATTAGGAAGTGAAAAAGAGAGCAATTGAACAAAATATAGGAAATGAAAAATACGAAACTACGGGAGAGACAGAAAATGAGAAAGAAGGACGCGAAAAAGAAGAAATAAGGCGGGGATAAAAAAAACGGAGCCTGTATTCGTGATGTTGAAGCGTGCGTCCGCTGATTTTGAAAGCAGCCACGCTTCTGAAACTTGAGCAACCTTTGTTCCTAACCTGTCTCTGCGGTGCAGGCTACAGCAGTATATCAAACTGTATCACTTGTATTTTAATTTGACACGGCGATGCGGGTGAAGATTCCATTTAATCAAAGAACTTGATAGGTACAGCAACCGGCGCACATCACAGTTTATACACAACTTTTTACTTCTCCTTGTTAAGACAATAATTTATTATCCAAACTTAAAGCATAAGAGAAAATGGTAAAAACTTTGGAAAGACGTCAGCCCGAGGTTTACCCCTCCTCTTGCTGGAAGGCACAAGATAGGCGAGCAGCATTTTCCATATGCAAACAGGGGAGTGCAGCAGCCCGCAGCACCTGTACGAAACTTGAAAGAGAGCTCCTAGGAACACACTACAATATTCAAGTTAATGAAGAATTTAGTAAGTGTATGCATGTATATATTAATATATATATGAATAAATAAATACATAGGTAGCAAAAGAACGGAAACGCAAAGCGAAACAAAGGATTACGAGGGAAAAGTATAGGAATGAACGTGAAAAAATCAAATATGAAGGAGTAAAAAAATTCAGGTTATTCCAAATACGAAGCAAAATGAAAGGTTAAGAGACAAAGAAAGTGGATCGGAGTTCCAATTCCGGCGATGTGTTGTTGTATTTATGCTGAATAAAAAGCCAAGTTTGTGAGTATTCTCTGGTTTATTCCATTTTTCCTTCTTCATTCCACCAACAACGTCCAAAATTACCCCTTTTCATTACTAAAAATCAGGGCACCGAATTGTGTTTGTTCGGCGTCTTGTCGGACGTTCACCGTGACAACTGTTACTCATATTTGTTCAAAGGTTGCTAGATGGCACTAGTGGTCGGTTACACAACTACTCAGACGTCTATGCGGGAACAGAAGCCCAGGTCTCTCGAAGAGGAACTAGACAATTAAGAGATGGATGTCTGCGGTACGGCATGCCGTTAGGAGAGGTATGATTTTCGGAATAGTTGGTTGGAGAGGAATGTGTGGTGCTTGTTAAATTAACTAATTTTTCTGTCATCAAACACCCGCATTTATTAATCACCCAACTTGTGTAGGGTGCGAATAATAATGAATTCAATATGTCTCATTCATTTGTTTCCCTTTATATTTTATCTCAACTGGCTACATTTCAAACTAATTTGTTTTTAACATATCCAAGACCTATTGGAATTAATGACGTCACCATATTAACAAAAATTTTGACCAAGTTTCTCGAATGAAAAGCGCACAAACATTTCACATTGAGAAAGAAGGAAGAAAAGAAAGAAATATAGAGTCGAAGTAACAAAACTGTGCCGATCTTAACAGTGTATACCTTGGATTTATTATAACAGGAAGAATTCTAATATCATAATAGTCTCAAGTTAATACATTTCTTAGGGAAAAAAAGTCCCCCTACATGTTAAATCTGTTTTACTCAATAAGTACTATCCGTACAATTTTGATTTTTACTCTTATCATTAGAGAAAGTGATAAAGAATGATTTATCCCTCTGCAGATTTTTAATAAATTGGATGGTCGTCTTGAAATTAAATACAAAAGTAACATGTATGCTATTTCCTACTAATATAGAAACCGAGAAATTTTGTTGATCTTTCTACAAGGGTATATTAGGTCTATTGATAAGTGTGTTTAATGTTTCAGAAGTAGTTTAAATTGAATGTACGTTGGTTTTAACTAAGTTCAGTCTCACTTTATTGATTGTGAACCAGTGATACATTTTAAGGAGAATTATTTCTGTTTTACAATAAATGCATCAAAATTATTATCTTTAATTCTGAAAAGTAATGAAGAATAACCTGTCTTCTTTAAGGTTCAAGGTCATTTATGGAAATCGGAAAAGGAGATACCATACTGTAGTCCCTTGTGGAACTGCGCTATGAACATAAAATAAATTTAAAGAAGTTACCGAATACGTTGATTTTAAAGAAGAACGGGAAGAAAGTACAAGGGAAGTTCAGAAATAAAGCGACAGGATGGAAATGAAAAGTGCTGCAAAGAATGCGAGGGACATTGATACACACAGATATGAAACATATAAAGCGAAAATGAGGAAAGAAAACAGAAAAGAAGTGAATGTGAGCAAAAGCAACTACGGGGGAAAAAGAATACAGAAAATGTAATTACGACGATATTGAAGCGTGCGTCTGCTGAAGCGCTTGACGTCGAGGCGGAGCGAATGAAAAATGGCAGCAATTTACCGGCGGGAAATGGAGTAGGTGAGCGACTAGGAAGGACAGTATCCTGTACTTGTTTACAAAGCTTTTATTTGATGACTGTTCATAACGCATCCCGTCCCAAACAAATATAATGAATAATATTAGTAAATATCGAGGAGGTGAAGAAGGAAATTTGTCCTAATAAAGAGAAACGGCGATGGACCAAGCCACACAGCATCTACTTCCACATTTTAATTAGTCCGTGCGATGAAACAACTTGAGCCAGCGTTTTGCTTTACATGTGTAAAGCGGCGATTGTTAACAGGGCTGGAGCGAACGCAGCGCGTTAACACATGAGCTGTCAGCGATGATAAAAGTGAAGCGGGAACAGACCAAGAATTAAATTTTCAGCAACACGACACAAGCTAAGAGTGCGACGTGTTGGACTTTGATTTTGAAAATTTTTAAACTACGTTTTTGTTGATATTCCTCACTTCACCGGGTACGAATACGGCACTGAGGCCCACAAAGCACTGCGCGGCACAGAGCTTTTTTTTTTCTTTTCTCTTTTGTTCTAGACAGGACTCAAACGTTTACCGTAATGTAATATGTTACTTCAACTTTTCCCCCAATTTCATATTTTTCGGTTACTTTTCCTACGATGGACTATAAAATAAATATAATTTAATTTTATTGTTATTGTTAGAACTTTCATTAATTTAATGGCGTCCCTATATATCAATACTGCAGCTATTTTCTAATAATAGTGCTATTATTTGATCATTATTGTATGTTTATTCATAATATGATATTGAGTGTAACTTTAATCAATTACGTGGTGTTAATTCATATTAATATATAGCATTTAAAAATAAATGTCATAACCTTTTTATTGATTTTGTACATTTTCATAATATTATGATTGTATAAAACTATTTAAAATTGTCTCTATTCCCCAGTAGCTTTCTGTGAAGTTAAAAATATTACAAACTTCTATGACTTTCAATAACATACAATCGTATACTTCGCTTGGCGTACAAAACATATTAATGAAATAACGGTCTATGTTGCCCGTCCGTTAGTAAATTTATGACCGGGATCACGATGTAACATTTTTGTTCCTCCTGCACAGTTAGCAGATTGTAACATAGATCGTTATTCGGCCCAATGCTTCAATTGAGAAATTGTATATGTAGATTTTGACATAGACTAGAACAGAATAGAATAGAATAGAATAGAACAGAATAGAATAGAATAGAATGGAATGTTTTATTTTCGCTGGCAGAGTTAAGGCCATAAAGACTTCTCTTCCACTCAACCAGTCTTAATGAATACAAGTTACATATTTAACCCCAGCACTGCTAAGGGGGAGGGGCAAAAATTGCCCGCACTATTGGTTTTATTTGTGTAATACGTGTAATTGTTGAACTGAAGAAGCAAGATTTTAGGTAGTTGTAGATTGATGTCTCAAGTATATAATGACATGGATTTACCATTTTTATTAATTATTTAAATCCGCCTACAATCATTAATTTTAGTGCTGGCAATTTTTGCCCCCCCCCTAGACATGGGTGTGAAAATTTTTCTGTCTGAAAATATTTATCAATAATCAGATTAAGATACATTGTTTAATTGTTGGTACCACTGGATATACAAATTTAATTCAAATGATGTTGGCATTGTTGCTTTTAAAATAATAACTGTCTTGTTATTCAAACTGGAAGAGTTGGAAATTAGTCGTGTGAAAATGTCTCGTAATAATCAGAGTGTCAAAATGTCTCAGAGTTTTCTCACAGAAAAAAAGTTGACAGCTATGGTAAATGAAGATAATGTAGATGATGGAAGTGATCCAGAAGAAGATGATAATGTTGTGACATACGACAGTGACACTGAATATCACAGAGAAATTGAATGTGACTCAAGTTCGCGAAGTTCATCCCCTGATGAGCAGCACGCGTCTACTTCTAACATCGCTATTATAGCAAGAAGCGGTAGAGAATATACTACTGTACCTCCAAGACAAGTCCACAGGTCAGTACAGAATATAGTGAGTTTTCATTAAGGTTTTACAAATGAAAGTTTGACCTCTAATGCGTTGGAATCTTTCAAAAAGTTTATAACTCCTGAAATAATGAACATTATTCTGCATCATACTAACGAAGAAGCTATTATTAGGAATCTAAAGCTTACAAACACAGAAGAATTATAAGCCTTCGTCGGTATTTTGATACTCATGGGTGCAAATAATGACAGTGAACTGCCAATTGAGGATTTATGGGGAAAAGTACTGGGCAAGAATATCTACACAGCTACAATGAGTCGTATTCGATTTGGAGAACTTCTGTCCTTGATTAGATTTGATGATAAGCAAACAAGAACTGAAAGACGAAAGCAAGATAAGTTTTGCCCCCTTCGTGAAGTTTTCCATAAAATTGACGAATTGTTTGTGAAATACTACATACCTGATGCACATTTAGCAATTCGACGAAATGCTCTCGCTCTTTCGAGGAAGATCTCCATTTAAAGTCTTTATGAAAGACAAGCCAGGCAAATATGGCATATTGATTAGGATGTTATCGGATTCATACGCCCGGTATATTCTGAAAATGGAGGTCTATGCAGGAAAGGACGAGCGACCCGCCGAGGAACGGAGTGCAAAGGCAGTTGTTAGACGCCTAGTGAAGCCGCTGGAAGGAACCGGAAGAAATGTAACAACGGATCGTTATTATACATCCATCGAGCTAGCGGAGGACAAGCTGACTTTGGTGGGGACATTGAAGAGTAACAGAAAGCACATACCGGAAGAGCTAAAGAAGACGCAGAGTCGAGAGCTATATTCCTCTAGATTCCTATTCACAGACCCGAAAACAGGCAAGGCACCAGTTAGTTTGGTTTCATACATCACCAGACTCAAGCCCACTAAGAATCTCCTACTTCTATCTACACGACATAATGATAGAAAAGTGGATGAGTCGACAGAGAAAAAGAAAACAGACATCAATCTCTACTATAATGAAACCAAAGGAGGTATAGACAGCATTGATCAAATGACGCGACATCACTCTGTGAAGCGGGGGACTAGAAGGTGGCCGCTATCTATATTTTTCACCTTGATAGATATTGCACGTCTCAATGGTGGAACAATTTTCATGAAAATAACCCCGACTGGAATAAGAAGAAGCATAATGTAAGAAGGCTCTATATGATAGAGTTGGGTCAACAACTAGTTAGGCCAGTTGTGGGAGAGAGAGCCAAGAATATTATAGGTTTGCAAAAGTCTATCATTTCTGCAATAGAAAATGTTCTAGGGAAAACGCTACCCAGTACTAGTGCAGTTGTTCCTTCTGGTGCGTCGTATTCACCGGGAAGATATCATCTCTGCTTTAAGACTAAAAGCTCTAAAAGGGAAAAAGAGAAAATGACAAAAGTGTCTACAGTTTGTTACAGGTGTTATAAATATGTTTGTTCCACTCATTCTACAAAAACAATCATAGGCACCAATTGTGAAAATGAAAGTGAAAGTGAGTGAAAAAAAAAGTTCTTGAGAATTGAACAAATTATGACTTTGATTTTTAGTTTTATTAATTGTGGTTTGCAATAGTTTTGTTGATTACTTAGTACAGAAAAGTCTGAAGTTTAAAAAGTCAAAGCATTAGCCTACAGTATATGAGAAATATACGTTTCTATAAGAACTAGTTTCAAAAACTCATATGTGGTCTTTTAGAATGTTCCTGATATAGACAATTGTGTAGTAGGCTCAATATTAAAATAATGTTTTTGTTCAGTACTTAGTACAGAAAAGTCTGATGTTTAAATATTCAAAGCATTAGCCTATATCAGAAATATAAATTTTTATAAGACTATTTTCATAAACTCTTATATGTGTGTCTTTTTTAATGTTCCTGATATAGAAAATTGTGTAGTAACATAGTAAAGTAATTCCTAGTCTATTAAAAAATCAAAACAAAGCGCGGGCAATTTTTGCCCCTCCCCTTAGCCATCTACGTGACAGATCGAACCCTAGTAGTGATAGGGTTAAATTATGAATATTTACAATAAACTTAAAAGATTCTCCAGCAATATTCATCAGCTATGTTTTAACGACTAGTACATGTTTATTTAAATTCAGATAAAGCTATAAGATAAAGAAATAATTTATGAGCTAATTTAATTCAATCCAGTCTGTATACAATATGTAAAGAATTATAATTAATTGGAGATAGCTAGTTGGTTAAAATGATGAGAATTAATTTAATATAAGTTTACTATAACTATGTTATAGGGAGAAAAAATACAAATTATTATTTATATAATGAGAATATTAATGTAATGAAATTTTGTCATTAGATGTTTTGTATTCTATGTAGAGAAATGAATGATAGTAATAAGAATGGACAGATGTTAGTTTCAATATAAGTAACAAATATTAATCAGTAATTAATCTGTTAAGTAAGTATTAATGTAATTTTGACCTAAATGTAGTTATTGCCCAACAACTCCATACATCACTCGGAAGCGAGGCCTACGGGAAGTTTTACAAACCGCAATGTCTGATGAAAGTGTTTCTACTATATAAAAAAGTTAAGTAAATACTAACAAAAGAAAATGATATTATGGAAAACAGATGGATTCTATTACATGTGGTATGAAACATTACCGAAGCATGGGCAAATACATTTCAAAATTGTTTATTTATTTTCATTGGAAAGTAGAATTTAAAATAAAATAAGAAATTATTCCTATTCTCAGATAACTGTAGTGTTCAAAATAGAAATATGTAGGTCTATGTGTTTACCCACCACGAGCACGCATCTGAGCATTATCAGATTACTACTTCATACAACATTTAAAAAAGGGTCATACCCAGAATGAGGGCGACTCTGTCCCTGACTGAAAGAAGAAATCAAGGATTACAGACTTCCACATCCCAGCATTTGTAGCCTACATGTTAGCCAGATATGCTAAGTAGAGATGAACAAAGATAACTGCCGCTCTCGCTCGCTGTGTTCGTTGCATTTGTCTTTCGAGTCTCGTCTCGTAACTCTCGTGAGCTTCGAGTCTTGCTCATCATTCTCGAAATAGCATTTAGTCGGCGTGGAAAGATTTCGTAACATTGAATAACATACACCATTAAAATAAATAACATTATAAATGTTTCATTGAGCCAAAACGACAAAACAAAACAGTATCTTAGTTATCAAAATGTTCTGGTCCCATTATATATTACCTATGGTTATATAAATAGGAAAAAAACAATTCTCAAATAAATTTTCATATTCAAGAAACATAAAACATAACGTTAAACAAAGCGTTAATATTTTTTTTTTTACTTCAGATTGTACACTTATCTCAAACATACAAAAGAAAAGTCCACATCTGTGGAGTAACGGTCAGCGCGTCTGGCCGCGAAACCAAGAGGCCCGGGTTCGATTCCCGGTCGGGGCAAGTTACCTGGTTGAGGTTTTTTTCCGGGGTTTTCCCTCAACCCAATATGAGAAAATGCTGGGTAACTTTCGGTGCTGGACCCCGGACTCATTTCACCGGCATTATCACCTTCATCTTATTCAGACGCTAAATAACTTAAGATGTTGATAAAGCGTCGTAAAATAACCTACTGAAAAAAATACAAAAGAAAATGCCTAGCCTTTTAATAAGGGCCTAGTAATTAAATAAATATTGGGGAATGGATTATTATACACTGAAAAGTAGAGGTGATGATTCAAATAGGTTACTTGATTGTTTATACTTATCTAACAGTTGTCAAAGTAGATAAAAGTTCAGTCTAGTATAAACAACTGTGGCGATTGAAGGCTGCTTGACGTTCGAGAGTTGATCACTCCCGAAGTCCCGATGTCTTGAAACACTCACAAGCAGTCTTTACGTCAACGACTCGACGTAGGCAATATCGTCGTGGGGTTTTTCGGCTTTGCGGGCGCTCTTGCTTTCTCGATCGTTGTTTAACTCTAATGCTAAGGCAGGCATGGCAATATGATCCCGCGCGAGCACTGTTTACAACAGCCTTTCATTTCTCTCTACACAAATATTCTACTTGTCTGCGTGTACGTACAGTAAGCAGAGGATGAGCTCGGTAGCATAGCATTCTAATGAATGGTATGTAAATTAGGGAATATGGCGATTAAATTATAGGTTTCTTTTTTAATTTACAAGAAGCGTGGGAACATGAATATTTCGCTTTATTATGAATAAAGGTAAAATTGAATGCTTTAACGGCTATAAATTTACCTAAAACATTAAAATATCTCACGGAATTTCGAGCTTGAACATACGAATAATTTTGGCAAATACCAACTTTTAGAATTGTTAAAAATGGTTGTATTAATAAAATAGTTGTTGCATGCGAAGCAATATGTTATTTTAATTTAACTTCTTGTGCAGGGTCAAATAGAGAAAAAGTGTCCGAGGATCTAAGAGAAAAAAAAAAGTTAACGGAAAAGCCCACCCACAATCACTACTAATAGTTGAAAATGCAATGCGATCAAGTTATTCAATTTGAAATCACATAGCCAGTCATAGGAAACAGTAAACTGTTTCAAATGTCAGATAAAATCGGCAAAGGAATTATCTGAATTATTACCCAATGTTAAGTTCCGTAAATTACGTACAGTAATTTAGCAGCTATTCGGAAAATATTTGGATCCAAATATGTCTGAGAATATTTATTTTCAAAAATTAACCTCATTAAAAATACTGCATGTACACGTCTAACAGACTATCATCTCGTATCTACAGTGCCGGAAAAATTAATAGCAACGCGGTTATTCTTACCTTCGGATTAAGTTATATCATGTTTTAATGTGACAGGTGTTTAGAAAATAATACAATATATATATATATATATATATATATATATATATATATATATATATATACATATTTTCTGAAAGCTTGTTTCATTTCCTTTCTAATGGTATGTAACAACTTCATTTCTGTCTGTTTACATGGCAGCCTGTGTAGCATTTGTGAATTGAAAGCACAAGACTAAAATTTTGCACTTCATGGATTAGTTTCTTATCTCGGCACTAGTACTTGGTGGGATAGCCTTTTGACCTCACAACTTCTTGATACCTTCTTGGCATGCACTCTACTAGTCGTTGGAGAGTTTACATGGGCATTCATGCTACCAGATGCTCACAATGGCCTCAATCAATTGCACTTTTGTTCAGGGCTTCCTTTCTCTTATTTTATTCTTCAAAATCATCCACAAATTTTCAATAGGATTTACATCTGGTGAATTGCCAGGCCAAGACAGTGCTGTGACATATTCTTGATCATGTAGGAACTCTTTGACCATTTTTGCACGATGGTAGGGTGCTGAATCGTCCAGAAAATGAATGGTTGTCCTGCAAACAAATCCCTTACTGATGGTAACATCTTCTCCAAAATCTTCTTGTACTTCTCTCCATTGACGGTAGATTCCAGGACATCGATATTCCCAACACCATTTTATGAGAAACACTCCCAAAGCATAACACTAGTAGGAAACTTCACAGTTTTACAGTACATGCTGGATATGGTGTTACACTTGCCTTCCGAAACACTGTACAACCCCATCATTTCCACCAATGTTGATTTTAGATTAGTTACTGAAGAGAACTTTACGTCATTGCTCAGCTGGTGAGTGCTGATGTTCTTTAGCCCCTGTAAACACAATTTGGTGCGCATTGGTTTCTTCACTGGCTTCTTGGACACCAAATCAAATTTTCGCAATATTTTCCTTACAGTTCTAGAACAAATATTAACCCCAGAAGTTTCCTTTCAATTTTGCGTAAGCTCTTCCGAGTTAGCAAATCTGTCTTCCAAACATAAACGACGCAAAGCATTGTCGGATCTGGGTGAAGTTATCAGTTTTCTGCCACATTTTGGCGTTCTACTAATCATAACAGCACCCCTCTCTCGAAACTTAGCCAACTATCTCCCAATTGAACTTTTATTCACCCCCACAATTTGAGCTATCGCACTATTAGTTTTGCCACATTCACTTAATGTCACTATCTGTGTAGCCTTTCTCGGTGTTATATCATATTTTTACACGTTTTTGAATTGGAATTTGTCAATCAAACTCTTTCATTCGCAAAAACACAACAGTTAATCACGAAAAATTCCTGTGAACATTCATAGGGATTATTAACAGACAAGAAGGAACAGAAGGTAGACATTAACCACTGTATGCATTACAGAAACATCTGTGGACAATGAATAAAACTAGCAAAAGCATTTCGTTCCATTTACTGCCATCTGGCAGCACAATACACACTAACCCATAAAATGCAAAATTTTGGTATTTTGCTTTCAATTAACAAATGCTACACAGATTGCTATATAAACAGCCATAAAAGAATTTGTTACATACCATTAGAAAGGAAATAAAACAAGCTTTCAGAAAATATATAAATTCTTTAACTTTTTAAACACCTGTCACATTAAAACATGATATAACTTAATCTAGAGGAAAAAATAACCGAGTTGCTATTAATTTTTCCGGCACTGTACTTTAAATGTTTGTAGTAATAGTATTCATCGTAATATAGACACACTCGTCCTAACCAAACAGTATAGTGTACGCGATCTAGAGCAGTGGTATTCAGTCTTTTTTGCTATTATACCCCCAAACTGCACTGCAATTATATAAGAATTTACAAAAGACTATGACTGATGTACTAAAAATAAAGTATTATTATTATTATTATTATTATTATTATTATACAGTAGTTATTGATGCAATAATAATAGTAACGATTGACGTAAAATGGTATACAAGAACGGAAAAACAAGAGTTGACATTGCAAAAGAAACTATAATATAATGAAATAATAATTTATAAACAAGTATAATAACAAATATGTCAGAATTTTTATATGCGCAATCAGTGGGATGCGTACCCCTTGAGACAACTCCGCGTACTCCGGGTACGCGTACCATAGATTGAAAACCACGGATCTAGAGCATATATGTACTTATTAATGAGTACTAAGCCATTGTAACCATAAGAATGTCTATATTGTGTATTTGACCTGATTTTAAATATACGTAAAGATTAATTTTTTGGATCAACAGAATTATATGTTATGGTTACCATTGGTTATTAATGGAGAAATATTCGCTCCGGCGCCGGAGATGGAACCCGGGACCCCACGTTTTACCCACTGGCCACTCTAACCACTGAGCTACACCGAGGCTTCTTGTATGATGACTTGACTCAGTACATTATGTGTTAATATATATGTCGAACATGGATTAAGGCCAATAACGGAAAATTACTAGTGCTGTTGATCGATCAAAATATTTAATCGATTAACTATATGAATTTAATAGATTAATCGATAGGTTAATCGAGTTTTAATCGATTTGAATAAATTTTTAATATACTGCAATGCACAATTATTGTTAAATTTAACTTGTGTTCGGTGATAAGTATAAGTATTAAATTAATGTTTTATATCTGTATATATTGTATCGTTATAATACAAGACAACTATTTTAATTACTTACTAACATATTGTGACAGCTGCAACGGGGTTCGAACGCGCATCCGACAGGGCGCGCGGCAGACGAAACGCTGGTACGGGGAGCATCTGCATGCTGAAGGGCAGAGGGGGTGTATTACTTCAACGCGCGAGGGGAGGCTGCGCGCGCAGCTGCTACTTACGAAGTGAAGGGGGGAACGGACCCTCCCGAATCTTCCAGAGAAGTCCGTCCGAAGTGGAGATATCCAGATAATTCAAGAGGACACCCGTAGAAATTTCTCGTAACTATGATTTTTCTATAAAAGAAGAAACGCGAGCGAACTTGGGCAGTTTTCAGTTTATTCAGTCATTCAGTGAGTCAGCCAGTGAACAGAGCAAGCCTGCCAGTCTTGTGTACCGCAGTTCGACTTGAGTGTGCGTCCGCAATTGTGTCAGCATCCGAAGGTCTGAGTTCGAGTGCAGTGGACCGCAGTTGGAGGGACCTGAGTTCGAGTACAGTGGACTGTCTCTGAAGGTCTGTGGTTCGAGATACTGTGAACTTGAGTGACTGAGCTAGAAGAACTGTGAACTGAGAACTGACAGTTATGATTTGTAAATAGTGCTTTGTAAATATTAGTTAAGATTAACAGTTCATTGTTGTTCGTAATAGTCCAAGTAAATTGTCATTGTCGTCAGTGGAGTGCACTAACGAATACTGTGTTACTGTGTGGAGAGCAAATCCCATTGTTGCAGAGAGCGTATAATGTGAATTGTAGAAAGGAAATCGTATTGTTGAAATAATAAAGTTACATTGTTGTCTAGTTTAAAAAGTTACAATATTTATTACGAGGCTTATAATTTGTCAAATTGTCAGGGAATTTTTGAGACAAACATAAATAACAAAAAGTATGAAGACTCACCTAGTTAATACTGCTTCATTCATGATTTTAAACATGTGAGTGCATTCACATGCTCCGAATTAAGCGCCACTCTACGTTTAGTAACAATGTTTCCTGCATCACTAAACACGAAAAACTTTCTTTTCTGTCAAGCACTTCTCCACGATCGTTCAATTTAAATCCAAACCTTTCATCTAGTTTACCTCTCAAATTCTCATATGATATAATGGAGTTTACACTTTTCACAAACCACAGAAAACTGTTTTTTTTTTTCTCTATCACACTAAACACACAACCTTCATATAAAAACTCAGAACAGAAACTGCAACAGCAAAACTATAGGGGTCGAAACAGAAGACTGGACCTATTGTAATCGAATTACCAGATTTTAGAAAGAGAAGAAGATAGTTCCGCTCTCACTTGCACAGTGTAGACATGACTATTTTAAAAGGGATGAGGGGGACGAATCCCAGAAAAATTATGTATTTCATATGCTAGGAAGATGAGCTGACAACAAGGTGAGGTGAAAGTTTTCTTGGAAAACCATAAAACTTAATAAGGGTTTCGCATTGCAACTTTCAGTAGAGGTAGACTAGGTCACTCTCCTCATAGTTCCATCTCTTTCTCAAGTGTTTGTGCAAAGATTTTCTCTACACTATCCGGTTTACAGTTAGAAAATAAGAGTATTCTTGTACTTTTAAGTAAGCAATTTCAGGAATTTTTGAATGAGTTTGTATCAACAAAATAATAATAATATCAACTACAACCGATTAATTTTAATCGACTCGATTATTCGATTAAATATTTTTGATCAATTAATCTTACAACAGAAATTGATCGATTAATCGATCCCACAACACTAAAAAATACCGAAGGAGAAAGATTCGATTCGGTGTTGTGGATTGAGTCTCGGCGGAGCTCAGTGGTTAGAGCGCCCAGTACGTAGAACTAGGTCCCGAGTTCGATCCCCGGCGACGGAGCAAATATTTCTCCATTAATAACCATTGATTTTAAATGTATAGTGTAATGGTATGCCCCATTAGTTTTCCACATCCTTAAGCGGAAGAAGAGCCAAGTTCATGTATTACGCGGGAAAGCGTACTTGCGACACAGAAAATATGTGCAATAATTTTGTGACGTCATCCTATCGTAACGCAAGAGACACTTGTTCGACTGGAGCGCCCTGACCTACAAGGTCATGTCGGAATTCCGTCTTGCGAGGTAGTAGCTACCCTTTAATTTAAACAGAAGCAGTTACGTCCGAAATATTGTAGGAGTGAACTCGATTATCTACATCTCCCATGCCTGTGGACGCCACTACATCATTAGGTTTTATATATTAAAAATATATTTACAGACCTTCAAATGTAAGATTATCGCCATGTAATTATTGTTGAGATAAATAATTATAACGTTAAAAATTTATGAGAAAATCATAATTTTTCACAAAACTTCAAACAATATATTTGTTTTCTGTAGAACTGTGAAAATCGAGTTGCGAAGCTTTTCCTTGCGTATTGCGATATGAGGGTGTCTTAATTCAGAATTTCTATTTCTTCATATTGTGTGTAATGCGTGGAGGCAATAATGGAGATCTGGAAACTACGGTGCAACCAATGAACTGCTATGAAACCGAATTGCAATTTAACCTATAGTGTTGGAGGAGTGGATTAAAAATTAGCGATTGTGATATAGAATTCCTGGTCCTCCATTTTATGGGTTACGCAATAAAACCCAAATAAAATAAATCATAATGGAGACAAATTCCTTTGAAACAGAATTACACACTAGCCGAAGGGACTGTGCAAACCAAGAGATTCTTCGTAATTCATTTCCGTTCAGAGTGAAGTTCGCCTCGAGGCCACCATGACTACCGCTCCAGAGGGTGGGGATGGAGTTAATCAAACGGCACTGGCTAATTACTTCCCTAAGCGTCTGTGAGCGGGGCGCTGGGTTGCCCCGGAACACCCCGCCCCCGCACAGAGATTAATGAACATTCCGTCTGCAAATGAGATGTCATTGCAGCAATGAATAAGAATGTTGCTTTCCTCGTGAGTAACCAGCGATTGAATTCCAAGTGTTTGGCTCATGTCCACTTAGTTCTATTTAAATACTCAGTACTATACAGGATTCATTCGAGTACTAATCACATTAATTACATCAGAACTGATCATTTATGTCGGAAGGAAACAATAATTTCAATATTAAATGAAATTGAGTTTAATGACTTGGAAAAAAAAGCGAATTCCAGGTAATGTTTCAACATATTGTTTTGTTTTGTGGACTGCTAATTATGAAGCCCGCACATGATCAAGAAAACTCATTAAAATGAATTACTCCCTTGTCATTTGTCATTCATTAGCTATTTTTGGGTAATTAGAGATTTTTGCAGTGGCTAAACCGGTAGTGTTGTTTACGAAACAAAGTTAATGGAAGACTAGTACAAATGAACATAGGAACATTATAGCATTAGGATGACTTGAGTACGCTTCATTGGTTTAAGATCAAAACTTTGCGAATTTCCCCTTTTATGTTGACCTTAAGCTGAAAATGTTTATAATAAATGCTTCCACCGATACATTTCTTATTTTGGAATTCATCCGAACATTGAGCACTAATTATTTGACGTACCGTCACATAAGATCTTAGCGTAAATATACATATTTCCGCAATATGAGCATTTGTGGGATTAACTGATCATGTAATTCTGCATAGAGTCTTGAATTTCAATAACAGGTTTAACTAAGAATGTAGAAACTTTCGTTGAATAATTTATTAGAAGAAAGTTTGTGCGGAAACTTGTAGATTGAAGGGTTTTTGTTACATACAAGGTGAACCGTAAGTAACGTTATTAATTTCAGAAGGTTATTCTTTGAGAAATTCCAAACAATTTTTTAAAATTGTTTTATTTAATGACGCTCGCAACTGCTGAGGTTATATCAGCGTCGCCGGTGTGCCGGAATTTGATCCCGCAGTTCTTTTACATGCCACTAAATCTAGTGACATAGGCCTGTCGCATTTGAGCACACTTAAATGCCATCGACCTGGACGAGGAACGAACCCGCAACCTCGGGCACAGAAGGCCAGCGTTATTCCGCCTGTGAAACCCTGGGCGACTCAAAAATGTTTAATACAAATCTGCTCGTTTTTCCTTCCTTTACGAGATAAAAATTGTTTTGTATGAAATATTTCATAGCCTGTTTTGGGAAAGCCATTGTTTTAATTCGCAATATTCACAGTCAATTTAAGACAGCAGTGTATTACGATACTGAATGATTGAAATAATTTCAGTTTTGTTCTTTGAATATGCAAAAATTTGAATCGAACAAATATAAAACACATTAAAATTCCTATTCAGAACGAATAGTTACATTTGTTCGGATCAGATTTCTGTTTATTTAAAGGACAAAACTGAAATACTTTCAGTAATTTATTAACATAACATTCTACTCTCTTCAATTGACTAAGCATACTTGGAATTAAAACAGTGGCTTTCCCACAACACGCTATGAAATATTCCATATAAAATAATTTTTATCTCGAAAAGGAAGCAAAAACGAGCAAAATTTTATTAATTTTTTTTTGTTTGAAGTAGCTCAAAGAATAACCCCCTGAAATTAGAGACATGACTTACGGGTCACTCTGTACTTACCTATATCACTTCCTGTTGAGAACTAAGGAAAGAGAAAAGCTTAGTGAGAGAGGATGGATTTTAACAGCTGACCTAACTTCAGAAAGCTTTTCAGCCTCAGGTGGAAGGTTGAACTGGAGCAAAACCAACAGAAAACAATTAGTGACTGATTGAAGATCAATGAGAAAGTACGTTACGACGATGTGATCAAAGCGAAACCTCTACTTTAAAAGAAATTTTCGAAGGGAAAGCGAAATAATTTTAATTACAGTAAACGTAGGTAGTCTGTATAATCAGGAATATACACAAAACTTGTTTATCATTTCACACTTTGAGCTGGGAGAAAAGAAGTAAGATAATTCTTCAATTATAGCACGGAATGTTAGGCAAAATGTGCGAATATTTTTGCAGGTGTAACATAAAATAAATACAAAAACATACTTTCTTACAAATTTTACCTCACTCCAAATGTTTGCCTTGTCATTACCATGCTCATGTTTATCATCATCATCATCATTTTTAAAGTCTCGAAAGTCTGTGACATTCAAAACCTTCTGTGACCTTAGAACAGGGAGCACACTGTGGGCCTCCTACGACGTGGGGTTAGCATGATACAAGGCCTCCATCGGCAACGTACGACACATTGACAAAAACGTTCGTACCGTAGGATGGATCCGAACGAATAATCACACAGTCTTTCCTCAGCGTCAGAGCTGCGACTACTACGATCAACAAGAGTGGAATCAGCTAGGATATTTTTGGATTGATTGCAACATTTACACGTTTGAAATTTCAGGCGTACACCAAGAAAATTAAATTCCTTTACCTCCTTAAAACCTTATAATGAATCAGTCACTGTCGGCTCGCTTAACTGAAAGGTCAGCGTACAAGAATAACATTTATGCTAAAATATAACTTTTGCAAGGCATAAGGACATTGTGAGTTATACGAAAATACGTAAGGGATATTTTGTTACTTTTACTCTTCTATATTGGAGGACAATAATTTATTATACAATTTTGAGGCCTAATAAGTTTTAGTAAATATTACTCATCCCTATGTACTATTTCCACTGTTTGACTGATTATCTTAATTTCAACGAAGAGATAACAATATCTCTCAATGGTTCCAACAGTCTTTCTAGTCGATTTTATAATAATAATAATAATAATAATAATAATAATAATAATAATAATAATAATAATAATAATAATGGCTTTATTTAACCCGGCAGATTTAAGGCCGTAGGGCTCAACAAGGATTAAAAGTTGCTTACATAGTTGAACATGCAAATGAATAGGATTTAAGTAATTACATACTGACACGATTTACGTAAATATCAAAAGAGGCAAATTAATAAAAAATTACCTAATAAAATGAAAATAAACACAGCGGATTACATATTAATACTGTTAGAATCAAATACATGAAATCAGAAGCCGATAAGTCAATAAAACGTACACGAATAGAAATAATAATAAACACATTGAAAAACACATTGGTGTTAAATTGCAAGCAAGGAGGATTCACATAATTAAATCAGAAACCGTCAATTGAATAAAATGTAAACAATAATAATAATAATAATAATAATAATAATAATAATAATAATAATAATAATAACAAAAATTATAATAATAATAGTAACAATAATAATAGAAACAATAATAACAGAATAATAATACTTACTTACAATTGGCTTTTAAGGAACCCGAAGGTTCATTGCCGCCCTCACATAAGCCCGCCATCGGTCCCTATCCTATGCAACATTAATCCAGTCTCTATCATCATATCCCACCTCCCTCAAATCCATTTAATATTATCCTCCCATCTACGTCTCGGCCTCCCAAAAGGTATTTTTCCCTCCGGTCTCCCAACTAACACTCTATATGCATTTCTGCATTGGCCCATACGTGCTACATGCCCTGCCCATCTCAAACGTCTGGATTTAATGTTCCTAATTATGTCAGGTGAAGAATACAATGCGTGCAGTTCAACTTTGTGTAACTTTCTCCATTCTCCTGTAACTTCATCCCGCTTAGCCCCAAATATTTTCCTAAGCACCTTATTCTCAAACACCCTTAACCTATGTTCCTCTCTCAGAGTGAGAATCCAAGTTTCCCAACCATACAGAACAACCGGTAATATAACTGTTTTATAAATTCTAACTTTCAGATTTTTGGACAGCAGACTAGATGATAAAAGCTCAACCGAATAATAACACGCATTTCCCATATTTATTCTGCGTTTAATTTCCTCCCGAGTGTCATTTATATTTGTTACTCTTGCTCCAAGATATTTGAATTTTTCCACCCCTTCGAAGGATAAATCTCCAGTTTTTATATTTCCATTTCGTACAATATTCTGGTCACGAGACATAATCATATACTTTGTCTTTTCGGGATTTACTTCCAAACCGATCGCTTTACTTGCTTCAAGTAAAATTTCCGCGTTTTCCCTAATCTTTTGTGGATTTTCTCCTAACATATTCACATCATCCGCATAGACAAGAAGCTGATGTAACCCGTTCAATTCCAAACCCTGCCTGTTATCCTGAACTTTCCTAATGGCATATTCTAAAGCGAAGTTAAAAAGTAAAGGTGATAGTGCATCTCCCTGCTTTAGCCCGCAGGAAACAATAATAATAATAGTAATATTAATAATAATAACAATAATAATAATAATAATAATAATAATAAATACGTACATTTCAGTCAAATACGAAATTACTTTGACCTGGATACACCGTGATGGATTGCAAAAATGTGAAGACAAAAGAAATTAAAAATTAAATGTAATAGATAAAACAATAAAATATAAACAGAACTGTAGGCCTATGTGTTTTAGAGTTTCAAGGTGACTGATTAGAATTAGGCTTTTGGATAATCCACCGTGTCCTGGAACATGATATTTCCAACCATTCCATCATCAGGATAAGACCAGAGTAGCCACCCTGATGATGGAACCTGTACGTACGTCCGAAAAGTTGGAAATTTAATGTCAGGTTCCAAAAAACGGTGGATTACCCAAAAGTCTGATTCTAATAAATAATACTGGTTTACACATCGTGATGGAACCAATTCAGATTACCATTGCAGACATTATATATATTTGTACACCTATTGAAAAAAAAAAAGGAAATGTTGGTAGACCTAGAAAACGCTGAAGAGGTCCATTTTAAAATTAAACAAACATTTGCAAAACCGGAACAATACAGCAGCACTAATCCGTTCAATTTTTGCTGATATGATGATATTCCTTTCCGAAAATATTTTGCCAAGATTCTGAATCACCTATCTTATTCGTAAATTTATAGTACTGACTAAAAAAAGTATAAAGAAAATTGCCTTTATATACATATTTTTTAAATCACATATTCATTATATGAGGTCTCGCCACCCTCATTGATAATACATATTTTTTTAATTTGAGCGAATTTCTATTACATCAAATAACGGATTAAATCACTATTCTACTTTAATTAAATGATTTTATTCCATACGGTCATTCCCAGATAAATTGTTTCGTAGATATTTTTTTTTATTTTAGTAGGTTATTTTACGACGCTTTATCAACATCCAAGGTTATTTAGCGTCTGAATGAGAAGAAGGTGATAATGCCGGTGATATGAGTCCGGGGTACAACACCGAAAGTTACCCAGCATCTGCTCGTATTGGGTTGAGGGAAAACCCCAGAAAAAACCTCAACCAGGTAACTTGCCCCGACCGGGAATCGAACTCGGGCCACCTGGTTTCGCGGTCAGACGCGCTGACAGTTACTCCACAGATGTGGACTCGTAGATATTAAATATAAAGAAAACAGACCAATAGTTGAGGAGTACACTAAAACCCCGTTATACCGCGGGTGTGAGTGGATATGTTTTACACGCACAGTGTAATGAAACTTGTTTTGTAAGTGGTGTGACTTAATTAAATTACATTAACAATAACATACAATGAATTAATTGCATTTAGATTTTTATCAAAATCGTTATAGTACAGAAATTAAATGTTTTCATGTATTGTTTACGAAAAAGTCACTCCGTTTAGTTTAGCAAACATATCCTGAAGGTTTTCTTAAGATATTCTGCTTAAGGTATTCATCGAAATGTCATATTTCTTCAAAATTTGGTAAATAATGTTTTCGCCTCATCTGGAAGCTTGTTTCTTCTAGTTTTCGAAAATTTATAACTTGTACCCATTATCTCAATAATTTCATACTTATTTAGGCATTTATGATATAAAAGCGCACTATACTTTCTATATCTTACCCCAACTTCAGGGTCTGTTTTCTACTAGTTCACATTTTTCGAAATTTATTATCCTTCCGACGGACAAAAAGTAAACTTCCATTTGGGAAAAAACTTCATTGTTATACTAAATTGAAGCTCAAATATTTGGCTATGTTGTAAACCAAAATTGTTATTTTCAATCAATTATAATCCTATTTTCTCACAAATATATAAATATATGTATATTTGTTTCTTTTTTCTAAAATGCTTATATAATACGGCATATCTTTTGAATAGTTCAATATAAATAAATAATTTTGGTGTGTAACATTCTCCATATGTAGGGGATCATTTTCGCGAAAGAAGGTTTACTCTGTATCAATTTATAATGGAGTTAAATTGGTCCAATTTTTTTTTTATTTTTCTTTGGGCCCTCAAATTCGATTTTCAAGTTTGAATTATATAAATTGCTTAGTTTAAACCAAGAGTCATGTCACCAAAGTTTGAGAGACATGAAGAGAAATGTGTGGATTTTTATCTTAAGAGTCAATAAATACCTCAAAGGCGGTAAGATGCATTATATGAATCTGTTCGCAATTTCGATGACGTTCCATCCACCCTCTCACTTCACTTAGTTCTCTAACATTTCATCAGATACGTGTAGCCATACCAGTTCACTTAAGCACTCGTAAAATTCCTCCAGGAAGCAGCGTTACCTTCTTCAGTTAAAAGATTGACAATAGTAAGATCATAGTCGGCGTTTACCTAGTCTTCAGTTGCAAATTGTTTTCTAGCACTCTAGAAGCGAAGGTATAGAAATTATAACTTCCGTCGACAAGTTATCAATTGCATCGGTCGCCTCGTTCGCGACACATTTGACCTAGCAATTCTCCATTTAAATGAGACTAACGTTACACCCGACGTTAAAGTAGCAGTGCTGTGTGTGTGTGAGTGAGTGGGTTAGAGAGAGAGTGAGAGAGAGAATTATATATTCCTACGCCACAGAGACCAAATTTTACAAGAGATTTAGGGTGCTATTCATAGACATTTCGCTAGCCCGGGCTACGAGCGTGCTAAACAGGATTCATATCATATCGCTGATACTGGTTTATGAATACGAAAACCGTTAGTTCGCTGTTTATCCACCGAAAGCCCGCGGTAAGAATGTCTATGAATACGGCCCTCAGAGTCCAATACTATTAGGTGCGGTATTATAATTCCTTCTGCGTATACTGACATCATTTGTCGGGTGATTTTGATAATATTCTACTACTAGCTTCCTCAAAAGTGTAAGAAATAATATATAGATTTTCGTGAAAAGTGTGGCTTTGGACTATGCCATTCTCACAGTCGTACAAAGTTTTGAGCCAAAATATAACAGTGTAATTGGCTGATGGATAGGTAAAAAATAATTGGACCTCCAATGTACATTCAGTACTAATTCTCGGAAGAAAAGAGATTTGAAATACTGTAACGAAGACGAAAACCTTAGACAATTGGAATAACACAGAATGAATAAAATAAGTTGGAACCAAGACTAAACTCTATAAAATTCTATAAAATTGAATTTTATATATAAAATTTCAGGGGCAAAATGGTCCACGCAATATGTCCGATTCCGCGGTATATCGAGATGCGGTAATACGGGATTCTAGAATCTCTTTAATAGCCAGGCACACATAAAGCGTAAAACAACTTTAAATACTGTATGGGACATAAAACTTATTACAAATGGCTTCTAAGGAATCCGTACGTTCATTGCTGCTCTCACATAAGTCCGCCATCTTTCCCTATCCTCTTCAAGATTAATCCAATCTCTATCATCATATTCCACCTCCTCAAATCCATTTTAATATTATCCTCCCTTCTACGTCTCTGCTTCCATAAACTTCTTTTTCCCTCCTGCCTCCCAACTAACACTCTATATGCATTTCTGGATTCGCCCATACGTGCTTCATGCCCTGCCCATCTCAAACGTCTGGATTTAATGTTCCTAATTATGTCAGGTGAAGAATACAGAGCGTGCAGTTCTGCGTTTGTGTAACTTTCTCCATTCTCCTGTAATTTCATTCCTCCTAGCCCCTAATATTTTCCTAAGAATCTTATTCTCAGACACCTCTAATTTCTGTTCCTCTCTCAAAGTGAGAGTCCAAGTTTCACAACCATACAGAACAACCGGTAATATAACTGTTTTATAAATTCTAACTTTCAGATTTTTTGACAGCAGACTAGATGACAAAAGCTTCTCAACCGAATAATAACAGGAATTTTCCATATTTATTGTGTGTTTAATTTCCTCCCGAGTTTCATTTGTATTTGTTACTGTTGCTTCAAGATATTTGAATTTTTCCACCTCTTCGAAGGATAAATCTCCAATTTTTATATTTCCATTTCGTACAATATTCTGGTCACGAGACATAATCATGTACTTTGTCTTTTCGGAATTTACTTCCAAACCTATCGTTTTACTTGCTTCAAGTAAAATTTCCGTGTTTGTGGATTTTCCCCCAATATATTTACATCCTCCGCATAGACAAGAAGCTGTTGTAACCCGTTCAATTCCAAACCCTCTGTCTTATCCTGGACTTTCGTGATGGCATATTTTAGAGCAAAATAAAAAAGTAAAGGTGATAGTGCATCCCCTTGCTTTAGCCCGCAGTGAATTATAAAAGCATTAGGCAGAATTTGGCGTATAAGATGTGCTGTAAGTTTCATTGAGACACATTTTAATTAATCGAACTAGTCTTAAACGTTATGTTTCCGAGAAAATATTTAATTCTATCTTCTGCAGTTTCATATTATTAATTTTCTTTTATATGTATTTCGTTTGCAAAAATTAGATTAAGAGACAACTTATATAAACAATTTAATTAATGTGATGCATGAAATAAAGGGAGAATGTCAGAGATAAGTAGCATGTAATGATAGGAAAATCGGATACAAATACCAATTTATTGGAATGGAAACACTTCAAATTTTATAACGAGCGTATTTGAAGAAACATTCACTTAACATATACCGTCTATTTGTTTTGAAGAATAAACTGTATTATTATTATTGTGTGCAAAGATTCAATCTTCTTAAGAAAAGAGAAAGAATAAATGTTTATCCGAACACAAAGCATAGCATATTTTCCCTTGAACAAAACTTACGCTCTAAGAGCATTGTCTTCGTCCGCATGAGCCCTCCGTGTGCCGACGAGGAGAGAAAACATCTTTGTGAGCACTTCTCGAGTGGAAAAATAAGGATACAAGGACCACGGGAGATGATGTATACTTTGTGAATAGCTTTTGAATACGTTATATCAGTATTTCTTCTTCTTTAGTGCACATCTGAAGGAGTCGTTTGCTTAAAGAGAGGAATTCAATTTAATGTTGACCAGTCATCCGTAGAAGGCATTTCACCAGCTCAGTTCATCACAGACAATGGAACATTCGGGTCTTATCCTCCACTGGATTCCAGAGAGAGATAGCAGAGTGAAACGGAGGTATTGAAGGAATCAAACTAGAACGGAAGAAATCACAGGGGGAAGGAGCATAAAAAGAAAAAGATTAGAAAGAAAACAATGAAGGAAAATAAAATAAGGACCATTATCCTAATCATCATCATTATCATCCCTCAAGAATTGTGTCTTTTGTTCGTTCACTCTCTGTAGGGATTACGTAAACTACATATCAATTTCACATACTCACAGGAAGAGAGGATTCTTTGAATAAGGAAAGATAAAAAATAGAGAAGAACGGGTAACGAAATGGAAAATAGGAATCACCAAAGACCAAATAAGAAAAAATGGAAACAAATAAAGAAAAGATTATAGAATGAAGATATGATATCCTATTACGTACCGGTATATTCTTCTATATTTCTAAATATTATCCTTAAAACCGGTATAATAATTCTGGTGAAATGGGGTGAATGTACCGTTTTCAAGTGCAAGAAAGCGATTTAATTACAATAGGTTTCGACTTTGGGAAATTTCATTCATTCATTCATTCATTTTACTCTGGTAGAGTTAAAACCATCAGGCCTTCTCTTTCACACCACCAGAAGTGTAATAAATCTACAGGTCATTCGTTATCTCGTGAAACAAATTCGTTGATTGCACTGTAGCACTTTATCATGGATGAATATATAATAGGATGCGAAACTGCGGTCAGCACCATCTAACGGAAGGGGGTTCAAATAAGATGATCAGCGCCCGACGTCGTGGGTGGTGAACATTATAACTACGAGTTGGGTAGATTACCCAGAGTTCTCTAATTATCCGTTCGCTCGAGACGAACAGATGATGCTCGAGAAGACAAGATGGCAGCCAGAAACTTGCTAATGATTGGACATAAAGTGATACTAAGTGTGCTATAAGCAGTGTATGTTACACAGTTATGTTTATGGACCTTGTAAAAATAGTGTTGTTGAATGTATTGTAAAGTAACAGTAATATAATAAATTGAACTATCTAAGCAGTTTTTGCAGACTTTTGCATTGCGCTGTACACTAAATACCCAAAGAATACAATCGCAATTATCTAACTTTTTGCTTTATTTTTTGTCTCTGTCTAGTTGTATTTTAATTGGGTAGTGTGAAATAGATCGTCTCTTTTATCTTTCTGTTCGCTCCGGTAAGAATTTTCAGTGGAAGATGGTGTGAGGAATAAAAATGTAAATGTTTTATTTTAAATTGGGTTAGTTGAGACTATCGATGAGGGTGTGAGGGAAGGAATATTTTCTGCATAGTTTAACATTTTCGTCACCAGGTGCGCTGCTAAATGCATGGAGTAATTAGTTTTTGTTCTCGCTACTTGGTGCGCTGCTAGATGTAATAAGTTCTCCAACAGATGGCAGCCAGATCAATTTCTAAATTAGCGCCTCTCTCTCTCTCTCTCTCTATATATATATATATATAATCACTTTATGTTGAGGAATTCGTTGGGTGGGGGTAAGCGAGCTCGCTTGCTACGAGTAGGAGCGTGGCGAGGGAGGGAAGCTTCTCAGTCCTTCATTCTTCTTCCCTAACGCGCAGATAAATTTCGAGAGGTACTGAATGGCCTACACAAGGAGTGTACATCATCATTATCATCATCATAGAAATTCAAAATAATGCAAATTAGTATAACATATCAAGGTAAGATACAATGAAAATAACAGATAATGCAGATAATACCGACATATTCAGCTTCTGCATAAGTGGACACAGGAGATAGGCTTTTATAGCATCGTGGCACAAAGACAAGGAAAGGATTACTCTAACTCAGGAGCGGCAAAAACTCTCGCGCACAAGAGCGACCTCGCAAAGCGTGGTACCTATAACGACTGTTTACGTATCTTGTACCGAGGACGATGGAGGAATAAGTGTACTGAGCAAGGGTTGAACAATTGTTGTGGTGCGCCATACGTGTCAGGGTTCAGGAACAACTTTATTATTGAAAGAATCTGATTTAATTGTAGCACCGTAGTAGTAGACATAAACCTGTCTGTACGTGTAAAACGAATTTATTCTCAGAAACATTTATTTTATTTCGAAAAATATACAGTACTTAAGCAATTTACTTAAGAAAATTTAACAGGATACAGGCTGAAGAGCAAGAAATCAATGAAACCCCAGGTTTGTTGCAAAGTGTCATGAACAATTTTCATGTAACACTACGATAGGTCATAAGATACCAAGGGGATCACTTGAAATGTGTTATTTTCAAAACAATGAAGAAATTCCAATAAATTGCATTATTCAAGCTACATACTGTGTTATTATTTTTTTTTTAATTTTTAAAGCTTATAATCCCTTTACAACAGCATGTTGAAACCCGTCAGAACCAAATGCTGGATAACGTACAACTTTTATAAATTCTCACTTTCAGCGTTTTTGGGAAGAGATTGAATGGCAAGAACTTCTCAACAGAATAATTACAGGCATTTCCCATATTTATTCTGTGGTTATTTTTCTCCTGAGTGTCACTTAGCCTATATTTGTTAGTGTTGCTCCAAGATATTTGATAATTTTTCCACCTCTTCAAAAATAAATTTACGATTTTTATATTTCTATTTCGTACCATGTTCTGGTCACGAGACATAACCATATACTTTGTCTTTTCGGGATTTACTTCCAAACCTATCTCTTTACTTGCTTGATGTAAAATTCCCGTGTTTTCGCTAATAATGTAGTTTGTGGATTTTCTCCTAACATATTCATGTCATCCGCATAGACAAGAAGTTGATGTAACACAAACCCACTACACTATGCTATAAGGAAAAATAACATCTAACGTCGAATGAAGTTATTGGGTTCCTAATTGGGGCTAGAGGGACAATCACAAAAAGATTCGCTCATTTTTGCAATCAGTTTGATCTAGGGCAATCTCTTGTTACTGAAGTATCTTGTCTGCAGTGAAGGGATCTATAAAATTTCTAAGAAATCATCTCCACACTTGAATAGACTGATTTTTCCCCTTTTAATTTGGTTCCTACAACTAGTGCTGAATAGATGAGTGCGATCACCTGATAACATGATACACAGGGTGTTTCAAAAATACGGGGCATAATTTCAGGTATGTATTTCCCACATGTAGACAATCAAAATAGTTCATTACAACATGTGTCCGGAAATGCTTCATTTCCGAGTTGTGGCCTTCAAAACATTGAAATTCACCGGAACGTTTTTCTTTCCGCAGGTCGTTGCCGTCAAAGGAGACATTAAGAGGGCACTCTGACAGTTCATTCCGAGGCGAAGGTTACATTCAGTGTTGTGTAGGCGTTAGACTGTGCGACATGTATTCAAATCAAGAGCTGGCAGAGATACACTTCATGTACGGTAAGGCGGACGGCAATGCTGCGCTGGCTCGTCGTTTGTACCAGGAGAGGTACCCACAGCGACAATGTCCAGATCGGAAGACATTTGTACGTCTGCATTACCGTCTGTGCGAGTATGGAAAATTTAACTCTCCTGGTTGGGAGGAGGACGACCAAGATCTACAACTCCAGAAGTACAGGAGGAGATTCTGGAGGCTGTGAACATGAGTCCTTCTATCAGCACACGAAGGGTAGCGTTGCAAGTCAATGTTCCTCATACGACTGTCTGGAGACTGTTGAAAGTGTATCAATTGTATCCTTATCATATCTGAGGACATACGCAATACTCCTGGAGTTTGGGATCGTGTTCGCAGGTCAATGAGACATCGATATGAGGTCTGTATTCAAGCAGGAGGTGGACATTTTGAACATCTTCTGTAATGACAACGACCTGAGGAAAGAAAGACGTTCCGGTGAATTTCAATGTTGTGAAGCATTTCCGGACACATGTTGTAATGAACTATTATGATTGTCTACATGTGGGAAACACATACCTGAAATTATGCCCCGTAAATTTGAAACACCCTGTATATTAGGAAGTATTGATGTTTCTACTGGTACTAATGGTGAATTGTTTAATCGTTTTCAGTTATTTACAATAATGGACGGTCATATGCCAAAGCGGATTAAGTGCCAATATTGAAAATTTTGTGTTATGTATGTGTATCTGGTCTTACGTTATCATTCTTTCTTTATCATTCTACATTATCATTATCATAATTTGTTTTATAAATTGGATGTGCAAGAAATAAAGTTAAATTTTTATGTCAGAAATTGTAATGTTTGTGTTAAGATGTAGAGTTTGTAAAATTCAATAATAAAATTAATTATATCTAGAGCCGGAATGTTTAGGCATTTATAATAGTTAAAATTGGCAGGCAAAAAGGGAATTAAAGCTTAAAAAAGGTACAATAAATTTTGAAAAGACATAATATACAGGGTGGAACATAACGTATTACATTAATTGACAGGAGCCATAGAACTCATTATTTAGAGTAAGTTTTGTCACATACAAAATTATAAGACTTACGGATAGTGAAATAATTACAAGTGTTTCGAAAGCGCTGACGGCAATTGGAAGATGTCACAATGCCGCATAAGTAGTACCCCTCACCCTAAGCGGTCAGCGACTTGAAGGGGGTGGGTTAAGTTCAACTACATTTCACCGTGTATCTTGCAGCAGGTGAGAGGAGGACGGCAGCAAACAAATGTACTGGGCTTCGGTGCAATAATTCGCGAGCTAATCTGGGGATAAATCTTGGCACAAAATTGACCTACGTAAACTCCGGATAGGGACGTAACTGTTATTTGTTTAGTTTGTGTAATTTAATATCAGAAAATGTAAATTAATAACCCGAATGAACAAAACAACTAGTTTCCGGGCACAGTTCAGCAATGAATGCAGAATTATCAACTTACAATGTAATACACCAACAATTCAATGCTAAGTATGGAGTAATAATTTTAATGTAAGCAAGAAATACGTACAGCAATAACAAGAAATAACGTGAAAATCAGGAAATGATGTCCAAATTAGTGAAAACACTTAGGATTGAAGTTTCAGTTACTATTAATAAAAAGTAAAACTGATGTAACTTTATGCACAAGATGTAATTAACATTACAGTTTGTTGCTTTACGAATCACTAATTCTGGGCGTTAATAGTGAAATAAAAAACAATAAACTCTGTAAACCACATTCCACTCACATCTTACAGATACTGTTCAAAATGTCCACCATCACCGTGCGTGCAGTTGTCACATCTTCTAGTCCAATTATGACGAACTCTGGTCAGTAGTTCTTCACTGTTCCGAAATTCTTCCGCGGCCTGGATCATGTCTAAGTACTCACGATTTGTGAACTCTGGCATCTCGTTTTGAAATAAACTAAACTGTATCGCTGTACGTCCAACTGCACACTAATGCAATGTAAACATCACAACAGCTGATCAGTTGCGAGTACTAGGCGAACTGTCTGCCGTCCGGACGGCGATGCCAGATTGTTAGACCTTGTGTATGTGACCCTACAATGAATGTTTCTAATGTTTCTTCAAAATATTAATTCGAAATCTATGAATTTTCTAATTAAAATGCTGCTGCAACGTGAACATAATAAACGTTCTCTTCGTTGTTATTAAAGAAATTAAACCGTATTTTAAACAGTATTCGTAAAATTCACGATCGAAATGTTGGCATAAAAGTATTATTTATTCAAAAACCTAGCTAAAACCAGCAAAATGGTATTATACTTTTTTGTTCGTTATATTTCAAGGTATCACATCCTACAATTAATGTACTACCTTACCTTCCACTCTATATTTTATTAATGAATTTAAATTATATCGATATAACTCACATTTTTTTTACTTCGTAGTTGACACATATATAAAATACCTTTTATTGTGATTAAATGTCTTTTCACAAACCTTGCATAACAGGACTGTTCCATCTGTTGAAAACACATGGGCACCAAATTCACTAACGTAAGCATGAAGTTTACTCTTCAATGATTTACTGAATTTAGACATTCTAGCTAACCGATCTTATACCTCTGTCACCCGACAGTGACTGACTTTTCCTTAGTCAACTTTATTCTCCTACAATAATAAACACATGTAGCACAAAATTGTGACAGTAAGATTTGACACTATGAAAGCAAACAATTGTAAATGCTACGTGACAACTTCTATCAGAACGGGCTTCGTATTTAAAAGTATATAGCTGATTGTATCTTGAAGACATGACATATTTGTAACTGTGAATTGTCGATCATTATTCATATTACACCAACATTACTAAAGCACGATTATTAGCAGATTAAGCACCGAAATAAATTACTTTCATTTACTATTGTTAGTAAAGTGTGTCATTGTTACATATATTTAAATATCATACACATTACTTTAAAATCAATGAGAAAATTACAAATAAATAATAAATATTGGTTAAAAAATGGATTTATTAATTTATTATTGAATTATTAAGGAACACCTTAAAAAGGCAAAATAGGCAAAATAATAATTGACCGTGTCACATTGATTTACCCCAAATCATATTTATATCTATTTAAATAATGACTTACTTCCACCCAGTAAAAAAGGCATTTGCCAAACATCCGGGCTCTACTTATTACATTCATTTTTATGTTCAATTTTTAAATTCATAATTGTCTTAAGTAGACAATGGTGTGACTCTACAAAAAGTAAGTTCTGAGTAACTGAATGGTAAAACAGTTAGTTTTGCATTAAGCAATAGAGCAATGTAAAGTAATTCACACACACACACGCACGCACGCACGCACGCACGCACGCACGCACGCACGCACGCACGCACGCACGCACACACACACACACACACACACACACGTCAAAAGTTTTTCGATCACCTATCAAACTATGGATTTGTAGTTAAAAATGTTTTCGTTTTGAATATTCATATATAATATAATATATCATATTATAATGCTAGAGAGAGAAAATATTTATTTTGTTGGTCTATTTGGTTTTTCCGTTTCGCTTTTATATTGAAATAATGTATATAGTTGTTTTCATAGCTGATCGAAAACTTTTGACCGGTAGTGTATATATAATATTCTAGTGATATTTAACTTATTTTTTCTTCTTTTTTCATCATATTTCCCGATAATGGTATATCTATAATGTGATAACTTGAGCTATATATAATCATAATTTCCCTTGCTGTGTTACCTAAAAATATTGTGTTCACTGTAGGCTTTATACTTCACTGTTTTATTATTACAATTATTATTATTATTATTATTATTATTATTATTATTATCATTATCATTATCATTATCATTATCATTATCATTATCATTATCATTATCATTATCATTATCATTATTATTATTATTATTATTATTATTATTATTATTATTATTATTATTGGACAAACATCTTTGAATTCTTTTCACAATAAATTTTGTTTCATAACACTTTCATTCAACGAGAATGACAGACTTATTTAACCCTTCAGTACTCGCGTGGATTACAATAGTAATCCACTGATATTTAATCCTGTATTACGTCACCGCCTGCAGCACTGCGTAGCTGAGCGTCAATGCAATTTCTCGTCACAGTCTAAGTGAGGCATTACTGGTGTTTAGACGTATTTGTCGCAACGCTTTGGAAAGTTATACGGAGTTTTATCAAGTTATACGCAGTTTTTCCGAGTGGATTACCATTGTAATCCACGCGAGTACTGACGTCAGTTTCTTGCTCAGGTAAGTGAAATAGTT
Source organism: Periplaneta americana (assembly GCF_040183065.1). Lineage (NCBI taxonomy): Eukaryota > Metazoa > Arthropoda > Insecta > Blattodea > Blattidae > Periplaneta > Periplaneta americana. The sequence goes on from NC_091126.1 coordinate 136,104,429, forward strand.
TTTATATGGTTATGAGTGATGCAATGCAGGAACTTTATGAAAATAGTGTGTGATATCGTTCCATCCTCTTTGTAGTTGGCTCCAATGGGTACGGAAAATACAAGCAATATTTGCAAGTGGCTAGATGAAGATCTGGATGTTGGCATTGAAAATGAAAGTGATGATGAAAGCAACAAAGAAGATCTTTTGAATGAAGTTCACGATTCTAATTCAGAACAAGACAATGAGGAGGAGGATGATGATTATGGTGATGGTGATGAAAGACTAATGTCTATAAATGATGGAAACTGCTATACGGGAAGAGACAACACTACAATTTGGCAGGAAGAACCAGTATCTCTACGAGGGAGAAGAAGAGCACAAAATATAGTGATTCATTTACCGGGCCCTAAAAGAGCTGCAAAAAATGCGCGGACACACACAGAGTGTTTTGACTGCTTTATTGATCAGACAATAATCAATGTAATAGTAAGGTGTACTAATATTTATATTGAAAAAGTGAAGCGTAATTACGGACGTGACAGAGATTGCAAATTAACAAATGACGTTGAAATTCGAGCACTCTTAGGTATTTTGTATCTTGCCGGTGCTTTGAAATCGGGAAGACTGAACGTAAGAGAACTATGGGATAAAAATGGAACAGGTATAGAGTCAATTTACCTGACTATGACCTACAATAGATTCCAATTTTTGTTACGATGTCTACGCTTTGATAACATTCATGACAGGCAGGAAAGGAAAGAAATTGATAAACTGGCTGCTGTACGTGAAGTGTTCGAGTTATTTGTTCAGAATTCACAAAGGTGCTACATTCCAAGCGAATATGTAACTATAGACGAGCAGTTGGTTGCATTCAGAGGACGATGTCCCATGAAAGTTTATATACCTACTAAACCAGCAAAATATGGGATCAAAATTTTTGCTATGGTGGATGTGAAAACATATTACACTCATAACTTGGAAATTTATGCTGGTATTCAACCAGATGGTCCATTTCACCAAAGTAACAGTGCACATGCAGTGGTGAAGAGGCTGGTTCATCCCATCAAAGGAACAGGAAGAAATGTGACCACCGATAACTGGTTCACGAGCATACCTCTGTGTTTAGATCTTCTAGAAAATGACAAAATTACACTTGTAGGAACCTTGAAAAAAAACAAAAGAGAAATCCCTCCTCATTTCACAACTACTCAAGACAGGGAAGTTAACAGTACATTGTTTGGATTCAATGAAAACTGCACAATTATTTCGTATGTACCAAAGAAAAACAAAACAGTGTTAGCATTATCAACCATGCATTATGATAAGGCAATGGATGAGGAAACAGGAGGAAGCCAGAAGCCTGAAATAACATCTTTTTATAATAGAACTAAATGTGCTGTGGATGTCCTGGACCAGTTATGCTCAGCCTATGATGTAAGCAGAAATTCACGCCGCTGGCCTCTGACTATTTTCTTTGACTTACTAAACATAGCAGGTGTCAATGCTCTTGTTGTTTATTCTGCAAACAAACAAAAAATTCTACGGAAAAACTTCCTAAAAACCCTTGCTCTGGACCTAATGAAGCCACTAATTTCCGAGCGTATCACCCAACAGACAATTCCAAGAGAAATAAAGAGAAGAGGAGAGCAACTGTTAGGCATTCCACAAACAGGTCAAGAAGAAGGAACACGGCCAGAAGGTATTGGTAGGTGCTACATGTGTGGTAGAACAAGAAACAAGAGCACAAGACAATCTTGTTCCCAGTGCTTGAAGAGAATTTGTCCTACTCATTCAGATGTAATTTGTTTGAACTGTGTAGAAGAAATGCATAGGCCTACTCAGATAATTGAATCAGATGTAGATTAGACTCACGTGTGTAAAGTGTGAAATGCAAACATAAACATGAAAGTGCATCAATATCCTTCTTACAATACACAAAAACATCTGTAAAATATTACAAGTGAAGTGAGAATGATTGTTACATCCCTGAATTTTTTCATTGCTACACCCCTGAGTGAGGTATTCGGTTATCAAATATGACGTAAGTAAGGTCAGCAGTAGTGAACTTGCGTTTCCCGTGGGAGAGATTAAGAGAGATCAAGAGTTCAGATGACCTTCAAACATCGAGTGAGCAACAATGCTAGATAACCTACATAATTATGATGATAGTGAACTAACACATAACTATGATGCAACAATAAATTATGACTCAAAGACACGACCAGTGTTGAAATATTATGCAAACATGTCACTTGAATGCAATTTGTGTACTATCCATTTCATTATTAATATTTATATTTAATACGTTCCGTTATGCGTACCATATCTATTCTTATTACTGTAATAACTGAAAACAATATATTTCTTAACATTTAAATCTAATTCCAATGTTTAAACCTTGTCTGTAAACAAAAACAAATGTGGATTACCATTGTAATCCAGGTGAGTACTGGCGTTACGGAATTTAACGCGAGTAACGAAGGGTTAAAACTGTAACTCAAAACCTTCATCTATTCTACCCTTAAATTCTTTAATATGATTCCAGTTATCTACTAGATTACATAAATATAACTTTGTACTAGAAGTATCTTATATAGGTCCTAATTTTGACTTTATGTTTTTTTAAAACATCAATTTTATAACCTGCACTTCAAAAAAGTTCCTAAGTTATGTAAACAATTAATCATCGACTGTCTAACACTATATAAATACTTATAATTTCAAAATAAACATTCAAATTAGCTACCTGTAAAATTATGAAATTTGCAGTTACCTAATTGTAGTATTAAAGTAGCGAATTATTATTGTTACTAATGTCAGTGTTTATTATTTCTTGACTAACACTACTTATCTTTTATTTATTTCTACTTTAATTACTTTACTATTTACTTTCAGATTATCGTTATACGTTCCAGATATTACTGTAATTATTAGATGCTGTAATAGGTTAGGTTATTGTGTACAATTAGCGACTGGGTGGGCGAAAGATAAGGCTCGCTGGCCTTAGGTCTGCCTGACTAAATAAATAAATTATCAATTTACTATTAGTATTATTACTATTATTATTACTGTTATTATTAGTATTATTACTATTATTATTATTATTATTATTATTATTATTATTATTATTATTATTATTATTATTATTAAATGAATTTAAAGTACTACAAGACTGAAACAGAAATGAATAACTACTGTATTCTGGCATAAAATCTGACATTCTTCCGATGATTAACTCTCTTGTAATATGTTTTGCTTTCAAGATTTATCTAAAATTTCTGACACTTCATGTGATAATTCGTAATGACAATCAACATGAATTGGGCTGCTTTGAAACATACTGTACTTAATTTTTGAACGTTGACAAGTCCATATTATGTTATAGATGAGAAACCAATTGCCTTTACTTTCGTCCTATAGCACGTGAACTTTGATTCATGACCTTTTTCACTAGGCCAGTTGTAGGTATATTCTATGGACTTGAAACTCTGATAGTTTTGAATGTTATGAAACTCAAGATGAACTTCCTGGTGTAATTTCAATGTAATTCTTGTCTCGGTTAACACTTGAAATAAGTGTTGGACAATAATTTAAAGCAACCGCTATGAGTGACTACAGCATTTTATGTCTTTTTCTTTCCACGTGTTCGATAACAGACGTTTCTCCGTCATTGATAATTTTCAAAGAAGTTTGGCATAATGAATAGACAGTAGTATCTTAATTAATTACACGTTTAAAATGAAAAATTATTTCGGAAACGTACCAATTACAACATATTTACATGTATCAACTATTAATAGTTTTGTCTATCATCTACTGACACCAATATTTTTTACAATGTATTAACGATACAACTGGAGAGATAATATGGAACTTTATTAAAAACTAGAGTCATTCTGGGCACAAATTTAATCAGAGACTAGAGCATGAATTCGGGGAATATCACCGGGAAACGGAGACTTCTGGTAATCTTAATTTAAATGCGTGACAGGAATTTGTAATATTTAACAGATGTCCTTATTGAAGCACAGTCTAGTACATACAGTCACGAAGTTTGAGGTGATTTTTTGCATTTCTCACGATACAATGCTCAAGTGGTTAGCAACTGAGAGTACTAGGAACAATAAACTGTACGATAGTAGCGATCCTAGTGCCTAGCAACTAAAGTTCAACTGTCATTGGATGCATAATCCTTACGCATTGAGCTTCGTGACTATGTATTAGACTGTGATTGAAGTATGTGACAAGTACTTCAATATTCAAGAACCATCCTTATTGCATAGTGCACACGGATTTTTACATTTAACAGCGGTACTTATTGAAGTTTATGACATGTATTTCTACCTTCAAGGATAACATTTGTTGTAGCGTAACAGATATTTATATAACCATGCGAAAATTTTTTAAACTGGTCAAGTATTTCTAAACTGCATATTATATATAATTCATTTTTATCACAGAGTGCGAAGGGAGAAGCCGTTTAAAAAATATGACAAGTATTTATTATCGACACTTCTTGAAATTTTTGACACATTCTTGTGTTTTAGTGACAGTCTGAATTGAATTATTTAGGAGGTATTCCATATTTAACGAATATGTTTATTGAAATGTGAGACATGTTTATTAATTGTATGACATTAAACTTTAGGGGATAATTGAACTAAATGAAAATGCAACATCATTCATATTACAGTACAGTGGCAGGAGAAACTGAAATTAAGATGAAGCCTCAGTACGCACATTGTCCACCATAGATCTCGCAAGATTTACCAGCAATGGAACACGGATGCCTTAGCCGAGGAGCCTTCACATCACCGGCTATTCTCCGAATGGATAATTCATTACAATGGAGAGGATAATCGGGATACGATTTGAAAGGAGAGATGCAAATGGGAATCTGAGAGATGTGGGTTCCAGATGTAGGATAACTGTCATCCTGTGGTCTATGGTTGGCAATAGCAAATTCACAATAAACAGAAATAACATCTAAAGCGAGTTTAACGAATAGAGAGGTTTGACCTCAATATCATTAAAGGCTAATTTATCAAATTCCTGGAAATTCTGTACTTTACTCTTTGTGGTACAGGGAGAGTTCAAATAAAGATCGCTGATGTTTATGTCGTTCCTATTAGAGCCGTGCACATCCGGTTACGAAAAATATAAATTATACATTGCTATTGAACGCTGACGCTGTAGTTAGTGTGCTAAGCTCTTCTGTCTCGCCTAGCGTTTCAGTCTTCGGTTTATCGAATACTGGAGATGTTTCTCACTCTTTGTGGGTGGACAGCAAAGGCAGACCACAATGAGCCATGCAGGAGTTCCAAGAGCCCTTGCAAGGACGCGATTATCATCGTGTAGGCCTATCATTTATTTGATAATTCATTCTCTCTCAGCATATTCAAACTATCATCCATCGATCCATACATCACCCATCCATCCATCCATCCATCGACTCACTGACTCAATCACCCATCAATTCATTTATTCAGTCATCTATGGATTCATTGATTGATTAATCGATTCACTGATTGGTTCATTCGTTCATTGATTGATTCATTCATTGATACATTGCTTGGTTTATTCATCCAGGTATTACAGTTGAGTGTCTTCAAGAGCAACAACATGCATTAGAGCTTGAGAGTATTTTTCTTTTTGTTAATAACACTATCTTCTTAAAAGATGATTTTTTAGTGAAATAATAATTTAGCCGCCTAGAGTAATTAGAATGAAGTATATATTAACACTAATGTTTTAGAGGTATCCATTTTGAGTTTAAAGTGTAAATGTTACACTAGAATGTATGTACTTATTTGCTCTTCTCTTCAGTAAGTAATTGTAATTTATTTCATTCTTGCGTTTCTTTGCGCACTAGAGTTCATATTACGCATTACACTTATTTTCTTTGTTGTTACGTGTGTCCATTCATTCATTTATGTATTAGTTATGAAGATAAGTGTATTAAAGTGTCCAATAAATTGTACTGCACACTACAAACAGTATTATATTGTAGGAAAATATAAAGTAATATTGAATAATAGGTTTTGGAACCGGATTGAAAGGGAAAAATGGATTGGGGAAAACAGAATGAGAAAGCGTGAATTGGGAGTTGTGCATCTTTGGCAGTATGTAAAATTTGGAAGAAAAAAAAAAAAAGTGTGGGAATATTGGAATGGGAAATGAATCCTATAATCATCATCAATTTCACCAACGCTAGAAAATCTCTGACTTGATAAGGCATGGTTAAATAAACGGTATAAAAATTCCTTAGTTTATTGGAAATCATTAACATTTGACTAAATAGTGATGAGTAGTAGGCCTACTCATGAGTACTGATGATGTACTGGACTACATGAAGTTGATCGTATAGTCTATTTTGATACTCCATCTCTGATAAACAGGCTATTCCTTTTAACAGAAAAATGTAACAATAACTTATGTTTTAATGCCCTGTTTCTTACAAATTACCGCATCTTTCGCTCAAGCGTTGGCGCCCTGTGCGGAAATATTGTCGTATTGGGTTCGATCCGCAGCCTGGTTCTGACGAAATTTGTGGTGACAAAAAGAGGTACTGCAGATGGCTTTCCTCGGAGTAGGCCTACACCCTTATCCACCTATCATTCCATCAACACACTCCACCTTCCCCTCATTTATCAATCGTCTGTAATATTTAAAAATAGGCTGGGTTGAAGTTCTGGGATTTAGTACCGCTTTCCTATGCTGATGTAGGAAGAGCTTATGACTCCGGGTTCTGGGGCTGTCAGGTAGTCATCTGTGGCAGGATGGTCTACCCGGAGTTACGCGATTCCCTCCTAAATACATGGCACGATTTCCTTTCTAAAGAAGATACAGCTCTAAGCCCTGCCACATTAGATCAAATACACTGATGTCATACACCAAATTCTTCCGCAGTTAAATTATGAGCACTGGTATTCGGTAGCCCTGATAAGCTGGCGCTAGTGTTTTTGGCGTATGTCCTAGACTAGAGTATAGTGCTCAGTTTGTGAGCATGTTGCTAGTGCAGCTGAGAATGGCACCACTTCCGTTACACGTCACATCAACCATTTGCCAAACACAGTTGTCAAACTGACTACGGTAAAGGTAAGACACTAGCACTTAATGTTCCCATTACTTATTTCACACGCCAAAAACGGTGAAGCGGATTGTACTTCCGTGTATTGGAAATACAACTTTCCGTCACACTTATAGACCGCGGACTAGTTTAATTCTATTAAATTTAATGAAAATAATGTTAAGAGGGTTCGGAACCTCAGAAATGACGAAATTTTGACATTTTATTTTATTGTCTCATTGTATTCTACATACTTCTGGGATTACAATGATAGGCCTATATAACATTTATTGTTTTGAAAATCGGACACTTTTTTATATTTTACTTATGTTGCACATGTTAATTGATGTTTCTTATCAACTTTGAATGAAGTTTCCCAAAAATTACATTTTTAACATATGACCCATTATCTCAGCTTCTACCCGAGATACAAAGCTGAAATTTTTACCATACGTTATCCGTAAGTATTTCCTACTTTCAAAGCAGGGAAATGTTTCTATTTTGGATAGTTTAGAAATAAAAAATAAATTCTCTCCTTGTTTCTTTCAAAAATTCAGTTTCATACTAAATATCTTTAATTTGTAAAGTTTAAAAAATAACTAAACGAACTTAGGTCTAAATCATCAACAGGCTTCCTGTAATATGTGGTAAAAGTTTCATCTTTCTACATTTGAAGATTTCTGAGAAAATTGGTCAGGAACTTGGTGAAATTTAACAATTAGGCCTAAATTAATCATCCTATAACGATAATCTCTTTCAGGCACTATATTTTATTGTTTCATGAAAATTTGATCGACGTTGGTTTAAAAATATAATTTTTAGTATGTTTTTATTCTTTTTTCGATAGTTTAAAATATTATATAATATATCAATTAATTATTTAAATAAAATAATCTAATTTACTAAAAATTGTTATTTATATTATCATATTTATCTGTATAAGATACATATTATCTATACATAATGCAGTATAACGTAAGTTAAAATTAATGTTACAAGTTTTTCTGGTACAAGTTTTCCTTGTACAAGTTTTTCTTTGTGTACCACCCTACACTGTCTTTTGAAAACACTATTTAAAACCGTTACTTATATTAAATCATCGTTACTCTTCTGACTTACAACTTTCATTAATTCAAACATGGTATAAACTGCTCCAATTCAGTGTACGATTTGTTGCACAATTTCGACTTCAGACTACAGGTTACGCGAGATCGATGAACGCAGTCTTGCGGTAGCTTACCAGTATTGAGTCGGTGTAGCTTACATCATTTTACATTTCACAAATCTCCAAAGGCAACAAGAGCAAAGCGTGAGCTAAGTATGATACTGTTTTGTTATTTTTAGTGGAGGAGTGTTTTAAATTAATTTTGAAATTCAACCCATCTGAAATTGTTTCGGACTTGACATTTCCATACACAGTACAATACGATTAATATTTCCAAATGCTAATGTGATTTTGTAAGTTTTGTGGCACATGTTTATTGGAATTTGGCCGAAAAGAACTGGGATTCAGGACGGGAGGGAAGAGAACTGTTTATATCTGTAAATAAAATGTGACCGGGAGGGAATTGGGTTGTTATTACCTTAAGAATTTATTCGACAAGAAGGAAACGTACATGTAAAAACTAACCATGGGATGCAAATTACCCACACCCGGTCCAACTGTGAGTATAGCGTTCAACAACACCACACACACCACTGATTCTTCTCCATAACAATAACTTCGAAACACTAAGGCCCGTTACATACTTGAAGAGATCTCGCTAGCGAGAAATGTGTTGCGAGAAAGAGGCGAAGAGACTCCCTCCGCACACTTAGCGAGTTCTCGCTATCACACATCACACCTCGCTACGATCATCTATGCCAGTGATGTCAAAGCAAGCGCATTTTTCTGACCTTGACGTCGTGCGCGGGTATCAAGCGCTAAGTATGGAAAGAGGAAGGGTTGTGTATATGAATAAGCAGCCTGTTGGATTAAGAAAACAATAGTGCACAAACTTTATACGGAACGTGAAATTTTATGTCGTTATTTTTGTATGGCTTCTTTCTGTTTGATATTATCTATATTGTCTGTAAAACATAAGTACTAAAATTAATTTCTTAATATTGCACTTGTGTTTTAAATCTTAATAACATAATAAAGAGCTAAGAAGGAATATTCACATAAATTTTCGTAGTAGTACAACTATATTGTACTAAATGAATTAAACACATCATTCATAAAGAAAGTGATATCCCCCCCCAAAAAAAGAGAGATTGAGTATGAAATCTAATCAAAACAATATTACAGAACAAAGCAAAGTTACCTAGGTGCTGTATATGTTTTAAGTGTAACTAATATTCCATAACAAAACTCTTATCGCACTATGTTTTTAAGGTGATATTGGTGAGCAACTTCCTATCATCAGAATATTAAATTATTTTCCCGAAATCTTCTGAAGCTATAGAGCTAACATTTTTACAATACATGGCCACGCATCTTTTGTTTATAATGTAACAGTAGTTGCTTTGTTAATTCATTTCCTTACAAACAATTTCCATGCGAATATTTTCAAAATTTTCAATAGACTATCTTCAGTAATACGTCATTACGGTATATTAAATTTATGAAAACATTCTGTAAGGCTAATAAATAAACAGGCCTATATCCGAAAATTTCACTTTTCTATAAAAAAAAGTTGAGAAAATATTTATTTTGAACAAACAAATCAAACTTGTGAAAAATGAACATTAAAATTAAAACTTACATTCTTATAATGCACTTATACTTCTCAGACAAATCTAAAAATTAACATGGATACAGTTTTAATAAGTTCTCTTTCCTTTATCTATTGAATCAGTGTTGGCCATCCCTGAATATAGCTCGACCAAGCGGCATATACCACCTCTTTCCTCTGTCTCTTTCCTTTCCGCTGTAAAGCGCTCAGGCTCTCCTGAGCTCTAAAGCGCGCGCTTTCTCATATGGGCATCAATTGACATGACTGATCTATGCATTGCCTTCAAGCAAAGAATCACTCGGTGGATGGGGAATATTGCAGGTTATGTGTTCACGTATATATAACCTGTAAGTAGGTATATTTTCGTACTTTACAAATTATGTACTGTGCGAACTCAACTATTTTGAATCTGAATCTTCAGATGATGAGGAAATGTGGGTTGTATGAACATATCTTGCTAATGAAAAGAAAAAGTTGGCCTAAAATTAAAGCCAGAAATATCTAGAAATCACATTGTATTTCACGAAGATAAAGTCGAGTTTCAGTCACTGATTTCGATTGGGATGTTGATACGTTTAGGCGTTATGTCAGGTTGAATAGACCTCAGTTTTTTTTTTTTTTGCCGTTCATGTTATGATAGAGGATTCTTTGCTATGTTCTGATTAACATTATGTAAACTGATACGACACATAGATACATTATTTCAAATGTTATAATTAATAGGCCTACTATTAAATCTCGTCGAAATAAGATATAGCCCTAATTATTTTCAGATCTGATATTTGTCTCCATATTTCTTCTTTAAGTTTCGTGTTTTTATAGTTTTCATCCTGTGTATCATATAAATAGGCCTACGGGTGACATCGTACAAGTTCGATAACTTTCTGACTACAATTATTATCAGCCATCTCTCCTCATTGTTAATAAAATCAGTACAATTCACCGCCACCTCTGATATTATTTTTTCTTTTTTTTTCTACATTCAGTCGTCATAAAGAGTATAAATGTCAAACATATTTGATAAATGTGTCAAGAAAAGTCGCTGAGCTACCGATTTAAGCGAGAAACTCGCTCGAGGTTTTCGCCTAGAACGAGAATCTCTTCCAGTGTGTGGACGTCCATTTGAATCCATGTTATCAATATTTGAATTTTCTCGCTAGCGAGATCTCTTCAAGTGTGTAACGGGCCTTAACCCAGATGTGCCTACTGTCCTATTAAAAGGACAGTTCTCAATGTTTCAAATTACCCTCTCAACAGTCAACGCATTTGCTTTTTCACAGGTATCACTGTTACTGATCTTAATTAGAGACTTGCTAGGTGTGATAAGGCTGGTAATGAGAGTTCTGGTCATCGTTGAGTTTAAGATGTGGATGTGAGAGTTGTTCGTTTATTTCAGCTATGGCATCCGAGACGCAAATCAGATAAGAATGTTAAATATTTTTACAGTTCGGAATTATTTTACAAATTGCTGTAGATCAAATGACCCCCAATAAACATAAATATAACGTGAAACCACAATCTGTTCGAAATATCTATTAGTTGCGACATGACAATGATGAAAACTTATGTGTCCTTTTAAAAGGACAGTAAGCATATCCCCATATATTTTGAAATTGTTTCGCTTTTTCAATTTTAGTGGATTTTCCCTGCATGAAATGCTATCTACGTTTGAAAATTATGTTACGGGCGAAATTTCATCTCAAATACAGATATATCACTATAATGCAGCCTACAAATGCCACACAGAGTTCGTGTGCACTCAAAATTGGGTTTCTGGCATCTTGTCAGCCCACTGAGGTGTGTGGATATGAAGGGAAAAGTTGAGACAGTGTCGGGTGTAGTTGCTGGGTAGCTAGTCAGCAGAGCGTTGGTGCGCTAAGCCAAAGGTCCCTGGATTGATGCCCGGCTCCGGAACAATTTTTCCTTTGAAATTATTGAAGTCTGCTTCACAGGGAGATATACCTGAAAGCCAGATTTGCACAGCAAGATCTGTTTATAAGTGGAGGACTGGTGACGTTCTGGAGGGAGGTATTGAATGGACATAAGTTTCTGTTGTTTTTAATTCAGTATTTTTGGAAGAGGTCTTATTTTCTATCTAAATTGTCATTGTCATAACAATGTAGATTTTACAAAGTGAACTGAAACCTGTGTTTCGACATTGCCACAGTAATTGCTTCATTATATGTATCGTCACTTCTCTCTCAATATAACCTTCGCCTCGAAATTTCAACACTCTTTTCGCCTATTATTTTTATGTATCAATAGCAATACGGTACTATTCAATGACGAAAGCATTCCAGAGTTAAAACGAATTTAGCCACAGTGCATCATTATTCAGAATAATATTAGTAGTAATAATAAAGAAACCATAATAAAATAACAATGTAATAATTTGTTAATAATGATAATAATAATAATAATAATAATAATTTTAAATTACAACAATTACATAGTTTCCTTTCATGTAAGCATAGTATACAATTATTCCTCAAAATGTATGCTCATATGCCTCCTGTCCTTAAGGACACCTGTTTCTAGGTCAACCAGTTACAACTAGAATGTTTCGACACCATACAAGTACTTCAGTTATATACTGCATTAAATGAGATTTGAAAAATACACAAAAATTACAAAAAAAATATTTCAGGCATATCTGGATTAAACAGAGAACAGGGCTATCTTCGAAACAAAATCCTGGACAAAACTCCTACCCCTACGCTAATTTTTGTCATATACAAGACAGGACTGGAAATAGCGCATGTTTCTGTTTGAATTCTGTCCTTAATTGCAATTCCAATAGTACCTTTCGCGCAGTCTATGGCATACCATCCTCAGTTTATGAACGCCCTTTTTAACAACAAGTATTGTAGCACAAGAAAATATAAGACACAATGGAAGATGATAAATAGTAGGAATCGCGAAAAACAATAAAAAAGAAGCGACAAACAAAAGCGACTTGGAGACATCCGACACATACAAACACCAATAGAGTCCCACGAAATAAAAAAGAACTCTTCCGTAGAAAGACAATAGAAGGACAAACAAGAACCCAAGCTCAATTTTGTCGTCCATTTTTATGACAAATAGAGAACAGATGGATACTTGGAGGGCACGACACGCTCCGCTAGGAATAGTTGTGTTTACATTATTATATGTTTTTAGTTTCAAGTTCGCCCCAGTAGTATGGAACTGTGAAACATTTCCAGTGCAATGGTTGGCCTGTGTGTACGATTTGACATTGGCCTACAGAGTTTGTGAGTGAATGTATGAATTATAATTTCAAATTTCCTTTCAGTGTCATGTAAAATATGTAGTGGATTCAATATCGTTAAATCAACCGAGAAATGCGTATTAACTCGCCATGAATACAACTATTGACATTAACTTAGCATTTTCATGCTCTGTAGCATTCAGATATTAATTTTTGAAACTTTGCAGAATTTTAATCACTTTTTTTTTTCTAAAAAGTTAATTGGTGGAGTTGAGAGCCATGGAAGGACGATTACACCGTCGTACTGCACACAAGTAGGTGTGTCCTATTGCAGACATATGGGACCCGTGTTCAAAATCAACAATTATTTCAGAATGATCTCATTTTCAAGAGCTCGAAGCATTGGTTACAACGTATGTGCCTTACGTAATCTAAGGTGAGTTATTTTGCGTAAATACGTCTATATCGAATGGTAACTAGAGATATTTTACAAAAGAAAGTCATTAGAAGTTTATGTAAATCAAACTATCTGGAACATTGTCGGCCACTTTTCAGACAATCACGGATTTTAACAATCATAAATTTGTATATATATATATATATATATATATATATATATATGATCTAGTACTCTACACTCGACAAAATATCGACAAATACTCATTTGTGGCCAATATACATGATCATGGAATTAGAAACAGTGAACAAATTAATATTCCATATTGTAGTTTACACAAGAGCAACACAAAATTTATAATTATGGGGATTAAATTACATAATAAGCTCCCCTGTGAATATTATAAATTACAAATCAAAAGCTTCAAAACTAGAGTTTGCAATTGGCTATTAAATAATACTTTTTATTCTGTTGCTGAGTTTCAACACAATTTTGTAAGAAATTGTATTTTAATAAATAATTTTAATTGCAATTTAGTTAGTTTTCTTTAATTTAAAAGTTTCAAATTATTTCATGTTTTCATTGTATTATTTACATTTTACTGTTTCTTTTATTAGTGTTTTTAAAATGTATTTATATGTTTTTCAATATATTCTGATGAATCCTAAAACTGTATGTTTAATGGCCAAATAAATTGAATTGAATTGAATTGAATATATCTGGGTAACAGAATTATGTAACGAAAAGTAAGTTTCTTGTGCAACATGACAAGTGTTTCGTGGTTTTCTACGCGGTACGCCTTACTCCATTCTGTATAAAATTTGCCTCGTGGTTTTCCTCAATTATATTATTTTTATGCCCTGAGTTCCATTTACGAACAGTGGTAACAAATCACCATTTTTCTTCAGAGCGGAATCGAAAGATTACCCCAATTTTTAGAAGAGAGTCAGAGATAATGTAACAGAATATATTACTGATTAATTTGTCTTCCATTCATCTCAAATAAAACTATTGTCACAGCCAAAAAAGCTACAAACTTGCATCAACCCAAAATCAAAGGATCTGTTTGGACGTGTCAGGATTTGAAATTTGAACTCCGACACACAAAGCCGACCCTCCAACCGTTCAAAACACGTTGTACTATACCTTCTCAATAAGAATCTATTATATTGACCTCCGGGTTCACTTACCTTAAAAATTAAGTAACTCCTATTGTTTCCTAGATACGCTTTGGTCTGAGCAGGGTTCGAACAGGAGAGTTGCGGATACAATGGCAAGCAAGAAAATCAATATTCCAACAAAGACGACTGAACTATAGGGTTATGTGATGTATTCGACGAAGTGTATTGACTTTCAAGTCAATTAGAGGACCGGAAAAGAGAAGAAAGAGAGTCCTCGATGTATTCAATTGCCTTACATAACTCATATCAACAATCCTCTATTGTTATGAAGAGGGAAACTCTCCCTTTCAGTTCTTCTAGACTCTGATACGATTTTCCCTGCGGTACGATCTCTTTCTACACATATTCGCATCACGTCTCCTCGGATGGCCAGTTTTATAGCCACATTTGCAAAAATATTACAGTTCTCCGCAGACCCCAATAACTTCTCATGAAGCATACGATTAGGTCACACAGAAGAGAAATGAGTATTTGATGCGATGGTAGAGCCAACGGTGCAAGAAACCGGCCCGGCTGTCACCCGGTGTCTAATAACTCTCTTCACGACTACTTTTATTGTGTGTATATAATGTTTATGGCAACGTAAGCTGACTTTTATTACGTGCATGAAATTTTATGCTGTAGAGTATTCAGACATCGTTTAATAATTGCTTCAGTGAAGTTTACATTTTTTGTGACGATTAAAGAACAGATGTTTGACAATAACTTTAAAGCGAACTGTAGACACAGTCTAGTATATAGTCACGAAGCTTGAGTTGTGAGGTTGCTAGGAACAATTGAATGTGCCAGTACTATTTCGCATTGTCTGTAATGAAGCGATATTAGCGACCCTAGTGGTTAGCAACTATTCATGTATGCATATTTACTACGTATTTAGCTTCGTGACTGTATATACTAAACTGTGCTATAGAGGTGTAGAGTTTCTACTAACGTAACAAACCCAGCTATTAGGCAAATGTTATTTTTACTTGGTTATTTAGCGACGTTGTATCAACTATGTGGTTATTTAGCGTCGATGAGTTTGACGATAAGTAGAGAGCGGAATTTTAGGCCCTAAAAAGTGGCATTTTAGGGACCTAAAATAGACTCTTAAACGCCTTTATTTAGGCTCTATAAAATAAAAAAATAGGCTTTTTTCCTTGTTAAAGAATGTCATTAATAAAATATTCAACATTTATTTAATGCAAAATTCTTGGATTAAAAGAAACTTCCACACATTTCACATTTTACAAGGGTACACATACATACACAAAATGAGGACATTCTGTCTTTAAGTTAGTGTTTTTCATTCACCGATCACATTTCCATAGTTTCTTGACAGTGTATGATCAGCACTATTGTGGCTATTGTGTCGCTCACTGCTGTACTTACAAATGGTGAATAAAAAGAATGGGTTGTTATCTGTCTTGGAATGTAAGAGAATGCTTATTCTGGTACAATCCAGCGAGTTTGTGTTAAATTGCTGACAAAGAGAGGAAGATATAAATAATAATAATAATAATAATAATAATAATAATAATAATAATAATAATAATAATAATAATACTAACAATAATAATAATTTGCCCCGCAGGAGTTCTCTTTAAGCACACTTAAATGTCATTGACCTGAGCCGGGATCGAACTCGCAAACTCGAGCACGGAAGGCCAGCGCTATACAGACTACGCTACCCAGGCCGACTGAAAGTTGGAAATTTAGGATTGAAAAATTGTAAGAATGAGGAGTGGCCCGGAGGTACTTCTCTATTGTGTTGTTCACTGCTAGGAAGGAGTTGTTATCCGTCTTGGAGAGTAAACGGTGCAGGATGTTAAGAAAAACAGTAAATAGTTACGAAAAACAAAGAAAAATTTAAAGAAACCTAAAAATAGGCACTAACGTCGAAATAGGTATTTTAGGCACTATAAAACCCCTTTACTTATACTTATATTTCCATGAAAAATGTAAATATTAAATCTCAAGCCTGTATGTATCAAGAAAAAAATAGGTTTTTGCTTAAATTTCGCTCTCTAGTGATAAGAAAATGGTATCTGTCGAGATGAGGCCGAGGATTCGCCATAGCTTACCTGACATTTGTGATAAGGTTGGATAAAACCTCGGAGAAAACCAAACCAGGTAATAAGTCCAAGCGAGAATCGAACTCGCGCCCGATCGCAACTCCGGATCGACAGAAAGGCGCCTTTTTACTTGGTTATTGAATGACGCTGTATCAGCTACGAGGTTATTTAGCGTCGATGAAACTGGTGATAGAGAGAAGACATTTGGCGAGATGAGGCCGAGAATTCGACATAGATTACTTGACATTTGCCTTACGGTTGGTGAAAACCTCGGAAAAACCAACCAGGTAATCATCCCAAGCGGAAATCGAACCTGCGCCCGAGCGCAACTCCGAATCGACAGGCAAGCGGCTTAGCCGACTGAGCTACGCCGGTGTCTTCGGGAAATGTTAAAAATATCCTATGATTATGACCTATACCATTAAACGAGCGATTCTTGTATATTTGTGAGTTTTTATGTTGAAAACTGGTGTATGAATTTTGATGAAATATGGTACATTGACAGTCTTCGGGTGCGAGAAACCGATTTAGCGAGATATCGACTTAGGTAAATCTCTTTTTGTGTTTGAATAATCAGATTGAATTCTACGAGCTAATAAACTACTATTACTAAAATAAATATAAGGTACACATTCAAAACTAAATAATAATAATAATAATAATAATAATAATAATAATAATAATAATAAATAAAGTAAAAAGTCTACGAATTTATATGGACAAAAACTTAAGTTGGGACACTCTCTACGCTGAACTTAACAGGAGACTGACAGACAGACTACAGCGTGTTCATAATATATGTGTTCGATTTATTTGCAACGTCCGTAGATCTGACCGTATCACACCTTCACTAAATATGCTGTCCTGGGTCCGTCTCAAAGAGCGAAGAACTATTCACTCTCTCACGTTACTCTTCAATATACTTCAAACCTCTAACCCTAGGTACTTAGCTTCTCGTTTTCAACATTTGTCCTCATATCACGAAATAAATACTCGCTCACAATACCATATCACACTCTCCATTCCTAAACAGAGAACATCCTTCTACTCTTCATCTTTTACCGTGTCTGCAGCTCATCTCTGGAACTCTCTACCACAACATATCAAAGACTGTCAGACATTGTCTAGTTTCACAAATAAACTAAAATTGCATTTTTTCAATTCAGATTCCTTTCAGTTATAAGCCCTTTTCTCTGCGATAGTTTTGTAAAAACATATAAATATCTTTTTTCTTCCTTTCCCTTTTTGTTCTCTTGATCACCAATGAATTTATTGTCATATCCTTTATATTGTAAATATTATTTAATTTTCGTATTTCTTTTCTTTTTTATTATTTTATTACATTCCATTTTGTTATATTCTTCCTTACGTTCTTCATATTAACTATTTGCACTAAATGAGTTGCTTTTACTATATTCCAATGTATTTTACTTTCTTTTTTTCTATTATGGTACTGTTTTCATGTTGTTTAGTGTCGATTTATTATGCTATTATCATTATTTTTTTTTGTAATATGTTAGTATTCTGTTCTATAACTTTTTGTTAAATTTTTCACTGATTGTATGCTTTGTGACCTGGTAGAGTGTAAGAGAAGGCCCTATGACCTTAACTCTGCCAGTATAAATAAAGAATTATTATTATTATTATTATTATTATTATTATTAATAAATAATAATAGTAATAATAATAATAATAATAATAATAATAATAATAATAATAATAATAAGCAACGAACGAAGCAGTAATATATGAATTAATCTATGTATTACCCCCCGAACATGTAGGCCTACCCCTGTCCCGGGATTTTAGTTGTATAATACCTGTAAACTTTATACTGAAGTTTGGCATGGGAATTTTTATAAAATGGGCTGAATCTACAGTTTTCTCTTGCGAGAAGACGATTTTGATTGCTCTGGATTTTGGGAGATATTATTAATTAGGGGGCTGAATAAGTAGGTTTAGGGGATTGAATAAATAATTTGATTTGTATGAACTAGTAATCTACCTAGAAATAATGAAGAGATCTGGAGGGCACATTTAAACCCATAAAAAATTGATTTACATAGCAGTAATATATAAATGAACGTATGTTTAACACCTCAATTGTACCTCTTGTACAGCGATTTTAATAGCAAAAGCTTTGTAAATTTTGTTTTTAAAACAGACCTAAGTATTCTGATTAAATAGAATGAATCTAACGTATGCAGTTGTGAGAAAGCTATTTAGATAAGTCTCCACTTTGGAAAACTACTTTTGGAATTTAAATAATACACAAACTGAATTCTAGGAACTAATTAATAGACTACTAATGAAATAATTCTAAAAGTCACATTCATAAATCGAACGTAAAGCAATTTTTGAAGCAATAATGTATGAATGAATATTCGTTTTAACATGCCTCTAGGTCAAGATATTAACAGTTAAGTAGTGGATTTCAAAATTATATCTTGGGAACGGGCTTATGGATGTTCAAATTGGGTGCAGCTACCATTTTCGGTTTTGAGAAAGTGAATTAGCTAGGCTTCAAATTTGAAGAAAGTCATTGAGGAAGGTTAATTGTTAGATTCAAGTGATTGATGATAAAAGTGATTTCTACGAACTGATAATTGTTATCGTGCTTTTTTTTCCAGGAGGCTACAATATTAAGCATTACTTGAGTTTTTACTATAACGGATGAGTGCGCACATGTATCATCGAAGTACTTCTGTCAGCTCACGCGAATCCTGTTCTGTCAAGTTGAACAGAACAAAGTATAGACCTTTTAACAATTACACTAATGTTTACAATTTGTATTATCTAAACTATGTACACTAGAATACGCAATTTTTATTATTTGCATTACGTTAAAGAATTTAGCCCTGCATTAATCAAAGATTATTTACACTATTATGCACAGTGTTGTGTATTGTAATGAAAGGTAATTTATTTCATAATATTATAGATTACTTATTCCGTAAAAAGTATACAAAAGGGCTTCAGACAATGACTACTTTCAACAGCCGATTGCAAAAACACTGCTTTCCGTCTGTAGAGTATGATCTTTCTTCAAATATAACTTTTGTGGAATTTGATTTTTATTTTTATAGGCTATATATATTATTATATTGTACTTCACTATGAAATATTGTCCACACCTGTGGAGTAACGGTCAGCGCGTCTGGCCGCGAAACCAGGTGGCCCGGGTTCGAATCTTGGTTGGGGCAAGTTACCTGGTTGAGGTTTTTCCGGGGTTTTCCCTCAACCCAATACGAGCAAATGCTGGGTAACTTTCGGTGCTGGACCCCGGACTCATTTCACCGGCATTATCACCTTCATTTCATTCAGACGCTTAATAACCTAGATGTTGATACAGCGTCGTAAAATAACCCAATAAAATAAAATAAAATAAAAAAGTAAAAAATAAAAAACTATGAAATATTACTTCTTTCATTTATTATTGTTATTATTATAATTGTTATTATTATTATTATTATTATTATTATTATTACTATTCCATTGTTTCCTGTGTCGTTATTTATATTTTCTGTGCATTTTTATTCTGGTTGAGTGGAAGAGAATGCCTTGTTGTCTTAACTCTACTAGTGAAAATAAATAAATAAAATAAATGAAGAAATATTTTAAATTCTGGGAAACATCATCGTAGTATCAGTCTTTATCACTAGAATACATTGTAAACAGTCTGTAAGGTTTAATTTTGAATCATGAATATAATGTGAACTTCAGCACAAATAAGATGTTGTGGTACGCGTCAAATATGACGTCACGTCAACATAATCTATGAAAAGCTAACCTTATATACCTTGTAGGCTTAAAGACTTTGCTAATAGACGGTAGTATATTATACACACTATTTAAAGGGCGCAATTGATGTTTTGTTATTTGAAGTATTGTATCAGTGAGGAATTATTTTGTGTCAGTTAAGTGTGAAGTGTGTTTTGCCAGTGAAGAGTGTTGTGTAAGTAAAGCGTGTTTGTGTCAATGAAGTTTTACAGTTTATAGTGGTAGTGCAAAGTATTTGCACAGTGAAATGTTTTTGAAGTGCTAGTAAAATCGGAATAGTGTCAGTGAAATGTGTCGTAGTCCCAGTGCCGTGAGTGAGTTGACAGCGAAATGAGTGTAGTGCTGAAAGGTACTTTTGCAGGTATGAACATATCATACAAATTAGATGATAATAAACACAACTAATACAAATACAATTAATAATAATAATATAATAATAATAATAACAAGGAGCATCCTAAATTAAATGAAGCACGATCACTTAAACTAACATTTGTTATTATTATTATTATTATTATTATTATTAATTTATTATTAATTCTATTTTATTAATTCTGTTTATTATTATTTGTCATTAATGAGTGTAATTACTTACCAGTGCCACCGGATGTTTACCCACTTTCAGTGTGAATAAATACACATGCACATAGGCCTACATATCCGTACGCCCTGGGACAAAGTACGGTCCCTACTGATAATTTACTAAAAAAATGTATTGTAATAATTCTAACGGACTCATTTACAACTTAAACAAAAAAAGCGAATTACCAGCAATAATACCTGTATGAATCCATCTACTGCCCTGCACAATAGACCGCTTGTGTAAGCCCATTGCTTTATACTACCAGGAATGGAATGGTGTGCATTCCCTAAGGCTCCCCGTGCTACAATTTCCCCCACCCCGCCCCCAAAACTTTCCGACAGCTTCGCTTTTACCTTTCCAAGTAGGCTTTAACGCAGATCCTCAACTCAGGTCCACGAGCTACCGTGAACCCAGGAGAGAGCCCACGGTACAGATTCAGAAACAAAATTTGGGCCAACTGAATTTTCCAAATTCCAGTTATAACATACTGTGCACACTCAGTGCTTATTGAACATGCGTAATATGTTACAACTGGAACTTGGAAAATTCAGGTTGCCCAAATTTTGTTTCTGGGTGTGTACAGTGGTGGCAATAAAAAAACCGGACCGATCCTTGTAGCTGATTTCAGAGCCTTGTTTAGTGCAGAGCACGATAGACTAGTAACTAAGACTTTCGTGGTTCGAATCCTACCTGGGAAGAAAACTTTTTTTTGTTCCTTATTCAAATTTATTCCCAATACTTTTCAATTGCAGCGATATTTTACTACTTAATTAACTTATTATTTCCAGAACATGAATTTTACCAGCAATCGAAAAGTATTGGGAATAAATTTGAATAAGGAACAAAAAAAAAAAATGTTTCCTTCCCAGGCAGGATTCGAACCATGAAAGTTTTAGTTACCAGTCTTTCATGCTCTGGAGTAAACAGGGCTCTGAAATCAGCTACAATGGTCGGTTCGGTTTCTTTGCCACTACTGTACATAGCAGTACGACCAGCAACTTATGACCACATACCAAGTGGTCTAAGGTCGATGGCTACCCACAACCGACTCTACATCGGAGTAAGCTCGAAATATTACTTGTAATATTTGTGTATTGGAACTATTGTGCATTGTAGTATATTGTGTGTATTTAAGATACTACTGCCACCGGGTGTGTGCCCACTTGCAGTGAAAATAAGTACATCTAAAATATGGGAAAGAAACTGAGATGATGATGATGATGATGATGATGATGGTGGTGATTAAAGAGGAGGAGTGTAACATTGTGGTGACGAAGTGTATATTAATTTAATTACACATGAATTTAGTCACATATCAACTTAATCAATTACAGAACTTAATTAATTGCACATCAAGTTAATTTCACATTGACTTAATTAAGTACACATCAACTTCATTACATACACATCAACTTAATTATTTATCAACTTAATTACATATTAACTTAATTACGCATCCTATTTATATGCCAGGTTTATTAATTTAAGTGGAAAATTCATTTCTTATAGGGTAGGCTGGGGCAAAGGTGCGCACATAATACTTTTTTTGTCTTTTCCTGCTACTTTTATGGGTACATGAAAACCTACCTAGAATCATACACTACGCAATGCCGTAAGTTCAACAATGACTATATGATCTACTAAAATTGTATTTAAGATAATGTCGCAAATGGAGCAAGTGGATTTTTGCCTTTGCCTGGGGTAAACATCATATTACTATGGGGCAAAATTCCTTACATGCAGAATCTATCATTATAATTTAGAGCATAGTTTAATTACAGTATTTATTTTTCAGGCAGTGGCATCCATAGCTTGTATAATGTTCTATATCATCATCATCATCATCATCATCATAATCATCACCATTATCAACATCGTCTCCATCATTACAGAACATGATATTAGCTTAACACTAATTTACATGCAAAACACTTTAACACTAAGAAACGCATGATAAATGAAGTGAATAACTGTGACAAATAGAGACATAAAACAAATTAAACAGCAGATCAAAGCTAAAATGTCCCAATGTTGTCACTCCATAGCTTTTTTATGTCTTCTACGTAATGCAAATTCATTACGGCCAAGTGTTTTAATTGCACATACAATGGGATAGCCATTTTATATTAGCAGCTTAGCCTCCTCTAACGTTTTAAAAGACCACGATTTTGTGGACGTTTCTCTCGTAGTTTCTGTAATAAGAAGTTAAAGCTAGTTTTATTTTAATAAGGAATCGCTGTGAAACAGTTAATTATAAATTAAAATCCAGTAAACATACTCAATAAACTTACGTGTGCAGTATGAAAAACGAGAGGGGAAAAAAGAGAAACGTTCTGGAGCAAAGGTACGCATGCGAACCTTTGCTCCGCCTAGTTCATAGGATCTTTGCCTCTTGGCACAGATTTCCAAGCAGCTGGTATCAGCTGCCATCTATAGCAATTTTTTCTACTTACAACTAAACCTAAAGTGTGAGTTAGGCTATGTACTGACATAATACGATGTATTAATAATTCTTTGGAATTCTGTTATAGAAGACGGACAGCCATCGATTACATAGCAAATATTTAGATCGAACGTTCCAAAAAAGTAACTCATCTCATATCTTCAAAGCTTGGAAGCACAAACCACTGACATAACACGTCTGACTCTTCCAACATAAGACCTCTCAAGTGGAGATGCAGGACTGCCACATCACACTCAGAAATAGATCAAAATTACATTCGAATTTTTGCCCCGTGCGTACTTTTGCCCCTACCTATCCTACATCAACTTGGCTAATTTACATACCTTAAATTACTTTTAAATATCTATGGGACATGATTAAGTATATCCCATAAATCTACCAGGACAGGGGATTCTAGCTTTACATCCGTCCCGTAGGAAACAATGAAGAATTTTTAGGCATTTTAAATTCCATCGGAGAATCTTAGACCAAACGGCAAGATTGCTAAAAGGGTGGGTGGGTTTTGAGTGGAGGACGGACGGACATGGAAACAGATTTTCGTTCTGTTAGTCCTCTATTGTGTTCATATTAACTGAACGATCGTGAATAGGCTATATACATTTTAGTAGAGATATTAACCCTGCTGTTCTGTTAGATTTTACTATACGAATATACTGTTCGGGTCAATATGACACGATCTATTAAAATGCAAATAAAGTTACAAAATCATGTTTGTGAACGTTTGTATGACTACAATAACAGTTTATCATTACTGTTATTGTTAATATTACTTTTATTATTTATTTATTTTATTTTGTTTTTTTACTATTATTCATTTATGTTATTTTATTTTGCTATATTATTAATTTGTTATTTTATTTTTGTACATTCTTATACAAAATTAATAACAAATTGAAGAAACACATTTGTTTGACTCAAATGTTTAACTTATAATGCAGCACTGGGCTTTGAAAAATTTATAGATTGAATTTAATGCTTCTGCTATGTTAATTATTTACTTCTGTCTTATGTTTTGTGTGACATAAGGAACTAGCATGTATATGTAACTTAGTCAAATGTATCTACAGCCACTTTAGATGCATTATAATCTAAAATCATTTGAGGCTTCTTATCATTCCTGTTGCTGACTTCATTGTCATGATGCAGTGTACTCATTAGCACAGCATTTTTGTTTTTCTTTGAAATACAATTTACCGCAGTGATATTATTTGTGAAGTAGAATGAAAAGCTATGTTCTTCCTTGTTGTTCATTTGCTGTGGAAGTTCTGGCTTATTTTTCCGTTTATGCCCCAACATCGTCATTTTTTTTTTCAAAAGTATTTGTTCCTAATTGTAAGAAGTGAAAAAGTTGTCACAAGTTACATTTTAACCCCTTAGGTCACTGGTAAGATCATACACTACCATCACACCCTGACTTTTTTTCTGGTGTTCCATATTCTTTCCCTGTATAAACTTGTGCTACCAATGCATATGAAGTTTGGTGTCACAAAGCGTCCATATTTGTATTCCATATTTTGATGGTTTGCTGGGAATATACACCTTGAAGGGACAGCGACTTCAAAATTCTACTAACTGTTCGATAGTCACATTTTCGCCAGGATTGAATAATTTAGGAAGGACCTCCACCCATTTCTCCCAAATGCAACAAATACCAGCAAGTTAATCAGTGCGTCTTCGTTATTCCCTAGTAGACTTCTTATCAGATCGCAAGACACGCGATATCTTGCAAAAGATTTCAAGTGACATAGTTGCCTGAAAAATGTTTCTGCCCGTTTTCTGACCCCACAAATTTTTGTTGACTCCCAAAGAGATCGAATAACACCAGCAAGAAGCAAGAGTCCTACATAAGCCTGGAAAACATACTGTCGATATTTGTCCATTGCTGGCCGTAAACTCGCCGTCCTTCTATGTTTACCATTTATATTATTTCATTATGGTGGCATACCTTGTAACTCCTGGTGTAGCCTTGATGACGTTCGAGGAAGAAAGATGGTCATGTTATGGAGGTAGATTCAACTACCATTCTATAGCTTGATTTTTGAAAGAATTGACTGAACAATATTGACTGTCAGAATCGTCATCACTTTCAGATTCATAACTTACATTATCTCCAAATTCTAAAACAAACTGTTCACTATCGGAGGAATTTACAATTGATACTAACTGAGCATTACTCAATGGTCATTCCATCATGGTGTCTGAACTCAAACTGAGAAACAACATTGAAATATTAATTCAGATAAAATGTAACAGCTTAGAAGGCATTCATTCAGAAAAATATAAGGAAACCAGTCCATTGTTGTAAATTGGTGTATCTGATTGTTGGAAATAATTGAATTTCTACACACTGTAATGAAAGCATGATACAATTTCTAGAAAAATATTAATACCATATTAGAAAGTAATAAAATAATATGTTGGGTCATATTGACCTGAACGTTACATAAGTAACAATTACAAATTATGGAAAATCTATTTGAAAAATTTAAATTTTTTTAAACCACAAACGCATATTGCAATATTAGACAAAGTCACCGAGTCTCATAAGCATACCTTACTATTTCAAGAAAATATTAAGAAAACAATATTCACTTCGGGTCATATAGACCCGAACAGAACAGCAGGGTTAATGGGCTACAAACGCCCATCGCTTAGACACTTGAGTCAACGGTCTTGTACCACACCGAAAGCCTCTTAACTGCTGAATCGAATTATTAATTATAGCTGCATCTGTAAACAGAACACCAATATTTACACAGCAGCCTATGCGCAGGAAAGTCCCCAGCAGCTCTTCTTGTTTATTCTGGTTCAAATGAACAAACAAAACTCATAAATATGAGGGAAGAGGAGACATGCTTTCCCCAATATCTTCTGTGTAATTGAAACATTGGGTCGAATAACGGTCTATGTTACAATTTTTTAAAATCGAATTTTTAATTGAATAATGCTCTGTATATTCTTACACAGCTGTCACAAAGATTGCTATTCAATATCTGTATCAGAGGCGTTTGTACACGAATTTATACATGAATTTCTTGGTTGGAGCAACGATCTATGTCACAAGTCACTTCTAGTGTATCCAGTTGTTTACATCGTGTTGGGAGTTATTGCACGGGAGTTTCTCTTTACGAATACTGGTTACTTGAACCCTGTGTATCAGGTTTCAGTTCATCTACAGTAGTTATGTCAAAGAAAGAGCATTTTTCTGACCTTGACGTCGTGCGCGGGCATGAAGCGCTTGGTATGGAAGGAGGAAGTATTATGTGAAGCCCGTTGGATTAAGAAAACAGTGGTGTACAAACTGCCAACGGAAGGTGAAATTCTCTGTCGTTATTTTATATGGCTTCTTTCTGTTTGGTGTTATCTATATTGTCTGTAAAACGAAAAGTACTAACACAAATTTCTTAATATTGCAATTGTGTTTTAAACGTTAATATCATAATAAAGACTTAAGAAGGAATATTCACATAATTTCCATAGTAATAGAATTATACTGTACTAAGTGAATGAAAAGCATCATTTATAAAGAAAGTGATATCCCAAAGAAAGGAGATTGAGTATGACATGATACGATGTAATTGATATTGATGATAACTTTAGCCTTATAAAAGTAATAAAAAAACTTATCAAAACAATATTATAATACAAAGAAGAGTTACCTAGGTATATATTTTAAATGTAACTGATATTGCATAACAAAACTCTTATCACATTATGCTTTTAAGGCGATATTGTTGCGCAATTTCCTATCATCAGAATATTAAATTATTTTCTCGAAATCTGCTGAAGCTATAGAGCTGAAATTTTTTCAACACACGGGTACACATATCTTTGTTTATAATGCAACAATAATTGCTTTGTTAATTGATTTCGTTACATTATCCATGTGAATATTTTGTAAATTTTCAATACACTATCTTCAGTAATACGTATTTACGATATACTAGATTTACAAAAACTTTATTTCAGTACCTGTAAGCTTACTAAATAAACATATCTAAAAATTTCACTTTTCTGTAAAAGAGTTGAGTAAATATTCCTTTTGAATAAAAAAACACGCTTGTGAAAAATGAGCATTAAAATTAAAACTTACATTCTTATAATGCACTTATATTTCTCAAACAAATCTAAAAATTAGCATGAATACAGTTTTAATGAGTTCTCTTCCCACTATCCATTGAATCAGTGCTGGCCATCCCTGTATATAGCTCGACCAAGCGGCATATACTACCTTTTCCGTCTGTCTCTTTCCTTTCCGTTGTAAAGGGCTCAGGCTCTCTTGAGCCCTAAAGCGTGCGCTTGCCCATATGGGCATCAGTTGACATGACTGATCTACAGTATTACGTAAAATGGATGACTGCAAGATAGTGACGATTTCTACGGTAAATATTGACCGTCTAAATAAATAAAAAAAAAGTATTCAGACAAGTTAATATTAATAAGTGGAAAGATGCGTCACGAAAGTCGCTGAGAGATAGTGGTCTTGAGTATACAACAAGGAAGACGAAGTCGAAGTTAGTGCGAAAGATCCCCCAAGTAATGTAAGTTCCTGTCTGTTATTTCCGCAGTATTTTATTAGCTGTAATTTAATTTACATTTTACCTAGTGTTAGTTGATCTATGCAGTGTCTTGCCACTGTAGTTTATCCTAGAAGTTTATCACGGTATTTCGTTTCAGGGACAGATTTTTGGAAATTTTTGTAAGGAGATGTGCTCACAGGTTGCTCTTGATGTCAGAAAGGAGCTGTTTAAAATATATTACTCTCTTACAGTCAGCATTTAAAAACCCGTGATTGTTATTTTCTTCATTCTGATAAAATTTATACTTAACAGATAAGCCATCTGTTGGGATGGATACTGAATATTCGGGACACGGGTTCAAATTCCATTCCACAGCAATTTCTCAAGAGTAATATTTAATTTTTTTGTTCATTTGTTGTTGCTGCAGATTTCATTAATTGAATGGTGTCCGTACATCTCAATACTGCAGTTAATTTCTAACTGCAATTTAAATAATTATTATTTGATCAATATTGTATGTTTATTCGTAATATGACATTGAGTGTAACTTTAATAAATTACACGTTAAATCATATTGATGTATAGCATTTAAAAATAAATGTGAAATCATTTTGTTCATAATATTTAACGTTTTTATTGATTTTGTTTATTTCATAATATTCTGATTGTATAAAACTGTTTATTGTGTGTATTTCCCAGTAGCATTTCTGTGATGTTAAAAAAGTTACAAACTTCTATAACTTTCAATATCATACAATCGTATACTTCGCTTAGTGTACAAAACATATTGATGGAATAACGGTCTATGTTGCCCGCCCGATAGTAAATTTATGAGCGTAATTACGATGTAACATTTTTGTTCCTCCTGCACAGTTAGAAAATTGTAACATAGACCGTTATTCGGCCCAACGCTTCAATTGTAGATTCTCTTCACAGATATTTTCTAGCATTTCTACATAAAGTCCAGGCTAATGTTTTTCAACCGATCATTAAATTTATCGATACTTCATCTACAAATAAGAAACGCACTACAATGATTGCATTATGCTGCTCTAAACTAATAAGTGATAATTTCTTTTTTCCAATTAAGCCAATAAGTTTGTTTTATTACAACATGGGAGAAAGTTTAAAACGAAATTCTAGCAATCAGACATTTACATCAAGCACAGAAAGTCAACTTAACAATTATGTTTTAAGAGAGCATATACTCCTTCGGAAGTCGATTTCTTTTTTCTTTTTGTTGAATGGACCTTCCTCAAAACTACGGTGAAAATATTTAAATATATAGTCTACCTCTAATACTTTTCGAGTATGACCTAAACCTCGAGCTTACCTACTGTACACTATGTCATTTGGCTTGAACATTTAACACGAAGTAACTTATCTTCGGTAAGTTTGTCGCTTATTTGCCCATAATTTATGCCTTAAAAATCCATTTTCCTCAAACCTTTCTCATCTGTTTACTAAATTCATGCAATTTTGTAAGCTAGTTTATTTCATACTGGAGAACAAATCCTGTCTTCAGTACTGTCTTACCATTTAATTTTTTTCCGTTAATAATCCTTAATGTAAAAGTAATTAAATTATATCATTCATAGCAAACAATTCTTGTTGCTTTTTTATATTCTACTGATAATGGGTAGGATTTATTAACGCCTTTATGAATAAACGGGAAAAGAAGGATCTAAAAGTATTCAATAGAAAACAAGATATCAGCGAAAACAATCTTTCCCTGAACAAATTGAACAAACAAATTTAAAACTGTAATTATTACCATTAACACTAAAATTTTGCGATTCCCATTTCTTATTACTCGAGAAGTATTTTGTAATCACTATACCAAATTCGAGCGCAAATTTAATTCTTATTATGCAGAAATTAAAATTTGGCGTTTATTAAAATTATTTTAGCGAAATGTGTTTATATACCCTTAATTACTGTTAAACAGATATCGCAATTAAATTTGTAGTGTATAACTTTATAATTAAAAATATTACGTGATTAACTTTATAACTTATTACTGTGATGATATTATAAAAAATACCTGGCTGAGTAGTTTTGATGTGGTGTCCATTATTGTCCGGAGTTTACAGGTAATTTTAGTAGTAGTATTTAGTGGTATTTATTTATTTATTTAACCTGGTAGAGATAAGGCCGCCAGGGGATTATTAGTAGTATTAACACAGGAAAGGAGTTATAATGTTAATAAGTGATTATATAAGTGTTAAAACATTGTATCTAACAGTGACTAATAGTATTTAATTCAAAAATAAACTCCTTTACACAAGACTAGTCAGCATATACAGAGTGTAAAGGGTAAAAGTGTCATTATTTTAACTAATGATTTTTCATGTCATAAGGAAGAAAAATGTCCTCACATTTTTAATTTTCACTAATTATTAAAGTGTATAATATTAGGCGTTTGGAAACGTTGCTGGGTGGGGAGGAAAGGGTTTACAGGTACACAGTACATCTCAAGAGGATACAGACAAACCGGTACAAAACAGATGCTCTGTTCAATGCAGGGGCGAACCAGAACAACTGTTGTTAAGGCTACATAAAACGAACAGCAAATACAAACTTTCAATCTCATTAATAGAACTTTATGAAAAATTTCCATTTTATTTAACAATATTATCAATATTGGTCCATTTTTTTTTATTTAATAACTCTTCTCGGGTTCTCAGCCAGGTGAGTTAGAGATTAGCTTCCAAGCTTTCGACGGCTAGCTCTGCCATCTTCTTCATCCCTGAAGAAGATGGCAGAGCTAGCTGTCGAAAGATTGGAAGCTAATCTCCAACTCACCTGGCTGAGAGCCCGAGAAGAGTTATTCTATATTAAACGCCGGGAAAGCCCCAAATTATACATCTTTTATTGTACGTCTAGTAAATAAACAATAATGGTTTACTGCACAAAATCACATGAACTTTTTTTAATGCAACATTTTCATCTCTCTCGCTTCCATAAAGCAGTACCATTTTTAAAGAAACTTCTGTTGGTGTTATTTCTTAAACGAAGTAAGAGCCTCCTAGTTTCTAACAGTCGTTGAGAAACCGCTACAAAAGTTCGCCGATTAGGTAACCTTCGTTGATGGTACATCTTCTTGCCTCACTTGAATTACGACGACTTTCTCCATAAATTAATAACATATGATATTCCTAAACTGTGAATGGCATTGTAAGTTATTTATCGAATACCTGGTACCGAACTGTCATCCGCTCAGCAGTAGGCCTATGGACAGGGAGCTTGAACTCAGCTGACATGTACTTACAGTTACCCTTAAAAGGAATGAGACGACGACACGACGCTTGGTCGTCGGAAGTTACAGTTCTACAGCGCGGTTCACTCGATATCGACGTAACAATAAGTACAAATACAAGAATTGTTACAAGGACTACAACAAGGACAAGGGCCAGAATAAGGATCACGAAGAAGATAACCATTTAAGGCCACGATTTCACAACATAGCTCGAGTCACAAAATATCATTGCTTCTCTGTACCGAATGGCAAATGCCTGCTATGGGATCTACATTCTGGACTGCTGCTGTCACTGTCTTGTCTCGGTAGCTCATATAGTAGCGTGTCGGTTCCAATGTATAACCGACACGTCTCGTGTTCGATCCCAGATAAAACTTTTTTATTATTGAGGTGTAATTAATTACTTCAGAGTTCCTCGACTGTCTAATTTATCGAAAACTATGGAATAATTTATGCCCAATTTCTGGATCTTACAAGTGGACTGAATCTCGTCAATAAAAAAACAAATCTTACTTGGAAGTTAAAAGTTTTTCTTCCTCAAACAAAAATAATAAAAAACAAAAAGAGACCTGTTAACTTAAAATCTTGTCCACATGCCATCAGCTTCTATTACAGCTCTAAGTCAATCCGTCATGGATGTCACGAGATTGTGGAATAAGTTCTGATTCCCGTCGAGATCTTCCCAGTTGTCAAAAACTTGATTCCACATATGCGTCGGTGGGCATAGGTGGCTATTCTTCTCTCTTTCAATTCCGCCCATAAATTTTCGATGACCTTCAAATTAGGTGACTTCGGAGGCCAATTAATGATTTCGATCTCGGGTCTCCTTTGAAACCATCTTTTAATGCTTGCGGCATAGTGCACGGGATGGTTATCCTGCTGGAACAGCAATGTTCCTTCGGGAAAACGTTCTCGGGCGGAAAGAAGGAATATATTTTCCAGAATGTGCTCGTAAGTTCCAGCATTAAACCGGCCATCGATGCGTTTTATAACTCCAGGTCCATCGTAAGACATCCACCCCCAACACGGTATGTTAAAGCGCCCCGATCTTTCACGTCGGTGCACATAGCGCTGATCATGTCGGAGACCATCCTCACGATAGACACCGACTGGACCTTCGTAATCACTCAAGATGATTGTTTCCTCGGAGAAATTACATTTCTCCAATCGAAATCCACTCGATTGGCAGCGAAGGCAAGACAGTCGACAGCTTGTGCTTCCCCCAATATTTCCTTTTGCGCAGCCCTCCGGCTCCTAATACCGCGGTTCCTCAACCTGCTGATCACAGTCTGTGAAGAACCGGGAAAGTTAGACGCTGCTCTTATTTCGTTAGCAGTCCGAAAGGGGTCCTGTCGAACTGTCTCGAATAAGAGAGCATCCTCTTGCAATGCCTAAGGACTCTAAACCTTTGTAAAAGTTTGTCTGTGTGGCTTAGGAATATTTTTTAATTTCATTTTAATTGTTAGTTTTTAATATATATGCATTTACATTGTATATGTGTATATAAATGCATTAATTAGATTAACGTTTATAATATAATAACTTGTCATTTTGTATTGTCTGTGATCATTAACACTTAATCTTGAGGAATTTGTAAAACTCTAGTTCAACGTTACTTAGCTATTTCAACGTTATTTAGACAAAAAAGTCGTTGATGTAGACTAAGAATCGAACTCACTCTCTTCTACAAAACATGCAGAAGTCTTAGCGTCTGAGCTATTGAAACGGCACGAAAGTTTTGCTTTCTGTGCGGAGTGTCGATCTAGTCATGAAGGTCCATTTTCGATTTAACTACACGATTTATGTATATATTTATCTTTTATTTACGTAATATTATCATTTTTTTTGCAGTTTTTGAAGTGAATTTCGGAACGATGCCAGTAACAAACCAAATAGCCTGAATTGAAGTAACTCAATATTCGTTATCTTGTGTAGCAGTGCTCTGGTCTCCGATCATGCGCAGTGTCTTACATCTGAGACTTAGGAATATTCAATCGTCTCATTCTTTTCCGAGGAAACTGTACGTCTGTGCACAGTACTCCCTGCCGAACACGTTGCCACGTCTCTCACGCCAGACTATTAAAAAATTTAAGCAATCAATTTTATTTAACTTTACAAAAAGTAATAGAACACACAAATATGTATTTAAACTAATATTAAAGCTTTGCTAGATATACCTACTGATGTAAGAGTTTTCGTAATGTTACTAACGACATAAGAAGTATAACGCGAATAAAATAAGAGAAGAAATATTTTTTTCTGGGAAAACTATCAAGTTTTGACCCTATGATTAATGGGCATTTTTTGATCCTGTAGACCGTCTCCAACCACTGTGAAAAGGACGGCAATTATATCCCTTACACTCTGTACAGCCCTTCATAACAACAAACATTTTTGAAAAGACTTGCATGTGGAGTTTGCAATGTAATTGAAATATAAAATAATGATATTCAGCTGTGCTTTAACAAGGGCTCGAAACAGATGCATACACAATAAATGCTTAACTACTATAGTAAGTTATTACAAACTTGCATTACTCACATACTGATATAACAGTAACAATGCCCAGGGGATTTCCTCATGTACTTATGTACAGTGCGCCAGTTAATTGCTCATTTATTGTGTGTGGATCAAAAACAGTTCATTAATTTTCCTGTTATTAGTGCGTTCTGTTTTAATGCAGTATTACTGAAAGTTTGAATGCTATTCATAGTTTATTCCATTCCATTCAGTGCATACTCTTAAATCTTACAGCAAATTGTGCTTATTTACTCCAATTTCATTACACTAATTGCTGTATAGAAGTTACACGCAACCCGAGGTTTCTAAAAATCCCCTGTGACTTTTATTTAAAGTTTAATTTTATTTGTAGGTGAATTTCTTCATACAATACAGACTAATATAAATTTTACCCGGGATCAAACCTGGTACCTTTGGTGACATGTCATCTGTCCATAGAGCAGCGGCTTATTTGAATATCCGATGTAACGGCGAGATAGGACCCTATCTTCGAAACATCGTGTTTTGCAGACATATTTATATAAATGGAAACGATCCAAAGAAAACTTCTTTGGAATAATAATGTTTTTTCAAGACTTCGCCTTAAATCTCGAAGGATTCTTATTTATATTCATGTAATGGTGGTCCTTAATTTTATAAATTCTTAAAGAAATGCTATAACGCTTAAATAATCACGAATTTTTGCACTGGATAGAAAAGCTGGCGTTATTTCTCTCATGGATTCTGAAATAAATACCGTGTAATTCCTTGCGGGATGGATCATAAAAAATAAAAAAATGAAGAATAAATGCTTACAAAATAATGTTGTGAATATCCTGCATTCGTAAAAAGATTCCGTCTCATTTAAAAACTACTGTAATTTCATTCTATTTTACGTGAATGCACGGGTAAATATATGCGAATTAAATGAACGAATCTGCATTTAAACGGTTTTGCGGCATGCGTTTTTGAAGCACTTTCTCGTTCCCTCCACTAATCTCTGTGAAGTTAATACTTTTTTCCAGTGCGAGCCCACAATACATATGTAACGTAACCGGCTAGATCACGGCTGGACACCAAGAGCGAATTCTACTCTCTCACGGGGAGCCATATGACTTCTCTTCAACCTAACCATTTTTTTCCATTACTACGTATGCTAGTGGATTGTGGTGATTTTCTAGTTTGCAGGTTGAATATCCTTTTGCCAACATCGTTTCGAATTTCGATACTGACAAATACAACGAGTTAGATACTATAGAGAGGCTGAAGACCTCTGATAAGCGCTCCCTGCGGAGGCCAACAGTACTATGTATCGTTCCCTAAAAAACATGGCGGTCTATAGTACCGCCAGCCTCCGCAAGGAGTGCTTATCAAAGGTACACTGCAACGAGTTGGTACATGTATTATATTTTTCAGATATATCAATATTTCATTTAAACATTTCGCTATAGGTTTTGTAAAAAGCTGATTTATAAATGAAAAAGTATTAATTAAGACTTTAAAATTTCCAAAAATGTCTCATTCCCTCGGATTTAAATAAAATGTACCGTAAATCATAATATTCGTTGCTGGATAATTAAACCCTCTCAATACAGGTACCATTGCCGCAGAGAATTATAAGATAAGACGGACTGAGCATAAGCGAAATATCAAGAGTTTAGTATTTATTGTGTTTATAGGGCCTACTCCAATTTTCTTTTTATTAATGCGTAGGGCTCTTTTTGTTAACAAAGAGGAAAGTTAGCACTTGCATCATACACAATTTGTCATTATTGTTCAAAATAATGTAAGAATAGTTTTATTCTGCAAAAGCCTCTGCCTAGTTGCGAGACACGTGTGAGATTAATGTTTGTTTCAAATTATATTAGACTACACGATGTCTCTATGACGCGACAATATTTGTTTCAAATTATATTAGACTACATGATGTCTCCATCACGCGAAAAGAAGTGTAGCTAGCTGTGGCTCCTGTTGTTTCTGATAACAATGTTAATCGTAAGTATCTTATCGTTTTAATAAATGTGGTGAGTTATGATCATGAGTAACTTTCTATTAGTGTCATTCTTTAATTATTGTGTTGCATGCTAAGAGGTTATTTGTAGTTTTAATAATTGCAGTTTTAAAAAGTTCTCTGTGTTAATTCCAATTTCAAATGAATTTTTCTCAATAACTTAATTACTGGATTTTTTTTTTCGCCACTACCTTTCTTATATTTTACTCCTATTAGTTACATACGTCGTCTCTCTTGAAATCACCTAGTGAGCACTGAATTACATGATTTAATATTAGGTTAGATTAGCTGTAAGATAATTAAATTTGTGACGAAGTCAAAAAATTATTTATTTTTCTTCTGCCGATTAAATTCATCCGTCTTTAGGTGCTTTGCTTTGGTTGCATCGAGTATAGCTTGTCATTTAATATTTGGGCTATATTTAGTGAAACTAATAAAACATAGGCCTACAGCTGTTATAAAACGTAAAGTTTTGTGTGTATTTTACTTTTTACTCATTAACATAGTCTTAATATGTAACTCAATTCACAATAATACTAACTTCATCACAGTCATTTCCTACAACATCCGAGCCACGCCCCTTTGTTTTGACTAACCGAAACATGGCGGACAAATGTTCAATTGTCTTCAACTTTCTGAGGTCTTTGGCCTCTCTATAGTATCTAGCTCGTTGGACAAATACTTCAAATGTTAATGATTTTGTAACTGTTATGTTGGCAGCTGAGACAGATGTTGTCAGTACTGGAGTTCCCTGGAATTAAAATTGTACTAGATTTCTGAGCCGGTTACTGGAAGCCTAGGTCATATATATCCCAGATAGGCATTATAAGCTTTGACGTTAACAACTTTTGTCAGATTCACTACGCTGCCATCTAGTTGTTACATAAGGAGTCACGTCATAATTCCCATTTGAATTGCATTAGCGACTGTACTGCCATCTCGTGTTTGTTTACGGCGGACGGGTGGCGATCCTGGCGGTTGTTCTCTTCAAAGTGCAAACGATTTTAACATAGCGATGATCTATCTGTTACATATACGATCTAGGCTGGAAGCTAGTGAAATTTGAACATACTAATAATTATATGATATCAGTATTAATATTAATAAATAATAGTTACTTTATGTGTTACGTTGTGGTAACAATTCAAGATTATAGTCGGGTAAATGTAAATAAATATAACATACTTGGGTGTGATAAGTGATAATGCAGGTAGGTAATCGATAGAAATACCATTTCTCATTTTAATGAATTTCTTTCGTGTACAAAATTTTTATTATAATAATGTCAGAAAGAGGAAAAAGCAAAGCTGCGACTCCACCAAGAAAGCGTAAAGCGTGTTGCGACAGTGGGGATAACTTCCCCTACTGGCGTTCCGTTCTTTCAGATTTAACCGAAAGAAGGTAATGAAGAAGGAATTATGCTCACGGAGACAGCAATTATAACTAGAATAGCAAAATTATTGGGAATAAGTATTCTTAAGCATATATTTCATGGTGATATTTAGTTTTCGGAGTTAGTACTAATAATTTCATGTGGTGAAACAAAATACATTTTTAGATTAGGTCTCATGAATCAATTGTTTAGTCACACCAATGAATTTCATATTGCCAAACAAAATATCTAACATGTTGATCCTTTTCTCGTATAGTTTGCCTACGAAAATATCTTCCAAATTATTTAATTATTTAGAATAATCTTCCAACATAAAGGTAAAGTACGGTAAGTAAATAAGTCATTCAGTACGTAGGATCGTGATTTTACTTCATATGGTGATATCTGGTAACAGTTGGCAACACTGACAAGACGCAATATTTGCTCTTTAGGAACTGTTCTTACTTGACCCTCACTATAGAGTTTGTATTCGCTCCTGGTGCCGAGCCCTGGGCTAGATACTATACTTGAGATAAAGTTTGCAGTCGCTACCAACTTTACATAACTATACTGTTCATTAAGCAAAGAAGGGAATTTAGTGCTCATGTTAATTGCTAGTTTGCATCACTACGACGTTTTCATCCCCGAAAGTATATTAAATTTGCAGAAACGAGGGTTCTAGGACACTATTTCATTTTGAACAATAAGCGTATGTCTCAAAATTCGGGGAAGAAAAGAGTTCTAAGCTGCAATAAACTTCAAA
This sequence comes from Periplaneta americana, assembly GCF_040183065.1. Lineage (NCBI taxonomy): Eukaryota > Metazoa > Arthropoda > Insecta > Blattodea > Blattidae > Periplaneta > Periplaneta americana. Next base: position 136,142,291 of record NC_091126.1, read on the forward strand.
AACATTTATACAATAAACGATAACATTAACGATAGAGGCAGCAGAAATGATGACTAAATAAAATTTCTCCTCCTTTTCTATGTGGTTCCATGTGTTTAGTGTTTCACTTGACCTACACAATACACAGACAAGAGATGAGGTCGGCATGGCTACATTACTTCTATGTGAGTATGCAAGGTAGTACAGGAAATCACACTGAATGCGTAATATAGAATTCTGATGTGAGCGAGAGATAACAGTAGAATTTGCTGCGACCCTTCCATTCGGGTGCAGTGATCTATGATATTGTATTTCCGGATTCACTTTTCTAAAGATAGCTATGCAAATGGGAGATATTCAGCGGCAATAAAGTCGAGTACTGTACAAAAGGAACGACTAGTAAAGAAATAAAAATATATATTCAAAGACTAAAATAGAAAAAGAAAGATAATTAGAATAGATTAGAAACAAAGATAGATGTACAGAGAAAGCAAATAAACAAAAGAGAATAGAATGAAAATAATAATAATAATAATAATAATAATAATAATAATAATAACTAAGAATTGGAGATGTATCCTTTGAAGAGGTGGAAAGATTCAAATATCTTGGAGCGACAGTAACAAATATAAATGACATTCGGGTGGAAATTAAACGCAGGATAAATATGGGAAATGTATGTTATTATTCGGTTGAAAAGCTTTTGTCATATAGTCTGTTGTCAAAAAATCTGAAAGTTAGAATTTATAAAACAGTTATATTACCGGTTGCTCTGCATGGTTGTTAAACTTGGACTCTCACTTTGAGAGAGGAACAGAGATTAAGAGTGTTTGAGAATAGGGTTCTTAGGAAATATTGGGGCTAAGAGGGATGAAGTTACAGAAGAATGGAGAAAGTTACACAATGCAGAACTGCACGCATTTTATTCTTCACCTGACATAATTAGGAACATTAAATCCAGACTTTTGAGGTGGGTAGGGCATGTAGCACGTATGGGCGAATCCAGAAATGCATGTAGAGAGTTAGTTGGGAGACCGGAGGGAAAAAGACCTTTGGGGAGGCCGAGACGTATATGGGAGGATAATGTTAAAATGGATTTGAGGAAGGTGAGATTGGTGATAGAGAGTTGATTAATCTTGCACAGGATAGGGACCGATGGGGACTTATGTGAGGGCGGCAATGAACTTTCGGGTTCCTTAAAAGCTAATTGTAAGTAAGTAAGGTTTATGTAATTCTTAACTAATCATTGATTTTAATATTCATTAATAGTCAGCACACTGACACACATTGTTTTACAGAGTTTCTCCATCATTATCAAAGAAGTGTGTTGGTAATAGTACAATGTACTTAACCCTTCGTTACTCGCGTTAAATTTCGTAACGCCAGTACTCACCTGGATTACAATGGTAATCCACATTTGTTTTTGTTTGCAGACATGGTTCAAACATTGCAATTAGATTTAAATGTTAAGAAATATATTGTGTTCAGTTATTACAGTAATGAGAATGGATATGTTACGCATAACGGAACGTATTAAATATAAATATTAATAATGAAACGTATTATAGTACACAAATTGCATTCAAGTGACATGTTTACATAATGTTTCCACACTGGACGTGTCTATGAGTCATAATTTATTGTTGCACCATAGTTATGAGTTAGTTCACTATCATCTTAATTATGTAGGTTATCTAGAATTGTTGCTCATTCGCTGTTTGAAGGTCACCTGATCTCTTGATGTAAACTCTCCCACAGGAAACGCAAGTTCACTACTGCTGACCTTTGTTGCGTCATATTTGATAACTAAATACCTCACTCAGGGGTGTAGCAATGAAAAAATTCAGGGATGTAACAATCATTCACACTTCACATATAATAATTTTCAGATGTTTTTGCAGTTCAGATTTAACGCACATGATAGCCTAATCTACATCTGATTCAATTATCTAAGTAGGCCTACGCATTTCTTCCATACAGTTCAAACAAATTACATGTTTAGTAAGTCAAAGAAAATAGAGGCCAGCGTCGTGAATTTCTGCTTACATCATAGGCTGAGCATAACTGTTCCAGGACATTCACAGCACATTTAGTTCTATTATAAAATGATATTATTTCATGTTTCTAGCTGCCTCCCGTTTCCTCATCCATTGCCTTATCATAATGCATGGTTGATAATGCTAACAGTGTTTTTTTTTCTTTGGTACATACGAAATAATTGTGCAGCGTTCATTGAATCCAAACAATGTACTGTTAACTTGCCTGTCTTAGTAGTTGTGAAATGAGGAGGGATTTCTCTTTTGTTTTCTTTCTATGTTCCTACAAGTGTAATTTTGTCATTTTCTAGAAGATCTAAACACAGAGGTATGCTCATGAAACAGTTATCGGTGGTCACATTTCTTCCTGTTCCTTTGATGGGATGAACCAGCCTCTTCACCACTGCATGTGCACTGTTACTTCGGTGAAATGGACAGTCTGGTTGAATACCAGCATAAATTTCTAAGTTATGAGTGTAATATGTTTTCACATCCATCTTAGCAAAAATTTTGATCCAACATTTTGTTGGTTTAGTAGGTATATACTCTTCATGGGACATCGTCCTCTGAATGCAACCAACTGCTCGTCTATAGTTACATATTCGCTTGGACTACAGCACTTTTGTGAGTTCCGAACAAATAACTCTAATACTTCACGTATAGCAGCCAATTCATAAATTTCTTTCCTTTCCTTTTGTCATAAATGTTATCAAAGAGTAGACATCGTAACAAAAATTAGAATCTATTGTAGGTCATTGTCAGGTAAATTGACTCTATTCCTGTGCCATTTTTATCCCATAGTTCTCTTACGTTCAGTCTTCCCGATTTCAAGGCGCCAGCAAAATACAAAATACCCAAGAGTGCCTCAATTTCTACGTCATTTCTTAATTTGCAATCTCTGTCACGTCCGTAATTACGCTTCACTTTTTCAATACAAATATTAGTACCCTTACAATTACATTGATTATTGTCTGATCAATAAAGCAGTCAAAACTCTCTGTGTGGGTCCGCGCAATTCTTGCAGCCCTTTTAGGGCTCGATAAATGAATCACTATATTTTGTGCTCGTCTTCTCCCTCGTTGAGCTACTGGTTCTTCCTGCCAAATTGTAGTCTTTTTTCTATCCGTATAGCAGTTTCCATCATTTATAGACATTAGTCTTTCATCACCACCACCACCATCATCATCATCATCATCATCATCATCATCATTGTCTTCTTCTGAATTAGAATCGTGAACTTCATTCTAAAGATCTCCCCTGTTGCTTTCATCATCACTTTCATTTTCAATGCCATCATCCATATCTTCATCCAGCCATTTGCAAATGTTGTTTGTAGTTTCCGTACCCATTGGAGCAAACTGCGAAGAGGATGGAACGATGTCACACATTTTTTCATAAACTTACTGCATTGCATCACTTATAACCATATTAAAAACTATTTCACTTACCTGAACAAAAAACTGACGTCAGTACTCGCGTGGATTACAATGGTAATCCACTCGGAAAAATTGTGCATCACTTTATAAAACTTCGTATAACTTTCCAAAGGGTTGCGACAAATACGTCTAAACACCAGTAATGCCTCACTTAGACTGTGACGAGAAATTGCATTGACGCTCAACTACGCAGTGCTGCAGGCAGTGACGTAATAGAGGATTAAATATCAGTGGATTACTATTGTAATCCACGCGAGTACTGAAGGGTTAAGATATCAATGTATTAAGATTTAACTTTGTATGCCATTACTACGTATTACGATCCCTAGTATATTCACAGTTATGCAAGCTTACGATGATTTTTAACGTCTGACAAGATCATTTTTTAATACATTTTATGATTAGTATTTGTCACCGTGTTTGCATTTCTTATATTATATTTTAATATGATCAATGCTATTCCCAAATTGAGGTTAAGTTTTTTGTAATTGATTTTAGATAGATATTTCGTTCCTATCTTATACCTGAAGATGCCCCATGAGGGTTGAAAACGTTAGTACTAGAACTTAGTAAGACGTAAAACATAAATTGTTTGTTTTATATAATTATTCGTGTCTAAGCCATAAGATTGAATAAAAATTTGAATTTAATCATATGTATCATTAATAAGGGGCTTAGCTGACCGTTATCCAACATCAATTGTAAATTATATATGCATTGCCTAGTATAGTCATTGTGCTATTCATAGACATTTCGCAGCACGCGCTACGAGCGTACTAAGCTAGCCCCGGCTATCCACTGGTTACTAGTACAGAATTCAAATCATATCCTGTCGCTAACACTAGTTTGTAAATACGAAAAACGCTGATCGTCCACCGGAAGCCCGCGCTAAAAATGTCTATGAATACGGCCCTAAGAATATAAAATTTATTAGATACCGTATGCTAGTGAGAGACTGGAATTGAAGAAAACAGAATATAATTGATACGAACATAGATATGTAGGGACTATAATGGAAATAAAGAAAATATAATTGATATTGATATATTATGAAAACACTGTGGTAGAAATAAATGAAATTCAATAAAGATATTTGGTGGTTATTTGTAGAGGTTAGAATTGAAATATATCGAAACACAGACAACACAATAAATCTAATTTCTGAAGACTTATATCAGAACACAATACAACGAAACTATGTAATAAAGTTGTAATTCTGACTTGAGTTCTAGCACATGACATAACTCTACAGTATATTTGGTTTGCGTTCTTTCGTTTAGCTCCAGAGCCAGTGTTTGCGATATGGTGTAATTCTTTCATTATCCTCGGTAATGAAAGACCTTCAATTAACAAAGTATCCACCGCTGAATTTGTACTGATATGAGAAAGAATGGCTCTGGCCCATAATTAAAATGACCAAGATCCTCTCTTTCTGGAATATCGTTAATTCCGGTATTAACGTCCCTTGTTCTGTGTGGTCAGAGATCGAAACAATTTTTTATGCTCGACCATGCCGAAATGTAGTAATTATACACTTGGTAGCAGTACTTTAATGCATGTCATTAAAGTACACCTATTCATTAAAGTTCAGGTTTTCGATTATTCTCGGATATGCAATCGAAAGATAACGAGGGAAACGTCACGGAGGCTGGAAATCCAATACTGTCGCAGAAGGTTATGTTCTGTTACTATAATAATTAGCGTTAATTGTAAATAATATCCAAATAAATTCAATTTGTCATCTCGTTTTTAAATTCTAAATCAATTTCCAGGTTATACCAAAATTAGTTCATGTTATTCTCTACATCAAGGTCAATGACATTATTGTTCCTCGGAAAAAATCAATTCTTTCGCGTCTGCGCACATCTCACACGAGCTATGCACAAGGTCACTTCCGATCTTAAGTCAGATACAAATAAAATGATATTTCTGAATAATTTCAAGTTATAAATATGGTCGAGCATAAAAAGTCGCATGAAACTTGCCTATAATGGTAATTAAGACGCTCGTATGAAAATTATGAAACTCGCTTCCGCTCGTTTCATAAACTAATATACTTGCGTCTTAATTACTATCATTATAGGCTCGTTGCATAATGTACTATTATCGATTTATTGGTATATATCTTATTTAATAACAGCTAACATCCATACCTCAGTTTTATCTTGAATATCATTAACTCTTGGGTGTCGAAGAGAGATAATTTGTTCCTTTCTGAGTACGGTAGGCGTTCAAATTAGTTGAAACATGCCAAATTCGAAAGAATTTCATCCACAAAGACTATTCTATTTTTCAAGGGATAAAAATAAAGACCGTAGACGTTGGTCACAATTACTCTCTCCATTTTCAAAACAAATATATAACAGAATAGCTCACACGTAAAGTAGTACTTTGTGATCATATAGTTAACATGAAGATCCATCGCCTGAGGTAGCGGTCATCAGCACAGTGCACCCTGGGGCTAGTGTCATTTACCCGCGGATAAGAGAAGCACTAGCGTGCATATGTGGCTGCTGGCGAGTACGCTGTCTCCCTCTCTCTTCTGCACGACGGAGCATATTTCGTTACACTCCTTACCCTTCACCAAATTTTAGCGAGTGCTGACGACCACTGGCCTAAGGTTACACATGACATAACAGTTTGTTTGAGAGTAAGAAAAAATCTACAATTTTCTGTGTGTAGGGAGGGCTGACGAAACTTTCACTAAGACCATAGTTGTTCCATAGTGCGTACAATCTCCTGAAGGAAGGCATAAAATAATGGACTATCACACCTATGGATACACTTCAAGTTGCGACGGAGCCAGAGAGATTAAATACTTTCTCGTTATCAGTTATTATAAATCATCCAGAAGCATAGACAAATAGACTAGGCTACATTAGAAGACCTCCAAATTCAATGCATACCGTTACGTTCGAGAGGCTACTGAAATTTATAAGCGAATCTTAAAGCAACTGGTGAAAGAATTCGGAATTACATTACATGCTACACAATCCGATCGGTATTCATGCATCCATTAGACTCTATGTAATACCGATCTGATTGTGTAGCAATTCCGAATTTTTTCACCAGTTGCTTTAAGATTCTAATGATTAGAGTCTATATCATGAGTATTATTATTATTATTATTATTATTATGTAAATTTGTATCATCTTGTGGGGTGCGGCGACCTGTGACGGGGTGGATTTTCTTGCTTTTTCCACTCTGGAATTAATCCCATCCCATCTTTGCCAGTCTTAATAGGTACATACAAGATGCGTTTCTTGGAAATAACAGAACCACGATATTTTTGCAGGATCCTATGATTTTCACGAAACTGTACTTGGCATCGAAAAGTGTTTTTATGCACCCCTCCCAAAAGGACTCGATTTTCTTGGGCATTGCTACTGTGATACACCATGCACTCTATCATATCGCTCACTACTGGTCTGTCACCTCTCGCCGCAATTCAGCTGTCGGTGTGATTCCTGATGCACATGGCGTCTTTCAAATTCGTTATCAGAGATCGAAAAACAACCCTGGACTATTAAAGCCAACATTACTACTACTGCTGCTACTGCTACTACTACTACAGACAAAACCACTGTTACTGCTACTGTCACTGCCACTACCACTACCACAACCGCGACCACCACTAATACTTACTATTACCACTACCACTAATACGTACTACCATTACCATGTACGATTACCACTACCCCTTCGCCTACTCCTGCTGCTGCTCCTACTAATACTACCACCAAAACATCTACTACCAAAACTATCGCCATCAAAACTATCATCACCACAAAAACTACCACCAGCACCACCACCACCACGAAAACTACTACCAGCAACACTACCAACGAAACTACCACCACCACCACCACCAAACCTACAACGACCACAACCAAAACCATCACCACCAAAACTATCACCACCAAAACCATAACTACCACCATCACCAAACCTACAACCACCACCAAAACTATCACCACCAAAACCATAACTACCACCATTACCAAACCTACAACCACCGCCAAAACTACCACCAACAAAACCATAACTACCACCATCACCAAAACTACAACCACCACCAAAACTATCACCACCAAAACCATAACTACCACCATCACCAAACCTGCAACCACCACCACCAAAACTACCACCAACGAAACCATAACTACCACCATCACCAAAACTACAACCACCACCAAAACCATAACTATCACCATCACCAAAACTACAACCACCACCAAAACCATAACTACCACCATCACCAAACCTACAACCACCACCACCAAAACTATCACCATCAAAACCATAACTACCATCATCACCAAACCTACAACCACCACCACCAAAACTACCACCAACAAAACCATAACTACCAGCATCACCAAAACTACAACCACCACCAAAACTACCACCACCAAAACCATAACTACCACCATCACCAAACCTACAACCACCACCAAAACTACCACCAACAAAACCATAACTACCACCATCACCAAAACTACAACCACCACCAAAAGTACCACCACCAAAACCATAACTACCACAATCACCAAAACTACAACCACCACCACCGAAACTATCAACACCACTACCACCAAAACAACTACCATCACCACTAAAAGTACCACCACCAAGTTTCCACCACTACCAAAACCATCATCGAAACCACCACCACCATAATGACCATCAAAACCACCACCACCAAAACGTTTACTAATTCTACTACCAAATCTGCCACTTTTACTACTATCAAAACTATTACAACCATCAATAGTGATACTACAACTACTATTCCTAACATTAATTCTACTCATAATTGTGACTACATCCATCACCATTATTGACTATTAACTAATATAACGGTATAATCTCTACTTCCACACCCACAAGAACCACACAATACAAATTTAAATTAACTGCATACATTACGCACGTGTATAATTAACTCTTAAGTTTTGGTATGGCGATTGCCACGCTATATTCTCACTCCCCTTCTAGCCCCTGCTCTTTTAATTCATAATTTTTACGCAAATTATGTTAACATGTTGTTGCTGTGTATTGGAAATTCTCTTATTGGTAGACAGGGCGCTCCTAGCATAGAGATGATATGGCGAGTAATACGCATTGCGGGAGAAAACGCGCAGGTGGAGACAGTCGTTTCTACTATGTTACATACTCCGATTCGTAAAAAAAACCCTATCTTTAGAGATAACAGAAACAAGGCGTAATTGCAACATACTTTACATTTAGAATGTAATGCGTTTTTAAATACTTAACACGCGCAATTAAATTACACAGGGGCGCTGATGAGATAAAAATGTCACATTTATTCCGGTCCAAACGGTGTGGGCTGTGCCCGATGTTTTAAATACTGCGAAACTGAAGCCGGCTTGGATTGACAAAGAATGTGGAAAAACTCACTGCTTGCCTGCAGTCTATTATCTGGCACAGGTTTATTTTACGTGTCTTCAAACTTCCAAACGGCCAACGCTAAGAATTTTATCGATCTTTAAAGCCATTGCGCTATGCTGGGTTTGAACCATGAGCCTTGGATCTAACGGCCAGCATGACAACCGTGGAACCACTGTGGACGACCTCTGCTTGGAATTGATCATTATTCTCTTTCATGTTTATAGCAGTGCTGTGCATTTTTACTTCTAAGCAGGCAGCGCATTTTCGTTCCCAAACAAGTTAGGAAAGTTATCGATTACTGTATACTGGAGTTTCAGGGTTCAAACTCTAACCTTAAATGCTTATATCAGGACGCTACGAAAGGTAAAACCTAGTTCGGTAAATAATAATAATAATAATAATAATAATAATAATAATATTGATGGAGCATGACAACTGTAAGTGGAATTGCTACTAAATTGAAATGGTCTGTCCAGCTACATTTTAACAACATAAACGCACTAACATTGCGAAAATAGCGCTCTACAAAATATTTGTGCTACATATGACAGTAAATATAATTAGATCGATTGTAATACTGAACTTTTATATATAACATATTATAGATCATAATAGTAAACATGATACACATTAACTGTATATACTGTATAAATACAATACATACAATTAATTCATTTAACAAAATCAGCTCCGTTACGGTAAACAAAAATATACATATATTCTCAGTTTATAAAATTCATATATTTTACCATAACTGTCGGTAAAAATTTGTTTAACCTAAGAAAATGTTTTTCCTAAGTCACAAGACGTTACAGTGACACAAATATAATAGCAAGAATCAAGATACAATATCACAATATTTCCATTTTACACAATATATACAAAATACAGATCAAAATGAAATACAATGTAACATAGATTTATAAATAAATAAAAAAAACATATTAACAAAAAGTGTGAATGAAAATGCAACTTACTCAATATTAGAATCAGATCACAATGTAGTCGTAACTTCGTGTTTTACAAAAACAACATTGACGGTGGAGCGCCTGTGTTGTACTATAATTCATAGTCTATGCTTGCCTGCTTACAATACTACCACAGTCTAGTATATACAGTTACGAAGCTTGAGTTGTGAGGGTGCTAGAAACAATAGATTGTGTCGGTACTATTTCGCATTGTCTGTAATGAGGCGATATTAGCGATCCTAGTGGTTAGCAACTATCTATGGATGCATATTTACTACGTATTGAGCTTCGTGACTGTATATACTAGACTGTGATACTACCCTGCCCTGATACTACGAGCCACGTTATGCATCGACGTGACGTAATAGATGTACCAGAAGAAACTATTCAATCCTCTGTACGTTTGGGAACAAAAATGCGCTGCCTGTTTATATGTTAAGGAGACCATTAATTTGTAGACTGTAAAGCATACGATGAAGTTAACAGAACGAAACTGTTGTAAATTTATTTAATAAACGCGTTGAAATGTATCTGCCATTAACCCTAGAATGGTATAGTCATTGAGTAGTACTGTATTACTCTTGATACGTGAAAATGACCTAATAAGCGGAAAGAGTGTTTTGGACTCCATATTCGTTTCGAAATATAATTATTATTTATTTATTGTTTTACTTGTTTACGTATCCTTTTTGTTTCTTGTATTTATTTTGATGAAAATAAACTATATGAAATATAAAATCATAAAGACCTAACTACAAGAAAATATTTGTAATATAATTTCTTTTTCCTTTCTTTAGTTTTATTTTTTTGTTTCTAATTACTGCTTATAAAAATAAATTTACAGTAAACAAAAAATAAAAAATAAAAAACAAATCTAACTACAAGAAAATATTTCAGAATATAATTTATTCTTCCGTTTCTTTCCCTTAGTAGTCGAGTACATTGAGTTTCCCGATTCCTTTTTTGTTGGTTCTTTTTATTCTTTCTCCATTCTCTTGTTTTATAAAATAACTATTCTCAATCTGTTCTAAAATCATAACAACCTAACTATAAGAAAATATTTATGAATATAATTTCTATTTCGTTTCTTTAGTTTTATTTTTTTGTTTATAATTACTGTTTATAACAAAATAAACTTGCAGTGAACAAAAAAAAAAAAAACAAACAAATAAATTTAACTCTAAGAAAATATTTCTGAATATAATTTATTATTCCTTTTCTTTTATTTGGTAGTCGAGTACATGGTGAGTTTCCCGTTTCTTGGTTTCTTGCTTGTTTTATACAATAATTATTCTCAATCTGTCATACTGTATCTTCCATTAATTTTTAACCTTGAGCTGTAACTTCATCCAGGTATGTATTTTGGATCCTTGTCATTGTGGGGAACCTTCATATTCAATCTCTACATTGCCTTCAGCACCATATTCTCAACTTTCATTTATAATTTGCAGAGTAGTGTCAGGATCAACACGTAAGTTTTCATCCTGTGTTACTTTGTTAGATAAAACACACTTATAAGGAAATAAATAAACTGCACTGGCAGAAAAGTTTCTATTAATAGAATTGATACGTGAATCTGACGTACACTTCCAAATATATCTTATAATAACTAGGCTAAGCGTGTAAGTTGCAATCTGCTGTCACGACTGACTGCAGCTGAAAAATGGAGACATACGTAGCTAGAAGGAGGGACTCGCTTGGCGGGAAGAGTAGTGGGGAACAATTGAAGCTTTGGGCCGAACAACGGTCTATGTTACAATTTTTTTAAATCGAATTTTTAATGGAATAATGCTCTGTATATTCTTACACAGCTCTCACAAAAATTGTTTTCCAATATCTGTATCAGAGGCGCTTCTACACGAGTTACAAACATGAATTTCTTGGTTGAAACAACGGTCTATGTAACCAGTCACTTCTAGTGTATCCAGTTGTTTACATCGTGTTGGGAGTTACTGCACGGGAGTTTGTTCTCTTTACAAATACTGGTACTTGAACTCTGTGTATCAGGTTTCGGTTAATCTACAGTATTAGGCCTACGTAAAATGGACGACTGCAACACAGTGACCATTTCTACGGTAGATACTGACGGGCTAAATAAATCTAAAAAATATCCAGACAAATTAATATTAATAAGTGGGAAGATGTGTCACGAAAGTCGCTGAGAAATAGTGGTCTTGAGTATACAACGAAAACGAAGTCACAAGTCAGTGCGAACGATCCCCCAAGTAATGTAAGTTCCTGTCTATTATTTTTCAGTATTTTATTAGTTGTAGTTGCATAGTGTGAAGTCCCCAAACAATTTCTCAACTGTAATATTTAATTTTCTTCATTCATGTGTTACTGTTACAACTTTCATTATTTTAATGATGTCCCTACATATCAATGCTGCAGTTATTTTCTAAGAATAGTGTTACTATTTGATTAGTATTGTATGTTTATTCATAATATGATACTGGAGTGTAACTTCAATAAATTGCATGGTGTTATTTCATATTAAAACGAGTAGGCCGATATAGAATTTAAAAATAAATGTCATAATCGTTTTGTTCATAATTCAATCTTTTAACTGATTTTGTATATTTCATAATATTCTGATTGTGTAAAACTGTTTATGATCTGCATTCCCCAGTCGTATTTCTGTGGAGTTAAAAAAGTTACAAACTTCTATGATGTATAATATGACTTCCAATAACATACAATCTTATACTTCGCTTACAAGGGGACATTCTCTACCTATGAACTGCGATTTCAATCAAATTTCTCACAATTGCTAAGTTTGAGTCTGTAAATAATGTGGTAAGTCACTCAGCTAGCTTTTCCCTCATTAAAGAAATATAACGTGTTTAATTACACGTCTTATACGCCACTCTTACAAGCAACTAAACACTGCCACTGTACTGACCGCTCATCTGCCTAGCAACGCAGCTCTACTCGAGAACAGTAACGAAAAAATCACTACGATTTTAAGAAAAGTTATTTGTTATAAACACACACCAACCCCATATACAATAGTATAATTTTATAATCTACACATACCTGAATCAATATCCTCTGTGATAATGTGGCTCTGTTACCAAATGGTCAGGACAGAGAGTCCTTTTGCAGTACAAACATGTCACAACAGCTGGTTCTTCACAGCCACGTGCTTCACAAATACTATTTTCAGTACGCAGAATTGTTTGGAGAACATTTCTGAAATAGTTTATATCCTTTTCTGCCACATATTCAGATTTCTGCGAAGCATATACCAGCTTGTTTCGGAGTTCGGGTGAACAGAACTGATGATACACAACAGAATGCATTTTTATAATATTCTATCATGTAAATTTTCTGCCGATTCCTGAGTAATTAGTTTGGACCTGAAATAATCTTATACTCTACGAATCACAAGCTTATACTGTCTAAAATATACTTCTAATGGCTGTATAAACCGCGTTGTTTTGGGCGCAATAATTTCCATACTTATAGGAATCTAAAAGTAGTAAAGTATCATTGTGCGAGATCGTGCGTATTTGCTTGGTTTCCGCACAAAACCAATCCGCGGAAAGTTTAAAATTCCACATTCAGTATTCCCAACCTAACACATAAAAATTTCCTTCTTCTTACCGCTTAAGTGACATATTGATTTTACTGCTTTAAGCTTTTAACATATTATTTTTAGAGACGTTCAATATAGTAATAATTATAAATTGGAAACTTACCACTGCAATTTCACCTAAATTGCAATGTTCATTATTGTTTTTAAATATTTGCAAAAATTAAGCAAAAACTCTACAATTCCACTAAAGTTACTGCATTCGTGATGCAAGTAACATTAAGGAAGCTGTGAAAAAATCAACAAGATTCCAGACTCATCATAGACTGGGGGAAAAAAGACAGACGTATATCACGGCCTGCTGGAGTATAGTAAACACAAAAAATATTTTAAAGCAACAATGTTGAAGATAGATATTTTTGTTTTGCAAATTTGCCGTCATTGAACAGAAACAAAGATGGAGATTTCATTGCAACTAATTAGAAATTCCTCTTTCAGGTATGTAATAAACGATCTTCGCACAAAATGATGTACGATACACGAGCGGTATGTTTTCTTTCAATTCTCGGAAATTAAAAAAGCACAACTACGTTTCGCTTTTTCAAACTTTTCCTCGAACATGAAAACTTCAACATACCGCTCTTGTAACGCATATTACTATTCTGTTCATCAGAAATAAAAACTTTCTTGAGCCAAGTTTTTACTTGGAGGTTAGAGAGTTGGTGAAAGTTTCTTATGTCCCAGCCACTATAGGAACTTGATATAATAGTTGATAATATTATATGCTTGTTAGTTCCATTTGTGGTCAGTGTTTCCACGTGATCATTAATTTTTCGATATGTATTATCTCATCGGTTAAAGTGGTTGTCTGTACCTTAACTGGAGATGACATTTTCATACCCACTTGTTGATTGAGGTGTACCTGTGTCATCGGGATTCACAAGTTCATCACTGTTTTCACTGTCAGATGCACTATCTACATTTAATGAATTATACATCACTACTGCACATCTACATACTAGTTTCAAAAAGTTACCGGAATTTGCTAGTATCATAGAAACAACGTACCTTAAACACTATTCTACAGCATTCCCTTCAAAATAGTTGCCTTCCGCAAAAACACACTTTTGCCAACGCGTGTAGAGTTCCTGGAAGCCATTTTGTGAAACCCGTCTTAGTGCTCTCGTCGCGTTTGCGATAACCTCTTCAGCATTGAATCTCCGTCCTTTCAGATGACTTTTCAGACGGGGAAACAGAAAGTAGGCCTAATCAGGTGGTGAGAGATCAGGAGAGTATGGTGGGTGATCCAAAGCAGTTATGTTGTGCCTGGCAAGAAAATTCTTTACAATAATTGCGCGAGGAGCAGGTGCATTGTCATGCATAAGGAACCAGTTGTTTTCTACCAACTTTTCTGGACGTTTCCTTCTCACTGCGTCCCGGAGGCGACGGAGGATTTCTACGTACAATTCTTTCGTTACAGTACGACCTTCTGGAATAAACTCATGGTGGATGAGACCCTGAGAGTCGAAGAAAACTTCCAACATAACTTTGTCTTTGGAGGTGTCCCTAGGAAAGTTTTGCTTCCGAGGAGATGTTTTCCATTTCCACTCAGATGACTGTCGTTTACGGACTGGGTCGTACAAGTAGCACCAAGTTTCATCACCAGCAATATTTCTGTTTAAGAAATCACCATCTTCATCAGCCATACTGATCATGTCCCCAGCAAGAGTCATTCTTGTTTCTTTCTGTTCTGCCGACAACATTTTCGGAACTAACTTCTGAGACACGTAATGCATGTTGAGATGCTTGTGAAGAACATTGTGTACACTTCCGATTGATATTCCGACCTCTGCTGCTATCTCTTTTATGGTTTTACGTCGGTCGTCTCTCACAACATTACGCACACGGTGAGCGATTGCTTCATTTGTTGCAGTTGTTGGTCGGCCGCTGCGTACGTCATCTTTCATGCTATCGCGGCCACCAGAAAAGCGTTTATGCCAGGCATACACTTGAGTTTTTTTCATTGCTGCTTCGCCATATGCTTCTTCCAACAATCTTAATGTCTCTGCAGGAGTTTTGTGTAACAAAACACAGAACTTGATGTTTGTACGTTGCTCTGTGGACATAATCACAAAATGCGACGAACAAACAAAACACTACGATAAACAATTGCCTACAGCTCAAAACCAACAATCTACATTATCAACAAACTTTAAGGAAATGACATCATGAATGTTACCAACAAAAAAAAATGTATAATATCCCTTGTTATATATTAATACGAAAAATGGTAGTAAAATTCCGGGAACTTTTTGAACCCAGTAGTATATTCATATTTTTCCTGAATCAGGTCAAGTAGTTCATAAACGAAAGACTGATTATCAGTACCATCTTCCTGCAGTTCACTGTATTTTGAATCTACTTCATTCTTTAGAATGTATATGACATTAACTGGCTTAATAAATCTCATTTTTAGAAACTAAAATAGTGAAAATACTCTCAAAATCCCGAATTAGGACTGCGCACAAATTCTTCTTAAATAATTCTTTTAAACGCTTCCAAACTAAATTGAATATCTTATCACTTTTGTTATTCTTCAAAACTTATATACTATACAATCACTACTTTTCATAACACCCCTTCCACATGATTCAACAGAAGACACCAACATAAAACTGGAACCCTCTTTTCAAATACACAGCGTTACAGACACGATTTGAAGGTCACATACCGGTTCGTACAGTACGAACGAATTCATAGCATGCTGCTGCGTTGAGTGTAAAAGCGGCGTATAAGACGTGTATTTAAACAGGTTATATTTCCTTAATGAGGGGAAACTAGGTGGGTGACTATTACCAGATTATTTACAGACTCAAACTTAGCAATTGTGAGAATTTTTATTGAAATCGCACTTCATAGGTAGAGAATGTTCCTTTGTTAGTGTACAAAACATATTGATGGAATAACGGTCTATGTTGCCGTCCGATAGTAAGTTTGTGAACGGAATTACGATGTAACATTTTTGTTCCTCCTGCACAGTTAGCAGATTGTAACATAGACCGTTATTCGCCACAACGCTTCAATTGTTTACCCACTATACTTCAAAATTACGTACGATAGAGCTCTAGGGTTAAATTTCAATCAAAATTCAAACGAATAAGTATTGTGAAACTGCTATATCTCCCTCGATTAACTACAGAGTATTTGATCTTTAAACGAATGGTATACTTGAAGAATAGAAAATCCTACAACCGTAAAATATTTTATGAGGAATGAATATTGCTCTTTCAATAGTATTCTCTTCACAAATAAAATCGGCATATTCACAAGACGATTTGCAAATTAATGTAACAAAACTGAATGTAGTATTGGAGAAGTATGATTTGACAATTTCTTCAACTAAATCCAAAGTTTTGGCCAATGGAGAAAAAAAAAACCAGAAGAGAAGGACTAGATATAGACGGCAAAATTATGGAGCAAATGAGCGATTATAAATAATGAGACTGCACTTAATGTAACCATAAAAAGGAGTTTATATTTCGAAGAAATCATGCACAAATTAACATAACAAAGTGAATGAAATAATTAAAAAATATATCAGAAGTAGTCCAAATTAAATTACACAATATTCTGTCAAAAGCAATGCTCCTTTATGAGAGCAAAACCTGGATGTGCTGTAAGCATGATCAAGGATAAAGGCTGTTCATATGCGGTTTTCTGCTTTCAATAGTAGATTTGAAAGGCATGTTGGTCCGACAAGTTAAAAAATTTAAAGAAATAAATATCAAAAGTCCTTCAATAACTGTCTATTCAAAATACAAAATATTACATAGGTTACATGAACGTGTCTTAGCGCTTTCGCTATTATAATAGCATCTTCAGGTCAGACTTGCGTGATATTAAGCTTTTCATATAAAGACATAGATATAGATATAGATATATATGACAGTTAAACCTTCATAAGGTCTCAAAAATTAATACATTAAAGTATTTGGAGTTAAAGCCTGCAGAAACATGTGTGCAGCTTATAGATCAAAATTTGTTTAAAAATTGAAGTCTGCAAAACATACATATGCAGCTTAAAATTGGGACACAGACAGTTAAAAGAATAACAAATTAAAATATTGTTTTGCATCAGTCATCACGACGTGGCAGCACATTGTAAAATCTGCAAAAATCAATAATAATAAATTTTAGTGAAAGGACCTGTATAGAACCAGAAGGAAAAATGAAGTGACGATAAACCACTTACGAGATCTTTGGTGTTGGCGTAGTAAAAGAAGTAATGTTGCCTGGTCGGTAGCGTAGTAGTGACTGGTGCAATAACACAGTATGAAAAAACACGTCATGACGTAAGTGGAGGGGGGTACGTGCCGCAGTGAGAAGAGTTTCCATTGGCTAATTTAAATAAGGGGTTACCGGAACTAGGTAATTGTTCATTAATTAATGAAACAGTATTATTAAGCGATTTAGCTATGTAAAATTCTTCAGCAACTAAATTAAAGGTTCCATTACTGAAGGGTTTTAAAATCTGTAAAGCGTCGGACATTTTTTCAAGTTCATGGTTGTTCTCAATGAAATGGGTTGCAAATTCGGATTTATTACGATTGTGACGGAAATCTGCTTTATGTTCAGAATATCTGGTCCTAAAATTCCTTTTAGTTTGGCCAATATACTTTTTTGGGCAATTCTTACAATGCAGCATGTACACTCCACCACCGGCATATTTATCAAAGTTACAAATATTGTTTGAAATAACATTATTAAGTTTATTACCTGTTCTAAAAGAGACCTTTACATTTTCTTTTTTGAAAAAGAATATGCAACTTGTATGATACATTATTATAAAAAGACATTGTGTTCCAGTATTTAGATTTTTTAGTATCAGTCAGGGGCGTGAGCGTAATATCTGAACTCTTGTTTAAAAGAGATTTTCACAAAGAACCGTTAATCTTTCCAATGTAGCTTTCTCTACAGATGAATTGGACATTCTTAACAAAGGTTACAAGTTTAATTACCCTTCACACAATTTGGACAATACTATTGATAATTTGGTTATAGAGACTGAACATGTTATTCAAAATTGTGAACACAACTGTAAAGATTATCTGAGATACCATACTTCTAAGATTATTCAGAATTACCAAAATGATCCCAACACAAAACGACAGTTTAAAGAAGCCAAATTAACCCACCAGAAAGTTACTGCACTTGGTAAAAAACTCAAACATAATAATTTGATCCACACTAAAGCTCACAAGGGCAATGCAGTTGTGATCATGGAAAAACCTGATTACGTTAATAAAACATATGAATTCATCGCTAAAAATAATATCGAATAAATTAATTCTAACCCCAATGATAAACTTCAGAAATCTATAAAATCAACCATAAAATCTGCTCCGGATATCATAAATGAGAAAGATACACACAAATATATTGCTAACAATCCAAGTTTACCAACCCTTAAAGCTTTACAAAAAACTCATAAAAAGGATTTATCTATGCGTCCGGTTGTAAATAGCGTAAATTCACCAAACCACAAAATTAATAAATTTTTGTTGAAATATTTGAAACAAATACTTAAGATGGATAATAATAATAATAATAATAATAATAATAATTATTATTATTATTATTATTATTTATTTAACCTGGCAGAGTTAAGGCCATACGGCCTTCTCTAACACTCAACCAGGAGTAAAGACTGCGTTACAAAAACACTACAAATTTACAAATTACACTACAATTTTACACACAAAACTAAATAAGATAATAATAATAATAATAAAATATAAACAACAAATAAGAAGAAATCAGACATAGTATATAACATACAGAAAGTAAGAAAAAAGCATAATAATATGTGAACAGCAGGTCAAAATAAATGAGGCATACAAAAAAAAGACAATTATTCATAATAATAATAATAATAATAATAATAATAATAATAATAATAATAAGAATAAGAATAGTAATAATGATGATAATAGATATTCTTTGAATAATTCCCAACAACTTATTGAAAGATTACAACGCTTAAGTATTAAAAAATCCACAAAACTTGTCTCTTTGGACATCGAAAATTTATATACCAATATTCCACTTGATGAAACTTTAAAGATAATTTCAGAGAAATTGCACAAACTTAACACCGATGAAAAAATCATCAATCAATTAATGCAGTTGCTTTCTGTTTGCACAAAACAAAATTATTTCCGTTTCGACAATAAATATTTCTTACAAACTCGAGGTGTAGCAATGGGTGACTCTCTTTCCGGTTTTTTAGCCGACGTATTTCTACAGAGCTTGGAAGACAAACATATCGAAAAACTTGCTGCTAAACATAACATCATTTCTTACAACAGATATGTTGACGACACCTTGTTAGTTTTTGAGAGTCATGCTGACACCCATGAAGGTATCTTGCATTCTTTTAATAGTTTACGGCCTAACTTAAAATTTACCATAGAACTTGAATGTAACAAATCTATAAATTTCTTAGACTTAAAAGTCATCAGAAAACATAAAAGTTTCGATTACGATATCTTTAGAAAACCTACAAACAATACCCATACTATTCACTGCCAATCCAGCCATCCCCAGTCTCATAAGCATAGTACTTTTCTTAATTGAATGATTGTTGAATGTCCCCCTTTCCAAGAAAAACTATTTAAAAGAATACAACTATATAGTGGGACTTGCAATAGAAAATGGATTCAATAAAAAATTGATAGATAGACTTCTTCCTAAAAGAAAATCACTTTTAAACAAGATTTCAGATATTACGCTCACGCCCTTGACTGATACTAAAAAATCTAAATACTGGAACACAATGTCTTTTTATAATAATTTATCATACAAGTTGCATATTTTTTTCAAAAAAGAAAATGTAAAGGTCTCCTTTAGAACAGGTAATAAACTTAATAATGTTATTTCAAACAATATTTGTAACTTTGATAAATATGCCGGTGGTGGAGTGTACATGCTGCATTGTAAGAACTGCCCAAAAAAGTATATTGGCCAAACTAAAAGGAATTTTAGGACCAGATATTCTGAACATAAAGCAGATTTCGTCACAATCGTAATAAATCCGAATTTGCAACCCATTTCATTGAGAACAACCATGAACTTCAAAAAATGTCCGACGCTTTACAGATTTTAAAACCCATCAGTAATGGAACCTTTAATTTAGTTGCTGAAGAATTTTACATAGCTAAATCGCTTAATAATACTGTTTCATTAATTAATGAACAATTACCTAGTTCCGGTAACCCCTTATTTAAATTAGCCAATGGAAACTCTTCTCACTGCGGCACGTACCCCCCTCCACTTACGTCATGACGTGTTTTTTCATACTGTGTTATTGCACCAGTCACTACTACGCTACCGACCAGGCAACATTACTTCTTTTACTACGCCAACACCAAAGATCTCGTAAGTGGTTTATCGTCACTTCATTTTTCCTTCTGGTTCTATACAGGTCCTTTCACTAAAATTTATTATTATTGATTTTTGCAGATTTTACAATGTGCTGCCACGTCGTGATGACTGATGCAAAACAATATTTTAATTTGTCATTCTTTTAACTGTCTGTGTCCCAATTTTAAGCTGCATATGTATGTTTTGCAGACTTCAATTTTTAAACAAATTTTGATCTATAAGCTGCACACATGTTTCTGCAGGCTTTAACTCCAAATACTTTAATGTATTAATTTTTGAGACCTTATGAAGGTTTAACTGTCATATATATATATATATATATATATATATATATATATATATTAGACTGTTCATAAGTCAAATTTTACTTGTTTTTCTTATCATTGTATTTTTATATCCTCACGTCATGTACCTTAACACATTTTGATGTTACTTGTCCATCTATGTCTTTATATGGAAAGCTTAATATCACGCAAGTCTGACCTGAAGATGCTATTATAATAGCGAAAGCGCTAAGACACGTTCATGTAACCTATGTAATATCTTGTATTTTGAATAGACAGTTATTGAAGGACTTTTGATATTTATTTCTTCAATAGTAGAAGTTACATAACCCTCCTACTACCAAGGTTTTTTGCAACTTACTACTACCAATATCATGGTAGAAATCTTTGTTGGGCATTTTGAATATTAACAACACATATATTATTGACTATGGATCTATACAAAATGTAACAATATAAAATAATCTGTCCACACCTGTGGAGTAACGGTCAGCGCGTCTGACCGCGAAACCAGGTGGCCCAGGTTCGAATCCCGGTCGGGGCAAGTTACCTGGTTGAGGTTTTTCCGGGGTTTTCCCTCAACCCAATACGAGCAAATGCTGGGTAACTTTCGGTGGTGGACCCCGGACTCATTTCATCGGCATTATCACCTTCATATCATTCAGACGCTAAATAACCTAGATGTTGATACAGCGTCGTAAAATAACCCAATAAAATAAAAAATAAAAAATAAAATAATTTTTCGGCCTGGGCAGAGAAGTCTGTATAGCGCTGGCGTTCTGTGGTCGAGGTTACGGGTTCGATCCCAGCCCAGGTCGATGGCATTTAATTGTGCTTAAATGCGTCAAGCACATGTCAGTAGATTTACTGGCATGTGAAAGAACTACTGCGGAAAAAAATTACTGCACACTGGCGACGCAGATATAACCTCAGTAGTTGCGAGCGTCGTTAAATAAACTATAACTTTTAAAAATACATTTCCACATTTTAAAATACAGGTTGATTCAAAAGTTCCGTTCCATTTTGTTAAAAATATGTACCAAGATTAAATAATTTCTTATCTTATTGGTGATACTATGACAAACGATATCAGTAAAATTAAACTTGCCTATCTTCCATTTCAAGGGAAACTTCACAACGTTATATAATTTTGACAGTGTGAAAAACACTTTATCAAATTATTAGCACGGAAATGATAAGGATGTCAAATTTAAAGAGTACGCAAATTGTGAAGCAAGCAAAAATATTGTATTCTATAGTATGTATATTAATAATATATTAAAATTTTGTATGTCAGTTTTGAATCTGTGAGATCTCTTGTAGGTGAAAAATAGTATGTTAATCAGCCCGGTAGGCCTACGTGTGCAGTGACTCCTTTCTGTGATTTCGAAAATATGTGTGCGCCATCAATAATTTCTGAGACCGTACATTCATGCGTTTTGTAACAATAACCTCCTTTATAGCTTTACGAAGAATATTAATGTTTAGCTTGAATTTAATTTCCTTCAACTGCTAATATAACCTTACAATATCATAATTGTGGTGTTTAGTTCCCTTTATACGTTAATTGCAAAGCTTAAACAGACGCAGTTCACTTATTTTGTAAAATCCTAAATGAATAGCTAGGCATATAAGTTACCATAACAGTCGGAAGAAAAACTGGTTTCGATATTCATGTATTATTAGTTAATTTAATGTGGCACGCGAGAGAGATTCCTACCTTTTCAATTCTTTGAATCACATTATTAAGTGAGGAGGAAATTTTTTTTTCATCTGTAACAATATAGGGCTCTAAAGCTCATTAACATGTACTTCAAGGTACGCAATTAAAATTAAAAATCATTTTATGCATAATAATTTCTCTTAGAAAAACGTTCATCAGACAATACCAACTCGTCTGTCTCATTTGTCAGCTTATTGTACACAATACAAAAGAAAACATTATAACAAAGAAAATCTTCTACCGATTACTGAAGTTGAGAGCTATTGTGTTTTTGATTTAGAATAATGACCGATTCATTTCAATAAAATATAATATTATTATTTCCCATATAATATATTTAATATGATGAAAGTCAAGTTTTCACAACGCAGAACTGCACGCATTGTATTCTTCACCTGACATAATTAGAAATATTAAATTCAGACGTTTGAGATGAGCTGCGCATGTAGCACGTGTGGGCGAATCCAGAAATGCATAAAGAGTGTTAGTTGAGGAACCAGAGGGAGAAAGACCTTTGGGAAGACCGAGACGTAGATGGGAGGATAATATAAAAATGGATTTGAGAGAGGTGGGATATGATGGTAGAGACTGGATTAATCTTGCTCAGGAAGGGACCGATGACGGGCTTATGTGAGGGCGGCAATGAACTTCCGGGTTCCTTAAAGGTCAATTTAAGTATTATTATTATTATTATTATTATTATTATTATTATTATTATTATTATTATCATTATTATTATTATTATTTTGTGTGTATGTGTGTGACTTTCGTATCTTCTAAGTCTACATCATCAAGTGAGCAAGCACTACGATGGGAATTTTATGCAACTTATTTTACCATCCTCGTAACCGACAGAACAGAACTCAAAATATTATATTTCAGCTTTTCTCTGTCATAGTTCAAGTTTCGATTTCATTTAGCGCACAGGATGCTTTAGTAATTATATAATGCGTATTTGAATATACATACTGAATTATTAGAATGACAGTGAATGGCGAAATAATTCGGTAGTGTAGCGTAGAGAGCATGTTCCAGAAAGAAACTGGATAGGGTACTCTAGTCGTTAAAAAAAATAAAATAAAATCTGTAAACATATAGCATTCCTACAGATAAAAATTGAGACATACGTCCAATCCTGTTTGGACAGAGGAAATATTTAACGGCATATGATATCGGTTACAAAATGAACTTCACAGAGTTTCTCACTTATTTTTCGACTATTGACACATGTTTGAGAACAGAGGGTGAACACTTCAGTCGTCTTTTGTAATGATGAGTAACATTTAATTTATTTCCAATAAATAATTGAAGTACTACTGTAGAGTAATCGAAACAATAACTATCTTCCCAACGGTTCGGCGCTTTGACGACAAACACTACCGGATTAACCTGACTGGTTGACATATATTATTCATTATTCAATTCTTTACTTCATTCTCTACTTCATCCATCACTTCATTCTTTAGTTCATTCATCACTTCATTCTTCACTTCAATCATTTACTTCCTTCTTTACTTCATCACTTCATTCTTTACTGCAGTCATTACTTCATTCTTTTCTTCAGTCATTACTTCATTCTTTACTTCATTTCTTCATTCTTTACTTCATCCATTACTTCATTCTTTACTTCATCCTTTACTTCATTACATCATTCATTACTTCATTCATCACTTCATTCTTTACTTCATCCATTACATCATTCATCACTTCATTCTTTATTTCAGTCATTACTTCATTCTTTACTTCAGTCATTACTTCATTCTTCACTTCATCCATCACTTCACTCTTTACTTCATTACTTCATTCTTTACTTCATTCATCACTTCATTCTTTACTTCATCCATTACATCATTCATCACTTCATTCTTTATTTCAGTCATTACTTCATTCTTTACTTCAGTCATTACTTCATTCTTCACTTCATCCATCACTTCACTCTTTACTTCATTACATCATTCATTACTTCATTCATCACTTCATTCTTTACTTCATTACATCATTCATCACTTCATTCTTTATTTGTCATTACTTCATTCTTTACTTCAGTCATTACTTCATTCTTCACTTCATCCATCACTTCACTCTTTACTTCATTACTTCATTCTTTACTTCATTCATTACTTCATGCTTTACTTCAGTCATTACTTCATTCTTTACTTCAATCATCACTTCATTCTTTACGTTATTCATTAGTTCATCACGTCATTCTTTACTTCAGTCATTACTTCATTCTTTACTTCATTCATTACTTCATTCATCACTTCATTCTTTACTTCATCCATTACATCATTCTGAACTTCATTCATCATTTCATTTTTTATTTCAGTCATTACTTCATTCTTTACTTCATCCATCACTTCATTCTTTACTTCATTACTTCATTCTTTACTTCATTACTTCATTCTTTACTTCATTCATAACTTCATTCTTTTCTTCGTTCATTACTTCAATTTTTACTTCATTCATTACTTCATCTTTTACTTAATTTTTACTTCATCCATTACTTCATTCAACACTTCATTCTTTACTTCAGTCATTACTTCATTCTTTACTACATTCACCACTTCATTCTTTACTTCATCCGTTACTTCATTATTTACTTCATTACATCATTAATTACTTCATTCTCTTCTTCAGTCATTGCTTCATTCATCACTTCATTCTTTATTTCAGACATTACTTCATTCTTTACTTTATCCATTACTTCATTCATCACTTCATTCTTTACTTCAGTCATCACTTCATTCTTTACTTCATTCATCACTTCATTCTTTACTTCATCCATTACATCATTCTTTACTTCATTCATCACTTCATTCTTTATTTCAGTCATTACTTCATTCTTTACTTCAGTCATTATTTCATTCTTTACTTTATCCATCACTTCATTCTTTACTTCATTACTTCATTCTTTACTTCATCACTTCATTCTTTACTTCAGTCATTACTTCATGCTTTACTTCAGTCATTACTTCATTCTTTACTTCAATCATCACTTCATTGTTTACGTCATTCATTAGCTCATTCATCACATCATTCTTTACTTCAGTCATTACTTTATTCTTTACGTCATTCATTACGTCATTCTTTACTTCACTTCATCCATTCTTTACTTCAGTCATTACTTCATTCATCACTTCATTCTTTACATCTTTCATTTATTCATGCAGCACGTCATTCTTTACTCCAGTCATTACTTCATTCTTTACTTCATTCATTACTACGTTCATCATGTTATTCTCTACTTCACTTCATGCATTACTTCATTCTTGACTTCATTCCTTTCTTCATTCATTACTGCACTCAGCCATTAATTAATTAATTTATTTATTTATTTATGTGCATTGCCCTATGCTCATCTAGTGTTGCTCTATTGTTAAACGGGCAAATACCCGGTGTCAGTGGTAACTAATTACACTCAATAATTACAATTTGTAATGAAATACAATTAATAATAATAATAATAATAATAATAATAATAATAACAACAAGGAGCATCCTATATTAAATCAAGCACAATCACTTAAAATAGCAATTAATTAAAGCAAATCTAATCTGTATCTTAACCCTAAGTTCGAAACATGTATGTTCATGCATGCACAAGCACCTTTCATCACTACACTCATTTCACTCTCAACTCACTCACTGCACTGAAACCACGACACATTTCACTGACACTATCTGATTTCACTAACATTTCAAAAACATTTCACTATTCAAATACTTTGTACTACCACTATAAACTATAAAACTTCACTGACACAACATACTTCTTCAATGATACAACACTTGCAATAACAAAAGCACAATTACTACCTTATTATTCCGTAGAATCTCACTTACTATTTTAACCTCAAAATCGCTAGCCTAGACCCTATTACAAGCTATTTTAGCACGTTCACTATAACTCATACCATTTCACTGTAAATCTAACTCATTTCTCTGCTACTATTACTCTCAGAATTCGCTTTGAAGCTCACAGCACTATCACTACAACACACTGCACACTGGAGATTCACTATGTTTCTCTGCTTACTCACTATACTTGTAAAACAACAAAATAGTGTGCATAGTATACTACCGTCTATTAGTAAAGTCCTTAAGCCTATTTTTTAAATATATTTTTGGTTATTGGTAAAGCCTTTAGTAAGTCTGCAGGTAGAGCATTCCAGTCCCTGATAGTACGATTGAGAAAAGATAATTTTGCAGTATAATTTATGCCCCGACCGGAATCGGAACCCTTGTCAGCTAGCTGCGTAGCCAGACGCACTAACCGCTACTCCACAGGTGTGGACCTGTATTCAGAAAAAAATATACCGTACTGAAGCAGAAGGAAGACTTTGAAAAAGGTAAAATTCGCTTGTATTCATTTCAAGTTGTTTATAAACATATTTATCCGCTAAAGAGGCTTTAGAAACTGAAGTTACTACCTTAGAAACGGTGACCATTTTCGCGGTAACTACGCGAGGTGTATAACAGAAAATATTGCTGAGCTTGCGGTGTGAGGGGAGAGTAATAGTACATTATGCAACGAGCCCATAATGATAGTAATTAAGAAGCGAGTATGGATGTTTATGAAAGAGCGCAAGCGAGTTTCATAATTTTCATACGAGCTTCTTAATTACCATTATAAGCAAGTTTCATACGACTTTTTATGCTCGACCATATTTCTAACTTGAAATTATTCAGATGTATACATTTTATTTGTATCTGACAAGATCGGAAGTGACCTTGTTCTAGGTCGTGAATTGTGAGATGTGCGCAGACGCGAAAGTATTGATTTTTTCTTAGGAACAATAATGTCATTGACCTTAGTGTAATCCCGTTAAACTTGGTATAACCTTGATTATAGAATTCGACATTGAAAAACGAGATGAAAAATTGAAATTATTTGAATATTGTTTACAATTAACGCTAATTATTATAGTAACAGAACATAACCTTCTGCGACAGTATTGGATTTCCAGCTTCCGTGACTTTTCGCTAATTCTCTTTCGATTGCATATCCGAGAATAATCGATACTTGCGGTTTTATAACGGTACAAAGCTGACTTGTCATTGGCTGAACATCTGTAAGCTGAGTTGTCATTGGCTGAAAACATCTGTACTTTAATGAGTAGGTGTACTTTAATGACATGCATTAAAGGACTGCTACCAGGTGTATAATTACTACATTTCGGCATGGTCGAGCATAAAAAAGTGAAGACGTTGTATTTTTATATTTATGTATCTGTTCTGGAGATATAACTGTGCTTGCAGTTTAAGGTTGGGTTCCGACATGATCTTTTTAATACTGTAGCTTCCTTTTGTTCTCCCAGTTTTCGTTTGCGGGAGCACAGTGCCTCCTTATATTATGTACAATTATAAATTGCAATACAAATGAGGTGTCCTGGTAGCATATAATGCGTTATAACGGTTGCAATAAAAAGAAAAATCGCACCATCTTCTCGCACTGTCTTCATTAGCCCAGGAAGTCGTTTCGAACATGTTTCTGAGGCGAGATGAGTCCCATTCCTCTCATTCGCGCCGCTATGCCAACTATATTTTATAAGCGAAGCGCATGGGAAACTACCAATTAGGCTGTTAACGTCACACGCACCCTCATACTCAAAATCCAATCTTCCCTCTGCTACCAAAACGAAACAAAAAGTGGGAGAAATGTATTGTTCCCTGGAGGCCAGCAGACTGGCGGGGGGGGGGCAGGTGCGCGGGTGGCAGTCTGCCCGCTTGCCCGCTCTTCATGAATTCCGCGGCCGAGCAGTTCCGTGCCCGCAAACACTGCTGGCCCTCATTAATAATGCAACCATGGTTTCACCATTCCGACCACTAATTTCGGTATTCATTACGATGACTAAATATACTGAATAAATCGGGATTATATACATATGTTCTCTAGTTAAAATGGATTAAATAAAGTAAACGACCCTTTCCATAGATGAGCTTCACGTGCGGATCCAAGCACTACAGCCTGTGATGTACAGGGCGTTTTTAAAATGCGTGAACCGAGTTCACAACGAATAGTTACGCCAAACTAACCAAAGAGTATTGTTTGTTGTTGTTTTGTCAAGTGTCCGAAAACAGGTCTGAACCTCACAAGTGATACCAAGATGACACCATTCATAAGACAACTAGGGAAGGTAATAATGAGGTAGGGTGGCTGAATATCTACAGTCAGATTTCAGATTTTTTAAATTTTAAATACATTTTATTACAATTATTACAATTAAGAAAAAACAAAAATACATATTAAATGTAATAGAAACAAAAATGCATTAAAAAGACTAATACTGTATATACATAAAACAAGAATGAACATATCAAATATTTAAATAAAACATAAATATAATTTAAAGAATTTACTATCGCATGAGCAAACGTTCGTGGTCGGGAGTTCAAAACCGCACTGTAGATAGGCAGAAAGAAGAAGAAAAATATAAGCAATAAAATAGCACAGATTACAAAAACAAGATACCATATGATAGATAACTAGACTTCGTGGAATTGCCACGAGAATCGTAAGGTTTACTATGCACGCAGTATAGATTGTACGAGAAGGGAGCGTGCAACGGATGGAGTATGCCTCTGATGTAAATACTGAGCAGTATACTGCGGTTACAATAAGACCTGTATCCTTCATTCAAGAAATATATTGAATGATCATTGAAGTAGGAAATGTCTAAACATATAAATACACAATTATTTTGTAGTGAGCTACATTAACTCTTAAAATTTAATGTAATATACTCACATCATCCTCGAATATGTGCAGTGCAGTGAAGAGTTACGTACTACATTTTGAGCGACTGCAAAGTGAACCTCCTCCGATGGTCACTCAAACAGTTTTTATTTTGGGAATATGTACGTTCAACATCACACGATGTAACAGGTGCATATTTGAAGAACGGGAAGTGACTACTTTTTAGTACACCAACTTCAGACGTCTTGCCGTGACCTGATAGTACATCATTTATAACACGAAGTTGTGAATAGGCAGAATTTTTAGCAATAATGTTTCTCAACTTACATTTCACTTTTTCTGAAATTAGTGAATTGTTATTTTAGATAACGGTTTGTGATACTTTATCCACTATATTAAGGGAAGGGCGTCTGATAGTTGTAGTTTAGACGATTCTAACAGGGTGATGCTTTTGGACACGATTTTAAAATTAGAATCAATGAACAGAATATCTTCCAATAGCTGTTCAGAAGGCAATCATTTTACAGCTGCAACAGCGGAACTGCCTGTGCTATCCAATGCATAAATTACCTCCATCATTTTGCTGTAATATTCTGCACAATAATTAACAACATTCAACCACGTTTTCCAACGGGTCAAGACTGGCTGCGGGGGTAAGTGTATTCCAGGGGCAATTGTTTGGAACAGCAACACACTCATTGTAATATGTTTAATTGAATTCTTGTCTGCACTGAACAAATGTTAAGCTTTGACTATTCTAACCACAGTAATGCAAAAACAAGTGCTTGCATAGGTATACATTAGCTGTAGCTGCTTTATCTATTTGGACCAGTCACAACTCTTAACATGAACTGCTTATACTTCGAGACCGGGCGATCGCTCACCTTCTCTATACTACTGTACATCGGCAACCTGATTGCATGCTGCGTGTGGCAATTCAACGAAGTCTAATGATAACCCTATGTTATGTTCCCTTAATAATTTCTTTAATTTTCAGTTTAAATTTAATCATAATTATGTTAGCTAAAACGAAGTACTGAGAAATTAATTTATTGTACAGTTTTAAGCCATAGTTGAAGCCATGTTTCAAACTAGCAGCCGTAGAACTTTCGGATTCTGTGAAATGAAATAATACGTACAAACAATTATTGTTCTTTTGACATATCGTCAAGAGAATTGTACTGCCTGATAATAGATGTACATATCAGCCAAAACCTCACTCAGAAGTTGCAAAGAGTATTATAGTTTAAGTATTGTTACATTCTTCCGTTAATACTCAGCTGAAGTGGCGACCAACATCGCCATTAACTAGACTACTGTGTCACAACAAAATAAGGGACAAATATATCATAAATTTTAAAACGTTTAGTGTCAGAAAGATAGAACTCCGTTGCATTACGCCCTGACAGTATGAAAACGACTAGCTGGATGACTGGGTCTCGAGAATGTGTATAAGACGTCTCGGTCCTAGTGCGTGGCCCGCAAGATCCCCCGATCTAGGACCACTTCAATTTTTTCAAGTACACTTACGTAACCAAGTGCATAATCATACTATTCAAAATTACGCTCATCTGTGCCAAGTTTTTCTTTAAGAATTTCAATTCGATTCCCTTAGAATTCTGCAGGAAGGCATGCAAAAACGTCAAATTGAGACTTCAATCTTCCATCGTTTTGAATTTTTTATACTCAGGTGAAGTGTAGAAAATGGATGAAACATGTTTTCAAATATTTAGCAGGTTTAGTGGCGGGAATAAAAAAAATAAAATCCTGTTAAATTCTTATTTCTTATCAGATATTTGCCCCTTATTTCGTAGCTACCCGTTAGGAGATACAATAGTAGAAAAGTTGGGTTCTTAGGTGCAATCCGTCCAATAATATTGTAGTCATAAATAATAAACTTAATATAATTTTAGTTGTATTAATTCCACAAGAGTTCGATAATGCGCAATGTTGAAAATAGAGGTGATTCTTTTTGTTTGTTTTCTTTTATTTAACGACGCTCGCAACTGCAGAGGTTATATCAGCGTCGCCGGATGTGCCGGAATTTTGTCCCACAGGAGTTCTTTTACATGCCAGTAAATCTACTGACATGAGCCTGTCGCATTTAAGTACACTTAAATGCCATCGACCTGGCCCGGGATCGAACCCGCAACCTTGGGCATAGAAGGCCAGCGCTATACCAACTTGCCGGCCAGGTCGACGATTCTTCCTAGGTAGAAAGAAATAGATTGCAGCCAACAAATCAGCCCTATTCTCAAAGGAACTACCATTGAATGGATTTTTTTATTTTTTATTGGGTTATTTTACGACGCTGTATCAACATCTACAGTAGGTTATTTAGCGTCTGAATGATATGAAGGTGATAATGCCGGTGAAATGAATCCGGGGTCCAACACCGAAAGTTACCCAGCATTTGCTCGTATTGGGTTGAGGGAAAACCCCGGAAAAAACCTCAACCAGGTAACTTGCCCCAACCAGAATTCGAACCCGGGCCACCTGGTTTCGCGGCCAGACGCGCTGACCGTTACTCCACAGGTGTGGACCCCATTGAATGGAAGAAAACAGAGAACGGACATAGAAAAATTTTCTTTTCGGGTGGTTACTAACAGGGACTGGAATGCTCTACCTGCAGTCTTACTAAAGGGTTTACCAGTAACCACAAATGTTTTTAAAGCAGGTTTAAGGATTTCGCTAATAAACAGTAGTAGCCCTACAATATTCTCGATATTAGTTAGAATTGTAAAAGTTAGGGAGTTATACAGGGTTGTTTCCGATCTCTGATAACGAATTTGAATGACATCATGTGCATCAGGAGTCACACGAGACCTGAACTGTGGCGCGAGGTGACAGACCAGTAGTGAGTGATCTCATAGTCAGAGTGCACGGCGACTCACAGCAGAAATTCTCAAGAAAATCAAGCCTTTTGGGAGGGGTACATTATGACCCTTTCCAATGCCAAGTACAGTTAAGTGAAAATAAAAGAAGCCTACAATGAACTAGGTTTCGTTATTTCCAAGAAAGGCATCTTCTGTGTACTTAATAAGATTGGTAAAGCACGAATGGAATTAATTTGTATCATCTCATGGGGTGCGGCGACTTGTGACTGGGGGTGAATTTGCTTGCTTTTTCCACTCTGGAATTAATCCCATTCGAGCTTTGTCAGTCTTATTAGCTACACACAAAATACCTTTCTTGCAAATAACGAAACCACGTTTTTTTGCAAGCTCCTATGAATAATCCACCTTCAGTTCGCAGACGATATAATATTGGTAGCGAAATCAGGAGCAGATCTAAAATAGATGCTTGAAGAATTGGACAGGATCAGCAAAGAGGCAGGCTTATCCATGAACCCAGAAAAGACGAAACTAATGACTAACGCGTCTGAACACCGGATCACTTAATTGGCCAGCCACTAGAATATGTGGAAGATTATACCTACCTGGGCCAGAACCTGTCCTCCAACAATTCAGAGAAATAAATAAAGAGACGAATCGGCATGGCATGGAAGAAGTTCTGGTCTCTAAAGTTCATACTTACAGACAAATTCCAGAAGCTAAGCTTAAAGGTTGAAACCCTGGAAAAATGTATATTATCAGTCCTACTGTATGGATGCCTAACCTGGTCCCTAACGTCAAAACAGAGGTGTATGCTTCAAACCTGCCAACGCAGTATGGAAAGAAAAATCCTGCAACTTTCTCTGAGGAACAAAGTAAGGAACGAGGAGTTACGCAACAGTACCGGCATGAAAGACGTCCTAAACACCGCCGAAAGCCTAAAGTGGAAATAGGGAGGGTACGTGGTAAGGATGGACCACAGACGATGGACGCATAGACTTACATTGTGGGATCCCAGGATCGACAGAAGAAGAGTGGGACGCCAGACGACTAGATGGGCCGATTTCTTCAAGAAGAAGTCAGGAGCACAATAGACGAGCAGAACAAGAGACAGACAGCTAAGGAGAGATCTAGAAGCCACCGTCCTCAGTGTTTAGTGTTGTGCGAATAAGGAGCTTACAAGTGCATATAGTGCTTAGATTATGTACATAGAAACGAAGTAGTGCAGTCAAGTTCGATGATATCACTCCTTAGGACCAGCTCACCTAACGAGTGAAGTCTACTAAGCCATTGGCCTGTCAATCAGGTGGCCCTTGCCCTTACGGGATCTAGCAGGCTAAATTTATTTATTTATTTATTTTATTTATGATTTTCACGTACTTGACATCGGAAAGGGTTGTTATGTACCCCTCCCGAAAAGGCTCGATTTTCTTGGACATTGCTACTGTCATATACCGTGGACTCCTATTATGAAATCACTCATTACTGGTCTGTCACCTCTCGCCGCAATTCAGCTGTCGGTGTGATTCCTGACGCACATGACGACATTCAAAGTCGTTATCAGAGATCGGAAACAACCATCTGTTGTGAGTGAGTAGAGAGTAATATTGATACCGCAGTGAGTGACAGTGTGAATGTGTTTCAGTGAAAGTGAAGTGAGCTACAGAGCCTGTTCAGTGACTTAGTTTCCGAGTAATGAGTTACATTTAAAGTTTAATTGAGTTACAGTGAATGGGCAATGAATAGTAGTGTAAGTGCAGTGAGTTATAGAGCGTGTGCAGTGCGCTACAGAGCCAGTTCAGTAAGTTTAAGTAACCGGTTAATGAGTGTAGTAGTTTATGTGTAGCTCTTGCAGGTTAACTTATATTCTGTCATTGAATATTTTTAATATTCCTATTCTGTATTTCTTTAATATTTCTGTTATGTCGTTATTTTTCTTGCAACTACCACCTCGTGAAAACTCATTTGTAGTTAATAAATATCCATTATCATTATCAATACTAGACACTAGAGTGAAAACTCGGATAAGATTGTCAGCATGGGTGAAGTCCATATTTTAAGACCAGCTATACACATATTTGATATGGAGGTAAATCCTGATCTCCTTGCCAGGAATCCAAACAGAAACCTTAGGTTGGAACACAAAATCTTTAGCTAAAGCATAAAACGCACTGATATTTGCGGTAGCGAAGTTTTCACCCCCGGCGATGGAGACGCTGTTCTGTCGTAACAACATCAGAAAGCAGTGACGGACATCGGTCAGGAGCGAGACACGTATGGGGGAGGAGATCTTGGGCCATAGCCAACAACACAAGGCCCCGGCTATGGTTTGGTGGCGTCATTAATGTTCTCAAACTGCAGAGCGGCTGTGTGATCAGTTATCGACCAACGAAAAGGTCGGTTGAAACATAATTTAAGAAAACTCAAAACTGATTCCAGTAGAATTATGCCTATTAACCTTCTTGTTTCGGTGCCATAAAAGCTACCGAGGAACAGTGTGTGGGGTATGACCACACCCCAAGTACTTTTTTGGTCTTCAATAGGGCAGACGTAGATTTATACATTGTTGCATGATTTAAACACGTTAATAATTAAATTATTGACGATCCAATTAAAAAAAATGACCCATTGTTACACACACATATGCGCGCGCTTTTCAAAGTATGATTGAGAGTAGATAAACTTATCGGCTACCCATTTCATCTGCGACAAAGCAGGATCTTTCCAGAGTTCCAAAAGAAAGTTCCTCGGGTAATCTGTGGTGAATCATCGGCCCCATCTTGCCAAATACCATATTTTCTCTATCACCAATTTCATCGACACTAAATAATCCAGTAGCTAATAGAGCGCCGTGAAATAACAATATATATATACATATATATATATGTCCATAAATGTGGGGGCGTATTCCTGGCACCAAAGCATAACAAAAAGTTCATATGAACATGGTTCCGCAAACTTCTCGTTAGGAAGTTAAGAAAGGAATTTCTTGTAGTAACCCCTGATTATGTAATTCACCTCAAACTTGTATTTTTCCCCACTTTTTTCATTACACTTGGTCATGACATTTGTTTTGTTTTGTCTGATTGTCTTTTGTTCTGTTTTATGTTATTCACAGTAACTTTCATCACATCACATCACATCACATGATGTATTCAGTGAGATATATGTCGGATATGCACT
Organism: Periplaneta americana; assembly: GCF_040183065.1. Classification (NCBI taxonomy): domain Eukaryota; kingdom Metazoa; phylum Arthropoda; class Insecta; order Blattodea; family Blattidae; genus Periplaneta; species Periplaneta americana. Next base: position 136,177,822 of record NC_091126.1, read on the forward strand.
ACATTTATGGCCTAGCTGATGGGAATATGGTAGCAAATTTCATCAAATCCGCAACACCCCAGGACATTTGCACAGACTACGGCAAATCATGGAACGCAGGCTCAGGGCAAGCATCGAAGCAGGAGGAGATCACTTTGAACAATTTTTGTGAATGTGTGTTGTTAACTGTATCACATGTACCATTACCAATAAACTCATAACTCCCTAACGAAGGGTTTGCGGACTCATGTTCATATGAACTTTTTGTTATGGTTTTGTGTCAGGAATACACCTCACGTTTATGGAAACATATAGGTGCACCCTGTATATACACATACACATAATAAAACTTATATTTACAAGAGTAATAATAGTTGCAGTAGTAGATGATGATGATGATGATGATGATGATGATGATGTATGTATTTATTCACACTGCAAAATGTATATACCCGGTGGCAATGGTAACTATTTACACTCAATAATGACAATAATAAACTTATTAATTAAAAATACAGTTAATAATAATACTAATAATTAATACTAACAATAATTTATAATAATAATAATAATAATAATAATAATAATAATAATAATAATAATAACAACAGGGAATATCCTAAATTAAATGAAGCACGATCGCTTAAAATAACATTTAAAATAAATCTAATTTGTATCTTAAACCTAAGTTCGAACTAAAACCCACGAGTATATGTTCATATCTGCACAAGTACCTTTCAACACTACACTCATTTCGCTGTAAACTCACTCACTGCACTGGAACTACGACACATTTCACTGATTCTATCCTGATTTCACTAACACTTCAAAAACATTTCACTGTTCAAATATTTTGCACTCCACTATAAACTATAAAGCTTCACTGACAGGAACACGTTTCACTTACACAACACACTTCACTGATACAACATAATTCTTCACTGATACAACACTTCAATAACAAAATATCATTTACACCCTTTATATACTGTGTATAATTACCGTCTATTAGTAAAGTCCTTAAGCCTGTTTTTAAATACATTTTTAGTTATTGGTAAAGTCTTTAGTAAGTCTGCAGGTAAAGCATTCCAGTTCCTGATAGTACGATTGAGGAAAAAAAAAACTTTCCAATGTCCGTCCTCTGTCTTGTTTCCCTCAATTTATATGAGTGGTCGTTCCTTGAAGAGTAATTTGGCGGTTGCAACCTATTTTTTATTTCTCTCCAGGCAGGCTCACCTCTGTATGTTTTGAACAGTGCGCATAATCGAATTCACGTTCTCCTGTCCGTGAGTGTGTCCCATAATGATGATGATGATGATGATGATGATGATAATAATAATAATAATAATAATAGTAATAATAAATTCAAGAAAACAAACAGGTTGTCACTTGACATCTCTGGTCTCTCCTGGCAATGGCTTATTTGTAACCCACTGCTGAGGTTGGGACTCCTAGAAGGCGGAGTTACGCTGCCCCGATGATATTATGATAGGACGATTAGGAAGTGCCAGTAGAGATCTTAAACCTAAGCCTAACCTAATTTCCAAACCATGGACGAACACGTTAACATTTCCCTTTGTAGAGAAATTCCTGGGTTCTAACCGGTAATCGAACCCGAGACCTCATTAAGTATAGTCAGAAGCTCTGACCACTAGCCCATGAGACTAGTACAAAATAACTGCATAGAAGACAAGAAAAGTAGAATTACAGTGTCGCCAACATGACAACGTGGATTTCTGAGGGGGTGTACATGCACCCCAAGCAAAATTTAATTTATTTGTGGGCACATTGTTGACAGAAGTGGAGCGATAAGAATTGGAAATAACGTAATAATGTTTTCTGACACAAAATAATTAATACGTGTTGCTGACATCACATGTGATGATATTATTGTTCAATAACTAAAGCTGGGGTGTGATTACACTCCTCATAGGGGATTTCAATGTTAAAAGAGAAATGAAACGAACTAATCTTAACTAAAAAAAAAAAAACACGTTTAGACCAATTTTTGAATTCCGATTTCTAAAATCAAGAGGAGTCATAGATATTTCCTCAAAAGCAGTTGCCGAAAATCGTAGTAGGCTATATTAGTGTATTTTAAGTGGAGTAATAAGATGAGAACAGACTCTCAGATGAAAGGAATTTTTTTATCATTACAGGGCTTCGAAAAAAGTATCCGTAACAGGAAACGATTCAACATTCTGTAGGTAGCTTACTGTTGAGAACAACTGATTTATCTCTACTAATAGCAGGGACATAGCATAATGCTGCCATGAGACGAGCTGTATCGGAAGAAGGTCGCTGTTGTTGGTTTTTCGTCACTAGTTTGTGGTTAAATTACAAAACTACCAACTTTCATGCATAATACGCGAGTCACTAGCAGTTACCTTACGATTTCCGCACTCACGCATTGACATAATCTCCGGGATTTAGACGTGATAATGTAACTTTCGTGTTTAGCCATCCAGTGGTCGCGTGGATTACAATAGTGAATCAGTACTTTATTTATGTTTGGTGATCCGAGATGACAGCACTTACTGTATCTGTCATAGAAGTAACATTCTTTCGTATATTTCTCTATCCCAGGGATCGGCAAAAATGTCATTGTGATGACAAGCAATTCTGCCGTCGCAGGGACAGCGCAGTAAACTGTCTTTGCTTCACCCCTCCCTTCCGTCCATCACCCCTACAACGTCCTTACAGCAGGCATTTATCAGTGGCGGGTTACCTGATTATATTTACTTTGCATCTTTCTCAAAATCTTCAACGTCTGTTTGGAAACATGTGTTTAAGAAAGATTAGGAGGAATAGTATTTCTTGTGCATATGGTGACAATGTAGACACCTCTTATGTTCTAAAATTCTAATAGGCACATCTACAGTCGCGACGCTGTTATACCCAGCGAGACTCCTCCTCTTTGCTTACGTCTTAGGAAGTCAAGGCTCTATAAGGTCTAGGTAGGTAGTATCGTTCGCCATTTTTGTTCTTTCGTTGCCGAGCTACAAGACGAGGGATCTATTTGCCACAACGTTAAATATTATCATGTCGTAGCTCCTATGATAATAAATTAAACGCTCTGTAATAGAGCAAATAATTGAGCGGCAAATAACGTCCTCGTGTGCTTTCTCCGAACGCCAACGAAAGAACAAAAATGGCGGGCGATTATATTAAGTATTTATCCAGCCTTAGGAAATGCATAACGTCTTCATCAGCGAATCACAAGACGCACACGTTTAAATGTAGCCGACCTACAACGTGATTGGCTGCAGGAAATTAGAGCGACGGGACTATAGCGACATCACAACTCGTCATAAGATTATACCGAAATCATAGGTAAGCATGATTATATCCAATGTAATTGTAAGCGGAAATGTATACAGCAGAAAATAAGTATAAGTCCAAACACAATCATTTTTCGTAGGGCTGGACGGAGCGAAGCAATTAAAACATGAAAAACTAAATTCAAATAACAGTTCCGGTATTAAAAGGTGATGAAACAAGCTACGAGTCAAAGTGAACTCCATGCAAGTTATATTATTGCTTTAGAAATCGCAAAATCATTGATGTGCTATAATGAAGGACAGTTCGTTAAAACATGCCCGAATAAAGTTGCTACCATTATTGGTCCCGAATAATCCGATGTTTTAACAGTACAAAATTATCCACACGAACAATACAAAGGAGGAAAAGGGATACTGAACCACTAGCTGAACAAGAAATAACATCAAAGATGAATAAACAATGGTCTAATCTCTCGCTTTAGGTGGGAACACAGATATTGGGACACCTGGTTGGCGAGTTGGTATAGCGCTGGCCTTCTATGCCCAAGGCTGCGAGTTCGATCCCGGGCCAGTTCGATGGCATTTAAGTGTTCTTAAATGCTACAGGCTCATGTCAGTAGATTTATTGGCATGTAAAAGAACTCCTGTGAGGCAAAATTCCGGCACTTCCGGCGACGCTGATATAACCTCTGCAGTTGCGAGCAGAGTTGCAGTTGCAGTTGCAGTTAAATAAAACATAACATTTAACATTTATAATTATATTTTCTACCTACGAAATAGTGAAATGAAATTTCGCAAGGATAATTATTCAATAGAATTCCTTTTTGAACTATAGAGCCTTCTGACAGACGACGATTTAATGAGATGGTAATGGTAATCTTTTAATTCACATGCACATTTACACTTAATAACGATGTGCTTCCAGTTGCAATTAAATATTCAAACTGCGGTTGAAGTTAAAAATTTAAAAATATTATTGTAAATGTAATTCCACGGTGTCTTAAAAAAGAAAACGTAAATGGAAGCGATTCATTTTATTTGGGAAATTCGACATCATGCAGGAGTGCTAATATCTGTATCACCATAGCTAGGCCTACAAAATTTGCTTTTACTCCCCATGAAGTGTTGCGTGTGGAAATAAAATTCGTAATTACAAAACCTCAATGGTAATTGTTCAATTATTTATGTACCTTATAATTTTCAGAATCCACTCAAAGAATATGAGATAATTACACAGCAGGAGCAATTATTTAACTGACGTGCAAGTTTGGGATTTATAACAAATTGTGTCAAGTTGCAACTAAAGAGTTTCATATTGCCTTTGAAGTTAAGAATTTCAATTATATTATGATAAATACAGTTCAACGGTGTCCTAAAACGAATTGGGAATCAAAAGCAATGTCTCTGACTAGGGAAATTTCAGTTCATGCAGAAATACGAAGTTCTGAGTCGCCATAGCTATAATAAATTACTTTTATTATCCATGAAGTTCTGCGTGTGAAAATTCATTAATGGAAACCTTAATGATAACGTTCAATTAATCTCCTTATAATCCTCAGAGTTTTCACAAACACCATTGGATAATGACATGGTAATATGTAGCAATTGTTAAATTCGCGTGCAAAATTTGAATTTATGGCAAAGCATCTAAGTTACAAACAAAATTTTATACTACGGTTAAGTTAAGAATTTCAGTTATACAGTGTGATCCGTTTGGGTATGGATAAAATAAAAACACCGCAAAACATTTACTATTGAACTTTATTTCTCGAAACTTTGTGCATACAACACTGAAAGATGGGAGATTCCTCAGAGCTCAACATGACTCCCACTGCGCACCCTCCAGAACTCATAACGGTGATGAAATTCAGCCCATGTCCGTTGTAACATAAGAGGGGTAATTTATTGAAAATCTTGAGTAATTTTTACTCTCAGATCATCAATGTTCCTGGGTTTCTGTGAATAGACAATGTTTTTAACGGAAACACCACACAAATAAGTCAGGAGGGGTTAGAACTGGGGAGTTTGGGGACCAAGCCAAGAGATAGCTGCTTCCCGTACTGGGTTTCGCCTGCGACCTCCTGCATGTTTTTCTTAACACAGAACCTGTTTGTACAAATGTTCGATACCAAAACATTATGGAATCGTATGTAAGTACATTACGCACACCATACTCACGTCGAAATTCCCTTTGAACTCTTAACACTCTCAAATTTAGCGTATCAAAAAACACATTGTCCCGCTGTTGATTTGTAGTAGCCATTTTAATCATATATGATTTTCATATGTCCTTTTAGATTATGCATTGTTGACTGTCACATATGGAAACTCCTATGATAACCAGCAAGAAATTTGTCCTACTATCATAATAGCTTTACAATAATAAATTAATATCATCCATGCCCAAACGGATTAGACTGTGTTATAGTAAAGTCAGTTCTACGGTGTCTTCAAACGAACTGGAAATCCAAAGGGATGCCTTTCGTTGGAGAATCCGAGATCATGCAGAAATGTGAAGGACTGAGTCACCTTAGGTACAGTACGATTATTTAGTCCTGACAGTCGCCGGCGATGTGCGCCTGGGACAGGCGAGTTCATTTAGTTACGCCAAGGGGTGTTTGGCTTAACAACTCACTTGCCTTCGGAGCGATCGGATTCATGCGTTCGGTAAAGCGGTATCGTTCTAGTACTACATTCCTTTACCGACCGCTCGCCCTTATCTCTACTCCGGAACTCTCCTCACTCTTCTTATTACTTCCCTTCTTTCGCGTCGCTGAGCTGTGAGGACTAAATAATCGGTCTTCCATTTTGAATCTCGAATCTTGCGTACACTACTTTTAACACTTGAATATAATTAACTGATTAACTAGTGGACTTACTCGTGTTAATTATATAAGATTTGTCCGGCTTACAGTTGTTTCAGTGCTTATGCACCATCCTCAGAGCCTACTACTGTAGATCACGGCGTCATCTCGAACTTCTCTGCCTGTTCTGTGGGTGTGTTCGATTGTTGAAAGGTGTTGAAGAGTGGAGTCAAATAGTGTGTGTGTGTGTGTGTGTGTGTGTACTAAAATTGATATGTGTGTTGGGAATTTGATCGGGGTGTGTTTTAGTGTGTTTGTATATTTCATATTGTTCTAGTGTGTTGAGTTTTTGGTTCTTGGGTTGTATGTGTAGGATTTCCATGTCCGTATTTATGTTATTGTACGTATGGTTAGCATTGGTTATGTGATCGGGTATGTAGATGTTATTGCTTTCATGTGTTCTTTGTAGCGTGTTTGGAATGATCTGCCTGTCTGTCCTATGTAGAACTTATCGCAACTATTACATGTGAGTTTGTATACACCTTTGTGGTTGTATTTATTTGTTTGTGTTTTTTGTATGTTGAGATGTCTTTGTAGTGTGTTTTCTGTTCTGTATGTTATGTTGTATTTCTGCTTTCTGAATGAAGATGCGATCTTATGTGTGCTTTTGTTTTCATATGTTATTGTGATGTATTTCTTGTGTTCTTGTGTTTGTGTTGTGTTTTGCGTGTTTTTGTGTTTGTTAAGTTTTTGTTTTGTCTCTCTTATGACGTTGTCCAAACATAATAGACTAAATCATAAGAAAGAAAAACAAAAACCTAACAAACACAAAAACACGCAAAACACAACACAAACACAAGAACACAAGAAATACATCACACTAACATATGAAAACAAAAGCACATATAAGATCGCATCTTCATACAGAAAGCAGAAATACAACATAACCTACAGAACAGAAAACACACTACAAAGACATCTCAACATACAAAAAACACAAACAAATAAATACAACCACACAGGTGTATACAAACTCACATGTAATGGTTGCGATAAGTTCTACATAGGACAGGCAGGCAGATCATTCCAAACACGCTACAAAGAACACATTAAAGCAATAACATCTACATACCCCGATCACATAACCAATGCTAACCATACATACAATAACATAAATACGGACATGGAAATCCTACACATACAACCCAAGAACCAAAAACTCAACACACTAGAACAATACGAAATATACAAACACAACAAAACACACCCCGATCAAATTCTCAACACACAGATCAATTTCAGTACACACACACTATTTGACTCCACTCTTCAACACCTTTCAACAATCGAACACACCCACATAACAGGCAGAGAAGTTCGAGATGACGCCGTGATCTAGTAGGCTCTGAAACAGCTGTAAGCCGGACAAATATTACATAATTAACACGAGTAAGTCCACTAGTTAATCAATTAATTATAATCGGTCTGTACAATGCATCACTCTTACTACCCATGAAGCCTTGCGTGTGGAAATTCACAAGAACCTCAATAGTGGTCTTTTTCCGATCCGTGCGATTCGTCCGATGAGTGCGATACGTTGTAGTGAACGCTTACCTTTACGAAGAATTTTTATTCCAAAGAAATCGTAATTATGTTAGATAAACAAAGCAATCCGAGGATAACATAATTTGCTATCGTAAATATGGAGAGGCGGGAGATGATTTAATCGTAATGACTTCTTGGCCTGATGGGAGACTTCGGAATCAGAGCGCGTCGCTCCTGCCTGCAGTCAGTCATTACAAATGGAATTATTGCTACATTGCATTAACAACTGCGGAGCGAATGATAAGGGCGTCGGCGTGGATGCTATTTACATAACTGGCAAGCCACCTGGCGCTTTGTCAGGAGTCACGCCATCACACTAGCAGGCCCTGCTTTATTTGCAATTTACTGTGAACCGCAGTAATTATTGTGATTAAAACAACAGCCATCGGCTGCGAATGGAAACAGCGGCCGCAGCTCCTGTCTTGCCTGTTTCCTCTAGTGCTTCATGTACGTTGTCTCAGCTGAGACAAGTAAACGTCATTCAGGATTTGCGTTTAATTTCTTATGCAACGAAGTATTCCACAAATTATAAAATATTCTTCTGATGGTTATAAAATACTTTGATATTTTAAAATCAATACATGTTTCCATCATCAGCGGTACCGAAAATTTGGCTTTTGGCATGTTATGTCTCCACACAAGGGTAGCCAGAAAATGAGCCCATGTGTGTATAGACCCTTTTCGGGAGAATATATATAATTATAATCTCAGTTTTAAAATCTACTTGCTTACGTAGATTCGTTTCAATATCTTACAAACAGAGGGCAGGAAAGTTAACTGAATCAATTCATGCACCATTGCTTAGTTGAGGAACTCAGCAAATATCAGTGAAGATGATCCTCAAAGTGAGTGTGAGTCCATCCCGTATGTGCACTAAAGTGTATCCTGCTCTCTGAAGATAAACTTTGAAGTGAGTGTGAATCCATTGTACAGGGACATCATTTTATTTTTACTAGCATTTCTAATATTAACCTGGCTATACCTTTGGATCAACGGTTGCTAATCCCTTCCACGACTGAAGTTCGATGGCGTAATATACAAACAAATCACTTTACTAGGTATAGGAGGGCAGAAAAGTAGTTCATCCATTTACGTAAACTAGGAAATATCGCGATTTTGAGTTTGATAATTTTCATTAGGTTTTTGTTTAATCAGAATACAGTACAGTATTAACAATGAGTGTTTTTACTCACGAACTGAGCTGTCCATGTGCACGTATTAATTATGCAGTGTATATTATACTGTCTACAGCACATTAGCGTACATTACAGAGAATGAAGTTAAATTGAAGAATAATCATAATATGGATATTTAAACACATTTTTCAAAATGGTGGCGGTTCATTTCGATACAGGCTTCAGTTTTAATGTGTGTAATTCCAATTACCAGTTTCGTCCTTCGTACTAGTAACTCATGTTGAAATAATTCTGTACCTACTCTGTAAAAGAGTACCTTACGTACTGTAAATTCAATCTTCACTTCTGCTCGATCCGAAAAGATAAAATTACTCATACATGCTATCTACTGTCCGTCCAAGTGGTTATGTCGTAGGATCGTAGAAAGGAGGGAAATCAAGTGACAGTTAATTACTTAACGAGGCCCTTTTATTTAAGTTATTTTAAACAGTTGTATGGGTATAATATTACGTAGATGTCCAATTCCTAACAGAAATTAATGTTCTCAGAAAAGAGCTAAGGCAGCCCAGCCACTAGACTTTACAGAGAGGCGAATAGAAGCTGGTGGGGAAAACCGGAATGCGACGTAGGCAAATGGACCACAGTACCTGTGCGAAAATGATGCAATATTGAAAGCTCTTTCGTCATTGGAAAACGCGAACATATTTTTGGAACGTACTGTGACGGTAAGGCTACTATGACTGCATATGCGGTCTGGGATCTGTGTGGAGGATGGTTGAACTTCATTAGTAGAAGGGGTGGGAGTGAAGTACATTAAAAAAATTAGGTACAATAAAAATTGAAGTAAAAATAAAATGATGTCCCTGTAGATTAAAACTGAATAGCCTGTAATCTGTATTCTTTACCCAACAGACATTATTGATTTTTACGTATGCGGTACAATTTATGACGTTACTAAGAGATATATGTAAAAAATAAAATTTTACTCAAATTAATATGAACTTTTAAACCTCTGTAATGTTCGCTGTTCAATGCTGATGAACAATTTCTGTTTAAATATAATCATATTGAACGTATTTTGATATAATAAATTTGTTCCCTGAAAAAAGGACCCAAAAACGCTCCAATAATATATATTTGCAATACAATTAAAGTTGGAATGCATTATTTAACAAAAAATTGCATAAAACTGTTATTGTTACAGTATGGAAATTATTATTTTGATAGAAGTACAATCAAATTGCAATTACATAAAAATAAATCTTTCAATAATTTTTTTATCGAAATATGACTTTTGCTTATGGGCTCTTTTTCTGGCTACCGTCTAAATTTATAGCAAATTATTGAATGAATTTTGTCCATTACAGTCTGCACGACTCGATTCAAGAGAAAACTAAGCGCATGAAACTTAATTCGGCTAAACTGGACAGTTCGTGTGTAGCCATTCAACCGTGCCATTACGTGGTCCTTATAGATTACTGTTTCCAAAACTGGCAATTTTCGTAAAAGCGATAAGTAATCTATTTGTGATTAGACTTAATTCCAAATTATACATTTTCGCATAATATCTTCTCCTATTATACATGGATAAATTGTAGGTTTATTTTGACTAGACGTAATTGCTGATTAGATATTATGTAGCTATTTTAAACCCCGTACATTTAGACGTATTGACCTGAAAGCCATTAAAAACGCCAGTTTACGAAAGGGTAAATGCCCTTTAAAATCTGACAAAGCTTCATTCGGTTTAGAATATCGCGATGATTTAAGTCATGTAGTCTACAGTCTAAATTGTGCATGGAGTTAAAATTATGTTTTATTTAACGACGCTCGGAACTGCAGAGGTTATATCAGCGTCGCCGGATGTGCCGGAATTTTGTCCCGTGCCGGAATTTTGTCCCGCAGAAGTTCTTTTACATGCCAGTAAATCTACTCACATGAGCCTGTCGCATTTAAGCACTCTTAAATGCCATCGATCTGGCCCGGAATCGAACCCGAAACCTTGGGCATAGAAGACCAGCGCTATACCAACTTGCCAGCCAAGTAGACTTGTGTATGGATGAGAAAGCTAAGTCGTATCGGCAATGATTATGTTTATGATAATGGTAGCAATATTGATGTCAATCTCCTGCTGTCTAATAAATTGTATATGCAAATCCGATTCCAGAAAACTTATTAAATATATAAAAACAGATCTCGAAGTTGGGGCGAGATTTAAAGAGATTTTGAGGACGAGCAGAGCACACGAGTGGGGAAGCATTCATCCTGGAACCAATTTCTCCATTTTCCGATTCGCTCACGTGAATAGCAATGCCATCCATCTCCGATCTCAATTACAGACGAGCATCCTTCCATCCCTCTCTAACATTGCAGTACGCCATGTGTGTTATGTGCCTGACCCTTCCCTTTAAACTCGTGAATTAAGCAAGCAAACTTACGAAATTACAGGAAATAAATCATGTAAATTTCCGGAAATATGTTATTATAATGTTGAAAATCATAGATTCATTGTCACTATATTATTATTATTATTATTATTATTATTATTATTATTATTATTATATTAATTCATATTTATGCCCAAGGAAAGGTCTTTCACTGCAAACACAGCATTCTCCAATCTTTCCTATTTTCTTTCTTCTTAATCTGCGCCGATGATCCATATATCTTAATGTTGTCTATCACCTGAAACCTTCTTCTGCGCCGAACTCTTCTCTCGTTCACCATTCCTTCCAGTGCAGTTCTGAAGGCACATGAGGGCATGGAGGAAGAGCCCCATGCTTTCTTGACCTCGGCACCACTCTCCGACCGTCTTTTACCTTTCGTAAGAGGCTAAATGAACCTCGGGGCCGTTCTGGAAGTTTGTCAAAGAAAAAGTCCCATCACCACTCGGGATTCAAACCCAGACTTCCCAGTCCGTAGCCAGCTTCAGTATCAATTCAGCTACCCGGCCTCCATTATGTCGTAGTAATGTCTTTTTCATTATTATCATCATCATCATCATCATCATCATCATCAACAACAACAGCTTTCCTTATACAGGGACATCACTTTATTTTTACTAACATTTACAATATTAACCTGGCTATACCTTTGGATCAACGGTTGCTATCCCCTTCCACGACTGGAGTTCGATGATACTGACAGAATATTACAAACAAATCACTTTACTAGGTATAGGAGGGAAGAAAAGTAGTTCATCCATTTACGTAAACTAGGAAATATAACGCTTTTGAGTTTGATAATTTTCATTAGGTTTTTGTTTAATCAAAATACAGTATTGTATTAACAATAACTTAAGTGTTTTTACTCACGCACTGAGCTGTCCATGCGGACGTATTCATTATGCAGTATATATTATACTGTCTACAGCACATTAGCGTACATTATAGAGAATGGAGTTAAATTGAAATATAATCACAATATGGATATTTAAACACATTTTTCAAAATGGTGACCGTTCATTTCGATATAGGCTTCAGTTCTAATGTGTATAATTCCAATTATCAGTTTCGTCTTTTGTACTAGTAACTCATGTTGAAATAATTCTGTACGTACTCTGTAAAAGATTACCTTACATACTGTAAATTAAATCTTTACTTCTGCTCGATCCGAAAAGATAAAATTACTCAGACATACTGTCCGTCCAAGTGGTTATGTCGCAGGATCGCAGAAAGGGGGGAAATCACGTGACAGTTAATTACTTAATGAGGCCCTTTTATTTAAGTTATTTTAAACAGTTGTATGGGTATAATATTACATAGACGTCCAGTTCCTAACATAAATTAATGTTCTCAGAAAAGAGCTAAGACAGCCCAGCCACTAGCCTTTAAAGAGAGGCGAATAGAAGCAGGTGGGAAAAATCGGAATGCGACGTAGACAAATGGACGTCAGTACCTGTGCGAAAATGATGTAATATTGAAAGCTCACTGGAAAACGCGAACACATTTTTGGAACGTACTGTTTACTATGACCGTAAGGCTACTATGACTGCATATGCGGTGTTGGATCTGTGTGGAGGACGGTTGAACTTCATTAGTAGAAGGGTTGGGAGTGAAGTACATTAAAAAAACTGAGGTACAATAAAAATTGAAGTAAAAATAAAATGATGTCCCTGTATTAGACCTAGTTATTTGTTACGGTCTCCATCTAAGGTTTATTTAGATCTTTCTAATTTTCTGCTACATCTTTGAACGTGTGACAAGATTCGTTTTTCTAAGCGAGTATAGGGCATTCTGACAACAAGTTCTTCCTAGTTCAGTCTATATTGATTTAGATATTGAATAATTGAGTCTACCTTTAATTTCAGAATATGTCTTCATTCGTTCTGTGGTCAAATAGGGAATAGCTAAGCCAGCAGTTCTTCTCAGGAACTCATTTTCGGCCCGTAAGTCTTCCTTTATCTGCCCTCCTTATAGTCCACGCCTCGATGCCGTAGGTAAGAACTGGTCGTCCAAAAGTTTTGTGTATCGTAAGTCTGGTGTGTCTTTGCACATGAGAATATTTGAAAACTTGATTGATTACGCCTAGGATCTTAACGAATTTACAGATTTTAAGCTTTCATATCTTCCTCATCAGCAAATGAGGTAACTGAATGAATTGACTCGTTCTAGTAATACAGCCGTGGCGAAAATGTGATCCTGCGCCGAGCCACTGTGTAACCTGCAACGTGCATAGCGCTTATGGAGGGAGGCGGACACCCGAAGGAGAAGTGAAGCAACTGTCTGACTTATTAACGGATTTCATTTCATTTATGTCAAGCACTTAAATATAATTTTATACAGTATAAGATTACAAACCAATGTTTAGTACGTGTAACGAAGAAATGAACAAAAAAACATAGGACACATTATCACAACATATTAACTGTCTTCAGAATATATCTGCGACAGAGTTTCAAAATCAGGAATTATGTCGCTTACTGCCAGTCGTTTTTATTGATCACGAAGGTATTTGTCTGTCAGTCGTGATAGAAAATTAGTTTTTACTCTTTCATTGTTGAAAATAATTATTCACAAACGTAAGTTGTAGCAAACATGTCTTCAAAAAGCAAGCGAAAGAACGAAGCTTCGGATATTTATTTTTGGCAAAGATATGAAAAGTTCAACATTTGTCAAGTCCTTACATCTAGCTTTCATTTAACATCACATTGTAAATCAGTGAGTTTAAATTGAAGATCTAACCGCATTATTCGTATATCTGCTGAAAAAGGATCGACGTACAGAGATGATGATGGTGATGATGGTGATAATGGTAATAATAATAATAATAATAATAATAATAATAATAATAATAAAATAACAATAACACTTAACCTTTTAATGTTTCATGAATAACATGTAGTATAATGCCGTTTTATGTAATATAACCGTTTTCCTCGTAATACTTGTGAACAAATCAAACATTTAACATTCTCATCATATTGGTAGCAAAAATATGCGTCCTTCCATCCTACTTGAAACTTTTTTTTTGTAGAGGTGCATGGTTTCGAGAGAGACAAATACAAATGGAACGGAGTTTGACTCCATTGAGTGAGAGGGTGGGGGTTGGAGGAGGTAGGAAGCAAGAAAATTGCACAGCTGTCTTTGCGAGCCACAATGTGCTCGTGAGTCACATTTTCGCCACGGCTGTAGTATTATGTTATTTATGCAGTTTTACTCTGAATTGGACTTGTATTTAAAAATGTCATTATTTTTGTTTTCTGTGTTGAAATTATATTAAATTTGGAGGCACGTTGGAGTTCATTTTCACGTTTATCTTTTCTATATATCTTTCAAATTTTTGTAACATTATAAACAGAGTGGCAAAAGTGTTCCGAATATGTTAGTAAAAGATTAGAAAAATACTGTATGTCTAACGGACTAATGGACGATTTGCAACATCACCAAATGTCTGAAGTCCTGCCCGCAATGTGGTCGGTAAGCACACCCTATGACACGGAAATTGGTCGCTGTCCAATTGACTAAGTCCCACCTCGAAATAGCTCGGGAATCATAGTGTATACTGTGTTTACATGCGTGCGTTTTCATAGACAGATTCGAAACCCGGTCTTTGAAAGGAGAAGAAAGAGCTCTTCCACTAAGCCATATAGGCTTCGTAGGGATAATGTCGTTTCGTGACATGCAAATACGTCGCTGGTATTGCTTGATTTCATCCTCCATGTTTAATTTTTGTCGTTTTGAAGGTGAATCGCGCGTTAATCCGAACGACACTTACGTCCCAGGTCGTTTAGCTTGAATTTAATGAAAATGTATATTTGAGCTAATTTTCGTTGGTTATTAAATGTGGTGACAGTCTTTTTCCTCGTTTACGAAATATACAGAATTGAAAATCGTTGCTACTTATGCCGCTTCTTGGGCACACTCGGATCCTTATGGCTCCATGACAGCGTACCACAGCTCACGCATTAATGCTCCAGCTAATTTGTTTTATCTAAACTCACATTAAAATAGTGCAATCCATGGCATCTTTCACTCATTCGTACACCGTCCAAATCCATAGGTATGCTGCTGGAAGTCTAGGAACACTACTGTACATATTATGCTTTCGAGAACCGAAAGGGGAATTTGGATTTAAAGTAAAACAATGTATGCACAAAGATAAGCCATTTAATGTCGTGGTCGATGCAAGTAAATCAGATAAACCGACAAACAATAATTAGAGAAGAGATGTATTTCTCTCGAATGTTACGAAACACACACTCATAATTTTGGATTCCTAGAGTTGTCAGATGACACTATGTTTACATTTTAAAGAGTAACTAATACTTTAGATGGTAAGACAATTAAAGCACAAATTATCCCTCCATAATCTACAAGATTTATGCAAACCCTGGATATGTATTTTTTAAGGCAATATAAAATTATAATTCGAATGCTAGAAGAGTATTAAAAAAATTATTTGTGAAAATAATCCAGACACATTGCACGATAGGGACTTCATAATGACATTCCGTTCTGTTGTGTATCAACAGTTTTATTCACCTGTCCTCAAAGACATGCTCGTAAAATACGCGTGATAGAGGTGTGGATATGTGACGGAGAAACATGTGAGAAAGTTTTATAACGTTCTTGCAACAATACTGCATGTTGGAAACAGTGTGAAAAGCCAGCCTATATAAAATGTCTGTACTGTTAAATGTCTCTTTGTTCCGACCAATTCATTTCAAATCCCATTATCATTTAAGGTGAAGTAAAAAGTCAATAGGTTTTTAAATTGAAATTGAATTTTTATTTTAGCAAGAGTATTATAATAATGTGAGTTAAGAGAAAAAGAAGATAGACTAGAGCTTTAATGCGTGAGCTGTGATACGGTGTAGCGAAACTATGAGGATCCGAGTGTGCGCAAGAAGTGGCATACTTAGCATCGGTTTTCAAATCTTTATAGGCTATTTCGTAAACGAGGGAAAAGCGAAACGAACGACTATCACCACGTTCCTTAACGAAAAAAATAGCTTAAATATGCATTTTCATTAAATTCAAGCCACACGACGTGGGACGGTTCCCTTGTTAGACAAATTCATGCTACAGGAGAGCGACCGTTTTCCGTGTTAAAGAATGTACATCGTATTAATGTCTACGTGGTTCAGCTATAGAATATTATTTCTATAATAATTGAAATTATCATCATAATTATCATCATATTGAAGTAGGAATATGAACACCAATAGTTGCGTCCCTATAGTCAAATATTATGCGAACCTCTGCCAGTTGTAGTCTCATCGATACAATCTCACTCTACTAATGTTCGCTGTATATGTAGGTTCCTTGCAGGAAATTCCACATTTCCCTAAATCAATCTCTGACTTCACCAACCAGTTACAGAATACATTTTATTGCTGTCAATATTGGAATGAAAAGAAACTAGATCGGAATTGCGTTGAAACCTAACACAAGGAATCGAGAGAATCCGAAGAAAGACCTGAACTGCGAGCTTACGAGCCACAAGAATAAATAAAATTCAGGGGCCTCACAAGGAACCCAACCCCAATCGCTTGCGTTATAGGCTGATGATCTTGGTCACGTAGCTATCATATGGACCACCGTCACTGCATCTTGAATCATTATCATAATAGGAATGTGAAGAACTTTACCCGTTACTTATCTTCCCGTCTGTATTTGTGCGAAACCACCTCAACTCAAGTGTCTTGCAACGTTGTCAACCGCTACGCTCTTGAGTGCTTGTACCGAATAATGGATACACTGAACAAAGAGATATAGAAAATTTCAAGATGTAATATCACAATACCACAACACTGAAATAAGAATAGAGTTCTGAAGTATAAAGGAAGGAAGTGGAACATAATATGGATAGCTATTGAAGCTTGCAACAGATCACCACAATATTTGGAATATATTTTCACTGAAGTAAGGCAAATTCTCTTATGTTGAATACATTTCAAATGGAAGAAATGCCAGCAGAAATAATAGTTTTAGTGCTATAAAACATCCAAGACTTAATTATGAACTGCAATGAATATTTGGTCGATAAATAAACTGAGCAGATATCGACATTTTGGTATTTCATCGTGTTGTGGAACATAAAATTTCCAAATTTCCTGAACCTCCATTATCCGTGGTAATGAAGGGGTGGATGAACAGGTAATCGAAAAAATCGAATAATCTGTACCATAAAAGATTTTCGTAAATTTAGTGAATATTTACACTTTCACAATTTCCTCCATAGTATTGTATTTAAACATGCTAGGTAGTGGATTAGAAGTTCACTTATTTAAATCTGGTAGTCAACGACGGGTCTTTAACGGTCAAGAAATCTCCTTTCAATGGCTATATGTGAAAATACATGATTAATGGAGGTCTCGTGTTGTAGATTTACATACTTTATTCTAATGCGAGATGAGCCACAGATTGTCTTTCCGAAAACCACTCAATTATTTACACTTTTCCAATGCTTAGCACAACAAGATTTCTTTTGACACCAGTAGAAGACATTTTATGTAGAAATTATACAGTATGACAATTCTAACAGTAGACCATACTGTGTAAGAAAAAAGGCTTGTATTAGCCACCATCTATAAAAAATAGCGTGCTAGTACAATGTACAGTACTTCATATATTTCTGCACAAAAAGCACGAGAGAAATAAAGACGGATAATCCACCAATCGGTTAATATAATGGCGGATAATCAGGATTCTACTCTACATACAATTTAAATCATCGGAGCACATATATATGAATAAGGACATGAACAATATGAATATAATGTTGCCAAAATATGAAGTGTATTTTAGCAAAATTTGAAATAAATATTTCAAAGCCAAAATCGTTCCTAATCTCTTTACATCATTAATTATAAAGCATTGAGATATGAATAGTTTTGTCTATACTTAATAGTGGAAAAACTTGGAGTGATGCTTATTATAATGTAAATTGCCGCTTAAAATAAAAAAAAAATGGTTCGATTTAAATTAACTTGTAATTAATACAGATAAAACAATAGCTATCCCATTTTCTTTAAATAATAAAGGTTGTAAACCAATTTCGTCTATACTACAAATTAAAATACATAATTCTGACTGTTCCGATTTAAATTGCAGTTGTTCAGTTATTAATGAAGTTAATGAGGTTAAATACTTAGGTATAATTTTTGATAATCATTTAAGATGGAATAATCATATTCATTATATTTGTAATAAATTACGTAAAACATTATGGGCCGTATGTATAGACATTCTTAGCTAGGGCTTCCGGTGGATGATCAGTGAACTAACGTTTTTCGTATTCATAGACCAGTGTTAGAGATATGATATGAAATGAATCCTGTACAAGTAACCAGTCGATAGCCGGGGCTAGTTTAGCACGCTCGTAGCGCGGGTTAGCGAAATGTCTATGAATATCACCCTATGTTACTTTGTTATTCTAAGAAATATTTTGTAAATTAACTGTTTACGTAGAATTTATTTAGCATTATTTCAATCTATATTTATGTATGGTATTATAGGTTGGGGTGGAACTTATAAATCCAACCTATAATCGTTAATTTTACTACAGAAGAAAGTATTAAATATATGTTTAAAAAAAGCAGCAAGATTACTCAACTGAATTGTTGTTTAAACATTTTAAAGTTTTCAATATTAAACAAATGTAATATTTTATTTTATTAAAATATTTTCATAGAAATTTTAATAACTTTGAAAGGTATGTACATAAATAAAGAATTAAAAATATGAATTCTCTGCGTTTGTCTGAACCAAAATGTGAAACCAATGCAGCTTTTTATCATAGTGTAAGTCAAGGTCCCAGATTATTAAACAAATTTTATTCCAATATTAATTTAACTACGAATCCTCTCCAAGTTAATAACAAAAAATAAAAAAATATATATTGGATTTATAGTTTGGGTTTAAACATATTAAACACTAATCTGTAGTCACTCTCAATTTTAATTTTATTTTTGTCTGTATTGGAATCCCCTCCTGAGCATCAGTCTTACTCATTTAGGAGTGGGCTAGTTTATCTTTCATTGTAATTATTAACTTGTATTCATTTCAAACTTACTAGCAATAAGATAAATTTTCAGCATTAACAGATCATTATTTCATGTAAGAAAAGAGAGTGGCTCCCCTAACCGTGTGGTGGGCGCGATTATTGGTCACCGCGGAGTAGTCACATTACAGGTAGAAGATAAAGGAATGTGAGATATAGATCAAATCACAGATCTATGGGTCACGAATATCGCACAGTATCCACTGATTCACACCGTGAGATTAACTATTTAAACCTATGTAATTGTAATTTGTACTTTTTCAGTTATTAATTAAAGACACTTGGTACAGTTGGCCACCTGTTCAGTGCACTTTACCTTACCTCAAAAGAAATCGAGTGTTTTTCAGGTCGACCTCGGTAGCGTAGTTGGTATAGCGCTGGCCTTCTATCCTCCAGGTTGCAGGTTCGATCTCGGACCAGGTCGATGTCATTTAAGTGTGTTTAAATGCGACAGGCTCGTGTCAGTAGATTTACTGGCATGTAAAAGAACTCCTGCGAGACAAATTTCCGGCACACCGGCGACGCTTACATTTTATTTATTTTATTTAACTGGCTAGCTAGTGAGTACAAATTAAAATTATAAAACATAAATGTTTCTAGCCACCACCTTAAGAGTCAGGCTTGTCTACGGTGTGGTCTTAGCCAATAATACAACACAAAATTTACAAGGTGAGTTTACTAAATACAGAAAGTAACTTAACTCAAACCAATAAATAACACACAAGAACAAAAAAAAAGAAGAAAGAGAAAAAGAGAAAAAACGCATTTAAAATAAATTGACAATCAGACAGAAGCCACTGATATTCAATAAAAACATTAATATAGTCGTTAGAAATAATAGGTAAAACAAACATTTGTTAATATTATACAGGGTGTTTCCGTGGTGGTGTTACAAACTTTCAGGGATGTTGGAGAAGGGCACATGTGTCAATTTGAGATCAGGAACCCTGGTCCGGAAATGACCGAATCGGACGTTGTTTACGTTGTCTACTTACAGTATTTCATTCAGTGCGCTGTCTGAGGGATGGGGACAGGAAATTACACTAAAGCAATGCAGACAGCGTAATGTGTAACGGGCATGGTCGGTCCTGATTCCACGTCCGTAGACAGCAGTGTATGTGTCTACAAGTTGCAGTGTTCAGTCCTAGTGAAATGGAGGAGTATACGAAAGCGGAATAAGCAGACCTGATATTCGAATACGAATGAGCCAATGGGAACAACAGACAAACTCACAGACTGTATCGGGACAAGTACCCACGTAGGAGACATCCGGCCCATGCCATTTTTCCACGACTGTTCCAAAAGTTAAGGGAAGGAGGGCACGTGGTGCCAAATTACAATTCCATTTCCACACAGCTATTTTTGCTTATAACTTTCGACTCAGTCATTTCCGGACAGGGTTCCTTATCTCAAATTGATACATGTGCCCTTCGCCATCATCCCTGAAAGTTTGTAATACCACCTCGGAAACATCCTGTACATCATGAATAGGTTTATGAATTTCTTTTTTAAAAGCTTCAATTTTTAAATATTTCAAATTTGGAAAATGGTTTGTAATTTTATTATGAAGTCTTGGGCCGAAATTAGTACCATGTTTAAGAGCTGCAATTGCATGACATTTAGGCTCAATTAATGGGAAAGTAGACTTTTGCATTTGAGTACGATATTCATGTCGATTAGTTTTATGTTTTATTTGATTTCTGTGGTAGTAAGTTAGTAAACTATATTTATAAATTTATTCATTATTTAATACTTTAAATTCTGTATAAATTAAATTTGTTGGGTAATCCATATATTTGGTTAGACAAATTTTTATTAATCGTCTGTGTAATAAAATTAATTGATTAAGTATGACCTCTGCAGTTGCCAGTGTCGTTAAATAAACCATAATTTAAATTTATTGTTCTTCAGAACTATAGCAGACATAAAAAGTATGATCAATAATCACACAACAAACCCTGCTGAGTTGATTGATACCTACATAAAACAAGTAGGATTATTTTCTTTCAATTCAAATAATTAAACACTGTCGTGACGATTTTTTACTATACTTTTCTCGTCTGGTACAATTCTCTCAGAAACTATTCATAGAACTTAATGAAAATTGTATACATTGTTTGTTAGTAGTCTGATATTGTATGTAAAGTCGTTTTGACTTGTCGTCTTGATTGTTTTTAATTTATTAATTTACATAAACAAAATCATAATTATTATTCTTAATTTATTAGTTAACTTAATAAAATTAAGACATAATACCAAAAAAGTTTTCACCTACAATGCAAAATTACTAGCAAATAATGTATATAACATTGTCATGAAGACTGACAAATAGTTTCTGAGAAAATGGTACCAGAAAAAAAAATGCATTATACCTACACTATTTAATTATTGTCAACTGAAAAAAAAATCTCGTTACATATTTTGAGTTATCAAAAAATTCAACAGAATCTGCTTTATGATCGGTGAAATTTGTTATCTCTCTGCTATAATTCTGGAGAAAATTCAATTTTTGGGGGTAAGGTGAAGCATACGACACAGCTAGCAAACTCAACCAAGTACCATTAATGACACTGTATCAAATGAGCCGTTCAGAGTAGAAGTGGTGTAAGTCAATTTTGACTTACACCACTTTTGCTCTGAACGGCTCAAATAAATCATATACAAAATGCAATTTCTACTTTCTCTTTGTTTTTTTTTTCTCTCTCTCAATATCTCTGTTCTTCGTATATACATTTACAGGGAAAATATATATTCATGTCATTTAAATTTGTATAATAACGACCGAATCATTAGCCTAGTTTATATGAGCCGTTCAGAGCAAAAGTGGTGTAAGTCAAAATTGACTTACACCACTTCTGCTCTGAACGGCTCAAACATTACTCGACCAAGGCCAGTGGAGTCCTGAAGCCCGGAGCCGTGGCGCTACTGCTCCTGCGTTCATAATACCGCATCGCGATAGTTCAAATTACTCCCGGGTTCCACTCGTCTTGGTCGAGTAATACTATGTTATTTTGCGTCGAAGGAATTCGCGATGACGAGATAGAATTCGGCGAGATGAGGCCGTAGATTCGGCATGGATTACCTGATATTTGCATTCCGGTTGCAGAAAACCTCGGAAAAATTCCTGCCATGTGATCATCCCAAGCGGGAATCGAAACCACGCACGAGTGCAACTTCGTATCAGCGTAGAAACGCGCTTACCATCTGAGATACCACGAAAATATTTGGCAATTTTCGCTTTGGTATTTATCGCTTAATGTAATTTTATTTGCAATGAATCCTGCCCCACAGATAGAATTGATCTGCTTTTATCTGGTGGTACGTTTATATCGGCTACCTAATAACTAGAGGCCGCATCCATGCAATGGCAGAAACGTCGGGTTCGAGAGCTCATGTGATCTGTGAACGAATTTTCTAATTTTCCCAACTATTATAATTTGTGCTTACACGTCGGATTGCCAACACAATCGCTGACGTCCAGGCTTTGTTCTGCAAGCTGCTGATGTATTCCGATAGCATTTAGTGTCGGTCTGTTTCCGTTTCGGGACAAATCATGATCCCTCGTCGACTTGGCCGACTGATGGGCATTCTCAGCTTTAGCAACAACGATCCTCTGGCTAGGGAAGGAGTTCAGACGTAACTAACGTCAAATGGGAGAATTCAAGAGGAAATTCGAAATACAGCCTCTAGGTTACGACGTAATTCTGGCACCAGACATGATGTGTACGAGCTGAGTCAAGAATATTGATCACTAGGAAGATAATATATTCCTCCAATATACTAAGGGCAAAGTTGCATCACAGCGGGACAGTCAATTGCTCTCCATTTTAGACTTCGTAACATGTGTCAATATAAATTTTTCCAAAGCGGATAAAGGCCAAAAATAATTTTGTGAGATACAGATGAAAAACACACCGCAAAATATATGTTAAGATACCTCCAACACTTACAGATGAACTGCGTCAGAGCCTAATTAGTTTGATATGCTGATAACATGGCTGTACTACCCCTAGATTGAATAAAATAAAATTTAAAAAATTGTCATTTAACACTTTTGGTCTTCAATTGTACAGAGTGTAAGGGGTATAAATTTATTTTATTTTATTGGGTTATTTTACGACGCTGTATCAACATCTAGGTTATTTAGCGTCTGAATGAAATGAAGGTGATAATGCCGGTGAAATGAGTCCGGGGTCCAGCACCGAAAGTTACCCAGCATTTGCTCGTATTGGGTTGAGGGAAAACCCCGGAAAAAACCTCAACCAGGTAACTTGCCCCGACCGGGATTCGAACCTGGGCCACATGGTTTCGCGGCCAGACGCGCTGACCGTTACTCCACAGGTGTGGACGGGGTATAAATGGCATTATTTTAACTGATGATTATTCATGTCATAAGGAAGAAAAAGCGTCCCTACATTTTCTTCTAATTGCAATATTTAGCTAAATATTAAAGTTTACAATATTAAACAATTTGTAACGTTGCTGGAAGGAGAGGAGAGGGTTTAGAAGTATACAGTACAGCTCAAGCGGATAGGAGTGGTTTAGCAGTACACAGTACAGCTCAAGCGGGTACAGACATACAGGTTCAAAGGAGATGCTCTGTTGTAATGCAGGACAGGACCATGGCAATACTGTTGTTTACATAAAACGAGCAGCAAGTACAAACTTTCAATCTCATTAATAGAACATTATGGTAAATTTACATTTTATGTAATAATATTGTTCCATTTTTTAATTGTAGATCTAAAAATAAACAATAACGGTTTTCTGCACAAAATCACACGAACTTTTTTCTACTGCAACATTTTAATCTCTCCCGCTTCCGTAAAGCAGTATCATTTTTAAACAAATATCTGGTTCTGTGATTTTCGAAACGGGGTAAGAGACTTCTAGTTTCTAATAATCGTTGAGAAACTGCTACAAAAGTTCGCCGATTAGGTAACCTTTTTGTGGAAAATATTGACGGTACATCTTTCTTGCCTCACTTGAATTACGACGACTTTCTCCATAAATTAATAACATATGATATTCCTAAAGTGTGAATGACATTGTAAGTTGTTTGTCGAATAACTTATACTGAACTGGCATCAGCTCGGCAGTAGAGCTATAGACAGGGAGTTTGAACTCAGCTGATTCGTACTTATGTCTGTGCAGAGTACTGCCTGCTGAACTTTGCAAAGTCTCTCATGCCAGAATATTAACAAATTTAAATATTAATTTTTATTTAATTTCACGAAAACGTAATAGAACACACAAATATTTATTTAAACTAATACTAACGCTTTGCTAGATATACCTACTGATGTAATTGTTTTTGTAATTTTATTAGCGATATAAGCAGTATAACGCAAATAAAATGAAAGAATTATTTTTTTCTGGGAAAAATATCGAATTTTGACCCAATATTATATGGACATTTTTTTTTTATCCTGGAAACAGTCCCCGACAACTGTGAAAAGTACGGCACTTATATCCGTTACACCCTGTCTATTTCGTTTCGAAACGTTCTGCCGAGTCAAGTCTTCTAGGAGAAATAAAAGTTTCAAGTCTTCCTGATAAAGAAAATATGAATTTTGACATGTCGTCTGTATGTCTGTCTGCCTATGTGTCTATATACAGCGATTTATTCTTAAATTTGGACGAATTTTGTTCATATTCACTACCTAATTCCCATTTCAGTTTGGTTGATAGACTTTCCCCTCTACTCACACTCTTTACCACCCGTGAAGTGGAAGATGTTACTGTCTATCGTACTAACGTTCGACTAATTGACTTTGAACATAGTGAAAATTCTTATTATTGAAAATATTTACCGGTAATGTATATTTCATAAATCTATACCAAGCATTTGTATTTCATTTTATTATTGTTTATACCAACTGGGATATGAAAAAGCTACTGACAGCAGAAGATAAATGTTTTCTCCACTGTTAGTTGCTACTCCACAGCATACACAACGGGACAATCTGCACTGTGTCACTCCCCCCGACTTCATAACACAAACTAATATTCCTTAATTTAATTATTTATTAGTTGAAAATAATATAAGAACGACGCTAAAATATACTGAAAGATGTAATTGTCAAACATCTGTGTCACTGTCTTTTATATCCACTTATGTACTTTATTTAATATTATATTTTCTTGTTTGTTTAACTTGGCGGGGGTGCAGGTATAAGAGGTAACAGCTAGCGGTCTGTCACTGACGGACTCAGGGCAAGTAGAAGGGGAAAGAAATGCCTTCGCGTCCTCTCAAATTGTATGAAATGTCGTTTAGAAGTAATCCAGGAATGATACACATGAAATAGAGATTTTTTTTTATTTAGTATGATATTTTACGACGCTTTATCAACAGCTTAGGTTATTAACGCGTCTGAATGAGATGAAGTTGATAATGCCGGTGAAATGAGTCCGGGGTCCAGCACCGAAAGTTACCCAGCATTTGCTCATATCGGGTTGAGGGAAAACCCCGGAAAAAGCCTCAATCTGATAACTTGTCCCGACCGGGAATCGAACCCGTGTTACCTGGTTTCGCGGCCATACGCGCTAACCGTTACTCCACTGGTGTGGACTGAAATGTAGAGTGGAAATATATTAAATAATAAAACATTTTTGAGAGATGAATCAGAGTAGTGACAAACAGAAATGCGTAGCAATATTTTGGTGTATTGTGAACGAGACTTAAAGTAGTAGCATATTTAGATGAATTTTGGGAAAGTTATTCCAGGAAAACGGAAACGTTGTAGAGGTGGTATGGGATTTTTATACCACATAACAAATATACAGGGTGATTCAAAAGTCGCGCGATATAGGGCATCTCCGTTATTTGTGTAAGTACAAAAAATAGTTTCAAATAAATGTTTTAGATATTGGTACGTGTAGTTCATGTACAAAATTTAAAGAAAATCGTAAGAGCCATTTTTGAGAAAATTGCAACAAATCTGTTCGCGTTTCAAGTAAAGTACCAGTTTGGTTAGGGAAAACGCATCCAAAACTGAGGTGTCACATCTCTGGAGCGTACGAAACTTAAATTAGAAATGTGGTTGGATCGCGCGCCGTAAATAAATAAATTGTGTTTTTTGTGTAGACAGGTGGGTAAGTGCTAGTTCCACCAGTGAACCGGGTAGCAACAGACAATGTACACAATTCCTGGGAGGGTGGAAATGATTCTCATCCATGCGGGAGGCTGAGTCTACGGAAAGAAGCAGACGAATATCACAGACAGCATCCAGATCAACCTACCCCCACATCACTGAAGCATTGGTCAATTAATGGAACGGTTCAAGACAGCAGGCAGTATCCACGACAGAAAACGTTCAGGGTGGCCTCGTACAGCAACAGGCGATTCAAACGCAGCTAGTGTACTAGCTAAGCTGGTAGTCAGTCCATCACGGTCAACCATGAAAGTGGCGCAAGAATTTGACACCAGTCAAGCGTCCGTGTCCAGGATAATATCCGTCAATCATTTCCATCCCTATCGTATGCACTTTGTGCAGGAACTGCATGGAGATGACAGTTTTGTGAGTGGTTTCTTGAACGACGAACGAACCAGTCAAACCTTGAAGCTGATATTTGTTGGAGCGATGAGGCCTGTTTCCATTTGAACGGAACAGTAAATCGATTGTGTACTGGGTAACCGAGAACCCTCACATAGCTGTAGAGGCTCATAATCAGTTTGACCCAAAATTAAATGTGTGGTGTGGCATACACGGGGATGTTGTCATCGGTCCCGTGTTTCTGAACAAGCTCATGCTCCACTGTACAGATAGCATCTCGAGGCTGCCCTACTTGGATGATCTGCCCCTAGAAAGAAGACGTGGGTTTTTCTTTCAGCATGATGAAACACCACCGCATTTCAGATTGACAGTCCGCGAATTGCTGAATGAAGTTATCTTTGGGCGTTGCATCGATCGCAGGGATCCAGTGGAATGTCCGCCTAAGTCGCCAGATTAACGCCCCTTGACTTTTTTCTCTGGAGACATCTCAAGTCTGTAGTTTACAGCAACAGGTCCCGAAAACTGGATAAACTGCAGGAAAATATCAGGAGACAATGTGCAAAAATAACACCTGCAGTGTTACGTAATGTGCGGAGCAGTTACCTCAACCGTGTATTAATGTGCCGTCAACAAAATGGCCACCAATTTGAACACTTACTCCATTAATGTGCATGTGGAACAATTACACAGTTCGTGAAAGTTCAAGTGCTAAAATCTTTCAGTTTGCCATTGTGACTCTCAACTAACTCACCTGTCAACACAAAAAACACAATTTATTAATTACGCCGCGCGACTCAACCACATTTCTAATTTAAGTTTCGTACGCTCCAGAGATGTGACACCTCAGTTTTGGATGCGTTTTTCCTAACCAAACTGGTACTTTACCTGAAACGCGAACATGTTTGTTGCAATTTTCTCAAAAATGGCAATTACGATTTTCTTTAAATTCTGCACATGAACTACACATTCCAATATCTAAAACTTTTATTTGAAACTATTTTTGTACTTACACAAATAACGGAGATGTCCTATGTCGCGCGACTTTTGAATCACCCTGTATAGTCCCAAAGAAAAAGGTCCTAAGTCCGAGAACAAAATCTTTTGAAAATAAAAAATATATATTTGTTGATTATTTAATGTGTGAAATTATCAGAAACCATTATTATAACTAGCAAAAGTGATGAGCTTTCTAATGGCATTTATTTTTTAATCCGTTCCCACTGCTTCAGAGAGTTTAAAACTAATTCTGGAGTTAGGCTCTCTGTCTCCCTTTTCAGGAAAAGAAATTTGTTTTAATTGTTATAATAATGAGTTAAAAGGAACGAGTCTCCGAAATAAACATTTGGAAAACAAGTAGAAATAACCGTAGGACTGTTTACATCACAGCCTTCTGCGCAATAATCAGAGAGGGGATTTTCGGTCCCGATGCTTCTTAGAACCCGCGGTGCACACACATGGATTAAATTCAGATAATTAAATTAACTCGGAAACAACTTTTGCCGGCCAGGACGTCATGTTTTGTGATATTCTTGGCAATATAATAATTTCGAACGTCACTGGTAAATTCCTTCAAAGAATATTCTGAAGTATTTGATCGTTTAGAATATGTTATTTATTTTCAATGAAATTAAATACGTTTAATATTAAGTGCTTTGACAATACAGTTTTTAAAGTTTTGGCAAGTCTTGAATAGTTATGTGGAATGTTGAATTTGACGAAAATTTGATCGTATACAAGCAGCGTAACGCACAAAGCTATATGACGTACAGTATACAGTGGTACCGTGGTCACAATAATAAATCATTTCTATTAATTTGTTCTCCGGCAGTCTAAAAATGTTAGGAACAAAATCAGCATCGATTCTCTAGATACCTGTGACAACAGACCTGTATTTTTGTCATCTGAACAAATCTAGTGTGGAATGGTTTAAATGTAAGTTTTATCCTCATTTACAATAAGGCATTTGTCTTCCTTGTTGTTGGAAACGCCGAAAATAGTAGAGAGTCATTTTTTGATACAGTGCCACTCTTTTAAAATAATATAAAATAATTTGTTAGTACAATTTTCGCATGAAAGTAAGTCTGTGGCATATGGTTTAGAAAGATAGCTCCTTTTATTTGAAATGCAATGTGTTAAGCATAAACTCTTTTAATTCCAATTGCAAGCTAGGCGCTGGCCATATTGGCAATGAGTAGACAGTGGATGCGGGATGAGTTATCGTTGAATGTAAGTGCACATTTACTATGTGTTACATTTTTTTCATTCAGACCATTGGCTGAATAGGTTACAAACGTAAACAGACGACGTCAACATGCTACTGTATCTCCGTACAGTTAGAAGGAAAATAAAAATAACGTACTGTAGTACATACAGTATCTTGCAAGGTTCAATCCTTGTCATCATTGATGCAATTATCAGCGTTGCAGTAAACGATGATATATTCTCGTAAGTTGTCGAAGCTGAATCGTCTTCGCCTATCGCTTAAACAGTTTTTGTATCGAGAGAATTTCTGAAGAAAACTTCTAAAATGGGGATTACTCAATTTCTTTAGAGGAATATTTGTACTGAGCATCGTTTTGCACGTGTCGTTAGACCCGCACAACTAAATTATGATGATGATGATGATGATGATGTAGATGGTTTCTCAGATTACATTTCAACGCTTTTCCTGTGCGATGTACTGTTGCAATGTTTCTCTATAGCCTGAGTTCTGATTTTTATTTCAATTTTACATACATTACACACGATATTGTCTTCGTTAATACATAAAATGTCACTCTCATACTTCTTAATTGCATTTCGTATCTCTAAGCGAATTTAACGTTTTGACTTCGACATTATGAATGGATCAGCGTTGCAATGTGGACCGGGGTCCCTTCGTTATGTACGCTGCTGTACTCGCCAGGTACACAAAAGACGGACGACGCGGCACGTGCCATATACTGCGATACGAAACAACTTCACTTTTCCTTAAGTCATCCCGCATCCACTGTCTAGCAATGAGATATACAAAGTACCAATTTTAGCTTTTAGGTCATAAAAATTCGAACCCTAATTATGACACTAATAGGAAACTACAGAACTAAGCTGCGCCACATACACGGGAGCATTACATGGCTTAGAGGGGATGCTACTTGAACCGACTGCGATTCGGCCCGCTCTCGGCCCAAACTCGAAGCAAAGGCTTTGTAGTTAGATAAAGCAGGACACCCGTTATCGAAGTGTGTCTGTGTGTTGGATGCTTTAAAGTGCAAGGAAACAAAAAGGAAATAGTATAATTTTGTTAAGCAATCTCGTAAAATCAAAATCCATCTCTTCTGCTGCCTTCAGACATCACAGACACTCTCGCAGGGCGAGGAGAAGCCAGTGAAAGTTTCAGTACCGCGTATTCCTTCAGCAAAACGCTTCCCCACGTCTCTTTACAGACGAGCCTGCAGTTTGTATTTCAAAACAGTTGTTAACTGGTTCTGTGATATAAATTGCATATACAGTACCTCTGCTCACTGCCCCAAAACTTCCCCCTTCTCTTATATTCAACTTCCTTTGTTTCTTTCATTTTGCTACTTTTAACATCAATAAGAAACGGTTTCATTCCTTTTGCTAACTTCAGAAGTGACATTCAAACACAAATGAGGGAGGCAACTCCCTTTTAATTAAAACCTCAACTTTATGTTAAACAACTGCACAAATTCGTTTTAATCTCGTACACGCAGAGTAGAACAACAGACGCATTTCTAACTTCGTACACTTTGAGATTCGTGTGCTCACAGAGATCTTGACAAGCTTCGCTCTATTATACAAAGTACTGCAGTGCCCAAAAAGATATTGATTGAGGGACTTTGATAACAGTTTTGCATCATCCGTGATACTGAAGAATTCCTATCTGGCATGGTATCTTTCTAGTTGTCTTTCAGTCTGCGTCCTTGATGATTAATAATTTTGTCAATATTCAATATTTATTATATAACAAACTAGAAAATATGAATAATGAATTAATGTTGGAGTATTTAATACGGCTAAAATAACACGGAACGAGAGTATAAATGTATATGCAGGGATATTTTATTTTTACTAACATTTCTAATATTAACCTGGCTATACTTTTGAATTAATGTTTGAGAACCGGAAACCAGTTTGCTACCCGCTTCCAAGACTGGAGTTCGATGACTCTGGCTTAATAAACAAACAAAAATCACTTTACTAGGTATAGGAGGGAAGAAAAGTAATTCATCCATTTAGGCTACGTAAACTAGGAAATATCGCGATTTTGAGTTTGATAATTTTTATTAGGTATTTGTTTAATCAAAATACAGTACTGTATTAACAATAAGTGATTTTACTCACGAACTGAGCTACCCATCCGGACGTATTCATTATACAGTGTATATTATACTGTCTACGTAATATTATACAACTGTTCTAAATAACTTAAATAAAAGGGCCTCGTTAAGTAATTAACTGTCACATGATTTCTCCCCCCTTTCTACGACCCTACGACAAAACCAGTTGAACGGACAGTAGAGAGCATTTCTGAGTAATTTTATCTGTTCAGATCGGGCAGAAGTGAAGATTAAATTTACAGTATGTAAGGTACTCTTTTATAGAGTAGGTACAGAATTATTTCAACATGAGTTACTCGTACGAAGGACGAAACTGGTAATTGGAATTAGGTACAATAGTCTATAGTGCGATAATATGCACAAAAGAACTGAAGCCTGTATCGAAATGAACTGTCACCATTTTCAAAAATGTGTTTATATGTCCATATTATGGTTATTTTTCAATTTAATTTCATTCTCTATATTGTACGCTAATGTGCTGTAACAGTACAATATACACTGCATAATTAATACGTCCGAATGGATAGCTCAATTCGTGAGTTTAAAACACTTATTGTTAATACAGTACTGTATTTCGATTAAAAAAAAACCTAATAAAAATTATCAAACTCAAAATCGCGATATTTCCTAGTTTACGTAGCCTAAATGGATGAACTACTTTTCTTCCCTCGTATACCTAGTAAAGTTATTTGTTTTTATTTTGCCAGTATAATCGAACTCCAGTCGTGGAAAGGGGTAGCAAACGGTGTTTTCGTTTCTCAATCGTTAATCAAAAGGTATAGCCAGGTTAATATTAAAAATGTTAGTAAAAATAAAATGCTGTCCCTGCACAAATAATATTAAGAGAAACAAAACAGTAACAAATTTAAAACATTTCCAATAAGAATATTCAGTTTACTGCAGTCTATTGAAACTAACTACGTTCCTACATCTTACACACTTTCCGAAATAGACCACATTACAATAGGTCAATCATTTAGTAACACGTTGTACTATTAAACAAAGGATTGTCACTATACTGTACATACATTGACATCAAAAACTTGTTCCTTATATTTTTATTGTACCTTGTTTTTTGACTATTCCATGCAGGCACGTGCTTATAAACCGAGGTAACCGTCGGAATGCTCTCGCTGTGCTGTGTGCAGTCTGTAGGGGCACAAAATTCAGTTGCTGTGTGTCTGTTGCCGGCGTAACATAGAGGGTGTAGTGTTTTTCGAAGACATGGTTGCTTTTTCTGTGCAACAGAAAGCTTTTCTTATTGAAGCATACTTCAATGATGGAGATGGGAACTGGAATTATAATATCGAAGACTGTGAAGAACAGGTTGTTTCTCGTTTTCCTGATCACGTAATCACTGAAAACTTATGCAGAAATTAGTAAATTTAGAGAAACGGGATGCACAGAATGGAAAGGTATGTTGGAAAGGCTACAAAACTAACAGATGATTTAGTTGCAAATGTAAAATGAAAAGTGCAGAAGTGTTCTCGTAAGTCCTAAAGAGATTGGCTGCAGAAACGGGCATTTGCTATGGAATTCTCAAATTAATTCTTAATTGTTAAATTTATAATCTCGAGAGATTCATTTTATTTCTTTATGTAATTATGTTAAACTTTTATTTCACATCCACATACCAGCTACACCAAACCTTACATCAATACTAACTGGTCACGGGAAACTCAGATCTTATTACTACAGATCCAAAATTTCGAAAAACCCAGGATGTCCTTGCGGAGAAGCTGACCAAACAGTCGATCATCTTCTGTGGGATTGCCAAATCTTGAACAAACAGGGCAGTGTCTTCAAGGCAGCAACAAGGAGTGGAAGAAATTGGGCAATAAATTATAGAGACATCATAAAAAAGCATTTGAGGTCATTTGTGCACTATATTAACGCTATAAACTTTGAACAATTATAAATATATGTCTCAGTTTTGTAACATGCGTATACACACTCAATAAGCAAAATATTATAATCACTATAATTATAATTACTAAAAGTATATATATATATATATATGTAAATAGTGTAAATAGAACTAGTTTCATTAACTGAAAGATGGTGACAGTGAAAATCCAATTACTAAAAGTGTGTAAGTTATATGTAAACAGCGTAAATAGAACTAGTATAATTAACTGAAAGATAGTGATAGTGAAAATTCAACAGTGAATAACATAATGAATATCAACAAAATCACGAAACAGTGAAGCAAAAGACAATGGGACACCAATGAACACACAATTAATAAACAAGTTTCAATAAACCATGTAATATGTCTATACGTTATGGGGCATGGTAGTAATTAAACGAAATTAAAAAAAAAGTGTCTTTTGAGGCACATAGCTTTTTCAGTTTCTCCAGACTTGTGTTTGTGGATTTTGCTAACATAAAATAAAATGTGTTATGTTGATTTCTTAATGACTCACTGTATCACTGCATTTTTATTCCAATATCAGCAACATACATTTTTCTCATCCTATACTTTCATCATACTCACGGCCGCATTTTCTATCTGTACAGTAACTCCCAGAATCGTGTGTAGCGCATGCAGGTGCATTGTATTCGCTATGCTAAGGAGTGACACTGCTTAGATACAATAAGAACATATTTCAAAATGCAAGGAAAAAGTTTTTGATGTCACTGTGTATGACGGACCTAATGTTCTACCACGAATTTAACAAAAGCTATTATTCGAATACTACTTTGCAGACACCCTATGACACAATAAAAACATGCTTCGTTTTATGAAACGGTAGTTTGCATATAACTTGTAACTTTAATTTCCTGCAACGCAAAGGATTTGATTCTTATTTCGTAATGGAAACCACACCTCCTTCCTACTTGTCTTATGAAACTTCCTTGTTTCAATCCCAATGTGACAGACACCTACAGACCGTTCAAGGATGCGTCAGAACAATTTGTACACGGTCGGAGATAATGTTTTGCTATTGGCTGGGAGCAGTAGAGCGCATTTTGTTTGATGCGATTTGTTGAATGAAGCCCAACTGTTCCAATTCACCTGAAACAGCAGGTTTAAACATCGCATTTGACATGGCAGTTTGACTATGAACTGTGAGCTAAACCTGTCACAGAATAGCAGGTACGTCGTCTGGAAATAACTTCTAGGATACTGTGATACCACGTAACACGATGGTGGAAACAGGCATGTTCATTTCCAATGTTTTTACTGCTTACTACTGCTTGACCGTCCAGGCAGGAAAAGAGTGGGCCGTACTGCATGAGAGCAAGCATGTTGTTTTCAATCTTTGGTAGGGCAGGAATTACTGTCCTGGCCAAGACGAAATGCCTAAGGTATTAGTGTCGTGCAATGTTCGAACATACGAAGGGATGTCAAGATACAGTGGAACTCCACAAATAGACGCTCACTCTCGTATACTTCAAGATACAAGGTAAGTCAACGCACCCTGTCCCGCGCTGCACAGGTCTAACCAATTGAACCAGTGCAGTAGTGTGCAGATACTCGTACATGTTGGTAGCATGGCAGGGAACAGAAAATGTGTACTTATGTTGAACCAGAAGTTACAAATATTGGAACGGTTAAAAAAGGTGAATCAATCAGAGCCATCCCTCAAGAATTTGACATTTCGATCAGAACAGTGCACAGGATAAAACAAAATTCATCTAATTACAAGGCATTTAGTAGTGATTATAAGAAGCTCTGTTATTATCAGTTGATTGTAGGATGAAAACGTAGCTTATTTTCTGTATTTCCTAAATTTAATTAATAGGGATGATTTTTGTTCTCTCTTGAAGGGTATACATCATTTTAAAATAATTTAATACACAAACACAACTATTACAAGAAATGCTCAATAAGCTTTTGTAGCTTTATTCTCTTCGGCTCTAATCAGCAATAACAAAAATGCAGGTTGCCAGGCGACGATAGAAAAGAAAAGATGAGAAAACAAATGAATGTGATGTATAAACAATTGAATGCTCTTTCATATTTAAGTCTAAAAATATAGGGGTGCCATTTGAAATTTCAAAGTGGGAGTCGCTGGGGGTGGGAGGTGAAATCTAAAATGCAATTAAGCCTTGTTTAACACTTTCCCCTTGATATCTAAATTTACATGTTTTTTTTTGGTTTAAATTGAATTCAATTTAATTAACTTGTCATTTAGAGTGGGAAGTTTTGAAATGAAAGCCCCATATGTAGATGTATTTAGAGAGTTTTTCCTCCAGAAGTTTGTTTTATGTCTCAGATGTATCACGTATGTATTTTACTTAATCACGGATATGTTTTGTTATATATTTTGCATATACTACAATATATTATTCAAAATTATATACGTTAATTATTTATGTTCGGTCCGCACGCCATAAAAAACACTGCACAGCCCTTACGTTTACCAATGTCCGCAGTACTCTGTAGAAGGAAAGCGCTTGTACCTCGTCTCCCACACGGACCATTGCTGTGTCTATTTATGGAGTTCCACTGTAGTACAAACTTCGCCGTACTCCATAGGCATCCCAACAGTACTTGGAAGTGAAGCATAAAAACTAAAATAAAAGAATCTATTAAAAACCGGTAAGATGCCTATGTTCGATTCATGTTTGTCGAATCTTTGTAGAAGCAAATTCCCTTTGTATTTGTTCAATCTTCCTCTTTCCTTATATATCTTCGGTGCCTTTTTCCTTAGTTCCTCTTCTCTCTTCGCCTTTATGCTTTAGCTGCATAAGAATATAGGAACATATCTTGCGAACTTACGCATAGTAATAAATACAGTGAAACCTGCCTTTGCGGTCACTTCATTTAAACGGCCACCTGGCCAAAAGGCCAATTTTCTCTGGAACCCATTGGATTTGCCATAAGATCAATACAAATTGTCTCTTTATTTAGCGGCCACCTCATGTTTTGGCGAGCGGTCGGAGTCTGTTTGGATTGGAACCTGACTATAACAGTCACTGTCCAACAAAATTTTTTTTCACGGATACTGTCTGACCTATTTTTTCGACGGTTGGAGGACAGAGAGCAATATCACGAGTACAATAGCTAAGTGTACAACAGTACACCCTCCATATCTTGGGGTTAGTTGGTTAGTTTTATGACTCTTTTGTCACTTTCCACTCCGACCCTGCAGAGCTATAAATTCTTACTCGTTTTTAAGGGATTGAAATAGGACGTTTTCTATCGAAAATGTCACAATATGTTTTAGGTCAGTAGTTAACCATTCGAATTTTTTTTATTTTTTTTCCTCTTTCCATCTTTTTCTATTTGGACCAGCTTTTACGAATTTTTCTTCTTTTCATTCAGTTGATTCAGAGGAACTGTGACGTTGGTTTGAGTCTAACAATAAATCTAGAGTGGTATTAAGTTTAGAGGTGAGACGAAAAATGATTGAAGAAAGTGAGAAGGGAACATCTGCGAGAAAAATTGCAGAAATATTCAAATGTGGAAGGACACAAATACACGGTATAATTAAGATGAAATACTAAAAGAATGGGAGGAAAATATGCATGGTGGCCAAAAAAATAAGAGAGAACTTGTGTTTAGTAATGTGAATGATTTCGTTTACGAATGGTTCAAGTGTGCGAGGGTGAAGAAATTGAGTTTTGAAAAGGCTCGTTGCAAGAATGGAAGAGGCTGACATTAACATGCACGACTGTTGTACGCACACATACTAAAAAGTCAGTGAAATTCAGTACTTTCATGCTGATTCATAAAAATCGCAACCTTAATCAAGCGGCCACCTGATAAAACGGCCATTTTATAAGGTAACTTCAGATGGCCGCTTTAGACAGGTTTCACTGTATAGGTAACTTTTCTTGTTATTAATATGAATAAATGTTTACAAGAATATATAAATAAATGAAACAAAATATATAAAAAAGCGCATATGTTCAAAGCACCGATTAGTATTTTGTGCAAAGTTCAAACATAAGAGACGAAACCAAGACTTTTCAAATTTCGTCTTATTCCATAGGAAAAACTAATCGCAAGATATGTGCTTAAATCCTTTAGAGCTCGTCTCGTCGTAGCCTGGAGCGGTTTAAAACAGTGTCCTGCAATGTTCGAACATGAGAAAGGCAACCAAGACATTGCAAACTTTGTCTTACTGTACGTCGTATTTAATACGAAAAAATAATAGCACGATCTATATTGTAACATGAAGGAGTGGGAGTGGAGGACAGCGAATATTTTTATGGCAAGGTGGAACAAACACTACAGGCCTTCTTTTGCAGAGCGAACACCGACGAATGCCGAATTTCCTCACACTCGAGTAACTTCAATTGAACATAGTGCTTGTAATGCATGTCGCTAAGACTTTCATTATCCACAAAAGTCACACAAGTATTGTGTCCGACCAACTGTGATTATTTTGAATATCATCTTAAGAATGTAATTATAACTGTTTTCTGTCGGTAATTGGTATAGTAACAACTGCCATATTTTAAAAACATAATGTGATGTACACTGGCTTGCAAAATTTTTGTCCGATAAACTGTACAGTTTTTTTTTCGTTCTTATGTTTGTATTTGTACTCAATCTAGGACAGTAGCGTAGGCGGCAGGGAGTCTCCCCGCAAGTAAAATACCACCCCTCCTCACAACAGATAGGTTGAACCAAGCTACTTAGTAAACTTAAATTGAAATGTTTACTTAGTGGTCTAGTGATATAGATAAATTTAATAAACACGATATTTTGTAGCTCCTTTTCACGCTACGGTTCTTTACATTATAATGCGCATATAGCTTATATTTCTTTGTTTTCATTTTGTTGGTAGTTTTAACCGATAAGCAGAAATACAATGGGTTTGGAATGAATGGGGCCGTCTATTGCTTATCGTACAATGTAGTATTAATATGTTACATTATATTGATGAACGTTTTCGGCATATTTATGCCATCTTCAGATCTTAAAAAGTTGTATTTTATACAAATTAATATTAATATTGGATAGAGCTATGAAATTGTGTTTAACTTGTTTTACCAGAATATGTAAACAAAATGAATAACGAAAACAACACCGTCCTATAAGAATTATATCAAGTGTCATCTGTTAATGTTTTAATGTTAATGTTTTATAGATCTGTTTTAATCTGTTTCATTCAATTAGTGTTTTGTGTTTTAACATATTATGAAGTGACATTGGACAATCAACAGCTGATTGAGGACACAGTAATCACAAGTTCGCCTTAAAAATAGTGTAATTATGATTTCGTTGTTTGTTAGTTATGTATTGCATTTAACCAATTTGGGATAATATTAAGTATGTATAAAGACAACTTTTTAAGATCTGAAGATGACATAAATTATGTCGAAAACGTTCATCAATATAATGTAACATTAATACTACATTGTAAGATAAGCAATAGACGGCCCCATTCATTCCAAATCCATTATATTTATTTGGCTGTTGTCTTGGTAATAACAATACGCGAATAAAATTACACTGATTAAAGGTGGCACTAACAATCAATAGATTAATATTAAAAAAATCGGGAAAATAATTTTATTAACACAAATTTGTATGGGTTTGTGTATAATTTATAACTTAATTGTCAATTATATCCCGTAGGATACAGCAGTTTAATTTATATTTTGCACAAATAAAAAAGTTTTGCATATCACTCTTATAGTTATGGAACGAACATTTGGATAATAAACTAAAAAATAACCAAAGCATATAGAAATAGCAAATGTCTGTGTTTGAACACCAAACATGATATTGGAATCATATCTGATACAACAAAGATGTGCAGATGGAGGAATTGTCCTGTTGAAAAAATATACAGGGACATCATTTTATTTTTACTTCAATTTTTATTGTACCTGAGTTTTTGAATGTACTTCACTCCCACCCTCTCTACTAGTAAACTTCCAACCGATCTCCACACAGAACCAAGCGTATACAGTCAAAGTCGCCTGTCTTAGTAAACACAAACAGTACTGAGTTAGTGACTACATAGTACGTTCCAGAAATATGTTCGCTTTCAATATTGAATCATATTCTCGCACAGGTACTGTCGTCCGTTTGCCTATGTCTCATCCCGGTTTCCCCCACCCACTTCTGCCCGTCCCTTTGTGGCTGGGCTGTCTTAGCTCTTTTCTGAAAACATTAATTTCTGTTAGAAATTGGACGTCTACGTAAGATTATACAACTGTTTAAAATTACTTAAAAAGGCCTCGTTAAGTAATTAACTGTCACGTGATTTCCCTCCTTTGTACGACCCTCGACAAAACCACTTGAATGGACAATAAATACCATGTCTGAATAATTTTATCTTTTCGGATCGGGCAGAAGTGAAGACTGAATATACTGTATGTAAGGTACTCTTTTATAGAGTAGGTACAGAATTATTTCAACAGGAGTTAGTAGTACGAAAGACGAAACTGGTAATTGGAATTAGGTACAATAGTACTGTATATAGTGCGATAATATACAAAAAAATAACTGAAACCTGTATCGAAATGAACGGCCATCATTTTCAAATATGTGTTTAAATATCCATATTATGATTATTTTTTCAATTTAACATCATGCTCTATATTGTACGCTAATGTGCTATAGACAGTATACTATGCGCTGCATAATGAATACGTCCGAACGGACAGCTCAGTTCGAGAGTAAAAACACTTATTGTTAATATTTTACTGTATTTTTATTAAAGAAAAACCTAATGAAAATTATCAAACTCAAAATCGCGATGTTTCCTACTTTACGTAAATGGATGAACTATTTTCATCCCTCCTATACCTAGTAAAGTGATTTGTTTGTATCTTACGCCAGTATCATCAACTCCAGTGGAAGGGGGTATCAAACGGTGTTTCCAGTTCACAACCTTTAAGTCAAAGGTATAGCCAGGTTAATATTAGAAATGTTAGTAAAAATAAAATGATGTCCCTGTAATTCTATCAGGTTGCAACATGCGCACGCTAGGTAGCATAGGGTATTTTTCTGTATGTGCATATATTGCTGGGAAGTCAAATTCTCTTCAATTTTACAGAGTTCCTCCTCGTAGCATGGAAATCCATCCCCAAACAGCAATAGAAATATGTCCACTGCGTTGTGTTGATGTCATATAATTCTGGCTGGAACCTTATGGACCCAATAGGACGAAATACCTGAATGGGTCTATGACTGGTGTTTGAGAAAATCTTTTAATCTGAAACTACTACATTTTCCCATGGATATTCATAATAATCTTGTCAAAACGGGATGTGATCTATTCTATGTTTATGATCCAACATGGTATTTATACGTGCAGGGAAGATGAAAAATTTTCCTCGAAAATTATATAATTTTACTGTTTCCCTCCCTACATTATATATATTATTTATGTGATTTAACCATTCTCCTCTGTAGTTTATATTTATTCTGAGATATTTTAAGTTTGTCAAAATTTTTAAGTTAAATTCGTTGATTAATCTACTTTCTCGCATTGGAAATATGTTATAATACTCAAGAGAAATAAACAACATGTTTTAAACATTTCGGTGTAAAATAGACTCAATGTTTTATTTCTGTCGGTTACATATATTGTTATTGCTCTAAAAGATTGTCTTTGGTTCGATTAGCTAGGTATATATCTGCGACTCATCGTTCAAATACCTCCCTTCCCAGGACGACATGTGGAGTAGGGTATGTAGACATATTGCCAACATAATATCTCACAAAGTTCACTTCCACATTATTTCATAAGACAAAAGTTTTTGCGAGCCAGTGTACCTATATGTACGTATATTTCTGTCGATGTTTAATCATATTTTTGTAATACAAATTACCTGTCTTTACGTCTAAATAAAATTTCACAAAAATTATTCTAAAATCTTTACTCAGCTAAAAGCATGAAAGGATGGGAGGGGCGAGTAGGAGAAACTAGCGAACTTCAAGGACATATATCATACAAGGCGCAAGTCAAGCAACGTAAAAACACAATGGTCCGGAATTCATTCCAGGAACAAGCCGAAATGGTGTTCGTGTATGACCAAGCAGGTGATGTGTGATATGGGTAGTGCTGTATGTCAGGGTACGTGGCTCGATACATCCGTGCTGCCACTCGACCGTTTCCACCTGCTTGGCCATACACGAACACAATCTCGGCTTGTTCCTGGAATGAATACCGGACCTTTGTGCTTCTACGTTACTTAAATCACACTATCTACAACATACAAAACGCATACTGCAAGTTATGAGAGAATGTCGTCAGTGCCATCTAACGTGGAAACTACGCATTTTCGGACACAAGGTGATATGAACTTTTGTGCTCCATTTTCAGTCAGGAATCACCCCCTAAAGCAGTGGTCGTCAGCACTCGCTGAAATGTGCAAAGGATACGCGATGCCGTCCCGTGTGCACCGTCGTGCAGGAGGGAGAGCTAGAGAGCATAACCGCTAGCAGCTACGGAGTGCACCATGGTGCACTGCGTTTTCTGCGGGTAAAAGACGCTAGCCCCAGCGTGCTCTGTGCTGACGACCCCTGCCCTAAAGTTTGTCGGTGGACTTAAAACTCACTCTGTATATATTAAACAAACTATAATATGACCACAATCTAGTATATACAGTCGCGAAGCTCAATACGTAGTAAAAATGCAAACATTAGATAGTTGCTCACCACTAGGATTGCTAATATCGCCTCATTACAGGCAATGCAAAATAGTACCGTCACAGTCTATTGTTTCTAGCACCCTCAAAACTCAAGCTTCGTGACTGTATATTGTAGACTGTGATATGACTATGCAAGAGAAAATAATAATCACAATTTATTTACCGGTATACTGCTTCTCTGAATAAATATATCTATACGTATAAACAATGTTTGTTATATATATATATATATATATATATATATATATATATATATATATAACAAACAAGAAACTCGCCTGATTCCAATTTTTCCTTCAGTTCCTTAATTTTCTCCATTATCATCCGTCCATTCACAGGGAGTTAGGAGTACGAATATCGGGACCGAAATACTGGCTGTTTGAGGAGGGTTGGCGGGGATACTTGCGAAGACACAATACATATTACCGCCTACCCTGCAAGCGGGAGTGACGCTGCTAACTAGTTTCGAAGAGAGGGGAGGCAAGCAGGAGTAACTCCAATTGAGGGGCGTTTTCACAAAACTCGTTATCTACATTTTTTTCGATTTTGAGGTTTTAGCGTATCCTTATGTTTTTGGGTCAGGAGAATCCAATGATGCTATCAGAATTAAGCTAAAGTTGGTAAGTATATCAGTAAATTGATCTTGAAGTAAGAGATTTTTCAAAACTCGATATCTACACTTGTGTATTTTAGAAAAGAGTTGTCTTGAAAAAAAAAAAAAAAAAGAAGGTTTTGTAGGTAACGCCCCTCAATTATTCAGCAATCTTTTTCAAACTTTTACTGATTCATTGATAGAGAAATACTACGTGATTTGGGAAAAAATTTATATATATATATATAAATATATATATATATATATATATATATATATATATATATATATTGGGGAGCAGCAC
Source organism: Periplaneta americana (assembly GCF_040183065.1). Lineage (NCBI taxonomy): Eukaryota > Metazoa > Arthropoda > Insecta > Blattodea > Blattidae > Periplaneta > Periplaneta americana. The sequence goes on from NC_091126.1 coordinate 136,220,434, forward strand.
AAAACTTATTTTACAAAATATATTATTTTTTTTTTTTAGAAAAATTCTAACTTCTTAATAAATTATTTTAAACTGTTTTTCTTTCATTCAAAATATTCCTAAATATGTATTGAATGTTTGGAATCACAAAAGTTATGTGATATACGTTTTGAAATGACATTTTTTTTTTCTTTTAGCTAGGGTTATTTATTTCAATATTTTTTTATTTATTTGACAAAATTTTTGGTTATTCTTTTTTATAAATTTTCTTTGATTCAGAATACAGAGTATTTAATTTTCTTCAATTAGATATAAATAACAGTCATTTAAGATGCAGTTTGATGGGTGTTATTATTTCTGGATATTAAACAAATGCTTAAAAGTCAATAGGCCTAAATGAGAAAACGACAAACAAACTTTGAATAGATAAAGAACATTGCATCTAGTGGGAGTATTAGTAACTTTATAGTATGAGAAATATTTCTTCCATACAAACAGAGACAAATTGAATTTATTTGTCACAGAAAAAAACCTGAAAATAACAGTCGTGCACTTGCAGACAGTAATGTCCTGTTGTAGAAATTACAGATTCCGGTTAGAAAAATGCTAATAATGGGAAATTGGAGCAAGATATCATATATAAACTATATATTTGTAAACAATGAATCAGGAAATACCAAAATTGAAAAACAAAAAATTTTGACCAAAACAGTAATTTAAAGGGTCATGAATATTTAAAGTTTCAAATAAAAGTTACTAACATCCTGTGTCTTGTGAACAACTGTTTTCTGACCATAGGATTCTTATCTCAAATTGTTTAGTTGGATATCTCTACAACTCCTGGAAGTTTGTCGGTTGAATTTAAATATACACTGTATAGAGCAGGCCTGCACAAGGTTTGCGCTCTCCGAGCCGGCTCACAGCTCATGAGCGGAATGCAGATACAGTATTAGCTGCGCTCTGTATAAGGGTGGACTGGAAGAAGGGGTGATCTCGTACAAATTTACACAAAAGGAAATACTATTATGAGTGTTTATGAAATGAATTTCCGTTCAGTGTTTGCAAAATTATCTTGGACTATTATTAATTAATAAAGAAATATTTATTTTACAGAAATAATAGAAATTCTATAGCTACTTAAATGTACAATATCATTTTGTTATATTTGTATTTATCAGTACATCAAAACGAGGTTTTATGCTGTTGGCAGGTGAAAGGAACAGTAGCCTACTGATCATAATGAAACATCAGTTACTGATGTTCGATGTCTGCCTTTATTAAAGTTGATTATAGAAAACAGTTGCTCACAAATATAAATGTTGAGCCAAACGTAGCAATCATTTTCAAATCCAGCCTGTGTAGTCGTGGATATTATTGCTAATGATTAGTCTTGTAAAACTCAACCAGGCGAGTACTATTATTCAAACGATCTTTAGCCCTTAGGTCACATTGAAAATCAATAAGGTCGAGCTGTAAATCGTTAAATGTTAAATGTTATGTTCCGTGTTTTAGATTCCTCCATACTGTACTGTAGCAGTAGGTAAGCAACGTGAAACAGTTACTGAGAATAGGCCTACACACTGCACTCCACTAGATAACTGAGTGGTCGTTTCCCTCTCCTCTATCTATATAGCAAGTCTATGTCATTCTGACGTATCTTCCTCTCCGTTTCGGCGACCTGTAAACACGGCTCTCCCGCTCCGAAGGAGCGCGCGCGCTCGTTGAGCGCTGTTTGTGCAGATATGGTATAGAGTTTATGAGCTGTAACTACGCTTGGAACATAATTCCAAGTTGTGTTCACTTTCACTCTGAAAATAGTGTTAACGGAATTAGCCGTAAAATATAATATATTCAGAATAAGTACCATAAAGACATAAAAAGTATTTTAATTCAATTTCGACTTCCACGTTCACCTCCAATATATGACACCATAGGTATCAGATATAATCTCAAGTCCACACCTGTGGAGTAACGGTCAGCGCGCCTGGCCGCGAAACCAGGTGGCCCTGGTTCGAATCCAAGTCGGGACAAGTTACCAGGTTGAGGTTTTTTCAGGGGTTTTCCCTCAACCCAATAAGAGCAAATGCTAGGTAACTTTCGGTGGTGAACCCCGGACTCATTTCACCGGCATTATCACCTTCATTTCATTCAGACGCTAAATAATCTGAGATGTTGAAAATGTTGATACAGCGTCGTAAAATAATAAAATAAATAAAATAATCTCAAATAAAGAAGAAACATGTGTCGGGTTCAACGGTAGAATAGTAAACTTACTGTGCTACGAGTGTAAACGAAGGGAACTTAGTCCTGTTGTTATAACGTACAATAAAGAAACTTCTTCCTTCTGTAATCCATTCGTCGACGCAGGAAAGTTCGAAGGCTACCACAGCACGCACCATTGTGGTGACGGGGAACATTGCCTGCGTTGTTCAAGACAAATTACGCGTACGTGTCCATGAATGTGCTAGAGTTGTGAAAAAGTTGCGCAGTTTCAGAACAAAATTGCCTGAAAGTGAAACTAACGGGCAAAAGAATGTACAAATGAATGTCACGGAGATGACGCTTATAGCCTATTCGCAAGAAGATCAATTCTCTTATCCAGTGCGAGTGTTACGCCATCATGCTTTAGTTCCCTCAGCTTATTGTAAGAAATGGAAATAAAAAAAAATTTGAGATTTATCCTTCGAAGAGGTGGAAAAATTCAAATATCTTGGAACAACAGTAACAAATATAAGTGACACTCTGGAACAAATTAAACGCAGAATAAATATGGGAAATGCCTGTTATTATTCGGTTGAGAATCTTTTGTCATCGAGTCTGCTGTCAAAAAATCTGAAAGTTAGAATTTATAAAACAGTTATATTACCGGTTGTTCTGTATGGTTGTGAAACTTGGACTCTCACTTTGAGAGAGGAACATAGATTAAGGGTGTTTGAGAATAAGGTTCTTAGGAAAATATTTGAGGGTATGAGGGATGAAGTTACAGGAGAATGGAGAAAGTTACACAACGCAGAACTGCACGCATTTTATTCTTCACCTGACATAATTAGGAACATTAAATCCAGACGTTTGAGATGGGCAGGGCATGTAGCACGTATGGGCGAATCCATAAATGCATATAGAGTGTTCGTTGGGAGACCGGAAATAGACCTTTTGGGAGGCCAAGACGTAGACGGGAGGATAATATTAAAATGGATTTGGGGGAAGTGGGATATGATGATAGAGTGGATTAATCTTGCACATTATAGGGACCGATGGCGGACTTATATGAGGGCGGCAATGAACCTGCGAGTTTCTTAAAAGCCATTTGTAAGTATTATTCAGGAGACAAATGTAAGTAAATACAGGTACTATGCCCCCAAATAATATCTTTATGGATTACACAGAGTATGTACTCTACATAATCCCGTAAAATTACTTGCTTGACTTCGTCTTAAAATTTGCACTAAGCAGATATAATTATTTCAAGCGTAGTTAATCGTTAAAACTTTTAAATATAGGTACTAACAACTTTTAATTACTCACTCTACTAAATAAATATTCAAATCAAAATTGTACTATAACTTTGTGACTAATATCGGCGTAGCATTCTCAGTCTAGTGGGATTATCATACTGAAGTGCGATAGTCGATAGTACTTTCGATACTAACGACAGTAATGACTTTGACTATCGAATATCTCGAACTACCCCGAGAAAAACCTTCTACAACGTTTGCTTTGTACATAGCAAATTCCCTCACTATTTGGCCGGGGATCGAACCTGTGCAGCCGGGATGGAAGAGGCTAGTGCTGGAACCAAAGACGCGGGGAATTTGACCGATAATTGCCTTCAGTCGCTGAGAAACATCCTTGATTTATACCTCAAATCAGGCTAATTTTTCCAATCACAATTTGAACCCGGTCCATTGGTTTAGTAATCACAATTGTTGACTATGGCTCCACAGCCGTAGACTGTGATTGAATTACTGTGTTGACTGATGTCTCCTTCTGTGTCCTCCCTTTCTCGTATTAAAAATTCCATGTTAAAATCTGCATGTATCTACATAGGAATTAATTATTACCGTTGTAAAATATATATATATATATATATATACTTTTATTCTATTAATTTCTAATACCAAATGTCTCAAAAGAAGCAAAGTTCTGTATTTCCATACACTCTCCCCATAATGTCGGCATTTTCCAAATTAAAGGATTCACAAATCGCAGACTTCTTATTCGCGTCGCCTTCGTTACTTCTCGGCGAACTCATTCGATCGTCAATAGCCCAGTGAAAGAGCTCGGATCCCTTGTCTAGCGAGGATAGCGGCGCTCCTTAGTTCACCATTCTGCCAGATTTTTAATATCTTCGCCGACTCTGCCCTGCTGCTGTTAAATTATTGTGATTGCAACATTCGTCTTCGTCATGTGATAGCTATTAGATTACATCCGTTTCCGTCTTTTCCTCATCAAATTCTCGCAAGTTCCTTCAAATGGAACGATGGAAAACGAAGTGAGAAAGTGGACCAATTGGCTTGGATCTCAAGTAGATTCTTTCTCACAGCACCATATTCCCTTGCAAGGACGTGCAATTGTCTCTGCCAGCATTTCTTCTTTTATTGCCAATTAAAATTTCGAACTATTCAATAAATGAGCCGTTCAGAGCAGAAGTGGTGTAAGTCAAAAATGGGTAATAAGGGTTAAAATAAACATTCTGTAAAATACAGCGCAAAGTTGCAATTAATATTCAATTTATTTAAGCTATTAGTAGTCAGTGGATAGCAAGAAGGCCATATTAATTTGCTACTTTGCGCTGTATTTTACAGAATTTTTACTTTAAACCTCATTACCCAATTTTGACTTATACCGCTTTTGCTCTGAACGGCTCAAATGTAGTTTTAATTTACATGCAGGAAACATTTTTAAATTTGTGACATAAAGGGAAGTAAAAATGTGACTTTTTTCCTCAGTATTTAAACCTGAAATTTTATCGAATATGTGTTTGTTCTTCTGGCAAGTAAGCCTGGATAATTTTATTGATGAACAACAAGTTCTGTACAGTAGCATAGCTTAAAATTTTAAGGAAAATAACACTGTGATTCTTTGCTGACTCAATTAGCAAAACAATTAAAATTATTTGAATTTATCCAAGCTATTATCAAATGTAAACCGGAACCAACAGTGTGGATATTGAGCGAGTGCTCTGTAAATATTTTCTAATTCTCATGAATAAAAGAACAAGAATTAGAGGAAATTAAAGTAAAAATTCGCTGCATGTTTTCATTAATCCATATCTGGTTTGTAGATTGAGTACCTCAAGCTAATTTAATTATGTTATTAATGTTTATTTTTCTTGGTAGCGTTTGTAATTTCAGTTCAGGTAGAGTATACGGTTCCTATTGCTTTAGGAGTAACTTTCTTTTTATTCCTTACGAACTCTAAGTTTAATTTTTACATAGAGTAGATATAATTATTTGTTGTTTCACGACGAAACGGAATTATTACACTAGAATGTGGCGTAGTTACCTAAAATGGCCGAAAACACACTGAATATATTCTCATCCCCTCTTTTAACTCCCCCATATAACTGACTTTCACACCACTGTGGATATGAGAGCGACAATCTTTGAGTACATACTAGACATCTCACAAATGAGGGCTTCCGTAATCATGAGATCAGTATGATGCAGAGCCACCGCTCATACACCACAGGGCAACCACGAGACAACAGATGAACACTGAATTCCGTGAAAGATAAATATATTCCATTGCTAACACCGGAATCGAACCTCGAACTTCTTCGTTCGGAAGCCCACGTTCTATCCATATAGCAACTACGGCGAAAAGAGTTACATTTACAAAGCCAAAATCCTAAAATTATTTTCCATAATAATATCACGAGATTTCTTAATTGGCCCCAAGACAGTCCATGGTATAACTTTTCTCCGCTGTCATTCAGCAAGACGTATGCCGGTAAATATATGTATTACTCAACCAAGCTTTGAATAGGATGGACTGGCGGCGCTACTGTAGCGAGCGAAAGGGCTGAGGGCTGGAATACAAGTGTACGAGAGTTGTAGTTCCCAAAGTCAACGATCCTATTCCGATCTTGGTTACGTAATAATATGTTAGCATGTTTACTTATAACATTCGTCCCTAGTATCGCTTCTACATTGTAGTACCACGACTAATCAAGTGCCTACGTAGAATTGAAGAGGAAACTTTGAACTGCCGTTCGCATATGTACTATGAAGAAAAAATTGAATGAAGTGTAATATAATTTGTTCACACCAACTCGGAGGCTGAGAAATACAGACTATATTTTAAAATCTAAGACGAAACAATGATGTTTTGGCGTGTGCTTTTTCCATTCCAGCTACAGTAGCATGTAAAATCTGACAAGTTCACTAATTTCTTATGTACACGCCGGAAGAAACCATGCTGGTTTAGGCTATTGAAACCTTAGGCTAACGAACATGAATTTAATCGGTTAATAGACTACTTTAAATATTCTATGACATCATATTTCATTTATATCTTAAATCAAGAGTCGTGTTGCCGCGAATATCATCAATATATTGTAAAAAAAATATCAAGTACTTCCTCTACCAATACGAAAAGAGTAAAGTCATAGGGGCAAGTAGAGTATGTGATAATTTGTTTGTTTACAAAAACACTGAAGCATACAATGTAATAAGCGAGGAGTACATTGTCGTGATATAAGATTTTTGCAGAAATTCCAGCAATTTCTTCTGAAATATTCTTCTAAGAATTCCAATATAGTTTGTCTACTAAGGAAACTGACTGCTACGTTCATATCATGAAGGAAATGTGTCGTAGAAATCTTCTGTAATTATCAGTTGGTTATCTGCGAAATTAACCCAGATAAGCCCAAAAAAATTTTTGTAATAAAAATACAGTAGCACATTAGTTACTCTCAAAAATCGGTTAAATGATGTTGAAATAAACTGAAGCAAGGAACGTATATTTTCTAAAGCTAACAAATACTACGAACATTATCGCACAACTTATAAAATGTCCCTAACACCAACAATGACATAATATCCGAAGGCACTGCAACTGTCCTTAAAAAAGGACGGTGGGAAAATCTGGGTTAAGGGTAAATAGATAGGCCTATCGATTTCCTATTGACGTTCCCATACCTTGGCAAGTTTCTTTCCAATCATTTAAAATTTCATATATGTAAATATTGAACATTATGGTGAGGGATTGCATTTATGTCTTTAAATTTGTCTAGGTTCTATTGGCTGTCGTAAAAACATCCTTTGTCTTATAACCTTGAGGATTGAAAGAGACGATAGGATACACTGAAATGAATAGAAAACCAATATTACGTTTTGAGATTAAATCCACGGTTAATTTGAGAAATTAAGTTTGAAGTTTCAGCAGTCCGGCAACATCGTCGCTAATACTCTCTTCTCGTGATACAGATGTAAGAGGTCAACGAACTTGGTGTGTCTCACTAATTGAGCTGTTCATTGAGCCGTTCTCTGGCGCTGTGTTGCAACCAAATCGCATCGGGCATTGCCTTAAAATAAGAGGTTTTTAAAATAGAATTTACACTAAAACCATCCACACTATTGAAATACGCCAGAGGGATAAATTATTCTTCATTAGTTTTCCTATCGATATGGATAAAAATCACGATCATACTCGCAATAGTTGCAGAATAAGTGGTTGTTAAATACTAGAGTTTATTTTTTTCTGAAAAAAGAACAATTAACTTTCCACCAATATGATATAATTTTTGTTACACACAACATGAGCTATTTGCTCTGAAAATCTGCAAGGCTATTTCACTTCCACCTTGTATATGCTATACATACTCGTTATTGTGAATTTCTTGAATAACTTTTATCAACCTTCAATATATTCATTTCAATTTTTCTAAAATCTACGACGAGTTATTATGGCATCGTATGTCTTCCACAAATCTATCAAGACAACATACATTTCTCAAAAAAATTTAGACTTAAACGTCTTGCTCCTAATATTTAGTCAGGAAAAAAATATGTCAAATGAAAATATATTAGAATGTGTTTAAGTATTATCTGCAAGCATGCGGGACTCGTGTTATGTACTACTGAGAATCCCTAACATCTCTGACCAAAATAAGAGGCTATTTAACAACAGCCTCTGAATAATGCATAGAATTGCTTTGCTGTTAGTGCGTTCAAACATATTTCTTCCTTTTTTTTACTTGGTTATTTAACTACCAGACTATTTAGCGTCGATAGGATTGGTGGTAACGAGATGGTATTTGGCGAGATGAGGCCGAAGATTCGCCATAGATTGCCTGACATTAGCTTTACGTTTGGGAAAAACCTCGGAAAAAAACAACCGTGTAATGAACCCAAGCGGAAATCGGGCGTCGACCGTAATATTTCACCTTCAATTATGGTATACCATGATCCTCCAGTCTTGAGTAAATTCCTTAGAAATATATTCCTTGGGTAAATTTGAAAGGAAATTTCTGTCACAATCGAGTCAATGTCCTAGTTCAGTTTGTCTATAGCGTCATTTACTCGGTCTAAGTGGGAAGAGATGTAGCACTGAAGGTCGTCAGCATACAAGTGATAGTTACAATGCCTTACAAGAGATGTAATATCATTGACATAGCCTATATTGTGACAACAATGGTCCGAGTACCGACCCTTTTCTTATACCTGATATGTTAAGCCAGGAGAAGCTTCGATTAGCGGATACAACACATTGTTGTCATTCCCCTAATAGGATTAAAACCAATTCACAGCAGTCTCTGACAAATACAAATTTCTCAATTTATGGGTGAGCAGATCACAATTTACAGAGTTGAAAGTTTTGCTAAGGTGAAGAAGTGTTAGTATTGTTACTTTATTAGAGTCAATAGCTTCACGGATGTCTTCGGTCACTTTAAGTAGAGCAGTGCTTGTGTTGTGTCCAGCTGTGAAACCTGACTGATACTTATCGAATAATTTATGTTCGTTCATGTAGTCAGTAAGTTGTTTGTGTATGATTTCTTGCAATGCTTTTGACATAGCTGGCAAGATGCTTATTTGTCTATCTCTATAGTCATTCAGTTCGGTGTGAACTTTGACATTTGGAAGAGGAAGAACGAAACTTGCTTCTATATATTTGGGAAAGTTAAAGTGATTAAAGAACTATTGAATATGTAGGCATTACTATGTCTTGTATTTTCTGTATGAGTAGTGTGCTAATGGTGTCAGGGCCTTGAAATTTCGTCTTGATGCGTCGGATGGCTTTCATTACGTCAATAGGAATGACGTCGGTAGAATAGAATTAACTAGCTATTGACGACCAGTTGCTCACATTTCTAGGACGATGTTCGTTTATATCATAATTTAGTCTAATCAGCGAAATACGGATTAAGATTTTTGCAATAGTTGATAGAGTACCTAAATTTTGAAAGATTTACGCGGGAATACAACCTGAAGAGCCATATCAGTAGAAAAACAGTGTCCACGTTGAAAAGGAATGCAGTGCAGGAGTAGTTGTAATAGTATGCCTACATAAGATGTTTAAATTAGACGAAAATATATACATGAATCCATATATTTATGGTAATGCCTTATGACCTTAATATATAATAAAAGGTAGGGCCTATATATTGTGGTGTATTAAAATATATTTTGCATTGCTACTCATGTCTTAGTAGTTAATTATTATGGATTACTATTGTAATCCACACGATTACTGGCGTATAAAAATATCACGCGACAACTGAAGGGTTAATATAAATAAATAATTCATCTAATCGGAATGAACTTCATGTGGCATGTAAGACACACCCATATAGATTTTTGAACAATTTGGTCATCATTGGTTGTGTAGTTTCCAAAATAAAATTTAAATTGCAACATGTCACTTTTTCTCATTTCAGTCTTAAATCTTCCCTTAAAATTCCACTACCCTCGACGTATTTTAAAGCCATGAACTTAGAAACTAAGAGCAAAATACTAAAAAAAAAAAGATTAAATTTGAAATACGTATAGACTAGAGATGAAAAAAAACTAACTGCCGCTCTCGCTCGCTGTATTCGTTGCATTTGTCTTTTGAGTCTGGTATCGTCATTCTCGTGCGCTTGGAGACTCGCTCATCATTCTCCAAATAGCATTTGGTCGGCGTGGAAATATTTAGTAACTTTGAACAACATACATCATTGAAATAAATAGCATTATGTTTAAATGAGACAAAGAAACAAAACAGAACAGTATCTTAGTTATCAAAATGTTTTGGTTCTGTTATATGATATTACCTATGGTTATATAAACAGAAAGAAAAAAAAAACAATTCTGAAATAAATTTACAGTTCCAAAAACATCAAACATAACGTCAATATCTTTTTACTAGAGATTGCACACTTGATTTCAAACATATGAAAAGAAAATTCTTAGCGTTTTATTAAGGGCCTAGTAATTAAATAAAGATTGGGTAACGCATTATTATACACTGAAAGGTAGAGATGATGTTGATTGTTTATACATATATGACAGTTGCCAAAGTAGATAAAAGTTCAGTTAGATAAAAACAACTGTGGCGATTCAAGGCTGCTTGACGTTCGGGACTTCGGGAGTGATCAATCTCGACGTCTCGAAACACTCACAAGCAGTCTTTACGTCAACGACTCGACGTATAGAATACTGTCGTGCGGGTTTTCGGCTTTGCGGGCGGTGTTAGTCTTGCTTTTTCGATCGTTCATCTGTAGTATAGGCCTATTATCATTTGAAGAGAAACGATTTTATTCATTCTCCTTCCCAATCCAATTTCTTCTATTCTTTGCCATCTTCCATTAAGTATTACAATCTTATACTATCATCCACCCATCGTTATAAACAAGAAATATTTTGTAAAATTATTTCATAACACTTTCTAGTGGAAGCGGTGGATGACCTTCTAATCAACAGTGGCGTTTACATCATGGTGACGTAAATTATGACGTACCCGAATTAAGTTCAACGAGAAATTGATATCCAGAGGCCAATGATTGAATTTAGATAATTGCAGTAGCGGTCAATGTATTGTAATTGGATACATATATTACGGACAGGAGTCACGAGTGCTTTAGCATGGATTCACGTTATCGCCAATTTAATCTTTCGTATGCGGTCGTCATTATGCACCTAAAAAGAGCTGTCAGTTATTGAATGTTACGTATTTTCGAAAACAAATTGATGGCAATAATAATAATAATAATAATAATAATAATAATAATAATAATAATAATAATATCAAATATATAAATGCAGCATGATAAATTACATCTAGACCCAAACAAATAATACAAAGCATCTGGATATATGTTGCCAAAGGCGTACTGTAAGCCAAGGTTCCTGGTTATCACTTACAGTGTTAAATAACATGTATTTCAGAGAATATTTGGAAATTGAACAAATTTTGTCCAACTCTTTGCATATTAGGTGAATTTTTCTTATGTGCCAACCACTATAGGAACTTGATAAAATAGCTTGAAAATGCCTTGGATTTATAGTATTGATTAGTAGAAATTGATGTGATCACTGGGAGAGTAGTAAGCGCAAACAACCCGCCCTAAATACATACCTTACTTATAAACGAAAATCGTCGTGCGTGAACGAAGAATTCCGCCATATTTCTGCAATGTAACAGTGGGTTTCAGTGTTGCTAACATAGTAATAATACTACACACCTAATCAAACATAACCTAACCTCTCATAATACTACACATCTAATCAAACCTAACCTAATCTGTCACATAATACTACACACCTGTAGTAACATTCCTCACATTTAGTATCATTTCGTTTTCAAGTATTTCCGGCCCTGCCAATCATGTTGATTGCTATCTAGTGGAAGTGGATCGTACTAATTCTGAAAAGAATATGGCGACTTTTATAATAATTACATTTTACATGTTTCATGATATACAAAATGTGTTAATGTAGTAATAATTATATATATATATATATATAGGTAACATCATTTTATTTTTACTTCAATTTTTATTTTACCTCAATTTTTGAATATACTTCAATTCCATCCCTTCTACTAATGAAGTTCAACCGTCCTCCACACAGATCCAAGAGCGCATATACAGTTATAGTAGCCTTACAGTCATAGTAAACAGTAAGTTCCAAAAATATGCTCACGATTTCTAGTGACGAAAGAGCTTTCAATATTGAATCATTTTCGCACAGGTACTGTCGTCCATTTGCATACGACTCATCCCGGTTTGCCCCACCTGCTTCTATTCGTCTCTCTTAAAGGCTAGTGACTGGGCTGTCTTAGCTCTTTTCTGAGAACATTAATTTCTGTTAGGAATTGGACGTCTGCATAATATTATACCTATACAATAGTTTAAAATGACTTAAATAAAAGGGCCACGTTAAGTAATTACCTGTCACGTGATTTCCTCCCTTTCTACGACCCTGCGACATAACCACTTGGACGGACAGTAGATAGCATGTCTGAGTAATTTTATTTTTTTTTGGATTGGGCAGAAGTGAAGACTGAATTTACAGTACGTAAGATAGTCTTTTATAGAGTAGGTACAGAATTATTTCAACAAGAGTTACTGATACGAAGTACGAACCTGGTAATTGGAATTACGTGCAATAATTTATAGTGCGATAATATGCACATTAGAACTGAAGGCTATATCGAAATGAACGGCCACCATTTTCAAAAATGTGTTTAAATATCCATATTATGGTTATTTTTCAATTTAACTTCATTCTCTATATTGTACGCTAATGTGCTATAGACAGTATAATAAACACTGCATAATGAATACGTCCGCATGGACAGCTCGGTTCGTGAGTAAAAACACTCATTGTTAATACTGTACTGTATTTTGATTAAACAAAAACCCAATGAAAATAATCAAACTCAAAAGCGTGATATTTCCTAGTTTACGTAAATGGATGAACTAATTTTCTTCCCTCCTATACCTAGTAAGGTGATTTGTTTGTACCTATATTACGTCAGTATCATCGAACTCCAGTCGTGGAAGGGGGTAGCAAACGGTGTTTCCGGTATCAATCGTTGATCCAAAGGTATAGCCAGGTTAATATTAGAAATGTTAGTAAAAATAAAATGATGTCCCTGTGTGTGTGCGTGTGTGTGTGTATGATACAATAACATTTGAAATGAGCCACCGGCGTGGCTCAGTCGGTTAAGGCGCTTGCCTGCTGGTCTAAAACTGCGCTCGGGCGCGGGTTCGATTCCCGCTTGGGCCGATTACCTGTTTGGGTTTATTCTGAGGTTTTCCCCAACCGTAAGGTAAATGCCAGGTAATATATGGCGAATCCTCGGCCTCATCTCGCCAAATACCATCACGCTAGCACCAATATTATCGACGTTAAATAACGACGTTGATACGGCGTCGTTAAATAACCAACTAAAAAGAAACTTTTGAAATGTGTTGTGGTTGTGATAAAAGTATTGAAAATTGGTTTAAAGCACCACATTAGCAGTGATAACAGTGTGCAATATTCGTTCAGTGGTTGGTGGATGCTGTAGATTGACCACATAGTATTTGGTGGTGATCAAGTGATGGCAGAAGGTCATGACGACTTACAGTAAAAAACAAGGAAATTAATAGAAGTGCATGAGAAATAGCATTTGAAAATTAATATGGATAGGCTATTAACTATTGACAGACAAAATATGAAATTTCATATTCTAATCTGAACCGTTTATGCTAGCGGTGTAGGATCAAGAATGATTATTTTCATGTTTCACGATGTTTAGGATCAAATCAACGACAAAAATGTTCTCGTATTCCACAACATTTCGGTAAAACTTTCAGGTTCCATAATAATCTTCATATTTTCTTATATTTCGGATGTTTTTCCCACCTCCGGTAATATTTCTTTAACTACCAGCGAACCGGTTTTCCAGACAATATAAGGAATCAATGGAGATGTTTTCCAGGACAAACACTTAAACACCCAAAGCAACCATTCCACCAACATTCCGGAATACCCTAGATATCAAGCGTGGGCATATTGTACCCTCTAACAAGGAGTCTAGAGCACTTCTACTTACAATATTGCAACCAGGCATACATTTGAAAGAGATTCCATATTACTGTTAATCCTCGTTTAAAAGCTAGAAACGCCCGCGGTTGACATGCTTGCCCTAGGGCAATTACTGTAAAATCTCTTTTCCTCTTGCGAGCAATTGAACTTGCAGCAGCAATGAAGCCAAAACAAAATAAGTGGTTCCTATTCCATATTTACTCATTCTTTGAAATCCATTTAATGTATTTTCAGTGTTGCCATGTCCACTTGCACAGTGTAAATGTTCTGACGTGTTTCTGTAATCGATTTTGCTGTCTACTTTATTTCTTCTCTTGTTGCAACTTCATGGGTTTTTTCTTTCTACAATAGTAGGCCTATATTACAATACAAGGTTGGGAAGTGCTTCTTACAATATAGAGGAAAAGTTTGAAAAAAACGAGCAGAGCGAGTTTTTCAATTTCCGAGATTTTGTAATGCACTTCAAAAACTTGTATTGTAAAACATTTTTGCACGACCATATTTTAAAAATTCAAATGCAATATAATTTGCATTGAAAGTTTGGAGCAATGTTATTCCAAAGCCTTCGGAAAACCATATTTTAATGGTAACTAAGTAACAATAAGTGCACTGGAATGAGTCTATTTCAGTATTGTTTACGTTGTGGTCCTAGGTTTATTGCATTAGACCTATTTCTTTATAGTTAGAATTAAATTTACGTTTCTTTTATTTCTTATTGCTGTAATTATTGCAATTTTATTACTATAGTTATTGTCATGTTTTGATCTATATTATAAAACTTATCACTGCCACTGGGTGTATATCCAATTGCAGTGTTAATAAATTATACATATATACAATGGTTTCTCTACCAGCAAGTTTCTGTGTGGGAATTCTAAATTTCAAGGTCTAACAACAATAGCTGTAAATACAACAAAAAAGACGATCGTGCAAAAAACAATATTAACTGACAGACGGTGTAACATTTTGTCAGTAAATATAGAAACGTTACTGGTGTTGTAACTAGTATGATCCAGTAAATTTTGAAAACCATATTGGGTCCGATAAGCTGTGTAAATTCTGAAAGTTTCATTATAAGACCGTCAGACTTATCAATTCACAAATGTGATGAACACAAAGATGCTATTTTTATATAAAATGAACGCTTTCGGTTCCATTGAACCATCATCAGATCATTAAATAGACCTACAGAGCATATTTATGTTACAAACAAACGGTGAAGGTATATATGAAGTGGAACGAGATACATAATGAAAAACAAGGGTACGTATAAAATGACAAGTTAAAAGGGAGTTAAAATAGCTTGAACATTAACATAAGGGGATAAAATTACTTATTGAAAATGATTAATCATTGCAATCAACGTGAGAGAGAAATTGTGAGTAGAGCAAAAGTAGCATTTAGCAGCGTCTTGAGACGTATAGTCTTAAAATACTGCATTTACAAAAATATCAGTTCTGGTGTGCTCGCACAGGTTGACATTACACGAACGGAAGTGGATTATACAGCCTCGTGCGTTGAAAAGAGGACGCAACTTTCGCAACATATAAGGTCTTGCAGTCTGAAATAAATAGGCCTACGTAAAAAATGTTAGTGGGATGATTTTCAAAGGTAACGTATTCCGTAATCGAGCGAGTGTGGTGAAGTTTGTTGGAATAACTTCTATTGGAGTGCGTTGTAGGTGGGTTACTAAAAGACCTAAGTCCTTTAAACAACCAAGGGCTCCCAATACTTCAGTTTATTAATCAATCTTGAAATACAAGACGTAGTACAATCGATGAAATGAGAATGATGATGATTACTCGCAGCCACGTGGGCCACTCGTCGCCTCCTCCGCGCTTCTGCTTATTGCAGAGCTACTGTAATAATAACAATTAAATGAAAGCATGCCTCGAATGATCACCGCGCCTTTTTATGGCCTGTCCATAGAGCGTATTCCGAATCTCACCGGTGAGCAATCCGATGGCATCACGGTGTTCCGAATTCCACCGATGACGTCATTGATCCTCCACCGGTGTCGCACCGGTGCCATCAACTTGCGGAGGTGGTGGCAGTCTCCATCAGCCGCCATCAGTGAATCTGATTGGTTCTTATATAGGGCGGGAATTACCAGACGAATAACATCGTGCACTGTTGTGTCATGGCGGTGTGTTCTGCTTTAGTTCTGCTGTATTGCTTGTAATGAGCACAACGTAAAAACAATATGTTAATGGCTTATGAGCGAACATGTCAACGGACCCGTTATAACTACCGGTTCAAGAAATAAATTGTTTATGCTATCTTTTCTTTGAACGAGATGGCAGTACGAAAATTTCACATAATTTTGCTACCGTAGTACAGACAACAACTTGTACAGTCGCCATGACAGCCATCGATCTTTCCAGCAGTTTTGTTCCTTATTTCGCTGCAACGTGCCGTCATTGATGCCACCGGACCGGTGAGATTCGGAATACGCTGATAGTGACGCTACAGTGACCTTAGAATACCGCGTGATCGCCTCTACTCGGCTTGGCGTCCCCACGCTATAACCAGTGCATTGACCTGATTCTGAACTTTGAAATATAAGCCCTTAGGGCCGTATTCATAAACGAGACTGTGGATGAAGAGTTCTTAAAGTCGACTTTCGTAGTAAAGTTTAACTTTGTTAAAAGTCCTATTCATAGACAATACTTCTGAGACTTTGACTTTGACTTAGGTAAGTAGAGATCTGACGATCTTGTTCTAATGTTGGCAATCAAAATCACTGCCTTCTAAACGAATTAAATTAATAGATAGTTGAAACAGATTAGCCATTTCCACAATCAAAGCTATCTTTTGAGTCACAAATCAATTAAACAATTCAAAATCGGTACATGTTAAGCAATTGTTAACCGTTCTTTTATCTTTACATAATAATATTATCCGAAGGCTTATTGTGAAACTAACGTAAGTACAAATTGACATTTTTAGGTCTTTACACCAATCGATAATAATTTGTTCTTCTACCTGTTCACAAAAAATCGTAACTCAGTTCGAACAGTCTTGTATATAACAAATTCATAAATACGAAACGTGATGGTATAGTTTATCTGAAGTAGTATTGCCTGTTAAGAATTTTGTTGTGAATAAAACATCTATTGCAGTTACGTTAGTTTCACATTAAGCCCTGAAATTATTTCATTGTAAAATAATTTTGTTGTGAAGATATGGAAGATAAGAGTCCACCAATGACAGACTATGAAAGAGACATATTATCCATCTGACTGTTGGCAGAGTTATTCCCTGCATGTCTGTAGAAACTACTTAAAAATTATCTGAAATCAATATGCAGAAAACGTTATTATGACGACAGCAAGGATTATAAATTAACTGCATTTCCAACTGTATAACATATCCTCTATAAAATTAAATAGTAAGAATCAATATTAAGCTATCAATCTTTACCTACAGCTTAAAATCGCTATGAAATAAGTTGTATTATTTATGGTGGAATAGAAAATCCTCTTTGATTATTCATCAATGAAGTTGAAACGTGACGAGTATATTTAATACTGCCTGTTTATCAAATCTGTACCTTGATTTGAATTTATAATTATAATAATACGCTAAGGAACATGAGTAGATTTAATAATCTCCTAGATATCTTCAATATTCTCGGCAAATTCAATAAATTTCCCAAATATCTGTCATTTTCCTCTTGTCCACGAACGAAAGTCAAAGTCAAAGTCTAGATTTTCGGCGACTTCGAAGTATAGTCACGATTGAAGTTTACTTTCCTCTAAGTGTGGACTGTGAATAGGAAAATGGTGACTTTGTACCTTCCAAAGTCTCCTCTATGAATACGACCCTTAGTCATTAATCCTATTACATACATGACTCAATTAGAATTATCCGTCAGGTCTGCACGAGTTATGAGGATGGAATATATTTTAAACTTACAATGTTAAAAATGTTACTCTTAACATGAATTACAATCATACCGATTATAATCACGTCGATTACAAATATACCAATTATAATCATATCAATCACAATCATACCAATTATGTCCCTACAATAAATGGTGCTTATCACACAAGTCCAAAATTCTTAATCAATATCATCAGAAATACAAATCTGGTGATCGTTCCAAACGAAATTTGAACAAACTTAACTTCTAATTTAAGTGACTTCAGAGTCCCAAGGAAGAAGTAATGACAGGAATCGAATTGTTTCATCTATTTGTTAGGGGAACAATTCAATACAACTTTTTAACTACAGAAAGCATCAACTTCCTAACCACTAAGTTTCCGTTCGCATCCCCATCCTGCTACCAGTTTAATTTCAACAGTTTTCATAGCCCCCGAAATTACAGGCCAGGAATTGCCACGGATCAATGGGGGAGAGAGCGAACAAAGACGCGGGGAGATCATTATCGCAGACATACCTCCCTCTCATCCATCCCATTCATGAAGAGCGAGTCCCCCGTAAGTTGGTGCATAGCCCTACATACGCGAGTTCACAAACTATGAATACAATTTCTCGTGGCTTTGGAACCTGCGTCATCCAACTCACTATTCATTTTTGTTTCATAGCTGGAACGCATACCTCTCCGAGGTAGCGCAATTTTTATTTTGTTCACAATCAAATACCAATCCTCGTGCCAATGCTGGTCGGGACTGCAGTATCATTACATTAACTCGGAAAAAGAAAGCACTTTCATTAGTAAACACGATGCTACAGAGCGTCTCTGACACTGTCATTCATATTTCCATTAGAATATTTTCATTACTGGCACTGCTACCATGAACAATAGTAATAATAGTAACGGCCATATTCAGTATCAATACGGTCTCATTCAACATCCTTTATGTATCACGAACAGATTGAGAATTAAGGCCATTATTGCATTGTTTTCTTCAGCACAGCTCTCTTCTGGCTTTATTATTGAATTACGTACAGAGTAATCTGTATAGGCACACAATAATAAATATTTTTTACCTCTAATAGGATAACCGTGGCCGTTACAGGCTTGTCCCAATTCTTGATAATCACTTCAGATTCGTACAGGAACATCATTTTATTTTTACTTCAATTTTTATTGTACCTGAGTTTTTGAATGTACTTCACTACCACCCCTTCCACTAATGAAGTTCAACCATCCTACACACAGATCCGAGACCGCATATACAGTCATAGTAGCCTTACGGTCATAGTAACAGTACGTTTCAAAATTATGTTTGCGTTTTCCAGTTACGAAAGAGCTTTCAATATTGAATCATTTTCGCACAGGTACTGTCGTCCATTTGCCTACGTCGTATCTCTGTTTCCCCCACCAGCTTTTATTCGCAGCTAGTGGCTGGGCTGTCTTAGCTCTTTTCTGAGAACATTAATTTCTGTTAGGAATTGGACGTCTACGTAATATTATACAACTGTTTAAAATAACTTAAATAAAAGGCCTCGTTAAGTAATTAACTGTCACGTGATTTCCTCCTATTCTACGACCCTACGACATAACCACTTGGACGGACAGTAGATAGCATGTCTGAGTAATTTTATCTGTCCGGTTCGGGCAGAAATGAAGATTGAACTTACAGTATGTAAGGTACTCTTTTATAGAGAAGGTACAGAATTATTTCAACATCAGTTTCTAGTACGAAAGACGAAACTGGTAATTGGAATTAGGTACAATAGTATATAGTGCGATAATATGCACATTAGAACTGAATCCTGTATCGAAATGAACGGCCACCATTTTAAAAATTGTGTTTAAATATCAGTATTATAATTATTTTTCAATTTAACTTCATTGTCTATATTGTACGCTAATGTGCTTTAGACATTATAATATACACTGCATAATGAATACGCCCACATGGGCAGCTCAGTTTGTGAGTAAAAACACTCATTGTTAATACTGTACTGTGTTGTGATTAAACAAAAACCTAATGAAAATGATCAAACTCAAGAGCCCAATATTTCCTAGTTTACGTAAATGGATGAACTACTTTTCTTCCCTCCTATACCTAGTAAAGTGATTTGTTTGTATATTACGCCAGTATCATCGAACTCCAGTCGTGGAAGGGAAAAGCTAACGGCGTTGATCCAGATTTATGGGCAAGTTAATATTAAAAATGTTAGTACAAGTAAAATGATGTCCCTGTACTTACCCAGTAATAGTGATGATGTATTCCCAATTTCCCTAATTACTTACAATCGTGACCATTTCAAGTTCACTCTTACTCGATGGATATTTGTAATTTTTATGGGTTTTTTAACAATAAAAATATTGACTCTTCTAAAATCGCATTTACTCGTTGATATCCGTAAATAAATTCGTTGCTTTCATTTTGAACAATTTATTGTGGCCTCTTCAGCCTCATCCTTAATATTCCGTAAAGAGAATTATGCAGGGCTGACTATTAACTGTTAGCAAGTAAGCGTTGCAGTTAAGCCTGTACACATTTGAGGCAGGTCTTTCTTAAGAGTTGTGTTTTGAGACACGTCACGTCGCCTACCCTATCTTAAGAGTGATCATTTCATGCACGTCCATATTCTTTGATAAGAGTGATAATTTTAGGGAGGTATCTATGTTATAATAGAGATCATTGAGGTACTTTCCTATCCTTTAATAAGAATGATCGTTCAAGTCATGTTTCTACCCTTAGATAAGTAACATCGTTTGAGGCACGTCCTTATACTTTGATCGTTTGTGGCAGGTCCCTAGCAAGGACTGTTTGAGACACGTCCATTTACCTGGGAAAGAATGATCATTTGAGACATGTCCCTATCCTATGATAACAGCAATCTTTTGGGGCACATGATTCTATCTATCCAATGTAAGAATGATTGTTTGGGGGCATGTTTCTATCCCTTTTTTAAATTTAATATTTAAGGCATGTCTCTTTCCTTTCACAAGAGTGATCTTTTACGCACGTCTCTATTCTATGATAATAGAGATCGTTGTAGCCCGTTCCTATCCTATGATAAAAGTAATCTTTTCAGGCACGTCTCTATGGTTCGATAAAAATGATCACTTAAGGCACGTCCCTAAACTTTGATAAGAGTGCCTATCTTACTTTTTATTACTTTATTTTCTTTTATATTGATTGTATTATTTTATTTCTACTTCTATTGTTGTAATTACATTATGTATTCTGTGTAGAGTATTTAAATAAATAAATAAATAAATTGTTAATTTGAGGCACGTCCCTGTTCTCCGATAAGAACAACCATTCGAAGCACATCTCTATCCTTTTATAAAATTGGTCCTTTGAGATACGTTCCTACCCTTTGGTATGAGTGATATTTGAGGCATGCTCTTATTTGATAAAGGTGGTTATTTGAGGCATATCCCTCTCTTAACAGTATTTGAGCTTTCTTATTATTAGACTTCGTGGAATTGCCACGAGAATCGCAAGGTTTACTGCGCACGCGGTATAGACTGTATGAGAAAGGGGGCGTGCAAAGGATTAGATTATGCCTCTAATGTAAACACTGAGCAGTATACTGCGGTTACAATAAAACCTGTATCCTGCATTCAAGAAATATAATGAATGATCATGAAAGTAGGAAATGTCTAAACATGTAAATACACAATTATTTTACAATGAGATATATTAACTCTTAAAATATAATGTAAGATGCTCACATCATCCTTGAATATGTGCATTGCAGTGAAGAGTTATGTACATTTTGAGCGATTGCAAAGTAACCTCCTCCGATGGTCACTTAAACAGTTTTTATTTTGGGAAAATGTACGTTCGACATCACACGATGTAATACGTACTTATGTGAAGAACGGAAAGTCACTACATTTTAGTACACCAACTTCAGATGTCTTGTCGTAACCTGATAGTACATCATTTATAATACGAAGTTGTGAATAGACAGAATTTTTAGCAATAATGTTTCTCATCTTGCATTTCACTTTTTCTGCGATTAGTGAATTGTTATTTTGGATAACGGTTTGTGATACTTTATCCACTATATTAAGGACTTCTGAGAGTTGTAGTTTAGACGATTCTAACAGGATGATACTTTTGGACACGATTTTAGAATTAGAATCAATGAACAGAATGTCGTCCAATAGCTATTCAGAAGACACTGATTTTACAGCTGCAACAGCGGAACTGTCTGTCCTATCCAATGCATAAATGACCTCCATTATTTTGACGTAATATTATTACCAGCATCCAACCACGTTCCCAAACGGGTCAAGACTGGCTGCGGGGGTAAGGGTATTCCAGGGGCAATTATTTGGAACAGCAACACTCTCATTGTAGTATGTTTGATTGAATTCTTGTCTGCACTGAACAGATATTAAGCTTTGACTATTCCAACCACAGTAACGCAAAAACAAGTGCTTACATATGTATACATTAGCTGTAGCTGCTCTATCTATTTGGACCGGTCACAACTCTTAACATGAACTGCTTATACTACGAGACCAGGCGGTCGCTCACCTCTTCTATACTACATACATCGGTAACCTGATTGCATGCTGCGTGTGGCAATTCAACGAAGTCTACTTATTATCATATTATGACACAAAATGAGTCTACATAACCGAAAGAAGTGGATTAAGAATATTTTTAATTTTCAATGAAATTCTGCCTTACTTGCCGTCCATTACGTAACTAGCCTCATCTGAATAAGTCACATCTCTCTCTGCTGCAACATCTGTGTTTCTGTCACGAAGTGCATCTGTAGGCCTCCTACCGCGAGTATTCCTTGAACTTCTTCTTGCACTTCCATGTCATGCAGCCCTTATTATAGGCCCCTCCTCATGCTGCAGGTTATCAGAAAAATAGTGGTGTATGGGTGGGATGTATTTTTTATTTAGCTTTTGCAAGTTGCTTCACTTAACAAAAGTTATCTTTATTGGATCACTGTTTAGATGGTCCAGCTCAATGTGTGCAGGCCGTCCACGAAGATGTTTCGAGAAGTCAGCGCTGTAATATATTACCTCTCTCCATTATGGCAAATGAATTAGTCATGAACAGAAGAAACGCAACAACACTATGTAAACAACGCTCTTATATTAGTTTGCCTCTTGGTCAAAACTCTGTAAGCATTGCAATACAAGAGTTAGGCCAACAGGGAACAGCACTGAATGGAACTCTGAACAGAAGTGACATTAAATATTTATAATATACACTTAACTCACTTTTTCAAGAATGTCACTTCTATCACTTTGCTTCTGAGTGCCTCAATTTGAGGTATATTTATATCAGAGATGAACAACGATCGAGAAAACAAGAATAACAGCGCCCGCAAAGCCGAAAACCCGCACGACAGTGTACTATACGTCGCGTCGTTGACGTAAAGACAGCTCGTGAGTGTTTCGAGACGCCGAGATTGAACACTCCCGAAGTTCTGAACGTCAAGCAGCCTTGAATCGCTACAGTTGTTTATACCTGACTACACTTTTATCTACTTATCAACTATTACATATATGTATAATCCAGTCATGTCAACTGATGCCCATAGGCGCAAGCACGCTTTAGAGCTCAGAAGAGCCTGAGCGCTTTACAACGGAAAGGAAAAAGAGAGACGAAAGAGTTAGTATATGCCGCTTGGTCGAGCTATATACTGGGATGGCCAGCACTGATTCAATGGAAAATGGGAAGAGAAGTTATTGAACTGTATCCTTATTAATTTTTATATTTGTCTGAGAAGTGTAAGTGCATTATAAGAATGTAAGTTTCAATTTTAATTCTCATTTTTCACAAGTGTACTCTTTTATTCAAAATGAATATTTTGTCACCATTTTTTTACACAAGAGTGAAATTTTCAGATTGGCCTACGTTTATTTAGTAGCCTTACGGGTACTGAAATAATGTTTTCGTAAATGTAATACATCCTGAATTCGGAATATTGTAGATAGTGAATTGAAAATTTTGAAAATATTCGTACCGAAAATGTTTGTAAGGAAATGAATTAACAAAGCAACTACTGTTACATCATACACAAAAGATATACGCCCATGTGTTGTAAAAAAGTCAGTTCTATAGCTTCGGCAGATTTCGAGAAAGTAGTTTAATATTCCGATGACAGGAAGTTGCGCACCAATATCACCTTAAAAGCATAATACGATAAGTGATTTGTTATGTAACATTAGTTACAGACAACACATATACCTAGGTAACTTTGCTTTGTACTGTAATATTGTTTTCATTAGTTCATTGATTACTTTTTTAAGGCTAAAGATGCCATCAATATCAATTCAAACTTACTATGTCATACTCAATCTCTTTCTTTGGGATATCACTTTCTTCATAAATGTGTTTCATTCACTTAGTAAAGCATAGTGGTATTACTATGGAATTTATATGAATATTCCTTCGTAATTCTTTATTAAGTTATTAACATTTAAAACACAAGTACAATATTAAGAAGTTGGTGTTAATATTTTATTTTACAGACAATAAACAAAATATCAAACAAAAAGAAGCATATAAAGTAACGACATAAAATTTCACGTTTCGTTTGAAGCTTGTGCACCACTGTTTTCTTAATCCAACAGGCTGCTTATTCATATACATAATTCCTCCTCCTTCCATACCTAGCGCTTGATGCCCGCGCACGATATAAAGATCAGAAAAATGCGCTTGCTTTGACATTAACTGGTATAAATAATCAAGTTGTCAATTTGAAACATGATCTCTCTACCTTTCAGTGTATAATAATCCGTTCCCCAGTCTTTATTTAATTACTAGGCCCTTATTAAAAGTCTAGAATTTTCTTTTCATATGTTTTAGATAAAGTGTGTAATCTCTAGTAAAATAGTACATTATGCAACGAGCCTATAATGATAGTAATTAAGACTCGAGTATGGATATTTATGAAACGAGCGCAAGCGAGTTTCATAATTTTCATACGAGCTTCTTAATTACCATTATAGGCGAGTTTCATACGACTTTTTGTGCTCGACCATATTTCTAACTTGAAATTACCGGTATTCAGATGTATTCATTTTATTTGTAGGTATCTGGCAAGATCGGAAGATACCTTGTTCTAGGTCGTGAATTGTGAGATGTGCGCAGACGCGAAAGTATTGATTTTTTCCGAGGAACAATAATGTCATTGACCTTGACGTAGTCCCGTTAAACTTGATAATATTATAACCTTGATTATTGAATTCGACATTGAAAAACGGAATGACAAATTGAATTTATTTGAATATTATTTACAATTAACGCTAATTATTATAGCAACAGAACATAACCTTCTGCGACAGTATTGGATTTCCAGCCTCCGTGACTTTTCGCTAATTCTCTTTCGATTGCATATCCGAGAATAATCGATACTTGCGGTTTTATAACGGTACAAAGCTGACTTGTCATTGGCTGAACACATGTAATCTGAGTTATCATTGGCTGAAGACCTGTACTTTAATGAGTAGGTGTACTTTAATGACATGCATTAAATGACTGCTACCGGGTGTATAATTAGTACATTTCGGTATGGTCGAGCATAAATATATTATTATGTTTTATGTTTCTTAGAAATGCAAATTTATATGAGAATTTATATATATATATATATATATATATATATATATATATATATATACATATATATATATATATAACCATAACCATAGGTAAGGTCATACAATAGAACCAGAGCATTTTGATAACTAAGATATTGTTCTGTTTTGTCTTTTTGTCTAATTTAAAATTTTATGTTCTTTATTTCAATGATGTATGTTATTGAAAGTTAGGAACTCTTTCCACATCGACGTAATGCTATTTCGAGAATGTTGAGCGAGATTCGAAGCGCACGGGAATGACGAGACGAGACTCGAATAGAGATGGCCGATATTTCACAAACCGATATTTTGTCACAGGTATTTTTTTTTTGTCACAGATAAACCTGTGACTGATGACGCGAAATATCTGTGACAAAATATCGCTATCGAAATCTGCTCCGTATTCAGTACTCTGACACCTTTGCAACGTCTATGACTGATATTTTCTCCTCTATGTCGTGGGTTTGCGCATGTGCATGATACAATAACAGCAATCGGGCGGTGGTATTTGATTATTTTTTCGTGATATTTTGTTCAATATTTTTTTTAAGTGATGATGTGTTGCAAAGATATTAGCGGCATTATAATAATATAATCATGAATCTGACATTTTGTTTTCATATTTTAGTCTGTATATATGTTTTATAAATATTTTATGTATTCCCCCGAGATCTTCACATTTTCATATTACTGTGAATTTATATTAATGTGTAAGTATTTTCCACTCAATTAAAACCGAACGAGACAAAACTGGCTAATATGATGGGCAACTTATTTCGCTAAACTAACCTTGAAGTGGTTTCCTTCGTATTCCCCTTATACACCTTGCATATACGAATCTGTGACAGGTCAGGTTTGGTTGGTTTAAGCTTTTATTATGCCTAGACATATACGATCAACGACTAAATTAGCGTTGATGTAGATCCCTTCGTACTCCGCATATACACCTTGCATATACGAATCTGTGACAGGTTAGGTTTGGTTAGATTAGGCTTTGTTATGCCTTGGATATACGATCAACTGCATCTCCACAAAAAATAAAATTAAACGATTTTGACTTCCGAAATCACCGAAACTACCTCAGCGCTAATTTAACCCGAGGAACTGTCTCTCCAAAAAAAAAATCCTTATAAATGCAACGACTTTCACATCCGAAATCGCCGAAATTACTTCAACGCTAATTTCACCATCTTTTTATAAATGATATAGTGATTACACGATTTAAATAATAATACCGCTACCATTGGTTACCAGTACTTTATCTTGTGTAAAATCCTGTCTGAACAACAGTTTTGTTTTGTAATTATTTTCCTTTGTTTTTCCGAATACTGTTTCGTTAATTTTTATTCTGACTCAATATTATAATGTTAATGCACGATTTAAAATAATTTATCCATTATATTATATACAATAAAAAGGATCAATTTTTTAAAACGATTAGGAAGGGTAATCACATAACCTCAATTTCTCCATACCCAACTACATTAAAAAATTATCAACTCATTTCATATCTACAATCAACTACGATATAACCTCTTGGTATATGAGGTTAACTTTTTTACATGTTACTGTTGAGTTAGATTAATATTTATTTGTTAATGGTACATGTACATAACTTATTTGTTGGATTTTCCCATATACACCACTGATGTGTGGCGTGTATAGAGAAATCGTATTCACATTGCACTGCTCTTCAATATTTCCTGTTAATTTTTATCGGCGTGACAAAATATCGGTGTAATTCATGCATATTGCGCTTACTTACCGATATAAAATATCGGTGTGACAAAATCACAGATAAAAGTCACAGATATTTAATTGTCACAGTCACAGTTGTCACAGATACTTGGAAATATCGTTTAAGCTCAACTCTAGACTCGAAAGACAAATGCAACGAATACAGCGAGCGAGAGCGGCAGTTAGTTTTGTTCATCTCTACTTTATATTCACTTATAAGAATGTTCGACAAGACTTGTTCATTTATTTTGATAAGTATGGTAATTTATGCTCGTCTTTATAATTTAATTAGAGTGATAGTATGAATCACGTCATTACATTTTGATAACAATTATTTAAGTACTTATTTAACCTTTGAAAAGGGAATTCGTTTGATGCACCTTCCTATCTTTGAATAATTGTGTTCATTTTATGCGTATTCAATCAACTTACAACAGTGATCGTTTAATGCCCTGCCTTATCCGTTACTGACCGTGATCGTTTTAGTCGTGTTTTGTTCTCCTCTAACCGCAGCTTCTGTTGCAGTCCAAACTCTACTTATGCGAGACCTGAACAGATGGCGGTAAGCATATTCTCCCTTTCCCTGTGGATATTAAGGATTCGAACTTCGCAGAATTTTGAAACATTGTAATCTTCATGTGCACATTGTACAAGAGCACGTGGTTTGCCCAAGTTTAACTTCCAGTTCGATACGATATGAAACCAGAATTACCTCACTCTATAGAGTTTTCTTTTAACTTCCGCCTGATATTCAAGTCCTAATTGAATTTTCCTATTCTCTTTCTCGACCAGCCAAAATGCGATAATTTCACCTTTTGTTCACAGTTATCTCGATCGTTACAGTGAATTTCTCTAACACTGATAGAATTGTTAAGCGTTGTTGAAAAAGTTGATACGAATTTGAGAATAGGAACAAACAAAACCTCCAGCGTATATAATGGGACAATAAGGTAAAACATAAAGGATTCATATCGGCGTTTAAATGACTCAAATCAAATTATTCCATAAAAGAGATCGCTTTTATACATGTTATGTGAAATGATTTTCTCTTGTATCACGAGTAATCAATAACGCGCCAAAGCCTGGCTTCTAAAATTTTTTCCAGTGTATTTCTAGTAGTTCATTCATACATTCAGGCAATCTGAAAGGCTTTCATTCCAGATGAAAATACCTCCCGCAATATCAAAATATGACACTGTAAATGCGACCTATCTAAGGAGATTCCTAGCATGTCACGACAGAACATATTCAGAAACATAACTTAATTCATATTATTTTGGTGAAAATAACTTTAAACAAATTAAATATGTGAATGTACAGTTATCAAAAGAAAAAGTGGCCGTTCTCCTGAAACAAAGTTCCCTTCGGGTATCTTCGCTACAATTCGGAGACAGGCGATGTTACATGTTATTGGACCACGTTGCCTGATATCTACAGTTATAATTGAAGTATTCTGTGTGTTATTCGATAGCGTAATGGTAGCGTTCCGGCCTCTTATTCCTGAGGTCCTGGGTTCGACTACAACCTCGTCCTTTTTATGTTCTTTTTTGTTCTGTTTTCGAGAGAGACAAACTATACATAATGGCTCCTTTCTCTATTACGATTATTTTAGTAATTAACACCAGGTTCATTAATATATTATGCCATGACTTTATCATTATGATATTGTGGCTGCAAATGGAAAGAAAAAAGATTTTATTCTCAATAAAAGTATCTTTCGTGGCATAAACAAAACAAATTTACTGGCGTCGGCCTTAAAACATTCAAACAATTAAGCGTTCAAAAAATAAAACAAAAAGCCACAATTCAATATTTAGTCTATCTTCCTCTCATCTCGATCATCTTGCAGTCGAGTGGGCATGGAATTGACTAGTCTTTGCAAATAGCGACTGTTCTTAGACACGATATTCCAGGCATTCTGAACATACATACATAAGTGTTCTGTCCATGGGCAGGTCTTTCATTGCAAACCCAGCAATCTCCAATCTTTCCTATTTTCTGCCTTCCTCTTAGTCTCCGCATATGATCCACATATCCTAATGTCGTCTATTATTCTTTTCAACCAGAGACCCAACCAATTCCTGTTTCTCTCTCTAATCAGTTTCAGCATCATTCTTTCTTCACTCACTTTTTCAAACACAATTTTATTTCTTATTCTCTCTGTCCACTTCACACGCACCGTTCTTCTCCACATCCACATTTCAAATGCTTCAATTCGTTTCTCTTCATTTCGTCGTATGTCCATGTTCCTTTCCCATACAATGCCACACTTCACACAAAGCACTTCACTAGTCTCTTCCTTAGTTCTTTTTCCAGAAGTCCGCAGAAGATCCTTCTTCTTCTATTAAAAGCTTCCTTTGTTCATGTTTGCAGTTTTTCTTGGGAAGGATAGGCCTAAATGCGGTAACATCCCGTTGCTTTCCGCACACCACTATCTCTTTCGCATCTTATTAAATTCCAGGGGGCCCAAGAGTGGAGATGAGGAGAGTGGATTTGACTAATTGGGCCCTCCGGACTTCACCGAAAGTCACAGCAAGGGTTAAATACTAGTTCTATCAGGATGTTTGACCCGACCAGAGACCGGGAAATCCCAATCAGCCTTTGCCCCCCGCATCCTGGACTAGCTTCTAAGAATCATCAGAAAATCTTAGAGTGTGATTGGGCCAATTTTTCCGAAACTGTTTCCACACTTTTGCCCTCGTAGCTCAGCGGACGAACGTCGGAATTTAGATGTATAATGTAATAATACAAAAAGAAAAACTAATACCAGTATTATGCAACTGGATTTTTCCAAACCTAATATTAAATTTATGTTATTTATATCGCTAAAGAACGATTACAATATAAATAACTTGAATATTATTTATACAGTATCACTAAAGAACGATAACAGAATATAAATGATAAATATCGGTTTGTTTAATTTATATAAGATATTATATAATACGTATTCAATTATCTAAATAAAGTAACCTATTTTATAAAGAAAAATGGTTATTTGTGTTATAATAATTAACTTACATAAAATACAGATTATTTATATTG
This sequence comes from Periplaneta americana, assembly GCF_040183065.1. NCBI lineage: Eukaryota > Metazoa > Arthropoda > Insecta > Blattodea > Blattidae > Periplaneta > Periplaneta americana. Next base: position 136,250,707 of record NC_091126.1, read on the forward strand.
CGAAAGAACAATAACAATATAAATAACTTAAATATTATTTTATAATGCTAATGAAGGAAAACAGAATATAAATTATAACTTGAATATTATTTATATCGCTAAAGAACGATAACAGAATATAAAAAACCTGAATATTATTCATATCGGAATTTCACAGATTTATTACAGATATATTTAAGAAATTGTAGAAGAATAGTAATTAGTAACTGTGTCCTATTTATTCTTCTTGGAGCCAAATTTGTAACTTTTAAAAGTGTGATTACTATGTTGAAGTGCATGTGTTGCAACGGATGCTTGATTTGTTATGTATGTGAGTCAGTTATGGGATGCTTGATGTCGTCGCAATGTCGTAATTATAGTTTGATTGTGTTTGTGTAACTATTGTGTATTAATTTATGATGTATGGTACGGAAAGCTGCATATTTGTGTTATAGAAGTGTTACGTATGTGTGTTGTTAATGTTTTTGTATGTTCCAAATTGATACCTGATATTTGTTTTGCAATCGCAATGCCTAATTTACGGATTGTTTATGTTTTGTTTACATCGCGTAAGCTAATTTAATTTTCTTTTCCATTTCTCTTTATGCTTATCTTTTTTGTGTATAAAACCATAGCCCTAACATACATATGTAAAATATGGTTAACCCCCATTGGAGATACAATAAGAATAATTATTATTCATATCGTTATAAAACGATAACAGAATACAAATGATGACTTGAATTTTATTCATATCTCTAAAGAACGATAACAAAATATAAATAACTTGATATCAGTAAAGAACGATAACTGAATATAAATGATAATTTGAATATCATTTACATCGCTAAAGAACGATTATAAAATAAAATGAAAACTTGAAAAAGGCCCGGACCAACAACTTTTGAATCATTAAACAAGCACTCTACCGCTGGTCTACGAGGGCAGATATGGAACACTTTCATAGTTCCGGAACTGCTTGTACAAGCACATGCATCGTGTAACATCGCCGCGACCCGATGTGGACTTTGAAAATATTCGCTGTTCACGAGTGCGGCCACTTTTTTTTTGACAACTGTACAACGTATGAATAAACATCGCAATTACTGCATTTGAATGGCAGAGACGTGGAGCACATTTCGCTTTTTAATGCTCACAGCATCAGTGCGGTGCAGTGTGGAAGCAGCCCATGGTTTTGCCCATTATGCGTCCTTACATCTGATAATTGTCCAAGTCAGACAGGTGGCCAGGGTGGCTTTCGTGAATCCGAAACTGACATGTGTGCCATCCTTCCTCCGACCCTGATAGAGCCAGGTCCCGATTCTCAGATGAGTATCGTGATAAACCCCAGGGACCCGCAGCTCCAAAACCCTTCCTGATCAGCCGACGCTGACAGATGGGCCATCCTGCAACAGTCCATGATAGAGCCAGGTCTCGTCCGCATACGAGTATCCTGATGAGCTTCATTGGACTGGAGCACAAATTACTTCCTATATGAGCATCGGAAACCCAAGACTTCACCTCAGCTTATTTTTGCTATGGTTGATGGTAGATGAAAATGGGGGGAAGTGGAGCGTACTCCGAGAAAAACACTCTGCAAAGTCTGCTTTGTCCATCACACTTTCCAGCACGACCTAGCCGGGGATTGAACCAGGGCCGCCTTTACGGAAGGTGAAGCAGTAATTAGGAGAGGGAGAGACCGATTTATTAGCGAAATGATATCTCCATATTTTTTTGTTACATGTATTCGCGGGGATGTTCTGGCGACTTGGTTAGAATTAGCTTCCCACACAGATGGTTCACATCCTCTCGTCACTTGTCAGAATCGGACAGATTTAGGGCCACCTTGGGCAGGGTTCTGCATTGACACTCGTCGAGGCGTAAAATCAGAGAGTTAGACTGGACCCGTGGGAAAGCAACTGCAAGTTTGGGTTTTCCAAAGAACGGGGTTCTCCAAAATCGACAAACTAATTAGATGTTATGGGAAATCCAAAGTCTAAATTTAGAGATGACATATTTCGCGCCCAATAAGAAGAGATCTTGGTCCAGCTTATGAGGTCACTTTGGACCAATAGGGAATAGAGTTTAGGCCGGTTAAGTGACGTAGTTGTTAGCCAATAGGATAGTTAGTTTTAGCGTAGGATAGGTTTTTTTTATAAATAAGGGTGACGGGGAGCGGAGATCATCACAACATCTCATCGTGTCGGCGGCCCTACATACAGGGCAGAATAACTACTTTGGTTCGTGTCGACAGGATAACTACTTTTCTTCGTGTAGACGGCGCAACATCTCTTTTTCGTGTCGGCGGCCAACTTAATAGTCTTTCTTCCGGCGAAGACTCGATAGTTAGAACTTTGCCATCGGCGAGACCACTCGTCAACGTTTAGGAGCTTCGATCATAGTGTACTGGGCAGAGTATTGAATTTATAGTATCGGATAGAGCTTATTCAGAGTTGCCATAGAGTCGATACAGAGGTGCGACCAACGATTGAATTATAAGTCAGCCGGAAATACATACTCTAGGGTTTACAAAGTGAATACGACAATAAACTTATAGTTTTGGAGTTTACACTGCCTTTTATATAAGTAGCCGGCTTGGTATTATTCCCGACATCATCCTATACCACAACAGTACCTCGGCTACCCTGAGTGAATCTCACGCAACACCGAGACGCACCCACCCTCAAATGGCGCCCAACGTGGGGCTCGAAGGAAGACAGCTGTTCCAGTGACCGGCCCCGGGTGCGAACTCAGCACCAAACAACGCGGAGGACCGGACGGAGCAGTTCAGCCCTGCATAGCCGAGGAACGACGCTGGAAGGCGGGAATAGAACCAAGTCATCGCGACATCACGACAACACCAGAGAAGGCAACACGGAGACCACCAGAGAAGGTAACTCGGAGAGGCGGTGGCAAGTATGAATGGAGGATGTATAAATGTGTGTATATATGTACAGTATATGATATTTTGGGGGAATAATTATAAAGTGTATATGTTTCAATTTCTGGTGTGATATTTTGGGTATATATATATATATAGAAACAAGGGAACCATGGAGCAAAGGAAGGACAAGGAAATTATGTAAATTAGGGAGGAGGTCGAGAATAACGCAGGACAAGAAATAGAGGGAGAGCGAACAATGGAAAAGCAACAGAGTAGAGACAGTGGCAAAGGGGAAATGACGCTAGAACAGTTATGGGAGCAGATGAGACAATTCATGGAAAATAAATTAGACAACAATTCAAGGGAAAGTAGAGAACAAATGTAACAAATGGAAACCAAATTAGAGAATAACTCAAGGGAAAGTAGAGAGCAGATTCTGAGGGAAAGTAAAGAACAAAGAAAACAAATGGAAACTAAATTAGAGAATAACTCGAGGGAAAGCAGAGAGCAGATTCTGAGGGAAAGTAAAGAACAAATAAAACAAATGGAAACTAAATTAGAGAATAACTCGAGGGAAAGTAGAGAGCAGATTCTGAGGGAAAGTAAAGAACAAATAAAACAAATGGAAACTAAGTTAGACAGCAACTCAAGAGAAAGTCGAGACCAAATAAAACAAATGGAAACTAAATTAGAGAATAACTCAAGGGAAAGTAGAGAGCAGATTCTGAGGGAAAGTAGAGAACAAATAAAACAAATGGAAAATAGATTGGGGGAAAGTTCGAGGGAGATCAGAGATCATATTGCGAAATTAGCGGAAAGAGGAAACAAGATGGAGGACAAAATAGAGAAGCTAGAGGGGAAACTAGCCGAGAATGGGATCGGAATGGAGAACCAATTGAAGATAGCTATGGATAGGATGTCAGAAAGTATGAAGGATTTAGACGTTAGAGTTAGAGATAGCGCTACGAGAGAGAATAGCGATCTAAAATCAGCTGTTGAGGAAGCGATAGTGGAGAAGGTTCGAGAAATTCAGAATTCGGTGGAAGAGAAAATAGGTGAGATGGATCACGAAGTGGACGGCCTCAAGCGAGCCATAAAGAATAAAGAAAGGGCGGATAACGAATGTTTGGAAGAATTAAGAAGTAAATTAAACTCAAAAACGACGTACTAAATGGGGGTAGTCCCGCAAATTTAAGCGGACATAGCAGCTCGGACCGTGCAGTTTCTAGACAAGAGGGCACAAGTGAGAGCCCGGCATCAGGTAGTAACATAAATGCAAGACATGTCAACAATAGTGTCAGTGAGGAATGTCAGACCTCACGTGATGACGTGCGTAGTGAGTTGATAAGTGTAAACGACAAGGCATATTTAGGCCGTCCTCAGTACCCCACTCACATTTTGAATGAGATTGGTTACCCTATTTTTGATGAGGTTGAATTTTCAAACCCACATAACTACATAAGCGAGCTGGAAACGTACTTTAGAGTAAGAGGGGTGCCGGATGACTTAAAAATGACTGTCGTACGAAAGAGCCTAATGAGCCGACCACTCAACTGGGCGCTAGTGGCCCTAGGGGATAATGTCACTTATGAGGAATTCAGAGAAAAATTCTCGGAGAGATACTGGGGACAAAGACAACAACAAAGAATTAGGAAGGAAATTAATCAGAGCAGGTTTGACGCGGGAAGAGGCGTCTCTATGATAGATTATTTTCTTGAACTTGTTAAGAAAGGGAAAAGCCTCAATCCGCCTATACCGGATTCAGAGCTGATCCAAACTGTGATTTCGCAGTATCCAGAGAACATCAGATATAATCTGATCGTAGCAGGGCCCCGAGACTTCGGGGAAACAATAGATCTATTGACTGCGCTGGACGGTTCGGACGCCACGCACTATGAATGTAGTGGACAGGCAGATTACGAACATGGTAAAGGAAAGGGTTCAAGCCCCACCGACCAGAAAGCGGTGAAGGAGGCAAGTACGGCCTTTTCATCCCCAAGGACAGGAGCCCAAAATCAGAGTAGCTGGGGTTGTGATAGGAGCCCCAGCAATGCATATAGTCGATACCATAATGGTCAGAACGGAGGGAATAGTCCCAACAGGGAGAAGAGGAGTGACCCACCCTTTGGGGGCCCTTACAATAATATTAGGAATAATCAGAGCAGTTACAACAGGATGAGAAACGATAGTGGAGGTGTTGGTCCCGTGCGTAGGGTTAACCACATACGATGGTACACGGGAAGACAAGAGAATGGAAATAGTAGGCTTAGAACCCAACCACATTGGCTTAGGAACAGAAATTACAGACAGGGACTCTGGCAGCCTAATTTTAGCAGGGAACCGCAAAATCGAGGTGATTGGAGGAGACAAGAGCAGGAGAGAGGTAGACGGGACGTCCTACAAGAAATTGCCTCACAAGGGTGCAATGGGCCCCCTACACCGTGTAACGTGGGACAAAGTAGGAATAGAGACATGAACGGACGTCAGCAAAGTCCGGTCAGGATGAATATGGGGCGGGAGCCTATAAATTGTAGAAATAGAGACGAGGTAGCGGTGGAACCGACTGCATCACACTCGGGAAACCGCTAGACAGAAGTCTCAAGGGTTCGGAGATTTCTGTAGCTAAGTGCAGTAAGCCACTGTCAAAAGAATCCACCAACGCGGTTAGCGTAAAGAGACAGAGCGAGATTACTAACCCAGAGTTAGAAAATAATGGGACTTATGTATTGCCTTATATAGATGCTAAAATATTTGGGATAAAGTGTTGTGTGTTGTTGGACTCGGGCTCCACAAATAACGTATGCAGCTTGGAATTTTTTCAAAAGGTTAGGGATTCAGGAATAAAACTGCAAACGTTACCCATATGTTCACTGTACTTTGCGGGCGCCCTAAGCAAGAAGAAGGAAAAGGTAAAATATCAAGTATGGTTCGAGTTAGAGTGCGGAGACGTGAAATTAAATGCTATTTTTCTTGTGATACAAAGGTTGACTACCGACATCATTATTGGAGTAGAAAGCTTCTATGAATGGCACGCGCTATTAGATTTCAGGGAAAACAGACTAAGGGTTACGGCAGGTAACGGCAGTATAGGCCATGTCCCATTCAGTAGAAATAACGCTCGATCGGAGCTAGACGAAAGAACCGCGGGAGAGATAGAATTACAGGAAGAGTTATTTTTCGTAGAGCATCTCAAAATTTGTAAGAATGTAATTATAGAGGTTAATCCGTGGGAAGGTAACGAGGTAACTAGGGGAGTGTGTCAAGTAGACTGCGGAGAATGCGAGTTGTGTATCGGCGAATTAGTCCAGGCGAGACAAATAGGACGTAATCACATTAGCCGTAGAGCCAGATATCGTAATGAGATTTCGCAGGGCGATCTTAGGCAGGTAGACGCGTATAACAATAGGAAGACAGATACTTTCGAAATAGTGAGAGATAAAGTTAATCAGGCACACGGCCTGAGTGAGAGTGAAAGAAAACGCTTAATGGATGTTGTAGGTAGCCATTTAAATGTCTTTTCAGACGCGCCGGGTCTGTGTAGAGTGTATACACACAAAATTCAGGTGGTAGGAATGGAGGAATTTCGGCATAAATGTAGACCCATCCCCCCTATCTTTACGGGATCAGGCAGACGAAGCCATAAATGACATGTTAAAAGACGGAGTTATAGAAGCATCGGACTCGCCTTATGTAAATGCATTGTGCTGGGTTAGAAAGCCCAATGGAAGCTTAAGAGTAACGATCGATGCCCGACACGTTAACTCGTTTTCAGTTAAAGATAATTTCAGGACGGAGTCAGTGGACACTTTGTTAGGCCGTATCAGTGACTGTTCTATATTCACTAGTTTGGACCTGACCAGTTCGTATTGGCAGATTCCGCTGGGTGAGGACTCGAGAAAATTCACAGCGTTCCTACATAACGGGAAAGTTTATCAGTATACCCGATGCCCATTCGGCATCGCGAGTTCTGGATCTGCGCTACTAAGAGCACTTGACATAATTTTTGGTGATTCGACGAAAGGTTTTCTGGCACAGTACATTGACGATTTTCTTATATATGGCAATAATGTTGATAGGCATATTAGGGATATTGATTTTGTACTTACTAAATTGAGAGAGGCTGGTATGACAGTCAAGCTGGAGAAAACAGCATTTTTTAAAGTTGAGACAGTTTTCCTGGGTTACGTAATTTCGTCTGACGGAATTAGACCGGACAAAGAGAGAATTCTGAGCATTGCGAGGATCCCGCCGCCGCGGAACCGGAAGCAGGTTCGTAGATATCTAGGTATCCTACAATACCAGAATCGGTTTCTCGTCAATTTTGCTAAGCATGTAGCCCCACTCAGAGCATTGTTGAAGAAGGATACACCCTTCAGGTGGGGGTCGGCAGAGCAGGAAGCATTCGATCGAACGAAACTGCTTTTCGCCGACTCAATTCTGTTGGAAAGGCCTAACGACAGCCTACCTTTTCAGATTTATACCGATGCGTCTTCATACGGATATGGAGCAATTCTATATCAGACAGATGAAGATAATAAGCGACATGTGATTGCCACAGCTTCTAGGGGACTGTCGCGTACCGAAAGCAACGCATCAATCACGGAACTAGAGATTTCTGCTGTGTACTTCGCACTACAGAAGTTCCGTCAGTATATCTTTAATAGGAAGATCATCATATTTACTGACCATGTGAGCGTAGCGTTTCTGAGTAGATGCAAATTGACGAACTCTAGAATATCTAGAATATCTAGATATTGGCTCATGATGTGACGATCAGACATATTCCGGGGGCAGACAATATCTTTGGTGATTGTCTCTCTCGTTTGAATACCAAATCGGGGCTACCGGAAACTATCACCGCCCCCGCGTACGAAATTGCCGTGATGAAAATTGATTCCACGAGGAATGGAGCTCTGACGGGAAAATTTCGGAGAATTGCAGATTTGCAGCAGGAGGATTCCACGATAAGGGCCTTAATGGACAAAGCTAGAGAAATCTCACAGGTGAAAGACGAAGTGTATGGATTGCGCTCTGGTATCTTGTATAAATTGCATGGTAGGGATATCCAGAAGTGGAAGATATACATACCTGCGAGTATGGAGAATGAACTTATAAATAACTTTCACCTATCTATGTGTCACTCTGGGAGTGATAGGATCATTTTAACTATGTCAGAATCATTTTATATTAAGCAACTGTCAAAGAAGGTTAGAAGGGTAATATCTCGTTGCGAGGTCTGCCAGAGGGCGAAACCTCTAAATGTAATGTATGACAATGTACCACAGGTCGTTATTAGGGGTAAAAAGAATGAACTTGTAGCAGTGGACGAACACGGTCCAATGCCCACATCGTCCTTCGGACACAGGTACATATTTGTTACGTACGATATATTCACAAAATTTGTAAAGATTTACCCTTTAAGAAATATCTCTAGTAAGTTGTGTGCTGACAAGCTGGTTAGAGATTACATACCGACTTACGGTCCGGTAACAGCGGTGCTCAGTGACAATGTGTCGGTACATAAATCGGAAGTGTTTTGTAAAAGGCTGGAAGATGCGGGCGTGAAGCTATACAATTGCTCCGCATACTTTCCCAATGGTAATTCCTGCGAAAGAGCGCTTAGGGATATATCATTGTACCTCCGTATTCCGTGTCACCGAAACCATAAGGACTGGTTTAGGCAATGTGAGGTGATTGAGAGAGTCATGAACCACTCTATCAATCCAACGACCGGAATAGCTCCGATCAAACTTATGTTAGGGATCGATCTCGGTCCTATGATAAAGAGTTTGCCGCAGGCAATACAGGAGGGTGAGCCTCCTAGTGCGGAACTACTGTGTAAACTAGCTTTCGACCGAATCAGGAAAAAGGCTGATTATAGACTCGGTAAAGTTAAAAGATATCGCCACAAATGGGAGCCCACACCCGGCGATTTGGTATTGCTAAAGGACGTGAAGTTATCTTCCGCCCTTAGAGGACGTTACTCACGCATGGAGCTACTGTACAAGGGGCCCTACGAAATTAAAAGTAAATATGGAGACCATACTTTCGAATTGGTAGAAAGGGGAAAAAGTAAACCTGTTGGAAGTTACCACAAGCAACTCTTGAGGCCTTTCAAACAGGAGAGGCAAGGAGGCAGGAATGAGAAAGAGTAAGGGTAGTTAGTCTCACGCGTACAGCTAGGTGAACCTGTACAGTGCGGCTGGTACAACCAAGCACGCAGAGTGTGTAATTGATCAATCAATAAACAAATGTAAATATGAGAATGAATGGGATTGTACATATGTAAATGAGGATATAAATTGTACATTGTTGTGCATATTGTGTGAGAGTTGTGTACATAGAAAGGCTTGTGAAGATATATGTAATATTTATTGTAATTGTTTGTAGTGACATTGTAATCTCATTGTATTGTAAATAATGTTTCACCGGCTGACCGCGTAGGGGAACTATGAGGCTAGTTATAGGCAGAAAGCGGGGACATATCATAACATTGGAAACTCTTTCGGGAATTTCCAATGGTTATGTAGATGGGCATTTGAAGCAGTAATTAGGAGAGGGAGAGACCGATTTATTAGCGAAATGATATCTCCATATTTTTTTGTTACATGTATTCGCGGGGATGTTCTGGCGACTTGGTTAGAATTAGCTTCCCACACAGATGGTTCACATCCTCTCGTCACTTGTCAGAATCGGACAGATTTAGGGCCACCTTGGGCAGGGTTCTGCATTGACACTCGTCGAGGCGTAAAATCAGAGAGTTAGACTGGACCCGTGGGAAAGCAACTGCAAGTTGGGTTTTCCAAAGAACGGGGTTCTCCAAAATCGACAAACTAATTAGATGTTATGGGAAATCCAAAGTCTAAATTTAGAGATGACATATTTCGCGCCCAATAAGAAGAGATCTTGGTCCAGCTTATGAGGTCACTTTGGACCAATAGGGAATAGATTTTAGGCCGGTTAAGTGACGTAGTTTTTAGCCAATAGGATAGTTAGTTTTAGCGTAGGATAGGTTTTTTTTTTATAAATAAGGGTGACGGGGAGCGGAGATCATCACAACATCTCATCGTGTCGGCGGCCCTACATACATGGCAGAATAACTACTTTGTTTCGTGTCGACAGGATAACTACTTTTCTTCGTGTAGACGGCGCGACATCTTTTTTTCGTGTCGGCGGCCAACTTAATAGTCTTTCTTCCGGTGAAGACTCGATAGTTAGAACCTTGTCATCGGCGAGACCACTCGTCAACGTTTAGGAGCTTCGATCATAGTGTACTGGGCAGAGTATTGAATTTATAGTATCGGATAGAGCTTATTCAGAGTTGCCATAGAGTCGATACAGAGGTGCGACCAACGATTGAATTATAAGTCAGCCGGAAATACATACTCTAGGGTTTACCAAGTGAATACGACAATAAACTTATAGTTTTGGAGTTTACACTGCCTTTTATATAAGTAGCCGGCTTGGTATTATTCCCGACATCATCCTATACCACAACAGTACCTCGGCTACCCTGAGTGAATCTCACGCAACACCGAGACGCACCCACCATCAAAGGCCAGCGCTCTAGAACTGTAGCAATAGACGCAGCTAATATGGTCACTTTATAAACACCTTTAATACATAAACATTAATTTCTGGTCCTACAAAATATATCTCTTATGGTAACAATGATTATTAGAGGAGAAAATTCGCTCCGACGCCGGGGATCGAACCCGGGTCCTTGGTTCTACGTACCAAGTGCTCTAATCACTGTGCTACGCCGAAGTTCAATCCACAGCAGCGGATCGAATCCACGTAAAGATTAATTTCTGGTCCTAGAGAATTTATCTGTTATGGTAACAATGGTCTTTACGTAGATTCTTCTCCCAACAGTGCATATACTGTTGAATCCCGGCCATTAATGTCACTCATTTGAGTACGCTACTTGTATAATGGCATTTGACTTGACATAAGTCTATATCAACATATATGCCGAACATGGAATCAGGCCACAAAGACAAAAACACTAGAGGAGGGGGATTCGATCCGGTGCTGGGGATTGAACTTTGGCGTAGCTCAGTGGTTAAAGTACTTGGTACGTAGAACCGAGGACCTGGGTTCGATTCCGGGCGCCGGAGCGAATTTTTCTCCTCTAATAAGCATTGTTGTCTTTAATACAGTTTCTAAGATAATGAATTATTGATTACATAATAATAAACTAGCACTTATTCTAGATGAAGACGATTGTAATCAAATTTAGTGTAGATAGTGTTTTCTTAAAATGTCAGATTACATGGAATAATTCTGAGACAACCTATTCGCAGAATATCACTCGCTTTTTAATTGAACAGTTATTTCATGCGGAAAACGTAGATAGAATATATTATTTCCAAACTGTGCTCTGCCTATGATGCATTGGGATCCTTATCTTCTATTGGCCACAGAAACACCCTTATATGGCATTGCTGACATACTGTACTGTTATTCTACCGGGACATCATTTTACTTTTATTAACATTTACAATATTAACCTGGGCTATACTTTTGGATTAATGATTAAGAACCAGAAACACCGTCCTTTCCACGACCGCAGTTCGATGATACTGGCGTAAAATACAAACAAATTACTTTACTATGTATGGGAGGGAAGAAAATAGTTTATCCTTTTACGTAAACTAGAAAATATCACGATTTTGAGTTTGATAATTTTCATTAGGTTTTTCTTTAATCAAAATACAGTGCAGTATAAAAATAATTGTTTTTACTCACGATCTGAACTATCCATGCGGACGTATTCATTATGCAGTGTATATTATATCGTTTAAAGCACATTAACATACAATATAGAGAGTGAATTTAAATTGAAAAATAATCATGATATGGATATTTAAACACATTTCTGAAATGGTGGCCGTTAATTTGTTACAGACCTCAGTTCTTTTGTGCATATTATCGCACTACAGATTATATTGTACCTAATTCTAATTTTCAGTTTCTTCCTTCGTACCAGTAACTCATGTTGAAATAATGCTATACCTATTCTATAAAAGATTATCTTACGTACTGTAAATTCAGTCTTCACTTCTGCCCGATCCGAAAAGATATACTTACTCAGACATGCTATCTACCGTTCGACCAGCTGGTTACGTCGCGGGGTTGTAGACAGTGGGGAAATTACGTGACAGTTAATTACTTAACGAGGTCCTTTATTTAAGTTATTTTAAACAGTTGTATAATATTATGTAGACCTCCAATTCCTAACAGCAAATGTTTTCAGAAAGAAAAGAGCTAAGACAGTCCACCCATTAGTCTTTACAGAGGGGCCAACAGAAGCGGGTGGGGAAACCGGGATGTGACGTAAGAAAACGCACGACAGTACCCGTGCGAAAATATGATTAAATATTGAAAGCTCTTTATTCACTGGAAAACGCGACCATATTTCTGAAACATACTATACTCACTAAGTCAGTACTGTTTACTATGACCGTAAGGCGACTTTGACTGCTTATGCGGTTTGGTTCTGTGTGGAGGACGGTTGAAACTTCGTTAGTGGAATGGGTGGGAATGAAGTACACAAAAAATTCAGTTACAATAAAAATTGAAGTAAAAATAAAATGATGTCCCTGTATAATGAAATATGGATTAAAGTTCTAGGGTAACTTTTCTAGAGTTATAAATATTTTTGTTTCACTTCCAAAACTATAAGGTAAGGACAAGTGCGAATAGATAAACACCATGTGAAAAGATTTTTAAAAAGTTCAGTCCTGATTTTATCTTATCTGAATGGCGGGGAGGAGAGCAACGTTGAATAGTTTAATGGTTGAGCTATTTAGATTTTTTCATTGCTAATTTTAAAAAAATTGTAGCACAACGTTTCGAAGAGTGGACCTCTCTGGCCAACCCAGCCTCATTCTTCCGGGCATGAAGTAACATCACTAGATAGCAGTAGCAGTATGTTTCCGGCACCACTAGATGGCAATAGCAGGTTAATTTGATCCCACTTAGTTATTACTCTCGTCTACTACTAGTTGGCAGTAGTAGTTTCATTGTTTCTCCGCTCATTAATTTATTTCCTATTGTTTCATCATTTCATTAATTCCACTCCTGATTATTAGTGCTCATTATTCCTTGTCTTTGGTGTTTTTATTCCATATATTAGTATAGATACAAACACGGAATTCTTCTTTTTGTTCTTTTTTTTTCATTCTCTATATTTCATGTTAAAACAGCTTATGACATCGTGTGTTCCGTCTTTATACTTAGCACGGACTTGACGGTCATCGACGAGTTAGACAGGCTGACTGTTTGTAACGATACCACAGTAGGTTTTCACCCGACGACGAGGAGAGATCCACTCTTCGAAAAGCTGGGCTACAATTTTTTTTTTAAATTAGCAGTGGGAAAAGTCCAAACAACTCAACCACTAAACTTGGAAGTAGTGTTTCTGTGATATTGTTTTATGTTGAAAATCAAAATGCATTTAATACTACTCAAAATATTCACAATTTTAATGAAAGGCTTCAATTAGATCTCCATCTAACATCTGTTCATTTTTAGCTGCCAAAATCACAGAATTGGTGTGGCTCGTAGCCATTGTGAAAGGTTGATGAGATAAACTGCTCTTTTGTGATCACTGCTCGACCTGTGATTGCTCATTTATGATCACAGTGTTCTTAGACAGTGAAACAGTGATTGAACTGCGAACTTATTCGAGGTGAACACTGAACAGTTCATTCTTCCCCGCTCATCACGGCGTCTCACTGCGATGTTTCAGTGCTCTCGATATTTCGCACATGGTATGTGAGGGCGAGAAAATGTTGAGGTTATGTGTTTGTACTTCACAGAAATCAAGTGTAAGGACAATACTGAGATGTAAATAAAGGCGTTTCATCTTTTTAAAAACAGATTATAGATTTAAAAGCCAGTATTTATTTATTTACTTATTCATTTATCTAATTATTTATTCATTCAATTAATGATTTCCATTCAATGTTGTTCACTATTTCCGAAGTGAAATACTGTAAGGGGAAAAGTGGAAAATTAATAATTTTTAGATTGTGTTTATTTTTTTTTTTTTTTATTTATTTATTTTATTCCATAGATCTTACATGAGCAATGAAGCTTTAAGATGTGGAACATGTCAACATTTTACAATATTACAATTACAATTTTTACAAATTTTTATAGTTTTACAATTTAGTAATTTTCTACAATTTTTACAATTTTGTACAATTTTTTTTACATTTTTCTACATTTTTTTACATTTTTTTTTTTTTTTTTACATTTTGGCGAGATGTAGTGAGATGAGATGAGGTCCGAGGATTCGCCAAAATATTACCCGGCATTTGCCTTTTCGGTGGGGGAAACCTCGGAAAAACCCAACCAGGTAATCAAATCAAAGGGGGTAATCAAATCAAAGGGGTTGATGTCAAGGACTCGCCATAGACCATCCGGCTTCAGTCCCACGGCTGGGGAAAACCTCCGAAGAAACCAAAGTCCAAAGGGGGGTCCAACCCAAGCCCGAACGCAGCTCCGGATCAGCAGCCCAGCGAGTCTGTCGACTGACCAACATCGATGGCTCTACTAAAAGTATACAATACATAGCCAATCAGATTATTAAATTTACAAACGCAAACGATCATTCATAAGCTGAGCTATATTATAATACAAAACAATTTTATTAAATTTAAGGCATAAACAATTCAACCAGTTGTGATATACAGAAATTGATAATACATATCATGCAAACTACTTCAAATTACAAACACAAACAATTTATCAGTAGAGCTATATAGATTACTATTCAATATAAAGCATATACAATTCATCGGCCAAATCTATACAAATATATACAATACAAAGTAGCATACTTTCATTAAGCTATACAAATTTGTGCAATTAATATCAAGTAGATTAATTCAATTTATAATCATAAACAATTCATCAGTTGAGCTATACATATTACCATTCAATTTACAGTAGGTCTGTATACAATTCATCAGTAGAGCTACACTGACTAGTAATCATTTAAGAACATATACAATTCATCAGCCAAACTATACAAACATATACAATCAAATTAGTTCAATTTACAAACTTATTTTCGTTAAGCTATACAATTCATATGAATTAGATTAATTCAATTTATAAGCTTAAACAATTCATCAGTTGACCTATACAGTATACTATTCAATTTACAGTACATACAATTCATCAGTTATGCTAAACAAAAAATACAATACATAGTAAACAGATTAAGTCAATATAAAAACATATTTTAGTTGAGCTATATAAAATTGTACATGCCATTTAAGTAGAATAATTCAATTCACAAGCATAAACAATTCATCAATTGTGTAGAAGGTATGAGTATGTAGAAATTTGGTTAATTCTTTTCTGAACCTTTTCTCGTTGTTCTTCAAATCTTTAAGATAATTAGGCAGTGCATTGAAGACTGTTATACATGAATAGCGAACTCCTTTTTTAAAAGAGCTTAGACTAACAGAGGGTAGATGAAGATCTGATTTATGTCTTGTATTAAAATGATGAATGTCTTCATTAGTACTGAATTTATCTTGGTTCTTAATATACAGCATCATTAGGGAAAGAATGTATTCACAAGGTAAAGTCAAGATTTCTAAGTTTCGGAAAATATTTTTACATGAGGTCCTTTTATGCACACCGGCCATTATTCTTATAGCTTTCTTTTGTAAAACAAAAACGTGTTTAGCTTCAGACGAGTTACCCCAGAGTATTAATCCATATTTCATTACAGAGTGAAAATATGCAAAGTATGACATTTTAAGTAAGTTTATATCACCAATAGTAGATAAGGATCTTAATGCATAACAGGCAGAGCTCAATTTACGAGTAATACATTCTATATGCGTTTTCCAGTTCAAGTGATTATCCAATTCTAAACCAAGAAACTTTGTGCTTATAGATTCTTTGAGATGAGTTCCATTTAATCGAATACTGTAGGAAACCTGAGCACTATTGTGTGTACTAAATTTGACTGCACTGGTTTTATCAACATTAAGTGCTAGTTTATTTGCATGGAACCATTCATTCATTAGATTCAGCACTGTATTAGAAGTGTTTATAAAATGATCGTATTGTTTGCTTGAAATAATTACACTTGTATCATCTGCAAATAAAATTACATGGGATGAATTGTTTATGGTCAAGGCTAAATCATTAATATAAACTAGAAACAACAATGGACCTAAAATTGACCCCTGCGGAACACCATGTTTAATATTTCTAAATTCTGAATAAGTAACTTTATGACTATTTGGTACATTTATTTCTACTTTTTGTTTTCTATTTGATAAGTACGATGTAAACCAACCCAACATCTCATCTTTAATGCCATAAAACTTCAATTTTTTTACTAATATACTATGGTCTACACAATCAAATGCTTTAGCCAAGTCACAAAAATTCCCACCTACATGTAGTTTCGAATTTAATGAATTTAGTATTTCATCCACCAAACTAAAAGCAGCATTCTCTGTCGATTTTTGTTTTCTAAATCCAAACTGTTCTAAAACTAATATATTGTTGGACTCCAGGTAATGATATAATCTATTATACATAACTTTCTCAAACACTTTTGAAAATGTTGTTAATAATGATATGGGTCTGTAATTAGCAATAGTACATTTATCTCCCTTTTTGTATATTGGTTTTACTATTGAATATTTGAGTCTTTCTGGAAAAATACCACATTGCATTGACAAATTGCATAGATAGCTTAACGGAGGGGATAATATTTCAGAACAAGCTTTCAGAACTTTACTTGGAATTTCATCATATCCAGTTGTTTTATCACATGCATGATTTCTGCTGCGGTAGTGGGAATAAATTTGAGACCTAAAAACTCAGTGTTAAATGCATCAGTTAGGTAACCAAGTGCAGCATCTTCTGCACAATCTTGAATGTTTAAGTTCTGAATAATATTTATATAGAAGTCGTTAAAATGATTTGCAATTGATTTTGGGTTATCTATTTTACTATCATTGATTTTAATGCAAGTAATATTTTCACTCTTTGAATATCGATTAGTTTCATTTTTAATAATATCCCAAATAGTTTTAATCTTATTATCTGAATTTTGTATTTTTTCATTCAGATACATTTTCTTTGCATCTTTTATAACTTTTGTCAAAGTTTTACAGTAATTCTTGTAGTAATTAAGAACATGAGGATCATCACTATTCCTACTCATTAAATATAGATTCCTTTTTCTAGCACATGATATTTTAATTCCCTGAGTTATCCACGTGTTTTTACTTTTACATTTTTTCACCACCTTGACTGGAAAACATTCATTGAAATAATTCGTAAATGTAGTGAAAAATGCATTAAATTTAGTATTAATATCAATGGTATCGGTACTATATACATTTTCCCAAGATTCATTTTGTAGACATGTATTTAAATGATGAAGAGATTCAGCATTTATAATCCTTTTTTTTATTTTTAGATTAACACTTTGGAATTTTTCACTCATATTGAAAACACTTAGAATTTGTGCATCGTGATCAGACAGGCCATTGACTAATGGTACTGTTGAATAGGAATTCAATCTACTTTTATCTATAAATATATTATCAATGGCAGTACTACTTCCAGCTTGTGTTCTGGTTGGAAAACTTACTGTGTGACTAAGATTATAAGTTTCAAGAAGTGAGTTTAATTTTCTTTTGCGTGAGCTTTCTGATAGATAATCTATGTTTATGTCACCACAGATTACAAATTCGGTATGTGGTTTATAAAGTCTTTTCAATAATTAATCTAAGTTAGTTGTAAATTTCTTATAATCTCCCATTGGCGCCCTATAAACACATAAGATAATTAAATTTGATATCTCATAACCAATTTGTATTCCACAGATTTCAATATCTTGTTCAAGGCAAAAATCAGATATATCAATTTTACTAAATAATAGATCCTCTCTGATAAAAATACAGGCACCCCCTTTTTGGAAGACATGTCTACAGAAATGGGAACCTAATACATATCCATGTAAAGACAGTTGTAGTATTTCCTGTTGCTTCATGTGATGTTCAGTTATACATAATATCTGAGGTTTATGCTTTTGAGTTGCTAAAGAAGTGATCAATTCATCAGTTTTTTGTTTTAATCCCCTAATATTTTGATGGAAAATAGTGAAGTTACTGTGTTCATTACTAGAAACATCAGAGCATTTACAATTTAGTTGAACTTGTTTCAAACACCTTACCGGTGGGAGGTTTAACCTAAAAAAGGAGAAGCCCTAGCATTAACTAACACAGGAATATTACAACTCTGCTTTTTAACATGGCTGCCTCTGATGCTATTAGCAATAAGAACCGAAAGGTGCTCCTTGCCTCTACCATTCAGATGCAGGCCATGTGACGTATATTCATACCTTCTTATAGGGCTTACATCTATCAAACCAATGTGTGATGCCCCAGGTCTCATCAGAGCCCGCTCAAGCCGCATATTCACGCTCCGCACCCTCCTGTGAAGATACAGCTTGTCGTGCCTGCCGAAAAGACTGAGAAATCCCACATTGGTATGGCTGCTCATCTCAATTATGTTGTTGACATCTTTCTCAATAGAATAGTTACAATCGTTATCAATACTATTACCTGGCCCACCCACTATAACTACATGATCCCTCTTAGAAAATTCTGAACTCAATTTCATCATATCCTCAACAACATTCTTGAGAGGAGCATTAGGCTTACATACACTAGATACTTCAAACTCATCGCCCAGTTTCGACTTCAAAAGTGAGGAAATACCTCTTGCATGGCTGCTTCCTAAAATCAATACTTTACTCCTACAATCATTAACCTTATCTGTTTTCTGACTTACCTTTACTAGTGTCGATACTGGGTCTGAGTTCTCCTGATCAACATTCATTGCTTGAAGAGCACTGAATTTGTTGGTCAGTTTGATTGATGCAGCATCATCCGCAGAGAAACGTCTACTCCTAGATTTGGAATTCTTCGGTTTCATCCAAGTCTGAGATCTCTCTTTATTCGAAACACTAATGCTATCCTTCAAAGCTCTCAATTTATTAATTTCACACTTTGCCTCATCTAATTCCAATTCTAGGGCTCTGATTCTCTCCAGTTGATCGCGCATCTTTCTATCATATATACAATCACTACATTCCCAACTACCTTTGTCAACAAAATTATCAGGATCTATATCTATACATTTCCAATGAAAACAGAAATTACAATTATTACATACCAATCCTTTCACTACAATCCTTCTACAACTACGACAGTTTCCAGACAGAGCAGCCATAGCACACATTATGTATATACTGTACCTTATTTACAAATTCAATTTCACTCACTTTTCAATTTAATGTACTTACGTATATTAGTTTTAGGTTATTTCTACCCTTTAGTATCACCACACTATAATATTTCAATAGGCCAACACTACACTTTATCACTTCACTATACCGCACTTTTCGACGTTGAAACTACACGACACGTCACTGCACTTATATTTCGGTCTAGATGAAACTTCACTATTTATGTTTTAAATTATTTCTACTTTGAAGTATCACCACACTACAATATTTCAATGGACCAACACTACACTTTATCACTTCACTATCCGGTACAACACTTGTCGACGTTAATCTACACGATACGTCACTTCACTGCACTTATATTTCAGTCTTGATGCAACTTCACTATTTATGTTATTTAACACACGCAATTTCCTAACCAACAATAGTATTTATATTGAAATGTGCTATTAATAATTTAGCCTAGTCCTTGTTAAAATATGTAAAACTTTACAAATAACAAAGAGCCTTAAAATTAGTCAACTTATGAGTTAAGAATTACTCAAGTTAAAAGAAGAAAAGGTCGGGAATAGTGACCAAAGTGTTGATTTGAGGTTAACTGTTTACAATATGGCGAGTATGAAATGCGAAGTATATTATTACAAAATTGCGTGGAAAATGGATGTTATGAATTTATGATTTATATATCAAATGATTAGTGAGTATTTTAAGTATCTTTAAATATGATGCTATGAATATATATATGAGAATTGTGTTAAATATGAGTATGAAAACACAGAGCTGCTTTATGGCAATCTTATCTCCTCAGTCACAGTGTGTGAATTTACACATCACTCAGAAGATGAATGAAACATTGTTATTTTTAAATCATTGTCATATCGGTAAAATTTTGTTATTATTGTAATTTTACTGGTTGATTAGTGTAGCCAATTAATAACGTCACTGCTTAAAATGGAATCTAAGCAATGTAAAAATCTGCCAGATTTTCGGCTGTCGGCTGACAATAGTATATTTCCCGGCTTTAAGAAATTGAAATCTGCCAGGATCAGCCTGAAATCTACTGAGTTGGCTACACTGAATGTATTGTTAAAATCGGGCGCTCACAATTCGCGGGCGTAGTTGTACCCAGTGCTGTCACTAGGTAGCATAAGCACAGCAGCGCAGCGCACGCAGTGAGTAAAGAACGTGAACTGTTCAGCTGGTGACCAGGTTAGCTCTCGAACTGTGATCACTGTTTAAAGAGCTGTTTAATCACAGGTGTGATCGTGATTTTTCGATCACCGTGATAAAATCACAGGTCAGTGATTTTCTGCTCTTCACTAGTTGATTGTGAGAGAAAAACGTACCAACCTCAAACGTCTGATGAATGTCTACAACTCCGATAACATTGACATTTTTTCGACACCAGCGATTCAGAATGTTTTGCTACATTGCTTCATATTATGATTCCGAATGAACTATGCATAATGAAAACATGATCTCACACTCAAACTAGTATTAACTTTAGTAGGAAGTTAACAAGATTCGTCGTTGATTTTATGAAACCACTTTTGTCACAGTACAGAGGATAATTTTTTAGGAGAAAGCAAAAATTAATTAAATATCAATTAGCCTACATTGATCCAAGATGATGTTATCATATTCACCAACGTTTTCTACCGAATTATCTAATAATTTTCTGTTGGCCTATTCACATTCAATTACGAGGCGCATTCTGAAAGTAAGTTTCCCGATTTTTTCCCTTGTGAGTAAACGTAATTAGCCGTGTCAATTGCGCATGCGTAACAGATCTAAGACGTATCAATCATATGCCAGCCGGACAGGTCCCGCCTAGTGCCAGTAGCGTGGCAGGAGTGGTCCGAAATGGAAGCTCTCATTCCTTCTCCTGCCGCCTGCGAGGGTCGGTCGGTGATGAAGTTGTTTAATGCACAAAGCATTGCGCCAATTTGAAATTCATCGGCAGCTTTGTCAGGTCTATGGGCCGAACATCATGAGTAAGCAGATGGTGCGTCGCTGGTGTAGGCAGTTTTCCGAAGGTCGTCAAAGTGTCCATGATGAAGAGCGCAGTGGGCGACCGTCCATCATCAATGATAATCCTGTTGAGCTGGTGCGGCAGTGCATCGTGGAGAACCGTCGCTTCACGATTACGGAGCTGAGCAGCCATTTTCCTCAGATATCGCGATCCTTGTTGCATGAGATTGTCACTAAGCACCTGCTGTTCAAAAAAGTGTGTGCCAGGTGGGTGCCGAAAAACCTGACAACCGAACACAAAATGGAACGTTTAAGAGCAGCACTGACATTTCTGCAACGGTATCACGATGACGGCGATGAGTTCCTCTACAGGATCGACACGGGCGATGAGACTTTGATTTCGCACTTCACCCCGGAAACCAAGCAGCAGTCAATGCATTGCCGGCATAGTGGATCTCCGGTCAGGACGAAATTCAAACAGACGCTGTCGGTACGGAAAGTGATGTGCACGGTGTTCTGGGACAGGAAGGTTATTCTGCTCATTGACTCCCTTCCAAGAGATGAAACAGTGAACGCTGACCGTTACTGTGAAACACTGCGAAAATTGCGACGTGCAATTGAAAACGAAAGGCGTGGAATGCTTACTGCAGGTGTTGTGCTCCTCCATGACAATGCTCGTCCACGTACGGCTCGGCGCACAGCAGGTTTTTTGACGGAATTTGGCTGGGAGTTGTTTGATCATCCACCCTACAGTCCTGATCTTGCTCCCAGCGATTTTCACGTTTTCTTGCACCTCAAGAAATTCCTGTCCTCCGGTGAGCGTTTTGGCAACGACGAAGACCTGAAGACGTCTGTCACACGCTAGTTCCATTCACAGGCGGCAGAGTTCTACGACAGAGGGATACAAAAGTTGATCCCACGATACGACAAATGTCTGAATTCTGATGGTGGCTATGTTGAAAAATAGCTGAAACATTGCTGTACCTGTTGCCAATAAATGTTTTACTGAAAGTGTGTGTTCTTTTTTTAATAGGGAAACCTACTTTCTGGATGCGCCTCGTAGTTTTTTTTTCCTCCTGAAAGAATTATGCTCTGTACCAGAGCTGGGCAGCAAGAGCGGATTCTACTCTCTCACGGGGAGCCATATGATTTCTCTTCATCTCCTTTCTTCCCCGCCGAACACCACGCAGCGTTGATTCAGGGGCGGATGAATATTAAGCTTCCCCGTTTAGAGACCGGTTCCGCTCCCGATGCCCAGCACTGCTCTGTACTGTCGCAGAGAAGCTTTCATAAAATCAACGAAGATATTATTTTATTGACGTATTTGTCTGATCTATAGAGTTAAGTATAGACTTCCGAAAACATAATTGAGGGGTTGGCTGGAAGAAGAGCGTAATTCGAATTACGGCGTTTATCCGTAAAATGGCTGTATGCGTTCTTTGGCGGCGTTTCTACCAACCACCACAATATTATGCCTCTACTCACAATAGATTGCAGTAGAGAGGTATTATTGAATTGCGTCCGTCTTCCATCTCACTACTGTGGTTCGAGGACCGGCGAAGGTAACTGCAAGGGTGTTCGCGTTGTCTGACGAATGTTCTAATCTATTCTATCTTTCGCCTAATGGAAGCGAATATAACCTTTCTGATGTTGAAAGTATCAGTGAAAATGAATTACGTACGGAAAAGTAGAAAACGGAAATGGTTTAACAAACTATGAAAGAATAATCTAGCAAGCGACGACAAAATTACGGTAAAGCTTACACAATTAGGTCAGGAAAAATGGTGAAAACAATACAGTATTACTATTTATTTTTGTCAATGGAGAATAAATATAAGGTACTAATATTATAATGCTATAAAATTTTGCATCCAAGCTAGCAGTCAATAATTTAGGAATGACCATATTTCTGACAGGTTAGCAGCGAAACATTTAAGCCAGTTAATGCCAGAAGAAATAAGATATGTCTACAAAGGAACAAGCCCTTTTCCATTGAGATTTTGGGAAACTGGAATCAAAAACCAACAGGATACATTTCTTATGGGATATTTGGAGAGGAGGACCATTAAGTAACATGAAACAACTGTAAAACCACAGCACCGAGAATGTTCTAGGGTATATAGTATCATGACTGGGAAGAATTTTTATGCAAGTCCTTTATTCTGTCATTGTTTAAAATATCTAAGAAACGAGTGATAACTGTACAAAATATAGTGAAACTAGGTGATACTGTAATGACAGATATGAGAGGCAAACACTCCAATAGGCCGCACAAGATTCTAGATGTTAGGTTATTAGATCAATTAAAGTGTTTGTAAGCCTATATTCTAGGTACTTTCAGTTAAAATGATAAAGTGAAAGATATGGGATTAATTATTTTTAATGTTGTGATAACAATTTAGTAAACGAAATTATTAAGCTATATACATTTTTTCGTAGAACATACATTGTAATTATCTTCATTATGTAGTACAGACCTATATCTAGCCTTTCCTATAGAAATATTAGAAATATAGAAGAGTTAACAGTATTGCAGTATTTTCAACCCTCTTCTATGAAAGAAGGGAGTAATTAAAAAAAACTGAATGCTTCGTTCTCGTACAATATTTAAACATTAACCATGGAACTCATTGTAAACAGAAGAGAACATACTACCCTACAATATATATGAATAGTGTCATATTCCAGCAAGAGATGCAGGGTACAGAAAGTTTTTGTTGATTATCTCAAAAACTATGTTTTCTGAGTTACGCCCTTCTTCCAGCTAACCCCTCAATGGCCTCAATTATTCCCAGTTCAGTCAGACAAAAATGGAGAAGGTAGACGAGCCTGGTTTATTCGTACTATTCAACTACCACATAGGTCATTCATTCGTATGCCGGAGTTAGGTCGCTTTGCAACGCCAATTGAAGTACATAGAAATTATTGGATAGCGGCGAAGGATTTTGTGTGCCAAGCTGTACCATGCTCAAATACCGATAAATAATGCGCAGGTTGTTGTTTGTATTATTAAACAAATTAAATTTAGCGTCCATTCGAAATATGAATACCAGGTGCTACAAAATTCATTCACGTTTTCAGTTCTGCGAGTCCGAGCTGTTGGAATTGAAGCAATTCCATCCAGTCAGTGCCTGTGAAATGCGGCAAATAACCAGTTACAATAATAGACGCATAGGCTGAATGCAAACACAGAGATTGCACATAATTCCCACTAAATCTTTTTTCACGTTTACTAATAAAATATTTCACAAAGTTTTCAAAAATTACTTGTCTATAGATATTCTTGCAAAGTCTTTACTTTCAGTGAATATAGGTCTATAAGAATTTCATAATTCCATCACCATCAACAATAGAAACATCTTCGTAGCTCAATTAACACAGCGCTGCCTTACGACGACAGCGGACCTGATTTCGAATCTCTGCGATGGCGGGGTTGTATTTTTGGTAAATAAAATCTAAGTTGTTGGAGCTTCTGTTGGGGTTTTCCTGTTCAATGTACCAACAATCTCAACAAATCTCCTTCAAATTCCAAATCCGTTTCGAATAACAGGGTACCTATTATGTTTGTGTGGCTTCGGATCGGCCGTCCGCCATGGGAAGTGTTCCCCGTAATTTTTCTAATCATTTGACATGACTCAGGAATCTACAGAGAATAATCACAGTCCAGAACTTATCGCAGGAACTCCATGCGTACATTTTTTTTTTTGTTGTGTTTTACGTGAATCATCTATATTCAACTACAAACTGGGGAAATATATGAAACTTCGTGAAAGATGATGTTCTTAAAGTTTATTACAGGGGCAGCACCACCAATTTAGTTATTGCATCAGCCGATACAAGACGGTTTTAAAATTAATTATGCATTACTCGACCATATTAACTTCAAATCAGGAGAGGGGTAGCAGGGCGCAGTTACTCGGCTCTCTGCCACTAGTAGGGTGAAGTCAGGAAATCAGCACGGTCATTTATGATTTTGAAGTTATTCACTATGCCGCGTGCTCTGTTGTAACAGACGGTATATAACTGTACAAATATTTAGCGTTCAGGCAGAGATGTAGAAAGTATTACCACAGTCTAGTATATACAGTCACGAAGCTCAATATGTAGGGAATATGCATCCATAGATAGCTGCTAACCACTAGGATCGTTACTATCGCCTCATCAGAGGCAATGCGAAATAGTACCGGCACAGTCTATTGTTCCTAGTATCCTCAACAACTCAAGCTTCGTGACTATATAATAGACTATGGTATTACAATAAGCAAGGGATTTATTGAAAATCACAATCATACAATTATAATACAATTTATGTGATAAGTGCGCGAGATGCGTCATGAAGAAAAATAATCACCAGCAGTAAATAAACTGTAGTCAATTTATATGGCAACTCCTGCAAAAGATAAAGGAATAAGGCACATTTCTGACTCCCTAGTAATTTATTCTGGATACGTAGTCTTCATATTAATATTTATTTTTATCATATTACTCTTCAATATTTCCATAATGTTTTATAGCAACGAACTTGCGATGTTTTCATCTTGTAAACTGTTAAATAAAATTGACCTTCTCGTCACATGCAAAACTCCTGAAAGAATCATATCTTTATAGAATTGAGATCTCATCTCAGAATTATTTTGTTTAACACAATTTAAGCAACACTTCTTTCACTTTAAAAGAACTGGATAACCTGAAAACAACGCTCTTAATTAAGTTTCAACACAGACAAGAATAAATATTCAACCACCATTTGACAGGCTTAATGAAAGAGAAAACGAAATGGAGAAAAAAATAATTAAAGTTCCTTTAAAATAAAGTTCTGAAGTGAATATACTGAACAAAAAGAAACGAGAGAAACGGAAATAAAAAAAGCATTTTTCTGCTGTAGAAAGTTACATTTACCTCAGGGTGAGGATTGGTAGCAATTTATTTTAATCGAATTTGTAAGCTACATCTATTTACGTCGTCATTTTAATCTTAATTCAACAGTGAAAACAGGATCGAGCGTTATTAATTTCCTGGAAATTGTTCTTTACGTTCATTACACAAACACAATAAGCAACTGTTTAGGAGATTTCTCGTGAAATGTGCGTTTTTCAGGACAATCTACTTCGTTACTCTCATAACAGAATGGCATTCTATACTACACACAGCAGCCGAAGAAAGATTAGGTTACATGGTAATATCATAAAAGTCCACTGGTGTGGAGTAACGATTAGCATGCCTGACCGTAGAACGAGAGACTCGAGTTCAAATTCTGGTTGGGACAAGTTACCTGGTTGAGGTTTTTCCGGGGTTTTCTCTCAACCCAATAAGAGTAAATGCTGGGTAACTTTCGGCGCTGGATCCTGGACTTATTTCGCTAGCATTATCACGTTCATCTCATTCAGTCGCTAGATAACCATAGTAGTTGATAAAATATCTTAAAATAACCAATTACAAATTATATAAAAGCTTATATAGGCCTACGTAATTACATACCGAATATGACGCATATAATACAGTATAATATATCCTCAGTCATTTAAAATCAAGTTTCTTAATATTCAACTATGTTCAGTGACTAATTCTAGAAAGGCATTAGAGTAAGCATACTCTAAGCAAGGAGAGAAACCGTACTTCCCTCTGTCCCTCATCATTAAGTTTCTTGTGGAAGATACTTATTATCAGATAAGATTATGATTCCAAAATTTATTACTTTTATTATGGTTATTACGTGCTGTGCCATAATTTTATTATTATTATTATTATTATTATTATTATTATTATTATTATTATTATTATTGAATTACCGGGAGAATTATGACAAATACAACCACTTATACCTAGTGAAAAATTTGTGCAAATATAAAGTCACATAGATGTTTGAAGTTATTTCACTAGACATCCACATCTGCACCTCTATTGGACCAAGAAGAATCTGGATAATATTTTAACCCCACCAAGTGGCCTAATTTGTAGTCGAGTGACGTAAGTAAAAAAAAGTGTGTTGAGAAACGCAGGGTTCTGTTACGTCACATTTTTAAATATTCTAGTATAATTCTCAGTATTATGAATTTAGGATAGATGTAATTATTAAATAATTTAGAGTAATTAAGGGGTTCATGGGGATATGAGTGCAGGTCCGTGGCCCATTTCTTTTAGGGCTCATCCCGACATTTGTCTTAGCGCCTTAGGAAAACCACGGAAAAACCTTAGGCAGGATGAGTTGTCTCAATTTCAGAGACTAGCCAGCTGGCTCTTAGGTAAAATGACTCTATGAATCGATGGATATATACTAGCCAACTGCCTCTATGATAGTTCCATCGATCAGCACATGTAGATATAGTCAGGGAGGGATTTTGTTTAGCCCAGTTAAGACAAGGTCATTTCAAAGCGGTTGCACTATCCAAGGAGTCTCATGGAGTTGAGTCGCGACTACCAAAACCTGGGAGTAACGCCAGCCTCCCTGTCCTCCTGTCTCGAGAGTATAGCTCTGGTGTCTACGCCGTAACCCAGGATCATACAGGCCGAGGCCAGATATGAGCGGGTTGGGGTTAGCACGAGCTTCCGCATACAGGTTCCTAGCCAGTCGAGCAATGAACTCGTCTATTGTTGGCAAGTGTAGTTCATCATGGAACTTCCTTCTCGAGGACACTCGGGGAAGATGGGTAATGAGTCAAATCACCTGGTTTTGGATAACTTGGAGTTTACGGAGATGGGACACTGCCGCATTCTCAGTATTGTACACTATTGTTGCTTAATGTGATGAAGTAAACGCATGGCTGACTGTTCGTGTGCAGCAGTGGTACCTGACATAGGCTACTTCACTGGGCACAAAACGCAAAAAGTAATTTTGTTCTCGAACTTCCAATGCCCTATGTTGTTTGATTTATGCACTGTGAACTTGTTCCACTTGTGAAATGGGAAATACGATGATACTACTAACTCAATTTCGATAATTTTTTACTTACACCGCTTTGCGACCAAGCAATCCAAGTTCTTTAGCATTTCAAATGACTCAGATTCATAACCAGAGTGAATTAACTGTCAAATATCAGCATCAAAGGAATCGTATATGGGGATCCAGAGGGCCACGGAATTGGGCCTGTTCTTCCAAACCACCTCCCTGGAAACTGTTGGTTTAGATAAACTTTCAATTCTATGACGTAGTGAGGAGGTGCACCACCTTGTAGAAAATAATATCCGCGAGTATTCCAGGATTTGTATAATTTTGTAGTCAGTTCTTGTGTCCTCAAAGAAAAGAATTGCCCGATAAGAGGTTTTGAGCTGAAGATATGCTACACGTTTAGTTCGTAACTGTTACAATTCTATTCAATAAACAAGTGTGGAAATTCACTACCCCAAATTCTACAGCTATGTCTAAACTCCCAATATTCTCAGTCAATTTAAGACAGTCATGAATTGTGATAATTAATGATTGTACGAATTTTAGTTTTGTGTCTTAAATATGCAAAAATTCAATTTGAACAAATATAAATGTTCGTTCCTCAGATAAACTTAAAATTGTAGGCAACCGTGAGAACGCTGCAAAAGGCTACTGCCTGGAGTCAACAGATACGTATTACAGCTCGCGTGTACGTTCTAGTGATTGAAAAGAGAATAATACATGTAAATATAATAAAGCAATTGCATTAAAAGAGAGCTCCGGAAATTTGCTTTCTCTTATTTAAGTTTATCGGTTAACTAAGTACTTTGAAAACTCAAGTGGGGCAAATATATCTAATTGGCTGAAGCAAAATACTTCTTGCAGCTTCTCTCTAAACGTTTAAAACAGACAATTTGAACAGTACATAATCTACATTTTTCTTAAGTCATTAAAAACTATCTACATGACAATAATCTTTCACTTTCCTATTCAAAACACATCCGATGAAGGGGTTATTTACCGGAATATAAAATAAGTCTGCTCTGTATTCGGTTGCAGATTACGTTAAACGTATCACAATTCATGTGATCAAAACAGCATGTTTGTCTGGAAAAATACCCAAAAATATAGCAATACAGGGTGTTCCAGAAATAATTTGACAAACTTTGGGTACATGTTCCTCATGCGAAAACTAGAAAAAAGTTCATATAAACATATGTCCGAAAATCCTTAGCTTTTAGTTATTAATGAAAGAACATAATGAAACACCTGTTAGATATTGTCAGCATGGTAGCAAGTGTTGCAATATTAATCAACTCAGAAACTCATAACAAATGAGGAATTTGGGGTAAAAATCAGGCAGCTCCAATTTTTTTTTATTTTTGGGTTATTTATGCACAAAGGACAAAAAATAATACGCTCTATAGTTTGGTCGAAGAACCAGGCAGTTCCAAGAATTACATTCACAGTTATAATGCATTTTGGACCTGCCTCTTCTGTACATGCTTATTGTTTGGCGGTAAGTTTTTCTTCATTATCTCGAAAAGTACTGAATTGGAACTGCCTGGTTTTTCCCCCAAACCCCTCAAATGTTACAAATGTTCTCCTCTTCCACACGCATGCACTCGTCGGATCATGGACTGTCGCGCCCTTTCAAATATTCCCACACGGTGTCCAACGGTTTCGCAGGCTTCCATGACACGTTGATGAAGTGTGTCTACATTAGGAATGCCTGCTCCATAAACGAATTGTTTTAGATAGCCCCACAGATAAAAATTCACAGGATTGAGGTCGGGGGAACGTGCAGGCCAATTGAATTGTTGATATGCATTATCCATTGCTTCATTATGTTCTCTCATTAATTAAGGATTTTCGGGCATAAGTTTATATGAACTATTTTCTTGTTTTGGTATGAGGAACATGTCCTCAAAGGTTTGTCAAAGCATTTCTGAAACACCCTGTATATTGTTTTAATATTTTGTTACTCTTTACTAAAGGAATCATTCAACAATTTTAACGTAACTAACGGTTATTTTGGTATTTTATATTACAATCTATAATGTCCATCTTATTCGATTGCAGGAATACATTTAGTTCTTTTATATTTACAAATAGCGAAGAATATTATAAATATTAAATTCTTTGGAGTAGCCATGAGTAACGGACCCAACAGACTAGGCGACGCCTCTGGTCTTATCTTGGTTGGATAAAGAGTGGTTCACAATAAAGCGGGAACGGAAACGACAACGAGAATGAGAACGGAAATATTATTAAAATTAATATTTAACATTATGTCCGTTCTCGTTCTCGTTACCGTTTCCGTTTCAATTCCCGCTTTATTGTGAACCAGCCTTTAGTTTTACGAGGGCTGGACCCGGGACGGATCCAAGTCCGAGAGTTGGCCCGGGAAACATCCGTGAATCCTATGCTGATAGGTAGGCCTAAGCCATTCTGTTTCACCCCCTAATAGAGCTAGGTCCCATCCGCTTACGAGTAGCCTGATAAGTCCCAGGCACGGAATCCGAGGCCCTTCCCATATCAGCTTCGGGAATCAGTAAACCCCCCCCCCAAGCCTTTACCCCAGCCTATTTAAATGCTGCGAATGAAATTAACATATTGAAAAATTGGCTTGACTCTAATCTCCTGTCCTCCTGTCCTTAAATACTAATAAAACTACCTATATTCCATTTTCTTTAACAACGAAATGTTTACCTCCACATATGAATAATTATCACTTAGTAATACATAATATTTCATGTAATGAATTAACAAACAATTATTGTAATTGCCCACATCTAACACCTTCCACATAAGTAAAATATTTAGGAATTATTATATATCAGCATTTACGTTGGGATAGATAAATTGTTTATGTGTACTAGTATAAGGAAGACAATTTATAAATTCATAATACTTCGAAATTTTATCACTAAGGAGGCATTGAGAATAATATTTTTAGCTTTAGTACACTCTTAGACAAAAAAGTGACCGGGCTCCAGATTCTATGTCCGATTCGGAAGACTTCGGGTGCATTCGTCAGAGCATGATACACACGCGGACGAATTTCTTCTGTCGTAAATGTTTCCAACACTCCACTGCCACCACTATATAATGATTATATAACATGCTTCTTAAAAAGTTATCGTCTCTCTCGCATAGCATAGTCGGTAGCATTATGGTCTTGTATCCGAAAGGTTTCCAGTTCGAATCTCAGTCTATACTTAGTTTTTTCATTCTCATTTTTTACTTCTTGTATACTGATAATAACCAGCATTGTGAAATATTTAACAGAAAGTTAATATTCACAAAGGGTAAGTTAGATACATAATAACAATCCTTTCCCTTGTATCTTGTATTTAAAGAGACTAAACGAAATCTTCTCGGATAGAAATAAACAAAAATAAACCTTAAATAAAAGAAATCCTTCTCGGATAGAAATAAACAAACATCATCCTTTTCTTTGTATTAAACAAAATAAAGAAATACATCTCGGAGACCAATAAACAAAAATCAAAATAGACAAACAATTCAATACCGGGTATGTAATCCCTCCGCATCTATAACCGCCTGCATCCTACGGGGTACACGACCTTGAATCGCCTACACAAGAAGCTAGACTGTTACCACGGAGCTATTACAAAGCAGATATGTAACGGCACTATTTAAGAGTGTAGCCAATATCTGGAACACATTGGTTTTGTCTTTAACACTATTCATCTCGTTTTTGCAATACTATTAATATTATGATGATGATTATGATGATGATGTTGATGATGATGATGATGATGATTATTATTATTATTATTGTTGTTGTTGTGTTTGTAATACTATGAATATTATTATTCTGGTTGTTGCATTATTATTATTATTATTATTATTATTATTATTATTATTATTACAGCTACTACTACTACTACTACTACTACTACTACTACTATTACAAATTATAGTAACTGATCAATACTCCTTATGGAGAAGGGAGAAGATCCAAGAACTGAGCATCTATTTTAATTCAAGGGTAATTAGGAAGAAGTCTCCTTTATTACTGAATGTTTTTGTTTAATTTTTTAACTAATCAAAAGTCCTGTGCACGTTAATAAATGTATCATTTGTTTCTAGCTAGACAAAAAATAAAACGAAACAAATACATATACGAAGGCGGATACGAACCCGGGTTTTCTACGTGTGAAATCAGAGTTTTACCACGGAGCTATGATACGCACGCGCGCGCACCCACACGCACACGCACACGCACACACACAGTGCAAGCCGCTGTTTGCCGATATAAGGGTATGTTCTTGGATCTCGCTGGTTTCGTCCTTACTACTCTGATTTTAGTCTTGTGTATCAGGCGCACAGCCGAACGGAACTTAGACAAATTTACGCTTCAAGAGTCCGGTCATTTTTTTTTTTGTCTAAGGGTGTACAATCATTAATACAATATGGTATAATAAATTGGGGTGGAGTAGAATCATCTGTACTTAATACATTAATTTTATTACACAGAAGATTAATAAAAATTTGTTTAACCAAAAATATGGATTATCCAACAAATATAATTTATACAAATTTTAAAGTACTAACTATTGATGAAATTTATAAATATAGTTTACAAACTTACTACCACAGAAATCAAATAAAACGTAAATCTAATAGACATGACTATCGTACTCGAAGACAAAAGTCTAATTTTCCATTAATTGAGCCTAAATGTCATACATGTGCAGTTCTTAAATATAGTGCTAGTTTCGGCCCAAATCTTGATAACAAAATTACAAAACCATCTTCCAATTTTGAAATATTTTAAAATTGAAGCTTTTAAAAAAGGAATTTATAAAATTATTATGATATATAATATTAACAAATGTGTGTATTTTCCACCTGTATTTCTGTCGAGTATATTCACGTTTTTATTGAATATCACTGGCTTCCGTCTGATTGTCAATTTATATTAAATGTGTTTTTCTCTCTTTTTCTCTTTCTTTTTTTTTTGTTTCCTCTTGTGTGATATTTATTGGTTTGATTTTAGTTACTTAACTGCATTTAGTAAACTATCCTTGTAAATTTTATGTTATATCATTGGCTATGACCACACAGTACACGAATCTGGCTCATACTGTATTGGCTAGAAACATTTTTGTATTATAATTTTAATTTGTACTCACTACCTAGCTAGCTAGTTAAATAAATTAAATGTTACTGTTCCAGGTGGTACGTGAAATGAGGGAAGGTGGAGAGTGTTGGTGGAATGATAGAGAGAAACGGGAGTACCCCGATAAAAAATATCTGCAACATCTGCTTTGTCCATCACAAATTCCATCACGACCTGGCTGGAGATCGAACCCGGGCCGCCCGGATTGAAGACCAATACGCTAGCATCTGAAACACAGACGCGGCTCTGGTCTTGCCTATATTCACTGATGATGGAACCTGTCAGGGATCGGCAGAAATGTCACCGTGATCACTAGCAATAGTGACGTCGCAGGGGCAGCGCTGAATACTGTCTTTGCTTCACCCCCTCCATTCCGTCGAACTCCCCTACAACTGCAGTTCACAGACATTTATCAGTGGCGAGTTACCTGATTAGATTTAAATTGCTTCTTTCTCAAAACCTTCAACGTCTGTTCGGAAACTTGTGTTTAAGGAAGAATGGGAGGAACAGTATTTGCTGAGCACACGGTGACAATCCAGACGCCTCTTGTGCACTTATAAATGAACATCTAGTGACATTACGACACGTCATAAGATTATCACGAAAGCATAGGTAAGCATGAACATATCTAATGTAATTTTAAAAGGAAATATATACAGTAGAAAATAAGTATAAACGTAATTTCCTTTTCGTAGAGCTGGACGGCGTGAAGCAATTAAAACATAAAAAAGACTAAATTGAAATAATAGTTCCGATACTAAATTATGTTGATGAAACAAGATATGAGTCAAAGGGAATTTCATGCAAGTTATGTTATCACTATGGAAATCGCAAAATCATCGAAGTCCTATAAAGAAGGACAGTTCGTTAATAGACTTACATGTCTGAATAAAGTTGCTAACATCATTTGTCCCGAATAATCTGATGTTTATCCACACAGAGAATAGGAAGGAGGATGAGGGATATTGAAACATTAGCTGAAATAGAAATAAAATCATAGATGCATAAACAGTGGTCTAATGTCTCAGCTTAGGTGGAAACAAAAATTTTGATTGAGTAGAATTAATAATGTTCACCCGCGGAGTTACGAAGGATCTCTCTGTATCAGAATATATGCTCGATGTCATTGTACTTAAAGGAAAGAAGACAGGTGAGGAATTTTCCAAGCATGAAGAAAATATAAAGAAGAAATGAATCTGAACATAAAGCAAGTTGTATCTGTAGTAACATACGGCACTCGAAATACGACTTTCAAAACGTCTACTAGATGGACTAATGTGTTATTAAAAGATCTGAAAATAAGTGAGGACATAAGACGTTGTCATTGTATTACACACCAGACTGGCTTAGATTCATTTAAAATGTTCTCTATAGAAAAATTAATAATTTATGTGTAGTCCTTTCATAGGTCGCCTGCCGCTACTCTACATAGTTGCTATGTATGGCTCTAGATTCAATATACGAGGCGCATCCAGAAAGTAAGTTTCCCTATTAAAAAAAAAGAACACACACTTTCAGGAAAACATTAATTGGCAACAGGTACAGCAATGTTTCAGCCATTTTTCAACATAGCCACCATCAGAATTGAGACATTTGTCGTATCGTGGGATCAACTTTTGTATCCCTCTGTCTTAGAACTCTGCCGCCTGTGAATGGAACCAGCGTGTGACAGACGTCTTCAGCTCTTCGTTATTGCCAAAACGCTCACCGGAGGACAGGAATTTCTTGAGGTGCAAGAAAACGTGAAAATCGCTGGGAGCAAGATCAGGACTGTAGGGTGGATGATCAAACAACTCCCAGCCAAATTCCGTCAAAAAACCTGCTGTTCGCCGAGCCGTATGTGGACGAGCATTATCATGGAGGAGCACAACACCTGCAGTAAGCATTACACGCCTCTTGTTTTGAATGGCACGTCGCAATTTTCGCAATGTTTCACAGTAACGGTCAGCGTTTACTGTTTCACCTCTTGGAAGGGAGTCAATGAGCAGAATGCCCTTCCTGTCCCAGAACACCGTGCACATCACTTTCCGTACCGAGAGCGACTGTTTGAATTTCGTCCTGACCGGAGATCCACTATGCCGCCAATGCATTGACTGCTGCTTGGTTTCCGGGGTGAAGTGCGAAATCGAAGTCTCATCGCCCGTGACGATCCTGTCGAGGAACTCGTCGCTGTGATCGTGATACCGTTGCAGAAATGTCAGTGCTGCTCTTAAACGTTGCATTTTGTGTTCGGGTGTCAGGTTTTTCGGAATCCACCTGGCACACACTTTTTTGAACAGCAGGTGCTTAGTGACAATCTCATGCAACAAGGATCGCGATATCTGAGGAAAATGGCTGCTCAGCTCCGTAATCGTGAAGCGACGGTTCTCCACGATGCACTGCCGCACCAGCTCAACACGATTATCATTGATGATGGACGGTCGCCCACTGCGCTCTTCATCATGGACACTTTGACGACCTTCGGAAAACTGCCTACACCAGCGACGCACCATCTGCTTGCTCATGATGTTCGGCCCAAAGACCTGACAGAGCTGCCGATGAATTTCAAATTGGCGCAATGCTTTGTGCATTAAAGAACTTTATCACCGACCGAATATCGCAGGCGGCGGGAGAAGGAATAAGAGCTTCCATTTCGGACCACTGCTGCCACGCTACTGGCACCAGGCGAGACCTGTCCGGCTGGCATATGATTGATACGTCTTAGATCTGTTACGCATGAGCCATTGACACGGCTAATTACGTTTACTTTCAAGGGGAAAAAATCGGGACACTTACTGTCTGGATGCGCCTCGTATTTCGGAACACTAACTAGTTTTCTCAACGAAAATGTCTAATATCTAAACTAAGATCGTGACTAGCAGACGAAAATTTACGAGTTGTATTAAGAGTGATAATTTGTGATGTATTTTCCTTGGCTGTTGTAGGACAGTAAAAATAAACGTGAAATAAAATATAATCTGTCCATCTATAAATCAATATTGTGTAGTCGTCAGATGATTGGGCTGAGAGTCCACCACTGGGATCCGAACGGAGTGCTCTGTACAGACCGATAATTTAGTCCTGACAGCTCAGCAACGCGAAAGAGTGGAAGTAATAGGAGTAGTGGGGAGCGCTCCGGAGTAGAGATAAGGGCGAACGGTCAGTAAAGAAATGCAACACTACTTAGTTGTACTGGAAACATACCTCTCTACCGCACGCATGACACCCGATCTCTTCGAAAACAAGCGAGTAACTAACTCATATACCCCTTGGCGTTACTAAATGGACTCGCCTTACCCAGGCGCATATCTCCGGCGACTGTCAGAACTAAATAATTGTACTGCACTCCTCAATTGATATTACATCTTATGTATTGCGGCTTGCGTTCTGTGATGTCATAGCGAGTACAAATTTGCCGACGGCTGCTGTATGTAGTTTAGTCCCGAAACTTTCGAAATGTGGAGTTCCAGGATACGATGGAATACCAAACATTTTTGATCACATTCACCTTGAAAGGCTAAAAGCTCATATGCTCTAATAGCAATAACAATAGTGAAAGCAATATTAAATGTTGCAATGTGAATAAAGTTATGTTATTATTTTTATTATATAGGTACGGTTATTTTGATACATTTATAGCATGGATAAATATATAATAGGATGCGACACGGCCGTCAGCACCATCTGACGGCAGGGGGCTCAAATAAGATGATCATTGCCCGACGTCGTTGTAAGTGGTGAACATTAGAACTACGGGCTGGGTACATTACCCAGAGTTCTCTATTTATTCGTTCGTTCGAGACGTTGCTCGAGAAGACAAGATGTCAGCCAGAAACTTGCTAATAAGTGAACATAAACTGATACTACGTGTGTGTATAAGCAGTGTATGTTAAACAGTGATGTTTATTGACGTTGTAAAAATAATGTTGTTGAATGTATTGTAAAGTAATAGTAATACTGTATAATGAATTGAACTATGTAAGTTGTTTTCAATTGAGCTGTACACGAAGTTACCAAAGAATACAATCCAAATTATCTAATCTTTTGCTTTATTTTCTGTCTCTGTCTGATTACTTTTTTAATTGGGTAGTGTAAAATGGATCATCACATTTATCTTCCTGTTAGCTCCGGTAAGAATTTTTAGTGGAAGATGCTGTGAGGAATAAAAATGTAAATGTTTTATTTTAAATTCGGTTAGTTTTGAATATCGATGAGGGTGGGAGAGAATACTTTCTGCATAGTTTAACATTTTCGTCACCAGGTGCGCTGCTAAATGCATGGAGTAATTAGATTTTATGTTCGCTACTTGGTGCGCTGCTAGATGTAATAAGTTCTCCTCCGCCCAACAGGTGGCAGAAAGATCAATTTCTACATTAGCGCCTCTAGCATGTGTTACGGGAAACTCAGTAAGTTTCGCATCCTATTATATATTTATCCAAGTTCATAGGATTAAAATTACTTATAGCAAAACAGGGATTCGAACTCAAATCAATTCGAATAAAGATAAGTTTTATAACTTAACTTCACTATATCTAGGAATTATTTAATTTGAATTGGATAAAAAGAGACTTGTACTAACGCATTCCAAATTTCTCTGACTGCGGACCACTGGTAAAGCCGTACGGTTTTTGCTTGCACGCACGCGTCACAAAGCTCATCTGGCGGCCCCAGCAGCTGTGTTTTGTTCTCTGCGGTTGTTTGGCGACTCCGACTCCATGCGGAAGGACATAGTTTCTTGTTCCCTGGTCTTGGTTTAAAGCAACAGATGCATGATGTAACTTAAAACGAGTGGACTAGTTCGCCAATTTAATTGCATTTAAGAACTTCCCGCTAGCTTTCAGATTGTTTTATCGTTTTACAGTCCCGCAGACACAAAATTAACAGCCTCTAACTCAAATTGCAATGTCTAATTCAAAGCGTGGGGAGTTGGAGAACAAGTAAATTACTTATGCTACGAATATGACCGTGCTCGGCTGCGCTACCATGATTCAGCTCTTAGCTCGTAAACTGTATCTCATATTTCAAAATGCTCTTCAGATATACATACAGTACTTCGTTTCTTACAATTCATTTCTCCCTTCAGAAAACAAATATTTAGGCAGACTATTTCGTTTATATGACGTCATTCCATTTTTTGCCAATGAATTGTAATTAAATTTTGAATTCTAACCAATCATGGCCTTAAGCGTTTAGTTAACCCTCTTAATAACAGTAATCTTTCAGTTGTTACACTTAACAACACTCTGATCCCTTATTCATCTGTCGTAAAAATCTTTGCTTCTTTATCGACAATAATCTAAATTGGAATTTTCAAGTTAAAGAAACTATAAAAAAATGTGTTCCTCCATTCAATGTTTGAGTTGCCTAAGAAACTTCTTGCCCAGAAACTAAATCTTATCCTAGTACAAATCCTAGTAATGCCGCACTTCGATTATTGTGACGTTTTGTTAAGTGACCTAAGTTCTGAACTGTCAGTCAAGTTACAGCGAGTTTAGAATATGTGCGTCAGATACGTATGCAACATCCGACGATATGATCACATATCACCGTCCTTCGCAAGTCTTTCGTGGCTCCGACTTGAAGAACGTAGAACCTTACACTCTTTGTCTTTACTCTTTCAAATTCTGCACACTTCAACATCAAATTACCTTTCGTCTCGTTTCTCTTATCTATACTCTAACCATGACGTAAATACCAGATCACTTATCTGTGGCGCGTTAACTATACCTCTTCATAGAACATCTTGTTATTCATCATCTTTTACACTCGCGACAATGGAATTCCTTGTCACAAAGTATTAAGAGCTGCAAGGCAATAAACACTTTTAAAAACAGCTTAAAAATAACCTTCTTAACATTTCACTCCAATCATACTGACTTAAACTATCACTGACTACACTGTTATTCTTCCTTTACGCATGCATCCTGACAGTGCTGTATTTTAAAAATTGCCTCATAATAATCTCTTCCTATTATGTAACATTATTTGAAATATATTAACATTCTACGTATCTTAGCTTAATTCTGCTATACAGTTTGTACGTCAGTGTTTAATTAATAGTCATAGTATTTTGTTATTTAATTCGTAAATAACTCTTGTATACATGTAACTTATCTAAATCAAATTGTTGAATTCTTTGTAAGTTCATGTATATGTATGTATACTTTCCTTAACTCTGCCAGCTAAAATAAATTATTATTATTATTATATTATTATTATTATTATTATTATTATTATTATTATTATTATTAATTGCAATCATCCTATTTCCTGACGACTTACAAATATATATACAGGGTGTTTCAAAAATACGGGGCATAATTTCAGGTATGTATTTCCCACATGTAGACAATCAAAATAGTTCATTACAACATGTGTCCCGAAATGCTTCTTTTCCGAGTTATGGCCTTCACAACATTGAAATTCACCGGAACGTTTTTCTTTCCGAAGGGAATTGTCATTACAGAAGATGTTCAAAATGTCCACCTCCTGCTTGAATACAGACCTCACATCGATGTCTCATTGACCTGCGAACACCATCCCAAACTCCAGGAGTATTGCGTATGTCCTCAGAACATGCCACAATTCGATTCCGAAGGGGTTCCAAATCAGGCACCGGAGACGAATAAACCAATGATTTTAAATGGCCCCACAAGTAGAAATCGACAGGGTTCAGATCAGGTGAGCGTGGAGGCCAAGCAATTGGGCCACCTCTACCTATCCATCGATCAGGAAACCTTCGATCCAAGTACCGGCGAGCCGTACGACTGAAGTGTGCATCATGCAAGAAGTGAATGTGTTGACGATTGATCAGTGGAGTGTCTTCTAAAACATGAGGTATGGTGTTTTCCAGGAAGTTTGTGTACGCCTGCCCCGTAAGTCTGTTTACAAGTACATGGGGTCCAACTAATCGATCACCAATGATACCGGCACACATGTTGATGGAGAACCGCACCTGGCGATGAGATGGAACAGTTGCACGTGGGTTTTCATACGCCCATACATGCAGATTGTGGAAATTTGTTATGCCATCTCGTGTGAACTGTGCTTCATCTGTAAATAATACTAAGGCAGGAAAGTTCGGGTTTACATCACACTGCTCCAAGAACCACTGACAGAACCTAACTCGTGCAGGGTAATCTGCTGGTGACAGGGCCTGTACACGTTGCAAATGATAAGGTCTTTCAACAGTCTCCAGACAGTCGTATGAGGAACATTGACTTGCAACGCTACCCTTCGTGTGCTGATAGAAGGAGTCATGTTCACAGCCTCCAGAATCTCCTCCTGTACTTCTGGAGTTGTAGATCTTGGTCGTCCTCTTCCCAAACCAGGAGAGTTAAATTTTCCATACTCGCACAGACGGTAATGGAAACGTACAAATGTCTTCCGGTCTGGACATTGTCACTGTGGGTACCTCTCCTGGTACAAACGACGAGCCAGCACAGCATTGCCGTCCGCCTTACCGTATATGAAGTGTATCTCTGCCAGCTCTTGATTTGAATACATGTCGCACAGTCTAACGCCTACACAACACTGAATGTAACCTTCGCCTCGGAATGAACTGTCAGAGTGCCCTCTTAATGTCTCCTTTGACGGCAAGAACCTGCGGAAAGAAAAACATTCCGGTGAATTTCAATGTTGTGAAGGCCATAACTCGGAAATAAAGCATTTCCGGATATAATCTGCACCTGCATCGGGACTAAATTACGCAATAAATGAAGTTAACAATAACCTAAAATCAATTATTTCATGGACGAAAAAATTTGGACTAAAATTAAACCCTGAGAAGTCACAGGCAATTATAATGGGACATCAACGACTTTTAAGTAAATTAAACACGGGTGACTTATCTCCTTTTAAAACTAATGGAAATATTATCCCTTATAGTGACAGAGTAAAAAATCTGGGAAATTATATGCACAAAAAATTAAGTTGGAATACTCAAATGACATACACATGTAAAATAATTTTATGAAAATTCACAAACTATGAAGAATCCGAAATTTCCTTCCGTTGGTTCTCAAGAAGAATTTAGAGCAGTTGCTCTTGATGCCTCATTTTGATTACTGTGACACTCTCTACACTGACCTTAACATGAGACTGACAGACAGATTACAGCGTGTTCACAATGCATGTGTTCGATTTATTTGCAACGTCCGTAGATCTGACAGTATCACACCTTCACTAAATTTGCTGTCCTGGCTCCGTCTCAAAGAGTGAAGAACTATTCACTCTCTCACTTTACTCTTCAATATTCTTCAGAACGCTAACTCTAACTACTTAGCTTCTCGTTTTCAACATTTGTGCTCATATCACGAAATAGATACTCGCTCAAAACACCATATCACACTCTCCATTCCTAAACACAGAACATCCCCTCTACATCTACCGAATCTGCAGTTCATCTCTGGAACTTTCTACCACAATATGTCAGAGACTGTCGGACATTGTCTAGTTCCAAAAATAAACTAAATTTGCACTTTTTCAATTCAGATTCCTTTCAATTATAAGCCCTTTTCTCTGCGACAGTTTTGTAAAAAATATATGTATTTCTTTTTCTTCCTTTCCCCTTCTTTGTTCTCTTGATCATAGATGAATTTATTATCATACCCTTTTTATTGTGAATTTTATTTAATTTTCGTATTTCTTGTCTTCCTTTCTATTATTATTTTATTTCATTCCATTTTGTTATATTCTTCCTTACGTTTTCCATATTAACTATTTGTACTAAATGGGTTGCTTTTATTATATTCCAATATAATTTACTTTCTTTTTTATGGCATTTTTTCATGTTGTTTAGTGTCGATTTTGTTATGGTATTCTTATTTTTTTTTTTGTGATATGTTATTATTATGTCCTTTAACTTCTTGCTAAATTTTCACTGCTTGTATAGTTTGTGACCTGATAGAGTATAAGAGAAGGCCCTATGGCCTTAACTCTGCCAGAATAACGAGAGTACGATATCAAAGGAAGTCGTCCCGTGAAGATTTGTTTTCCTTACTCAAATACATGAACATTTAATTTGTTACAAGCACAAGCGCTAGTTAGAGCGTAGTCTTACGTTGTTCAGAGATATGCCGAAAATAAGAAAACACAACATGCAACAAATATTGGTAAACGAACATATGAAAATTCTTGTTAATATTCACAACAGGAAGAACTCCCGTCAACTTCACGGAGTACAAATACGCAACAAAATTTTTCACTCAACTGCACTTCTTTCTCTTTTGATACAATCGGAATGAATATTGTAATTTATTGTCATAAAGATCAATGAACCACATAATGGTATTTGTTCTGCAAAGAAGTGTATTTTATTTATGTATGTCAAACTGTAATTACTAGTTTTTATTATTCATAGAAGTGTATTGTATTTATAAATTTTATTTCATTACTTTTGAAAGTTATGTGAAGTTTACTGTCTTAAATTCCTGTGCAAATGTTGCTCAATAATGAAAAAATTCAGTACACATGGAAACTTCGTTTCATTGACATGCTAGAAAATTTTTCACCCGATTGTACCTGTATACACGCGAGCACTGCTTCCCAATGGGATCGTAAATATATTCTCTATCTCTTTCTTTCCTCTACAAACATAGTCTCTGCGTCGTTTACAGCACCGCGCAGGTTAATGGAATCTCAGCACTGATTATGACATAGAGTGATGTTGACGGTACGATGTAGAGTTATATTTTATAGACATGATACAGGACTTTTCTCCGGGTAATATGATTCCCTCATAACATCTAAAATATTCTCCATTTTCACAAACATTCTTCACGAATGTAATGAAAAGTGATCTACGCTTCTCAGCACTAGCGACATGTATGAGACACTCTCATAGAGTCAGGGCGAATCACAGCAATTTAATGTCATTGCACGAAACAATTTTTAGAAACGAGAAAACCTCCCGGAAAGAACAAGATCTGCGAACTGCATCACAAGTGTCACTACGGATTTAATAGTGAAAAATTCCAGTCCCGTTTGAGAGTCGAACCCACACAACCTGATGGTCTAGGTCACAGAGCCATCACTGACGTTTCCTATCATAGCACATCATATAAGTCGGGTAGTCATATTTTCTATCAGAACGCATATTTCTTATAACTGTCAGAAAGGGAAAACCGCAATTG
The DNA here is from genome assembly GCF_040183065.1 of Periplaneta americana. NCBI lineage: Eukaryota > Metazoa > Arthropoda > Insecta > Blattodea > Blattidae > Periplaneta > Periplaneta americana. The sequence continues at coordinate 136,293,976 of NC_091126.1, forward strand.
TTTTCTGGTTAGAAGTTGAGCATGTCTGTGCAAATTTAGAATGACTCTCGCGGCAATTATCGCCAAACCAGGTATTTATAATTTCCCCAACACATTTTAAACTAACCTCCGACTAACATGTGTGACACTCACAACCCAGAAATATATGTTATTTGTTTTTGAAGCCCTGCAATAATTTGAGAGCCTACCGCTTTGAACTCACGCACTCCAGTGTTGTTATGGATAAAAGGAAGCTTCTCCTAACCAAGTGATTGTAATGAAAACAGCCCAGTCACCAGCAGTTGTACCAACTGTAAAGTAGCGAACGATGACTGAACAGTTCAATAAAAGTTTTCGACAGGTATAGGCCTACCTGTCGAAAACTTCACAGCTCTAATTGAAGGATCATAAAATTGGCACTTCCGTAACAACGCACACAAAATGGTGTTTCCACCTCTTTAACTTTCCCCAAATCAAACCAATATATTCCAATCGAGAATGTTACCAACAAAGTTAAAAATAAATAATTGGAGCATTAGTATATCGCTTAAAATTCATTCCTCCACAAGATACTCATTATGGTAGACTAACTCCTCTCATTTTCTGGCAACATATAAACGAAAGACTGTCGAAAAGATGAAGACATCTGAAGTTCATTACGGTGGCAAAAATGTAGAGGAGAAGAGGAAGACCGACTTACTGCAATAACTAGAGCTAGGAAGTTGGTACCAAAACTGTTAAGTTGTGAGAGTTTGGACTATATCTCTGCCGAGTGAAAAGTCTCTCGGTGTCAGTGAAGCAGAACGACTAAAATGTACAGTCGGGTGGTAGCCAAACATGTGCTCCAATCGTCAACAGCCTTAGAACAAGAAAATAATAAAAGAACAATAATTTGTAATTTATTACAAAGTTCGTAATTTCCCATCTAAATTAATTTATCCATTCTACATATAAAAATAACATACAAAGTATACACTTATGAAACTAACCTAATTATATCAAATGACAATGAAAATTTTCCTTTAACGAAAAGGAATGCTCCTTTTAGGTTCAGAAAAAGAAACAATATTTGTAATCTGAAAATATTCGTTCTACGTCACTAGACGTTACTGGAGCAAATCTGAAATATGATACAGTATTTATTACTATCATCAGGTGAAGAACTACTTTGTGAATCTAATAGTGTATCTCGTATGTGGCACATAATATTATGAAACCCATAATTGTTTTCAAGAACATTTTTCGTTTCTATTTTAATGGCAGCTAGAAGTTCGTATCGTAATTCCGATGTTGAAATTCGACTAACGCAATTGAATGCACAGCAGACAGCAATATTTAACGAAGAACAATCGGGGAGAAAAATAAACGTGTTACACACTCTTGTTTGCATTATTATTTAATAACAGATGAGTATAATGTTAATGTTATGTTTTATTTAACGACGCTCCCAACTGCAGAGGTTATACCAGCGTCGCCGGATGTGCCGAAATTTTGTCCCTCAGGAGTTCTTTTACATGCCAGTAAATCTACTGACATGAGCCTGTCGCATTTAAGCACACTTAAATGCCATCGACCTGGTCCGGGATCGAACCCACAACCAGATGAGTTTAATTTTTTGGAATCATGTAATATAGTCTGTTCACATTACGTAAATAATGCAATAATAACAGAATAGCTCACTTTTTTCAAAACCTAAAATATTAATATAAATTAACAATATGCTTCAAACTATTCACAACTCTGCACAGATCCACAGAATGCCAGTATGCATTGTTTGTGAACATACTGTGTCTCATCTGTAGCGAGCGGCAGCAGGGCGAGCTGCGGGTGATATCTATACTTCTCGCTGTACTCAACTGAAATCTACTACTTTGGTACGAACTTCCTAGCTCTGGTAATAAGTATGTTAAATTTATATTAATAGCACAATAAATACCTCCAATTTCAACTTCATATATCAACATTTAATAGCTTCAAGTTAATACAGGATGCAGTACCGTTGATTTTTAATCATATATTGTTCTAAGAAGGTTGCAGAGCTTCCGAGGGAGAACGAAGGGTGTTGAACGCAAACTCCGTAGGAACTGTGAGTTTGTGTAACAGAATTTATGGATGTCAACAAATAGTAAACACGTTACTTAAAAGAAAGCGGTCCTAAAGACTCCAACAATCATCATACAATTGAGTGGTAAACGCGTTAGGCCTCCCGATGCTATTAAAGTCTGTGGGCACTACTTGGTGAAAAGAATCATCGGTCTCTCCTCTTATGGATGAGCTAATTCTATTGTCGATGTGTTGTAATGCTTAGCAAGTAATGAAACACTCTATAGTCCCGTCGCTCTAATTTCCGGCAGCCAATCACGTTGCAGTTCGGCTACATTTAAACGTGTACGTCTTGTGATTCGCTGATGGAGACGTTATGCATTTCCTAAGGCTGGATAAATATATAATATAATCGCCCGCCATTTTGGCTCTATCGTTGGCGTTCGCAGAAAGCACACGGGGACGTTATTTGCGCTCAATTATTTGCTCAATTACAGTGCGTTAGATTTATTATCATAGAAGCTACGACATGATAATGTTTAACGGTGTGGCAAAAAGATTCCTCGTCTGGTAGCTCGGCAACGAAAGAACAAAAATGGCGAACGATACTACCTACCTAGACTTTATAGAGCCTTCATTTCCTAAGACATATGCAAAGAGGAGGAGTCACGCCGGGAATAACAGCGTCGCGACTATAGGTATATAGTACATTAAGTACATAGGAAGCCACCGGCGTAGCTCAGTCGGCAGAGGCGCTTGCCTGCTGATCCGGAGTTGCTCTCGGGCGTGGGTTCGATTTCTGCTTGGGCTGATTACCTGGTTGGGCTTTTCCCGAGGTTTTTCCCAAATTTAAGTCGAATATCAAGTAATCTATGGCGAATCCTCGGCCTCATCTCGCTATCACCAATCCCATCACCAATAACCTAGTAGTTGATACAGAGTCGTTAAATAACGAAGTAAAAATACACATAGAGGCAATTAATGCCTAACTCTTAGAGTTGGGTTTATTATTGAGCTATTTCAATGCTGAACTTACATTGAAGTATGACAAATTATTATTATTATTATTATTATTATTATTATTATTATTATTATTATTATTATTATTAGTAATAGTAGTAGTAGTAGTAGTAGTAGTAGTAGTAGTAGTAGTAGTAGTAGTAGTAGTAGTACATTCACAATAATAAATTTTTCGCGTAGCGCCCTGGTACCATTTCATTTACGACTACACTCCTGGGCAACAGCATCATTTTCGTTTCTAAATCAATCGATAGGTGGTACATTCCAAAAGAAATGAGTGTAAATAGGAAACAATTTCATAAACACGTAAAGTAGATGTCGTCCTTGCTAGTAGAAGAAACACTAGCCCACTTACAAAAGGGTAGATTTAAGAAATGAAAAATTTGTGTACCATATAGTGAAATCTGTATTAAATATACAAATTAGACAATATGTCACATTTTCTATGATATTATTAGCTGGTGTTTAGAAGGAAATGTGAAACAGAAAGATCCCACTCCTAAAAGATTTTAAACATAAAATATGTTACGTATAACATTTCGGTATAATAATTGTACTGAGAATTGTGTGCTGTGCTATTAACTTATAATAGGCTTTAGAATGATACACAAATCGAAATGCACCTTTAAAAAATAATATTGTAACATTGTAAAATTTAAATGCAGAACTAAAAGTTACATTCCTTTGGATCAAATTTCTGCACATTTGAAGGACAAAATTAAAATTCTTTCAATAATTTATCTCCATACACTGCTCTCTTAAATTGACAGAGTATTTTTGGAATTAAATCAATGGCTTTCCCAAACCACGCTAGGAAATATTTCATATGTAACTACTCTAATCTAGAAAAAGAAGCAAAAAACAAGGAAAATTATATTAAACTTTTTTTGTTTGAAATATCTCAAAGAATAACCCCTTAAAATTAATGACATTACTTTCGGTTCACGCTACAAGACCCATTCTACTTAATTTGGTGTTCGATAAACTTGTCTAATTTCCAAGCTATAACTTCTATACCGAGTTTTCATCACCAAAATATATTAATAATACGAAGGCTGTGCAATGATGAATGATCATGAATTTTATTCCCTGTTTTCAGTTTAAAATTTAGGTTTTGTATCTCATTTTTAACGTAATGCCTTATCCATTGCGTATTAATATGTTTCAGTTTCTTTTCGATATTAGCTATTTGCATACGATCACAATAAGATACGTTTAGTTTCCACCAGAGCAAAATGGAGTTAACGCGCGAAGAACAATACGTTCTTGAAGAATCGTGCACTGAAGCGTATGAAATACGTATTACAGCAGTCTTGTGCGAAATCTGTTCGATATTACAGTAGTATAGCTCATAATTGGTGAAAAAATGTTCAAACACGGTAGACAGCCTTCATCAGAACACATACTCCCTGAGCCCCAACCACAGCTCCTACAAACACAAACAATACTGCTGCTGTAATGTGAAGGAATATGGAAGAATAACATTGGGAAAGTTTTCGTGGAGTATCTTACCAAATTAAAGATGAAATCTAACCGTCACTCTCCTTACAGCCAGGACTTGGAAACCTGTGTTATTTTTCTGTTTTCAGAGTTAAGGAAAAATCTTCGTGGGATACACCTTCAGTCTTTAAATCAACTGGCAAAACTGTGGATGCTATTCTGGAGGACATAACAAAATTGGTTTCCATCACTTCATTGAAGACTAGCAAAAACGTTGGGATAATTGTACTGCAACCATTGGGGACTACTTTTAGAAAGAGTATCCAAATTTGGAGGCTAAATATAGTTATAACGTCACAAATAATCATGATCATTCATTATTGCAGAGCTTCCGAAAATCAGATCGTAATCCAAAGTGCGTTTATAACAGAAGGTTCCACCACGGTATTGTCATATACATTATTCTATTTCTAAGTTAAACCCTGTTAATAGAAAATGTTCACAGTAAAGCTGTTTTGACAGTTGCTGCATATAATGGCTTTCAAAGTGGTTGGTTCGATGCGCACCTTTTAGTTATATCAAGAGTTTCGTGAGTGGAAAAATTTTCGGTATACCATATTAATGATGTAATACCATTCCTACAGATCACGTAGCCATTTGGGATAGACTCCCACGCCTGAGAAATAGTCATAGTACCTTAAAAAGTAAAGAAAGATTTATATACGTTAAATTGTAATTTGGTATCCAATAAGGTCACATGACAGGGTAAAGCCATAGCCAAAACCAAGAACTTGCTGTATCTGAAATCGCATACAAAATAGATATCAGATTTGAAATCATATGTCAAATACACAACGGATGCTGTACATTGTTCAGTTAGCCTCCAACCATAATACCCAGGTACAAATTCTCGTCAGTGGTTAGCGGTTACTCTGAATCCTAAGTCCACGGGTTCAAACCGGATGGATTTTAAAAGCAATAAAAGTTAAAATCATTAGCATAGATTCCTTCGAAAGCGAGGAAAAGCTGAGGGTCCCGTGTTGTAGATTTATAGTACATAAAGTACCCTGTACCTAATACAAGTTTCGAGGTAAAATTTTCCCCTTTTCGTTACCCTTGATAAATGTCAATCCTGAATAATCTCTGCAGTTACAAACGTCGTTAAATAGTCGTAACTTACAGGTGTTCCTTGTAGAGGACATGGACTTAAAACTCAATTATTTCTTGACGTCGGCACTGGAACAGTGTTGCCAACATATACATTGTATCCCCGTCAGTCTAACCACTGGAAATCCGTCAAAATAAAAAAAATCCAATCATATATGCAAATAAAAAGCAATTTTAACGCAACTTAGTTACCAGTGTTGATTAAAATAATAATTCGTCAACCTCTGACTTGATTACGAGGAAATCTGAAACAAGGTGTTGTTTAGCATAGTACGGCACAGACAGGGCTGTTCAAAGAAGAAGTAAAATCCCCCAAAAATTAAATAATTAAAATGACAGCAATTAAAAAAAAAGTCAAAAGACGATGCAAATCGTAATTTCCGCCAGAAAATCAGTCACGCGTCAAAGTCATTCTTTTCCCGTCCGCTACGTTGAAATTCCGTCAGTTATGACGGAATTTCCGTTCAGTTGGCAACACTGCAATGGAATGAGCTGATGTGGTACGAACTACACTGCGACTTTCTTTTATATCCGAGAATATATCAGGTATTCAATTTGACAGAAGGCCGAGTGAACATAAGGTACGTTGTGGAAGTTTGGCAAGGAGAATATTCCCGCGACCACTCGGTATTTAAACAGGATCTTTCAGTTCGTAGCCATCAACTGAGTTGCCCGTTTTCCCAAGTATTACTCGACCAAGGCGAGTGGAGCCGCGGCGCGGACGTAATGTGAAATATCGCGAAGCGGGATTACGAACGCAGGAGCAGTAGCGCCACGGCTCCGGGCTGCAGGACTCCACTGGCCTTGGTCGAGTAATACTGGGCGAACAGATCGAGTTACCCGTTCGCGCGAGGTCAGTGATCTCATCTGCGATGTCGGCCAAGGCCACGGCAGGGAGCGCGGGAAAGCGTCAGCAGTCTGAGCTAAACAGCTGTTAAGACCGCACGTGTATAGTAGTGTGCCAAGAAAAGTATGGCTAATAACAAGACAAAGTATTCTATTTCATAACAAGTGTGTATTTAGGATTCGCATTTGCGTACAGAATCGATTCGTGCTTTCAGAAGATTATTCCAAGAAACTTTCCCCCCATGATCGCATTCCAAGCCATGCTCTGCGATTCACGAATTAGTTATCCCCAGATTTAACCCCGTTCACCATTATCTCTGGATACAATAAAAGATAAAATGTATGAGACAAATCCACACACCTTAGGCAACGGTGACCATAATTCGAACTGCAGTGATTACATGCGACAGACAGCCTATGAAAATTACAACCGGTGGTGGTTCCTGTACTAACATCTTGATCAATACCACGGATAAAACTCTGAAGCTTTGCTGTATCATTAATGTCACTGTTGTCATCAAGAGCCAGTGAATAATAGACGATTTCTCGTGCTTCTTTTTTAAACCATCTTCTTGAATATAATCAGAATTTTCTAAATTCTTCTCTCGATACATGGCCGAGATATTAGTAATTTTTCAAAATTAAAAACTTCTTATGGACAAGTTATTTAAGCTATTTTAATTATACTCTTTTGAGAAATTCTGTTCTATTAAAAGGCTTTAGAGCACGAGATATTTCAAACCCCATTAGGTAGCTAATTTCCTTGCATTTATTTACGTCATCTTTGTCGTCCTGGCTATGATTTAAGACATGTCAATTCCTGGCGTTTAACAGTTCCTTCGCACACAACAATGAACCATTTTTACTACAATAACGATAAAAAGGAGATTAAAATTGATATAAAACCTAATAATTTTATCCTTCTAGGGAGAAGATCTAAAAATATCAATATTCATGCACGTACAGAAGAATTATAGAAACACATACTTAGTGATCAGTAGTAATAATAATTGTATTTATTTATTTAATACAGGGCTGTAGAGTTTATCTTTAGCCGTGATAATGGCAATATGCAATAGTGTGAAACAGGTAAACAAATATACAAATAAACAGTGAGAATGGTACATAAATAGTTTATCTCAACAAGAATAATGGACTGTAAATAATAATAATAATAATAATAATAATAATAATAATAATGCATTATTCAGCGTCGCTATTAATATTTCTATATACTCCTAATTGAACCATTGAGCAAAGTAAACATATTACATCTTGTCCGACAGAACAACAAAAGTTTTCCTTCTCATTCTTTACGAAACCACTTCTTACTGCTTGTAGAGACAGCCTGTAGAGCGACATGATACCGCCACTGATTGCCTTCAGTACGTGAATGAAACACACAGCAATGTACAGGAAACTCCTCGTACCCGTTGGAATGTGTGTGATTACACGATGAAAAAATAAATCCGTAAAAAATAAATTCAATTAACTCAATGGTATTAAAAAGAGTGATGGATTATGTCATTTGTCGATTTTTTATTTTAGTATGTTATTTTACGACGCTTTATCAACATCTAAGGTTATTTAGCGTCTTAATGAGATGAAGGTGGTAATGCCGGTGAAATGAACCCGGGGTCCAGCACCGAAAGTTACCCAGTATTTGCTCATATTGGATTGAGGGAAAACCCAAGAAAAAGCCTCAACCATGTAACTTGCCCCAACCGGGAATCGAACCTGGGCCACCTAGTTTCGCGGCCAGACGTGCTAACCGTTACTCCACAGGTGTGGACTCTTTTGTCGATGCCAGAAATGTTTGGAATACTCGTATGAAGAAAATCAAATCCAACATCTCCTTGTGGGACACGTATCAGTACATGTCTCTTTATGTGTTCTTTCATATTATTAGCCAGTGCCTGATTATTAAAGTTGCAGTGTGGTAAAGCGCGGACTCGTGTTGTCGTACTGCCGTGAGTAATAGGCACACCTGCCCATGCAGCCCCGCCCGTAGTACGGCAAACCCATATTCTGTCCACTCTGTAGTTGCAGTTTATATTGCATTACAATGCATAGTATTGCATTTCGCTTCACTGTAATGTATTATATTACTAATTAATCCGTGAGGAGACAGTGCATGGAGAGCCAAGTTCGACGAGCCGACTGTTGGGCTGACGTCCACATGCTTGAGCAGAGTTGAACTTTAATCGAAACAGATTGGAGATCTCGTGTAGTCAGCACGATGAGCCTTCATTTGCTGTACAAATTTTTCAAACCAAAATCATTACGATGCTAAATGGTCAACAGTCCCATAAACTGAATGAAATTCCATGAGAAAAATATCTTCCCCAATCCAACGAGTTGAACGAGATTCCAAAGAATAATACCGTAGACCACGACGCTACGACAATAGATTACATATTATATTATATTATATTATATTATATTATATTATATTATATTATATTATATTATATTATATTTTATGCTCGACCATGCCGAAATGTAGTAATTATACACCTGGTAGTAGCCCTTTAATGCACCTCATTAAAGTACACCTATTCATTATAGTTCAGTTTTTCAGCCAATGAGAAATCACCATTGTACCATTATAAAAGCGCAAGTATCGATTATTCTCGGATATGCAATCGAAAGACAACTAGCGAAAAGTCAAGGAGGCTGGAAATCCAATACTGTCGCAGAAGGTTATGTTCTGTTACTATAATAATTAGCGTTAATCGTAAATAATATTCAAATAAATCCAATTTGTCATCTCGTTTTTCAATTCTAAATTAATTTCCAGGTTATATCAAGAATAATGTTCATGTTATTCTCTAAATTACGTCAAGGTCAATGACATTCGTTACTCGGAAAAAATCAATACTTTCGTGTCTGCACACATCTCACAATTTAGAAGGTCAGTAGTTCCGCTCCTCACTTACATAACCATAACATGAATACTTATGAATAATTTCAAGTTATAAATATGGTCGAGCATAAAAAGTCGTATGAAACTTGCCTATAATGGTAATTAAGAAGCTTTTATGAAAATTATGAAACTAGCTTGCTCTCGTTTCATAAACAAACATACTCGCGTCCTAATTACTACCATTATAGGCTCGTTGCATAATGTACTAATATTATATTATAGTACAATGTTGCCCTATATCACCTACTTTGTTCAACATCTACTTGGAGGATTTAGTAAAAAACTGTTTTCAGAACATGGGAGGAGTGACAATAGGAGGAAGAAGAATAAAGTGTATAAGATTTACTGATGAATGGCGTTGCTAGCAGAAGAGGAGACGAAACTAAGGGATATGTTACTGCAGCTAAATTACAGCTGTGAGTTGTATGGGATGAAGATAAATGTAAATAATACGAAGACCATGGTCATAGGAAGAAAAATAAAAGCAAACTGCGAATTCTAAATGAGGGAGTAGAGCAGCGGTGACCAAAGCGCGTGTCGTGATTACATCGTGTAATCACAGACATTCAAACAGGTACGAGGAGTTTCCTGTGCATTGCTGTGTGTTTCATTCATGTACTGAAGGCAAGCAGTGGCGGTATCATGTTACTCTACAAACTCTGTCTCTACAAGCAGTAAGAGGTGGTTCCGTAAAGAATGAGGAGAACGTTTTTTGTTGTTCTATTTGACAAAATGTAATATGTTTACTTTGCTCAACGGTTCAATTAGGAGTATAAAGAAACATTAATTGCCATGCTGACGAATGTATTATTATTATTATTATTATTATTATTATTATTGATCACTAAGTATGTGTTTCTATAAATCTTCTGTACGTGCATAAATGTTGATAATTTTAGATCTTCTCCCTAAAAGAATAAAATTATTAGGTTTCATCTCAATTTCAATCTTCTTAATATTTAGGTGAGGATAATTATTTATTAATTATTCATTTAATAATAATAATAATAATAATAATAATAATAATAATAATAATAATAATAATAATAATAATAATAATAATGTAGAAAAACTGGTTCAATATTATGTGCCAACGAACTGTTAAACGCCAAGAATTGGCAGGTCTTAAATCATAGCCAGAAAGAGAAAAATGACATGAATTAATATAAGGAAGGCAGCTACCTAAAGGGGTTTGAAATATCTCGTGCTGTAAAGTTTTTTAACCCATTTATGCCCAGGTGGGTCATTTTCGACCCATTGATTAAAATTATTTTCCACGCAAATTAGTCTAGGCAACATTACGTGTCTACTTTTCTTAGATGCACAAAGGAATAATGCACTTGTGGAACACGCGGGAAACCAACAGACCACGTCATTATTGCGCGGGAACTTGCCGAATAAATATGACGCAACTACCGTCTGCCTTGGAGAAGAAAAAGTGAGTAAAACCTCTGTTCAATCCGCGAATTTTATTAACAATCAGTGTTTCCTGCCAAGAAGATTCAGGAGAATATGTATCTTGTATGTCTTTGTCAATATTTACGCTATTTGCTGTACAGTAGGGCTTAGAATTTAGTGTGGGTCGACAACGACCCACTAAGCACTTACTCGAGGATTACCTTTCATATAGCTTTTCATTATGAAATCATTTTGTTTTCTTATTATTTTTCTTTGAGTGGTGTTTTTACGAACAACTACCTCAATAGAAGTTTGTGTAAGGATTAGGAGTGCTTTTGGGAATGATAATTCTGATAGCATTTCTCAGAATATCTCGGGCTTATTACCGCTTTCGTTTACAACATTGTTTTATTTGTGTAATGTTATATCTCACTGCTTGGGATGCATTCTGGATAGTCTTTGACGAACTAAGTAGTTCATAATTCTCGGCACTAGCGGTACCTATGAGAGCCGGGTGTGAATAACAATCAGAATGACCCCGTTTTGTCTTTCAATTATCTTCATGATAGTTGTCTACTGGCCCCATCTGAAAACTGAGATCCTTCATAACAATTTCCATAATCATACATATTCCCTCTTTTCAGACTCACTGGTCTGACAGTAATCTAAATTCTATAATAGTTGGAGAGATCTGATCTTCCGAAACCCCAAAATACGGGGCAGATATATTCATTGGTCTGCCTGAGGATAACGGATACAGATTCTGGAGATGAAGATTGCAAGGACTCCGACCGAGCTCAACTACAAGCTGTAGTAGAGTTAGTGACAGAACTACCAGACATTGTTCAGCCTTATAATGAGGAAGGGGGTACCGATATTAGAAAAGATTCAGATCTTATCAGCAATGAAATTGAGAATTCCCCACCACCGACACGTAGAATAAAACGAAAAAGAAATAAAGGTGAGCATCACGTCTAATGTACAGTTACCCTTAAAAAGAATGAGACGATTCTTAGTTGTCGGAAGTTAAAGTTCTACAGCGCGGTTCACTCGATATCGACGTATAACGATAAGTACCATGACAATAGAACAAGAATTGTTACAAGGACCACAACAAGGACAAGGATCAGTTTAAGGATCACGAAGAAGACAGCCATTTAAGGCCACGATTTCACAACATAGCTCGGGTAACAAAATATCATTGCTTCTCTGTACCGAATGGCAAATGCCTGCTATCGGATCTAGGCCCTACATTCTGGACTGCTGCTGTCACTGTCTTGTCTCGGTAGCTCATATAGTAGCGTGTCGGTTCCACCATATAGCCGAAATGTTTCGTGTTCGATCCCAGGTAAAACTCTTTTTTTATTGAGGTGTAATTAATTTGTTCAGAGTTCCTCGACTGTATAATTTGTCGAAAAATATGGAGAAATGAGGGATGACGATAATACTTTAGTGTAGACAATGACTATTTAGCGTGATATAGAATTATTGAAATAAGGGGCATCTTGCACAGTAAGAGTTAATAAATCAACACTAAATTAAATATTTAAATAACAGGATATAACAGGAAGTCCAATTATTGTTGGGAAACTAATCAAATTAAATCTAATTACGTTAATTAAACAAATCCCAAGTTATGACACCACATTGTTACAGTTAAATTCTATGTTATTAACATAAGCATTGAATAGGTCCGTGCTTATGCGTTGGACGACAAAACCAAACATCGAAAGTTTGAATGTTGCCGCGGAATGTAACTTCTTGCTTTTTATAATGTAAATCAGACTTATAACTACAATCATTCATATTCCTTACATTATTTATTAATATTTATAGCCAACATTGAATTTGTAAGGAAAAGACTTTAGAAATGTCATATGGAATTTGTGATCTGTAGTGACATAAACATAGATTATCTCTCCTTGAAACTGGAGCCATTTTCCCACCAGCATACAAACTGAAGTAACACAGCCATTGATAAACGTTTTGTACACAGAATTAGACTGAATTCCTATTCGACAGAACCTGTAATCAATGGCTTGTCTGAACATGATAAATAAATCCTAAGTGTTTCCAGTGTCTCTGAACAATTTCAAAATATTAATTTAAAAACTAAAAAAGGGTCGTAAATGCTGTATCTAGTGACTATTTACATTTATGTCTACAAAATGAATCTTGGAAAAAAGTATATGATACTGGTACTACTGATATTAAGAGTAAATGTATTGCATTTTTCACTTTAATTTCAGAATCACTTTAGTGGATGTTCTCCACTCAATATTGTGAAAAAATTCAAAAATAAAAACATGTAGATAACGCAGGGACTTAAAAATCTCATGTATTAAAAAGAAGAATCTATATGTAATGAGATGCAATGTAATGATCCTCATGTTCTTAAATACTACAAGAAGTACGGTGTAATTTATAAAAAATTATGAAAGAGGGAAATAGAATACATTCGTATAGAAAAGTAGAACATTCAGATAATGCAATTAAAGCTATTCGAAATATTATTGAAGTTAAACTTGTAGATATTCTAAGAAAGAAAATATTTTTTCATTAAAACCAATGATTATAAACTAGAGGACCCCAAATCTATTGCAAATTCTTTTAATGTCTTACAGTATATAGTACAGAAATATTATTGACAACTTAAACATTCAAGATTTTGCAAAAGATACTGCAATTGGTTATTTAAGAGGTGCATTTAATAATTAGTATTAATATATGTAATTAGCAATTACTGCAACAGTGCTTTTTCATTCAATCATAACATGAATAAAATTGAATTAACATTAAATTAAACACCATTGGAAACACGTATGTAAAATAGTTAAAATCAACTGAAGGGGTGAGAATGAAATAATCCAAAGCCACGCTTTTAACAAAAATTGTTCTGTGCGAGTGCATTTCTTACACATATGGGAAAGCTACTAATAAAATATTGTAATAACTACTCAACAAATGACATAGCCTAAGGACTCTAAACCTTTTTAAAAGTTTGTCTGTGTGGCTTAGGAATATTTTTTAATTTCATTTTAATTGTTAGTTTTTAATATATATGCATTTACATTGTATGTGTGTGTATGTATAAATGCATTCATTAGATTAACGTTTACAATATTATAAGTTGTAATTTTGTATTGTCTGTGATCATTAACACTTAAAACTCTATTTCAAAGTTATTTAAACAAAAAAAAATCGTTGTGTAGACTAGGAATCGAACTCGCACTCTTCTACACGAGACGCAGAAGTCTTAGAGTCTGAGCTATGGAAACGACACGAAAGCTTCCCTTTCTGTGCGGAGTGTCGATCTAGTCATGAAGGTCCATTGTCGATTTAACTACACGATTTATGTATATATTTATCTTCTATTTACGTAATATTATCATATTTTTGCAGTTTTTGAAGTGAATTTCGGAACGATGCTAGTAACAAACCAAATAGCCTGAATTAAAGTAACTCAATATTCGTTATCTTGTGTATCAGTGCTCTGGTCTCCGATCATGCGCAGTGTCTTACATCTGAAACTTAGGAATATTCAATCGTCTCATCCTTTTCTAGGGAAACTGTACATGAAGTAGCCCCTTTACACGAAGAGGAAATCAAAGTTCGTCTGCCTTATGTTTCCCGTAAATATAATTGCCATGAGTGGAGTACATACTTCTGATATACGTGGAAAAAATGGCACATACCACTACTTTCGTGGTTATTAGATGTGTGCATGAACAATGCTTGGCTTCTCAGTCAATCGATCATATGGAAAGTCTTTGGATGCACTCGCCTTCGGCCACGAAACAACGCAAGCCTAAAATATGACACTTCTCCAAAGAGTGGAAGACGAGTTCGTTCCTTCGATACCATTGAAGAACACCGGAGAAAGGATCAACATGGGCACTATAGCCCAACAACAAAGACGGCGATACAAGGTTTGTGGCAATGTAAAAGCATGTCAGAGGTGCACCATATCATGAGTAGAACTAAGGACTTATGTCATGTATTTTTAGTAGGTTATTTTACGACGCTGTACCAACATCTAAGGTTATTTAGTGTCTGAATGAGATGAAGGTGATAATGCAGGTGAAAAGTGTCCGGGGTCCAGCACCGATAGTTACCCAGCATTTGCTCATATTGGGTTGAGGGAAAAACCCGAAAAAAACCCAACCAGGTAACTTACCCCGATCGGGATTCGAACCCAGGCAACCTGGTTTCGCGGCTAGACGCGCTAACCGTTACTCCACAGGTGTAGACCTTATGTCATGTACCATAATTTATTGTGTGTTTCAAATTACTTATTTCTTCCAGTACAAGGTTTCCTTTCAGACTTGTGAATGTAAAATATATGTGAATGTACTGTAGCTCTCAGGGAAATTATTCAATAAATATTTAAAAAAAAAACGTATGCGTTTTAATATGGTAATGATTTGTTTATATATTACTTTTAAATTTAAGTTGCATACTACGCAAAAGCATAAATAAAACAAAAAATCATCAAAACTTTATCATGAACTAAATTTTCGAGGAAGTGCCTAGTGGGTCGTTTTCGACCCACCGCATAAATTTTTACCGAAGTAACAAAATCAGTATTTTCATAGTCCCTCATGCTTTCAACGTCCCTCTGACTCACTTAATATGATATGTGAAACAACAATTAAAAAAAAATAATAATCTGGGCATTAATGGGTTTTAATGGAACAGAATTTCTCAAAAGAGTAATGATTAAAATAGTTTAAATAACTTGTCCATAAGAAGATTTCAATTTTGAAAAACTACGAATTTCTGGACCAAGTATCGAGAGAATAATTTAGAAAATTCCTGATTATATTCAAGAAGAAGGTTAAAAAATGCAAGAAAAATCGTATATTATTTACTGGCCCATGATGACAGCAGTGATATTACTGATACAGCAAAGCTTGAGATTTTTTTCGCGGGACTGATAAAGATGTCAGTACAGGAACCATCACTGGTTGTAGTTTTCATGCCAAGTACCTTTCCTCCGTCTCCTTACTTCATAGGCTGTATGTCGCATGTAATCACTGCAGCTCCAGTTTTGGTCACCGCTGGAATAGAGCAAGTGGACAGCTTCAAATACGTTTTGTGTATAAGTAGTAACATGAACTGCTGCCAGGAAGTCAAAAGGAGGATAGCAAAGGAACCTTTTTGTAGGAAAAGGAACATCTTGTGCGGAACTCTGGAAAAAACTAAGGAAGAGACTATTGAAGTGCTTTGTATGGAGTATGTCGTATCGGGAGAAACGTGGACATTACGACAAAATGAAGAGAAGCGGAAAGAATCATTTGAAATTTGGATATTGAGAAGAATGGATCATGTGAAGTGGGCAGACAGAATAAGGAATGGAGCTGTATTGGAAAGAGTGGATAAAGAAAGAATGATGCTGAAACTGATCAGGAAGTGGAAAAGGAATTGTTTGGTTCACTGGCTGAGAAGAAATTGCCTACTGAAGGATGCAGTGGAAGGAATGGTAAACAGGAGAAGAGTTCGTGGCAGAACAAGATATCAGAAGATATACGACATGAATTTGTAGGATCATATGAGGAGAAAAGAGGAAGGCAGAAAATAGGGAAGACTAAAGAATGCTGAGTTTGCAATGAAAGACCTGCTGTTGGGCAGAACACTGAATTATATCACATTGCAGTGCCTGGGAAAAGTGAAATAAGTCAGTTTCCACAAACCTTTTTTGATAATAAATTGACAACTTTCACTGGTTTATGCCGATTTGATTTTTTCTGTATCAATTATTGCAATGGGAGAATATTTATATCTCTTTTTCCAAGCGAGCAGATGTTCCGTAAGTTTTCAATGAAGTATCAATAAAGTTTTGTGAAAACTGACTTATGTTACTTTTCCCAGGTACTGCAGAATTATATTATATTATATTATATTATATTATATTATATTATATTATATTATATTATATTATGTCAAGTCATCTTATTACCCTACAATGTATCGTATTACTACCTCTGTTTGAGATTCTGGCTGATATATGTATCTATTACCAGGCAGTACATCTCACTTGACAATATGTCAGAGGAAAAATATATTTTTTTAGCATGCATTTGAAGTCTGATTAGTGTAATATGTAGCTAATCGGCGATGTATGCAATGGAGGGATAAAGGAACTGTCCACCCTACCCAATTAGCTCCTTGCCTAGGTGCCTCGTAAGTGGTGCTTTGTTGGTATCGCTTGTGAGGTTCAGACACCTGTCTTCGGACAGATGACTGAACAACATTATATTATACCATACTGAAATATATAGCAAATACTCGTATTATATCCTAATTCAGGACTTTTAGCAATTTCATCGAGTCTCGTTCGATCTCGTACTGTTACTAAATGTACTTAAGATTGCTAATGGGTTTAGAACAAAAGTTTATCACTTAAAGTTGAGATAACGTGAGATAAAAGACTAAAACGAACAAAACACAAACGTTTTTAGCGTTGTAAATTTCTTATTGATTTTCGTTCCAATTAAAGGATGTTAATAAAATGGATTATTGTTCTGCTAATGGGCTTACATCAACCGTCAAATATATACAGGGTGTAAATACTTTTCGCAGTCGTCGGGGATAGTCTATAGAATCAAAAAATGTCCCTACAGCATAGGGTCAAAACGTGATAGTTTTCCCTGAAAAAAATATCTCTTTGCTTATTTTATTTGCGTTATACTGCTTATATCGTTAGTAAAATTACGAAAACAATTACATCAGTAGGTATATCTAGCAAAGAGTTATATTAGTATAAATAAATATTTGTGTGTTTTATTACGTTTTCGTGAAATTGAATAAAAATGCATGCTTAAATTTGTTAATATTCTGGCGTGAGATACGTGGCAACGTGTTCAGCAGGCAGTACTCCACACAGACGTAAGTACGAGTCAGCTGAGTTCAAGCTCCCCTGAGTTCAAGCTCAAGGTCTACTGCATAGCGGATGGCAGTTCAGTACAGGATATTCGATAAACAACTTACAGTGCCATTTACAGTTTAGGAATATTATATGTTATTAATTTATGGAGCAAGTCGTCGTAATTGAAGTGAACCAAGATGTATGTACCGTCAACGTTTTCCTCAAAGAAGGTTACCTAACCGACGAACTTTTGTAGCAGTTTCTCAACTATTATTAGAAACTAGGAGTCTCTTACCCCGTTTCGAAAATCACACAACAAGAAATGTTTAAAAATAGTCTACTGCTTTACGGAAACGGGAGAGATTAAACTTTTGCATTGGGAAAAAAATTCGTGTGATTTTGTCCGGAAAACAATTATTATTTATTTTTTAGACGTAGAATAAAAATGAAGCAATATTGTTACATAAAATGTAAATTAACCGTAATGTTACAAATTAATGAGATTGAAAGTTTCTATTTGCTGCTCGTTTTATGTAAACAACAGTATTGTCATAGTCCGCTCCTGCATTAGAACAGAGCATCTGTTTTTACCCGTACGTCTGTATCCTCTTGAGCTAGCTATACTGTGTACTTATAAACCCCTTCCTCCCCATTCAGAAACGTTGCAAACCGTCTAATATTGTAAACTTTAATAATTAGTTAAATATTTCAATTAAAAAAAATTGTAAAGACATTTTTTCTTCCTTATAATAGGAACAATCATCAGTTAAAATAATACTTATATTCCTTACACTCTATACATCGGATGACTCTGAAATTCTCCAAAAAATTTTGGAAGGTGGTTTTGCACACAAGAAGGATAAAATAATTCCATATATATGTATGACCGAAAGCGAAGTATTCTGGATCTATGGCCAATTTCTTATGTAGTATCCCTCAAAGTGGATGTATGCATACGAAATGCGATCTCCCATCCGAATATAGGGATGGTCAAGATCATGGGTGGGTAACTCGTGCTCTCAAAGTGTCAACACAATCTCAATGCAGGTAGAACGGACTCTGTACTAGCTGTGCTGTCTGTGTACGGTTCTTTCAAGGCACAAGTTCGATCGCGTCTGCAGTAAGTAGCGGCTCGTTTTAAGTGAAAAACAATATAATTCCCAGATAATTTCCCTTTAGTTACGAGTAAAAAGAGAATTTTTTTATTAAGAAGAGAGGTAAAGCTTGTATTCTATTACACTTTCTTACGCATGACAATTTATGTTACAAATAAGCAGTGAAGGTTTTAGTAAATAAATAATGTATGCATCTCCTTTAGAACAGCTAAAGGTAAAAATGAGATATCAACAAGGTGAGACTGATATCAAATGTCATTAGCAAGTTGTGCGTGCGAGTTACAGAATTGAACGACATACTGTATAATCGACTAGCTAAGAACATTTATGGATAAATTTGCAATGTGGTAGTATCATGTAGAACATAGACAACTTCACTTTCTTTGACTATAAACTATCTTGTATAGTGACAAGAAAATCTTCTTCTCAAATATAAGACCCTACTTCAAGACCTACAGCAGAATTCACTGCTAAGTTTGGAGAAACAGTGACAATTGACAAGGAATCGAAATTTCTCTGAAATCTTTTTGGCTTACGCCGATAGAAAATCCTGAAAAATTATAGCTTGAATTAATATATCTACATAACAGCACGCTACTCAGATTCAAGCAAAATCAGGAATCAGGAATAGAATTTCCAAATACACTCTTTTCTTCCATATATACTGTATGTGCTTGAGGCAGAGTTTAATACAAGAAAGAAGTGTAAAAGCTCTCAAAGTAAAGAAAGAGCTCAGAAGAAAGCTTATTTCATCTGCCGTGAAATGTAAAAATTACTTCCTTGAATTTGTTATTGTTTGCGAATACAGACTATTACCTTTCTGAGAACAGAGGAATACTCTTTAATGTATAAAGATTTGTAAATTCTAGCGTTCTACGTTTCAAATAAGACATATAATAAGAAATATTAACAAATAGTGTAATAATAAATAGGCCTAAATTCTGCAGCTATATTTGTTGCATCTTGTGTTTGTGTTTCCAGTACTAAACTAATTTAAACTAATTTAAAAAGCTAGAAAATAATATCATTTTGTTATGTGTTCAGGTATAGTCTGTCTAAAATTACTATAATTATTGTACCATGCGTCATTCTGAAATTCAAATCATGGTATAGATATCACGATCACCTGTATGAACCGCCAGAGCGCACCGTGGCTTTTGCAGCGAAACTACAAATAACTAGTAAATGCTGCGGCTGGCTCCGTCTGCCTTTCTCTCTTTCAAGGTTTTTTAGCACTTTGGGACCACGAGTTGCCCATCCATGGTCAAGATGCTGAATCGACTGTCATACACGAACCAACATCCCAGGAGTTCACACTGATGTGCATCATGCAACTTTCGGATGTAACGAGTTAGGGAACAGGCACATGGCATAAGGAGCAACATCTGGTTCTGGTCGTGGTGATCAAAGCCCTTTCTAGGAACTATTCCCAAACTAACACGTTCCTCATCATCACACTATACTTCCTGCTTTGATCGTAGAGTACGCACTCGGGGCTCATAAACTTTCAAATATCTTATTACTGGGATGGAAGTTCGGACACCGAACCTATGAAGTTGGCTACGTCGCGTGGCATACAACTTGTGTTGTTTTCATCAACTTAGGGTGGTACAGGAACTTCTACAGAGCACTGCTATGCTTCAATTAAAACATTTATCGATATAGTCAGGTAACTAAAGCAAATAGAGTATACCGTAGAAGTGGGTAAATTCAATCAGTGGGTGTAAAATCGATCATTTGCTATATTTAGTGAAAATTATATATTTTCTCAATTACATGTTAAAATTTTGTTATGCTGACTTCATTGCTTTACATTGTAAATGTAAGCGAGAGGGACTACAAAAAGCCTGCGAATGCCGACAATGGGAACACTGTGTAATTACCGTTGAAGTGAAAAATTGTTATTTTCAACTTTTTCTCTTAAATGAAAACAAAGTCTTACAAACGCTAAATTATAGTCAGCAGTGAAAGGAGACAAGAAGTATACGTAAGTACTTTTCGTTGAGATTGTATCCTGAAATAATAGTTTTGCAGTTCTTATATGATAGTATTGAAACTTATTATTTTAAGAAAACTTGTACCTTTGTAGGGTTAAGTCGACCATGCCATCGACCTACTCGAAACACATAGGACCAGCAGGAAGAATAAATAAATTGTTCACCGAAATACCTCCAACTAACACTTATAAACAGAAACGTGTAATAGTATAGCTTATATTGATGGGATAGTGGGGAAAGAGGAAGACGAAATGATGGTGAATTTCTTGCGTAAGAGAAGCACTGCCAAAGGAACGTATTTTGTACACCCCTCTGTACCTGACTATGGGAACAACGTAGTTACTAAAGTGACATGAGGAGGGAAAAATTTCAAATAACATCTTATATAAACCTAACCAATGTTGAATTGCATTTTAGATTATAATTGAAGGGTGATATTTCAATGTAAATTTTGAATTCTTAAATCTTTGTTTGTTGGTATGTGAAGTTTTAAAATGTGTTTTAATGTTTTATAAGTTGGCAATCATGGTCACGATTGTACAGTGGAGATCTATAGTCCTAATTGTATCGAATAGTATGATCGCAGTAACAAAAGATACACTATATAATGCTATAAGCATATATTGAAGATTATTATTGTTTTTAATAATAATAATAATAATAATAATAATAATAATAATAATAATTCTTTATTTATACTGGCAGAGTTAAGGCCATAGGGCCTTCTCTTACACTCTACCAGGTCACAAAGTATTCAAGCAGTTAAAATTTAATAAAAAAGTTACAGAACAGAATACTAACATATTACAAAGAGAAATAATAATAGCATAATAAAATCGACACTAAACAACATGAAAATAATACCATAATAGAAAAAAAAAGAAAGTGAAATACATTGGAATATAGCAATACATATACACCACTTATAAGAAATAAAATATATGTAATACGCTTAATTTGTTTTTTAAAAACAAAAAGAGTGATCGACTTTACTCCGCAATATTTTAAAATCGATCTTAAACTAAAAATTCAATGGTGATCGACTTTACCCCATTTAAGCAGGTAACTTCGATCACAAGTCAAATAAAAAAAAACAGTTTTTATAGCTTGTAATTCAATTCTTGTAACGTGTCTTCATAAGTGAAGGATATGACGACAAAATGCTATTTTCTGAGGAACTTCGCTCCATTGCATAACCTGAATATCATTAAAAATTTGCAAAATGTTGATCTTCTACGGTAACACCTTTAAGAAAGCGATTTACCTCATTCTTTTCTTTGTAGAAAATGGTGATACATTTTAAACCAAAATGAATATTGTACTTTAAATATCACTAATTTTGTTGGAATGTACAACTGTGTACATTCATAAATTGTCAAATATAAACCTGTTTCGATTGTCACTGAAATAAGGAAATGTTCTTTCGAAATTACACGATGTCACGAGACAGTTTGAAATACTATTGCGTGGGAGGCAGACACATTGACCATTATGTGAACGGGACTTCAGTGCTGTGAAACTAGACAGTACCTATAACAAATGTCTCAATTTTAGTTTTGGAGAAGAGCAAGCAAAATTCCTCATTCACACCGGTTTGTTTGAAATATTTCAGGAATATGCGTTGCAGTGAAAGCGATATTTATAATACATCTGAATTCTCATCTCCTGCAAGCTGGTGTACGATATATCTTGCCCTATTTCAAACAAAATACACCGGTGTTGGTGTCTTATAATAGAACGCCAACGCCGGATGGGAAAGTAAAGTAAAAACGCTTATCTATTACACATTAATAATTACCATTCGAGTATTAGAAACATTGTAGAACTGGAACCCGCTGTGCCACTTTGCGAAGACAAATATATTTCTCTCCTTGAAGAGCTTCTCTCGTTATAGAATTAATTTTCATAAAATGTTAAGAATCATACGGAAATATATTGTGTGATTTTTCATTTATTTACAGTCAATTTCTCTATGTCATATTGCGACTGTCCACACAAAAAGTTATTATTATTGGTTTCGATTTTGCAGCAATCTACCGGCCAGCTCACAGACGTACACTTATGACGTGTAGTCTTATAGAAGAATATATGCCTGGCGTTACTACTCATGAACTCTCTTCATGTGTTGCCAAATAGTGGTTATATCTGAATAGTCTGAAGTAATGTCCATCATGCGTGACAGTGACTATCGAATTAAGTCTTGCGAATCATTATTTCTATTTTTCATTATAGTGAATGTACAAACCAATCCGGCACATATCTCTTTAAGTGGTTAGGTACAGCTTAAAGCAGTAAAACGTTTAGAAATATTCAAAATTTCTTTCCTCCATTACTGTATCTTGTACAGTAATGAAAATTACTGTGTTAAACACTGTCCTCCTGCTATATGAAAAAAATACATTTTTACGATTTAAAAAAAATTCAAATTTGAAAATGTGCAGTTCACTGTGCAGTGACGAAGCGTTTCTCTCATAACTCATGAAGTTGTTAACTTTTCCATGTTCTCTCTCGTTTATTTTATTCCTGAAACTCATGTTTAAAATATCATGCTCTTTCAACTACATTCCTTAATAAATAATATATTTTTTTTATTTTGTGTTAGAAGAAAATACTGATATATGACCATTTCGTAAAATGAATTTATTTCTTGTCAGACAATCTATCAAAGATAGAGAAGTGATCTTGCATCATATTGTAGATATGGCATGCATTGATACACACAAGAAATTTCATCACAGAATGTTGAATAGTTTTTGAGTTACTATGTGAGAAACGCTTCACGTCTGCACAGCGAAATGAATTTTGAAAAAATAAATAAATAAATAAATAAATAAATAAATAATTAAAGAAATGAATAAATAAATAATTGTTTTAGTTGTATAAATATTTTTCCATACAGCAGGACAGTGTTTCACACACAATAATTTTCAACACTGTACAAGATACAGTAATGGAGGAAAGAAATGTTTAATATTTCAAAAATTTTACTGTTGTAAGGTGTACTTAACCCCTTAAGGAGACTTGTATGTGCAGGTATAGAAAAAAAATCTTCACAGATTTGGTAATATTTAAGCTGTTGTACAGAAATTCCAACCACAAATTGATGTAATTTCTGCAGTGCTGTAATACATGATTTAGAAAAAAAAATTAAGACCCGAAACATAAAATTTAGTTGCATAGCTATTTCACTCATTATTGTATACTATTCTATGTGAAACAGTATTTTTTCAATTTGGAAAGTATATTAGATTTATTTTATTGGTCGTTGTTAATAAGATAATTTTGAACAAATTATTATAATCGTGGCTCTCTTGTTAGTTATGATGAAAAACAATTTAATTTCAATATCAAAATCATTGGAATTAAAACTGAAGGTAAGAAAATGATTCTGCAAATTCATATATTAATTTAATAATTATAGTGTAGTTTCAACTTTCTTCAGTTTTGAAACCCTACATAATGTTTCAGCTTTTCAACATTACTGTTTTATGAGATGTGTGCACTAAATATGTAAGGATCTCTGGTTTGCCCGCTGGGATCCATATGGAGTTAAACGAATAGTTCAATTTGAAAGAGTAAGAAAAATGGCGAGAAATATCATGAAAGGTGACGAGGGCATTGGTGCGAAAAATCTAAGAACTGGGTTGGAACACTCTAGCGAGAAATGCTCCAGACTCTATGAACTATTTAAGGCGTAGACAGTGCATAGATGGACATGGGTGGGCGAACTGAAAAACCTACGTATTACTCAAGGACAGACTATAATCACAAATTAAAAGCAGGAAACAGAACTGACATTGAAAGCTTTACCTGAAAACTAGATTGACATTATATATATATATATATATATATATATATATATATATATATATATATATATATATATATACACACACACACACACATATACATATACGTAACTGTAGATACGTTAACAGAAAACCACAATTCCAAGTCACACAGAATTTGTGTGCACTCGATGTGGGTCTCTGGCGTCTCGTCAGCCTACTCGAGTTGTGTGGATATAAGTGAGAAAAATTGAGACTGTGACAGGTGAAGTTCCTGGGTAGCTCAGTCGGTAGAGCGCTGGTACGTTCAACCAGAGGCCCCGGGATCGATACCCGGCCCCGCAGCAATTCTTCCCCTGAAATTATTCGTGACATTGGAAACTTTTCGTTTCTCCATATCACCAAAACAGACTGGACCCACATAATCTGCAGTGATTTTCAAGGCTTTGTTTTGTGATTGTGTTATATAAGTTATTTTGTGTTGGCATGTTAGTTTGTGCTTTGTTTTGCATTTATATTTTGTTTTATCCTTTGTGTTTTCTACATCTTTTGTAAATTGTGTTTGTTTCCTATTGTATTGTACGAACATTACCGTCGGGTAAACTGCCAATTCGCAATGCAGTAAATTATATATATATTTTTTTTTTCCTCCATATAGTGCAATTTTAAGAATATTCTTCTTATTATTATGGTAACAGAGAATTAAGAAGAAGCTATTAAAATGAAAGTCACTCAAATAAAATTATGGTTACAACTTCAAGTGAATTTGTGGTTCTTCATATTACCAAATTTATTATGATTTTATGCAGACCTGCACAAGTATCATTAAATCATAAGTTTCCTATCTATTTACAATATCGATGAAACCACTAAATTCATGATCAGGTGGAGTAACGGTTAGCACGTCTGGCCTCGAAACCAGGTGGCCCGGGTTCGATTTCCGGTCGGGACAAGTTACCTGGTTGAGGTTTTTCCGGGGTTTTCCCTCAACCCAATATGAACAAATGCTGGCTAACTTTCGGTGCTGGACCCCGGACTCATTTCACCGGCATTATCACCTTCATCTCATTCAGACGCTAAATAACCTAAGATGTTGATAAAGCGTCGTAAAATAACCTACAAAAATTTATTAACAGTTTCGCCGATCTCAGAATTTGAGTCCGACACATCCCACCTAGTGTTTCTCAACTTAGCCACTTCGGCGGTTACACAATCATGTGCCACTGTGAAAAATTATACTAAAAGGATTGAAAAGCGATAATATCAATACAAATGCATTTTATGTCCATGGAAATGATAAAACAAACGTCCGTCTGCACCAAGGCTATAGTTAGTCTTTTATGCTAGGGCACAAAGCCCTTCACGTTGTAGTAAATACATAATTTTCTAATATCTAGTTTGCGATGGTATGAGCTTTATCTGCGCTCCTGTGATATCTAATTTCTGTACACTAAACCTCTTTATCTCAAATTCTGAAAGTTTAAAATTGATCACTTTTATGTCGCAGTGGGAACAAACACTGTCTTCAAAAAGAAATTCCTTACAAAGCGAATACGGAAAATCGTTTTTATTCTGGAGGAAGATAAGGTTACTTTTCCTCTGGAACATAAAACTGAGTTCAATTCAAACCTTTCAGTCAATAGCGAACCTTTTCTTGCACAGAGTTTGACGTCATAGAAGGTTGATACTATCTGAATCCATGGACTTGGATATGAGAAGTGGACTCAAGAATATCAGCAACTCTACTAAAACAGCATTTTTTTCAAACGATCTAGGCTAATTTGTTTTACATACAGAGCTCACGCTTTTCTCCGAACGCATGTCCAGTACATCGATATGTTTTACAAAAGAAAAAAAAAATAATAATAATAATAAATACAACATTCAGCATTTTAGAAATTTTAAACTAAAATTATAGCCGACAATATGTTGATGAATTTCAGTAGCACTTATACTATAACAGGACAGCCAAATCTCCCCGGTAGACGAAGTGCTTTGTTTCCACTTTACTATCACCAGCTACGCGTCCTAGAAAGCTACTCCTTTCAATTTTGCACTTCCCACCCGAATAAAGGAACAGGTTTCAGGCGTTGCCATTTGTTTATTTTTGGTTTCTTCTTTCTTATTTATTTTTGAAAAATTATTATTATTATTATTATTATTAGGGAAGTAACAGTACTTGGAGATATTTTCCGCTGTGTGTGGCCCTTCCACTCACGAATTTGGGAAGGGGGGTACACCGTAAGAACTGTAGCGCAGAGTTTGGAGTTAGCTGCTGTTTTCACATGTCCTCAAATATAAATCACAGTCTATGTACACGACAGAGAAGACTTCTCTTCAATTCCCTTCATTATGTTGCCGTCGACGACAACTACAAAAGAGGCCTTGTTTTGTATGGGCACTTCCTCAGGCCTCAAGAGCGGCAAGTTAATGTTAAGATTAATGAACAAACTGTACAGTGAGATACAGATTTTTTCTGAAGAACTCCCCAGTTTTTATATGGAATCCATTGGAACATTTCATATACAGAGTAATGATACAATCATTACAGACCCATATCACTTCTACCAGTCTTCTCCAAAATCTTTGAAAAAGTAATGTATAAGATTATATCATCATCTAGAAAGATACAACATTTTAGTCCCAGAACAATTTGGATTTAGGAAAAATAAAGGCACAGAAAATGCAACATTTACGTTAACTGAAATTCTGGAGGCAGTTAATAAAAAATTACGAGTTTGAGGGATTTTCTGTCATTTATCCAAAGCATTTGACTGTATAAATCATAAAATGCTGCTAGATAAATTAGATTATTATGGAATTAAAGGAGTTGCATACCAATGGTTTCACTCATATCTCATAGATAGGAAACAGAAAGTTGAAATCAATGCAACTATGAAATCTGCATCGACATGGGGAACTATTAATAATGGAATTCCTCACGGATCAATATTAAGTCCCATACTTTTTCTAGTGTTTGTAAATGATCATGCCCCCATAATAAAAGACCTAGGTCATCCCATATTATTTGCAGATGACACAAGTATAGTAATTACAGCCAATAACTCCAACACATTCCAATCTTCAACAGAGGAATTTCTCTTCAAAATATGTGACTGTTTCTCAGTCATTAAATTTGTATTAAATTGTAACAAAACTAACATAATTCAATTTAAATCCTGTCCAAATTCAATCTCGCAAATTTCTAGTGTAATAATTAACAATAGATCCCTATTAGAAACAACAAGAACCAAATTCCTTGGCTTAAAAATCGAAATGTGTTAAATTGGAAAAAGCATATTAAAGAAATTACCACCAAACTAAATTCAGCTTGTTTTGCTATTAGATCTATGCAAAAGATAGTAAATATCAATGCCTTAAAAACAATATAGTTTGCATACTTCCACTCGGTAATGAGTTTTGGAATAATATTCTGGGGAAATTCCACAGATAGTAACAGTATATTTCTATTACAAAAAGAGTAATTAGAATAATTGTAGGTGCCAAATCTAGGGAATCGTGTAGGGCTATTTTCAAAGAACTACAAATAATGCCCATGGCTTGTCAGTATATCTTTTCATTAATAATTTTCCTCGTATGTAATCATGAAAACTTTGTAACTAATTCGACAGTTCATAGCATAAACACACGTCAAAAAATGGCCTTCATACTCCATCGGCAAGTCTATCGTGCTATATAAAAGAAGTGCGTTATATGGCAGTAAAAATTATTAATAGCCTCCCTATCGATATTAAAATTAAACTCAAAACAAAATTATTTAGGGCCAAATTAAAGAGGTACCTAATTTCTCACACCTTCTATTCTGTAGGTGAATTCATGACATTCAATAACACTTCATGAAATTGATACTAAAACTTTGTGTTGTACTAGTAGACTATTTTGTAAATCTCGTCTGTATATATTTAATCTAGACTATAAATTAAGAATTTATAATAGTATTACATTTTTTGACTTTTCCATATTCTAGCTGTAAGCAATGTATGAATACCATGGAATGTTAATAAATACAATAAAGTACAATAACCTCTGCAGATTGACAATTTTTCCTTATTACAATGAATATAAATTTCAATTATTGATCTGAGAAAAGTCCCTCTTAATTTGCAGTGATTTTGTCACACACTAACGTGTTCATGAAGTCTGATATATCCCATTTAGTGTCTGCTATATGGGAAATGTCGATAAATTTTTTCTGAAATTCAGTGTGAAAATAGGAGCAAGTAAGACAGACGTTTCGCTCAGCTTGAATTGCTGACATAGTGAAGGAAAGAAGAAAATACCAACACTGTAAACAAGAAGATGTTGACTCACAGGTTGCGTGTCGTGGTAGCCAACGTACTCGCCATCAGACATGGCCGTGTGCGTCGCTCCCGTATCACAAAGTTTTCGTAAATTATTTTACCGGCTTGGTTATTGCGTAATAAATTACGTTATGGTAACAGGGGGTGAAGAAATAAATAGTTACTAGAGAAATATTCAATGGCAACTACCAAAGATAATAGAGAAGAAATATGGTAGTGGAAGAAATACCTCTTTTATGCCACCCGCCGATGTAGATAGCTTAACATAAAATTTCGAACTCCGACATTTTACTCCAGCACAATATGGATCATGCAATTTGTCCTCATTGTGGAAGATTGTAAATAAATTGGAAGTTATTACGAAAAATTTAACACACAAAAGAATTAATGTAGTAGACCACTTATACTTATCCGTGTAGAATTTCTGAGTATAAGTTTGTACCTGTGATGTGGAAAATTTCTTTGTTTGACCTACATTTTTGTCTACAGTAATCTCACTAGAGGTTTTGACTTATCAAAAGAAAGTCAAAACTCGAGTGGATGGAATTGACTATTACAGGATTAGAGGAAAGTATATAAAGATTAGAAGAAATAAAGTACTCTAATGCAATAAAATGTTAATTGACTTGTTAAGAGTATATTTAACTAATGTTAGTTTCACCAAATCGTTCGAACGGAGCCGCCATTTTCAGTTGAATATCTATGCGAGAAACAAATGACAATCGCAAAGCATGTTTTATAGTACCATAAAGAATTTACAGTTTTAAATGTTGACAAACAAAGAAACAAATGCTAGGATAGTGATAAAAACCAACAAATGCTAGGGACGTGATAAAATTAAACAAATGCTAGGTAAATGATAAAATTGTGCGATAAGCAGCCATGGTTGTTTGAAATACGTCCTTTCGTAACGTTTTATTGGTCAAAAGTATTTGACGTAATAAAAATGTAAGTCGTAATACAATTTAGGAGATATTACAGCTTACTTATAGGCCTATAAAGTTTTGAAACTGCCGTTTACTGAAATAATTGTTTCTCATAGACGATCATGACTCTGTTTCAGTCATTTGTTAAACCTAAGGAAGATGATCATACTATTCAGCTGCATGAAAGTAAGTATTAATTCATTCTCACAATTTACAAGTTCTTTAATTGGTTATATTACGACGCTTTATCAACTGCTATGGTTATCTGGCGTCTTAATGAGATGAACGTGACAATGTCCGCGAAATGCGTCCAGGGTTCAGCGCCGAAGGTTACCCAGCATTTGCTCTTAACTCGTTGAGGGAAAACGCCGAAAAAACTCAACGAGGTAACTTGTCTCAATCAGGATTTGAACCCGGACCAGCTCGTTTCACGGTCAGACATACTAACCGTCATTTCAAAGCGTTGCACAATTTGCAAGTAGTAATGTTCATAAAGATCAAGATTATATAATATGTAACAACTCATGTTCTTTTCCGAATTTACCAATTGAAGTTAGCTGTATTATTATATAACGTTTTCTCGGTTTACTCTCCTAGCTTCACATCATAATCGTAATACACGTTCACAGCACAATCTGTTGCTATTAATACCACCTCATCAGACATCTCTGTACTCAAGTTCTTTCTCAATGGCCATGGCCCGCTCATGGAATTTGCTGCCGCTGGAAATCAGGGGTAGTCTTAGTCCTCAGTTGTCTAAAATTAGGTTGTTTAGAAATATTTTAAATCCACAGAATTAATTTTTTTAGGTATAATTTTTATTTATTGTTATTATTATTATTGTTATTATTATTTTATACAGTCATTACTTTATTTTTCCATTAACACTAATACTGTATCTATGTAATTGTCATTGTCTCAATGTAACACGTGCTGTGCTGATCATACTAATTGTACTATTCCTTTAGTTGTGAGATTATATTGATATGTATTAATTCTTTTTTTTTTGGTTAATACTTGTATTCTAGAATGTATTTTCCTGTTTGTGATTATGTATTAAGTCTCTTTTTTTATTATATATGTATTTTCATTATTGTTATTTTAAAGTTAATACTGATTGTGTATATGTATTCAATCTCTCTTTTTTACTTAATAATGTTTATTATTATTTTTAAGTTAATATTTGTATCCCGGTATGTATTTTTCTGTATGTGATTTGATCCTGGTTGAGTGGAAGAGAAGGCCTGATGGCCTTAACTCTGTCAGGGAAAATAAAACTATTATTATGATTATTATTTTATACGTGACCTAATTTAGGCGATAAATCAATTAATAATTCCTCTTCTATGTATCATCGACCAAAACATGCAAAATAATTTACGTACGTTACATGACAGACTTCTCATGAAGGGAACTTCCTGCAAATTTTAGATCGCTGATTAACTTCTTTACATGCCCCACTATTCCGGGAAACGCGAGAGAATGAAATTTTGAGATGGTTAAAAATATTCTTTGAATACATTTATGGACAGGAGGTGGCAGGGTAGAAGAGAGGCACTTCCCGATCCAGACAGACAAACTGGTTCAACTAGCAACACAATTCATGGTAGCCAGAACTTTAATTGGGCTTCCCAAATATAACAAGTCTAACATGGTTTCTGTGGGGTTGTTCTCTACCCGTTGGGAGAAGATGAGGTTTGGGGAGCAAGTTGGAGTAGAGAGCCGCGGTTAAGGGATGGGGCTAGCCGGCCAGGAGCAAAGGATTTCCTCGTATGGATTCCTTTGGTTTGGGGTTTCAAAGGGAGAGATGAGTTGCGCGGTACAGCGTTAGACATGTGGAAAATTAAGACGGAAAACATTTCTCATCAACAGGAAGTGAGCACCGCAGAATAATGTGATCCGATATATGGGCCCATACGTTATCCAAAAAGCAGTATTAACTCCATTACCGGAATGTGTTTGGTGGAAACAGGAATGTAATTTCCAAGTTGTCAAAGACTTTAATGTGCTGTGGAGAACTTCGGAACTATCCGCACGGCTTTCGCTTTAACTTGACTACAACTTGCATTCGTGGCTATTTCTTGTCGCACTCCAGCAAAAGTCTCAACGAAGAAAGATTCTTTACGATTATTTCTTTTCGTCAGAAGTTGAGTATGTCTTAAGACCTTTCACATCGTCGCCTCTTGTTTTGCTTAAAACTTCAATGTCTTTGGATACAGAAGGATATACCTTCATTCTTATTGTGTTGTTTACGTAAAATTTATTTATTATTTATTTAATTGGACATGACTAAGACCAAGGGGCCTTCTCTTCCACCCCTACTAAATGATACATAAAAAAACAAAAAAAGAATTAAATTAAATTGAACTCCAGTAGAGTATCAACAGAATAAAAAAAAACACTGAAAATAACTTTGTATAAAAACAAGAAAGAGGAAGAAGCGGACGATGATATAATAATAATAATAATAATAATAATAATAATAATAATAATAATAATAATAATAATAATAATAATAAATCTTACTTACTTACTTACTTACTTACTTACTTACTTACTTACTGGCTTTTAAGGAACCCGGAGGTTCATTGCCGCCCTCACATAAGCCCGGCATTGGTCCCTATCCTGAGCAAGATAATCCAGTCTTTATCATCATATCCCACCTCCCTCAAATCCATTTTAATATTATCTTCCCATCTACGTCCCGGCTTCCACAAAGATATTTTCTCCTCCGACCTCCCAACTAACACTCTATATGCATTTCTGGATTCGCCCATACGTGCTACATGCCCTGTCCATCTCAAACGTATGGATTTAATGTTCCTAATTATGTCAGGTGAAGAATACAATGCGTGCAGTTCTGCGTTGTGTAACTTTCTCTATTCTCCTGTAGCTTCATCACTCTTAGCCCCAAATATTTTCCTAAGCACCTTACTCTCAAACACCCTTATTCTTTGTTCCTCTCTCAAAGTCAGTGTCCAAGTTTCACAACCATACAGAAGAACCGGTAATATAACTGTTTTATACATTCTAACTTTCATATTTTTTGACAGCAGACTAGATGACAAAAGCTTCTCAACCGAATAATAATAGGCATTTCCCATATTTATTCTGCGTTTAATTTCCTCCTGAGTGTCATTTATATTTGTTACTGTTGCTCCAAAATATTTGAATTTTTCCACCTCTTCGAAGGATAAATCTCCAATTTTTATAGTTTCATGTCGTACTATATTCTGGTCACGAGACATAAACATATACTTAGTCTTTTCGGTATTTACTTCCAACCCTATCGCTTTACTTGCTTCATGTAGATTTCCGCGTTTTCCCTAATCGTTTGTGGATTTTCTCCTAACATATTCACATCATCCGAATAGACAAGAAAATGATGTAACGCGTTCAATTTCAAACCCTCTGTGTTATCCCGAACTTTCCTAATGGCACATTCTAGAGCGAAGTTAAAAGTAAATGTGATAGTGCATCTCCCTGCTTTAGCCCGCAGTGAATTGGAAAAACATTAGATAGATACTCGCCTATACGGACTCTGCTGTAAGTTTCACTAATACACATTTTAATTAATCGAACTAGATTCATGGGAATATCAAATTCAATAAGAATATTATATAAAACTTCTCTCTTAACCGAGTCATACGCCTTTTTGAAATCTATAATAATAATAATAATAATAATAATAATAATAATAATAATAATAATAATAATAATAATAATAATAATAATAATAATAATAATAATAATGGCATAACACTTTAAATATCTTTACTGTCCATTATTATTATTATTATTATTATTATTATTATTATTATTATTATTATTATTATTATTCTGCACAATTTTGATAATTAGGGACTGTATTTTGTTTCAGGACGTAGGAGATAAGGTTAGCTATTGATAAACTATATTAACAAGACGTCATATTTGACGCGTGCCACAGCATCTTGTTTGTGCTGAAGTTGACGTT
Organism: Periplaneta americana; assembly: GCF_040183065.1. Taxonomy (NCBI): domain Eukaryota; kingdom Metazoa; phylum Arthropoda; class Insecta; order Blattodea; family Blattidae; genus Periplaneta; species Periplaneta americana. The sequence goes on from NC_091126.1 coordinate 136,327,787, forward strand.
CTTTTCGTGATTCAAAACTAGACCTCATGGACTGTTTACAATGCATTATAGTAGATATCGCCAACTCGTTACACCACGGTGCACGGCTTACTCGACCGATGCACTGTTTCAGCGTCCTGTGCAAACAAAGGGGCAGTGGCGTGCTCAACTCAAATGCGCAGTTAAAACAAATAACTTGATTTCTTTGTACAAATATATGGATACTTCTAGCAGAAATTAATTTCTACACATATTATATTTTATAACTAGGCTCTGTATTCCAGCTACCCATAACCTGGAATGAAGTTGCCCGATTCGAAGTGTATGTGACGTCACAGCACATGTACAAGTACGTTCCTATACAAAATCGTTAAGTAATCCTCTGCCCTCTTCCTCTAGATTCTAAAATTAAAAATTTGTAAGCAGTCATATTGAGTAGTCTTATCGATCACTGCTCATACTAGTCGTATTATTTAAATATCTACAACTTTCAGGTTGATTGAAGGTTTATTACAGAGGTAAAATGCCTTAGGTAAGACGCTTAAGCGTGTAATATTGCAGGGCATAGATGAGGATATTCGAACTAATATTTTCACTGTCAATATATATATATATATATATATATATATATTACATATAAATTGTGTAAAATAAAACGTAAAGTAACAAACACAGTGCACTGAAAGACAATGAAATACCTAAAGGCACAGAAAGTGTGTTGAACGTAATCCAAAAGAACCAGTATCATCAAAATCTCAAAAAATTATGAAGATATTAACTCGAGTTTTCAGTGATGAGCGATATATGCAATATCCTAATGAAACACGAAAAAAAATATCAGACAATATGAATATCTTGTTCTACATCAGAGATGTCAAAGCAAGCGCATTTTTCTGACTTTGACGTCGTGCGCGGGCAGGAAGCGCTAAGTATGGAAAGAGGAAGGGTTGTGTATATGAATAAGCAACGTGTTGGATTAAGAAAACAGTGGTGTACAAACTTCAAACGGAACGTGAAATTTTATGTCGTTATTTTTATATGGCTTCTTTCTGTTTAATATTATCTATATTGTCTGTAAAACAAAATTACTAACACTGATTTATTAATATTGCACTTGTGTTTTAAATCTTAAAACATAATAGAGAGTTAAGAAGGAATATTCACTTAAATTCCATTAGTCAGCCTGTTAACAGTACTGCAATACACTAGAGTAGTTTCTGATAAGAAAACCATTTAACATTATTTCCTTTATTAATCACCATTACAAACAAATAGTCTAGTTTTGAAATTTCACATAACATAACATTATAACTACACCTTTTGGACTAAAAATAATACATTTCCCTAGTAGTAACAAATTCTCCATTATTTGGCCACATAAATCCAGTGTCCAGCCAGTTTGAAACCTGTACTCAGCCTCTGAACCAAATTTAGGTTAAATTCAATTTTACTGTTAGAATATTATAAAATAAACATTATACATGTACTTTCATTATACAGTATTACAAAAAAAATTAGAAGGAATGACAGAAGGCATTTCTGAGGTAGACACTATTGAAACAATATTCCTTTTACAACAACAACAAAAAATCAGCAAAATATAATATAAATTTAGCTTCCCTTAAGAAAAGGTTGCCAGATTTGACAATGTGTATTACATATAATTTGGAAACACACCTAAAAGGTAAAATGATATACATTTGAAACGCTTAGGGAATCGAATATGCAAAATGTCAGAAAAATTTACACATAAGTAGCGTTTGTGCTCATTTAAAGTTAAGAATGGGGGGGGGGAATCATCAGATAGGTTAGAATGATTGGAATTCCATATACCGCGAGAAAAATAATAGTACGGATTTATTGGCATTGATATCTAAACAAATGAACAGCCAGCGGTTAAGATAACTTGAAATTTCCATTATCACTCCCATACAAATTATATCTCAATATCTGAACCGATCCTTTGAGGGCACTAATGGCTATTTCCTTCACAATGCTGTGTGTTAGGCCCAGTTGACAGTGAAATTCTTTACTCTCTGCAATATCATATGGCAATGCATTAAGCTCAGTAGTCCACACCTGTGGAGTAAAGGTCAGCGCGTCTGGCGGTGAAACCAGGTGGCCCGGGTTCGAATCCCGGTCGGGGCAAGTTCCCTGGTTGGAGTTTTTTCCGGGGTTTTCCCTCAACACAATACGAGCAAATTCTGGGTAACTTTCGGTGCTGGACCCCGGACTCATTTCACCGGCATTATCACCTTCATTTCATTCAGACGCTAAATAACCTAAATGTTGATACAGCGTCGTAAAATAACCCGATAAAATAAATTAAGCTCAGTACACTTGAAATGAAACCAGTTTGAACAATTATCACACCCAATATTTTTCAAATCTTCATCTTCAACGTCACTAATAAGTTCATCATTACAAGCAGTACACAGTTGTCTTAAATAATTGTCCTCTTCCTGAGATTCATCATCTGGATCAGCATTTGCTTCTGAGATGAATGTAGATTTCCTTTCTTTGTCTTTGCTATTTTTCATAAGAGATTTTCGATTCTTCCTCTCCTCTTTTCTCTGTTGTTTTAATTTTGTTTCCTCGACTTTGGTCAAGTTCTTTTTATGAAAGAACTCACGTCATGCTGCTGATGAAATAGTACTTGGAACTTTCTCTTTAACATGTTCATTTTTTATATTTCATAATGGACCTGGCCAGAACAGTTGCTCTTCAAAATTTTGTCCCCTCTTGCAATGTCCCTTACCAATGTTTAAATTATTTTGTCGAATCTCAAGCAAAGCTTCCACTAACGCCCTCTCTTCATATTGGTGAATCGGTCGTTTTACCTTTTTAGTCGAAAACATTTTTATTTATAGGCCTATCTGTAAAATGTATATTTAGGAAGCAAGTTGTAGGTAACTTCTAATGAGTTCTACATTAATATTATTACATTATTTTATTTAGATTTTAATATTTGAGTTGGTGGCTGACTATAGGTTAATCAAGATACCAATAGTCAGCCTATGTGTCTTACTAGGCTGACTAATGGGTTTTATGTATTTAAACCAAAATACCATTAAAGGTCAGGCTTTAAGCTTGCAGATGACAGAAAATGATCTTTAAACTCAGTGTGAGCCATAGTTCCAGTAGTCAGCCTAGGCGGCTGACTACTGGCTTCTCTGTCTTACTGAAGTCTCCTATAGTCAGCTCCATTGAAATACTTAATTTAACACTTTTAAAACACAAATTCAGTGCTCATTTAACTGTTTTAGAATATTTCAAGTCATTCAATCACTGTTTTAAGTGGCTATGACTTATAATAACGAAATACTGACCTTGTAAAAATGACACTGCACGTTGTTCAACGCACAAGAATATCACACAACAACAACATGGTGCTCTCCACAACATGTTTAGGGGCTAACTATTGCTTTATATTTCTCACATCAGAGTTTACTAGAAGTTCGAGGGCAGGACAAAGAATGGCAGAGTACTGGTGAGCCAACAGAATATGTACATATTCTTTGATGTACTTATTTTTTTCATAATTATGCCAAGTTGGCTGACTACTGTGAGGTGGCTGACAATAGGGTGAACTACCCTACGAAAAGTTGAGAAAATATTTCTTTTGAATAAAACAATTGAACATGTGAAAAATGAGCATTAAAATTAAAACTTACATTCGTATAATGCACATATACTTCTCAGGCAAATCTAAAAATTAACATGGATACAGTTTTAATAAGTTCCCTTCCCTTTATCTATTGAATCAGTGCTGGCCATCCCTGAATATAGCTCGACCAAGCGGCATATACCACCTCTTTCGTCTGTCTCTTTCCTTTCCGCTGTAAAGCGCTCAGGCTCTCCTGGGCTCTAAAGCGCGCGCTTGCTCCTGTGGGCATCAATTGACATGCCTGTTCTACATCACGCAGCAATAACGTCATGTGCTATTGAAAGAATTTGTTGCAATATAAAATCATTTCAAATGACATTGGCCTACGTTCGAGTTCCGTAACTTACGAATACACGTTATTATTCACTGCAAAAATCATGACGAAAAGTCGACCTGGTTGGCGAGTTGGTATAGCGCTGGCCTTCTATGCCCAAGGTTGCGGGTTCGGTCCCGGGCCAGGTCGATGGCTTTTAAGTGTGCTTAAATGCGACAGGCTCATGTCAGTATATTTACTTGCATGTAAAAGAACTCCTGCGGGACAAAATTGCGGCACATCCGGCGACGCTGATATAAACTCTGTAGTTGCGAGCGTCTATAAATAAAACATAACATTAACATCACGACGAAAATGAATATCAAGGTTCAAGCATGTGTTTACTAGTATAGCTTCAGAATGCAGGGAGTTGACTGTACTCCACGAACACGCAGCGGCGATCTGTTTGTTTATATCTTTATCCGTTGCATTACCTGTGTTCGGTGTACTATATACCCAGTGTGTCTTTAACTTCAGTCTTTAGGTAGCTGGAATATGGAGGCTATTAATAACGTTTGAAATGTTGAAAATTATAAAAATTTTGCAATAGAATAACTAGCATGGAACTATGCATAATCTGCAAATTCAGACTAATATTGAACTACATTTACTATTAACACATATCAACATTTTATTCAATAGTTAAACAATTCTATAGGATTTGAAATCAAATAGTAATAATAATAATAATAATAATAATAATAATAATAATAATAATAATAATAATAATAATAATGGCATAATACTTTAAATATTATTACTGACTATTTTACACTACGTCGATTATTATTATTATTACTATTATTATTACTATTATTATTATTATTATTATTATTATTATTATTATTATTATTTTATTATTACTATTCATTATGAAGAGTACAGTAAAAGTATTTTAAATTTACTAAAATGTTGAACAAATATTCGATTGTAACAGTACTCACTTCCATCAGCATTTTTTCGATAATTCTTTCCAGCAATTTCTTTTCTTCCGTCTTCTGTATACTTATCGAATTGTTTTGCATGGCAGGAAGAGTAGTTACGTTACAGATTAAAATTGTTTATAACGTTGAGGACTTTGTGGCATACTAAGCACTTTGCAACATTTTTAAATTCTGTAAAAAGAAATTTTTCTTCCGAATCTACGTACATTGAATGTTGGAGTCGAAGGTCTGCTATGTTTTGAAGAATCGGACGGCCCCGCATTCTACAGCGACCAACTAATCATACGCCACTACACGGTATGAGCTGATGTCATTCAGCACTGAACCACAGTCCAGTATATATAGTCACGAAGCTCAATACGTAGTAAATATGCAAACATTAGATAGTTGCTCACCACTAGGATCGCTAATATCGCCTCATTACAGACAATGTGAAATAATACCGGCACAGTCTATTGTTTCTAGCACCCTCAAAACTCAAGCTTCGTGACTGTATACAGTAGACTGTGACTGAACCTTGCACCGAGCCTTGCTCAGCAGCGCACAGCACGGAAAAAACTTGAGTTGACGATGGCTGCATTATAGCGGCCTAGACTGATTCTACGATGTTCCTTGTAATTTTACTTATTTCTTCATTTATTTTCACTAGCAGAGTTAAGGGTATATTTACGTGAACGACCACAAATATTATCAGAAAATGCAGGCTCTAAATTTCTAAAATTGTATAAGGAAATGAACTCAAAATTGAACAAAAATTACAAGGTACCACAACAAGGCTTATTAGAACTTAAATATCTGACAAAAGTATAACAATGTTACAAATAATATTTTTAAGAAGTCACATTTTACTTTAAATTAAATTATTCAAAATTTGAAAATTTTATCACATATTATTCCATAACTCCAAAACCATTAGAGATAGAATTCTGAAATTTTGTACACTAATTTAACATGCATTTATGCAAAAGGTAGACTACAATAATGACCATTTCTTTGACAATAGAATGTTATGTTTTATTTAACGACGCTCACAACTGCAGAGGTTATATCAGCGTCGCCGTATGTGCCGGAATTTTGTCCCGCAGGAGATCTTTTACATGCCAGTAAATCTACTGACATCAGCCTGTAGCATTTAAGCACACTTAAATGCCATCGACCTGGCCCGGGATCGAACCCGCAACTTTGGACATAGAAGGCCAGCGCTATACCAACTCGCCAACCAGGTCGACTTGAAAATAGGAAAATTAGGTCACAAAACATTATGCAAATTTTTATACAGGGACATCATTTTATTTTTACTAGCATTTCTAATATTAACCTGGCTATACCTTTGGATCAACGATTAAGAACCGGAAAGACTGTTTGCTACCTCCTTCCACGACTGGAGTTCGATGATACTGGCGTAATATACAAACAAATCACTTTACTAAGTATAGGAGGGAAGAAAAGTAGTTCATCCATTTATGTAAACTAGAAAATATTGCGATTTTGAGTTTGATAATTTTCATTAGGTATTTCTTTAATCAAAATACAGTACTGTATTAACAATGAGTGTCTTTACTCACGAACTGAGCTTTCTATGCGGACGTATTCATTATGAAGTGTATATTATACTGTCTACAACACATTCGCGTACACTATAGAGAATGAAGTTAAATTGAAAAATAATCATAATATGGATATTAGACACATTTTTGAAAATGGTGGCCGTTAATTTCGATACAGGGTTGAGTTGTAATGTGCATATTATCACACTATAGACTATTGTACATAATTCCAATTACCAGGTTCGTACTTCGTATCAGTAACTCATGTTGAAATAATTCTGTACCTACTCTATAAAAGAGACCTTACGTATTGTAAATTCAATCTTCACTTGTGTCTGATCCGGAAAGATAAAATTACTCAGACATGCTATCTACTGTCCGTCCAAGTGGTGACGTCTCAGCGTCGTAGAAATGGGGAAAATCACGTGACAGTTAATTAGTTAACGAGGCCCTTTTATTTAAGTTATTTTAAACAATTGTATGGGTATAATATTACGTAGACGTCCAATTCCGAACAGAAATTAATGTTCCCAGAAAAGAGCTAAGACAGCCCAGCCACTAGCATTTACAGAGAGGCGAATAGAAGAAGGTGGGAGAAACCGGGATGCGACGTAGGCAAATGGAAAATGATGCAATTTTGAAAGCTCTTTCGTCACTGGAAAACGCGAACATATTTTTGGAACGTACTGTTTATTATGACCGTCAGGCTACTATGACTGTTTATGCGGTCTTGGATCTTTGTGAAGGACGGTTGAACTTTATTAGTACAATGGGTGGGAGTGAAGTACATTAAAAATCTCGGGTACAATAAAAATTGAAGTAAAAATAAAATCATGTCCCTGTATGTTTATATAGAACAAATAAAGTATTAACTGTATTAAAATAAAAAACTCTACATATCTGGGAGTAGTCTACTTTTCAGAAATGAGCGTTTATTACATTCAGGAAAAATATTAAAGTTGTCAGAGAGACCATAACAATGTTATGGTTACCAAATGATGTAACTGCAGAATTTTTTTCATACTCAGATGAAACTGGTTTGAGAAATATTATTAGTAAACTTCTTTATACTTTTTCAGATATTTAAGTTCTAATAAGTATTATTGTGGTACCTTGTAATTTTTGTCCAATTGTGAGTTTATTTTCTTGAAAAATTTTAGAAATATAGAGCCTGCATCTGATAATATTTGTGGTCGTTCACGTACATATACCCTTAAGATCATAAGGCCTTCTCTTCCACTCAACCAGTATTATAATGCGTAGCAAATATAAAAACCAGTAACACAGAACACAATGGCATAATAATAATAATAATAATAATAATAATAATAATAATAATAATAATAATAATAATAATAATAATAATAATAACAACAGTAATATTAATAATAATAATAATAATAATAATAATAATAATAATAATAATAATAATAATAATAATAATAATAGAAAATGTAGATATGTTAGTTACATGAATAATTCCAATAGTTAAACAATAACAATTTATTGTTCAGATTTAATAAAAACAAAAATCACATTCCACGAAAAGCAGTCTTTTTAACAATCGGCTTTTGTAAGCAATCAATGTCTGAAGCCTCTTTATACACTAGGCCTATTATACAATATTAAAAAATAATTAGGTTACAGTATTGTGATATAGAATAGCTTGCATTGCAATACACAACAGTGTGCATGAGCATAATATTGTAAAAATAAGATTTGATCAATGTAGGCCTACATTCTTTATTAGTGTAAATAGCGTATTATACTGTACAGCTCAATTCAACGTTATTGGCCCCTGTCCTTGGTTGTTTGATTAGTGAGCGAGCTTTGTGTTGCGTCATGAGAAAGAAATCTAATCAGAAATTTGAATAGGAGGGGAAGAGGGAAGAGGAAGAATGAAAATAATATCTATGTTCGTAGCTGAGGAACCTCATGTCAATAAAATATAAGTCATCATAGCATTGTTTATTCAACAGACGTAGTGGTTAGTAAAGGTACGTGATGAAGAATAGTGTGTTTTAAGACGGAGTGTACCGCGACATGATAAGAAGGAAGCGTTTGGTTTTATGAATGCTCGCCCTGACCTGTGTGACCCAACCCGCCAGAAGTGATGAGTAACTCGCTCTTAGTCTATCTACTTACTTTTTGCAGGGGCCAATATCCCTGAGTCAAGCTGTACATAGTTTAAATAATGTAAATTGTAAATATTAGTGTAAGTGTTAAAGTGGTCCATATTTTGTTCTGCCCAACTTGACCACACAGGAATCGCTGAGCAGACACAAGTTACTCTACTCCAACCAGGAGAAAGTCTCAGGGGAATGAGACGCAGCGGGGTAATATTGTGAATGAATGTTGATGTCATAAGGTCACACACGTGGGTACACGCATCTCCATTGGCTAACTCTCAAAGCACAAACGATAACACTGATACACACATACTTATACTACCCTAGTTACAAAATTAGATCACGGTTAATATCTTGGTCTTTTAATCCCTCCATACAGGAAATAACATATTCAGGAGAGCGCATGTTTTTTAAACTGACGTTATAATGGTAATATTATCTATCTACTTCGCTCCAATAGATGACGCAATAGTAAGCACATTCCTTTCAAAGTTAATCTCCTTGTTGGAGAACAGTAGTAGTACATTCTCAACTTCATCCGCTACATTTAAAACTTCAGTAATACGGAACCTTGTAGTCTCCTGGGACAAAGTACGGTCCTTAGTAATAATCTATTACAGAGATGCATAGCTTAGCGTCGCTGGGCCGGCTGTCGCTCGAGATCAGATGCCGCTGTAGCAAGAGATGCTTCAGAAGCTGGGGGAGGAAACTGTGTCTCTCACCACTACCGTAATATTATACTTTACGTGTCACGAAATAACAATCTGTTGAAGTGGACAATGCTTGCGTGATGTAGTTTGATTCTCTTAAGTAGAACATTTCGCAAGAATTCTGAAGAAGGAGAAACAGTTCAGTGCGTTTCAATATATCAGAGAATATAATACATTTTGTTTCGGAAAGAATGAAAAGCGTAGAAAATTAGAACAACGTGTATGACTTAAATCTTACAAATAAAGCTCGTCCACGAGTACTCTGCTTCAGTATGTTAACTGAACATGGACCATTCTGTTGTACAGTAGGAAGGGGCGGGTGGAAGTATGATACAGTACTGTACTCTTGCTACAAACATGCTGATCTAAACACTTACTTACTTACAAATGGCTTTTAAGGAACCCGAAGGTTCATTGCCGCCCTCACATAAGCCCGCCATCGGTCCCTATCCTGTGCAAGATTAATCCAGTCTCTATCATCATATCCCACCTCCCTCAAATCCATTTTAATATTATCTTCCCATCTACGTCTCGGCCTCCCCAAAGGTATTTTTCCCTCCGGTCTCCCAACTAACACTCTATATGCATTTCTGGATTCGCCCATACGTGCTACATGCCCTGCCCATCTCAAACGTCTGGATTTAATGTTCCTAATTATGTCAGGTGAAGAATACAATGCGTGCAGTTTTGCGTTGTGTAACTTTCTCCATTCTCCTGTAACTTCATCCCGCTTAGCCCCAAATATTTTCCTAAGCACCTTATTCTCAAACACCCTTAACCTATGTTCCTCTCTCAGAGTGAGAGTCCAAGTTTCACAACCATACAGAAGAACCGGTAATATAACTGTTTTATAAATTCTAACTTTCAGATTTTTGGACAGCAGACTGGATGATAAGAGCTTCTCAACCGAATAATAACAGGCATTTCTGCTAGGCTTATTGTAGGGATTCGTAACAAGCTGTTTTTTACGGTGATGGGTTGTTAGTTCTTCGCCCAACTCCCAAGCTGGAGGACCACCCCTTATAGGCTGTCCACGACTGCTTATTCAATATATTCGCAGCTACCCTCCATATCTGGAGGCCGTCTCCTCTATCCGCAACCTGAGGACGCGCCATGCCGTGGTGATAGGGACCCACACTACATGGGATCTAAACACTGCCGAGTGAAAAATAAAATATTAAAATTTACAGAGTATAAAATACTTCTAGTTCAGAAAGTGTAACTTTGTAAACGTCGCAGCTATAGTCCGGATTTGTTCGAGGCGGGCCTCGCACCTCACATGCGTCGGTGCAGAAAAACAAAAGTTTTAATTTATCTCCTCATAAAATCCTATCATTGTCGCTGACAATGGAGCTACACGTCAGTAACTCATCTGGACATCAAATCCTACCCAACTTTACCAATGACAGTGGGACTACAGGTTACTAATCTGTCTCCTCAACAAACCCTACCTTACTTTGTCATTGAGAGTGGTGCTAAATGTCTCTAACCCATCACTCAATCAAACTCTACCTAGCTTTATCACTGACCGTTGGCCACTTTTCACTCATCTATTCCCCATAAGAACCCACTTAACCATGTCATTGACAGTGGGGCAACCTGTCACTGATATCTTTAAAATTCTACTTAACTTCATCAATGACAGTAGAACTACGTGACATTAACCCTTCTCATCATCAAACAATACCTATTCATAACAGTGAGAGTGGGGTTAATTGTCACCAATTTATTCCTCATGAAACCCCACTTTACATTGCCATTAACAATGGAACAACTTGTCACTAATCTAGGTTCTCATCATATCATGCGTTACCTCACTACTAACAATGGGGATACTTGTCACTATCATATCTCCTCATTAAACTCCACCTAAGCTTGTCACTGACAGTAGGGCTACACGTCACTAACCTATTTACTCATCATACTCTACATAACTTTATTACTGATAATAGGGCTACTAATTTATCTTTTCATGAAACTCTACATAACCTTGACACAGAAATAGGGGTTAATAGTTACTAATGTATCTCTTCATGAAATTCCACCTAGCCTTGTCACTAACAGTGGGGCTATTTGTCACTTATCCATGACCTCACCAAAGCCTACCAAGCCTTATCAAATACAATGGGGATACTTGTCACTAATCCAGGCTTGCAGAACTGGGCGACAATTGTGTCGTTACGTCACTCATAGGAATAAGCCACTCACCCCTTCCTTCCACCCCCCGCGTCATTGACTTGGTAGGGTAGGGGATTTGTATTCAGTGTCTATATTATGTGATTGCGTACTGGCCACAGGTACGTCATTCTACGCCGGTGGACTGTGGACGGGGAATCAACACTTTCCCCATGCTTTCCACTCCTCTCTCGCCAGTTCTGTATTCCTGCACAAATCTAACTCATCGTGAAACCCCACCTAACCTTGTCACCGACAGTGGGGCTTCATGTCACTGATCTGTCTCATCAATCAAGAAAAGATTAACAACACAACTTTTAGCCTAAAACATCTAATAAAAAAGGACAACATAAACTATAGGCCTACCACATTTCTAGGACTTTTTACAGACTTCAGTTTAACATGGGAAAACATATCGATTATATATGCACAAAATTATCAAGAGTTATATATTTATTAAAGAAATTAATGACTTGCATTTCTCAAAATTATTTAACATGTGCTTACTTTTCATTCTTTCAGTCGATAATCCGGTACGCCTTAACCCTTCGTTACTCGCGTTAAATTTCGTAACGCCAGTACTCACCTGGATTACAATGGTAATCCACATTTGTTTTTGTTGACAGACAAGGTTTAAACATTGCAATTAGATTTAAATGTTAAGAAATATATTGTTTTCAGTTATTACAGTAATGAGAATGGATATGTTACGCATAACGGAACGTATTAAATATAAATATTAATAATGAAACGTATTATAGTACACAAATTGCATTCAAGTGACATGTTTACATAATGTTTCCACGCAGGACGTGTCTATGAGTCATAATTTATTGTTGCACCATAGTTATGAGTTAGTTCACTATCATCATAATTATGTAGGTTATCTAGAATTGTTGCTCATTCGCTGTTTGAAGGTCACCTGATCTCTTGATGTAAACTCTCCCACAGGAAACGCAAGTTCACTACTGCTGACCTTTGTTAAGTCATATTTGATAACTAAATACCTCACTCAGGGGTGTAGCAATGAAAAAATTCAGGGATGTAACAATCATTCACACTTCACATATAATATTTTACAGATGTTTTTGCAGTTCAGATTTAACGCACATGATAGCCTAATCTACATCTGATTCAATTATCTAAGTAGGCCTACGCATTTCTTCCATACACTTCAAACAAATTACATGTTTAGTAAGTCAAAGAAAATAGAGGCCAGAGTCGTGAATTTCTGCTTACATCATAGGCCAGGACATTCACAGCACATTTAGTTCTATTATAAAATTATATTATTTCATGTTTCTAGCTGGCTCCCGTTTCCTCATCCATTGCCTTATCATAATGCATGGTTGATAATGCTAACAGTGTTTTTTTTCTTTGGTACATACGAAATAATTGTGCAGCGTTCATTGAATCCAAACAACGCACTGTTAACTTGCCTGTCTTAGTAGTTGTGAAATGTGGAGGGATTTCTCTTTTGTTTTCTGTCTATGTTCCTACAAGTGTAATTTTGTCATTTTCTAGAAGATCTAAACACAGAGGTATGCTCATGAAACAGTTATCGGTGGTCACATTTCTTCCTGTTCCTTTGATGGGATGAACCAGCCTCTTCACCACTGCATGTGCACTGTTACTTCGGTGAAATGGACAGTCTGGTTGAATACCAGCATAAATTTCCAAGTTATGAGTGTAATATGTTTTCACATCCACCTTAGCAAAAATTTTGATCCAACATTTTGTTGGTTTAGTAGGTATATACTCTTCATGGGACATCGTCCTCTGAATGCAACCAACTGCTCGTCTATAGTTACATATTCGCTTGGACTATAGCACTTTTGTGAACAAATAACTCTAATACTTCACGTATAGCAGCCAATTCATAAATTTCTTTCCTTTCCTTTTGTCATAAATGTTATCAAAGAGTAGACATCGTAACAAAAATTAGAATCTATTGTAGGTCATTGTCAGGTAAATTGACTCTATTCCTGTGCCATTTTTATCCCATAGTTCTCTTACGTTCAGTCTTCCCGATTTCAAGGTGCCAGCAAAATACAAAATAACCAAGAGTGCCTCAATTTCTACGTCATTTGTTAATTTGCAATCTCTGTCACGTCCGTAATTACACTTCACTTTTTCAATACAAATATTAGTACCCTTACAATTACATTGATTATTGTCTGATCAATAAAGCAGTCAAAACTCTCTGTGTGGGTCCGCGCAATTCTTGCAGCCCTTTTAGGGCTCGATAAATGAATCACTATATTTTGTGCTCGTCTTCTCCCTCGTTGAGCTACTGGTTCTTCCTGCCAAATTGTAGTCTTTTTTCTATCCGTATAGCAGTTTCCATCATTTATAGACATTAGTCTTTCATCATCACCATCATCATCATCATCATCATCATCATCATCATCATCATCATCATCGTCTTGTTCTGAATTAGAATCGTGAACTTCATTCTAAAGATCTCCCCTGTTGCTTTCATCATCACTTTCATTTTCAATGCCATCATCCATATCTTCATCCAGCCATTTGCAAATGTTGTTTGTAGTTTCCGTACCCATTGGAGCAAACTGCGAAGAGGATGGAACAATGCCATACATTTTTTCATAAACTTACTGCATTGCATCACTTATAACCATATTAAAAACTATTTCACTTACCTGAACAAAAAACTGACGTCAGTACTCGCGTGGATTACAATGGTAATCCACTCGGAAAAATTGTGCATCACTTTATAAAACCTCGTATAACTTTCCAAAGGGTTGCGACAAATACGTCTAAACACCAGTAATGCCTCACTTAGACTGTGACGATAAATTGCATTGACGCTCAACTACGCATGCTGCAGGCAGTGACGTAATAGAGGATTAAATATCAGTGGATTACTATTGTAATCCACGCGAGTACTGAAGGGTTAATTGTCTCGGGAAATGGTAGTAAAATTGGGAGTGTCTTGATTTTGCAAAAGAAAGCCATTAGAATTCTATGTCAATCATACTTAGGAACGAGAAACCAGGTCTCCACGTGTACGCGGCCCCCCCTTCATCCGGACATCGGGCAGGGTATCAAGGTCATTCTTTCGGACCTTATGAGGGCCAGTATTTAATATGAATACTCCCCTCCTTACAGAACTCAACTGGATTGGACAACGAAGGAACAATCAGATACCAGAAGGATAACCTACGACCTATCACCGAAAGTACTCCCCCCATCGAGACTACTAGGGGAGAGTCGGGTAGTATCGGACATCGGGTAGCATCGGACAGTGCGTTTCTTTCATCTACCACCATATGGTAGTACCTGAATGACATGGTTACGTTTCTCTATGCGACATCACAGAAACGTAACCATGTCAATCAGGTACTATCATCGTGTGGTAGATGAAAGAAACTCACTGTCCGATATTACCCGATGTCCGATACCACCCGACTCTCCCCTATACATATACGAGCTCGCAGACTATTTCCTTATCCAACTGCTCTGAAGATGACCACAACACAGCGGTCGAAACGTCAGCCACCAATACCAAGGCAACGCGGTAGAAGCCCCAAGCTTTTCCACACACCAAACTGTCTTGAACATTGTCGACCACTTTTCAAACAATCACAGATATTAACCGTCATAAATTTATATGTAACTTATACGACCTAGTCCTTTACATACGACGTAATACAGGCAATTACTCATTAGTAGCCAATATACATGATCATGAAATTAGAAATGGTGAACAAATTAATATTCCATACTGTAGATTACATACAACTAGTACAAAATGAAATTAGAGAACAAACTTCCCAGTCAATATTATAAGTTACCAACCAATAATTTCGAAACTAGAATTTATAATAGGCTTTTAAATATTCCTTTCTACTCTGTAGATAGATTTCTTAACTTAAATTCATATGACATTGTTTTAATAAATATAGTTATTTACATTTACTTGCAAATAATACATTAGGAGTGAAGTGTTTTCCTTATTTTTTGAGTTTCAAATTGTTTTGTGTTTTCATCCTAATTAAGCTTTACTGTTTTCAGTAATTATATGGATATTTTCAAATGTATGTTTTTCTTTTCCACCCTTCAATATTTGTGACGAATCTTTAACTGTATGTTTAATGGGTTAATAAATTGAATTGAATTGAACCGAACTATTTTTAACCTTATCACTTGGGCTACGTGCCAGTAACTCTTTCCATATCAAACCCTACCCAACCTTACTACTGTTAGTGGTAATACTTGTCACTACTTTTTCTCCTAACCAAACTCTACTGAACCCTGTCACCGGCTGTGAAGCTACATGCCGCTAATCTATTTCCTTTTTAAGCACTATCGAGTTTTATTTGTTTATATATACATATATATATATATTTATTTATTCATTTATTCATTCTTTCATTCATTGGCCGTTATATTTCGGTTTATATATTTATTTACTTATTTAGTTATTTAGTTACTTTTATTTATTTTTTTCATTATCTAACTATTTATTCATTTATTTACATAGTTATTTATTCATTCATTTATTTACATAGTTATTTATTCATTCATTCATTTATTTATTTAATCGTTCAACACAATCTTGTAGAAGTAAAAAGAGTTACAGATAGTTAAAGGACAATAATATCTCAAATCGCAAAACGCATTGAGATTTTAAAATATCTTGTATATCAGCCAACGAGAGATAAGTCTTTCAAAGCTTTCACTGAATTAAAAAAATTGTCGAAGCAGTTTATTAAATGCCCTGAGAGCATTTATCGTTTAATTATTCATTGTCTATGATAGTATACGCTTAGGAAATTTAAAGTAGTCGTTTCTAAAACGAAGAATATGAACAACTTACAGACGTGGACAAATTATTGGACTAAATTAATTATATGAGCAACGAAGCTGTATTTATCGGTAGAAATAATAAACAAAAATGTATTTTGCACAGATATAATCAACAGAAAATGGAGTCTCGATGTTAGTAATATTTTGTGAACATTCCCTTATTCTTTGTTAACACGTTGATTTTATCAGGGATGCTGGAAACCAAAGTTTGACACTTTCTTTGAATATCAGAAACATTTAGCCAGATATCAGACAGTGCTTAAATGATTCCATGATTTGTTGTAAGCCTCTTTTTGTTCACTTTCTTCTTCAGTATAGATCACAGATTTTCAATTTCGTTCATGTCCGGTCTTCTTGCAGGCCACGGGAGAACAGACTTTCTGCAGTATATAATTAAAACACTGGTAGCACCAACATATCCAGAAAAAAAATATACTTAACCATTGGAAAAATATACCAGACGATGTAAACAATCATATTTACAACAATATAGACTCTGTGAGTTATACTGATAGTTAATATGAAAAATTATATTATGTTTCCAAGAAAAACGTTTTAGTCTAATAATTTGTCAACGTCGGAATAACTACATTGCAATTTATCATTTCATAAACACACTAGCTTCAAGGTTATATAATCCAGTTGTCATGATTTACTCTTTCACAAATAATGGTTTTCTTTGAGCAGTCGAAGACAAATCAGTTATGTCTCTTAGTGAGGCTACATGTCACTAACCACATGTTTACTCATTTAACCCTTACTAAATTGATCAATAACGTCAGATTTATTAGGCCTGTCTTTCTGTCCCATAATTTACATGTTATAAGGAAGATCTCACGCATGCTTTACAAATAAATGGACATTATTTCTTAAGGGGACTGGATAGTGATACCTGTACGATTAAAGAATTTCAGTACAAAAGTTTAGTTCATTATTTCTAGGCTTTTAGTGTTCAGAGTGGAATAAATATTTTCATGGTTATACAATCAATCATTCTGAATTCAGTGGTATCTAAGTTCAAAAGGAAGGCCCTAACTGAAAATTTCTTCCCATTTTCCTATATGTATCTCATTCTTCAAGTGCATATAACTTGCTACAATCTTCACTCACATGCCTTGTATTTTTTTAAGTTATCATGTAATATATATAGTAAATTCTAAAGCAAAATTCAGTTAAATATTTCACCCTTAGTGAAACAAAAAAATTGAACTTTGATTGACAATTTTTGCCATTTTTGCAATGTATATATAATTTTTCCTCGTATATGTGTATGATATTCATAAACAAGTAGGTCTATTTTATAGGACACAGGCTGCAGAAAACACTGAAAATGTTTCATGTAAATTGATTCAGTAGTTTCAGAGAAAAATGGACTCAAGTTTGAAAAGTATCCACTTACGGAAAACTGCATTAAAAAAAAAGTATGTATGAATTACATGTACCGCTAAAGTCAAAGAGGCCATTTAAAGGACTTAACTGCAGAGATACTCCCACAATCTCTATATTGTTTTAAAGAGCAAGTTTTGTACTTTTTTGAACAAAACAGAAATGCGAATTTTTGACCCCTACTCACTGCCCGGTTCCCTTAAGTGAGTTGCTTGTAACGAGAAATTTCGTAGAAAAACAAAGTACTTTTCATGACGAATTTGTTCTGTGCTCAAATGAGTATAATTTCTTACAAAAACAATGTTTATAAACTTGGTCCAGTGGACGTAGGAATAGGTAGGAACTGGAAGATTACTGCGTGAGATGAGGCTGTTACGGCTAGGTTCTGCTATGGCGTATAGAATGTTGTGACACGTCAGCAAGCACGTGTATCCCATTTCATTGTAAAGGGGTCGAGAAAAAAATTATTCCTGAAATTGGCGAGGGTGAAGGGAGACAAAATCTTTGCCTCAAAGAATGTCGGCTAGGCATGCGACATTATCCGGAAGGAAATTACCTTTAACATAATGGTGTCCTCCTGGAGGACGGTGTCGCCGGCCATGAAAGTAGAAGAATAGGAAGAGGAAGAAGTTGATGAAAAAAGGGATATGGCTGCGAGAGAAGGGAGACGGATCGTGGAAAACTGCTGACCTGTAGTCTGTAAACGACGGCTTGCCGGATGCACTCGCAGCGGCCAGGCCGGAAGGCGAGAAATATATATGACAGGAAGCGACGCGCGCCGGGAGGCGTGAAAGGTGATCTTGCATCGGCACAAAGCGCCGCGATCAATCAGGACAACGCGTGCCAGGCCCGAATAAGATTAACATCACTCATTCTTACAACTCTTGCTTATTAATAATAATAATAATAATAATAATAATAATAATAATAATAATAATAATAATAATAATAATAATAATAATAATAATAATAATAATAATACTCTTTTCTTCGTTTTTAATTTATCCTTTCATTCTTTTTTCTGTTTTCATTTATACTTTCTCTCTTTCTTTCCTTTTTTCATTTTCATATTCATTTTCTCCTTATTTCTCTCCTTTATGTTCTTTCCTCCTTTCCTTCTTCATTCTTTCGTTCTTTTTCATTTTCTTATTTCTTTCCTTCTTTATTCTTCCTTTCGACCTTTGTTTTTCATTTCCTTCTTATTTTCTTTTTTATCGTCTTTTCTTCTTTCTTTCCTTTGTTATTTTGATTTCTTTTTATTTTCCTACTCTATCCTTTTCTTTTTCCTTCCCTTATTTATTACCCTTTTCTTCCTTTCCTTCTTTATGTATCCTGTATCCTTTTCTTCTTTTCCATCTTTATTATTCTATCCTTTTTTCGACAGCCTTTCCTCTTTCTATTTATAATTTCTCTTTACTTTCTTGTTCTATTCTTTCGTTTTCGCTTAATCTTTTCCTCGTTCCTTTTTCCCACTTTCCTATAATATTGTCTTTCTTTCATTTTCATCTGTTTCCTATTTTCCTGCCATTTCCTTCCTTTCAATTCTAATATACTTCCTTAATTTACTTTTCACTTTCTTTCATCCCTTTCTTCATTAAGTTCTTTACTTCTACATCTCTATTTTATAGTACCTAAACCTGAAGGTGAAAGATGAGAAGCTTGAGATTCATCATGAAATAATTAAAATGGTAGATAAATTTAAGTACTGTATTTAAGGTGAATTTCAGAAGCTGATGGAGAGAGTGTAGCTAGAATTAAAAAAAGAGAATACATCGAAATATGGTATGTCTTTCTCGTGTCCACACCTGTGGAGTAACGGTTAGCGCGATACCAGGCGGCCCGGGTTCGATTCCCGGTCGGGGAAAGTTACCTGGCTGAGGTTTATTTCCGGGGTTTTCCCTCAACCCAATATGAGCAAATGCTGGGTAACTTTCGGTGTTGGACCCTGGATTCATTTCACCGGCATTATCACCTTCATATCATTCAGACGCTAAATAATCAGAGATGTTGATAAAGCGTCGTAAAATAACCTACTAAAATAAAAAAAAAAATCTTTCTCGTGTTAAATATTAATGTACCTGGTTAATATGTTTCGGTCTGTTATTGACTTTCTTCAGAACTGGTTGTTGCTGGTCTTGGCGCTTTTTGTTTTGTTTCCTGTGGGGTGTGTTTCTGTAGTGTAATGTGGAGTCAAAGAGTTTGTGTTCTGAAATTGAGTTGTATGTTGAGAATTTGATTTGGATGCGTTTTTGTGTGTCTGTATATTTCCTATTGTTCTAGTGTGTTAAGTTTCTGGTTTTTTGGTTGGATGTGTAGAATTTCCATGTCTGTGTTGATGTCTATGTAGGTGAGGTTAGCATTTGTGATGTATCCTGCATATGTGGAAGTGTTTTGTAATTTTGTTATGGCTGTGATGTGTTCTTTGAAACGTATTTGAAATGATCTGCCTGTCTGTCTTATGTAGAAGTTATTGCAGGTGTTACATTTGAGTTTGTATAGGCCTGTTTAGTAATATTTGTTTGTTTGTTTGTTTAGATGTTTTTGTAGAGTATTATTTGTACTGTATGCGATGTTGTAATTTAATTTCTTGAATGAGGTTGCAATCTTGTGTTTGTTTTTGTTTTCGTATATTAGTGTGATGTATTTTTTTGTGTTCTTGCGTTTGAGTTGTATTCTTATGATTTTTGTGATTATGTTTTGTCTTTCGTATTATGTTGTCTATTATGTTGGGGTTATATCCGTTTTCTTGTGCTATGTATTTTGTTGTGTTTTACTCTTCTTTGTAATCTTGTTGGTTCATTGGTATGTTGAGCAGTCAGTGTACCATTGTTCGGAATGCAGCTTGTTTGTGTTGTGTTGGGTGGTTGGATGTGTTGTGTATACACACAAGATTGCAACCTCATTCAAGAAATTAAATTACAACATCGCATACAGAACAAATAAAACTCTACAAAACATCTCAACACACAAACAACACAAACAAACGAATATAACCACACAGGCGTATACAAATTTAAATGTAACACCTGCAATAACTTCTACATAGGACAGACATGCAGGTCATTTAAAACACGTTACAAAGAACACATCACAGCCATAACAAAATTACAAAACACTTCCACATATGTAGAACACATCACAAATGCTAACCACACCTACAGAGACGTCAACACAGACATGGAAGTTCCACACATCCAACCAAAAAGCCAGAAACTAAACACACTAGAACAATACAAACGGCAATCTCGGCTCTCGCTTCATCATTACTTCTATCAGATGTTTTTGTTTTTAAATGGACACTGTTTACAGTTAATAATCTTGGTGCTTCGAAAGGCTCATTCTTTGAAGACCGTAACGAATATGAATCACTTGGGACGCTATTAATACTCATAAAATGCTAACCACTTACCGCAGAAATGTATTCAAAAAAGTAATTACATTCAACCTAATTACATGTAGAGACCCTGTCACGAAGAGCTTGTCCAAGCGAACGTATTATTTTCACAAGCGACGTCTACGAATGTCCGTACGCGGCAACGCAGCACTGTTGCTACTGGCTATTGCCGTATCACGCCCCAAACGTCAGGAGATTGGAACAGTAATGCAAAGATTTAGAAAACGGAATTTGGACGTAAATTTTGTTTTCGAGTTTAGATGAATGATTTCAATATTCCGCTGTCTTCTTCCATTGACACTTAATGAAAATAATTCAAGGACTATATTACTGGAACATGGATTACAAATAATATAAGAGGGAAAAAAGAAAAATAAATGAAGGATTAATTAAAGACGAAAAGAAAAATGGAATAGAGATGTAGAAGTAAAGAACTTAATGAAGAAAGGGATGAAAGAAAGTGAAAAGTAAATTAAGGAAGTATATTAGAATTGAAAGGAAGGAAATGGCAGGAAAATAGGAAACAGATGAAAATGAAAGAAAGACAATATTATAGGAAAGTGGGAAAAAGGAACGAGGAAAAGATTAAGCGAAAACGAAAGAATAGAACAAGAAAGTAAAGAGAAATTATAAATAGAAAGAGGAAAGGCTGTCGAAAAAAGGATAGAATAATAAAGATGGAAAAGAAGAAAAGGATACAGGATACATAAAGAAGGAAAGGAAGAAAAGGGTAATAAATAAGGGAAGGAAAAAGAAAAGGATAGAGTAGGAAAATAAAAAGAAATCAAAATAACAAAGGAAAGAAAGAAGAAAAGACGATAAAAAAGAAAATAAGAAGGAAATGAAAAACAAAGGTCGAAAGGAAGAATAAAGAAGGAAAGAAATATGAAAATGAAAAAGAACGAAAGAATGAAGAAGGAAAGGAGGAAAGAACATAAAGGAGAGAAATAAGGAGAAAATGAATATGAAAATGAAAAAAGGAAAGAAAGAGAGAAAGTATAAATGAAAACAGAAAAAAGAATGAAAGGATAAATTAAAAACGAAGAAAAGAGTAAATAAGAGTGTAAATGAAGAATAGAAATAAAAATAAAGAAGGAAAACAAGAAGAAAATGAGAAATAAAGGAGAAAAGAGAGAAGAAATGTATACCGGTATATAATAATAATAATAATAATAATAATAATAATAATAATAATAATAATAATAATAATAATAATAATAAAAATAATGATTTATTTTAGCTGGCAGAGTTAAGGCCGTAAGGGCTTCTCTTCCACTCAACCAGCAAAAAGTGTATATACATATGCATGAACTTACAAAGAATTCAACAATTTGATTTAGATGAGAGTTACATATATACGGAAAGAAAGAATGAAAGGGTAGGCTAAATAAAGAAGAAAAATAAGAAGAAATGGAGAAATAAAGAAGAGAGGAAGCAGAGAAGGTTAAATAATTGAAAAACAATTTCAAATAAACTGAAAAATAGTTGAGGAAAGTGAAGAGAAGGATAAAAAGGGAAGTAATAATGATAGAAATAGAGTCATAAATAGAAATGTAAAAATATGAAAGAAAGATATATAGCATTAAGGAAAGGAAAACAAAAGAGTAAAGAAAAATATAAAGAAGAAAATAAATGAATACGGTAATAATTTTAACGTCAAAATAATGACATAATAAACACAGAAGTGGGTAGAAGTCTGACTCCAAAAGAGATTAAAAAGAACTTGGGTAAATTATTTGTCTATCGTTAAGTAATTGGTACGAGATGTGGAACCTGGGTAAATTATTTGTCTATCGTTAAGTAACTAGTACGAGATGTGCACCATCAACCCAACTAGGATAAATATATACAAATCAAGCTTTCAGGTATAACTCCCTGTAAAGTTGATTAGAATAATTTCGAGGGAAAAATTGTTCCGGGGCCGAGTATCGAACCCGGGACCTTTGGTTAAACGAACCAACGCTCTACCAACTGAGCTACCCGGGAACTCTACCAGACACCGATCCAATTTTTCCCTCTTTAGCCACAGACCTCAAAGTGGGCAAGTGACGTGTATTATGCAAATCAAGCTTTCAGGTACTGTATAACTCCCTGTAAAGTTGATTTGAATAATTTCGAGGGAAAAATTATCCGAGAAATGTAGTTGGCTTATCAGGTGTTCCTGCTATTAAGGCCAATTCTCAAAGGGATAGTTTACAGGAGTAAAGAGCTTGAAGCAACTCGACTTTCCTTCGACTTTCCCCGTGTGATATGGTCGAGACAGTCAAGTTGTGACTTGGCGGTCAAGCAGAATTTGAGTTGAAGTCTCGTAAACTTTTGTGTCCACTTTCCCATCACGTGATCAACTTGACTCCACCACTTTCCTCGTGTGAATACTAACATGTAGCAACTTGCAAGCAGATGTTGTAGATAGGGCCTAGTATGCGTGTATGGTTTGTTTAAATTAATAGCTAATTAATTTAGGTACGGAATTTGAGATTAATTTAACTTTCACAGCCCATATTTTAACAATTACTAATACTGCTTACAAATCACTTGGATTTGTAATTCGAAATTATTCAAGAAACTACCTTTTTTTAGTTTAGGCCTACACTTGGTTAGAAGATGGTGGAATATGCTACTATAATTATTTGTAATCAAAGTTACAAAAGCAACGTTAATTCTATCCAGTTGATACAGAATAAATTCCTTAGGTTCCTATATTATAAGATATTCTAAATACCTTGTCCATTCCAGTTCCCAACTGCATTATTGAGATGAATTTTTGGTTTCCATACGCTCAATGACACAAGAACGACTTACACGATGATATTTCTGAGAAAAATATGAACAAAAATATTACTGATTCCGTTGAAATACTCAAACTTATTCCATTTTATATCCCTCCAAATATATATATAGAAGAAATTTGGTATTTAATATCTCTAGATCGAGACAAATATAAAAACTTTTCCCTTATTTTGGCTCTACAATTTATTACGGGTATCGAATTATTAATTTTTTTTTTGAATTTTTAAATCATAATAAGCAACATCTCTTTCATGTTTTAATTTCTTTTATTTCTATTGCTAATGAGTTGCATATATTAGTATTTATTTTATAAGTGCTGTCCATGTGAATCATTATCAATAATTATAAATTAAAATAATGTGAAGAAGGTACTTTGATGGGCATCCAGCCTGTGTACCTACTTTCTTGTAAGTCATAATAAATAAATAAAAGTAAATATATAAATCCTATTCTTACAAGTTTACGATTTACGAACTTCCGTGGAATATACGGCACGAGAAAACTTCAATAATAATAAAAATTAAAATTAAGCAAGAGGCGATTATTTCAGAAACTTGTTACGAAACTTAAGAAACAAGGCGTCCAAAACATTAATGTAGAAGTGGTTCGCAAAAAGGCGGGGGGAACTTAAAACAGTTTACCTTTAAGTATACAACACTAAGCGCGCGTTTTTTAAGTGTAGAACATGGTTTCAAGTTTAATGTCTCCGTGCGATCACAAATTTGGCGTCAAGTTTAGAGGCTTCAAGCACTTGACTCCTGTATACTATGCCCGTGTGAATCAGGTTTCAAGCATAGAATTTGTGACACATATTTTCCTATATAACTGCAGGACAATGTATCAGTACGTGTTATTTCCACAGCAGTACCTGTAAATTTTCAAGATCACTCTTTGAGAACCACCAGTGCAAAATTCCGACGAGTTGCAAGGTAATACAGTTTGTGTACTGCATGTAGCCTCAGTGAACAAGCAGATTAACTGTCCCATTTTCACATGCAAGTTCAATTTTTAAATGAATGTAATACCGGATCTAATTGTAAACATACGGCATTGCGGTCAGACGGAATAAATTATGCATTACGCAGCACCATCGAGTACTGCGGTCATGAGCTTGACGGCGCATTGTGTTGCTGGGTTGCCTAACTCGGTGCCAAATATCGGAGCTAGTTTCAAAAAGGAAAATGACATTGCATGGACTTCAGTAACCTGAAACCTGTCGTCGATTGTATTGCACGTTCAGCTAGCTGAAAATGTCACGAGTTCACCAAGACATGCGAACTGCTTCAGAGATAACTTTAAATGCTGACTCATTGTATCTACGACATTACACTTCCCTGGGGTAGTTCCAGCTAAGAAAAAATATCTGATTATTAATAGCGCGGACACGTTGTATTTTGAGATAATAACGCCAGAAAGGAACAAATCTATGCTACTCTTATACAAATCACAAGGAATTAATGCTTTTTCACTTTATCCAGGGGCAATAACTGCATGTTGAAATATTTCTCTCAATTCCTTCATCTTACACTGTATGTTAGTTCATATATCATAGAATTAGTAAATGCCTTATACCGTGAATAATATTAACGTCCACACGTCATTATATAAAATATATTTTGAAGTAGAATTACGTTCTTTCCTCACTAGGTATGAGGGATAAACTGGAAATTATCGCAAAAAGCAACCTTGTCTAACTCATGTATTTTCACTTTTATCCTTGTATTCTAGTGTTCCTCTGTATTTTCCTTGTTGTCCTAGTATTCCCACTGCACTTCTTATTATCCCATGTTCTATTTTGTCCCCAAGTTCTCCTTATTACCCCATGTTCTGCTTATTGCTCCATGTTCTATTTATTGCCCCCATGTTTTGCTTATTGTTCCAATTTTCTAATCCTATTCCTAATCCTATTCCCCTAGTTCTCCTCCTTTTTGCCTTGTTCTCCATGCAGACTTTTTTATCCTCAAATTCCGTTGTTCTATATGTATTCTTCTTATCCTCCTAGTCTTCCCTTTTTTCTAATTATTGTCCCCATGTTCTCCTTGTATTCACTTAATTCATGTCGTCCCCTTGCTCCACTTCTATATCTATTATTCTACTTGCATTTCTCTAATGCACCTTGCACTTATCTACTGCTACTTGTATTTCTCTAATTATCCATGTAATTCCCTAATTTTGCTTGTAATTTCTCAATTCGCCTTGTAATTATCTCATTATTCTTTCATTTATCTCATTCTCCTTGTATTTCTCTCATTTTCTTTTTATTCTTCTTTCTCTCCATGTAGCCACCTTATTCTCCATTTGTTCCTCTTATATCCCTTGTATTTCTCTTATTCTCCATGTCCCCTTGTTCTCCTCCTACAACTCTTCTCCTCGTTCACCTCATATCTCTCTTATTCTTCTTGTATTCTTGGTATTTCCTTGCATTTCTCTTATTCCCCTTGTTGTCCTTCTTTTCTCCTTGCACGCAACTTCTCCTCTTTGTCTTCTCCTTATTCACATTATATTCCTCATATTCTCCTTTTATTTCTCATATTTTCTTGTATTACTCTTATTCTCTTTTACCTCCCCTTGTTCATCTTGTATTTCCATATTTCCCTTTGTGGTCGCATTGTTGTCTTTGTACTCATTTTCCTTTCCTTATATTCAACTCATTCTCCTCATATTTCCCTTCTTCTCCTTGTCCTCCCCTTCATCTTCTTGTCGTCCCCATTTTCATTTAATTTCTTTTGTGTTCTTTTTTCTCTTTGTCGCCCCCTTCTTCTCCTTATCCACTCCTTTTCCTTGTATTTTCCCTTTTGTAATTTTAGTTCTCCACTACTCCTTGCCTTCCACTTGTTTACTTTTTTGTCCTCTAGTTCTCCTAAGCTACCCCTAGTTTTTTATATTCCCCTTGTCCTTATCTTTTCCTTTTCCCCTTGTATTTCTCTTATACCTTATCCCTCTCTTTCTCTGCTTGTCTTCCTTGGTTCTCTTTTATTCCCCTTTTTCTTCTTATTTTCCTGTATTATTTCTTATACCATTATTCTCTTTCTAGTTACCTTATTCACCTTCAATTTTCCTTGCTTTCTGTCGACGGGTGACGGGTAAAATATACACCTGTCGATTATTTAACGCTTCTGTACGCATTATTTTTATTAAGTGTAAGCAGACTTGATGATAGCTACATGCTACTTGTCGGAAAGAGGATCAGTCATTAACCGTAGAATTATTAAAATATTTTTGTGGCGTTGATTACCAAGTTTGGGCAAAGTTATCCACCCAATTAAATTTAAATATATTACTGCTAGTGGAACAAATGATTGTATATTTTATTACTGTTTTATCATTGAACAATTACTTTCCTTTTTAAAGATTTACAACACGTTCAATTAATTTTATCACGAAAATGTTGTAGGTTACTTGAAAAACTGCACATCAGTTTTTCATTCAGTGATTCTATGTATCATTTTTTGAGTAAAATACTTCAGCACGTACAATTTTTGTATCCGAATGTTTTTATATAAATAAAATCCACAAATTCACATATGACTTTAGTCAATCACAGAATTCAAATTTTGAAAATTTCGAAAAAAAATAGATTTCATGAAATACCAAGGATGGGTAAGATCTGCCTACCAACACATACTTCAAATTATTAGTCACTTAAATTTCAAATCTAAAACAGTATAAATGTGTACTCGTATACTTTATCATGTTAGAAATAAATAGAGCGAAGGTGAAAAGTTTCAGATTTCAGTTATTGCAAAAAGTTTTAGATATAAAAATTTTGTAAAATTTTTACCCAACCTTGGTAATGCTAGTGTTATTGCCTGACATTCCCCTTTAATTTGGGAAAAAGCTAAGGAGAATTCAGAATAATCCTTGAAATCGGGAAAGGAACCCATGCCCGATTACATTTGCGGATCATCAGGTAAACGCGCTACCATATGAACCACGCTAGTGAGAGATAATTTCTTATTTCATACGAGTGATCTTAATCATTAATTTTTTACTATCACGTGAATTGAATATACAGAAAGTTGAAAGGGAGACGAAATATGTGAATCTACCATGAGCACGAAACTAACACTCGAACAAGACATGCATACTTCACTCGAGGACATGTCATTGCTTTCCATTGTGGTTGATTAATGTTTTCCGAATTAAGTAATGCAAGTTAAAGCCACCAGCGTAGCTCAGGCGGTAGCGCGTCTGCCTTCTGATCCGGAGTTGCGCTCGGGCTGATTACCTGTTTGGGTTTTTTCCTGAGGTTTTCTCCAAGCGTAGAGGGAATGTCATGTAATCTATGGCAAATCGTCGGCATCAACTCGCCCAGTACCACCTCACCGTCATCAATTACACCAACGCTAAATAACCCATTATTTGTTACAGCGTTGTTAAATAACCAAGTAAAAATTATATCTGAAAGAAATCTGGCTATGGTGTGAAAAATTCCGAGATCACATGGAAGAAAAATCATCCATCATACCGAAAGAATTCTCTCACTTTCTCTGTCTTACTGTCTGAAACAGTTTACAGATACAGGGACATCATTTTATTTTTACTTCAGTTTTTATTGTACCTGAGTTTTTGAATGTACTTCACTCCCACCCCTTCTACTAATGAAGTTCCAACTTCCTCCATACAGAACCAAGGCCGCATGTAAACACTACTGAGTTAATGAGTATAGTACGTTCCAGAAATATGTTCGCGTTTTCCAGTGACGAAAGACCTTTCAATATTGAATCACATTTTCGCACAGGTACTGTCCGTTTGCCTACGTCGCATCCCGATTTCCCTCAAATGCTTCTGCTCGCCCCTCTGTAAGAGCTGAGCTGTCTTAGCTCTTTTCTGAAAACATTAATTTCTGTTAGGAATTGGACGTTTACGTAATATTATACAACTGTTTAAAATAACTTAAATAAAAGAGCCTCATTAAGTAATTAAATGTCACGTGATTTCCCCCCTTTCTACGATCCTGCGGCATAACCACATGGACGGACAGTAGATAGCATGTCTGAGTAATATTATCTGTGCGGGTAGGGCAGAAGTGAAAATTGAATTTACAGTACGTAAGGTACTCTTTTATAGAGTAGGTACAGAATTATTTCACATGAGTTACTAGTACGAAGGACGAATCTGGTAATTGGAAATAGATGCAATAATCTATAGTGCGATAACATGCACAAAAGAACTGAAGCCTGTATCGAAATGAACGACCACCATTTTAAAAAATGTGTTTAAATATCCATATTATGGTTATTTTTCAATTTAACTTCATTCTCTATATTGTATGCTAATGTGCTGTAGACAGTATAATATACACTGCATAATGAATACGTTTGCATGGATAACTCAGTTCGTGTGTAAAACACTTATTCTTAATACAGTACTGTATTTTGATTAAAAAAAAAAGCCTAATGAAAATTATCGAACTCAAAATCGCAATATTTCCTAGTTTACGTAAATGGATGAACTACTTTTCTACCCTCCTATATCTAGTAGAGTGATTTTTTTGTATTTTACGCCTGTATCATCGAACTAAAGTCGTGGAAGGGGATAGCAAACTGTGTTTCCGGTTCTCTAAAGGTATAGCTGGGTTAATATTAAAAATGTTAGTAAAAATAAAATGATGTCCCTATACCAGGACTAATCTTTGCGCTTGGTATACGTCACACCTACGTCACAACTCCGTACCTGCACTACAAGGATTACCTGAACTGAAAACATTGGCAATGAATTAGCTTATCTGTAACGTATTTGTACATGCCGGTAGAAGGCAATGTTTGTTTCCAGATCACTACCTGCTCGCAGCTCCTTTTCCTCAATCCTAGTCCTCACCTAAGCATTGTAACTGCATATCATTGTTGGTTTCAGGCAACGAAAGGAATTTTACATTCACTTCTCAGAAATCATACTTTCCAAAAAACATAGTTCTGTTTATATATCAGCACGCTTCTTTGATAAATTATTAGTTAGTGTGGTCACACTTTCAAGCATTATTTAGTTACTTTTAGTGTACTAATTTCCGGGCTTTGATAATAAATGGCAAGGAAATCACAAATCGAACATATTTCTAACAAATATTTACCAGAATATAATTCTTTTTATTTTTGTATATCTTTCATCACGACATCACGTACATGTATTACCTTTGAACTTATTCAAATGCTTAGAAAGTGGGAAATTCATAATTTATAATAAATTGAAAAGTTCATTCTGAATTCGAATAGTAGGTAAATTATATATCCAAATGAACGAATTAATGGTATGAAACTTGACTTGGATTTATACATAATTCTGCCGTTAACCAAAAAACAAGCACTGAAATATTTGTCGTAAAAGTTTAAGGATATGAGAAGGTTAAATGAAATGCCTTGTAGCTTAAATAGAACAAATTTCTGAATCAATAACAGTGAAACTGCAAGCGATGTTAGATCCCACACGAAAAACCTTTTTGTCAACGATCAAGTACGATCGTATTTTAATATATAACGTTGGATTCAGCTTCTCTTCATGTGTAAAAATTCTTTGTGAACAATTTCATGACAAAAACTATGACCATGAACTTGACCGCTATTTGCTCATGCAAGCTTCCTTTCGTGACCAGTTACGACTTTGTGCACGAAAATCCGTTATGTTGTAAAGCGATTTAACTTGTTCTAGCTAATGAAAAGGCGAGATTGTTTTTGTTCTTCACACAGAATCTTGGATACCATATTTGCTTATGTTTCTCAAGCCTAACTCTTCTTTCAGGCGTACGCACAGTGGGTCAACATGCATATCTAGCTAGACAAAATTAATAACTAATATTCTTTGTAAGAGGTTTTCATGAAAATTTAAGCAGGAGTTACACGTAGCAAATATTTTCTGTGTAAGAACTTTCATTACGTTTGTGTAAGAGTAATTACTCATTTTAAAGGGGTGGTTTTAGACAAAATTAATAACTTTATTCTTATCAAACAGTTTTTGATGAAACTTGATACAGAAATTACAGATATCATATGCTTTTTACGTAAAAACTCTTATTATGTTTGTATAAGGGGAATAATCCTTTATAGGAGTGATTTTATTTAAAAATTAATTACTTCTCTCTTGCCTAACAAATTTTCATGAACATTTATACAGAAGTTACAGGGAGCATACAATTTTTGTGTACAAATTTTCATTACGTCTGTGTTACAGGAACCACTCCTTTAGAGGGATCGTTTTTATAGAAAATTAATAACTTTCCTCCTACGTAACAGATTTTCATGAAACTGTAAAGAGCTACAGGTGCATAAATGTTTTTGTGTACAAGTTCTCATTACGTTTGTGTTTAGAAAAAATTAATAACTTTCCTCCTGTCTAACAGATTTTCTTCAAAACTTGTACTGGAGTTATAAGTAACACACACACACACAAACACACACACACACACACACACATATATATATATATATATATATATATATATATATATACAGAGTGTCCGGGAAAGACCTGACGAAAAATAAATAACTATATCTCTGAAACTATTGCATTTATTGTAGTGATGTTTTCACACTTACAAAGAGAGACACAATAAGTTTTAATGTACCTCTATATGAGCACCATTTATGACCAGGGCTATGTCCAGGCGATACTCAATCTCCTGCCACACACACGAAAGCATCTCCGGTGTGACTAATCCTATTGCTTCGTAGATTCGGCCACGTAACTCACGTCCTTCACAAACCCCACAGAAAGAAATCCAGTGGGTAATGTCCGGCGACCGTGATGGCCATGGTGTAGGTACGCCTCTTCCAATTCAACGGTCAGAAAACGTGTCATCGAGGAAAGCGCGCACATGGTTAGCAAAGTGTGGGGGGCTCCGTCCTGTTGAAACAAGGCTTCTGGTGGTAGTTGTGGGACAGCGTAATTCCGCAGCATATCCAGGTATGTGTTACCTGTTACTGTGAGCTCTTGTTCGTTTGAAAACGACGTTGTACACGCTTGACTGACTTAAATTTAGCCAGTCACAAAACGCATTCTGCTTTTTCTACTGTGGTAAACATTGTTCGGCTGTTCACTTGGTACACGCACAACTTGCATTCCCAGCTCTGAGAATAAGGCTGATTATATACGCTGCGCAGAACGAGCTTTTTCTCGTTTTCTCCTATGGTATGCGCACGCGTGTAACATGCTGCTAACAAAACTTAATGAGTTTCTCTTTCTAAATGCGAAAACATTGAGGTAATATCTGTAACAGTTTCAGATATACATTTCTCTCTCGTCAGGTCTTTCCCGGACAACCTGTATATGCATGCATACATACATACATACATACATACATACATACATACATACATACATACATACATACATACATACATACATACATACATACATACATACATACATACATACATACATACATGATTTGACTTTCAATTATACTAACTTCCCTTCTCGTCAAGTCGGTAGTTTCCTTTCAAAACAATAAATAACTGGCTTAGTTCTTTTTCCGACTGTACAGAGACAAGAGACTGAATTTCTCTTCCTTTAGATCGACTACTACTTTTACGTAATAGCTTTCTGGGTCTTCAAGGAGATGAGGTGGACGGGACTGATACAGCTTCTGTTTTTCTAGAGCAGTGGTCGGCAGGTTGTGGATTTGTGACGTCGGAGTAAGGTCAGACTAGATGAGCACCTGAAGAGGAGCACAGCAATCGCGCAGCGGCAAGCTATTACAGTTGTATAATAAGTGGTTCAGGAGAATTGGTTAAGTGCTAATTTTATTCATACGTTGTCTTGTATCTATACAGAATGACCCGTACATAATGTCATTCATTTTAGGGACTTATTCTTTGAAATATTACAAACAACCAAGTTAAATACAATTTTACTCGTTTTTACTTCCTTATCGAAATAAGAATTATTCTATATGAAATATTCCATAGGATTTTTGTGAAAGCTATTGGTTTAATTCTCAATATGCTCAGTCAATTTAAGAGAGCGGTGTATTATGACTAATAATTGATTTAAATAATTTTACCTTTGTCTTTTAAATGTGCAGATATTTGATCCGAACAAATGTAACATTGTAAATTCCTTTTGCTGAACGAAAAGTTACATTTCTTCGAATCAAATTTATACACATTTAAAGGGCAAAACTAAAATTATTTCAATCATTTGTTATCATAATACACTGGTCTCTTAAACCGACTAGGCATATTGAGAATTAAATCAATGACTTTCCTAAAATACGCTAAGGAATGTTTCATATAAAAACATTTTTGTCTCGAAAAGGAAACAAAAATGAGCAAAATTGTATGAAATAATCATATACACGAAATTAGATGTAGGTCTATAGGTCGTTAGTGAAAGTTCAGTATTGAAGCTTATCAGCTATTCTTCGCCCTCAGAGCTCTGGATGCCGATGTTCGTAAACGAGAGCACGATTGCTCCGAGGGATGATGTCACAGACCACTGATCCTGCCGATCAATGGCTTAAAGTATTTAGTTCTATATTTGTATGTTTATAGCAGTTTCGGAGCCTCAGTTATATATGCGAACGCTTCTGCAGCTGGCTGTATTATGAATTTCATGTTATTGTAAGTACATTAAATTGTTTACATACCAAAATATTTTGGCGCAAAGGGAAAAGCACTGAAGGAGGGTGGTTCGATCCGGTGCTGTGGATTGAACTTCGGCGTAGCTCAATGGTGAGAGCGCTTGGTACGTAGAACCAAGAACCCGGGTTCGATCCCCGGCGCCGGAGCGAATTTTTCTCGTCTAATATTAATTATTAACCCCGAAATTTCTCTGACATTTGAGGTAGCTAACAATTACTCGAAAGTTAAAATAATTATACTTGACAATGAGGATACCTATATTACAAAAAACTAAAAAATCCAACATTTCTCTTTTTTTTTACCGATATCCCATAAGTTAACAGGTAATTAATTCATATTAATCGTTGGAAAACCAGAATATAATAGTGGGCTACGATATTTTGTTACATCTGAAACTTATATCATTCGTAAATATAGCTCTTCCTTTAAGTCTCATATCATACTAGCAACTGGAAAAGTGATGCTTGATAAATCACCGTCGTTTGTCTTGAACAACAAAGTTTCGAAGAGATAAAGCTGGGGTATGTAAAACCTCGGAATTGTGGCGCTGAATATCTTCCCAAACCCGGCAAAAGAGGGGAAAATCTCTTCAAGGTACTTCTTAACAAAATCTGCTTCCTTCCCGGAGGAATTATCTCAAAGTGAAGTATTAAATATTTCTGAATTACGTTCTATCCTTAAGTTGAAGAACAAAAGTGTGCTTCAACGTGAAATATTGCCTCAAAGAGCTGTCCCAGTCAGGCAACTTGAGATTTTTATGTCGTAGCAACGTCCCTTTATACGCCTCGGGCAACAGTCGATATTCTGCTCGCTGGATACTTTGATGTCATCCGGTTTTAGTTATTGTAAAGTAATGCCCCCTGCTCCTATCGGCAACGATGTTTCGAAAGGGATTTGAGTCGCCCTTTGAACGGAGGTTCAAGTGGGAAGAACGTATCTTCCACCAGCACACTCTCTACACACATTTTAATTACGTTGCTTAAGTTATATTTCTGTTCCTTATGTGGGTTATCAGTAAGAGTTAAATAACATTTTCTTAGAAATCGGAAATTTCTAAATTGCTTTTGTACTACACCAATTACAGTCATCTAATATTTTTGCATTTTTTTTCTGAGCAAGAAATTTGAAAAATCAATTTTATCGCCAAATGTAGTAAGATCGTTTTATTTTATATTTTTGTAACCAAGACCATTATTTTATTATATTTATGCAACACATTAATAAGTAGCGAGTCTAACTCCGAACCCAGCGGGCCCGGGTTCGATTCCCGGTCGGGACGAGTTGTCTGGTTGAGGTTTTTTCGAAGTTTTCCCATCACTCCTATGGATGAATAACAGGTAGATTTATCACGCGATTGGAACCCCACTCATCATCGCCACTTCCTTTGCTCTCCTATCATCCTTTCATTCATCATCTTGTTACTTCTTCTGGTTTTCAGATCGCTCTACAGGCGACCCTCCGAAGCTGATGGCTCTCTCGACCGGCCTCCGTGGATTGTATTCATGTGATGATGGATAGCTTTTGCAACGGAATCCGGGGTAGACCTTCTCGGGGGAGGACTTCCGCCTCGGACCCTTAAGGGTGCCTTGAGGGGGAGGTTGCCGAAGCAGGAGTGGTATATGGACTCTGTTGGCTGTAAGGACAGGTCGTTAAGTGTGTCGTGTGTCAAGTAGTTCGCTCGGTGCGCGTAGAGGTTCAGTGGGCACGCAATTCATCCATATAGTGGGGTGTACAATAGACCTCAGGTCGTAGTGCGTGGGATGTTCCCTCTCTCCCTCCTAACAAAAAAACACATTAATATTAATTGTAGTAAATTCAACATTCAGACCGTCTACACCAAAGTCAATCCGCTTTCGCAGTGAATTTTAAATGAATAGTTTTGGTGTCAGTAATTACAATTTATTTCTGTTACGTTTTCTATCTTAAGTTAGACATAATGGGCCAGTGCTATACATCTGCAAAAAATAGACATGCATGTCTGACATAACAGAACAATAGATCTGTCCACATGTTAATAAATGATAATCAACTTGAGAGATGAAACAGAGTAGATGACTTTCAGGTTTTTGGAAATGATAACTACTAAAAACTTTACACCATCGTTAGTCCTTATACAATAAGACCCTCTTTCTACCTTTCATCAGTTCTGAAACTAGGAGATATACGTATCTGAACGCACTGTTCAAAGCCCACAACATTCCAAACCAGTCACCTTGGAAGCCTGTGATGATATATTCAAAGCCCTATTCAACGTTCCAAATTTTGAATATAAGAAAATATTGCGAGAATTCTTATGAATGAAGCAAAACTTTCCAAAGAGTTCTTCTGTTCGTCTTGTCGTCTCATTCTGCATTATCGTTGTGTAATCATACCACCGCCTTTGCATTGCCACGTACAGCTTCTTTAGTTCTGCATTTATCGAATTCATTACAAATGAAGCTGTCGGAAGCAAAGGGGTGTAAGGGCACTTAAGTTATTTTCGAGAAGAAGTGATTAAAGTTACTAAGCTTTCGTAAATTCCGTGAAGTTTTAATATCGAAGGTTAATGTGTGATGTGGTTAAAAGATAAATCTCTTCAGCACTGAAATTTTAAATACTTTTGTTTACCCTGGATGAGTTCACCGTTGTGGCTGAGGGGTTAGCGAGTCTAAATCCGGACCCAGCGGTCCCGGGTTCGATTATCGGTCAGGACGAGTTGCCTGGTTGAGGTTTTTTCCTCATTTCTATGGATGAATATCAGGTAACTTTATCAGGCCACTTCCTTTCCTCCCCCATCATCCTTTCCTTATCATCCCGTTTCGGGTTTTTCAGATTACTCTACCGGCTGCTTCCCGAAGCTGCTGACTCTCTCGACCGGCCTCCGTGGAATGTAGTTCAGCGATGTTGGATGGCTTCTGCAGTGATAAACGAGGCGGACCTACTCGGGGCAGGAGTTCCGCCTCGGACCGACAAGGGGGCCTTGGGGAATTTGCCGAAGCAGGAATGGTACAGTATATGGAGTCTCTCTGCTGTAGGGACCGGTCGTTAGGGAAGTCATGTGGTTAAGGCGATGCACGTAGGGGATATGTGGCACGCAACTCATTCCATATCGAGAGTTAGCTCAATAGATGTCAATAGGTCGCAGTACTGGGCCACCCGTGCCCCCACTCAGTTAAATTCCATTCCATTCCATTACCCTGGATGCGCTTAAATCATTTTTTTAGAAATGCCACTTTAACCCCTTTGCTTCTAACCGCCTCAATTACAGTAGCGGTGTATTCAATTGTTTTTAGTGCTTTCGTTCCCTCAAAACCTCTTATCTGATTTACGCTTTCGTCACGAATATTTGTTCCACATGAATATGATAATCACCGTAGTTGTTGGACACAAATTCTGTTGAACTAACATCGCGAAAGTCTTGCTATTTATAAGGTTTTTTATATATATTAAAAGTCAAGTTGTGTGCCAGCATTAATATTGGTGGGAGGTACGAAAATCGTGGAAAAGAAAAAGAAAATTCTGTGTAAACCAGTATATTCGTTAATGTAACATTATTCTAACTCAGAATAGTATCTATAACAACCAATTACGGAAATGAAGGGAAAATAAAGGCATGGGGGGAGAAGATTATTGTTGCGAAGTTGCTGGACTTTAGATGTGTATGTGTTTCTGCCATTATTGTTCAACATTATTAACTTTCAATCCGTAGAGGGGAAGCAGAGTGGTGTTTTTTCATTAAGTGTTGGCACACATTGAATAATCTCTCTCTGACATGACGTATCGATGAAATAAAAAAAAAATTCTTACATCGTAACTATAAGGAGAAAATTAGCATACTTGTACTGATGTTTTTTTATTTAAAAAAGTTACGTTTAGTACCACAAAAACATACATAATTTTAATACAAAACAAAAAAAATCTCCGTATATCCAATGATATTCACAGATGTCATAGGAACGATGTTCACTACTCATGTATTACTGCCTTCAATACACTGAACAATTGTATTGTCTTAAAACTTTGAAGGGTCGAGAGAAATGGTTCAGAGCATAATTAACCAAATTGCTACATACATCTTCTACTGAACTGATAAATATGTTTATGTTTGTACATTGAATCAATCTTATTGCTATGTTTTACATATTTTTGTAGAGCCACTAGCGTAGCTTAATAAGAAGAAGCGCTTGCCTCCTGATCAGGAACTGCGCTCGGTCTTGGCTTTGAATCCCGCATGGGCTGATTACGTAATTAATTTCATTCCGAGTTTTTCCCAACCGTAAAGTTAATGTCAGGTAATCTTTGGCGAGTTCTCGACCTCATGTCGCCAAACACCTTCTCGCTATTACCACTTTCATGGACGCTAAACACAGCATTGATAAATTCATTCATTCATTCATTCATTCATTCATTCATTCATTCATTCATTCATTCATTCATTCATTCATTCATTCATATATTGTGTTCTGACCAACGGCAGGTCTTTCACTGAAAACCCAGCATTCTCCACTCTTTCCTATTCTCTGCCTTCCTCTGTGTCTCCGCATATGATCCCTATATCTTAACGTCGTCTATCATCTGATATCTTCTTCTTTCTCGAACTCTTCTCCCGTTCACAATTCCTTCCAGTACATCCTTCAGTGACCCAACCAATTCCTTTTCCTCTTTCTGATAAGTTTCAGCATCAGTCTTTCTTCACCTACTCTTTC
Source organism: Periplaneta americana (assembly GCF_040183065.1). Lineage (NCBI taxonomy): Eukaryota > Metazoa > Arthropoda > Insecta > Blattodea > Blattidae > Periplaneta > Periplaneta americana. The sequence goes on from NC_091126.1 coordinate 136,365,911, forward strand.
TGCACAGCTTCGTTTCTTATTCTGTCTATCCATTTCACACGTTTCATCCTTCTCCATATCCACATTTCAAATGCTTCTAGTCGTTTCTCTTCACTTCGTCGTAATGTCCATGTTTCTGCCCTATACAATGCTACACTCCACACAAAGCACTTCATTAGTCTCTTCCTTAGTTCTTTCTCCAGAAGTCTGCAGAAGATGATCATTCTGATAACTAACCAACTAAAATATATACTTTGTATGAATTTTAACTGGTTTTATATCTTATAGTTTCAATGATAATGTACGACATATGGAATAAAATAAATGAAATTACAAGAAATGAAACTAAGTGCGGAATTCAACAAAATAAAGCACTAAAATGCTCAAATGCAACTCCTAACAACACAAAGGAATATACTGTAGGTAGGCTAAGTAAACGTAACTTTCCACTAGAGTTAGCTAGTTGTCCGCAATTAATATGAGTACAAAAGTCCTACCACGCTACCTAATTATCATCACTTTCATACGAATGGGTCTAGTTTTGATTATGTGCAAAATGAAAACCTAAAAAAAAAAATGATCTCTCTTCATATTCATTAAGGTAACATTAATTTATTGTTACTTTTTTGTTACTTTTCAAATTGAATGTCTTGAGTAAGTGGGGTGTACTCTAGTACGAGTCTATTGTGTGTGACTGACGCACTTCGGAATCGATGTCGAGAGTAATAGGAGGGCCGTTCCCCTCTCCGAACTTCATTCTATAATTGCAGGCTTTCAGCAGACGACATCTCTCGCACGCGAAGACCACAATAGCATCTTCCTCTCCCATCAACATTAACACTGTAGTATTCCAATACGCCCCCACTCATAGGGACGCGTTAATTACACACGCATTGCTCGATACTGCTACTTGCTACATCTTCAACAGTCTACTACAGTCAGAGCAGAATTTAAGCGAAATATCAGTTCAACAGACTCCGACAGTAATCATGTGTTGACACTCTTCTTACATGAAGTCCTATGCTATGAGTAAGGTCAGGAAGTTCAAACAGTTGCATATTTTTTTACTTTGACCATAATTAATTGTTGATTAATTGTATTAACGAATCATAAACTATTTCGGTATAAGGACACCAGAGTGCTGCATTGGAGTTAAATCGCTCGCTTGAACTCGGTCGAGTGTCGTACCCTCGAGTGAGATACGATCGGTCGTGGTACGCTCGTAATAAATAGAATCACAGTACAAGGTCATCTCACCAACATGTCTTATCTCGTATGGAAGGCGACAGATAAGATACATATATGTTTTGCTCACATGGTAGAAATAAGGGTTTATTTTCTGCGTTTATGACAAACGTTTAATGGAACAGTCAATGGAACGTACCAAAACAAGAACATGAAGTTATAAATAAAATAGTGTGGAAAATTTCGATATACAGTTATTATTGCTAATTAATAATTATTCAATATTTGATTTACCACATATGATAGGTGCATACATATTGTTCCGTCTATATACTGCGACAATGTAGAAACGTTTTACAAAATATTATTGATATAGCAGTAGATTAATAACAATATTAGTACAGAGATAACGTCACAGAAAATATAACAAAACGAATAATCTTGCTGCACAACTGTTACAGACGCAAAGATTGATAAACTAATTATTGGTGGTTATTATTATTATTATTATTATTATTATTATTATTATTATTATTATTATTATTACTAGAAAACTTGATACAGTTCTTGCATTATCGTGATCGTGTTCTCGGTTTATAATAATTACATTTACATCCAACAACAGATGTGGCAAAAACAAAATCACTCCTGTGTGGGGAAAAAAAAAAAACATTTACCTACAACATTTATATTACATTTTAAAGCAAGTTTTGTAGTTGTACTATGAAGAGGTTAGTTAAACACAGCAAAGTTCTGAAATGATAAACATATATGATGTTACTACACAGTTCATCACTGTAACAAGAACGAATGTCTAACCTCGGCTTATACCGTTCGAGGATTTATCGCTCGTGACAATTTTACCCATCATTCATGTGCGCTACCTATCGGATTATGCTGTGAACTACTTGGCGCTCGAGCGAAAACGTCCGATGCAGACCTCTGAAGGACACTTAAAGACTTTTCAGTTTGTTCCGTATGTTTTACACCTGATCACATAATATAACAGATTGATCATCCCTACGTTAAAATCGGAAGCACTTTGAAGAGAACAACCGCCAGGATCGTCACCCGTCCGCAGTAAACGAACACGAGATTGTAGTACAGTTGCTAATACAATTCAAATGGGCGTTATGTCGTGACTCCTTATGCAACAACTAGATGGAAGCATAGTAAACCTGACAAAAGTTGTTACCGTCAAAGTCTATAAGACTGAGAAACCTGTTATATATTTGATTTGGGGTTTTACCTTACCAGTACCTCAAAAGAAATTTAATGTTCTTCAGAACTATAGGAGACAGACAAACAAACTTTTCACTAATCATAAAACGGACCCTGATGAGTTGTTGGATACCCACTGTAAGTAGCTAGGAATACCTTCTTTCAGTCGACATTAAACACTGTAGCAACAATTTTTTTTGTTTCTTATTTATCTGATACAATTTCCTCGGTAAATATACATCAGTCCTTTATGAAAATTTTTATACACTGTTTACTAGTAGTTTGACAATTTAGGTGAAATTTTCTTTATAGTTTCATTTTATTTTCCTAATACTTGTAGCATAAAATATAATATACACAGATTAAATTTTAGCTCACCGCTGAAAGAGTAGAACTCGTGCTCAGTGGCGATTCCTGATTTTAAATTAAGAAGTATGTAATACAATTTGTTTTATATCTACTACACAATAAGAATATAAAAATTTAAAATTTACAATTTTTCATTATTTAAAAAATCCCTATGTAACGTTTTAAATTTAATACTAGAACTATTAGAATTGACAGGATTAAGACATTTAAATATAAATTTGCTATACATTCTTGGCCCTAAATTACTACTGTAACTAAATACTGTAGCAGTGTTGCATTCTGGTTCAAACAATCTTAAAGGATTCATAGCTTTTGTTTCATATGTATGAGAACAAAATTCAAAGTTATTTCTATTTTTATATATGGATTTTAGTAATAAAATATAATAAATTTGTCTTATTTTCAGAACCTTAAAGTCTAAAAATATTTTTGAGTTAAAAAATGAATAGGTTTATGAAGACAAATTTTAATTAATTCCTTCCGTAATAAATAAAGTGGATTAAAATTCGTTTTAAATAAGCTATCGCATCCTATAATTTCGCAGATAATTACCTATTGAAGTAATGTTAAGTATGTTGTGCGTAATAAAATTATTTGCCAAGTAATTCCCCAACAAAGTAATATAATATATTAATTTAAGTAATTTATTAGAAGAGTAATTAATATGTTGGTTCCATTTTAAATGAAATATTAATTATTGTTTTAATCTATTTATTAAAATAATCATAATTTTATTAAGATAATTAATAATTAAAAAATAATGAACACTTTATGTCAAAACGTCTTTCACCTAAAATATCAAATAAACATTTTCATTACGTTCTGAGAGTTACTGGGAAAATGTTACCAGACAAGAAATGAAAGAACAAAAATATTTACAAATTTAATTACCTTACATACTTACTTACAAATGGCTTTTAAGGAACCCGAAGGTTCATTGCCACCCTCACATAAGCCTGCCATTGGTCCCTATCCTGTGCAAGATTAATCCATTCTCTATCATCATATCCCACCTCCCTCAAATCCATTTCAACATTATCCTCCCATATACGTCTCGGCCTCCCCAAAGGTCTTTTTCCCTCCCGTCTCCCAACTAACACTCTATACGCATTTATGGATTCGCCCATACGTGCTACATGCTCTGCCTATCTCAAACGTCTGGATTTAATGTTCCTAATTACGTCAGGTGAAGAATACAATGCTGCGTTGTGTAACTTTCTCCATTCTCCTGTAACGTCATCCCTCTTAGCCCCAAATATTTTCCTAAGAACCTTATTCTCGAACACCCTTAATCTCTGTTCCTCTCTCAAAGTGAGAGTCCAAGTTTCACAACCATACAGAAAAACCGGTAATGTAACTGTTTTATAAATTCTAACTTTCAGATTTTGACAGCAGACTAGATGACAAAAGCTTCTCAGCCGAATAATAACACGCATTTCACATATTTATTCTGCGATTAATTTCCTCCCGAGTGTCATTTATATTTGTTACTGTTCCTCCAAGATCTTTAATTATCAACTAAAGAAAATAATGTAGATACTTATTGTGAGCATCAACAACCTCAGCAGGGACTGTTTTATGATTGGTGAAAATTTTGTTCTCCTATCTCCTAAAGTTCTGGAGAAATGTCAATTTATTTTGATGTAAGGTAAAACATGCAGGTAAGGTGACAAAACTCCACTAAATGTCCTTAAACCTCATTTTATGTTACATATATTTGCATTTCTTGATTTTTTTAAGAAATGTTTTTTTCACGATATTTACAATATATTATGGTAAATTCAGCGTTTAAGTTCATTAAAACTGATTTTATATTGCATAAAAGTGCATAGATTTGGTTTTTAAAATAAAAGCCTAACAATTTTATCATTAATGTTTTATCGCATATTTATTCCATTTTAATTTTGATTACAGCTGTACTTGAAAGGACGGTGTAGAGCGCGGCATTGTTTATCACTCGGTCGGGGAAGTCCCGGTGTCGCACGTGACCCTCAGCTACGCAGTTGGTTATTCTATTCTCATTCGTGTGTGCAGCTACGTAGATGGTTATTGTTCTCACTCGTAATAAAATTGAAGTTTTTGTATGTGGTTGAATCGTTGTCACTCAATGCATTGCTTTCGCTTCTCTTGTTCTCAAGTTAATCTGGTATGATTAAAACAAATCCTAGTAAATCGTGTAGACTAAAACGTATACAAACTGAATTTACAAGCTATATAATTCATTCAAATGGTAAAATAGGCCCAAGTATCGTCTTGCGACGTTGAGAGGAGGTTTTCTAGACACAAATTCATCTTTAGAGATAACAGGTGTTCTTTATCTATTTAAAGTCTACAACAGCGAAGCCCAACCTCTTCTCATAAGAGCTAATGACGTCACAGCGTCGCTTTAACCCACCTCGTTCGTTTGGAGGCAAGACAATGCATGAACATTTCCCCTCCGATCACTCACCCAGTAACGGCTGCTTGCAATCAATTTTTACAATAAATGTCGCTCTGTTTGAAAAATATGTAACAATTATGAAGGAACTATATCGTCGTTGTTCCTGCAATAACTTCTATGTGTCATGTTCATCGATTTTTGCTCTGTTAAATAAATTTAATAGTGATAGAGCAAATAATAAAATCTTCTGTATGTAATTATATTTCTTTCTTTCGAAAATGTAAGAATTCACAACCCCTATGTACGGCTGCCATAGGATGAATTATTGTGTTTTTTCCTCCTACTGAAAAATTGTACGTTTTGCACATAGGAGTTATTGCAGGAATAACGAGGATATGACACTTTCGAGTCCAAATTTCGAGACTTGAAAACAATAGAGACCTAACTTAGTCTTTTTAACAAACCATTTAATTGCTTGCAAAGATGCTCCGCAAGATGTACAAATGGTACTAGTTTTTTATTTAGTAGATTATTTTACGACGCTTTATCAACATCTTAGGTTATTTAGCGTCTGAATGACATGAAGGTGATAATGCCGGTGAAATGAGTCCCAGGTCCAGCACCGAAAGGTACCCAGCATTTGCTCATATTGGTTGAGGAAAAACCCTGGAAAAAACCTCAACCAGGTAACTTGTCCCGACCGGGAATCGAAGCCGGGCCATCTTCTTTCGCGGCCAGACGCGCTAACCGTTACTCCACAGGTGTGGACTGGAACTTTGCAGAGTTGTACAGTCATGAAATATTCTCAGAAAGAAGGTAGGGACTTGTTTAAATCTCTTCCCAGTGACACATTTCAAAGATTGCGAAAGTTTGCTGCAAATTTAATGACAAACTTTGGTTCTACATATATCTCTGAACAGATGTTTCGAAAATGAATCTAATAAGAAGGTAGTAACGTAACAGAGTAGGCTATGACACGATCATTTTGTCTACCTTTTAAGACTGTTGTTCGTCCTTTGCGGCAAACCTTGATGAACTGGTTAGAAGTAAACTCTGCGAAAAAAGTCACTAACAGAAAATATGTTCAAGAAGCGTATTTGATTTATTTTCGTCAGAAAATGATGGCAGTAAGATTAACTGAAACCCCCACTGTAACAAAGCGACATTAGAGAAGTTTGTGACGTCATGAGTACATGAATGCGTAATAGTTCCGCAAAGAGTGGGTGGAGGTAAATCCGCCATCCCCTCTTTCGCGTAAATTTGGGCTGGTCTACACTGAGTTTATCGTGAATTCCAACTCATTATTTCTTGTGGACAGCGAGTCGAATGTTTCAACTTCCCGACAATAAATGTGAGTTCAATCTCATGTGGTTCGACTTATATTAGTGATACATTAACTCTTAAGCGTTCGTCCCCAAATTTTTAACATTAAGTGTCTCGAGGGGTGTTACTGACACTAGTGTCGTGCTATGTTCGAACATGAGAGGAGGATATCAAGATACTACGAACTTCGCCCTACTCCTTAGGCATCCAGCAGTACGTTGAAATGAAGCATGTAAACTAACATAACAGAGTCTGTTCAAGACCGGTCAGAGGCCTTATGTTCGGTTCAATTTTGCCAAGTCTCTGTAGAACCGAAGCTCCTTTTGCGTTTGTTCAATCTTTCCTCTACCTAACATAAGTTCGGTGCCTTTCTCCTTAGTTTCTCCTCTCCCTGCGCCTTTATGCTTTACCTGCATAAGAATGCCAGGGACATAACTTGCAAAGTTACACATAGTAATAAGTGTAGGTAATTTATGTTGTTAGTAATATGACTAAACTTACTTACAACTTACTTGCTGACTTTTAAGGAACCCGGAGTTTCATTTCCGCCCTCACATAAGCCTGCCATTGGTCCCTATCATAAGCAAGATTAATCCAGTCTCTATCATCATATCCCACCTCCCTCAAATCCATTTCAATATTATTCTCCCATCTACGTCTCGGCCTCCCTAAAGGTTTTTCCCCTCCGGCCTCCCAAATAACACTCTATATGCATTTCTGGATTCGCCCATACGTGCTACATGCCCTGCCCATCTCAAACGTCTGGATTTAATGTTCCTAATTATGTCAGGTGAAGAATACAATGCGTGCAGTTCTGTGTTGTTTAGCTTTCTCCATTCTCCTGTAACTTCATCCCTCTTAGCCTCAAATATTTTCCTAAGCATCTTATTCTCAAACACCCTTAACCTATGTACCTCTCTCAAAGTGAGAGTCCAAGTTTCACAACCATAAAGATCAACAGGTAATATAACTGTTTTATAAATTCTAACTTTCAGATTTTTCGACAGCAGACTGGATGATAAATGCTTCTGAACCAAAAATAATACCAAGCATTTCCCATATTTATTCTGTGTTTAATTTCTTCCCGAGTATCATTTATACTTTTTACTGTTGCTCAAATAAATTTGAACTTCTCCACCTCTTCAAAAGATAAATTTCCAGTTTTTATATTTCCATTTCGTACAATATTGTCGTCACGAGACATAATCATATACTCTGTCTTTTCGGGATTTACTTCCAAACCTATCTCTTTACTTGCTTCTAGTAAAATTCCCGTGTTTTCCCTAATCGTTTGTGGATTTTCTCCTAACATATTCAAGTCATCCGTATAGACAAGCAGCTGATGTAACCCGTTCAATTCCAAACCCTCTCTGTTATCCTGGACTTTCCTACTGGCATACTCTAGAGCAAAGTTAAAAAGTAAAGGTGATAGTATTCACAAAAATATGCGTATAAATAAATCCAGCAAAATATATTAAACAAAAAAAATGCATGTGTTCATTCTACCGACTAGTATTGTGCAATGTTGAAACATGAGGAAGGAAACCAAAACATTACAAACTTCGTTCTGTTTCATATGAAAACTAATCGCAAGATATGTTCTCAAATTCTTAAGCGGTTTAAAATAGTGTCTTGCAATGTTAGGACATGAGAGCGGTAACCAAGATTGTACAAATTTCGTCTTATTTCATATTAAAAACCAATAGCAAGATGTGTGCTAACATTCTTAGGCAATTAAAACGTGAAGGGTGAGAATGGAGAACAGTGAATTTGTTTTTATAACAAAATGGAACAAACACAACAGGCCTCCTCCTGTGAAGCGAAACATCGAAAAACTTCGAACTTCGCCATACTCGACAAAATGAACCGAACATAGTGTGTCATGCACAACGATAATATTTAGTATGAAAGTGAAATAATTTGTTTTATCACAGGCTGGATAGTATGTTATAATTATGTATAATATTATGAAAACAAAAACATTTATTTAACATGTTGCACATTATTATTTTATTAACAGAATGAATTGTATAAGTTGTAATTATGTACAGTATGAAAATGATTTTTTTTTCTATTTATTAACAAGTAGAGAATTGTAAGTTTATTATGTGTATTAATAATCTTATTTATTTTCAGGTTGGATATTACAAGTCATAACAAATTATGTGCATTACGAAAATGAAATCAAATATTTTATTTATTAACATGTTGGATATTATAAGTTATAATGATCTGTAGCATGAAAATGAATTCATTTATTATTATGGACTTATACAATTTGATATTTACATTGCATTGTAAGTTATTATACATTTAGTAATATATAATTTTAAATTATACAAGTATTATGATATATCATAGTATAGTATACAATTTAGTTCATATTAAGTATTCATGTTATAATACTATAACCATCCGTCTAGCCACACATCTATTGTTACCGAGCAACTGTGATTTATTTGAATATTATGACAAGAATGTAATTATAGCTACTTTTTGTAGGCAGGCCTAATTGGTACAGTAAAAGCTGTCATATACTCGTAAAAGAATGTGATTTACCTGTATGTAAGTAGGTTCTGTCGATGTTTAATGATAATTTGTAATACAAATTACCTCTCCATACATCTTTATAAACTTCACAAGATTTGTACTAAAATCCTTACATAGCTAAAAGCATGAAAGGATGGGAGGGGAGGCTAGAGAGGCAGCGAGCTTCAAGGGGCAGATTCGAGCGAGCGGGGTAGATCTGCTGTTCAAAGCAGACTTCGCGCTCGACAAGCTTGAACCGAACATAGAGCTTGAAATGCACGACACTGACACCCTAAATATCATGGTTTCTTATGGTCTATTTTATTAGTAAACAATTCAAATATCTATTTCTATTTATACAACTGTATGAAAAATACCTATCACAATGTTATAGTTAATGTATATTAATGGTAATATTTCAATATTGGTTCACATGTAATATTCGAAAGTCTATTCACTCCTAATCATAATTTACTTTTTATTTTCCTTCCCAGAACACTTTCTTCATTTTTCTGTGCGCACTGTCACTACTTGACATTCACTGTTATTTGTTACGCAAGCACGGTCAGTTTAGTCACTTTCACTATTTAAAATAAGAGCATTTTTGTAACACTTCATCACCTCACACCAATTAAACCGTTATTACTTCGAGTATGTAAATTCCGATTTCAAAGAGGCTTACTGTTATTGTTGCCTTCCCAATTCTAAGAAAGGCACTGAAAGTTTCAGAAGTACAGGCTTACTCAATATGTAGTTAACAGCTCCGTATATATAACTGGGGTGTTGACAACACGCCGCGCAACTGGTTAAGAGTTAATACATTTTGAATTTTACTCATGAATATTTATTGGCATATTTTTTTAAGTTTTAAGGGAATACTTGCTTGCATATTTAGTAGATTTTGAAGCCATAAACTTCCTGGTCCTAACTATAAGGTCTGTTGTATTAAACGAAGGTAATGATTGAAAGTAATTTTTGCCTACAATATTGGAGCCTACATTATTCTTATCATGATTAAAGAAACTGAAAAACGTGACATTTAGGTTTGACCCTCCCTTACTTGCATGAAATTTATGAACCTGAAATTAGTGGGACCTGCTAATCACGTATAGTTAGTGTGGCACTGCACCACCGATTACTTGCAGGGGATTGAAACCGACATTCGCTGGCCTTGTAGCTAGAAACGCCAGCTAATAATAACACAACATCAAGTGAATAATGCATGTTATTTCAGCTGCGATATCTCTTACTTACGATCTGCGACTGACGAGAACGAAGTTTCTAGTTTCTAGCTAGTGTTAGTAGGAATAAAGAGTACGAAAGCTATATTCCAAACTAACTTGAAGCTCTTACTGAAAGCATTTTTATGTGCAGATGACCAAGAAGCATGGACGATAATACGAAAAGAATTCTAAAGGATTGAAGCAATTTTTGTGCAATTGTTACTATTCATAAAATGCTTCTTATCCCTTAGGATGTCTTGAACATACATGGGAATTGTTTCGCAGTAGTTATATACATGAAGCCTCTTGATATTATTGAAATCAACTTTACAGGGAGTTATACCTGAAAAAAAGCTTGATTTGCATAATACACGTCACTGTTCGTTAACAGAAAAACACAATTTAAGTCACACAGAGTTACTGTGCACTCAATGTTGGTTGCTTGACAGTTGTCAGCCCACTTTGAGGTGTGTGGATATAGAGGGGAAAAATTGGATCGGTGTCTAGTAGAGTTTCCAGGTAGTTGGTAGAGCGTTGGTACGTTTAACCAAAGGTCCCGGGTTCGGTATCCAGCCCCGGAACAATTTTTCCCTCGAAATTATTCAAATGAACTTTACAGGGAGTTATACCTGAAAAAGCTTGATTTGCATAATACACGTGACTGTTCGTTAACAGAAAAACACAATTTACGTCACACAGAGTTACTGTGCACTCAATGTTGGTAACCTTTTGTTTAAACGTTGTATATAGTGAACAAAATGGCCGCCTCTCTAATAGCTGTTCGTATCGATTATAATTTTATGATGATGGTTGCCTTGTAACCACAGAAGAACAAACCAAAGAGCACAAACTAATTAGAATTATATTACTGTAGCTGTACCCTTTGACCAAAATATAGCGTGGTAATCGATCAGGCCCAGTTGTACTATAGATACTTAGCGCGGCACACTAGTGCTCACTATCGGATGCAATAGACAACCTCAGATATTCTATTACCATTCTTAATGAAGTAATGAGGAAACTATTAAGTTTATAGTGATTAGTAGCAAGGAATTTGCACACGTCTTATAAACGAGCTATTCATTGTGTAAGTATAAGACACTAAAACGTCTTTATAAGAGTGTTTATTAGTAAGACCGTAAATGATTAACGCTGTTGTAACTCGTGTAGGCTACGCCTGTAAACAGGTTTCGCTTAGTGCCTCAGTAGGACGCAGCGCCGTTTGAGAAGTAACTTGGGCAAGTAACAGCTCGCTTAATAATGATTGATCGCGTCACTTTTCGGCAATGAATTCTCGCGAACTACATTATTGTATTACAAATGTAATTTATTGGACTACTTTATAAAAAGTGCTGGACCTGTAGACCATTCTCTTTAATGCAAGTTACACATCTTTTAACAATATTTAGACACACACTGGATTTCGTCTCTACCGATATAATAATATTATTGAACTGTGGGCACATCACCTGTTTCATTCAATTCATGAACCACGGTTGTTTTATATGTACACGTTTTAACAATTTATTCTCTTTCCAAGAATATGTGCTGGATACATCTGCCTGTCCAGCTAAGTAGGTAAAGCGGTTACATACAACTTCGAGACTTAAAAATTTGTGTTTCATAAATTTTATTCCTCCATATCCTTAAGCCTTAATTTTATGATCTTTTATATGCTTAATATTTTAAAGCTGCACTTCGATCTGAAAGGAAAACAAATACATTTGTCTACATAAAATGGTTTTGGAATTGTGACTTATCAAAATATTAATTTTGCGATTCGTATTAAACTGCTATGTAAAAATTTCTCCCTACATTTTTAATATAGGGTATACTGTATAGTTGTTGACACTGTTACAGTTATCGACACTTTTCCATTCTTATGTACATAATAAGGTTCCTACTGCAAAGAGAAAGAATGTACTTTCATTATCTGATGGTACATTTCAATCCTAAAACAACATTGGTAATTCGTTTTAAATAGTTGGTTGCATTGTCGAATAATTCTCAACTTTCATAGGGCGTGTAAAAATGAGTGCATATTTTAAATATTTTCTTAAGCATTTACATTTATTCTTTGTGTGCCTGCGTACATATTAGTATTAGGTAAGACATAATTTCAATTAGTATTATAATAATGAAACTACCTAATGTATTAAAACTATTTCTACCACTTTTATTAACTATATTGTGATGATTTATTCTCAGTGGCAATAACTAGAACCTTATATCTATTAAACTCAGTCACTGACACCCTATGTCAACAACTGTATTTTTTTAGAAATTTATTTACAGCTAGAATTTTAACGGAATTTTGTAGATATTGCCATAATGAAACCATAATACGGATTTTAGAAGTGCTAATTTCACTTCTTACAGTTATTGTCACTGGGTGTCAATAACTGTGTGTTGTGTGTCAACAACTATCTTATTCTTGTTCACGCCTAGGCCTAATACGAATAAACAAAAACATTGGTACTCTTCTGAAGCATTGGAGACTGCTATAGACGCTGTGGATGTGCGTAAAACTCATCTCACATATCAGTTGAGTGAACTCTGTTCTGAATTAAAAATAATTCTGATTGCTCTGTACCCAAATTCTACGAGAATCATACAGCCAGCAGATGTATCTGCTTTCTTTCCCCTTAAGTGTGGATAGAAGTCTGCTGTGTTAGAATGGCGAAGGGCACACCCATCACAAGCAATGACCAAGAAATTCTTTGCTGCAATCCTGGAAAAAGTGGTGAAGACACAAATAAAGGCTGAAACTTGCAAAAATGTTTCAGAGCTTGTGGTCTATATCCTTGGGATAGCAATGCTATAGATTATTCAACATGTTTGGGTGACAGCCATAAAATAAAAACCAAATGAAATGATTTACCTAGTACAGATACCAATGAACAGAGAATATCCAACTCTGTTCTCACATACAACAGATTCAAGGAAATTATTTGTCAACATTTTCTTTCAAAATTTGAGCCTATAGACAGAAACAATAAGATCTGTACTTGGGAGAATGAAGAGACTAAAATATTGTTTACAATATGAATGGAGCTAGTATCTTCCCATGAAAGTCCAAATGAAATGTTGGAAACACATTTATCAGCAGAGAATGATGGGAACAAAGAAAGAGATTTGACTCAAGAGGAAGATAATGTTTCTGTACTCGAAGAGGAAAAGTAAATATCAGATGCAAATCAATCAATAGGTGAATCAAAATCAATTCAAAGATGTGTAAATGATAACCCAGCTTTGGATGATAACAATCTACCAACACAAAATAACCAGGGCAAATCGCCACTGTTAGATATTCTTGTATGGCCAAATACCCCTAAGAGGAAGGGGAAAAGATATATTGAAAGAATGCTTCAGACAAATGGCAGGAGTTACACAATGAGGAAGAAAAGAGGAAGCTTACAATAGAAAACGAGAAATTGGAAAGGAAGAGAAAAAGAGAAGAAAAGAAAGAAGAAAAAAACAAAAAGAAATAAGTAAAGAAGTCCGAAAAGAGAACAAAGTTTACAGAAACAAAACGTAAAGAAGACTGTAACTGAAAATCGGGTAGAAGAAAGTAAAATAATACGCTAAAATAGAATGAAATTCTACGGAAAAAAATGAAACTGCGAATCAGGTACAAGAAAAAACTAAGGTAGTCAGGAGAAAAAGCAAAGACCCACTTTAGATGGACTATGTTTTAAATGTGCAGCAAATGTAAAGAATTATGGAAGAGAGTGTGACTTCTGTAAAAAATTGTTTCTTGACAAATGTTTCTCAAATCTCCCTTCAACATCAAATTCCGACAGTAGTATTCACTATTGTGACCATTGTAAAACATTTATGGATGACATTCTACATGACCGTATGTAGGATTCCATGTTCATTTCTCATAACCAGTTGTTGACCTTTATGTGGATAGACTACATAATTTATTATGTACTGTAACTGTAATGTAGTCTAAATATCCTTCATTTCATTTTGTGTAAAGGTTGACTTAAAAACAGCTAGGCTAGGTTCGAATGTAAATAAAATACTTTTGTGTCAACAACTGTATCAAAGGTGTCAATATCTATCTAATAAGTGTCAATAATTATACTTTTTTTCTAATTTTTTATTTATTAATCAATTAATGACCATTAGAGTGTATTTGAAAATATCTGACTCACCCAAGATAACATAGGAGTTCTTTAGAACTAGTAACAAAATGTAAAACACATTAGTTACTGAAAATAAAGAATTGCAGGAGACAAATGTAAAGAAAAGTGCTTAATGTGTCCATAACTATACAGTCTACCCTACTTCAACTACTTTTTTTCTTGCCATAGAGCTAACATTCTTACTGAACGCCTGGCGCTATAGACAGTTTGCGAAACTCTTCCGTCTCGCGGAGTAGTCCAATGTTCGGTTTAACGGTTTAACGAATGAACGAGTCTCACTCGGTTGGACGGTTCTGGATCATGAAAGACAGATAATATTGAGACATTTAGGAGTTCCAAGAATCGTTGCAAGAACGCGATTATCATCGTGTACCTTACAAATGATATTTCCCCTTCTCTCCTCATTGAATGAAGCACGCATTATGAAACTATAATAATTAGACTTGAGAGTGCTTTTATTTTTGTTAATAGCTTGTTATCTCCCTAAAAACGATTTATTAGAGGAATAATAATACTTCCACTTGGAATAATTAAAAGACATAGGCTATATTAACAACTACTTTTTCAGAGGTAGCCTATGTATGTTAAGTTTAAAGTATGAATGTTACAATAGTAAGTGTGTACATATTTGCTCTTCACTTTTATAAGTAATTGTAATCTATTTTATTCTTGTATTTCTTTACACGTCAGATTTCATCTATGCATTAAGCTTATTTCCTTTGCTTTTACCAGTGTCCATTAGCTGATTTATATATTAGTTATGAAGATAAATGTACCAAAGAGTCCAATCAATTATAACCTTATTTCAAGCTAACTTACTTATGGCTTTCAAGAAACCCGCGAGTTCATTGCTGCTCTCACATAAGCCCCCCATCGGTCCATATCCTGTGCAAGATTAATCCAGTCTCTATCATTATATCCCACTTCCCTCAAATCCGTTTTAATATTATCCTCCCATATATGTCTCGGCCTTCTCAAAGGTCTTTTTCCCTCCGGCCCTCCAACTAACACTCTATATTATGCATTTCTGGATTCGCACATACGTGCTACATGCCCTGCCCAACTCAAACGTCTTGATTTAATGTTCCTAATTATGTCAGATGAAGAATACAATGCGTGGAGCTGCGTTGTGTAACTATCTCCATTCTCCTGTAAGTTCATCCCTTTTAGCCCAAATTATTTTCCTAAGATTTTCAAGCTAACCCTTTTTTAGTTATAAAAAGTAAATTTCCTTCAACTACTCCATTTGTGTAGTTACAAAATGTCATCAGAGTACCTGTATGAGTTGGAATTCTGTCTTCTATGTCTGTGGTTCTGTCTAGACAGGCGCAACCGCTTCAAGGCCGGATATTCGAATGAATGTCCAACCTCTCCGGTTGATCTGCAACCGGTCGAATATAAACCGGTTGTAAGCGCTGTTCTGCAGCACTGTGCTTTGTGCACCAGTGTTTTCTTAATCCAACAGGCTGCTTATTCAAATACATAATTCTTCCTCCTTCCATAACTAGCGCTTCATGCCAGCGCACGACGTGAAGTCAGAAAATGCGCTTGCTTTGACATCACTGTGTTACATCTTGCTCTGTAAACTGTTGAATAACCTCTTCATTTTCGCTACTACAACTATCAAATAAACCATGTTTCTGAAACCCCATTTCAATATCTGTGTCCGTCAAATACTTCTTCTTAGATATATTTACAGTGAAAGAAAAAAATACAACCTTATAACTGCAATTGAATACCCCCGGAATAATAGGGAAACAGTGTACCATATAACCTTACTCCGGGGGGCGTTCAATTATTGTTAATTAGTTTAATATAAGAAATATGAAAATAAGAAATCCAATGTGCACATGTACCGAAAAAAAATTTACTCGGCAATTAACTACTGCCGAAACTTGATTTTTTTTGTCACATTGTGTAATACTGGTATAAGAACAATAAACGTCATAAAAGCATAAAACAATTTTCACTGTAATAAATGATATGTTATTAAAACTATTCTTTGGCGTCAGTAGCTGACCTCCCGTTGGCATGCGACTGTTAAATAAGAGACTAAAAACATGTATATAGCATACATATCGCTGGTGAATCGCCTATGAATGCTGTGAAAGATTTGAAAGGATCGTATATTTTTTTGGGTTTCTTATGCTTGGGTTATCGTCGCCCAAAAACTAAAAAAGAATGTCTATTCTTTTGAAAAATAATTACGCTTGGCTATAATCTCCGAAGACATTGACGTGTCATAATTAGAGTTCGGAAATTGCCTTTTTCGTCTATTTTATTCCTCAGTACCTAAGTTAGGAAACTTAATCCAAAGTCCATATTAGGTCGTTCAGAAGTGTCTGTCCAAATTTACTGAGCCCATAAATGTTTGTTTTACGAGTTAAGTTTATTTCAGGGACAAAAGCCTATTAGCACCTACTTTTGAAAGTTTTGCTTTTTATGTACTTCATCCTTTAGAATTCTCCCTTCGTTACGATGTTCAAAATTAAAATTGCATTATTACCAACTATTTTATTTACCTCTGGCATTGCATTATTGAGGCAGCATTCTTGCAGTTGTGCGCGCTCGTAAAAACACAGCCTTTTCAATAATATATCGAGATAAACATGCAACGACATTAGGTTGGAGGCTTTCTTTTCAGTCTTGTACTGTTATCCAAAGCACATTTTCACTCTTCAGTTATTCGATCTACTAACAGCCTCTGTAATGCCAGAAGGAATGCGTTCGAGAGTTACTTATGTAAATGAATTAGTGTAACGATAGAGAAGAAGGTTTCACAAGAAATGAAACGATAATATTCTGTAAGGTGAACTACATATTTCTATTTTTTTACCTTTGAAGTGCGAAAAAAATGAAATCACTGGTTCATGCATCCAAGAATCAAGTGGAGGCAGAGGACATATATATTTGCATAGTATAAATTAATATCAAGTTTCAATTCTTTCTCTTCATTCTCATAGTTTTAAGGCAGAAAATTCGTGAGGAGACATACCATGAATGGTCAAGGCCAACCAGCCGGTTGCTGACCTCACGTCCGCATGCTTCAGCAGAGGTAAACGATCATTCAACCAGAAAGGTAGTACCGTGTGCGTAACAGGATTTCACTAGGTATCATAGCTCCTCAAATTCATCACGATGCTGTTTGTCGCCGATTCCATACACTGGCCGAAATTGCGTAAGAAACTTCCTTCCTCATGAATAATCGAACTATTAGCTACAAATACCTGAAAATTTTAGGATTAAAGAGTTCTAATATGTTTTTACACAGTACATAATTTAATAATTCGTTTAAATAAAATTTCAATGAAGGAAATTTTACCCTTTTATCGATAACTCCTTCTTTTAAAGAAAACGGTTTAGTTATACATTTATTTTTTAAGACTTAACTTGTTAGTAGTTAGACCGAAATGTTGGCCTCATATTTCACTGGTTAAATGTGGAAAGCAGTGGTATTTAAAACGGTATAATAATACAGCTTTCAAGTAAATATACAGCAAAGCAAAAGTGTAAGTATTTATAACATATGCATTCATTATACCTACATTTTAAACATTAGTCGCAATTTACTTCCTCTGTGTGGTTTGGATATATATATAATTTATTTCTGACTGCATATTTTAACATTAAAGTACATAAATGTCCGACCTCTAGTAACAAATAAACTATATTTGATCTCTCTACTTTTAATTGGTTTATTCTACGACGCTTTATCAAGTGCGATGGTTGTCTAGAGTCTGAGGGATATAAAGGTGATAATGCCAGAGAAATGGATCCAGGGTCCAGCGCCGAAAGATGCCCAGCATTTGCTCTTAACGGGCTGAAGAACCACAGTCTAGTATATACAGTCACGAAGCACAATACGTAGTAAATATGCATCCACAGACAGTTGCTAACCACTAGGATCGCTGCTATCTTCTCATTAAAGACAATGCGAAATAGTACCTGCACAGTCTATGGTTCCTAGTACCCTCATAAACTCAAGCTTCGTGACTGTATGTACTAGATTGTGATAAAACCCCGGAGAAACCTCAACCAGGTAACTTGTCCCAACAGGGATTTGAACCCGCGTCCGCAGTTTTGCAGTCCAACATGAAGACTGCTATTCCAGGTGCTGGTCATTTGATCTTTTATGATTAACTTTCGTGGCACAACCCTGGAAGGAATGGTAACTTTGTTGATTCTTATAATATGCTTGGCTAAATTATACCAACATTTAGAAGAGTCAATAGCTCCCTTGGGTTAGTTTTGCCTGGCTAACTCTAACAACTACTCTTGTTGATAACAAAGCCTAAATTATCCGACAGGTTAGCAAATTCATAGTTCTTGACTATACATCCTTGGTAATGGAGCTAGTAAGCAGCTCGAAATTGTCAGTGGTATCATGTTTCAAGACACATTTGGAAATACACAAATCATCTTGAAGATCTGAGTAATATAATGTAAATTTACGCCAATTTATGAAAATGGAAAAGTTCAAAACTAAATCAAAATATTACTAAACCCTTACTTCTTAGCAAAAGAACAAAGTAAGTTATATCATAGCAGTGCTAACACTCCCCTCTTCAATCGCGATGTTCAGAACTCGACGAGCCCGAATGAATGAGCGGTTTAAAACCGATTAAAGGGTTCTAATCAGTCGCAACGCTTGGTCGCAATCTGGCATCACACCATAAAACATTGTGTTCAAGCCAACCAATTACCTAATAGCATACAATTATGCAAATAAGAGCAAAATGAGCCAAGGTTAATGATTAATGATCATACAGATTCGAATGGTGTCACTAAAGACTGCTCTACCGAATTAGGAAAATGAACGGGATATTGGCAGTTGCATAAAACAGCAGCGCAGGGAGATCAGCATGATGAACAATGAGACTCCTCCATCGCGTACCGTGGATTGGCATGTCATTTTTGGATGGAATCGAAATACGTTTCTGTTAACACTGACACGAAACTGGAATATTTTCATTTCACTGGTAACAGCTACACCGTTGCATAGAATAAATTTTATTTTGTTGACAAAATCAATTTTGGATCCAAGATGACCAGCCATAATAAATTCGTATTTTATTACTTTTCATGCAATTTTAGTGTTCAAGCATACGAGTCAAGTAATTCGTATAACCTATTGTTTTAGTTAGTTTTCTTAAACCAAACGAATTTTGATCATAGACTAAGTTTCCCTGTTTTGGTAAGTGTTTCAAGTACAGGGACATCATTTTATTTTTACTTCAATTTTTATTGTACCTGAGTTTTTTAATGTACTTCACTCCCACCCCTTCTACTAATGAAGTTCAACCGTCCTTCAGACAGATCCAAGACCGCATATACAGTCATAGTAGCCTTACGGTCATAGTAAACAGTACGTTCCAAAAATATGTTCGCGTTTTCCAGTGACGAAAGAGCTTTCAATATTGAATCATTTTCGCACAGGTACTCTCGTCCATTTGCCTACGTCGTATCCCGATTTCCCCCACCAGCTTTTATTCGCCAGCTAGTGGCGGGCTGTCTTAGCTCTTTTCTGAGAACATTAATTTCTGTTAGGAATTTGACGTCTGCGTAATATTATGCAACTGTTTAGAATAACTTAAATAAAAGGGCCTCGTTAAGTAATTAACTGTCACGTGATTTTCTCCCTTTCTACGACCCTACGACATAACCACTTGGACGGACAGTAGATAGCATGTCTGAGTAATTTTATCTTTTCGGATCGGGCAGAAGTTAAGATTGAATTTACAGTACGCAAGGTACTCTTTTATAGAGTAGGTACAGAATTATTTCAACGTGAGTTACTAGTACGAAAGAGGAAACTGGTAATTGGGATTAGGTACAATAGTCTATGGCGCGATAATATTCACATTAGAACTGAAGCCTGTATCGAAATGAACGGCCACCATTTTCAAAAATATGTTTAAATATCCGTATTATGATTATTTTTCAATTTAACTTCATTCTCTATATTGTACGCTAATGTGCTGTAGACAATATAATATACACTGCATAATGAATACGTCCACATGGACAGCTCAGTTCGTGAGTAAAAACACTCATTGTTAATACAGTACTGTATTTTGATTAAACAAAAACCTAATGAAAATTATCAAACTCAAAAGCGCGATATTTCCTAGTTTACGTAAATGGATGAACTACTTTTCTTCCCTCCCATACCTAGTGAAGTGATGTGTTTGTCTATTACGCCAGTAACATCGAACTCCAGTCGTGGAAGGGGGGTAACAAACGGCGTTGATCCAAAGGTATAGCCAGGTTAATATTAAAAACGTTAGTAAAAATAAAATGATGTCCTTGTATAACTTACGCACAAATTACAGTTGCAATGCTAGACTTCAAACTCATCTCTACTTTCTTCATAGTCTTCAAGACGAGTTATACACATATACTCTTATTCAGGTTGGGCAAAATAAAACTGGCCCGGAAAATATCCATAGAGTCTTTCATCTTCTGTGAGTTGATCTACATATGGATTAAACGGATTCTGAACATACCAGTTAGCATTAACAATTTCGTGAAAGACTCGTGTTACGATGCGGACACCAGATATTTCTCACCAAATATCAATCTTGAAATTTTTGCAACGGCTCTTCCAAGTACTCATGGGGATTTACTGATGCATAATGGCGAATATTCTGTGAGGTAACATGCCCTGACAAGCTGAACCAGGCCTCTTCTGAAGAAATGAAAAACTGAGGATCGAAAAGTCCTGATTCCACTTCACTCAGAAACCACCGGCAGAACTCAACACGCGAAGGTTCGTCAGGATGCTTTAAAGCATGTACAATAATAAATTTGTAAGGATACAGATGCAGGTCCTGTTTGATAATGTTTGGACACGACGTTCTCTTAATTCCCACTTGCACAGATAAACTGTGTTGCGATTTCGTTGGACTCTGTTCCAGATTTTCCGGCACTCGAGCAATGTTTTCTGATGTTCGAACTCTTTTCGGATAGTTACGGTTTTTATTCGCTACAGTCTTATACATATAAATTCATATATTTCATATATATTTTCAGCAGACCAGTTTTATTTTGCCCACCCTGTACTATCGTGGTATAAGTTTTACGATTCTCTCTCTGTAGAAATCCGACACTTGATGTTCCAGCAATCTTGAACAACTTCCTGTACAATTGCGTAATTCAGAAATCGTTCTTCTCCAAGATGTTTCTTCACTGGCCCAAAAGAATAAAAATCGCGTGGAGTAAATCCTGGTTGTAAGGAATGTATTCAATAATTTAGCATTGCAAGGAATGCAAAATTACTATTTTAACTGCAAAGTGTGAGGCCTGGCATTATTGTTAAGAGTCCACACCTGTGGAGTAACGGTTAGCGCGTCTGGTCATGAAACCAGGTGGTCCGGGTTCGATTCCCGGTCGGGGCAAGTTACCTGCTTGAGGTTTTTTTGTGGATTATCCCTCAACCAAATATGAGCAAATGCTGGGTACCTTTCGGTGCTGGACCCCGGACTCATTTCACCGGCATTATCACCTTCATCTCATTCAGACGCTAAATAACCTAAGATGTTGATAAAGCGTCGTAAAATAATCTACCAAAATAAAAAAAAAATGTGAAGAAACTTAACTATCTGGACACGAGACCAGGCTCCTTTCTGCACATTTTCGGCTTTATAGTTGTAATATTTTACAGTATTGTCACCTGTCATTGCTATTTCTGTCCCCAGAATCTCAAGGTCAAGTAGCGTCTGATCATGAATAGTGTGTGCATATCCGAAAAATTAATTTCCCCTAGCACGCAAGGAACTATTGACAAGGAAACATCAGTTAAAGATCGATCCTCTTATGCTTCAAGAGAACAAAATAATATCATGTGCTATGAGTTTGACTAAATTTTATTACTAGATTTTGTCTCTGTAGAAATCCAGCCCCTGTTGTTCCAACCAATCTTGGACATAACCCTATACAGTTGCATCATCCAGCAATCGTCTTTCCAAGATATTTCTACAATGGCTGAAACAAAAGAAAATCGCACGAGGCCAAATTCGGGCTGTGAGGAGGAGGCTCCAACATGTTCAAGTGAAATAATTGCGAACGTTTCCGTATTCGCTGTGCAATGTGAGGTCTGGCATTATAGTTAAGAAGCTTAACAACTCTGGATAGAATAACAAGTCCATTCCTGAGAAGTGTCACTTTTAGTCTTCCTAATGTTGCACAAAATGCCAGATGTGACTGTTCCTCCGGTCTTCATAAACCCAAATGGAATTTCCAGCGGATTGTATATAAAGGAAAAAAATTAAATTCTCATAGCATATAAAAATATTTACCGAGGGAACCTTACATTAAGGAAAGGTTTAAGACTGAAACGCTGAAAAATGGCATTTGTCACTTTAGTTAAAATAAACTTCCCGAAATTTCTGAATCAGAATATATAGGAACTGTACACGGCAAAAAGAATGAATAGAGTTGCCGGAACATTTAGCGTCATATGCCATTGTTTTATGAAGCTTAGAAGGCAGATCGGATCTAGCCGTAAACACAGAAACAAAGCGAATACAGCGTTATTCTGCGAGTATACGAGAAATAGTATACATTCACGTACAGGAAGAAAAGGCAAATTGTTATCAGAGAGTTTATTTTTACAAACTTTGAGATCAGCCTGAAACTTGTCACATGTACGAGTATTGCAAAAATCACGGCGTGGATATACAAATGATATGTTAAATTTGGTGTTGAAAATCTTTCTTTAGTATTCATAAGCACATTTTCGAAAATTTTTTTAACGTTGAGATTGTTGGGAAGACATATTCAATCACTTTTGACTGACAATAATGACTTTTCCTTCCCTTGAATGATTTAATGTGGTTGAACACACTTTCGAAGACGTATACTATTTCGGTTTTTTCTTGTGATGATTATGATCTTTGCCTCGTTGATCTTTAGGTGGCATACCTGTAGACTTGAGAGAGTTCTGTAGTACCTGAAGTAGTTCATAAGAGTACCCATGTAAGGAAATGAATGCTTTGAAACACACTGGTATTTCTTTCACGTCAGCTTTCAACATTCTTACCTTATAAGAATACTTCCTATAATGCAATTTAGCTGCAGGAAAGGAATATTTCAGAAGGTCCCTCATAAGTGGAAGTAAGCTTATGTTTTCAACAGTCAATGAATTTTTGTTTTTATATGTGAATTTATATTTTATGACAGTACCTAGTGCCTCTATTATGCATTAACTGTATCAAAGTACCTAGAGCATATTAATATTTTTCCCTTAAGAATTTATAGTCATTAAATTTTGATTTAAATAGCTAACAGGACTTATTTAAAAGTTTATTTGGTTTTATTTTTTAATCCGATCATTCATTTCCTTCTCTTACATTTTATATTACTCTAATCGTTATTAAATTAATTAATATCGTAAATTGTATGCATTAAATAACATAGATCCTATGACTACTGTACATCATAACAAAGTACTAATGCATTGCGAAATCTTTGCTGCTGGTTACTAGTAGAGTAGGGGGGACAACTCCTTGGTTGCCGCTCCTTCGTCCGCGCAAGAAAGGCATAAGAAATATCATGCGCTCGAGTGCCTATTCATCCTTCTTGCCGTGTAGTCCTCATATAGTATATTACAGTTATTATTTACGCACTTTTAATGTCACGTTTGGAAGTTCTTAGACCACATAGCATAAATAACTAAATTTATTTTTTATCGCTCTTTTTCTCAAAACGTTTCGTAGTTTTCATTGTTCCTTTTTTCAGTAACTCCAAGTCCAATTTGATTTAAATTATTTATAGATGCTTGTTAAACTCTGTTACACCAAATAACGAACAATCATATTGATACGGTACGTCTTAATACTCACTTATTCTGCTTGTTACATTTTCCTAAAACAAATTTGTATTAGAAATGTTTAACATTGAAATTATTTGTTTTGTGTGATGGTAATGAAGATACAAGAATTTCTATTCCTCAGATTGTAACATATAATGTTACATGTTTGAAACATATGCACAGTTCTGCCTATGATAATTTTTTTAGAAAAGTAATTTCAAAGAACCCATCATTATAGCTAAAAGAGTTCATCAAATCAGAATGGAATTCATGTGACATGTAAGACACACATAAAGAGGGTGAAAAGAATCTATTACATTAGTTCACAGAGATAATAGATCAAGTCAATGATAACAACTTTTGTCCAATATGTTTTTTCATACGTCCGATAGTATTGAAAATGCGAAATGTAACGTGTTGCAATGCTGCAAGAAGTAGGCCTATTTGAGGCCATTTCTCTGCAGTGGGGGCGAGTGTGACTCCAATCGTCCACTTCGCGAGATTTGCGAGAGAAGAATCTAAACAAAAACATCTCGTCAATTAAGTTCGTATCAAATTACTGTGGGTAAAAATGTGAAGTATTCAATAAATTAATTACGCAAATTGTTTGTTTTTTATTGTTTTCGCTATAACATTTTTTAAGTAAAGATTTAATACCATGAAACTTATTCAACATTGACAGTATCTGTTGATTTCTTTGAATTTTACGGAATTAAAAATAGTAGAGTGTACATTCCTACTAAACAAAACTATTTCCATTAAATATTGCTTTATATTTGATGTAAACTCAAAATAGCATTGTTACGAATACATATTCTGTAACTCAATTTCCATTTAAGTTATCATTAAGAAATTAAAAATTAGGTTGAAAAAGCAATTAAGTATACAGTAGTGTTAAGTGTTATTTATGTGCAGTAATTTGATCGAAACGTATCTGATGAGACGTTTTTGTTTACATTCTCTTCTCTCAAATCTTACAAAGACAAATTAATTCTTTGGTTATTTTGACGACGAGTCATGGAAAAAATTAATACTTGTACTAAGAACCAAATAATTATTTTTGCAAAAGAAGCACCGTGTGGTGAGATAAGTTTCTATCAAATTACTATAGATAAAACGTAAAGTATTCAATAAATTAAATACGCAAATTGTTTCGTTTTCAATATACTTTTTTACGCTATAACCCCTTTAACTAGTGCCGAAAAGTGTAGACCTCTTAGTTCGTCAAAGACTATCCAGAGTGCGACAAAGGCAGGTCTCTATTACACTTGTAATGAATGATGGAGATGATAGCGAATTCTTGGGATGCCACAGGGTAAGTGGAGTATATAGGGAAAATCCCTGTGTTGCCTGGATCATAATAATACCCAATCTCTCTTATGCATTAGAAAAAAAACCTGACAAATACAATACTAAATAATTTCGGAGACCACAAGAATATGAACGTTATGAAGATTAGCATGCATAAGGAGACTTGACTACATAAGGAATAAAACAAAGAGGCGACTGTATAGACAAAAAAGGAAAATTAAAAATCGGTTATAAAAAGACGAGACGAGTTATTTGGGCATGTATGAAGAATTGACGATTGTGGGATTCAGAGAAATGATATTGACGGTCGGCCTTTATGAAGGCAAGAAACCATGGGAAGCCCAAGAGACTGTATTCTAATAAAAACACGCTTAGAATAAATTAACAATATGTTTTTCGCTTTCTCTCTTTCTCTTCGTCTATTCATATATGGCGTACCTAGGGACCTATAATGAAACTTTTACGTTTCACATTAACATCTAGCCTACAGTAATGGACGTGGTCCAGACATTAAAGAAGGTTTCATATAATAATACTGCAGTGTTGGCACAGTATTTTAAATTAAAAATTATTTGAAAGCTTAAACACAAAGTAGGTGAAAATAATACATGATAAAATTACACATTCCCTCAACTATGTGACTTATAAATTGCGGCTTCCTTATCATGGCTGTATTATAATACAAAAGAAAAAAACTGACAAGGGATTGTATGAATTGTCTTTAATTTCGGTATGTGATTGAGTAATATTATACATACAAATTTTATATTATCATAATTTTGTCTAAAATCCAATGCACGGGTCTTCTGACCGTACGTGCTTTGTACCCAAAACAAGTCCTCTTGTAGGTTCCCCCCCTCACCTATGATTACATCCAACTACTCTGTAAGAGAACACACACATTAAAATGGAAATGGCACAATAAAACACATTATATAATATATCCTAACCTAAAAGACATAAAAGTGTACAGCTGGGTGGATACTATTATCCCTTCCTCAGTTCGCGTCGCAGACTTCGACAGCTGCAGCTCTAATCTTTCTCGCCTTCAAGAGGAACAATCCAGTCTTTTGTTCTCATTCTCTACTCCCCATGAGGTCAAGACATGCAAGCGAACTTCTTCTCTGACTTAGCATCGAGGGTGGTAAATATTTTCTCCGCACCTGTTCCAATTCGACACACAGTAATAAAATATGCTTATAGGAATCCTTTTCTTTGCAAAGCGGACAAAGACGCTCCCCTTCTTCGTTGACAATTTTATTACCCTTCCATGCCCCCAATCTTAGCCACGCTAAACCTGCTCTGCTGTCTTTGTTACAAGAATTTATGTAGTCACACCGCCCCCAGTTAAGCATCAGATCTGATTGTAACTGTAGTGAGGACTTTTCCGAACATTAGAGCTCAATATCTTGCCTCTCGATATCAATTAAACGCATCTTAACATTACGCCATACATTCCTCCTGTTATTCTCTCCTTTCTCCCACACCCATCCCATACCTATATGATGCAGCCCTCTCTGCAGTTTATAAACCCACCCCTTTTTCCAGCCCTCCCTTTGTTGAACTTTGTAGAAAATCGACCGTAGAAGCGACTGATCCCCAAATATAATTTTTAACCAGTATTTTATCACCCTGACTTTCATATGCATTACTTCGTTTTGAAGCCCAAACTCCTTTAGCACCCCGCAGTTAGCTGTGCTTCTGCCAATTCCAAGTATTCGTTTCAGTAAGTCCGTTTGTACCTTATTTAGTTTTTTCTGCATTTTCCCAACCCAAAATTTCCGCCCCATACAACATAGATGACCTAACCACAGATCCATATACTAGCTCCAATGTTGCTGCAGGAATATCTGGCAATTTAGTGATCAATTTCAATACCTCCGCACTCTTTACCCCGCACTTGCGTTTCGTTATGTCAACATGCTTAGTCCATCTCCCGTTCATTGATAAAGTAACCCCTAAATATATGAAATGTTTCACATTTTCCAATATGTACCCGTCGTATGTCCATGTCTCATCCCTACTATACAGAGTGTTTCAAAAATACGGGACATAATTTCAGGTATGTATTTCCCACATGTAGACAATCAAAACAGTTCATTACAACATGTGTCCGGAAATGCTTCATTTCCGAGTTATGGCCTTCACAACATTGAAATTCACCGGAATGTTTTTCTTTCCGCAGGTCGTTGTCATTACAGAAGATGTTCAAAATGTCCACCTCCTGCTTGAATACAGACCTCACATCGATGTCTTATTGACCTGCGAACACCATCCCAAACTCTAGGAGTATTGCGTATGTCCTCAGAACATGCCACAATTCGATTCCGAAGGGATTCCAAATCAGTCACCGGAGACGAATAAACCAATGATTTTAAATGGCCCCACAAGTAGAAATCGAGAGGGTTCAGATCAGGTGAGCGTGGAGGCCAAGCAATTGGGCCACCTCTACCTATCCATCGATCAGGAAACCTTCGATACAAGTACCGGCGAGCCGTACGACTGAAGTTTGCAGGAGCGCCATCATGCAAGAAGTGAATGTGTTGACGATTGATCAGTGGAGTGTCTTCTAAAACATGAGGTATGGTTCCGGTGAATTTCAATGTTGTGAAGGCCATAACTCGGAAATAATGCATTTCCGGACACATTTTGTAGTGAACTATTTTGATTGTTTACATGTGGGAAATACATACCTGAAATTATGCCCCGTATTTTTGAAACACCCTGTATACAGATCCATTTTTAAAAGCAATTGTCTTGATCTTGTCTGTGTTAACAATCATGCCCCACTGGCTACAATAATTCTCCAAGCAGTGAAGTTCCTGTTGTCCATTTATTGATCGAGATATCAAAATCAGATCATCTGCATATAAGAGTGCAGGTATGGAGATCCCGTCTAACTTTGGAGCTTCAGAATCGATATTATCGACCATCTCTGGTATGTCATCTACGAATATATTAAAAAGAAGGGGTGAGAGTATGCAGCCATGTCTAACCCTTCTACGGGTAGCCACATTTTCCGAAACTTTATCACATTCATACTTTACACACAACTCCACCTTCTCATATATTGCTGATATAGCTTTAATCATTCTCGACGACATTCCTTTTTTCCACAGCTTGTATAACAATGCTTCACGTTCTACCGAATCAAATGCTTTTTTAAAATCTACAAATGCGCAATGCAGTTTTACCCTCTTCTTCTGTATTTCTTTTAGCCTTAATGTGTCCAAAACAAATATATTATCTGTTGTACTGTAACCCTCTCTGAAACCAGCCTGAAACTTAGAGAGCCTATCATATTGAAGTATCCACTTCCTCAGTCTCTCATACATAATTCTGCAATAAATGTTTCCCATTGTTGGTAAATGCGCCACACCCCCCCTATAATTATCAGGTACCGACATGTTTCCCTTTTTGCAGATTGGACATACAATTACCGATGCCCATTCACTAGGATAACTTTCTCCCATTAATATTTTGTTAAACATATCCGTGATTTTACTTGTCGTTTCCTGTATATTAATACACTCTGAGAAATTCAGAAGGTATCCCGTCTATACCCGGTGCTTTGTTATTTTTTAAACTGCTTATGGTAAAGTTATAGATACGAGTATTATTTCATGTTCTACTACGCTTACTTACGCATAACATTTTAACTATCAGAGACATTTTAGAAATAAATATGGCGAAAGTTTTGGTAAAGTAATGCTGTATGGACCTGCAAGAGAGAAAGGTTTAGAAGACCTAAAGGGAAAAATGGGATATCAACAAGTTGAGACCGGTATCACATATCATCAGCACGTTGTGCTTGCGAGTTACAGAATTGTGCAAGTTATGGTCGACCAGCTAGGAGTATTTGTAGATATATTTAAAATGTAGCAGTATCAAGCGGAACATAACTTTCCTCCTTTCCATCACTAGAAACTGTCGTCAAAAGTGATGAAGAAAACTTATGAAATATAATGCTCTTCTCCAAGATCTTACAACAGGAGTCACTGGTAGGTTTGGAGAGAGCGTGACAATGGACAAGAATTCCACATAATGCTTCCAAATTTGAACCTATTTTAATGCAAGAAAGAAGTGTGAAACTTCCAAACGTACAGAAAGATGTCAGTAGTAAGTTTATTTCATTTTCCGTGACATGTAATTACACCTTTGAATTTGTGACTGTTTATCTTCTGAAAATAGAGGAATACTTTTTAATGTATAAACACTTGTAATCTCTTATGTTTTATGTTTGAAATAAGACAAATATTAACAAATGGTGTAATAATAAACAAGTGTTGTAGAACCGGTTTATTTGTTTATATTTTCAGTACTACATAATCTCGAATTTTAATTAAGAACACTTGGTAACAATAGAATTTTAGTGTGTGTGTTTAGCTACAGTTTGTATAAAAACACTGTAATTATTCTACCATGCGTCATTCTGAAATACAAATCATGGATTAGACGTCATGACCATCTGCACGAGCCGCCACAGCTCACCGTGGCAGTGAACTGATTCTGTAGCGTAACTAGAAACAACTTGTAACTGATGCGGCTGGCTCCGTATGTCTTTCTTTGCATCAAGGTTTTTAAAACTTCATGAGCACGAGTTGCCCATCCATGGACTAGGCGGATGGCTGAAGGAATATTCGGATACGAAATTGTATTTTACTTTTAGAAGTCATTCTTTCCATTCGTGGAATCAAACAAAAGTAGCAGTCTATATTATGTTTTGTCCGTTCTCTTCAAACAATTGGTTAAGCAAAAGGCATGGCTCGATTTTTGCTCTTTAACCAAAGTAGTTAATTTGAGTTTCAAGTTTTACAACAAATATGAACTGCCCAATGTTTATGAAAATCCAATATTCTGCATCCGAATTAGAATTCTTGTGATTTTCGAGTCAATGGGGTCAATTTTCACTTTTGTTTCAACGGAGTGAAATGGACAAAAAAAACTTCAAAAACATGATCTCTCTTATTAACACATTTAATTTTTCAATTCTAACATTTAAAATTTAACTAAGAACAATGATTAAACCGCATTGAAAAGAAATTGCACGTCTCAGACAGAATACTGCTTGCACTGAAAATTTCAACTAAACTAAAGCAAATTTATATGGCTCTCCAATTTTACTCCTCAATGAACCATTCTAACTTGGTAATATATCAACACTCTCATCAGCAAATGGTTCTACAGGAATGATCTCACCGACTTAATGGTGGTTTTATCGTAAAATGGTGTTATATTTGTGCAGATATTTGCTCAATGCGAAATAGTGTGAAATTTAAAGGAAAATATATTAAAAAAATCAGTGACTGTCTCAAAAACCCGTGCTCATGGAACATTCTGCTACTTTGTTACTTTGTGTTTCACAGGTCGACATTCGTAAGAATTAGTTCTGTCTCTAGTGAAAAAAGACTGCTGGTCAATACATTTCTTTTTTACAGCTAATAATTTGTGTTTAAATTTATCTTTACAATAGGGCTACATGAACATATACGATTTAATAATCAGTAAAACTTATGGAGGCAGAGAAGGCGCTGAATAAACGCCAAGCATGCTGTAACCTGTTCATATCACTTTTCGAACAGTACCGTAGTAAACAGCACTTGTTTTCAGTCGTACACCCGTTGCAATTCCGTTATTAGGGATGCTGTAATGTGTATTTGCGTAAAGAGATAAAAATAGATTTTTTTAGTGTCTACCACAGAACCTGCTCTTCAGAATGCGTACCTAATCTGCAAGGAGTGACCACTTAAAAAAAAACATTAAGGGGAAGGGTCACACAATCTTTATATGCCATAGAAAACATTCACATTCCGAGAGAGAAAACGTGTAAGAAAGTTTTCGAACGCTGTTGAGGAAGGTAATTTCAACTCGCATTTAAAATAGACTGCCACGTGTTCTACATTCAAGATTTCTAAGCTTCAACTTTTTGAGGGATCAACTTTTGCTGGCCGTACTGTAGCACCGATTGCAAAGACAGTTTTGCTGTTACAAGAGCGTCAGTGTAACAAAAACAAAGCGAAAGAGTTTGCGATAATTCTCTTTCTTTAATGTATTAAAAGAAAGAAGAAACATTCTTGAGAAAGAACTAGAAATACAGCAAGTGGCTTATTTAGATTAATTCACAGGGGACAAAGAATAGCATTACGGAAATTGTAATCAGTTTAAAAGCACACAATTATATAATACGAGAAATGTTGATTCAATGCACTTTATGAACAGGGATAATCACATGAAATAAACGGACCAGGGATACCGCTCTGTTGAATAAAATTATATTTTTCTTAATATCATGCCGTGCTCGCTTCTGAACTCAAATATCTAGGAAATTGCAGATTCACATAGACGTCCTGACCAAAGTAGCCCCTTCCAAGATAGTGTTACAATTATTCTGACACTGTTGAGAGAATTTAAGTATTTTCACTATGTAGTACAGTAAAACCTTCCTAAAACGAAATGCAATCGTTCCAGATTTTTTTTTCCGTATTCACAGGTTTTCGTTTTGCAAAGGGTTGAGTTTTGGCAAAACTAAGAATAGACTACTCCAATATGCTCACTGTAGAAAGAATACAATGAAGAAATAATTTGAAATAAAAGTTACATGCAAAGTGAATTTTATTTTCATAATTATTAACTTACATAATTGCAGCCTCTCTTTCCCTCTCTCTTGGCCCTCACATTTCTTTTAAAGTGCATTACCGCGACTTTTTTTTAAGGAAATCTTGTAGGATTTCATTTGCGTCCTGCATCAATTCAGAGTGTAAATTGTGTCCCAATCCATCGGTTGTGTAACTGAAGTTGTGTTTGATGGAAATAGATTAACTTCACAAATTATTTTTTGGATGGCAGGTAGCATTGTCTAAAAACAGTATGACCTTACGACCTTGACGTTTCATTGCTCCATTAAAATTACGAAGCCACTCTTCCATGATAGAACTGGTCATCTAGGCTTTTTTTATTAAATCGCACAGTTTTACTTTATTAGCACTCTTATTTAACACTGTATTGATATATTAACATAAAACTCAGGATAAATAAACGCAAAGTGAAACTAAATGGACACTACACTATAATTATTCACTGTTTTATTCTATTCGCACTGTACTTTATCACTGTATTGGCTCGTTAGCACAAAACTGAGAATAAATGAAAGAAGATGTAAGAGGGTTGGAAGAAGTAACAGTACAGGAGGTCAGTAACAGCTTATTCCGAATCTCCCCGGACCGGTGGACAAGAATGACGTCACGCTGCAGCGAAATAGGAACAAAGCTGCTGGAAGGATCGATGGTAGTCATGGCGACTGTATAAGTTGTTGTCTGTGCTATGCTAGGAACATTTTGCGAAATTTCCGTACTGCCATCTCGTTCAAATTAAAGAGAGCATAAACAATTTATTTCTCGAACCGGTAATAATAACTGGTCCGTTGACATGTTCGCTCATAAGCCATTAACATATTGTTTTCACGTTGTGCTCATTACAATAATACAGCAGAACTAAAGCAGAACACACCGCCATGACACAACAGTGCACGATGTCATTCGTGTGCTAATTCCCGCCCTATACAAGAACCAATCAGATTCACTGATGGCAGCTGATGGAGACTGCCACCACCTCTGCAAGCTGATGGCACTGCTGCGACACCGGTGGAGCATCAGTGACGCCATCGGTGAAATTCGGAACACCGTGATGCCATCAGATTTCTCAGCGCTGAGATTCGGAATACGCTCTAACCTGCCGGAGTCCTTGACAATAAGCACAGAATAGTGACATGGTTAGAGAAACTTCACCCCCAACGCCTCACAAATAATAGTGAAAGTCTTCCAGATCATTGCATGTACAGTCACACAAAAAATTATGTCGTGCTTCGTACAGGATTATCGCAAAATTAAAAATGGTTTGAAAGAATTTAGCAACAGTTACGCTTAAAATTATCCGTTTCAGTCAGTTTTTTTTTAGCTAAATTGTGACCAAAAGTGACTCCATTTTTGCGTTAGTCAGTTTTCCGTTTTAAAGTATTATTTTATATAGGAAATCATTCCGTTCCCAAATTTGTTTTCGTTTGTGCAGGTTGTGCAGGGTACGTTTTAGCAAGGTTTTATTGTAGGTGTAAAGAAATTCAATATGAGGTAGGGGAGAGTGGGTAGGAATGGGACATTTTTCAGAATACTTGAATTTCAACAAAAAATTAATTACTTATTTGATGTTGTTAAATCTCAGTACAATCTTAATATGTTGAACATACTTGGAACCTAATGAGCTCCACCCAACTTTAAGAAATAGTTATGAAAATCATTGTTATACTTTGTATTGCATATTGTGACAGCGACGTGAGAATCGAACTCACGACCAGCGTCCCGCAAGAAAGCAGATCGCGCAGGCTCCACGGAACATTGAGTGACGTCGCGCGGTGGAGAGAAGGGAGAGAGGGTGTATTACGTCACGCGACGAGTTTGCGCGCGCATCTGGTGCTGGTAGAGAGGAGAGGGCCCTGGATTTCTCTGGAACGCCATCTCTAGAGACGGGTCGAACTTTCCAGGCTACGTCGCTGTAGTTATAAATTACGGTCGCGAAGGAACGACAGCAGTTTCAGTTTCAGAGTTTTCAGTTATTCAGTCAGTGAGAAAGCCAGAGCAAGCAAGCCAGCCGGAGTTCGACTCGAGTGTGCGTCCGCATCTGCGTCAGCATCCGAAGGCCTGAGTTCGAGTGCAGTGGATCGCAGTTGGAGGGACCTGAGTTCGAGTGCAGTGGACCGCAGTTGGAGGGACCCGAGTTCGAGTACAGTGAACTGTCTCTGAAGGTCTGTGGTTCGAGATACTGTGAACTCGAGTGACTGAGATAGAAGAACTGTGAACTGAGAACTGATAGTTCTGATTTGTAAATAGTGCTTTGTAAATATTAGTTAAGATTAACAGTTAATTGTTGTTCGTACTAGTCCAAGTAAATTGTCATTGTCGTCGGTGGAGTGCTATAACGAATACTGTGTTGAGTGAAAATCCAATTGTTGGCGAGAGCGTTTAAGGCGAATTGTAGAAAGGAATTATTGTTGTGGCGAATAAATTACATTGTTGTTACTAATAAAATTTACACTGGTGTCAGAATCGGGACATTATCGACAATGGAGAACCTACAGCAGATCCTGCAAGCCATCGCGGAAATGAAAGCTGAAATGAAAAAGGACATAAGTGACGTAAAAGCAGAAATGAAAGAGGTCAAGAACGACATAAGTGAAGTTAAGACGGAGATGAAAAGTGACATAAGTGAAGTGAAAGGCGACATAAGTGAAGTGAAAGGCGACATAAGTGAAGTGAAAACGGAGATGAAAAGTGACATAAGCGGAGTGAAAGATGACGTCACTTCGCAAATTGAAAGCGTTTCGGCCCACGTAGATGGAATTGTCGCCATCGTGAAAGACGAACTCAAAGCCGATCTTGACAACCTAAACAAGAATTTTACAACCATAAACGAGACTGTAGCCGAATTGAGAGAGGAGGTAGACCATTTCGACGGCAAAATCCGCGATCTCGAGCGTCGTCAAGAGCAGACGAGCGAGTTGCTGGAAAAGACGAGTGAGGTGATGGACAAACACGCCGAGGAAAACAAGCACATACTCACGTTGATGGACCGACATGCTGAAGAAAACAAGCACATTCTCGCGTTGGTGGATCGCCAGGCTAAAGAACAGAAACAGATAATTGCCGAGGAAGTTCAACGGGCCGTGGAAAGATCGGCGACAGAATGGAGGACCTCATATAGTGGCCCTGGGGAACCATCGCCTTCAGCCAGACATTACAACGTCAAGACGCCAAAATTCGACGGTACGACGTCTTGGGCGATATTCCGTCGCCAGTTCGAGGCCATCGCAGAGCACAATGGGTGGACGCCAGCAGAGAAAACCACTCAGCTGCTGGCCGCGCTTCAGGGACAGGCGTCGGAGATTCTTCACAGCGTTCCAGAAGATGGGACAGCCGCTGAGATAATGGCGGCCCTGGAGGGACGTTATGGTGACCATCAACTTGCTGCAGCATTTAGGACCCAACTAAAAACGAGGGTCCAACAGTCAGGCGAGTCCCTGCAAGAATTCGCGATGGCGGTGGAACAACTGGCTCATAAGGCCCTCAGGGGCCTACCTAATGACTTCATCGCTGGAGAGGCGGCCTACACCTTCGGCAGCGGAGTTCGAGACCCGGAAATAAAGCAACAGCTACTCTTGGCAGAGCATCGCACCATCAATGCAGCTCTGGCGGCGGCCCTCAGGATGGAGGCAGCCAAGTTGACGGCGAACGTCTCGGCATCGCACCGGATTAGGAGCGTCGCGGCGGCCGACGTCGAGGAACGTCAACCGAAATCACCCGAGCGACGAAGACGAGGAGTGCCCACCTGCTGGTCCTGCGGCGAGTCTGGACACCTGAGGAGGGACTGTGACCGATCTGGTCACAAACAGGAAAACTAAAAGGGGCCGATGCGATGAGGGGCACGTCGGCGCCGTCATCACCATCCCCTCGGCTGATCTTGAAGACGGTTAACAGAAGATGCGACGATGGGCTGATTGCTGACGGATGGATAAGAGGCCGCCCATGCAGAGTACTGGTAGACACCGGGGCGTCGCTCACTATCGCCAGACCGGAAGTCGTGCGTGGACTACCTGGGAGGACGCCGCTGCGCCGGTATGAGCTACGTACTGCCTCAGGCGAGAACCTGCCCATCCAAAAAGAGGTTTTCCTGGACTTGACCTTGGGAAAGAGGAGACTGGAGATGTGGGTGTTCGTCGCCAACATCACTGAAGACGTCATCCTGGGACTCGACGCCATGCGGATCTTCGATGCAACGGTGGATGTCAGGCGCCGTATCCTGCGGTTTGGTCAGGATGAAGTGTTCCTGAGGGACGTCGAAGACCAACCCATTGCAAGCAGACTCACCTTGGAGAATCATGTGACAATCCCGGCAGGCTGCGAGATGGTGGTGACGGCAAGACTGGACGGACAGCCGAAGAGAAACCTGCTCCTCGATTCGCAAACAACTCCGATAGATGGGGTTTATGTGGCCAGATCCCTACTCCCGAATCAGAAGGTGGTACCGGTGAGGGTCCTGAATGTCACCAATCGGGACAAGGAGGTGCCTAGTGGAACTGTACTAGGTAACGTCGAGCCGGTGGTATCTGTGACGTCGCTGGCAGAAAACGAGGAGTGTCACCGACCACTTCCAGATCTAGACCCATCACTGAAAGAGCTGGCTCGAGAATTGCCGGCGAATTTAAGCAAAAGAGAAAGAAGACAAGTCCACGATCTACTGACAGAATTTCAGGACGTGTTCAGTCTGTCTGAAAATGACTACGGGAGAACGGAGAAAGTTCAGCACCGCATCGACACCGGAAATGCTCGCCCAATCAGACAACCTCCTCGACGCGTCCCTCTAGCTAAACAGAGGGAGATTGACAGCCAACTGGAGGGCATGAAAGCAAGAGGGGTCATCGAGGAATCCGACAGCCCTTGGTCATCACCTGTAGTGCTGGTGAAGAAGAAGAATGGGGACCTGCGTTTCTGCGTGGACTACAGAAGACTGAATGACGTCACCAGGAAAGACTGCTTTCCCCTCCCACGAATTGACGACACCTTGGACACCCTGGCCGGAGCAGAGTGGTTCTCGACGTTGGATCTCAAGTCAGGATACTGGCAGGTGGCGCTACATCCTGAGGACAAGGAGAAAACGGCATTCTCTACAGGCCAGGGACTATGGCAGTTCACCGTTATGCCGTTCGGCCTCTGCAA
The DNA here is from genome assembly GCF_040183065.1 of Periplaneta americana. Classification (NCBI taxonomy): domain Eukaryota; kingdom Metazoa; phylum Arthropoda; class Insecta; order Blattodea; family Blattidae; genus Periplaneta; species Periplaneta americana. The sequence goes on from NC_091126.1 coordinate 136,403,158, forward strand.
CGCCCCGGCTACATTCCAGAGACTAATGGAGTCCGTAATGAGAGGCCTGACATACGACACCTGTTTGCTGTACCTTGATGACGTCATCGTGGTGGGCAAGACTTTCAGCGAGCAGCTGTTGAACCTGAGGAAAGTGTTCGAGAGACTGCGACAAGCCAGGCTGAAGTTGAACCCGAAGAAATGTCATCTATTCCAGAAGAAGGTCAACTACTTGGGACACGTAGTAGGGACCAACGGAGTGGCCACGGACCCGGAGAAGCTACAAGCCGTCAGAGGATGGCCGAGACCGAGGGACAAGCAGGAGCTGCGCCGCTTTCTCGGCCTCTGCACTTATTACAGAAGGTTCGTAGCTGGGTACGCCAACATCGCTAAGCCTCTAACCCAGCTGACCGAGGAGAAACGACAATTCCAGTGGACAGACGAGGCGGAGTCATCCTTCCAGTCGCTGAAAGAGGCGCTCTGCACTGCTCCTGTACTGGGATATCCCATCCCTGGAAGGAAGTTCACGCTCGACACTGACGCTAGCAACGTAGGCATCGGCGGAGTACTCTCTCAGGAACAGGACGGGCAAGAGAGGGTGATTGCCTACTTCAGCCGAACACTATCCAAGGCTGAGAGAAACTACTGTGTGACGCGTAGAGAACTTCTTGCCATTGTGGAAGCCCTGAAGCACTTCCACAAATATTTGTATGGCCAGGAATTCCATCTGAGGACAGACCATTCTGCACTCACGTGGCTATTGGGCTTCAAGAATCTGGAGGGGCAGACCGCCCGTTGGGTTCAACGTCTGCAGGAGTACAACTTCACCTCTGAACACCGACAAGGGAAGAAACATTCCAACGCTGATGCCCTGTCACGACGTCCGTGCCCGGATGGCTGCAAACACTGCCTGAAAGTTGAAGAGCGGGATGGCGCCCACGCAATCCGAGCAATTGCCGCCCAGCCGAGCCCAGGATGGGATAACGCCGCCATAAGGAGGGAGCAGCTGGAGGACCCAAACATTGGACAGCTACTACGTGATGTGGAGTCCGGCCAGAGACCAGTATGGGCCAATATCGCCAACCGTAGCACCACTTACAAGAGCTACTGGGCCCAGTGGGAATCCTTCACTGTCAAGGACGGTATCCTGAAGAGGATTTGGGAGTCGGCCGATGGAAGGACCCGCATAGAACAACTTGTCCTGCCCAGGAGCAAGGTGAAGGAAGTGCTGGAGGAGACTCATGCTGGAGTGACTGGAGGCCACCTGGGAGCCAACAGGACGCTGGACAAGTTAAGGCAGAGGTTCTATTGGTTGCATCAGAGAACCGACACGGAACAATGGTGCCGAAGATGCGACACCTGTGCAGCCAGTCGCGGACCAAGGACCCGCAGCAGGGGAGCCATGCAGCAGTACAACGTGGGAGCTCCTTTTGAGAGGATCGCCATCGACGTTGCTGGACCGTTCCCGGTCACGGATCGCGGGAACCGCTACCTGCTAGTCGCCATGGATTACTTCACAAAATGGCCAGAGGTGTACGCGATTCCCAACCAAGAGGCTTCGACGGTGGCCGACGCGCTGCTTGACAACTTCATCTGCCGATTCGGGGTGCCCCGGGAATTGCATAGCGATCAGGGGCGCAACTTCGAATCCAACCTGATGGGAGAATTGTTCGAGCGTCTGGGGGTGCATAAAACCAGGACCACTCCCCTCCATCCACAGTCCGATGGTATGGTGGAACGCTACATCAAAACCTTGGAAGAGCATCTGCGGAAGGTGGTGTCCAACCATCAACGAGACTGGGATGCCAGAGTCCCACTGTTCCTCTTGGCCTACAGAGCTTCGGTCCACGATACAACAGGGATGACACCGGCAAACATGGTCTTCGGGAGAGAGCTGCGCCTGCCCTGTGATCTGCTGTTTGGCACGCCACCCAGCGCCGACCAGCCAGCAACTGACTATGTGGCAGAACTCACCGAGAAGTTGAATGGAGTTCACCAACTGGCCAGAGAGCACCTCAAAATGGCCAGCGACAGGATGAAGGTGCGCTACGACAGATTGGCCAACTCTGCAGGATTCCAGGAGGGCGACCTGGTGTGGCTGTATCGACCTACCAGGACCAAAGGGAAATCACCAAAGCTGCAGCGTGCCTGGGATGGACCATACCGCGTGGTGACCCGGATCAACGACGTGGTGTACCGGATCCAGCGACAACCTCGGGGGAAGATGATGGTGGTGCATCTGGACCGATTAGCCGTCTACCAAGGGACTGCCCGGGACGAGCAGCCCTAAGGAGGGGGCAATGTGACAGCGACGTGAGAATCGAACTCACGACCAGCGTCCCGCAAGAAAGCAGATCGCGCAGGCTCCACGGAACATTGAGTGACGTCGCGCGGTGGAGAGAAGGGAGAGAGGGTGTATTACGTCACGCGACGAGTTTGCGCGCGCATCTGGTGCTGGTAGAGAGGAGAGGGCCCTGGATTTCTCTGGAACGCCATCTCTAGAGACGGGTCGAACTTTCCAGGCTACGTCGCTGTAGTTATAAATTACGGTCGCGAAGGAACGACAGCAGTTTCAGTTTCAGAGTTTTCAGTTATTCAGTCAGTGAGAAAGCCAGAGCAAGCAAGCCAGCCGGAGTTCGACTCGAGTGTGCGTCCGCATCTGCGTCAGCATCCGAAGGCCTGAGTTCGAGTGCAGTGGATCGCAGTTGGAGGGACCTGAGTTCGAGTGCAGTGGACCGCAGTTGGAGGGACCCGAGTTCGAGTACAGTGAACTGTCTCTGAAGGTCTGTGGTTCGAGATACTGTGAACTCGAGTGACTGAGATAGAAGAACTGTGAACTGAGAACTGATAGTTCTGATTTGTAAATAGTGCTTTGTAAATATTAGTTAAGATTAACAGTTAATTGTTGTTCGTACTAGTCCAAGTAAATTGTCATTGTCGTCGGTGGAGTGCTATAACGAATACTGTGTTGAGTGAAAATCCAATTGTTGGCGAGAGCGTTTAAGGCGAATTGTAGAAAGGAATTATTGTTGTGGCGAATAAATTACATTGTTGTTACTAATAAAATTTACAATATTGTCCCATTCCTCCCACAGGATAGGAGGACTGGGACAGCTTGCAGGAGCTTTGGGACACCACTTAATGGACATTAGCAAACATCTGAAAACTAACTCCAAATGAGTAAAGGCACCTAGTTCTCTGTGTCCCACCGCACTTTGAAGGATGTGACAACTTTATAACTACATCAGATATTTGAACACAACTGATATCCTCCTTGTCTGTTTCCTCTTCATAAAATTCACTATCAAATCTCCATCTCTTTCTACTTCTTCAACCCTACCTACATAATGAACAACTGACTTTTTTTCCTCAAATTTAACAAGAACAAAATCGTTCTTTTCAAAATCTTTACTATTCAAGTCAAAATCTTCTTCATTCTCGACTTCAAACAAGTCATCGTCAGATGAGTCAATATATTCTATTTGTTCAGAGCTGCTCGAATCAGTGTCAAAATTCACAGACTTTACGGAACTGGTATTTGTTGATTTAGGTGCACTCTTACTCTTCTTTCGGCCAGCCTCTTAAATGCATTTCTTCTCAGAAGTGTCAGTTATACTTCTCGTTCTTGCTCTTTTTCTTCCACGAGCCGAGTTTTCTTTTCTGACTCCTGCCTTAGGATAAGGACGAACATCTTGAGGCGTTAGTTAAGAATTTCAATGCACTAACATGCTTAGCAAGAGCAGATTTTGAAATACTCATTTCTTTCGCTACAACTCTATGTTGGAGAGCAAGTCTTATTTTAATTTCGTCGTTTCTAACTCTCTCAGTTTTCTTTTCCCAAACTCTCGGCATTTTTCTGCACCTAATAAAATAAAAATATTTAATCTGAAATCAATTATTTATATTCATGATATTAAAAATTACATATTATATGGTGGACATGGACGTGTCCCATAGCTCCTGCAACTTGCTGTCCCATTCCTCCTACATACACAAAACATTGGTGAAGGTGCCACATGTTAAATCTAGTTGTAAGGTTAACCTAAACTTATCCATAAATATATAGCCCATCCTTGTGGCTTTGTATATAATAAGAGTAATATGCATACCTTCAACAATGAGATGACTAGAAGACTTTGTAAGAACTACTAAAATATTACTTTTTACACACAAAAACACAAAATACGGACAGCATAAATATTAGCAACCCTTGTGCTGTCATACAACATAACAGAGGAAGTTGCTTCAAGACACATCTATGGGTGGGTAGAAGAACATCTAACTGTGCGCCAAATTCAAAATGAAACTTGTGTCCCAAACCTACCCACTCTCCCCTATGTATTTGCTGCATGAGGGAAGGCACGGAAAGGTGTAAGTGTGTATTGGGTCCGTTACCAAGAGTTACCCTTCAGAATTGCACTAAGATTTTAAGTATTAGCATTATATCATAACTGTAGAGGTATCCAACGCTTTCGAAACTACGTATGCGTTTCGTTATCAAGGAAAAAGAGAAAAGAACTGTGTTTAACAGTATATTGATGTTTATAACAGAAAAGCTTATTCAGCATCGAAATTCAACGTGAGCGGAATATGGCGACAAATTTTTCCTCCAGCACTCCAAAACCTTCCTTTTTTATGAACCGACGAATGCGACATGCGAGGCGCGCCTAGCACAAATCCGGACAACATCTCGCAACTATAGAAACCACTCACTATCTCTTGTGTAGTTTAGATTTGTGCGAGGCGGGCACTAGATTCAAGTGTCTGTTTTGTTAATTATTTATTCAAATATGCGGTGAGTGTTGAAATGAGTAACGGGTTTCTCAACTTCTCTGTTTTCTTTAATTTTATTTCTCGATTCAGTTATTTAAGCGTTTTAGATATAGCAACATTTCTAAAATAATGATGACGGCACCAGGTAGACAGGGGAGAACAGAAGGATGGCATGAGGAGCTGAGAACAACAAAAAGGAGTTAAGAGGTTGGTGCATGAGGACAAAACATAGGAAAGTGATAAAGTGAAAATAGTATGCATGAGTGACAAAACTTAGGAAAGTAATACAATTAAAAGAGTGATAGTGACAGGAAACACGGTAAGGCAAGGGAATAATAGTGAAAAAGGAAAAGATACAAGTAATAACCAGAGAGTGATAATAAGTAAATAGTGATACAAATATAATAACAAAAGTGGGAATAGAAAAGTAATGAATATGTAGAAACCACTTCGTCTGAAAATATACAGATTAGATTAATGGGAATTAGTGTTCAGCGAAAGTTAGAGATTCAAGTGAATAAATAAGTTAACAACTATGGAAGAGTTCAACAAATGTAAACAATGTTGGGAACAATTAACAAGGAATTGAGAGAAGTGATTGTTTCGTGAAATGAGATTAGTACGAATAAGATAGATAACTAGGAAGGGGAAGGGTAAATAGAAAAAGAAGGGAGGGAAACAGAGGTGAGTGTCGTGATAGAAAAGTGATCAGGGTCATTTATATGTAATAGGCGGATGTAAAAAAAAAGCGTAAGCAGAATGTTATGTATCCAAGGGAGTGATGGCACTGTGTACAGAAATGTGAAAGGTCATCACGACCGATGTAAGCTGGTGGAATAAATATATCATATCATATCATATCATATCATATCATATCATATCATATCATATCATATCATATCATATCATATCATATCATCGTATCGTATCGTATATCATATCATATCATATCATATCATATCATATCATATCATATCATATCATATCATATCATCGTATCGTATCGTATATCATATCATAGCATATCATATATTATATCATATATCATATCATATATCAAATCATATCATATCATATCATATATCATATCATATATCATATTATATCATATCATATCATATCATATCATATCATATCATATCATATCATATCATATCATATCATACCACATCATATAATATTATATCATATCATTTTATGTTTCATGGCGCTGTACATTTTCTTATTGTATTTTCTACTAAATTCTGAAGAGTTACCTGCGTTTTATGAGAGGTTGTCCTGCACAATCACTTGCCAACAGTATAAGATAATTCAGGGAGAAGAAAAGCTTTTTCTACGTACCAATCTACAACCTGAAAACCCTATTTTTAATTGCATTTCGAAAAGCGACATGCTCAAGGTTCGCTCCCATTGTCGGAGTTGGACCCATGTCACTTAGCACGGCAACCATTACACGAGGACTGTTTGTCCTTTCTTTTTGCAAGGAGGACGCAAGTTAAGTGTTTGAGCATTAGCACATTTGCACGGACGGACTCGAGAGACGGAGTCAGGCGGCGATATTAATGGGAACTTAACAAGTTGGGAGCGTCTTGAAGTCTTGCGCGCACTCGATAGACAATGACAGACGGTGGAGTGTATATCTGTGTTTACAGACTTAATTACAGTAATGGTTCCACCTGTCACGGAGCTCCAGCGCTGAGACCCGCACCGCTCATTAACTGACACACACTGTGCGCGTTCTAAGATCGGAGTAACGCCATAAATGACATCTCATCATATCCAAAGAGAAACTCACTTCAAATGCCTGTTACGAAAGAGAATACAGAAATGCTACATAATATAATAGCTTTATTGTTTTACCAGATGGTATTTACAGAGACGAGTCCGAGTATTTGCCATGAAATTACCTAATATTTGCCTTAAAATTCAGCATAATCCCAGAAATATTTATAGGGGAGATAAACCTTCAGGTTGTACAGTGTGTCCGCAGAATCATTCCGGGGATATGAACTGCTACAATTCTTTCACTATCTGTTTTACGAAATTCATACCGGTGTCATTAGAAAGAACAACTCGAAGAATATCAGCAAATGCGTAATTGATTATTGTTGATCGAAACAACAGATGGCAGTACAAGAAGAAAGAACAAAGCACGTTTCCGTTATTTCGCTTATCATTAAGGCATTGTTAGATATAAGCGAATTGTGTCAAATGATCTGAATGTTAAATTTTCAATTCTGTGTGAATTCTGCAGCATTGAGAGGATTATTTAGGTTATGGCGAATCAACAGGAATTCATTTCCAGTGACGAAGCAACATTCGAGGTCAATGGAAAGTAAAGAAGCACAATGTTAGGTATTTTATTTACTTTTATATTTTAGTTGGTTATTTAAGGACCCTGTATCAACTGCTGTAGTCCCGTCGCTCTAATTTCCGGCAGCCAATCGCGTTGCAGGTCGGCTATATTTAAACGTGTGCGTCTTATGATTCGCTTATGAAGACGTTATTGATTTCTTAAGGCTCGATAAATACTTAATATAATAGCCCCTCCATATTGGCTCTTTCGTTGGCGTTCGCAGAAAGCACACGAAGACGTTATTTACCGCTCAGTTATTTGCTGAATGAGAGTGCGTTTGATTTATTATCATAGGAGCTACGACATGAAAATGTTTAACGGTGTGGCAAATAGATTCCTCGTATGGTAGCTCGGCAACGAAAGAACAAAAAAGGCGAACTATACTACCTACCTAGACTTTATAGAGCCTTCACTTCCTAAGACGTAAGCAAAGAGGAGAAGTCACGCCGGGAATAACAGCGTCGCGACTATAGGTTATTTAGCGTCGATGAGATTGGTGATAACGAGATGATATTTGGCGAGATGAGGCCGAGGATTCGCCATAGATTACTTTCCACTCACGTTACGGTTGGGGAAAACCTCGAAAAAACCCAACCTGGTACTCAGTCCAAGCGGGGATCGAACCCACGCCCGAACGCAACTTCAGACCTGCAGGCAAGCGCCTTAACCCACAGAGCCACGCCGGTGGCTATTGTTAGGATTTGGGGGAGCGAGAATTCACATTTTATTTTGGAGATTGAACGTGACTCCCCTAAGCAAATGTGTTTTTTGCCGTTTCGAAACGGAAAGTTTATGGTCCATTTTTCTTTCAAGAGATCACTGTCACCGGTATGAGTTATCTTGATATGGTTAGGCCTACTGAGTGCTTGGTAGAAGAAGGAAACTAATTTCTTTTCCAACAAGATGGAACACCTCCTCACTGGCATCTTGATTTACGGAATGTTCTAAATAAACAACTTGCAGGAAGATGGAATAGGCGCGCAGGGAACCAAGATAATGTCCTCTGCAGCTGTCCTCCGAGGTCCCCTGACTTGACCGTCTGTGACTTCTTTTTATGGTGTCACATAAAAATCTTGTCTATATACCTCCACTATCTCAAAATCTGCAAGAGCTCCAACTTCATATCACTGCCGCCATCGAGTCCATCCCTATAGATATGTTGAAACGTGTGTGGCATGAGCGGGAATATCGCCTTGATGTCTGCAGCGTAACACGTGGAACACACATCGATTGTCTTTGAGGTAGGTATAGAAATTTGTGTGTTTCTCTTTCTAATGATACCAGTTTCGTATATATCCCGCAACTGACAGCGAAGCTATAGCAGTTTATAACCCCGGGTTGTTTCTGCGGACACAGTGTATAATTTTACTATATCTCAATGTTCTTTTTCTCAGAATCTATATGTCCTTTGGAAATAAAAATTTAACATACATAACACCGACTTCGCCAGGGTGGATATTAAGTTCTCGCACGGGCACTGTATACACCAGAGATGCCAAACATTCGCTCCTTAGAGCGCAAACATTAACATCCGTACTTGCTCCATCTCCTGTGAGCGAATCTGTTTTCATTCTGTTTAGTCAGTTGTTACCTGCAGAACGTAAACATTGAAAGGCAAGCAGTTTACAGCATATTTGTAAATGACACTGTCTAAAGTACCAAAATACAGTTTCATTAAGGAATAAGAATATGATGATTTTGTTGTTTAAGGAGATGATAAAGCTAATATTGTCTATTACGTTCCGTTCAATATACACAGTGTTTCAAAAATACGGGGCATAATTTCAGGTATGTATTTCCCACATGTAGACAATCAAAATAGTTCATTACAACATGTGTCCGGAAATGCTTCATTTCCGAGTTATGGCCTTCACAACATTGAAATTCACTGGAACGTTTTTCATTCCGCAGGTCGTTGTCATTACAGAACATGTTCAAAATGTCCACCTCCTGCTTGAATACAGACCTCACATCGATGTCTCATTGACCTGCGAACACCATCCCAAACTCCAGGAGTATTGCGTATGTCCTCAGAACAGGCCACAATTCGATTCCGAAGGGATTCCAAATCAGGCACCGGAGACGAATAAACCAATGATTTTAAATGGCGCCACAAGTAGAAATCGAGAGGGTTCAGATCAGGTGAGCGTGGAGGCCAAGCAATTTGGCCACCTCTACCTATCCATCGATTAGGAAACCTTCGATCCGAGTACCGGCGAGCCGTACGACTGAAGTGTGCATCATGCAAGAAGTGAATGTGTTGATAATTGATCAGTGGAGTGTCTTCTAAAACATGAAGTATGGTGTTTTCCAGGAAGTTTGTGTACGCCTGCCCCGTAAGTCTGTTTACAAGTACATGGAGTCCAACTAATCGATCACCAATGATACCGGCCCACAAATTGAGGGAGAACCGCACCTGGTGACGAGATGGAACAGTTGCACGTGGGTTTTCATACGCCCATACATGCTGATTGTGGAAATTTGTTATGCCATCTCGTGTGAACTGTGCTTCATCTGTAAATAATACTAAGGTAGGAAAGTTCGGATTTACACCACACTGCTGCAAGAACCACTGACAGAACCTAACTCGTGCAGGGTAATCTGCTGGTGACAGGGCCTGTACACGTTGCAAATGATAAGGATACAATTGATACACTTTCAACAGTCTCCAGAAAGTCGTATGAGGAACATTGACTTGCAACGCTACCCTTCGTGTGCTGATAGAAGGAGTCATGTTCACAGCCTCCAGAATCTCCTCCTGTACTTCTGGAGTTGTAGATCTTGGTCGTCCCCTTCCCAAACCATGAGAGTTAAATTTTCCATACTCGCACAGACGGTAATGGAGACGTACAAATGTCTTCCGATCTGGACATTGTCGCTGTGGGTACCTCTCCTGGTACAAACGACGAGCCAGCGCAGCATTGCAGTCCGCCTTACCGTACATGAAGTGTATCTCTGCCAGCTCTTGATTTGAATACATGTCGCACAGTCTAACGTCTACACAACACTGAATGTAACTTTGGCCTCGGAATGAACTGTCAGAGTGCCCTCTTAATGTCTCCTTTGACGGCAACGACCTGCGGAAAGAAAAACGTTCCGGTGAATTTCAATGTTGTGAAGGCCATAGCTTTGAAATAAAGCATTTCCGGAAACATGTTGTAATGAACTATTTTGATTGTCTACATGTAGGAAATACATACCTGAAATTATGCCCCGTATTTTTTAAACAAACTGTATAATATAAGACGTTATTCCAATGCTGCCCATGGTAAAGATAAGGGGGGAAACAAACTGACAGGTACGTAATTAAATAAAATTGTTGTTGGGTTTCTTATGTTATGGAATTTTCTTTTATTTGGGATTATTTAATTTAATGAATGACAAAATGATTAAACGATTTATTTCCAACAGTTTCATAAAAGCATTAGAAAAAAGAGGTCGAGATTTAAACAGGGTGTAAGGGTTATACGTGCCATTATTTTAACTGATGATTATTCATGTCAAAAGGAAAGAAAAAGTCCGCAATTTAAAAAAAAATTGCAATATTTAATTATTATTAAATTTTACAATATTAGACGTTTGGCATCCTTGCTGGATGGGGAGGAAGGAGTTTAAGTACACAGTACAGCTCAAGAGGGTACAGACATACCGATAAAAAACGGATACTCTGTTCTAATGCAGGAACGGATCATGACAATGCTATTGTTTACATAAAAACGAGCAGCAAATACAAGCTTTCAATCTCTTTAAAGAAAATTGTGGTATATTTACATGTTATTTAAGATTATTGCTCCATATATTAACTTTCTTTGCGGAAAACGTTGACGGTACTTCCTTCTTGCCTCACTTGAATTACGACTTTTTCCATAAATTAATAATATATGATATTCCTAAACTGTATTGACATTGTAAGTTGTTTGTCGAATACTTGGTACTGAACTGTCATCCGCTCGGCAGTAGACTTATGGACAGAGAGAACTGAGCTGTCATATACGTACGTCTGTGCAGAGTACTGCCTGCTCAACATCTTGCCACGTCTCTCACGCCAGAATACTAACAAATTTAAGAATGCATTATTATTTAATTTCACGAAAACGTAATAGAATGCACAAATATTTATTTAAACTAATTTTAACTCTTAGCTAGATATACCGACTGATGTAATTGTTTTCATAATTTTACTAACGATATAAGCAATATAAAGCAAATAAAATAATAAAAATATTTTTTTTCTAGGAAAACTATCAAGTTTTGACCCTATGTTGTATAGACTTTTTAACCTGTAGACAGTCCCCGACGACTGTGAAAGGGACGAAACTTATACCTCTTACAACCTGTATACAAGTTATTGGCTATAGAAATGTATTTTAATATGAAAAATGTAGTAAGTATATAATTCCAAAGTTTGCATTGACATATTGTTTTGAACAGTTTTTTAATGAATCAGTTTAAATCGACTGCAAGCTGTAGGGTAATCGTCTGTCATCTTGTCTTTGCTCTGCGTCTATGTACTAACACAATTCAGGCAATATTGATACATTAGGGGGAAACAAGACGTGTCTGCGATCAGTTAATCACTAAATAGATGAGTGTACAACAGTTTGTTTCTGGACTTATCAATTCTATCCTAATTTATGTTTAGAGTGATGATTGTTTTTACAAAATGCGTTTATGTACTACTCGCCACTGAAGCAGGTTTGAGGTTCTGAGAGATGCATAGACATTAGAGGTGAACAACGATCGAGAAAGCAAGACTAAGAGAGCCCGCAAAGACGAAAATCCGCACGACAATGTTGTATACGTCTCGTCGTTGACGTAAAGACTACTTGTGAGTGTTTCGAGAAGCCGAGATTGATCACTCCCGAAGTCCCGAATGTCAAGCAGCCTTGAATCGCCATATTTGTTTATACCTGACTGAACTTTTATCTACTTTCACAACTGTTATATATGTGTATACAATCAAGTAGCCTATTTGAAACATCATCTCTACCGTTCAGTGTATAATAATCCGTTCCCAGGTCTTTATTTAATTACTAGGCCCTTATTAAAAAACTAGGAATTTTCTTTTCATATGTTTGAGATCAAGTGTGCAATCTCACGTAAAAAGATATTAACGTTATGTTTTATGTTTCTTAGAAATGCAAATTTATTTCACAATTGTTTTTTTTTTTTCTATTTATATAACCTTAGGTAATATCATATAATAGAACCAGAAAGTTTTGATAACTAAGATACTGTTGTGTTTTGTCTTTTTGTGTCATTTAAACAGTCATTTATAATGTTATTTATTTAAATTATGTATGTTACTGAAAGTTACGAAATCTTTCTACGCCAACCAAATGCTATTTCGAGAATGATGTGCGAGACTCGAAGCGCACGAGAATGACGAGACGAGACTCGAAAGACAAATGCAACGAACACAACGAGCGAGAGCGGCAGTTAGTTTTGTTCATCTCTAATTGACATCAATCGTGTCTAAAAGATTTGTAGTGAGGTTGACGTCATACTTTCCCCTTCACCTGAATTTGGCATGCCTGGTATAGCCTACACTATGACTTCATTTCTCCCTTCACAAATATTGTACCCGTCTACGTAAGCACACAGTAAGCAATGGTTCTAATGAGAGGCCTGTAAAGTGGTAGAATATGGGGAATAAATTGTAGGATTCGTTTTCACTTTCAAGAAAAATGAGAACAAAACTATTTTGTTATTATGAATAAAGATAAAGCCCAATGCTTCACCTATTTACTTGAGATTTATATAAAACCTTATAATATAAACGGCACTTCGATGTCGAAAGTAGACAGAATTTTGGCGAACTTCAACTTATAGGTAAGAGTTTTAACGACGCTGTATCAACTACTATGTCATTTAGCGTCGATGGGATTGGTGATGGCTAGAAAATGTTATGTTTTATTTAACGACTTTCGAAACTGCCGAGGTTATATCAGCGTCGCCGGTGTGCCGGAATTTTGTTCCACACTTAAATGCCATCGACTTGGCCCGGGATCGAATTCGCAAACTCGGGCATAGATGGCCAGCGCTATACCAACTCCGCCAACCAGGCCGACTGACGGCGAGAAGTTATTTGACGAGATGAGACCGAGGATTCGCCATGGACTACCTGACAATCGTCTTACGTTTGGGAAAACCTAGGAAAAATTCAACCAGGTAATCAGCCCAAGCGGGAATCGAACTCGCGCTCGAGCGCAACTCCGGATCGGCAGGCAGCGCCTCAGCGGACCGAGCTACGCCGATGACTGGCAAAAGTTTAAAATAGGATTGTTAAAAATGGTTTATATTAAGAAATAATTTTTACGTGTGATAAAGTAGTGTGTTACTTAAATCTTATTTCGTGTGCAGGTAGAAATAGTGAGACAGTTTTCAAGACTTTAGAAGAATAATTTGTCAATGACGAAACCAACCCATAATAATTGCTAATTGAGAATGCAGTACGATCAATTATCCCATTTGAAAAACATAAGCGAGTCATAGATATCAATACCCTTTTTTCAACTGTCAGGTGAAATAAAAAACCAATTTTATGAAGTATTACCTAATAATAATTATTCTCCTAGCTTAGGTAATTTCGCAAATAAGATGCTGGCAATCCCTCAATCCAAGGATGTGGACGAATTTTTTTTTCTAAAACTTAATCTGATCACAAATATTGCACGTACACGTATAACAGCATATGATCTCGTAATTGCTTTACGTGTATGTAGTAACAGTATTAATCGAAATATAGACAGACGCGTCGGCCTCGGTAGCGTAGTTGGTATAGTGCTGGCCGTCTATGTTCGAGGTTGTGGGTTCGATCTGATATAACCTCTGCAGTTGTGAACGTAGTCAAATAGACGGTAATTTAAATTTTTAGACAGACGCGTCCTGAACAAAAAATATAGACGATCTATAGCTTATAAGTGATTATTTATAATGAATGCTAAGCCATAATAACCGGAGCTAGAAAGTTTGTACCAAAACCCTTAAGTTGTGCGAGCTTGGACTATATCTCTACCGAATGAAAAGTAGTTGCGCAGCTCTCAATGTCAATGAACCAGAACGAAAAACCTGTAGTACAGCAGGGTGATAACCAAACATGTGCTCCAATCGTCCACGGTCTTAACACGAAATTAATAAACGAACGATATAAAAAACAATAATTTGTAATTCTAAACTTCGTAACTCCCAATATAAAATAATTTACACATAGATATAAAAATAACATAAACGTATACAATTATGATTATAGCCTCATTACAACAAATAACAATGAACATATTCATTTTATAAAATGAAATACTCCTTTTATGTTCAGACAAAAATTAAATCAATTTGTACTTTGAAAACATTTGTTCTACATCACAAGACGTTACTGGAGCAAATTTGAAATACAATGCAGTATTTCTTACTATTATCAGGTAAACAACTACTTTGTGAATGTAATAGTGTGTCTCGTATGTGGCACATAATATTAAACACATAATTGTTTTCAAGAAATGTTTTTATTTATATTGTAATGACAGCTATGAAGTGCGTATCGTAATTCCGATGTTGACTTTGGACTGTAACGAAGCCGAATACATAACAGCAAGAGATGTCAACATTTAACGAAGAATAATAGGGAAAAAATGAACGTGTTACACACTCCTGTTTTCATAATTATTTAATAACATATGAGTTTACTTCCTTGGAATCATATTACGTGAATAATAAAATAAAGACAGAATACCTCACTTTGTTCAAAACTTAGAATATTAATATAAATTAACAGTATTCTTCAAACTATTCACTACTCTACACAGTTCCACAAAATGATACTATGCGTTGCTTATGTGAACTGCGTATCGTCTGTAGCGAGTAGTTGGACTAAGAAAACGGTCTATGCACAATATATACTAAACAGTAACTTCAAGAATGGCCAAAATTCATTCTCGGAGACCGTGTATGCGAACATAAGTAAATTATAACTGGGAGGCCTGATGAATTACCCAAGAAGAGGAATAATGGAAAACGTAAGAAAATGCATAGGAAAATAAGCAGGAAAATAAGCACAGTGAATAGATATGTACATGTGAAATGTATAATTATAATTCAAGTATTTTTTATCTCGCAAAGAAGGTAAATAATTTCGCTCTACAGTATTAAAATTGAAGCCGTATTTGTGGGTCGAGCGCTAGTACGCTGGTCACGCAACCAGGCGGTTCGGGTTCGATCCCCGGCAAAGTCGTGATGAAATTTGTGGTGGACAAATTAAATGTTACTTAGGGCTTTACAAGCGGTACTCCCGTTTTCGTCCATCATTCCACCAATACTTCCAACTCACTCTCGTTTCGTATATAATTTGCAATAGTAAAGCACAGTAGGCTGGGATGAACTTCTGGGCATACTACGAGTTTCCGATGCTGATACAAGAGTTTTGGAGTTCGAACCTGTGAGGTTCATCAGCCTACTCGTCTCTTGATGAAACCTGGCTGTGTCAGGGACTGAGGTAAGATTGCTCACTTATCAACATCGGATTCTCGAATGCCACCCAGACTACCTGTCCGACTTGAACAATCATGGCTTATAGATAGAGACCGGATTCTTATGTAATTACATATTGCATTTCTTTACTTTTATTTTTATTTTACTTGGTTATTTAACGAAGCTATATCAAGTGCGAGGTTATTTAGCGTCGATGGGATTGGTGATAGCGAGATGATATTTGGCGAGATGAGGCCAAGAGTTCGCCATAAAATACCTGGCACTTGCCTTATGTTTGGGGAAAACCTCGGAAAAAGCCCAGCGAGGTAATCAGCCCAAGCGGGGATCGAATCCGCGCCCGAGCGTAACTTCAGACCGGCAAGCAAGCGCCTTAGCCGACTGAGCTACGCCGGTGGCTAGTCCTTTACTTGTAGACTACTGAAAATGACAAATGTCGGCGATTTGTGTTTTTCATATGGTTATAGTTGAGTTTCATTGTACATATTTTTACATATTCTTAATTACATATTTTACAAATTATGCAAAGAATGTAACATTTTTGTACATATCTAGACAATTATTGATTTTTTATTTTTTAAATTAAATTCTTAGTAAATTACTGAATTTTCTTTTTCATATATACTTGGGTATATGTCTTAACGTCCCTGTCCCATTACTCCGACTGGAGGGCCGCTTTTTGTTCTCACTATAGTACAGAATGCTGGTAAAGAGGGAGGGCTCGGAAACTGACGTCGTTATGTTTTGTTCACAACTATAGAAAATACTTCAATTTCTAAAGCTGGCTTAAGACAATAGTTCTTTTATAAATAAAAAAAAAAACTAGGGATTCCAACTCTTTGTCCGTAAAACATAATAGTTCGGAGTGCCTCAGCTCTATATATTTGCCTTAATGCTTTCTCAGAATCTGGGATGGTCAGGTGCGCACATCATTTAACTACGTTACAAATTGAAAATAGGCTATTTGCGAGGGGTTTGAGTCGGGTGTCAGGTAAATCGAAATACCATTTTGTGTGTCAAAGAAAAATATTTTTATAGGAAATCTTAAGGCACAAGAAAAAGAAAGCATAAATTGTGGCAGAGACAAGTTGTATTTTCAAACTATACAATGAGGTGAAAATGGCAAGTCACTTTCTAGGCTATATCCTCTCACTTCAACTGACCAGTTAATTTGTGACGACATTTTTGTGAATTTAATGCATTAATAAATAGTGACTTTAAATTACATATTTTATTAATACTACATATTTAATTACATATTTCCCCAGAATTTACTACATTTTTATGTACATATTTCGCACTTTCACATTACATAAAAATCCGGGGCCTACTTATAGGGCACACAATGGACCAAAGCGTGGCCGTTAGGACCCGTCCCTAGTCCAGTCCTTGAAAAGGCAAGACTATTATGAGTGCTTAGCACAAAAATTAGTGTGTAACCTCTACGCGCGATAGAAATCAAACTCCTTAAACTGTAAGGGCCGTATTCATAGACATTTTTAGCGGGGCTTCCGGTGGATGATCAGTGTTTTTCGTATTCATAAACCAGTGTTAGCGATAGGATATGATTTGAATTCTGTACAAGTAACCAGTGGATAGCCGGGGCTAGCTTAGTACACTCGTAGCGCGTGCTGCGAAATGTCTATGAATAGCACCCTTAATTTTTAGTATTATTTTTTAACATTCTTCATATGGGAGACTGCAAATCAGTCATCGGCAGAATTGTACTCGTGATGACATCAGGCAATGCAACCAGCAATACACATGACGTCGCACGATTGTGGGTAGGGTTGAGGGCCCGCTCAGACATCAGTAGCGTGCAGCCATCACAAACTTTATATTTACTGTACCGCGCCACAGAATTCTAAGTTTATGTCACAAGTAGCCAATCTCAAGATAGGGAATAAACTTTCATTCTTCAGCTGCGATCTTTGTTTTGATTTTGCAAGTTTCAATTTTTAAAATAAAAAAAAAATGTTCGCAACTGTAAGTGGAACCAAACATAGCCGCTATATTGGCGGCAAATGACCTAAGGGAAGCATATATTTTCGTAGACAGAATTTTAAAGAAATTTAAATCACACCACTAGGTGGCCCGGGTTCGATTCCCGGTCGGGGCAAGTTATCTGATCGAGGTTTTTTCCGGGGTTTTCCCTCAACCCAATATGACCAAATGCTGGGTAACTTTCGATGCTGGACCCCGGACTCATTTCACCGGCATTATAACCTTCACCTCATTCAGACGCTAAATAACCTAAGCTGTTGATAAAGCGTCGTAAAATAACTTACTAAAATAAAATAAAAATTAAAGTAAACATGTCTTTGCACCGAGTTTGTAAATTTGTATCACTCTGTAAATCAGCTACTACTTGCTGCATGTCTGGCTTAACCTTTTTTATATCTATGGTCCTGGTGTTGTGGAAGAGAAGGCCTGATGGCCTTAACTACACCAGAATAAATAAATAAATAAATAAATAAATAAATAAATAAATGCATGGATGGATGGATGGATGGATGGATGAATGAATGAATGAATGAATGAATGAATGAATGAATGAATGAATGAATGAATGAATGAATGAATGAATGAATGAATGAATGAATGAATGAATGAATGATTCGCAAAAAGTAAGAAATAATTTGAAATATTTTAAAAATCATCGAATCTCCGTTGTTGAAATTCTGTTTTTAGAGTTAGATGAGCATAATTATTTAAATTTGATTCAGAAATATCAAAAAGAGATTGTAAGCATGGGAAATGATGGAACTGTTTTTCCCTCATATTTGATTTGAGATATCTATCATTGTAATGAATGATCGCACCTTGTCGTACATATCTACTACGTTTTGCTATTGTCCTTCGTACTGCAATTTGGATTTAAAAAGTTCATAAATACCTGTGATCTTCTGATGCTCTTCATGACATAGGCTACATTATAATGACGTTTAATATTGTGTTGATAAATGCCCTTTAAAACTTTCGAGCACAATAAACATATATAGTATTATTTCCATAAACACAAGAAAAATACATCTCTTCCCATTAATTTTTAAATACACGCTTCCTACCTTTGAACAGACCCATGCTTAACAAGCTACTGTCATCCTCTGAGGAGTTTAGTGCTGAGAGGAATGCGGTTCCGACTAGTCTAGCGCGGTACTGGAGTGGGAGGGAACAGTGACAGCGGCAGTCTGGAAGGAAGTACAATCATACTGAATACATTCGCCCAATTTACGAGAGTAGTATGCCTGTTAGTTTCATAACGTATTTTTGGCGAGATAGAGATACAACAATTCGTACTTATGTGTTCTGAGAAGGAAAGTAATGTAGAAAATTTTATTTATTTATTTATTCTTTTATTTATTTATTTATTTATTTATTATTTATTTATTTATTTATTTATTTATTTATTCTGGTGAATTTAAGGCCATCACACCACCAGAAATACAAATAAAATCATAATACAACTACAATAATATAAATGAAAAGAGGAATCATACTATAAAATTTAATGATTAGTAGAATTGAATTTTATTTGTAAAGTAATCAATTTAAATATACTGTACTGCTGAACTCACTTGAGGAGTAAAACTACTTGATTTGCATTTTAAGATATCACCAACAAATGATTTTAGCATGACATTATAGAAATCTGTTTTTCACGATACCAATCACACATATTCTAAAATTCCAATAGAATAAAACCAAAAACTTTTCCACAGCATGTTTCCTTAAAAATGACTTTTAACGGTGAAATATTTAATATGAGTAATTCATATAATATTAACATAGCTAACATCAGGAAAATGTTTGGGCAAACATTGCAACAATATATTTAATATATTAATAATAAAACCATATAGGCCAAGGTAAACAATATGTATATGAAATATTCACACACTACTACGAACTGAAGACTGCATATTTTTGGACGATTAATACTTCCCAATCCGCTCGGCTCGGCTTGGCTTGGCTGTAGCAACAAAAGAATCTACATGTAACCCTCTCGTACCGATGGCAAGAATACCTCAGGTCCCAACGCTAAACTCGTCGGAGGAAGACAGTATATGTTACGCCAATGGTAGCTGCTTGTACAGTGTACCTGCAAAGGGTTGGTTGGGAGGGAGGATTTATATTCCTTGCCTGCCCCTGCAACGTCAATTAGTAACAGGCATCGCGATGACATTTCTGCCGACAACTGCTGTAAATTAATGTCATAATATGAAACTCAACAATCTTCACAATTTAAAAATGAAACAATTAACTTATGATAACACAACAACGTACACAATCCCGTGCCAACAACAAGGAAATCTTCAAAACGACAGTCATAAAATTTTGTTTCACAGCGTTCGACTCGTAATCTACCTAACAAAGTTTCACTTCAAAAATATACGTGTAGAATCTAGTTTGCGGGAAAGAAACATCGTGAACCGTAGGAGACTGCAAAAGTAGATAGAATCTCTAGCAGAGCAGGAGTATTAAATATTTCATTTCAGAAAAATGCAGAACGAGTAGAGGCACACATACAAAAACAGGCATAAATAAGGAATATCTGTAGCAGACTTTCATATCCAACGAAAAGAAAATTAGGGGCTATGTAGGCGAAGAAAGGCACAGAATAATTTCTAATTGAAGGGCTCCCTGCAAAAACGAGGTAGCTGCACTTTTGCAAAGTTGTGGAAAACTACAAAAAAAAACATTCTAAAAAATTCAAATTTTAACTAAGCTTCTATCCTTTTTCAGACTATGATAGATGATATATAGTTTATTTTGCAAAAACATGTGAAACATGTATGGCATCGTCATATACAATTTAAAATACATGATATCATACAATGGATACAAATTAAGATACATGAATATTAAAAAAAAAACTCATCGACATCATACAATGGATTTGCCAATATTATAGTCCTAATTCGTGTCCTAAACACTCGGAATGGAAGATTCCTTATATCAAGAGGTAGACTAATAAATAATTTAAAAGCAAAGAATAGAAAACTGTTTTGAATAATACTGTATTTACATTTGTTAATATATAAATTTGTATTATTTCTTGTAGAATATTTATGAATAGAAGTACATGCTATGTAATTATTAATGTTATTCCGAATGTAAAGGAGACAAGCCAATACATACATAGATGGCAATGTCAAAATTTGTGACCTTATAAAAAGAGGTTTACAATGAGTTGTATTTGATACTCCATAAATTAATCTTAAAGCCTCCTTCTGTAATATGAAAAGAGCTTGAGCAGAAGTATGGTGACCCCAAAGAATAATGCCATAATTTAAATGACTTTGTATATGGCTGTGAAAAATTGTAAACAATACCTTGTTAGGTAAATTATTCCTTATCAACCTGGGTACCTAGGAGTTTCATTTTATTATTCAATCATTTATTATAATGAGCAATTTAGTGGAGAAATATAAATAAATATATAAACAAATATTCGATCTGGATAGCGTAGTCGGTACAGCGCTGGCCTTCTTTGCTCAAGATTGCGGGTTCGATCCCGGCCCAGGTCAATGGCATTTAAGTGTGTTTAAATACGACAGGCTCATGTCAGTAGATTTACTGGTATGTAAAACAACTCCTGGGAGACAAAATTCCGGCACACCGGCGATGCTGATATAACCTCTGCAGTTGCGAGTCGTTAAATAAACCATAATTTAATTTTGTATAAAGAAATAATGAAGCTACCCCCTTTTCGCAATAGAATTGGATATAATTAGCCATGTTTTGCACTGAACACACAATTACTGTGTAATTATCATAAACTACAACACAATACATAGTATACCTACATGCATATACATACAGGTTGAACCGTAAATAATGTCATTATTTTCAGGAAGTTTTTATTTGAGATATTTGAAACAAAAAAGTTTAATACCATTCTGGTCGGTTTTTGCTTCTTTTCGAGATAAAAATTGTTATATATTAGACATTTCATTGCGTGTTTCGGGAAAACTTGGTTCAATGTCTAATAAGCTCTGTCATTTTAAGAGAGCACTGTATTATGGTAATAAATTATTGAAAGAATTTAGTTTTGCCCTTAAAATGTGCAGAAATCTAACTAAAAGAAATATAACACTGTAAAATTCCTTTGTAGAACGAAACGTTATATTTGTTGGGATCAAATTTCTGCAAATTTAAAGGATTTTTTTTTTATAATTCATTATCACAATATCCTGCCCTCTTAAAATGACTGAGCATATTAGGAATTAAATCAAAAGCTTTCCCCAAATACGCTATGATATGTTACATATAAAACAGTTTCTACACAATAAGAAAGCAAAACGAACAAAAATATATTAAAGATTTTTGTTTGAAATATCTGAACGAATAACTCGTTGACATTAATGTCACTACTAAGGTTAACTCCACGAGGTGCATCGTTTTTGCAACGAAAGGCTTGGAAACCACCGGCGTGGCTTAGTCGATTAAGGCGCTTGCCTACCGGTCTGAAGTTCCGCTCGGGCGCGGGTTCGATCCCCACTTGGGCTCATTACCTCGTTGGGTTTTCACGAGGTTTTTCCCAACTGTAAGGTGACTGCCAGGTAATCCATGGCGAATCCTTGGCCTCATATCGCCAAAATACCATATCGTTATCACCAATCTCATCGACGCTAAATAACCTCGTAGTTGATACATCTAAAAAAAAGGATTGGAAGCTCAGCTCCAATTCCACTGTAACTAACTACCAAATGCTCGGAATCGCACAGTTCTTGCACTAAAAGTTCGGTCATATTTTTTAACGTATGAAACAAGCAAAACATTAATTTCACCAAAAGGTGGAGCCCTTCAATTGTAGAAAAGAAAGGAGTGAAATGAGTTTGTAGTCAAAATTTACAGACGATGAATGAAACGTGATCTTGCTTTCTCAAACTTTGCATTTAGCTCTTTAAAGATCTTATCCGATGTAGTTTAATTAAGGGTATAAAAGAGAGGGTGTATGAAATTAATGAATGAGGAAAAAAGTCTAAGTCTGCGTGGTCTATCCCCCAAAAATCTTCAAGATTTATACACGCCTTGACTGTGACATCGTGTATGTTCATTGTCGAGTTTTACTGTTATTGAGTAGCATATTATTTGTAGCTTCTTCCGTGTCCTTTATTTCACATCTGAACTACACAATGTCGATTCCTCCATGAAGGATATGAGGATGATCCTACAGTTTAATTTCGTGCCCCTAAGGATAGAAAATATATGTTAACTCCTGCGAAGACATTTTAATTACAGATTTTGATTTTCAATGCGTCCCGACGTATTAATTTCCTTTAAGCTTCCACTTTCTGTCGTGAGTTTTCGCCACTGCACAGCTCAGAAATAGCTTCCGAGGAACCATCCAAATATCTTACAGAAAACGGTATTTCTAACAGTGAAGTTAGGGGACAGGGGAGAATGCGGAGGGCGGAGTATGGCTTGAGTTTAACAGCACTTGAGGATATGATAGCACATCCTAATACTACGACCCTTCTTTCTGGGTGATGGCACCCTGTCAGATTTTACAATAAGAATTTTCAATTACCCTTATAGCCTTCTTAAATACAGTACATTGGTCATTTTAAAAGAATAGAATAAACTAAATCATAAATAATTTAAAATGATATAATACAAAAAATAAATTGAATAAAAACAAAATTACATGAAAATAAATAAAATAAGCTATAATAAATACAACAATTAACAGGACTTTCAGATGACAGGACAGCCGAAAGAATATTTGAAGTTGTACAGTATTTTATCATTAAGAAGAATTTAACTGTAGCAAGAAATTAATTGCGCAAACGTACGACGGAACATCGGTAAATATCGGGCAGTACAATGGCTTACGAGCCACTTTCGCAACTAAAATGGGGAGAAGAATCGAACTTCATTACTAATAAATTGCCAGTTCCAGAATGGTGAGTCAAAGACTAACATAGGCTTACTTGTATTGATTTTGCTTGCTCTGTTATATTATTATTTTTATTATTATCATTATTATTATCATTATTATTATCACTACTACTAATATTATATTATTATTAATATTAGTTTCTCTCTTGGTCATCAATCCTCAATGTCATATCCTCCATACAAAAATATCACGAGTCGCCACTGGAACTACATACAGGTACAGAGAGAGGAATAAAGACAGTAAGAACAGGGAAAGAGAGGGAGGGAGGGAAAGACAGAAGAGAAAGCGTGAGGAAAGAATAGAAAATTTAGAGAAAGGGCAAAAAAATAGAAAAAAAAGAAAGGAAGAGCCGGAGGTACAAAGATAGTAAAAAGAGAGGGATAGAGAATGAGGGAAGAGGAAGAGAAAGAGAAATGAAGGTAGAAAAGAGAGAAAGGAATGAAGATAGTGGAAATAGAGGAAGAAGAGAAATAAAGATAGTAAAAAGAGAGGAAGAATAGGAATAAAGACATTAAGAAGAGAGGAAGGAAAAAAAGAGAAGATGAAGAGATAGAGACACAAAGATGAAAAAGGAGAGGGATAGAGAAAGAAAGACGAAGAGGACACAGAGGAGGAAAAATAGATAAAGGAAAGGAAGAGAAAAAGAGAAGGGGAATGACAGAAGAGGGAGAGACAGAGGAATAAAAATAGTACAAAAGAAGAACAGAGAAAGGGAAAGATAAAAAATGAAACACAGAAGAATAAAGTTTATAAAAAGAGAGGAAGAGGGAATGGGAAAGGGAAGAGGAGTAGACAGAGAAATAAAGATAAAACAAGAGGAAGAGAGGGGGGAATAAAAGTAGTAAATGAGAAGAAGGCAGAAGGGGGGAGAGAGTGCAGAAGAGAAGATTAAAAGTAGTAAAAAATAGAGGAAGAGGGAGAAGACTAAATAGAGTAAAAGGGGAAGAGAGCAAGCGAAAGAAAGAAGAGTGTGAGGAGAGAAAGTTTGAAAAGCGAGGAAGAGAAGAATAAAGAAAGTTAAGGGAGAGGAATACAGATAGTAAAAGAGAGAGATAAATAAATACAGTAAAAACCGCAGTCTAGTATACACAGTCACGAAGCTTGAGTTGTGAGGGTGCTAGGAACAATAGACTGTTCCGTTACTATTTCGCATTGTCTGTAATGAGGCGAAATTAGCGATCCCAGTGGTGAGCAACTATCTATCGATGCATATTTATTACGTATTGTGTTTCGTGACTGTATATACTAGACTGTGGTAAAACCTGTGTTAAACGACCACTGCTGGTTCCATGAAAAACTGGTCTTTCTGAGGGGTGGTCTCGCAACAGGGGGAGTTATTTTACACAAATAATGGGTTAAAACGTTTCTATATTAATCAAATAAAAACGTGGAAAATATTGCTATTAATAAAAGCTTGAAATCAGAGGAAAATTTCAGTATACGGATTCGTCACTGACAATTATATCTTAAAATACTAAAAAGGGCAGATTTGTCTGCGTTTGTCGAATGGGCATCATCATGCTTACGAAAAGGCACTTATCAGTGCCAATAATTTATTTTGTGTACACAAGATTGGAATTTTGAAATAGGAGGGAAAGGAAGGAATCCGTGTTCTGAAATTTATCCGAAATCAGAACTTTATTTCTTATTTTACGTAATTTTTCCAATTTTCTCCTTCGATTCCCCTTCAAAAAATCATAAATTGAAATCTGCTTAAATTTTTTACATTTCCTTTTTTATAATCTCATTTTCAAAACTATTCTTTAACATGTTAAAAAGTGTTCTCGACTCATATAGTCTTTCCGTAGTGCCGATTTTGAATTAACTCAATATTACATAAGACTTGTTCTAGTCACATTTTTTCGGATTAAAATTCTCTCTTGACTTCATCCTTGTCATCGGTGGGTTGATCACCAGATTTTCTAATAGATAGGAGGAAGGAAAAATAAATTATTGCACTATAATTAACCAGTAACGATTTGATTTTTAATGTACAAAACGAGAATTAGAAGCCTCATATATGGCATGAGGAAATATACCTTTCAAGAAACTGTTAAAGAGCGGTGCAAACAGCCATTTGTCATACCTCGGAGGCCATCTGCAAGCAGTCATTGTACCTTTTTCGTAGCAAACCCCAACATTTCTTAAGGGATTAAAGTAAGCGATGAGCATTCAATGTGAATACGGTATAACTTAACAAGGTTCCAAACATCATTTTAACTTCTAGTACCATACGAATTTCTTGGAATTTATTTAGGCTAAAGTAATGTAATGAAATGCTAAATTGTAAATTTTTAAAATGCAGTATGATCTTTTAAGAGAGGTAAAATTAAGGAGATGGCTATTCAATCACTAGTCGGTGGTCGGGGAGAGAGTTGGTCACTTAAAAGGGGTGTGATTTACATTGGTTTTATGGATTTTTAAATTGTTTTTTTTTTTTAATCGGTCTTTAGGAGGAGTGGTCTCTCAATATGGGTGGTCTTTCAGACACGTTATACTGTAGTATGAAGAGAAGTAGAAAGAGAAAGAGAAAGAGAGAAAGTAAAAGAGAAGAATAGATGTAGTGAAAAGAGGGGAAGCGAGAGAAGAAAAAATGTATTTAAAAGAGAAGGAGAGAGGGAAATACATATAGTAAAAGAGAGGGTAAGACTGAGTGAATGGGAATTGAGGAAGACAAAGAGAAATAAAGAAAATAAAAAGAGTGGAAGAGAGGGGGAGAAATGCAGAATAGGAAGAGAAAGAGGTGTAAAGACAGTAAAACCGGGGAAGAATCAGTGGAATAAAAGTAGTAAATAGAAAAGAAAGCGAGATAGAGGTGAATGTAGCAAATAAAAAGGAAGAGAAAGGAATAAAGGCGAGAAAGAAAAGGCGAGAAGAGGAACGGAGAGAGAAAGAGGGAAATGTAAGGGAGAGAGAAATAAAGCTAGTCACTTTTTTGACAACAATGACTTGTCTCCTTTGTTGACGTTTAGTGGAGAGTCGGGTAGTATCGGACATCGGGTAATATCGGACAGTGCGTTTCTTTCATCTACCATCATATGGTAGTACCTGAATGACATGGTTGCATTTCTCTATGCGACATCACAGAAATGTAATCATGTCAATCGGGTACTATCATCGTGCGGTAGATAAAAGAAACTCACTGTCCGATATTACCCTATGTCCGATACTACCTGACTCTCCCCTATTTCAAACCCACCACATTGGCACGAACATGTAGACCTATGCACGGTTTTTAATCTACAATATCGAAATCGTTATTATTGTTCTTGCTTTTCTGAGGTTCGAGCTGGTATGGTTTAATCCTAGCTTAAACGGGAGTGTTTACAGTATACGCTCGGATCAAGATGGGCAAGCGTGACGTCACACGCTTCAAATAACTTACATAATATAAACATAGCTGAAACATCGTCCCTAATTATTATTGTTGTTGGATTTAATCGATTAATCGATCAATTTCTGTTGTAAGATTCATCGATCAAAATATTTAATCGAATAATCGAGTCGATTAAAATTAATAGGTTGTAGTTGATATTAATTATTATTTTGTTAATACAAACTCATACTACAAATTCCGACAATATTTCTCTCTTAGAAATTGCTTACTTAAAAGCACAATAGTACTGTTATTTTCTAACTGTAAACCGGGTAGCATAGGGAAAATCTTTGCACAAATATTTCAGAAAGAGATGGAGATATGAGGACAGTGACCTAGTCTACCTATATTGGAAGTTAAAACACAATGCGAAACCCTTATTGAGTTTTATGGTTTTCCAAGAAAACTTCCACCTTGTTGACAGCTCATCTCTCAGCATATGAAATGCATACTCTTCTGGGAATCGTCCCCCCTCATTCCTTATAAAATAGCCACGTCTACACTGTGTGCAAGTGAGAGCGTAACTATCTCCTCTTTCTAAAATCTGATAATTCGACTACAATAGGGGCCAGTCTTCTGTTTCGACCGCTGTAATTTTGCAGGTGCTTGTAGTTTCTTTACTGAGTTTGTATATAACGGCTGTGTGTTTAGTATGATAAAGAAAAAAATCAGTGTTCTGTGGTCTGTGAAAATTGTAAACTCCATTATGCCATATGAGAATTTGAGAGGTAAACTCGTTGAAACGTTTGGATTTAAATTGAACGATCGTAGAGAAGTGATTAACAGAAAAAAAAGTTTTTTTTCTTGTTTAGTGGTACAGAAAACATTACTAAACATCGAGCGACACTTAATTCGGAGCATGTGAATGCACTGACATGTTTAAAATCATGGATGAAACAGATTTAACTAGGTGAGTCTTCATACTTTTTGTTCTTTATGTTTGTCTAAAAAATTCCCAGAGAAATTGACACAATAAATAAACCTCACAATTAGTAACTAATACAAATGTTTCGATCCCAGGTGGTGACAGGATTTTTTCTCGTTGCCAAACTATTAGAACGGTCCCGAGGGTCACTCAGCCTCCTATAAAATGGAGTACCGGGTCTTTCCCGAGGGTAAAAGGCGGTCAGAGCGTGGTGCCGACCACACCACCTCATTCTAGTGCCGAGGTCATGGAAAGCATGGGGCTCTACCTTCATACCACCCAAGTGCCTTCATGGCATGTTACGGGGATACCTTTTACCTTTTGCTAATAAAAATAATTGTTTTGTAATATAAGGATACAATATTTACAGATAAACAACATTTAATACTTATGCTTATCACGGAACACAAGTTAAATTTAACAATAATTGTGTATTACATTATATTAAAATATTTTCTCAACTCAATCAAAACTCGATTAATCTATCGATTAATCGATTAAATTCAAATAGTTAATCGATTAAATATTTTGATCGATCGACATCACTACTAATTACATTAGCGATAGCGTTTTTCACCATTATTCGTAGGAAAAGAGAGGTTATTAGGACATTAGGCAGAAAACAAAGAAAGGACGTGGCAAAATTTTCCTTTGCTAGCCGCACAATAGTACACTGGAACAGCTTACCTGCAGCAGTCTTTCAGGGTGGTCCTCTCAAAATCAATACATTTAAGGAAAGATTGATAATATTAGACTGATAATGCAATTGTAGGTGCAGTGTAATTATTTAAGTTGCGTCTTGTAATTAAGTTGATATGTAATTAATTAAGGCGATATTCAATTAAGTTGATATGTATATAAATTAAGGTGATATGTAATTAATGAAGATGCTATTTATTTAAGTTGATATGCAATTAATTAAGGTGATATGTAATTATTTAAATTGGTAATAGTTGGGTGAAATAGAAGCACGTTTAAGTTAGGTTTACTTTTGCTTATTGTAGGTGTTATTATAGCATAGTTTTTATTTATAGTTAGTTTATATTTATAGTCCTAGTTTTATTGAATCTATTTATAGTTAGAAGTATATTTACGTTTATTTTATATTTTATTGCTGTAATTATTGTACTATTGTATATTATATATCACTGCCACCGGGTGTATACCCAATTGTAGTATTAATAAATACATATATACATAAATACGATATTTTTAATACATGATTTTTCACCTTAGTGTGTCTTTTTATGTGTCATTTCAATTTCTAAGTCATTTTTCCTCGAGGAAATTATCAAGTTATGTTTAGGAAAACCCTCGCATCGGGCACCTCACATAGCTGTCTACAGATTGAACCACGATCCCTCTGAAGCCACGGTTTGGTCCGGAATTCCTCTCACTAAGTCGTGTTCATTGTTGAGTGAGATTCTAACGCATCCGTTGGAGTTGGGAGTTCCGCATCACTGAGACTTCAGCCGGCCGAATCAAGTTGGAAATTTACGCAGTTAAGTTCAACCGGTAAAACTAGCAATGTTATTAATCATTAGAGCTTGGCAACGGGTCACCGAGACACCGGATTGAAGTTATTTGCATACATTGTATAGTTAAGACGTCATGACTCGTGAGGGAAGGGCTACTACTACTATATTGGAGTTAATTTGGAGTGCATTAGTACCTGTCTTTGAAAAGTGGCATGCTTGGATACTTTCGATGATATCTTATGTAATGTTCTACCGTTAGATGGCAGGAGCGTTACATGTGGCACATGTTGTAGGGCTATATTATGTCATATGCTACAGTTGATTACGTCATCCCACTTGTTTGTTTCCCGTGCGTGTCGAAATTATATTTACAATTATTTTGTATAACCTAGTATGATTTAATATAATGCAGTATTTTCTTACCTCATAATTTGATTTCATTCACAATAAATAATATCGTAAACTTCTATAATAATACTGAGCGATTCCACTTAAGAAATGGATGGGGAAATCTGCAGTATGTCTGGATACGAGTAAATTGAATATTCATGAACCTAAACGAGAACTTTGAGAACGAGGTGCACGAATAAAAAAAATAATAATATAGGTACTTTGTCGAAGGTGAATATTACCTCTTTAATCATTAGTATTGTAAGTACCGTACGCTAAAAATAGGATATGCAGCCACCAATGTGAGTTTTTTTTTATAGGGAAGGAACTATCGAGATTGAATTCCTCGTACTTTTTTCTCTAGTTGCATAAAGATCAAATGCAATATTTGATAAGATGACGTAATATGATCGGAGTAGTATCACGATTATTCCTGTGTTTTGTAGGTTAAGGACATGTAGGATGATTTTGAAAATTTGAAGTAAAAGCATGGTTTTAATAATTAGTCTACAGCACATTAAAAACATTATTCACGAAATGGATTTCACCATGGATCGTCCTGGATAATAAACATCCCAGTTAATCGAGAGTTTACTGCAGGCGTAAACTTCGGAGACTCCTAGAAGTACTGAATATTATCTAAGCTGACATTGCTAGCTGTCGAAGTTGCATATGTTTCTTTTTTATTTTTTTATTTTTCTTTTCCCTCTTCCAAAATGAAATTGTAGCCAGCAATTTCTTACTTGAAGTAGTTATTTCTGTTTAATAGCTAGCACCTTCGAGGCGAAATTTAATTAGTTCAATGTTTATGGTTTAAAGCATATATTCAGAATATTTTGGCACCTGAATGAAGACGCGCTAACCATTACTCCACAGGTGTGAACATGAATGAATGAATAGATGAATGAATGAATGAATGTAGGAGGTGGGATATGATAGGGATTGGATTAATCTTGCTCAGGAGAGGGAGCGATGGGAGGCTTATATGAGGGCGGCATTGAACCTCCGGGAGTTTGAAAGCTATTTGTAGGTTTATAAGATATTTGGGGAGGGGCGAGTAGAGTGGGCTAATAGTTTTCATAGTGATCAAGCCGTGGTGTCTTAGACTATTTAGGGTATTTCCAATGGAATGCGCTTATTCTCCCTGTGTTGTGTGGAAGGATATCGAAGTTACACTACCAATATAACAATGGTGCAAACTTTTTCATGTTTGTGATTTTACTGCAGTCATAAAGCTGATACACACATTGGTAGTGATATTTCACTGAGGGCGTAACAAGACCACATCGGCAGGTGTGGTCGGCACTGTTCCCGCAAGAAAAGAGTTGGATAAATGTCCCTAAAATTTCAGATAAAACCGAGAGACGCCGGGCGGTTCGGGGGGAACGACGATAACGCCAGGGGCGTCATAAAAGCTGTGTCTTTTTTATGCGTCGCGGCGTTAACCATGTTCCATTGTTTTAAGATAAATTAGATTTGAGGGCGAAGTCGTTCATGTTTAAAAAGTTTCTTCCATTCTGTAATTGTTATAAAGCTATTTACAAACACTCCAAAGGGACTTCCGACTTTTGAAAAGTTAATTAAAATTGTTAACTGCAGTGCACGGACATGCGTAAAGAAAGCACTCACAGATATGCAGTCTCGTTGAGTAGCAAACATGGACCCCGAATTTGGAGGCGGGGAGCTGTGAGCACTTGCCTAACCGACCACTCTTCTTTTAATGACTAGAACATGTAATAATGTCATGTAAAAGAACATAAGTTTCATATCTTAGAATCTCCCTCATAATTCTAATTAAAATAACTGTTGAATATGATTTCACAGAACACTCCAAAATCGCCTACTACATTTGAGGAATTGACTTACAAAACGCAATTTTATACACGTTTTCTTTTTAAGAAAAAAAAATAAAAATGTAGCAGCAGCAGCAGTAGCAGTAGTAATAGTAGTAGTAGTAGTAGTAGTAGTAGTAGTAGTAGTAGTGGTAGTAGTAGTAGTAGTAGTAGTAGTGGTAGTAGTAATAGTAGTAGTAGTAGTAGTTATTTATTTACTTATTTATTTGTGTATTTATTTATTTATTTGTTTATTTATTTATTTATGTATTTATTTATTTATTTATGTATTTATTTATTTATTTATTTATTTATTTATTTATTTATTTATTTATTTATTTATTTATTTAACCTAGTAGAGATAAGGCCATCAGACCTTCTCTGACCCTCTACCAGGGGATTACAATTATATGAAGAATAAAATTACAATTAATATTAAATTTACAATTACAATTACAATTACAATAAAAATCAAAGTACGAAAAGATTACCTGACTAATGAAAGCTAGACAGTTTATCATAGAAGTTAAGAACAAACTATATATATATATACATATATATATATATATTGTATTTACTGAATTACAAATTAAACCTAGAGTAACAAAATTATATAGTGATGAAATTACCGGATATTGAAATATTTTGTGATAGATTAAGAGAACTATTTACAAGAAACCATGTCTGAACGAGTCTCAATTTCCTGACCAAGTGCCTAGTAAGTTTGCGTTTGAATTCAATTTTATTTCGACAGTCCCTGATGCTAGCAGATAGCGAATTCCAGAGTCTTAGCAGGGCTATTGTGAAAGGGGATGAGTCTAGGTTAGGTTAGGTTAGGTTAGGTTAGGTTAGATTAGGTTAGGTTAGCGCCGACCTGGATGGCTCAAGCGGTAGGGGTACGGCATATCTCTATCGCTTGGTCCGAAAGGTTGTGGGTTCGAGTCCCGCCTTGGGCATGGGTGTTGTGTACGTACTAGTTTAAGAAAGCGGAAAAACAGAAAACAGAAAAAGGGAAACGGAAAAAAATGTATGAGGAGGTGCGATGGGATGGTATTGTTAGTATTGTTTCATGGCGAGAGCGTGTGTTCAGATTATGGTGGGAAGAAAGGTAAGTGAAGCGAGACGACAGGTATGAAGGAATAGAAGAGTTCAAGATTTCGAAGATAAAGAGAAGTAAATGTAAATTTCTTTCTTATCCAAGCCAGCCTATTGCTTCCAGGGATGGGGTAATATTATCATATTTACGAACAATGTTTACAAAACGTACACACAAATTATGAACACGTTGAAGTTTCGTTTTGTTGTCCCTGGAAAGGTCAGTTTGTAAAATGTCAGCATAGTCAAAATAGTGAAATACAAGGGACTTCTTTAAGCAAGAGGGGAGATGAGCATTTATCCATTTTAACACCTGTATATTACAATATACTTTTCTGTATGTTTCTGTGATTTGCATGTCCCAGTTGAGATTATTATCTATGTGAATGCCAAGATATTTTACTGAAGAACTGAAAAGGATATGCACTGTACTTACTTTAACAGGGAAAATGTCAAGGTGTTTTACAGCGTCGGCTTGCCTTTTGTATCCTAATATAATTGCTTGTGTCTTTAAGATGGAGTTTCTTTGTCCATGTCACAATCGAGTCAATGTCTTCGTTCAGTTTATCTATAGCGTCGTTTACTCGATCTAAGCGGGAAGAGATGTAGCATTGAAGGTCGTCAGCATAAAAGTGATAGTTACAATGCTTTATAAGAGATGTAATATCATTGACATATATTGTGAACAAAAATGGCCCGAGCACCGACCCCCGTCGTATGGGAAATAAAAGATATATGTCCAAACCAATTTCATTGCAAAAATTACTCAGTTTTGATGCTAAAACGATTGGTACAATATTAAGGCTTATAAATACAATTTGTATTGAAGCACTGTCTTGTTTTTAATTTTGGACAAACTGCTTTTCGAAAGTTGACTCCTCATTTATTAAAATATTCATTAACGTAAGTTCAATGAAATTTGCAAGTCCTGGGATTGTGGAAATTATAAAAATTATAAGAGCCTTAAATGCTATTTGGTGGAGTAAAAACGTAACAAAGAATAAAATATATGTTACTTATATTGGTATTATAGACTTATAGAGAGATGTATTGTTTTAAGAAAGTCAGCACGAAGTTCTAAGCTAGATATAATTATTCATAATTATTACATGATAAGACAAAAGAAGCTATCGGCGTAGCTCTGTCGGCTAAGGGCTATACTACACGAACGTTAAAAATGTTACGTTGACAGGCGTTGGTAACGTGTGAAAAATGTATAAACTACACGTTGCGTAGTTGCGCTGACAGGCGTTGGTAACGCATGAAAAATGTATAAACTACACGTTGCGTTAGGGACGCTGTGTTTGGTTTCAGAACTGCAATGGATGTTATACAAGTTGCGTATGTAGCTCTGCTATGTGTTCAATTTATAAGTCTATCTAAAAAAAAAGAGGAAAAGGAGATGGTGAATTCATCCCGCAAACATTAAGAGACTTTCGGCAGGAAAGTTTTATACAGTACTGTATTTGAAAATCACCGACAGTATTCCGACAAGTTTTTTCTCTATTACAGAATGTCATTAAAAAGTTTTGATGATCTTTTGAATTTAATTTCTCATAAAATTAGGAAAATTGATACTGTAATGAACAAATCAATTTATTCTATCGTAAAGCTGGTTGTAACGTTAAGGTAAGTAATAAAATTTGCCTTAATTTGTAATGACTATATATTTATTTTATGCATAATATGTTGAAAATTAAGAACATTAGAAGCTGCATAAAATTATTATATTTTGATTTTATGCATAATATGTTGCAAATTAAGAACATTACAAGCTGCAGAAATCAGTACTGACTGAAATTAACAATGAATTCAGAATCATTTGAACCATCGGCAGTAACACTCAACGGCGACATATCTGACAATTGGGACATTCTTGATGTTGCACGTTGCTCGACAAGCAGGTTTCTGAACAGTTCAGAAACTTTGAAACGGGCTTCAATTGCAAGCTCTGGAGGTAAATTGTCCATGATTTTGACAAATGATAGGAAAGCTTTGTTTCCTTGTCATTCTCTGTCTTGTCTTTGTATGGCCACGCTCTCTGATAATATATTTGTAATATCCCTTGTTGCAGTTACTAGAATATTTTCCGATTTTTCTTTTCTTCCTGTCCTTGTCGAGCGAAGAGATTGTCCCGATTTTGTTTGGGTACCGTTTACATTACTCTCATGACCCGAAGTAGCCTGAGAAATAATACCATCCGGTATGTCTTCTTGTTTAGGTGGAGGAGGTATATTCAAAATGGTTTCATTCTCACCAAGTGTAGGTAGTAAAAACCGAGTAAAAACTGCATTTGCTTGACAATATCCACTCTGTTGTTGACGTTGCGTTGGTGACGCACATGTAGTATGAATACGTTTGCAAAAGATGGCGTTGCCAACGCAGACCTCTGCGTTGAAATTTCCCAACGTCGAAGCAACGCAACCAAAAGCAGCATTTTTAACGCTTGTGTAGTATAGCCATGCAATTATACAAGCGATCATAGTACCAAAAACCAAAAAAAACCAAGTTCCTGTAAAAGAACGTTGTCAACGCAACGTTTTTAACGTTCGTGTAGTATAGCCCTAAGGCGCTTGCCTGCTGATCCGGAGTTGGGCTCGGGCGTGGGTATGATTCCCGCTTGGGCTGATTACCTGGTTTTATCAAAGCTTTCCCAACCAAAAGACAAATTTCAAGTAATCTATGGCGAATCCTCGGCCTCATCTCGCCAAATACCATCTCACTATCATCAATTCCATCGACGCTAAATGACCTTGTAGTTAGTACAGCGTCGTTAAATAACTAAGTAAAAAAGAGAAAAGACGGATATAAAAAAATTATACAGTTGTATAATACACTTTGTGGAAACTAAACAATTACAATAATTTGGACATGTGTAAAGCAATATACGAAACCAAAGAGAAGATTAGAATGAGTCCCAACTGGGAAGAAAAGAAGATGTAGTAGATATGTCTGGAGGGTGTTATTGGCATGATAGAAGCGAGAGGATTAAAGGATGGTGACTGAGAAGATAAGAGTAGGTGGAGAAAAAAAATCAAATTTATAAATTAGGGCACAATAAGATGCATTAAAAAAACATATTTTATGCTATGCAAAATAAATATACAGAGTGATTATCTGTCAAATAGTCCGCTGCAAAAGTGTCCATCATCATTAAGGTCCAGTACAAAAAACGTCCTGCGTCATCAAATGTCCAGTATAGAATGTCCAGAGTCATTAAATGGCCATTATAAAAATGTCCGGAGTTTTTTCGTGTATGGTATCATGAACGTCCAGTACAATATTTATCATATGTGAATAAATCATTTAACAACCAAATGTAAGCTAAAGTTACAATATTCTCTACAGGTACCTAATTTTGTTTTCGAAATTTCTTCTGCACTGGACTCAGTGTGCAGATTCATATGGTATTATGTAAGTGCACGCAAATATTGTTTCACATGATTCTACTCATCAAAAGAAAAATCAGTAGATAGTTTATTGTACTCACAGGCACGTAGATGATTTAATGTCAGGAAACGGTATTGGACGAAACTCACCTGTAAAGAAAATGAAAAGTATATTGAACAATTTGACAATTTATTGGAAGCAAAAGGACTGCATACATACATACATACATACATACATACATACATACATACATACATACATACATACATACATACATACATACATACATACATACATACATACATACATACATACATACATACATACATACATACATACACACATAAATACATTAACAAAATATTTTACAATACAAATTGTACTATTCGTATATGAATATTCTTCAAAATTCAAAATATATTACCAATCTCATATTCAAATATGTATTACAAATTGTTGTGTAAATACAATTGTAACCGGGCCACACCCAAAAAAGCAAGGTCCTTGAGGTCGGGTGTGACTAATAGGCCTAATGAAAACTGGATAGAAGAATATAATAATAATAATAATAATAATAATAATAATAATAGTAATAATAATAATAATAATCATAATAATAATAATAATAATAATAATTGTGATTAAACTGTTAACTGTAATTATACATAAAATTTAAAAAGAATAAGGAACAAAAAAACAAAAGCAAACAAACAGACAAACGGTACACAGCCTATACATAAACATACTAAGTTAAGAGTACGACATTCTTAAAGTGACAAAAATGAAGGATAACAATTTACATGACTATAATTTTAAAAAGTTCAATCACTTGTTTTTTTAATAATTTATTGTTTAATAATTTCAGTTTAGGATTCTTTTTTATAAAATCATTATACAATCTTGGACCGTAATTAGAACTGTGTCTTAGACCTGCTTCAGTCTTACATTTTGGTTCAATGAGAGGGAGTGAAATACTCTTTTCTTGTGTTGTGGCCATGATCGGATGATATAAATTTTGTTTGATATTTATGACAGTAATTCAAAATAGTATAGGCCTACATATCAATTTGCTTGATATTCAGAACATTTAATTTTTTATATGTAAGATGAGTTGGATGATCAAAATGTTAAATGTTATATTTCATTTAACGTTTATATCAGCGTCGCCGGCATGCCGGAATTTTGTCCCGCAGAAGTTCTTTTACAAGCCAGTAAATATACTGACATGATCCTGTCGCATTTAAGTACACTTAAATGCCATCGACCTGGCCCCGGATCGAACCCGCAGCCTCGGGCATAGAAGGCCAGCGCTATACCAACTGCGCCAACCAGGCCGACTATATTGAGTAATATATATCTATTATCATATCGATATATCCTTATATTGCTTGTATCGGTATACAATTCACCGTTTGTAATATACTTCTTGTTTAGATGGTGTGTTACATTTATGTGACCACAGCGAATTTGGATTAAGTTATGGGTCTCTCTGTCTCATTTTGTTCTTGTATTATGTTTTCTATATATCTCCTAATAGGCCTACTGAGATGTTGTCAGTCAGTTGTCAGTCAGATTAGTCAGTTGTCCGAAGACAGGTCTCAACCTCACAAATGATACCAAAAGGCACCACTTATGAAGTAACTAGGCCAGGAGATAATGGGTAGGGTGGACAGTTCCTTTCCCCCTCCATTGCATACATCGCCGATTAGCTACATGTTACACTAATCAGACTTCAGACTTGCACAAACAATTGTTCTTCCTCTGACACATCGTAAAGTAAGATGTACTGCCTGATAATAGATTTACAGATCGATTATTTAGTTCTGACAGCTTAGCGACACGAAAGAGGGGAAGTAATAGGAGTAGTAGGGAGAGTTCCGGAGTAGAGATAAGGGCGAGCGATCGGTAAAGGAATGCAATACAGCTTAACTGTACTGGAAACAACGCTATACTGCATGAATGACATTCGATCGCTCTGACTGCAGGCAACAGACTAACCTGAACATCACTTGGCGTAACTTAATGGACTCACCTGACCCAGGTGCAGATTGTCGGCGACTGTCAGGACTAAATAATCGTACTGTACATATCAGCCAGAATCTCAATCAGAGGCTTATTGACATGATAAAGCATTATTATTTTATTTAGATTGGAGACCTTCTACCACATTATTGGTCCTATGCACACCTTATAACTTTTTACTTTGTTATTTAAGGATGCTGTATCAAGTACTGGGTTACTGAGTGTCGATGGAATTGGTGATATGGAGATTGTATTTGGCGAAATAAGGCTTTCCGAAAAAGAATGCAGAATAATCGTCTCTTTACGTACCATATATTAAACATTTTGATTTGTGGACATTTCTATATATTGGACATTTTTATTTGTGGACATTTCTATATAATGTACATTTTGACTAGAGGAAATTTCTATATATTGAACATTTTGATTCGTGGACATTCCTGCATATTGAACATTTTGACTAGTGGCCTTATTTGAATGCACGTTTTGGTTGTGGACATTTCTGCAATGGACTTTCTGTATATTGGACTTTGAGCTGTGGACGAAATTGATGTGGAATGTACAGAGTAACCTTACATAGGTCAGGGATATGGCAATTATCGACGAGAGAAACAAACAGAATTCTACGTCCAGAAATGCATGTTTTGAGGAGGTGAGCAAGAAAATGGAGGCTAAAAAATATTAATAATGAAACTACGAACGAAGTTATAGGAGAGGAAGATAATCTGGATATTTTAAATATTAATGAATAGAAAAGATTGCGTTGGTTTGGACATGTTAAAAGAATGTCGGAATAAAGACTGCACAAATTAATAAATTAATACTAGAATATATGCCAGCGGAACAAAGAAAAAGGGGCTGTCCAAAAAAAAAAAAAAACTTGACTCTAAGCATCTAAATCAGCAATGAAGTCCAGAAGACGAATGTATGTGCAGAGAGAAATGGCGTTTGGTTACTGGAACACGGCGACAGCTGTTACGAAACCATATATGATTCATTACCAACTCTTACTGCAACAGTATCAAAATGACCTCTATAATCTGAAGTTTCAATCACAAATTAAAATTTATCATATAAATTCTGTTAAATTATGTTTTGAATTTATTTTAAAGGCCATATATGTAATGAAGGCTCCATTAAGGGTTAGGCCTGATTACATAATGACTTTACAAAAATACATAAGGAATGATAAAGACAGGGTTAAGACTATGGAAGTTACTTATTTATTTTTAAACAAATGTGTAAATATTGCGTGACATAAACTGCTTTGTTCTGCTAAGAAATTTCTTTCCTGCTTTGGTCATATCAAAATAATTATGGCGATAATGATTATGACTATGGACAGTATTCTGTCCCAGGATGTACGGAGATAAGATTAGTTGTTCATGGACTATATTGGCGTGACACAGGTACTATGAGGTATCACTTGCATTTTGTATTGCAGTTGACGTTCTATTAATGATTTAAAAACTTAACCTCGGAGACTGTTGAAAACGCATTACAATGTTAAAGATTGTTACTACTTTGACTTTTCCTACAATTTAAATGATTTGTTCTTTTATTTATTTGATTTAGGCCTATTTGTACGTGCATAGTTAAGATCATAAGGCCTTCTCTTCCACTCAACCAGTATAAAAATATATGGCAAATATGAATAACATCAATAAAGAAGACAAT
Source organism: Periplaneta americana (assembly GCF_040183065.1). Classification (NCBI taxonomy): domain Eukaryota; kingdom Metazoa; phylum Arthropoda; class Insecta; order Blattodea; family Blattidae; genus Periplaneta; species Periplaneta americana. The sequence continues at coordinate 136,442,844 of NC_091126.1, forward strand.
GGAACAATAACAATAACTAATAATAATAATAATAATAATAATAATAATAATAATAATAATAATAATAATAATAAGAGCAAAATGTAGATGTGTTTAGTTAGATAGATAAGTGCATTTATCGATGCATAATAAATTATACAAACTCATGTACACAAGATCCTTCGCACGAGCTCATACGGCCATTCGTGCTGTAACTGCACAGTTTGAATCTTCAAAACGAAAATAATGCCTACTAATAATAAAATAGTGAAACAACAGTTATTATTATTACTACCGTGTTTAGTTACATGCAATTCTAAGAGTTAAGGTTCAGTTTAATGTTAATTAAGACAATTTGGATCGAAACAATGATTAACATATTGAAGAAAAATTTATGTATTAAAAACAAATATTCTAAAAAAATAATATTTCAAGAACGATCCTATTCTAGACACGATAGGCAGTCTTTCTGACAATCGGCTTTTGAAAGTAGTAAAATATCTGACAGCGCTTTACACTATCCACACTAAAATACTCTATATGAAGACTTACATTGATCAAACATTATTTACACCATTGTGCAGAAATTACAAAATAAGTATGTTATAATATATAAAATACCTTGCATTACAATACTCAATACTATACATAAGCTAAGTATTGTAAATATTGTTTGAGCAATATACGCCTATATTCTTTACTCTAGTGCAGCGGTTCTCAGCGCAGAGCACCCTGGGACTAGCATCTCTTACCCGCAGAAAACACAGTGCACCATGGTGCTCTCGTAGCTGCTAATGGGTATGCTCTCTACCTCTTCCTGCTGCACGACGGTGCACACGGGACAGTGCCGCTTACGCGCTGCACATTTCAGCGAGTGCTGACGACCACTGGTCTAGTTTAAATAGTACAGTAGCCGCGCTCTTTCGAGCCTAGACGCTATAAAAGTTAGCGAAAGGCTTTGAAGTATAAAGAGCCGACGACAATATCAGTGTCAAAGACACCGTCTTGCAGCTGTGGATTATGATTTATGGCCAGAATAAGCGCTGCTGCTAATATGTCTTGATAATAATCAGTGCATTCTTATTGAGTGAGCACGTGTTTTACTTGGATGTTTCTGTATAGAGTTATTATTTTTATAGTTTTATTTGATAGTGTACAGTCAATTGTTTTACTAGTATTGCATAGTGTGCTTCAAGTGCGACTAGTTTTAACAATATGTGGAGGCCTTGGGAAATAAACCAAGTCCCGCTAAGATTTTGAAATTAGAACAGAAAAACAGTGCGAAGAATTGTGCAGAGATGTCCTGTCACGCCAAAAAGAAAAGAACCAGGAATAAAGACAATAAAATTTAATAAAATAGACCATTTCTCCTGTGATTTAATTAGACCCCAATATTTTTATAATAAAGAGATGGGCAATCGCCGACAGTGCGTGAACTTTTAAAACACTTAAAAACTGTTTCTGCTTTTCCTTACGACGAAACGACACTTCGCGAACTCTTAAAAAAATTAGATTTCGTTTTCGGCTTTTTCGGAAAAAATGTGGTGATGGAATCGGTAATTTAATTTAGTTTAATCTAATTTAATTGTTAGTAGAAATTACGGCAACAACGCGTCACAAAACAACTGTCACCCCGCTCTTTCTTTAATTAGTAGGAAGGTGATCAACAGTGAAAAGAGTTTCATTGTCGCTTACAAAGGAAAGCGCCTGGGCTCGAATGAGAGCGGCTTCTATACAAATATCGTATTCTAGTGTACATAGTGTAAATAATTTAAATTGTAAATATTAGTGTATTTGTTAAAGTCCTCCATGTTTTGTTCTTCCCCACTTGACGAAACAATATTCGCGTGAACAATTAATAAAATATTCCTAGATGCATGCTCGTTGTCATTTAAAACTCTAGTAATACTTAATCTTGTAGCATTCTGCGACAAGGTACGGTCAATAGTTAAAACGACAACGGTCGTGTCCCATGCAATTCATATCTCTAATTATGAACTAATTAATGAAAAAAAGAGAGACTAATAATATAAAGTCCACACCTGTGAAGTAACGGTTAGCGCGTCTGGCAACAAAACCAGATGGCCCGGGTTCAATTTTTATTATTTTTTTTATTTTAGTAGGTTATTTTACGACGCTTATCAACATCTTAGGTTATTTAGCGTCTGAATGAGATGAAGGTGATAATGTCGGTGAAATGAGTCCGGGGTCCAACACCGAAAGTTACCCAGCATTTGCTCATATTGGGTTGAGGGAAAACCTCGGAAAAAACCTCAATCAGGTAACTGGCCCCGACCGGGAATCGAACCCGGGCCACCTGGTTTCGCGGCTAGACGCGCTAACCGTTACTCCACAGGTGTGGACCCCGGGTTCGATTCCCGGTTGGGGCAAGTTACCTGATTGAGGTTTTTTTCGAGGTTTTCCCTCAACCCAATATGAGCAAATTCTGGGTAACTTTCAGTGCTGGACCCCGGACTCATTTCACCGGCAATATCACCTTCATCTCATTCAGACGCTAAATATCCTAAGATGTTAATAAAGCATCGTGAAATAACCTACCAAAAATAATAAAACATGAAACAACAAATAATAATATATTTATGTATTCATTAATAACTGCAGCCCAAGCTTGTCATGGCCTTCTTGAAAAGTAGTTTCGTAACCTTAGATTTTATAAGACGTCTAACTCTTACATCAGCATTAAGGCTTCAAGATGTGCAACATGTCAAAAGTTATTAAAAAAATATACACGTTTAATTTTTTATTTGACAACGTTGCATTTAGTGTCGTTGCAATTGGTGACAGCGAGTATATATTTGACAAGATGAGGCTGAGTATTTGCCATAGATTACCTAACATTTGTCTTACGGTGGGGAAAAATCGAGAAAGAACCCAACTAGGTAATCAACCTAAGCTCGACTCTAACTCAAGCCAAAGCGCAGCAGCTCTTGATCAGCAGGCAAGCGCCTCTACCGACTGACCCACTCTTGTAACTCTACAAAAATATACTGTATATAGGAATCAGATTAATTAAATTTACAAGCATCAATAATTATAATCCACCAATTTATTAGAACGTATGAGCATTGGCAAATTAGGTTAGTTCTGTTTTCAACTTTTTCTTTTGGCCATTCAGAACTTTAAGACAACTAGGCAGTGCATTGAAGACTGTAATACATGAAGTGAACTTCTTGCTTAAAACGTCAAACACAACGAACTCAACAGAATAGGTGATGACACAGGCCGTACCTATATTTATCCCGATGAAGTTATCAGTAGCCTATTTACTTCTGAAATGATTGAAATGTTGTTTCAGAACACTGTAGTATAACCCAAAAGTATACCTAAGTGCAGAGTAAAATTGCTTGAATATAGAAGTTTACAATAGAAGAGGCTTAGAAGAAGCTGAGTATAAATTATAACATGAATAGATGAGACTACAATAAAAGAGAGCTGCAGAAGGCTTATCATGAAAGAATATAGCAGATCAGGGTATAGTCTGGATAGGATAAGTTAAAATAGAATGGTTTTGTACAAGGCTCAGTGTAATAGACTAGAACAGTTCGGAGTGTACGTTGAATATAGAAGATTACATTGGAATTTGTTTGAACAATGACAAGTTTAAATGAATACAACACAACAAAGAATAATTCAAACGGTCGAAAGTATAATATGAGTAGCGTACAGTGGAACAGAAAGGGTTCGAACAAGATTTTGCAGAGCAGAGCAGAGCACGAAGTATTGGAACTGGGATGCAAAAGTGTGCTACAATTGTGGCATACGTCACAAAGTCGGAACACGTCACTCATCCCTTCCTTTCACCCCCAAACTTCATTGGATACGGTAGGGAGAGGAAATATGTATTCAATGTGCTTGCGGACGTCACAGATACGCAATTCAAGGCCGGGGGATTGTGGACGGGGAAAAAACTCTTTCCCCATGCTTCCACCCCTATCTTCTCCCTTCTGCAACCCTATATTAGAATATCGTAGTAGAGAAGAGAGTAAACAAGATCAGAGCGCCATAGAATAGAATGGAACGCTGCAGGGGAGATTACAATAGAATATGTTTCAGTAGACTGGAAAATGAAAAGGATTGAATAATACACAATTGATTTCTATTATATACAGTGCATTAGGGATATACGTGCAAATATGTTTATATTTATTTAATGAAAACTCCTGCAAAACAACACTCTATTTACTTTTTCCACAAATGTGTTAGGTATTTAACTGTCTGATATTTATTAATGATCGTAGGCTACTATAAAACGCCTCACAGTTTAGTCTATACTCCATGCGAATGCCTTTCGATCACATACACACCAGCATAAACGCTCTTTTACAGTCATATAAGGACAATTAATCTTGTAGGAAGAAGCTTACTCATTGAAATATGACGTAATGGAACGATTCAAATGCTCCAGAATACAGATTCTCTTCTTCCTCAGATCCAATATCGTGGACCACAACGGTGATGTTATTTCCTTCGTAATATTACAAATTCTCTATAAAAATGTTATTGAAGAAAATAACAATTTTGTTAGCAATTGAGTGATTATTAATTTTTATTTCGTATGTTGCTTTTATTTCAATAACATTTTTACAATGTTGATTTATTTTAATTCTCTCGTGGTAGTTTGTAAGTGAGCGTCACATCATCTTTAATAGGACGTTTCTTATTTAGATTATTCAGATATTACTTTCTATGCCGTAGTTTTATTGTAGCCTACCACCCTTATGACAATAAAAAAGTAGACTACGTTCGAAATTCAAACGATTAATAGTACAAACTTACTAAAGAATACAATCCCACTGCCTAATGTAAAAAATATATCACTAACTTGCCTGTGCTTGGATATACGTAAAATTATTTTGTTACATGTTAGAATACAAAGATCTTTATTGTAAGCCTGGATGATAGACATTCCCCAGAATCCTGGATCTCCGCGAAACGAGCCAGGCGTTCGTAAGAAATACAACCCCCCTGGAAGTATTAATGAACTTAAAATCATAGAAATTTTGTCTAAAAAGAACTTCGAAGATTGATAAATACTTTGCATAATGTGGTTCAGCAAGTTATAATATACCCGAGTACAATCAAATATATTTTTAACCACAGTAGAAAACTTCGGGGGGACAAGCCACTTTCCGCCCCCTAAAACTTAAAAGCCAGGGGTGTCGCTACTCTAATAAAAGTAAATAGAGGATCGTCGCCCCTCCAAATAATTCAAAGAGAGACTCTTCATGTTAAAAAAAAAAATTAATTTGTTTGATAAATGGTTTAGGTCTTAAATAACTAGGACGTAATATTACTATGATGTACCGAAGTACATATGGAGTTTCAGTGTAGTAATTCTGCATTCCCATATGGTGAAGAATCGATAGAACTGCATTGAAACTCAATATGTACTTCAGTATATCATAGTAATATGACACAGCGTAAGTAATCAGTTAATCACTTTGGGCCATATTCATAGACATTCTTAGCGCGGGCTTCCGGTGGATGATCAGCGAACTAAAGTTCTTCGTATTCATAAACCAGTGTTAGCGATATAATATGATATGAATCCTGTACAAGTAATCAGTCGATAGCCGGGGCTAGTTTAGCACGCTCGTAGCGCGGACTAGCGAAATGTCTATGCATATCACCATTTGTGATTCAAGACGGCGAGCTGCGCCGCGCCATGTTTCGTCGTACCCCGGCCCTTAGGCCTGTAACACACTTGCAGAGCTTCCGCTAGCGAGAAATGTGTTGCGAGAAAATTAAAAAATTGATAACATGGATTCAAATGAACGTCCACACACTGGAAGAGATTCTCGTTCGAGGCAAAAACCTCGCGCGAGTTTCTCGCTGGGATCGGTAGCTCAGCGAATTTTCTTGACACATTTATCAAAGATGTTTGACATTTATACTCTTTATGACGATTGAGTGAAGAAAAAGATATCACAGGTGGCGATGAATTGTATTGTTTTTATTTGAAAATGAGGAAAGATGGCTGATAATTGCAGTCAGAAACTTATCGAACTTGTACGATGTCACCCGTACGCCTATTTCTAGGATACACGCGATGAAAACTATAAAAACACGAAACGTAAAGAAAAAATCTGCAGACAAATATCAGATTATCTGAAAATAAATAGGGCTATATTTTATTTTGATGAGATTTAATAGTATTAATTAAACATTTGAAATAATGTATCTATCTTTCAGGGGCGAGCTAAAGTTTTTCTGTATAAGCTTATATTTTATGTTACAATTATTAGCAAAATTAAATAAATAAATGAATAGATAAATAAATAAATGAATAAATGAATAAATGAATAAATGAATGAATGAATGAATGAATAAATGAATAAATAAATAAATAAATAAATAAATAAATAAATAAATCTTAACAATTTACATAATGTTAATCAGAACATTGCAAAGACTCCTCTATCATATAATGAATGGCAAAAAACTGTGGTCCATTCAACCTGAAATAATGCTTAAACGTATCATCATTCAAATTGAAACCAGTGTCCAAAACTCGCCCTTATTTTCGTAAGATACAATGTGGTTTTCAGATATTTCTGGCTTTAATTTTAAGCCCACTTTTTCTTTTCATTAACAAAATACATTCATGTAACTCCATTTCCTCATCATCTGAATACTCAGATTCAACATAACGTTCGTACGTAATTTGTAAAGTACGACAATATACTTACAGGTTATATATTTAAGTACGACAATATACGTAAATACATAACCTATAATATTTCCCCCAACGAGTCATTACTACAATCAGAAAAATGGTTTCTGCATGAAGGCAGTGCATAGATGATCATAGCGAGGTGTGATCTGTGATAGCGAGAACTCGCCAAGTGTATGGAGGAAGGCTCTTCGCCTCTTTCTCGCAACACATTTCTCGCTAGCGAAAACTCTTCAAGTGTGTTACGGGCCTTAGTCACTTGTAATGAGTGCACCTCTGTACTTGTGATTGGACATTGTGTCTACTGTCACACATACTGTGACACAGTACACGAGGGTAGGCCAACAAAGAGGAGCACAGTAGGTAGAACTTAAAATGAGAGGGATTCAATCCGGCATCGGAACTTGAATCCGGTGTCAGTGGATAAAGCGCCAGCACGTAAATCTGGAAACCTGGGTTCGAGTCCCGGTGGCGGAGATAATTTTTCTCCATTCTACCGATTCTTCAAATAGAACATAAGTCAAAAAGTTAATTTGCAATTCATAAAGACGGTCAACATTCGCAATGACAATGTTAGCAACTCACAATACCCCCGCTTTTTCTCTTCTCCTGTTTTTGAGATTGGTGAATCCGGACACATTATACACGTTTTTAATTTCACTTCATATCTGACAACTATAGACAACAAACAGTAACTGTCATAAGTAGGCTTGTCACCTCATATGATTGTATTACATAATTTACATATAACGTTCCCGCCCTTCAACTTCAAAACATTCACCAAATTCCGTTGCAAAAATATGTGCCTGAGAACCTTTAACTTTGGGCATTATTATTCAGCAGGTACACTGTTTACGCATGCTAGAGTACCGACTGGTGAACGGACAGTAAACTTGAAACCACCGTAACGCACCCTATCGGTCCCCAACACTACAAGCCTAGTCGTAAGTATTGCAAAGCGGAAATAGCACAGAATTTACAATTCAATTAACAGCGTATCCAATTAAAATTTTGACAATATCAGTTAAGAAATTATTATTAATGCTTAAAATTTTCCTATAAACAATTAAATTTTGTTACGAAATTTAAAAGAAGCCACCACCAAAATTTAGCTTTATTGACAATTTCTTACGGGAATCCGGAATTTTCGTTACCGATTCTTCGTCACCTGGTCATTTCGTCATATATTACATTTTTCCACTGCAACATTTTGTCACAAATTCACTTTCATCACCAGCATATTTTATCACCAAATCACGTTTGTTACCAATTTAATTTTCTCTTCGCTATTCGCCACCACAATTTTCCCTCTTTCTGTCACTTCTCTTGATGATACCTATATAAAATGATACGTAATATGAAATCTCCTATTCATTGTGTTCATATTGTTTATTACTTTGAGGATAATTGTGTCATGGACCGTAGACGTGACAGAGGTAGGCAGCAGTCCATATTCCCTCCAAATTGCTACATTCGTACCAGGGAAAACCTGTCCAAAACAATACTTGCGAAGCATGACATAGACGTCTCAATACTTTATTAGTCAAAGCACATCCCTCCTTTTACCATGTCCTTCATTTTCTACAGGAGGAGACTGCAAAAATACATCAGGACATTAAGAAATTAGAAGCAGGTCAGTCTATACCGAGAAAAAAGAAGAAATACACGTCCTTAGATAATAGAATTGCACGAACTGTCAATAAGTATGAAGTCTATAGAACAGAAGATATCCTTGGTTACCTACGTGCCATATGTCACAACTTCTGTGGAAATTTTGGTTGAAACTCCATAAAAATAGGATGAATGTATGCAATTTCAAAATACATGTTAATACAGAGCATTAAAATAAATATACAGTGATGGATTGGACTCACAATAAAAATAGCCTAAATGTAATTTTCTGTATTATTTTGGTGATGAAATCCCGTCAGTATGAAGAAAATGATGATAAATGTATATGATGACCAAATATCTTTGGTGACAAAATCCCCTCATTGACAAAAAACATGATGACAAAATGTATTTGATGATCAAAAAACTAATGACGAAAAATAGGTGACAAACTATAACGGTGACGAAATTTCCGGTTACGAAATGCCCTAGACCCTTTCCTATGATGACTGTCGTCACGGGTGTGTGCTTGTTAAGTGATCACTTGATTAGTGATTGCGATGTAAATATTGATCATGGATAAATACTTAAGAAAGAAATCTGCCGAAAATAAAAGTGCAATGAACGGGAACAGAATGATAAATTGGGTAGTAGTAGTGACAGAAACCAATAGTTCATGTTCATCGTCGCTGCAAAGACTAATGAAGGGTTAACAAAGCAGTGAAAGGGAAAAGTAGTGCAGTAGTCGGCAAATTTGTAGTACATTTAGTAGAGTGGTCGGTATTTTATATCTTCAGCCGTTCTATAGTGATTGCAGCAAACCTGCGTAGCTCATTCACCTCGTATGCTAGACATCAACTCCCTATCACATATAATTATATCAGATTGACCATTCTCATGTTATGAAATGGCAACATCGGAGGAGTACAACCACCAGAGCCTCCACTGTCCGAAAGATATTTTTGGTAACGACCGCTAGATGAAAGTACAGTTGCAAGCTATTACTCCATGAAATACCATAAGGGTTATAACATGACTTCTTTTGCAGTCTCTAGATAGCAGCAAAAATTGTTGTCTTGAAAGTCCAATAGGCTGATCAATTTGTTATACGTGATCATGATCATTGTCAATTTTAGTTTTAATTTTGTCTGTTATTGGAATCCCCTCCTGAGCACGAGTCTTACTCATTCAGGAGTGGGCTAGTTTATCCTCCATTGTATTTATTAACTTGTATTCATTTCAAAGCTACTAATAAATAAATAAATAAATAAATAAATAAATAAAGAGATAGATAGATAGATAGATAGATAGATAGATAGATAGATAGATAGATAGATAGATAGATAGATAGATAGATAGATAGATAGATAGATAGATAGATAGATAGATAGATAGATAGATAGATAGATAGATAGATAGATAGATAGATAGATAGATAGATAGATAGATAGATAGATAGATAGATAGATAGATAGATAGATAGATAGATAGATAGATAGATAGATAGATAGATAGATAGATAGATAGATAGATAGATAGATAGATAGATAGATAGATAGATAGATAGATAGATAGATAGATAGATAGATAGATAGATAGATAGATAGATAGATAGATAGATAGATAGATAGATAGATAGATAGATAGATAGATAGATAGATAGATAGATAGATAGATAGATAGATAGATAGATAGATAGATAGATAGATAGATAGATAGATAGATAGATAGATAGATAGATAGATAGATAGATAGATAGATAGATAGATAGATAGATAGATAGATAGATAGATAGATAGATAGATAGATAGATAGATAGATAGATAGATAGATAGATAGATAGATAGATAGATAGATAGATAGATAGATAGATAGATAGATAGATAGATAGATAGATAGATAGATAGATAGATAGATAGATAGATAGATAGATAGATAGATAGATAGATAGATAGATAGATAGATAGATAGATAGATAGATAGATAGATAGATAGATAGATAGATAGATAGATAGATAGATAGATAGATAGATAGATAGATAGATAGATAGATAGATAGATAGATAGATAGATAGATAGATAGATAGATAGATAGATAGATAGATAGATAGATAGATAGATAGATAGATAGATAGATAGATAGATAGATAGATAGATAGATAGATAGATAGATAGATAGATAGATAGATAGATAGATAGATAGATAGATAGATAGATAGATAGATAGATAGATAGATAGATAGATAGATAGATAGATAGATAGATAGATAGATAGATAGATAGATAGATAGATAGATAGATAGATAGATAGATAGATAGATAGATAGATAGATAGATAGATAGATAGATAGATAGATAGATAGATAGATAGATAGATAGATAGATAGATAGATAGATAGATAGATAGATAGATAGATAGATAGATAGATAGATAGATAGATAGATAGATAGATAGATAGATAGATAGATAGATAGATAGATAGATAGATAGATAGATAGATAGATAGATAGATAGATAGATAGATAGATAGATAGATAGATAGATAGATAGATAGATAGATAGATAGATAGATAGATAGATAGATAGATAGATAGATAGATAGATAGATAGATAGATAGATAGATAGATAGATAGATAGATAGATAGATAGATAGATAGATAGATAGATAGATAGATAGATAGATAGATAGATAGATAGATAGATAGATAGATAGATAGATAGATAGATAGATAGATAGATAGATAGATAGATAGATAGATAGATAGATAGATAGATAGATAGATAGATAGATAGATAGATAGATAGATAGATAGATAGATAGATAGATAGATAGATAGATAGATAGATAGATAGATAGATAGATAGATAGATAGATAGATATGACAATAATTGAAGTTTTATCAGATTTTGTGCAGAGTTTTGTTCCTCCAATATTCCAAAAGCTCAGAACCAGTTTGTTCCAAGTCCATTTTACAATTTTTTTTTTTCAGAAGAGCTATTTTAAGCTCGTGACATTCAGAGCTTGATGAAACAATTTGGAATAGCTTCATAGCAAGATTATGGAGAGGAATATTTACAATTTAGTTCGATTCATATATGCAGACAAGAACTGGAACAGAATGAAACACAGATTGCTTTCTTACAAATAGTTGGACTAAAAACAGTCTGGTTTTCAGCTATCGATTTGAAAGAAGTTTGTGTCTATGCTTGCCTGTATACATCTAATATCGTTTGTAGAATTGATGAGATAAAATTGAAAAATAAGTCTTTGTTTTAGGTATTAGCTGGCAAACAGAGGCACTGGAAGTGGCAAGACCTAGAGGACAGATGACGCAATCTACTCTCATGCACACATCAAGCTAGCTCAGTAGCATTTCCCTTTTTGCCAGTGCGGGCAAAATAGAAATAAATAAAGCGGTGTATCCTACTGCACGTTCCTCAAATCTAAAACAAAAAATACAGAGAGAGAAATGAGAGGGACAAAATGACAGTGGCAACGATCATCTGTAGTTAGAGTCCATCACGAGCTCACCGCTTCGCTGACGCCCTTTGTCCGAATGTGAACGGAACGTACATTCGTTTTTGTACTTTCCTTTACGTGCTGGTGGACTGCTTTTTAGTGTTTTCCATGCTGTTGCATTATTTCTCTCCCCCTTCCAATAAATTTGCGTAATAACCCAAACGCGCGCTCGGATATCCGCCAGGAACAATGCAGCCGCGATACCATTCACGTGTTTTATATCTCTGCTTTCTTTTGTGCATTGTTTAAATTAGGTCGACGCGCTATCCTATATTACATAGTTTGCTATAATGTAATCTATCATACACTCCACGAGTGTCCTATGAAAACCGCTAATCTGCAAATGCAATTGTTAATGTACAGGACTAGGTACAAATGACTTCGACCCGGCCGACAGATACAAGTGCCTTTGTTCGTCGACGACGCGGCTTTGCGCGCTGTCAGATTCACGTGAGGAGCAATTAGATCTCACTTTATGCTACTTTAAACGATTCCGGAGCAGAGATTCTTCCATTAGCACAATTTCGCTCGACACATTGCCAAAGCTGATGGAGATAAAACAGCAAATTCAGAGAAATTCAGTCTGACATACAAAAGGATGAAGGCATTCATCTTTCATAATCTATTATACAGTTGACGCTGGTTCGATTCCCGGTAATAGGGGATGTTACTGAATTCTTAACTGCTCTACAACACAAAGTTACAAACAGTTTGAAGGTATATTAAAAACCAATGAAACCTGATGAAACAAAAATTGAAAACCTCCGTCGAATATGGGTGTAACCAACAAGTTTGTAATACGCGGGAGAAAAGCAAATACTTTTAAGAACATATTTCTTTAGGCTGTATTTACTAGCGGAGCCATATGATTAATCAAGGATACAAGTATATTCAGCTACTGGATGCGTTCATTTATTGTTATAAATGAATTTTTCAAAATTAATTTTTCCACCTAAGTCGCGTATTTAAATAATTTTATGTTACACTTTTATTTCGAGGGAGTTCTTCAATTATAGAATTTTCTGGCAAAGACCCGATTCACGTTTGAAATTTTATTTAGTAGTACATCATCTCGTCCCGCGCAGTGGCGTCGTGGTCTAAGGAATCCTGCCTAGGACTGGCGTTACGGAATGCGCGCCGGTTCGAGTCATCATGGGGGAAGAAATTTTCTCATGAAATTTCGGCCAGTGTATGGGACCGGTGCCCACCCACCATCGTTATGCACTTGGGGAGCTACGATAGGTAGCGAAATCCGGTTGCGAATACCAGCTATAATGGCTGAGGAATCATCGTGCTAACCACACGATACTCCCATTCTGGTTGAATGATCGTCCACCTCTGCTTCGGCATCTGGACGTTGGGCCAGCAGCCGGCTGGTCGGTCTAGGCCCTTCACGGGATGTAACGCCACGGATTATTATTAGTAGATCATCTTTCTCCAAACGCTATGCTACTCGTAATTAGGGGAAAGTAGCCATCAATGGACCACCTAACGATTTTTTATTTTATCTAACATAGGCAGTGCCTTGAAATTCCGTTCATAGGCTTAACCCTTTCTAACCCAAATTAAATTTACAAGCAATCCATGTTGAAACAAATAGCTGTATTAGGACCAATTCAGTGACCAAGTTACGGGAGCGGCAACATTTGAAACAAAACTATATTGATGAAAATGTATTGAAATAGAAGTTATCCAGCAAAATTTACCTTCATATGTAACACACAAGTATATAAATGCTATAAAGTTAATTATTCCTATATGGTATCCATAGGTAACAAAGGGTTAAACAATTACATTAATAATAAGGAATGATAAAATAAAGTTTCAGGGCTACATTCTGTTTATATCTGTTTAAAGATTAGCTCATTTAAAATTCGGCTATTGGTTCAATTAAAGCGATAGGGTCCTATAAATGGACCACCATGTTCCCATGATTGGACGGAAAGAAAATTAAAAAAAAAATATCTTAAAATAATGTCAACAAAGGAAAAATCATAATAATGAATAATCATAGATTCGATTAATGAATGTTGAACTTATTTTAATCGAATTGTAATCGTATTTTGAAACTAAAAATATGACAAACACAGTCCTTGTCATTTTAATATTTTAAAGTTTTATGCTATTTCAAATTAGTTAATAAAATAGTTAAAATGTTAGGCCTACTACACAACTTGAAAATACAACATAATGATGTGATTTACATACAAAATTATTTTCTGGAATCTGAGATTATTTTTATACTGTAGATAAAACAGTCTTCTTTTTCAAGAGAGATATGCCACAGGAAGTATTTAAATCTTTTGTCTCCGCCTAACATTTTACAAACTTCATTTACCATTTCCTGCAAGGCATACACTGAATCACATTTTCCTCGCAAGTTTCTTCACAAATGAAATAAAACGAAGAGTCTTGATTTTGATTGCTTCCTGAAGGGAATTGATTTATGAAGTCCGTTTATGGGAACTCCAGTTGGTTCATTCACAGCAGACAGAACACTGCTTCCAGCTATATATGGCATTTCACAACTTAATATCATTAAGCCAATCTACTATGTACTTATCGTTACTTTTAAATTATAGTAAAAATAACAAAACCGTATCTGAGCTTCTTGTTCAGCCCACGTGTTTGTTGCCGCCACCAAGGACAACTCAGGAATGACATACACGAGGGGGAACCATGAGGTGACGTTTCACGCATACGCAGTTGATATGACCAAGGATATGGTAACGGTCCATTGAAAGCAATGGTTCATCAATGGCTACTCTACCCTAACACACAGATAGCCATTCCTGTGAGTAGTGGCGTGCTGCTGCACCTCTGAAATGTTGGCGTATACTGCAAACCAGTTCTAACATGAACACCAAAGAAAGCCGGAACATGAAAAACAGGCGAGACAACCCGTAAGTGTACAGTAGGGATGTGGGTAGAAGACAGTTTTTGTTATCAATAAGACTAACAAGGAAGGCTCACCAGGTGATAATCTATTTTCATAACGATTCTTCCCCCATACGTTCCATTTGAAAGAATAAACCTCCCTATAAATTTCTACATCCGGATAGGGTCTAGTTTACGAGATATGCTTTATCAAATTCTTCAATCCAGAGCTATAAGAGCTAATGCAAACAATGCTATCTGTTAGATATATCAGGTAATAAATCTCATCTAGCTGCATACTATACTGATAAAATCTACTTAAATACTATAAGTTATGAAAATGACGTTTCAGATATATGGGGTTATTCTAAAAGATGGACCCAATTTCATTAATTTGAATTTAATGAAATATAAATTGGACATGAACAATCTACATGCTAATAAGAAGAGGAAGTTTCAAAGCTTTTTATACACACAGGTTATAGGTATTCAATGTGTCCCCCCCCCTCTGCTGCACGGCAAACATCTAAGCAGTAGCCAAACTCGTCCCACACGCGAAGAAGCACGTCTTGTGTTACTGAGTTCATCGCAGCAGTGACACGGTTCCGCAGTTCTGCTAGAGTTGTTGGTAGAGGTGAGACGTAAACAGCCTCCTTAACATAGCCCTACAAGAAAAAGTCACATGGCGTGAGATCAGGAGATATCGGTGGCCAGAAGGGTAGAGCCAGGTCTTGATTTCCCATGCGACCTATCCATCGTTGAGGAAGGGATTGATTTAAAAATCCTCGGACATCACGATGCCAATGGGGCGGAGCTCCATCATGTTGGAAAATGAAGTCTTTTGAATCTTCGGTAAATTGAGGAAAAAGCAATTGTTCAAACATGTCCAGGTAAGTTATTCCACATACAGTGCTTTCCGCAAAAATAGAATGGTCCATAAACATTTTTTCCGTGATAAGGCACAGAACACGTTTAGCTTCACTTCGTGCAAACTCAAGAACGCAGAAAACCTTATGCTGCATAGTAGACATCTTACTCAGAGCTGACACGAAACGTCTGCCTATTGGCGCGAGTACCCTCGCGGCCGTTTACGCAACTATCATCCCACAAGCTGTGGAAAACAAAACTTTGGAATTTCCTCTTTCGTTCGGTATGTAGACTGTTCATGTCCAAGGCGTATGTCGTGAAATACAAATTAATTAAATTTGGTCCATCTTTTAGAATTACCCTGTATAATATTCAGGAAAATGACTATAGAACAGTCTATACAAAAATAATAAGCAAATCGTTGTAAAATGCTCAAAACATAGTGGAACTTTCCAGCACGAACATTTCAGCAAAATAAGTTTCCCACAGTCAGCTTTAGAACAGTTCTGCACTACAACGTGAAAATAGAATTCTACAGGAGTGACGAATTTATCAGGTTCGTTGTCAAAGTATCTGGTTTTATGCCAGCCATATTTAAACATATTTACATATCTATGAGATGAAAACAGATTATGTGCTAAAGACTGCAATTTTATCACGTTATCTCTCTCGTGCCAAGTAATAAAACACTAGTACAGAGCTTCCGAATGAAATTTTTCCAAGGCCTAAGGCCATACACGTCAAGGGGCTGAACAATTCGAGTTATGCGATTTGGAATTGTTAACACTTTCACCGTTTTACCGTCTGGAGCTATTCTTGCTATAGCTGCTAACTGGTCCACGAATGTAACAAAGGAATGCAATGATCGCTGACAGAAGTAAAGTGTACTTCTTAAAAAACTTGAAGAGGTGAGTTTTGATAACCTTACCTGATTTGAGGGCAATGCACATACATATGGGGCAATAAACATTTTCTTCTTCACGATGACAATGGAGATATGAGTAGGCCTACCTATATGAGTGCCAAGCGATTATTTTGAAAAACCACTTCTCGAAGGCAAATCCTTCTCCGGATATAGAAATTTATAGGGAGATTCCTTATTTCAAGTGGAGCGAATGGAGGAACAATCGTTGTGAAAATCCATTAACACATGGTGAGCCTTCCTTTTAAGGAATGAAACAACATTAATGAAATGCAGTGTACCAGGATTTTGGTTGTATGAAGGCGGAGAAAATTAGCAGAAGACGGAGAAAATTGCACAGGATTGTAAGTAAGA
Organism: Periplaneta americana; assembly: GCF_040183065.1. NCBI lineage: Eukaryota > Metazoa > Arthropoda > Insecta > Blattodea > Blattidae > Periplaneta > Periplaneta americana. The sequence continues at coordinate 136,459,670 of NC_091126.1, forward strand.
TTGTGGTTTGTCAAGGATTTTCAAGCTATGGATATTATTAATGATTATGGCGACGACGATGAAGGTAAGATGATGATGATGATGATGATGATGATGATGATGATGGTGATGGACCTAGAGCTCTTTCCTTCTTCCCGGAGGGAATCATGATGAATATTTTATCGCCTTTTCAAATTCATTGTCGTCCCTCAGGTTTTAACCTGGGAACATCGGATCAAACAGCTAACATGGAAACAACTACAGTAAACCAAAAGGGACTTAAAAAGGAAAAACTGTTGTACTATTTATCTTTTGTTAAACATCTGGTACTTCGTGGGCTATTTGAAGCAGTCTCGCTGCATGCATTGCTATCCTATATATCCATTCCTTCTCCTAGCTTATGGTTTAAATCGCGATTATTCACCCCTCGAATGACATTTCAGCCGCCGCGAGAGGTGGGTCTGCGTTTAACTGCTGGACTGTACCAACTGTGTGACTTATTTATACTTTTCCTATACATACCAGTATTTATTTCTTGCGCCAATGACACAGAGGGAAGGGGGAGGCGAGAGAGGGTTTGTTTCCAGGGTGGATTGTGGTCGGACGCTTCCTCATAAAGTATACTCAGTCATTAATGTAGCAATATCTGTTTCACTCAAAATACCAGGAAGGGAAGATACATTATGTGCTCCGCGTACGCAGGGATACGATGTGAATTATTATTGTTCTCCGAGCTACACTGGATATAACATTTCCCTGTGCCTACAGCTTTAACGTATTTTAATGTAGTTTCCGAAAAACCAACCCTTCGAAATCCCACTATTAAAATTTGTTTAAAAATAGATATGTCAAAAAATGACACATTCGTTTCAATTCATATATTTTATTTATTTATTTATTTATTTATTTATTTATTTATTTATTTATTTATTTATTTATTTATTTATTTATTTATTTATTTATTTATTTATTTATTTATTTATTCATTCATTTATTTATGTATTTATTTATGTATTTATTTATTTATTACTACATGCCATACAATCAAAAAAAAAACTTTCGACATAGACGACAAAACTGGTAGGCGAAAAAGTAATTGCAGAGTTAAAACAAAATATTCCTTAAATTTAAAAATTCATTAATATTGTAAAATGTCTTTTGGGCCAACCAGCCCCAGACAAGTCGTTTTAAGAGAAGACGGTACTAAAATTTGATTAAAATTTGTATTAAAAAATTTGGATTGAAATAACCTTCGAGTGTAGACAATACGTTACAAATAAATTGTAAACACTAACTCAATACTGTGACATTTAATGATGCCATTTTTGAAACTCTGTTAGCCCACTTCATTTTCCAATCTCATTTGTTTTAAATTTACCGCATTCTCAATATTTTTTCGGTTGTTTACTTTATATAATTTCATTCTTCAATAGTGTTGCAGCCCTATCTCCAATAGCTTTTTATATTTATTCATTAGATAGCAGGAAATGGTATTATTCCTAGTTGTTTTTGTAAGACATGCTTGAAAATTGTTTTGATCATAGAAATGTTGTTGTTATATCTCGACAGAAATATTTATTGTAGTGCCTGAAACAGTATGTAAATAGTGTGTATAATCTAGTTTGGACTTGGTGTAGTTTTGTGCTTTGCAGTGCATTTGTATATAATAGTTAAAAATCATGGACAGGATTAGCAAATAGAAGGCTAGACTGTTAGAAACTGCTCAAAAAAGAGGCAAAAATGCAAAAAAAGTTATTAAATATAGTAAGGCCACAAAAATCATTCCCTGTTCATTCAAGTGAGAGTTTATACCTAGTGACTCTTAGATGTGTTTTTTCCGTAAATTGCTTCTTTGATTATCGTGAGGAACATGAATTGATATAACTTAGAAATTATCAATAATAGGAAGCTCAAATTTTGTATAGATCTTAAATTAACTATTTAAAATATTTTGCTTCAGTAGAATTTTGATGTTTAAATTCAATTGTGATACATTTTTGAACTCTTCTTAATATATGTAATCAATTTAACATGATTAAAATATATAGTGCTACTTGAAAAATTGATGACCTCACGTGTATCTTGTACCATAATGTAGTTACATGCACCAAATCTCTGCACACATGTTAGCCCCTCGTTCTAACATAATTCTCAAAAACAAATATTCCAATACCTTTCGAAACAAAAAGTTATAATATGTGAACAAGATAAATGGGACATTCTGTATATATTACGTCACTCATTGCATTCTCTCTTGTAACTTGACCTCATTCACAGATGAAGTAGGTTGTGTGCTAACAACTAGAGCAATTAGAACTACTAGCGCTCGTCTCTTGCATTCATTTGACGCAAATTTAATTCGTAGCGTAATAATCTACGCAGTGTTTTAGACTAATTACAAAAACGCATATTAGCTTTTATTTATTTTAATTAATTCTACTGCCCCCTTCAATGAGCACAGTTATATCACTTCCGCCCTTTATAGCCCATAGGGTAAAGTTGCCTAAATCCGTGATACCCCTAATCCCGTGATACTTTTTTAAAATCGAATTTCAGTCAAAGTTTTGCCGTTCGACCATAGCGCCAGACATGTTTCTCGAAACAATGCATCCTTCGCCTACTTTTGAGACATTGGTGAACTACCTAGCAAGATACCAAATCCCGTAACATTCAGTGAAAAAAAATGTATCACGGAATTAGGATTATCACGAAATCACGCAACTTTAGCCTATATGCTTTACTCGCGCAGTAATTGGAGACGAATCAGTCATGGTTCTTAATGTCCTTTTCTGAACTAAGAATATCATCTGGATGTGGAACTATTACCCCAGTTTAGTAAACCATATTCAAAAATGCTCTGGAAATAAGCAAAAAAAATAAGTAATGATATATTCCACATCATTAGGATACACAAATAATAACTGAAGTAAGTACGTCAGTTATGTAAATCATAAAAACTCCTAACAAATTCCTGAGCAACACAGATATTTGCATAGGCAAAACGCTGCCCGATCAACATAACTGATGGACACCCGGTATGTATCGAATCAAATCCTGCACCCGTTTGATGGGAAACTGTCAAGTGGACATCCAAGTTCAGACTCAGAGCTTGGACACCTCTCTCCCTGACTACTGGTGTACTTCTTCGTTCCACCTTTGTGTGTTTCTGCTACAGTAAATACAGATGAAATGAAGACTTAGCAGATTTGTCGTCTCGGGAAATCTTGAAGGTATTATCTTACATCGCCGGTCTCCGACAGCTGCAGAACGTTGTTGATCCAACACAGTGGTCCAGCACACACGGGCCAATAACCCCGCATCAGGACGGGAGTCATTCATCAAGATGGATCTGAATGCTGGGCTCAGAGCGGCATTTCTCACGGAGACATAAGGGTCAGACAGACTACTGCCTGATGCATCCGCTGTCGCATTAGCAGTGGACCAGAAAATACTGACATAAGCCCCTCGGTAAAATACACACCAACCACCTACTACGGCGAGTCGTACTTTTGCAATGTCAAACATGTGAAAAGACTTAGGAGCATTTGTTGAAAAAGCATAATATACTTCTTTTAGAGAAAACTCATATAATGAAGGGATGAGAATGTGATAGTCTAAAGCCAAAATTTTAACAATTGTTTGTGGGAGTACATTTCTTACAAATATGAGGAAGCTGCTAGAAAAAATATTATGAAATTACTCAACAAATGCCGAAGAAATTATGATACCGCACCTAATAGCATTGGACTGTAAATCTTCAATACGCTCTCCTGTAAAATTTGTTTGTGTGATAGTCCTAAGCCATTATCATTCTCAACCCTTCATATGTCAACTAATACTGTATGTCACCTTCCATTTTATACTTGTTAATAAATACAAAACACCACCATTCATCCACATTACGACATAGACAAGTTTGGCCTCGTCAAGCTAACGAATTTGTTTTGAACCACTCTCGCAATATTAATGAAGTAAAAATGTTCAGGTCTTAAAATTAATACAGAATAAAAATTATATAATTGTGCATACTTTTAACACCTTATTCCTTGGTTAGAGTACAACAAGTTAATTATTACTTTTCTCAGAAAAAAAATCGCCTATATGTCAACAAATTTTACTTGTTAAGTGCCATACGTATACTTCTTATGTTTTCTCTTTCAATTAGAAAAAAATGTCAAGGAATGATTTACCCTTCGCAGTTTTTAAATAAAGTGGACGGTTTTCTTGCAAATTTAATAGAAATATTAAAAAGTATCAATATTTGACGAACTTCCTCGAAAAAGAGTGTAACAACAAATTAATGAAATATGTGACTTTGGTGGGAGAAATAATTTTGAAGCATTAATTTATACTAATAAATGAATGCATCAAATAACTGAATAACTTGTATCCTTGAATAATCAAAAGGTAAATAACTCTACTCATACCTCTACTTAGCAATAAACAGGTGGCTGATCCGTGGCGGTATCGTTGACAGTGCAAGCCTCATTTCTTTATTGATAGATTTCAGTCCCTCCCTCTTTGATGTTTTAATTTGGTTAACGTCGAGAAGCCCAGTTCACACACTTATGTAGTTGAAAATGGCAATAACATATTAACTTCCATCTCGGAGATAGCCGGGTATTCACTCCTTATTGACAAACAAAATGTTTGCAAAGGCACTTCGAGAAGTTTTAATTTCAATGTTTTGTCTGCTTTCAAATCTGCCAGTTCCTCTTGTACGAGTATGTTATTTGGAAAATGTCTTGAATCCACAATGAATGGATCACGAACCCAATCTAAATCTTGAACATATTCTCCAAAATAATTCTTGAACTTCTGGTGCAAGATTACTAGATTTTCTTTAATTAACTTTATTACCATCAGCAAGGGGCTATACAGTTGGGAACATCTCAAACGACCCATGTATCCACAAAATTTAGCTTATTCACAAATCCTTGAATCTTATCCATATTAGTGAGAATATTTTCGTTCTTACCTTGCATTTTTCTGTTAAGCTCATTACTTTGTATGGAAAGAACGAAAATATATACCAACTTAGATACTCATTCATCATCTGCAAATTTATCTGCATACTCATATCCCTCAATAGTAAAAAAATGCAAGAATCTCCTCTAAGTTGAAACATTCGTGCTAACACTTTACCTCGAGATAATCATCGCACTTCTGTATGTAGCAAGAGTGTATTGTGCTCTGATCCCATTTTCTGACACAAAATGGAAAAAAACCGCATATTAAGGGTCGCTATTTGATGAAGTTCACGACTTTTACTATTTCATCCATCACAAATTTTAGAAGAAATGGTAAAGACATAGCAACAACGGCTTCGCGATAAACGAGACAATGGTTGCTCCGTATGTTAGGATTTACTTCACGTATTTTAACCACGAATCATTCCACTCGGCCTGTCATAGAAGCGGCTCCGTCTGTACAAACACTAACGCAATCCTACCATGTTAATTAATTACGGACTACATACTCATTAGTTGTTCGAAATATTTCTTCACCAGTTGCTCGCTCGGGCAGTTCTTTGCAAAAAAAAATACTAAATTATTTGCAATTACATCCCCACCAATGCACCGAATGTAGGAAAGAAGTTGTGCGTGACAGCTAATATCGGTGGACTCGTGAATCTGAAGTGAGAACTTAAGATTGCTCTTGATTTTCTCCTCCATAATCTCTTCGATGTCACTGGACATGTCACTAACTCGGCGGATGATTGTGTCAGCAGAGAGAGGATTTTTTTAAATTTCACAGCAGCTTCTGAACTCAGGATTATTTTCACCATTTCTTTACAGGCAGCCATTAACAACGTTTCAGCTGTTGTGTGTGTTTTTTGACCTTCACGATACGTTCGGCTACCTTACAGCTAGCTTCCTGTACTTTTTGCGAAACACGTACCGACGTCGTCATGAGCGTCACTTGTTTTTTTATTTTGTTCCAACAACCGACGAAAATAATGGACATCTTTACTTGACAGAAAGGAATGTTTTGTTAGCAAATTTCGTTTCAATTTACTGGGAACCATAGCAGCATTACTGAGTTTTTCACCACACATAACACAGTCGGGGATTGGGCATGTTTTAACACAACACCATTTTCATTTTAATTCAATTTTAATTAATTTTCGCGTCACATCTTTCACTTTGTAGAAGCACACCGGTTGCGGAACACTCGGTATAACACATGTGCTTCCTAATCCTAAATAACCATCCATCATCACCATCACAGTAAAACTGCAATAAGTAACTTTATTAAAATCAAATAAGACCTCCCTCGAAAAAGGGTGTAATATCAAATTAATTAAATATGACTTCGGTGTAAAGAATAATTTTGAAGCATTAATTTATAACAATAAATGAACGCACTCAACAGCTGAATAAACTTGTGTCCTTGATTAATCAAATGGTTCTACTAGTAAATATAGGACTAACGAAATATGCCCCTGAAATTAATTTCTTTTCTCCTGAAACGTGTATTATAGATTTGTTAGTTACATCCTTTTTCGAGGAAGTCCTTCATTAATTACAATGAAATAAAATAATTTTAACAATGTATTAAACTGGAGCAACACTAAATACAGCTATAAAGAACACAAGAAACTCATTTACGCTAGCTGGGAAACGCACAAGACCCACATCAATGAACAGAAGAAATATAAATGCGCGAACAAACGTGACTGTTTATGAGATGAAACGACATCGACGCTACTACGTCACAAGTCAGAGCAATCCGTGATTTTCTGTGGCCATAGCAATTGTGGTAACATTCTCAGAACGTACTTCCGGAGCCAAGTACTTTTCATCCAACTGTAGGCTACAGTATATAAATATAGTTGCTAATGTAAGTAGTAAGACACGGTTCGAGTCCCGGATAGGTCTGGGGATTTTTCATGAAACAATCCATAGTGACACTTTTGGTGGACAAGGTCCCAGTTGGGTTTTTTTTTCGAGGTTCTCCCGTTTTTTCCCCACATTAGGTATCTACATCATTCAGTCACCATTTCTCCATTTCGTCATAGCATTCCCAGATCGCCGGCTGATGACGCACGGAGGGGGCTGGCCCAGAGCCGAGGGGAGTTGTCTCCTCGAAACCTGGGCACACAGTGAACTTTAGTGTAGTCAGCCGGTGTGGGTTTTGGAAATGAACCTAGCTTGAGGGTTAGCGCAATAGATCGTAACAGGTCACAGTGCTGGGCCTCTCTCCCGTAAACTCAATTCCATTCCAATATACAGAAAGTTGAATAGCTGAAGTGTGAAATGTCATTTTCCACTAAAGTTAAAGTTGCGCAACACTATTATTAACCATGTTATATACTTTCAGAGAAATTTCCAACCTATCTGTTAAAAGAAGTTTAGCGAAATATAGACGGAAGACTGCATAATGCTTTTGTAATGTCTGTAAAACCAGCCAATGAGGAAAGTTACAAAGGATCATAAAGTCGCGTATAAAGCGCGTGTTTTCCTGACAGAAATGGCTTATTTTTATTATTTTCGGAAGTTATTAATTGCTTTGCACCTTACAGCTCACATTAGCAGCCATCTTTCCAATTAACCTTTTCTTTACAATAACTTTGAATATACGACTTTTCAACAGAATGATTTTGATCTAATGATTTTGGAATTCTTCCTTGTAAATGTGAACACAGCTGCACGGTTCGTATTTTGAATAATTAAAATTTATAACTAAAACTTTCTGAACACTCTATAGTTGCTCACAAAATCGTCACTGTACATGTCTAGCCTCAGGTTTCGAAATGTTTGTTTGGAACGCGGCCCGGTCGCCTGACTCTTAGCAAGCGGTAGGTCTACGCATCATTTATCGGCAGAAATAAATTCCACTCTACCGAGCGGACTTGTGCAACACGCGTTATGTTACCAATCAATATGTATCGAAATAGCTAAATTCTGATTGAAATCTGGTAATTACTGTTGCTACTTCGCTCGCGATTCTAAATACATTTGTAAAACTGTCTCATTAAAATGTTCGCCCGAGCGGAAACCGTTTAAACCTATGTTTAACACAACAATAAAACGCGTGTTTTATATCGTATTCATTATTTCTAATAAAGTTCATCGTGTAGGAATGAAACAGACCTCATTGCCCAAACTGTCTGTAATTGCAACTGCATGTGCTCCCTGTGGTTGGCAAACAGCAGCCGGCAGATCGTTCTAGTAGCGATGTGAAAGAAGTAATGCCAATTAGCTTCACATCATCCCCTTCCAATGGACATACATTGAGTGGAAAGTACATGAAACACATTCGTTGTCCAAGCTGATGTTAGATGTGAACAGAATTATTTACTTCAGTGCAAAGTTTAGAGTGGAAGTAGTTTGAACTAGTATTTCAACTATAATTAGATACTTTATTTTCAATGGGAAAAGTGATGGTTTTGCAAACCAAGTGCAAGTAGACAAAAATTAATTTTTCCTACCCTAATAATCACAGAAAGTACTGCACAGAGTTCCTATACAAAAGTATACCAACATGTAATAAGATTATGAAAAGAGGCTCCTAAAAGGAAAATGCGAATTTCAGTAATACCAAATGCAGATAGCCAGCTAGTTGAACAACTTTGCTTGAACATAGCTCGCGATCATGTACTGCTGAACGACACTTAGAACAATTTGTGCCATGCCAGATTTCTCTTCCGAATTTAGCCAGCAAATCGAATTAATTCTAGAGTGACCGCCACGGTGGTCTAGTGGCTAGAGCGTTGGACTTATAATCCTGTTGATCCGGGTTCGATCTCGAAGTACCCCGATATATTATTTGTGTTGGGCAAGACTGTGGTCCAGGTTAGTGTCCTGCAATGTTCGAAGATGAGAGGGGCAACTAAGACATTGAAAAATTCATTTCATTTCATACGAAAAACTAATCACAAATTATGTGCCAAAATCCTTAAGTTGTTAGCTACAGCTTACAGCTATAATTTTTTTTGGAAATATTCAACAATTTTTTCCTCCGTTACTGTATCCTATACAAAAATGAAAATTAATATGTGTAAAACACTGTCCTTCTGCAATATTAAAGATATATTTTTACATTTACAATATTAATTATGTTTTTTTTTCTAACTTCAAAACGGTAGCAGTTCACTGTGCAATGATGAAGCAATTCCCTCATAACCAGACCCTGGAGAAAGTATTTCTTACAGGGAAACGCGTGATGTAGTATAGCTAATGTTTATGAACCGAGGACTCTTGCACGCATCACTATGCAGATAGGAGTAGTGCCGGCGTAGCTTAGTACAACGCAGTCAAATCAATCGACACGGGTCTTCAGAATGCCGGGACCGAAAGTACGCAAGATATAAGCTCTAAGGATATATGTTCGTCAATATGGAGAAAATATGTTTTCCATCCATGGTAATGAACTGTTTTGTGAATTGTGTCACGTGAAATTGGCAGCCGACATGGCATGCAACGTTAAGAAGCATATAAATAGCAATACGCATAAACGCGCATGTAAAAGACAACAGAATTTAAGCAAGGTACAGCAGGAATCTCCTTCACAACTACAGTTGAACGAACATTTTACGAAGATATGTGTGACGCATTCATTGCTTCAAAATATATCCCGTTAAACAAATTAGAAAATGCGATACTCCGTGGCTTTTCAGAAAAGTACACCGGAAGACAAATGCCTAATGAAGCAACACTGCGGAAGAAGTATGTGCAACATGCATATGAGAAATGTCTGCGTGAAGTGAAGTGTAAATTACAAAATGAGAAGATATGGGTTTCTTTCTATAAATGAAAGCATGGACTCCGTTGGACGTCATGTTGCAAATGTGGTTGTCGGTGCCCTTATTTCGGAATGTTTCTGTAGGCCCCATCTCTTAATGAGTGAAGTGTTAGAGAGGGTTAATTATTCCACCATATGTGAACTTTTTGATAGTGCTGTGGAGTTGGTATGGCCATCATGTGTGCAATTCGAAAATGTGTTACTATATGTTACAGATGCTGCAAGCTATATGAAGAAATCTGCTAAGTTTCTTGAAACACGTTATCCGAATATGATACACGTTAAATGTCTTGCACATGCATATCAAGCAATTGTATTCAATTAGAATTAGAGTCTGGCTGGGAGGAAGAGAAGGCCTTCTGGCCTTAGGTCTGCAGATTAAATAAATAAATTATTATTATTATTATTATTATTATTATTATTATTATTATTATTATTATTATCATACTTCATTGCAACGCATCAATACGTTAATAATATTATTACTAGTATGTCAAGTACAATGAAATATTTAGGTCCCTTAATGAGAATAAAATTAGAATTGCACTTTGTAAGCTTCATAGCTAATCACTGAAAACTAGTCAAAAAGACGCACAAATAATGAGACTTTCATGTATTACTGCATTTCTCATGAACCAAACTGTACTACTGCCAACGTCACGCTGTATATCGTTATTTACCCCATCCCTCTCAAAGCAGGTATGCAATGTTGCATACTAAGCTGATAGCAATACTTTGCCAGAGGCCTACTCATAACTCATAAATTTTTAACTTTTTCATGTTCTTTCTGTTTTATTTTATTGCTGAAACTCGTGTTTATAATATCGTGCTCTTTCAACTACATTCCTTAATACATATATATTTTTTTTATTTTGTGTTAGAAGGAAATACTGATATTTTATCATTTTAAAAATGAATTTATTTTTTATCAGACAACCTATAAAATGTAGAGGAGTGATTTTGCATCATATTGTAGATATGACAAGCATAAATACACACAATAAATAGCATCTCAGTCAGAATGTTGGATAGTTTTTCAGTTATGAGGGAAACGCTTCATCACTGCACTGTGAACTGCCACCACGTTGAATTTAAATGTATATTAAATCGCAAAAATATTTTTATCATATAGCAAAAGGACTGTGTTTTACACATACTAATTTCCATTAGACCTAGTGTACAAGATACAGTAATAGAGGAAAAAAATGTTGAATACTTCCAAAATTTTACTACTGTAAGCTGTACCTAACCTCTTAAGGGGTTAAAACAAAAAGGAGTGGGATTGGAGGACAGCGAATATTTTTATAATGAGGTGAAACAAACATGTCAAACCTCCTTCTGGAGAGCGAACATAGGCGAATATCGAACTTCGCCATATTCTACAAACTTCAACCGAACATAGCGCCTGTAATTCACTATTATTTATTTATGTTACAAAACTAGCATCACATGAAATATTCCTTATATCAATAAAAATAATAATAATTACAATTATAATTATATTTATGTTAATGGTAATTATTATACAGATATAATAATTAACAGTACAGAAATTATAAACCACGAAAATATTTATAATAAACATAATGAAATAATAAATACATTAATAAAATTATATAATCAACCAATAAATCTATTTACAATTACAATTTACTAGACGCAAGTGCAAGGTAAAACATCTTATATTAAATATTTAATTTTGGAAATTGTATTAATAATTGTATATCAATATGTAAAATTATAAAATGTGTGTACGTAAGTTTATTTAATGATTGTATGTATGTACTTTTTTCCTTGAACTGTAAATAATAAAAATAAAATATCTATTTTTAATATTAATTGTAGTAGTAAAAATTACAAACATTTAAAAAGGACCACTACGAGAAATAAATTAAGGTATAAACCTATACAAATTAGACATCGTCTACTTAAAATTACTAACATTGCTTTAATTGATTTACCAACACCAACTAATATCAGAACATGATAAAATTTTGGTTGACTATTAGGGTTATGTCTAGTAATAAACTTTAACAGGAATATTTCTAGCAATACATTATTGTTCAAACATTGAAATAGCATTTTCAAGAACTGCACATATTTGTCGTGATGTAAATTATGGTTGACTACTACGAACTCTATATGCAAATGGTGCATCAATATTCTTTACTTGTATTTATTTACACATTGGACGAAGCATGTATTATGGTTCATATAAATTTTTACATACCTGATCAGTAGGTTTAATTATCTTATTTTTAAGATAGCTACAGCTTTTATAGGTTATGTTCTTCCATGAGGGCAAGTATCATTTTGAGAAGCAACAGTAATTACAAATTTGTATCAGCAATTCCATACTTAGGTATCAATTTAGTACAGTGAATATGAGGTGGTTTCGCTGTAAACAACGCAACACTACTGCAGATCGATTCTTCACATTTCATTTCCTATTACCATTTTATTGTAATAGCAGCCGTAATAGTGCATCTACAATTTCTACTCCAAACAGGATCAAATATCCCAACTGGTTTATATAGTAATATTGATAAAATCCCATTTCACCCATATTTCACAATCAAAGATATTGTAACGTTTTATTCTGCTTTAACCACCACACCGGTCAAGAATGTGACTTTTATTCTTAATTATTCACCCCACAACATTGGGTATTCCACTCAATACACCAACACAATAGTCGTTATCGCAGTCCACAAAGCGACAATGAGAATACACGTGTATTATTGAGAAGAACAACAATGTGCTCCTAATTTCAACTCATGTTCACAAAGTACTATGTACAGAACAAAACTGTCAGTTCTCAGTTCAGATTTCGTTCGCCTTGGCTAGTTCTTCTAGCTCACTGTTCAAGTTCACTCTACATCGAACTCAGGCCTTCCAGATACCTCGCACTCACCTGGACACTGTCACAGTTACGGACTCAGTCAAGTACACTGCACGTCGAACCCCGATCTTCCGGCTACGGTTCACGACACGTCAAACTCAGGTCTTCCCAGTTGCGGTTTTCTGCACGTCGAACCCGGTCTACCAGATGCTTTCGAAGGGTGACTTCCTTGCTCGCTCGAAGACTCACTTGCAGACTGACTGAAGATTTGCTGACTCGCGACTGACTGCCTCTCTTCGGCAACTCACGGTGTTATTTATTTACCACGAACATCTAGAATGTTCTGCGTCCCGAAGCTTCTGGACCTCCACAACATTCCGTTTCCAGGTGATTCCTTACTTCCGCCCAGTCACAGTCGCTTTTTCTCCCCCCTCACTCCGTACCGCGGCTAGCGTCAGGGGTTCGTGTTTCCGTTTCCCCGCGCCTTCCTTCTCGCCAGATACGCGCGCCAGTCCCCGATGCGACCAGAATATTCCAAAAGGATGCCACAATATTGTAGGATTTATAATCCTAATTATATTATTAACAATTTTATCACTAAACGAAACATATACTTTGGGAGATCTAGTCCAGGTTACAGAGATTTTCTCCGGGAGTTCAGATTTCTCTGTGGCATCCCACCAAATCTTCATCATCACATCTCATCGCGGCTGAAACGGAGACCAGTCTCCTAAGACTCAGGCTGGGCAACGACTCTGTTGGTAAATTAATCTACACAACTACAATGCGTGAACGACGAAAAATAAAGTACCTGCCGTTGGTGAAAACAAAAATAACTTAGAGCTCTGCCAAATATATTTCCGTGTTATCTTCAGGGTAGAAAATGCTTGCGTTGAAATTGTGTTATCCTATTTCTTATTCTCGGATAGTTTACACGCACAATAGAACGTATAGTCGCAGTGCTGAAGGAACTTTGTCCACTCCTTCGTAAAGTGAAACAAGCCGCTTTTTTAAGACTGAACGAATACATGCGTCTTTTCCAGAATGCAGGAATTTACTGTTGAAGCTTATGGATTTAGTCTCTAGTTTTCTTTTTTTTTTTTCTCTCTCTCTCTCTCTTTTTCTGTAAATTATCTGGCACCCTACCATGCGATCTAAGCATCTAACTTTTCAAGCATAACCATTTAGCGTACAGACTTTAAATGAACAAATAGTATTGATTTTCTGACCACTGGATAGCTGTCAAAGTAACAAAATCTCCCTTCACGACAGTCTGTACATCTGATCTCGAATAGTTCATGAGCGTGTCTCTGCTGTGAACGAAGAACGCGGCAGAGCGTCGGTCTGTGTGTCCCGACTGTCACAGAATGTTCATCTGCTAAAGGCTCCACTTGCGTAAATCAGTTTTATGGTGAAGTCTTTTGCTTCTTACAGACTTCCGCAGCGCACGCTACTTTTGATTGCGGCGTGATAACTGCCCTTATAAATCCTACCTTTCTACACAACTCATATGTAAACTATCTACTAGAGTTGTAAATAATCAAGGAACCGCTGATTAGAGTTCTTATTTGTTTCCCGAAACAAAACATTCAGCTCAATAGCGATAAGGGTAACAAATGTGCTGGAAAGTTATAGCTACTTGGGGGAAAAAAAGCGCAAAGAAAATTTTAACTCCCTCCTGCGTATTTTACGTCTAACCTGTTGAAAAAGGAGCCTGTGATGTGCTGAGTAGTTAAGTGTTGCATAGAAGCAGCAATTGAGGGGTTAGCTGGAAGAAGGACGTCATTCAGAAAACATAGTTTTGAGATAATCAACAAAAACTATCTGTACCCTGCATCTCTTGCTTGAATATGACACTATTCATGAATACTTTAGGGTAGTACGTTCTATTGTGATTACAATGAGTTCCATGGTTAATTTTTAAATATTGTACGAGAACGAAGCATTCATTTTTTTATTATCCCCTTCTTCCATAGAAGAGGGTTGAAAATACTGCAACACTGTTAACTGTTTTATATTTTTATAGGAAAGGCTAGGTATAGGTCTATAATACAATAATGAAGATAATTACAATGTATGCTTTACAAATACATATACAGTATATGTATATATATATATATATATGTTCGTTTAATAAATTATCACAACATTAAAAATAATAAATCCCACTTATTTCACGTTATCATTTTAAATAAAAATACCTAGAATATAGGCTTACAGACACTATACCACTTTAAGTGATCTAATAACCTAACATAAACAACATCTAACATCTTGAGAGGCCTATTTGAGTGTTTGCCTCTCATATCTGTCATTACAGTATCACCTAGTTTCACCACATATTGTACAGTTATCAGTCGTTTCTTAAATATTTTAAACAATGACAGAATAACGGACTTGCATAAAACATCTTCTCAGGCATTATATTATATACCCAAGAACATTCTCGGTGCTGTGGTTTTACAGTTTTTTGACGCTGCTAAATGGTTCTGCTCTCCAAATATCCCATAAGAAATGTATCCTGTTGGTTTTTGATTCTAGTTTCCCAAAATTCTCAATGGAAATTGGCTTGTTCTTCTGTAGGATCTCATATTTCTTCTGGTAGCAACTGGCTTAAATGTTTTGCTGCTAACTTGTCAGAAATATGGTCGCTTCTAAATGACTAACTGCTAGCCTGAGTCTAACATTTTATAGCACTGCATACGCCTATATTATAAGTACCTTATATTCATTCTCCATTGACAAAAATAAAATAGTAATACTGTATTACTTTCACCATTTTTGCTGATCTACTTGGGTAAGCTTTGCCGTAATTGCGTCGTAGATTGCTAGATTATTCTTTAATAGTTTGCTAAATAGTTTCCGTTTTCTACATTTCCGTTTATGCCCCGACCCCACTTATACGTAGCAAAGCAAGAGCATACTACTTGAACGAGACGACGTAGCTGTCAGTGGCGGAACTTGGCTATAGGTTTAACGTGCACAATTTTTTTAAGGAACACAAGTATAAATAACTTCGAGACAATAAATAATAGTTTTAATTTTTCAAATTCAAACAGTTGGTGTCCCAGTTAGATAACAGGTAAGCCTATATAACGACAATGAACTGTTTTTCTCTCTCATAATAAACTGTTTCAAATTATTATAAAATATATATCTTTCTACAAAATAAATTAATCTTCCTGACACTCACTGGGACATAGACGCCACTTTTTCAAATTTATAAGTTAGTTGATGTTAAGTTCATATGTTGCTAAGGAAAGACGGAGAAGACGAACAAGATGAAAATGTTTTCAATTTATTTTATAGTTGATTTTCAATATCGTCTCCCATTTTTTTCTACTCTCCTTGTGAAAGTGCATCGAGACAGACATATATTTTCAAATGACTAATTTTTCGAGGCAAATTTCTTTCCCTGCAGCAGTGAGACACTTCTTAATAAACTCGCCCTTAGACAACGGTTTTATATGTTTGGAAATTAGCTCCGATATACGATAACTAGCTCTGGCAATGTTTTCTATCGGTACTTTCTCAGAACAGAGGTCAACATTCTCAGATTTCAGATCTTCTAGCTTCGTTATCCTGGCATCTACTAAAGAAAATTATTACGAGTATGTATGTATGTATGTATGTATGTATGTATGTATGTATGTATGTATGTATGTATGTATGTATGTATTTATTATTATTATTATTATTATTATTATTATTATTATTATTATTATCATCGTATTATAAGTATATTTATAGTGTTCGATTTACGACGTAACATTAACAATATCAGTAGCAGTAGTAGTAGTGGTGTTTAACAAGGGCGCGTTAGCTACTATTGCTATTTGCGCCCTTATCTAAAATTGTTAATATAACAAACAATACCAGTAGCAAAAACAACAGTATTCCGGATTATACTAATTACTAGACTTCGTTGAATTGCCACACGCAACATGCTATCAGGTTGCCGATGTACAGTAGTATAGAGGAGGTGAGCCGGTCTCGTAGTATAAGCAGTTCATGTTAAGAGATGTAACCGGCCCAAATAGATAGAGCATCTACAGCTAATGTAAACTTATACCTATGTAAGCACTTGTTTTTGCATTACTGTGGTTCGAATAGTCAAAGCTTAACATTTGTTCAGTGCAGACAAGAATTCAATGAAACATACTACAATGAGTGTTGCTGTTACAAACAATTGCCCCTGGAATACCTGCAGCCAATCTTGACCCGTTGGGGAACGTGGTTGGACTCTGTTAATCATTATGCAGAACATTACAGCAAAATAATGGAGGTAATTGATGCATTGGATTGCACAGATAGTTCCACTGTTGCAGCTGTAAAATCATTGCCTTCTGAACAGTTATTGGAAGATATTCTGTTCATTGATACTAATTTTAAAATCGTGTCCAAAAGCATCATCCTGTTAGAATCGTCTAAACTACAACTCTCATAAGCGTTTAATATAGTGGATAAAGTATCACAAACCGTTACCCTAAATAACGATTCACTAATTTCAGAAAAAGTTAAATGTAAGTTGAGAAACATTATTGCTAAAAATTCTGCCTATTCACAACTTCTGATTATAAATGATGTACTATCAGGTCACGACAAGATGTCTGAAGTTGGTGTACTAAAAAGTAGTGACTTTCCCTTCTTCAAATATGCACGTATTACATCGTGTGATGTTGAACGTACATTTCCCAATATAAAAACTGTTTAAGTGACCATCGGAGATTACTTTGCAGTCGCTAAAAATATACGTAACTCTTCACTGCAATGCACATATTCAAGAATGATGTGATTATCTTACATTACATTTTACAGTTAATATATCTCACTATGAAATAATTGTGTATTTACATGTTTAGACATTTCCTAATTCAATGATCATTCATTATATTTCTTGAATGCAGGATACAGGTTTTATTGTAACCGCAGTATACTGCTCAGTATTTAAATCAGAGGCATACTCAATCCTATGCACGTCCCCTTCTCATACAGTCTATACAGCGTGCGCAGTAAACCTTGCGATTCTAGTGGCAATTCCACGAAGTCTACTAATTATTATAGGAAACTGATAAATTACAATAATATTAATAACCTTCAGAGACAATAAATTACTACGGATAATATGACTAAACTTATCAGACAAAACGTGACTACCGTAATCACGATTATGCAGCCTAAAATGCTTTTTAATGTTGAAATTGGAGAACGATTTGTTTAATGCCTTAGATGTTAGGCATCTGAGCCCATACAGCACTTAACACTAATTATGGAAACTGTGCCGAGATCGACTTGCCATGATGAATCCGGCACTGAAAGTTTACGATGTTGTTCTACTGTTCGCTATATTCTTCTTCTTCGTTCTCTTTCTTGGCCTCGGGTTCAATTCAATGATCCCATGTAGCCAGCTAAATTCTCTAATGTAAAATTGTATTCTGTTATTTACTGAATAAATAGCACCGAAGTACCGCACCGACCGGTGACTAACTATTTAAAAAAAAAAACATGAATGAGTTGTGGATGATAAACGATGACAGTGAACACGCCTGCACTTCACGGAGACAGACCGATGACTCGCGTCGCTATATTCAACTGCACTGGCTGCGCTGCGAAGAGGTAGGAGAAAAGGAGGGGTGGTGTTTGTGACTCAATCGAGTCAACAGTGAGCCACTGGCGTGCTCAGTCGTCTTTACTCACACCCACTATAGGATCTTACTGTATACTACGGCGCACTCATGGATTTGGTTTCACGAGATAACGAATGACCTATAGACCTACATTGCTGTAGTTTGATATTGGTCTATGTGGTGCATCATCAATAGACAGTGGATGCGGGATGACTTAAGGGAAAGTGAAGTTGTTTCGTATCAGAGTATATGGCACATGCCGTTCCGTCCGTCTTTTGTGTACCTGGCGAGTACAACAGCGTACAAGACGAAGGAACCCCAGTCCGTTTATAGAACATTGCAACGCAATGTGTGCAGTTGTGTTATCCTGCTCAAGTATTTAGTATGCGTTGAATATGTTTTGCTGATCCATTCATAATCGCAAAACCTTAAATCGCTCAGAGATACGAAATGCAATTAAGAATTATGAGTGACATTTTATGTATCAACGAAGACAATATCGTGTGTAATGTATGTAATATTTAAATAAAAACCAGAACAACTCAGGCTATAGAGAAACATTGCAACAGTATATCGCACAGGAAATGCGTTGAAAAGAAATCTGAGGAACCATCTACATCATCATCACCATCATCATCATCATCATCATCATCATCATTATCACTCATCATCATTTAGTTGTACGGGTCTGACGACACGTGCAACATGATGCTCAGTACAAATATTCCTCTAAAGAAATTGAGTGATCCCCATTTTAGAGGTTTTCTTCAGAAATTATCTCGATACAAAAACTGTTTAAGCGATAGGCGAAGACGATTCAGCTTCAACAACTTACGAGAATATATAGTCGTTTACTGTAACGCTGGTAATTGCATCAATGATGACGAGGACTGAACCTTGCAAGGTATGTAGTACAGTACGTTATGTTTCTTTTCCTTCTGACTGTACGGAGATACAGTAGCATGTTGATGTCGTCTGTTTACGTTTAAAACCTGTTCAGACAATGGTCTGAATGAAAAAAAAAATGTAACATAGAGTAAATGTGCACTTACATGCAACGATAAGTCATTCCGCATCCACTGTCTAATCATCAGTCTGTCTTATCATCGAATATATCCAACACAGTACTGCCATGCTTGACAGAGTTTAATGATGAATGCTGCCAAAGTGTCAAAAATGTAATGTGGTAAAGTACAGGGTAAGTAATTTTAACAGCTGATGTAAATTTTCAGAAAACGTATGGAAAATTAAACTTCCTTTCTGTTAAAAAAATAGCGGATATTTGAATTATCGGATGAATAACTCCCTAAGGACGTGTCATCGAGCACATGCTCCTTCACAAAAATTGATCCCCTCCGCCTCACCTAAAGTTCGTCGGTTAGGTCTTATTACACCCTGTACATATAATTATTTGCAATGCATACAATTTACAATACAATAAAATAACTATAATATTACAGAATCATTGACAATATTGACCTCATTTATATAGGCTTACAAAGCAAAAAACAAAATATGTCTGTAAAATGCGTTGTAAGTATCTCTACAACATTTGCCACGAACCAGTTACTGAAATCCTTTCGCCTATTAATAAGAAATTATTTTATGTACGGCTCTTTCTCTCAACATATTACTCATCAACTCTTCATAGGAAGCTACTAAATACAGTATTATTTCCACAAAGTCCCTTCTCGAGTACTTTCCTATTGATGTAACTTTCCATGATAGCCATATTACAAGGATTTTGCCGATTTCATGGTGAGTATGAACACTAACATGTGACAGAGATAATGAAATCTTCGTTTGATCGCTTGGAACTTATGACGTTAAGGGCATTTATATCTTCTCGTTTTTTTTTAATTTAATATGTTCATTGTATTTTCTGTCATTCCAGTGCAGTTGTCACTTACTCTGGTAGAGTTGGGGCCATCAGGCCTGCTCTTCCACTCAGCCAGAAAGAAGACAATACAACAGTTATAAAGTAATGTTTAAAACAGGGCTGGACAGCGAGAGCGGATTCTGCTCTCTCCCGGGGAGCCATAAGATTTCTCTTCATCCCCTTTCTTCCCCGCCGAACACTGCGCAGCGTTGATTCAGTGACGGATGAATATTAAGCGTCCCCGTTTAGAGTCTGGATCCGCTCTCGATGCCCACCCCCTGGTTTAAAATTACAAATATACAATTTAAGATCAATATGTACAAAGAATCAATACTAATCAGAGAATATAAAATACTAACGGTATTTATAAGAGTATAGTGGATCGGGGGAAGACGCATTACTTTTTCTTTGATTGAAAATTTAAGATACTGTTTATTTAGTTTTGAATTTCTTATTGAAATGTCAAAGTCTGGAAGGTATTTTGAAACTATATTTTAGTACGAAACAGAAAACGTTATTTATCTTGTTTATAGATACAGGTTTTCTTCTTGCCTACACTGTAGGCATATTTCCCCGATAGTCGGGTAAGATGGCAAATGAAATTAACACATTTACTAGTATATGTATTTTACCTTAAATTGGCTTGATACATGTATATAACAAAGGAATAATGTTTACACATTCCCTGCAATAAAATTAAAAATAAAACTCTTGCAACAAGTTGTCATCCTACACCGAAAAAAAAGTGATCATCTTCCCCAAGTATCGGTGTAAGATGTCTGGTGCTGTGACGCAACCTAAGATGGCGGAACAAGGTCGTTGGTTGTTAACAAAAGTTCCAGAGTTATTACGAATTCAAGGATGTATTAAAATTTTAACATACCTTTACAATTATTTTACAGCAGAAAAATGAGTTGTTTTCTTGCTTTTCTTCTTCTCACAACAAGAACGCGTGGCAAAATGAGTTAGCTTCCACTCTACAGATATTCAACTGTCTCTGTGATCAAGAAGACATGCGCGTGGCGCTCTCTCTTAGAAGAATGTGAAACTACAAAGAAATAAGCATCTTCCCCCGAGAGTCATCTCCCCCCGATTCTCTCTATATGTGGCATACCTATCTCACATAAAATGTTTGTACATTAGTTCAACATTAATGTTATCCTAACTTCTATACAATCAATGCTTTCACTGAACTGTGAGATTTCCTTACATTTAGCATATTTAGACTCAATTTAATATAATTTTAACTGCACTATGGATGAGCATTACTTCGGATCTGTAGGCAAGCGCGTATGCCGACAGAGCTACATCGGTGGCTAAGAACGTTTTTAAAGAAGCATATTCGGACAATAATAAAATTTCGTTGGTTCTAAGTGCCTCATGTCGTACGAGTATTTGGTTATCAGTCCGTCATCAGGCTTCCCATAGAGTTAAAAAGTTTTCGAACACAAACATGATCTTAGGCTTAGAATTTTAAGAGGTGGTGCGAATCATTACTCAAGTAATATTAATAATAATAATAATAATAATAATAATAATAATAATAATAATAATAATAATAGACACTGTGAAATACTATTATTGAAACCTATCTAAGTTACCAATTAATCTGAAATATGAGTAGTGGAAACTAATTGTACATACTTCGTCGTGGATACAGTATATTCAGACAAAATAACACTGTTCCTGACAAAGGGGACTAGGGGAAAAATAGTCAGCCAGCTTTGCTCGCCTCACAAAATTTTCAGGTTTTCCCATTGGTGCGTCCTCAGAGTCAACTCTAGCTAAGTTCGGAGGAAAACGTTTCGTGAGAAAACGGAGTGGTTAATGCTCAATGCCGCAGTCAAAGTATAATTACGAAGATTGCCACAAACAGCCAAAATTCCCTCCGCATGTGGACTCCATCCAGCGCGAATTCCGCAATGCAAGTCCTAGGTATGTTGCATTAGACCACGACGCTACGGCGCGGGGCAGGTAAGATATCGAAATAAATTCATACATTCAGTGCTAAAAATGTCTCACACTTTAAACGTGTAATTGCACGCAGTATCACAACCAATAATCAAATTCTATGCCTTGGGCAGGACAATGGTAAGTGCCAATATAGATCATATATGGATAAAACCACTTTCTGAATATTCCCTTGTTCTACTATCTATGTATGCAACTTGTTTGGTCATATCTGCCATCTATGAAATTGTGAGAACAATTTGAAAATAGAGACATCATTGCACTCCAGTCAAGACAATGGTAAACGCCATTCGTGTTGTGAAAATTGCCGCTACTAGGAAGAGCTTATTATTGTTGGAAAAATTTATTTATTTATTTATTTATTTATTTATTCATTCATCTTGTCACTAGAAAGTTTTTGAAATTAATATTTTCCCAGCCATTCATAAAATATTTTGATATGATACCTCTTGCACAAAAGGAGAGATCTATAACTGAAACTCGATTAATATATTTCAGTATTATTTGTATTTATCCTGGTAATAATGAACAGTTTGACTCGTAGACATTTTGTTTTTTCAGCATTAACATCCCATGATTTTACGAGAAGATTAGAAGAGAACGGCAGTTACGTAGACTTTCAGCCCCCCACTACTACCATTAACGCACAACACAATGTCAATAGGGCGATTGCTGTCGTCTGCGATACAATGAACTTTTCTGTTGATTTTCGAGTTTGGCATTTTTTCCGGTTATTATATGCTTATTTAAGTTGTGTTAACTCTCGCTAGTGGTTTTATATTTTATTTTATCCGTCTTAGTATTTATTTTATTATTGTAAATATTTTTGTTTTATCACCATTATTATTATTATTATTATTATTATTATTATTATTATTATTATTATTATTATTTATATCAGCATTATTATTTGAACCCTGTAAAATTTATGTAGACTACTGGACTGTACCCGAGCACGAGCATATGCTCATTTCGGGTATCTATTCATATGTATTCAATTCAAATGTAAATTGTAAATAAATTTGAAATTTGAAAAAAAAATTATTTATTTAATTATTCATTTATTCATTTATTTAATTATTCATTCATTCATCTGTCTGTCTGTCTGTCTGTCTGTCTGTCTGTCTGTCTGTCTGTCTATCTATCTATCTATCTATCTATCTATCTATCTATCTATCTATCTATCTATCTATCTATCTATCTATCTATCTATCTATCTATCTATCTATCTATCTATCTATCTATCTATCTATCTATCTATCTATCTATCTATCTATCTATCTATCTATCTATCTATCTATCTATCTATCTATCTATCTATCTATCTATCTATCTATCTATCTATCTATCTATCTATCTATCTATCTATCTATCTATCTATCTATCTATCTATCTATCTATCTATCTATCTATCTATCTATCTATCTATCTATCTATCTATCTATCTATCTATCTATCTATCTATCTATCTATCTATCTATCTATCTATCTATCTATCTATCTATCTATCTATCTATCTATCTATCTATCTATCTATCTATCTATCTATCTATCTATCTATCTATCTATCTATCTATCTATCTATCTATCTATCTATCTATCTATCTATCTATCTATCTATCTATCTATCTATCTATCTATCTATCTATCTATCTATCTATCTATCTATCTATCTATCTATCTATCTATCTATCTATCTATCTATCTATCTATCTATCTATCTATCTATCTATCTATCTATCTATCTATCTATCTATCTATCTATCTATCTATCTATCTATCTATCTATCTATCTATCTATCTATCTATCTATCTATCTATCTATCTATCTATCTGTCTGTCTGTCTGTCTGTCTACCTATTTATTTACTTACTTATTTATTTATTTGTTTATTCTGGTATAGTAAAGGCCATCAGGCCATCTCTTCTACACCATCAGAAATACAAATACAATAATAGAAATACAAAGAAAAAAATCACACTCTAAACAAAGTAAAGCCACATGAGTCTAAATGAAGAACCATCATTCACAGGGTATGATAAAAGTGGTTCTGCATATGACCCAAGTGCTTTAAACGAGAGAAGGAAGGAAAAAGACAATGAAGAAACGAGAAAGCGAGAAAACGAGTAAACCACAAAAATGGATAAAACGAATAGAGAGAAAATAGAAGTAATGCAGAGGACAAAATAGGGGGGAAAATAGGGGATAAATTATTGGTATGATGAATGAGAAAATAGGGAGAAAATAGAATAGAAAGAGGTTATTGTTTGAAAGAGAAATACTGAGTCCAAATGAAGAACCATCATCCACAGGAGATGCTAAAATTGGTTCTGAATATAAACCAAGAACTTTCAACGAAAGAAAGAGGGAAAAAGACATCGAAGAAACGAGAAAACAAGTAAACTAAAGAAAATGGATGAAACGAGAGAGAAAATAGAGGTATTACAGAAGAAAATTTAGAGGGAAAATAGAGGATAAATTAGTGGTAAAATAAAGGAAAAATATGGAGAAAATAGATGGACAATTTGGGGAAAATAGAAAAGAAAATCGAGGAGAAAACAGGGAAAATGTAGAGAAAGTCAAGCAGAAATTAGAGGGAAAATTTAGGAGAAAATATAGCCAATAATAAGGAGAAAATAGAGGTAAGATAGAGGGGAAATAGGCAAGAAATAAACTATATTAATTCCTCTATTTTCACTTCCATTTCTTCATCCTTTTTCTGCTTACTTTCCCCTCCTTTTTCTCTCTATTATTCTCTCTATTATCACGTCTATTATTCCCTTATTTTGACTTTATTTCCCCCTCATTTTCTGCTCTATTTTCTTCTCTACTTTTCCTCTGTTTTTCCACTATTATTCCTCCATTTTCTCCTGTATTTTCCTTTGATTTTCTACTTTACATGTATTTGCTTCTCTAGTTTCTTTTGCTTTATGCTCCATTTTCTATATTAACCCTCAATTTTACCCTATATTATCCCCTCTATTTTCATCTCTATTTTTCCTCTATTAAAGTAAATTATGTTTTACTGAACGTTCTCGCAACTGGTGAGGTTATATAAGCGTCGCAGGCGTGCCGGAATTTTGTCTCGCAAGAGTTCTTTTACATGCCAGTAAGTGCATCTTATAGCCAGATTATTAAACATAATTGTGGCAACAATCACTGATGTTATTAACAAAAATTAACATATTATAATTCTTGCCTAAAAATAAATTTTGGGGAATATAATGATAACTCCACAACCAATGAGGCATGCAGCGTTGTGTACATATTTATTAATTACTATTAAATATGCTGTTCTTTTAACTATGAAGATATGATTGAGCAATAATGAATACTATATTAATTCATATGAATTTGACTGAAACATCAACGTTTACCATATATGATTCATAGGCCTTTCCAAACTCTGTTTTTGCAATTTCTAAAAACTCTCCTACTGACACCATTGTCTTGCCCCAAGGCACAGACTTATGTTAACGTTTTGCTTCCTTCATGTGCATGGAAGGAAATATGCGTATATGACAAACTTATGAATTAATCTGAAAACGATACCTCAATTTTTAGGACAGTGGATAGTGGACTACGACGAATTCTTCATTATTTATGGTTAATCTGGAACGCGGGAATGAAATGTCGCGTAATATGGCAATAGAGTTTATTTTCAAAGCAATTCTATTACCCATTTTATATGAGAATTTAATTTAAATGAAGTTAAATTATTATGCCGTGTATAGTCGTGCATTTCATTGATGCTGAACATCAAATGCAAAATTAAGTTTCACAAATTTAATTAAAATCATGAAAAATTAATTACATCATACACAACAGTAATTCCGAGATATCAATTTAGGGAATGAAAATGATTCTTTTGCACTGCAAACTTTTGCAGCTTCATTTAAAACGTATAGCAGCGTTTCAAGACAAAAGCACCAATGCAACAAAGACAGCAATGTATTAGTATTTTCTGTGCGTATTTTATTATTTAAAACATCATCTTCATAAATAGCCTATATGAATTAATTCTGACAAAGTACTACACTGCAACGGTGTCTTTTCTGACTACAAAATTCAGAGGAATCGAGTTTCACTCACCTCAGTGTGCATATTGTCTCTTACGGAGGTCTTATGCCAAGATATCGAAGATCAAGGATATCAGTCAAACTGTTGGCTGTAACTTTCATGTAGGCCTACTTGGCCACGTAAAAGGCGAAATTAAACATTTGCTTAAAAATAAATTATGATAATATTGGAAGTGGTGCTGTAACGGTATACCGTTACAAGCCGCAAGTCATATCTGTAGTGCTCGGGAAAAGTGACACAAGTCAGTTTCCACAAACCTTTTTTGGTAATTTATTGACAACTTACGGAACATCTGCTCGCTTGGAAAAAAATACACAAGTATTCCTCCTATTACAATAATTCATACAGAAAAAATCTAATCGACATAAAGCAGTGTAAGTTGTCAATAAATTATCAAAAAAGGTTTGTGGAAACTGACTGATGTCACTTTTCCCAAACACTGCAGATATATAATAATAATAATAATAATAATAATAATAATAATAATAATAATAATAATGATAATGATAATAATAATAATAATAATAATAATAATATAATCCGTGGCGCTACAGCCAATGAAGGGCCTAGACCGACCAGCCGGCTGCTGACCTCACGTCCACATGTCGAAGCAGAGGTGGACAATCATCCAACCAGAATGGAGATATCGTGTGGTTAGC
Source organism: Periplaneta americana (assembly GCF_040183065.1). Classification (NCBI taxonomy): domain Eukaryota; kingdom Metazoa; phylum Arthropoda; class Insecta; order Blattodea; family Blattidae; genus Periplaneta; species Periplaneta americana. The sequence continues at coordinate 136,486,454 of NC_091126.1, forward strand.
ACGATGATCCCCCCCAGCCGTTACAGCTGGCATTCGCAACCGGATTTCGCTACCTATCGTAGCTCCCCAAGTGCATCACGATGCTGGGTGGGCACAGGTCCCATACACTGGCCGAAATTTCATGAGAAAATTTCTTCCCCCATGAGGACTCGAACCAGCGCGCGTTCCGCAGATATATACACAAAATAAAAATATTTTCCGAAAATGTTTAAATACGTCGGCAGTAATTCATTAAAACTCAATAACGTTTATCTCAGAGAATTAAAGTTATTAATGATTATGTGGTATAAAAAAGCAGTAATATTAATAATACAAAAGATTTTCATGCTAAGAAACTGAAGAAAGGCAGCAAATAATATTTAATTCCACGAAACTTAAAAGTGTCAGTAACGATGAACTAAAGAAACGTAATATCAGACAACATTAAAACACCTACGTAAAGACTATTACTTTTTTTGGTCCTACAGAGTACATATTCTGTTATCGTAACAATTAATATTGGACGAGAAAAATTCACTTCGGCGCACAGTGATCCTTTTTCGCTATCTGACCGCGCAAAATACAAAAATTGAGTATCACATATTTTCATGTTTTATGAAGTTTTTAATTACTATAATATCCAAGGATACTAGATTTTTTATAGTTATACTTATTTGTGCAGCTCTTGTGTTGTAAAAGAAGTCAGAAGTATGTCGTTTCTTACCGCATCTCCGGCCTGAAGCCGAGCTCATAATTTATGTTCGATAACTGTGCTTGGAAGGACGTTTTTTTTTTTCCAACGAGTTTCATCTGTTACTGGTGGATATGGGAGACCAAGGTATGTGCTGTGTTTGTGATATTTAAAAAATCCCACACAACTTATTACTTTAAAGTGAATTTTGCTTGAAAATTGAGAAATTATTGCCATTTTAACTTCTAGTTTTGAGTATTTTTACACCCGGAAATCTAGAATTGTCAACGATTGGTCAAAAATTTTTAAGAAGACTAAAGCCAATACCTTATTCTTTTCCTATATAAAAACTAGCTGCTACTTTTTGCCTTTTTTATTACCCTCAGAAGAAGTATCGCTGAACGACCTATTTCATGTTTGGAGTCATACAGATGACAGTCGACCTGATTGCCGAGTTGGTATAGCGCTGGCCTTCTATGCCCAAGGTTGCGGGTTCGATCCCGGGCCAGGTCGATGGCATTTAAGTGTGCTTAAATGCGACAGGCTCATGTCAGTAGATTTACTGGCATGTAAAAGAACTCCTACGGGACAAAATTCCGGCACATCCGGCGACGCTGATATAACCTCTGCAGTTGCGAGCGTCGTTAAATAAAACATAACATTTTTTTTACAGATGACAAAGCAGAAAGAAGTGATGAACTACAGTATTTAACTGTTTACTGTAAAATAATGATTTCAAAACTTATAGATAATCCGTTTTAAAGATACTGGTAAGATTGATAATTTTGCTTGCTTTTCACCGAATCCTGAGTAAATCCCAGTCACAAAAAGAAGTGGCTAGAGAGAAATTTATTTTATATGAACCAAATATAAAAAAGTTTCCATAAGTCAAAGATATTTCGTCGTATATATTTCGTCATCTTTTTTATATTGAGAGAATTACGTCAACAAAATAATACAGAAAATTACATTTAGGCTGTTTTTATTAGGAGTTCAAAACCATCTGTACTATCACGGATTTTGAAATTGCATACATTCATCCAGTTTTTATGGAGATTTAACCAAAATGTTCGCTGAAGTTGTGACCTATGGCATGTAGGTAACCAAGGATGTTATCTTCTGTTCTATAGGCTTCATACCTATCGACAATTCGTGCAAATCTGTTATCTGAGGACGTGTATTTCTTCTATCTTCTGGATGAAGACTGACCTGCTTCTAATTTTTCAATGTACTGATGTATCCTTGCAGCCTCCTTCTGTAGCAACTGAAGGACATGGTAAAAGGAGTGTTGTTTGCCCATTATGGTAATGAGATATCTATGCCACGCTTCGCAAGTATTTGTTGTACTGAGCAGGTTTTCCCTGTTACGAATATAGAGGGAAAATGGGCTCTGTCACGTCTACGACCCAGTACATAATTATCCTCAATGTAATAGAAGAATGGGATTTTATCGAAGGCGTGAACTACATCATTCTCTTGTACAAAGGCCAATGCGCCCAAGGAATGGAACTGGCTTCTTACTTCGGTGTTTTCTTCTTCAAGATATTCTCCTGATAGTCCCTCCGTTTGAATACGTATCATTTTGTATAGGTATCATCAAGGGAAGCGACACGAAGGGGGAAAAATTGTGGTGGCGAATAGTGATGAGGAAATTAAATTGGTGAAAAAATATGGTGGTGACAAAAGTGATTTGGTGACAAAGTAGTATTAGTAGTATTTATTTATTTAACCTGGTAGAGATAAGGCTGTCAGGCCTTCTCTGCCCCTCTACCAGGAGATTCCAACTATAATATTAAGAATAAAATTACAATCAGTATTAAATTTACAATTACAAATAAAATTAGAATTAGTATTAAACTTACAACTACAATAAAAATCAAGTACGAAAAGATTACCTGACTAATTAAAGCTAGATAATTTATTATAGAGAAAAATAATATTTTATATTTACTGAATTACAAATTAAACCTAGAATAACAAAATTGTATAGTGATGAAATTACTGGATATTGAAATATTTTGTGATAGATTAAGGAAAATATTTACAAGAAATCAATTACTGACCAAGTGCCTTGTAAGTTTGCGTTTGAATTCAATTTTTTTTCGACAGTTCTTGATGCTAGCAAGTAGCGAATTTCAGAGTCTTGGCAGGGCTATTGTGAAAGAGGATGAGTATGAGGAGGTGCGATGGGATGGTATAGTTAGTATTGTTTCATGACGAGAGCGTGTGTTCAGATTATGGAGGGAAGAAAGGTAAGTGAAGAGAGACGACAGGTACGAAGGAATAGAAGAGTTCAAGATTTCGAGGAGAAAGAGAAGTGAATGTAAATTATAGTAAAGTATGGTGGTGACAAAAGTGAATAGGTGACAAAATGTTGCAGTGCCAAAATGTAATATGTGACGAAATCACCGAGTAACGAAAATTCCGTATCCCATACTTGAAGAGATATCAGTAAATTCTTTAAATTTCTTTTAAGATTCGTGTTCAGTAACACAATTTGACAACCTCGAGAACTTCAGAAATAGAAAAGACAAATGGCACATGTGAAGACGCCGACTCACAGACAAGTGCCATCGAAAGTTTGAAAGTCATTACCTTAAGGAATTGTGTCACATATGTAGTCACCTAACTTCTATTGTATTCCCTCATCACAGAAGTCAAGATGTTTAGTTCCGAAGTTATTTTAAGTAATACCAATAAATCGATTATCTCAAAACGTTCTATTGTCATTTCAGATATTAATATCTGTCCTCATTTGAATGAGAAGCAAACTAGCCGAGGCAGGGAACGTCGAACGCGCCCCAATTATGCATTGTGCCGCTGAGGCCGACAAGCTGGAGATGTGCGATAGTCCCTGCCGAGCCACGAATCAATAAGTCATTACGAGAGATGAGATCCAGCCGCGTAAAAACAGGAAGACGACGCGAACAATCAGCAAGAAAGTTATGTCAAAACTACTCAATGTAAACAGCCCAATGCGCTCTTATTCCGTCTGAGTAGAAATTAATTAAGGTTCAGCGATTCAGAAATCCGGAGTGGGTGAGCGTGGGTGGAGGGCTGGATTAGGGAAGGTAATTATTTAACGATCTTTCGAACTGGGGTTATTCATAGTCGATGAGATTATCTTACTATAATGCAGCTAAGGTGGAGTAAATGTAGAAGAAACTGAATTACTTCCAGGAAGTCTGCTCTGAATCTTTTCTCTTCTCCCGCAACCTGTACACCAATACTGCGGTGAAACATAACCTGCGCCATAATATATATATATGAATAAACTGAGTGAAAATATCTTCAATTTGAGGACATTCGTATTGTGTCTGGATATAATTTAGAAGTAAAAAATTACAACAAACTTTTAAAAGTCTTCCGGGGGGGCTGTAGGCCCCTAGATGGCGTGTCCTCAGATTACGGATAGGGGAATGTCTCCCAGACTTGGGTGGTAGGAGGTTAATTAAATTACTCCCGCGGACAAACAGTCACTTTTTCCTTGCAGGAACATCGATCGTCTAGTTCAAAAATGCGACAACTAAAAAAAAACAAGTTTTGAGATATCTTCAGTTGAAGGTTTGAAATAAATCACTTAGAAAGGAACAGATTTCTGGTTCATAACCACAAAATTAGAAATGAGTCAGTATTCTGGACGAGTTTATCACAATCTTCCATTTCATTATTCATACATTTCGAAATGTACTAATAATGAATTAGTAAAGTCCATAGTTATAATTATTTCTAAAGCAGTTTCTTTAGTTTTTTTTCTTTTTCATTGTAAATATGACTTATCTCAATACTGAATCGGAAAGATCTCCCAAAGGGGCTTTCAGTAGTATAAATAACTAAAAAATGGCAATTTTTTAGTTGTCGCACTTTTGAACTGGACGATTGACGTATTGATTCGTCAAAAGTTAAAGGAAGAAAATCTTGCCTAAAAATTAACTGGTTTTCCGTGTTGGGGGTTGTAATGGGCGTACTGGAATTGGTTCCGAAATGTGTGAATCTGTTCCCAGTTCGTCCCAGATCTATACCTGAGTTGGTTCCAGGTTGATTTCATTTATTTACTGCAACTGGTTCCAGCGCTATACCAAGCCATAAAACATTTCCTTTCCATTTTATACAAACTTAGGAGTATCAACTACTCTCTACAGTAATAAGTAGGTTAAAAATGTTTTGTTTGGGGGACACGCTGCGTCGAATAATTTTACAATTTTATTTAAAGATGCAATATCACAAGTGTCGTGATTATGTTGGACGTTGCATCTCATTATAATATCTGAATCAGAAGGTTTCACGAAACACTCCACTTTTTCTGAAAACCGAAATTGTATCAATGACCACTAAGAGTATTTTCCTCTTTGCACTCATCATAGTAGTGAAATTCACATTAACTACAATATGGCTGTCCTGTACTTCCACTGCCACTCTTCTGCTAATAATTTAAACTTACGATCGGTATTTATATTTTAATGTACTATATGAAACCACGGCTGTCCCGTACTTCCATTGCCACTACTATGCTAGTCACTGAAACTTATAATCGATAATTATATTTTACGTATATGAAGCCACGGCTGTCCTGTAATTCCACTGCCACTACTCTGCTAATCATTGAATTATGACCGGTATTTATATTTTAACGTATATGAAACCACGGCTGTCCTGTACTTCAATTGCCACTATTATGCTAATCACTGAAACTTCTGATCGATATTTATATTTCAACGTAGATGGAGCCACGGGTCATTATTGATTATAGGTGGCGTTATAGGCAATAACAACTACCTCATCCCCGTTGTTGATATTTGAACACTGTCACTAATCTACTTCATGATCGATAAATATTCCCTTGTCACACAGCCTTGGAACCTACTCGTGTTGATGATATTTGAACATGGGGAATCTACTTGAGTTGTTGATAATTGAACATGAGGAACATATTCGCGTTGTTGATATTTGAACATGGGGAACCTACTCACGCTGTTGATATTTGAACATGGGGAATCTACTTGAGTTGTTGATAATTGAACATGAGGAACATATTCGCGTTGTTGATATTTGAACATGGGAACCTACTCACGTTTTTGATATTTGAGCATGGGGAACCTACTCGCGTTGTTGATATTTGAACATGGGGAATCTACTCACTTTGCTGATATTTGAGCATGGGAAACCTATTCGCGTTGTTGATATTTGAACATGGGGAACCTACTCACGTTGTTGATATTTTAGCATGTGGAACCTACTCGCGTTGTCGATATTTGAACATGGGGAATCTATTCGCGTTGTTGGTATTTCAACATGGGGAACCTACTCACGTTGTTGATATTTGAGCATGGGGAACCTACTCGCGTTGTTGATATTTGAACATGGGGAACCTATTCGCGTTGTTGGTATTTGAACATTGGGAACCTACTCACGTTGTTGATATTTGAACATGGGGAACCTACTCACGTTGTTGATAATTGGACATGGAGAATTTACTCACGTTGTTGATATTTGAGCATAGGGAACCTACTCGCGTTGTTGATATTTCAACATAGGGAACCTACATACGTTGTTGATATTTGAGCATGGGGAAACTACTCGCGTTGTTGATATTTGAACATAGGGAACCTACTCAACTTGTTGATATTTAAGCATGGGGAACCTACTCGCGTTGTTGATATTTGAACATGGGGAACCTACTCACGTTGTTGATATTTGAGCATGGGGAACCTATTCGCGTTGTTGATATTTGAACATTGGGAACCATCTCACATTGTTGATATTTGAAGATTGACAATCTACTCAAGATGATATATTAACATAGGGAACATATTCACGTTGTTGATATTTTGTTTGGGAAATAACTGAAGAACAGCGATTATAGCGATAGGCCAGTTAGAAGTCCTAAAAAAGAAGTACACAATACGACATTAAATTAGAAATGAAAGGATTAGAGCAATTGTGGATTGAAAAGTTTTGAACATGTGAAAAGGATAAATAATGGAAGAATACCGAAGGTTATGCTGAAGTGGATTGCGGAGGGAAGAATAAAAGAGGAAAACTAAGAGAACAATGGATGGATGGCGTCAGAAAGAGTATGACTAGAACAAATCTTATTCAAGATGATCAGTATAGAAATTTGTGGGAGTGAAAAATTTCTTTGGTAGAAAAGTACCTACTGAACTTCAGGAAAATCCCGATAAATACAATGCAACGTTATGTAAACTGACAACACTACATGAAAATATTTGATGAAATACTTGTGTTCAACGTAACAAACTAAGAACTTAAAATATACATCTGAGAGAGCAATAATTTTACAAAAGCAGTGGTACGAAATTGCAGTTAAACAAGTAAGCATAGACTTACGAACGATAGCCAATTGCAATCCAATATTTTCCTTTAGGGCTCGGATTTGAAAGAAATTATCTACATGAAATCAGAGATTAGTACTAACACTCTTTAATCATTGGAATTGTAAATAGTAAACAAAACCTATCCGCCCGGGAAATGGCTTCATGTTTACAATGATTGATTTCCAACAGATTACGGGACAGCAACTGGTGCAACCATGTCCTATACCTTCATTTTACCGTTATGCTGGGAAAATAATAAACGAATTTTTATGGAGATATATCAGCGACTAACATATCAATTAAAATCTCAACACTTCAGATAAACACAATTACTAAAGCTTGCTATTCTACGCAACCCAAAATCAAAACACTAATTAAAATGGGATTTTATCAAAGTAACTTGATTCCGATTAAGAATTTAGACTCCAGTGATGACTGCAACGCAGTCAGAAATGTAGCTACGATCCATCTAACAGAAGGAACTTGCTGCCCTCAAACCATGGTCATAATATTTATTCCTCGATTAAAATATACAGGGTGCTAAAAATAACTTTTACAAACTTTTAGGAATAATACAGTAGACTGATTCTGATTAAGAATTTAGACTCCAGTGATGATTGAAATGCAGTCAGAAATGAAAGTAAGATCCATCTAACAAAAGGAACTTGCTGCCTTCAAACCATGGCCAAAATATTTATTCCTCGATTAAAATATGCAGTCAGAAATGTAAGTATGACCCATCTAACAAAACGAACTTGCTGCCTTTAAACCATGGCTATAATATTTGAGTAGCTTAATAACAAAGACGGACATCTGTCGTCTCCATAGTTTTGATCTAGAGGCAGTGTTTTAATTCACAATGTTCTTTGTAATATTTAACACAATTTATTTTATAAATATAGTGTTAGAGTTTGCATATGGTTTCACTATAACTGGAAAGAGCATGGGAAATTGTATAAAAAACCACAGCTATCTAAATTTCGATTGAGGTCAGATGTCCGTCTTTGATATTAAGCTACTCATTTATTCCTCGATTAAAATATACAGGGTGCTAAAATAACTTTTACAAACTTTTAGGAATGAGACAGTAGACTGATTCCGATTAAGAATTTAGACTCCAGTGATGATTGAAATGCAGTCAGAAATGTAAGTACGACCCATCTAACAAAAGGAACTTGCTGCCTTTAAACCATGGCTATAATATTTATTCCTCGATTAAAATATACAGGGTGCTAAAATAACTTTTACAAACTTTTAGGAATGAGACAGTAGACTGATTCTGATTAATAATTTAGACTCCAGTGATGATTGAAATGCAGTCAGAAATGTAAGTACGACCCATGTCACAAAAGGAACTTGCTGCCTTCAAACCATGGATATAATAGGCCTATTTTTCCTAATTTAAAATATACAGGGTGCGAAAAGTAACTTTTACAAACTTTAAGAAATGATACAGTAGACTGAAGTAAACAATTTCAGATACGAAAGTAATTGTTGAAAACGTTCAGGTATTTCTCGAGGGATTTAAATTCTTTGAATTTGTAACGCCTGACACGCAGGCAATTGTTCGTCATTTGTACGAAAAGGTTTCTCCATTGCAGGAGACTCTTCTCATTCCTGTGATGTTTGTTTGAACGTAACGCTTAGTCTCATGCCTCTGTCAACAGACAGCAAAAATTGGAGGGTTCAGAGCCATAGTGGGTCAAGCGCCATTTATTAAAAACGGAGAAAGCAAGGGCTAAAGTTAAGTGAATACTATAGTTTAAAAAGATTGATATATCATTTAGTTTGAATGTGTATACTTTATATTACTTGCTATATGTTTCCATTGAATTATGGTGTTAACTTCATTTTAACCCTTGTTTTCTACAGTTTTAGCAAATGGCGCTTGGCCCACTATGGTTCTGAACCTTTCTGTTTATATTTCAAGTCCAACTTCAAGTTTTCGTGTTATCCAAGTATTACTCGACCAAGGCCAGTGGAGTCCTTCAGCCCGGAGCCGTGGCGCTACTGCTCCTGCGTTCGTAATACCGCATCGCGATAGTTCACATTACGCCCGCGGCTCCACTCGCCTCGGTCGAGTATTAAACTGTTTACAGATCATCGCTTACCTTGAACATGGAGTATTTTAGCGACATCGCCTGTCGCTTCGCAACAGATTAAATCTTTGTCTGAATGTTGAAGTTTGAAGAGTTGAGCTTTTGTTCAGATTATTGAATATTTTCAAGCCGGTACGGCAGTAAACTGTACTACAAAACTAATGTGTACAGTTTTATTTTACATTTTTCGACGCAACAGACAGACGTACTGTATCAGTACACCTAATTTTCACTCGAAATCTTAAAGTCGCCATTAGTAATAATTGATTTTGATATTTACATATCTAGATCAACTATAGAAATAACTAGGCGTTTACGACTTTTATTTTCTTACATAAAGTTGTTCATTTTGTTTTCCTCTTTCATCCCTCAAAGTTTGTGAAAGTCGTTTTTGCGCACCAGGTATATGAGACAAGAAGCAAGATTATAAACGTTAACGGAATCCAAACTAAATCTGAGAACTAGAGATGGAAAAATTTACTAAAATCCAGTAACAATTTTCAACACTGACGTTACTTTATTTAGACCCCTTGTTAAACATCATGGAGGCTTGACATCTCAGTATAGTTTAGGGAAAATCTGGCTGTTATCTTTCTCCTTCTACCACGACCTAATAGTGGAAAATCAACTCAATTAGACGTAGTGGTGGAATTCAGTAACCATTAGTTAAATAGTTTCCTCTGAAGTTAAATATTTAGGCATAATTTCGACAATAATTTAATATGGAACCAACACATTAATTACCTTTGTAATGAATTATGTAAAATAATATATTATTCCGTTTTATTGAGGAATTACTTGTCACTAAGTTTATTACGCACAATACACTTAACTTCATTTCAATCGGTAATTAAAATTAAATTATGGTTTATTTAACGACGCTCGCAACTGAGGTTATATCTGCGTCACCGGTGTGCCGGAATTTTTGTTCCTCAGGAGTTCTTTTACATGCCAGTAAATATACTGACATGAGCCTGTCGCATTTAAACACACTTAAATGTCATCGACCACGGCCGGGATCGAACCCGAAACATCGAGCATAGAAGGCCAGCGCTATACCAACTACGCTACCCAGGGCGACTCAATCGGTAATTATGTATGAAATTATAGAATAGGGTAGCTTATTTAAAACCAATTTTAATCCACTTTATTTATCACAAAACAAAATAATTAAAATATGTCTTTATAAACCCATTGATTTTCCATCTCAAAAATTGTTTTTAGACTTTAATGTTCTTAAAATAACACAAATTTACTATATTGTATTAATAAAATTCATACATAAAAATCGAAATAATTTTGAATTCTATTCTCATTGCTATGAAACAAAAGGTATGAATTCTTTAAGATTTTTTGAACCAAAATTCAAGAATGCTATAGTATTTAATCATAGTTGTAATTTAGGCCCAAGAATATATAACAAATGTATATTTAAGTACCCTAATCTTGTGAATTCATGTAGTTCTAATATTAAATTTAAAAAGTTATGTATGAATTTTATAGATAATGAAAAATTGTAAATTTAATTTTAGACTATATATTCTTAGTATGTAGTAGGCATAAGACAAATTGCATTATATACTTCTTAATTTCAATTCAGGAATCCGCCCCTGAGCACGAGATCTACATTTTGAGGTGTTACCTAAAGTTTTTTCTGTTTTATTATATTTCATGTTACAATTATTAGCAAAATAAATAAATAAAATAAATATGAACAACTGCAGTACCATGGAATGAAAAGAAGCAAGGAAATACGAACAAGAATTAGGTATTAATTAGGCTATATTGTTGCATACAAAGACAAGATTATGTATTGCGTAATATGCAAAAAAATACTGTACGCTACTTCATAAAGATGTACGATGTGCGTTTGAAAAGTTCGTGGACTGACACATAGATGGAATTGAAAACTTGTGTACTATACTCCCATTGTTAGCGGCCATTTCACATAAGCTCAAGCACGAAAAATTGTATTTTTCTGTTCACTATATTTTTGGAGTTTAATTCTGAATTCGTTCCGCCGAACAGATTGGCAATTGAGCTTCATGTTGTCATTAAATATTTCCTAAGAAGCGGAATGAGTCAACAGAAATTAGAGCAGACATGGACGCTACACTGGGGGAATGCGCTCCAGCGTTTTCGACAGTGAAAAAATGGGCGACACTATTTAAACATCGTCGAGAGAGTGTGGAAGGTGACCTCCGCAGTGGACGTTCAGTAACAGGAAGTGAAGAAATCGTAGAAAAAATCCACGATATCGTTTGAATGACCGTCGACTGAGAGTTCAGGAAATTAGCCAGGTTATGCATATCTCAACCGAACGGATGCCACATTTTAATCAATATCTCGGGCATGTCAAAAGTTTCCCCAACGTGTGTTCCGCGTTTGTTAACACCGGAACAAAAGTACATCCAATGTCAAATTTCGAGGGATTGTCTGGCTCTATTTGAGAAAAATACGCTAGACTTTTTGACGCAGTTTGTGACCACTAATGAAACTTGATCCACTATTACATATTATAGATAAAACAGCAGTCGAAACGACGAAAGCACCGTAATTCTCCGCCTCCAAAGAAAGGAAGAAATGTTCACTCTGATGGGAAAGTCGTGGCGTTCGTGTTCTGTGATTCTCAAGGAATAATCATGATTGACTATATCTAGCAAAGGGGAGAACAATAACAAGAGAATATTATTCCTACAGCAACTGAAATGGAAAATTCGTGAGAAAAGCCCTGGTATGTCCAAGAAGAAAGTGTTTCATCGGAAGCCCGACAAATCGTACCGGGAAATAAGTACCGCGACAATTCGTCCCAAGAATAATAATTCTTCCCACGACAAATTGTTCCAAGAACATTTCGTTCCGAATCTACGACGTACCACGATATATTGTCCCATTGCGAAATTTTAATAATTAAGAAACTGCAATAATTAAGCAACTGTCTAGCAAAATCTTTAGCAGTTGCTTAACAACAGACGAACATTTAAAAGAAGATCAAAATTTGTAGTACACACTGGTTAAACATCATGGAACGTCCACATCTCACCATATCTCAGAAAGACAAAACCAAATTAATTTGCAAAGGATATTTGACAACTAAGCATAGGGAAAGAAGAGAGAAAACAGGATGGAGATGTGAAATAAGAGGAGAATGTTCTGCTAGAGTTCAGTTTGAAGTAGAGTCACATCAGGTTCTAAAAGAAAGTGACCATACGCATGCTCCTGATTGGGGCAAGTGCAGAGCAATCGAAGTTTTAGCACAGATCAAAGAGTGAGAGCAGTCATCCAACGAAGCAACATCTTCAATAGGGAATCCTCATGTCAGTGCGGTGTCAAGTGAGACGTACTTAAAACTTCAAAAAAAAAAAAAAAAAAAAAAAGTTGAACCATTAATCGTTTGGTGCAAAGATTTCGTAAAGAAAATTTACCTTCGATCCTAAATCCCTGGATGATTTGGAAGCCAAACCAGGCCGTTTCCAAATTGATAAGGATGCCAGACGGTGGCTCCTCTCTTTCAATGCCGACAGTAAAGTGGCAATATTTATGACTTATATGGCACAAATATAGGACTAAGATATGTTGGGACAAATACTTTTGAACGATTTGTCACGGTAAAAATCTTGTAGCGGTACCAAAACGCGTTGTGAGAAATAGTTTGAGACGAATTGTAGCGGTACGATTTTTCCGGGACGAACAGTCGTTTCATCACTACAAAACACCTACTCACACGTCTGCAACCGCGGTTGCTAAACTACACGAACCACGGTTCGAATTGTTGCCGCATCCCCACCCTAGTCACCAGATCTCGCACCCTTAGACTTCTTTCTTTTCCCAAAGCTCAAAATTGGGAAGAAATTTTTGTCAAAGGAGCCTTCTGCTGCTGCGATAACCTTTTCATTTGTACACAGTTCTCTGCTCTGATATAGCAGCATTTCAGCACGTTTGGATCAAGTGTGTGAATGCAATGAGCACACTTTCTAATTGAATACCGTGCATTTCTAGAGGTAAAAGACGGCCAGAACTTGATGTCGATTACTCCAAATCACTCTATTATCGACGTCATGAAGGCATGAAATTTACCTCCATGCCACGCATGCACCTTAATTACGTCTAAAGGGATTATCTTGTTATTTGGACATGAACGAAATTATCATAAGCTGTCTCCCCTACCATTTAACAGTGGAGAGGAAACACGTGTACTGTATCTGCTGACATGTCATCTCTGAAAACGTCATTGTATCTGAGTACTGAAGGCGCAACCACTTGTGACGTCATCGTCAAATACATTAGATAGGAACCTAATATAGCTACATAGCTTACTGGTTTTTCCGATTTGTGTAATTCTACATTCTGTGAGTTCTACAACTGATATACCATGATGGCGTGGCGTAGACTATTAACAAAAATGTCGTTCAGTAATAATTTTATACATTTCGTACATAACATTATTCATATTACATAAGTTTAAGAACACTGTACTACGTTGAATTTCTAGTTGCACAGTCGAATATACTGTAAACACAGTGAAATATAATAATGGAATGTTACTTCTGAACTTATAACCTGAGTGTTACCATAAATGGTATAACAGAAGTTGTTAGAATACTGAAATTTGAGAAATCATTTTTAGTTACGCAGACTGAGAGAAATAAATTGAGACGTTTAGTTGCACAATCAGATAAGTCACTAAAACATAATGTTTCATTATGAAGGAAAAACGTTTGCAAGGAACCAAGGATAGGGTTGGGGACGGAGCGGTTCGGTTCGGAGCAGGTACTGTGACGTCATTACTCGGTTGATCCGAGTACAGTACCGAGTACAAATTTGTGGCGGCAGATTTAAAATTTAGATAGATTAAGTCAATTTTAGAATCTACTTTGAAAGTGATACGAAGCGTGTTTTAAAAGCGTTGTAGTAAAGCGCTTTCGCTTTGCCAATTGACGAGAAAAAAGTGCTTCTCCTCATTGCAAAATGACGTTTGCAAATGTTATTTGCGTGATTGCAGCTATTTGCGGAGTTATTTTATATAAAAGGCCTATTTAAACTCCAGTGTTGTTATATATAACAGAAGAAATAAAATTGATAAAATAATTTATAATACTAACGGCTAAAAAATTAACGTGTGAGGTAAACGTTAAACGCTGCAGTTGAGTATAAAAGAAGATAGAAAGATAAGGGCTCCATGAAGCACTGCCTAAAGCACTTAAAATAACACACAGAATTATTTACTATTACGGAAAGTGGATAAACCAATCAATAAAAAGTGGAACCTTGAACTGAAGAACGTAATGTTTATTTTATAACATGACTATACCTCCATACAAACGAGTTCTGCATGCTGAATGGTAATATTATTGATAAATTAAAGTAATTAGGAAAAATTAATCATAGAAATAAATACAAATAAAATGATAATTGATGACTGATGAGGTAACATATCCAATAAACACAAATAGAAATTATAATGCACTTCTTTTTTAACATATGTCAATATTAATCAAACACTCTATAATAATAATAATAATAATAATAATAATAATAATAATAATAATAATAATAATAATAATACTTACTTATGGCTTTTAAGGAACCCGGAGGTTCACTGCCGCCCTCACATAAACCCGCGATCGGTCCCTATCATGAGCAAGATTAATCCAGTCCCTACAATCATATCCCACCTCCCTCAAATCCATTTTTAATATTACGCCTCAGCCTCTCCAAAGATATTATTTACTCCGGCCTCCAACTAACACTCTATATGCATTCTGGAATCGCCCAAACGTGCTACATGCCCTGCCCATCTCAAACGTCTGGATTCGATGTTCTTAATTATGTCAGGTGAAGAATAAAATGAATGCAGTTCTGTGTTATGTAACTTTCTCTATTCTCCTGTAACTTCATCCCTCTTAGACCCAAATATTTTCCTAAGCACCTTATTCTCAAATGCCCTTAACCTCTGTTCCTCTTTCAAAGTGAGAGTCCAAGTTTCATAGTCATAAAGAAGAACCGGTAATAGAATTGTTTTAATAAATTCAAACTTTCAGCTTTTTTGAGAGCAGACTGAATGATAAAAGCTTCCCAACAGAATAATATCATGCATTTCCCATATTTATTCTGCGTTCAATTTCCTCCTGAGTGTCATTTCTACTTGTTACTGTTGCTTCAATATATTTGAATTTGTCCACCTCTTCAAAAATTTTCAAATTTCTATATTTACAGTACAGTACAATATTCTCGTCACGAGACATAATTATATAGTTTGTCTTTTCTTGATTTACTTCCAAACCCATCTCTTTACTTCCTTCAAGTAAAATTCCCGTGTTTTCCTTAAGAGTTTGTGGATTTTCTCCTAACATAGTCACATTATCTGCAAAAACAAGGACCTGATGTAACTCGTTCATTTCCAAACCTTCTCTGTTATTCTGGTCTTTAATAATAATAATAATAATAATAATAATAATAATAATAATAATAATAATAATAATAATAATAATAACAATAATTGTAATAATAATTACAATATGAATTATTGTATATAATATATAATACTAATAATAATAACAATAACAATAATAATTATTTTTATTAGTATTATGATTGTTATTATTATGATTATTATATTATCTTATTATAATTACAGTAATATGTAGGCCTACAGACTGGCAGTGTTCATTAGGCCCACTTGACAGGTCATTTATAGGACGAATTCCTCTTCAATACTAGGGTTTCAGCCCTCCTTGGGGATAAGGATGATCTGTCGGAAATAATTTATCCTGCAGCAGGAAATATTTAAATACAATAAACAGTACCTACATCGTTGTCTGCTAGACCTAAGTGAAACACGTGAACTCTGTTTGAACTAACTGGTAACGTCTACGGGTAACCGAGTGACTTCGGTGCTCCGCTACATGCACAATAAACCGCTAGAACCGAGTTACTGAACAGTTCTACTCGCTCCGTTCCCTGCTCTGACCAAGGATTTGCAACCAATACTATTCTTTCATCATACAAATCCATGTGATGTATCTGGCTTTGGAGCATAACAGTGCTATAGCAGTTGTAGAATCATATGAAGATATGATATATAATATTAACTCATTTCGAAAAATTGATGTATCTGATTTTGCAACTACACGCCTCAATTGTAAAATACATCCTGCTATTCATTTTAGATATCGATGGGTGAGAATACTGTAAAATGGCTTTATCGGCATTTTTTAGTAGTTTACATTTCTACACATGTTAATTTACATGGCAAATAATTTAAAACATTTTTTTTTTAATTTAGAGAATTAAAATAATTGCTTGTACAATGTTTTAACAGCTATCACCTTATTTCAGTGAGAATGCAAAGGCTCTACCTGAGAAAGTGAAGTTACGCAACATGTGATACTTGTTAATTGAAAGACCTAAATTTTTTACCTGTAGTTATGGCTTATACTGCGATATTTTACTAATTTTACTATTATTTTTTCATCGTAACTTAAAATAGCGCAGTAAGTAATTCGGAAAAATCATGAAGTATGATTATTTATTTTTCTGGGTTGGCTTCTTGTTTGTTTAATCATTCCTGCTGAAGGAGGACAGATTTCTGCTTTAAATTATTATTGTTATTGTTTTGGCTTGTTTTAATTATTCTAGAGGAATGATCATACATGGTGTAAGTAGAAGCTACCCGTAGAAGATACTGGATGTGTTTAGATGTAAATCTTCTCTCAAAATTGACTTTGGTAGGTTGAAAGTTTATATATCTTCATGGATCCCAGAAGCAGAAGAATTGAAGCAAGCAACATCTAAAGCAGTACCTTAGGAAAAATAGATATTTCAATTTATGATAAAATGGATGACAAAGTGGACAAGGACTAATTTCTTCTTACATTTAAATTTAACTAATAACAATCACTAGGGAGAGAGTGGTGTGATTTCTTATTTTGTACAATTATGAAATTTTACTCATGAAAAATGGTATTTCATACCTATATTAATTTATATTACCGTTTATTCTTGGTTTCAAATTATTTACTCATTAAAGTTGAAATTAGCACTGAAAATTAGCCCTTTTTTGGTATTTTGAATTGAATTTTTATTAGTATTCTATTTTATGTTAGTCTCATTTTACTTGGTTATTTAACGACGCTGTAACAGCAACTAGGTTATTTAGCGTCGATAAGATTGGTGATAGCGAGATGATATTTGGCGAGATGAGGCCGAGAATTCGCCATAGATTAGCTTGCATTCACATTAAGGTTGGGGTAAACCTCGGAAAAAACCCAACCAGGTAATCAGCCCCAGCGGGGATCGAACCCGCGCCCGAACGCAACTTCAGACTGACAGGCAAGCACCATAACCGACTGAGCCACACCGGTGGCTATGTTAGTCTCATTTCATGTTGAAAAATTCACAGTGATTCACAGACAAATAATAAGATGTTTAAGTTAAATTAAGAGTTTGGGTAGTAATAATAATAATAATAATAATAATAATAATAATTATTATTATTATTATTATTATTATTATTATTATTATTATCTATTTTACCTGGTACACCTACCCAAATTAGGTAGTAATAATAATAATAATAATAATAATAATAATAATAATAATAATAATAATAATAATATTTTATTAATTCTCGCAAGATTAAGGTTGTGAGGCCTTCACTTTCACTCAACCAGATTTATTATGGAAAATATCTCACATGATTAACATGAATGTTTTAATTTTGTTTCACTGCTTACATACATTCACAGTGTTTCAATACGGGATGAAATCTGTGGAGCATACTTGAAAAAGTTTCCTGTTTGGTATACTTACCCCCGTGATAAGACAAATTTCATAAATCAAGAAATAATGCATATCACGAAATTATCTACATTTAAACTATATCTTATTTAAAATACATCACAAGTGTTTTGTATCATTATTTACAGTAATAAAGTATAAATTTGAAGTTTAAAAAAGTTATAATTGGAAATCTGAACTCACTGGAGTTAATTAGGAAAAAAATATTCTACCTGCAAAATTCGACTCAATATCGTCAAACTACAGTATGAGAAACAATAATAAAAAGTTAGCACGGCTATACATAAATTTAAAAAAGTTATATGTGTTCTCGGAATATATTTATGTTTAATTTTACAAGCCAAAGTTATCTTTTAATTCACGCCTAGCGATATTACATATGTCGAAACATTTTGATTTTAGTTGAATAGATACGTATTTTTCTATACTTCAAAGTAAAACCCTACACGTTATAATTTTTTTCAATGTTACGACAGAATTAATGACAGTTTTACGAAAAATATTTATTCTATATTTCAGTTTCATTGTGGAGTCCAACTCAAAGTTTGTTATCCACTGAAATATCAGCGCTAAATTTAATCTCAACTGAGAAAAAACAGCATCTAATCCTTGTACGTACGATGAGTTATATTATCAATGTAACTGTTAACAAATGTTCCAGGCACAGAATAGACTGAGAATTTGCGGATGTTCTAATTATACATATCTCGAGCTTTATACAAAAATAATTTTAAAATGTAGCTGAGCATATTGATTTCTCTCACAGCCCATTCGTGATATGTTAATCACGAATTGTCATTGAAATAATAATACTCTTTACACCTTTTTTGTGTATACATACGAGTGTAATGTCACTCTAGTAAGACAGTTAAGCTTTCAATGAAAATCTGGTGTATGAATCCATTCCTCTTCTTTAGAAACATCACTCCCACCAGTGAAGTGGAGAGGACGGTCTTTTTTGGTAAGAAATGTGTAAATTAAAAAAAATTAAAATACTCTGTGATAAGTGTTAACACATTGCACAACATTTTATGGGTATTTATGCCTTATCGGATGTTGATACGCCATTTTTAAACTTCCTGCGCTCTGAATTTTTAAATCACATGCCTTCTATGATTGTTGTTTCCGGTAACTTCATCTTTTTTGCTACATTGCCGGACAAAAATGGGTATAATTTGTGAAATATTAAAGACACATGCATGAAATTTAGAACACACATCCTCTAGACCAGCCATCGTCAACTGGCCTGCATTTAATTCGGAGCGCCGAGACGCTGGCTGAGGAGGTAGTAGTGTGCAATGTGTCGAGCCAAGCCAACGCATCCCATCACAGAAGCCAACTTTCTGACCATAATTTACAATGTCTTCTTCGATTGTGTTCTACACGAGCATTGGCATCTAACATTGAACAGTTAGTCAGGGAAAGACGAATTCAAAAATCCAGGAAAATAAAAGCTAATGATCAGCGAAAATAACTTTTATAATATGCTATTTAGATTGTAATAAAATAATTTAGGCCTACTTCAGTCTTGTAACAGAAACGATAATATGTTTCATATGTTAAATATAACAACAAATAATTGATTTTGTGATATATAGTGTCAGATAAAAAATGGATAATTCATTTTTATTTCATTGACGACACTTGAACAAAGGAATAGGATGACACTATTTAAATATTACAATGGATTCTATTTGTTTAATATTTTGTAACAGTGAAAATGCATTATAGGTCTGTAAATTCTCAATCACATTAATATGAAAGAAAAACAAAAATTTACTTTCAAAACCGTTACAATATATAACGAATAAATACAACTTGTTTCTTGTCTTAAACTCAAAAGTGATTTACGTATTACACAGTTCCTCTTAAAATAAATTAAGTACATGCTTCTTCCGTGTTTATTTTCATTATAACTATTAGAGACTGATTAAAAGGGTTGAACAAGCGAACGGACGCCACTGCCATCACCTGATTCCTCCCCCCCCCCCAAACTTCTGCTGCAGAGTTGATGTCTGAGGGATAGAACTGAGCTAGCGAGCAAACTATGCCTGCACCATAGTGCACTGAGATGACGACTCGTACTCTAGACTAATAGAAAACGTTTCTCCGTAACACAATTTTGCTAATTGATTTTATTTTAAAATATGTCTGTCTGTTTGCAAGAAAATAAATAAAAAGAGTTTTATTAAAATTTGATTTTTTATTTTACAAATGTAGGAACTAATATAAAAATTCTACATCATGATTACACAACTTTTAACACTGTATCACTTCGGAATATGTATTATATGACTTTCTTGTGTTAAATTCTATCGTACGATAGAATTTAACACAAGAAAGTCATATAATATACATTCCGAAATAAAATTCTGTTCCGTATCCAAAGATTATGCCAAAGAATGTTTAATTATAGATTCTTGGGAAGATTAATAATAATAATAATAATAATAATAATAATAATAATAATCTTTATTGTCATTGAATGAAAAACTTCACTATAGACATTGTCAAATTTCACAATCTTACTGCAATACATTTCATAGATAAACAAAATAAAAATTTAATTATAAAAACAATGTAGATATTTATCAAATTACATAATATAAAGTTAAAAGTACTATATTTACTAGATAAAATACAGTATCAAGTACTAATTGTCATATGTTTAATAACTAATTAAGAATACTACAAACAGAGGCTAATAATAAACTTAAAAAATGCAACATAAGGTAGTGCAATTTGCTCTGTTAATTAATACATTGAAATTTAAATGTAAATTGATTTACCACTAGGTTTCATTTAAAATCTCATTATTTAAAAAAAATTAAGAAACAACAACCATAACATTTAAAACTTTTAAAACTGCATTGCTTAAAAATGTATGTCAATTTCAAAGAACTCATTTATTGAGTAAAGTGGGTTTTTAATTAACCAACTGTACAATTTTGTTTTATAAATTTGAACAGGAAGAAGTTGAATGTTTATAGGGAGCTTATTAAATAATTTGATTCCAATCAATTTATAGTATTTTTTTGTTACACTAAGTCTACAAAGTGGATAATCTAATAATTGCCTATTCCTCGTTGTATGATTGTGTACCTCACTTCTCATATTAAATTCTTGCAAATGTTCTTTCATAAACACTAGAACATCATATATGTACAGATTTATGACGGTCTGAATACCTGTCTGTATGAACAGAGTTCTACAGTGTGTTCTAATTTTTGAAGCTGTCAGTATTCTAATAGCTTTCTTTTGAATTAATAAAATGTCTGTAATATCACTAGAATTTCCCCACAAAATAAGTCCATATCTGAATACACTTTGAAAAAAGGCAAAGTATGCATTTCGAACATATTCAAAACTAACAATGTTCATCAATTTTTTTAACAAATAGGTTACAGAAGATAACTTAATGCATACATACCTAATATGTGATTTCCAAGATAGATGTCTATCTATGAGGAAACCTAACAGTTTAATATCCTCTTGGTTACCCTCACTAATATTTTTTTAGTAAATGTCAGCATTTGTGTTTTTTCATCATTGATAAAAAACCATTTTTATGAAACCAAACTTTACACTGATGTAATGTGCTTTCTGTTTGTTCTGTAAGAATATCAAGTGACCTATTAACATTTAGAAGAGTTGTATCATCTGCATACAAAATAACTTTAGAATTACAGTTTACAAATTGTCCAACATCATTTAACATAATTATAAACAGTAAAGGACCCAAAATGGAGCCCTGAGGAACCCCCGCTAAAATGTGTGTTGATTCAGATTGTGCACCATTAACAGTAACAATTTGAAATCTTTCTTCAAGATACGATTTAAACAGTTTAATTTCTTTTCCATTCACACCATAGTACTCAAGTTTTGCCAACAGGATCTTATGATTAACACAGTCAAATGCCTTAATAAGGTCACAAAAAATTGTCTTTGTACTTTCACCATTTTCATATGCATGATATACAGTTTCCAAAAGAGAATTTACTGCAGCCACTGTGCTCTTTCCAGTACGGAAACCATACTGCTGATTTAAGATTAAGTTATTAGTTTCAAGATAACTATAGAATTGATCTTTTATCAAGATTTCAAAGATTTTACTAAATATTGGGACTAAGGAGATAGGCCGATAACTACTAGGCAATGTAATGTCACCCTTCTTGTATATAGGTATAACTTTTGCTATTTTTAACATATTTGGAAATACACCATGTAGTATACACAAATTAATACAGTAAGTCAATGGCATAACTATACTATTAGCGACTGATTTTACAAGGTTGGCTGATAACTCATAATAATCTTTACTCTTAGTATCATTTAACTTACAAATGGCTTCAAAGACCTGTTCACAAGATACCTCACTTAAGGTGAAATTGACATTAACTCGAAGGTTTGACTGATGAAGACTATTTAATGCTTCTTCTAATGATGTAGGTATACTGGAGATGATTTTACCTATTGATTTTGTAAAATAATCATTTAAAACATTTGGATGCAGATCCCCACAATTCTTATTTTTGTTTTCACCTTTTTGAGATATAGAATTTATTATTGACCAAGCTGCCCTACATTTATTATCAGCTTTATTTATAAACATTTCATTAGCTTTTTGTTTCTCAGCCTGTATCTCTTTCCTGTAGGAAACCTGATAATCTTTGTCTAATTTGTTATCACACAAGTTTTTTTTACACATATCTTGTAGTAACATTAATTTATCTTTCATAGCATGTAATTTAGGGGAATACCAACTTTCACCTTTAGAGCCTAATAAAGTGCACGATATCATAGACCTCTTTACGACAGGGAAACTTATGTCAAACTCCTGTACAAAAGTTTTAAAAAATAATTCAAAATTTGTTTCCGCGGAATATTTATTTTTATCTAAGATATTAGACCAATCTATACTTCTCAATGAATTTGAAAAATGTTGTATACCCAGATCTGTAAAACATCTAGTTAATATCACAATATTTAGATTTACATTTGCGTTACACTTAACTACAAACTTTAGTGTATCATGGTCAGATATGTTATTCTTAACTAAAGAGCACATATAATTGTTCTCATCCATATTTGTTATTATATTATCCAGGCATGCATTAATTCTTGTAGGTTCTCGATTTACGCAATGACCACCTTCTTGACTTAGAAGGTTTTGTAAACAGAAGGCTGACTGCCTACTAGAAGTTATGTCAAAATGAGCATTTATGTCGCCACAGATTACTACCTCGCCCTTTAAAGATGTTAGGAAATTTAGACATTTTTCCATGTTCTCTAAAAATATATCAACACAGCCATCTGGTGATCTATACAATGCAGCAATTATCAGCTTATGATCACTTAATTCAATTACGGTCATCTCAACATTTTTCTCATCACATATATGTCCTACATCAATCTGTTTGTAATTTAATTTATATCTTGGATGACCGAAGAAGCGAGGGAAGAACAACTTTAACTTTGAAGCGGAACGGAGAAAGAGGCCTAATCCATGATTTTTATAATCGCGATGGCGTTATTCAACGAGCTCTGGTGAAGAAATTAAGTAGGCTACCTTCAGAAGGTCCACATCGAAATGTCTTCGTCTACAGGTTTCAACGAAGATTTATGAGAGTTTAGTGGAGTCTATGGACGACAACGTATTAACAATGGCTTTAGCTGTGCGTGATTGTCGCCACGTGTGTTCGCGTGCAACTTGAACGCGTTTCATTCCCGCCGTAAACATCTGCCACAAGAATAATGATTCGCGACATCTGAAGTATAGAGACAAAGTCGACAAAAATCCCGCCTGAAACAAATTAATTTTTCACTTTAGTCCGGAGTACATGAAAAGTTAACGCCACGTACGAGTCCCTGACACCAAAAAGTATGAGATTAGGCAGTTGAAAATTACATTCGGTGTTGGTGGCGGGCGGGTATAACTTACAGTTCTATTTCGTGCAGCGGTGGCGGCTGCAGAGGGACAAAGTGATATATCGCCTTGTTCTACAGGGAATTTCATGTCACCCGTGTAGCGGAGAGGGAAGACACAGTGACCCGGGCCGGGCCCTCGTCCCCACCCCAGGAAGGGGGACAGCAGCTCCGTTGTTTAAGATATCAGACATTACCAAACCTCTATTTTCCATCGGCGATGAAGAAATTTACCCTTGCTTTCATTTCCCGGCTATACAAATGTACAGTAAGAGGCGGAGGATAGCAAACTCCAGATCACCTGCTCGGACCTGATCCGGGCCCTTAGGACGGAGATCGTGAAAAATGTGACAAGCACACTCCAACACTCTCCCACCCCAACCCCGAAGCCCTTCAGCTGCCATCATCTCCCATCCTCCAGTGCTGTCACACACATCCCGGCAGCCATCTAAAACACGAGTTATTGCTATAGAAGTCCAGGTCCCTGTCCTGCTATTCTTCTCGGCTGTGATCCTCTTTATTCCTGTCCATTTCTGGATTTTCGCCGCTTTTCGTCTTGAGCTTTCTTTTCCTTTTTTAACATCTTCACTCTATCTCTCGTGCTATCTGTATTTTGTTCTGGAATCTGGGGGCTGTCAGTTGGAAAGATTACGTTCTTGTGCACAATTTACCGCGAAGGGAAAGAAACTCGATTCCAAGACTCTGTTACTGAATATTGGTAATTGCTATAAAACCACTTGTTCTGGCACGATCTTCTCGGTACCGAACACACTTATGGACAAGGCTCATAGAATATTAATCTTTTCTCACAAAAACACAGTTTTACAAATTATAAAAAGGTTCCAACATTACATATTTATTTCATATTCTATAACCCACTTTCACATTAATTTCAATATAAATATTCGATTTGACAGTCAATTACACTTATCTTTTGGTTCACGTCTACAAAATGATACAGAAGAAGAATCGAAACAAATATACATCTCCCTTCTCACAAAATATTATTTCCTTTCAACAAATACGCGGCCTCTAAAAACATTCTGAATGTCATTCTACGCATTGTTATTAATCTTTTCACAACCGGCGTTAAAATAGAAGGAATTGAGTTGTCGCCTGGCATATGAAGTGGCTAGAGACAGTGCAGATTTTCCAAACTACAGATTCGAAATGAAACCCCGAAAATAATAATAATAATAATAATAATAATAATAATAATAATAATAATAATAATAATGATAATAATAATAATAATAATAATAGTAACAATAATGGACTTTCGGAGACACTCAGCTAAGATATAATATAGATTTAAAAACCGGAGTTTACTAGTTGGGTCCCATGGTCAAAAATATATGAAGAGTCCACTGCAAGAATGATGGATGTCACTTTCTTGTCGAAAATGAACCAAGACTGTCAATGCATAGCTTAAGACATATAGAATGTACATACAAAGTTATATGGCATTAACACTGATAGTCATTGTCCAGTAATGATCGGAAAATCACAGTTAAGCTTTGAGCGCTAAGCATTTCAAACTTTCAATTGCTTCTCCTGCAAAATGTATTCCAAATGACATCCATCATTCTTGCAGTGGACTGTTGATATACTAGTTGGGTCCGGAGCCAAGAAGTAAACAATACTAGTTCGGTCCCGGGTCAATAAGTTAACACTACTAGTTCGGTCCCCGATCGAAAAGAGAGCAGTAGTGGTTGGAAATCAATATTTTCCTTCCCATTCTGTGCAGGCTTAGGACTGTCATAAGGCAGGGACGGGTAAATTCGTGACTCGAGACAGCAAACTACAAAATTGCCTACCCCTTCCTTAAGGCATGGTTAAAAATATTGATTATAATGTACAATGTGAAGTATGAACCTTAGTCAAAATTTCTTAAACTTCAGAGTAGTCAGTGATACTAGTAGCTATGTTTTTGGGAGAAATTTGAAGGTCAGTGTTTTATATATTGGAGTTTGTTTATTGATTTAGATACAAATTCTGCCATTTTATCTCTAGTATATTGTTCTTTCTCTAATTGGTTTGATATTCTTTTTGTTGCTGGACTTCTAATTTGTATGCTAGTATCAATTTGAATTCGTTTTAGAACGTCTATTAATTGAAAGTTGGTAGATGATTCACAACTGTTTGTCATTCTTTCTGTCGTAGCTACGAATTCAAAGGATGTTTACCAGTGACTGAAATGGCAGTTAGGTACAACCGCGCCTAATTATGAAAACAAGTTCCAATAAGTACCAACATCAAAACATGTTAGTATCGATATCATACCAACATAAAATGTAGGATTCGAAACGACAGCTAGTTCATAATGTAAACTTAACAGTCTCTTTGGTAAATATATAACTTGCCTAAACTTCCATAGTTCGGACCGAATTAGTACTGTACCTTTATGAACCTCAGACCGAATTAGTACTGTACCTTTCTGAACCCCGGACACAATTAGTATGTATATTTCAGGTCTGTATCTGATGGGACCGAGCTAGTAGTTTATGTACCCGTTAAAAGATTACTATACGACAAATTATGGATGTCAAATCGAATCGGATTGTACTAGTTGGGTCCCGCGGTCAGAACTCTTTACTAGTTAGTTCCCGAGTCATAGAGTAAACAGTACTAGTTAGGTCCCGGGTGGGAAGAAAGGCTATTCTAGTTGGATCCCAGAGTATGCAACTTTTTGCTTCCCATTTTATGCAGGCTTAGGATTGCCGAAAGGAATGTTTGAAAATGTCTGCAAGAGAATTAACACTCACTTATT
Source organism: Periplaneta americana (assembly GCF_040183065.1). NCBI lineage: Eukaryota > Metazoa > Arthropoda > Insecta > Blattodea > Blattidae > Periplaneta > Periplaneta americana. The sequence continues at coordinate 136,513,052 of NC_091126.1, forward strand.
ACTAACAGTCTCATGTCTTCGGCAGAAATTTATAAGACAGTACCTTATATACTCGAATCTACTGACAGAGTTTGAAATTTTGTCCTTCATCTTCTTTCGTATAAATTTCTCCTTCATTAGTATGACAGATCTCGTCTTTCTTGTGGACTTCTAATATCGACGTATGTGTCAAATCTGTTTTTTTAATACCTATATAAATGTAAAAAATATCATGATGAGCTGTATCGATTGAAGTGTTAAATTTTGCATGAAATGAATCACACCTCTTTGTTGTTCTTTCTACTGCTCTTTTAAATTCAGCCCATATTATTGTTGGAAAAGCAGCATCAGGCTTAAATAATCTTCTAGTACGTAGTCCGTAAATTTCTGCACCCTATGATTTTGTGGTTGAACACTCATTAAATCAGCTGTGAAACAATCATCCATTTCTGCACTACATAGGCAGCGATAGTCAGTGCTGCCAATCTACTAAAAATTCTCTCGTATTGGGTTATTCTCATCTATCTAGGTTATCTTATTTTATGGGGACGCGTAGAATTATCCAAGACAAAAAAGAGGGGTGGAAAATACGAAAATTTCAGAACAGCTGGAGCAGACCATCAAAGGGATGAACGGACGAGGTGCAAGGAAAATAAAGGGGAGATAACTTTAGAGAAAAAAGAAAAACAATCTTAATAAAAGTTTCTTTCTAAGTGTACCATGCATGTGTATCATAACCAAAGCTCTGAACTTGGGGACGTGTGTGTCATGTGCATGAGTAACATTACATATACAAAGCACACAAAACTCACCCTGCAAATGCTCAGGTACAGTCATATGTTCTAAGGAAGTGGTCACATCGAATGACAAGAAGACGGACAAGAAAACTGTGTCATGTCGAAGTCAATGACATTCAGAGAATTACAGGTAAACGGTCTGTTTGAGGAATTAGAAAATACATGTTATTCGAATGGGTATTACAGAAGTTTTAAAATATATATTTTTTAATTTTAGGTACAGAAATGTCGTGGAGGAGATACATTATTTTCTTCAAATGGAGAGTTTAGATTTTGTAAGTTGTGCCACACACAAACTAGAGGCTGGAAACGCATTCATTGGGAGCCATTGTAGTCCCTTATTGGTGAAAAATTTGTCCATTGCCATGGGTAAAGATGTAGAGGGACCTGTCCTAGTAGTGACACAAATTGAAAACTATTTTCGAGAAAAATTTAGGATATACTTATCATTCTCAGTTACAAGATCAGCTAGCAACTGCTGCAAATCCAAAAGAAAAGTGATAGTGAAAACATTCAGTTTTTTAAGTGCTTCCGTCACTTCATGTGACGTGGAAATAAGATTTCTCGTTTCAAATCGTGTTTAACTAATAGGCGAAGAAGTTATATGTTCGAAAATCTTCGAAAATGTACAGAGCAGAGCAGTAAATTTGATATAGCCTACTTATAATATTTATTTTTATTATACAGGGACATCATTTTATTTTTACTAACATTTTTAATATTAACCTGGCTATACCTTCAGTTGGTAGAGCAGCTGGCTACGGACTGGAAGGTCCGGGGTTCGATCCCAGGTGGTAACAGGTTTTTTTCTCGTTGCCAAACTTTCAGAACGGCCCCAAGGTTCACTCAGCCTTCTATAAAATTGAGTACTGGGTCTTTCCCGGGGGTAAAAGGCGGTCAGAGCGTGGTGCCGACCACACCACCTCATTCTAGTGCCGAGGTCATGGAAAGCATGGGGCTCTACCTCCATGCCCCCCAAGTGCCTTCATGGCATGTTACGGGGACACCTTATTTTTTACCTTCAGAGAACCGGAAACACAGTTTGCTGTCCTCTTACACGACTGTAGTTCGATGATACTGGCGTAACACACAAATAAATCACTTTACTAGGTATAGGAGGGAAGAAAAGTAGTTCATCCATTTACGTAAATTATTAAATATCGCGATTTTGAGTTCGATAATTTTCATTAGGTTTTTGTTTAATCAAAATACAGTACTGTATTAAGAATAAGTGTTTTTACTCACGAACTGAGCTATCCATGCGAACGTATTCATTATGCAGTGTATATTATACTGTCTACAGCACATTAGCGTGCAATATAGAGAAAGAAGTTAAATTAAAAAATAATCATAATATGAATATTTAAACACATTTTTGAAAATGGTGGCCGTTCATTTCGATACAGGCTTCAGTTCTTTTGTGCATATTATCGCACTATAGACTATTGCATCTAATTCCAATTGCCAGTTTCGTCCTTCGTACTAGTAACTCATGTTAAAATAATTCTGTACCTACTCTATAAAATAGTACCTTACGTACTGTAAATTCAATCTTCACTTCTGCCCGACGCGCACAGATAAAATTACTCAGACATGCTATGTACTGTCCGTCCAAGTGGTTATGCCGCAGGATCGTAGAAAGAGGGAAAATCACGTGACAGTTAATTACTTAACGAGGCCCTTTTATTTAAGTTATTTTAAAAAGCTGTATAATATTACGTAAACGTCCAATTCCTAACAGAAATTAATGTTTTCAGAAAAGAGCTAAGACAGCCAGCGTTTACAGAGGGGGAGCAAAAACAGGTGGGTGAAATCGGGATGCGACGTAGGTAAACGGACAACACCTGTGCGAAAATATGATTCAATATTGAAAGGTCTTTCGTCACTGGAAAACGCGAACATATTTCTGGAACATACTATACTCACTAACTCAGTGCTGTTTACTATATGCGGCCTTGGTTCTGTGTGGAGGGCAGTTGGAACTTCATTAGTAGAAGGGGTGGGAGTGAAGTACATTCAAAAACTCAGGTACAATAAAAATTGAAGTAAAAATAAAATGATGTCCCTGTATAAATGCTATAAAATTACCTACCATAATACTATCAATATGTTGTTCCAGCCAGAAACCACTTTTATAGCAGATCTGACAGTACCTCCGTGCTGGAAGTGGGGGTTTGTTGACATTGAAGTCCGGTCGCTTAGCCACGTGCAAAGACACAAGTCACGAAGTTAAATGTTAAATTATTAAATGTTATGTTTTATTTAACGACGCTCGCAACTGGAGAGGTTATATCAGCGTCGCCGTATATGCCGGAATTTTGTCCCGCAGGAGTTCTTTTACATGCCAGTAAAACTACTGATATGAGCCTGTCGCATTTAAGCACACTTAAATGCCATCGACCTGGCCCGGGATCGAACCCACAACCTTAGGCATAGAAGGCCAGCGCTATACCAACTCGCCAACCAGGTCGATTCAAGTCCCGAAGTTCCGAGCTTTGAATAATAACTACTTTTTGGTCTCGGTAAATCTCATTCTTAGGAAACTTGTAAGAAAAACATAATAATTTCTATTGAATTATTATTAACGCATTTCAGACTTTATAACCTCTGTTGGGCCAAGCCCATGATCTTAACAGACAGGTTTCCTTGTGGTACCCTCGTTCCCCTGTGTCATCTCAACAGTTCTCCATAATTATTTATTACGAGTGCACCGTACTCCCGATGCTCTGTGGACAGTTTCTGACAAACTATGTGGTACATCCTTTCGGTACTAGCGAAGCCTACGAGCAACGATCGCAGAGTGGAGGTGAATAATGGAAACATGAAGACCTTGCCATTGAAAAAAATTCAGTAACATAACACAGTTCACTACTCTTTGATCTGATAATTGTCATTCTAATCAACACCATCACGGAATAATATTTCTTAAATATTGTCATCATTAACAATACCGCTAAAAACCAACACCACCTAAATTATAAGCACCATTATCAAAATAAAATTGTCCACACATCTGGAGTAACGGTTAGCGCGTCTTGCCGCGAAACCAGGTGCCCCGGGTTCGATTCCAGATTGGGGCAAGTTACCAGCTTGAGCTTTTTCTAGGGTTTTCCTTCAACTCAATATTAGTAAATGCTGGGTAACTTTCGGTGCCGGACCCCGGACTCATTTCACCGACATTATCACCTTCATCTCATTCAGGCGATAAATAACCTAAGATGTTGATAAAGTGTCATAAAATAACCTAATAAAAATCAAAACAAAATGCAAATAATTAACACTATCACTGCCAATTTATAATGACATTGTGGAGGACGAGGTCGCTGTTGGGTATTTTTCGGGGTTCTACCGTTGTCAAAGATAAGGGAACTACACGATTCCGTCTCATACCCATTTCGTAACAATTCCATAACATTACCGGAAGCCCGGCTGACGACGCACGAAGGGAACTACTAGTCTGTGAGGTTTCCTGTACGAAAACTTGAAATCCAGCGAACCTTAGTGTACTCAGCCGGTGTGGTCTGGGAAAGCGCCTAGTTCTAGGGTTAGAACAAATTATCTTCTAGGTCGTAGTGCTGTCTCATATTGTCCCATTTAGAAATTAAATTTAATTCAACAACACTACCAAACCAACATAAAACAACACTAACGTTTCTATCAAAATCACTACCCAAATGAACATAATTCGCCCTTGTTAACGTAAATACCAATACGAAAATAAACACTTCGCATCCTCAACACCACAGTGAATACGAACGCAAACAACGTTATTAACACTGCTTCAAAAACAAACACCGAATAAATTGCATCATTATAAACGGGAATTCCAAACCAATGAAATAGTCATTGCCAATACCACTACTGAAACCAACACCAAACCAATACCACCGTCATTATATCCGGCAATAACAAATTAGCACCTTAGCCATTGATAATTATCAACACCACTACAGAAACCAACAACAAAACAATTCCATCTTCATTATGAAAAGCAATACCGAATAAAAACCAATATCATTACCAATAGGCCCTACCACTCTCAAAGCAACATCAACCAATATAATTCTAATTATCAAAATTTATTTTAAGCTTTGTTTCCGACAAGTTCTAATATGTAAACTTTATTTTGCACAGTGTGCTTACCTTTACTTTTTAACTTCGATCTATAATATGCCATTAGGAAAGTTCAGGATAACACAGAGGGTTTGGAATTGAAGGGATACATCACCTTGTCTATGCCGATGACGTGAATTTGTGTGAAAATATAATTTATTGCCAATTAATACTCCGAGGTCTCTAATACAACCTTTTCTGTTAATTAATACATTTTTTTAGATAATAATTATATTCTAGTGTAGAGGTTTTCCTTGAAAATGATATGAGAGTTTTGGATTCATTAATCATCATCCCGTTATCAACTGACCAATTGGTAATTGAATTAATGTCATCCTGAAGAAACTGACAGTCGGCAACACTATTGATTTTTCGAAAAATTTTAAGATCATCAGCGAATAATAGATAGTCAGAACTTATTCTTTTGCAAATGTCGTCAATGAAGATTAAAAATAGAAGAGGTCCTAAAGTTGAGCCCTGGGGCACACCACAAATAATATTAAATGGATCAGAAAGAGTATTCGAAATTCGTACACTAGATTGTCTATCGTTTAAATAATTTTCAAACTAGCTTACGTAGCTTACCGATAGTCCTATATTATCTAATTTAGACAAAAGAATAGAATGTGGAACTACATCAAATCCCTTACTGAAATCAAAATATATTGCATCAGTTTGGCCCTGGGATTCAACAATTGGTACAATCTGATTCAAATAAGAGACTAAGTTAGTTGTAGTAGATTTAGATTTAGTAAATCCGTGCTAAGCAGAATTTAATTTGTTTTTACAAAAAAAAAGAAATATATTTGTGAATTATAGTTTCAAAAATTTTGAGAAATTATTTAAAACAGAGATAGGTCTGTAGTTACCAACTACATTCCTTTTGCCATTTTTAAAGACAGGAATAACTGCTACTTATTTCCAGTGATGGAAATACTCCAGTTTTCAAGCTTAAGTTAAATATGTGAACTAATAAAGGTACAAGAATTTCAGAATAGCCTTTTATTATAAAATTTGGAATACCATCAGTGCCCATTGATTTCGTGGGCTTTAATTTTTTTATTGATTTCCTTACATCATCATGTGTTACTATTGGTATAGATAGACAGTCTGTAAAATTGTTATTATTGTTTTGTGCCTTAAGATTAAGCTTTTTCTGAACTTAATTGAAATGGTTAGCAAATGCATTGACAATATCTTTTTTCATCAGTAAGGTGTTTATCTTTAATAATTAATTCATATGGGTGGTTATCCGTTTTGCGAAATGATTCAACGTATTTCCAAAATTTCTTGGGTTCATTTTTTAAATTTTCATCGATTTTCTTAAGCAAATTAATTTATCAGTTTTGATTTTAGATTTAACTAGTTTTCTATAATTAGAGAAAATTTGGTAATAGACATCAGTATTGAATCTTTTATATTTTTTGTGCGCCTTATCTTTTTTTTGTGATAAGTTGACGTAAGCTGATTGAAAACCATTCAGGATATTTAGACCTTTTAGTCGTTGTGACCGAAATTGACTGAGATATGGCATTTTTAACATTCGAAGATAGTGAATTAGTTGTTACATTTACGTCATTGGTTTGATACACGCAATTCCAGTCACAATTGTATAGGCTAGTGTAATGATTCAAGTAATCACCTTGAGCATAATTAAGAAAAAACTTTGTTGACTATGATTAGAGTAAGATAGTTTAACTGCAAGATATATTAAGAGGGGTGGATGATATTTATCTTGTAAGACTAGAGAATGCGTGGCCAGTTTGACATCACTCTCAAAACATTTGTGAAAACTAAATCAAGTAGGTCCTGTTATTAGCTGTAAAGTTAATTTTTTGCAGGCTGATATAACTTAAGGAGGAAAATAACTGTTGTGATTTGATTTTCGCATAATAATGTATATCATTATGACATCAACTAGATGTTCAGTTCATACCAGGAGCGTGGAAGTCACCAAGCAATAATATTCTATAATTATGTGAGTCAAGATTGAATTCAAGAATATTAAGATAGGATTTTAAAATGTTTGGATCAGTGTCCGGTGAAAAGTAATGATTTCCTATTAAAATATTATAACTATCCTTCGTAGGGATTTGAACCCATACACACTGACTGTTAAATTCGAGGTCATGTCTCCGATATAGGCCTACTCCAAATATCTCGTTGTTGACCGCTATTAATACACGAATATTAATAATAATAATAATAATAATAATAATAATAATAATAATAATAATAATAATAATAACAATAATGATAATAATAATAATAATAATAATAATAATAATAATAATAATAATAATAATAATAATAATCTACTATGTTATGCAAATCTAACCGAGTATACGTTACTGTAGGTACGTTAACAGAAAACCACGATTTTAAATAGTGTTTATGTGCACTGGATGTGGGTTTCTGGCGTCTTGTCAGCCAACTCGAGTTGTGTGGTTATAAGTGGAAAAATTGAGACTGTGTCGAGTGGAGTTCCTGGTTAGCTCCATTAGTAGGGCGATGGTGCGTTCAGCCACAGGTCCCGGGGTCGATACCCGGCCCCGGAACAATTTTTGCCTCGAAATTATTGAATTCTACTTCACAGGGGGCTTTACCTGAAAGCTAGATTTGCACTACTATTATTATCTGAACTACTACATGCAAAGCAATAGAATTATCATTAAGACATCAAATAAGACCACTACCATTATCAATATTATTACAAAAATCAACCAAGAAACAAACTAAGTTCATCCTCATAAAGAGAACAATACCATAATTAATATTTGTAACAAGAAGTATTTGAGAATGTGATATTATCTTGATACACTGATGGAAATACAGAAACAGAGAAAAACGATTAGTGATATTACATTCCGGATATGTAGGCCTCATTCTTCAATTTCACACGACGCTTAAAGTGTTTACAGATTATGATCTAGTCACAAGGCTACATATGACCGAGTAATGGCTGAACGTACAGCATTCTCTCGTTATAGCTCAAAAATCGCATCGTCAGGAGATCACACAAGTCTCAGATGTGTAGCCATTGTTTTTCGACAACGAAACATTTCGTGCCCTCAACAAGTATTTTCTGCAATTTTCTCTCCTTGTTTTCATTAATGCGCTGGCTGAAATACAGGCAACAAAACAATCTCAAAGGAATTTTATTTATTTTTAATCTACGAGCAGTCTCAAAAGGTTTCCCTATTGTTTCTCACTCTTGCAGAAAATGTAACTGCTGAACTTGTGGCTAGTTATCGTATCGCATATGTTGCCCAAATTTAAATTTAAAATAAGGTGCTTTACAAGAACATGTGCTTATAAAACGTTTCAGTTATTTCAGTGTATTTGCGGTCTAATATTCTATCTACATTTCAGTGGCGTTAAATTCGTCCCACATCAGCTACACCCACTGTAGTACAGGCTTGTTTTGAGTCTGGTTGTGCTAATGAAAAGTAATTCACGGAGAAAACCAATATCATAACTCTGTGAGTTTTATTGCTCTCCGAAATAAAAACTAAACATCTGGTATCAGAGGCTTATGAATGAGAGAGGTGCTCTTGAACGTGATATTACTTCGATAGATACCAGATCACGAGCCATCAGTCGCCAATCCAGTGAGATTCAATGAGTGTCAATAATTGACACCATCTCTATGATTAAACCTACTGCGCATCATAGTAACCTTTCTGTGAATTAAATATGTGATAAATATCCACGATCATACTTTCACCGATAAATTTACTTTCTAGAATAGCATTTCTTAAAGTGAAACGTATATATTCGACCTAGTAACTGGGCCCATACGTAACACTTTCATGTAATTGCATTAACTGAAATTAACAGTTACCAAATGAAATATGTATAAAAGGAATTTATTATATACAGTCCGCGTCACCGTTCTTGGCGTGTGAAATAAGTAATGGGAACGTTAAGTGCTAGTGTCTAACTTTTACCTAGTCAGTCTGACAACTTTGTTTGGTAAATGAATGATGTGACGTGTATAGGAAGTGGTACCATTCTCAACTGCACTAGCAACATGCTTACAAACTGGGCATTATACTCTAGGGGACACTCCAAAAACGCTGGCGCCAGCTGTACCTAGGTACGCTGATAACCAGAGCTAGGAAGTTCGTACGATAACTGTTAAGCTGTGTGAGCTTGGACTACAACTCTACCGAATAAAAAGTAGTAGTGCAGCTCTCAATGTCAGTGAACAAGAACGAAAAACGTGTACAGCCGGGTGGTAACAAAACGTGCTCCAATCGTCCATGGCCTTATAACAAGTAAACGAATAAAATAAAAAAAAACAATGATTTGTAATTTTAAGCTTCGGAACTCCCAATCTAAAATAATTTACCCACACATATAAAAATAACACACGAAATATACAATTATGATTATAGCCATATTATAACAAATCAATAAACATTTTCATTTTATTAAAAGAAATACCCCTTTTATATTTATAAAAAGAAACATACAAAGAACCTCTGAAAATATTCGTTCTACGCCACTAGACGTTACAGGAGCAAATCTGAAATGTGATACAGTATTTTTCCTATCATCACGTGTACAACTACTTTGCGAATCTAATAATGTATCTCGTATGTGGCGCATAATATTAAACCCATAATTGTTTTCAAGAAAATTTTAATTTCAATTGTAATTACAGCTAGGAAGTTCGTATCGTAATTCCGATATTATACTTGGACTATAACGCAATCGACTGCATAGCAGCACGAGACGTCAACATTTAATGAAGAATAATGCGAGAAAAATAAACATATTACCTACTTCTGTTTGCATAATTATTTAATAACAGACGAGTTTACATTTTTTTTGGAATCATGCATAATATTGACATTGTGTAAATAAAACAGTAGTAACAGTATAACTCAATTTGTTCAGGACCTAAAATATTAATACAAAGTAACTTCAAACTATTCACGACTCTACATAGCTCCACAGAATGATACTATGCGTTGTTTATGTGAACTTTGTATCATCTATAGCGAGCGGGAGCAGGGCCAGGCGAGGGTGACATCTATACTCCTCGCTGTGCGCAACTGAAATCTACTACTTTGGTACGAACTTCCTAGCTATGCTGATAATAGACGGCAGTGCAAGCTAGCCAAGTCCAAAGTCCGTCGATAAGTCAGGTCTTCGCACGCTGCCATATTTGCGCCAACTCTTAGGTTTGTTTACATTGCGCTATGGTTGGGTTGTGGAAGGAATTCGTGTTTAAATTTATATATTTCATAAAATAAGTTTCACATAAAGTAATTTGACACATAACACATTTTACATACAAGTATTTGGCTTATTTATTTTTCATCTAATTTAACTTGACACGACCTTTTAAGTATACTTTTCATGGCATACAACTACATTCTTTCATCTGTACATTCACATAACATATTTGACATACTCTACTGTAATAATTATATTGTGCACATTGTTAATAGTTCCTGTTATAGTTTCTAAGGTTACTTGTCTTTACTTAAACATTATAGAGGTTTTGGAGGGTGAATATGAAGAAACAACAAGAGGGTGGAAACATTTGTATTTTAGGGTAGGGGTTCTCAAACTGCGCGTCGTCGGTCTATGTTTGGGGCGTCGCAGCTATAAGGTAAAACTGAAATAATTTATAATGCAGCCTGTAGTGAAACATGACATGCAAGTTTTCTCTACGTGTAGATATTTATTTTATTCATATTTTCTATTTTTGCAAACTGATAAGGAAGGTTAAACGACTATTTTCTTTTAAAAAAAATACCACCAAATCTAATTTGAGCATTTCTTAAATTTTCGGTACAAGAACGTCGTACGAAAAATCTGACATGTGAAAGACAACGCAGTCTCAAGAATTTTGAGAACTCCTGTTTTAGGGGATTCTTTCTTATATCAGAAGACTACAACATACAGCCCAAAGATAATAATAATAATAATAATAATAATAATAATAATAATAATAATAATAATAATGATTTATTTTAGCTGGCAGAGTTAAGGCCGTAAGGCCTTCTCTTCCACTCAACCAGCAAAAAGTGTATATACATATGCATGAACTTACAAAGAATCCAACAATTTGATTTAGATGAGAGTTACATGTATATAAAAGTTATTTACAAATTAAACAACAAAATACTATGAACTATTAATTAAACACTGAAATAAACTGTGTAGCAGAATTAAACTAAAATACATAGAATGTTAATATATTTCAAATAATATTAGGTAATAGAAAGAGATTATTACGAGACAATTAAAATACAGCACAATCAGGATGATGTCTAAAGAAAAAAGTAACAATGTAGTCAGTGATAGTTTAAATCAGTATGATTGGAGTGAAATGCTAATAAGGTTATCTTTTAAGCTGTTCTTAAAGGTGTTTATTGTCTTGCAGCCCCTAATACTTTGTGACAAGGAATTCCATTGACGCGAGGTGGATATTGTAAAAGATGATGAATAACAAGATGTTCTATGAAGAGGTATACTTAGCGTGCCACAGATAAGTGATCTGGTATTTACGTCGTGGTTAGAGTATAGATAAGAGAAACGAGACGAAAGGTAATTTGGTGTTGAAGTGTGCAGAATTCGAAAGAGTAAAGACAAAGAGTGTAAAGTTCTACGTTCTTTAAGTCGGAGCCACGAGAGACTTGCGAAGGATGGTGATATGTGATCATACCGTCGGATGTTGCACACGTATCTGACGCACATATTCTGAGCTCGCTGTAACTTGACTGACAATTCAGAACTTAGGTCACTTAACAAAACGTCACAATAATCGAAGTGCGGCGTTACTAGGGTTTGCACTAGGGTAAGTTTTAGTTGCTGGGGCAAGAAGTTTCTCAAGCGACTCAAACAGTGAATGGAGGAACAGATTTTTTTTATCGTTTCTTTAACTTGAAAATTCCAACTTAGATTATTATCAAAAAAGAAGCCAAGATTTTTTACGACAGATGAATAAGGGATTAGCGTGTTGTTAAGGGTAACAACTGAAAGATTACTGTTATTAAGGGAGTTAACTAAACGCTTATGTCCAATAATTATGGCTTGAGTCTTACTTGGATTAAGTGCGAGTCCGAAATTGGCCGCCCAAGTGGAGACAGTGGCTAGGTCACAATTTAACTTGTCAATCGATTCATTGATCGTATTGGGTCTGGAATGTATGTAAAGTTGTAGGTCGTCGGCATAGAGGTGATATCGGCAATACTGTAAGTTCTTTGATACGTCATTAATGTAGATAGAGAAAAGTAGTGGTCCTAATACGGAGCCCTGCGGCACTCCCGCCTTTGTGCATCTTCATTGGGAGAATTGATTATCAAGTGAAACACACTGTTGGCGGTCACGTAGGTAGGAGTCCATCCAGCTCAAGGTATTGTCTGACAGGTGCAAAGCCTTCATCTTTGCAAGAAGCAAGTCGATATCAACAGAACCAAAGGCATTGCTGAAATCGAGAAGAGTTAGTGCCGTTACTTCACCCCTATCCATAGCTTCACGGATGTCCTCAGTCACTTTAAGTAGGGCTGTAGAAGTGCTATGTCCATGTCTAAAACCCGATTGATAGTCATCAAGGAGTTTGTGTTCGTCGAGATAGTTCATAAGTTGTCCATGTACAATATGTTCTAATGCTTTTGAAAGAGTGGGAAGAATTGATATCGGTCTGTATTGGTTTACTGTAGAAGGTGTGTTAGATTTAGGTAAAGGTTTCACTAATGCCATTTTCCAGAGAGAGGGGTAGGACCCAGTCATAATAGATGCATTGAATATATGGGTGACGGTCGGCAGGATCACATCTATTATTTTATACAGGAGAGTGATATTTATATTGTCTATACCTTGGGCTTTAGATTTCATACGTCGCAGCGTCTTCATTACGTCAGTCGGGTTAATGTATTTAAAGAAGAATTTATCCCACACAGGTTGGGGGTAAGATCTGAGAAATTCAAGAGTCTCTTGCTTATGTAATGGTTCAGGTGGAGCAGTGACAAAATGTTCATTTAGACTATTGAGTGACAAGTTGATGTTATCTACCCGAGGCTTTGCTTTTGTTAGACCCAGGTTATTAAGGTTACGCCACAATTCTTTCGCACTGACCGAAGGTAGAATAAGGGAATGTGCATGGCGTAATTTAGCATTTCTTACTGCTTGATTACATTTATTTCTTAAAACTTTGTAAGTATTAAAATCTAATTCGTCCTTGCTCCGTCTGTATTTACGATAAGCAGTGTCTCTGTCTGTCATGAGTAATTTTATGGCATCGCACATCCAAGGCGCAGGGTGTCTACCAACTCGTCTGGTTTTCAAGGGTGCGTGTTTATCGTATAACTGAATTACTAGGTCGTTAAATTTTTCGATTTTGTCGTCAATGTCTGGTAAGTTCCACACTTCAGTCCAAGGCAGGCTAAGTGCGTCATTGATTAATTCATCATGCTCAATATGCTTTAAGTCCCGGTATGATGTGATGCGAGGTTTATATTTTGGACAATACAAGGAATATTCTAAAAAGATTATGTCGTGTGCTGAGATACCCGGCGCTGGTAGTTGTCCATTCGTTAATACTAGCTGAGGATTAGTCGTGGCAATAATGTCAAGAAGTGTCTCCGATTCCTGGGTGTGGTGGGTAGCTGCGGAAGGAAGGATGGATATATTGTAAGACTCAAACATGTTCTTAAGTTGAACTGTAGCGTAATTACTTGAATTTAATAAGATATCAACAATATAAGGATGAGGGACGCATTTAAGAACATGTGGCTACAATTTCATTTTATAATTTGAAGAGTCCACGGCAAGAATGATGGATGCCATTTGGAATACATTTTGCAGGAGGAGCAATTGAAAGTTTGATATGCTTAGCGCTCAAAGCATAACGTGATTTTCCGATCATTCCTGGACAATGATTATCAGTGTTAATGCCACATAACTCTGTACGTAAATTCTATATGTCTTAAGCTATGCATTGACAGTCTTGGTTCATTTTCGACAAGAAAGTGACATCCATCATTTTTGCAGTGGACTCTGCATTTGTTATGTTCATTTTTTTAATGTCAGTACATTATACACAATATGTCAAATGAATACTATACCAAATTAATAGCATGGAGACGATAAGTATACCAAATTTAATGAATAGGTAAAATGTGAAGCAAGTAAAATATTGTATGCAAGACAAAAATATGTATATTAATAATGTATTAAAATTTTGTATGTCAATTTTGAATATGTCAGATCTCTTGTAGATGAAAACTAGTATACAAGGCAATACAAGGGATTTTATAAATCCCATGACAATTCCATTTTTACCTATCATAATGAAGAATACCGAATGATAAAATCGTAAGTTAAAATATTTCGTAATAGCTGCGTATATTTGCACACATTTATAATATTTTAACCCTTTCCTTTTCAAGCAATATAATTTTCTATTTACCGTTATATATTTCTGAATTAATGTCGAGAAGGGAATTAATTAAACAGTTTAAACTTGTGTCTTGGTTTACTGGAGTCAACGTGTCCGACTGACTTGGCGTTGACCTTAATGCACTAAGCCAATCACACCCAGGATGCAGCGAAGCAGACGCCTCGATGTATTACTGAAGTTTGACATATATTGTCATTCAAACTAGTTTATGGTCGTGAAACAAGGACTCAACGATTTAATGGGATTCCAACTGCTGCGACAATTTGTAATGGATTGGGTTAATGACTGAGCCATTGTCACCAGATTAGTGGTCAACATCGCTTGCGAAACTAGAGAAACGAAACAGCAGAACGCTTTCCAGGGGTGAGTCGGTACAGAGGGTGAAATACGCTAGTAAATTCACGCTTAAATACAATTTCGACCACAACTATTTTTTTTTTATGTTTCTACTGCAAGTAGCTGCTCATATATAAATTCGTAAATATTTTCCAAATATATGTTGACAAGGATGATAATTCTTTCATCAGAGGACTTACGTGATGACAAAATCTACCGGTGCATAGTTTTACCACAGTCTAGTATATACAGTCACGAAGCTTGAGTTTATGAGGGTACTAGGAACAATAGACTGTGCAGGTATTATTTCGCATTGTCTGTAATGAGGCGATAGTAGCGATCCTAGTGATTAGCAACTATCTATGGATGCATATTTACTACGTATTGGGCTTCGTGACTGTATATACTAGACTGTGGTTTCACTATGTTGTATATCTTTATGCAGAATACGTGAGAATGCGATCACCTGTCGACAGGTTTCTACTTTACTATGCTGCAAATGTCTACGTAGAATTACGTTTAAGTGCAATCAACTATCGACAAGTGCATAGTTTTACAACTCTGAAAATATTTACGCAAAACTACGTATGGGTACAATCATCTATCGACAGATGCATAGCTTTACTATGCCTCACATCTTTATGTAGAACTACGTATAGATATTATCCCTGCATAGCCTTACTACTCATCATATCTTTATATAAAACTAGGGGTTGGTGCATAGATTTACTATGCTGCATATCAATACGTAGAACTACGTTTGGGTGTTACAAGAAACAAGAAGAATACAAGTTTAACAAGAAGAATACAAGAAAAACGAGGGGAATACAAGGCGAATGACGAGAAGAGAAGGAGAATAAAAGGAAGGGTGGGTAATAGTTTTATCACTAATTCTCAAATGTTAATTTGGTTGCAAGGTAACTTTGAAATAAAAGGAATCCAAACATTACTTTTATTTTCGTACGCTGATATCGTTTTAATAGCTTAATAAAGAAGCGTTATTTTCATAAAGGAAAAAATCATACCGTAATTTTAAGTTACAAAACCTTCAGTGAAATATTAACGTTAGTGGGAGTTTTGCAATTCAATATTAGAACTGATAGGAGCGTTAAAGGTTAAATAACCAATAAATACGTTATTGTAACCCGGAAGAATCGGACTCTTAAAAAGTTCTCTCCAATCTTATTTGATTTCTTGCTCTAAAATTACGAAGTACACGGCAGTCTTTCTTCACTAAAGCGTGAAATGCCTTGCTGTCAGTTCACTTTATATTTATTAATTTTTTTCTCAGTAGCGATGCGCACCTCACACTTCCTTTCGCACTTAATTCTCTAGCTCACCTCCGCGTTGTGTAAACTATTCCGCACAGCGAGACTTCAGAAATGCGACTCAGGAATATAGGTAATATTATTTCTAAATGGAGAAGATTGCTTTTGGTGATCACGGGGATTCTTCTCAATAGGCTATCAAATCACTGAACTCAGCAGTGTCTGTGATTTAACGATAGCTCTCTTATCTTGAGCCTAGGAGCCTCGGCTTTAATTCCCGGTCTGATCACGATTAAATTTTAACTACAAAAACCAGGTACTGAAGGCGGTTTTTACTCTTTGTGATCGTCATTTACTTCCCCAAAATTCTTAACTTACACGCATTTGTTCTATTATCTGCAACAGTTACAAATACGCTGTGATGAAATTTTCGGAGTAATACAATAAAGTGGGGATACTTAACCACCGCGGAGCTACTTGGAAACAACGTGAGATTTTGACATTATATTTAATAATTTAATATGTACATTTTCAGTTACTTTTATGTTGTTGGTTTTTAGTTTACACTGTTACAGGCAGTTAATGGTTAAAAATAATGCGAACTTATGAAAAGATCGCAAGGTCAAAACCCTACACCAATTAACACAAAAGAAGGTATGGAAAAAGGGATAGCTACAGTTAAGGGAGGGATATCGAAGAAGGGGGCAGCAGAAAAATTTTAAGTACCTCGGGCGACGTTAGTACGAAAGGTAGGGACTGGAAAGAATCCGGGACTTGTTGGACATCCAAGTGTTCTAAGTAAAACTGAGTCAACCGTTATGGCTGAGTGGTTAGCGAGTCTAATCCGAACCCAGCAGGATGGGTTCGATTCTCGGTCGGGACGAGTTGCCTGGGTGAGGTTTTTTCGGTTTTTTTCGTCATTCCTATGGATTAATATTAGATAACTTCATCAGGTGATTGGAATCCCACTCATCTTCGCTACTTTCTTTCCTCCCCTATCATACTTTCATTCATCATCCCGTTACTTATTCTGGTTTTCAGATTGCTCTACAGGCGGCCTTCCGAAGCTGCTGGCTCTCTCGACCGGGCTCCGTGGATTGTATTCAAGTGAAGATGGACAGCTTCTACAACGGAACCCGGGGTAGACTTTCTCGTGGAAGGACTTCCGCCTCAGACCGTTAAGGGAGGCTTGGATGGGTTGCCGAAGCAGGAGTGGTATATGGACTCTGTTGGCTGTAGGGACTTGTCGTTAAGGGGGTCAAGTGGTTAGGTCGGTGCGCATAGAGGATCGGTGGGCACGCAACTCATCCCCATATATGGGGTTGTACAATAGACCTCAAGGTTGTAGTGCGTGGGATGATCCCTCCCTCCTAACAAGAAGAAAGGTAAGACTGAAGAGGAAGTTAGTGCAGAAACCCTGGGACAGATGACTATTTTTATTTTTACATCTATTTACTTTTAGTTATTTGTACTTTTAATTAGTTTTCCTTAAATATTGTGATAATAAATAGAAGTTCAATAAATATTACGTTTTCTTTAAGATATTATACTACATAGGCCTATTCATATTCACAAAGATAATACACTTCTCAAGACTTCTACCACGTATTACGGGTTCACATAAGCATCTCACAAGAATACTAAATATTTTATGCATAAATACAGTTAAGTGGCCAAGTAATCCCAAAACCGGGGCTATTTGGACACCTAACAAATTTTGTTTTATGTATCAAATATGAATGAGGTCTCGCCCACCTCATTATATTTTGCTCGACTAGTATGACTAGTCAGTTTGTTTTTGTACCATTAAGTACGAGAAAAATTCGTACCGGCACCGGGAATCGAACCCAGGACCTCTCAGCTGTGCGCGCTGAGTGCTCTCTAACCAACTGAGCTATGCCGGGACCCGATTCACAACGCCGGCCGAACTCCTCTCGTAGTAGTATTTTGTTTTGTTTAAGTGTGTAAAAGATATTTTCCAATTTGTATGGCACATATGTAATCTTGTGTAGTGCAGTGCATAGTTTTTAATCGCTCTAATATAAAAGTCCCATATTTTACATCGAAATGTGTCCCAAAAAGGTATCCAAATAGCCCCACTTTAGGGTAAGATTCTCGGAAGCAGATAATGGATATAAGGGATTGTAGCTTTGGGATCTAGACTTTATTAGGCACATATCAGGGGATGGTGTCTGGCTTTGTAAGAGTTGAGGCAGGATGACATGCCTGTCAAAATTGGATTCACAAATTCCAACCACGTCATATGTATTGCTCGGATAATCAACGAATGTATAGATTAAAGCGTTTCGCCGAGCCAGTTGGTAGACAGACAACATCTAATTGGCAGACTACTGCGTTTGGACCTAGGTAGTCTCTCCAAGCAATTCGCACTAGTGTAGGTATGTAGTAGTATAGCTAGGCGGCATCCAACCCTAAATGTAATACACAGTTAAGATTTGCTGTTCAGTTAATGTGCTAAACAAAACAAAGGTAGGCGCATGGAGATCTGCTCTGTAATAGATTAATTTGACAGCGAAAAAATAAAACGTATTTTATCAGAAATAAGGTGAAATTCTTAATTCCAAAACACTTAAAATGCTTACAGTCATACACTCTAGTGAAGAAATCGGCAAATGTAGTACATTTAGAACTTGTAGTACGCGACTTCTCAACACTCACCGCCTAATTCACCTCTACAGACAGGGTTTGTTGACGTGCTTCAATGTGCTCACTCGCATAATTACCAACAGCGGCTTAATAAGCAAGAATGTCCCTTTCGGTTGAAGTAAGCGAATCGAACTTTGCCACACTCGACAAATATAAATGGAACATAACGTATGTCAAGTTACTGTGTAGTATGAAATCATATACTTTATGTACTTACACAATTAATTTTAGTCTGTATTATTGTGTTCATGTTATAATACTTGCAGTCCACACCTATGCAGTAATGGCTAGCACGTCTGGCCGCGAAACCAGGTGGCCCGGGTTCAATTCCTGGTCGGGGCAAGTTATCTGGTTGAGGTTTTTTCGGGGTTTTCCCTCAACCCAATATGAGCAAATGCTGGGTAACTTTCGGTGCTGGACCCCGGACTCATTTCACCGGCATTATCGCCTTCATCTCATTCAGACGCGAAATAACCTAAGCTGTTGACAAAGCGTCGTAAAATAACCTAGTAAAATAAAAAAAATATATAATACAGTACTTGCATCATCCGTATTGTCACATTTCTATGGTTGCAGAGCAGTTGTGATTTATTTGATTATTATACGAAGAACATAAATTATACTTTTTGTCGGTAGTTTGTATAGTAAACATTGTCATGAATTTTTAAATAAGGGATTGTGATTTAGTCATAAGCATATTTCCTTGGATGTTTAATCATATTTTAAAATAAAAGTTATCTGTACTTACAACTATATAAAACTTCAGAAAATTCATTCTAAAATTCTTATGCAGCTCAAGCATGAAGGGTTAGGGATGGAAGGGGTGGGTGGTCAACGAACATAGAGGGGAAGTTCGAAGGAACATGAGAGATTTACTTCTTTACAGCGAACTTTCTTTTCGTCATAGTCGATAAACTTGAACCGAACATAGCGCCTGTAATGCGCGACACTACTATCAACACACTAAATTCTCTACGTAGGTACAATAAGAAAAATTTTCACAAATTTGTTCCCTTGCAAATTAATGACTCGTTTTTAAGGGAGAGAGGGTATATACAACTGTCAACAACAGCGTTAGACATCCCGTCCCTTGCTCTTACCTGCTGTCAGTCACTGGATAACACCATGAAAACTTTTAACAGTAGTAAAAACTTTAGGACGAAAACGGGGAAGATTGAAGAATTCTGCGTTTTTAGCGGTGGACTTACTCTTGAAGAGAAAACTATTAATGAATGGGTAAGACCTATTCCTGTTGCAGTACGTGTCGATCACTATGAAGTTTAAGAATAGAATTTGAATTCTTGGAATCATTAATAAACGAGGTTACCATGAAACGCTTTCGGTGGTTCTCTGGAATTCCAGAGTGGATACTATTTTCGTTGAAATCAATGAAGTCCTTTCTTCGAATTATTGAAATGTAAGCTTCGAAAATACAATTAAATTTGTATTCTTAATGTTGGTATAATGCAGTAGGTAATAAACATTTATAGTATTCGAATTATCCATTGATATATATTGTTGAATGTGGAATTAAAGGAAAACAGAAACTCAATACTTAACCTATCTTAAATTCATATATTTAATGTACCTTACATGTGGCACATATGGACGAATCCAGAAATGCATATAGAGTGTTAGTTGGGAGGCCGGATGGAAAAAAGACCTTTGGGGAGGCCGAGACGTAGATGGGAGCATAATATTAAAGTGAATTTGAGGGGGGTGGGATATGATGATAGAGACTAGATTAATCTTGCACAGGATAGGGACCGATGGAGGGCTTATGTGAGGGCGGCAATGAACCTGCGCGTTCCTTAAAAGCCATTTGTAAGTACGTAAGTAAGTAATGTACTTTTTCTAAGACATTATTGAAAGTACATTAATGCTTATTTCTGGCACTTTCAGCGTTAATTTAACAAGAGATTTTTTAATCCTATCTTTATATATATATATATATATATACGGGGTGGACCATTTAAGTTGATACTGTACAATATCTCCAAAACTGAGCGTTGTAGAAATAAATGTCTTGAATAAAAGTTGCTTGATATTATGGGGGAAAGTAAATGCCATTTGTCGTGTTTTATTTGGAGGACGTTGTGATGGTTATTTTAGGGGCAATTTAATTTTATTAAACAGGAACCTACATTTTTTATGTTGTTTTCTCATTCCTCATAAAAACTAAACAACTTTTGTATGAAGCACTTTGCAATAATTTTTCTTACACCAACGTAAATAACAAAAAAAATTATGTATGGCTGTGTACGAAGAGCGCAATGAATGGTTGGACCCATTCGAAGAAGAAACAGTCCAGCATCACAGTAGGCGAGGTTGCAATGAGAATCATTTCCACTTTTTCTTGTTGAGGAATTAGGTCCATTTCAACCAACAGACAACTGAGTACGCTCAGGCTCATTCACAATGAAAATTAACCATAACGTAAGCGTTAACTTAACGTTACAGTAAAATCAAGAATCATACCATCATTCACGATGGGAACATAAACATAACAGCAAACATACTTGGTAACCATGGAAACATAACAACGACGCCATTTCCTATTATTCTGTCGTATACTTCAGCGCTCCACGATTGTGTTCTGTTTGCAAATCACGTAAGCATAAGCATGAAAGTTTGGAGTTTGCAAACTTCATGGTAACGTCTTACGGTAATGCTTATGTCAATGCTTATGTGAATCATTGTGAATAATCCCTTTTGGTAACCTGGGCACAAACTTCTGTGTTTATGTTACGGTTATGTTTAATTTTCATTGTGAATGGGCCTGTAATCATTCACGATGGGAACATAAACATAACAGCAAACATACTTGGTAACCATGGAAACATAACAACGACGTCATTTCCTCATATTCTGTCTCATACTTCAGCGCTCCACGATTGTGTTCTGTTTGCAAATCACGTAAGCATAAGCATGAAAGTTTGGAGTTTGCAAACTTTCATGTTAACGTCTTACGGTAATGTTTATGTCAATGTTTATGTAAATCATTGTGAATGATCCCATTTGGTAGTCTGGGCGCAAACTTCTGTGTTTATGTTACGGTTATGTTTAATTTTCATTGTGAATGGGCCTTTAAACGACTTGCATGGAACTGATGGTTGTTACTCGGTAATCGCTAATTGTAAGTACGTACCACCAGTGGATCCACCTGGACTCGAAGGCGACTGCAAGTACACTAACGACAAATACAAGGAAACCGTCCTACCGTGGAAAATAAACAAAACAACGGATACAATGTCTCATTGCCTCCTCGCCTGCTGTGATGCTGGACTGTTTCGAATGGGTCCAACCATTCATTGCGCTCTTCGTACGCAGCCATTCATAATTTTTGTTGTTATTTACGCTGGTGTGAGGAAAATTGCAAAGTGCTTCATACAAAAGTTGTTTAGTTTTTATGAGGAATGCGAAAACAACGTAAAAAATGTAGGTTCCTATTTAAAAAAATTAAATTGACCCTAAAATAACCATCATAATGTCCTCCAAATAAAACACGACAAATGGCATTTACTTTCCCCCATAATATCAAGCAACTTTTATTCAAGACATATATTTCTACAACGCTTAGTTTTGGAGATATTGTACAGTATCAGCTTAAATGGTCCAACCTGTATATATATATATATATATATATATATATATATATATATATATATATATATATATATATATATATATAAAATATTTATTTTTCTCATTATTTTTGCATTTGTGCTTTTTGTATTTGTATCTGTAATTTTTTCTTCTTCTCTCTGCATTTGTTTATTGTGTATGTATATTTGTATTTTGGTGGAGTGGTTGAGAAGGCCTGATGACCATAACTCCGCCAGATTAAATAAATTAAGTGATGATGAAGATGATGAAAATAATAATAATAATAATAATAATAATAATAATAATAATAATAATAATAATAATAATAATAATAAGAACTTATGAATATATTTAATATAATGTAATATTCAATCACATTTTGGTAAACTCCTTCGTAAATTTAAACTTCATAAAATGCGTGCATTAAGTTATGCATTAAGCTATAATGAATATTACTTGAAAGTTTGAAGTAATTCTGACCTGTGGAAATTGAGAAAAAAATACATTTTGTACAGCAAATTTAAACTTATGGAAAATTGCGTTTAAAATGTGCAGTATATCCCAGTACCATATGAAGGATTGTTACAAAAATTGCCTTTTTTATAGAAGTGAGTAGTAGGCCTATATCGTCGTTGTTCCTGTAATAACTCCTATGTGACATACTTGTCTATTTTCAGATTTTTGCTCTATGAAATAACTTAAATAGTGATACAGCAAATAATAAAATCTCCTAGGCCTATATGTAATTATATTTCCTTGTTCAGAAAATGTAAGAATTCATAGTCTCCTATGTACGGCTGACATGGGATGAATAAATGTGTTGTTTCTTCCTACTGAAAGATTTTATATTTTGCACATAGGAGTTATTGCAGGAACACCGACGATATATAACTAATGCGATGAAATCCGAAAATGAAAATATTCCCTTTCTTTCGGTGCAACCTTCAACAATTTTATTATATCCCAGCTGTATATGGCGGAATGTTACATTACGTGATATCTAGTTCTTTAGATGTGAGAAGTGTGTATTTTCCTTATACCGTTTGAAGGAGGGAGTTTCGGAGTATATAACGCAATAAAAACAAAAATTTGCACAGTTTTTCAAGGTCCGAGTTCCCTTAACCCAGTGATGTCAAAGCAAGCGCATTTCTCTGAACTTGACGTCGTGCGCGGGCAGCAAGCGCTAAGTATGGAAAGAGGAAGGGTTGTGTATATGAACAAGCAACCTTTTGGATTAAGAAAACAGTGGTGCACAAACTTCAAACGGAACGTGAAATTTTATGTCGTTATTTTTATATGGCTTCTTTCTGTTTAATATTATCTATATTGTCTGTAAAACAAAAGTACTAACACTGATTTCTTAATATTGCACTTGTGTTTTAAATCTTAATAACATAATAGGAAGTTAAGAAGGAATATTCACATAAATTCCACAGTAGTATAATATTATACTGTATTAAGTGGATGAAACACACCATTCATAAAAAAGTGATATTCCAAAGAAGGAGATTGAGTATGACATGATAAGGTGGAATTTATATTTATGGTATCTTTAGCTTACAAAAGTAATCAATAAACTAATCAAAACAATATTACAGTACAAAGCAAAGTTACCTAGGTACTGTATCTGTTTTAAGTGTAACTAATATTACATAACAAAACTCTTATCGCATTATGCTTTTAAGGTGATATTTGTGAGCAACTTCCTTCCATCAGGATATTACATTATTTTCTCGAAATCTAATGAAGCTATAGAGCTGACATTTTTACAACACATGGGAACGTATCTTTTGCTTATGATGTATGAATAGTTGCTTTGTTAATTTATTTCCTTACACACAAATTCCATGCGAATATTTTCAAAATTTTCAATACACTATCTTCAGTAATAAGTATATAGGCCTATATCTGAAAATTTCACTTTTCTGTACGAAAAGTTGATAAAATATTTCTTTTGAATAACAAAATCAAACTTGTGAAAAATGAGCATTAAAATTAAAACTTACATTCTTATAATGCACTTATACTTCTCAGGCAAATCTAAAAATTAACATGGATATAGTTTTAATAAGTTCTCTTCCCTTTATCTATTGAATCAGTGCTGGCCATCCCTGAATATAGCTCGACCAAGCGGCATAAACCACCTCTTTCGTCTATCTCTTTCCTTTCCTCTGTAAAGCGCTCGGGCTCTCCTGGGCTCTAAAGCGCGCGCTTGCTCCTGTGGTCATCAATTGACATGCCTGCCTTAACCAATCTCTACTGTAGTAACTTATATTTAAAAAAAATGTTCATGGAACTTGAATGAAAAACTATTTCCAACCCAAAGTTAAGTATAAATTCCTTTGTATATAAGGTTTCCGAAACAAACAATATGTTTTAATACTCAGTAATAGATCAAAGTTTCAAGAGTCAGTTGCACGTTTAATCGGATTACGGTCTATGAAATCTAGAGGCGAGAGTGAAATGCAGCGCCGCGCGCAAACACTCCTGGGGGAGCGGTGACCAATACATTATTCAATCTCTTTGCTGGCTGCAGTGGGAAATGAAAGAATGGAAAACTGAAGTGCGGGAGCAACCGGGTCAAGCGAGCAATTCCAAATGAACCATGCCGTCGACCATTCAGTTGCAAATGCGCAACACGAGTCCTATGTGTGATGGCAACTCTCGGACAAACAGCTTCAATTTCCGAGTAAATAAAAGCTGCAAGTTCAAGAACAAAACGCTGTTGTGTGGCCAAACTGCAAGAAGAAACGGTGCAAAGAGAGAAATAGAAAAGTGCATGGAGACCAGAACGGGTAAAACGTTGGTAGTGAGGAACAATAAGGAGAAGAAAAGGAAATGAAGTGAGAGAAATAAAAATGGAGCGATAAAGGGAAAAAAAATGTACATAAATGTTAAAGAGGAAAAATAATGAATGTCACGCTTCTGTTAAGGTTGAGATAATAATAAAAAACCTAGGTTTTATTATTAGAAATTCAAAAACTTTACAAAAAACTTCGACTTTGACACCCCTTTTTAATTGTCACGTTCGCGCTAAATTGGAATATGCCTCAGTAATTTGGTCACCCACTTGCAAATCATATAGTAATCCAATTTAAAAAAAAAATCAAAAAAGATTCTCAAGATATCTGTATTTTAGAAAATATCATTATTCGGCCCATCATAACAAAATTTCGTACAACAATCTACTTGCTGAATTTAATTTAATGTCTCTTGAAAGTCGTAGATTACTTGCTGAGCAACTTTTATTGTATAAAGTATTCAACGGTCTACTTGATAATAGCGAAATATTATCACGAATCCAGATTAACGCTAGAACATCACATTCAAGAAATCGTCAATTATTATATTATAAAAAAAAACCAAACACTTCAGCACATAAAAATTCACCAGTGTCAAAAATGTGTTCAAATTTCAATGAAATATGTAAAACATGGGATCTAGTTTTCAGCATTTCTTATATGAAATATAAATATTTTCTTATTAATATATTGAAGGTAGTTGATATTTTTTTAGTAGGTTATTTTACGACGCTTTATCTCTGGTTATTTAGCGTCTGAATGAAATGAAGGTGATAATGCCGGTGAAATGAGTCCGGAGTTCAGCACCGAAAGTTACCCAGCATTTGCTCGTATTGGGTTGAGGGGAAACCCCGGAAAAAACCTCAACCAGGTAACTTGCCCCGACCGGGAATCGAACCCGGGCCACCTGGTTTCGCGGCTGACCGTTACTCCACAGATGTGGACAGTTGATTTTAAATAATTTTGCTATGTACAGTATTTGTTACTCTGTAATTTGCCAATTATAGCTACATTTTACATTTTTGGCTATGAAATCTATACTTATCTACATTTCATTTATTTTTATTTTCTATTTTTTTCATTTATATCTATATCTGTGTATTTTATTTAGATAGTTATTATTTGTCTCTTTTTTTCATTTTTCATTTTCAATTTGTATTTACACTTGTATCTTGCATTTGTATCTGTTATATCTCTTTTGTCATGTTATCAGCAATTCTATGTTTTAAGTAAATATCTGTACTCTATTGTAATTGCGACTTTGCCCTGTTATAGGCATAAATAAACAAACAAACAAATTAATTAATTAATAATAAAATTCAGTAAACATGCAAAATTTATTATTGTTCGTGTTAAAAATGAAGGAAAGGACGACTGTACCTACGGTGATAATTAGGGACCGGATTTTTATGTAATATCAAGGTGTGAAATATGTACATATTTATGTAAGAAAAATAAGCTGAATATGTACCAAAATATGTAAAATCATGAACATATTTAATATCAATATCTGGCAGGTATAGGATAGGTAAGACTCTCGAATTGTGATTTCATAGAGCACCCGACTTTTTTTACCGCTCACTTGACATATTACTATTTTTCCATCTGTAGTGAAAGCTTCGTCCATCGCAATCCACGATTTTATTTTTGTCGTTAGGGTTGAAGATACAGGGGTCAATTTAATTAGTTAAAAGCAGTAGATAAACTCACTTGCACTTTATATTGTAATTACTAAAACTAGAGAACTGAGTGAAATCAATGACACAACAGTACTGCAAGTCTGTTTCGCTGTACTGGATTAGGAGAAAATAAGAGGAGATATGGGACATATATGCATTTTAGCTACTCCCTGTAAGAAACAAAGTACCTATTAAAACCTCAAACTATAGCCATTTACAAACTATTGTTCGAAAAGTGGCATTCCTGTCTCATTCAGAAGGGTAGGATTATTCCAGCCGAGAACCACACTTAATAATTGCTCGGAAAATCCCATTTTAGTACAGGTCTACTAAATTTAAAGTAAAGAGGTCAAGCAATGACTGAAAAGCTATTTATTTTAATCTTTCAACATCTTTCCAGTTTGTTCCGTTACTTCAGCTTCTTTTCAAAAGTCGGTTACTTTATTGCGGCTCATGCCAGACTTGACACGGGTTTTCCCTGGAAGGATTAGGAAGAGGGTGGGTAAGGTTGCAAATTGCATTGGAACGGCTTGTTAAGACGTGTGCAGAACGATTATAGTTGGAGACATATCATGTCCTACTTCACCGTATGAAGGCAACGCTACTTTCTGAGGAATTTTTACAATACAAGGTAGTTGTATGAGAAAGGTTGCCTTTTGTTCACTCATATTTATAGTGGGTGGTATGGGGTGACTACCTCTTTTACTTCCTGCAACTAAGAATGTTATGTTTCGTCCCGAAATATGTCCTTTCTTGCGTAGGTAAAAAGGCTTTTTAAATCTGTGTATTTTTAAATCTGTGTATTTCAAATTGTAAACTTCCCCAGAAGAAGTTTTTTTTAAGAAGTAAAAATGAATAAAACCCCTAAATATGTAGATTTATGTAATACCAAGCCATAATATGTAGTGGTCCACACCTGTGGAGTAACGGTTAGCGCGTCTAGCCGCGAAACCAGGTGGCCCGGGTTCGATTCCCGGTCGGGGCAAGTTACCTGGTTGAGGTATTTTCCGGGGTTTTCCCTCAACTCAATATGAGCAAATGCTGGGTAACTTTCGGTGTTGGACCCCGGACTCATTTCACTGGCATTATCACCTTCATCTCATTCAGACGCTAAATAACCTAAGATGTTGATAAAGCGTCGTAAAATAACCTACTAAATTAAAAAAAAATATATGTAGTGTGGGGTAAATATGTAAAAATATGTAGTATCAAGTTTTAATATATTAATGGCCATTACAAGATTCGCAAAGATTTGTTATTTATATACGGTTAGATGGAAAGGAATATAATATGTAATTACATAAAAATCCGGTCCCTAGTGATAATCCTGTTTACCAGTTTTAGCGAGAACAAAACTAAAGTTAATAGTAAACTTGTAAATTAGATAATGGCATCATCCTTAACAGAATAATAATTGTGACATTCATTGTTTTTCCCGTCTATCCTTCATGTTTAAAGGAACCTTAATATATATAAATTTAACTCGTCAATGCGCGGGTTGGGTTTACGAGATCCATATCCAAATGTTTTGTATAATTTCTCACAGTTTGCACAAAGCTGATCACTTGTGACGCTCAGTACCTTCCTGTTCATACGTGTTCAGTAGTCAGACACTCGTGGAACAAAGATAATTTACTTTGTCGTCTGTGAGAAATTATTATGCTGTGTGGGTCTGAGAGACCCAGCCCGTGCAGTCATGTAAGTTCTTTCAACTTAGTCATTTTTTATATTTCTCGTATTATTTGATTAACATCACTGTCAATATTTTCTAAATATGTAAGTTGTGTAACTTGTGTTTTCATGTAACAACAGCGAAAGTATGATGTTCAATAGCCACTGATCAACAAATTTTCATTGTAAGTGTGTAAATGGTATCAAATTGAGTTTTATTAGATTCATTTGAGCATAAGATGATAAAAAATATCACCATATACAAAAACATTTAGCTCTAGTTTTTGAAGTAAGTCGTCTGCAACTTAGTATCAAAGTATTAACAAAATAGATATACTGATATTCCAGAAATTAATGAAACCAATAAATTTTAAAGTAAATAATTGCTTGGATGGTGTGATATAGAAATTGATAAATTCCAGTGACATTCATAAATACAAACATAACATATTAAGAGTACCATCAAAATGATACAACATAACCACAATGAATAATGACATTAGTTCCTTTGTCCTAAAAGTAATTCACACAGATAAAGAAAATATAAATAAGAATTGTAAACGCACAAAGAATCTGAAATTTGAATGTCCTTATTTATATAACCTTTGTTGCAGATCGTGTTCAGAGATAAATTAATATCATGATTAGGCATTTTTTGGCTTGGCGTTATACGTAAATCTGGAGAATCCGTCTTTAACAGTTCAGAAATAATATTCTAAAATTGCAGGGTTCTACTTTTCCTGTATACCTCTTCTACATGGAGGCAATGTCCTGAAGGAATCATTCACCATATTCATCACTAGACAGTGAATGCGGGATGACTTATCATTGAATGTAAGTGCACATTTACTATATGTTACATTTTTTTTTTCATTCTGACCATTGGCTGAACAGGTTTTAAACGTAAAAAGACGACGTCGACATGCTACTGTATCTACGTACAGTCAGAAGGAAAAGAAAAATAACGTACTGTAGTACTGCAGTACATACCTGGCAAGGTTCAGTCCTCGTCACCATTGATGCAATTACCAGCGTTGCAGTAAACGAAGATTATATTCTCGTAAGTTGTCGAAGCTGAATCGTCCTCGCCTATCGCTTAAACAGTTTTTGTATCGAGAGAATTTCTGAAGAAAACCTCTAAAATGGGGATCACTCAATTTCTTTAGAGGAATATGTGTACTGAGCATCATGTTGCACGTGTCGTTAGACCCGCACAACTAAATGATGATGATGATGATGATGATGATGGTTCCTCAGAATTCATTTCAACGCATTTCCTGTGCGATGTACCGTTGCAATGTTTCTCTATAGCCTGAATTGTTCTGGTTTTTATTTCAATTTACATACATTACACACGATATTGTCTTCGTTAATACATAAAATGCCATTCTCATACTTCTTAATTGCATTTCGTATCTCTGAGCGAATTTAACGTTTTGCCATTATAAATGGATCACCGCAATATATTCAACGCGCACTAAATATTTGAACAGGATAACACAACTGCACACATCGCGTTGCAATATTACTATGAACAGACCGGGGTTAATTCGTTTTGTACGCTGTTGTACTCACCAGATACACAAAAGACGGACGGCGCGGCACGTGCCATATACTCTGATACGAAACAACTTCACTTTTCCTTAAGTCATCCCGAATCCACTGTCTATTCATCACTTACTGCTTCACAATCCCTGGGGGAATGAGTCGAGATGAGCATGGAGGAAGTGAATATTATTGATCGAGCGCAGTCCATTTAAAACTAGACCCAATCGAGTCCGAAGTGGAGAATGAGCTAAATCAGTGTACCGTACTCGCTCATTCCGCAGCTCTGGTAAATACGTTACACTCAATCACTGGGATTTCCTCAAACTGTGCCTGGCTTTTATTGAGATGTTAAGCTTATAACTCTCCTCAGAGAAGTACAATTTTTGTATAGAACACTGGAGGCAATTCTTCTTGTTTATGAAATTTCATAATAATTAGCTGTTAATTAATTATGAGCACATCTGTTATTACCACGATGAATATTTTCATTTTAAATAAGCTTACATTTTTTCTTTGGTTATACTTTTCCTTCAGAGGGGCATTTAAGTTATATAATAAAATAATGTGGAAACTGGATAAAAACACTTTTTCTTCCAGAGTCACTTATTAAGAGATATGTCCCTTTGTTTGATATTTACTCAATACGGGAATTGAAATTTTATATGAAGTAATTACTTTATTATTTTCGTATTTTATTTCTTTAATCGTATTATTCTTATGTTATTTAGTATATTATAAAAATGTATTAATTTATAAACGGAAACAATGTTGTATTGTTAAAATAAATGCATACAGAAAACTCGAATTCCAGTTAAAGCTGGAGCGATTTGATATTATTTTTCTGCAAGCGCCAGACTTCGCAATAGTGCCAGTAAATGGGACATGAAAAGCTTACGGGGGAGTGAGTTTCTGAGCCTGTTTGGATCCCAAACATTCCGTACCGTCCACGCGTCAGGAACTCCCAATGGACTTTCTGAACGAGTTAGTACAAATGAACTGAGACTGTCCTATTCAGAACCATACAAATGGGCAAGCAATATAATGCCCTTGAACACCTCTAGTATTTACCGCAATTAGTGTAATGGAACTATATATATATATATATATATATATATATATATATATATATATATACACACACACACACACACACACAATTTGCTGTAAAATGTGTGTCAAACGGAATGAAATAAGGTGTAGATAAGTCAACCTGTAGTAATAGTAGTAGTGGTAGTGGTAATGGTGGTAGTAATAATGATAATAATAATTATAATAATAATAATAATCATCATCATCAATAACAGTCTTGGATTAGGCCTCCTGGCCTGTTCCGCTTCCAGAAGAATGTTGGTTTTCCATCTCTTCCTTGGTCTTCCGATGTCTCGTTTTCCATGAGGTGTATAGTCCAATAGTCTCTTGGGTAACCTATTGTTGGGCATTCTTAATACATGTTCATACCAGTTGTTGCGGTAAGATTCTATAGTATCCGTAATGGCGGTCATATTCAATTCTGTTCAGATGTCAGCGTTCCTTCTATGGTCGTAAAGAGTATATCATGCAAGAGGTCTTAGCAATCGCATTTCAGCAGCTTCTATTCTTCGAAGTTGCCCTTTCGTTAATGACCATGTCTCTGATCCATATAATAATGCAGGGACTACCATAACTTTATAGAATTTCAAAATTGTTTCTGGTATAACTTTCTTTAATAGAGTTGATTTGATTGTTCGTAACAGTTGCTGAAATTTGGCAAGTTTAATATCTACGTCCCTGGAGTTTATATAAGAAAGATTGCAGCCAAAATAATAATAATAATAATAATAATAATAATAATAATAATAATAATAATAATAATAATAATAATAATAATAAAATAGATTGTACTATCAAGTGAATACGTAGGAAACTTTTTTTTATTTACAGAGAAGTAACAATAAAGACTGGATCACAATAAACCGGGAACGGAAACGACAACAAGAATGAGAACGGAAATATTTAAATGCATTTATTTTAACTCTATTTCCGTTCTCGTTCTCGTTGTCGTTTCCGTGCCTGGTTTATTGAGAACCAGCCTTTAACAGATTTGAAGTGATATAACTGTACAGATATCAATAAATTTTCCTTGGATAGAGTATAACGTAAATTCTAATAACATATTAGTTCCTAATGGATAATTTTCTAAAAAAATCCCTTAAATGATAACACCGTTTTACACAATAAGTACTATCCGTACGATTCTGATTTTTACTCTTACCATTAGAACAAAAGTGAGCAGGAATGATTTACCCACTTCCAATTTGTCCATAAAATGGACGGTTTCCTTGCAAATTAAATAAAAATATTAAGACGTATCATTATTTCCTGCCGTTAGAAAGTCTCGAATGACTAAGGGACGGAACTCAACTGTTCAGACAGAGTGCGTGTGTCCTGCTTTCATACGTAAGTCGTCGACACGGTTTGCCAAACTGCTCAGACGTTCAGCCTAATTTTATAATTAACCACGCACTTAATCATAAAACGAATATAATGCAATTTTTTTAATTTAATGTATTACACAGCCTTCTCCAATTTTCACAATTATACCACTTCTACTTTGTATACACTATGTAAGATGAGAATATCCCATAATTTCTCTTACTGTTATTTATCCATCTGTAAAAGAATAATGGCAAGCCTCTATTAATTTTGTACAATTACGCATGTAGGCTACTTTGGACGCTTATCTTTGGCGGCCATATCACAGCAAAACTGAATAACGTTTTCTTAACCCTCAAACACAGAAGTACGATCTCTGAGACTGCTCCAAAAATTTTAATGTGGAAATGAACAGATTCCCTCCACTTTACGAATGTGAACGCTTGTGTACTTTCCGGCGGGAAGCCGGTGGCGCACTTCACTTAGTGGTATTCAATATTATGTCGTGTAGTAATGGAGCTATTTCACATAGTATACTGCTAGCGGTCTCCTAGACCGCATGTCTGTGTAATTGGACTGTTTGTCTCCGTTCTTGCAATAGATTCTACACAAGGCCCTTCGCAAAAGTTAGTGTTAGTGATGAAATCTTTGACGGGACAGTGTTAAGAGTGGACGGAGGATGAGGATAGTGAGGTTCACTCTGCAGGTAAACAAGATTTAGTCCTTGAGAGTGATCAACAATGATTTCCTTTTGAAAGTACTGTGTACTCTGGGTATATAAAGTAGGTAGTGTTTGAATATTATCTATTTTTTGTTTAAACATGTATTATTCCAATTTTTATTTCATGGAATCATCAAATGTATATTATTCCGCTAATTTCATTCAAAACTGAACACACTGAGTTTTGACATCCATGTCTATATGTGTACTATGTATTTTTGTATGATTTTGTGGATAAAATATTGCAGTATATTACATCTCTGCCTTTTAAATTATGCAAAGGGAAGTAAAAGAATATCAGTCAAGTTATTTCACATTCATTGCTTCATTCTTGTGCCGACAACAGTATTAATACAATAGAGGTATCAGAGACCGCACCTCTGTGTTGACGGGTCACATAACGCACATCTATTCTTTAGGGTTAAATATACTTTAACACCACCATGAATTACAATAAAGTCTAACAAGTAAGTTATGTGTACAGTATATTTCCGAGTTGGTGTTACGAACTTTCAGGGATGATGGCGAAGGGCTTATGTATCAATTTGATCAATTTGAGATAAGGAACCCTGGTCCGGAAATGACCGAGTCGAAAGTTACAAGCAAAAATAGTTGTGTGGAAATGAAATAATTTTATTTCTCTGTACACTTTATTTATGTGTATTTATCTGTACATCTTACACATACTGTATTCATCTGACTTGTTTACGTTGTCTACTTACAGTAATCCATTCAGTGCGCTGTCTGAGGGTGGGGACAGGATACTATACTAAAGGAATGCAGATAGCGTAATGTGTAACGGACATGGTCAGTCCTGATATGCACGTATGTAGACAGCAGTGTATGTGTACAAGTTGGCAGTGTCCAGTCGATCAGTCCTAGTGAAATGGAGGAACACGGGAGCGGAATATGCAGATCTGATTTTCGAATACGGATGAGCCAATGGGAACAGTAGACAAGCTCACAGATTGTATCGGGCTAAGTACCCACGTTGGATACATCCGGCCCATACCATCTTTCCACGACTGTTCCAAAGGTTAAGGGAAGGAGGGCACGTGTTGCCAAATTACAATTTCATTTCCACACATCTATTTTTGCTCATAACTTTCGACTCAGTCATTTCCGGACAATGGTTCCTTATCTCAAATTGATACATGTGCCCTTCGCTATCATCCCTGAAAGTTTGTAACACCACTTCGGAAACACCCTGTATGTATATATGCTGACTCCCCCTTGTGTACAGTAACGGAGTAGTTCACATTTTCCAGTTTATCGAACATGATAAAAACATTTCAATGACAACCGCAGTGAAATGTACGTTTCAAAAATTCTTTCATTTTTCCTATTATATAAGTGGAATATAAAGTTACCTGACAGAAAAAAAAGTTTCTCTTTTAAGGAGGCTTATAATATCAGAGGAAATATAGTAATAACTAATAAGTAACGGTATTTTAGAACAGGTAAGCTCTTATAATTATTTAGGATATTTTATTTTATTTTTTATATACGGACGTCGGATCAAAATTAGGTATACAGGATGGCGCACGAAATGTTGATCCAATTGATTTTAGTTTTGTGGCTATACTATTAAAGCGACATATTTAAAACTTCTCTCGTAAATGCAGTGGTCCCTGGAAAGTTCACTAGGGCTCAGCACAGATCAGTTGTTTAAAATGACGGACAGAGGACGGCTTACTACTCAACAAAGAGCGAAGTTACTGCTTTTGTACGCAGAAATGAAGAATGTGATTGTTATACAGAGACGTTTCCGTCAGCTTTTCAATACAAGGTCGACCCACGCTAAAAACGCTATTTGACCTTTCTTCGTCGATCAAACGGTCTATTCGGAAAGATACATGGCCATATTGCGAGACCATTTCCTTCCTGCACTTTATGTCACTCGAATTCCAATGTATACGCTGTGGTTTATGCAGGAAGGATCCCGACCACACAGACAGATAATGTTGTTCTCGAATTCCTGCATCAAACTTTTGGTGAAAGAGTGTTGTCCCACCGCTTTCCTCAGCGTCATCAATGTGGTCAAATTTTGCTACCTCACACGCCCGGTAATGGACAGACAGGATAAGGAACGAAGCTTGTTGGAAAGAGTGGATGAAGAAAGAATGATGCTGAAACTGATCAGAAAGAGGAAAAGGAATTGGTTGGGTCACTGGTTGAGAAGAAAACTGCCTTCTGAAGGATGCACTGGAAGGAATGATGAACGGGAGAAGAGTTCGAGTCAGAAGAAGATATCAGATGGTAGACGACATTAAGATATTCGAGTCATAATGAAGAGACAAGGAGGAAGGCAAAAAATAGGAAAGACTGCAGAATGCTGGGTTTGCAGTGAAAGACCTGCCCATGGGCAGGAAGCTCTAAATGAATGAACACTAGGGTGGAGTGAATCTATACATGAAATTGTTTTTATCTTTTTTCTAGATGTAATAGTTGCAAAAATCTGTCTTTCACTTAACTTAGGAATG
Organism: Periplaneta americana; assembly: GCF_040183065.1. NCBI lineage: Eukaryota > Metazoa > Arthropoda > Insecta > Blattodea > Blattidae > Periplaneta > Periplaneta americana. The sequence goes on from NC_091126.1 coordinate 136,548,554, forward strand.
TGAAAAATATAGTTTTTCTATATTTAATTTTTGAAGTGCCCCAAGGGCTTTGAACTTTCTTAAATCATAATTTTTTTGCCTTTTTCTATATTTGTTCTCTTATTTTTTCCACTATATAGCTAGTGAATTGCTGTAAGATCACATATTTAAACTTTATTTGGAAGACTCTAAATTAGGGTTGCAGTATACAGTATTTTTCTGCATTAATTATGGTAAGAACGAACCAGCTGTACTATTCTTGTGTGACTGACTGTCGGAATAGATGCCTTTATCCAGATTTTCTTACTTTTGATAGCAACTCTTTCTGAAATCTCTCCAACAGTAGGTTCTTTTGATTTTAAATCAGGTTTTAATTCATTTTTGACCATATATAATATTTCTTTACATCATGATAGGTAGGTAATTGTGATTGGTTGAGCCCGTCCTTCATTTCGAATACAGAGCAGAAGGTCAGATTTCTTGTATTAATTACATAGAGCCATTGTTCTGATTTAAATACCCTGTAACATAAGAAGAGTGAATTTCCATTAATTATATTAATTATATCAAACTAAGAATTTTGTGATTATGCCCATTTTTCTTACAAATTGATGTATCTGTGACACTTCAAGATAAAATAACAGGAGACCAAAAATATGCAGAGTATTTTAACATGTATTTTCCTGGTATCCTGTTCAGATTAAACCACTCGAGAATGTGCTCCCACTGAACCTCCAAATTTTGTGAAAATTTCAAAATATGGTGCTCTTGGGGCACCTCTAAATATTAAGATAAAGAAAAAATATTTCGCACTGTTCTTTATGATATCAAACCACAACTTTTCCCTGATAAGTTTTACTACATTTTGATTCCATAAACTTCATACTTTCACTCCACCCTAATGAACACCCCCGACATCAATCCCTGCGATTATATTCTTTGGGGATTCTTAAAAGAACACGTCTTCCGTCAGCATTCTCGAGATATGATGGGACTCATAGTCCGTGTTGTGGAAGTGTGCAACACAATCGATGAAGATCTGTGTCGGCGAGTATTGCAGAATATGAAAGTTCGTCTTCAAGAGCTACTGCGGCAAAACGGTGGCCACATTGAACAAGTTATTCATTAACATAAATTCTCCATGAGTTTGTGATTCTAAGTTTATATAGTTCGTTATGTTATGTCATAGTAGGCTATTCAAATAAATTGAAATATGAATGGTTGAATATTTCGTGCGCCACTTTGTAGTATATTCCAGGATCTCATAGGAAATAATTTATGAAGTGGTAAATGTTCATGACGGACAGATCAGAAGCAAGTTTAAAATTTTATAAAACTATGGCACTCCCTACGCTCACATATGGGCGAGAGCTATGGGTGTTAGCTTCAAGGGGTATCGGAAGAATTTAAGCAGCTAAATGACATTGTTACTACCATTAGGATTAAATAATTATTATAAGGTTATTAAAAGTCACGATAAATTTACAAGTATTCTAACTTTATTAGGATGTTCAAGCTAATTATTCAGTTTGTTAAATCTCTTTCTTTTCAAATTCACACCAAATAATAGTGGATTTACTTCTGTATACAGAATTTGCCTTATTCAATATTACGGGGACATCATTTTAATTTTACTAACATTTCTAATATTAATCTGGCTATACTTTTGGATTAACGGTTAAGAAACGGAAACACCGTTTGCTACTCCCTTCCATGACTGGAATTCAATGATACTGGCATAAAATACAAACAAATCACTTTACTAGATATAGGAGGGAAGAAAAGTAGTTCACCTATTTACGTAAACTAGGAAATATAGTGATTTTGAGTTTGATAATTTCCATTAGGCTTTTGTTTAATCAGAATACAGTACTGTATTAATAATAAGTGTTTTACTAAGGAACTGAACTATCCATTCGGACGTATTCATTATGTAGTGTATATTATACTGTTTACAGCACATTAGCGTACAATATAGAAAATGAAGTTAAATTGAAACATAATCATAACATTGATATATCATCACATTTTAAAAAATGGCTTCAGTTCTTTTGTGCATATTATCGCAATATAGAATATTGAGTTAATTCCAATTACCAGTTTTGGTCTTCGTACTAGTAACTCATTTTGAAATAATTCTGCACCTACTATATAAAAGAGTACCTTACGTACTGTAAATCCAACCTTCACGTCTGCCCAATCCAAAGAGATAAAATTACTCATACATGCTATCTACTGTCCGTCCAAGTGGTTATGTCGCATTATCGCAGAAGGGGGGAAATCATGTGACAGGTAATTACTTAATGAGGCCCTTTTATTTCAGTTGTATTTTAAACAGTTGTTTAATATTACGTAGACGTCAAATTCCTAACAGAAATTAATGTTTTCAGAAAGGAGGTAAGACAGCGCAGCCACCAGGCTTTACAGTGGGGCGAGAAGAAGCGGGTGGGGGATGCGACGTAGGCAAACGGACGCACAGTACCTGTGCGAAAATGTAATTCAATATTGAAAGCTCTTTCGTCAATGGAAAACGCGAACATATTTCTGGAACGTACTATACTCATTAACTCAATACAAGTGAAGTAAAATAAAATTATGTCCCTATACTATGAATGTGTGACATTGTTTTATTAATAAAATAATGGTGTTTATTTCCGCGCAAAATTATATTTTCAATATTTCAGTTTAGTCATTATGGAAAACGTAGTAAATAAACAGAATTTCCATGTATTCTTCAGTGACTTATTGTCTGTTTATTTGAAAATTCATACCAAAAAGTAATATTTTTACTTCTATAGATAAAAATGAAAACTTACTCAGTGTTACTACAAATGTACGAAATATTTATCTCAATAGACTTGGAGTTTATTTTCGTTCGAAACGTCCACACCTGTGGAGTAACGGTTAGCGCGTCTGGCCGCGAAACCAGGTGGCCCGGGTTCGATTCCCGGTCGGGACAAGTTATCTGGTTGAGGTTTTTTCCGGGGTTTTCCCTCAACCCAATATGAGCAAATGCTGGGTAACTTTCGGTGTTGGATCCCGGACTCATTTCACCGGCATTATCACCTTCATCTCATTCAGACGCTAAATAACCTTAGATGTTGATAAAGCGTCGTAAAATAACCTACTAAAATAAAAAATCGTTCGAAACTGTTTCAATATTTCGTACTAGTTCTTTGGGAAATGAAATAAACAGAAAATTCCAATTATTCTTAATTTATTTATTATATTCGTAATGAATGATGATACATTTCTTTTCTGCCACAGGGAACCGGAGTACTCGAAGAAAGTCCGTTTGTCTCCCGGACTATGGGTTTGACCAAAGAATTTATAAATTTATGGCGCATCAAACGGGAACAGAACCAAGACCGTCTGGCGTATTAGCACAACGTGCTATCACTAAACCTGAGTGACGGTCAGAGTAATTCAGATTTTAAGAATCAATATTTTTAAAATCTATCTTCTCTTACAAAATTTGTTTCTTGTATGCCTCTTTTTTTTTGCAAGATCTCTGATAAGCAGGCTTCGGCCTAGGGACACAGAGTAACCAGTAAGAGGTTTAGAGTACATGGAGTATAAATAACGTCATGATCAGTGTGGAGTGACTGCAACAGCATAGGTGGGTCCGTAATGTGCATTACCGTTGTGTGTATTGCTGCTTGGCTGCGTTACATGTAACAGACTTCGGTCTAGGGACACCTTATTGTAGGTAACAACTCACGTTAATACTTTAACGCTAGACATTTATTGTCTACACTAGGAATGTCCTGTATATACTGCATCTGTACAGGGTGAAATATATTTTGTGCCGTACTATGACGGACTGTTTACATGTTGAGACACGAAGTAACGACGCGCTTCATCTACCAGTCCACTCGACCAACACAATACTATCGTCAGTGCATTCTGAACTTCATGCGTTTCTGTGCCCAGGAGCGAAGCCTGCTGATGAGGTTAAAAAAGAACAAGGTATGCTGAATCTTAAATTTAAATCTGTAAACTGAGAAGACATTAAAACAATTGCAACATCAAAATTGTAAATTTTAGCCTCCACTAAATATGTTTTATATTTTAATTTCGAAAGTATTTAATTTAAAGAAAGTACGTCAGTGTTTCGTTGACAACTATATAATAGAACCTGCAGTAAAAGTTTCAGATTCCTAGCATCAAAACTGTGAGAGCCTTTATATCTTGAACATGAATAAATACGTTGAAAAAAGTGTGCGATAATAGCGTGTGAAGTTCACATGGAATTGAAACACAAGGGTGCGACCATTTCAATCTGGCTTAATTTTTATTCTTCCAAGCGCTAAAATTTGTTCAAAATATAAGTAATCGTTTTCCACAAAAAATGCGATTAATTTTACAAAAAAGTTCATTATTTGACCCGTCTCCCCCTTAAGTAAATTATCAAGACTATGACAAATAATGAAGAGGGTAATTTGGAAAACAAATCTGAAAACAGAGTAAATTAGTTACATACATCTTACTGCTAATGAAAGCGTTATGAACATCAGGACATTAATCTTTATCAGTTGAGAGGACTACGTCACTCAGTAAATCAGTGACGAATGTCAGCTTGATGAATCTGTAAATCACTATCAGACTACTACGTCTCTTCATTAAAATCTCAGGCGAGTGAGTCATTAAAGCAAGTCTCACGAAAATTTCTGAAGTCAATATAAATCAGTCAATTTGGTGAAATAATAAACGATCCCCTGTGACTCAGCGTTCAATTGATCCACTGAGCCCGTTAAGTCAGCCGGTCTATTAATGCGTTTAACATTCTTTCAGACAGTCCGTGTTTTGTATCCCCAACGCTGAATAAACAAGAGGACCTGGCAAATCCCGCGCCTTGTTTTGCCGAAGAGATTCAAATTAGGTTACACAAGCGTATCAGCCATTCACAACCAGAAAATAACTGTTGATCTATTTGTTTGTCAATCCTATCTGCATCACATTATCCGTCCGTCCATTTTGTTGATTACTGGATGGTTGAGTTGGTTATGACGAGGACAACAGTTCCAGGATAATGGTTTGGCACTGGGAAACGTCAGGTGCAAATAATCGCAGCAAAACCCCCTGCCACCACCCTCTCCCCAAACCCAATCTCCTTCCTCTCCGATTCTAAAGCCCAAATCACATCCGTGCTCGCTGGAAGCTACAACCCCCATCCCCGCACCCCCTCACACCCTCGACAAATCCATATTATTAGTCTACAGCACACTAATACCCCCTCAGTAATCCAACTTCATCCAGCTCATTTTATTGTGTTTACATAAAAATATTTCATTGAGATATGAATCCGAAATATTACAATATTAAAGCTGCGACTAAGTAAGGTTTAAAACGTGAAAACTTTTAAGCAAACAAATGCTTATACGTATCAGCTACAAAATAAAACAAAAAACAGTTTATACAATTAAGTGACCAACTACATAATACAGATTTATTGCACGTATATAGGACGCCTACTCATAATAACTCACAGCTGCGATCCCCTGCCTGCAGCTGGTTGGGAATGTCTGCATAATACAATTCACAAAATGTGTTACCTACAAATGCATTGCAATATATTTTCGCTCTAGGGAGATAAGTAGGATATTGAGTTTAATATTTATTGTGTATCATTTACCTTAAAAAAAAAAAAAAACATCACGGAGAACTTCATGTATAATAATACGTAGACAGCGAATTTTACGTTCTAAAAATGTGTTTTACGTGCCTAAAATAAGCTCTTTCACTACCTCCTTTAAGCTTTGTAAAACAAAATAGATTCTAAAGGTATAGAATATGAAAGCAATATAGGTAATTAAAAATTGGTACAATTAGCAACTTTTTTGACAAAGGCAAATAAACCAACATTAGACCTACACATAAAGTTCTATACTATAGAAAATACTATTGGGTGTCCAAACTGTGTTTATACAGGGACATCATTTTATTTTTACTAATTTCTAATATTAACCTCGCTATACCTTTGGATCAACGGTTGAGAACCGGAAATACCGTTTGCTACCCCTTCCACGACTGGAGTTCGATGATACTGGCGTAATATACAAACAATTCACTTTACCAGGTACAGAAGGGAAGAAAAGTAGTCCATCCATTTACGTAAACTAGGAAATATCACGCTTTTGAGTTTGATAAATTTCATTAGGCTTTTGTTTAATCAAAATGCAGTACAGTATAGTATTAACAATGAGAGATTCTACTCACGAACTGAGCTGTCCATGCGGACTTATTCATTATGCAGTGTATATTATACTATAGAGAATGAAGTTAAATTGAAAAATAATCATAATATGGGTATTTAAACACAGTTTTCAAAATGGTGGCCGTTCACTTCGATACAGACTTCAGTTCTAATGGTGTAATTCCAATTACCAGTTTCGTCCTTCGTACTAGTAACTCATGTTGAAATAAATTTGTACCTACTCTGTAAAAGAGTACCTTACGTACTGTAAATTCAATCTTCTCTTCTGCTCGATCAGAAAAGATAAAATTACTCAGAAATGCTATCTACTGTCCGTCCAAGTAATTATGTCGCAGGATCGTAGAAAGGGGGGAAATCACGTGACAGTTAATTACTTAATGAGGCCCTATTATTTAAGTTATTTTAAACAGTTGCATGGGTATAATATTACGTAGACGTCTAATTCCTAACAGAAATTAATGTTCTCAGAAAAGAGCTAAGACAGCCCAGCCACTAGCCTTTACAGAGAGGCGAATGAAAGCAGGTGGGGAAAACCGGAATGCGACGTAAGCAAATGCACGACAGTACCTGTGTGAAAATGATGCAGTATTGAAAGCTCTTTCGTCACTGTAAAACGCGAACATGTTTTTAGAACGTACAGTTTACTATGACTGTATATGCGGTCTTGGATCTGTGTGAAGGACGGTTAAACTTCATTAGTAGAAGGGGTGGGAGTGAAGTACATTCAAAAACTCAGGTACAATAAAAATTGAAGTAAAAATGAAATGATGTCCCTGTATAAAATATTAAAGTTTATCAAAGGTACCGGTACTGTCATTTAAAATGATATGTGTACAACAAAATGCATTTACAACTTCACAGAAATTGTTTCAACTGCGCAAACCACAGTTAGCTTCGCAATAAATTACTAAAATCTTCTCTAAGCGTTATAAAGAAAACCTTTGGCACTTGTACGTGCAAATTAATTAATTAATGAATTTATTTATTTATTTAGTAGATTTATTTCTACTAGCAATGTTAAGGCCATAAAGCCTTCTGCTCCGCTCAACCAATATAAGAACAATAGCAAATATAAAAATGGCAGAAATACAGTAACAATATACAATTAATAATAATAATTATAATAATAATAATAATAATAATAATAATAATAATAATAATAATAATAATAATAACAAAACGAAAACAAGTTTAGTTACATGTAATTCTAAGAATCAGGCAATTATAATAATTTGAATCGAAGTAATTGTTAAAATATTGTAGATTCCTCCTGCTTCCAGAAATTTGTGTGTGAAGTACTCTCTTCAAAGTGGAGTTCTTTTTTTACCTCTCCTACGCAATAACAGCTATGGAAACTATTACTGAATCTTCATTATAGTAAATTACAGGCAATTCCAACATACATAATTTATTGTTATGTAAATAATTAAAAATACTGAGTAAATATTTTAGCCCTCCTTCCCTCCGATGGATGACCATGAATCTCCAACCAGTATCACAGAGGGTGGCGAGACCTCATATAATGAATATGTGATGTAATATCCCAGATATTTATCATTGAACTTCCTATATTTACAAAGCAAACAAATAAATCTGCTTGTTGTGAAGAAGAATGGAACACCTACGGAGCTCTCTTTGTTAACGTAGATTTTTAAGGTAGGTTGAAGGTAAATATTAGTTGCTACGGCCAGGAGAATCGAATACGCAGAGCTAGGACGTAACTATTATTTCCCCGGTTGCAATTTGTTACGTGATTACGACTCATTAAAGAGATGCAATGCGAGCACAAACACAAATGAAATATAATATGAAGCTTTAAGACTGTGAAACTTACTACATAACCTGGATAAAATTCAAATGGTATTATTTTTAATGACCACGACAATGATGAACATCGCTCTCTCTATTGACAGCAAATTCTATGCGAAATTCAAAAGAAGAATAATGCTCTGTTATAATAGCAGATGACGCCACTTCCATTTCTTTTTAATGGCCAATTTTCAGATAAATATAAAAGAAGCATCTAAGGGAATGGAAACGAACAAAAGCTTTGTTTACAAGCCCGTTCGTCTTTTTATTTTCTCATATGAAATCTAAATATGAACGAACAAGACCTGGCAGCCATAGTGAAGGCAACTTTCATAGATAAGAAAACCTCGACTAAAAATTCTGGAGGACGGGATGGAAGCAGTAAGGTGACAACCTCACAATTAGTCTTACCCTGTGATAGGCTGAATATTTGCTCACAGAACACACATTTAAGCTAAAATACTACAGAGTAGTAGAAGCCAGATAAATAAACGAAATAAATTATATTACGACCAAAAATAATTTAAGACATATAATGAGTATTACACGGGTAAATAAAGTTATAGATGACAAAATTGGGCAGGAATTAGAAAAATACATCATTATTGAAAACAGTACTACAAACGAAAAGCTAGACCACGTACATCCAATGTCCAGTGAAAGATTGTCCAAGCGAATCATGCATTGCAAACGTAGAAGACATAGATAGAGGCCGAACTTACTAAAGGTAAATAGATCAATTTGGTGTCCCGACAGGCTAGTGGCCCACTGCCTCAAGGAAAAGAATAAAAAGATGAAATAAAATTAGCATTTTGTGATCCATCAGAGAAACGGTTTCGGAATTCTTACGGATATAAGTAGACAGTGGATGCGGGATGACTTATCGTTGAATGTAGGTGCACATTTACTATATGTTAAATGTTTTCTTTCAGACCATTGGCTAAACAGGTTTTAAACGTAAACATGCTACTGTATCTCCGTACAGTTAGAAGGAAAAGAAAAATGAAGTACTGTAGGACATACCTCGTCATCATTGATGGAATTACTAGCGTTGCAGCACACGACGATAAATATTCTCGTAAGTTGTCGAAGCTGAATTTTTTTTGCCTATCGCTTTATCAGTTTTTGTATCGAAATAATTTCAGACAGACGACGTTAACATGCTACTGTATCCGTACAGTTAGAAGGAAAAGAAAAATGAAGTACTGTAGCACATGTACTTCGTTATCATTGATGGAATTACTAGCGTTGCAGTAAACGACGATATATTCTCGTAAGTTGTCGAAGCTGAATCGTCTTCGCCTATCGCTTAAACAGTTTTTGTATCGAGAGAATTTCTGAAGAAAACCTCTAAAATGGGAATCACACAATTTCTTTAGAGGAATATTTGCACCGAGCATCATGTTGCACATGACGTTTCGTTTAGACCCGCACAACTAAATGATGATGATGATGATGATGATGATGATGATGATGATGATGATGACGATGATGGCTCCTCAAATTTCATTTCAAAGCATTTTCTGTGCGATGTGCTGTTGCAATCTTTCTCTATAGCCTGAGTTGTTCTGGTTTTTATTTTAATTTTACATACATTACACTCGATATTGTCTTCGTTAATACATAAAATGCCACTCCCATACTTCTAATTGCATTTCATATCTCTGAGCGAATTTAACGTTTTGCCTTCGACATTATGAATGGATCAGCACAACACTATCCAACTCGTACTAAATACTTGAGCAGGATAACACAACTGCTCACATTACGTTGCAATATTACCATGAACGGACCGGGGTTCCTTCGTTCTCTACGCTGCTGTACTCACCAGATACACAAAAGACGGACGACGCGGCATTTGCCATACACTCCGATACGAAACAACTTCACTTTTCCTTAAGTTATCCCGCATACACTGTCTGGATATAAGTTATTATGTAGAACCGATTAAGATGAAGTCGTTTTAGATAAGCTATCCTGAGGCAACTCTATCCATTCTTCTCTCTAGTCATATATAAAGTAAAAATTGAACGCTTTTGCTCAGATTTAACCTCTAGAAGTCGTTACATCCAAGAATAATATACAATGGAGTCCCTTCGTTGTTCATAAATGGGGGTAAAGCTATTAGCCATTCAAAGTCATTTAACACATTTGTACGTACTGTGTACTACGTTATTGGTCTTATATGCCCGCCCCTATCTCTGCGATGTAACTACTGCCGAGTAATGAATTCAGTGACTCTCAGACAGAGTACGGAATGTAAGCAACCGAGTGAGTAGAAACACTATTTACTATTTTAATACTATGTATAACTGAGGATGATGTGCTTGTCTTTAAGCGTTGGATGGATCACGTAGCAGATTTCCTACAAGTTTCAACTTAATTTTTGTGTGAGTAAATTAATTATGAAAGGGTATCAGTCTAAATGACATAAAATATTTTTTTTTTTTCGTTAATGATAAAACAATTATTTTATTTAGAGGATTTACCACTGTAATTATTCACTTTCATATTTGTATGTGTTATTAAAAAATCTTCTTCTTATATTTGTATGTGTAGATATTGAGATTCTAAAATAATTCTTATTTAAGTTTGTATTTTCGTCTATAAATAAAAATGAATTTCTTTCTTTTTCTTTACTATGTCTTTTGAGTAAAGTGATCGCGTTATCAGTAACGTATTGACTGGTGCTCCTATAGTGGGAGTGAGCTATCTTTCCAAATTAGAAGTTTCCATAAGAGAAGATTCCAACAGAGGGACTCGACTGTATATAGAGAGCATTTTTAGCCTCTCAAAGCTTAAATCAGGTCAAGTTAAGTGTGTGAAGTATGAGTGACGTAAACTTTCCTTGGGTACCCATAGCGCGCGATACAACAAACTCTCAGTGATTTGGGGGTTTGAAAACAACGTACAAACAACACTTCTCTTCCTCATATCAACTCAGTTTAGTCGTGTGTTATAAAGTGATGTATTATAATGACGGATACAAAAAGCTCTTTACATCTATCATTATACAATGGAATGAAATTTACGGGAGGACGGCACTATTCTATAGCACTGCGATCTGTTATGATCTATTATGGTAAGCCTCAAGCTAGGTGAAATCCCAAACCCACATTGGCTGACACACTAAGGTACCCACAATTAGAGCAGACAACTCCCTTGGTCCCTAGGTCAGCCCTCTCCCTGCATCGCTTTCCGGCGACACGGAAATGTATGGAATGATGGCGAAATGTTAAATCTACTATTAACTAAGGTTGTGGAGGAGTGTGGAACTTCGCATATCTGCACAAATGAAGACATGATCATATGTACCATATATTTTTTTAAATTTTATTGAGTTATTTTACGACGCTGTATCAACATCTTAGGTTATTTAGCGTCTGAATGAGATAAAGGTGATAATGTCCAGCACCGAAAGTTACCGAGCATTTGCTCGTATTGGGTTGAGGGAAAACCCCAGAAAAGACCTCAACCAGGTAACTTTTCCCTACCGGGATTCGAACCCGGGCCACCTGGTTTCGCAGCCAGACGCGCTGACCGTTACTCCACAGGTGTGGACTGTACCATATAAGGCAGCAATAAAATGTAATAGAAGGAGATACATACAACACTTGAATTGTAAAAAAGCACATTTACAATTTAAAGCTGTTATGAAATAGGGAGCATAATGAAATTAGTGAATAAATTTCCGCCTGTGCTGAAGAAGGTAGGAACTCTCATTTTTAGAGACTTGTTTGAAATGATAGTTCATTCCAACATTCCCCAACCGTAAGGAAAATATCAGGTAATCAATGGTGAATCCTCGGCCTCATCTCGCCAAATATCATCTCGCTATCATCAATTTCATCGAAGCTAAATAACCTCGTAGTTGATACAGCGTCGTTAAATAACCAAGTAAAAACATAGATGACAAGCTGATGTTGGAACACATCATTCACTTAATGAATGACGTTACGATCTGTACAGATATGAGCATATTCATGATAATTAGTTTTATCCTATACAAAGTTACGTGCATTCAACGAGAATGAAAATATTACAATGCAGGGTATTTGGTTTCCATTTTTTCCTCAATTAATTTTCGCTTCGCAGGAACGATGGAAACAAAAGAGCCTTGCACGGGGTTAGCGCACGCAATCGCAAACCAACTGTACTAATTCCGAATGAGAATCTTTACTTCCACTTCCAAGCGAACGATAACAAGCCCTTAAAAATAAAGGATCGAGTTCGTAAGATTATACTTGTCATAAAACATTTTTCCTTACAAAATACAGAGTTCACCGAAGGAGAAAATCTTTGTCACATTTCCTCAATAAATTAGGGAAGAAAGAGGCGCATTATATAAACTTTATAACGGGAAACAACGATAGAGCACGCGATGTGTAGAGGAGCTGCTCTGAACAATACTGGAGAGGAAACTCATAATAAACGATACACAATATATTTCACGCACCAGGGTCAAGTTAAAGAGCAAGTGCTGCGAGCTGCAGCCGCCCCTTCCAGATTTATGACGTTTAATCAAAACTGGCAGAATGCTGTACTTCGTATACAGACCATACTTCACAATATTGATACGAACCTCAATGCAGTCGAGTTAGAACAAGAATACAGGTAATAATTTCACTACCTATCTTCTAATATCAAGCTGAAATATTTATCGTCATGCTGTCTGCCCGCCTTACAGTTGCGATTTCTCCTAAACTATTGGATCAAATTTCTGCAAATTCAGTACCTATCAATCAATTCCAAAAGAAATAATGCACATGAATTATAATAATTTCTTGCAAATATAATGTGTGTTTTTAGAAAGAAACCATAAGAAATCAATTATGCACGAAGAACACCAACACAAAAGGCGTACTCAGATAGTCCAAGGCAATACGAATATTAAGCCTTAAGGAACTAAGGCTTTTGCATGTGAATAACAATTTCATCAAATAAGTCGGGATTGTATTAATACAGGACACCACTTAAAAGAGAACTATAAGAGATTAATAAACTTTCTTCCTTTGTTTCGTCCTTTTCTTCCTTTCTTTCCTTCCTCCTTCCTATCCTTTTTACTCCCATCGTTTTTCCCATTGTCCTTCCTTCCTATCTCCCTTCCTTTCTTTCATACTTCATCCAATTCATCCTTGCTTTCGTCCTTCCTCTCGTCTCTCCTCTCTTTCGTCCGTCCTTTCTTCCCTTCGCCCGTCCTTTTTTCTCCTTGTCCGTCCTTTGTTCACTTTGTCCGTCCTTTCTTCCATTTGTCCGCCTTTTCTTCACTTCGTCCGTCCTTCCTTTCGTCCGTCCTTCCTTCCACCCTTCCTTCCGTTCTCCTTTCTTTCTTCCTTCCTTCCGTCCTACCTATATTTCTTCTTTCCGTCCTCTCTCTATCTTCTTTCTCTCTTCCCTCTCTTTCTTTCTTCTGTCCTTCCTTTCTTCTTCCTTCTGTCCTTCCTTCTCTTGCTTCCTTCCCTTTCTTCGTTTCGTCCTCCTTCCTTTCTTCCTTCTCTTGCTTCCTTCCCTTTCTTCGTTTCGTCCTCCTTCCTTTCTTCCTTCCGTCCTCCTTCCTTTCTGCCTTCCGTCTTCCTTTCTTCCTTCTGTCCTTCCTTCTCTTGCTTCCTTCCCTTTCTTCGTTTCGTCCTCCTTCCTTTCTTCCTTCCGTCTTCCTTTCTTCCTTCCGTCTTTCTTCCTTTCTTCCTTCCGTCCTCCTTCCTTTCTTCCTTCCGTCCTCCTTCCTTTCTTCCTTCCGTCTTCCTTCCTTTCTCCCTTTCGTCCTCCTTCCTTTCTTCCTTCTCTTCTCCTTCCTGTCTTCCTTCCGTTTTCCTTCCTTTTTTCCTTCCGCCCTCAATTTTTTTCTTCCTTTTGTACTTCCTTTTCTTTCTTGCTTCTGTCCTTCCTTTTCTTTCTTCCTTCTGTCCTTCCTTTTCTTTCTTCCTTGTGTCCTTCCTTTTCTTTCTTCGTTTTCTTCTTCCTTCTCTTTCTTCGTTTCGTCCTCCTTTTCTTCGTTCCGTTCTCCTTCATTTCTACCGTCCGTCCTTCCTTCTTTTCTTTCTTCGTTCTGTCTTTCTTTCCTTTCCGTCCCTTCTAACTTCATTTCCGTCCCTTTCTACCTTCTTTTTCTTTCCTCCTTTTTCATCCTTCCTTCCTTTGCATCCTTCCTTCACTTCCATTCAACTTTCCTTTCCGTCCCTCCTTTTTCCGTTTATCCTTTTTTCCGTCTGTTTTTTCTTTGTTTCTTTCTCATGTTTTACCTCACCCTCCTTACCGAATCAAAACCCTGTAAGATGTGAGCAGCCACCGGCGTAGCTCAGACTGCAGCGCGTTTGCCTCTTGATCCGGAGCTGCGCTTTGGCGTGGGTTTTATTCCCGCATGAGCTGATTACCTGATTGGGTTTTTCCGAAGTTCTCCCCAACCGTAAGTTGAATGTCAGGTAATCTATGGTGAATCCTCAGCTTCATCTCCCCAAATACCATCTCGCTATCCCCAATTCTATCGACGCTATATAACTCAGTAGTTGATACAGGGTTATTAAATAACCAAGTAAAAATACGATGTAAGAAAAGGTATAGGCCTAATATAATGTTACCGATACTGGAGGGTCACATATTATGGGCCACACTCGTGTGGTCAGCACTACACTGGGTTCCCACTGAGACAACACGTGACAGCACATCGCAAGGGAGGAACAATCAATCATTTCCGTGATTGGAAGATAAATGTCGGCACCCAATATAACATGTAAATGTATTTGTCTTCATGCTGTTGAATTCGAAGTTAAATTAACTACGAGGGGCGGTCTAAATGGATAATAACGCAGTACACGCCGAACAAACAAACATGTTTGATGCGCGTATTACCCGCTGGAGTCGAGCTGAAAGCCATGTAACATCATCTAATATTTTCAGCCCTAATCATTTAACCGCTGATTTACATTTCTCAATTCTTGTTTTGTCCTTGGACATTTTCACAAAAAAAACTCACTTATTACAGACTGTGTTTCAAGATTATGGCAAAGTATCCATAATATTTTTATTAAGTAAGTATTAATTATCCAATAAATGGGTATCACTGAAAACTATTGAAGTTTAAACCCTCAATGTGAGATCGTCTTGTTACTCGGCATACATCAACACGATACTCAATTTCTTGCCATGCTCTCTCTCTCTCTCTCTCTCTCTTTCTGTTCATGGATGCAATCGAAAAAATTATCTGATATTTAATGTTTTCAACGTATTGATGTAAGGTTACCGCATAAAATGCACCCTTCACATACCTTAAAAGAAAGAAACCACATAGTGTAAAGTCTGGGGACCCGGGAGGCCAAGACCGATAGGCTAATTCAGCACCGGTAGCACACTCAATTAAACGATGTGGTAGATGGCCAATTCGAATGACTAAAAAACGTTTGTACTATTGTTCCTGAATTTTTTTTCGAAAAATTCAGAACGCAAAATGCTATGAAATCAAATTCCAACAATGTCTGTCATGGTAACAGAAATAACATGTTTTCCGAAACTTAAAACTGGCAACTGTCATAGTTAACTACGAAATAACGTGAACGATTTTAATTTCTCATTAATATTGAATAATCATATTTATGTTACCATCATTTTGAAACACGGTGGAATCTTATTCAATTTATAAATTCCCTCTTGTATTTGGTTTTCTTATTTGGAGATCATGATCGAAACGTTTTAAAAATTTATTGTGTAAAATGTGGTCCATTATTTTTTCTATCAATTTTAATTAATGTTCTATTTCGGAAATATCAAGCAATATTACAAGAGACCTCACTTGCCAACAATAGATATGACACGGGCGAAAGTAAACTTTAATTAGAAATAAAATTAGGTCTACATTTATGTGTATAACTTGCCAATAAAGTAGGATGCGTCACTTTTTGGTGTTGAAAGAAGTTCCTTAAGAGTAAAATTTCTGAAAATGAAGTTTTGTTTATTTTTTCGATGAGCATTTGATTATTTCACCACCATGTAAAATTGTACCTGATAGTTTAAGAAAATAAATTACAAAACTGCAAGTATGATTTTATTCCGTAATATGATAAGGAATTTAATAATTTAGAATTATATAAATCACAATATAATCATATGATTTTATGACGTAAGAATTCATAAAGTGTGAAGAACTTAAAATATTCGCAATCAATGGTGTTACTTAAGTGTTACACTCGTTCGTTCCAATAAGCCTAAACCTTGTTGTTCATTAGGACACAATTCTGTGTCCATTTAAATGTTCATAAATTCAGAACAACTTGTAATTTGCTAATACATGGTAGCAAAATATCTGCAGAACAGGAACACACATTCTTCGCTTGAAAATCTCTCTCCCTTTTTTTTCTATTTTTTTTTTGCGTTCTCATATCAGGCCTAAACCTTTTTGCGTTACTTAATTACGTACTAGTGTATTACAATAATTCCACGTTCATGTATTTTGTACTTATCTGTATGAGTTTGCTTCTTAAAAAGTTTAAATTCACGACTGTTTTTTCTGTAATAATTCAAAATAAATGATATCTTTTAAACTTTTTGGAGTCACAACATTTCAAAAACTTTGTGTAATGTTTATTAATTAACTCTTAATTTAATTAGCGGAATTTATTTACATTCAACTTAAAATTATAGTAACAATATAATAATTTGTCCATTATTTTACTTAATTATTATTAACATCATTACCAACAACTCACTGCTAATGAGAGTTTAACGCGACTGTGTATACAGGGTGGAAGTAATGTAATCCTGCATACCGGTATTTTGAGAGCTCATTCCTTGCATATAGTACAGGGACATCATTTTATTTTTACTTCAATTTTTATTGTACCTGAGTTTTTGAATGTACTTCACTCCCACCCCTTCTACTAAGGAAGTTCCAACTCCACACAGAACCAAGACCGCAGATAGTAAGCAGTAGTGAGTTATTGAGTATAGTACGTTCCAGAAATATGTTCGCGTTTTCCAGTGACGAAAGAGCTTCCAATATTGAATCATATTTTCGCACAGGTACTGTCCGTTTGCCTACGTCGCATCCCGATTTCCCCCACCTGCTTCTGCTCGCCCCTCTGTAATAGCTGGGCTGTCTTAGCTCTTTTTCTGAAAACATTAATTTCTCTTAGGAATTGGAAGTTTACGTAACATTATACAGCTGTTTAATTTAACTTAAATAAAAGGGCCTCGTTAAGTAATTAACTGTCACGTGATTTCCTTCCTTTCTACAATCCTGCGGCATAACCACTTGGACGGACAGTAGATAGCATGTCTGAGTAATTTTATATTTTCGGGTCGGGCAGAAGTGAAGATTGAATTTACAGTACGTAGAGTAGGTACAGAATTATTTCAACATGAGTTACTAGTACGAAGGACGAAACTGGAATTAGATGCAATAGTCTATAGTGCGATAATATGCACAAAAGAACTGAAGCCTGTATCGAAATGAACGGCCACCATTTTCAAAATTGTGTTTAAATATTCATATTATGATTATTTTTCAATTTAACTTCTTTCTCTATATTGTACGCTAATGTGCTGTAGACAGTATAATATACACTGCATAATGAATACGTTCGCATGGATAACTCACTTCGTGAGTAAAAACACTTATTCTTAATACAGTACTGTACTTTGATTAAAGAAAAACCTAATCAAATTATCAAACTCAAAATCGCGATATTTCCTAGTTTACGTAAATGGATTATCTACTTTTCTTCCTTCCTATACCTAGTAGAGTGATTTGTGTTTTACGCCAGTATCATCGAACTCCAGTCTTGGAGGGGTAGCAAGCGGTGTTTCCGGTTCTCTAAAGGTATAGACAGGTTAATATTAGAAATGTTAGTAAAAATAAAATGATGTCCCTGTACAACAAAAATATTTTAATGCCATATTAGTCTCAAACGAATATATATATTTTTTTTCATTTATCATCAGGCTTAGGATCGGAGACGACTTAAAAATCAAGTGAAGTTACAGTGCAACGGTGTACAGATGGAGTGAGGTGGCGCATTATGTTTTGTTTATCTGTGCGTTAGTGCACAATCCGGTTCATGATTAGAGATACAGTATTCCTCCGTCTCTACCTACGAAACGAAATCAGACCATCACAGTGCATTTTCAATATTCATGGTGAACAGTTTTTTCGAACTAGTTGTAAGTAATTACATGGTTGTTCATTGTAACGCTAACGCTTTCACCGTCGCCGAGAGATATGAAAACTTGTGAGGCATGTATCCGACTTCATTTTCCACCGTCACTAAATTGTACTAGCGTACTAGCCTATTAACAGAATATAACGCAGCACATTGACATCGTTGTTTACATTTACAGTATGTCTGTCTACTACGTTCAAGGAAATCTGTAGTCAAGTTGTGCGTACATTGGTTGCTAAAGTATCCCGGATCCTAGCTTGCTTGTCATTAAATAAACTGGTGAAGGAGGATTTATCCCTTTACAGCAGCGGTGACCAAAGCGGATGTCGTGATTACATCGTGTAATCACAGACATTCAAACTGGTACGAAGAGTTTCCTGTGTTTCATTCACGTACTGAAGGCAAGTAGTGGCGGTATCATGTCGCTCTACAAACCCTGTCTCAACAAGCAGTAAGAAGTGGTTTTTAGTTGTTCTGTCGGACAAAATGTAATATGTTTTCTTTGCTCAACAGTCCAATTAGGAGTATAAATAAACATTAATTGCCACGCTGAATAATGTATTATTATTATTATTACTGACCACTAAGTATGTGTTTCTATCATTCTTATGTACGTGTATGAATATTGATGTTTTTAGGTCCTCTCCTTAGAAGGATACAATTATTATGTTTTATCTCAGTTTTAATCTTCTGAATCTTCAGATGAGGGTAACTATGCATTAGTTATTCATTTCATAATAATATTGTAGAAAAACTGATTCAATATTATATGCCAACGGACTGTTAAACGCCAGGAACTGCCATGTCTTAAATCGTAGCCAGGAAGAGAAAGATGAGATAAATAAATGTAAGGAAGTCAGCTACGTAATGTGTTTTGAAATATCTCGTGCTCTAAAGCCTTTTAATAGAACAGAATTTCTCAAAAGAGTAATTATTAAAATAGCTTAAAATAACTTGTACATAAAAAGTTTTTAATTTTGAAAAACTACGAATTTCTCGACCAAGTACAGAGAGAAGAATTTAGAAGATTCCTGATTATATTCAAGAGGAAGGTCAAAAAAAGAAGCAAGAAAAATTGTATATTATTCACTGGTTCTTGATGACACCAGTGACATTACTGATACAGCAAAGCTTGAGATTTTTATCAGTCGGATTGATCGAGATGTTAGTACAGGAACCACCACTAGTTGTAGTTTTCATGCCAAGTACCTTTCCTTCGTCTCTTTACTTCACAGGCTGTCTGTCGCATGTAATCACTGCAGCTCGCGTTTTGGTCACCGCTGCTTTACAGTTAAAACTGGAACGGTTTTTCTTGCAAATTAAATAAAAAATATTAATACATATCGTTAATTCCTGTCATTACTAAGTTTGGAAACTCTACTGTGGTGACTGACGGAATGCTGCTACTGATCTGAACAAAATCCTTTGCAGAACGATAAATTACATTAATTGTTCGGACCAAATACCTGCATATTTAAAGGATAAAACATATTCTTTCAATTAGGCCTATTCCTTTTCACAATAAAGTGTTCTCTTAAACTTGCTGAGCATAATGGGATTTCAATCAATGGCTTTCCCAAAACACGCTATGAACTGCTTCATATAAAACAATTTTCATCTCGTAAAGGAAACAATAACGAGCAAAATTGTTTTAATTTATTTTGTTTGAAATATCTCAAAGAATAATTTCCAGAAGTTAATGCCATTACGATACACACAGACACACAGACAAGGGTGGTCCTTATATGACCTGAAAATAAGTTCGGAAAATCCCACCTCCCACCTTCTTGTCAATAGTACACCATTAAAAACGGACATGTGCCAAAAATTGGAGCGATCAGAGAATATTTATTGTATGCTCTACGTGTGCCATACTGACATATGGATAATTGGGCAATACGTTCAAATCATACAACCATACTCAACTATCAGAAGGTCATCTGGCGCGCAGACATCACATCCATGAGTTCCTTTTGGAGGAAGCATTTAGTGTTAGCATCACAAAGGCACTATCAACTGGACAGGAGATCTTACTGTTTAAGCGGTTTAAGAAGTTCTTGCCCAACATAATGCACAGTTTGCTTACTGATCACAAGCCTGGTGTAGAAGTACCATATATTGCAGCCAAACTACAGGATGTTTCCACAAATGTGAAAGATTTTATGGTTGGTCAACTTGAAGTAACCCATCCACTTAATGATTACCGAGAAGTATTGGAATTGACCTTCTTGTTCTTGAAAGAAGTCCCTCCGCGAGGTGTAGGTCTATCAAAAGCCAGGTGCGATCCATTTAGCACGGTTCATAACAAGATTGATCTACTTTATGTACTGAAAATATTCTTGTTTAGAGATACGAGTTTCAAGCTCTCCTGACGAAAGATGAGGAATAGACTCAATTCATCTTGCAAGTCGTTCAGCATACCGCAAAAGCTATTCCGATTCAAAGAAGTCTGTACTTCTCCAGGGTCTTTCTTCACCCTCTGTTATCGAAAAAACGCCAGATATAATGTGCTGGAATGTGGACTAAATAGTTTCCCTTATAACAATATAACATCACAGTTTCTTCTGTTATTGATGAACGGGCTGGACGGCTCGTAGTGTTCTTGTATACTTTCACTATTGTCCTTTAGCTTTCTGTTTGAAAATGTCGCTGTTCCATGTTGTTACCTACATTAATAAAATAATGATACATCGATGATTGACTGATTAATTGATATAGCAATTAAAACACAGTTCTAACAGATCTCGTAATAGGTAGAATAACCGCTCAGTAAGGGGAAATTTCACTTGGATTGAGCACACCTTAAATGTTAACCTATTTGGAGTGTAATTTCATCTACATAATTTTAAGGTAGAGAGAATCGATTGGAGGGATGGGAGGGAGGTAGTTTAAAACTTGAAAAATAAGGACCACCCTAACATTTATATACATAAAAACATACAAACATATAGGATTATTGACACTAATTGAAACTAAGTGTCAATGTATAATTAAAAAGAAATCATCGTTCTTTACATTCCACTACGTCAATTTCTATTAAATACACACATAACTAAGTATTAAATGCTTAAACTCTAAAAATTCGTGTTTCTCGAAACTTTCTAAAATGAATCTTGATCGTTATTCCCGTGTACTCTTCAAATGTAGTGAGTGAGTGAGGACGCCTTAGGTGAAGGAACAGCACATATTTTGCCATAACCCCTAAAATAATACACTTAATTATCAGAATAATTGTTTCACTGATTGGGGAGAAAAGTCAAATATTAAAAGAAAAATAAACATCTGAAGACGCGCATTTTTAACGCTGTTTTTCTATTTTTGTCTGATTTTAAATGGAATATAAAATTGTTGAACAACAACGTAGGACAATGCCGTCAATATAAGGAGAATTATTATTTTAATATCTATTCTAAGAATAATGCATATTAGTAGTAAAAGGAATTGAATTGACTAGACTATTTCTAGACATAAATTCGACGAGATTGTCAAATATTTTTAATGGAATTTTGAAGGCTTAAAGCTATATTATTATTTTCTAACAATTTACTCTCTCTTCTCCAGCATGTTCAAAGTATAGCCGTGCGTGCCTTTAGTGAGCTTTTCGCGTTTTATAAGAAACAATGTTAATAAACGTTGCGCTACCAACTTCTTACAGATTATTAAACTTCACTGAAAGTGGTACACGAAATACAAATTACTTGCTACCAACATGGAAGAAGAACAACGTAATTAAGAATATGGGAAAAGTAATAAATTATTTTAGAAATTAATAGAAGAGTTTAGGAGAAATAATTAATTTTCTCCAGTGTCCCGAAGAGATTTTTTGATTTGTATTCTGCTGAACAAAAAAAAAAAAAGTGGAAAAAACATACATACAACATCTGATTATATGTTTCGAAGTTTGCACCGGTGTCCTTCTTCAGGTAAAATACGCAATAAAATGTTAAAGACAGCCATATTGTCGGTGTGTTTGAAAAGGTTTAATCAACAGTTCTGTTCCAGAGTGGGTAAATTGTAAATACACCAATGAATATGTTATTTTTCTTTCGCACTTTTCTTTCACCTGAAGAACAAGGTAAAATCCTTAAACGTAGTGGCAATTTTACATACGTTACAGCTTTTTCATCAGGAGTGGATGAATTTCAATTCAAAACTATTTTAAATAATCTATAGTTCTTTGCCGGAAATTTTACTTGAAGCAAGTAAAGCGATCGGTTTGGAAGTAAATCCCGAAAAGACAAAGTATATGATTATGTCTCGTGACCAGAATATTGTACGAAATGGAAATATAAAAATTGGAGATTTATCCTTCAAGGGGGTGGAAAAATTCAAATATCTTGGCGCAACAGTAACAAATATAAATGACACTCGGGAGGAAATTAAACACAAAATAAATATGGGAAATGCGTGTTATTATTCGGTTGAGAAGCTTTTATCATCTAATCTGCTGTCAAAAAATTTGAAAGTTAGAATTTATAAAAAAGTTATATTACTGGTTGTTCTTTATGGTTGTGAAACTTGGACTCTCACTCTGAGAGAGGAACATAGGTTAAGGGTGTTTGAGAATAAGGTGCTTAGGAAAATATTTGGGGCTAAGCGGGATGAACTTACAGGAGAATGGAGAAAGTTACACAACTCAGAACTGCAAGCATTGTATTCTTCACCTGACATACTTAGGAACATTAAATCCAGACGTTTGAGATGGGCAGGGCATGTAGCAAGTATGGGCGAATCCAGAAATGCATATAGAGTGTTAGTTGGGAGACCGGAGGGAAAAAGACCTTAGGGGAGGCCGAGACGTAGATGGGAGGATAATATTAAAATGGATTTGAGGGAGGTGGGATATGATGATAGAGACTGGATTAATCTTGCACAGAATAGGGACCGATGGCGGGCTTATGTGAGGGCGGCAATGAACCTTCGGGTTCCTTAAAAGCCATTTGTAAGTAAGTATAGTTCTTTGCTTCCTAATTCAGAAAATTTCACCGGTGGCACATAACTTACAAATTATGAAAGGTAAAATTCAAGTATAGAAACACATCTTGCGGGGGGGACGATGAATTGATTATAGTGCTTGACTTATTCCCTGTATTTGGCGGACGATTAGGTTATACATGGATGGCTTATGTGAGAGCTGCAATAAACCTCCGGATTCCCTAAAAGCCATTTGTGAGTAAGTAAGGTGATTCACGGAGATCGTACAATATTCTGCAAACTCATTCCTGATATCATTGCGAAGAAAAAAGCTTTCATATATGCATGTGTTCAATTTTGAATAGTTTTGAAAATATAGATGGATCTTGTTTCAGTAACACAAATTCTTGTGAACTTAGCTCGAGCGTCTGGAATTTATAATGTATGGCCTACTGTAAATATCTCTCACTGCTTGGGACAATAGACAGAGTATAAAATGACTTCAAAACGAACTGCGAATTGGATACATTGTTGACAATTATGTTTGATTTATTACTAGTATACGTACTACGTTAACCCGTGCAGTTCACTCTCCTACAATTACATGCATTGTTGTACAAGGTAGCTTTAATACAAGTTTTACTGGTAGATAATAATGTGAATGTACTTTAATGGTTTTATAATACATCCAGTACCATTTTTCTAGGTATTAATTATTTATTGGCAATTAATTTAAACAAATTTAATGCTGAGATGTTTTTGTATGCGGATGGCACGGTTGTTATTTTTGCAGGTAAAACTTGGGATGATGCTTACTTTAATCCAAACAATGGCATCACATTGATTAAAAATTGATTTGATTCCAACCTACCTGTCTTAAATCATTCTAAAACTAAGGCTGCACCATTTTCATTAACATCTGTTGGTATGAAATTTCCTGATTAGCTCTTGTCTTTCAAAATTCATACATCCAATTGTTCTTCTAATAGTTGTAACAGTCCTACTCTAAATGAATCTCCTCAAGTTAAATATCTCGGAATAATAATCGACCAACATTTACGTAGGGATAAACATGTTCTATTTCTGTGCAATAGATTGAGAAAAATTATTCACTATTTTGTCATCCTACGAAATTACTTGACTGTACATACTTTGCGACTGATTTATCTCGCAAGTCCACACCTGTGGAGTAACGGTCAGCGCGTCTGGCTGCGAAACCAGGTGGCCCGGGTTCGAATCTCGGTCGGGACAAGCTACCTGGTTGAGGTTTTTTTCGGGGTTTTCCCTAACCCAATTTGAGCAAATGCTGGGTAACTTTCGGTGGTGGACCCCGGACTCATTTCACTGGCATTATCACCTTCACCTCATTCAGACGCTAAATAACCTGGGATGTGATAAAGCGTCCTAAAATAACCTACTTAAAAAAATTATCTCGCATTAATACAAGCTACATTACAATACGGCATTATAGGATGGGGTAGTGCTTATAGTACTTCCCTCATGCCAACAACTCTGCTACAGAAAAGAATAATAAAAATATGCCTTAATAAAACTCTTGATTATCCTTCACAGCAGCTGTATTCAGAATTTAAGGTATTTGAGTTCCATAAAATTTATAACAATGTATTACTGAATTTCGTACACAGAAACCGAAACATATTTAATTTATATTCACATAAATATAAAGATCAGACAACATATGCTTGACAGTTCCTAAATGTACTACAACTGTAGCGTATAATCACAGCATCAACTTCGGTCCGAGGCTTTATAACATGATAATAGATAAATTCCCA
Organism: Periplaneta americana; assembly: GCF_040183065.1. NCBI lineage: Eukaryota > Metazoa > Arthropoda > Insecta > Blattodea > Blattidae > Periplaneta > Periplaneta americana. The sequence continues at coordinate 136,573,417 of NC_091126.1, forward strand.
AACATACAATTTGCTAATGCTCCTTATTTAAAAAAAAATTGCTGTTGAGAGAGAAAATTTAAAGTTCAATTATTGTGATATGTGTTTTTTTTTCCTTCTTTTTTTATTACTTTTTACTCTGTTATGCAATAAAATGTCTTGACATTAACTTCTGTAGAATGCCCCCTGAGCACGAGCATGTAACTTACTCTTTCTGAGAGTGCTATAGATTTCTTATATAAAAAAATCAATATGTATTTTTGTTCTGGCAATAAAGTATCAATATTATTATTATTATTATTATTATTATTATTATTATTATTATTATTATTATTTAAGTGCTTATCCATTGATAACTTCCACTTTCGTGTTCAACTTTCGGAAGCGCGTAATTTAGTCAATATAAAACAAAATATGGCATACACTTATATTAACTTTTTTCTTCACATTGATAGCAGATCAGTTCCTAGATTACTGTACGATCGTCGTGAATCACCCTGTATTTATGGTGTTTAAACGAGGACAAAAGAGGTAGTTTATGATCTTCGTAATGTAGCAGGTAATTTTGCTCATTAATTATTAAATTATTGTTTCTAATGGTAAAAAAGAACAAGTTAGGTAAAACTGCTAATTAGTATACAATACTAGTGAATTAATGTTAATTATCTGAAAATACGAAGTGAGCCATTGGGAATATAAATAAGTTGATAAAAAACGTAAAATATATACATGATCACAATGAGCTACGTCCAAAAAGTTACGAAAAAGAAAACTCTTGAAAATTTACAGCACTGTAAATTCCAATATTACTGTACAGGAGAGATATTTATGGAATCATATGTGAAATAAATTATTTCGTTATTGAAGGAAGATGAAGTGGAAAATATAAAATAATGTGAATGTAATAACTAGAAGGCAGATCTGTGCGCGGAGGAAAAAGGTTGTAAGTAAAAATTTTATACTTTTCAGGAGAGCAGTAGAAAGATTAAAATTGGTGTCAATTATAGAGTTTTTTAATTAAGAGTTTTTTATGGATATTATTTGTTTATATTTCTTCTCAAATAGGTATTTTTGCTCATTTAACAATTTTCTTGATTATTTCCATAAATAGCAGCACTTAAGTCCTTTTAAGAATAGAACCCAAAGTGAGTAGTAGGGACTATTTCAACATAAGATCTTTTTCATGTGAAAACACATGAGAAATGTAAATTATTAGGAATGCAAAATGGGTCTTAAACAATTAATTATAGGACTGTTTACCCTGGTGCTTAAAGTTTTAAAAGGAAAGGGCATCAGTATGTGATAAAATGGCTAAAATACAAGTTAGACTTTTTTAATAGGGAAGCATGAAAGTAAACATGTGATGTTTGAAAGGAATAAAATATTAAATATTTTCAAGTCCTTTATTCTGTGTGTGCTCGATTCAGAAAGTATTTAGGACATTTGGTAACGCTCTATAAATCCAGCCAGTAGTCTTATTTGAATTTAGCCGTTTTACCAGAGTGTAGAGAATTGTTTCCGCTTTCAGAATATATAAAAATCTAATTTTCACAAAAAACTGACTTAAGACCTTTTTTCTCCCGGCCACAGAATTTGAAAGAAGAGCCGTTAAAATGGTCTGGATGTTTAAGCTAACAAGATATGATGGAGACAAAAAGATTGGCAATCCTTTGCAGGTCGTAGAGAATAAGTTCCTGAAGACGGAATTTTTAACATGTTATAAAGGTACGGATAGAATAGGACAATACAATATTTTAATCTAATATTCTCTACCAAACCACAATGTGAACATAAAACGTCATCATCATCATCATCATCATCATCATCATCATCATCATCATCATCATCATCATCATCATCATCTCATTTCAGGACTAGTCTCAAGGAAACCTGTTCGCTTCAATCCAAAGTCTACCAGCAACTCCATATCTTCCTCGGACGTTCTGTGATTTTTTCTTGACACCTGTAATCTATTTTTTTGGAGGTGATGATAGTTGAATTATTATCAGATATTGTTTGCAATTGATGGTTTCTTATTGGAATAAGTTATTTAATTAGTTATTACTAGAGGGCGGATCTGTGTGCGTTGTCCCTCAAGGCTAGTATGCATGGACTGTGTTGCTAGTCGCGTTGCGTCTAACCTGTTTCGTTCTCTAACAGCGCCACAGAATTTATTGTTAAGGTAGGGTAAACTGTATAGTGATTGACCACTTAAGCTAATGAATAATAAAACAATAAAATAGCGAAAAACAATGGTAACTTATTGAGAGAAATTTAAAGGCATTGGGTCAAGTGAAGATTCAGAAACAAATAAAAATCTATAAACGATAGAAAAAATAAAATTTCAATGAAAAGATAAATTAAATAAACACAAGTCCACTTTTACAGCTATTGACCTTCTACTGCACAGTTATTGACCACACACTTATTAGTGATTGACCGTCTACTGCACAGTTATTGACCACACGCTTATTTGTGATTGGCTGTCTACTGCACGGTTATTGACCACACACTTATTAGTGATTGACCGTCTACTGCACGGTTATTGACCACACACTTATTAGTGATTGACTGTCTACTGCACGGTTATTGAACACTCACTTATTAGTGATTGATCAACATATTTTCACAATTTTCACTTCTTTCTTGTCTGTTTCGTTTCTCTTGTTCTGATCTTTCTCATTAAGAACTCTTTGCCACCGGCGTAGCTGTGTCGGATAAGGCGTTTGGCTGCCGATCCAGAGTTTCGTTCGGGCACGGGTTCAATTCCCGCTTGGGGTGATTACCTGGTTGGGTTTATTCCAAGGTTTTGCCCATCCTTAAGGCAAATGTCAGGTAATCTATGACGAATCCTCGGCCTCATTTCGCCAAATACCTTCTCACGATCATCAATCCCATCGACGCTAAATAACCTCGTAGTTGATACAGTGTCGTTAAATAACCAAGTTAAAAGAAAATTTAAAAAAGAATTAAAAAGAACTCTTCTCGCTGCCTTTTCTCTCATTTCTTATTCGCTTCCTTTCTTCTCTTGCCTCTTCTTCCATTTTTCTCTTTTGTGCCTTATCAGAAACATGTGTGTGTGTGTGTGTGTGTGTCATTTCTCTGATGTTATTACAATTGGCTTCCCCAGCACTGGGCGAGGACCAAAGGACACTTTTCCTTCAACGGGATATTTGTTTCTGGACGCCAAGGTTGCTTTCAGGAAACCAAACTTCTTGGCAGCTTCATTTAAATCAATTCCACTGCGGACAGGTTCTACAGCGTTTCGTAAAGCTTCCTCTGTATAATGCACTTTACCTGGCTTAGGCATTATAATATAGTATCAGTCCTGTGAAAATCCCCATCATTTAACCGATAACATGTATAGAATTGGAGCAAATTGGTCGTTATTCTAACAAATAATTTATAAACGACCAACCACTGTAGTTTGCGGACATTCACTTTATAGTGATTGACCACGGGGCATTTTTATGTAATATAAAAACTTTTACAAAATAATATTCTGTGGACGGAAACCTTATACTTTTTCTCACACTATGAGTGTGAAAACGAGCACCAGAATTTATGTATTCTTTGCAGAATAAATAAATTATTGTGTGCATTATTCTTAGCAATTACTCTAGTTACTTACACTTGTTTACGTTCAGTTGCATTTCCAATCGATTTCAGTCCTCTCAGACAACAGACACTAACTCAATGGGATGAACAGTGACAACTAGCCACAAATAAGGGTTGTTACTAGAGGTATATGCAGCAAAAAGTGAAATCACGATCGTAGTTTATTCACAATATACTTAAAAAAGGAAGCGGTCAATCACCGTATACTGGTCAATAACTATCTAGTTTACCCTATATGTTGAATTTCTGTAAGCAGTAACCTATAATGGCTTCTGACTATTTTCAATGTAAAAATTCATATGTAGAACGATGTTGAAAATTATTTTGCCTCTAAAAGAGTGAAGCTTTTTTCTGTCTTGAAAGTAAAATAAATTTTCTTTATGAAAAATATTTGCACTTTCCAAAATTACTAAAAGTGCCTCTCTTATATTCTTAATGAATTTTACAATATCACAAAGATAATATTCTGATGATAACGCCTTGGAGCTACACCAAATTGGGTAGTTTTAATAAAACCTAACTTGTGACGTGCCAGTTGACGAAAGAAGAGTCGATGAGATATAAAAACACGTCTTTAAAGAAAAGATTTCGCAGCTACAGACGTTGGTCTTTTGTGTATTGTCCTGATAAATGCCATATTTCAAATTTGCATGTTTTATATTTCATAGAGTGTAACGAAAAAGTGGACAAAACTTCTGTTGTACGTTACTCATACGTCGTACAGAAGAAAAAATTGTTATGTAAACATTTGTGCGGAGTTAGCCCTCTGGCAGCGTGTCTGCCTCCATACTAGCCGACTCGGTTTCGAATAATCACAGGGCATATGAAGGGAAGGCATGTCATAGTTGATAGTGATTCGTCCGTCGGATGGGGACATTAAGCCTGGCGGTCCCCTTGGTGCTATTAGACAGGAATAGGCTACGTGCCGGTACCGGGTTTCCCTTTCTCCCTTCCTCGCCATCATCATCATCCTCTCTCCTTTCTCTACACTACACTCAAACGAACACTTAACATACACTCATCCTAGTACACGATATAACTCTTCACAGATACACGTCATACATAACGTGTCCCGCCGAACTGATGTGCAATTTGAAAATGGGTCACAGTCCTGCCATCTATTCGCAGTATGCGGAACCCGAATCACGTAAAGTGAAGTGGGTAGGCATTAGACACACATGCAATGGTGCGGAAGAGCTTGGTTTCTGAATAGGGCTTGCAAGTATGATAATAGTGCACTCCAGTATATTTCTTTGCTGAAATTATTATGATGCATTTTGCTTAAATTTCCTAGACGAACTGTTTAAAATTTCGAACTCCTGCCTGAATACAGGCCGCAGCTCGTCGCCGAGCATCGAAATGAGAAAACGCTTGGCCTTCACGTTTACCAGATTTCTACCTATTGCACTTCATTTTATGGAGGCATTTAAAGTCGTGTATTTAACTGCTTTGAATAATGAAGGAACTCTCAGTCAGGATATTCTGCAAGGATGTCAGACAATAAAAATAATCCTAAGAATTTAGGAGCATATTCAGATAACAGTGAGACCACAAGCTTTATTCAGGGAGGAGGTCGATATTTTGAATAGTTAATCTAGAGAAATGTAAACAGACTGTATGACAATTATTCCAGGAAACAAACGTAAAGGTGTGTACTATGATCATACTTGCAAGACCTACTCAGAAATAAAGCTTTTTCGAACCCATGTTGATATAACAAATTTTTATTTTACGCATATGCTAAATCCATACCTGAAGTATATCCCAGTCTTTTCGTTACTCTCTCTATATTTTGTTATCTGCTTCTGTTGGCCCGCCCGTAGCGTCGTGGTCCAAGACATCATGCCTAGGACTCGAGTTACAGAAAGCGCGCTGGTTGAAATCATCATGGAGAAGAAATTTCTCATGACATTTCGGCCAGTGTTTGGGAACTGTGCCCACCCAGTATCGTTATAAATTTGGAGAACTACGATAGGTAGCTAAATTCGTTCAGAAAACCAGATATAGCAGCTGGAGAAATCATCATGCTGATCACACGATATCGCCATTCTAATTGTATGGTCTTTTATTTCTGCTGAGAAATGAGACCATGAGGCCTGTAGGGTGCTGTTCAGCCCTTAGGTCTTCTTGAGCTGTCGCGCCACGGATTTTAAATTAAACCACCCCAAACACGAGCTTTTGCTCCTTTTATAGCAAACTGTATCGTTTCAAAAGCTTGAATAGAGGCTAATTTGTTATTTCAAATTCCATACCTTAAATTTAAAAGAATGCATACGATTTTCTACAAAACGCATGTAAGACTCAATTAACAGAAATTTGTGAGGAAGAAATAATTTTAATTTTCTACAGCTGTCGAAAATTCGATTTCAAAATCGTATGTATCAATTGAAGACCTGAGAATAATAAGTGGATAAAGATCATTTTTTATGAAATTGAGATTTTAATGCGAAACGAAACTATAGCTTTTACTTCAACTATTGGTGTGAAATGGTAGCCAAATACTTCATATAACAAACATAATCACAAAAAACATAAGAATACAACACCAACACAAACACAAGAACAAAAAAAATACATCACACTAACATACGAAAACAAAAACAAACACAAAATTGCAAACTCATTCAAGAAATTAAATTACAACATCGCATACAGAACAAATAACACTCTACAAAAACATCTCAACACACAAACACAAACAAACAAATACAACCACACAGGCGTATACAAACTCAAGTGTAACACCTGCAACAACTTCTACATAGGACAGACTGGCAGATCATTTCAAACACGTTACAAAGAACACATCACAGTCATAACAAAATTACAAAACACCTCCACATATGCGGAACACATCACAAATGCTAACCACACCCACAGAGACATCAACACAGACATGGAAATACTACACATGCAACCAAAAAACCAGAAACTAAACACACTAGAACAACATGAAATATACAGACACACGAAAACACACCCCAACGAAATTCTCAACACAGAACTCAATTTCAGAACACTCACACTCTTTGACTATACACTATACTACACGAACACACCCTCACAGGAAACAAAACAAGAGGCGCCAATACCAACAACGACCAGTTCTGAGGTCGACCCATAAATATGTCGAAACCTGTAAGCAAAGTACGTTAGAATTTAACACAAGAAAGTCTCATCATACATATTCCGAAGTGATACAGTGTTAAAAGTTGTGTAATCAAGATGTATGAAAAAATTAGATAGCTCTGCATATTATATATATATATATATATATATATATATATATATATATATATATATATTAGATTTTCACTTTTGTTGAGAAGAAGTGGACAAAGACCAGACTTATCCTGTTCTCACTCTCAGCGTGACATATAACATGCTCGTGACTCATGTTTTTGTTGCTATGAAGAAAGGAGTGCATATGGATGATATTAATTTGGATTTAGCTGGAATTCTGTACGATTCGCCGTTGGCAAAAAATCGAAAAAAAAAACTGGATGATATTTTAAAGCTTGAGAAATTCATTTCTCCAGTGTATAAGCAGTGGTATGATCATATTCGTGAAGTAGGTGTGGACAGTAAAGAAAAGGACACATAAAAGGGACCCAAACTGACAATACTAGCATATAAATATGTTGTGCTTCCTAACAGTAGACATTAATATTTTGGTAAATATTATTTATATTTGTATACACATGATTATCAAAATTAAGATGCTATAAAACAATAATCCTACCAACTCTCCTATAATGCTGTGAAACTTAGATATTAACAAAAAAAAAAAAACAACAAAATCCCTTTTTACTTTTGAGAACAAAATCTTGAGGAAAAATTTTGGTCCCATTCAAGAAAATAACACATGGAGAATTTTGAACAACAGGGAACTAAGGGATATTTATAAAGATCCGGACATAATAGCCTTAATAGAAAGTCGAAGACAACGTTGGCTTGGACACGTTCTAAGGCGTGAAGACTCTCTTCTACGAAAAGTTTTCGACTATTCTCCAAGATGTACCAGACCTCTTGGTAGACCTCGTCTCCGTTGGCAGGACCAAGTATATGATAATCTTTCTACAGTGGGAGGACGACAAGAAGATGCAGAGAACATAGACGAGTGGCGATATATCGTGAATGAGGCTAAAAACCTCTTAGGTTTTGAAATGCCTTAAATTGATTGATTGATTGATTGATTGATTCATTGATCAATTGAATCATTGATTTATTGATACACATGATGTCCTGAAATAATTTGAGTGCTTACTTTGAGTGTGAGAACGTTTGTAGCTTTTATTTGTTAAAACCACAATTTAAGTCACACAGAGTTTGTGTGCACTCAAAATTGGGTTTCTGGCATCTTGTCAGCCCACTTGGGGTGTGTGGATATAAAGGGAAAAGTTGAGACGGTATCGAGTGTAGTTCCTTGGGTAGCTTAGTCAGTAGAGCGTTGGTGCGCTAACCCAAAAGCCTCAGGATCGTTACCCGGCACCAGAACAATTTTTTCCTTCAAATTATTCAAATCTGCATCACAGGGAGCTGTACCTGAAAGTCAGATTTGCACAGCAAGATCGTTTTACAAATGGAATACTGGTGATGTTCTGGAGGGAGGTAATGAATGTACATAAATTTCTAATGTTATTCATTCAGTATTTCTGGGAGAGGTCTTATTTTCTGTCTAAATTGTCATTGTCATAAGAATGTAGATTTGAGAAAATGAACTCAAACCTGTCAGCTGTCTCTCGACATTGCCACAGCAATTGCTTATTATATACATCGTCACTTCTCTCCCAATATTACCGCCTCTTCGAAACTCCAACATTTTTTCGCCTATTACGAATTTTCACGTATCAATAGCAATACGGTACTACTCAATGATAATAGAATTCTAGAGTTAAAATGAATGTAGCCACAATGCATCGCTCTTCAGTATAATATTATTAATAATAATAAAGAAACGATAATAAAATAACAACGTAATAATTTGCTAATAATAATAGTAGACTAATAATAATAATAATAATAATAATAATAATAATAATAATAATAATAATAATAATAATAATAATTGTAAATTACAACAATGACATTGTTTCCTTTCATGTAAGCATAGTATAAATTTCTTCCTCAAAATGTATGCTCATATGCATACTGTTCTTTTAAAAGGACACCTGTTTCTATCTCAACCATTTACAAATCGTGTAGAATGTTTCGACACCATACAAGTATTTCAATTATACACTGAATTAAATGTGATTTATAAAATACACAAAAATTGCAAATATATATATATTTCAGTCATATCTGGGTTGGGATATTGGGACTGAGTTTCGAAATATCTAAAGTTTTTGACCAATGCTTTGAAATTCGGTGAGCTTGTTGGGTCTGTGCATTTAAATAATACTACCAAATTTCATCAACGTTTATGCAGTAGTTCCTTAGATATTAATTTTTATTTATTTTAATGATATTAAATTATGTGTGCATTCAAAACATCCCTGTGGACTTCAGAATTGTTACTGATTTTTTTTTTAATTTCTGTAAAAAATTACATCCTATGATTAGGAAAACTACGTAAGGATTTTTAAATTTGAGCACTGGTTAATGAGAAAAAATGTTATATGAATCATAATTTTAGCATGATAATTTTCTTTAATTTTTATGTTTTCAATGAAAAGCTTAATCCTTGCACTACTTTGTGTATGAGACTATGCTCCGTGTCCTTGCAAAGTTTCATATAATTTAGAGCAAATGGAAGCCCTTATGGATCTTTATTCACCGAAAACGCAGTTTTGAAAAACTGTAATTATTAGTGGGCGTAGTAGATTTAAAACAGCTGCGCATAGCATATCACAAATGGCCGCCACACCTTGAGGGGACTAAATATAGAACAAAATGTTAAACAAATGTGTCAGGAAAATATTTATGTACAAAACAAACGAAAAATATTCTGTATCTTTTGATATTTTAGCCAAAAAGACAGGCCTATTGTTCCTTAACGTATGTGAGAAAATGATTGTATCATTATCCATCTAAATTAAAACAGACGCTGGTACAGACACTCATTCTACCTCACTTCGATTATTGCGACGTTTTGTTCAGTGATCTCTGGATTGATTCCGCTCAGAAACTACAGCGTGTTCATAAAGCGTGCGTCCGCTTCATTTGTAATGTTCGATACTATGATCATATCTCACCTTCTTTCGAGAAGTTATCATGGCTCAGGTTACATGAGAGGAGAAATCTGCTCTCACTTTCTCTCTTATATCGAATTATGCACACTTCATCCCCCTATTATTTATTCGCTCGTTTTCATACTCTCTCTCGCTATCATAATATTAATACACGATCACAACGCGATAACACGATAGAAATTCCACTTCACACATCATCTCTGTATTCTTCATCTTTCACTGTTGCTACCTCTCGTCACTGGTACTCTCTGCCGCCTGAAGTCAAGGGCTGCCAAACATTGATATCTTTCAAATCCAAGTTAGAAAATTATCTTATGACGAGTTGCCAAACTAACTTACTATTGTGACAAAGCTTGTATTAGATGCTTCCACGTATTCACATTTTTTGTTCTAGTGATATTTAACTTATTTTATATTTTTGTTTTCATATTTTCTTATAATGGTATATCTATAATGTGATAAGTTAGCTATATATAATCATAACTTTCCTTACTGTGTGTACCTAAAAATATTGTATTCATTGTATGATTTGTATTCCACTATTTTATTACTATTATTACTTTTATTATTATTATTATTATTATTATTATTATTATTATTATTATTATTATTATTATCAATAATTATCTTTTTTATATTTGTATGTCTCATTTATTTTGACCTGCTGTTCACATTTTATTCTGCTTTTTCCTTTCTTTCCCTATGTTGTATATTATGTCTGATTTCTACTTAATTGTTGTTTACATTTTATTATTATTATCTTATTCAGTTTTATGTGTAAAATTTTAGTGTACTTTGTGAATTTTTAGCGTTTTTTGTAATGCAGTTTTACTCCTGGTTCATTGTTAGGGAAGGCCGTATGGCCTTAACTCTGCCAGGTTAAATAAATTATTATTTTTATTAATATTATTATTATAATTATTATTATTATTAATGTTATTATTATTATAGTAAATATCAAGACGCGTTTGATAAACTCAAAGAACGTTTCGCAATTAAGACTATGATTTTAAAGCTTACACTTTAATTGAAGACTTCAGGGGTTAATAATTATAACCAGCATATACAAAATTTACATACATTTTAATTTTTACTGGAAACAGCAGAGGACTACCATATATTTCAGGCAGCATAATACAATCATTTGTTAATATATTTACATAATTATTTAACCAAATTAAAGATAATGTGGCTTATAGGCTGTTAACAACAATTAAACTGCCAGTCTCAATTTTGAGACGTCATCACTATTTACCCCCGAATTCTTCAATTATAACACAGTAGTCCACAAACTCGATTTATAATTTCAAATGAGCAAAAGGCATAAAAGAAACAAACTTCTCTGTATTTTTATAACTGATTGATCTCTCAGCGAATCATTTATGAAGCTTCTTTATATTAGTCTATGCATAATTCTAAAACTTCGTGAATCTATATCCGATCCATGAATACTAAATTAAAATGTTACATTCATAAAAAGTAAAGAGTAGAATCTATTAGAGTGGAGATCTTCAGTAGTATTGAATACTAGGAGTGATAGGAAAAGAAATGGGATGACAAGATTGTAATATGAAAGAATAATGGTTTATAAATACAAAAAAGTCACTGACTAATCAGATGAGGTAGTTTACCATAAGTCAAATATCCGAAATATAAACGCACTACAAACGAGCGCTGTAATTTTATGCACACGCAGAGAAGATGCCTGAAGCGTGGAAGATCATTATTGGCACGAATTAGGATTAGTGTTGCAAAAATTAATTAATAAATACGTAATTGTAATTAAAGTTCGAATAAAAATTACAAGAAAAAATTTAAATGAAATAAAACATAAATAAGCTTAAATTTTCGTTATATCAGTAACAAAATAACATGAAGAAAATTGTCCTAGTATTACCACGCTGACCGCTAGATCTGTGATCGCGGGTTCAAATCCAAGGAGGACATTCATAATTTTAATATAAGACATAAATCAGATCTCCATCCACTCTCTGTTAGTCTAAGCTCTTATAAAAATGGAATTCACTAATCATGTATTGCTGTCTTCAATGCACTGCCTAATTATCTCAAAGTTTTGAAGGACCATGAGAAAAGTTTTCTAAAAAAATTACCAAATTTCTACATATTCATACCTCCAACACAACTGATTTATTGTTTGTGATTGAATATTGATTTAATCTACTTGAAATACAGGGTGATCCATTTTGGTATGGATAAAATAAAAACACCGTAAAACATTTACTACCGAAATTTATTTGTTAAAACTTTCTGCATACAACATTGAAAGATGGGAAGATTCCTCAGTGCTCTACATGACCCCCATTGAGCACCCTGCACAACTCATAAGGGTGATGTAATTCAGTCCATGTCCGTTGTAACATAAGAGGGATGATTTGTTGAAAAGCTTGAGTAATTTTTACTCTCAGATTATAAAATTTCCTGGGTTTCTGTGAATAGACAATGTCTTTAACAAACCTCCATACCAATTAGTCAGGAGGGGTTTGATCTGGAGAGTTCGGGGGCCAAGCCAAGAAATAGCTGCTTCTAGTACTGGGTTTCGCCTGCGACCTTCTACATGTTTTTTTTTAATACAGAACTTGTTTCTACAAATGTTCGATACCACAACATTATGGAATCGTATTTAGGTACATTACTCACACCACACTCACGTCGAAATTCTCTTTGAACACTTTTAACACTCTCAAATGTAGCATAAGAAAGAACACATTGTGCTCGCTGTTGATTTGTAGTAGCCATTTTAATCGTGTACGATTTTCATTTGTCCTTTCAGAACGTGCATTGTCATATACGGAGACTCTCATCTTTTAATCATAATATAACCAGAAAGAAATTTTTCCTACTATCATAATAGCTTTATAATAATAAAATATTATCCATACACAAACGGACTGTATATTGTACAATTTTACATAGCCCAACTAAAATATGCTTGTAAATTGATTCGAGGAATAACAATACATATTAAAAAACAAGAACTTACAGTCAAAATTTTCACTCTCCTCGAAAATGCAAGAATGATGAACGTTTCAAAAGTTCAGCAAACTAACGCATTCCCGCGAAAGTGAGTATCAGTGTGTAGTAACTTGGAAGGATTCCGCTAGAATACAACACGTTTCAGGTAGTATATCACACTATTTCATATTTGTACAACTATTTCTTATTTGTAATACTTCCTCTACTATATATATTTTTGTAAAGCCACAAACGCAGCTCAGTCGGCAGACTCGCTAGCCTGCTGATACAGACCTGCGGTCGAGCTTGGTTTAGATCCACGTTGGGCCGATTACCTGGTTGGTATTTTCCCCGAGGTTTTCTAAAAGCATAAGACAAAATGCCAGGTATTCTATGGCGAATCATGGACTTTACTTTATATCGCCAAAAAATTGTAATCTTGTTAAATCTTTACTTTTTCCACATCTTAAATGCTGATGTAAGAACTACGGAATATAATAAATGAAGAGAAAAAAAAATACAAAGGAATCATTTATTTGACGCAGGGCTTCAGACAAAATTTTCTCGTCCACGTGTAATTTCGTCGATGAATAACCTCTACAGGTTAAAAGGTCTGCAAATAAGATAATGCTGCTATTAAAGTAAATTACATTCAAAATAACACATTCAAAATCAGTCGTAAGATTTAACTTATAGTTACAAGCTCAAGAGATTCAGCCTAGAATTACGGCAAAAAGATAGGAGGAGGTTTCTATTTCGTAGTGCCTCTAATTTCTATTTATGTAGCGGTGTCTTTGCTTCATGGAAGAACTAGGCTTGAAGTTCTAATACATGTAGATGTTCCGTGCCGATATAGACCTATATTTTGTGAATATAACTCATAAGGTTGAAAATGTATAAATATTGCAAATCCCAAGATGAAAGGTACCGATTATGAGTTTGAATATAATCGGTGACGAATTATTCAACATATATATTTACCCAGTTTTAGAGAACAGTTTTTGGTGACGGATGCAACAGATAAATTTCGAAGTAATGAAGAACAATGTTTTTGGTAACGAATCCAATTTTTTTCCTGTATTTGACAATAGGCTCTGATACAACAAATGTTTTTCAACAATATTGGACAATACTTCTTGGTAATGCATAAAACAAACATGTTCCCGGTACAAAAGAACAGTTCTTGATAACGGATCGAAGAAATGTATCACTCTGTATTGGAGTTCTTCTAAGGCAGGCATGCCAAAACCGCGCACGTTGTGCAGTTGTGTTTGTGGAATGTGCAGTTCCTATTCCCCTACCTGGAAGGAGTGAATTGGTTTGCAGGGGAGCGTAACAGGGCTGTACAGTGTCTTCAGTAGCAGAGCGGCTTCCGTTTCAGTTACACATTTCAGTACGGGTGCTGATTGAGCTGCGACTGTGAATGCGTTATGAAAAATAAAGTGAGGAGTCCACAGATATAACGAAGAAGAGAAATCACGAATCATATAACATAATTGTTATAATGTTTCCCTCAGCCAACAATAATTATGTTGAAATGAAAGGCTTTCATCATTTCATGTGGACCTAATAGTGTTGTGAGAATTTAGATCAGATTAGTAAAGTTCTCAAAATATGATATTCTCCAGCTCTTATTTCTTAATCAGTACTCTCACGGCATAACAAACGTGACAATAGCGCTGTTTTGGAGTCTGTATTAACACAGCCATCATAGGTTGGACGACTTACAACTTTTATTTCATAATCTGATAAGTGATGAGAATAATGAGTGAGGAATACCTGTGAAGCTCTTGAGGTTTTAAGGAAGCGAAGAAAGCAGCTATTTGTAAAGCAGAAAAAGTTCCTGGAAAAAGTATATAATGGCGAATTTTCCTTCTCACGTCACTTACGTTAATAAATCTTTGAACTTGACATAATAATGGAGCACATATTATTTATGTTGCATACGTTGACAGTATTGTAGGACAGTTCTCCGTAACGCATGCAATAGATCCAGTACTGAATAACAGTTCTTGGAACGGAATCAATAGATATGATCTCCAGAATTTTAGAACAGTTCTTAGTAACGGATCCAACAGATATTATGTTCCCCATTATTGGATAGCGTCAAGTCTGAAACATATACGTTGCCCAGTACTAGAAGAAAGTTTTTAATAACAGATCCAACACATTTTTCTCATTATTGGAGACTAGTTCTTGGAAAATGATGCAACAGATATTTACCAAAGCTACGAAGTAATTCTTGGTAACGGAACCAATAGATATGTCCTCTCCATAACGGTTCCAAGGTATACGTTTCCCAGCACTGTAGAACAGTTTTCAGTAATCAATTAAACAAATATATTACGGTACCCATTATTACGTAATACTTCTCGATAACACTGATTCTACATACATGTTTCCCAGAATTTCACAATAATTTTTGGCAAAGTATTTAATCAATGTCATTCCCTATATTGCAGAATATATTTTGGTAACGGATAAAACAGATATTTCTCAGTACTTCAGAATAGATTTTGTAACCTAGTCTAACATATATTTCCCTGTACTGAAAAAACAGATCTTGGTAAGGAATAGAACAAATACAGAGTGTTAAAATGTATCCAATATTTTAGGAGGTGCAAGTATGCATCAGAACAAGAAAATAATGTCTAATAAACATAGGTTCTACAACACGTACTTTCTGAGATATGAATACTTGTTCATAAGATGTGCTCAATGTTAGTCCATTCATGGCAATGCATTTCTGTGGCTCTCGACGCGACGTAAGGAATCACGCACTCTTTGAAATTTGTTTTAATACATTAATAAGAATATCCTGATAACGATCCCCAGTTATTTTCTGTGGTAGCACGTATGGCCCTATTAATCTAGCACCAAGAACACCTGTCCATATGTTGATTGAGATTAGATTAGATTTAGATTAGATAGATTCGGTGCTGATGTCTTGTTTCTTCAAGTGCATGGGGATTTTCATCAGCCCACACATGCTAATGAAAATTCACGAAATACACAACACCATCTCTGCTGAACCCCGCTCATATCCGCAACCAGACTTTTGTTTTCAGTATTCTTTGCTACGTATCATTATTCCATGTCAGGGATATCAACAACGGTACGATTATCTTGTAGTCTGCTGTGTTGTAAGGCAGAGGAATGCATTGCCATGAGTGGACGTCACATTGAGCACCTCCTATGAACAAGGGTTGAGATCTTAGAAAATGTGTGTTGTAGGACCTATGTTTATTAGACATTATTTTCTTGTTTTGACGCATACTATCACCTCCTAAAATAATGGATACTTTTTAACACCCTGTATAATCCCTTTCCTTCTTTTCTCTTATTGGTAACTGAGTCGAAATTTAACTTCCAAACTTCGAATGTGTAAACAGTTACAGCATAGTTTAACTACGAAATATTTTCACGAATTTGGACATCGCTAAATGACTTCTATGTTGATGATTGTAACTATGTTATAAGATAAGGTACGATTTGAGTTTGAATTGAAAGTAGAATCAATCCTGTCACCACTCCATCCAGACATGTCATTGTAACTGGAACTTACTTCGACTGCAAACATGAAAATAAGGGACGAGGACTGAGATACACAATGCAGCGAAATAATGGGCACACCGAGAAATGTGAGAATTTAACGAGCCCGTATCGCAGTGGATTTCCCGAGCAATTCTTCATAATTGGGACCGCAGGCGCGAGGAGCTGCGAGCTGTTCCAATACCTGGAAACACGTTCCGTCAGTCTAAAATTAACCGGCGCTCTTCTAACTGATGCGAATATATATCGGCTGAATACCGCGAGGCGTAATAAATAAAACGATTAATTGGGAGTCATTTATGAAATTTTTCACTCTCAAGGTGATTTTATCGTAAAGAAAACATCTATATTTTGTATACGTGTGCTGGTCTCCGAACAACAGTGCATCAAATCGTAGGCATTCTTTCGTCACTTAGGTGGCAATAACCACATTCAGTGTTTACTGATAGGCCTACTAATGCATTGAAAACTCCATAATTTTGGATGTTGCGAACAAAACTTGTCATTTCCATCGAAAATAAAAAATTAGTTTTTTTACGGTTTTGGTATCTTTCTGAATATGTTACTGTTTTTACCTCCATGAGAAACAGTATGGTAAAATCAGTATCTTTAATAAAAACCGATAATTCCATATCCTGATAATGCCAATATTTTCATTGCCTTTTTGTATAAAAAACGGACATTTCCAACAGTCTGTTTGTGTTGCAATTACCAATCCATTCAAAATTGGTCATTTCCACTTCTATGTGTAAGAGTGATAATCCTTATTGTCATATTATTAATTGAAATTTTTGAAAACGTGTTATAATATACTCATTTTTTCATGAGAGTAGAATGAAAGCGAAGGATATCTAGGGATATGAGCTATTGAATTAATATTTCTATTTTCATGCAATGTACATTCACATAGTTAAGCTAAATGTATTTTAATTTAAATTATTTTAAAAGTGTTACGGTACGTGTGATTATATAGTAAACACCGGCCAGGCCGGCATCTTTCCACAATAGAGGTCCTGGGTACATATTTTCCGTTTGAGTGTAAAGGTACTCACGATTATATGGTAAACACCGGCCAGGCCGGCATCTTTCCACAATAGAGGTCCTGGGTACATATTTTCCGTTTGAGTGTAAAGGTATTCACAATATGCTAGTCATAAGAAATTTTTCAAAATTTAATTAAAATATATGTATATATTGGTAATGTGAACGTATGTGCTATGGACCTCTACTGCTGGAAAATTGCCTGGACGATACTTACTACATAATTATCACGTAATGTCATATACGTTGCTCCATGATACATTTGATGTAAGTGCCGTGTATGTTTTCAAGTCATAAATGTCAAATAGCTTTCTTTCGGACATAAATGAAAATTTCCCTCACATTTCCAAATAAAACAAGACATCTCCAAAATATTTTTGTCAAAAAGTCCACAGAAAATAACTAAAATCATGATTATTGACATCATTAGAACAACGGACGTAACAAGCACGAGACATAAAATTGTCGTTCACTTTGGGGTAATGTAAAGGCTCGGTACAGTTGCTTCTACTTTCTGAAAATAAACTATTTTGGTAATGACCGGTTTTGTTCGCTACCTCCACAATTGAACATTTCAAAATAATTTACTAAATTCCCTTATTAGAAACAGAAATGATACGGACTATCTTGTTTTTGCAGACATGCTGTCCATTGTAGTAGAATGATTAATAATGAAAGCTATTCCATTCCTAAACTCTTTAATAATTTGAAATCTCTTATTCTAAAGATTCCGGGACTACTCATTTATGAAGAAACAATGTTTCCAATCTTCGTAGCAGCTGCACTAGAAAATAGAAGGAAAAGATAACTAAGTGCAATTTTCCAGAACTGGACGCCTTAGGCAATGTGATGTAAGATTTTATTCGTTGAGAAAATTACTTTCCTACTTAAATCAACCTGTAGTAAGCACTTCTGTATTCGAGTGTAAAGGTCCACAAAATTACTTTCACATGAGTTAAAGTTTTGAGAGTGGTGTTCGCTTTCTCACATAATTTAGTCAATATCTTATTAAACGTAAAAGAGTATTACCTTTCTATATTTATATTAAATTTAAACAATGGGTTTCGTAAGTGTCAAAATTACTGTATGAAGTGGTGTAAAATAAATATGAAGGTTGATCACTAGGGCTATAATGTTGGGGACCGAGAGGATGCGTTACGGTGGCTTCAAGTTGACTATCGTTCACCAGTCAGTACTGCAGCATACGTAAACAGTGTACCTGCTGAATAATAATGCCGAAGGTTAAAGGTTCTCAGGCGCATATTTTTGCAGCGGAATTTGCTGAGTGTTTTGAAGTGAATGACGAGAACATTGCATATAAATTTTGTAGGCTAATATAAACATAAAAGTTGAAAAGCGATATCATATACAGATACATTGTAACACAAGAAAAGAAAGGAGGAAACTCAAACCCACGAATAATTCTATGATAATTTATCTGCACATAACGAAAGGTACGTAAAAATATTTCTTTGTAATGCTATGTAGCGTATATTTATTTTCAGAGCTGTCCAGATTTGTTTATGTGCACCTTGTTATTCGCGTAATCGATCGCAAAACCAAGTCAATGTCCTCGTACTAGCTCATGTCCCCGGCCTATGTACCATGCTGCAATCAACTTGTGTAATCAGTCCCCTACATTACAAGAATATTTATTTACTTGTTTATTTATTTATTTAGTTACTTATTTACTTATTTACTTATTTAATTATTTACTTACTTATTTACTTATTTATTTATTTATTATTTATTTATTTATTTATATTGATATTGATTAGTAACTAAGTTTCCTCTTTTGCCATTGATCTTATGTATAAATTATGCACAAATTGCATTTACGATGTTGTACTTCAAACAAATCACTACTTTACTGCAGTGTCCTAGATGATTTATGTAGCATCTCGTTGTGGCATAAGTTTGAAGGCTCCCTCTCTGTACAAATCCTGCCCTAGACGTTCCAATTAAATCTTGGACAACTTTTTCTAAAGTTGCATTATCCAGAAATCTTCTTCCTGTAAGATGTATCTTCATTGGCCAGAAAGAAATAAAAAATCTAATCGGGCTTAATCCGGGCTCTAAGGAGGATACTCCATAATGCTCCAGTGAAAGAAATTGATTTTTTTTTTTTTTGTTTTCGCTGGATCATACTGTTGGAACGCTTTGGATCATGAGCAGTATATACACACAGAAACAAGTTAATTTCTTCTAGCAAACAAGGAACTATTACTGAGGGAACCTTACTTAATTATAAACCCTTCTACATCCACATAAACTACAAGATTTATTTTTCTACTTCTAATCATATAATATACCTTTCCTGTTGATTGTAGGAAATGGATATTAATCTTCTTATTTGTGTGAACAGTACTGTTCATGTCCCAGCTGAGTGCCCTTGCCAGCAGGTTAACGGAGTGAGGAGAAAGAGAAGACGTGGCCAGAGATAGTACAGATAGAAAGGCGAGACCTGGCATCTGAGCTGTGCAAGAGGGGAAAGAGTGAGCTAGCAGAAAGGGAGTTTCTTTATTGATGATTAATACTATACGAATTTACTTTTACGGAAGTTCATCTCAGAGTAGAACTTATCTTTCTCCTCCATATGTAAAGGCGATATAGCGACGAACAAGATAATTTCACAGGACAGGTCTTGCCTTCTCTACTGTACGTAATCGCATCTCCACTACTCAACTACAAACATTAGCTTTCTTTCGAAGTAAAGCTGTACAGTCGCAAAGTTGTGATGTTATGAGGTCTGTGATAAAATTGAAAAGTGCGACAAAGAACCACTAAGCGGAAAGTTAAAGTTTCCCGTTACTCAATCAACAAAACGAGCTGCATATTATGCTGGTGTTTCAGAAAGATTTATTTTTAAAATACGCAACGGAAGAGAATCGATAAAGGAAGACGGTGAAAGTGAAGGTTTATCTACTATGGGAAAAAATGCATACAAGACCTGCGCATGCGGTGATTGATATTGATCACTTTGACAGATGCGTGATACGACACATTATTCACAAATTTTATGCAATAACAACATAAAAACTACTGGAAATAGTGAAAAATACATACGATATCCATGAGAGGAAAGTTCACTTTTTCGTGTTGCGAGATAATTGAGATTAAACGGAGGAAGTCCCGAAAAATGTAAGATACTGTTAGAATGGAATGTTCCGTTGCGACATAATTATTTTGTTAAAATGCAGGAACTGAAACGAAGTGTACAACCAATCGTATTAAATGGGTGATATATGTGTGGACAATAGTTTGACATTTCGAAAATGTTGGAAAATAAAATATTAGCCAGGCATTTTGACCAGTATTAATTCAGCTGACAAGTTAATCCTTGTGCACGCCGGCGGCAGTGTAAATGGTTTCATAAACAATGATATTCTTGCGTATGAAGCAGGAAGTTCCAGTGGTGATTATAACGGGCAGATGAACGGTTACAATTTTGGAAAATGGACCCGTAAGATACTCGTTCCTAATCTGTCTCCTTCATCTACTGTGGTATTAGATAATGAACCTGTAATGATGTAAGGTAGGCAAATGTCTTTTAAGTGAGTAGTATGAAATGTGTTTGGTATGTCTCTAACCTTGGCGTCATGCTATTGTGAAGTCTGTTTCTGTGGTCACGGAGCTGGGCCGCGAACAATAACTGACTGCATTGTCTTATGCGATGTAAATTACAGTTACAAATAATAATAATAATAATAATAATAATAATAATAATAATAATAATAATAATAATAATAATTAGGGCCGTGACATCGGTATATTTGTATTAGTCTGAGGTAAACATAAGACGCCGATCAGAATGTAGTCGATGTTTCAAGTACAGGCAACAGAAACGAATTTGACACACGCCTAAGCAAGCACGTTCCGTGTTTTGTATACGATTATTGCGTGTTATGCAATCAAGACAATACAATCATTGTATATAAGGATTAATATCGGAAAGGTCTACAATGCTGGTAAGGTTAAGAATAACTGTTGGAAATCATACTTAAATTGTCACAAAAGTGGTAAAACATAAGTCTGAATAGATGTTTTTTTTTTATATTTAGAGTTTTGCATTACAGTTTTAGAATGCTGAAAACGTATATGACGTACAATTTTGATTTCCCTATATTTAACTGTTACATTAATTTATTTATCACATCTATTCCGTATCTTACTTGTCTTGCATGTTGTTCGCCTGGTTTCGGTTCCTGCTGCAATAAACAACAACATTTATTTTCAAAGTTTCAAATGAAAATAACCGCAGAGTGTCGGATAGTATAACCTTGTATGCAGAAAAACAGCGTTCAACGTCGGCTGAAACCAAGGGCGCATATATCAAATATTTCACATCATAAATTGCATTTCTAAATCAAGTTTATAACAATCGCACTTATCATCTGATAAAACTTTTGTAATTATGCATAATGAAGTGAAACCACCTTTTTTATATTACTGTGTGATGTAGAAATGGTGTGTTATCTGTCAATACTAAATAACATAAAACATTCCCAAGCTCGATCCAGGGGAAATGTACACACTATCACTTCGGCAGTCGCTTTTGATATGTAATAGTAAAATATCGACTGTAAGCGGTAGCGGCGCGATAAGACATAACGGTAAAAGCCGGAAGAAAACCGGTTCAATTCCAGATGGAGTAATGGATTTTATCTGTTTATTTAATCCTTCCGGCCACACTATAGTCCTTGGGGTTGCTCAACCACTAACAGAAATGAGCACCAGAGGCACTTCCTTGCGGGTAAATGAGACGGGCATGTAAGATTGAAATCCCTACTTCCACCTAGTACCTATTTTCTGTATAGATGGGAGCCTTAATCCCGTGCTACTATGTGAGTCTCCATGGTGGCGGAGATGGCTCTACCTTTGTGTAATTGTTTTAAATTATAGTTCAGATGAACTAATGGAATGGAATTTAACCGATGGGGGCACGGATGGCCCAGCACTGTTGAGATCTATTGCGCTAACCCTCGTTATGGAATGAGTTGCGTGCCACAGATCCCCTACGCGCACCAAATCTTACCACATGACTGCCTTAACGACCGGTCCCTATAGCCGATAGAAATACATATACCATTCCTGCTTCGGCAGCTTCCCCCAAGGTCCCCCTGTCGGTCCGAGGCGAAACTCCTTCCCCAAGTAGGTCCGCCTCGGGTGCTCGATGCAGAAGCCATCCAACGTCGCTTAACTACATTCCACGGAGGCCAGTCGACAGAGACAGCAGCTTCGGGGGGCCGCCTGTAGAGTGATATGAGAAACCAGAAACGGGATAATCAGGAAAGGATGATGGGGAGGAGAGGAAGTGGTGAAAATGAGTGGGGTTCCAATCGCCTGAAAAAGTTACCTGATATTCATGCATAGAAATGGGGGAAAAACCCCGAAAAACCTTACCCAGGCAACTCGTCCTGACTGGGAATCGAACCCGGGACCGCTGATTTCGGAGTTAGCCTCTCTAACCCCTCAGCCACAACAGAGGAACTAATACTATGGGCAGTCATATCATTGGCAACAAAATAAAATACCGTAAATATATCGTTGCAGAATTCAAACATTATAGTGAAAAAGTAAGTAGGTACTATATTTTACACCACAACAGTTTCTTTTAAGACTGTCCTCCTTGCCTACTTAAAGACAAGTTGTCTTGTTTTATTATGTAGTACTAAGTCTGCATCCGTCCCAGTGACGAACTCTGGTAATCCTGAACTGTAAGCCTGCATGGTACGCATCTTGTAATTTGTTCGGCGCCTGTGTTATTTCATGTGGTGGAGCGTCCGCCAGATCTTGAGGCAGACTGTCACGTACAGTACTCTAGATTCTACCGCCTGGGCTGCTTCTGGCCAAAGCTTGGAGCCGTTCCTCGCTTAACTTAACACTGCATTGTGTGTTAAATATTCATCGGGGCAGCAATTCTTCATACCGGCTCCAACAAATGCCGCAAAATATGGTGCTCCGCATTCTGTCATGGTCATCAGTCTCATAAATTTTGTGTGGAATCCTAGCAGTTTTTCCACATTTAAACCAAAATAATTTCGATCCAGTTGCGGGATGAAGTTAAGCTCAAAATGATATAAGTTTAAAATTAATTGTTAACAAAAATGTACTTATAAATATTATTACAAAAATATGGGGCAGAACTTCAGAAATGGATTCTGCATATATATATATATATATATATATATATATATATATATATATATATATATATATATATATATATATATATACAAGAAAACAGGTTATACTGATATGGTTTTGAAAAATGTTTAATTTCTGAGTTATCAGTACGTTTATTAGTTGGACGTGTGATACTTAGGCTACTTTGACATTTCCTTGTGTGAAATGTTCAAAATATCCATCCCGCATCTGAATACAGATCTCAACTTGTCATATCATTGAGTTCCAGAAACGATCCAAAATTCCTTGCTTCGTGCCTATTGTCCGACAGGCTGCCGAAATTCACTTAAGAAGCGGAGGGTTAATGCATCACCACAGCAATTCAGTAGGCCTACACTAAAGACTTTAAGTACTCCACAGAAAGATGTAAATGTTATGTTTTATTTAACGACGCTCGCAACTGCAGAGTTTATATCAGCGTCGCCGGATGTGCCGGAATTTTGTCCCGCAGGAGTATTTTTTACATGCCATTAAATCTACTGACATGAGCCTGTCGCATTTAAGCACACTTAAATGTTATCGACCTGGCCCGGGATCGAACCCGCAACCTTGGGCATAGAAGGCCAGCACTATACCAACTCGACAACCAGGTCGACTCCACAGAAAAAAGTCCAATATATTTAAATCAGGTGAGCGCAGAGACCAAGCATTTGCTACAGTAATCACGACAACTTGCACCAAGATGCCTGCGGGCACAAAGACTACAATGTGCGGGAGTGCCGTTATGTATGAAGTGCAGACCTCAACGAAGTCCAAGAAAGTAGGTAATGTGGTAAGCAAGAAATCTCTGTAAGTTCGCCCCGTAAGCGTGTTCCGAAGTAAATGGGGTTCAAAAAATAATCGTCAACAACGTCAGCCCAGACGTTGATGGAGAACCTCTGATTGTGAGAAGACTGAACTTTTGCATTGGAATTTCTATCTGCCAACACGGGCTGGTTATGGAAATTCTGCTTATTATCTCTTGCGAAATGGACTAAGATATTTTAGTCTCACGACTCAGAATTTCAGAATTTCCGAACCCATGCAGTTACAACCTGTTATTCTTCTCTATTTATATGGAATCCATTCCTGAAGAATTTCCTCCCTTTTCTTACATCCTGTATTGTTTTTTTTCTGGCTCTGCTTCACTTCCACTTTAACCCGAGTTTCCACATCACTGCAGGTAGGGGAGAGAAATTCATTACATCGTACACTAGACATCTAAAAAATGTCGTCTCCCTAGTCATGGGATTGCATGACACAGAGTCAGCTTTGAGATATCAGAGGACAATCATAAGAAAATACACAAACACCCAATTCCGTCGGCGGAAGTTACGTTTCTTCCTTTATCCGTAACGGAAATCTAGTCCCGGATACTTTGTTTGGGAAGCACACGCATTATCCACAAAGACACAACGGCGTAGTCTTTATATTAAAAAAATAGACTTATTATTAGGGACGTCAAGTTTAGAGTATTAGAATACAGCTGACTTCCATTCAGCTGAATTCAGTTTAATTCATGGAAAAATCAGTACACGTTACAACAATCAATCTTTATTTTGATACGTCTGTTACGAATAAATCGTGGAAAAGTCTAAAAAATTATATCTGTAATGTAATGTATTAATCTCGAGATTTTATTGCAAGAAGTTGATATGCTTTGATCCCAATAAACGGGCTATTGTTTGCAAATGTCACTCTTCCAACGACACCGTATTAATCGAAAACTTTTTCCACCCTTATTTTATTACACTGAAGTAAGGATACATAATATCTTTATCTTCGGATCGAGGATCGTTGATCGCAACGTGGCGTTGTTTCATTTCGTAATGTTACATAATGAAAAAAAAGTCTGCACTAGTTGAGAAAATATTAACTTTTCTTTACCAATTGAGAGAATATTTTATTTCGTAGGTTTCTTCTATTTCAATGACAACAAACTTTAAAAGTGAATTTATTTTAAATCTTTCTTGAGAGTTCAGAAGTGAATGCTACATGTTATGAATTTTTTAATGCTTTAAATGCATTTGATTGAACGTAATTTATTTCCTTAATGAGAATAAAAACGTAGTCTGTGTTCAAAATTCGAACATTTTACATTATAAAATAATTAAGAGATTTAATCCATGTGTTAATGTAACATGGTATCATAAAACTTTGTTTTTTTGGATAAACGTGAAAATATTTGTTTACCAGTTACAGTACAAATACCTTCATGTTAAGCCTGAACTATGGACAACACCAAAAAATCTGGACCTACGTGTCCCCTAACTAGTCAGGCGTTCGTAGGAAAACAAATCGCCTGGACGTATTAACTAACCTAAAACATGCTACTGTTTCATTAAAAAAAATCACTTTGAGAAGAAGTTAGGTGTACATTGATCATACTAGCTCCGCTCTACAAATCAGACCTGTTCCAGGGTGTAATGGGCCGTCTATCCGCTCCGATTCGTATGTTTACATCTGCTCATTCTTATAGGCACTGAACAATGAGAACAGTAGTCACGTACAAATAAACTCTCCCGTGGATTTAATAAGAAAGTAAATACACAGTATATTTAAAGCCACTTTTGGGCAACAGAATATTATTCTCACATGAAGTAAAAAAAAAAATCAAATTCTAGATACTTTGTGTTTCATTTTTTTTTCATTCAAAAAGAAAAAAAAAGTTCATTATTTTTTTTCCTATTTACAGGATTATGAATATTTAAATGTCATTTTTTTAAGAAATAAAAATGCATTTTATCAAAGTGAAAATGAGTTTAGAAGTAAATAATATGACAAATTATGAAAGGACTAAAATTTCAACATTAATAATGAAAATTGTGTGAATAGTAAAAAAAAATAAGATAAATTTCGATCTTGGTGTTTCAACTTTCGTTCATTTAGAAATGATTGTAATATTTTGTCTTGATGTATAACAATCTCTAAAGCCAAATTGCTGAAATTAATTTTATTATGAATACTTATTTTACGCGTGAACGTTGTAACTGGACAGAGACTATTTATATACACATCTATAAATACATAAACACATACGCAAATATGTGGTGAAAATTACAATAACACAATCGCAGTCGAAACAAAATTATTTTCACTATTTGCTTCTTGTTCGTTTGGGCAATGCGACAGGCTCATGTCAGTAGATTTACTGGCATGTAAAAGAACTCCTGCGGGACAAAATTCCGGCACATCCGGCGACGCTGATATAACCTTTGCAGTTGCGAGCGTCGTTAAATAAAACATAACATTAACATCGTTTGGGCATGTTGACAGCATAACTCACTAAAAACAGACTTGAACTATATGGGCGCTATTCAGAGACATTTCGCAGCACGCGCTACGGGCGTACTAAGCTAGCCCCGACTATCGACTGGTTACTTGTACAGAATTCAAATCATATCCTATCGCTAACAATGGTTTATGAATACGAAAAACGCAGATCATCCGCTGGAAACCCGCGCTAAAAATGTCTATGAATACGGCCCTAAGTCTGTAGTTCAATGCTATTGATCTATACTCCATACTTAACTACAATGTCTAGGGTTGCTTTGTGACTCTAGGTCAGACCATGACAAGTGGGCAGCCACCGGGATGCCGCGTGGTTTCGTAGGAGCCGTCCCGAGCCCCAGAGAGAGATAGCGAGTAAGTGGGAAAGAGACGGAATACCGATCGCTGAGAGCGAGACATGCGTGCATGGGGTGGAGTGAGACAGTAATGTGTATGAATGGCACATTTTATGACACATAAAGAATTACAACAATTGGCCTTTACAAAATAATACAACAAAATAATTTTTTTCCTTTTTTTTCTGTAATCAGGAAGAAAAATGACATTTTTTGATTTCAGAAATTTAGCTATATCAAGGAAAATAGTCGCCCTGGGTGGCACAGTCGTTATAGCGCTGGCCTTCTGTGCCCTAGGTTGCGGGTTCGATTCCGGCCCAGAGGCTGCCCACTTGGAATGGTCTGACCTAGAGTCACAAAGCAACCCGAAACAGTGTAGTTAAGTGTGGGATCGATGGTATTTAACTGTGCTTAAATGCGACAGGCTAATATCTTTAGATTTAGTGGCATGTAAAAGAACTCCTGCGGAACAAAATTCCGGCACATCGGCGACGCTGATATAACCTTGGCAGTTGCGAGCGTCGTTAAATAAAACATAATTTAATTTTTCAAAGAAATTTGTTTGAACAGAATGAATGCGTAACACTGCTTCCAACGCAACATCAGACAAACATGACTTAGTTTTACTCTTATTCAGGTTCATGACTGAGAATATGTGTTCGCACAGGTATGTAGAGCAAAACACAGCAATTAACTTGCATGTTAATGCGTGGGTACGTGGAAATTATTTTTATTCCAAGTTCTTATAAAACGCAACGAGGCCGCTTGGAAAGTTGTAATTGTCAAAGCTCGGATCTTGGGGACTTGTGTGTCGTGTGCTTGAGTAAGGTTACAGGCATAACGTACACAAAGCTCACGCTGCAAGTGCTCAGGGACAGTCGTTTGTACTAAGAAAGTGGTCACATCGAATGGCAAGAAGACGAAAGAATAAACTGTGTCACGTCGAAGCCAATGACATTAAGAGAATTACAGGTAAACGGTCTGTTTGAGGAAATAGAAAATACGTGTTATTCGAATGGGTGTTATGGAAGTTTGAAAATGCATTTCTTAAATTTTAGGTACAGAATTTCGTGGAGGAATTCTGAGGAGATACATTATTTTCTTCTAATGCAGAGTTTATATCTTGTAAGTTGTACCACACATAAACTAGAGCTGGAAACGGGCATTCATTGAAAGACATTGCAGTCCTTTAAATTGATGGAGAATTTGTCCATAGCCATGGATCAAGTCGTAGAGGGACCTTCCCTAGTAGTGATACACTAATTGAAAACTATTTGCGAGAAAAATTTAGGATATACTTATCTTTCTCAGACACGAAATCTGCTGAAAATCGAACAGGAAACAGTGACAGTGAAATATTCAGTATTTTATTTAGGCCCAAGACTTTATAATAAAATTTCAAACCATTTTCCAAATTTGAAATTTTTTAAAATTGAAACTTTTAAAAAAGAATTTTGTAAAATTATCCATGATATATAATAGTAACAAATGTACTTTTTTTACCTTTTATTTCTATCGACTATATTCATGTTTTTATCGAATATCACTGGCTTCTGTCGGATTGTCAATTTATATTAAATGTGTATTTTTCTCTCGTTTTCCCTTTCTTCTTTATTATTGCTCTTTTGTTGTACTTATTGGTTTGAATTAAATTAATTACTGTATTTAGTAAACTGTCCTTGTAAATTTTATGTTATATTATTCACTAAGACCACACCGTACACGAGGCTGACTCTTACGGTAGTGGCTGGAAACATTTTTATTTTATAAATGCAATTTGTACTCACTAGGTAGCTAGTTAAAATAAATAAAATAAAAAAATTAAAGTTTGCTCCCGTCACTTCATGTGACGTGGAAATAAGTTTCCTTCGTTTCAAATCATGTTTAACTAACAGACGAAGAATTTATGGGTTCGAAAATCTTCGAATGCATGTAGTCATACACTGTAATGAAATGTACAGAGCAGAACTGTAAATTTGATGTATTTTGCATGTTTATTTATATATATGCTATAAAATTAGATGTTTCAACCTATCATAATATTATCATTATGTTGTTCCAGCCAGGAACCACTTTTATAGCAGACCTGACAGTACCTCCGTGCTGGAAGCGGGAGTTTGTTGACATTGAAGTCCGGTCGCTTAGCCACGTTCAAAGACACAAGTCCCCAACTTCCGAGCTTTGGTAATTGTGTGACATTGAAGCCCTATCATTTCTCTTCGGAATTTGACTGGAACCTGCTCAACATTTACAAAAAAGATGTCATAAAAACTTTCACCAAGTTCCTGCACGCGGCGAGAAATTGTTTGTGGAGAGAGACTAATTGACTCAAATAACGTCACCAGATGACACAATATCTCAGAAGTTGAAATCATGCAGTCCTTAACAAACATTCCATCCGTAAAAGGCCGGCTATTTTTGGCGATATTTAGGGCAACAATATAACTTGCATAGACAGCTCTTTCGTAACTTGGCTCACTCAATAAGCTGCGAAAGAAAGGGAAAAATGAATTTTTAATGACATTGTCACTATACAAAAATACATAGTGTACATAGTTAAACAGACAGAAAATCTTTTAACAATTTAACAAACGTTTTATAATTCTCATAAATTGTTGACAACTGTTCAAAATAAATTTACCATAACCAATAATTTAATTATATTGCCTTTGAGTACGTAATTATTTGAAATGACATTTACCTCGTCGTAAGAAAACTGCATTTCAACTTTTAGTTTCGTTATTGATGCCTTCCTCTCTTTACCGATAATATGAGCGTGGGTATCAGAATGTTTAACTTCAAAGTGACGCTTAATGTTGTACGTATATTGATATGACATATTAAACATTGAACATTGTTGTCAGATTAGACAAGATACAAGCCCTCCCAAGAGGTGTTAAATCCTGAACCGACTATCGACGCACTTCTCTTCATTCTTATTCGAAACAATTAAGCACAAGCGATAGTACACCATATGGATGAATGATTGACTGATGGAACACATAATCCAGCAATGCCTGAAGAATATCATCGATCAGACGAGGGAAAGAGTCGACAGTCGCATGCATTCGTACATCACCACAGCCTCAGCGACAGAGAGGAGTGGGGGTCCGCCCTGGGCAGACACAGGGCAGCGTCCGGGCTCTCTAGCCCTCAAACGCTGTGTTGCATTGGTCTGGTCTGTCTAGGTAACCAAACGCAAGATTTTAATAATTACTAGAAGGCGGATTTGTGTGCGTTGTCCCTAAAGTTTAGTATGCATGGACTCTGTTGCTACTGCTCGCGTCGCGTCTAACTTGTTTCGTTTTCTAAGCGCAAACAGATTCGTCCTCTAATAATTACATACAAACCGAACTACGTATAACTTGGCTGCGTATAATCAACATTCTACTAATAAATGAATGAATGAACGCATAAACGAATAAACAAATATACAAAGAAACAAACGAATGGATAAACGAATAAATAAACGAATTTATGAAAGAATAAATAAACGAAAAAATGAAAAAATGAATGATTAAATGAATAAATAAATGAATGAATGAATAAATAAAGAAGTAAATAAATAAATAAGTAAATAAGAAATAAATAAACAAATAAATATATAAACACATAAATAAATATGTAAATAAATAAGTAAATAAATAAATAAATAAATTCATAAGTAAATAAATAAATAACAAAATAAATAAGTGAATGAATAAATAAACAGATAAATGAATAAATCAGCGACCGCGAGCTGCCACTGGAAGAGTGCATAAAGTATTTTCCCTCCGTTATCTTTCTACCACTTTCTCAAACTTGCTCCGCAACGGGCACTATTTACGTAACATTACATCGTTTTGAAGCAATCAGTGATGTACTACGTTACCGATGGAGTATTGCACAGTCAAATTGAGAATATTTTTCTGTAAGGAATGGGAATTAGATTACTTTTGTGTTGAACAAGATGAAAAAGCGCTTTGTTTGATATGTTGTGTACCAATTCGCTTTATTACACATTTTATCAGACGACACTTCAATACCAAAGATACCAAGAAGTATGGAAAAAGTACAGTTTCAGGTATTATTTATGAAATGTCATTTCTGTAGAATTATTGTAACTCTAATAAAATAAACATGTAATAAATTACGTAATTAACTTATCAGTTAATGTTAAGCTGCATCAAATGATTGTTTTGCTCGACCATGCCGAAATGTAGTAATTATACACCTGGTAGCAGACCTTTAATGCATGTCATTAAAGTACACCTACTCATTAAAGGTCAGGTCTTTCAGCCAATGACGACTCAGGTTACAACTGTTCAGCCAATGACAGGTCAGCTTTCTACCGTTATAAAACCGCAAGTATCGAGTATTCTCGGATATGCAATCGAAAGAGAATTAGCGAAAAGTCACGGAGGCTGGAAATCCAATACTGTCGCAGAAGGTTATGTTCTGTTACTATAATAATTAGCGTTAATTGTAAATAATATTCAAATAAATTCAATTTGTTATCTCGTTTTTCAATGTCTAATTTTATTTCAATGTTATCTCTGTAGGTTCTTATGGCCTAGCAAGGTCAATGTGACATCTGTTCCTCGGAAAAAAATCAATACTTTCGCGTCTGCGCACATCTCACAACATACGGGACATTGCTCCAGGTCAGATACAATAAAATTAATAATATCCATACTCACTTCTTAATTACCTTCATTATAGGCTCGTTGCATAATGTACTATTAGTATCAAATTTAACGATTACCGTAATGTAATTCTATACGACTTTGTATCAACACAATAATTTGTTATCCATTATATGGGACGTGAGTTAGTAGGCCTAGTTGTTAGGTAATCTAAAATTGCAAAACACTGAAAGAAATCGCACAAGATAGCGAACAAACAAAAATTGGTTCGTGTCAGCTACCGCATTTTAAAATACATTGGGAATAGAATGAAACCGTTCGCAATGGGGGAGAATGTTAAATGTTACTTTTAGCTGCAGAAGATGTTAGCCCTAACATAGTCGAACAATTCAAGTGCATCAGTCTGTCACCTCACACAGTTGCAGGCAGAATAGTGGAACTTAGTTCTGATGTAGAGGCACAATTAATGAATAAAATACAAACTAAGAAGTGGTACTCCTTGGCACTAGATGAAAGTATAAATAATAAAGTTATTGCTAAATTAGCCATAGTTAATGCCATAAACCAGCGGTTACCAAACTGGGTATCGTGATTACATCGTGTAATCAAAGACATTCATACTGGTAAGGGGAGTTTCCTGTACATTGCTCTCCGTCTCGCTCGCATACTGAAGGTAAGCAGTGTCGGTACCATGTCGCTCTACAAACCCTCTGTCTCTACGAGCAGGAACAGAAGGTTTCGTACAGAATGGGAAGAGGAATTTATTCGCTGTTCTGTCGGAGAAAATGTAATGAGATGTTGCTTTGTTCAATTAGTAGTAGTATATAGAAGCGACATTACAGGACATTACGCTGAATACATAGGCATAACAGGTATTATTATTATGATTATTATTATTATTATTTATCAGTAAGTGTTATCATAATTCTTATATACGTGTCTCAATATATAGGCCTACATCTTCCCTTGAAGTACAAAATAATTATTACGCTATATACCAATTTTATTTTTTTTTAATATTTTGATAACTATTATCAGTTATTTACTAGTTATTGATTTAAAATTAATAATAGTAATACTAATAACCAAAGGACGGATCAGAGTGACTATTCTTACAAATTTACTAACCATTTACTATAGTCTGTTTATGTTGAAGCACAGACGGTGACTCCAGAAGTACACAACGGGCGCGTACCTGGAATGTGCGTACAGATGTGTCAAAAGATTGCGTACACTGTGCTGTACATGACGGCTGTGAATTTGTACTCCGTTATAAAGCACTACTTGTATTTACGTGTAAAGTGGATACTACATAGTCTGTGCATTGCAGTGGACAATAATATATATGCGGAGATTGTCTAAAGTGAACGTTCTGAGTCTTTCACTTAAACAAAAATTAAATTGTGAGAATCTCCTTTCGACATCGCAAGACGTAATAGGTGCATACGAATAATATACTATATCAGGAATATCAATATCAATATCTGATATATTTCTTTCACTGTTTGAACTCGATGGCTCTATTTGTTTTTTTGCAGCAACATATCTCGCTCGCCATACATGATTGAAAAACCATTATTTTTTGCTAATACATTCTGAAGTTTCTCGTTCACTTTATTCGTAACTTCCGGCTTTGGTTTCTTTAAGTTTTACAGATATTTCTTCTATACGTTTATAGCCTTTGGCATGTGTAAATCAGATGTTTGTAACAACGTTATGGCTTTCGATAAGTGATAAAAGTTATTCTCTATGAAATCTAAACTGCTCGCAAGATCATCTGAAATTAGAGATTTTGCTGTTTCAATTACATGTGCCTTTGTAGAATCTGAACTATTGATCACTTTCACAATTTGAACATAATATGTGGCACAATAGAAGGCAGCCTCCAGCCAACTACCCTATCTTGTTATTATGGGGTTTGATGGAAGGGGAACCCTGGGAGCGATTTCCTTGAATTTTTGTATTCGGGAAGGTTCTTTCAGAAAAAATTTCTTAACGTTGCCTATAAAGCTATCGACGTCATTATAAGAAGAGCGAATTACTTCCGCTAAGCAAGTAAGGTGAACTAACTTAGGATATATTATTTTTATGTCATTGGCCCCTTTATCATATAGGGCGCAGCACGTGTGACTAAAAGAAGTACATTATTATGCCTGATACCAGTAGGACACAAAATACTCATGACATTAGAAAATACAGTTGTCATTGTTGTGTGGTTCACATTTTCTATCGTCTCACACGTTAGTACATATTTCTTTCCAGTAGAGTTAGGTATAAATGTTCCTACAATTACATTTGCATCCGATGTTGACGGATTCTCTTGTATGTATTCCCTGTGATGTCTGCTGTTGCAATGCCTTTCTAAGTGCCATTTTTTCGTAGCTCTTAACGTCACTTTACATGTATTACACGTAATTATTTCTCCTTCACTGCTGAAGATATTACCTCCGAACTGGTGTAAAAGCGTTCACTTTTTCACTTTGTACGCGTTTTTCCTTAGGCATTCTGATAGTTTATAAATAACAACACAAATAGCACAATCTTGTTCCTAACTGCTCTGTTTAACTGTAGGCCCACTACTATGCGTAGTTCATCGGTTACCTCGTACTCCCACATAATATCTTCGCATTTGCTTTTACTAGTAGTAGCAAACGTCACCCATTTGCGAAGCAGAACGTGATGATCCTACTGCATACTGTATAATTCTTTACCCACTGTCTGTACCTAGGGAACACGTGTCGAGACATTCTGCTCTCTGAATCAGTAACATGAAGCCACGGAACCTGGTCACTCTGATCCGCCCTCTGCTAATAACAATACTGACATCATTATCAGTAGCAGCAGTAATAATAATAATAATAATAATAATAATAATAATAATAATAATAATAATAATAATAATAATAATAATAATGTAAAGAAACTGTTTGAATATTACGTGCTAATGTAGTAATGAAACGATTTATTAAACTCCAAGAACTGAAGTCAGCCTTAAATCATCGCCATGAAAGATGACATAAATAAATGTAAGGAAGCCAGCTATCTAGTGGCGAACGAAATAGCTCGTTCTCTTAAGTCAATGGTCCCCAACTCAGAGCACTGTGTCGTCATCAAGCCTCGCCCGCTCGCCCGCGGAAAGTCGTAACAGGGCAGGTAAGACGTTCAGCGGCGGGACCACAATATGAATTTACTGCACATCTTAATGATTGTTTTCTGATGAAAAAAGATACGGGCTGAATAGAAATAACTGAATAAACTATCTCAAGCAATTTGAAAAAAAAAAACACATTGTAGCCTATTTTCAACAAAGTTAGAAGTTAATAAATTTATAATTAATTTTAGAAATGTAATATACATCTCATGTTAGTTATTCGGGTAATGCATGACAATTACTGTAAATGTGTAAACTGCTTCTGTTAAGGAAAATGTTGAACAAAACACATAAAAACCCTAGGAATATTAATGCAGAAATTTAATTCCATTCAGTCCACTCAACACTGGCATTAGCACTGATTTTTCGGGATTTGTTTCATTCTCTTTTCCCTCAGCAATTTCTCAACGTTTGGAACTATTGTTTGTATAGTGCATACTGTGACAGCACATTTTAAGTTGTGATCCGATACTTGGCTTCCATGACATGGCTTGTCTATCTTCATCATAGGAAAAAAATTACTGTTAGCACAGATATCTGAATCCGAAAATGGATGTCTGTACAATCGGGAAAATCTAAGACATGGAAAGTTCATATAAAAGTCAGATAACTTCTTTTGTTTTGATATTTGTCCTTCAACTCACTATCGTAAATAAATCAATAAGTTCTAGTTACAAATAATAATCGAAAATCAAATTGAAAATTTTCCTAGTCTTTAAATCTCGAATCAAATTCCTGGCGCAGATCGTCATGATGTGTGAATATATTCTTCGAAATCCAAAGTCTTAAGAAACTAGTATGCCTATATCGTTGTTAATTTTGAAAAATGTGCTGTAACTTATCCTTTTAGTTAAGCTAACGTTCCATGATTAGAGGTGGTTTCATATTAAACGCCTGCACTCTGTCATATAACTGTATATTAATCTTGTTGTTACCTTGTAGAAAACAATTTAAAGCATTCAGATAATTCCATTAAGAAGGCAAGTTCACAAATCCATTTTTTTCATTTTTCACTTGTGATAGAGACTTTTCTTCTTTCTCCCTGAACGATGATGTTTCCTCCCTCAGTTCAAAGAACCTATCCAATAATTTGCCACGACTTAGTCACCGCACTTTACTATAATATGACAGATTGCCATACTCGCTATTGCATTCATCAAGGAAGACTTAAATTGACAATGAACGAGACTTTTCGATATAACTGTGTTGGTGGTTTTTCCAACTGGGCTACTTCTATAACACCATTTTGATTTGTTTTGCACATGAATTCTGTTGGTGTATAATGCAGTGAATAGGAATAACTTCATGGGATAAATTAACGCTTTTCACTTCGTCCCTTAGACTCCTTATTGCACCCAGTATACTTCCAACTATGGGAGGAGCACCATTGGTTGCCAAGGATATAAGTTTATTCCAAGGAAGTCCAAAATAATTTCTACAGCCTCTACATGAAAATACCGGAACCAGTAATAGTATCCTTTATGAGAACAATATATAAGAGCTCTCCTTAATCTGAAGGTTTTCAATAATGCCTCTCACAAATATCACCAGTTGGAGATTATCGCTTACATAAGTATTTTCATCTACTGCCAAAGAATAATAAATGAAAGACTGACACATAATTACTAGTTGCACTTGAACATCCTCGGCTAGACCTCGGATGGGACCCATCTCGGTGGAAGGAGACAAGCTGATAGATTCAAACTCCTACACTTGAGAAATGTTCTTCATTTGTTATTAAACATTCTTCAAATTTTCAATCTTTCAAAGGTTTCTAATATCTTATAATATTGAAAGTGAAATTTTATAACTGAGTCGCACAGCCGATTCACTATTATTGTTATCTTAAACAACTTTTAGCTCAATTTCCTTCAATTGTTAAATTAATTTTGCACGTTCTTCATCTTCGTATCTGCCATATTCATTACTGTGAATTGTATAATGCATATGTAAGATGTATTCTTTCAATGTGGCCTAAGTTTTGAAATGTTTTCTGCTCCTCACATCTCTTGTTTGAATGGATAGCAAGAACCGCCTCTGATCACTACAACGCATCGTCACAAACCGGTCCTTTGCCCGGTACAGTAAGCACGCAACAGCCAAGCACTGCCCGTGCCCGTTCATACGCGAGTTGATGATCACTGTCTTAAGCCTTCCAACGAAAGAGAGTTTTTTAAAAGAGTAATGATCAAGGTGGATGAAATAATTTGTCCAATGAAAGTTGTTAATTAATTTGGAAAAAAACCGCGCATTTCTCGACTAAATATCTAAAAGAGAATTCAGGAAGCAAGAACACTTGTATATATTTTTATTGGCTCTTGATGACAGTAGTGATATTACTGATACAGAAAAGATTGCGATTTTTATTCGCAGGGTTAATGAAGAACTCTATACTAGTGCACGAACCACCACTGGTTGTAGTTTTCATGACATGTACCTCTCCCCCGTCTCCTTATTTCATAGACTGTCTCTCGCGTGTAATCACTGCCGTTCGAGTTTTGGTCACCGCTGCCATAAACATTTCAGATGATGATGCTACGCCACTGATGCAGACTGTGACTGTATTGAAGTCCAGCGGCTGTTCATTGACATAATGTTGTGTGCACGAACAAAAAGTGGAGTGAGATTGCCGATGTGTTTCCCCTTCAGTATGAGCTCCCGTCCCCTGCACTAAATAAATAATTTTCAGTTTTCTATGAACTAAATTTTCGAACAGAATACGAGTATAGCAATAATTCTACCCATCTTATTTTTCTATGTATATCAATATTCATATTCAGTAGTCCTCCATGACTGCAAGCATTGCTGCGTGCAATAGTGGCCTCAGCGACATCGAACAAAACAAAACATGGATCGCACCGAAAGCGAAGGAGTTACGGGACCTTGTCTCCTTTATTTAAGTCGTGTGAGTGTAGCGTGTAATGAGTCGGTGTAGGTCAACTGCGGAGAAATTAACGAGTCCCCTTAAATTAAAAAGCGCAACCGAGGCGAAAATTGCGTCAACTCGTGACCTCTGCTTTTTATGGGTCGTTGATATCTGCATCCCAGCATCACAAAAACCTTGCCACAGTTAAAGGCTCTTCTGATTGCGTTAGCGATTATCGTTGCATATACAGAACAGCGTTTATTTCAACTGCTTACTTCCAGGCTGCCGATCCTCTGGGAATTCTCGTTTTCAAATTCTACCGCGCACTCAAGTTCCAAAAGGTAATCTCGGTCGAGCATTTACCAGATAAGATAATTATGTAGTACGCGACATAAGAGCTTTACATGAAAACATACAGAAAAGGCGCTCCCAACCTAGATGCAGGCTGGTTTTTCTCACGATTAACACCATTCCGAAGTTTTCAGATTATCATATTCACGTTAAAAATAAATTTAAGATAGATTGTCAAATTTATTAATCCTTTTGGGTGTAGCTATTATAATGAAAATAAATATTATTTTCTTTCTTATATTGTATTTAATGTTGAAGGGTGCTGGTTTACAAAGATGTAAAAACTATCACAGAACTACAAGTTAAATAGTTTTCATGTTTTTATTTTTCCATTTTAACATGTGATATCAACTACAGACCGATTATTTAGTCCTGACAGCTCAGCGACACGAAAGAGGGGAAATAATAGGAGTAGTGTGGAGAGTTCCGGAGTAGAGATAAGGGCGAGCGGTCGGTAAAGAAATGCAGTACAGCTCAATTGTACTAGAAACATACTGCTCTACCGTACGCATGACATCCGATTGCTCCGAAGGCAAGCAAGTGACTAACCCAAACACCGATTGGCGTAAG
Source organism: Periplaneta americana (assembly GCF_040183065.1). Lineage (NCBI taxonomy): Eukaryota > Metazoa > Arthropoda > Insecta > Blattodea > Blattidae > Periplaneta > Periplaneta americana. The sequence goes on from NC_091126.1 coordinate 136,612,128, forward strand.
TAAATTGACTTGCCTGCCCAGGCGCACATCTCCGACGATTGTTAGGACTAAATAATCGTACTGTACGTCCCATTTGCTAAATGAGAGATATCTTCAGTGGCAGACACTATTAACAACTGAGGCGTTGCGTCAGAGATAGTCACAAGCCACACTTCAATGGAAATCAACATTTTGCTATAATTCTATTATCTACATATAGATGTCTCCAAAACTCCATAATTTGCTGCAATCCAGTAGACGTGTTGAGAGAACAGCTGTATTCCTATTAGTCCCGAGTAATAACATAAGATGCAATCTACAAACAAAGCAATCAAGGAACTAACCGACAAGACAAGGAGCCAACTCTGCGAGAAAAGAATAATGGATGAATAGATATAATTTCCGACCGAACAACATACGTAAGTGCATATATGAAGTGTTATGAATTCTACTAGATGAAATAACAGTTTAAATGAATACACATGGAATTCCTTGTCACAAAGTATTAGGGGCTGCAAGACGATAAACACTTTAAAAAACAGCTTAAAAGATAACCTTCTTAGCATTTCAGTCGAATCATACTGACTTATACTATCACTGTCTACATTGTTACTCCTTCCTTTAGACATGCATCCTGATAGTGCTGTATTTTCAAAATTGTCTTATAATAGTCTCTTTCTATTATCTAACATTATTTGAAATACTACTAGGTTCAAAAAGTTCCCGGAATTTTACTATCATTTTTCGTATTAATATATAACAAGGGATATTATACATTTGTTTTGTTGGTAACATTCATGATGTCATTTCCTTAAAGTTTGTTGATAATGGCAATTATTGGTTTTGAGTTGTAGGCAATTGTTTATCATAGTGTTTCGTTTGTTCGTCGCATTTTGTAATTATGTCCACAGAGCAAAGTACAAACATCAAGTTCTGTGTTTTGCTGGGGACATGATCAGTATGGCTGATGAAGATGGTGATTTCTTAAACAAAATGAAACTGGTGCTACTTGTACGACCCAGTCCCTAAACGACAGTCATCTGAGTGGAAATCGAAAACATCTCCTCGGAAGCAAAAATTTCCTAGGGACACTTCCAAAGGCAAAGTTATTTTAAATGTTATGTTTTATTTAACGACGCTCGCAACTGCAGAGGTTATATCAGCATCGCCGGATGTGCCGGAATTTTGTCCCGCAGGAGTTCTTTTACTTGCCAGTAAATCTACTGACATGAGCCTGTCGCATTTAAGCACACTTAAAGCAAAGTTATGTTGGAAGTTTTCTTCGACTCTCAGGGTCTCATGCACCATGAGTTCATTCCAGAAGGTCGTACTGTAACGAAAGAATTGTACGTAGAAATCCTCCTTCGCCTCCGGGACGCAGTGAGAAGGAAACGTCCAGAAAAGTGGGTAGAAAACAACTGGTTCCTTATGCATGACAATGCACCTGCTCATCGCGCAATTATTGTAAAGAATTTTCTTGCCAGGCACAACATAACTGCTTTGGATCACCCACCATACTCTCCTGATCTCTCACCACCTGATTACTTTCTGTTTCCCCGTCTGAAAAGTCATCTGAAAGGACGGAGATTCAATGCTGAAGAGGTTATCGCAAACGCGACGAGAGCACTAAGACGGGTTTCACAAAATGGCTTCCAGGCCTGCTTCCAGGAACTCTACACGCGTTGGCAAAAGTGTGTTGTTGCGGAAGGCAACTATTTTGAAGGGAATGCTGTAGAATAGTGTTTAAGGTACGTTGTTTCTATGATGCTAGCAAATTCCGGGAACTTTTTGAACCTAGTATGTATATTAACATTCTATGTATTTTAGCTTAATTCTGCTACATAGTTTGTATTTCCGTGTTTAATTAATAGTTCATAGTATTTTGTTGTTTAATTCGTAAATAACTCTTGTATAGATGTAGCTCTTATCTAAATCAAATTGTTGAATTTTTTATAAGTTGATACATATATATATATATGTATACTTTTTGCTGGTTGAGTGGAAGAGAAGGCCTTACGGCCTTAACTCTGCCAGGTAAAATAAATTATTATTATTATTATTATTATTATTATTATTATTATTATTATTATTAATATCAGTCATTAATATGAAAATATCTTTTACTCAAGGACTATCAATAAAGCACTACAAGTGATGCATTTCTCAAAATTTATAATTCAAGAAACGATATTTAAAATGTAGAATCGCTGCCCGATTGGTCAAAATGATATTGCATTGATATATTGAGGGTAGTACATAAAAACAAAATAAAGGTTTGCTCGAGCACTCTCTTTATATTTCCTTTTGTAATCCAATTTTTGTAATATTTAGAGCAAAGCTTCTTACCACACAAACATGTAATAAGAAATGCAAGTTTGAAGCTTGAAACTCCAATGGTTTATTTTTCCAGAAGGATGCTTGTGAACTTTCGAAAAAGGAAATGGACTCTGACGAGCTATAAAAAGGACCAAAGTTCCTGTTTTTCGATAGATAGGTAATTTTTCACCCTATACGTTGAAAATAAAGGACATAATACACAAGAAACAGGCAGGGTCTATGAACATTTCACGTTTCATTGTGATATAAATCTGCTTAAAATGAAATGATTAATTGTGTGAACTTTAGACATGTCATAATAATAAAGAAGGAGTTTTGTTTGGTCTATAATTTCTCAGAATATAATTACATGAAATCCACCTCAGTGGTAGAAGCCTTTGTCTGCTGATTCCGAGCTGCGTTCGAATGTGGGTTGAATTCTCGCTTGGGTTATTTTTTCCAAGCTTTTCCTCTACTGTACGGCGAATGTCAGGAAATCCATAGAAAACGACCTTATCTCCCAAATACTGTCTTGCTATCACCAATGCCATCAAAGCCAAATAACCTAGTAGCTGATATAGCGTCCTGAAATATCATACTAAAATATATTTACATGAATGCTATTTATGGTTTTGACTTATATTGATTTGGAATACCTAGACAATAGATCACATCTTGATAGATAAACGGAGACATACCAGTATAGTAGATATTCGAACTTTCAGGGGTGCAGACTGTAATTCTGACCATTATTTGGTGACTGGAGAATTAAGAGAAAGATTATCAGTAGCCAAGCGAGTAGAGCAACAAGTAAATATTACTAAATTCAATATTTTGAAATTAAAAGACGAGGAAGCTAAGCAAAATTATCAGGTCGAAATTTCGAATAGGTTTGCCAGTTTAGAAAGTTCCGACGAAGTTGAGAAAGAATTAGATGTTAATAGCGTGTGGGAAAATATCAGAGATAGTATCAAAATTGCATCTGAGCAGAGCATAGGTTATTATGAAACTAAGAAAAAGAAACCGTGGTTTGATGAAGATTGTTGCATGGTAGTAGGAAGAAGGAAACAGGCAAAATTGAAATTCTTACAGGATCCAGTTGAGGAGAAGAGAGATAATTATTTCAATGAAAGACGGGAAGCAAGTCGTATACTTAGGAATAAAAAGAGAGGTTACTTGAAGGAAAAACTGAATGAGGTAGAAACAAATAGTAAGAATAAAAACATTCGAGATTTATATAAGGGTATAAAGGAATTTAAGAACGGATATCAGCCAAGGGTAAACGTGATCAAGGATGAGAATGGTGACTTGCTTGCAGACTCTCCATCAATCCTAAACAGATGGAAAAACTATTTTGCGCAACTACTAAATGTACATAGGACAAATAGAAATGATCGGGACGAAATTGAAATACAAACTGCTGAGCCATTTATACCCGAACCCACGCTTTCAGAAGTCGAAATTGCGATAGAAAATCTGAAAAAGTACAAGTCTCCAGGTATCGATCAAATTCCAGCAGAATTAATACAAGAGGGTGGGAGTGCATTATATAGCGAAATTTATAAACTTGTACTTGCTATTTGGGAAAAGGAAATTGTACCAGAACAATGGAAGGAGTCCATAATTGTACCTATTTTTAAAAAGGGGGACAAAACCAACTGTGGTAACTTTCGAGGAATATCACTTTTGTTGACGTCGTACAAAATTTTGTCCAATATTCTTTTGAGAAGATTAACTCCGTACGTAGATGAAATTATTGGGGATCATCAGTGCGGTTTTCGGCGTAATAGATCGACTATTGATCAGATTTTTTGTATTCGACAGATAATGGAGAAAAAATGGGAGTATAAGGGTACAGTACATCAGTTATTCATAGATTTCAAAAAGGCTTATGACTCGGTTAAGAGGGAAGTATTATATGATATTCTTATTGAATTTGGTATTGCCAAGAAACTAGTTCGATTAATTAAAATGTGTCTCAGTGAAACATACAGCAGAGTCCGTATAGGTCAGTTTCTATCTGATGCTTTTCCAATTCACTGCGGGCTAAAGCAGGGAGATGCACTATCACCTTTACTTTTTAACTTCGCTCTAGAATATGCCATTAGGAAAGTTCAGGATAACAGGCAGGGTTTGGAATTGAACGGGTTACATCAGCTTCTTGTCTATGCGGATGACGTGAATATGTTAGGAGAAAATACACAAACGATTAGGGAAAACACGGAAATTTTGCTTGAAGCAAGTAGAGCGATCGGTTTGGAAGTAAATCCCGAAAAGACAAAGTATATGATTATGTCTCGTGACCAGAATATTGTACGAAATGGAAATATAAAAATTGGAGATTTATCCTTCGAAGAGGTGGAAAAATTCAAATATCTTGGAGCAACAGTAACAAATATAAATGACACTCGGGAGGAAATTAAACGCAGAATAAATATGGGAAATGCGTGTTATTATTCGGTTGAGAAGCTCTTATCATCCAGTCTGCTGTCCAAAAATCTGAAAGTTAGAATTTATAAAACAGTTATATTACCGGTTCTTCTGTATGGTTGTGAAATTTGGACTCGCACTCTGAGAGAGGAACATAGGTTCAGGGTGTTTGAGAATAAGGTGCTAAGGAAAATATTTGGGGCTAAGCGGGATGAAGTTACAGGAGAATGGAGAAAGTTACACAACACAGAACTGCACGCATTGTATTCTTCACCTGACATAATTAGGAACATTAAATCCAGACGTTTGAGATGGGCAGGGCATGTAGCACGTATGGGCGAATCCAGAAATGCATATAGAGTGTTAGTTGTGAGACCGGAGGGAAAAAGACCTTTAGGGAGGCCGAGACGTAGATGGGAGGATAATATTAAAATGGATTTGAGGGAGGTGGGGTATGATGATAGAGACTGGATTAATCTTGCACAGGATAGGGACCGATGGCGGGCTTATGTGAGGGCGGCAATGAACCTTCGGGTTCCTTAAAAACCATTTGTAAGTAAGTAAGACAATAACTGTGCTATTGTAAGAGTAATATGGATGTTTGTAAAGAATTCGGAATTTCATATTGTAGTAAAACAGCGTTGTCTCCATTTTCGCAAAGTTAGGAATAACACTCATGCTCTCCTATCGGGAATTTCCATCTAATGAAGGGGGAAAAGAGAAGTCTCTCGGATTCAGTTTAATAGCCACTAAAAATTCCGCCACATTAATACTTAACAAATGCAGTTTTCTGCACACGTCAGCTGCGATCTTGATCAGTTCTTCCAACTCTTTAAAGTATTAAGACGTAAAACAAAGGGAATTGCAGTGCTCGTATCGAAAAATTGCGATTTTATGCTTCGATTTTCATTAAATGCGATCTCTCTGTATTTTCTCAGCAGTTGGGAATCAATTGCAACGAACGACATCAAAGCTGAACTCAGCACTGTATGTGCCATTTTGTTAACTGGCTATTTAAGGACGATGTATCTACGGCACGGTCATAGAACATCATAGATAACGGTGTTATCGTGAAAAAAGACTTTTCGCTACTCATCAGTATGTTCTTCAGTTGCTTTTGGTTAACAGGCATAAAGAACAATTCACATTAGGCGGCCTGTAAATATCAGATGAGCAAATTATCTTCCCACCGCAGAACGGAAACTTTGGCTATCGCTTGGTTGGTCTCCATACGCTGGTCATGGAGACAGCGCAGTATCGGTGATTTGACAAACCATTAATTATTAATCCTAACTTTATTAAATATAATCGTCAGTCGCTGCTGCTGTTTCCTTTTCGAAACAGAGGAGTTGATTCCATGGATGACACTTTTACTTCTTCCAAGTTTACCACCACGGTGGCTCAGTACTTGTGTACTAAACCTATAAGCCAGGGGGGCCGAGTTCAAATCAGGCTCCACCATGAATTTATAACTTGTACCGGGCAAGCCTATGGTCCAGGCAAGACAGGGGTTTTCTACAGTGAATCCAGTTCCCTTGTGCCATTCCAACAATTCTCCATCTCATTAATTACGAATGTAATATAGATCCAGCACCTGTTATTCACTTCTGGATAGCCTCTGATGAACGAAGTGGTCTATGGTTCTCTGCATTAGGCATATCTATGAGTCCGCTTGTAGAGTAAAGGGAAGTTAAAAACCCTGCCTTTGAAAAAGAAACTTTTCCCAATGTTTGGAGATTATTTTTTACACATTATATTTTAAAGTTTCCCAGAGATGAAAGTCAGAATGATAATTCCAATGTATTTGTTTTTTTTTTTCCAGTACTGTTTCGATTTAAGTATTTTGGGAGTATGCCTTGCCGGTACGGTCTTCTTCCCCAGCATAAACTGCTGGCCTAACAACAGTGGAAAATTATTATTCCCATAAGTATTTTAAATTAAAATATGTATAGAATATTATTTTTGTTTATGTGAAATTTTGAACATTTTTATCGTGTCGTAGATTGAGAGGCATTCAACGATCTCGAAGTTACACAAGGTTTCACTATCAGGGAACCTAAAGAAAGAGGTACCTAACTCATATATACGTTTCCAAAATCTATTCTCCATCATGAGTCCAGTGTGATATTTCTGTATCAATGGCAAAGAGCAAGAATAGAGAAATATCGTTTCATACGAACAACTTAACATTTTGATAAGGGGAGGTACATTTTAATAGTAAAAATGACATTTTTTCGAATTACTTCCCTTTATAGAACACACTACTTTCTTTCGTGTGTAGAATATTTCTCGACACATCTTACAGTACACGATATGCCATTTAACAGGCGCGCATATAACTTCGTCTGTTTCTTTAAATTTCTTATTAGTCACTAGTTTTCCATTATTTTAAATTTTACAACTATTTTTCACGTAAATGAATATATACATACATGCTTGTGTGCTTTTGACATCTTATCATCATCCTGTACAATATTTGCTGTAACATCTGTTATTTATGTTTCAATAATAATGGTCACATAATCTTAAAGTAATATATTCTAGAAAAAATTATTTTAAATATTTAGATTATTTTGTGGATGAAGTTATTAAAAATTTAAAGTAAGAACCTTTTACTAAATATATTTAGATTTCTTGGTAATTCAAGGAAAATCAAAGATAAATGCAATATATTTTTTTTCTATTTGGGGGGGGCGAATAATTACTGTTATTACAAACAGTTGATTGTAAATATTAAGTGCAGAATAAAGGAGAAGGAATATAATATTGCAAGTGTGCCGAATTCCGTTTTTTAGAGGATTGAAAGGTATTGAGATATAACATTTTAAATTTCACTCAATTCATACAACTCCCCCATTAAATACGAGGAACACTCCAAAAGAAAAGCACAACATTTCTTTTAATTTCATTTTCTTCTGCACTATCGCATTTCATGAATTTCATGGAAGCATTCTTCGATCGTGTATTAAAACTTAATTCAATTTGTTCCCATGAGCATAGCATAGCATTCCAAGCAAGATGACTGATGAACTAGTTATTCGCCAAATCAACGTGCTGTTATAAAAGTTCCTGTGTTGTGAGAACGAGGCAGGGAGAAACACTCACAAGAAGTTTAAAAAAGGTGTATGAATATGCCGCTGTCAGTCGCAGTACTGTTAGACAATGAACAAGCAGATTATATGGTGAAAGAGGACACATCAATATTCGGGATTCTCCTCGCAGCGGTATACCGTACGCTGCACAGACTCCTGACAATGTGCAGCGCGTTAACATCATGGTTTTGGATGACAAACGCGTAACAGTAAAAGAATTGTCACATCAACTTGGAATAGGAGGACCAAGTGTACGCATAATATTGAAACAGTTGGGTTTCAAAAAATTTATGCCATGGAGGTTATGAGGATTTTGACAGAAGTCCACAAGGAACCCGAAAAAATGTGTGCACCGAAATTTTCGAACAGTGTGACAGTGGTGGAGATACTGTCTTGCAAGAATTCTCACAGGAGATGAAACAAAACTGCATCGTTTTGAACCATAGACAAAGCGGCAAACAATGGATTGACATCATGCAAACTCGCCCAAGAAGATTTTCAAAACTCAGCCTTCCGCAAAATAAGTTATGGCTACCGTTTCTCGATGCTGAAGGACTCCTGTTTGTGGACAACACGCCATTAATTCTGACGCGTATGTGGTTTCTCTATGGAAATATGACGCTCAACTCCATCATATTCGACCACATCGCCAGAAACAGGATGTTTTGCTGTTGCACGACAACACCCGGCCACATGTCAGACACAAAACCACGAACGCAATCAGAAAATTTTGATGCACAACATTAAAACATCCGCCTTACAGCCTTGATTTGGAACTATGCGATTACCATCTATTTAGTAAACTGAAGGAATCCCTTTGTGGAACGGGATTTGAAGATGATGACTCCCTCTTGAACGCTGCTAAACTATGACTCAAACGTCGTCCAGACTTTTACTGTGTGAGTATACAGACTCTAGTTCCAATTTCGCGTAAGGCAATTGAAAAGGATTGGGGATTATGTGGAAAAGTGACGTGTTGTTCGTAATGGATGTATGTACATTCATTAAAAGTAGCAAAGCTGTAAAAAAGTGAATTAAAAATGTGAACTTGTTTATGATCCTCGTAACAATTAAACATCATTATTTTCCATAATGACTTGAAGTTTCATCTGCCTGTATTTTTAATTTAGGTGACCGATTTAGGAAGCCACTGTGTTTAACGTTGGATTAACGACGCACCACGAATATGAAGTTACGATCTTGCTTTGCTTCTCTAATCATTGAATAAGTTGACTGTTTCAAAACTTTGGATGTATGCTTCAACACACTTTGCTGGAGTTTCGGAGCAACGTTGCTCAGCTGGCCGCAAATTGCAGGAAGCGAGATGTCCGTCCCTCTTTGAGGAACTGCGCATTCTACTTTGGCAAATCGTTTCTCGCTCGACAGTCAGACTCATAGTTTTCTAATTGGTTTGGCAGTAGCGCACTTCCAAACTGTGTCTGCAGGAATCAATAGTAATTGGATTAAGCTGGAGGTGCTTCTGCATGAAGTATTTGCTTTGCAGAATCGATAGTAGTGTAAATTTACATTGCAGTCTGTTATCCTAACAGAACAGTTTTGTTACAACGCCGGTAACGGACTGCGATTCCCTACAAAGAACGACCTTCATAGTCCATAAATTTTGGTACGAAACTAAACAATTAATTCAGTATCTAAATTAATCATATTCCGCAGTGCTTCAGGAGATTGTAAACTCTTATTTTTAATTTATAATGTGAGAGTATAAAATAAACAATTTGATGCCACTGAAAAGTGATTTTCCTAAAGCAGGCATGTCAAAACCCTGCACATTGTGCACTGGTCTGCGTGCAACGTGCAGTTCCTATTCCCCTACCTGGAGGGAGTGAATCGGCTTGGAGGGGAACGCGACAGGGCTGTACATTACCTATAGTAGCAGATCAGCTTTTGTTTCAGTAACACAGATCAGTACGGGTGCTCATTGAGCTGCGATTGTGAATGCGTTATGAAAAATAAAGTGAGGAGTCCACAGATATAACGAAGAAGAGAAATCACGAATCATATAACATAACTGTTATAATGTTTTCCTCAGCCAATAGTAATTATTTTAAAATGACAGGCTTTCATCATATCATGTAGACCTAATAGTGATATGAGAATTTATATCATATTAGTAAAGTTCTCAAAATATGATATTCGCCTGCTCTTATTTCTTAATCAGTACTCTCACGGCAAGATAAATATGACAATGATGTTGTTTTGGAGTCTGTACTAACATAGCCATCAATGATTAGACGACTTACAACTTTTATTTGATAAGCTGATAAGTGATGAGAATATAGTAATACATGTGAGGCTCTTGAGGTTGTAAGGGAAGGAAGAAAGCAACTATTTGTAAGGCGGAAAAATTTTCTGGAAAAATAATACACAATGGGGAATTTTCCACCTCACGTTACTATATTATCTAATATACTTACGTTAATAAATCTTTAAACCAGACATAAAGAAAATGTCCCCACTTCACAGCTTGTGAAGTACTCTTTTAACGCAATTCAGTAACGCTCCCAACTTGCTAATACTTGCTCTCAACGTTTTCAAAATAAACTATATATAAATTTAAATTCAAGCTTAATTTATCCGATTTATTAATAATAATGTAAATTTAAATTAATATACAGCAAGGAAATGATTCCAGTGTAAAAGCCTCACAATGTCCTTTTGCATGTAATTGGGAGTAAAATATTTTCTTTCTTAGCATTTGTGCACCAATGGTCCCAATAATGCTTGAGGAACAATGAAAGAGTATTACTTTGAAATAATCAGTACCTACTACGTAAAATGAAATATTGTGTTCATTTTTTGTTGTTTCGAAATTACTGCAATATTTATATTTTCTTCAAATATTGGATACAAATCATGTAAATAAATTATTCTTTACAAACAGCTGCATTGTGAATTGTAACTGAGTAAGTCTATTGTTTCTTGTGTTCAATTATTGTCAAATATAGACACTGACAATAATTGTGTTTTTTCCTTCTGCTAAGTATGTTTATAATGTTCAAATGTCAATTTAATTGAACACTAGAAGCGCAGAATAGATGTTTGTACATCCCTCCCGCTAAGAACTGGTAAGAGCAACACGTGAATGACGCAATCTGCACAGACCGGCGTTCCGCGCACATACACTGCACTTTCAGTGTCTGATTTTTGACATGCCTGTCCTAAAGCGTTAGTTAGTGTGCAAATACAATTTTAAAATATTTGGAACCTTATCAGGATAGTTCACTACTGTTTGCCACATTGGTTTCTTTTAGAACATTTATGCGCCTGTATCATTTTAGGAAATTGCTAGTCGTTATAATGCAGCAGTGATGGGGAAAAGCAGCACAGTGTGTTCCCTTCCCCTCAATCATAGTTGAATCCCTCCCACTGCTAGCTAGCAGACTACTCATTCCTATATCTGTTTCCGACCACTCTGCCACAACAAGTCTGCGATAATCAGTGGTGGAATCATGTCCCACAGCAATGTAAAAAGATACATTTACAAAGATGAATGGGAATATAAGTACTTTATGTTCCTCGAAATAACAAAGCATTATATTCGTTGTGCAACAAGGAGGTATTCTGCTCCTTGTTTAGTGTGTTCTGGCATTTTAAATCCCTCCATGAACAGAATTATAGTGAGAAGAATTTGGCAGATAAATATTTGAATTTTTATTTATAACGTGGTGACATTGCTATAACAGAAATCCTGATATTACAGTATCGTGACGGTTTTGTGTAGTCGTTTTACAGATTAAACGCTAATTTATGTTCTTTTTAAATAGGGCCATCCCGCAATAAGATATTGGAAGAATTAAAACATTCATTGAAAACCAAAGACGAGCCAGCTTCAGTTTGTTTAGCAACAAACATACTTCGTGTTAGTTATCCTTTCTCAAAACTTATAACGGAGAAATTTAGGTGTTCTCGGAGGGGAGTAACAACTTCGGTCCAAGGTTTTATAACATGATAATAGCTAAATTCCTAAATATACTATTTGTTAATGCTCCTTATTTAAAAAAAAAATCAATTAAAAATTGCTGTTAACAGAGAAAATTTAAAGTTAAATTATTGTGATATCTGTGTTTTTCTTCTTTCTTCTTCTTCTCCTTTACTTTTTTACTCTGTTATTTAATAAAATGTCTTAACATTACGTGGAATGCTTCCTGAGTACTCTTTCTGGGGGTGTTAGAGAGGTTTTGCATTAAAAAATCAATATGTGTCTTTGTTCTGGAAGTAAAGTATTATTATTATTATTATTATTATTATTATTATTATTATTATTATTATTATTATTATTGTCTCTTCTGTAACATTATTTACATATATTTGTTAGTTATTCGTGTTATCAGTTCATCTGTTGCAAGAAAAGTATTTGCATTATATTTAATTTGTTCATTACTCATTCGATCTGTTTACCGAATACAGTAACACAATTATTATTTTCGTTCTATTTATGTAAATACATTTTAATTACTAAAATGTAAACTCTTGTTTCGTTCTCTTAACATTTATCAGCACGCTATTAGTTTAGGTCAAGAGTATAACAACACAACTATTACATCGCGTTTCTACTGGGTTGCGCTACTGCACAGCTTTGGACTCTCCTTGTAAACAATCAAACCCGGAAACGACGAAATACGCCTGACCTTGCTGTTTTAGATGTGGAGTGAGTTAGTTGCTGATTTTGTTCGTTCCACCCCTTTTCTCCATCGCTGTAATACAGCGTTGATGCAATTGTGATCAGTGTCATGGAACGTTATGGTCATGAAAAATTATGAAATTTTCTCTTAAGGCGACGTCCATGTGAACACATGGATAAAATAATTATAAATTTGTTAATAGGCTCTATTAAAAACTCCACATACACAGAAATCTGAATTAATAATTTAAGGTAATTTCTACAGCCTCTGTGGCCCGGGTTCGAATCCCGGTCGGGGCAAGTTACCTGGTTGAGGTTTTTTCCGGGGTTTTCCCTCAACCCAATACGAGCAAATGCTGGGTAACTTTCGGTGCTGGACCCCGGACTCATCTCACCGGCATTATCACCTTCATATCATTCAGAAGCTAAATAACCTAGATGTTGATAAAGCGTAGTAAAATAACCCAATAAAATAAAATCTACAGCCTCTGTCGACGAAGTACATTTGATCTGTCGTGGAGTAGTTATCTATGTGAGAACAATAGAACCCCGTACCGTTAGTGGGAGGTCATGCTCCTATAGGGATATTTTTCGCTATTTATATTTCTATCTTAAATATTTAATCATTTGAGGAATACAATTCCCTCAAAATAGTCTTGAATATAATATTTTTATAGGTTGTATATATCTCTCGTCGATTTGCAAAAGGGGACATGTCCAAAATGACAAAGTGTTGGGAAATCGCAACAAAAAACATAACAGACCTAATAAATAGGTGGATCCTGTATGTATGTATGTATGTATGTATGTATGTATGTATGTATGTATGTATGTATGTATGTATGTATGTATGTATGTATGTATGTATGCATGTATGCATGTATGCATGTATGCATGTATGTATGTATGTATGTATGTATGTACCCATGTCCTCATCTGCAAATCGACGACAGATATATACATGCAATCCTACTGTGAAATATGCAACATTATTCCTGCTCTTCCAGCAAAATTAAATTAGAAAATAATACTTTTGTGCGAGATCGTGCGTATTTGCTTGGTTTCCGCACAAAACCAATCCGCGGAAAGTCTAGAATTCCACATTCAGTATTCCCAACCGAACACACATAACAATTTCACTCTTCTTACCGCTTAAGTGACATATTGATTTTACTGCTTTAGGCTTTTGACATATTATTTTTAGAACCGTTCAATATAGTAATAATTATAAATTGGAAACTTACCACTGAAATTTCACCTAAATTGCACTGTTAATTATTGTTTTTAAGTATTTGCAAAATTTAAGTAAACTCTACAACTCCACTAAAGTTACTGCATTCGTGATGCAAGTAACATTAAGGAAGCCGTGAAAAATTCTACAAGATTCCAGACTCATTTATAGATTGGGGGAAAAAAAAGACAGACGTATATCACGGCCTGCTGGAGTATAGTAAACACAGAAAATATTTTAAAGCAACAATGTTGAAGACAGATATTTTTGTTTTGCAAATTTGCCGTCATTGAACAGAAACCAAGATGGAGATTTCATTGCAACTAATTAGAAATTCGTCTTTCAGGTATTTAATAAATGATCTTCGCGCAAAATAATGTACGATACACGAGTGGTACGGTATGTTTGTTTTCATGTTCTCGGAAATTAAAAAAGCTCAACTACGTTTCGCTCTTTCAAACTTTTCCTCGAACATGAAAACTTCAACATACCGCTCTTGTAACGCATATTACTATTTGCTTCCTGTGTTAAAAACTGTGGAGTTTACTTCGATACGTATTTAAACGGGAAGAACCAAGTAATATTATCAAAAAAGTATTTTCCATAAACAGCATTCGAATATTTCTCCCGTTATCACCAAAGAAATAATAGAGGAAACACTAGTAATGGCCCACTTTGATTATTACCATTTTCTACTGATTGACCTCAATGTCACCAGTATAATTCTTATGCTCGCTTCGTCTGCAATGTCCGTCGTGCCTATCACAATACCCCATCCGCCAAACTCCAAAATCGCTACGGCTTAATGAACGTAGAAACTTTCATTCCCTTGTTCTCCTTTTCGAAGTCCTTCATACTCTAAATCTACCTACCTTGCCTCCCGCTTCAGTTACCCATCATAGTATCACAATCTCTACACACGCACGCAAAATAGCCGCATACTAGCTATATCAACACATAAGACATCATTGTATTTATTATCATACACAATTTCGCTATCGCACTTGTGGAATACTCCACCCAGTGACATCAGAGACTTTCGGAATTTAACAGTATTCAAAAACAAAATTTATTAAGGGTTTTCTTACTACGTAGAGTGCTGTGCAGTAAACTGAATATTCTTACTGCAAATGTTTCGAAATTGTTACTGTTTTTTTCTATTCATATATGCACAGTCAGTTACTTATTTATAGATATTTATTCATGTTCCTTAGTCACTAATATATTAGGCAGTCAATATATTGTATTAGTACTTTTTGTAACTCTTGTGATCTTATTTTTCTACTCGTACACTTATTTAATTCCTCTCTTTTTCATTTTTGCACTTGTATTTATAATTTTATTTTTATTCCTTAATTGCTTTTCTCTCTGCATTTGATTTTATAAAACTATTTACATTCTCATGGTGTGGTATAGAAGGCCTGATGGCATTAACTCCGCCAGATTAAATAAATTAAGTTCGATCCCAACCCAGGTCGGTGGCATTTAAGTGTGCTTAAATGCGACAAGCTCACGTCAGTAGATTTACTGGCATGTAAAAGAACTCCTACGAGACAAAATTCCAGCACATCGGCGACGCTGATATAATCTCTGCAGTTGCGAACGTCGTTAAATAAACAATAATGTTTATTTTGAATGAATGAATGAATGAATGAATGAATGAATGAATGAACGAATGAATGAATGAATTAATTAATTATTTAATTAATTAATATACACACAAATACATACATAATACACACACAATAATTCAACACTTTGATTTAAAAATACTCAGCCTATGTATCTCTCGTTTTAATGAAATTTAATTAAAAAAAAATACGTCAATTTATAAATTGAGGGGAAAGTTCGAAACCAGCGTTTTAAGTTTCACCCCTCACCCATGCCCACTTTAAAATTTCAAATTGTATCCCTACATTATGATACATAAGTTAGAACGAGTTTTCAATTATTTAAAAATGGTGAATACCTTTCAAGGTAGAACATAATAACTACTAATTTAATTTAGGAAATTACCCAAAATAAACTGTGTTCTCATCCTGAAACATACAATAACAACAATCTAAGTTGCCAGGAGACGATATAAAACAAAAGATGTGAGCACAAATAAGTGAGATAACAATTAAATACTCTTTCAGATTTAAGCATCATAATACAGAGTTGACATTTGACATTTCAAAGGGGTTGGGGTGAGGGAATGTAACGTATAATGCAATTAAGGCTGGTTTTATACTTCCCCACAATATCTAAATTGGCTTGTTTTTTGTTTCAATTAAATTTAATTGAAACAAATAGTAGTTTAGGCTGGGATGTTTTAAAATGAAAGCTCGGTGTATATACATTAGTGCTGAAAGATATTGAATCTGTGAGTTAAATAACAGCACAACTCCAAATTGGCGTTTTTTAGTCTGCTATTACACTTTTAATACGTCACACTAATTTTGACCAATAAAACGGTACGAAAGGACGTCTTTCAACCAATGATGGTTGCTTATCTCACAATTTTGCCGCGTCCCTAGCATTTGTTTAATTTTATCGCGTCCCTAGCATGTTTTATTTTTATCACTACCCTAGCATTTGTTTCTTTGTTTGCCAACATTTCAAACTGCACTGGTCTGGACGTCAAAAAACAGAAAATTACAAACCACTCCAGCCGATGCACAGCACTTTCAAATATGACTCTCATTGGCATTCAAGAACAAGAATTAATAAAGATCACTGGTCATAGCTATGCATCTTCCCTGAAACCCTATTTACAAATAAATGAAGAGCACCATTCGGAAATCCTGAATACGTTGAGGGAAACACCATGTACATCACCGAGTTCACTTCTTTTACGCACAAGTCCAATATAACATCAACTGAACCACCAACCACTAAAACATTCAGATTTGATAATTGCACCTACTTTCAATAATTGTTTCCTTTACAATTATTTATGTTTATTTTTTATTTCATCATCGTTAATTAAAATGTTTCTTGTTTATTTCATCTTCCCTAATTAAAACTTTTCTAACACTCGTATATAATATTTAGGTTATGTTATAGCTTCTGTTATATGATATTATGAAGTCACGCATCAGAGATTGTTTAATACTAAGATTTATTAAAAATCATCTGTCAAGTGACGTTGATTACTAGGATCGGGATAATTGAAGTGGAATGCAACTGTTTTAATAAAAATGAAACTGAATCAAAAAAGCCTTCTTGACCAGTAACCGCCCACAGAGTTCAATGAAAATTCCATAGTTGGCACAACTGATAAGAAAACAGCTATTCATAACACACTACTGCCATCTACTAGCGTAATATTTATAATGTTGAGATGGTACAAATTTGAAGACAGTTTTGTGTTTTCATAAGTCTATTAATATTTTATTGTATTGGAGTACTTCGTTACTTCTAATCTTTATATACTTTCTTCTACTCGTGTAATAGTCAATTAAATCCCACTCGAGTTTTGATTTTCTCTAGAGAGATTACTGTTGATAAACAGTCTTACCCTAAATATATCGTTTGATGCATTACGATTAAAAATATTTGTTTGAGCTTTCCAAGCTATTTTCACGTCACAGATATGAACATTACATGTCCTTGCCGTGTGATTCCATTAGTTTAGGGATGTCAAAGCGCCTGCACGGCGTGCTCATACTACAAGCAATACAAATTCAACAGGGTACACTTTTTAGCAAGATAAAATACAATCATCACTCTTAAGGAAATATTGTGCGGGTTCTTGAGGGCAAGCAGTGCAGGTGTTTTGACATCCTTGAGGCCTCCGGCGTGGCTCAATCGGTTAAGGCGCTTGCCTGGCGGTCTGAAGTTCCGCTCGGGCGCGGGTTCGATCCCCGCTTGGGTTGATTATCTGGTTGGGTTCTTTCCCCGAGGTTTTCCCCAGCGGTAAGGTGAATGTCAGGCAATCCATGGCGAATCCTCGGTCTCATCTCGCCAAATACCATCTCACTATCACCAATCTCATCGACGCTAAATAACTTAGTAGTTGATACAGCGTCGTTAAATAACCAACTTAATAATAAATTGACATCTCTGCATTAGTTGATCGCATCTAGCGTGGTGCAGTGATAACGCAACTTGTCGCTTGCATGGACACGTGTTCTATTCTTTATAACAGCGTTTTATACAGTGTGTTTCAGAAATAAGTACCGAATTTTTTAAGGATGATAGGTTGTGCGTATGTGATTATGTTTTGCATAGAAACCTGGTGTCCGCGATGACCCATTCTCTCGCTATACAATGTTAACATGCAAACTAAGTGCATTCCAAGCCGTTACAAAACTGGAAATCATGTGGTGTTTACCTCTGCGCGGAAGGTAGAAAACAGCAGTAACTTGCGTGACCTTGTGAGTCACTCTGCCATCAGCCCCCACCCCCTGGTTTTTCTCCGAGCGATCGTTCAATAATATGGTACATAGGATTAGAGAACAACATTAGGCCGATTGAACAGATAACACACATAAAAAATATTGTTTTGTTTGTTTACTTCATTATTTAGTTTGTATAGATTCATTTGGTTTCACATTATGTGATAATGCGTTTCTTGTTTCAGTATATAGTGAGAACAATGCAAAATATTTCCCCTTCAATTCTGGCAAAGAAGTTATATTGTTTGACAAAATCTAAGTGGTTTTATTTCAATGTTAAAGTGTGAGTCATGAGGATGGTTTTTCGTGCACAGACCCTATCAGCATATTCCGAATCTCACAGGACAAGTGGACTTCAATGACGTCACGCTGCAGCGAAATAGAAACAAAACTGCTGGAAGGTTCAATATATATCATGGCGGCTGTACAAGCTATTGTATATGCTACGCTAGCAACATTTTGCGAAATTTCCATACCGTCATCTCATTCAAAGAAAAGAAAGCACAAACAATTTATTTCTTGAACCAGTAATAATAACTGGTCTGTTAACATGTCCGTTCATAAGCCATTAACATATTTTTTACGTTGTGCTCATTACAAACAATACACCAACCACACCGCCATTACCCAACAGTGCACGATGTCAATCGTTGCTAATTCCCGCCCTGTACAAGAACCAATCAGATCCACTGATGACGGCTGATTGATATTGCAACCACCTCTGCAAGCTGATGGAACCGGTGCGACAGCGGTGAAGCATCAATGACCCCATCAGATTGCTCAGCGCTGAGATTCCGAATACGCTCTATGTGCAGCAATCCACCGCTGCAGACTTGTTATTCGTCTGTCTGACTCTTTCTTGTTCTCCCCACCTTGTCATGCCAGCTGCATCAATTGCTCCTTACATATTGCCCGCCTCGGTTTTAGATAAATAACTTAAAAGTGACATGTCAAGAAAAGTGCTATTACTTACTTACTCTTGATCTCTCTTCCTATTTCCCTTGCACCGGTATTGTTAAACATTAAATTAATAAAAGTGAGTTTGAAGTTTTGGGGAGATTATGCAGGCTATATGCTAATTTTATTCATTAAATGGAAACATTATTGGGATGCTAACAGTCCTTGTCTTCATTCCTTACTAACTTATGGCTTTTAAGGAACCCGGAGGTTAATTGCTGACCTCACATAAGCCCGCCATCGGTCCCTATCCTGAGCAAGATTAGTCCAGTCTCTGTCATCATATCCCACCTCCCTCAAATACATTTCAAAATTATACTCCAATCTACGTCTCGGTTTACCTAAAGGTCTTTTTCCCTCCGGCCTACCAACTAACACTCTACATGCATTTCTGTATTCGCCCATACGTGCTACATGCCCTGCCCATCTCAAACGTCTGGATTTAATGTTCCTTCATTATGTCTGGTGAATAATACAATGCGTGCAGTTCTGCATTCTGTAACTTTCTCCATTCTCCTGTAACTTCATCCCTCAGCCCCAAATATTTTCCTTAGAACCTTATTCTCAAACACCCTTAATCTCTGTTCCTCCCTCAAAGTGAGAGTCCAAGTTTCATAACCATAGAGAACAGCCCGTAATATAACTGTTTTATAAATCCTAACTTTCAGATTTTTTGACAGTAGACTGGATGACAGAAGCTTCTCAACTCAACCGAATAATAATAGGCATTTCCAATATTTATTCTGTTTAATTTGCTCAAGGGTGTCATATATATTTGTTACTGTTGCTCCAAGATATCTAGATTTTTCCACTTCTTCGAAGGATAAATTTCCAATTTTTATATTTTCATTTCGTACAATATTCTGCTCACGCGACATAATCATGTATTTTGTATTTTCGGGATTTCCTTCCAAAGCTATCGCTTTGCTTGCTTCAAGTACAATTTCCGTGTTTTTCCCAATTCTTTGTGGATTTTCTCCTAACATATTTACGTCATCCGCTATATTTTAAAATAAATGTTACTACTCTCACAAAATATAACTTATAAGTTTCAGAAAGGAATTGTACAGCATCTTCCACATGCATATCATTTAATAGAAGAATCATATTTCAATATTCAATGTGTGTGCCCTGAAGAAATTTAATCCATTCAGTTAAAAAAAAAATGTTTACTTTTTGTGTCCGGATATAACAGGCCCTAAGCTTATTTCATTTTAAACTTTGAAAATATGTTCTTCATCCCGTAAATTTTCTGCAGTTTTGTTAACCGTTTTTTCAGAATAAGCATTAAAATTTCAACTTCGTAGCATGAAATTTGTTGGAACCTATAACACTTGAATATAAGTACATGCAGTAAAAATAAAAGATTGGAAAAGTGAATTTTAAATGTCTATTTTTTTGTTCACGAAGACTTCTTTATATTTATTAGTATAACTGAAGCATACATTTTGTGGATTATGTTCATAAAATTTGGCTGACACATTAATGAAAGGTCACTATTCACTCATTCACTCGCTCATTTGTTTATTCACTCACTTATTTATTTATTTATTTATTTTTTATTTATTTATTTACTTTTATTTATTTATTTATTTATTTATTATTTGTTTATTTATTTATTTTTTATTTATTTTTCAATGTGGCACATTTCTTTTCTGTTTGTACTTTTACACTTTATACATCATTTAATTACATGATATTACATAAAAGTTTGCAAGACAAAGATTCGAACTCCTCAACAATATTGGTTTGATTTGCCCAAGCAAATGTCTGCGCCCTTGATAAATATAATCCTTTGACACTCGTCTGATAGCATTGCCTACCCATTAATAAGGACCGGCGGCCTAACAATGGCCCCGGGTGTGCTGCACAACAATGGGATATTATACTTGTTGTGGCGAAACCGCCAGCATCCCCCTCTCCCAGTAATGAATGTCTTTCGTTTGTGTTATATGCAAATGGACGTTTCCTCTGCTCGGCTGGATGCGAACAACGTGCCGTGATTTCAATGCAATATGGGTATTAGCTGTGATTTATTGGGGAAATTCTTAAATGGGGGAAAGAGGCATGCAAATGTCTTAAAATGCGAAGCACTTTATATTAATTACTTCGCTGTGTTCGGGGAAAGTTTGTATCCAATGCCACAGCGAGGGCTGGGAGAGGAATGCCTGACGAACTTGGTAAACGACGGACGTCTCCAAAGCGCATAACGGTCTGTGGTCCGAACTGTTACGAACATCATGAAGATCAGCTTAAATCCAGATAGCATCTGATAAAATAATATTTTTATGATCATTTTTTCTATATCTAACCTCGAAAACCTAAATCATCTCTTGGTTTTCTCTGCTTCAAACGATTCGATAATTATGCTATGCTCTGCTATGGTAATTGATGAGGGTTCTCCGAAATATTTGTTGTTTTAAACATGAAAATGTCAACAAAATTAATCTTAAAACGTGTTCATTTGTCCGAGATATCATTACAGAACCTGAGTTTAATATAATCGTGTATAATCAACACGCAGTTATAGGTAAGTATGGAGACATACGTAGCGGAAAATTTGCATTGTGAAAGTGAAAATATCTGAAAATTCATGGTAAAGAAAACTAAAAGATACAGTAAATCGGCAATAGTCTCTATGCTATATAAAAATTAAAAAATTATGTTATTAGAATTTTTTTAAATTTTAGTAGATTATTCTACGACCCTTTATCAACATCTTAGGTTATTTAGCGTCTGAATGAGATGAAGGTGATAAATGGCGATGAAATGAATCCTGGGTCCAGCACCGAAAGTTAGCCAACATTTGCTCATATTGCATTGAGGGAAAACCCCGGATAAAACCTTAACCAGGTAACTTGCCCCGACCGGGAATCCGACCCGAGCCACCTGGTTTCAGGTTCAGACGCGATAACCGTTACTCCACAGGTGTGGACTAGATGTACAAACATTATGGAGAAATCATTAGTGATTACATTAAAAATCAAAAGGAAAGAACAATTATTCAAAGGAACGCACAGTCGAAAGATCAAACAATAAAAAAGAAACAATGAATAAGCGAAGGATAGAACAAACGAAACGACGAACAGATGAAGAAAGAAGATAATTATTGAATAAAAGAGAGAACAAATAAATAGACTACTCCAACATATGGAGAGACAAGCAGATATTCGAACAAAGAAATGAGCAAACTAAATGACAAACAAATGCAAGATCAAACAAGCGAACAAACGAAACGACGAACAAACTAAACGACAAGCAAACGAAGAAAGGAAACAACACGCAAACGAACAAACGAAACAACACGGAAACGAACAAGCGAAACGACAAAGAAACGAACAAACGAAACAAGCAAACAAACAAACGAAACGACAAGCACACGAACAAATGAAACGACGCAAATGAAACGACAAGCAAACGAACAAATGAAACAACAAGCAAAGGAACAAATGAAATGAAAAGCAAACGAACAAACGAAACAACAAGCAAACGAACAAATGAAAGAACAAGCAAACTAACAAATGAAACAACAAGCAAACGAACAAGTGAAACAACAAGCAAACGAACAAATGAAATAACAAGGAAACGAACAAATGAAACAACAAGCAAACGAACAAATGAAACAACAAGCAAACGAACAAATGAAACGACAAGCATACCAACAAGTGAAACAATACACAAACGAACAAATGAAACAACAAGTAAACGAACAAATGAAACGACATGCAAACGAACAAATGAAATAACAAGGAAACGAACAAATGAAACAACAAGCAAACGAACAAATGAAACAACAAGTAAACGAACAAACGAAACAACAAGCAAACGAACAAATGAAACGACAAGCATACGAACAAGTGAAACAACAATCAAACGAACAAATGAAACAACAAGCAAACGAACAAATGAAACGATATGCAAATGAACAAATGAAAAAAACAGGCAATCAAACAAATGAAACAACAAGCTAACGAACGAATGAAACGACAAGCAAACGAACGAATGAAACGACAAGCAAACGAACAAATGAAACGACAAGCAAACGAACAAGCGAAACGGCAAGGAAACGAACAAACGAAACAAGCAAACAGACAAACGAAACTACAAGCAAACGAACAAATGAAACGACAAGCAAACAAACAAATGAAACCACAAGCAAGCCAACAAATGGAACGACAAGAAAACGGACAAACGAGGCGAAAAGCAAACGAATAAACGAGACAAAAATCAAACGAAAAAACGAAACGAGAAACAAATGAACAAACTAGATGACAAGCATACGAGCAATCGAAGGGAATAACAAAGGATAGTAAAAACAAATAAACAGTTGAAAAAGAGGACATAAATAAAAAGGAAAGGAAGGAACGGAAAACGAAAGGAGATGCAAATAAAAAGCAAAGGGATAAAACAAAAACATGCGGAGAAATAAATGAACAAGAGAAAGAAATAAACAAAGGGGAAACTAGACGACGAAACAAAAGGACACATAAATAAGTGAAGAAGGGAAGGAACAAACAGGACGAAAACAAAACTAGTAATGAAACTAGCAGATGAACAACAACCAGAAGAGGAAACAAATACACTAACAAGAATATCAAATACAAAGAAGAGAACAAAGGAATAAACGAACGACAACCAATAGAATGAACAAACCAATAAGCGAATGAAACCAAAAACAAAAGAGCAAAGGAATAAGCCGATGAACTGCAAACACTGAACAAACAAACGAACAAACGAGTGAACTACAGACAAATGGAAGTCTTTTTACTGGGTTATTTAACAACGCTCTCTGAACTAGTATGTCATATAGCATTGATATGTTTGATGAGAGCGAGATGGTATTTGGCGAGATTAGACCAAGGATTCGCTATAGATTACCTGACGTTCTCCTTACGTTTGGAGGAAACTTCAGAAAAACCCTACCAAGTAATTAGCCCTAGCGACAATCGAAACCATACCCGAGAGCAACTGCGGATGAGAAGACAAACGCGATACCGTCTGAGGTACGCTGGTGGTCGACAAGCAAGTAAATGAACAAAATGAAGAACGAGAAACAAAAGAGCAAGCAGATAAACTAATAATCCAGACCTCCAGAACTGTAGCTCCTCAGAGCGACTGCTTTCGTACTCCTTCTAACCCCTCCCCCTTTTCTACCAGTGCAGCCGTAGCGTTCTAGTTACACTCGGCTGCATCAACATTCATTCTCGCGGCGGCAGATATACAATACGCTATCAAGAATGACAAATAAACAGATAATAAAAATTCTTTGGAACATACATTTAGAAAGTAAGAGAAAAATGAATGTGGGAAATAAATAAGTTAAAAGACGTGTGAAATAAATGTTAAAATGTATATGTGCATATAATGTAAAAAGGTCTACCTACGTATATATCGTCCTATTATTAGTAAAGCCGATTAAACCCACTTTTTATGTAAAATAAGTTAAGTACAGTCTCCGACTTGTCTTTCCGTGCTCTGTATTCTACTAAAATGAAATAAGTCCGAAATGTTGCATGCAGGCAACAAACCAATTACTTTATTTGAACAATTTATTATGATTTTCCGTGCATTAGTAAAGTTTTAATTCCTGCTTTACAAAACTTGCATTACTGGTCTTAACTGGTTTTACTAGTAATAAGACGATAAATAAATTGTACGTTGATAAGTGAATGATAGGGTATGACCGGATGTCAATTTTGTCATTCAACATTGTAACGCACTCCAGCCATATAAAGAAATAAACAAATAAATAAATAAGCTTATAAATAAATACATACACAATCCTCGTACTGCAGTTTAAAGAGAACTGGAACATGGCAAACTCTAAACCCGTGAAGAAATACTACTTTCAAAGGAAATAGGAATATTATTTTGTTGTTGAAGACGATAGAATTCCTTGTTTACTTTGTCCCATGTAATTTATTTCTACTCGTCATTTCAATATTAAACCACATTTGAACAAAGCCCATATTAAGAATTATGGAATGCACAAACTTTCGGGTAAGTTCATTATTACGAACTGTATATTGATTATTTATTTATATACTGTTAAATTAAGGACGTTACTCGTTGGGTTCATTTTGAATTGAAATTAATAGTTACTTTGAAGGTTCATTACTTAAATGCTATAAATTTATTTTTCCGTAGGTGATGAAAAGCGGAATTTTTTCGAAAATATAAAGCACGTTAGTTGCAAAGACATTTCAAAGAAACTACCGACAGGGAATCTAACACAATTGTAAAACTTGAAACGAGATAACGCATTATAAATACAATTAATGTATTACAATCCTTTTTGAAAATTACTGAGCCACCACTGATGGACCTTGCACGGACAGAGAATGTTAACAACTCTACGCGGAAGTCGATCATCCCATAGAAGTGGAGTGAGGCTAACTTCATATTTCCCCTACTTACGATTTCTGCAGGCCTAGAATAAGCGAATGAACGACGAATGAGAACAAACGAAAATGCGAATGTACAACAAACAAGAGAACGAAAAGACAAACGAACAAGCGAATGAACGACACAAGAACAAAGGAATAGTCGAATAAACGAATAAATGACAAAAGAACAAATAAACGAACAAGCGACGGTACAAAAATAGTAAAGAAATAAAGAAAAAGCAGAATGAAAACGAGCACACAAATAAGCCAAATACTTTTCACGACTCCTACACTTAACTATATTATCAATGTCACGAAAATTTCTAGTTGTGGGAACAAGGAGGTTGCTTGCTTCCAAGGAAAACGTGCAACAGTATATTGTCTAGTCAGTTCATGTATTTACAATAAAAATGACTCGCAATTAGTGGCATCGGTCGACGAGAGATGTGTCCTGTTTCCGATCGTAGAGATAATGATGACTGCGATGCCCAAGTGGCCCCATTAGTGGGGTGCGGCCGCTTGTTTAATCAACAAGTCGAGCAATTACCGACATGCGCGGGGCCTATCATTTATCGTGATCACAGCCAGTTGAGTCCAATCTTCTAGTTTTTACACAATTTAATTAAAATGATTTGTTCACACAAATCGAGGGCTTAGTGTGAAACTATTCTAACTACAAAAATTAATATTTTCAGGTTTTTACACCAATCAATAATAATTTTATTCGTTATTCTACATGGTCACAAAAATCGTAACACAGCTCAGAAGAGTCTTGTATATAATACAATTCGTAACTACAAAATATGATACAGTTCATGTGAAATAAGTATATTGCCTAATAACAATTTTGTTGTGTATATATTCTCTATGATGCTTTTTCATTTCACTGCGGGATAAAGCAAGGAGATCCACTATCATCATTACTTTTTAACTTCGCTCTAGAATATGCCATTAGGAAAGTTTAGGATGACAGAGAGTGTTTGGAATTCAACGGGTTACAACAGCTTCTTGTCCATGCGGATGACTTGAATAGCCTATGTTAGGAGAAAATTCATAAACGATTAGGGAAAACACTATAATTTTACTTGAAGCAAGTAAAGCGATAGGTTTGGAAGTAAATCCCGAAAAGACTAAGTATATGATTATGTCTCGTGACCAGAATGTTGTACGAAATGGAAACATATAAATTGGAGATTTATCCTTTGAAGAGTTGGAGAAATTAAAATATCTTGGAGAAAAAGTAACAAATATAAATGATACTCGGGAGGAAATTAAACGCAGAATAAATATGGGAAATGCCTGTTATTATTCCTTTGAGGAGCTCTTGTTATCCAGTCTGCTGTCAAAAAAATCTGAAAGTTAGAAGTTATAAACAGTTATATTACCAGTTGTTCTGTATGGCTGTGAAACTTGGATTTAACTTTGAGAGAGGAACAGAGATTAAGGGCTTTTGATAATAAGGTTCTTAGGAAATATTTGGGGCTAAGAGGGATGAAGTTACAGGAGAATGGAGAAATTTACACAACGCAGAACTGCACGTACTGTTTTATTCACCTGACATAATTAGGAGCATTAAATCCAGTCGTTTGAGATGGGTAGGGCATGTACCACGTAGAATTGCATATAGAGTGTTAGTTGGGAGACCAGAGGGGAAAAGATCCTTAGGGAGGCCGACCGTAGATAGAAGTATAATATTAATATGGATTTTAGGGAGGTGGGATATGATGATAGAGAGTGGGTTAATTTTGCACAGAATAGGGACCGATGGCGGGCTTATGTGAGGGCGGCAATGAATCTGCGGGTTCCTTAAAAGCCATTTCTAAGTAAGTAATTCAGTAAGTAAGTATAAAACATCGATTGTAGACACGTTAATTTCACATTAAGGGGTATGACGTAAGAAATTTTTGGTCAATTTCAGTCAAAAATCGCATTTTCGTTTTCTTGTAAAGATTGAAACAGCTATCTCTTATTTATATGTTGAGCAAGTTTCAATGCTCTGCGGCTCTCGAAAGCATAAAAATTTAGCAAATATCTAAATGCCTGCACCCTTGAACTTCAATTCCAAGCAGATTTCACAAGCTGTTTCCTCACAAATTTTTTTCAGCACATTTTGACGGGTTCGAAGTGTAAACACTTTTTCAATTTTTATGCTAGGAACATGACAATTTTACTGCATATTCTATACACCGTGGTTAACAAATCAAATTATCAGATTTTTATATATTAATTACTTCTTAAATTAAAAATAATTTGTATAACAATAGCTTCTAGGAAAGTAAAATAATAACTTTTGACAAAATTAGTATTTTTTCTCTAGTCTAATGATATATTTCTAAAATATGAATGCTTATTGCTTTTCTAGGTATTTGAAAGAAACTGTAACGTTTTCCTATATCATATACTTAAAATTTTTACCAAGGGATAGATTTTGAAATTATGTCCCAACGTCACAAAGAGCAAGTGCTTGGATATCCTGTCTAGCATGGGCAGCGACGGTCTCCTCTCACAAATCACTCTACCCAGGCTTTTGACATATTTGGCACTTCTTCCCTGGTGCTCCTAAGTCGAACTTGCGATATTCCTCCCCTTATATAGTAAAGGGTGCGTCAGAAAGAACGGATGGATTACAAACTATCGATACGCAACGAGGAGAGAGATATAGTGAGGGGGACCACGACTGTTGGGTCAGCCATAGAATGCAGTTTCAGTTGAGAATAAGGTGTTGGTCTGGTGTACAACGTGCTTTCATCGTAGAGACATTTTTGAAAAATGAAGAGTCTGTGATCGCCACTCAGGACTCATTTCGACATCGGATGTCACGCTAGGATTCCAACTCGGAATACAATTTTGCGGTGGGTGGCTTCATTTCGTATCACAGGTTCAACATTAAAGAAGAAATCACCTGGACGAAATTCTATTGCACTGAGATTGTCCGAGGCTACGGTAAGATCTCGCGCCCTGCGACTTCTTTCTTTGGGACCATTTGAAGGCGTAAGTTTGTAAACATCGATCACATACACTGGACGAACTGAAGACAGCGATTCGTGAAGAAATCGTGGCAATTGCACCAGCTATGACTGTGAAAGTGATGGCGAACATCAGAAAACGCCTTGATGCCTGTATTGAAAGCCAAGGACATCATATGGATAATGTTGTTTTACATAAATAAACTGCATGTATTGGTGAATATGTTGATAACAATAAATTTTTGATTTGATGAATCTTTACAATTTTCTTGCCATGTGAAATCCATCCGTTCTTTCTGACGCACCCTGTATTATGCAATAGATATTAGATTATGCTCATTTTCGGCTTTCTCCCTTCATAAATTCCTTATCTCCCTTCAAACACAAGTGCATAAATCGGAGTGAGAGCAGTGGCCAACAGACTTGGAACTTGCACACTTCAGTTCAGCTCCGAAGTCCTTGCAAATAACCTCGATCGCGTACGATTTAATTGTACGACTATGTAACTTACTCTTTCTGGAGGTGCTAGTGATTTTTTATAAAGAAAGAAATATGTATCTTAGTTCTGGTAATAAAATAATAATAATAATAATATTATTATTATTGTTACTATTATTATTATTATTATTATTATTATTATTATTATTATTATTATTATTATTATTATTATTATTATTATTATTATTATTATTATTATTCATTCTATTAAGGGGACTGGGTAGTGATGCCTGTGCGATTAAAAAATTTCAGTACAGAAGTTTAGTTCAATATTTCTAGGCTTTTAGTGCTCAGATTGAAATAAAACCTTCCATGCTTATACAATCAAACATTCTGAATTCACTGGTGTAAAAGACAACTAATTAGTTTCGTATCCAAGTGCAAAAGAAAGGCCCTAACTGATAAACTGTTTTCCCACTTTGCTAAGTGTACCTCATTCTTCAGGTGCAAATTACTTGCTACACTCTTCACTCATATACCTTGTATTTTTTAAGTTATCTAATAATGTATATTGTAAATTCTAAAGCAAAACTTTGTTAAATATTTCGCCCCTAGTGAAATATAAAAAAAATATTGAACTTTGTTTACCATTTTTTGCAATTTTCTCAATGCATATATTTTTTTTCTCGTGTTATGTGTGAGATATTCTTAACCTGTAGGTCTAAAATGTAGAACATAGGGTGCAGAAAACATTGTAAAAATTTCATGTCAATTTATTCAGTAGTTTCAGAGGAAAATGCACTTAAGTATGAAAAATATCAAGTTATGGAAAACTGCATTTAAAAAGAAGGATGTATGAATTACATGCACCGCCAAATTTAAAGAGGCTATTTAAAGGATTTACCTGCAGAAATACTCTCCACATTATTTATATTGTTTTAAAGAGCATTTTTGTACTTTTTTTAAACACAAAATAAAAAATCGGATTTTTAACCCCTAAACACTACCTGGTTCCCTTAAGGATTTACACTATGAACGCTGCTTAAAATGTTTTAACATGACTATTAAACTTTTACTACGTCATGCTACTTTGACCAATAAAACGGTACGAAAGGACGCGTTTCAACCAATTATGGCTGTTCATCGCTACAATTTTATCATTTCCCTAGTATTTGTTTGTTTTTATCGCTTCCCTAGCATTCGTTTCTTTGTTTGCCATCATTTCAAAGTGCAATTGTTTACGGTATTATAAAACATGCTTTGCAATCATCATTTATTTATGGAATAGATAGTCAGCTGGAAATGGCGGCTCCGTTCAAACGTTTTGGTAAAGCTAACATGAGTGAAATAGTATTTTAATAAGTCAATTAACCCAGATATGCCTGAAATATTTTTTTTGCAATTTTTGTGTATTTTTCAAATCTCATTTAATGCAGTATATAACTGAAGTATTTGTATGGTGTCGAAACATTCTAGTTGTAACTGGTTGAGCTAGAAACAGGTGTCCTTTTAAAAGGACAGTAGGCATATCAGCATAAATTTTGAGGAATAATTGTATACTATGCTTACATGAAAGGAAACAATGTAATTGTAGTAATTTACAATTATTATTATAGTTATTATTATTGTTATTATTATTATTATTACTATTATTATTATTAACAAATTATTACGTTGTGATTTTACTATAGTTTCTTTATTACTACTACTAATATTATACTGAAGAATGATGCATTGTGGCTAAATTCGTTTTAACTCTGGAATGCTTTCGTCATTGAATAGTAGCGTATTGCTATTGATATGTAAAAATAAGTAATAGGCGAAAAGAGTGTTGAAGTTTCGAGGAGGAGGTTATATTGGGAGAGAAGTGACGATACATATAATGAAGCAATTGCTGTGGCAATGTCGAAACACAGGTTTCAGTTCATTTTCTAAAATCTACATTGTTATGACAATGACAGTTTAGATAGAAAATAAGACCTCTTCCAAAAATACTAAATGAAAAACAATAGAAACTTATGTCCGTTCAATACCTCCCTCCAGAACGTCGCCAGTCTTCCACTTGTAAACAGATCTTGCTGTGCAAATCTGGCTTTCAGTTATATCTCCCTGTGAAGCAGACTTGAATAATTTCAAAGGAAAAATTGTTCCGGAGCCGGGTATCGATCCCGGGACCTTTGGCTTAGCGCACCAAAGCTCTGCCGACTAGCTACCCAGCAACTACACCCGACACTGTCTCAACTTTTTCCTTCATATCCACACACCTCAGTGGGCTGACAAGACGCCATAAACCCAATTTTGAGTGCATACGAACTCTGTGTGGCATTTGTAGGCTGCATTATAGTGATATGTCTGTATTTGAGATGAAATTTCGTCCGTAGCCTAATTTTCACACGTAGATAGCATTTCATGCAGTGAAAATCCACTAAAATTGAAAAAAGCGAAACAATTTCAAAATATATGGTGATATGCCTACTATCCTTTTAAAAGGACACATAAGTTGTCGTCATTGTAATGTCGCAATGAATAGATATTTCGAACGCATTGTGGTTTCACGTTATATTTATGTTTATTAGGAGTCATTTGATCTACAATAATGTGTAAAATAATTCCGAACTGTAAAAATATATAACATTCTTGTCTGGTTTGCGCCTCGGATGCCATAGCTGAAATAAACGAACAATTCTCACGTCCACATCTCAAACTCAACGGTGACCAGAACTCTAATTACCAGTCTTAACACACCTAGCAAGGCTCTAATTAAGACCTGTTATAGTGACACCTGTGAAAAAGTAAATGCGTTGACTGTAGAGAGGGTAATTTCTTCCCCCCTCTGGCAAACTAGCGAAAGTGACAAATTAGCGAATCTTCACTTAAGGTCTACATTGTACAATCTACATAAGAAATACACTCTGGCAAAGTATCGTATCTGCAGCTCCTTCTTTATGGCTACAATAAGCTGTGCTTTTTTCACCGAACTACGAAGCTAGTATATTAGATTATGCAGAAGTAGCGAATCTGCACTGTTGTTAGTTTACCATAGTCATTATTGTCGAAGTAGTCAACATTTACTACGGCAAATTAACGAAAGTGTCGGATCAGCTGTGTGATTGTTAGAATTTTCCCGCGGTTTTTGTTTGTCGCGAGTTTTTTCTGGACACATTAACTATCTCCGAAGGTTTAGTCAGGGGAGCACTACGTAAAGTCACTGAACAAGGAATTTTACTTCCTGAGCTGAGAGGGACACATGAACCAAAGAACAAGCTTAATACAGAAGACGAAGCATTCATTTAGGGAACACATACTGTCTTTCCCGAGCATAGAATCACACTACTGGCGGAGGAAAAGTGAATACAGATATCTGGAACCCAATCTGAACATTACAAAAATGTATGAACTGTACGAAAAGAAATGTCGTAACTCGAAACAAGATATTGTGCAAGCATTGAAAAATACAGAAGAATTTTCCGTGAATACAAAATTACCTTCCATGTTCCTAAGAAGGATCACTGCAAAACTTGTTCTATATATATATATATATATATATATATATATATATAGGTTATTTTACGACGCTTTATTAACATCTTAGGTTATTTAGCGTCTGAAAGAGATGAAGGTGATAATGCCGGTGAAGTGAGTCCGGGGTCCAGCACCGAAGGTTACCCAGCATTTACTCATATAGATTTGAGGGAAAACCCCCGGAAAAACCTCAACCAGGTAACTTGCCCCGACCGGGAATCGAACCCAGGCCACCTGGTTTCACGGCCGTAAAAAAACGAAAATGAAAAAGAATCATACAAAGAACATGTGGAGAGGAAAGAAGCTGCCCGTAATTTGAAAGACGTTGGTTAAGAGAAATCAAAGAATGACAAAACATATTTATGTCTGCAAAACAAATCCTGGTGTACACTCCAGAAGGGTGGGTTCAACAGATAAGGAATGCACGTAAGAATCCATCACCCTACAATGTTTCTTCATTGGTACATGATGACTTCCTTGACTTCAACCAAAACAAGAATAATTTTACAGTTGAGGAAGGGAATACTTCTTTGCCCTTCCGACAAACGGTGTGGTTTCGTTACACAAAGGATGCACCATGTACGGTTCAGATAAAGACTGGGTATGAAGATAGCTACTTCAAAACGTTCACTTTCAAGCAACGAAGGGGCCGCCTATTAAAGTCTGAACCAGTGAAACCTTACTGTGCAAGATTATGTATATCTGATGCCAAACGGAAGGATCTGCAAAAACTTTGTGATGACCTGCAAATCCCAAAGGTATGTGATGGATTTTATGAAAGCCTTCCATCATCAGCAACTGTGAGAGATGCTTTAGCAGAGTCAAATATTTCAGAGGAGTCAGACCAAGAATAGATTGGAAAAGTATTATTGAATAAAACAAACAGTCTTTTTTTTTTTTCATTATTACTGACCAAAAAAAAGTTGTTTCATTATTTCTTGAATGTGCCCTCAACTCGTAAATTAAATGTTCTAATAAAATATTACATACACTTCTTATTTCCTTTCAATTCCTCTAATTTCTAAGTACAAATATATCTACTTAAATCATTTATTTTATTTTATTGGGTTATTTTACGACGCTGTATCAACATCTAGGTTATTTAGCGTCTGAATGAAATTAAGGTGATAATGCCGGTGAAATGAGTCCGGGGTCCAGTACCGAAAGTTACCCAGCATTTGCTCGTATTGGGTTGAGGGAAAACCCCGGAAAAAACCTCAACCAGGTAACTTGCCCCGACCGAGATTCGAACCCGGGCCACCTGGTTTCGCGGCCAGACGCGCTGACCGTTACTCCACAGGTGTGGGCTCTACTTAGATCATAATCATTAGTAAAACAATAACGGTTGTACTGCAGATTCAACACTTTGCACCTTGATGACAGATGGGATGTGTAATAATATCACTCAGGCAAAGTAACGAAACTGCCATTTCTGCCCTTAAAACAAAGTAAAGCACACAAACCGAAATTAATCTCGAACAACTTCGTAAACAAGTTTTTTAACAGATGAAACAAACCATGTAAGAATAATACTTGATTTTACATGAGCAAACAAAGTTTGTTTTAGCTCTCCTGAAAAATTAACAATTTGCAATTTCGCTAGTTTGCCAGAGGAGGGACGATTTGAAAAACTGACAACTGTCCTTTTAACAGGACAGTAGGCATATCTGGATTAATATTATATTATATTAGAGTACTTTATTTCTTCTAATTTTTGTGTAGGCCTACTTTCTTCTATTCTTGTAATAGTGAATAAATCCCACTCGACTTTTAATTTTCTCTAGATAAGTCAATAACTCTAGTAAGATTACTGTTGAAAAATCCTAGTACTGGGAAAATATTCCAGGAGAAAGGTAAAACAAAATGTTTATAATTTTTCGCAGAACAAGAATAAAAAGTAACTCCAACTTCGCAAGCAGGAATTAACTCCATCAAGTTATGGCTGGTTCACAATAAACCGGAAATGGAAACAACGAGAACGAGAACGGAAATAATGTTTAAATACATTTATTTTAACAATATTTCCGTTCTCGTTCTCGTTTCCGTTCCTAGTTTATTGTGAACCAGCCTTTATTTTTAGTAACATGCAATACCAACGGGGGTATTTTGTGACCACTGAACAAATGCTTCATTTTAAAAGATTTTTTTAACGTTTGCAATCGGGAAATAATGTGTACTATAATAAAAGAGACAAATTGATATGTCATTATATATTTTCGAACAGTTACTTCCAGATACTAATCAGGATAATGGCACATCACTTTCTTCACGCCTGTCCTCATATAGGGTAAACATTGGTAATTTCGTGACAGTGGTTATTTCGTGATACTTTTTCTTTGCTCTTTCGTGAACTAACCAATGGTGTCACGAGATTCAAATTTCCGCCAAGGGATTGCACATGTTGTCCGTTTTCCACAAACATACTGCTACGCTTCGTATGACTATTGTAGCTGCTTCAGTGATCTTTTATGTTTGGAGAGAGCAAGTTAGCGTCGAATTCTCAGGCGTATAAATTTTGTGGATGTTTGTAATTACATTACAGGCTTATTACTAAAGGTAAGCATGTGATATTTGGTACAATGATTTATTATATCTTAATGAAATTTTAGGAACTGTTTTTGGAATTTTAGATACAGCTGTAGTCGCCATATAGGCTTAGCTTCACTAGTAGAAATCTTAGCTGTTTGAGGCGAAATTTTGTTGAGCATTAAGCGTTAAATTTTATACTATTTTAAAAATTGTATAATACAAATTTTAGAAATCTGAAGATAATATGTGATAACAAAAAAGAAACCGGAGGCGCAGTGGGTTCAGTATAACTTCTGTTTGATTTGTTATCATGCTAATTGCCAATGAAAAGTGCTAGATGACTTATTTGCAAGAATTGTGACAGAAGATGAAACATGGCTGCACCATTTTGGACCGGAGACAGAGGCAGACAATGGAGTGGCATCATGCAAATTCACCAAAGAAATAGAAAGTCAAAAGTGCAAATGTTATGGCACTGTGTTTTTCGGTTCAGAAGGACTCTTGCTTGTGGACATCATGCCACACGGAACCACCATTAATTCTGACGCATATGTGGCAACTCTCAAGAAACTTCAAGCTCGACTGAGACGTATTCGACGACATCGGGAGAAGCAGGATGTTCTGCTATTGCACGACACCGCACAGCCATGTATCAGTCACAAGACCACAGACCAGATCAGAAAATTTGGATAGACAACACTGAAACATCCGCCTCACAGTCCTGAACTGGCACCGTGCGATTACCATCTCTTTGGTAAACTGAAGGATCCCTTCGCGGAACGAGGTTAGAAGATGACTCCCTTGTGCACGCTGCTAAAAAGTGGCTCAGACGTGTTGGTCCAGACTTTTACCGTGCTAGTCTACAGGCCCTCGTTCCTAGGTTACGTAAGGCAGTTGAAAGGAACGGGGATTATGTGGAAAAGTGGCATTTTGTTCCTAAAGGATGTATCTACATTCTGTGAAATTAGCAAAGCTGTAGGATAAAAATATAATTTTTAAACAGATGTTATGCATTATTTTTGGGGTTACCCTAATAATATAGGCTATAGTAAAGTCCGTAATAAAAGTGTTCACCCTTTCAGGACCAAAAAGATCCCTTTTCAATTCCAATTTTTACTTTGATTTGATTCTTATTATGTGTTGATATGTATTTCTATGTTTTCTTGCTATGAATATTAGACGGAATTACTATGTATGAAGTCTTGTAACAATAAATGTGAAAGTCATTTGACTTTAATGAATTTTTCCACAATTCTTCTACCTCTCAGAAATTATCAATGTAATATCACGAAATTACTGATGTTATCACGAAATAACCAACCTTTTAGCTGAGGTTGTAAAAGTAGTTTTTGGCACTTGTTCAAGAACGTATCCAATCTTTTATGTCTCCAGATTTGTACAGGAAATTATCGTCTTTTAGATGAAAAAATCGGAATAACGATATATATACACATTTGCATTTTTAATTAATTTTCATGAAATTTCACGAAATTACCAATGTTTACCCTATTGAACATACCACAGTTTTACTATAAAAATGCATATATGCTTTTAGAGATATTTTCAGCTTCTTTAAATGCTTAGAAGATTTCACCTTATTTACTGGAACCGAAGTTCCTTTGGAAAAGTCCATTCCAGCATAAAAGGGGTAGTAGGTTGTTCAGATTAGGCGAGATTACAAATCAGTTTTCGCATCAATGCACCTCCGTTATGCGAAATGAAACTGACCGATCAGGAATCAGTCACTTTCACTGATAGAATTTCAGTCTTCAGTTGAGTTGCACTCAGTTCTTTGTACATAAATTCCACCGTCCACACCTGTGGCGTAACGGCTAGCGCGGCTGGCCACAGAACCAGGTGACACGGGTTTGATTCCCGGTGGGGGCAAGTTACCTAGCTGAGGATTTTTCCGGGGTTTTTCCTCAATCCAATATGAGCAAATGCTGGGTAACTTTCGGTGCTGGACCCCGGACTAATTTCACCGACATTATCACCTTCATCTCATTCAGACGCAAAATAACCTAAGATATCGATAAAGCGCTGTAAAATAACCAGCCTCTATCTAAATTCCACCTAAAGTGAATATTTACTGAAATTAAAATTATTAACTTTAATTTCATATAAACTCCTAAAAGTCCTAAATTGAATTTTATAAAGTTCTAAATCTCTCATTTTAGTACCTAGAATTCCGTTCCCTAGTCATAAGATATCTTCCGCGACAACCCAACCAACTGTTCGGTAAATAGCGCGCTGAAGTAGGCGAATGTAATGCTCTCTGCCGTAAGAAAAAATAGGTAGTTGTGGTAACCGTGCGGAATAAGTAGAAACGCCAAGTAAAAAAAAAATCTTTATTAGTAAACTGTGGAAAATTTCCTTACCTATTATTTAGCATCTTGATGACGGGACAAAATTTGCGCATTCACTATGGCGAAACCCTCACGAAGCGACGAACAACGGAACGTCTGTAGTTGGCGCCAACGTAAAGACGTCACAATATTTAAGCAGGTTGTGAGAAGTTATATGCAATTTACAGAGTATTCAATGGGTTTACACAAGGGTTTAAAGGAGTTGTGCATTCATTTCGTGAGTTCAAGCAGCCTGTTGACTTGCACGTCACGAATTTAACGTGACTAATCTTTCAACTGGACGACTTGTGCTGGGAAAGCGACGTCGACAGAATAGACAACTACAGTTCCATTGAGATAAGTTTCCTTCCCTCGCATTTCAACATCTTAGCGATTATGAATAATCTCTGGCTAGAATTGAAACTTGTTGATGTCGCTTCCGTCGCGTCCGGGAAGATGAATACAACACGGGAAATATCTACTTGGTCAGCTACAAAGTCCTTGAATACTTCGGAAGTTGGTTTCGCGTATTTAGTCAACCAACGATGAATTTCAACTTACCGTAAGGGGTTAATGGAACACGAGAATACTTTACTAAAAAGGAAGTATGTATGAAAGTAAAAGAATTATGCATTCTCTAGAATGGACTGTACTTAATTAACAGCAATTAGCACGAACTTCTAATTTGACAATCATTAATATACTTATGCATTCATTAAGAGCCTCTTTCAATATTCAGAAAAGGTTTTGCAAATTAGAGTAAAATCCCCTCTTAGTTGGACTCTTACAGTCCCACCAAATGTGCCCAACTTACAGAGGCATGTAAGATATGAAGGGCTGAGAGCCATAGTGGGTCAAGTGCCATTTTCATGAAAGTGAGAAAAATTGAGGTATAGTTAAATACATAACATAATTCATTGAATTCATATATATGAGTAATTATTAATTTAATAAATAAAAAAGGTATTGATGAAATTATATATATGACATAAAAAGAAAGAACATATATTTTGCCCTAATTTTAAGATCATGAAATTACACGTATTTCAAAGTCTTGGAGTTGGCCCACTATGGCACTACATTTATCTTGTCTAAACAAAAATATGCTAGTGGCCTATCTCCAAAAGCTGTCCCAGTGCCTACTTTTCCATTGCTAAATTAAAAAAAAAAACTGCTTCTAGCTCATTTAGAGAATAACAAAATTTAATTTTCACTGGTTCAGCTGATTCTCACCTGAGCCATTTATTTTTCATTCATTGGACCTTGTTACCATCTATAGTGTCTTTGCATAACAAAAATTACATTTTGCAATATCCTTGATATTAAAGAAAATTGACTGTTCCATTTTCTTTACAACAAAGGCTTTTTCTTTCTCCTACAGTACTGCATTAAACACACATAACTGTCTACGATAAAGAGATTTATGCTTTGCGTTTAGCTGAAGTCCTTGTCATTAGGGAGGAGAGAATGCCCAAATTCCAGAAATTTATTGTCTATTTCTTAATCTGTGAATGATGGATAATGGAGGCTCAAAATGAAGCTATATACTGGTTTCTAATTTGTCCTCCACACGTTATTTGAATATACTATTAAGTGGTTTGCTCCAGTATTTACAGTTTTATGGTATGACAATAGATATAATCCCACTTCAGATGCCCCCCTCTGAGCAGTGTTTTCTCTCCACAAATAGCCTAACATCATGTTCACAGTCTTGCACTTCCACGTTTTCTACGCAAATTGAAGAACATCGTTTTGCATACTTGGATATTAGTGTCATCGTAAAAATAAAAATTAATGTTTACTATAGGTACACATAGGCTGCTTTTATATAGATAACAATTTAAACTTGTTTTCTGGTCCAAAAATTCATCTTCTTTTGAAATATAATTTTCTACATTGAATGAAAATTAATTTATTAAATCATTTCTTTTTTCATTTCATTATAAATTAATACGTACTCTAACGAAGTTAGATAAAATTGTACAGCGCACCGCTAGATTAATGAAATTTTAATCGTCCAGAAGTAAAGTTTTCATATTAAAAGACAATTTATTTAAATAGGTACCTCATTTATGAATATACTGCAAATATATTTTTTGAAGTTATGGTACGTAAGTTTAACACGTGAATGTTGTTCATGACTACCTTCTACAACAGCAAATCCTCTGTGCCTCCTTATATTCATTATATTGTAAATTTTATTGGTTACAACAATGTAATTTATTCGTCACAACAATAATTCCTTTCTACAATTCACCTTAAACGCTCTCGTCAACAATTGGATCTTCACTCACACAGTATTCGTTATAGCACTCCACCGACGACAATGACAATTGACTTGGACTATTACGCACAACAATGAACTGTTAATCTTAACTAATATTTACAAAGCACTATTTACATATCAGAACTACCAGTTCTCAGTTCACAGTTCTTCTATCTCAGTCACTCGAGTTCACAGTATCTCGAACCACAGACCTTCAGAGACAGTTCACTGTACTCGAACTCGGGTCCCTCCAACTGCGGTCCACTGCACTCGAACTCAGGTCCCTCCAACTGCGGTCCACTGCACTCGAACTCAGGCCTTCGGATGCTGACGCAGATGCGGACGCACACTCGAGTCGAACTCTGGCTTGCTTGCTCTGGCTTACTCACTGACGGAATAACTGAAAACTCTGACTGAAACTCGCTGGCGCCTGCTCTTTTATAGCAAAATCATAGTTGCGAGAACCTTCTACAGGTGTGTAGAGAATTATCTCGATATCTCTACATCGACCGCATTTCTGGAAGGGTCGGGAAGGTCCGTTCCCCCTTCCCTCCGTAAGCAGCTGCGCGCGCGATCTCCCCTCGTCGCGTGGGCCCCTTTCCCCTTTCTCCGCGCGCCGTCACTCAATGTTCCGTGGAGCCTGTGCGATCTGCTTTCTTGCGGGACGCTGGTCGTGAGTTCGATTCTCACGTCGCTGTCACATTGCCCCCTCCTTAGGGCTGCTCGTCCCGGGCAGTCCCTTGGTAGGCTGCTAATCGGTCCAGATGCACCACCATCATCTTCCCTCGAGGTTGTCGCTGGATCCGGTACACCACGTCGTTGATCCGGGTCACCACGCGGTATGGTCCATCCCAGGCACGCTGCAGCTTTGGTGATTTCCCTTTGGTCCTGGTAGGTCGATACAGCCACACCAGGTCGCCCTCCTGGAATCCTGCAGAGTTGGCCAATCTGTCGTAGCGCACCTTCATCCTGTCGCTGGCCATCTTGAGGTGCTCTCTGGCCAGTTGGTGAGCTCCATTCAACTTGTCGGTGAGTTCTGCCACATAGTCAGTCGCTGGCTGGTCGGCGCTGGGTGGCGTGCCAAACAGCAGATCACAGGGCAGGCGCAGCTCTCTCCCGAAGACCATGTTTGCCGGTGTCATCCCTGTTGTATCGTGGACCGAAGCTCTGTAGGCCAAGAGGAACAGTGGAACTCTGGCATCCCAGTCTCGCTGGTGGTTGGACACCACCTTCCGCAGGTGCTCCTCCACGGTTTTGATGTATCGTTCCACCATGCCGTCGGACTGTGGGTGGAGGGGAGTGGTCCTGGTTTTATGCACCCCCAGACGCTCGAACAATTCTCCCATCAGGTTGGATTCGAAGTTGCGCCCCTGATCGCTATGCAATTCCCGGGGCACCCCGAATCGGCAGATGAAGTTGTCAAGCAGCGCGTCGGCCACCGTCGAAGCCTCTTGGTTGGGAATCGCGTACACCTCTGGCCATTTTGTGAAGTAATCCATGGCGACTAGCAGGTAGCGGTTCCCGCGATCCGTGACCGGGAACGGTCCAGCAACGTCAATGGCGATCCTCTCAAAAGGAGCTCCCACGTTGTACTGCTGCATGGCTCCCCTGCTGCGGGTCCTTGGTCCGCGACTGGCTGCACAGGTGTCGCATCTTCGGCACCATTGTTCCGTGTCGGTTCTCTGATGCAACCAATAGAACCTCTGCCTTAACTTGTCCAGCGTCCTGTTGGCTCCCAGGTGGCCTCCAGTCACTCCAGCATGAGTCTCCTCCAGCACTTCCTTCACCTTGCTCCTGGGCAGGACAAGTTGTTCTATGCGAGTCCTTCCATCGGCCGACTCCCAAATCCTCTTCAGGATACCGTCCTTGACAGTGAAGGATTCCCACTGGGCCCAGTAGCTCTTGTAAGTGGTGCTACGGTTGGCGATATCGGCCCATACTGGTCTCTGGCCGGACTCCACATCACGTAGTAGCTGTCCAATGTTTGGGTCCTCCAGCTGCTCCCTCCTTATGGCGGCGTTATCCCATCCTGGGCTCGGCTGGGCGGCAATTGCTCGGACTGCGTGGGCGCCATCCCGCTCTTCTACTTTCAGGCAGTGTTTACAGCCATCCGGGCACGGGCGTCGTGATAAGGCATCAGCGTTGGAATGTTTCTTCCCTTGTCGGTGTTCGGAGGTGAAGTTGTACTCCTGCAGTCGTTGAACCCAACGGGCGGTCTGCCCCTCCAGATTCTTGAAGCCCAATAGCCAGGTGAGTGCAGAATGGTCTGTCCTCAGATGGAACTCCTGGCCATACAAATATTTGTGGAAATGCTTCAGGGCTTCCACAATAGCAAGAAGTTCTCTACGGGTCACGCAGTAGTTTCTCTCAGCCTTGGACAATGTTCGGCTGAAGTAGGCAATCGCCCTCTCTTGCCCGTCCTGTTCCTGAGAGAGTACTCCACCGATGCCTACGTTGCTAGCGTCCGTGTCGAGCGTGAACTTCCTTCCAGGGATGGGATATCCCAGTACAGGAGCAGTGCAGAGCGCCTCTTTCAGTGACTGGAAGGATGACTCCGCCTCGTCTGTCCACTGGAATTGTCGTTTCTCCTCGGTCAGCTGGGTTAGAGGCTTAGCGATGTTGGCGTACCCAGCTACGAACCTTCTGTAATAAGTGCAGAGGCCGAGAAAGCGGCGCAGCTCCTGCTTGTCCCTCGGTCTAGGCCATCCTCTGACGGCTTGTAGCTTCTCCGGGTCCGTGGCCACTCCGTTGGTCCCTACTACGTGTCCCAAGTAGTTGACCTTCTTCTGGAATAGATGACATTTCTTCGGGTTCAACTTCAGCCTGGCTTGTCGCAGTCTCTCGAACACTTTCCTCAGGTTCAACAGCTGCTCGCTGAAAGTCTTGCCCACCACGATGACGTCATCAAGGTACAGCAAACAGGTGTCGTATGTCAGGCCTCTCATTACGGACTCCATTAGTCTCTGGAATGTAGCCGGGGCGTTGCAGAGGCCGAACGGCATAACGGTGAACTGCCATAGTCCCTGGCCTGTAGAGAATGCCGTTTTCTCCTTGTCCTCAGGATGTAGCGCCACCTGCCAGTATCCTGACTTGAGATCCAACGTCGAGAACCACTCTGCTCCGGCCAGAGTGTCCAAGGTGTCGTCAATTCGTGGAAGGGGAAAGCAGTCTTTCCTGGTGACGTCATTCAGTCTTCTATAGTCCACGCAGAAACGCAGGTCCCCATTCTTCTTCTTCACCAGCACCACAGGTGATGACCAAGGGCTGTCGGATTCCTCGATGACCCCTCTTGCTTTCATGCCCTCCAGTTGGCTGTCAATCTCCCTCTGTTTAGCTAGAGGGACGCGTCGAGGAGGTTGTCTGATTGGGCGAGCATTTCCGGTGTCGATGCGGTGCTGAACTTTCTCCGTTCTCCCGTAGTCATTTTCAGACAGACTGAACACGTCCTGAAATTCTGTCAGTAGATCGTGGACTTGTCTTCTTTCTCTTTTGCTTAAATTCGCCGGCAATTCTCGAGCCAGCTCTTTCAGTGATGGGTCTAGATCTGGATGTGGTCGGTGACACTCCTCGTTTTCTGCCAGCGACGTCACAGACACCACCGGCTCGACGCTACCTAGTACAGTTCCACTAGGCACCTCCTTGTCCCGATTGGTGACATTCAGGACCCTCACCGGTACCACCTTCTGATTCGGGAGTAGGGATCTGGCCACATAAACCCCATCTATCGGAGTTGTTTGCGAATCGAGGAGCAGGTTTCTCTTCGGCTGTCCGTCCAGTCTTGCCGTCACCACCATCTCGCAGCCTGCCGGGATTGTCACATGATTCTCCAAGGTGAGTCTGCTGGCCATGGGTTGGTCTTCGACGTCCCTCAGGAACACTTCATCCTGACCAAAACGGAGGATACGGCGCCGGACGTCCACCGTTGCATCGAAGATCCGCATGGCGTCGAGTCCCAGGATGACGTCTTCAGTGATGTTGGCGACGAACACCCACATCTCCAGTCTCCTCTTTCCCAAGGTCAAGTCCAGGAAAACCTCTCTTTGGATGGGCAGGTTCTCGCCTGATGCAGTACGTAGCTCATACCGGCGCAGCGGCGTCCTCCCAGGTAGTCCACGCACGACTTCCGGTCTGGCGATAGTGAGCGACGCCCCGGTGTCTACCAGTACTCTGCATGGGCGGCCTCTTATCCATCCGTCAGCAATCAGCCCATCGTCGCATCTTCTGTTAACCGTCTTCAAGATCAGCCGAGGGGATGGTGATGACGGCGCCGACGTGCCCCTCATCGCATCGGCCCCTTTTAGTTTTCCTGTTTGTGACCAGATCGGTCACAGTCCCTCCTCAGGTGCCCAGGCTCGCCGCAGGACCAGCAGGTAGGCAATCCTCGTCTTCGTCGCTCGGGTGATTTCGGTTGA
Organism: Periplaneta americana; assembly: GCF_040183065.1. Classification (NCBI taxonomy): domain Eukaryota; kingdom Metazoa; phylum Arthropoda; class Insecta; order Blattodea; family Blattidae; genus Periplaneta; species Periplaneta americana. The sequence continues at coordinate 136,656,021 of NC_091126.1, forward strand.
CGGTCCTCGACGTCGGCCGCCGCGACGCTCCTAATCCGGTGCGATGCCGAGACGTTCGCAGTCAACTTGGCTGCCTCCATCCTGAGGGCCGCCGCCAGAGCTGCGTTGATGGTGCGATGCTCTGCTAAGAGTAGCTGTTGTTTTATTTCCGGGTCTCGAACTCCGCTGCCGAAGGTGTAGGCCGCCTCTCCAGCGATGAAATCATTAGGTAGGCCCCTGAGCGCCTTATGGGCCAGTTGTTCCACCGCCATCGCGAATTCTTGCAGGGACTCGCCTGACTTTTGGACCCTCGTTTTTAGCTGGGTCCTAAATGCTGCAGCAAGTTGATGGTCACCATAACGTCCCTCCAGGGCCGCCATTATCTCAGTGGCTGTCCCATCTTCTGGAACGCTGTGAAGAATCTCCGACGCCTGTCCCTGAAGCGCGGCCAGCAGCTGAGTGGTTTTCTCTGGTGGCGTCCACCCATTGTGCTCTGCGATGGCCTCGAACTGGCGACGGAATATCGCCCAAGACGTCGTACCGTCGAACTTCGGCGTCTTGACGTTGTGATGTCTGGCTGAAGGCGCTGATTCCGCAGGGCCACTATATGGAGTCCTCAACTCTGTGGCCGCTTCTTGCATGGCACGTCGAACTTCCTCGGCAACTATCTGTTTATGTTCTCTAGCCTGGCGATCCACCAACGCGAGAATGTGCTTGTTTTCTTCAGCATGTCGGTCCATCACCTCACTCGTCTGCTCTTGACGACGCTCGAGATCGCGGATTTTTCCGTCGAAATGGTCTACCTCCTGTCTCAACTCGGCTACTGTCTCGTTTATAGTTGTAAAATTCTGGTTTAATTTATCCAGATCGGCCTTAAGTTCGTCTTTCACAATGGCGACAATTCCATCTACGTGGGCCGAAACACTTTCGATTTGTGTAGTGACGTCATCTTTCACTCCGCTTATGTCACTTTTCATCTCTGTTTTCACTTCGCTTATGTCACTTTTCATCTCCGTTTTCACTTCACTTATGTCGTTTTTAACCTCACTGATGTGCTTGTTCATTTCTGCTTTCATTTCTGCGATGGCTTGCAGGATCTGCTGTAGGTTCTCCATTGTCGATAATGTCCCGATTCTGACACCAATGTAAATTTTATTGGTTACAACAATGTAATTTATTCGTCACAACAATAATTCCTTTCTACAATTCACCTTAAACGCTCTCGTCAACAATTGGATCTTCACTCACACAGTATTCGTTATAGCACTCCACCGACGACAATGACAATTGACTTGGACTATTACGCACAACAATGAACTGTTAATCTTAACTAATATTTACAAAGCACTATTTACATATCAGAACTACCAGTTCTCAGTTCACAGTTCTTCTATCTCAGTCACTCGAGTTCACAGTATCTCGAACCACAGACCTTCAGAGACAGTTCACTGTACTCGAACTCGGGTCCCTCCAACTGCGGTCCACTGCACTCGAACTCAGGTCCCTCCAACTGCGGTCCACTGCACTCGAACTCAGGCCTTCGGATGCTGACGCAGATGCGGACGCACACTCGAGTCGAACTCTGGCTTGCTTGCTCTGGCTTACTCACTGACGGAATAACTGAAAACTCTGACTGAAACTCGCTGGCGCCTGCTCTTTTATAGCAAAATCATAGTTGCGAGAACCTTCTACAGGTGTGTAGAGAATTATCTCGATATCTCTACATCGACCGCATTTCTGGAAGGGTCGGGAAGGTCCGTTCCCCCTTCCCTCCGTAAGCAGCTGCGCGCGCGATCTCCCCTCGTCGCGTGGGCCCCTTTCCCCTTTCTCCGCGCGCCGTCACTCAATGTTCCGTGGAGCCTGTGCGATCTGCTTTCTTGCGGGACGCTGGTCGTGAGTTCGATTCTCACGTCGCTGTCACAATATGAACCATTCCTCCAATATATGCATTTGCTGGTCAAAATTACTTATTGAGAAGAATGTATCATGCACATGTGCTCGATCATTTTCATTATCCAAACGTTCCACACAACATAATCCAAATATTTTGTAGTCTTTGTAAGTGTACATTTTCGCAGACACAGGATTTTCACTTGCATTTAAATATTCTTGGCCGCTATTTTTTTTTATTTTTCCCCACACGCTTTCTACATTTCACCTTAGACGAGTCATTTTGTTCCACTTCGTCTGCCATGTTATACATGAAGTCACGTGGCAAGAAGCAGCAGCTTTCATTGGACGTATGGATATGGCCCACTCTTCTTCTCAAAAGAACTGCAATTTTCTTGAGAGAGTATTTTTGTTGCTTTAATTATTTTAAAATGTGAGGGATTTGGACCAAATGACGCTATTTGTTGAGTACGTGAGTCAGCAGCAGCCTGCCTGGAGAGAAGTAAAAAAATAGGTTGCAACCGCAAAATTACTCTTCAAGGAACGACCACTCATAAATTGAGGGAAAGAAGACAGAGGACGGACACTGGAAAGTTTTCTTTTCTCAATCGTACTATCAGGGACTGGAATGCTTTACCTGCAGACTTACTAAAGGCTTTACCAACAACCAAAAACGTATTTAAAAATAGGCTTAAGGACTTTACTAATAGACGATAATTATACACAGTATGTAAAGGATGTAAATGATATTTTGTTATTGAAGTGTTGTATCAGTGAAGAATTATGTTGTGTCAGTGAAGTGTATTGTGTCAGTGAAACGTGTTCCAAGCTATATAGTTTATAGTGGCAGTGCAAAGTATTTGAACAGTAAAATGTTTTTGAAGTGTTAGTGAAATCAGGATAGAATAAGTGAAATGTGTCGTAGTTCCAGTGCAGTGAATGAGTTGACAGCGAAATGAGTGTAATGTGGAAAGGTACTTGTGCAGATATTAACATATCATACTCGTGGGTTTTCGTTCGAACTTAAATTTAAGATAGAAATTAGATTTATTTTAAATGTTATTTTAAGTGATCGTGCTTCATTTAATTTAGGATATTCCCTATTATTATTATTATTATTATTATTATTATTATTATTATTATTATTATTATTATTATTATTATTATTATCATTATTATTATAAATTACTATTAGTATTAATTATTTGTATTAATTATTGGTATTATTATTAAGTGTGTTTTTAATTAACAAGTTTATTATTGTCATTATTGAGTGTAATTAGTTACCACTGCCACCGGGTATATACCCATTGCAGTGTGAATAAATACATACAAAAGATGAGATAAGCTTCAAAACTCTGAAAATGGATTTGGCCCACTATGGCTCTCGGCCCTTCATATAAAATTTATGATTACTGTAGTGTAGCCAGCATATGGGATTGAAGAAGGCAACTACACATAGTGCTTGACTGTTATAAATACTGTAAAAGGCAACAGCTGAATATTTATTCCTTAACCCTGCTGTTCTGTTCGGGTCTTTATGACCCGAAGTGAATATTGTTTTCTTAATATTTTCTTGAAATAGTGAGATATGCTTATGAGACTCAGTGACTTTGTCTAATAATGCAATATACATTTGTGATTTAAAAATAATTGATATTTTTCAAATAGATTTGTCATAATCTGTAATTGTTACTTATGTAACGTTCGGGTCAATATGACCCAACATAAGATTTTATTATTTTATAATGTGGTATTACCATTTTTCAAGAAATTGTATCATGCTTTTATTATGAGTAGAAATTGAAATTATTCCCAACAATCAGATACACTAATTTACAACAATGGACTAGTTTCCTGTTGTTTTTCTGAATGAATTCCTTCTAAACTGTTGCATTTTTTCTGGATAAATATTTCAATGTTGTTTCTCAGTTTGAGTTCACACACCATGACGGAAAGACCACTGAGTAATGCTCAGTTAGTATCAATTGTGAATTCCTCCGACAGTGAAGAGTTTGTTTCAGAATTTGTAGATAATGTAAGTGAATCTGAAAGTGGAAATGATGACGATTTTGACAGTCAACAACTGGTCAATATTGTTCAGTCAGTTCTTTCAAGAATAAAGCTATAGAATAGAAGTTGAATCCACCTTCACAACAGGGCCATCTTTCTGCCTCGAACCTCATCATGATTACACCAGGATTTACAAGGTATGCCACCATAATGAAATAATGTAGATGCCAAACATAGAAGGACGGCAAGTTTATGGCCAGCAATGGACAAATATCGACTGTATTGTTTACCAGGCTTATGTAGGACTCTTGCTTCTTGATGGTGTTACTCAATCTCATGGGGAGTCAACAGAAAGTTTGTGGGATCAGAAAACGGGCAGAAACATTTTGCGGGCAACTATGTCACTTGAAACCTTTTGCAAGATATCGCGTCTTTCGATTTGATAAGAAATCTACTAGAGAATAACGAAGACGCACTGATAAACTTGCTGCTATTCGTTGCATTTGGGAGAAATGTCTGGAGGTCCTTCCTAAATTCTTCAATCCTAGCGAAAATATAACTGTCAAACAGTTAGTAGAATTTTGAAGTCACTGTCCATTCAAGGTGTATATTCCCAGAAAACCATCGAAATATGGAATAAAAATATGGACGCTTAGTGACAGCAAAACCTCATATGCATTGGTAGCACAAGTTTATACAGGGAAAGAATATGGACTATCAAAAAAAAAAAAGTAATGTATGAGGGTAGTGTGTGATCTTTCCAGTAATCTGAGGGGTCAAAATGTAACTTGTGACAAATTTTTCACTTCTTACAATTTGGAACAATACTTTTGAAAAAAATGACAATGTTGGGGACTATACGGAAAAATAAGCCAGAACTTCCACAGCAAATGAACAAAAATGAAATACATAGTTCTTCATTCTACTTCACAAATGATACTGCTGTGGTCAATTGTGTCCCAAATAAAAAAAAAATATTGCTAATGAGTACACTGCATCATGTCAATGAAGTCAGCAACAGGAATGATAAGAAGCCTCAAATGATTTTAGATTAGAATGCATCCAAAGGGGCTGTAGACACACTTGACCAAGTAACATATACATATACTTGCAAAATAAAAACAAACAGATGGCCAGTGATATTTTTCTATAACATTCTTGATGTATCTGCTTACAATGCATATGTCTTGTGGACTTCGATAGACCCAAATTGGAGTGCAAATAAATTGACTAGAAGGAGATTATTCTTAGAGGAACTTGAAAAATCACTGACAAAGGAACATATTTCATCAAGAAAGCACTTTTCAAGAACAGAGGAAGCAATCAGAATTGTCAAGAACATTAAAAAACCTATAATGGTGACTACAGTACCGGTATCAGAGTCTACAAGAGGAAAAACTGTAAAACGTGAACGCTGTAAGTTCTGTCCATCAAGCAATGACAATAAAACGATCATGTTGTATTGAAACTACAGCAAACATATTGCAAACGTCATGTCATATATTTGTGTCATAATTGTAAGCAATGAGAAAGAATTGTGATTAAGTAAGCCTATATCATGTGTGTTACACAAAACATAAGACAGAAGTTAATCGTTATAACATAAAGCATTTATATTTATTTTGATGTACTGAAGTACATATGATATTTCCATGCATCTTTCATCATAAAGCATTTAGTTCAATCTATCATTTTTCAAGGCCTATTGTTATATTATAAGTTAACCATTTCATTCAAACAAGAATGTTTCTTCAATATGTTATTAATTCTTTATAAGAATGTAGAAAAAAAAAGAAATGAATAATATAGCAAAATAAAATATCACAAACGAATAATAGTAAAATAAAAGCAAAATAATGTAAGATTATAATAAAATAAGAAAATTAATAACAGTAATATTAACAATAACAATAATGATAAACTATGTTATTGTAGTCATGTAAATGTTCACAAACATGGTTTTGTAATTTTATATGCAATTATAAGAGGTCGGGTCATATTGACCCGAACAGCACATTTGAATAGTAAAATGTAACAGAACAGCAGGGTTAATTAATATACATAAACTTAAATTCTCTAAAGTCAACTGGAGTAGCCAAACGTAACGAACCCAACAGAGTAGGTGGGCCCCTCTGCTCATACCTATCTGCTCTGCTGAAGCCTGTATGCATTTCAAATATTTTAATTAATTCGGTTCGAAATGTATTTTTAAAAATTATCCCAAGTATTTCAGCTTCGTTTGGATTTAAATTGTTGAAATGTAGAGCCACACATAATAAACACGTTCATATATTATTACCGACAAACTCAGATTTTTAGGCACTTAAAAACTAACTTCTATGCACCAAGAAAGACCGTGATTTATCAAAATAGGCACTAAAAATAGATTTAGGCACCTAAAAATACAATTTCAAGCAGATATGAATAATATTTTATGCAGCTAAAATGTAATTTCTAACCACACTAATTACAGTAACTATAAAAATGCAATTAATTAGTGATTATTAAGCATTCCGATATAATGACAAAAACAGTAAAGAAATATTGCAGTTAGAAACTTTGTTTTTGTCAAGTCTTAAATTATGAACACCGGTACGTAATTTTTAATGAATTCATCTACCTCATTGTTCTAAGGCTGCTAATACATAAGTGCGCATATTACAATTAAATTTACTAATTTACCAATGAATTTACAATTGACAAATTATTCATTATTGGCATTGCAATAGATAAGAACGTTTTTTCACTATTTCTCTATTGTGAAACTTTTCCTTTCCTTACACAGAATCATTTTATAAGCGAAAAAAATTCTTGCCAATGATACCTAAGCAATGGATGCATATTTAAATCTATCACTGGCATGGCAATGCTGATTTCTTTAGAGAGAACTACACCCTTCCGATTCATCATATTCCGGTTGTCTGCTCAAGTGCTCAACAAAACCAGACACCTTCCAGGAATTTCTTCATTCCTACAACCAAACTGTTACAGGATATTTGAACCATACCCACCCCATGACATTCAAAACTTTCTCTTTCACTGTTGGACGAAAATATAAAAATGTATTAAGTAACAAATAGAAATAGGCAATTTTAGTCTCTAAAGTCTTACAAATAGGTCTCAATGGGCATAATAGGCATTTTCGGCACCACAAAACCACTTTCAAACTTTCATATTTTATATAAAATTTGAAGATATTTAACTAGTTTTAGTTTATCCCTACAGAAAAAAAGAATAAGCATTTAACCTAAATTCCGATGTCTAGGCATAAGACACTGCCACTTAATTTCACATGGAATTAGCATATTAGTTTTCAAATTTTTGTCGCAGTCCAAATAATATTACAATAAGCTCTGGGTTTGACTTTGATTCGGTAACACAGGGGCTTTCTCCGGGAGCTCCTGTTCCCTTGTAGTATCCCAACACATCTCCATCATCATCATCATCATCATCATCATCATCATCATCATCATCATCACAGTTCATTTCGAGTGCAGCTTAGACCGGCTACCTAAAGCGAACCCTGGGATACGACTCCGTCAGTAAAATGGTGTACACAATAATTGGTTTCGTATGGATGAATGGTAAACAGTCCTGTACAAGCTATAAGAGAAATGGATGATATTGCATGTATCACAAACTGTAGTTATACCTCAGGTATCAAATTTTATGTTACAAATGTTCCTTTATTTTGTTAATATAGTTTCTCTGAACCACATAATTGTTTTATGTGATATTACAAAAGGATACAAAATTGTTAAGTTTGGAAATAAATTATACGTTACTTTCAGTCCTGCATTTCATTTCTTGTTACGTGGCGCGTAGAAGCGGTAAGCAAGATAGCCAGACGAATCCGTCCAAGCGTTCCGGTATTACGTCATATCGAATAAGTCATTATTATTGGCACGCATGCCATAATAACCCGATTACGCACGATATTGGCTGTAGTAAAAATCTGTTTACAATGCTAGGATGGATAAAAAAGTTATTATTTATTATAAGCGAAGGTGTAACGGTCTATTTCTTCTACATATCTCTTAAACTCACAACGACGGTAGAGGAAAGCTTACAAGCTAAGCCTCCAGGTACAATCTATTAATCAATTTTGAATATTTTTAAGCAGAAATAAATTATAAGAAAATGAGCCTGTCTAATATACGACAAGGGGTATTCACGTAACAGAATATAGTGGCTTCCTAGGTATAGACGATTCAAGCTTTGTAATTTGAAGACTTCGGATGTAAATAATTATAAACCATAATGTATTAATCGACCCAGTTGTAGCCGACTCGTTAGCCTCTATGCTTTCCACCGTGGTCACCTGGGCTCGATCCGCGTGGTTCAGGAAGATATCTGTGGTCCGAGGAGTTTTCTGGGGATTCTATAGTTTTCTCTCTCCGTTAACATCATTCCCAAAACACTCTCACTATGCGAGGCCCCAAGCCAGTCTCCATAACAAAGAAAGTATGTGGAAGTTGTACACATTGGTGTTTAAGTCTGCTATTATGTAATTATCTTACACTTTACATTTACACAATAAAGTTGTCATATCTCTCAAACAGCACATTGCTACTATCTCATAACAGCGATTTTTTCACTAAATGTTTTCAAGAGTAATTTTATTACATTTACCTCAAATGCTCCAGATGTGGTAATTAAAATTTTGGTTAAATTGTATAACAAATGATTGAAAGGAGAAGAGCTGCCTGGTGAATGGAAAAGAAAAACAATAAATCATAACACCTCTTTACAAGAAAGGAAATCGGCGAGAATCCAGCAATTACAGAGGTATTAATATTATCTTTCTATGACAAGACTACATGCAAAAGTTATTAAAGGGAGAATAGAAAGTGAGTATACAGATTCTGAAGAACAAATGGCTTTAGGCCTGGAGATCATGCATTGATGGCACATTCACGTTGAATCGGCTGATGTATAAAAGGGTAGAGAGAGGCAGAGAGGTCCATTTTACTTTATAGACTTGCAGAAAGCATATGATACTCTACCCTTAGGTATATACTGTAAGAGCTGCCAAGAAATTTTATTGTGAATGTAGTAGTGTTGTTTAACTTTGGAAGTCAAATGTCAGAAGAATTTGAAGTTACAAAAGCGTTAATCAAGGTTGCTCACTTGCTCCAACTATTTTCAAGATTTATCTCGAAGCAATATTGGAACAGTGGAGGAGGAAATGTAGTCAGATAGGTGTACCAGTTGGAAGAGATTTGTTTTATAGCTTACATTTTGCTGACGATCAAGTGCCGATAGCGGCAGATGGTGATGATTCCAGTTATATGTTCCGTAAATTGGATAAGGAATATAAGAAAAGTGGATTGTCAATTTATTATTAATCTCAAGAAAACTGAATACATGTTTATGGGCAGTAACAGGAACGTTAATTCAGACACTGGTGATGGACAAATGAGGAACTCTGAATCATTTAAATATTTAGGAGTTATCCTCAATAATAGGACAAAAGTGACGAGGATATAAATAATAAAACTGGTCAAGGAAAACTGGCGATAAGACAATTAAATTCACTTCTATGGAATGACAAGATAACAAGGAAAACTAAAATAAATCTATTTAAAATAATAATAGAAAGTATATGTACCTAAGAAACTGAAACTTCGGAAGTTAAAGACAGAATGAAAAAAGAAATTAATGGCCCTTTAAATGGACTTTTGGCGTCGTAGCTGCTAAATTTCGAGACTTGACCAATTGGGAACCAGGATGTCCATATTAAAATGCAGGTATCAGTAGATTTTTTGCAGACAGTGGAAGCAAAATGTTTATCACGGTATGGACATCTTCAAAGAATGTCTGTTGATCGATGACCTGGCAAAGTCTTTAACTGGATTCCCCCTGAAAAGAAGATAAGAGGAAGACCATTGAAACAATGGAACAAGAAGGTTCAGGATTGTAGGCTATGGTCACCAGGGGTTTACAAATGAGTGACTGGCAGAACCGGAGTACCTGGAATTTGAGAAGCGGGAGACGGCGACAGCCGTAAAATTACTCGCACTACTACTACTAGCTCAAATGCCGTGGATTGCAACAATTAAACGCTTGTAATAAATATAGTAATTAAAAATGCTCATTGTTCAATTAATATTATTGAAAATATCCAAATATTCAAGGATACTACTCAAGCGAAGCACTGAGAAAGTATTACTCACAAGCATATAAAGTGCGGTAAACCTGTTTATTTTTATGTAACGGACTTTGTAAAACAAATAAGTTTCTTTTTCTTCTCTCTTATATCCATAAAAAATTAATCGATTAGTTAATGTCGGTTTGGGTCATCCCCTTAATCCATACAATTTCATTATTCTATGCATTTACAAGAAACAAACTCCTCTAAGATTGTTCTTTAAAAGTAATTCTCTCGCACGTAAAAGAGATCATCCAAAGTTATTGTCCATTCTTGCACAAATATTGCACATTCCACTCCCTTCTTCTCCGTACAACTTCCATTCAATATGTGGAGAAAGGGTTCCTCTGGAGATTCCTTGCATTCCATCTGCAAAATCTGTTACATCCTTCCCTCTTGGAAGATAACTATGTCTGTGAATTCTTTAAACTTACGGAGGATTTGAAGAAAGATTCTCCTGTGTAAAATATTTGTTTCCATGGATAACTTCTTTCCTTGAACTACACTTACAGTAGTCAACGTACGAGCTATCCATCAAAGTGTCCACACCTGTGGAGTAACGGTTAGCACGTCTATCCGCGAAACCAGGTGGCCCGGGTTCGATTCCCGGTCGGGGCAAGTTACCTGGTTGAGGTTTTTCCGAGGTTTTCCTTCAACCCAATATGAGCAAATGCTGGGTAACTTTCGGTGTTGGACCCCGGAATCATTTCACCGGCATTTTCACCTTCATCTCATTCAGACGCTAAATAACCTAAGCTGTTGATAAAGCGTCGTAAAATAACCTACTAAAATAAATCCATCAAAGTGGTCCGTGGTTCGAATCCCGGTACAAGAAATAGAAGTGATTTTTTTCCATAAAAAGGACAAGATATTTGTTTCTTGTTGTGTGATGTCAAAATTATGTTGTCCCCACAGTAGCCTTTTGCCGTGCTGTACAAAACAACAAAGGAAATACCCAATGTGTATTAGTTTAGTGTTGGTGCAGGTATATACACATCCTTACACCGCATTCGGAAATAATTCCGTATCAAAAATACAAGTAGAAACAACACAAGGAATATGTAAAGCATATAGGAGTTATATCCATATGCACAGACATTACATTCGTTAATGTAGGGCTGGTCTACTTCATAAACCGACTACCATAATGTGTTAAGAGCTCCTTTACAGAGATTTAATTTAAAGCGAGGTACGGATTTCCTTTTCCACCATCACAGACGGTAACTATCGCTTTGCATAGTACATCAAAGAAATAAAAATATTCAGTCCAAGGGGTACACGAAAGCAGGTAAGTGATTCTCACGCATTTTTGTCGGGCAGAAGAGAATGCAGGTCAAAAATAAGTTGTCGACTCTTATTAGAAATTTGGCTGTAGTTGCTGAAATTTAGCATAACCAAAGTATGCACTTATGCATGTACGTATGTACAAACTAGGAAAAAATTTTGTCGCACAGATGCTTTATAAGTCCCAGAAATAAGGCAGTGCTTATAACTAGAATACGAGAGAACTGGTACACAAGACAGGGACTAGTTAAGGTAATGAAATTAGTTTTGTTTCGTTGTATGATTGATCATGGTTGAGTGTTAGAGAAGGCCGTATGGCCTTAACTCTGCCAGGTTAAATAAATCATTATTATTATTATTATTAGTATTATTGTTATTATTATTATTATTATTATTATTATTATTATTATTATTATCATGCGCACTGCCACATTTCTGGGACTTCCAATGTATATGTGCGACAAATTTTTAAAAGACTATGTATGTGCGCGTGTGCGTGTATGTATGTATGTATGTATGTATGTATGTATGTATGTATGTATGTATGTATGTATGTATGTACGCAATATATATGTACGTGCATGTATGTATCCATTAATGTAAGCATTTATATACCTATGTATGTACGTTTTTTCGTAGAGTATAGTATAGTAGTAGGTATAGTACAATACATTATATAAGTACAGGGACATCATTTTATTTTTACTTCAATTGTTCAACTGTATCTGAGTTTTTGAATGTACTTCACTCCCACCCCTTCTACTAATGAAGTTCAACCGTTCTCCACGCAGATCGAAGACCGCATATACATTCATAGTAGCTTTATGTTCAGCGTAAACAGTACGTTCCAAAAATATGTTCGCGTTATCCAGTGACGAAAGAGCTTTCAATATTGAATCATTTTGGCACAGATACTGTCGTCCATTTGCCTACGTCGCATCTCGGTTTCCCCCACCTGCTTCTATTCGCCTTTCTGTTAAAGCTAGTAGCTGGGCTGTCTTAGCTCTTTTCTGGGAACATTAATTTCTGTTAGGAATTGGAAGTCTACGTAATATTATGCCTATACAATTGTTTAAAATAACTTAAAAGGGCCTCGTTAAGTAATTAACTGTCACGTGATTTCCTCCCTTTCTACGACCCTACGACATAAGCACTTGGACGGACAGTAGATAGTATGTCTGAGTAATTTTATCTTTTCGGATCTGGCAGAAGTGAAGATTGAATTTACAGTACGTAAGGTACTCTTTTATAGAGTATCTACGGAATTATTTGAACATGAGTTACTAGTTACGAAGGACGAAACTGGTAATTGGAATTAGGTACAATAATCTATAGTGCGATAATATGCACATTAGAATTGAAGCCTGTATCGAAATGAACGGCCACCATTTTAAAAAATGTGTTTAAATATCCATATTATGATTATTTTTCAATTTAACTTCATTTTCTATATTGTACGCTAATGTGCTGTAGACAGTATACAGTAATATACACTGCATAATTAATATGTCCACATGGACAGCTCAGTTCGAGAGTAAAAACACTCATTGTTAATACTATACTGTATTTTGATTAAACAAAAACCTAATGAAAATTATCAAACTCAAAATCGCGATATTTCCTAGTTTACGTAAATGGATGAATACTTTTCTTCCCTCCTATACCTAGTAAAGTGATTTGTTTGTACATTACGCCAGTATCATCGAACTCCAGTCGTGGAAGGGTGGTAGCAAACGGCGTTGATCCAAAGGTATAGCCAGGTTAATATTAAAAATGTCAGTAAAAATAAAATGATGTCCCTGTATATAATAATGTATATATGTAGATCTATTTATTTGATTGTAATCTCTGTTTATGAATAATATGTAAACGACATTTCATACAAGTTGAGAGGATGCGAAGGCATTTCTTTCCCCCTTCTACTAGCCCAGAGTCCGTCAGTAACAGAACGGTAGCTGTTACCTCTTATACCTGCACCCCCCAAGTTGTACACACAAGAAAATAAAATATTAAATAAAGTACATAAGTGAATATAAAATACAGTGACACGAGTTTGACAATTACATGTTTGTGTATATTTTAGTGTCGTTCTTATAATATTTCCAACTAATAATTAAATTAAGAAATGTTTGTTTGTATTATGTCAGGGGGGGAATGACACAGTGCAGATTGTCCCGTTGTGTATGCTATAGAATAGCAACTAGTGGTGAAGAAAATATTCATCTTCTGCTCTCAGTAGCACTTTAATGTGCCAGTTGATACGCCGGCCCGGATGGCTCAAGCGGTAGGGGCACGGCATGTCCCTATCGCTTGGTCCGAAGGGTTGTGGGTTCGAGTCCCGCCTCGAGCATGGGTGTTGTGTTTCTATTATTATAAATAAAACGAAGGAAAACAAATGGAAAAGAGAAAACTTTGGTAAACGGCCTCTGGTCGGTCTAAATTTAAAAAAAGTTGATATAAATAGCAATAAAATGAAATATTAACGCTTAGTATAAGCTTTCGAAATATAGATTACCGATAACCTTTTTCAATAATAAAATTTTATCACTGTGTTGAAAGTCAATTAGTCCAACGTTAGTAAGATGGACAGTAGCAGCTTCCCCTTCACTGATGGTAGAGAGTGTGAGTAGAAGGGAAAGTCCATCAACCAAACTGAAATGGGGTTTAATCACGCATGCATATATGGAAATACTATACGTACAATCATAATAATTTCGTTGTTGATTTGATGCTATATTTCTGAATATTTATATTTAATCTTAGTCGGATAATCGTAACAGCTTTAAGTTATTACTGTTTTAAATGCAACAAATTTATTTGTATGGAAAACCTAAATTTCTTAGATATTCCCTCTTGATGGAGATATTTACTCTAAAAAGTTAAGTATTCAATGAGGGAAGTACGTAAATTACAGCATAAGAAGATGTCGTACTAAAATACAGGATAACACTATAAAACTTGAGGCAAATTTTTATTCCGTAATGAGTTAAGTCGATTGCACATGGATCACTACTTTTCTGAAATTTTCACGCTTCAGTCCGTGTACAATATTTAGCGTAAATTTGTAATTACCTAAATATTATTATCTGAAAGCTTTTTTATTAATTTATTATACAGTTCCTTATCTGCGTTTTCACTTCACGGGCACTACTGTCAACCGAATGTAATAATTATTTTCAATGTTACTAAATCTCAGTCGGCAATCGAACCCCGTCTCTGAGGTGATAAGTATGATAAGTACGAACCAGTTGTAATTTTCAGAGTCGCTATACAGTGTCGAGTTTCAAAAGGGCAGGAAACGTTTTGAGGTATGTGAAAGAGTGTTATTCAAATTTGGTGAAGTCCATGGCACGTCGCCTGATCTCCGTATTTCTATGTAAATCAGCACCGGATGGTATGGCAGCAAATAACAGCGTTATTTCAAAACGTTTCATCTTTCCCTTTGAATCAACTCTATTCTCTGTGATCCACAAAACAGCGGCAGGTGCTAGTTTATTCATATGCAAGTAGCAAGAAATTACGGCCGTGCGTTGTTGCCACGCACAGCTAATGACACTCTAGAGCTGTACACCTGTGTAAGAAGTGCCTCGTTTCGAAGTTACACCATCATAACTAGTTAGTAATCCTACTTTTTATTGTTGTGATCTTGAAATACAGTAAAAAGTTTTAATGTTAACATGAACCATACACATTTTCAGTCTACTACTGCATTTACACTGCGTGTAGGGTTACCAAAAGTTCGTATTCAGCAGGACATATCCATCCCTTCAAAGTTTGTTCTGCCATCCGTATTTATTTTTTTAGGATTTGTTAAATGTCACTGTTTTTATGAAAAAGTCCCATTCATATACCTCATTTTCAATAATTACATTTCAAACCATAATTCTTAATTGAGAATAAAACTTAAATTTTTGTCTATGTACCTTATTCTGACACTGAACTCACTTTAACGGTACAACAGTGCTCCAAGTATTAGCATCACTAGTCAAACTTCATTTTTAGTCCATATACACTATCTACCAAAAAGTAATTGGGCACTGTTTTTGCCACTTTGGAACCTCGTGGTACCACCTCTTGTTGCTATACCATTAGCCACCCTGTCAGTCAAGCACTCCAGTAGTTTGTGTAGGATATCCACTGGAATGCGTCGCCATTCCTCTTGCAACATGGCACTCATTTGAACAATGGAAATTGGCATCGTGTTTCGGCGGCTACTATGCAGTGGTATGCAGACAATAATGTTCACCGGTTGAACTGGCCTGCACAGAGAACTGATCTCAATCCCATTGAGCACCTTTGGGGCAAACTGGACTGGCGATTGTGGTCTCGGGAGATGCGGCCAACTTCCATTGTCCAACTGAGTGTTATGTTGCAACAGGAATAGCGACGTATTTCAGTGGATATCCTACACAAACTTGTGGAGAGCATGTCTGACAGTTTGGCTGCTGTTATAGCAACAAGAGGTGGTACCACGAGATTCTGAAAGGGCAAAAACAGTGCCCAATTACATTTTGGTAGATAGTGTACATTATCCACAGACTGAAGTCAATTCAACGCTACAATAGTACTCCAAGTATTAGAGTCACTGATCGATTTTCTCTTTTGAACACAAGCAACGAATAAACCATGTCAGATCATGCCTTTTTCATTAAGTTGGTCGATCGACGTGCACAAACAATAGTATGTTCCGCGGCATATAGGCCTATTTAAACACGCCATATAGTGACTTAATTCTCATAAAATTCTGCATCTCGTATTACAAGCCAAGGGGAATTTTTTCATCACTGTTAAAGTATCAGCTGTTCGAATTGGAATAATGTAAAAGTGCTGAGAAAAATGAAGAGGAAATTGTAGTTTTCTTTTGGAATCAACTAATAACCATAGGTTTTGTTGCTTTATTTTTAATCATCCGATTTAAATTTAAATTATGTTTTATTTAACGACGCTCGCAACTGCCGACTTTATATCAGCGTCTTCGGTTTGTCGGAATTTTGTTCTGCAGGAGTTCTTTAAATGCCAGTAAATCTACTGACATAAGCATGTCGCATTTAAGCACACTTAAATGTCATCGACCTGGGAAGGAATCGAACCCGCAACATCGGGCATAGAAGGCCAGTACTATACCGATTGTGTCATAATCACCCGATAAGGTGATCTAACTTTCATAAAATTTAGGATCTCGTATTATGAGGGGCAGTCAAATGAAAACGGGTAACCATGAGTATATCTCACGGCCAGCAAATTGGTACCGTTGGAGTTTAATTGCTCAGGTGACATCTGGTGGCGACTCGCGAAAGCACAGTTATAACCTTCGCTTACACATTAGTCGTAAGTTTATTGTGCTGAAGTGACGTTAGCGATACAACATCACTACTCTCGGTAGGTAACGAAGAACAGTGAGGTGTAGTGCATTTATTGACTCCTGAATTTTTTTATGTTATTGGGTTATTTTACGACGCTGTATCAACATCTAGGTTATTTAGCGTCTGAATGATATGAAGGTGAACATGCCGGTGAAATGAGTCCGGGGTCCAGCACCGAAAGTTACCCAGCATTTGCTCATATTGGGTTGAGGGAAAACCCCGGAAAAAACTCAACCAGGTAACTTATCCCTACAGAGATTCGAACCCGGGCCACCTGGTTTCGCGGTCTGACGCGCTGACCGTTACTCCACAGGTGTGGACTTGACTGCTGAAGTAGTGGAAGGATGAGAAATCCATCGTCGCATGTCTGCTGTTTACGGCGAACACAGAATGGCATGTTCGCATGTACTGATTGGCACAAGAGATTCCAAAAGGGACGCGTGTTACTACAAGACGATACTCACTCAGGACATACTCATCGTGCCATCACTTCAGCTATTATTGCTGAGGTTGATGGTCTTAAACGGGGAAGTCGACGGATCACTGTGATAGAACTTCGTCGTTTGGTGGGAATAAGTCACGATTCTGTACACGTCATTGCGACGAAGCATCTGCATTACTGAAAAATCTGCGCGCAATGGGTTCCATATGTTGACGTAGAAACAAAAAAAAAACAGAACGGCTGTTTCACTGGGTCACTTGCAACGCTACCACGGGAAAGTGTATGCATTCCTGTCCTGTATTGTCACTGGAGACGAATAGTCGTGTCATCATTTTGAGCAGGAAAGCAAACGACAGAACCAAAAATGGAAACACATAGATTCTCTCCCACCGTAAAAGTCCAAAGCAATCCACATAAGTTCCTAATAAAGTTATGTTGATATTATTCTTCGATTCTAGGGGTCCTCTGCTTGTTGAATTTCTCTTACATGGGGCCACAATCAATGCACAGCGTTATGAAAAAACTTTACAGAAATTGAGACGCGTCACTAAATCAAAACACCCTGAAATGATATCGAACGGTGTTATCCTTCTTCAGGATAATGCCCGCTCACACACTGCCAACTCCATGAGGAATACGATTCAGAGATTTTGTTGGGAAACGCTTCAACACCCCCTGTACAGCCCAGATCTCTGCCCATGCGATTTTCACACTTTTGGAGAGTTGAAGAAAGACATTCGTGGTCTTCGTTTTGCATCGGGCGAAGACGTGTGTGAGTCGGTAAAGAATTGGTTCGGTAGACAGCCCACAAGCTTTTTCAAGAACGGGATTGATCGTCTTCTCTCGCAGTGGGGTGAAATTAGAAAAAAAAAACAGATTTGGAGATTATTTTTGAGATAATAAATGTTCTATTATACTTTTTGGCATTTGACTCGTTTTCATTTGGCTGCCCCTAATACAAAAATAAGCAGCATTTTCGTCAATATTAGAGCATCCGTCATTCGATTATGAACAAAAAAAGTGCTCAGAATATGAACTGAGAAGTTTAGTTTAAGTTGGAATCAACTAATATACACAAAATGTTGTCGGTCTAATTTTAGTCACTCGGTATTATGATCCAGGGTGGTTACGGAATATTCTCATTGCTGAACTTTCAGAACGGCCCCGAAGTTCACTCAGTCTTCCATCAAATTGAGCCGAAGCCTGGTCCCGACCACAGAACCTCATTTTAATGCCGAGGTCAAGAAAGCTCGGGGCTCTATATCCATGTCCCCCCATGTACCTTCATGGCTTGTGAAAGGACTACCTTTGCCTTATTATGTTCCAGTTCATAAATTCTGCACCTCGTATTACAAGGTCAGCGCTATTTTTCACCATTGTTAAAGTGTCACATATTTTCAATTAAATAATGTACAAGCACTGAGATATATGAACGGTGAGAGCTGATTTTTTCTACTACAATAAATTAATATTCATAGCATTTCTTCGGTTTATTTTTAATCACCGGGCAAAATTCTGAGCCTCGTATTACAAGGTAGGCAGAATATTTCGTCAATATTCCATTATCAGTATTATGATCTAATTCTCACAAACTCAACAACTCATATTACAAGGTAAGCGGCATATTTCGTCAATATTACAACATCAGTGTTATGATCTAATTCTCATAAAACTCAGCACCTCGTACTACAAGGTAGACAACATATTTCGTCAAAATTCCAGTATCAATATTATGATTTAATTCTCATAAAACTCAGAACCTCGTATTACAAGGTAATCTGCATATTTCGTCCATAATACAGTATCAGTATTACGAGCTAATTATCGTAAAATTCAACGCCTCGTATTACAAGGTAAGCGACATATTTCGTCAATATTACAGTGTCAGTATTATGATCTAATTCTCATAAAACTCAGCATCTTGTTTTATAAGGTAAGCGACATATTTCGTCAATATTACTGCCTCAGTATTATGATTTAATTCTGATAAAACTCAGCACCTCTTATTACAAGGTAAGCGGCATATTTCGTCAGTATTACAGTATCAGTATTACGATCTAATTCTCATAAAACTCAGCATCTCATATAACAAGATAAGTGGCATATTTCGTCAATATTACAGTATCAGTATTACGATATTATTCTCATAAATCTCAGCATCTCGTATAATAAGGTAAGTAGCATATTTCATCAATATTATTACAGTATCAGTATTACGATCGAATTCTCATAAAACTCAGCACCTCACATTACAAGGTAAGCGGAACATTTCGTCAATATTACAGCGTCAGTATTATGATCTAATTCACATAAAATTAAACATTTTGTTTTATAAGGTAAGCGGCATATTTCGTGAATATTACAGTATCAATATTACGATGTAATTGTCATAAAAGTCAGGACCTCGCATTATAAGGTAAGCAGCATATTTTATCAATATTACAGTATCAGTATTACGATTTAATTCTTATAAAACTCAGCACCTCGCATTACAAGGTAAGCGGCATATTTCGTCAATATTACAGTATCAGTATTATGATATAATTCTCGTAAAACTAAGTAACTCGTGTTACAAAGTAATCGACTTATTTCGTCAATATTAGAGTATCAGTATTATGATTTAATTCTCATAAAACTCAGCACTTCGCATTACAAGGTAAGCGGCATAATTCGTCAATATTACAGTATCAGTATTACGAACTAATTCTCATAAAACTCAGGGTCTCGTATTACAAGGTAAGCTGCATATTTCGTCAATATTACAGTATCAGGATTACGATCCAATTCTCATAAAACTCCGCACCTCGTACTGTAAGGTAAGCGGATTATTTCGTCAATGTTTCAGTATTAGTAATATGATCTAATTCTCACAAAATTCAGCATCTTGTATTACAAGGTGAGCGGCACATTTAGTCAATATTACAGTATCAGTATTACGACCGAATTCTCATAAAACTCAGCACCTCGTATTACAAGGTAAGCGGTATATTTCGTCAATATTATAGTATCAGTCCTATTATGGTCGAATTCTCATAAAACTCAGCACCTCGTATTACAAGGTAAACAGCATATTTCGTCAATATTATAGTATCAGTATTATGATCTATTTCTGACAAAACTCAGCACTTCGTATTACAAGGTAAGCGGCATATTTCGTCAATATTACAAATGAGGATTACGATGGAATTCGCCACCGACGTGGCTCAGTCGGTTAAGATGCTTGCCTGCCGGTCTGAAGTTGCACCCGGGCGCGGGTTCGATTCCCGCTTGGGCTGATTACCTAGTTGGTTTTATACAAAGGTTTTTCCCCAACAGTAAGGTGAATGCCACGTAATCTATGGCGAATCCTTTGCCTCATCTCGCCAAATACCACTCGCTATCACCAATTTCATCGACGCTATATAACCTAGTAGTTGATAGTCGTTAAATAACCAACCAAAAATGATCGAATTCTCGTAAAACTCAGCACCTCATATTACAAGTTAAGCGGCAGTATCGGTATTATGATCTAATTCTCATAAACTCAGCATCTCGTATTACAAGGTAAGCGGCACATTTAGTCATATTAGGTATTAGGATTATGATCGAATTCTCGTAAAACTCAGCACTTCATATTACAAGTTAAGCGGCAGTATCAGTATTATGATCTAATTATCATAAACTCAGCATCTCGTATTACAAGGTAAGAGGCACATTTAGTCATATTACGGTATCAGGATTATGATCGAATTCTCATAAAACTCAGTACCTCGTATTACAAGGTAAATGGCATTTTTCGTCATTGTTACAATATCTTTCATTTCGTTTTCAATAATGTATATTTGCTTAAATACGCTGAAACATATTTGAACTCATAACTGTACTTTTCACTTACAAAAAATTTCAATTTCACACACGGGATTTGAATTCAGATTCATAGAGTAAAATGCTTACGTTAAAGCCCCAGAGAAAATGAATTTAAAATTGGAATTCCAAAGTTAGCCAAGTGTAAATGAAGGCAGGGCTGAGGGAATTAGGAAGAATTCCCCCTTTTTGTGTCACATATGCACACTGAAATGAGTTTGATAAGATGGATATGGAATTGCAGATATCGACTGGGATGCGGTATGTTCCGTGCACAAGATGTAATTAATGACCGCAGCATCCTTGCGCTGGGTTTTTCCTGCTCGCTTCAAGCTCGATTTATTTATGTTTCCGTGATCGCTCGGTGCGCGTGGACGGACGAGACAGTCGTAACAGATTGCTGCGAAACCGATACTGACAGAAATCTGGGTCTGACTGATCCACTTTGCTAACCTTTCCCCTTTACTTCTTTCCTGCACGTCTTTCAGCGGCAATACAAAGGTCGGCGCTGAACGAGAGGCACGGTATCAACCCAATCCCTGCGAACCGAGGCCAGAATGGCGTGAGGAACAATGCTGAGATCTCTACTCTGTAATAATTGAGGTACCAATTTCGAACAGAGATTTAGTGGCAAGAACTGAACAGGATTAGTCTGTCAAGCAATTTTTAGAAGGTTTTAGGAAGATCTATTCAAGCAATTTCTTCAAAGTTTCAGATCTGCTTCCGATTACCATCTCCCTGACTCTATCAACAAGCACCTGTTGATTTCTGCCCCCACCTGATCTTGTCAAATTTATGAAATTTGATATGCACGAAGTATCGGCAAGATAAATTTCATTCCAATATAGGTAAGGTTTTATTCTACTGATTGACAATTGTCAACCACGGAACATTTTACGTTACGGTTTCTGCAAAGTTTCGGTAATTATTCATTATCACTTTTGCGAGTTATAGACTATATCTTAAGGGATAATTTATCCATTGAACATCGAAGGATTGTACAACTACGTTTATCAAATTCTTTTAGAGACTAGATGGCGTTCTGAAGTAATACTGTGAATTGAAGAATCCGCTACGCCAGCCCCAGACCAAAGAAATGGATCCAGGGGCCGTTGCTACCAATATGGTAGGTCTCTGAGACAAAACGATTAGAAATGGTGTATGAAATGTTCAAAAAAGACATGTGCCGACAATTTGAGGGAAATCTGTGTAAATTGTTTGTAAATAACTACGCACTGTAAAGACATGTCTGCAGAAAACATTCAGGAATAAAGTCTTTTGAAGGATAAACCAATGAAAACAGGACAATAGAACACAAACTATTCAGGTATTATTGTATACAAAGATTATCGCAACAAAGCAAGGATTATAAACGTGTTTCCAATTTCGTTGGTAAATGTAGAAAGTATTTGAAATTTACGTATGAATTATTTATAAATAAATTAATTGTTTCAATTTTTTTTATATTTATTCATAAATAAACTTTACATACTTCGTAGTAACACATTTTTGTAACAATTCATATTGAAAAGAATATTCAGATTCATTCTATAAAGCAAGAACAGTTGGTTAGTTGATTATTTTACAACGTTTTACCAACTACTACGGTTGTTTAGCATATGGTTATCTGAATGAGATGAAGCTGATAATGCTAGCGAGGTGAGTCCGGGGTCCAGCGCCGAAAGTTACCCAGCATTTGCTCTTAATGATGTGAGGGAAAACCACGGAAAAACCTCAATCACGTAACTTGTCCCAATCAGGATTTGAACCCGGGTCCGCTAGTTTCACGGTCCGACGTGCTAACCGCTACTCCACAGCGGTGGACCTAAAGTAAGAATATAACTTGGGTTACAGTTGCCCCCCACGCGACTGAATAGGCCTACGTTACGAAAAAGTACGCGAGTAATTAAAGGTTAAATAATAATTAAGTCTCATCTTCGATTTCTATACTCCTAGGAAAGATTTCTCTAGGCCCATTTTGTTCTTTTACGGAGTTACACGCGGCATAAGACACTGATAAAGAATCAATAAGGATGCAGGTCCAAGGTGCAATTCAAAATTTTAAGTTTCTTTCTCTTTAAAACTGCGTGCTTTAGTAGTAGAATACATATTGATCAGCACGAAGAATTCAATTCCTTACCGATATGAATTTTGGTGGAATTATTGAAGAGATTCTGTGCATTACAAATGTGAGTTAGTTCACTAAATATTCACACGGAATTTCTCTTCATTTGCATGCGGAGTTACTAAAAAGTTTTGCAATATGCCAGATCATCTAAAATTCGATTCCGCAGCAGAGACTGCAACGACGGCTCTTGAGGGACCCCGTCTTGGCAAGGTTTGATAACACAACGGAATGAATCGACTTCATTCTCTCTCGGTGAGGGAATTTTCGGTTCCCTGAGCAAAACATGGTACCAAATGAGATCAGCTACTTGGAAATCGACATTAATAATTGAATTCCTAGCATTCGACACTTTAATGAGTACCGTACGTCGTACGTTCTAGTCGCGATCGATTGGGATGTGTATATCCCTCAGAGTATTAAAACTGCTTTGTCAACGGTATACAGCTTTATGGATGCACTGTACATTATAAAAATTTAAACAAGAAAGATCCAGTTTTGTTTGCAAGGTATGCTTTTCAAAAACCCGGTTATGTCGAATTAGTACTTGTGATGGACAAAGCCAAGGTTCTTGAGGAATTTTTTTCGATATACTCACGTATCTATTATACAGGGTGACCAGACATACCTGGTTAGTATCAGTTTTGGATGCTTTGTTCCAATGTCCCGAAAAACTTTCTTGGGACTAAAAGAGTACTGCTTTCTTAAATCATGGTTCATTGACACTGAAAGAAATTTGCCTTTTGCTTTGCTTACTTTTTATTTTCTTTAGTGGGTCATTTTACGACGCTTTATCAACTGTTCTAGTTATTTAGCGTCTGAATTACAGAGAATTCCACTTTAACAAAATAGTATTGAACATATGGAGCCTGTTTCATCAACTATTTATAAGTATTTTTCTTGAGATCTGGGAATTAATTGGCTTTATTTAATTCATAGAACATAGCTTCATTGAGAACTAGATCGATTTCGTGTGCTAAAATTGTGTTACACCTCTGAAATTACCATATATTTAATTTACGAATACCGGGGTAACAGCTAAATTGATGGAATAGTCTTTCGCTCGCGTGCCGAACATACCCGCTGAAAAACTTAACAGACAAGTAGGGGTGACACAGTTGAGGCTAAGATTTCACACTGTTAAAATACGTAAAATGTCTGCGCTTATTTGAAAAGGTACAAAAAATTTAACTGTTAGCAAAACAACAAAGGCATTAGTCATGTATATTTGGTTCTTATTTGATTATAGTGTGAAGTTAATAGCGGGAAAAGTGTGCTGTACATAATCCTAAATTTGTATTAGCCTATAAGCACCTCTTAACATTTGTAATAACGCAAAACCTGTGCTGCACATAATCTTAATTTTATATTATAAGCACTCCGTAACATTTAATAACGGAAAACGTGTGCTGCAAATAATCTTAAGTCTGTATTATAAGCACTTCTTAACCCAATAAAATAACAGTATTATTATTATTACTATCAATATTATTATTATTATTATTATTATTATTATTATTATTATTATTATTATTATTATTATTAAAATGATTGGGGTGTACTGTATGCAGTAACAAAAAGTCAAAAGCATAATATCAATGGCAAAGGAAGCTTTTAATAGAAAAAGGACCTCTCGAGAAAGGACTAAGGAAGAGACTTGTGAAGTACTCTGTGTGGAGTGTAGCATTGTATGGGCAGAAACATAGACATTATGACGAAGTGAAGAGAAGCGAATAGAAGCATTTGAAATATGAATATGGAGAAGGATGGAACGTGTGAAATGAACAAATAGAGTAAGGAACGAAGCTGTGTTGGAAAAAGTGGATGAAGAAAGAATGATGCTGAAACTAATCAGAAAGAATAAGAGAAGTTGGCTGGGACATTGGTTGAGAAGAAACTGCCTTCTGAAGGATGCACTGGAAGGAATAGTGAACGGGAGAAGAGTTCAGGGTAGAAGAAGATATCAGATGATAGACGACATTAGGATATATGGATCATATGCGGAGACAAAGGGGAAGACAGAAAATAGGAAAGACTGGAGAATGCTGGATTTGCAGTGAAATACTTGTCCTTGGGCAGAACACTGTGAATAAATTATTATTATTATTATTATTATTATTATTATTATTATTATTATTATTATTATTATTAGTACTATTACTTGTAATTGCATTAATGTTTTTAAGTCCCTAAAACTGTATTTTAATGCTTACTTTCGATCATTATGGAGCCAAGTTGAGGCGTCTAAACTTTGGTTAATGGCCTAAATATCCGAAGTCTAGTTATAATGTATCTAAAATATAATGTATGTTTTTGCAGGCATCATTATGGCATTAATAGGTTTTTTATCATTTTAACGGAATCAACGTACAGTTACCCTGAAAAAGAATGAGACGATTCTTGGTCGTCGGAAGTTAAAGTTCTACAGCGCGGTTCACTCGATATCGACGTAAGGATACATAACATGACAGATAGTACAAGAATTGTTACAAGGACCACAACAAGGACAAGGACCAGAATAAGGATCACGAAGAAGACTGCCATTTAAGGCCAGGATTTCACAACATAGCTCGAGTCCCAAAATATCATTGCTTCACTGTACCGAATGGCAAATGCCTGCTAAGGGATCTACATTCTGGACTGCTGCTATCACTGTCTTGTCTCGGTAGCTCATATAGTAGCGTGCCGGTTCCATTATATAACCGAAACGTCTCGTGTTCGATCCCAGGTAAAACTTTTTCTTTATTGAGGTGTAATTAATTTGTTCAGAGTTCCTCGACTGTCTAATTTGTCGAAAAATATGGAATAATTTATGCCCAATTTCTGGGTCTTACAAGTGGGCTGAACCTCGTCAAAAAAAATAAATCTTACTTGGAAGTTAAAAGTATTCTTCCTCAAACAAAAATCATAAGAAACAAAAAGAGACCTGTTAACTTAAAATCTTGTCCACATGCCATCAGCTTCTATTACAGCTCTAAGTCGATCCGGCATGGATGTCACGAGATTGTGGAATAAGTTCTGATCCCCGGCGAGATCTTCCCAGGTGTCAACAACTTGATCCCACAATTCGTCTCGATTTCGAGGGCGTCGGTGGGCATAGGTGGCTATCCTTCTCTTTTTCAATTCCACCCATAAATTTTCGATGAAATTCAAATCAGGTGACATCGGAGGCCAATTAATGATTTCGATCTCGGGTCTCCTTTGAAACCATCTTTGAATGCTTGCAGCATAGTGCACGGGATGGTTATCCTGCTGGAACAGCAATGTTCCTTCGGGAAAACGTTCTCGGGCGGAGGGAAGGAATATATTTTCCAGAATGTGCTCGTAAGTTTCCGCATTAAACCGGCCATCGATGCGTTCTATAACGCCAGGTCCATCGTAAGACATCCACCCCCAACACGATATGCTAAAGCGCCCCGATCTTTCACGTCGGTGCACATAGCGCTGATCATGTCGGAGACCATCCTCACGATAGACACGGGCAGGACCTTCGTAATCATTCGAGATGGTTGTTTCGTCGGAGAAAATTACATTTCTCCAATCGAAATCCACTCGATTGGTAGCGGAGGCAAGACGGTCGACAGCTTGTGCTTCCCCCAATATTTCCATTTGCGCAGCCCTCCGGCTCCTAATACCGCGGTTCCTCAACCTGCTGATCACAGTCTGTGAAGAGCCGGGAAAGTTAGATGCTGCTCTTATTTCGTTAGCAGTCAGGAAGGGGTCCTGTCGAACTGTCTCGAATAAAAGAGCATCCTCTTCCAATGAATAAATCCGCGGACGCCCAGGAATAGGGTGATTTTCGACCTCCCCAAAATTTTGGTAACGATGAACCCATCTCGCGGCTGTACTTCCAGGAACACCGACCAAACGGCCAGCAGATCTAGCCCCATATCCAGCCTCAACTAGAGCTATAACTCGCTGTCTCATGTCACGTCGGTTCGCCATTACGATGAGAAATGAGACATGACGATAATACTTTAGTGTAGACAATGACTATTTAACATGATATAGAATTATTGAAATAAGAGGCATCTTGCATAGTAAGAGTTAATAAATCAACCCTAAATTAAATATCTAAATAACAGGATATAACAGGAAGTCCAATTGTTGCGAAACTAATCAAATTAAATCTAATTACATTAAATAAACAAACCCCAAGTTATGACACCACATTGCTACAGCTAAATTGTATGTTATTAACATAAGCATTGAATAGGTCCGTGGTTGTGCGTTGGACGACAAAACCAAACATCGAAATTTCGAATCTTGCCGAGGAATGTAACTTCTTGCTTTTTTAATGTAAATCAGACTTATAAATACAATCATTCATATTTCTTACATTATTTATTAATATTTATAGCCAACATTGATTTTGTAAAGAAAAGATTTTAGAAATCTCATATGGAATTTGTGATCTGTAGTGACATAAACATAGATTATCTCTCGGAACTTTTCCGTAAAAGTAAATTAAATTCACTCCTTGAAACTGGAAACCTTATTCTTAGGGTCATTTTCCCATAGCATACAAGCTGAAGTAACACAGCCATTGATAAACGTTTTGTACACAGAATTAGACTGAATTCCTATTCGACAGAACCTATAATCAATGGCTTGTCTGACCATGATAAACAAATCCTATGTGTTTCCAATGTCACTGAACAATTTCAAAATATTAATTTAAAAACTAAGAAAGGATCGTAATTGCTGTATCTAGTGATTATTTACATTTATGTCTACAAAATGAATCTTGGAAAAACATATATGATGCTGGTACTACTGATATTAAGAGTAAATATATTGAATTTTTCACTTAATTTCATAATCACTTTAGTGGATGTTCTCCACTCAATGTTGTGAAAAAATTCAAAAGTTAAAACATGTAGATAACGCAGGGACTTCAAAATCTCATGTATTAAAAAGAAGAATCTATATGTAATGAGTTGCAATGTAATGATCTTCATGTTCTTAAATACTGCAAGAAGTACAGTGTAATTTATAAAAAATTATGAAAGAGGGAAATAGAATATATTTGAGTAGAAAAGTACAAAATTCAGATAATGCAATTAAACCTATTCGTAATATTATTAAATTTAAACTTGTAGATATCCTAAGAAAGAAAATATTTTTTCATTAAAACCAATGATTATAAAGTAGAGGATCCCAAATCTATTGCAAATTCTTTTAACGTATTATAGTATATAGTACAGACATATTATTGACAACTTAAACATTCAAGATTTTGCAAAAGATACTGCAATTGGTTACTTAACAGATGTATTTAATAATTATTATTAATATATGTAATTAGTCAATAACTGCAACAGTGCTTATACATTCAATCATAACATGAATAAAATTGAATGCAAACACGTAGATAAAATAGTTAAAATTAACTGCAGGGGTGAGAATGAAATAATCCAAAGCCACACTTTTAACAAAAATTGTTTTTTGCGAGTGCATTTCTTACACATATGGGAAAGCTATTAATAAATTATTGTAATAATTACTCAACAAATGACATAGCCTAAGGACTCTAAACCTTTGTAAAAGTTTGTCTATTATTATATATTTTTTAATTTCATTTTAATTGTTAGTTTTTAATATATATGCATTTACATTGTATGTATGTGTGTGTATAAATGCATTCATTAGATTAACGTTTATAATATTATAACTTGTAAATTTGTATTGTTTGCGATCATTAACACTTAATCTCAGGACTTTGTAAAACTATATTTCAACGTGACTTAGCTATTTCAACGTTATTTAGACAAAAAAATTGTTGTGTAGACTAAGAATCGAACTCGCACTCTTCTACACAACACGCAGAAGTCTTACCGTCTGAGCCATGGAAACGACATGAAAGCTTTCATTTCTGTGCGGAGTGTCGATCTAGTCATGAAGGTCCATTGTCGATTTAACTACACGATTTATGTATATATTTATCTTTTATTTACGTAATATTATCACATTTTTTTGCAGTTTTTTAATTGAATTTCGGAACGATGCTAGTAACAAACCAAATACCCTGAATTTAAGTAACTCAATATTCGTTATCTTGTGTATCGGTGCTCTGGTCTCCGATCATGCGCAGTGTCTTACATCTGAGACTTAGGAATATTCAATCGTCTCATCCTTTTCCAGGGAAACTGTACCTATCTTGTGCGATAAACTTGTTAGAACTCTGTACGTATTAGGAAGAGAGTGAGCGAGAGGTAGTATACCTCACTCGTTCTACTAACGGAGGCATCTTGAGGCAACAGTGTACTAGCCAAGACCCTTAACACCAATGATTATTTCTTAAGGAGGAATAGTGTATAGAGCTGAACAAAACTAACTAACCCTCTCGTTCGTGTTGGTTGCAATTGTCTTTCGAGTCTCGTCTCGTAACTCTTGTGCACTTCGAATCTCGCTCATCATTCTCGAAATAATATTTGGTCGACATGGAAAGATTCCGTAAACTTGAATAACATACATAATTGAAATAACTAACATTAGAGATGCTTAATTGATACAAAAAACAAAACAAAACAAAACAAAACTGTATCACAGTTAGGCTATATAAAAAAATCAAATAAATTTGCTTTTCTAAGAAACATAAAACATAACGTTAAATAAAGCGTTAATATATATTTTTTTACTTGAAATTTTATACTTGATCTCAAACATAAGAAAAAAAATCCTGCCTTGCGCAGTCAAATGCGCCTGCATGACCTGTGAGAATGATGATTTCTGATATTCGGAACTGGAAAACACGAAAGCTCATGCTACCACCAGTTGCGAAAATTTGGATGCATATACAAAATCTCTGAAGACTGCGGAAGGCATACAATTATTTTAATATTTGATAATCAAGTGCGAACAGAAATACGAACATACTGACGCACTTTCATTTAAAATATTAATAGCCTTTTAATAAGGGCCTAGCAATTAAATAAAGAATGGGGGACGGATTATAATACTAAAAGGTAGAGGTGATGTTTCAAATAGACTACTTTATTGTTTGTACGTATATAACAGTTGCCAAAACAGATAAAATTTCAATCTGGTTTGTGAGTATAAACAACTGTGACGATTCAAGGCTGCTTGACGTTCAAGAATTAATCACTCCCGATGTCTTGAGCTTTCGCTTAATTCACTCACAAGCAGTCTTTGCAAAACGATGTTGACAATATTGTCGTGCGGGTTTTCGGCTTTGCGGGCGCTGTTAGTCTTGCATTCTCGCTTGTTGTTCATCTCTAGTCTGAATGATATGAAGGTGATAATGACGGCGAAATGAGTCCAGGGTCCATTGCCAAAAGTTACCCAGTATTTTCTCTTAATAGATTCAGGGAAAATCCCGCAAAAACTTCAACCAGGTAGCTTGTCCCAACGACTGGACATTGTTATTTATAAATGGAGAAACGTTCAAATTTTCGTATCTATGTACATAAGTATAGGCTTCATCTTAAGGAATGGCAAATAAATATTAATCTACTATTATAATTCTCCAGAAACGAAAGCAACAGATAGGTTTCGCTTTTATTGTATTCTCCGACGATTGAAGTGACATGTTACCTCGATAATTTGAGTGCTTCTATATTTATGTTAGATTGCAAAACTCAGAAACAATCCACAACGTGAAACATCGTCAGATTATTAAATTATATTCAACTAGTTCTTTTTTCAGAAACAGTACTGCTAGAAAGACCGGAATTACCTTAAATTAGTTATGCTGCTGACAGGTATCTCGCCGAAATGTGTACTTAATATTTCAGAAGAGCGCTCATTAATATTTTAAATGAAAGTGCGTCAGTATGTTCGTATTTCTGTTGGCACTTGATTATCAAATATTAAAATAATTGTATGCCTTCCGGAGTCTTCAGAGATTTTGTATATAATAATAATAATAATAATAATAATAATAATAATAATAATATTTATTAATACTATACACTTGAGCTACA
Source organism: Periplaneta americana (assembly GCF_040183065.1). NCBI lineage: Eukaryota > Metazoa > Arthropoda > Insecta > Blattodea > Blattidae > Periplaneta > Periplaneta americana. Next base: position 136,687,057 of record NC_091126.1, read on the forward strand.
TTAGGCATTGCAGCCCGAAAGAGCAGAAGCTCGTGCTCGGGCGCAGTTCAGATCAGTTATACAAAATATATCACAAAATTACGAGAGTTCATTGAGCACAATCACATTAATAAATGGTAAAATACATACAGCATGTAATAATAGAGTCTATATACAAATAGAAAATACAAAAGTACATGAATATTAGAGTATCAATTTTTAACTCAATTAGCTTAAACAATTAAATAATTAATCTGATTTGTTTCTTAAATCTATGTGTGTTAAGTGTACTTAGCTCAGGATAAGCTCTAATTAATGTATTATATATTTTGGGTCCAAAATTTCTGCTGTGTTTTAATCCAGCAGTTGTGTGGCATTTGGGAGTATGCATCCAAATTTTCGCAACTGGTAGTAGCATGAGCTTTCGTGTTTTCCAGTTCCGAATATCAGAAATCATCATTCTCGCAGGTCATGCAGGCGCATTTGACTGCGCAAGGCAGGATTTTTTTTTTTACAGAGAACTAGACGGAAAATTTTCTCATTACCCTTCTCACTCAGATACATGGCTTTCTTACTTCCCGCAAATCTACAACGCAATTTCGTCAGATGTCATTTCCTTGCCATTTAGGTGAAGGCACTCTTATACAGAACTAACACCCGAGGCCTCTTTCATAAAAGTAATAAATTAATGTTATTAGTAACTAGCCAATAATATTAACAAATATTATTGGTGTTACATTAACTAATATTTTAATGTTCTCTTTCATAAAATTATTAGTTAACAATATTAGTTACTTATGTGAAACCACATCAGTAAAATTATCTAAAATTCGTAAAGCGTTTCATAAAACAGAAGAAGTAATAAAATCTACTCATATTATTATGGTTATTTCCGTGAGTGTATTTTAACTAATAATTCCATCATTAGTGCAAAATAAGAGCCGTGTAAGTTAGATTTTGAGGAAAAAACTATGGTAAGAGCTGACATGGTTAATTCATCATCTTCATCCTGTTAAGTATTAGGCCCTTTGGCTTGTTAAGGTCTCAGTGCCATCTTTTTCTATGTCTTCCACATTTCTTCTACTTAAAAGTTCATAATTCATGGCCATTTTCGTTATACGGTTTCTTCCAAATATTCTCTCCAATTTTGCTCAATTGTAAAATTGTATCATTCACTGCACATATATTCAGTTCACCTCTTATTTATTTGATGTTTTATCTCTTATAGTGCGGTCCGGTCATTTAATCCATGAATATTTCACACAAGGGACAATTCACCCAAAATGTTTCACCCAAGAAAATTCATCCAAGAATATTAATCCAGAGATAATTCGCCCAACATATTCCATTCTTACCTTCACCCTAGGAACATTCACCCAACAATATTCCCATGTCCATATTCCATGGTAATATGTCTATTTTGTATACAGTTTTAAATTTGCAGTTTCTCATAAATAAGGTCTAATGATAAATAGGTTTTGGTACAAAATATCCTATTTATTGTGCAATATACCAGTGCTAGATTGTTTTTAGATCATGTAGAAAATGAAGTTATAGAAATTTCAAATTAACTCTTACTAAAAAAAACAGTATATATCGCTACTCGAGGTTTTTTTTATATGTATTTCAATAGCTTCCTCGCCTTATTTATGTTCTTTTGCCTCAAGGAATTGACCAGATCGTCAGCAATCGCGAAATTTGTCTTTGCAATGACTGTTTCATGAATGTACACGTAAACATTTTGACTGAAATGTTGGCCCCTGCAACTCAAAAAAGAGCCTGATTACAACAAATTGTCATTGTACAAGTGTTTTTAAGTTATATTTTTTTGTTGATTCGTGGGCTTTTTTTAATAATTTTTTTAAGTTTTGATAACACGAAGAACTATTTGTGACTAAGAAACGTGAAATCTGAACTGAAGAAAATTAATAAAAATAATGATATGGATCTCCAAGCTTAGAAAGTGTACGATGTGTACGAGCATCACGCCTGTGCGTGGGGTCGACGCTCATTTGTCATTCGTTGCGCGCTTCCTTCTATCACATATCGTTACGCGGCAGAACACAAGTTTTGCGAACTTTGCGGCACTCAAATTACAGAGTATGCCGCCGAGATTTGACGGATTCTGAGAGAAACTCTTCCAGACACGTGCGACGTAGGTCGAAAAAGTGAACAGCTAGCGAGTTTCCGAGACGCATTGAATATATTCATAAAGTTGAAGTCATTATATTCATTCGAACATTTCTCCATTTTGTTGTTTCAAACGACAGAACAGTGCTTTCTCATTAAAAATTTTTCCTGCGAGCAAGAAATAATAGCTATAGATAATATTAATATGTGCACCAGTAACACTAGTATCGGAAGCGGTGTGCCTAACAGTTAAGGCATGATTTTAACGCTCAGTTGATGTCAGTTTCGCTACTTCGAATCCCATCTTGGAACAACATGTCTGTAGCAGTGTTGCCAACTCAGAATTCTATTTACCACTGCACAAGCTTAAAAAACCGCTAAACTGTAGTTGAAAACCTCCAGATTTTCCTTAACACATTACTATACATATAAACTATACAGATTTATGAACTAGAGAATTTTATAAAAATGTAGACTAAATTATGGAAAGTATGTGTCAATTCGTAGGCTCTATGATCTATGCAAAATCGTATGGACAATTAAATCTGAATATTTTCCTTTCAATGCCATCTTACACCGTTTAGGCCGAGCTTTCCAACTATCATCGGTAACTTCTTCCACCCAATCTTTCAACACATTAGCCTATGTTTTTTTCACACATCTCTAACTTTTTGTACGTATGGAGTTTCACGCGGCATATCTCTTCAAAACTGAATGAAGTAGGTCAAGAATATACTGGACACTTCGGAAACAACCACATTCACAACCACACCAGTCGGTTCGAAATCAGATTTCACACTGAGCTGGAGACGTGTCTGCCAACAATGAGTCTAGTTTTAAGTATGTCTGTGTTACATAAATTATAATGCGGAATGATAAATTAAATAATATAGGCCTATCGTAATATAAGTTATCATAAATGAAAATAACAATTCAGTTCATTATCTACACTTTATGATTATATCAATTCATTTACAAAAACAATGCATACATGATTAGACTAAAGTTTAACGAATGTGGCATGCCTTATTTGTACAACAATGGATGAAGCAGGAACTGAACGTGGTTATACCAAATCGAGTTAAGTTAAAACGTTGATATTTTATACTTGCACAATGAAGAATTTTGATAATACCATATTAAACTCTGGTTTATGATTAACTAATATTGTTGTCCGCAAGTAGGCTACATATAAAAACAATTATAACATCTTTACAGAAGAAAAACTAAAAAATATCGTCTGTTTCTGCCGGAATCATAAAAAAACGCCAAATAAATAGTTAGCTGCTGATGGTAAAATTCTGTAGCTGAACATAGTCCACAAAATACAAGATTCAGCTACAAAACCGCTGACTTGGCAACACTGGTCTGTAGGCAATGTTATGTTCAATGTTCTCTCTGGTACACGCTTGAAGTTTTACCGACTCCCGAGTGATGGAAATATAGACACATGTTTCATTCTTGTTCTCTGAACACAACAGGTTGAAAACTTAGCGAGATGATATATGACGATTTTAGTTTTAGGATTCGTCAGGAGCTGACCAGACATTTGCCTAACAGTCTAGAAAACCTAAGAAATACCCCAACCAAGTAGAAATGTAAACAGGATTCTAACCCTCGCCACAGTCTAATCTTATATTTCTAGTCCCACTCGGTAACGTCCGAGCTACAGTAGTCGCTTGCCGCATGTTTAATGTATAAATTTCAAACTTGATTGAAAGAGGGAAATGACAAAACCAAAAAGAGTGTAATGTATAAGGAAACAAAAACAAATTAAAAGAAATGCAGAAGAGAAAGATATGGAACTGTATGGAAGAACAAAAAAATGAATACAATGTAATTTAGAAAATATTAATTTACAATTGCTTGAAAAATTGAAGTATTAAATCAGAGAAATGTAAGAAAAGGTACAGAGATCTGTGGATAAATGAGAACAAATTTATTTGGGAACGAAATCCGATTATATGAGGGTACTACAAAATAAAAAAATGTCCATTAAAGAGTGAAAAAGCAAACCCTTATATTGGCCTATAAGTGAAATTTCTAAGAAAAGAAAAATAAAATCACGCATAATTTCAAACATACATAAATCCGAATATATGAGCGAACTACTAAAAAGAGGAAATTACAATTAGCAAATATAAATTTAAACTTTCTTGAAAAAAAAATACGGAGAATGTAACGTCTAAGAAAAGGTAGAGAAAAGCATGGATACATTAAAAGAAATAAATTTAATAAAGATACGAGGGCACTCTGTATGAGTAGAGTACAAAGAAGTAGATATCCTAATAAAGAAAATACCAAATAAAAGTTTCTCTAAAGAGAGCAAAATCTTAACTCCCTAAAAATTTATATGAAACACGAAATCATGGATAAATTTAAAGACAGTGAATAAACTAACAAGTCACAATTGCTTGAGAGAGAATGAAACTAATCACACAAAAGAGTGAAAATTATAAGAAATGGAAATAAGAAAAGAAAGAGAATACCAGGGATGAATTTAATATAATAACAATATATTCGGTAAATAAATCGGAGTGTATGAGGGTACTACAAAGAAGAATTTATAATAAGGAAGTAATAAATTGAAAATTATTTGAAACTGTGAAAAAGTAAACCCTAAATTAGAGAAAGTTTTAGGAAAAGAAAGAAAAAAACAACAGATAAACTAAAAGAGATATGATAAATTAGATACAGATCGGATTGTGTGGCGATTATAACGACGAAGATATTATAATAAAAAAAATTAAATACAATTTTTTGAAAGAACGAAAAATGAAAATGAAATTTGTGAATTTTCTAAGAAAAGAAAGAAAAAACTAGGTACAAATTAAAACAAATATATTTTAGAACGATATCGGAGTATATGAGGTTACTATGAGGAGGAGACTAACAATGCACATACGTACTCTAGATCTTATTTGGTTATTTAAGGACGCTGTATCAACTACTAGGTTATTAACATCTATGGAATTGGTGATAGCAAGATGGTATTTTGCGAGAAGAGGCAGAGATTCGCCATAGATTTCTTGACATTCGCCTTAGGATTGGGGAAAACCTCTGATTAAATCCGACCAGGTAATCAGCTCAAGCAGGAAAGAACACACGCCCGAAGGCACCTTCGGATCAGAAGGCAAGCTCCTCTGTCAACTGAGCTACGCCGGTGAATTCCAGATCTTTTAAAGCGAGACAAATAAAACCCTAAACAGTTCCAAATTTCTCTGAAATTAAAGATAATACCAGAGCTGAATTAAAACAAATATCGATGGTTAACTGACAACTTAAAATCTGTAAAATTGCAAGTTAGCAAATAGTTATTTATTTAAAAATTATTTTTTTTCTCAAAAGAGACAAATTTCTTATACCGGTATTGTACGTTTCTGCTTTGGAAGATTTTCTACTCCAAGAAAAAATTTTAGTTATTTGTCCAATTTCTTAAACATAATATAGTTAATCTAAATAATAATGTATTAATATGTTTTTGGTTATTTTATGAAGCTTTAATACCCAGCCCAATGCCGCCGCGGAACGGTCCGGCCGAGCTACGAACGCACTGTAGAACATAATTATCAAGAGGAAGCAAAGATGTAGAGTTAAAATGGATACAGAAATGGGTAAGAGAGGAGAAGAGGGAGACACAGAACAAAGAAAATAAAGGAGAACACAAAGCAGGAAACGACAAGTAAGAAATGACAACACAGGATTAGATAAGAGACTGATACAAGATGGAGAAAGGAGAGGAGAGGACGCAGAGAGGAGGAAAAAGGTTGAGTGAAGAAGAGAAATAAGGAAAATAGTATAGAAGAGTGAAGAGTATACCTGGGTGAAATTGAGATTAGGAGAGGAAGAGAGAGAAGAAATGTTTTAATAATTTGTATCTTTCACTGATGCGAATATACAGGGACATCATTATTTTTACTTCCATTTTTATTGTACCTGTGATTTTGAATGTACTTCACTCCCCTTCTACTAGTAAACTTCCAATCGTCCTCCACACAAAATCAAGGCCGCGTATGCAGTCAAAGTGCCTTACGGTGATACTAAACAGTAGGGTCATTCCATGTCAAATCAACACAAAAAAGTGGACTTTTCAACCCGACCACCTCAGATTTTCATTAAATTTGGTGGAATGGTAAAGAACCTTAAGTTAATTAATTATGTAAAATTTTAGCCCTCAATAATGCACGATATCCATACAGCAATTCTGTCAATACGAGAAAAATGTAAAAATGTTGCATACTATGTCAACAAAAATAATTCATAACTCTCTTCTAATTGAGGTAGAATCTTAAACTTGGGCTTATTTTAAATTTAATGGATCATATGTTTCAATAAAAATAGGTTTGCATCAAACTAATGAATTCTTTATTGAATAGTCACGTGAAACATATTTTAACACTGAATATCTATAAATGCGGGACATAAATTATTTCGCGAAAAATGTATGTTATAGAGGTAAGAGTATTCTCCCCTTGGTGTAAGTTTCATTTTGGAAACGTTTCAGGAATATCAGTAAAAAAATATATCAATGTATTGGTTTGTAGCACTTAAACCCGTCTTTCACCAACACTGCATTCGCACGAGTTCGTACTTGTCTGATAAGCTGCGTCATCGATCTGTCATGAGTGGCAGTTTATACAGTCTTCAATTTATACAAAACGTGCAATCTGTTTCAAGTGCAGTGTCGTTAGTTTTTGTAGTATGTGGTAGTTTTGTGCGATGTAATGGAGTCGCGATTTAAGTTATAGGCCTATGTTTGCTGCAATCCCTTCGAGAAATCAGGGCATTGTAATTAGAGGAAAAATTTAAGAAGTGTTATATCGTGGATGCTTCATGTATTTTCCTGATTTAAAACAGGAACAAAAGGTGTGCGCTATGTGTCGCAAAGAAATAAAAATATAATATGATGCTATTACGCAGAATCCTCATAATGACCCTAGTAATGAAGAATACGTCGACTCTACAGCAAATGTAAGTTCATTAAATACAAGTCCTTTTGACCAAGGTATGTTCCTTACTAAACAAGAAAGGCTACAACAAGAGAAATATAAGAGACAAAATTGAAAATATTGTAAAAGATAAAGTCTTCGATATTAAAGACGCCGAGGAACCAGGACCTTTCTGATTCTGAAATGTTGTCTCAAATGCAGGAAAATTTTCAAAATTCACGTAAAAGTGAGAAAATCACCATTTTAACACTACTACCTAAAAGCTGGAGCGTAAATAATATAAAAAAAGTTTCTTTCAGCTTTCGAATACATAATTCGGAAAGCCAAAGTCCTGGCAAAGGGAAAGGGAATTTTGTGTTCACCAAATCCGAAACCTGGAAAACCCTTGCTCGCGGCTGTTGCCGGTAAAGTTAAAGAATTCTGTTGTTCTGACGAGATAAGCAGAATGATGCCTGGTAAGAAATATTTGTTGTGATTATAGAATCAGGGAGTAAATCACATGAGCAGAGATGAATTATATGCAGTGTTTAAAAATTCTAACCCTGACCAAGAAATTGTATTCTAGCTGGAGTTAGTGGAACAATACTGTCTGTGTTTGTGTCCTTATCAGAATGTAAAACTTATGCCGGAAGCAATTTATTAAAGTTTCAGGTCTACGTGGATTTCAAAAAAAATTTTCTTTATACCTTCCAACTTAACATTTCTTGGCTACTATGGTGTGCAATCCTTCTAAAATAAATTGCTTGTTCAGGAAATGTACAGAATGTCCTGAACCATTCAAAACAAGAGAGGGTTTAGAGAAATGTTTCGTATAAAACTTCAGTGAATCAGTGACCTACAAGCAGTGGATGACGACTGACCGATCAACGCTTGAGACTATAATGAAACCCACAGACAAATTTTTCGACTGTCTCTTGGAGAAACTTGGTGATTTACTGACTCACTCATTTATATCATCTGAACAAAGTAATTTTCTACTTGATATGAAATCATTTCTACAGCCATGCCAGCTTGTTGTGTTATGCGTCTTCGCTGAAAACTATTATTTCGTAATCCAAGATGAAATTCAGTCATATCACAGGACTAATGTGCACACAACTATTCATACTTTCGTAATATAGAGTAAAGTATATAGTGATGGGCACTTTAAGCACATTGCAACACATATTTGGTTGGGAACATCTAATTTACAGAGGTAGATTTCTCATTTTTTTCCAATAAAGAACTGAATATATTTGTAACTCTTTTACACAAGAAAGAACTTACAATAATGTGTCTGATTATTTTGAAATTACATCAATATTGAAATAGGAGAAAAACATAGTGATGGGCACTCAAGCTTCTGACTCGGGCACCTAAGTATACAGTGATGGGCACTTTAATATTTGATACAGAAGTGAGATATTTACCTTCAAATTAACACTAATTTATTCGTTTTCAATTTCTAAGATGCCCTTGCCTCTATTAATTATGAGTCTAAATGTTTTTCTTTCCTACATCAATCTATTAGGCTTAATCACTTTCACTGTCGTCTAATTCTCTCACACATTTGTTGCAAAAGTATACATTCTCATCTTCAGAATTTTTATCACTGAATTCGTTTTGAAGACACTTCTTGTGAAATACTTTAAGACATTTTTTTGCAGGAAATACCAAGCCACTCATTATTTAAACACCCGCCGCATGTGTAACAGAGTCCTGATGAAAGCAGCCTATTCGGCTCTTCTGAAGTGTCCTTTCTCTTCTCTAATATGTTTGTACCAATACCGGAACTAGTAGTTGCTTGAACATTTTGGTCATATGAAAGGCTCACAGTTATTAAACTACTGTCTTTTGGATTCTCGTGAGAGCTCAATGTTGACAGTTCAGTAACTTTTCTTCCATGTTTTACGTGTTTTGTTGATTCAACACTTCTTTTACGCTTAGCTATTTTCCCTCCATGATTCATCTCCCTTTTCCTTTTTCTCTCTTCCTTTTTCCATTTTTCTTCTGCTTTCTTTTCTTCTTTATTAAACGTATGGCATTCTTTCAGTTTTACGAATGTATTTTCTTTTTGGAGTTTCAGGCCATATCAAGCAATCCTTCAATGCACGGACTTCTGATCGTCTCAATGTTTTCTTTTCTTCATTGCTGAGATTTTTTTCTGGTGTCTTCAGTAGATTATCTTCTTGAATACCCATATTAGTACCCACTTCTTCTGTCTGGAAATGTTCGTTACTTGCTATTTCTACTGCATCCACTTGACTTTGACTGCTTAACTGTCTTTCAATTATTTCTTCGTTATCTTCTGGCTGATCTCTTTCCTTATCTGTCACTACTTTCATGCTATCAACCGTTATTTCTTCTGGTTCTACGGGTGTCCCCTTTCTTTCAAAATATTTTTAATTCTTTTTAGCAAATACTTCGTACAGTCTAAAGAGAACATAGAACTCTTCACTGTTTTCTTCCTCCTCGTCACCTGAGAGAACAGACTTGGGACCAAATGTAGATTTATCCTGCCCCTTAATGTACCGTTGGAGTGTTGATCTTGGTACACCAAACTTCTTAGCAGATGTTTTAATTCTCTCACCATCTCGAACTGCTGCAACTGCTGACATCAACTGATCTTTAGTGTACTTAATTTTTCCAAAATTAGGCATTCTGAGACTGAAAGAAAAATAGGCATAAAATAGAGTTTGACTAAAGCTGTAGATCTACACGTCGGATTTTTATTACTATATACATATATGGAAATCATTAAATTTATGATATTGCATTTTTAAAGTTTACTGTAACAGGAACAAGTTGGAGGAAATATTTTTTAATTTAAATCTATCGTTTGGTGATGTCAGTATTTCTGAACTCAATAACATAAAATAAAAGTTCTCTATATGTTGATTATTTGTTGTCATAGAATGATTGCTGTACTATGCTTTGGTGGAAAACACGGTAATGTCTCTGAAGCATTGTTATGATATTACATTTTCTTCCCATGTGACATGTCCTGACTAAGCAAACTATAATTAGAACGAATTCTTAGAAGTTATACCATGCAATTTATGATTGTTTTGTTTTGTCGTGAACCCTTGGCCTGCAGCGAATGTTTCACTTCGATAAGACATTGAACTTAATCATTCCATGCCTGGTAACCATAAGCAACTCGGAAGATGAAACAAGGCTCCTTAGTAAACATATCGCTACGTAATGCCGTCAGTATGAAGTATAGTCAACGTAGGAATTTTCAACTACTGACATCGAAAATAGAGAAAATAAATGTGATTTAAATTAAGATAATAGCCTATATTTAAATTTTTTGTGTATAGTTACGTGAAACGAAATTGATTAGATCAGCACAATCTACTGTGTATTTAGCCTATGCAGTAGATAACGCAACACTTAATCGATTTTTCACATTCCACTTTTTACTCCCATTTATTGTAATAGCACCTTCACAAACAGAAAACGTTAAAAAAACTATTCTAAAAAATAATTCGTTGAAGATCGAGAAAAAAGTTCACCTTTTGAATGTGGATTTGACCCAAAATCAAGAGCACGATTACCTTTTTCATTACGATTCTTTTTGATTGCAGTTATCTTCCTAATCTTTGATGTGGAAATTGCCTTATTATTACCAATAACAATTATTATATATACATCAAGAATCGTATTCCAAAAGTGGAATGAAATTATATGAAGAAAGAGCATATTTATAAGAATGTGCGCTTCTATTGAAACACAATGCATATGACATTAATGCGTTAATTTTTACCATTGGATATTTAAATTTTTAGCTACTCAAAGCGGTTCGTCCTGACTACGGAAATTACTCCAGAATCTTCCGACATAAAAGGATTCTAAACATGAAGTAGTCTATGTCTGAGTTTTATGTCATTGCTCTAGTAATGGGCACTTAGAAATATTTAGTGATGGGCACTGTGCCCATTACTGTTTAGAATAGTTCTAAAACATCAGTTTTATAATATTATATTCGTAGTACCAAGATCTACAAATATGCATGATGAACAACTTAAATTATGTAAAATTACAAAAAACAGTGATGGGCATACTGTGACCATCACTGTGTATCAATTGATTTTAGTACATAGTGATGGGCATGGGCCATTAATGCACTACAAGATAATTTTTGTCGTTATAAACACTTACCTTTACTGAGATACACTGGACGGAGCTAATAATCGAGCTTCGAATACAGGACAAGTAACAACAGAACCTCCAAACACTATTTATGACAACAATGAACCTTAACGAATTATTAATTTTAAGCGACAATAATCATGGGTATGCACATGGCCACAATCAATTCGAAAATGAAGCTTCCCACATCCTCTCAGGACATAGGTCATGCGCTAGAATGGTTGCTAACAGTACTGCCAATCATATAGAACAAAAAGTAACTACATACTAACCCGCAAATCCTTATTATTACAATAAATAATTCACTGTGCCCATCACTGTAGGGGTGCCCATCATAGGCGCCAGTACCCTATTATAAAGAATCGTCATCCGATACAGTCTCTATTAAAAATCTGGTAATAATTTCACACTGCCCGAAATATGACACTACAGCTGTACATCTGTTTCAGAAATATCTAATGGAGTCATTAAAACAAACATCTGTAATTCACCACGAAAATTATGTATTTCTCCGAAGGATTCTCTGCTCAGTATAAAAATAGGAAAAAATTTCCTGAACCTCACATTACATGAAGAAGATTTTGGATTTCCAACAGAATTGCATTATTTTTGCATATCGCATGGCAAAAGAGCATGCGACGTTGTAGGTGGGACACTTAAAAGGTTTGCGGCTTGTGCTAGCTTGCAGAGACCATCCGATAAACAAATAACTACAACTAGGGAATTGTACGACTGGGCAACATTAATACCGTTTATGTGACTGAAAAAAGCTATACTGAAGAGGAAAAATCCTTGCTCTTCGATTTCCAAATCCACCGCAGTGCCTGCAACACAAGTTTCATACAGTCCTGCTCTTTAGGATGGGTATTATACTTGCTAAGCAGTTTTAAAATGCAGCTGAAACAACGCAGCATCCTGTCTGGAAAGATGATCAGGCTATTTCATCTCGGCAATGAAAGGTAAGCATTTCTTACAGAACTTCAGGTTTAACAAAATCCATGTGACAATAATTTATTTCAAGTAATAATTAAAAAAATTCGAATTATGTACTATATGTTAAATTACATAGCGACATTCAAGAATATGATCAAATATAATTAAATACAACGAATGTGTGGGACATAATTATCGCGACTTATACGGTTAGCTTACGCTTGCAGTGACATAATAATTTTTATCTTTGTAACCTATGATGATTCCAAGTTGAAACTTAACAGTTCATTATATCACTAATTGAGGCGTACTATATATTTTTTTTCTTAAAATAGAACCCCCGCATTTTTAAAAATGAATATATGAAAATTGTTTCACCGTGTTTTTTTAGTATAATTGAATACATACAGAAAAGAATATAAATAATAAAAACTATCACATATTAAGAATGTATCACCCAATTTTTTTAATTTATCTGGAGTGTTTGTTGAGATATATAATTTTATAACCTGTCTGAAGAATCATTGCAGACGGCAGGTAGAGTAAGCTTGGACATAAACATGCGATTGATACTGCATTACGTCACCCTGTTCTGACGTACTATGCACAGCTCTGCAGTAAAGAAATGCCTCAGTTCAGTTCGTTCAGTCTGCTAGTAGGTATCGGAAGTGTGTGTGTACACAAGAGCGAAAGGAAACTCCGCCGAGACACTCGTCACGCGAAGTCTTACACTCGCAAAGCAGAATGATTATACAGTGTTCTAATAGTACATTATGCAACGAGCCTATAATGATAGTAATTAAGAAGCGAGTATGGATGTTTATGAAACGAGCGCAAGCGAGTTTCATAATTTTCATACGAGCTTCTTAATTACCATTATAGGCGAGTTTCATACGACTTTTTATGCTCGACCATATTTCTAACTTGAAATTATTCATGTTATTTGTATATAACTGACCTTGAGCAATACCTCGTAAATTGTGAGATGTGCGCAGACGCGAAAGTATTGATTTTTTCCGAGGAACAGATGTCCACATTGATCTTGATAGCCTATAAGAACCTACAGAGTAAACTAAATATTAACTTTGATATAACATTGAAATTAAATTAGACATTGAAAAACAAGGTGACAAATTGAATTTATTTGAATATTATTTACAATTAACGCTAATTATTATAGTAACAGAACATAACCTTCTGCGACAGTACTGGATTTCCAGCCTCCGTGACTTTTCGCTAATTCTCTTTCGATTGCATATCCGAGAATAATCGATACTTGCGGTTTTATAACGGTACAAAGCTGACTTGTCATTGGCTGAACACCTTTACTTTAATGAGTAGGTGTACTTTAATGGCATGCATTAAAGGACTGCTACCAGGTGTATAATTACTACATTTCGGCATGTTCGAACATAAAATTTTGTAAAGAAGACAAAAAGAAAGGTCTTATCATTCCATTAACGAACGCTGTGAAAAGAACAGAAACGGCGGCGGGGAAGAGTGAAAGAACAATACATACTATAGCTAAGGAGGCGAGGAAGCAAAGCGCATTGGAGGACAATTTGCAACTCCTGGTGAAAGCCGCCCACATCCAAAGAAAATTGTACTTGATTATTTTGAAAAAATGTGTCATCCGTAAAACATTTTTGGAGTTTTATGAGAAGAGAAAATAAATTCCGACCCTACGCAAGCTTCTGAATGCTGTTAAGAAAAAGATGCAGTTTAATGACGGAAAAGATACATTCTGGAGACTGTCAGATTTGAAACAAATGACCGCAAAATCAATAAGCGAAATCAGCAAAGAAGTCTGGATAAAATGCTGCCAATCTGTTAAACATATCGAGGACGAATATTGGCGTCGTGACGCTTTAATGGAAGGGGAAGTAGAAAAGGTAGTAATAAACATAGACATTGTGAGTAGTGACGAAGAGTGTAATGAAGATAAGATGGATTATGATAGGCCAGGTAGCAGCACATATACAGCAGACGAAGGCAGTTCAACTGATAGTGCAGATGAAATTGAGACCTCTGCCTCGGGCATACAGCTCCTTCTGGAATAAAGTACATGTATATACCGTACATATGACAGAAAAAGTAAATTCAACTATGGTATTGGTAATTGTATATATGTTCATAACAGTAGTTGATGTTTTTATTGTCAGACTGTACCAACATTTCTCCAACTGACTCGCCACGCATCGAGACTGAGAGGATCGCATTCGCGACACACGAGCGCCCTCATCTGAAAACTGCAATGTTTCGTCAGACGTGTTATAATTGAAGCGGCGTGCTTACAAAAATATGGTTTTTCTTCATGTTTGAAACGCCACTGACAGAAAAGGAAAACCACAGGACATATGAAACTCGGCAGTTTTAGTTAGCGCGGCAGGTAAAACAAACCCTCAAAATTTGAAAGAAATCTGAGTCGGTCGGGTTGAGCGCCTTGTTGATTTGATATGGAATGACCCAGTACTGAGTTAGTGAGTATAGTATATTCCATAAATATATTCATGTTTTTCAGTGACGAAAGAATTTTCAATATTGAATCATATTTTCGTACAGGTACTGTCGTCCTTTTCCCTACGTCTTATCCCGATTTTCCCCATCTACTTCTGCTCAACTCTCTGTAAAGGCTAATGGTTGGGCTGTCTTAGCTCTTTTCTGACAACATTAATTTCTGTTAGGAATTGGGCATCTACGTAATATGCAACTGTTTAAAATAACTTAAATAAAAGGATCTCCTTCCTTTTTATGACCCTGCCACGTAACTACTTTGATGGAAAGTAGATAGCATATCTAAATAATTTTATCTTTTCGGATCGGGCAGAAGTGAAGATTGAATTTACAGTACTTCAGGTAATCTTTTATAGATTAAGTACAGAATTATTTCCACATGAGTTACTAGTACGAAGGACGAAACAGGTAATTGAAATGAGATACAATAGCCTAGTGCGATAAAATGCACAAAAAACTGAAGCCTGTATCGAAATGAACGACCACCATTTTCAAAAATGTGTTTAAATATCCATATTATGATTATTTTTCAATTTAACTTCATTCTCTAAATTGTACGCTAATGTGCTGTAGACAGTATAATATACACTGCATAATGAATATGTCCGAATGGACAGCTCAGTTCATGAGTAAAAACCCTTATTGTTAATACTGTACTGTATTTTGATTAAATAAAAACCTAATGAAAATTATCAAACTCAAAATCGCGATAATTCCTAGTTTACGTAAATGGATGAACTACTTTTCTTCCCTCCTATACATAGTAAAGTGATTTGTTTGTATATTATGCCAGTATCATCGAACTCCAGTCGTGGAAGTGGGTAGCAAACGGTGTTTCCGGTTCTTAATCGTTGATCCACAGGTATAGCCAGGTTAATATTAAAAATGTTAGTAAAAATAAAATAATGTCCCTGTACAACTGACAATGAAAATGTGCTGTGTATTAGTTGAGGGAGTTTTGGAAAAGCATGAAATATTTAAGCCTTTGCTGCGGAGTGATGCAAGCAGATCAGACAGGCGTTGTCTCGCATGGCAGTCACAGTAAGAAAGTTACGTACCGGCACAACAACCTTTAGCACCGCTGTAATAAATAATATACCATGTTGCGACATAAATTGCAAGCCGATGAAAACACACGGTTATGGCGGCTGAGATCCTTCACATTCATCTATGTCGTGCTCGGCGCACAACATGAAAATCGGAAGCACATTTCACGAGTTGAATTGCATTTGTAACACATATTAGTGTGAATGACACAATTTATGAATGTAAAGCATTCAAAGTAGGCTCAAATAATATTGCACATAGCAGCGGAGCACACGAGTATCCAGCCATAAGCCACTATCTCCGCCGGACGCCGCACAAGGCTGTATATGCCGTAATAAATAGCCTTTCTCTTCTTTCTAACTCTCCCCATTTGCTAGCTGAAATTCAAGTAAAACTTCATATCTCTCGTCGTGTGTGACAGAGATGATGTAGAATGGACTATAAGCCTTCCACAGTGTGGTTAAGATTTTAGAGCACGAAAAAGTAACTGGATTAAGGAGTGTTAGTTTTCTACAAGTTCAAATAATTTTACTTTGGTTTCATTGGTATACAATTTTGTATAGAATTTATATTCCGATATTATTTGCATTCAATAAATGTGATTATTGTAATCGCGCCCCATAATCACCAATTATATACATGTAACTTTAAAAGCTTTACTCCGAAACCTATATTTTTCGAGTTATTATTATAATTTGAAGAAAATCCATTTGCGGAGTATGTATTATATGTCTTTCTCGTGTTAAATTTTGCCACACCTGATTAACATATTTCAGCCTGTTATGGGCCATCTTCAGATTCATTCATCCATTTTATTCCATAGATCTTACATGAGCAATGAATCTTTAAGATGTGGAACACACAATATTACAATTACAATTTTTACAAATTTTTATAGTTCTACAATTTAGTAATATTTTCTACAATTTTTACAATTTTGTGTAATTTTTTACAATATTTTGGCGAGATGTAGTGAGATGAGGTGAGGTCCGAGGATTCGCCAGAAGATTACCCGGCATTTGCCTTTTGGTTGGGGAAAACCTCGGAAAAACCCAACCAGGTAATCAAATAAAAGTGGTTGATGCCGAGGACTCGCCATAGACCATCCGGCTTCAGTCCCACGGCTGAGAAAAACCTCGGAAGAAACTATTCAGTGAGATCAAAGGGGGATCCAACCCAAGCCCGAACGCAGCTCCGGTTCAGGAGCCCAGCGAGTTTGCCAACTGAGCTACATCGATGTGTTCTGAAATTGAGTAGTGTGTTGAGAATTTCATTTGGATGTGTTTTTGTGTGTCTATATATTTCGTATTGTTCTAGTGTGTTAAGTTTCTGGCTTTATGGTTGAATATGTAGCATTTCCATTTCTGTGTTTATGTCTCTGTAGGTGTGATTAGCATGTGTGATGTGTTCTGCATATGTGGAAGTGTTTTGTATTTTTGTTATGGCTGTGATGTGTTCCTTGTAACGTGTTTGAAATGATCAGCCTATCGAAGAACAAAGATCACATCACAGCCATAACAAAACTAAAAAACACTTCCACACATTACAAATGCTAACCACACCTACAGACATATAAATACAGACATGGAAATTTTACATATTGAACCATAAAGCCAGAAACCAATCACATCAGAACAATATGAAATATATAGACACACAAAAACACACCCAAAAGAAAGTTTCAACACACAACTCAATTTCAGAACACACACATTTTTTGACTCCACATTACACTATACAAACACACCCCATAGGAAACACAAATAAAAGGCGTCAAGACCAGCACCAAACAGTTCTGAATATGGCCCATAACAGGCTGAAACATGTTAACACCGTACGGTAAAATTTAACACGAAAAAGACATATCATAAACATTTCGTGTGATACAGTGTTAAAAGTTGTGTAATCCAGATGTAAAACTATTTAATCTAGACCCACGAATATGTTTGGCTATCTCACCAAATATATAACGCTACGCTACCAGATTTATTAAAATTATTCTGACCTACAATGTGAGAGAAAAATTACTAATTACTAAAAAAATTCAAATATGCCCCAAAAAGGAACCCTACTATTTCTGGCCAGAGCACCTTCTATCAATTCTAGGTCTTCGAAATCTTAGATGTAGAAAAATAAATAATGAAGTGTTCGGGATTAAAACATGGTAAGTGACGTTTTAGTGTTTTGAAGTTATTAGTTAGGTAAACATTTATACATGCATCAGTTTGTATAGCTATCAGGATAGTAAAATCTGTATACTTCTGCCATCTGTTGAGATGTTGGAAACTAACTACTGCATTAGACGCAGAATGTAGGATACCATATTATATGCTACATATCTTATTTTTACCAAAATGTCAGTTACCATGTTTTATGCCCGAGTCCCTCATATTTGAAACAATGGTTGTGAATACGCTGTAATTAATGAACATTTGCCATTAATTTCTTTTCAAGAATAAAGCAATGTATTACAAATCCTGTTAGGTACACATTTTTGAGAGTAGAAATTGGATACAAGGTAAAAATCGTGTAACTGAATATTAGAACGTATGTCAATTTCTTTAAATTATACTATAGTCAATACAACTTATACAATTATAATTAACATGTTATTTACATTAAATTTATTAGGTTGTAAACACTTTCGCCTTTATCAAACAAATTATGCAACGATATCTAAATATGAATACAAGCTTACATTGTTACAGAAGTATAACATAATATATATAAATTGTTTTTAGAACAACCACACTCAACACGACCAAAATACGTACAGTCGCTCCAAAAAAGACTGAGGTTATAAAATTTTCAAATTCTCTCTTGGGCACATCTGCTGATGCGTTATACCATTTCGAGCAATTCATACTATACGGAAAATGATTTGTATTATTTAAATCATTTTCCACCGTCTATAACCTTATTACATTATTCTGGAGAATGAAATGTCTGAATTTAATCCATTGACCTATAAATTAGCTGATTTTAATCACACATATTATAAAATACACACATCACGTTTAATTAGGTATATTCGCCAACATAATATGATAATTAAGCTCAGTATTTCAGCTACGTCTAAGCTGGAATACAGTTGTCTACTCTCATACTGTACCTGAGGTCACAGTCCAGGGATACGTCCCGTCTAATAAACATAGAACCGCATCTTACTCACGCTCACTCTAGTTTGTCTTGAAGCCGGAACACGGCTATAGTGAGTGTTTTAAACCAGTGAAATGTAAAAGTCGTATTATTTACTTAACGTAACATTCGTATTTTGTGACTAGGTAAAATCCCGAAGACAAAAAGTAATTTACATTACATGTAAGTTGTGCAAAGTAGATACAAAAATTACAAGAAAACAGTGCATTGAAAGACACTGCAATACAAAAAGGCATAGAAATATGGTTGAACGTAACTCAAAACAAACATTACCATCAAACTCTGAGAGAGAATACGATAAGAAATCCATGTTTTGCAGGGATCTATGTGTCATAATGATCAATGCCAATATATCGCTTAATAAATTGAACAATAAACACTTCAGAGAAATTCTAGAAAAGTACACGAAGGAACATGTTCCAAGTGAACACCAGCTCCGTCAGAACTTTGTACCCACACTTTATGCAGACAAAAATGTTTGTTACGCAGGTAGGCCCTGGCCAACTTCAGGTTGTTGCGCCATTAAATGATAAAGTCAGTAGTTGCTCTACTTTTATTTCAGGTTGGATGTACTCTACGAACATGCAGTAAGAACATGTTTGTCTATCTCTTTCTCTGCTGCATCACCCGGATTCCACCTACTATATAGACTATTTACCCGCAACTTGAGTCTTTTGGTAGCAGGAATACTAAGCTTAATGGTACAGTAATGCACGGAAATATCACATGTACTTCGGTAAATCATAATAATATGATAAGCGTAAGTAATCACTTCGTGATTCAAGGCGGCGGACGCCTTGTTCCTTCGGACCCCGGCCACTTAGTCACTCGTAACGAGTGCACCTCTGTACACAGTGTTGGACATTGTGCCACTGACACATATTCTGTAACAAAGTACATGAGGATAGGCCACCAAAGGGGAACAGAGAGATAGAACAAACTGAGAAGGATTCAATCCGCCTTCGCAACTCGAATCCAGTGTGACTTAGTGGATAACGCGTCAGCACGTAGAGCTGAAAATCCGGGTTCGGATCCCGTTTCCGGAGAGAATTTTTCTCCTTTCTACCCATTCTTCGCCAAATAATGATGATGATGATGATGATGATGATCATAATAATAATAATAATAATAATAATAATAATAATAATATAATTAGACTTCGTTGAATTGCCACACGCAGCATGCAATCAGGTTGCCGATGTACGGTAGTATAGAAGAGGTGAGCGACCTCCCGGTCTCGTAGTATAAGCAGTTCATGTTAAGAGTTGTGACCGATCCAAATAGATAGAGCAGCTACAGCTAATGTATACCTATGTAAGCACTTGTTTTTGCATTACTGTGGTTGGAATAGTCAAAGCTTAACATTTGTTCAGTGCAGACAAGAATTAAATCAAACATACTACAATGAGAGTGTTGCTGTTCCAAATAATTGCCCCTGGAATACCTTACCCCCGCACCAGTCTTGACCCGTTGGGGAACGTGGTTGGATGCTGTTAATTATAATGCAGAATATTACGGCAAAATAATGGAGGTAATTGATGCATTGGATAGCACAGACAGTTTGCTGTTGCAGCTGTAAAATCATTATCTTCTGAACAGCTTTTGGAAGATATTCTGTTCATTGATTCTAATTTTAAAATCGTGTCAAAAAGCATCACCCTGTTAGAATCTTCTAAACTGCAACTCTCAGAAGCCCTTAATATAGTGGATAAAGTATCACAAACAGTTATCCAAAATAACAATTCACTAATTTCAGAAAAAGTGAAATGTAAGTTGAGAAACATTATTGCTAAAAATTCTGTCTACTCACAACTTCGTATTGTAAATGATGTACTATCAGGTCACGACAAGACGTCTGAAGTTGGTGTACTAAAAAGTAGTGACTTTCCGTTCTTCGAATATGCACTTATTACATCGTGTGATGTTGAACGTACATTTTCCCAATATAAAAACTGTTTGAATGACCATCGGAGGAGGTTCACTTTGCAGTCGCTCAAAATGTACATAACTCTTCACTACAATGAACATATTGAAGGATGATGTGAGTATATTACATTAAATTTTAAGAGTTAATATATCTCACTACAAAATAATTGTGTATTTACATGTTTAGACATTTCCTACTTCAATGATAATTCATTATATTTCTTGAATGCAGGATACAGTTTTTATTGTAACCGCAGTATACTGCTCAGTGTTTGCATCAGAGGCATACTCCATTCTTTGCACGCCCCCTTCTCATACAGTCTATACCGCTTGCGTAGTAAACCTAACGATTCTCGTGGCAATTCCACGAAGTCTAATAATAATAATAATAATAATAATAATAATAATAATAATAATAATAATAATAATTATTATTATTATTATTATTATTATTATTATTATTATTATTATTATAAAGTTACACTAAACAAAGATATCCCGAGCTTTGTGTGTGTAGCATAGGGATGCAGTGTTTGACATACCCTGTTGCAATGGAGTGCGTGTTGCAACTGTGTTACACTTTCCGCTTGCCATTTGTTTTCACTTTTCGTCAGAGTGTAGAGCATAGCCTCCCCACACTGGGCAGCAAAATGGGCGCCCCGCAATCACGGCAGCTGCGCTATCAAGCAGATGGAAATGCGGACTCGTCCGAAGCGTGCGTGCAACGCCTTACGCACAACTTAATCACTACCGTGAACGAGTCCAGAGCCTTTCAGCCATTCAACTGAATGCGACACTCCCATCTAAAGGCTAATTTCAGGGGAAATGAGACGATATCGAATGTTTAACGCAATAGGGGATGTGAACGAAACGCTTTCACAAAGTCCAAAGTGACATTTGCTACTCTAGCATTGGGTCAGTATCACTGTAGATTTTAGATACTTAATCAATGCGGTAGGAATAACGGAAAATAACGTTTCGAAACCTTTCTATGATTGAGGGTATACCGCGATTAAATTGGAAAATATTAAAATATTATACCTAGAGATTTCATTCTGTTGACACATTGTTTGGCATATTAATAGTATACATATATATTTTCAACTGAATTGATTTGTTCCATATTTTTATGTTTCATAAAAATTTAATTTTAATTACTTTCCATCTCATTAGAAATTATTTCTAACTGCATTTTACTATTATGTTTAACATACAGCTATTAATAATAATTGGAGTAAATATTTTAAGTGTGTCTATTAGTTTCGTCTAAAAAAAATGTTTGTTATTGTAGCTCAAATGCAAAAAAAAAAAAAATGTGACTTTACTTTTTTAATCTGTTTGGAATCATCATGCTTAATATTCATGTGAACTTCCATACACTATAGTTTGACGGAAGCGTAGAAAAGAATTCATGTAGCCAGCTCAAAGTTTATGGAAGGGGGTAGATTTTGAACATGGGCAAAAATACAAAAACTAAGAACCCATAAGAATGAAGTTAAACAGCAGAAATTCCAGGGGAGCTAAAACGCGAAAACCTTTAAAAATGGCTGCCAAAAGAAGTGTTCTAAGGAGCATAAATCTCTGAAAGTTTATGAGGAGCACCGATATATATATTTTTTTTTAGGATTAAAATCACAGGAATTGAAATTGTTCGTAAAAATCACTTTCTTCGATATACAATCAAGTTATGAATTAAATATGGGTTAGTGGAAACGAACATAAAGAATTTTGTGACAACGCTGTTAGTATTCAGCTCCTCTAGTGTTGACTAAAGTAAGTTGCTAGTATAATATGGAGTGATGCCTGGTATGGCTTATGTATGTCATAAGCAGAGACCGGAAATTTGGTAGAACGCCTTTCTAAATGTGTTAAATCTATCTTCATTTTGAAAGTAATTCTGTACGAATTAAACCTTTGTAATTGAACCGTCACAGTTTTATGTTTCCCTTTTCTTCCTTTTTAATTTTAATGCCTAATTTACAAAATAAATACTTTTTTGCCTTGATTTGATTATTTATCTATTATTTATTAATTTATTATTAAAATTGCCTACAGGTATATTTTAATTTATTTCTATAACCGCTACAATGAAAGTGACTTCACCGAACGTGTATTACTGTCTTTCAGTCAGTTCATATTTTCTTTGCAACAATGAGTGCTGCCGTTCAAAAATGTATAACAGTAAGCGTTTTAATTATCGCTTGTGTTTATTTGACAAGGCAGCAATGAGTGCGGGTCTAACGTTATTTTTAATGGCTATTATTATTTCAGTATTCATTGCGACGTTGTTGTAGCTAGATAAATATTTCATATCGCAACATATCAATACAACCAAACACAAAAATGAACTTTCCAAGGCTACTTGGAAGAAGATTTCTTTGCTTCCAACATTAATTGCAACATCGAGCCGAAAATCTCAATTTGCATTCGACTTATGGTAAAGCTTTTCTTGCTGCCGAAATCCCTTTGTGGAAAGTGCAAGGTTGTGGGTTTAGTGCAAGGTTGTGGGTCTAGTGCAAGGTTTTTGTAATTGCCTTTTATTGCGTATTTTATCTCTTTATAATGCCTATTTGCCTGCCTATTTTAGCTATTTGTGAGGCCTTTTTGCCTGCCAATTTTAATGATTCATAATGCCTAAACTTCCGGTCTCTGGTCATAAGGTAATAAACTCATTTATACTCTATATCAGGTATGCTCAAAATTGTAAAAGCTCCGATTACACGGATGATGCTGCACTGCATAACACACACAGTGTACGGACTGGGCTCCGCAACTACATTGCAGCACCGCCTGTGGCATCGCTCTCATACTCTTACAAATATGGATAATAAACTGAATTTGAAAAAGGAAAGAATATACACTGTAATATTCAGTTATTACATTGTGTATTATATTTAATATAGTTATGATATTATTATTATTATTATTATTATTATTATTATTATTATTATTATTATTATTATTATTATTATTATATCATTAAATAGGTTGCAGCCGCCAAATTACTCTTCAAGGAACGACCACTCTTATAAATTGAGGGAAAGAAGACAGAGGACGGACACTGGAAAGTTTCCTTTTCTCAATCGTACTATCAGGGACTGGAATGCCTTACCTGCAGACTTACTAAAGGCTTTACCAACAACCAAAAATGTATTTAAAAATAGGCTTAAGGACTTTACTAATAGACGATAATTATACACAGTATTTAAAGGGTGTAATTGATATTTTTTTATTGAAGTGTTCTATCAGTGAAGAATTATGTTGTGTCAGTGAAGTGTGTTGAGTAGGTGAAACGTGTTCCTGTCAGTGAAGCTTTATAGTTTATAGTGGCAGTGCAAAATATTTGAACAGTGAAATGTTTTTGAAGTGTTAGTGAAATCAGGATAGAATCAGTGAAATGTGTCGTAGTTCCAGTGCAGGGAGTGAGTTGACAGCGAAATGAGTGTAGTGTTGAAAGGTACTTGTGCAGATATGAACATACCATACTCGTGGGTTTTAGTTCGAACATAGGTTTAAGGTACAAATTAGATTTACTTTAAATGTTATTTTAACTGATCGTGCTTCATTTAATTTAGGATGTTCCCTGTTATTATTATCATTATTATTATTATTATTAATTATTGTTAGTATTAATTATTTGTATTATTAATTGTATTTTTATTAATTGTGTTTATTATTGTATTTATTGAGTGTAATTAGTTACCACTGCCACCGGGTATATACACATTGCAGTGTGAATAAATACATACATAGATAATGTTATTTTCATATTCCACCATATACTGCGGTCTGTTCAACATGTGCATTGTTTTCTGCAAGTAATCGGAAATCTATTTCCAACGAATTTACTCAATGCGCAGCTGGCTCAAAAAATGCTCATCTGTTAATCGGGATCTATGTTTGGATTTAGCAACTTTCATTCTCTAAAATAATTCTTCGCACACATGTCGAGGCGAAAGGTAGCTAACGTAGTGGTAGAGAATAAGCTCATCGTGGGATATATTGTTTTGTTAATTTTTTAATACTTCTATGCTTGTCAAGTCATATTCTCTGCATTTAGTTCTCAATTCTACGTGACTTTTTAAATCAATTAACTCGTCCTGGAACTGCACGGATTGTACTAAATTTACTACGAAAGGATTAGCAAAAAGATCAATATCACTTTCCATACGTCTAAAATCACTAAATCTGTGTTCTGTGAATTCAAATTTGAGTTGTTCCAGTACACAGATATAATTAACTATATTTTGTTCAGGCACCATACATCTCTTTACAAGTTCACCATCCGTGAAGGGATTTAGTGCCTTAGCTAATTCCCAACACACTACATAACCTGCTCCTAAACATAGACTCTAAATTCTTCGACTCTCTTCAATGTTTGGCCTTTCATGAAGTGCTTTCAATTCTTGAAACTGTAGTGCCTCTGAAAAATTATTTTATCATAACATGTATTTCAGTTGAAATAAAATCAAAATAATAATAATAATAATAATAATAATAATAATAATAATAATAATTGTAATATACTTAACAATATTAATAACAATACTACTACTACTACTACTACTACTACTACTAATAATAATAATAATAATAATAATAATAATAATAATAATAATAATAGTAACAATGATAATGATAATAATAATAATAATAATAATAATAATAACAACGTTGGTATATGAATATATATATATATATATATATATATATATATATATATATATTACAAAAAACAGCTTCTCTGTCACTTCGGCATGTTCTGGATGGCAGAGCATATAATGTCATTTTATGTTGCTCAGTAGTATTCCTGACAATACTTTACACCATAGTAAACGCTTTACCGAACGCAAAACAATATGGTAGATGTCGTTTGCTTACAGAAGGTTTTGACTCTGTCATTGTCCCGCACTGTTCGTACGTTTACTAAGTACTTGAACTGCCTTCCGCAGTCATCCGTCGAGCTTCGAACGAGGAACAGCGCGCTCTACATTCGAAGGTTGTGATTACAGAACGTAATCGCGAGTCAGAGAATGAGCATACCTGCTCTATATGCAATGGTTGTAATAATAAGACTTATCTGTAACGCCCCATGTTAAAAAATTAGTCAAGTGTAACATTCCTCAAAATTATGTTTACTATTTATGATTATGTAGGTGTATTAATCACTCTTCTGTTCCAACTGGAATGCGCCTGCGTGCTACGTATTAAAGTCGCTTTTAGAAAACCATTTACAACCAACAATATGCCGGAAGCTTCGAAATCCTTGAATACCCATCCCAATGTTTTACACGATGTTGCTCGTTGTTACGTTGCAGCCCGAGTGACTAATTTACTTAACAGGTGGAACTGAGTGACTAATTTACTTAACAGGTGGAACTGAGAGATTCTAGATTATCTTTCGTATTCTCCGGATACGAGTTCCTGCAACCACGACCTTTTCGCTAAAATGAAAAAGAAGACACAGAAGGGAAGGCTTTAGAAATAGACAAACCATTGTAACAGCTGTAGAGAAGCCAGAAGCTTAGAGCATGTGCCGCTGTGGATGGCATACGTCGCCTTCCTGACGTAGGCCTATATTACTGTAATTGAATCGCTTATTTCAGAAACCAGTCAAGCGACAAGTTAGCCAATTGTGGGAAAAAAAAGAATGTCTGGCATCAGACTGAATGGTGTGGTAGTGGTTTTAATATTTTTTGGTGAAAGCAGTACATATTTCAATACTTTTTATCTAAGGAAAATTATTTTGTGCGTTTTAACTTAGCTGTAAAAAATACGAAAATGTTTTTCACTTAACTGGTTTCTGCAATAAACGTGTGGTGCAAACGTATTTCTATGGCATAATTCTCGAATTATTTAGGATTTTGTTATAAAACTCATATTTTTTAAAGGAAGTGTGTAATGCCTTTAGGGGTAGTAGCCTATTTTCAAGCAATAAATGACAAATTCTCCCCAATCTGTTATGTGAAATACCATGGATTTTCATAAACACATTCTTGCAAACATGTTTCAGTACACCACCAGTACTTAAATTATAATTGAAGAGTCCACTGCAAGAATGATGGATGTCACTTTCTTGTCGAAAATGAACCAAGACAGTCAATGCATAGCTTAAGACATATAGAATGTACATGCACAGTTTTATGGCATTAACACTGATAGTCATTGTCCAGTAATGATAGGAAAATCACAGTTAAGCTTTGAGCGCTAAGCATTTCAAACTTTCAACTGCTTCTCCTGCAAAATGTATTCCAAATGACATCCATCATTCTTGCAGTGGACTCTTCAATTGTAAGAATGAGGTTTTTTGAAAGTGCCTTCATTAACATTTTCATTTTCTAACTCTTGCTCTGGACCTTTTCTTTTACGTATACGCTTAACTTCAGTAACCTCAACCAAAGTCAGAATATAGGTATCTTGTGAGTTTTTATACCATCATGTTCCATTTATCGCTTCCTCATTAAAGTTTAAATAACATTTCGCATTACACTTACAGGTGAGAATGTCGGGCTTGGTTTTCTGAGGAACTTCCCTGCCAGAATAAGAAACATAGCCTTCTCCTTTTACCCTTGCATTGCGAATAGTATTGCGTTTATAAATGTTTTTGTTTACCACTCCTCTTTTCCTTTTAAGTACAGGTTCGACTTCTGAACTTTGAGACATTTTACTACGATATAGGTCTATTGTTATTATTACAAACACACTGCGCTAAACACAAAACACTCTTTCAATCAGTTGGTCACAAAACTATGAACAGAAAATGTAATCGCAGTTTACTGCAGAAACCAGGCAAGCGGTGCTGGTTGACTGGTTTCTAACATAAACACGAAATTCAACGTAATGCCTGCCATTACAGGAGGATGACATTTGACTGTTTTCAGCACTAAAATGTACGTATACCCTTATAGAACATTATGCTGCCATTAACTCATTTTTTTATTATTTTGGAGTTTGACTGGTTTCTGAAATAAGCGATTCAATTACAAGATCTAATTATGCTGATTAGAAATAAAGATTTTGGCCTTAATTAAAATGTTGCCATTAATTTTCGAATGACTCATGTATTTATAATGATGTACTAAAACAAATATATAAATATACATAGTACCAATTTTCTGACCATTCCGATAGACGGCACCACTACTATAGTTATAAGAAATGACCACTGTAAATCACAATTTTGCAAAGAGAGTTCTGTGAAAGAATTACTTAGTCCTAAAAAGATAAAGAAGCAACTTTGCTAGATTTATTGCAAGATGCTATTGCCCAAAGCAATGGTCATTAGGAAAAGAGAAGAGTATCGAAACCTTTAAGGGGATGAAAGGTGGTTGGAGCGTGGTGCCTACCAAAGCCTCCTGAGTCCTGAGACATTTGTTGTTATATTTTTAAGTTCGATATAATTATACACTTTAAAAAAATCACTGACGAGGAAAATTGCTAAAACAAATTCTGCAGGTTACGGTTAGGGCACAAATGCAGATAATCGGATCTTTGTACATACATTCTTCATCTTAATCATGTATGAAGTATAGTATAGTATAGTATAGTATAGTATAGTATAGTATAATATAGCATAATACAGTTTAAAATAGTATAGTATAGTGACTCTACGGAACAATACAGTTGTAATTGTTTGTCATATTAGAACTGTTGTATCAGTGAAGCGTGGTGAGTCAGTGAAGTTATAGTTTACAGTGACAGTGAATAGCTTAGATCAGTGATAACTTTGATCAGTGATAATTTATAGTATCAATGAACTGTGTTCTATAGCGCCAGTGAAATGTGTTCTAAAGTGTCAGTGAAATGTGTTCCAAAGTGTCAGTGAAATGTGTCATAGTACCAGTGTAGTGAGTGTGCTGAGAGTAAAGTGAAGGATTATCAGTACCAATGTGAAACTTATGTAGGGCCTACAGAAATGTAAGTTGTATTGTAAAAGTAGGTTCAAATATTAATTAGGTTATTTTATATATTATTATTATTATTATTATTATTATTATTAATTGTATTGTGTATTACATTTATTGTAAGTAATTAACTGCCACCGTGTGTTTGCCCACTTACAGTGTTCGCACGCACTCACGCACGCACGCGCGCACAAGATTAGAGTATGTTATACCCTCAGGACTCAGGAGGATATAACATTCTAGTTCTGACGTCATGAATGCTTGGTACTCATGCCCTTTCATGGCGTCTAATATTAACACCTTTTTACTTACTTATGTGGTCAGTTACTTAAAGCCGCTGTATCAAATATTAAGTTATTTGGCGGCGATTAAATGTGTGATAGCAAGATGTTATTTAGGGAAATGAGGCCAGGGATTCGCTATTAATTACCTGAAATTCGTCTTGAAGTTAAGGAAATGTACGGAGAAATCCCATCCAAGTAAACAGCCTAAGCGGGAATCGAAACCACTCCTAAGTGCATTAGCGCTTGAGCCACGCCGGTGGCCTATTTACTTTATAAGCCTAATGCCCCTTTTATATAATAATAATAATAATAATAATAATAATAATAATAACAATAATAATAATAATAATAATAATAATAATAATAATAATAATAATAATAATAATAAGAAGAAGAAGAAGAAGAAGAAGAATTTTATTCATTTCAAATGTATTAATAGTACATATTTTGTTGCCACTCCCGATAAAGCAAAAGCTTGTGGCCGAGAGTGGTATTTATATTGAATAATTAAAAAAGCGATATAACAAGTTTAAATCTACACTAAAATAATTATTTAATTGTTTACTTTAAGTAATCAAATATAAGTAAGCAAAAGTAAAGTGAAAAATACCAAAATAATAATACAAGAAATAAAATAAAATTATATATTTTACACAGACGAGTAGGTCAACTAGAAAGTACAAGAGGCGATAGCCCCTTTAAACAATAATAAAGTAAAATGAGAAAGTATTAAATCACACAATTGCAAAATAAATACAAAATATAATGCAATAATATAGTGGATCAATATATTTTATACATAAATGGTATGTTATTTCGATTTTTTTATTTGATTTTGAAAGATTCATAACATATTTTTTTTTTACATTTAATTTTAGAGAGAAATATAAAAAAAATGTAAAATATCAAACACACACACACATATATATTAGAATACTAATCAGTATTTAAAATCAGTTGAAGTGCTTGCTTTTTAAATAATTTATTATTGGAAGGTGCTAATTTTGAATGTTTTTGATGAAATTATTATACAATCTCGGGCCGAAATTTGAGGCCTGCCTTAGTCCTGTTTCAGAATTGAATTTGGGTTCAAACAAAGGACATGATATAATGTGTCTTTGCTGTAACCATTGTCATAATAGTTATTATTTTTATGGAAGTATTTTAATAGGGTATATATGTATATTTGTTTAATATTCAGTACATTAAATCCTTGTAAGTCTATATGAGGCGTGTGTGATAATCCATTTTTGTCTTAATACATCATTTTATTATTCTTCTCTGTAATAATATTAATGGCATGAGTGAAGACTTCATTGCCCCAACCCATCCTATAATGCGTATTGTAGGATGGAATGGACTAAACCCAAATATATTTTTCTGAATGTTATTTTTTGCATAAAATGTCTTAGTAAAACAAATTTATAAATTGCTTTACATAGTTTATGACACAGATAGTTTATATGAAAATCTCATCGTAAATGTTGATCTATATTAACACCTAGGTTTGATTTCTTTATTTTTTGAGCATCTACAAATTGCAAACTGAGAGCAATTGCTGTCATGAATAACTAGATTTTGATTTAGATTCATTGAAGACAATCCTAATTCATTTATAGTAAAAGTATTAATGTAGTTTTATCAGTATTGAACGAGAGAAGGTTTGTGTCTAGCCATTTTTAATTGAGTTTGTGCTTATATTTGCGAGTTAAATATTGAAATAGCTATTCCGAAAAAAATGGTACAAAAAAGAAATTGAAGTAAAAAGGGCCAAGAAAATGTAAATATACGTGAAAAATAGGCTAATTCTTCATGGACACATTTTCAACACAGATGATATAAAAGATGTGTTTAGAGACTAAACACCAGATTCTTCGTTAGTTGGCAATTTTTCACTGAGGTATGCATGATTATTGGGGGGAATAAATAACCTTCATGCAGAGATAAAATACGGGGTTGAAAACTGAGTATGTGTGGAATTTAGTATGCTGTAGAATGTGAACGCAAAAATTTAGCAACGAATATCATATTGTAACGAATTTATTTTCTGTCTTATACAATTTGATGAACCATGGCATATTTTTGCAGTAGACCAATATGAATGAACATTTTTTGCGAGGACTTTTTTAACTTGTATTTTGCGGACACAAGGAAATTTCATAGAGTTTTGAATTTGAAGACATGGTAGGATACTCAAAATTGATAAGATTATAAATTGAGTTAGCAATTCTTATGTTAACGACACTGTTAATTCATTATTTCGTAGCAGTATTACACGTTCCGTTTGAACGTCCGAGAACGGTGAATGATTAGAACTAAAGTGGCAAGAAGACCGATCCACTGAGCATTAAGACAGTTCTTGGTGTTTAATATTCTAATTAAGACTCTTAGAATAACTGCATAGAAATGAGAAAATAATTCTCTCTTTGAACAAGTTGCTGCAACGGCGCATAACGCAAGAGGAAGATAACCACCCTGACTACAGTGTTTCCTGATCGACTGATTTCAACATTTGGAGACATCATTTGGCCAGCAAAGTCTCCGCATCTGAATGTATGTCCAAAGTCTTCCAGAATCGTCTGCGTACCAAAGAAGAGCTTAAAGAACGCATACGAGAAAATATAAGAAACACTGATTGTGACATATTGCAGATAACAATGGGTTAATAACGTGGAAGTCACACAATTTTTTAAATTATATTGGGGGATTTAATCCAATTTAGCTTCGAAAACTTAACATGGCAATAAAATTGCAAATTTTGAAATTTGTTTTTCTCAAACAATTTACATTATTCTCAATACTATGGCGTTACAGAATCATTTTCAAATGTACCCATACCCGATGGCCAATCCTGTACTAAGCATGACATTTCTCCCTGTTACGGAAGAGGGTCCGAAAGATTGCATTGCAGCCTGGGGTTTATTGTGCTGACCTCCTTAGACGGTGATGATTATTTGAAATGTTTAGGGAGCCACTGGCGTCGCTCGGGTGGTAAAGCATTTGTCTGCTGATCCGAAGTTGCATTGGAGAGTGGTTTCGATTCCCACTTGGGCTGACTACCTGGTTTGTTTCTCCGAGGTTTCCCCCAACCGTAAGGGGAGTGTTAGATAATCTACGGACTCATCTCGCCAAATACCATCTCGCTATCACAAATTTCACCGACGCTATATACTCCAGCAGTTGGTAGAGCGTCATTAAAGAACCAGCTAAAAGAAGTGCGTAGGCCCGCATTCCTGTAAGTATCGTGATTCACTGTTTGGTACCAAGTGTCGATTCAGCCAGTCAACACTAGTCCGCGATAAACGCCCCTCCGCCAGCCCCAGAGAGTTCTGTAGCCTTCTAGGAACGATGTCATCTGTATGAAAATCAAGTTACTACAACCTGCTGCATCATATATTCACCTAATATCGCGTTATTGTAGGTATCGTAATTCTCTATTTGTTGCCACCTTTCGATTCAGCTATACAAATCCGGAGTCCACGATGAACGCCTCTCCATCCCTTGAGAATTCTATAGCCTACTCAGATTGCTGAAGTAATCTGTTTGTAAATCACGTTATTACACCACTGCTACATCACTGAAACTATTGATATACAGAATGATTCACTAAGATTGTGTCATACTCTAGGAGCTGATTTCTGACATCACTGTGAAGAAAAATGTTCATATAGCTTATACATATGTCCGACTTTGAATATTTTTGGATAAAATCACGGTTCCTTCTTTCGTAACACGCATTCTTATGAACTTCTCTCTCTCTCTCACTCTGGACGTCTGGGGTTGTGTGTGTTAGGCTGTTCTCCCACCAGTGCTACGCTATTACGACGCTACCGGAATGCAACTCATAGCTTCGTTATCGCGCAGCGACTGATAGTTAAGAAACTCGCACACACAAACTACGCGACCGCTACACAAATGTTTGGAGGATGTCTTCTGATGATGATGATGATGATGATGGTGATGATGATGATAATGATGTCATCATTGCTTATCAGAATCTCAGAAGGAGCTACTGGATGAAGCCGTATATTAGGAACAATTTCAGTAGAGGGAATTTTGTTTGTGCCCAAAAACTGCAAAATGACGAAAAAAAATTATTATTCTATCGAATGTCTAGTATTTTATTGTGAAAGTAAATTCAGAATACATAATATTATTTACTTACACCCGTAACATAAAATGTGTTCAAGATTCATATATTTTAAGAAGCATAATCGAAATAAAATATCTTACCACAATCTGGAAATTTAATTTTAATTAACATGACTTGCAAATAACAAGGACATTTTAAATTAAATTGAATTGAATTAAATTAAATTAATGAAAATAGTATTTAAGAACTCGTTTACATTTTTTGACTCCAACAAACACATTATATCATCGAAATTAATATTTCTTGAGATTATGTTCAGTATATAACTTTATTTTATTAGATACTACGGTACATACCATTTCGGATTTATATTTCATCTTGTACATTATGCAGTATATGAGTATGATATTGAAAGCTTCCAAAATGTCACATTTCCAATCCTTAACTGCACGCACACACAATATTGTAGCCCATGTTACAATTTAATTTAAAATATTGTCATTTTCATTTCTCTCTCTCCTCCCCCCCCTCAATCTCCTTCGTTCTGTTATCCCTCTCTGTTTCTATTTGTAATTATTTTATTTTGTTTATAACATAACACATGTTACTACTGTAATTGGAGCTTCTACTCTGTTGCAGTCACACCTCCCCTTGCGTATTCCGCTGAAATTATGGTTGTATAGGCATGGATATTGTTCTATTAGTTGAACGAAAGCAATATTGTTCTTTTTTCTTCAGCAATCTCAAGCGACTGGTCGCGGCAAGGTAGCGAGAAGACTGTCAAATCGAGTCCCGCACGACTCGTCGCCAGCAGATGGCGTCGTGATCTCGTATCCGTCGCGCTAGTGGGAGAACTGCCATTTAAAACCACGTGCAGAGACTTAAAAGCGACGTAGCGTAGCGGTATCGTTGTAGTAGCGAAGCACTGGTGAGAGAATGGCCTTACAGTACAGCTGATAGCAGCGACACAAAGTCTCGTAAAATCACGGTCAGGGTTAAGGCTGGTTCACAGTAAACCTGGAAAGAAAACGAGAACGAGAACAGAAATATTGTTAAAATAAATGTATTTAAATGTGAGCATTCGCTATTAACTGTTGTGAATGCTCACTTTTAAATACATTTATTTTGACAATAGTTGGGTTCTCGTCGTTTCCGTTTCCGGTTTATTGTGAACCAGCCTTTAGAGATAACGCAACACCGGTACAACGTATCTACCTAGCATCCGAACAATGGAAGTTAGGAAATGCGGCGCGCACAGTTCACACTCGGGCAACTTCATTTAGGCATGTCTACAGAAGGTGGAGACTTTCAAAGTTGGCTTTAGTACAGATTTTTTAAGTGAGTATTAATAATGAATGTCCTTTAATGAATTTATAATACACTCAGTCCCATTCCCGTAAATAATTTAAATGCTTAAACCTTCATAATTTCCACGTTTATGTGTAACATTCAGGAGGGTGTAACTCATTCAAATAAAAAAATATGATATATGTTTACATGAACTTTTTTCATCACAATGATATCAGAAATCAGATCCCAGAGTATGACACAATCTTCGTGAATCATACTATATGACAGTTAAGTTGAATTTAGTGAAGCGAAATGAGTTGAAAGTATCCCAGCTATCCCGCTTCAATTGGTTGAGGGGGAGAACCTCCCAAACACCCCAACAAGACTTTGAACCCGGGACCTCTCGTTTCACAGATTTGCTGACCGTTATTCCACAGCAGTGGACATGACTATATTAATCACTATAATTTTCTGAAGTCATCTCTGGCAATAAAACCTTGACAGTGAAGGAGTTCTTTGCGCTTTCATGTCTTGTGGGGTAAATATAAATGACGAGGAAAGACAGCGGTGCAAAGAAAGGAAGACATGAATGGAAGATGTTTGACATGCAAGAGGCTGTCAACAGTGTGTACACTTTACCAAAGTGTTGCAGTATCGTCAAATTAGAGACTTGATGTGACAAGTGACAAATGTCGAAGCCGCTGTAAGCTTCCTCGGAACATAAGCGATGGAGACCTCCACACTAGCTTCCTTGAAGCATTTGTAACTAACGACCCAGATTTCAGAACGCGTCCTGGCTGCATCCGCCTCTGGGCCCGTACTCGCTGCAACAAAACATCTAAATTCCCTCTATTTTTGGAACCCGCTGAATTTTTAAGTCATCAGCATGAATCATGGATTCAATTCCCGTCAGCATTTTACACATTCGTATTGCATGAGAGTATAAACGCGAATCGACGCCAACAACACAGATGCAAGATCAGCAGAATGGCCGTGTCCAAGCGCAGAAAGTTCATGGTCAAATTCAGTGAAATTCAAAGGAAATACTGTCATTTATCTCCAATAATGATTTGATTTAAGAACATGAATATCACGAAATTGACATGAACTTCATCATTACACATATTTTACATTCTGAAACTATGTAGATTATCATATTTTTTATTTCATTTAATTTTTAATATCTCACAAACCACAGTCCCCGACATGGCTCAGGTGGTAGCGCGTTTTCCTGCTGATCCGAAGTTGTTCTCGGGCGTAGGTTCAATTCCCACTTAGGCTGATTACCTAGTTGGGTTCTTCCGAGGTTTTCCTCAACACTAAGGCGACTGTCAGATAATATATGGCGAATCCTCGGCCTTATCTCGCCAAATACAATCTCGCTATCATGAATTTCATCGACGATAAATAACCCAGTAGTTGATACAGCGTCGTTAATAACAAAGGAAAAATAGATTATAGGGCAGACGTGTCCAAAGCAACAAGTAACGCCGAATCACTGCTTAAGCCTTTAGTACTCGCGCACTTTTTCGTAACGTATTCAGTCACGTGGGGACAGCTGTCACCCAAGCTATATTCTTGCTTTAGAGGATGAATTTGAAGAATCTTTTCAACATGTATGGTTACATAAATGTATTAGGCTACTATGGAGTATATACAGTTTATTTATAGGTCTAAATAAATATGAAAATTAGTTTTGAAACAAAATTATTTCATTTATAATCAATAAATAATTATTAATGTGTAAATTTCAAATATTTTCTACATTTACATACAAAATTAACATTGAAAACACGTTTAGAATCATCGTTTTGTTTTGAAGTCTTTATATAAAATAATACTTGAATAGCTTGTGTCCTACTGTCCTATTTTCCTTGTATTACCCTTAAAAATTCTTTATTCCTGAATGCTCTCTGCAGACATGTCTTTACAATACCTAGTTATTTGCAAGCAATTTACACAGATATCACTCAAATGGTCCGCACATGTCCGTTTTAAACATTTCACACATCATTTCTAGTCGTTTCAGTCTAGAGACCTACCAAATTGATCACAATGGTCCCTAGATCCATTCCTTGATTCTGGGGCTAGCGTAGCGGATTCTCGAATTCGCAGTAATACTTGAGAACGAGTTATAATTTCTGAAGTAATATGATTAACGTAGATCTTCAATTCTTTGAAGTTCAACAGAACAAATTATCCTTAAGATATAGTATATAACTTACAAAAGTGATATTGAATATTTACCGAAATTTTTCAGAAACCGAAACAGAAAAAAATCGCGTGGCTGACAATTGTCACCCAGAAGAATAAAACCTTAGTTATACGAGTAACTTAAAGACTGAAACTGATGAACGTCATTATGTGACCTTTGTTTTGAAGGTACCTAAAGTCGCATGGTTGTAAACCGTTTCTAGGAAATACAACAATGAAAAGGAACACGCAAATTGACAGGTGTGCCCCAGGCGAGTATTAAAGGGTTAACGCAGCTCGCAATACTTCAGTCTAGGTTTGAGAACTGGAGAAAGAGAGGTAGCTTATACTGATCACAAAGTGTGGCTGTGGCGGATTAAGTTATTTATCTATTATCAATGACTGTTTATTTATCGAATTATCAACAGTAATCTCATTAGAGGTTTTGATTTATCTAGAGAAAATCAAAACTCGAGTGGGATTTAATTGACTCTTACACGATTAGAAGAAAGTAGGCTATATAAACATTAGAAGTAACAAAGTGTACAATAAAATATTAATTGGCTTACGAAAATACAACTGTCTTCAAATGTATTATTGTACTATCTCAACATTACGCTAGATGGCAGTAGTGTTTTATGATGACGTTTTCTTGTTACCGGTATCAGTTGTGCCAACTATGGAATCATCATTGAACTCTGTTGCCTGTTACTAGTCAAGAAGGCTTTGTTGATTCAGTTTCATTTTTATTAAGACAGTTGCATTACACGTCAATTATCCGAATCCCAGTAATAAACGTCACTTGATAGATGATTTTCAATAAATCTTAATATTAAACAATCTCTGATACCTGACTATCCATAATATCATATAGCAGAAGCTATAACATAACCTAACTAATATACACAAGTGTTAGAAAAGTTTTATTTAACGACGATGACATAAAAAAAATAAATATGAATAATTTTAAAAGGAATAATTATTGAATGTACAATTTTCAAATTTGAATGTGGTTGGAGGTTCAATTGATGTTATATTGGACGTGTGCATAATAGAAGTGGAACTCGTTGATTTAGGCCTACATGGTGTATTCAACTTATTCAGGATTTCCGAATGAAGAATTTTAAAAGGAATAATTATTGAATGTACAATTTTAAAATTTGTATGTGGTTGGTGGTTCAATTGATGTTAGATTGGACGTGTGCGTAATAGAAGTGGAACTCGTTGATTTAGGCCTATATGGTGTAGTCAACTTATTCAGGATTTCCGAATGGTGCTCTTCATTTATTTGTAAATCGGATTTCAGAAGATGCATAGGTATGATCAGTGATTTTGATTAATTCTTGTTCTTTAATGCCAGTGCGAGTCATATTTGAAACTGCTGTGCATCGACTGGAGTGGTTTGTAATTATATATATAGGCCTATATATATTTTTTTTTGACGTCCAGACCAGCGCAGTTTCAAATGTTGGCAAACAAAGAAACAAATGCTAGGGACGCGATAAAATTAAACAAATGCTAGGAACGCGATAAAATTGTGCTATAAGCAGCCATGATTGGTTGAAATACGTCCTTTCGTACCGTTTTATTGGTCAAAAGTAGTATGACGTAGTAAGAGTGTAATAGTCAACATAAATAATATATATTTACACATAATTATTCCTTGACGTATTTCCCTACACTTACCTTTATCAATACAAAACAATGAACATTCGTTTGAAAATGAATATACTGCATGTTAGCCCTACTGTCTTCAGTAAGCCAATGTAGAATGATCCTTATGTAGGATTTGATGTATTAATGAACTTTTACTGTATTAAATAATTATTAATTACGTTGTACCTAATATATAAGTTTAATCAATAATTTACTCTAAAGAACTTAGTGTATATACATAGTGTCCCACAATAATGTTTACACTTTTTGAACGTTAATAACAGAGGAAGTATTAAAGATAACCTGATAAAACTGTTAGTATTTGGCGCTGTCATGACTATTGTGTGTAGCCATTAATTTGTTCTTCTCTTATTTTTATTTATTTTTTTTTATTGCAGGTAGCGATAGGTAATTAACAAAATTGCTCAGAAATTTTATTTTGACCAACGAAAGTGGATTTTAAAGTGTTTTTGGAAATGTGAGAACATGATTGACCCTTGCAGAGACGATGGCGGGAAGAATTTGATATAGTGCCACCACCACGTGTAACAATTACGAAATTACGCGACAAGTTTGAGAGGAAAGAAACTGTGAATGATCTGAAGAAGGGACGGTGTGGCGGGAAGAAAACAGTAGCGGACGAAATTTGGTTGGAAGCGGTGTTACAAACTTTCACAAGATCCCCTAAGAAGTCAATACGGCAACCCTGGGGAGAAATGGCTCCGAAGGGCCACTGCACTCAAAGCCGCCTTACCCCACTCCACCGACTCTCTCCTCCGCCTGGTGCTTCTCTAGGCACGCTTCATTCTGTGGTGGGTATGGCTTCGATCTCGGGACGTCAGTTTCAGGAAGAACGGCGGAAAGAATTTTTTGTTACTTACAAAAAGAAGAAAGTCTGTTGCTTAATATGTGGGTTTAAAATTGCGCATATAAAACCCTTCAAAATTAAACGCCACTTTAATCGGAAGGATAGACTAAAGCTGACTTCGGTGATCTTACAAGTATTTATTTACAATTTTAAAAGCTATTTTCGTAATATTTGTGAAAAGATACAAAGCAAGATATGTTTATGGTATTTTCAGGATTTAGATACTTGTTATTTTATTAAGTAGTATCTGGAACTGAAGTTATTTAAAACTTTGAGTGCATATTAGGCCTACTTGATGCGTTCTCTTTCCAAGAAAGATTTTCAGAAGAACTGCAATGGACATGGAGATGTGTCTGTTCAATAATCCATTTGTATTTGATGTTACCCAAGCATCAGAGCCACTATAGAGATGCAAAAGAGCACGCCACTAAAGTGTTTAGGAAAAAATGGATTACCTACCAGAGGAGCAATTCCCTAATCTGCGCACATTTGCAATGCGTATGGTATCTATGTTTGGCTCAACTTACTGTTGTGAGCTGTTTTTCTTTTCAAAATGAATAAGACCAAAAGTATCTCCAGGTCTAGGATCACAGACATGCGTTTAGTTTCAGTATTACGGTTGAGTTGTTCTATTTTAGAGCCAAATATATCCTTTTTAGTTAAAAACAAGACATTTCGAGGGCAATCAACAACAAAAAAAATGAAAACCAGCAGTATAGGCCTACAGTAGTATTTCGTTTCATTCATATCTCATGTATTTTGTTTAATACGTTTTAAAGTTAAATGACAGTGGAGCTTAGTTTTACTTTCTTTAGTATTTATAAAAAGAAACAATTGATTTTGTTGATCATTATATTGTGTTTAATATGTTTTCCAGTTAAATGACAATGGAGCTTAGTTACTTTACTAGTTTTAAAAAGAAACAATTTATTATGTTGAGCATTGTATCTTTTAATATGTTGTGCAGTTAAATGACAATAGAGCTTTGCTTTTTTCTTTATTGTTTTTAAAAAAGAAATATTTTATTATGTCAATCACAAGGCAGTTCAAGAATTTTTTGTGCACATGATAAAGGAGTAGTTACACAATTGAAAAATATATAATTTGCCTAATGACAGTAGGTGGCCGTCATAATTTATTATTGTATGATACGTGTACTTCCTATAAACAAAATATTGTAAAGATTTTCAAACAAGACATAAGAGCGGAGATATTACTGATGCGCAAGGTGTGTCGAATCCACCACTGCACTTGCCTTAGCAAAACAGGTGCTTTACCCCTCGCCTGTCAATCAAACGAATGTGGGGTGGGTAGAAACGTACCCTCCCTATTTTGCTTATAGTCCCCATAGCTGCCATACGGCAAGCTTCGCGTCAGTCAGGTGCAAGCAATCAAGTGTTCATCGCATCCCAGGTTTCCTCGCGCAATGAATGAGGCCGATCCATATAGGCGCCTCCAAATTTGTGAATGGATTTCGATAATGAACAGTTTAATGATTTGATTTTGTGATCTGATGAGGCGACTTTTAAATTGAGTGGAACCACCAATCATCACAAGAGATAATCCCCAAGTTATGGAAGAACGAGGTGTTAATCTTTATGGGTTATCAGTGTGGTGTGGTATGTCTGTCAGAGGACAGACTTGAAGGAACACTGACAGGTGAAAGATACCTTAACATGTTGCGGGAAACAATTGTGACAGCTGTTCACCAATTCTACTCAGATAGAGATATTTTGTTCAACAAGACGACGGACCGTCACATTACCATGCAGACATGCGGGAATTCCTGGACTAAACATTTGCTGAGAGGTGGACAGACCGACGAGGAAGTGTCGACTATCCACCCAGATCTCCCGACTTAATGCCTTAGATTTATACCTGTGGGGAATTCTGAAGGACTGTGTCTATGTCACAAAACCACGTACGCTGGATGCCATGAGAGAGGCTGTTGTGACTGTCTGTGAATCCATTCATATTGAAACCATATCACATGTTTTCGATCTGTTCCAGAGCGTTGCAGAGGATGTATTGCTCCCAATGAAGGTCATTTTGAACATCTTCAAACTTAAAATTTTGTGACATAAAAACTCATATTTCCTTTTATTTTTGTTCTAGTTATTAAAACGTTAAAAAATGTAAACATTATTGCGGGACACTTTTTACGTTTTAATATGCATAATATAGTGAAGATTTTACAAAATGGTTCTCACAACTGAGGAAAAAGTATTTATTACAGAATATTATTTCCGTTCATACGGGCTAGGACGCGCAAATGGCCCTAGCTTGATACAAGTTTCAGATGAGTTTCATAATAAGTTTCACAAAGCTCCGCCGAGTAGCGCAGTTTTGTTACAAGTTGTTGATAAGTTTCGCCTTACAGGAAGCGTCCTCACTCAAAGAAAAGGCTGAACAGGTCAGCCTGTTACTGTGGCAAATAATGATAATCATGGCCGGCTCCTGTCCCAGGTGTTACAGTCACCGAAAAGATGTCTTCTGCGAACAGCTTTGAAAATGGGTATCAATTTAACGTCCATACGTCGAATGTTCAAGGGATTTGGTGGATATGCATATCGAATCCAGATTGGGTAGCGTTTGAGTGATATCGATCGTCGTGCCAGAATTGTGTATGTGCTTCAGTGTTAGCTGTGATAAACAACAATACCACAATCTTGTCCAACACATGGTTTAGTGACGACTGTCACAAACATATTAATAAACAAACAATTTGCTTCCTTGGTTTTGAACCGCCAGATGTTATTTTTCAGACACTCCTTCATTCTGAACATGTAACAATATGGTGTGCCATATCTGCAAAAGTGTACTTGGCCCGTATTTTGTGGAAGAGGATGTTGGACATCCTGTAACTGTTAACCAAGATCGGTATAGGAACCTAATTAATCACACAAATTCTGAGGGATGTGCGAAGAATTGTGCACGAAACATCGCACATCATATTCATTGCTTCCAGCAAAATGGAGCTACCTGCCACACTGTCAGAAATTCGCTTAATTTTCTCCGGGGGCATTTTTGTGAACGGATAATTCCCCGAGAAACAGATTTTCCGTATACATCGCATTCACCTGACCATACATCACCGATGCACATGTTTGGATCTTGTTGAAGGAATCAATTTTTCGACAACACGCCGACAACAATTGAGGAATTGCAAGGGAAAATGGTGAAGGTTTTTCGCCACTTGCAACAACCTACATTTGCAAGTATGTTTCGAAATCTACGCGAACGTTATGAGTATTTGAGTAAAGATTTATTTTTGGGTTTATAGACTATATCTGTTATGATAACAATGGTTATTATAGGAGAAAAATTCGCTCCGGGGCCGGGGATCGAACCCGAGTCCTTGGTTCTACGTCCCAAGAACTGTAACCAATGAGCTGCGCCGAAGCTCAATCCACATCACCGGATCGAATCCTCCTCCTTTAGTGTTTTTCCCTTCGTGGCCTGACTCTTTGTTCGACACATATGTTGACATATATTAAGTCAACTGCCATTATACATGCTTTCATTTTTGCTGCCTGTTATGTTTGATTTTGAATTCTAAAATATATTATACAAATATTTGTTTTATATTGTATATTCATGCCACATGACACATTCAATCAAGAGATCTCTCTCCTTTACGTAACTTTAATTTAATGTTATT
This sequence comes from Periplaneta americana, assembly GCF_040183065.1. Lineage (NCBI taxonomy): Eukaryota > Metazoa > Arthropoda > Insecta > Blattodea > Blattidae > Periplaneta > Periplaneta americana. The sequence goes on from NC_091126.1 coordinate 136,729,777, forward strand.
TATTTAATATTTCAGTAACAATATGGCCGCTTTTACAACGGAAAAAAAGGTGACTGTATGACGTCAATAAGAAAACAATTGATTGCAGAGTAGGCAATTTTAATACCGTGCATGCCGCGTTTCTTTCTAATTGTTATTGTTTTCAATAATTTAAAGTCCATCTGTCCAATAATTTTAATGTAGTGTATGTTGTTCTCCTGGTTATGAAGGTTAACTGTGCAAACTTGGACAAATGTCGGTCGGTTAAAGCGTGTAGAATTGTGAGTAGATACATACATTACATACATACATACATACATACATACATACATACATACATACATACATACATGCATGCATACATACATACATACATACATACGTACATACATACATACAGACTGTACATACATACATACAGTACATACAGACTGTACATACACACATACATACATACATACATACCTAAGGTTCTATGCAGCTAGCATTTACATGGACATGGAAACTGATATCAACAATGATCTGAGAAAGATGGATAAAATAATAGATTACACTAAAGGATCAGGTCTACTGATTGCCGTGGATAGTAATGCTAGATCCAAAACATGGCACGACACAATTACGAACCCCAGAGGAAGAATTATAGAAGAATATCTGAGCTCAAAACAACTTTACATCATGAATGAGGAAAGCGAAAACACAACATTCGAAAGTAAAAATGGGAAGAGCAATAACGACTTAACAATAACCAACAGTAAATTAATGCCAAGACTCAAAGAATGGGAATGTGGAAGAGAAGAAAGCTGCTCAGATCACCGTTATATCACCTACAATATTAAACAATGTATAGATGAAATAACAGAACTCAAATTCTATGGTACAAAATATATCTTGAATGAAGAAAAGTTGGAAGAATTTAGTAAGGTCATAAAAAGGGAACTGTCTCAAAACGTAATAATGTTAACAAATAACATAACAACAGAAGAAATAGACGAGGAACTGAGTAGACTGACTAGCACAGAAACAGACTCTGAAAAAATAGTTCAACAGTTTGAAGAAAACGTTAGCAAAGCATGCAAAAAATGTTTTAGAGTCTATAAACCAACAAATAAAATAAATAAGAGAAAATCGCTCCCCTGGTGGACCACTGATCTGACAATTATGCGCAAAAAGACAAATGCACTAAGACGACGATACCAAAAAACAAAAAAATAATCAGGAAAAAAAAACGCAATATATGGAAGAAAAGAAGAAGTATGAGAAAACCATAAAAAAAGATAAAAATATATAGAATCATGGAAACAGTATTGCAATCTCACATCATCAAACAATCCCTGGAATGCAGTTTATCGTTTAGCAACAGGAAAAACAAGAAGCTCCCCACATCTGACTACTCTAACGAAACTCGACGGCACAGCTACACAAGATCTTAAAGAGACAATGAACTACATGCTGGATTACTTCGTTCCAGAAGACAAGGAAATTGAGGACAATGAATATCACAAACTTGTAAGAACAGAAAACCTCAATTACATAGCAACTCAGAACGACCGAGAATTCACACAGGGAGAAGTAAAAGACATCTTAGAAAGAATGGATCCAAGGAAAACACATGGAGAAGATGGAATCACTAGTAAGATCTTACTTAAAGTCTTTGAAAGCTTTCCGAAATATATGACTGCCATTTATAACAGCTGTCTAAGAATTGGCAATTTCCCTGAGCAATGGAAGAGAGCTACATTAATACCTATAGTGAAGCCAGGAAACGAAAAAATCTCAGAGGTCAGAAAATATCGCCCGATCAGTTTATTGAACACAGCAGGGAAAGTGCTAGAGAAACTTTTAATCAGCAGAATATCTCATCATGTGTACACAAAAAATTTAGTTAACGATAGTCAATATGGCTTTACACCACAAAAAAGTACTACAGATGCAGCAATGGCAGTCAAAGGCTACGTTGAAGAAAACTTAAGAAGCGGCCAGAGTGTGGTGTTGATAAGTCTCGATGTACAGGGAGCCTTCGATGCAGCCTGGTGGCCTAGTATACTGAAGAGCCTGAGAGATTTCAACTGTCCAAGCAATTTGTATAATCTTACAAGAAACTACTTCAGTCAGCGAACTGCAGTCTTGGCAGTTAACAACATTAAAATTGAGAGAAAAGTAAGCAAGGGCTGCCCCCAAGGATCCTGCAGTGGACCTGGATTTTGGAATTTACAGTACAATTCTCTACTCAATTTAAATTACACAAGACACACAAAAGTGGTAGCATTTGCCGATGATCTACTAGTAATAACAAAAGGTACAAGCACTCTGGAGGCGGAAAATTATGCTAATGTAGAACTAAAAAAAATCGAGTACTGGGCCAAGAACAACAAAATCAGGTTCAATGAACAAAAGACAAAAGCTCTGCTGATCAACAAAAACGCAAAGACGGAAGAAACATAAATATTTACCTCAACAACAAAGCAATAGACCAAGTGGAAAGAATAAAATATTTAGGAATAATTATTGATCAGAACTTCAACTTCAATGACCACATACAGCACGTTACGGAGAAAACTACTAAATTAATACATGCATTATCCAAATCAGCCAAGCTGAACTGGGGTCTTCAACATCAAGCTCTGAAAACGATATACAAAGGTGCAATCCTACCATTGTTATCCTATGCAGCACCGGTGTGGATAGAAGCACTTAACAGGAAATACAACTGCACGAAGTACATAAGAGTGCAAAGATTAATAAATATAAAAATAGCTAAAGCATTTCGCACCACTTCCACTGAAGCTCTCTGCGTATTGACAGGACTGACACCCATCATTTACAAACTACGAGAAATCGCTGACGAGTACAAAATAATGAAACAAAGCTCAGAATGGCAAGTGGATATTCCATTAAATTACAAGAAATGGCCTCACCCAGCGGACTTTCCTACAATACAGGAGGTAAACCTAAAGAAGAATTACACTGTTGAAGTATATACGAATGGAAGCAGAACAGAACAAGGGGTAGGCTCTGGAATAGCAATATTCATCCACAATGAAATAGTACATCAGCTACAGTACAAATTAGACCAACATTGTTCCAACAATCAGGCAGAGCAGCTAGCAATCCTGAAGGCAATGGAAAAAATTGAGACAATAGATCTAATGTTGAACAGCCCTAAAAATGCAGCAATATACACAGACAGTAAAGTTACACTAGATTCACTACGGAACACTAAAAACCATAATCAATTTATAGAATCAATTAGGGAGAAATTCAGAATACTAAGCAAACAAAACTGGACAATAGATATAGGATGGGTTAAGGCTCACATAGGGATACAAGGGAATGAAATTGCCGACAAACTGGCAAAAAGGGCAACAGTACTAGAAGGGTTGGAGTGCTACAAAAAAGTCCCAAAAAGTACCATCCAGAAAATATTGCGAGAGGAAAGTATAGCAAAATGGGAAAATGAATGGAGAAACACCACGAAAGGAGAAGAAACCAGACAATACTTTCCTACAGTCGCAAAAAGACTTAAACTAAGGATAACACTGACACCAAACCTCACTACATTGTTAACAGGACATGGACGACTAAGAGCATACTACCAACGATTCCACATCACTGAAGACTCAACCTGTTCCTGTAGAGGAGGGGAGCAAACAGTTAACCACATCCTATATGACTGTAACAAACTCGACGAGGACAGAAAGAAACTAAAAAGAAATATAATTCAAAAGGGAGAAACATGGCCTGCAAATAAAATGCAACTAATAGGAAAGTTCATGAATGAATATCGAAAATTTATTAATGCTATTGAGTTAGAGAATTTATAAGGGTATAAGTGTTAAAATGTTAAGTGTCAAGATATCGGTATGTTAAAAACTATCACATTTTAAACAATCTGTACGAACATATTGAAGAGAGAAGCTTCATTGCAGTGGTCATGAGGCTTCTATCTTATGTGTTGTGCATCGGTGTATTCTATGGGTGGAGATGACTGAGGGTAGAAGTGAGTGAAAGAGGAGGTGATGACATACGAATTAGAGCTTAATGGTGAATTAAGTATGCATTGTCTATCTGTAGCAGTATCTTTGTATTTTTTTTAAGTATGGGCTATTGTTGCCTATAGTGATACATTTTCAAATGATAAGATAACGGATATGTTTATTTTTCTTTTTTTATTTTCTTTTTATTTATTTATTTTTTTTTGACAAAAACAATAGTTATTATCTATGAATATGAACTATAAAACTGGCCAAACATCCCGAACATTAACTATTATTACTGCATAGTATATAAATAAGAAAAATATTTATAAAAACCTAATAAGAAAACCAAGGCATGTAGTATTACGCTGTGTAATAGAACATGTTGTATGATGAAATAAAAAATACATACATACATACATACATACATACATACATACATACATACATACATACATACATACATACATACATACATACATACATACATACATACATACATAGCCACATTGACTTCTATATATATTATAGTAAATTGTATAAATTTTCAGTTCAATAAACATTTTCAGTACTGATTGTTTTGGCGCATGCTGTATAATACGAATATATTTCTATTTTAATTCTCTGTTGAAGCGACTACAGTTCCAAGAAATACTCGCTCATCTGTAATCGAGTTTCGAAGTGATTGGCAAAGCAACACGGCGCCGCCAGTACTGGATCGGAATGCTGCTAGCAATAATAATCTTATACTAGAAATGTTCGTTGCACAGCTTGGAAGTTCTTCTGCAATTGCCTGTCATACATTTCAAACTACAAATTAAAGAACATCTCTTTCCGTGTAGGAAGTATCATGTCATATACAGTATTGGATCGGAATGCTGCTAGCAATAATATTCTTATACTAGGAATGTTCGTTGCGCAGCTGGGAAGTTCTTCTGCAATTGCCTGTCATACATTTCAAACTACAAATTAAAGAACATCTCTTTCCGTGTAGGAAGTATCACGTCATATACAGTACCTTTGTACGCTGGCTTTGTATGCATTAAATAACTGCAAGCGATTTATTAGACGAATAAGTTAATTAAATTCATTTGTAACTTATCTGTCAGTAACACTGGTTATTTTGAACTTTTGTGTGGGAGCGCATTGCTAATACTGTGGATATATTCTCATCTCACACAGGGACGCTAATGCTATAGAGTCAATTCCGAAAAGAATTCCCTTTGAACACAGAGTTAATATTATAGATTTCATGAGGAGGTTGACGTGTGGCTTTGTTATGTATTGTAATACACATTGTTCAGCACATGCAAGTATTGTACATCACATAGCATTAGTCGACAATAATTATTATTAGTTTACGCACGGGGTGGAGGGAACAACGTTAGGTTACATGTCCGTCGTATGATCCACTTATTAATATTGAAACAGTGTAAAAATAAATATCAGTGTACAGTGGCGTAGCATGAAATTTTGAGCAGGGGAAGCTAACTCAAGTTGTCTTTCGTGTACATATGAGAAAACGTATTACAAAAATATAGTCTTAAAATAAATAGTAGTCAATGTCAAGTCAGGAGTCCGAAGATTGGTTGGAACCTCGTAAGTAACACCAATAAGGCATGATCTCAAATGGTAAAATATGATTTCATGGTTTACACATATCTCTAACAAATAGACACGGTCATTTGTCTTTTAAATCGCACTTTTGTTCGTTAGTCAGTCTTGATAATAGAATTGTCCTAAACATTCAAGTAAATTGGTGTCAGGAACTGTTATTTCGCTCATTATTTATTATATCAGCCACAATGCACACTAACACTTCAACTGAACACAACTGACGAAAGGGATAACTCGGAAACTTTCAATACAAAAGCTAGCTTCTTCCGTGCCTTGCGACCAGGGTAGGTTAGTTAGAAAGGGATGGAAAATCTGCGGGGTGGATTACACAGAAGAATGAGTGAAAGAAACCAGTCTGCTTGGAAGCTGGTGTGTGCTGGCTTCTTGTTTACTGCTGCATCACAAATCATCCTGAGCTGCCGCATCACAATATTTAACGCATAAATATAAACTCTATTAAAATTAAGAAATAATTTTGTTCATAAACTGCAGGTTTATTATGAAATTATTATTAACTGGGGAAGCTTAGCTTTTTAGCTTACGTTGACGCTAGGCCACTGTCAGTGTAACGTATAGGCTAACATCAATAAGTTTGGTAATGAAATGTCAGATATCTAAATGGGTAACACCTAAGCAGACTTCGAAATTGAGGCACATTTATTATGAAGTTAAGTACAGGGAATATCTTTTAACTGTGCCGGAGATTTGCCGCTTCCCGCTCCCAGGCGATCTTGTGACTAACACGCTGATGACGCAGTTCCCATTTGACGGTCTCAGTGCTAGACTGGTTGCCGTACGGGGTGGATGCATACTCCAATGCTCTTTAGTTTCTGAGCTGTGCTTAATTATTTGTGTGAAGTTAGTGAAATGTTTAGTTCCAATGCCATTTTCATTACGTCAGCGTGTGTACGTTTATAATACATAAAATAAAGAAACTCTTGTGCGAAAACGCGACGTAAGTTCCAACAGAAATTTTCAAATAGAACCTACCTTGTGTAAAAACCATAAAAACTAACTAAAAAAATTCAAAGAAACATATTCAATAAATGATCGTAAAAGACGCAAGAGATGACACTTTTTCACAGAGGAAATATTAGATGAAATTGGGGAGAGATTAGAATACACACCGCAAAAAACCTCTTAGGCTTTTAACGCAGGAAACGGATATAAGTAAACCATCTGCTCATAGATCAGTAAAATTACTTCAATTAGCAGGAACCTATGTCCTCCTAATAGCCTCGATTTAACGCCGTATGGCTATTACCAATGGAGCACTTAAAAATAAGGTTTATGCAAGAAACCCACATAAAATAAACGAACTTACAGACCACATAAGAGCTGACGTGGAGTTAATCAGTGGTGCTGAACTTCTGAAAGTTAATAATAATTTTAAAAGAAGGTGTCAGCAATGTGTATCAGTCAAAGGGGGACATTTTGAGCATAAAATATGAGCTTGGTAAGTACAAATAACTGCACATTGCTTGCTTGCCAGACGAACAGCAGATGCATTCATAGTGGGAGACAGTCGCTCTGCGGCCGAGACCGGGAAATTCCAACTCTCCGGGAAGGTTAAAAGATATTCACTGTACAAAAAGTATAGTGCTTACAAAGCACTGGCAAGAGCAGATCCAAAGATATTGGAGGGATAGATAGGCTACTGCCTCTAAGCGTTGAAGTAACTATGTTCTCACTAGAATCGTGCACAACCGGATAAGAAAAACTGAAATAGTATATTGCTATTGAACGCCCTGGGGCTTATCAGACTATCCGCGTGCGAATGGGACTTGGTTCTGCCTGGGGCTGAGACAGGATGGCCCATCTGTCAGCGTCGGCTGATGAGGAAGGGCTTGGGGGCTCCGGCTCCCGGGGGCTTTTCAGGCTATTTCGAAATGGGACCTGGCTGTATCAGGGGTTGAGACAGGATGGTCCACCTTTGGGTGTCAAATTCATGAATGCCACCTTGGCATTAGGCGTTTATATATCCTTGCTCTGTATGTAGCAAGCATTTCATTTCAATTCATTTTATGTTCCTTTTTGATAAAACAACACAAAAAAGTAAAATAAGTACTTAAAATATTTGAATTTATGAATAATCATTTGTTTCAGTGAAAGGTGGCGTTGCAGGAATATTTGAATTACAAATTTCCCGTATATTTTCATTATAAAATAACAAATATTATTTGTTATATATGTACTCAGAAAAATAAATTTAGTTATGAAAATGGATCTTCAATTCCGAAATTATTTTTTGTTTCAGAGAAAAGTGTTCTTACAAGAACATCTCAAACACAGATTTCATTTTTGTTAATTTTGTTAGAAAACAGTTCTAGTGTTGATAACATGACTAAATATGTTCTATTTATTGCATCTACACCAGCTCTGGGCATAAGAGAGGAAGTGAAAAGGACGCAGAAATCCCCGCTCTTGTCCTTTTCGCTTACACCGCTTCATAAACAAACGCAGAGTAAGGCTTTGTGCACCAGTGGTGGATTTTACGCGACCAGCCAGAGCCGAAAGTTAGTTAAAGTCTGATACAATTCAACAATGGCGTTCTTATCCGCTAATATCGCACCAAATGTAACTGTCTCAGCCTGAGATAGTAGAGTGGGGAGTTGAGGGGAGTCTGCAATAACTCAATCGATTTATTAGCGTCCAGGCCTGATCTACACCCTTTGACACGGAAAATGCGCTCTCTCCTGTAGCGAGAATTTGTCTAAATGTTGTCCGGCTTGACGCGCGATTCACACAAGCAAATATTAAGCATCGAGATCCAAGGATGGATTCAAGTTGTAGCAGCGACGTATATGTATGTCATGAAACGAAATATTCCTAAGAAACTTTAATGGGTTACCGATGGTGCTCTTTCTTCTCGTTCCAAAGATTGGGCTTCGAATTTGTCTAGGTAAAACGCACACGTGTAAACACGGTGTACACGAAGATTGTCGAGCTAGTCGATCTGGTTGGCGAGTTGGTATAGCGCTGGCCTTCTATGCCCAAGATTGTGGATTCGATCCCGGGCCAGGTCGATGGTATTTAAGTGTGCTTAATTGCGACAGGCTCATGTTCGTAGATTTACTGGCATGTAAAAGAATTCCTGCGAGACAAAATTCCGGCACATTCGGCGACGCTGATATAGCCTCTGCAGTGGCGAGCGTCGTTAAATAAACCACAACATTTTTTCCCGAGCTATTTCTTGGTGGGACGTAGACTCGGAACACAGACCAATTTCTTTGTCAAAGAGTATACAACATTAACAATATAAATATATTAATGTAAAAACTTTTTTCGTGTGTAATATTTATGTTAATGCAAATATAAACAAAGGAACGAAAAAATGAATTTAATTAGATAAAATCTATTAACACAAGAGTTATCGAGTAACAACAATATGCACGAGCTACCCCGGGTTACAGTTATATTTTGTCTGCAGTTCTCTTATTCAGGGTAGGATTAATTTATGTGTCAAATATCTATAATGTCCTTTAAAAATTAAATCTCTATCGCTTGGGTATGAACACGTGAATCTCGACAACAAATAAATTAAGTGACGTGCAATTTACAATGCTATCAGCTAACAAAGGGCCCGATACTCTATAAAGTTCTAACTTCGCTCGTTACATGGCGGAAACGGATAATATACGATTCTAAAGCACACTGAAAGTTCAGGAGGCAAGAGAACTTGCTTCATACTTCAGTGACATTAACAATGCATGTGCTAACGTGTGCTTTGAGGAAGATATGAACACTTCAACCTATCACTAAACTGCGTGCAACAAATTCAACTGTTGGCTTTTATATATCCCCAGTCTGCTATGCTTCCCAGTTCCTCCTTTAGAGCGCGGTCCCATCTGCTGCCGGATCCGACATACAGTAGCTTTATTGTTCTCTTCTAGAACTGACAGGCAGAAGATATCCTCGAAATATTTCCCGGGTCATCAGTCAATTGATTTATTGATTAATCATTGGCGAAATAATCACCACATAATCTGATGTCAGCTCCATACTCAATTTACTGTCAGTGTATGCTAGATTGCAAAAGGGGCAAATAATCTTGACAGCTTGGTGAAGGAAAGTCATTTTAATGAACTGTGTTATATGAACCATACGACTATAATAATAATAATAATAATAATAATAATAATAATAATAATAATAATAATAATAATAATAATAATAATAACAATAATAATAATAATAATAATAATAATAATAATAATAACAATAATAACAATAACAATAATAATTAATATTATTATTATTAGTATTATTATTTATTTATTTACTAATATTTATTGTGCTGTACAACAGCCTGGGGCCAACAGTTCAGCACAAGACACAAGATTTACAGTGTACAAGGAATACAAAAACAATGCATACAAAAATTATTAAAATTAGAGACAAATACAAATAAACAATAATGAAAATGAATAGATATCTACAAAAATACATGATACAGAAACGCTAAAAACAACACAAACAGATGAAGTTAAAATGAATATGCTTAATATAAGAATAGCCAAACAACAAACTATACATTAAACGGATCTGAATTAATATAATGTAAATTGGCAGCTTTCATGCATCTGACAACTGGAGAGAGAGATTCAGGCTTGAAGGTATGTATATTTTTTTTTAATCTTAACCATTCGAAGGGGCCCGAAGATAGATATTGCTTATGAAGGATTCACAAGCAATATCACCCTTTAAGGCCTTACAAAAGAATAAATAGTCAAGTTCAAGACGTCTAGCGTAAAGGCTAGAAAAGTTAAAATACTTACAAGTACGCTCATAATTGAAAACATATGAATTTGGTAAAAACCTAAAAGCACATAAGGACATAAATTTTCTTTGGATGATTTCCAATTTAGCCGAATCTGTAGAAGTAATAGAATTCCAGGCGACAGATGCATATTCTAGTTTAGATCTGATTAATGTATAGTATAGAATTACAAGAGTAGCTGGAGTAGAAAAAGAATGTTATAGACCTTATAAGTCCGAGCATTCTAATGGAATGATTATAGATATGTTGGACATGATTATGAAAGTGTAATTTGGTACCGAGTAGAACTCCCAGGTCTCTAATACAGTCGTTTCTTATTATGTTGATGATGATGATAATAATAATAATAATAATAATAATAATAATAATAATAATAATAATAATAACAACAACAATAATCAGTAGCTGTGTGGTCTAAAGTCGCGTATCCACGAAGCCAGGCTTTATCACGCCGCTTGCTTCGCACAGTGAATAATTTGTCTCGCATTAGTGCGCGCCGGTCTCGCAAGGGTGCGAGGCTGCCTCAGTCTACCAATTAAAACCGGTTTTTTAGATGCGATCAAAGGTGCCTCGCAGTGACTAACCCGCTCCCTGTGTACTGTTCCTTGGCAAAGATGCCATCATGCAACCCGATGTTACTGCCTTAATTGCCCTGCACCAACTGGTGGCACACGCGGGTTCTATTTCTTGCCTCGCTACCACTTTCTCTCTTATATCGAATTATGCACATTTCTTCCCCTATTATTTATTCGCTCATTTTCATACTCTCTCTCGCCATCATAATATTAATACTCGATCACAACGCGATAACACGCTAGAAATTCCACTTTACACATCATCTCTGTATTCCTCCTCTTTCACTGTTGCTACCTCTCGTCACTGGAACCCTCTGCCGCCTGAACTCAAGGGCTGCCGAACATTGAAATCTTACAAATCCAAGTTAGAAAATTATCTTATGACGAGTTGCCAAACTAACTTACTATTATGACAAGTGTTGTATTGCATGTTTCCACATACAATATTTACATTTTTTTATGTTCTAGTGATATTTAACTTATTTTATATTTTCGTTTTCATATTTTCCGATAATGGTATATCTATAACGTGATAAGTTGAGCTATATATAATCATAATTTTCCTTACTGTGTGTACCTAAAAATATTGTATTCATTGTATGCTTTATACTGCACTATTTTATTACTATTATTATTATTATTATTATTATTATTATTACTATTATTATTTTTATCATTATTATTATTATTATTATTATTATTATTATTATTGTTATCAATTATTGTCTTATTTTTTTATACTTTGGATGTCTAATTTATTTTGACCAGCTATTCACATTTTATCATGTTTTTTCTTTTCTTTCTGTATGTTATATATTATGATTGATTTCTACTTACTTGTTGTTTACATTTTATTATTATTATCTTATCCAGTTTGGTGTGTAAAATTGTAGTGTACTTTGTAAATTTGTAGTGTTTTTTGTAACGCAGTTTTACTCCTGGTTGAGTGTTAGAGAAGGCCGTATGGCCTTAACTCTGCCAGGTTAAATTTATTATTATTATTATTATTATTATTATTATTATTATTATTATTATTATTATTAAAAGAACAAAACAGCGAGGCTGTTGTGTAGGAAGGCCGCGCGTGGCAGCTTCCCTTACAAGCAAACATTCTCATGGGGGCAGATAAAAAATGTATGTTTTTTTCTACTACCATGTTAATAATGTCAAAACAAATGCTTAAAGAAACTTTGGCCACTCGAACGCAATTACGACGGCACTCCAGAAAGTAAGTTTATCTGGGGCCGTTTACATAAAGAAAACACAATTTCATTGAAATGTTTATTGGAACAGATACAGCAATATAGGCTATTTTTCAACATATTCCCTATCGTAATTGAGACATTTGTCATAACGTAGAATCAACTTTTGTATTTAATAAATAGGAATAATTTTTTAACAATTCTAAAAATTGAAGGCCGTTACGCTTCGGCTAAAAATGTTTTCAGGAAATTGAAATTGGTTGCGTTTAAATACTAGATATCGTTGTTTGTATCATGACCTTTTGGTTCCAATTTCTTTTTAATTTGTATTTCTGTCTATTATGGTTACTCTAAAAGTGACTGTGTTAGAAATAATCATTAGTAGAGCCTTTTTCCGAAATGTTCACTGTAGTGCAAATAGTGTTCCAATATTCGAATTAAATAAATGTAAAATGTATATTCTTAGATATATATTGTTATTTATTTAGTTTTAGAGTTTTAACAATTTTTAAGAATGTTATTTTATTATAAACAAATATCTTGGAGATGTTCATGATTGTATAGATAGTATTTGAATATTTAAATACTTACTTACTGGCTTTTAAGGAACCCGGAGGTTCATTGCCGTCCTCACATAAGCCCGCCATTAGTCCCTATCCTGAGCAAGATTAATCCAGTCTCTATCATCATATCCCACCTCCCTCAAATCCATTTTTATATTATCTTACCATCTACGTCTCGGCTTCCCTAAAGGTTTTTTTTCCTCCGGCCTCCCAACTAACACGCTATATGCATTTCTTGTTTCGCCCATACGTGCTACATGCCCTGCCCATCTCAAACGTCTGGATTTAATGTGCCTAAATTTGTCAGGTGAAGAATACAATGCATGCAGTTATGTGTTGTGTAACTTTCTCTATTCTCCTGTAACTTCATCCCTCTTAGCCCCAAATATTTTCCTAAGCACCTTATTCTCAAACACCCTTAACCTATTTTCCTATCTCAAAGTGAGAGTCCAAGTTTCAGAACCATAAATAACAACCGGTAATATAACTGTTTTATAAATTCTAACTTTCAGATTTTTGACAGCAAACTGGATGACAAAAGCTTCTCAACCGAATAATAACAGGCATTTCCCATATTTATTCTGTGTTTAATTTCCTCCCGAGTATCATTTATATTTGTTACTGTTCAATCAATCAATATTCCCATCATTCCTGCATGGAACATAGGGCTCTCAGAAAGCTTCTCCATCTGACTCTATTCCTGGCCAACGCCTTAATCTCACTCCATGTCTTGCCCATCGTTTTTTCTTCTGTGAGAACAGTTCGTTTCCATGTTATCTTGGGTCTGCCAATTCCTCTGCTGCCCTGCGGATTCCAATCCAATCCTTCCTGGCGGGGTCATCTGGAGGTCGGCGAAGTGTATGTCCCAGCCATCCCCACTTCCTATGCCGAATTTCAAATTCAACTGGTTTTTGTTTAGTTTTTAACCATAGGTTTTCGTTGGATATCTGGACCGGCCAGAATATTTTTAATATGTTTCTCAAACATCTATTAATAAAAACTTGTAGTTGATTGATAATAATTTTAGTTATTTTCCACGTTTCACAGCCATATAAAAGCACGGATTTTACAATTGTGTTAAAAATTCTCAGTTTAGTATTTATTGTATAGGCAGCACTCTTCCATATAGGCTTTAGCAGCCCAAAGGCATATCTTGCCTTCTTTATTCTTACGCTCACATCGCAATCTGTACCACCATTCTTTGTTACTGTTGCTCCAAGATATTTGAACTTTTCCACCTCTTCAAAAGATAAATTTCCAATTTTTATATTTCTATTTCGTACAATATTTTGGTCACGAGACATAATCATACACTTTGTCTTTTCGGCATTTACTACCAAACCTCTCTCTTTACTTGCTTCCAGTAAAATTCCCGTGTTTTCCCTAATCGTTTGTGGATTTTCTCCTAACATATTCACGTTATCCGCATAGACAAGCAGCTGATGTAACCCGTTCAATTCCAAGCCCTCTCTGTTATCCTGGACTTTCCTAATGGCATACTCTAGAGCAGGGGTCGTCAAAAGAGTGCACGCTCTTGCTAGCTTCTCTCACACTCGAGCCCTCTAGTGCATTTATGGGAGCGGACGGGTAAGCAATATTTCAGTGGCGGCTTTTCGTTCGGACCGTAAATTACGTAACTCAGTGGAATTCAATAGTACTAATAATGTAATGAAGCATCCAATGCTCACATGTGTATTTAAGTAAGCCTATTTTACATAGTTTATAAATAGTCAGGATTTCCGTTTTTAATGCCAAATAACTTGAAAAAGGTCACCTCTCTAATTGTGGAGTCCAGTCAAAGGAGGACACAAGCCACAAATCCTTGTATTTCACTGGAATGTGAAGAAATAATTTCTCTGGACTAAATTCTATGACATATTATTCTAATGGCAGGTTATATTTAAAATGTGTAAAATTTGAAATTTATGAGCACACACGGCAGGATATTTAAATTTATGTAAATATTTTAATTGTGGTTTATTCTCTTATCTGACTGGGCCCCTCAATTTTGAAAAGAAAAAAAATATATATATAATTAGGAGAAACCTAATATATAAAGTACAGGAAGAAGTTTTGAAAAAAATTTATATACTTATACAACCAAGTACATAAATTTTTGGGTTTGGAAGATGAATCGAACAAATTTCAATTTATGTGATCTTCTTTTAAACGCATAAAATAATCGATCATTATTACGATTTTATTGTCGGTTGTTATCAGGTCGCAACTGAGAATAGAAATGTATGGAAAACAAACTACGTACGTCGTGGCGAACTGTTCGAGACTGTCGACAGTTCTAGAAAGACCGAAACAATTTTGTTCAGTATCAGACGGTCCGAGACGAAACTTGTCTCGTCCAAGACATGATGTCCGATGCAGTATTTTGCGGGTCTAGGGAAACGTTCTCTGACTCACTGCACATCAGTATCGGAATTATTAATAATAATAATAATCATAATAATAGATCCTAATAATAATAATAATAATAATAATAATAATAATAATAATAATAATAATACCTGTCTCATATTGGTGTTTTTAATTACTCCTTCATTTCGATTCTTTCGTCGTCTTTTAATTTGTCGTATTCATTAGCATGACAGTTATCATAGTGACGCTGCAGATTACATTTTCTTATCACATTGTACCTTACCGCAAATTAAACATGTTGCTGCAGTTTCAAACTCTGCAAAAAAAATGCTTCCTCCCATGAAGGGTTAAACAACGTAGGGGTGGATGACCTACGCAAATCACTATTTGAACTTTCTGCCATCGTGTACGTACGCAAACCACTCACAAGTGTATAGTACTTACTACTCTAGTCTCCACTGATCGTCCGCATCAGCTAAGGCCAGATTCCTCCCTCTCCCTCTCACGAATCATGCACGGAGGTGCAGGCTTCCCTGCTCTCTATACACAATACCCATTTTAGCGAGTGCTGACGACCACTGCTCTAGAGCAAAGTTAAAAAAAAAAAAGGTGATAGTGCAACTCCTTGCTTTAGCCCACAGTGAATTGGAAACGATCTGACAGAAACTGACCTATACGAACTCTGCTGTACGTTTCAATGAGACACATTTTAATTAATCGAACTAGTTTCTTGGGAATACCAAATTCAATAAGAATATCAAATAAAACTTCTCTCTTAACCGAGTCATATGCCTTTTTCAAATCTATGAATAACTGATGCACTGTACCCTTATACTCCCAATTTTCTCCATTATCTGTCGAATACAAAATATCTGGTCAATAGTTGATCTATAACGCCTAAAACAACACTGATGATCTCCAATAATTTCATCTACATATGGAGTTAATCTTCTCAAAAGAATATTGGACAAATTTTTGTACGACGTCAACAAAGTGATATTCCTCGAAAGTTACTACAGTTAGTCTTGTCCCCCTTCTTAAAGATAGGTACGATTATGGACTCCTTCCATTGTTCTGGTACAATTTCCTTTTCCCAAATACCAAGTACAGGCTTATAAATTTCGTTAGATAATGCGCTTCCACCCTCTTGTATTAATTCTGCTGGAATTTGATCGATACCTGGAGACTTAAAATTTTTCAGATTTTCTATTGCAATTTCCACTTCAGAAAGTGTGGGTTCGGGTATAAATGGCTCAGCAGTTTGTATTTTAATTTCGTCCTGATTATTTTTATTTGGCCTATGTATATTTAGGTGTTGTACAAAAAAGTTTTTCCATCTCTTCAGGATTGAATGAGCGTCTGCAAGCAAGTTACCATACTCATCCTTGATCACGTTTACTCTTGCCTGATATCCGCTTTTGAATTCATTTATGCCCTTATATAAATCTCTAATGTTTTTATTTTTACTATTTGTTTCTACCTCATTCAGTTTTTCCTTCAAGGAATCTCTCTTTTTATTCCTAAGCGTACGATTTGCTTCCCGTCCTTTATTGAAATAATTATCTCTATTCGCCTCAATTGGATCCTGTAAGAATTTGAATTTTGCCGGTTTCCTTCTTTCTACTACCATGCAACAATCTTCATCAAACCACGGTTCCTTTTTCTTAGTTTCATAATAACCTATGCTCTGTTCAGCTGCAATTTTGATATTATCTCGTATATTTTCCCACATGCTATTAACATCTAACTTTTCCTCAACTTCGTCGGAACTTGCTAATACGGCAAACCTATTTGAAATTTCGACCTGATAATGTTGCTTAGTTTCTTCGTCCTTTAATTTCGGAATATTGAATCTTCTAATATTAACTTGTTGCTCTACTCGCTTGGCTACTTATAGTCTCTCTCTTAGTTCTCCAATTACCAAATAATGATCAGAATTACAGTCTGCTCCCCTGAAGGTTCGAATGTCTACTATACTATTATTAATTAAGAATATTAATACTCGATCACAACGCGATAACACGCTAGAAATTCCACTTCACACATCATCTCTGTATTCCTCATCTTTCACTGTTGCTACCTCTCGTCACTGGAACACTCTGCCGCCTGAAGTCAAGGGCTGCCGAACATAGAAATCTTTCAAATCCAAGTTAGAAAATTATCTTATGCCGAGTTGCCAAACTAGCTTACTATTATGACAAGTGTTGTATTGCACGTTTCCACGTATTCACATTTTTTTTATTCTAGTGATATTTAACTTATTTTATATTTTTGTTTTCATATTTTCCGATAATGGTATATCTCTAATGTGATAAGTTGAGTTATATATAATCATAATTTTCCTTACTGTGTGTACTTAAAAATATTGTATTCATTGTATGCTTTGTACTGCACTATTTTATTACTACTATTAGTATTATTATTACTATTAGGCCTGTTATTATTGTTGTTATTATTATTATTGTTATTATTATTATTATCATTATTATTACTATTGTTATTAATTATTATTATTATTATTATTATCAATAATTGTCTTATTTTTTATACTTTGTATGCCTCATTTATTTTTGACCTGCTGTTCACATTTTATTATGATTCTTTCTTTCTTTCTCTGTGTTATATATTATGCCTGATTTCTTCTTACTTGTTGTATACATTTTATTATTATTATTATTATTATTATTATTATTATTATTATTATTATTATCTTATTGAGTTTTGTGTGTAAAATTGTAGTGTACTTTTTAAATTTGTAGTGTTTTTTGTAATGCAGTTTTTACTCCTGGTTGAGTGTTAGAGAAGGCCGTATGGCCTTAACCCTGCCAGGTTAAATAAATAAATTATTATTATTACTATTATTATTATTATTATTATTATTATTATTATTATTATTATTATACTAGTATGTCTTCGTTTATCTATCAAGAAGTGATCTATCAGGTTATGTGTCAATCCATCTGGAGAAGTCCAAGTATATTTATTTATATCCTTATGGGGGAATGTTGTACTTTTGACAATTAAATTTTTTGATGTGACGAAGTTGACTAACCTAACTCCATTATCATTACTAGTTATGTGTAGGCTCTCTTTTCCAATAGTCGGTTTAAAAATATCCTCCCGTCCTACTTTAGCATTGAAATCCCCAAATAATTTGAATATTTAAATATCAATAAATATTTTAAATGTTTTCCAATTTATTTTACTGAACTGTGACTGTCATTCCTTCAAATTTGTTTTCTACCGTGTAAAAATTATATACCATTGAGGAGTTTGCCTTGAAATGAAAGGAATGCAAGTTTAACTTCACAGATATATTTTTCTCATAATGTCACTAATAACATATTTTGAAATTAATTATCCTATACGCTTTCAACAAAATGGAACGGGACTTTTGAATAATACTATATTAAAAAAAACGAAATTTAATTTAAATTTTTACATTTTCTGAAGTTCATAGTCAATAATATATCGTCGTTGTTCCTGCAATTACTCCTATGTGCAAAATATACAATTTTTCAGTAGGAGAAAAAACACATTAATTCATCCTATGGCAGCCGTACATAGGGGATTGTGAATTCTTACATTTTCGAAAGAAAGAAATATAATAATTACTGATAGGAGATTTTGTTATTTGCTGTACCACTATTTAAGTTATTTAATAGAGCAAAAATATGAAAATCGATAAATATGTCACATAGGAGTTATTGCAGGAGCAACGACGGTATACATTTGTAAATATTCCCAAGTGGTTAACAAAGATTGGTACCTATACGATTAGATTGGGGTAATTGTATAAACCCTCTTGGTAGTATAGTAAGTTGTAAAAAAACCTTGGTAGCAGAAGGGTTAATGTAATTAATTTAAAGGGCGAGCTTGGTTCGCAATTTCTTTTTCCCCCCTTTGGAGTAACGTAAATGTTAGCATGCATTCTCTACCGGTATTATTGTGCGTTACCTTTTCTATTTGAAAGTGAAGTTTTAAGTCCCAGCTGTCGGGCTTTTTTAGATATCGTGACTGAGCAGTGTGGTCCCAAATGTCGGTTTATCCTGCACGCCTTAAGCACGTCGAAAGCATATCAAACCGTAGTACGCCTCCTCCGACTGACGTCATGTGTTCACCACTCAAAGATACATCATGAAGGCACCGTTTTGGGTGAAAACTACTGAAATTATAACAGCCTATAACAGCGTTCCTCAAACTTATTTGAAGTGAGGACCACTATTTTAAGTCAGAATAATTCCGCGGACCACCTTACTTTTGTTCCCTTCGAAAGCAAATTTATTATTTTATAGCATATTTTAATACCAGTACTATACTTGTATTTTAAATAGAATTAAATAATTACTGTATAACACTTTTCTAATTATATTTTTTGTAACCAATCACAAGTAACTTATAACAAATTCTGTGCATTGTTGATTCATCGCTTACCTGTTAGCAGTTAGTTGTTTGAAATCCTTCTTTTGTGGTGCACGCAGTAGTTGTTCATGTCTTTGTTAAATAGTGTCCATTATAAATAATGGCAAACTGGCTTCGATCCGGATTTTGTAAAAGAAAGGAAAATGATGGTACGCTTCAGAGTGCTAATAGTGCTAATAGTGCAGAGGCTGTGTGTGAAGAAATATATTAATATCAGTGATTATAGTGTCACTAAAGAAATATCTAGTCCTAGTGGTAGCTATTCAAAAAAAATACTTTCGTAAATATGTCAAGAGTTATTTGAAACTTGGATTTACTTGGTATGGCAATGAGAGTGAATCAAAACCTCGGTGCATTGTTTGTTACGAAGTGCTTTCAAACGAGTGTACGAAACCCGCGAAATTGAAACACCATTTAGAGACTAAACACGCAAGTGTAAAAGGTAAACCTGTCGGATTTAAAATAGGCGGAGTCTAAAATTTCTTATATCGTTGTCTGAAAAAACAAATAAAATTAATGCAGGAACATGACCGATTTTCAACAAGTAAATATCCAATTTCGCACGTTCTATTATTGGTGTACGAAGCACTTGTACGTGCCCATTTCAATCTTCATACAAAACTAAGGTATTTTGGTCCTCTGTTATGAATTCGGGTGGTTCCTGGCTGGGTTACAGGCTCGGCGCCAGATATACTGGTAAAAGATGGCGAGAAATGCCACGTCCATAGTTCATAGTGCTTTATATCCCTCTTTTGTTGCTAAGAGTAGAGTGGGAAGTGGGTAAGAAATTTCATAAAATATTAGTACTGGGAGAAAAAGTGAAAGGCGATTGTCATGTGCCATTTCCAAACTCTGAGATTTTCAGCTATAGTGTGATACGCAATTCGTTTGAATTATATTTTTTTCTTCTGTCGTCTTTGAAGGACCACAAGGGTAGAACTCGAGGATCACAGGTGGTCCGCGGACCATAGTTTGAGAAACACTGGCCCATAATAATACATATTGAAATTGAGTGTAACGATTGAATGATGGGAGGAAATGGGAAAATTTGAAAAATAATTCTCACACACTTTGATTTTATCCACCATAAAATACGACTCGTCATCGGCGAGATTCGAACACTATTCTGCTGTTATCGTAAAACAATGATAAGCCAATTGAGTTACCAATGCCACAATGAGCTTCATTGGATTCTTTTAGTTAGTTATGTAACTGTATCAAAGACTAGGTTATTTAGCGTAGATGAAATTTGTAATAGTGAAATTGTAATTGGCGAGATGAGGTCAAGGATTCACCATACATTACCTGACATTTTCACTATGGTTGTGGAAAACCTCGGAAAAAACTAACCACTTAATAACCCCAACGGGAACGCCCGACCACAGCTACGGATCAGAAGGCAAGCGTCTCTATCGAACGAGCTAAGCCGGTAGCTTTTCATTATATTCTGTAGATAATGACGGAATATGTATTAATTTTTCATCAACATGAGACAACATTCACAACATAAATATATCTTACCTAAATATTTATTTTATTAGAAAATACTAGGCCATCTTAGAAAGGCGAACCTGCGACGTTCTTGCGTATATTATAAAGAAAATGACAGTGATTTATCTACTTATCACAATAGTGACTATAATGTTCACTCCTGCCACAGGCGTAGCTCAGTCGGTTAAGGCGCTTGTCTGCCGATCCAGAGTTGCGCTCGAGCGCGGGTTTGATTCCCACTTGGGCTGATTACCTGATTGTATTTTTCCGAGGTACTCCCCAACCGTGAGGCGCATGTCAGATAATCTATGGCGAATCCTTGGCCTCATATCGCCAAATATCATCTCCCTATCACAAATTCCATTGACTCAAATTAACCTAGTAGTTGATAGAGCGTCGTTAAAAGTCAACTTGAAAAAAGCCCACTTCTAATAAGAAAGAAGAAATATTTAAGCCCTAAGAGCATAAAACAGAACTGAAATTACTCAACGATAGACTAGTTGTCCGTCCTGGGGATATCAAGTCAATTCTGTGGTTCCAGGGAGAAAATATAACTTCAGAAATTTTGAGATTCTGAAGACGAAACGTACCAGAAGTCCAATCTGTCAAGTTATACGTGATTCGTATAAAGGTTGTAGTTTAAAGAGAGAGCACAAGACTGGCATAAATGGTGAAAGTCTTCCTTAAAAACCTTTTACACGCACCATTTCTTCACGTAACAGGCTTTAATATAGATAATCAAAAGTCCCTCTCATTAATCCTCTTTTCTTTAAGGCAAATCTCCATAAATTAATTGATGGTACTGTACTTACATTCTTCTGATTTAATTAGCTTTACTTATGCAAAGTGTCCCAGAATTCGAGCATCCCGGCTACATCATGAGAATCCTGGATAAATGGAGACGAAAATGTTAGTGACAGCATAACATCTGAAGAATTTTCAGTTTCACAATTTCGCAATATAGCAAAAGTTGCGTAGAATGTCTTAGCAGTTTATCGTAATGCTGTAATAAAATGCCAAGTAAATAATAAACAATAATTTACTGTAAGATTATGAAGGAACATAATGTAACATTAACAATTCCTATATTACAGCATTAGAGAGAGGAAAATTAAGTATTGAAATAAATTAATGAAAACTCTAAGAAGGTGGTTTGAAATATGAATCCTAATTGAAGAGTCCACTGCAAGAAAGATGGCTGTCATTACGAATACATTTTCCAGGAGAAGCAATTGAAAGTTTGAAATGCTTAGCGCTCAAAGCTTAACTGTGATTTTCCGATCATTATTGGACAATGACTATCAGTGTTAATGCCATATAACTCTCTATGTACATTCTGTATGTCTTAAGCTATGCATTGACAGTCTTGGTTCATTTTCGACAAGAAAGTGACATCCATCATTCTTGCAGTGGACTCTTCAATTTTAAACCAGCGTACGAATAGTTTGAGCTACGTTCACAGAAGTTATATTTAGAGTGTTGCCAAATTGAACAATTAAAATTAATCGGAAAAAATTATCATTAACATGTTCGTCTTCGCTTTCATTGAGGATTCACATGATGTAATCCGTGTGCCCTAATCTCGGGACAGCCTATATAGGTGCCAAAGAACTTTCCCATGTTCTTTTTGTGCAGATCTATTAAGTATAGGATGCTTTAAAAGATCGACAACTAAAAAGTGATACCTCATCACTTAACTACATTATTATTTATATTAACTACATTATTAGGAAGATGTTAAAAAATTGAATAGTTAATGAATTTTGTCCTCTAGGACATATTACAAAGCAGAAGGATATAAAAAGTTTGTCTATTTTGACAAATACACCTGCAAATTTAGAGATATGAAGTATCACTTCTTAGCCATCGATATGTAGAAGTTTATTTCTCATTATAGCCGCATAAAGAATCGTAAGTGCTATTATATTTTGCAGTATCTTTGTTAGTGGCATGACTTTTCTGTACACCTGGTGCGATATTTAATTTATTTTTCATAATAATTATACTAATTTAATGAACGAAGACTATGAACACCACATTATTTGGTATATCATTTATGCATTCATGAAGAGTGTTTGCTTTGAATATTGAATTTCAACATTTATAAGGAAGTTAATAAGAACAAATGATCTAGTAATGTATGCTTAAGCGAAATTTATGACAGAAGTACGGGTTTCTTCAACATCTACAATAACATTATGACCAGACAATAAATAAGTTTTCAATTACCTTATGTTCTTTCTATACATTTCAACTAGCATGGGAAGTAAATCTAAATGAAGTAAAAGTCGTATAAAATAATCTGAGAAACAGGAAAATAATATGTCTGTATTTCTAGTTATAAGATCATCGAAAATGTTTCAATACACAGATTGAAAGTATATGCACGTCTCCTTGGGATAATTCTACATTTATTTCAAGCGAAATCTACACTTCAAAACTTTGTTTGCGTTTGACTTCAATGACGTCACTGGACGTACAGAAACGCTGCCTTCCCCAGTTCGCCTGTCGTATGGACCGATGTTCAAGGGATTTTGTCGGGAGTTGCATGCGTCCAGTTCACCGCTGTACGTTTGTGAGCTACTGAAGGAATTATTTATTCGTATGAAGTGTAGAGTAAATTATTGTGTTGTTTCCAATTGCATGACGAAACTAAAAGAATAACAATAATTCGTACATAGTGTAGTGGAAGCTATTGTGTTCTTCCAATAGTGTTTGAGGGTGGTATATAGTACGAGGGTTAGATAAAAGTGATGGCAACATTGCTATAATTTTAAGTGGCTTTATTATCAGAAAAATCACCACTTACATTATTTCATCTTAATCGCCCGACATGTTTTCCAGCTTCTGTCATGCTTGTGAAAGACGTCGTACACCATCAGTGTGTCCATCTCTCTTGATGTCCCGAAGTGACCGCTCTACGGCTTGAATAATGGCGTCTCTTATGTTGTAACGCTCCTCTCTAAGTGGATCTTTCATTCTGAGGAAGAGGTTGCAATCGTACGGACTCATATCAGGGGAGTATTGCGAATGATCCAGTACTTCCCATAGCCAGCGGCGCAGAAGATTCGTCACGGCTTTAGCAGTGTGACTCCTCGTATTATCGTGAAGGTTGACAATCGTTGTTTGCAAGAGATACTGTTGTTTTCTCCTTAAACCTGGACGGAATTATTGCAGAAAATTGCAGTAGTATGAAGCATCTACCGACCGCCTTGGTGGTAGAGTATGGTTCAGTATTACCCCATTGATGTCATATGCCACAATGGACATCACCTCCCATCACGTTGTGCAGAGCTCACTGTCTTTGAACGAGGAAAATCGAGATGCTTTCATTAATTTGATTGCCGCTTCAATCATGGTTCGTATGAGCGAGCCCACGATTCGTCCATATTGAGGATACATCCAAGGAAGACGTCAGCTTCCCTCTAGTAGCGGTTCAGCAATTCCTGTGCAATTGCATAG
The DNA here is from genome assembly GCF_040183065.1 of Periplaneta americana. Classification (NCBI taxonomy): domain Eukaryota; kingdom Metazoa; phylum Arthropoda; class Insecta; order Blattodea; family Blattidae; genus Periplaneta; species Periplaneta americana. Next base: position 136,754,215 of record NC_091126.1, read on the forward strand.
CACTGCCATTGTTGCACCTCAATGATTTAATCGGATATCCAACGCGCTGCAAATTTGCGTAACCCAAGAATATCGAGCAGAATGTGGAGCACGCTTTTGTGGCATATGTCTATGTCTGCGGCTAATTAATTCAGGCGTGGAACATTGGCGATCAACATCCAGCAGGGAAGCAAGAATCTGAATAGTGTGGTCGTAAATTTGGGGTCGTTCTGAACGCGGTCTGTCTTGAATAGTATCCCTAGTTTCACAAAGAACTTCCACACATCGCGCCACTGTACGATATGACAACGCTGTATCACCACATCCTTCACACAGACCCAGAAAACCAGGCTTAGGATCCGAGACAACTTGAGAATGAAGTGAAGTTACAGTGCAACGGAGTACAGATGGAGTGAGATGGCGCGTTGAGTTTTGTTTACCTGTGCGTTAGGGTAAAATCCGGTTCGTGATCAAAGGTACGTATCCTTCCGTCTCTTCTACGAAACGAACTCAAGTCATCACAGTGCATTTTCAATTCATAGTGAACAGTTTTTTCGAATTAGTTGCAAGTATGTACATGGCTATTCATTGTAATGCTAACGACTTCAACGTCGCCTAGGGACATGAAAACTTGTGAGGTATGTATCCTACTTCATTTTCCACCGTCACTAGATTGTACTATTACCAGCAGAATATAACGTAGCACATTGACTTTGCTGTTTACATTCACAGTATGTCTGTCTATTATGTTCAAGGCACTCTATAGTCAAGTTGTGCGTACATGGGTTGCTAATGTGTCCCGGATCCTAAGCCTGCTGATAAGTCATGTGCACTACGACCTCGTGTAATTGCAGTTTTGATTCATGAACGTTCTTCCATCTTCGTAAACATTTTGTTAGGGCGCTTCCACTACCCGCCGAATTTCACTAAACACCGTACAACCGATACCACTCGTTGCACTTAGCTCCTCTGGTCTTCCGTTCTCACCTCCACAACACCCTAAGCTATCTGTATTACGTAGCTCACATATCAGCAGTGTTGGCATTACTTTTTATCTAACCTTCGTACATGGCAGCGAGGTTTTGTAGTTTTATGTTATGCACAAAACGACATATAATATCGAGGTCTTTTCGAAATTTTCACAAGAAGGAATTAGTCGAGTATTACAGAACAATCTTCAGAGATATAAAGTGTATGGAAGCAGGTGGAGGACACTTTGAACATCTCTTGTGACATAGGTAAGATGCTCCTGTGTTTATTTCTAAATTATTTATAAACATTTTGCCTACTAAAGACGTTTATAAATAAATTCGCTACCGTAAAAGCTAGGAAAAAACGGCCGAATTCACAATAAGTACGAGGGGGGCCCAAAAATAACCGGAATGTTTTTTATCTTTATTGTTATTAAACTCTACATTCACAGTAGTTTAGTCGCCTTCAAAGTTTTGTCCATGTGCATTAATGCACTTGTCCCAACGCTTTTGCCACTGCTGAAAACAGTGCTGGAACTCTTGATGCAGGATACTGTTCAAAGCTGTTAGCGTGTTTTCTTTGACGTCATCCACATCACTGAATCGCTTTCCTTTCAGACATTTCTTCATCCGTGAAAACAAAAAAAGGTCCGACGGAGCCAGATCGGGTGAGTAGGGTGCTTGAGGTACAAGCACCATGTTGTTGTTTGTCAAAAACTGTCGGACCGTCAGAGCTGTGTGGGCTGGAGCACTGTCGTGGTGAAGCAATCAGTTCCCATTTCTCCACATTTCGGGCCGATTTGGTCGCACACTCTCTCGTAATCTTCGTAACACATCCAAATAGACATGTTGGTTCACTGTTTGTTCTGGCGAAACGAACTCTTTGTGGACAATGCCATTCACATAAAAAAACAAATCAACATTATTTTCAAATTGGATCGCACTTGACGTGAGTCGTGTTGAATTTGGAGTTTTCCACTGGCTCGATGCTTTCTTTGATTCTGTATCGTACCCATAGCACCCAGTTGCAATTCTTTTAAGAAAATGTTTTTGTTCTGCACTTCACTCTTCAAGTCGCGACAAACTCTCACGCGATTTTCTCTTTGGTCATCTCTGAGGAAGCGAGGAACAAATTTTGCAGACACCCGTCTCATGTGCAAATATTAGGTTAAAATTCGCTGGACCGTGCTCCATGACAGGTTCGTTTGCTCAGAAACTTCGTCAATGGTCTTTCGAAGATCTTTATCAATTCCATGTTTGATTTTGGCAATGTTTTCGTCATTTCTTCCTATCGAACGACACCCGGGCGTGGCATGTCTTCGGTTGACATTTTACCAGATTTGAAACGGGAAAACCACTAGTAGATCTGTGATTTCCCCAAAGCATCATCATTAACGGTCTCGGCTGGAATTTTCCCTAACAGGAAACAAAATTTCACACACAGTCTTTGTTCCTTGTGGTCGGCCATCTCACTAATCGCCAAATGGCTGAAACAGGAACGCAAACAACACAGCACCACAAACAAACCACTTAACTCAGACTGACACCAGCTCACTAACGGTCGCTGGAGACCCCAAACAAACACCACCTAACAGCAAAACTCGTAACTACAAAGCATGCGCGCGCAAGAGTTCGGTTCCGGTTACTTTTGGGTCCACCCTCGTATGCGAGACGTATAACAGAACATGTAATCGAACTTGGGATGTGAAGGAAGCCTCATATATATGGAATATCCTGTAGTATTATAAATTTCCACCGATCGTCCGTTAGTTGAACATTAAATGTCATACTGTTCAAATTATTAAAGTCCGTAAGAATATAACTGTTCTAAATCTCTGCGAAACAGACCCGGAGAAATATTCAGAAAAATTGAACGTATCCAACCAACAAGACTACGTGGCATAGATAAAATAAAACAACCAAGCCACAACCTTATTTCGGAAACAGACCTCTTGCGAAAGAAAACCAAGCACCAGATGAAACCTAGCATGCATGAACAATAGCTGTGAGAAAACGACCCGGTCATCTTTCGACATAAAAATACAGTTCGCAGTGTGCACTGTTGGGAGAACGGAATAAAATTGTGGAACAGTTTGCTTACAAGAGAAAGCAATCTACAAGTGTCAGTAAAACTCACCATGGCTGTTGGACAGGAAGAACACGAAGAGGGGGAGTTTGAGCCGCTGAAGCCGATATTTCAGCTTCATTTCACACACACTGACTGATCTTATGTCCACATGTGAGAATTAAAATCACACGCCTTATCCCTGAAACAAAGAATTAACATTATTAGAGTAACTAGTACACAGGCATACTGAAATATACATAACAGGCTACAAGTTGTCCAATGACAATAACTTGACTAAGTAAATCCTTAACTGAAAAAGTGCAGAATTTTCATTACAAATTTTGCAATATTTATATTAAGTGAGAATTGAACTTTGCAGATAAAATTAGACTATGCATAAATTCTGTGGTACTTGCGCCTCTTCTCCACAGCAGTGAGGGGAAAAGATTAAAGCAAACAATGCTTGCTGCACAATTTGTAATTTAGTTAATCTTCGATGCTACTTACCCATTAGAGTTCTACGAAATGATTTTTTGGCCATTTTTCAGTCTATTATTCAATAAGTAATTATTGTTGGGGTTGGTAGTACAAAGGTAATCTTAGTCCGTTAAATTTACTACAAAAACGAATAATTAAAATTTGTTTGAAGAAACCTTTTGATTACCCAAATAAATTAATTTATTCCGAATTTAATTTATTTAATGTTAAACAAATTTATAAATATACTTTGTTAAAATTTTATCATGAAAATCATAATAATTTTATATTACAGGCACATAATCACGACACAAAACGAAACAATAATTCAACATTAGTAGAACATAAATATTTCATATCTGCTGGTCTAAATCATAGCATTAATTTTGTCCCTCGGTTCTATAATTCTGTAGCTAAATTACACTCAGAACTTCTAACATGTAACACACTAACAAAACAGTCAGAAACGTGTTAAGGTATGTATTAACGTTTGAAATGGCGTCTTTATGACTAAAATTTTCTTTGTAATAATGTTAGATGCAAAATCCTACGCATTGTACGCATAAACAGCAATAACTCAGTGAAAGAAATTTCAAAATTGAGTAATTTTTAGAAAATATATAACATTTTTAAGAAATAGAATAATTTTTAATTAATAATTTTTTTAAGGAATCAAAAAGTGAAATTGAAGTTTCTGATATATGGTTATGTTAGTCTACTTTCATATGTTGTCTGATAAATATCTTAAAAAGGTTGGTTAAAAAATATAGATTTTCCTCCAAAACGTTAATACATACTGATACATACATACATATCTGAACTGCGACCGAGCACGAGCGCTGCTCATTCGGTCTCAAATTTTGTAAATACTATTGCATCTTCTTTTTTTATATTGCTTGTATTATTTTATTTGTATTTGTATTTGTTTGTTTTGTAATCATATTTCTTTATTCTGTATATTTGAATTTAAATAAATAAATAAAATAAATACCTTAATGTCTTCAATGTGATTAAATAAATTTATAGCCTATGTGCATGAATTAATCACACTATATTATGTTTTTGCAATATATAATATCGGAATATATATTTTTCATAAATTTTCCTACTTGATTTCACGTACAATATTACTCTTTTCTATGTTAATATTATATTATGTGATTTCATTGTAGCTGTAATTTTACGTTTAGTTCCTATTTTATTTTATTTATAAAGCATATTCCTTTTATATTAATAATATATCTGAACTGCGACCGAACACGAGTGCTGCTCATTCAATCCTCAAATTTTATTAATATTTTTAATTCTCTTTTTTATATTCATGTATTATTTTATTTCTGTTTCTATTGGTGTAATTATATTCTCTAGTCTGATGTATTATTCTGTTTTATATGTTTTCCATTATTATATTTTCTGTATTATATTGTAAAAAAAAGTTGTCTTGTAAAGGATATAACTTTCAAATATAACCTTAACCTTTAAATATTCTCCATACAGGAGATCTCCAAGCCATAAACAATTACAGATAATTTTCGGAGTAAGTGTCCAAAAGTTGTGAGATTAGGAATTAAAAATTTAAATTAAATTATGGTTTATTTAACGACGCTCGCAACTGCAGAGGTTGTATGAGCGTCGCCGGTGTGCCGGAATTTTGTCCCGTAAGAGTTCTTTTACATGCCAATAAATCTACTAACATGAGCCTGTCGCATTTAAACACATTTAAATGTCATCGACCTCGGCAGGGATCGAACCCTCAACCTCGAGCATAGAAGGCCAGTGCTATCCAACTACTCTACCGAGGAAGACTTTAGGAATTAATGTTAGCCGCAATTTTTGTTTGGAAAAATGGGCATATCCAGACATTCAATACTCTGGAGGAAAATAGCATAACATGGGGTACCTTTTTATGTTTAAGACCGTCGAGAATATCAAATATTTGTATCCACAGGTAATGTAATTTGATTCTCCAACTCTCTTCTTACTTTGTAGGATGTCATTCATCTATATAAATGTATTAATTTAAGCTACAAACTCCATTATATAAAATATCAAAAATTGGTTCCCTAATATAGGGAAGTGTCTAATACAGTGTGACGGACGATAATTATAATATAATCAATTAAAAGTCATTTTTAAACCTTAGTAATTTTTCTTGAAATTGTTTTCATGTTTTGTCTTGAAATATAATATTTAATCTTAACTGGTCCTTGGCCACTGGAGGCTATAACCTCGGATTTTTAAAATAAATTATTTTTCCCAATTCTTTTATAATATTTTACTTTAATGTGGACATACCTCTTTGTATATTATCCTCTGATATAGGGGAAACTCGACTAATTCCGCGGTACGGGTAATTCAACAGTAGTGCATATATGATTTTACTGCGGCTTTACAATAGCGTGAACGTAAGTTTTGAGAGGCTGTCAACAGAAGGCATATCCTCTGCAGTACTATAGAAAAAAATCAAGGATATTGGTCGACTCCTCTGTTGGCAATACAGTGAAACATCGAAAGTTGGTTGATTTTCGTGTTTTGCTACCAGCTGTGAAGAAAGTGAGCATTGTTACATGTAAATTGTTCCTTTTATATCACTTTCATAATGTATTTCATAATTATTTACGACTGCGGAATTAGCAAAGTCCTATTGCGGACCTATCCGCACTGTTGCGAAATTACCCGAGTTGTTCTTTTTCAACTGTAATGTATTGTATGTACAACTATATATATTTGCATTTTATTAGGTGTCTTTATTTCATTTGGTAATGAAAGGTTTCGTCCATGTCTACACACCTTGATAATATTTTTCAATAAACATTTAAAAAATATGATAGATTTACTTCTTAATATTGCGGAATTAGCCAAGTCCCCCCTATGTAATATAATTTCAACATCTCATCCTACATTAATATGATAAATATGTTATTCTAAGTCTGAATTTCTTATTCAATTAAGAAATAATTTTAGTAATTTAAACTATGCAGAACACCGGAGGTAATAAAGCCTCGTAAATCTCTTCTACTATTTTTTGTGTTCGTGTCATTATTTTCGTTACTAATAATTATAATTATCATATCACTCCAGTATATTTCCAATAAGTGCTGTTCTTCAGTACATGATCTCTCTGGAGAGAAATAATAGACATTATTTACATTTCCCTCTTGGTTAAATTACTAGTCCTAAGATGTTACATTTAGTTCTAATCTCTTAATTTTTCTGTCTACGATAATGTATGGATTGTTTCCTGATTCCTTTTGTTATCTGTTGTCCATTACTCGTCTCTGCTCTTGTTTCTAAAGCGTGTGTTAAGACTGCCCTTACACTCGTTATTCTGCTTTTTGTTTTCTATACTCATATATTTATTTCTCCAAATCACGTCTTTTAAGAATCCTGATATAGCGAGTGCTTTTATAATTTGTCTTCTTGATTACTTCATCAATATTTTGTTATTGGTGGTTTCCAGACCATGATGTATGAAACTTTACACATTGTTAATTTTTACTTTTATAGTTGTCTAGAATTTCTTAATGGTTTAGTTTTCCCTGCTGAGATTTTAGTATAAAACTGTTCAGCCGTTAATTCAAATTTATATAGCACACACGAGAGGTTATCCTCATTTATGGCTGAAAGGATTACATCATCAGCTTAACATGTTTATAAAAATAAAAATGGTAAAATATTAATTCAGTTATGCACACAAAGCCAATTGCGAATTAATAATACATGTTTCCCACATAAACTAGAACACAAATACAATTACGAACATAGAATAGGATCAGGATCTGTAAGACCTATAAATTTCAAATATGGAAAAGTTAATATATTTAATTGGTTATTTACTGTAGCTTTATCAACTCCTTTGGTTATCTAGCGTCTGATAATGCCGGCGAAATGAGTCCGGGATCCAACGCCGAAAGTTACCTAGCATTTCCTTTTAATGGGTTGAGAGAAAACCCCTGATAAACCTCAACCAGGTAACTTTTCCCAACCAAGATTTGAAACCGGACCCGTTCGTTGCACGATCAGGCAGGCTAACCGTTACTCCACAGAGGTGGAATGGAATGGAATTTACAGGAGGGGCACTATGGCCCAGTATTGCTACCTTTTAAGATCTATTGCGCTAATCCTCAACCTAGATGCATTCCCAAACTCACACCGGCTGATTACACTAAGGCTCGCTGAGTTCCCAGGGTTCTAGCAGGCAGCCGACTATCGGGGAATGCTATGGAACGATGACGAAATAGAGGAATGGTGACGGAATGATGTAGATGCGTTATGTGGGAAAAACGGGAGAACCGAGAGAAAAACCCCAACTTTGACCTTGTCCGCCACAAGTGTCACTAAGGATTTTTTTATTAGCAAGTGACAGAGAAATACGCTTCACATGACTGCAGTTTAAACATTTGGCACGATGAAATACGAACTTTTTTTAGTATACACCGATATTTATTCAATTATCCGGTAAAATCTAGTATCCGGAACTACTCTGGTCCCTTTAGTGCCGGTTAAGAGGGATTGTAATGTAATTAAAAAAATTATAAGAAATTTTGTTTTGCAAAACTTCTAAAGCTTGTATTCAGAAAAAAAAATGTTTCCCCGTGGACAATACAATATATATAATTATAATCCGTGGCGCTACAGCACATGAAGGGCCTAGACCGACCAACCGGCTGCTGGCCTCACGCCCACATGCCGAAGCAGAGGTGGACGATCATCCAACAAGAATGAAGGTAACGTGTGGTTAGCATGATGATCCTCCCAACCGTTATAGCTGGCTTTCGCAACCGGATTTCGCTACCTATCGTAACTCTCCAAGTGCATCATGATGCTGGGTGGGCACCAGTCCCATACACTGGCCGAAATTTTATGAGAAAATTTCTTCCCCCTTGAGGACACGAACCAGCGCGTATTCCGTAACGCGAGTCCTAGGCAGGATGCCTTAGGCCACGACGCCACGGCGCGGGACATAATATATATATATAAATAAGTGTTATTCAAATTTTGCTTTAAAGATGGTATTGAATTATGGCACATTTCATCAAATATTAACTTCAGTTTGATATTGCATCAGTTTAAATATAATACATCTGACACATTTCACTCAAAACATTAGATACAGGAACTTATTTTAGAACTGGGCTCTAGCATTTGCAATGTAATCGCTAAATAATAGGTCACTCAGATATGAGTGAGCATGGTCATCAACTGCGCTCTGTATTTTGGAATAATAGGAACAAATGCAGTGCGATATTTGTTAGTTCCATATACAGTTATACTAGCGTAATTAAAAATTTGTTCCACAGAAAGCACTGTTTAACGTTTTCATATCTTCACAACGTTCGCAAAATATTTTAGTAATGAAACTTACTATCAGATAGGCTACATATCGTGTAACATGAACAAGCGCAGAGCGCACACATTAATATACATACAATAGAAGTTGGTGTACTGCTGATACGGAATACTGGTCGATAAATCTGCAACTGTTGCAAATATAGCGTTGTCACTTGTCAAATTATGTTAACAGAGCAAATATCCACTCTATAGTACGAATATCATTACAGCTGAACAGAATATTCTAGAAGCAAAATGTTGAGACTACAACATTTGAATTTGCGCCTCGTACTGACGAAAGAATACTGTATATAATTCAATACGAATTCTCAACACCTGCTGAATTTTATTTATTTTATTTTAGTAGGTTATTTTAAGACGCTTTATCAACAGCTTTGGTTATTTAGCGTCTGAATGAGATGGAGGTGATAATGCCGGTGAAATGAGTCCGAGGTCCAACACCGTAAGTTACCCAGCATTTGCTCATGTTGGGTTGAGGGAAAACCCCGGAAAAAAACTCAACCAGATAACTTGTCCCGACCGGGAATCGAACCCGGGCCACCTGCTTTCGCGGCTAGACGTGCTAACCGTTACTCCACAGGCGTGGACAGCGCTGAATTTTACAATAATCATTATCATCATAATCATTATCATCATCATCATTATCATCATCGTCGTCAAATTTTAGGCCATAAAGCCTATTACGATTCTACACTAAATTTTCATCCTAGCGCTTGACATATGATTCTTTTTCTTCTTTACATATATGGCCTAGGTACGAACTCATTTCTTGAAGATGAAATTTCCAAATTTGTTGGTACTGTTGGATCTATTCTTGAATCGACTCGGTTTCGATTAATATAAAATATTAGCATTCATTTCTTCTTCTTCTTCTTCTTCTTCTATGGCGCGTCGGCCCGTTTTCGGGTCATGGCCTCCCCAGTTGCACTCCACCAAACTTGTCGATCCTGTGCTGCGACTCTCTAATTCCGGATTTTGAGGATTTATAGTGTATCCTGACATACACCATCTTCCCATCTGTTACGTGGTCTTCCCACCAGCCTTCCTCCTCCGAAATCTCCTGAAAATACCTTTTTTGGGACTTGATGTTCTTCCATCCTAATTAGATGACTTTCCACCATTCCGAGGCATATCCTGGGTCTTCGCAACAACTTATTTTCCGGGGTGAAGTTGTTAGCCTTGCTCCAACCCCCAGCAATCCTGGAGGACCGGTGTTTTCTTTCAGGGTTGTCTCCCTTAGCTGGTTGGTCCCCATTTAAGCGTCGGGAACTCGCTGTTTGGCCTTACATAACTTAGCCGTGTACACTAAGTGTACCCGTTGCCCAGAGGCCATGGCATGGACGTGCATGTATCGGGCTGGATAGGAATAAATGGCATTTCCTATGTTTTAGTAGTGCATTTCTACCATTAGCATTCATTTTCAGATCTCAATTCGTATATTTTACTGTTATAGGCATGAACAGCATTATCATAGGCAATTATTGTTCTCACAACATTTTTAACGTCCATTTTTCGCTGCCATAACTTAATACGGGATGTACAGGAGTACCGTGAGGGCGTATTCTAGTGACTTTAAACAAGGGGTGGTCACATAACTCTATTAAGTTGTTCTATTCTATCTAATAATTTTCTCTATAATAACTAGGGCCAGGAAGTTCATGCATTTGCATATATTTTTCCATTGGCTGTAATTACTTGCTGGTTAATTATCTTCTCGAATCATCAACATTTAAGCTTGCCAAATTAAATTTTATGTTCCATATATTCGCATATTTTGGCGTCTATTTATAAATTAATAATATTTCATGATATTTATATTAATGTGGCATACTTTCGCGTTTAATCTCATCAAAGTTGATTTTGTTGCATAAAAATGCATAGTTTGGATTTTTAAAATAATGACATCATATTCTATTTTTGAAAACTGGTACAGAGTGAAATTATTATAATTATTTTTTCCAGAAAGGTATTGAAATTTTCGCGGCACACCTAGCGAATCTCACGGGCCAGTAGTGTGCCACTCTCAACAATAAATATAAGTTTAATAAGTTTAATGTAATCTAGTTTGATCTATGTTATTTTATTTATTGCTTATTATTATTATTATTATGATTATGATTATTATTATTATTATTATTATCATTATTATTCTAGTGCCGAGGTCATGGAAAGCATGAGGCTCTACCTCCATGCCCCCCAAGTGCCTTCATGACATATTAGGGCATACTTTTACCTTTTACCTTTTATTATTATTATTATTATTATTATTATTATTATTATTATTATTATTATTATTATTATTATTATTATCGGACTAGTTGTTTCATCTTGAGGTCTCGTGTAATAAATTATATTTCAAGCAAGAGTTTTGGGACAACTGAGAAAAACCCAAATAAGAGGAGAATGTTTCCCTCGTAATGGAAAATATAGTGCAGTGGGTTTCTAATTTGGCCTGAACTCCATCAGCTCCCTCAGAAAACAGACTTGTTCTGGCGAACAGACCGTGTGACTGACTTGCTTTTTGTGGACGCTTGTAGCCTTCTGGCCACACTAGAATAGTCCGTAGATAGAAGAACTTTGCTTGGTCGATACGGAATACTCCCGTGGGGTCCCCTTGCTCTCCTGCAACATCCCCCTCGACTCCATCGTTTCTGTAAAAGAAGTGGCGAGGGTGCAAGGACGAAGAGAAATGGCTACAGGCCTTAGCGGACAATGCATCAACCCTCGCGATCTTCCTCAGACACAACACTAAGTTCTCTGATAAAACGTTAACCTTCCTCACACAAAGTTCTAAAAATACAGGTGTTTCAGAAGGAACAGTGAATATTATAGGGGTGGTAATATTCACTATTGTGAGTAAATAATGTTCATATAAGGTACATTTTCCTAAAGTGTCAAATCTTAGTCCCGGATAATTTTAAACATTTAGAGCCGTATTCATAGACATTTTTAGCGCGGGCTTCCGGTGGATGATCAGCGTTTTTCGTAGTCATAAACCAGTGTTAGCGATAGGATATGATTTGAATTCTGTACTAGTAACCAGTGGATAGCCGGGGCTAGCTTAGTACGCTCGTAGCGCGTGCTGCGAAATGTTTATGAATAGCACCCTTAATGCATTACATTTTTAAACATCTATACAACAATAGCAACTGAAGATATTATCTCAACATTTATTAAATTCCGTATCTTATTTTAGCATTTAATGCTGATCGGATTGATGAAATGTCATTACTAAGTTGTGTACTAGCACTCACTTCATTCAAAACTATCTAAACTAAGCCGGCAATATTTATTTGCTGAAGAAGTAAATTATCACAATACTAGTAGTAATATTATTAATCTCAATTGTTTTATGCAATTTTAAGTTTATTCTTATTTATAATATAAATCATTCTTGCCAACTACTTCGACATCATTACAGTGGTCATGCGACATTTCACTATAAACCAGGTATGCCAAAACCCTGCATATTGTGTGGTCGCGCACATTGTGCAACTGCTTCTGTGCGATGTGCACTCTCTATTCCCCTACCTGGAGGGAGTGAATCGCCTTAGAGGGGAACGCGACAGGCCTATACAATACCTGAAGCAACTTTTGTTTCAGTAACACAGTTTCAGTACGGGAGCCGATTTGGCTGTGTCTGTGAATGAGTCATGATAAATAAAGTGAAAAGTTCACAGATGACGGAGAAGGGAAGTTACGAATCATACAATATAAATGTTATAATATTTTCCTCAGCCAACAATAATTATTTTAAAATGAAAGGCTTTAATCAGCCCATGTCAAGGTAATAGTGTTGTGAGGTGACAGTTTAGATCAGATTAGTAAAGTTCTCAGAATATGATATTGCCAGCGCTTATTTATTAATCAGTACTCTCACGGTAAAACGAACTTGACAATGACGTTGTTTTGGAGTCTGTACCAACACAGCCATCAAAGGTTAGACGACTTACGACTTTCATTTCATAAGCTGATAAGCAGGGAAAGGATTTATATGTAAATACATATTTACTTATAAAGCTAATATAATTTATATTTTGCATTATCTTTATGTTTCACAATGTGTAGGGTTGAAAAATCCTACTTTTATTTTCCATATTTTTCCATATTTTAGAGTTTAGTACATATTTTCGTTAATTTCCATATATTTTCCATATTTCATATAAAACAGTCCATATTATATTAGGTTTAACAATAAAACAAAACAAAATTCCATTAACTTTTAAAAATACATTTCAACAATAGAGATTTAAACACATGTTCAGTAATCCCTTTAACATCAGAGTTATTTGAAAATTAGCAGTCCTATCAACAATGGGAAAGTAAGTTACAAAACTGTATTAATTTAATTTAAAATTTTTAACAGACTTCAGTTGTGCAGCTCAACAGTTAAATGCCAGTCAGAGTACACATAGGTTCAGTTTTGTAAATCATACTATAAAGACGGTAAATATGCCAAAAGTACGTCATTCAGTCAATTTAAAATCAAAACTAACAAGTTACATTTCAGAATTTAAAGAAGATGGTTTATCAACTGACAATAAAATATTATTTTGTAATTTGTGTCAGTGTGCAGTATCATCTACACAAAAGTTCCTGGTGCAACAACACATTACAACTAGTAAACATCAGGCCAACAAACAACTAAATTCCAAGCAGAGACAATTGTTTTTAACACAACCAACAACATCGAATGTAAGATCTGAGTTTAACATCGACCTGTGCCGTTCTCTCATCTCTGCTGATATTCCTCTCTACAAACTAAAGAATAAGGTCTTCAGGGAATTCCTTGAAAAATATACTCAACATACAATCCCGGATGAGTCAACACTTAGGAAGACGTATGCTCCATCCATCTACGATGAGACAATACAGAAGATAAGAGATGAAATTAAAGATAGTTCAATTTGGGTTTCCATTGATGAGACTCCCGACAAAGAAGGTAGACTTGTTGGTAATGTAGTTATCGGTTTGTTAAGTGAACAATATTCTGAACGAATTCTTTTACATTGTGATGTTCTAGAAAAGTGCAATAACAAAACTATAGTTAAACTGTTCAACGAAGCTATGGGTATCCTGTGGCCAAAGGGTATTATGTACGATAATGTGTTATTCTTTATTAGCGATGCTGCCCCTTATATGGTCAAAGCTGGACAAGCATTATCTGTTGTATATCCTAAATTGACTCATTTTACTTGTGTGGCGCATGCATTTCATCGTGTGGCAGAAGTGGTCAGAGACAATTTCCCTAAAGTAGATTTGTTGATTTCATCAGTGAAAAAAGTATTTCTCAAAGCTCCCAGTAGAGTTAACGTGTTGAAAGAAATGTACCCTGAAATTCCATTGCCACCAAAGCCAATTTTAACTAGATGGGGTACATGGCTAGAAGCAGTTGAATATTATGCCGAACATATAGACTCTATTAACAATGTTCTCCTTGCATTGGACTCTGAAGATGCAGTCTCAATTGATACTGCGAAAACAGTTACCTGTGACATAAGTGTGAAGAATGACTTAGCTCACATTCAGCATACATTTTCATGCATCATAAAAACGCTCAAAAGTCTCCAAAATAGGCACCTTTCACTATCTGAAAGTTTTGAAATTATAAATAGTACTGTGGAACAACTGAATCGTGGTAGAGGTAAAGTTGCAGATGCAGTAAGAGCTAAGGTGGACACTGTACTTTCAAAAAACCCTGGATATAAAGAACTACAAAAGGTTGTTGCTGTGATGAGTGGTGAATCAACAGTGAAGATTAACTTGGACTTATCCCCAGCAGACATTGTGAAATTGAATTATGTACCAGTTACTTCTTGTGACGTCGAACGCTCTTTTAGTCAGTATAAATCTATCCTCAGAGACAATAGAAGAAGATTCACTTTTCACCACTTGAAAGAAATGTTTGTAACCTATTGTTATGGTAACAGACAATAAAAATTGTGTTTTGTTGAAACTACATTGGAAGATAAGGTACGTCCATTATATTTTTTGTTTAGTTTGATTAAAATGTACCAATATTTAACGTACATAGTCATTTTTTTATAATTTTAAGTCCATATTTAATTCCATATTTTGGTAAAAATCCATATTTAATTCCATATTTTGGTAAAAATAACTACATATATATTTACATATTTCATATATTTTTAGTCCATATAAATCCGTTCCCTGCTGATAAGTGATGAAAATACAGTGAGGAATACGTGTGAGACTCTTGAGGTTGTAAGAAGCGAAGAAAACAATTATTTGCAAGGCAGAAATATTTTCTGTAAAAATATATAATGGCAAATTTTCCATCTCAGTTACTATATTATGTTAATATACTTACATTAATAAATCTTTAAACCTGACATAAAGAGAACATCGTCGCTTAACACCTTGTGAACTACACTTTTAGGGGAGAGTTGGGTAGTATCGGACATCGGGTAATATCGGACAGTGAGTTTCTTTCATCTACCACCAGATGGTAGTATCTAAACAACATGGTTACGTTTCAGTATGCGACATCACAGAAACGCAACCATGTCATTCAGGTACTATCATATGGTGGTAGATGAAGGAAACTCACTGTCCGATATTACCCGATATCCGATACTGCCTACTCTCCCCTAATTTCTTTCAATAACGCTTCCAACTTGTCGACACTTGCTCTCAACGTTTTCCAAATAAACTATATGTGAATTTAAATTCTAAGCTATTTTATTAATATTAACGTTAATTTATATTGACATACAGCAAGGAAATGATTTCAGTGTAAAAACTTCACAATGTCCTAATGCATGTAATTAATTGTGAGTATAATATTTTCTTCAACATTTGTGTACCAATGGCTGCAATGAATAATAATGCTTGGCTAAAAATGAAAGAGTAGGGTCTATTACTTTATAATAATTAGTACCTACTACGTAAAATGAAATACAGTATTCGTTTCTTGGTGTTTCAAAATTACTGCAATTTTTTTCTTCAAATACTGTATAAAATCATATTAATAAATTATGCTTATAAACCACTACTTTGTGAAGTATAACTGAATAAGCCTAAAGTTTCTTGTATTACAAATGTCAAATATAGACACTGATAATAACTGTGCTTTTTTTTTCCTTCTGCTAAGTGAGTTTATAATGTCCAAATGTCTATTTAATCCAACCCTAGAAGCACAGAATAGATTATTGTACACCCCTCTATCTAAGAACGGGTTAGAGCAACGCTTGATTGATGCAGTCTGCACAGACCGTCGGTCCGCGCACATAACTGCACATTTAGAGACTGATTTCTTGCATGCCTGCTGTAAAGCAATATCAGTTCTACCTACAGATAGACCTACAGTATGTCAATGTTGTTAGATTATGGATAATTCAAGCTCAACAGACAGCAGAAAAAGTGACCTGTAAACCTGTCTCTATGTTATTGCGATGTACGGAAGTCCATATGATATTTCCGTGCAGGAATTCTGCGTTATATTGAAGGATCGGTAGAGCGGAGAAAAATTCTCTCCAGCACCAGGATTCGAACCCGGATTTTCAGCTCTACGTGCTGAAGCTCTATCCACTAAGCCACACCGGATTCCAATTCCAACGCCGGATTGAATCCTCTCAGTTTAAGCTCCACCTTTTAGTTTCCCTTTAGTGGCCAACCCTCATGCACTGTGTCACAGATATGTGACTTAGTGGATAGAGCGTCAGCACGTAGAGCTGAAAACCCGCGTTCGATCCCGGTGCCGGAGAGAATTTTTGTCCGATCCACCGATCCTTCTTCACTGCCTCTATGTTGTTTTACTCCTTACACAGGCCCAGAAACAAAATTTGGGGGATCTGAATTTTGTTTCTGGGTCTGTACAAGACACTGAATTGCAAGTCTATTTTCTGAATCCGTCATTAAAATCACACCCACAGCAACTAATAGTAAGAGATTTTAATACTTACAGTTTATAGGGTTGTACTTTGTTTTTTAGTAGGTTATTTTACGACGTTGTATCAAAATCTTAGATTATTTAGCGTCGGAATGAGGTGAAGGTGATAATGCCCGTGAAATGAGTCCGGGGTCCAGCACCGATAGTTACCCAGCACTTGCTCATATTGGGGTGAGGGAAAACCTCGGAAAAACCTCAACCAGTTAACTTGTCCCAACCGGGATTCGAACCCGGACCACCTGGTTTCGCGGCCAGACGCGCTAACCGTTACTCCACAGGTGTGGACTGTACTTTGTTTTTAAATTCATAATTTAAGAATTAAATTTTCGCTTCGGTTACAACTCTCTCCAAGTCATTTAGTAAATCCTTACTCTCCAACATTATTAAGTCCATCATTATCAAGCTCTGGCAACATATAATATAAGCTCACAACATGCACACTGAACTCAAAGTTTGACCTGTGTCATGTTTCATTCAGCTGTCTAAATATTTAGAGATTGGTTAACAGTTATTTTTGTATGGCAATTAAGTTAAATGTATAATTCAGATACTGAATCGACTTTTATATTCTAAGAAAATAGGAGAGTTGGAAGAAGAGCAATTTGGCTTCAGGAAGGAAAAAGGTACGAGAAACGCGACTGAACTGTTGCGAACAATCGGCGAAAGATACCTAGAAAAGAATAAAGAAGGGCATATAGTAATTTTTGGGCCTATAAAAAAGCATTAGTCAAAATGTATTGGCATAAAATGATGGCAATCCTGAAAAAAAAATGTATGGATTGAAAAGAGACAAGGATATTCAGTGACATTTTCTTGAATCAAAGAGTCTAGGTCAGGATAGGAGATGAATTGTAAGAAGGAAGTGAAATAGGGAGAGGAGTACGACAACGACGCCCTTTACCACTAAGGCCGTGACAAACATGCCGAGTATTATCGTTCAATTTGAACTCCAACTCGCGCAGAACGACATGTGCCTTTGAAATAACTGGGTACGTTGTTCCTAAAGACATTCCTATCTTACAGACTGTACAGCCTGAAAACGATTATACATGTTAGTCTTTTGGACGATATTAAAACACTACACCTGCAACAACTGAAAGTAAGAATTTCATTTTGACACACTTGATTATTGTGACTTTAAATTTAGTGCCATGTGTTACTGCACTACACAACAAGCCACATATTTATACAGGGTCCAGCAGAATGATCTCCCCGGTGTGATTTGGCCGTCATACAGGTTTCTTGATAGTCGATTAACAGAGGTTTTACCACAGTCTACTACAGGGTAAACATTGGTAATTTCGTGGCAGTGGTTATTTCGTGATACTTTTTCTTTGCTCTTTTGTGAACTAACCAATGGTGTTACGAGATCCAAATTTCTGCCAAGGGATTGCATATGTTGTTCAGTTTCCAGAAACACAGCTAAGCTTTGTGTGACTATTGTAGTTGCTTCAGTGAGCTTTTATGTTTGGAGACAGCAAGTTTGCGTCGACTTCTCAGGCATACAAATTTTGTGGATGTTTGTAATTACATTACAAGCTTATTACTAAAGATGAGCATATGATATTTGGTACAAAGATTTATTGTATCTTCATCAAATTTTAGGAAATGTTTTTGGAATTTTAGATACAGCTGTAGTCGCCATATAGGCTTAGATTTACTGATAGAAATCTTAGCTGTTTGAGGCGAAATTTTGTTGAGCATTAAGTGTTACAATTTTTAAATTAGTATAAAATGTATTACAATAGGAATTTTAGAAATCTGAAGACAAGATGTGATAACAGAAAAGAAAACGGAGACGCAGTGGGTTCAGTGTAGCTTCTGTTTGATTTGTTATCATGCTAAGTGTCAATGATAAGTGCTAGATGACTTACTTGCAAGAATTGTGACAGAAGATGGAACATGGCTCCACCATTTTGGACCGGAGACAGAGGCAGACAATGGAGTGGCATCATACAAATTCACCAAAGAAATAGAAATTCAAAAGTACACCTTCGGCAGGAAACGTTATGGCTGCTGCGTTTTTCGATTCAGAAGGACTCTTGCTCGTGGACATCATGCCACACGGAACCACCATTAATTCTGACGGGTATGTTGCAACTCTCAAGAAACTTCAAGTTCGACTGAGTCGTGTTCGACGACATCGGGAGAAGCAGGATGTTCTGCTATTGCACAACAACGCACAGCCATATGTCAGTCATAAGACCACAGACCAGATCAGAAAATTCGGTTAGACAACACTGAAACATCCGCCTTACAGTCCTGAACTGGCATCGTGCGATTACCATCTCTTTGGTAAACTGAAGGATTCCTTCGCGGAACGAGGTTAGAAGATGACTCCCTTGTGCACGCTGCTAAAGAGTGGCTCAGATGTGTTGGTCCAGACTTTTATCGTGCTGGTCTACAGACCCTCGTTTATAGGTTACGTAAGGCAGTTGAAAGGGACAGGGATTATGTGGAAAAGTGGCATTTTGTTCCTTAAGGATGCATCTACATTATGTGAAAATAGCAAAGCTGTAGGATAAAAATATAATTTTTAAACAAACGTTATGCATTACTTTTGGAGTTACCCTAGTAATATAGGTTATAGTAAAGTCCGTAATAAAATTGTTCACCCTTTCAGGACTAAGAAGATCCCTTTTCAATTTCAATTTTTACTTTGATTTCATTCTTATTATGTGTTGATATGTACTTCTATGTTTTCTTGCTATGAATATTAGACGGAGTTACTATGTTTGAAGTCTTGTAACAATAAATGAGAATTTCATTTTACTTTAATGAATTTTTCCACAATTCTTCTACCTCTCGCGAAATTATCAATGCAATATCACGAAATTACCAAGGTTATCACGAAATAACAAACCTTTCAGCTTAAGTTGTAAAAGTGGTTTTTGGCACATAATCAAGAACGTGACCAATCTTTTATGTCTCCAGATTTGTACAGCAAGTTATCGTCTTTTAGATGAAAAAATCGGAATAAGGATATATTTACACATTTACATTTTAAATTAGTTTTCATGAAATTATCACAAAATTGCCAATGTTTACCCTATACAGTCACGAAGCTTGGGATGATTTTTTGCCGAGTTGCATTTCTCGCGATAGCCGCTAGCCGCTTCGAGCGCTGTGAGTACTAGGAACAATAGACTGTGTCACTTCCATCGTGATGTAATACAGGCCGTACGCCAGACAATGTGATTCGCTTAACCCGATCACAAAGGGCGGCGTTTCAACCATATAAATTAATTGGAATACATAAAGAGTAACATATACAGTATTTCTCTAAAATGTGGTGTAATTGCATTAATAAAATTTAAAACAATGATCAGGAGACACTTCAGACATAATTCCTTGCGAGTTAAGATGTAATATTTTTTTTGGTGCGAAAATTACGTTGTTCGTATGTGTAATACCTGCCTTTATTTCGATTAAATATTGCGAAATTCTTGTACATTCATTTATGCAGGATTCAATAATTTTCAGCTGCACCGCACGAATATTTAGATATGTTGAAAATATAGGTTATGTTTACTGTACCAGTCGCCCCTGTCTGTCTAAGTTTAGTGGTCTCCAATGCCCTGCCCCTACATATGTATGTTATGTCATAATGATATTATAGATTATGTTTACTTTATTTATCTTATAGTCCTATATTCGCAATTATAGATTATAATTAAACATAATGTCATGTATGACACCCGTCATATTCTATTTCTCTGTATTTTAATACAACAATTGAGTATTGAATTATTGTATTTAACTACTACCTAAGAGACGAAGTAACACAATCGTACGTACACTAATTTCATAGGAGTGGTATGGTAAATTTGCTGTCTACAAATAACGAAGCTAGATGTGTTAAATTAAAATCACAATATATATTCATTTTTGTTGAACCTCAAAATAGGTTCCATTCTAAACTTAAATTGTTGATGCGAACAGATTATGTTAACACGTAAAATTCTCTTCACATTAAAATGACACAGTTTTGTAATTACTTCTGCAACATATTATGCAACAAGAAGTAAACGGAACTTATGGCCACATTACACTAAATAAAGCTTAGCAATGATACGCAATAAAGTTATAATATAATATTTCACTGAGCTCCATACACTGAAATAGAAAACCCGAACATACATTACGACCTGGTCTAGATCGAAAAGGCATTGACTGTGCCGTTTTTCCCTTTGTTGTGAAAAGTTGTGTAAACTGTGAAATGTTCGTTATCGGTTGTAATAACTTTAAATGGCTGAAATACAATAATTTGAATAATAATATGGGGCAAGGAGACGTTTGTGGTACTATAAATATTGTAAGAAAAAGAGGTCAGAGTTATCCTTCTTCCGAAAGATCCAGGAAGGTGAGTTTATAAAATATGTGTTAATTTTTTCAAAAGAATGCGATATCGAAAGTACAATACATTTTATCGTCTGCTGGGGAAAGGTTCTGTGATGAGGCGATAGTAGCGATCCTGGTGGTGAGCAACTACCTATTTGCATATTTAGTAAGCATTGAGCTTCGCGACTGTATATATTAGACTATGGTTTTACTATATTTGGTTTATAGTAATAACCAGAAGTGAAATCACGGATATTTATGTACGTAGAGCACATTTGCTACAACAATTTAAAAATTAGGCTACACCAGTGCGGTTTATCATCATAAACGGAGCTGTTTTGTAACTTATAGGCCCATTTCTTAATTTCCCTACTTGTTCTTCTCAGTACATAATACAGAACCAATTTTCAAGGTGTTTTGAAATGATGATTTCGAAAATATTTCGTTAGTTATAAAAATAATTTTGTTTTGTTAAGACACAGTAACGAAAAAGAAGATTCGAGTTTGCTTCGTTGTTAGAGGTCTGGGCTACGAATTGAAAAACCCCGGTGCTCAGCCCGCATGGATTTCGATTTTTATCTCACCCGAGAAAGGTTCCTGAATTCAGTTCCTGTAAAACTGAGTAATGAGTATCTCTAGGGTGAAGGGCTGCCGGATCGTGGCTCTGATGATATTACCAGCCCCTTGTTATGAAACTCACAGAACATGGGAATTTTACTTCTCTGGATATGGTAATTTAACGTAATATGTACACACAGATATTTTCCCTTTTCATAGAAACAAAAGTGTTATAAATGTTATTGTAAATGTGGGCCTATAAGCTGGTACAGGTCTCAAATGAGCTTTCAATTATTCATTCCTCTTCTACCTGTAGAAAACTGCCCGTCAATTACTTCTGACGTCCACGAGTGTACGAAAATCTAGGACAGAGGACGTGGGTGTCAGAAAATCGATTATACCAAATTGTCGTATTACCTTTGTCCTTTGCCTCACAATAGACGAGTCTAAAGTAGAACAGTTTGACGAGACGATATGAAGTACAGTAGTATGCAGTACATTTTATCTTCCATTACATGACGTTCGAGATGTCCATTACGATAGAAATATTCTGTTAAGTAAATTTCTAAACCCACCGATTCCAATCGTTGACACATTAAGAGTAATGACTTCCACCTTGCAAAGTTTCAACATCGCTGGAACTGAGACTCGAATTGTAGATTATACACGCGTAACTCGGAGTCACATTTGTATTAAAATCAAACACGACGCTATCAGAACCGTACGAAGACGATGTGTATAAAATAAAATACAATATACAAAGTTCTTGAGTTTCATATCATATTATAATTTACACGAATATAAATAATATTTTAAGTGTTTGGGTACAGCTTACAGCAGTAAAATTTTAGAAATATCCAACATATTTTTCCTCCATTATACTGTATCTTGTACAATAATGAAAATTAGTATGTGTAAAACTGTCCTTCTGAAATATGAAAAAATATTTTTACGATTTAAAAAATTAATTACATTTTTTTTCAAACTTCAGTTCACTCAAAAACTATCCAACATTTTGTCACGATTTTTTTGTATTTGTGCATGTCATATCTGCAATATGATGCAAGATCACTTCTCTACCTTTGTTAGATTGTCCGACAATAAAAATAAATTCATTTAGAAATGGTCAAATATCAGTATTCTCTTCTAACAGAAAATTAAAAAAAAAATTATCAAGGAATGTAGTTGAAAGAGCATGATATTGTAAACATGAGATTCAGCAATAAAATAAAGGAGAAAGAACATGAAAAAGTTAACAAGTTTATGAGTTATGAGGGAAAAGCTTCATCACTGCACATTGAATTACCACCATTATGAGTTTTGAAAAAAAGATAAAAACAATTGTTTTTAAATCGTAAAAATATTATTTTCATATAGCAGAAGAATAGTGTTTTACACATACCAATTTTCATTATTGTACAAGGTACAATAATGGAGGAAAAATTGTTGAATATTTCAAAATATTTTACTGTTGTAAGCTGTACCTAATCCCTAAATCGTGCGAAAGAGAAAGGGCCTAAATTCACAAAACAAAAAATGCAAAAATGAGTTATCAACGGAAAAATGATCAATCTTGGTAGTGAGTATATTGAGTAAGCTTATATTGATTATCGTAGTCAGTGAACACATATTTGTGCAATTGACAAAGTCAAATAATGCATATACTCGCAAAATAAGCAAAAGAAACATAAAATACAGTAAAATCGTGTAAGAAACACTTAACAATATTAACATTAAAAAACTTAATATCATAAAAGGTTTTGTTGATCAACCTACCAGAGACAAGTCTGTTAAGAGACTTCCTTTCAAGGTTGAAAACATATGTCGGAAATTTATTTTCAATTTTTAAAGACAATAACATAATTATTCATTGTTTTTGTTAGCCAATATTTAGATAATTGAAAAAGGTCAAGGTTTCTGGTGTTGTATAGGTGTACATCATTCCTATGTATCAACATTTCTGAATTATCTTTGAAAAATTTTATGGCTTGATATGTATACAATAGCTTTTACACCTGCAATCTTCACGTGGTCCGTGAATCTGTACTCTTAATTTCTTATTTACATTCTCAATTCTTCCATATGATTTACTCTTTCTTCTTAGGTGTGTTGGTATTTAGTACAGAAGAATAACGATCGATAAAGCAAGACTAAACAGCGCCCGCAAAGCCGACAACCCGCACGACAATGTTGTATACGTCGCGTCGCGTCGTTGACGTAAAGACTGCTTGTGAGTGTTTCAAGACGTAGAGATTGATCACTCCCGAAGTCCCGAAGGTCAAGCAGCCTTGAATCGCCAGAGTTATTTATACCTGACTGAACTTTTATCTACTTTGGCAACAAGTATATATGTATAAACGATCAAGTAGCCTATTTGAAACGTCGTCTCTACCTTTCAGTGTATAATAATCCGTTCTCCAGTCTTTATTTAATTGCTAGGCCCTTATTAAAAGGCAAGGAAATTTATTTTCATATGTTTGAGATCAAGTGTGCAATCTCAAGTAAAAATATATTAACGTTATGTTTTGTTTCTTAGAAATGCAAATTCATTTGAGAATTGTTTTTTTTTCTATTTGTATGACCATAGGTAATATCATATAATAGAACCGGAAGATTTTGATAACTAAGATATTGTTCTGTTTTGTCTTTTGTCCCATTTAAACATTTACCATTTCAATTATGTATGTTATTCAAAGTTACGAAATCTTTCCACGCCGACCAAATGCTATTTCGAGAATGATGAGCGAGACTCGAAGCGCACGAGAATGACGAGACGAGACGAGACGATACGAGACGAGACTCGACAGACAAATGCAACGAACACAGCGAGCGAGAGCGGCAGTTAGTTTTGTTCATCTCTAGTATTTAGTCTTCTGAATCTGATAAACTAATGTTTAAAAGTAAATTAGTCTGACGGGGTCCCACATAATTTTAGCATTATCAACAATGATATTCCGTTAGCAGAAATGCCAACAATGCTACTAGTTCATTGTTGCAGGTACACACCTTAATAACTAATAACACGTCAATACAGAAGCCATTGCATTGACTTGTCTCATTCTTTTTAGGTTCTATGATGACTTACCTCATTATTTTCCTGTACACTGTTTTCTTAATGTAAATTTTACAAGTGACTAACCTCATTTTCAACATGTACTTGCTGTGGAACGATAAATTGGTCCTTGGGGAACGCAATGAACGCAATATATCAATTTCGCAAAAAAGGTGACACCTCGTTTTTCCCGTGTGGTCTTCAATTGAGAAGAACGAGATGGTATTTGGTGAGTTGAAGCCAAGGATTCGCGATGGATTCCCTATCATTCCCCTTATCATTGAGGGAAAACCTCAGCAAATGTGCGAATCAGTTAATTAGCGTAACGGGAATCGAACCTAAACCCAAGTGCAATTCCGGCTCAGGAGATACGACGCTGGCAATACATCGTATGATACGACGCAAGTAAATCACATATCTTATCCAGTAATTTGAGGGGTTACATACAGCTCACAGCAGTAAGATTTTGGAAATAGTCAACTTTTTTTCCTCCATTATTATATCTTGTACAATAATGAAAATTAGTATGTGTAAAAACACTGTCCTGCTATATGAAAAAAAAAATATTTTTAAGATTTAAAAAAAAATTCATTTTTTTTTTCAAAATTCAGTTCACTGTGCAGCGATGACGTCTTTCCCGCAAAACTAAAAAACTATCCAACATTCTGTATTGAAATGTTTTGCGTGTATTTATGCATGTCATATCTACAATATGATGAAAGATCACTTCTCTACCTTTGATAGATTGCCTGATAAAAAATGAATTCATTTAAAAAAAGGTCAAATATGAGTATTTTCTATTTCACAAAATGAAAAAGTATTATTTATTAAGGAATGTAGTTGAAAGAGCATGATATTGTAAACATGAGTTTCAGCAATAAAATAAAAGGGAGGGAACATGAAAAAGCTAACAAGTTTATGAGTTATGAGGTAAACGCTTCATTACTGCACAGTGAACTGCTAACATTTTTAGATTTGAAAAAATATATAATATATATAAATAATTTTTTTAATCGTAAAAATATTATTTTTTCGTATAGCAGAAGGACAGTGTTTTATACATACCAATTTTCATTGTTGTACAAGATGCAGTAATGGAGGAAAAAAATGTTGAATATTTCCAAAAATTTTACTGCTGTAAGCTGTACCTAACCCCATTAATTATATGTTATTTTTGTTTTATTAATCCAATAACATATTTATTTGTTATTTGATTAATGAATTATTAGCTAATATCAATCTAAAGTTTTAACTTCCTTTAGATAATTTCACTTGCGCTTCGCTGTCGTAAATTTATCTAAAAACATAAATTATCTCGTGATATTACACACGAAAATATCCATGTATAAAAGAAGCAAAGCACTGGCGATACTGAATCCCATTTATGAAAAATGAAATCGTATTTAATGAATTATAACATAAAATGCATGATAAGGGCTGCGAAGAAGGAACGAACCACAAAAAATCGTTGAATCATTTCTGTTGAAGCATATGCCTAACCATTGGAAAGGAAGTTAGTGAACAAGTCTACTCAAATTTAGTAAAGTTATGGCTTAAATGCCGGCTGCCGTGTTATATGAGATTTAAATTATATAAGAAAGCAGTAAG
Source organism: Periplaneta americana (assembly GCF_040183065.1). Classification (NCBI taxonomy): domain Eukaryota; kingdom Metazoa; phylum Arthropoda; class Insecta; order Blattodea; family Blattidae; genus Periplaneta; species Periplaneta americana. The sequence goes on from NC_091126.1 coordinate 136,780,533, forward strand.
AAGAAAGAAGAAATGAGGCATCGAAATGAAATTAAAAATTTCCTGCGGGTTACACATGGACGGATGAAAAGAAAATTGAAGAGACCTGGGGAAAATTAAACCGAAGAACATCTTACAAAGAATGAAGAAATATGAAAACATTTGTAGGAAAATTGTATGAATATAAATTAATAAAAATGACAAAAACTATGTACAGTAATTTGATAGAAGAGATAGTAGGCCAAGTGTTGGCTGGATGAGTTTGAAATGGAATTAGAGCATGCAGAGTGTTTGAAACCTCAATGCAGATAATATTAATTGAATAAACTAATTGGAGCAATGATAAAAGTGAGTGTCAGAATATAGACAAATATTTCCACGTCATAAGCTTCATTCGTGCCACAAATCCGTTACTTAGTCATGTTTTGAATAATAATATTATTGTTTATAGTTGCATTCTGAAACTCTTATTCCAAAGGCATAGGCAAAAACGTGTATTAGCATCAACGCGCGGCATAAATAAAACTTCTTTAGCCGTAAATGCGTACTAATATTTTAAATATTCGTGTAACACTGGTCAACAGTCATTTTGCAAAGACATAAAACTAACAAATTCTTACTAATTTCGACCTCCTCAATTAAAAATAACAAGCCACATGTTCCATCAGTTCGGGTTTTCGAGATTCACAATAGAATTCATTTTATATCCATTTTATTAAAAAAATCGCCATATTTTGTGTGTAACTAATTTGTTTTACAAATGTGACGCTCTATTATGTGAAAACAATATTAGCATGAGTAAGCCACCATGTTAGAAGCACTTGAGAAACGGAAATAGAGGAGCGTTTTTTCAAAAGTCCCTGAACGCCAAAAAGTAAAATTTTCAGGAAACGTTTTATTTTTAAGTGATTAAAAAGTGGTTACCACAAACATTTTAATTTTTTTATATCATATTGTTTAATAAAGCAGTAATTGTATTATATAATTAATGTTTCCAAATGTAGGTTATAAAATAAAAAAAAATAAAATAAAATTTAAAGTTCACAGTTTTTTTTTCAAAAAGTTGCTAAACGCCAAGAGATGGAAACGTAACACATATTTTGTTAACATTTAAACCTGATTCTTTGTATCTTTTTTCAGTTAATTTTTTTGATATTTTATTTTATTTATTTTCAACAAAGAAAAAATGCAAAATAAAATAATATTACAGTTTTTTTTTTGGAAAAACACAAAAACTCCATTCATTCCTTAATGATAATATTGAATCACTAATATGGAAAAAGGATAAGACCAAATTTGCCGAAATAAATTGAAATGCATTATTTCCAGTCTGAAATGCCCACACTTAAACAAAATTAAATTTATGCACAAAATATTAGGAACATTCAACAAAATTTAACATCAATTCCAAATAATGTCTTTATAGAAATCTTTAGCAGATTCTGGTATTCTAAAATACTTCATCAGGTTGAGGACGACCTTCTTCTTCTCCTGACTGACCATATTCTTCTTTGGCAAAGTCTCCCATTTACACCAGGAAATATGGAAAAGTATCTCGTAGTGCACTGTGCCACGAAGAAAACAATGTGTGTGTTACTTTTTCTTAATTTCTTTAATAGTTTATGAAGAAACTAAGAAACTGATTTGTTGTGTTCTTTTGTCTGTGTAGGCATATATATATATATATATATATATATATATATATATATATATATATATATATATATATATATATATATATAAAGTTATAGCAGCTTGTGTAACAATATACGTGTATTAGGCGCAACAAATTCAGAAAATGTTATGAAAACTGTGAAAGTGAAATTTGTGCAGTTCTTAAAATATCAAACTATGGTTAATAATCGGAAATAACTATTCTGGAGCACATTTTGAAGAAATGGGAGAAATGAATATTATAAGAAGGATGACTGGTGAGTGAAATTAGCTAATATTTTCCATATACAATAATTGTTACAGCCCGGATTTTTATGTAATTACCAATTATTAATTATTAATTACATACTTATTTCATATTACACATTTATTTACTATTACATATTTACCTACGTATTTCACTATATTTTACTACATATTTATGTACACGCACGCAAAATAGCCGCATACTAGCCATACCAACACATAAGACATAATCGTATTCATCATCATACACAATCTCGCTCTCGCGCTTGTGGAATACCCTACCCAGTGACATCAGAGACTGTCGGAATTTAGTAGCGTTCAAAAGCAAGCTTATTAAGCATTTTCTTACTGCGTAGAGTAGGTTTAATTTTTACTTAATCAATAAAAGAAATGCTTCTCTCTTCTTAACTTTTACAATAAACAGTCTAGCTTTTATTAATCAGTTAATCGTTTAGTACTTTGATTTTTATCATATTTGTAAATTTAATATTAATTGTAATTTATAATTGTAATTGTATTCTTAATATTGTAGTTGTAATCCCCTGGTAGAGGGGAAGAGAAGGCCTGATGACCTTATCTCTACCAGGTTAAATAAATAAATAAACAAATATTTATCAATTTGATATTACAAAAAAATCCGGGCTCTACGAGATCACAATTTTCTTTTCCATAGATCCCTAATATAAACTAATGTCAACTTCAATGGACAATAAATAGTAACACAATTTCTTCAAAGTTATAGTCCTTCTAGGTGCAAGTAACTTTTAGATCAAGCACAGGACGTAAAACAGAAGATACAGAAGAAGTGTTTGATGTAATGAGTCATGAGGCATGCTCAAAATTGTTTTTACAATTCTACTAACGAAAATACTGAGAGTCGAAATTCACCGACGAATAAATAGGCTACAATAAAGTTAATAGAAATTTAGTTTTCAATATAAGTAAAAAAATTCGTACGTCAGTGTATTAGAACAAATGTTATTTAATTCTAGAAATTACTTGCTTACTGGTACGAAGCTAACGTCGTTATGCGTCAAGTACACCAAACATTAATTAATTTACAGAGTATATCTTCGTATAAGGAGGCAAAAGCTCTTAAAGCATGATGTAGCGCTTAAAATAGAATGTTCTCGCTCCTTAGGGGTGGAATTTTACTCACTATATTCTATTCTCCGAGGAGAATATCTTCTTCCTGCAATATTTACGAGCACAATGACAACTTTCAGTTCCCTCAAGCATAAGAGCTGAACTCATATTCCCAGAACTCCAGCATTTAACTTTCTGATACTTAGAGGAAATGGCATTTTAATTAGCTTGCTCAAAGTTTTTGTCCTTGACAGAAGACCCTGCTAACCCTTGCGATTTCATTTCAAGAAGTAGTGAGTGGCAATACTAATGGAATGAAATTAAGTTGTTTAGCCCCGCTCCTCTAAATAGTCTGATCATATCTCGAGCTCATTTCCCTTTAATTTCTTTACAGCAATTCCACTGCTGAAACAATCTCCAAGGGATTCAAGTGCCCCACTTCCTTTCCAAGAACTCTTCATTTCATTTTTCCTTTCGGCATCGTTTCCACACCATTCTCTAGCCCAAGATGAACACACATTGCATTTCAGTAACTTGCATTCAAAGTAAATTCATAATCTCAGTGTAACTGTATTAAAACTTACAATAAACTCACCAGTTCAACATTAATGGAAATGTAGCTAACTGACGAAAAATTTATAAATCTACTCTACTTCTAGAACATTAACTGATGGTATAGCTGTAATTTATAGTTATTCACAACCTGGGCCAGTTTTAGTTGGTTATTTAACGACCCTGTATCAACTACTAGGTTATTTAGCATCGATGGGATTGGTGATAGTGAGAGAGTATTTGGAGAGAGACTGAGAATTAGACAAATTACCTGACATTCGCCTTACGGTTGGGGAAAACCTCGGAAAAAACCCAACCATGTAATCAGTCCAAGTCAGAATCGAACCTACGCCCGAGCGCAACTTCAAATCGGCAGGTAAGCGCCTCAGCCGACTGAGCTCCGCCGGTAGCCACCTGGCTAGTTTATACGAAAATGTTAATAATAATATAAATATTATTAAAATGGCTAGGTAGCTATTTCCTAATTGTTCCAATAATGATTATTGCAAATGTTCTATATTGAAGGAAGTTTCTCAAGTGATGTACTAGCAATTCTTGTTAATCATCATTTGAGGTGGGATCAATATGTGTTTTATTTATGTAAGAGACTTCGTACAATTTACAAGTTGGTTATTCTTCATTCTTACATTTCTATACAGGGTGGCCTACTTAACTCTTTCACCTCCAATATCTGTGAAATATTTGAGATATGCACAAACCGACAATTACAAGATTTAGTGAAATTAAATCGAAGGGGGCATGTGATACACGTTATGCATTTTTTTTTTACATGAAAGAATTTTCAAGATATTAGAGTCAACTTTTTTTTTAATGGGAATCAACTATTTTTCGTATTGCAAATGTTGCGTTAGCTCTATCTAATATCAGCTGACTTCTTTACAGACTGTTTGAATGTCACCGGTAAGAGCTTTTATACACTGTGCGTCGTTTGTCTCAGAATGAAGGCGTTTCAAAAGGATAAGCCCACACGGCAACTAAACTGTTAAAACTGAAACTGTACAGAGTGTAGTACAGAAATTACAACCACGTTTGTTGAAACAACTTAAGTTGAGTAAATTTCTGTATATCTGGTTTATGGAATTTTGATGACGGCACGGTTGATCAAGAGTTAAATTATTTCCTCTGAAGAGTCGTGGTTTTGCGCGTATTCACAGTTATGTTGTACACAAGCAACCGATACTCGAGCGCAGAAAACCTCCAGAGAATTAGCGAAGTAATCTTACATTATGCAAACAGTGGTGTATGGTGTACTGTCAGTGCCAGAAAATTAATAAGGATCATATTTTTTGAGACGATAATAAATGCAGCCAGACATTCCACACATTCCAATTTGTTATTGTTCTCAGTCACCGAGAGAGAATACGGGTATTTTTAACAAGATTCAGCCACAACTCATACTGCTGACGATTCTTTGAAAGATACAAGGGAGGTATTTAATGACAATTATTTCCAAAAATTTATGATCATCAAGTTTTCCAGACATTACAGTGTGCGACTATTATTTGTGTAGGAAATTACCCTTTGCCGACGAGATTTTTAGAGAAATTTTCCATCCGGTGTCCAATATCATTCAGAACTTCTTCTATGAGCACTGTACGTCGTCGTAATCATTTCTTAGTTTGAACACTTAGAGTTTCACGAAATTTATTAATCAAGTTATTAATCATAGTTTGACCTGGAATCGAACAGCTGGGAGGTTATCTTGAAATAATCTCCCGACAATACGAGCGGATTCAGCACGAACGAATCAATCACGATTCAATGAACACTCGTTGAGGAATAGAACAATATGGCCTATTACTTTTCACTTCACCATTCCTTTTCTACCAGAACGTATACAATTAAAAAAACCGACATGCATTTATTATCGACTACACCTCACCGCTCTATATTTCCAGTTAAGCATTGCTCTCTTACATGAAATGTCGATCAAGGAAAAGCTAACCTTCCGCTGGAGTTTCCGCCGTACTCACGTTTCACAGATAATCCGCTCACTCAGTATTAGTCGGTTTTGCCCTGACTGAAGAGAGATACTGGAAGCACGTAAGTTTAGTCCAAGCGAAGCCTCCCCTGTTAACTCAGTATTCCACAAAACGTATCACATGGATTTCCCCAGAAGTAAAATGCTACCAGAACGCGTGTTGTGCGGACAACTCTTGTATTTGGAAGGTTAAGAAAACATGGAAGTTCTTCTTCCCTATGCAGCAAAACAAGTGAGAAGAATACTTTTTTTTTAATCTTTGTGATTGGACTAAACGCTCTAATGTTTCAGAAATGTAGGCCACGTCTGAAGCAATACAGGAAACGTAACTTTCGGACAGTACGGGAATTCCTCGAAAGTGACATTTTATTCGAATCGATTTCATGGTGACAGCTGTGTACACACAGTTCGAGTTTTTCCTAAGCATAAGTTCAACTTCATTAAATACTTCATAGGCAATGGATGTAAATACATGTTTGGTTGTGTATAGGTTGGTGATGTCAAGAAGTGCCGTTAAAAGTAACGTACTCTGCAGAGTCCGTTATACTTGTCTACTCCAAACAAATATTCACTTAAAATTTAGCCCTGCAAGTAAGAATTCTAAGATTGAATCAAGCCAATGGCATAGCTGAAACGGTAGTGTGTTTATGTATTGATCCAAGATTGCGTTCTGGCCTGGATTCGAATGCGGCTGTGACTGATTACCTGGTTAATTTTTCTCAGAGTTTTTCTCTAGCTGAGATGAATGACAGGTAAATGCACAACGAATTCTCGGAATTATCTCGCCAAATAGCATTCGTAACCACAAATTCCATCCCCGAAGTAGACCTTCGTAGCTGATACAAAGTTTTTAAATAACCGATTTGACAATATTATTCAAACCATTAAAAAAATTGGAAATTAATACCCTAGATACTATCACCAGATATGGAAAAAATAAGTATTCTTATGTTTGAAATGTGAGGTAATAAAGTTACGAGTCGGTCTGGTTGGTGCAGTTGGTAAGCGCTGGCCTTCTATGCCCGGGCCAGGTCGATGGCATTTAAGTTTTCTTAAATGCGACAGGCTCATGTCAGTAGATTTACTGGCATGTAAAAGAACTCCTGCGGGACAAAATTCCGGCACCCCGGCAGTTGCGAGAGTCGTTAAATAAAACACAACATTTAAAGTTACGAAAATGATAAATATCTATTAACGAAGGGAATGCCTCAAGAGCAGAAGGCTGTATCTAGGATTTCCAACCCTCATCTATTTCCTGAGTTCTCCCGTATTTGCCTCTAAATTTTAACAGTCTCCCGTTTCCCGTACTATTTTTCTCTTCGAGTATTTTCCTCCCTTACTGCATAATATAAAATTTTTATTATGAACATTTGATTTTGCCGTGAATGATGATTGATTATATAACAAATTTGGTGTTCAAGAAATGCATTAAAATGTACAGTCTTCATAGAAAGTAATGCTTTCCAGAAATGGGTTTCAGTGCTCACCCGTCTAAAATAAAACTGTGTTAATTTTATATATTTGGAAAAACTGGCTAGTTGTTTTCTAAGCATACCAAATAGCAATGCTCATACAAAGAGGATGATGCATATCATGAAAAAAAAATAATAAAATTGGACAGATGTTCGAAACATGAGCACGACACTTTTAATCAAATCAGAGCTGAAAACTGCAGTCGACTTCAACTATTACGCGAGATAAAATCTGTCTCAAAATGCACTTAATTTAAGGGGCTAGGTACAGCTTACAGCAGTAAAATTTTGGAAATATTCAACATTTTTTCCTCCATTACTGTATCTTGTAGAATAATGAAAATTAGCATTTGTAAAACACTGTCCTTCTGCTATATGAAAAAAAAATAATTTTACGAATTGGAAAATATATTTACATATTTTTTTAATTCAGTTCACTGTGCAGTGATGAAGCGTTTCCCATGTAACTCAAAAAACTATCCAACATTCTGTGATGAAATATTTGTGTGTATTTATGCATGTCATATCTACAATATGATGCAAGATCACTTTGCTATCTTTCATAGATTGTCTTATAAAAAATAAATTCATTTAAAAATGGTAAAATATCAGTATTTTCTTCTAACACGAATTAAAAAAAAATATTATTCATTCATTCATTTATTTAAGAAATGTAGTTGAAAGAGCATAATATTTTAAACATGAGTTTCAGCAATAAAATAAAAGAGAGAGAACATGAAAAAGTTAACAAGTTTATGAGTTATGAGGGAAACGCTTCATCACTACACAGTAAACTGCCATCATTTTGAATTTTGAAAAAAAAAAAAAACATTTTTTAAATCGAAAAAAAAAATTTCATATAGCAGAAGGACCGTGTTTTGCACATACCAATTTTCTTTATTGTACAAGGTACAGTAATGGAGGAAAAAAAAGTTGAATAGTTCCAAATATTTTACTGTTGTAAGCTGTACCTAACCCCTTAAGCTTAGCTGCCGAAGTTCAGAATAAAGTTGTTTTTTAGTAACTGAACCTAATAATTTGTCTATTTTCCATGTGAAATTTTGTGGATTCCTTAGTCTCTATTCCTAGTTGTAACAGATTCATGTTACGTAATAACAGATAGTCGACGCTTACTGTAGGCCTACTACATTCGGAAGAAAGATATTAATAGAAAAACACGAAAGTACAACATATAATTTTACGTAAAATTTTCAAATTTTATTAGTAAAGACATGCCAATGCATGTTTGTATACAAGCTTGCAACAGTGTATATACTTGTACCAGTTTGATGGCTTAATCAGTCGAAATAAGCTAATTTTTTCCGTACATATTTACATGTTTTGGACTTTTCGGGATAAATTTATGTATAACGTATGTTTTTTATTTTAGGTTTATTGAAGCATATTTAGAGGTTTACCTTTTTAGCACAACATTGAGAGGACTTTACTTGCATTAAAGTCTCACAAGTGAGTCCGTGGCAGACCACCTGGTCTAATACACGTTTTGGTTGATGATGATGATGATGATGATGATGATGATGATTATGATGATGATAATGATGATGATGATGATCTTGCATATTAAGTCCAGTTTGTATTATTTTAGTGCATATTTTAAATCTTATAATACTGCATTTTATAAATGTTCCCTTTTATAGTTTGGTACTTCTAAACTTAAAATATTTGAGTTTATCTGCTAAAAATACAAATCAAAAGACTAATATTGTTTGCAGGGTTTCTACCTGAGAAGTGCCTTAACTTATCAGCTAATTGTCATACTGGAATTACAAATCCAGAACTATTCACCTATATAATTTACATATTTCCTGTTTTAAGCTGTTAATAGGTTTTCCGTCGGTGATGCAGTTGATATTAAATTTGCACAAGCTACATTTAAGCATAAGAATATCTAGTATGACTTAATTTACATTAAGACAAACTTTGAAAAATTGAAAATCGCAATAAGTTAGAGAATGGGCCAACCGCTCGTTGATTCCCTCGGAATTATGGAACACGTTCAAACGAATATGGGGTCTAACAAGAGGGATGTGAGTAGGCTACGTCAGCTAAAGACAAACTGGACAAAGTCATCGATGGAAATTCTGAATATGAATTTGTGTTCAGTAAAAATTGGAACTAATTTGTGGTGAAAACTTTGAAGGCATTTAATTTCACATCATTTTGCTTCAAATTTTATCATTTAAATTTGCACCTATCATTTGTTGTTACGTATAGAGTAAATATAGTTTTCTACTTAAAAAAAAAGATTTTGACAAATAAACAAATATTTTAATGACTTATAGCATCAATAGCAGTAGCAGCAGCAGCAGTACCAGTAGTAATAGGATATATTTTGTCATTCGAAAATAAAATGTTTAATTTTGATGGTTTATATTTTTAGCGATTTTTCTTCATTGCGCACATTTAGTCATTTGATAGTGCATGAATGCGTGCATATTTTATGATGTGGTAGCGCATGAAAATTCCGTCTCCATTTATTTTGTTCAACATCAAAATTTCATATATTTTTCTTACAATAACTTACGTTGTTATGCTGAAATTGCGAATTATGATGATGATGATAATAATACTAATAATAATAATAATAATAATAATAATAATAATAATAATAATAATAATAATAATAATAATAATAATCATGAAGATTTATTTTAGCTGTGCAGAGTTAAGGCCGTAAAACCTTCTATTTCACTCAAGCAGCAAAAAGTATACATACATATGAATGAACATACAAGCTACAAAGAATACAATTCGATTTAGATAAAAGTTACGTGTATAGAAGAGTTATTTATGAATTAAACAGTAAAATACTATGAACTATTAATTAAATAATGAAATACAAAAAGTGTAGCAGAATAATTAAACTAAAATACATAGAATGTTAATATATTTGAAATAATGTTAGATGGTAGGAAGAGATTGTTGAGAGATAATTTTGAAAATACAGCGCGATCAGGATGCATGTCTAAAGAAAAAAGTTACCGTTAAGTCAGTATAACTAGAGTGAATTGCTGAGATGGTTATCCTTTAAGCTTTTTTAAAAAATGTTTATTGTCTTGTTATTATGTCTGTCTTCTGTTAATCTAAGATAGCGGAAGAATGTTTCAACGCCAGAAAAGGGGATTGTTATATTAAGGGCGGAAAAGTTACATGTCCGCAAGAACCCTGAACCTAGACAAAGCATTTCATCCGCGAAGTCGGTATAGATTTGAATCGAATGTGTGCCCGATAGAGTAGAGACGGTTCAGCACACTGCAACGCATGCGCAATGGGAGCGAAATTAATTCGACCGGAAACTGTGCTGCAATTCCTACATGCTTCATGAACATCAATGACGACTCTGTAATGGGCATTCAATTAATAACTTCACAGCCTGTATGTGTGGAAGAGTGAAAGAGGCGGCGATGCGCCCTGCCACGTGGCTTTTTTCCAAGTCGCTAAAAACGCGTCACGCAGAGATGTTTTAAATTATAACAGGAATATATTTTAAACTGCAATACTGTTTACGTCAAGTTCATTACTGTAATAGCTTTGAGAGAATGGAAACAGTAAAACATTTTGAATTTTCAAATTTTTATGCTTGAAAAAAGGAAACTGGCTTTGCAACCTATATTGAGATTGAATTTCTACAACGTTTCGGAACAAACAGTTTCACCATCAGTGAAAAGATTTACAAGTGAGAAAAATTGCTAACATACGTACGTACTGCCAAATATAGAAATAAATTGCGCCGCAAATCTTCGTACCCCCGAATATAAAGTCCCTGAGGCAAATAAAGCCATGTATATCTTTAATGCCACCCTATTAATTCTTGTTAACGACACCTGATTTCGCTAGTGCATTACTGTAGTTTGCATTCGCTTGCCATGTAGTGATGAAATGAATTACTAGGCTGTTCTTATATCAAGATAAGCGGCAATATTTTATTTTGTGTGTTGAGCAATTAATAGCTATACTAAACTATATATTTTCGTGCTCCTCACACATTCTTCTATGCAGAGAAAATATGTGCTATCTATAAAATTTGAAAATGTTAGAGAAACAAGCGTGTAATATTTCAACTTGCAAATGTACAGATTGTGCACAGTGATATTGGTTCAATTGCTTATCAAACTCTCAATTTCGTTTAGTTTTACTTATGATAAACATTCATATTTAACTAAGGTTAATGCTTTTGTGTTTATAACTTTCCACTTTGTCTCGTTGTCTTTTTTTTTTTTTTTTTGAAGTAAGAAGTCACCGGAAAACGTATTTTCCTAATCCAAATGGTGTTTCACCTCCAGATCAAGAATATTTCATTAGTGATTCTGTATATTTTATTAATATAAACTCAAATTTATTTGCTTAGTTCAATTTGTGTTGCTTAGGAAGAATAATTCATTAATAATTACCCATATAAGTGTATGGGTCACTAGAAAAATAGGTGGCGTTAATTGGACTTGCTGTTCGTAATAACGCCTGTATACAAAGTTTTCCTATTTGAGTTGTAATTCTTCTCCAGTATATATCACCATTTCCATTGTAATTTTTCTGAAGATAAGATTAAAGTTTCTATGTCATAAATTTTGTGTTTGTACGTAACTCATTTCCAGAGCAACAGTGACTTAGTGTTAAGGTGGCGTTATTTGGTACGTGTACCTTAGTAGATATATCAGGATTTAAAGCTTTGTAAAATGTGAGAAATACTTTTCGATCATAGACCGTCTTTGCTGGTGTATCTTTGATGAAGTCAATACTTTCTAACGGAACACCTGAATTGGCAAACATCCGAAGTCCATTGAGGTAATTTTTTTAGGACAGCAAAGAAACTATACAGGCTTGCAATATAAGAATACCTATTGTAATAAAATACTTGTATAATTAAAAAACACGGGCTTAGACATGGACTTGGGACATTCTTTCTCACAGGATGGTAGTCTGTGCAAAACACAACATGTCAAGTAAAAAATCGAATTCGATAAATTTTGGACTTACAACTCGTAATTGACATCCCAGATCACATATATAACAGATTGATTAGTCTTATAGGCTTTGACGGAAACAGCTTTTATTAGGTTTACTATGCTGCTATCTAGTTGTTATATAAGGAGTCACGTCATATCTCCCATTTGAATTGCATTAGCGACTGTACTGCCATCTCGTGTTCGTTTACGGCGGACGGGTGGTGATCCTGGCGGTTGTTTTCTTCAAACTGCTACCGATTTTAACATAGGAGTGAGCAATCTGTTACATATATGATCAAGGCTCACATGTAAAGAGTCTACGCTATTAGCAACATACCCTTTTGTTTCTACTTATTTCTGTAAACTAAATGCAATGCATTGAGATAAAAGCTCTACATACATCTGCACATATATTTACTAGTATTTAATGTCAATAAAACAACAAAATGTGAATACATCATTCTGTAGATAAATTAATTTCAGGCGTTTGCCACTACTTCTCTTTGTAACTAAATAATTTCCACATACCAAACAAAGAGCATCATCTCATCTTTCACTCACATAAGAAGTCAAGAGTCCAGTCAGCCTGAAACTTACTGAACGATTTCTTCGTCAATGTGTAATGTGCAACCCTCGTGTTTACCAGTGACTTGTACCTGCGTGCTCTAAGTGCTCTGAGTAGCGCATACGGACGCTGAGGCACGTTTGCGCTTTCGTTGACATTACTGAGTTACATCGTATCGGGAGTTATTGCACGAGAGTTTTTTTTTTCTCTTTACGAGTATTGGGTACTGGAATTCTGTCTATCAGGTTTCGACTGATCTATTACGTAAAATTGACGACTGCAAAACAATGAAGATTTCTACGGTAGAATTCTTTAATTTGTTGACATCGTGACACACCTATCTGAAGTAATAAGATGAATATTGAAGATAGTGTTTGAAATTATGCATGCAAAATGATTGAAATTGGAAACTTGTCCTATGATTCTTTATCTATTCCTACGATCTCAGTTGTTTATTTATTTTTTTACACAATTATTTTAGGAGAAATATTAAGATTAAACAGTAGGCCTACGTAATTATTTATTATACTCTTTAATTTAAACACTGAACGCTGAAACTTTCTTCCGACTCGGTAAAAACAACTTGACTATTAATGTGCAACATGAGTGCATTTAAACAGTAATTTTGACTTGAAATTCTCGAATATTGCATGACGATCTCGTCAATAAAATTTAGAAATGAGAATTCTAGTAACAGCACATTTCCCAATTTTATTTATCACTGCAGATCTTGAAAATTCATTAATATTTTCATAAATGTTCGATTCTTTTTGTTTGTTTCCTTCTCCTCATAGTATCCAGTCGGAAGAGAAGCTTAGTTGCAAAAGTTGAATACTTATTGCATTGCCAACTTTCCTCTTGATTTTGTGAACGAGATAGTGGAATGTTAATTAAAATCCCTTTCGGAAATTCTAGCTATCTAGAGGATTACATTTCTTTCACTTACACACCGAACGTCCGTGTATATATCTGTATTACGGCACAAGCATATTTAAATTTTATTTAAAACATGTCTCCGCTATCCGCACAATGGACGCCTGGCTATGTTATATGCATACCTTTGTCAATTAGTAGAGACTACATTTTCATTTGGTGTTTTACCCGAAGACAATGCATAAAGTGTATTACGCCTGAAAGCAACAGAAGTGGTGATAATTAAAAAGCTCTCCGTCCCAAAAATAAGAGCCAAGTTGGACTACATCCATTGCGAGTGGGCGGGTATTGTAGTTAGTGTTGTGCGCCATTACGATCCCCCTGAGCGCTCACACGCCCGCCCGTGGAAAAGACGAAGTAGCAGTGGCTTGCAAGTGCAGATTCCGCCGTTTGTCAAGACAGGTGCCACATTTATCTTATAGCTCCGGCCAAGTTCACTGTGCACTCAGCGTAACGTACAGCAAGCTCGCTTCTTACAGACTACACAAAAAAATGAGGATCCTAAGGCAATTTGATGTAACTGGAAGCAACGACGGCTCGTGACCATTTAAATGAGGGGAACTGCATGTATAAGCTAATCGTGTATCTTAACTGAAGTTAAGACAAAATAAAATAGGTTCTTTTTTTTTTTTTTTGAGAATCCAAAGACTGTATTAAACTGAGAACTTATGTGATAAATATTCATTATATCTACCTTAAGAATAAATATTCTGCTATTAAGGCAATGCATCGGTGAAATTTTGGTTAAAAATAAAAAATACGTTTTTTTTTTAGTTTTTTTTTTTTAGTTTTCCAGTATTTTTTAATATTAATAAACTGTCTACTTTAATATGACGCTTTCCTCACGAAAACTCAAGGACAGCAGGATGATGGTAATGTACAGTTTCTCACATTTGAATTTTTTATTTCATTTTTTCTCTAATATATCTTTTTCAGCATTTTGTTGCATTCAAAATCCACTACGGCACTACGCGATACAGTTTTCAAGTAATTGTCTTGAAATTTTCAGGAATTGTGTATAAATACTGAACAAAAAATCTTAATTGTTTTTTTTTTCATAGTGCTAAAATGGTCATATAATTTTAAAAAAAATCTTTGGGAATAATAAGTAAAATGCGAAAATAAAAAATCATATAAATATTTTTTAAATTTTTTAAAATAGAAACATAGCAACAGTTTCTTAAAAATCCCAAATCTGTTTGTTTATAGGCCCTATTGTTCTTGTGGGGCAAATATTATATTGACAGATAGAAATTTGAAACCGTTCATATTGATGAAATATAAATTTAGCGAATAAAAATTAATACCTCAGGAATAGTATATTATACAGCAATGCAATTTGGTGTGTTGTATTAACACTGCATTTGTATGATCTGGTAAATATTTTAAGTTCATAGGTTAAAAAATACAACTTTTAGGGCCGATTGTATAAACCATATAATCTTAGGTCAGACGTTAAATTGATCCCTGTTCTAGCTGAACTTGGAATTATGTGTTGCATATAGTCTAATCTGAGATTAATTTGTCTTAAGCTAAAGTCAACTTTGACTGAAGAAATTTCTCCGATTAAGTTAGATAATCCAAGTTCAGTTATTTCTTTTCTGTTTGAAATATACGAGTGGCAGATTGTGCAAAAAGAATAACCATTATTATTAATGTTAATAGATATGGTAGATACATTTATATATATATTTTTTTTCAATTTCTTGCCTTAATACACAAACGTTCTTATAAAATATAAGGTTTTGCCATGTTCAGCAGTATCAAATAACATAACCAATAATTATATTATGTTTATAAAAACCATTAATTATTAATGGATATGATAGGTACATTAATTTTCAATTAACTGTATTACTAAACGAAAATTGTCTTTTTATAAAGCTTTATCATGTTTAGCAATATCAAACACCATAACATGATAACAATTTGGAGAACAGTCAACTTTCTTCTTATTGTCCGCCATTATTTACAATGCACAAAACAAACCAGTGTCTCCAACAGAGTGTACTGATAATTGAGGCATTGCGTCAGAGATAGTCACAAGCCACACTTTGATGGAAATCAAGATTTTGCTATAATTCTATTCTCTACCTATAGATGTCTCCAAAACTGCATAATTTTCTGCAATGCGGTAGACGTATTGAGAAATATAGGGAGGTGTTGTTTTCTCTTTCACTCTTTGGGTTCATATTTTTACCGAGACATAATCACAAGCCACCAATATAGTTTCCGTGAGGAAGGAGCCTGATTTTCAATCCGTAGTATGTGGTAATTCTGAAGTAAAAACTAATAAATTGGATAGTGATATATCCACTAATGGCACTAGTGAATTCTCCACTGAATTTGAACTGAATCAGACTCAGAAAATTAACAGGTACGGGAACATAAATATGACTAAAGTTCAAGCATTACCTTGTCTAACATAGTGTTTCCCTAATTAATTCTGATATAGATAGTGTTACTTATTGTGAAATATGAAATATACAAAACTAAATAAAAATTAATTATTTATTTTCATGACAGAGTGATTATAAGACCGTATACTAAAATATTTTGAGTTGCAATAGTGCATGTGGCTTGTGATTCTATCTGAAGCATTTTTTCAGATGACACCAAAAACTATGATTAATGAATTCACTTCTTCTAATACTGCAAAAAATGAAAGAAAGAAGTTCCGAGAAATTTTCGACCCAAAATTAAATATTGAGTTCAAAATATCTCACACTGATACATGAGGCAAATATGATAATGTTCAGAAACAGTTGAATGATGGTAGACAACACAAAGGCCTGTGAATGAAATAACAGCAAAAGAAACAGTCAGAAATCTTCATCATGCACAGTCCACACCTGTGGAGTAACGGTTAGCGCGTCTGGCCGCGAAACCAGGTGGGCCCGGTTCGATTCCCGGTCGGGGCAAGTTACCTGGTTGAGGTTTTTCCCGGGGTTGTCCCTCAACCCAATATGAGCAAATGCTGGGTAACTTTCGGTGCTGGACCCCGGACTCATTTCACCTTCATCTCATTCGGACGCTAAATAACCTAAGATGTTGATAAAGCGTCGTAAAATAACCTACTACAATAAAAAAAATCATCATGCACAGGATAAACGGGTCAAACAATAATAAAAGATCTTTCTGAAATTGCTAAGAAAAAAGATAAAATTCATGTCATTGCAATGGACTGCCCCAGACATTACCTAGCCCAAAGTTAACAATAAGTGCAGTTATTTATTACAGAAATATTTGGACATACAACTTAGGGATACACGACTGTTCCACAGGTCTACATAAAGTATATGTTTCTCTCGAGTGAAAACCAGGCTAGAAGAAGAGCAGACGAGGTTGGGAGTTGCTTATTGAAAAAAAATTGCAGATAGCTGATCTCAAATCTGAACATCTCATAAAATAACTGACAACTGTAAGGGACAGAAGAAAAATTGGACGATTTTAACCCTGAAGAGAGCACTAATAGAACGCAGAAGAATGAAATATGTTATCCATTGGTTTCCCAAGTGTGTCATATCAGATTACTCAGCAGCCGTAATTTCGGACGAATAGAAAAATATGCACGAACAAGCAGAGGCATTTATGATCCGAATGACTGGGCTGATGTTAATCAAATCGTCTGTCAATGTATGTAACTTTCATTATCATTATGATGCAAAGAGAAGATTTCAAGGATGTGGAAAGCTTGCAGCCTGACATATTGAAAAGGACTGTTTACAATAATAAACCTATTCGATTTTTGGATGCCGTCAACTTCAAGCTTGAAGAGAATAATCATAATAATTTTCAGCTCGCTCATTTGTACATTCATGAAAATAATGAAAATGCTGAAGTTCCCATTCGCAGAAAGGCATAACTTATATAACTCCTTAAATACAGTTAAAATTGTTTGAAAATACAAGAAGCCTTGAAAATAAATAAAGAGAAACTACAGGATTTACTGTCACTTATGTATTATATTCCAATAGTAAATCAGCATTTCTTTCATGCACTAGAAGGTGACAACAAGAATGATTTGGAGATTGACGTTGACTAAGAAAGACTGTTAAAGCATTTTGTAATACGTTTGATACGTTTGTTTTTTATTAGGTTATTTTACGACGCTGTATCAACATCTCAGGTTATTTAGCGTCTGAATGAAATGAAGGTGATAATGCCGGTGAAATGAGTCCGGCATCCAGCACCGAAAGTTACCCAGCATTTGCTCGTATTGGGTTGAGGGAAAACCCCGAAAAAACCTCAACCAAGTAACTTGCCCCAACCTGAATTTAAACCCGGGCCACCTGGGATACGTTTGTACTTTCGTCTTATGTTATGTGATTAAAATGAACTTAAAAACTCTAAAAAGCTAATAAATTTAATATTTCTGGAGTCAAAGTCATAAGCCACTTCTACAATTACCTACATGCTTGTAACATTTTTTCATAATAATTAAATAGTGTAAATAATAAAACAATATTTGCTTCTGTAAAATACTTCAGAAAATATCAGAGAATATGCCTTAAAATCCTGGAAACTCATATTCGACTATTCTGATTTTAGCATCACTCCAAAGTTTCAAAATGCTTTCCTGTAAAATTATGATTTTGTGGTTTGTGACTATCTCTGACGCAACGTCTCAATTGCCAAAAAGTAATTGGAAAGTCGCTAGATTTCTCATTTTCAACAAAGATTAAATTTTGTCACTATGGGGTGCTAAAAATGTCGCTAAATCCCTATTTAAGCCATATAAAAGTTAAAAGAAATTGTCGTTGAAAAAGATTTAAAGTCACTACATTGGCAACACTGAACAAAACTATACAACATGGCACGCGCATCACATACTTCACCTGTTTATGCGATGTTGCCAAATCATTTTCACGTGAACTTAGATTGCATTTGAACCAAGGCAATTTGATCGCAGAAAAGTTTTCTACAATAGAAGTGTCTGAACTCGGTTCACTTTCCGATCTTCGATCAAAGTTGATCTTTAGTCAGGGAGTTTTATACAATTAGGCCTTAGGATTTTCACCGATGTATTGCCTTAAAATAATTAGTAGTTACCGGTAATGAAATATTCAAAATAGCGCCAAGGAAAATGCAGTTGGAAAATGTTTCTCACCTAATTTTTATAATTTTCAATATATTTTTTTATGATTTCCTTTCCAAATTACTTTTAAATACAGAGAGAAATAATAAAATTCTTCAGATTTTAATAGCTTATTTCTTGGATACAGTAGATAACAAGAAAAATCTAATAGGCCTATCTTTTAGTCCCAAAGTAAGAGATTACTCAGAAAAAATAAATTTTCACTATTGCCACTGTTTTACTCAATAAGTACCATTTGTATAATTCTGAATTTTACACTTATAATTAGGGAAACTGATAAGGAAGGTTTATCCCTTTGCAGTTTTCAACTAAATTAGATTATATTCTTGCATATTAAATAAAGTGATTAACAGGTGTGGTTATTTCCTGACATTAGGAAGTCTGTCAACCATATTCCAATGACAAACAGACAGAAAGTTGCTATTCAGACCGAGTGCGTGTGTGTTTTCGTTGACGAGTCGACGATGTGTTCTTGTCAAACTACACACAATTTCAGCCTAATTTTGTAATTAACCATGCAATTAATATTACAAAACGTATAATAGATTTTTATTTATTTCAATATATTCCATTGCTCTTCAATATGCAGAGGTATATCACTTCCACCCTGCATATATTACATGCACTATAAATCACTTAATGTTAATATTGTATATACCACTGCCACCGGGTGCTTGCCCACTTGCAGTGTAAATAAATACATACATACAACTCATACTTGCTAAATACGAATAACTCAGTATCTGTAAAAGATAAACTCAAACATCTATGTAATTTAAAAACTTAGTAAAGAGCAGTCTACGTACGGTCAATATGATTTTCTTTGCAAAACTAATATCAAAATTCTCAAAAGTCAATTTAAAAATTAAATTTTATTTGTGGAGAAAAGCGACAAAATGGTGTTGAATATGTTGAAAGCGACAGCCATGATCAAAAGAAGACAAGATAGCAACAAGGCGGACTATACTATGCTAACCAACAGTCACATTCGGAAGAGACAATATTTCCCTGTTCAGTTCACTAATTGAAGTACCTCAGTTACTTTGCAATTTCAAGACAATCGACAGTTTTAAAGCCTGCTCTCTCATTAAATAGTCTTAAAAACTTCATGTCACCAATATTGAATGTAGCTCAGATAGATGCAAAGAATTAAACTCAAATATTGGTCGAAATATATTTATTAATCATGTAAAACGCTCTGGTGCCCTTATATCTTGTTTCGTTGATTGCATTACATGAATCTTACATCACAATTATACCTGCGAGATATTGAAAAAGTACAAAAAATTTTACCTAACACATTGTAAGAATATTAATTCTATTTACAAATATAATCAATTCATCAGTTGCGTAAATGGCATGGATATGGATAAATTTTTGTAATTCTGCTCTAGATACTTTCTCGTGGCCCTTCGAAACTGAGATAATTAGTGGACTGAAGACCGTAATGAATGAAAAGTGAACACCTTTTTTTTGAAAACTAATAAGAAACAGAGGTTTGATGCAGATCCGATGAAGTCAAAATTTCTAGTCTAGAAAATCATTTTATATGCTGTCCTTAATGCGAAACTGTGTTTATTCTGAAGCCTTTCATTTGTAACATTAAAATATGCTTAGATTCATACGACTTACCACAGAATATTAACGAACATTTTATTATGGAATAGAAGAAGTATGCAGATTATGTCATTTTAAGAGTGTTTACAGCGCCAATAGAAGATGAGAATCTTAATGCATACAAGAAAAAGCTCAATTTAAGAGTAATATGATCTGTATGGGCCATATTCATAGACATTCTTAGCGCGGGCTTCCGGTGGATGATCAGCGAACTAACGTTTTTCGTATTCATAAACCAGTGTTAGCGATATGATATGATAAGAATCCTGTACAAGTAACCAGTCGCTAGCCGGGGCTAGTTTAGCACGCTCATAGCGCGGGCTAGCGAAATGTCTATGAAGAGCACCTTATGTGTTTTCTGATTCGATATCCAATTCCAAACCAAGAAAATTTTTACTCATAGATTCTATGGCATCAGTTCCATTTAATCTAATACTGAACAAACACTGGGCATTATTAAGTGAGGTAGTTTTGCCAGTCCTTTGCTCCGTGAGTAGCCTTTTTGTCTCAAAATGAGAGAAATTGATAGTTTATTAATTTTTTTAAATATTAGAATGTATTTGCCTTGGACTTAACATCAGTAAAAACGTTTCCTACGAAGTTCGCACATACCTACATAGACTTTTATTTATAAATTTCTCGCGATTAGGATCAATTCTGTTCCTTTATCCCGTTGCGACTCGTGTTACTATTTAGGTTTTATGTTCTCACTAAAGTAATAATATACTGCTAGTTTTAAAGACAGCTATCGGACATATACAAACATTCGTGCGGCATAAATTATAAACCATGGAATTTCAATTTACAAATGCAGCTGTTGAGTGCATATTGTGTGTAACCGACATAAAATCCCCTGAGAGTATATTAGTTTATTTCATGTCCTGAATTAGTAAACTTTTGAAAAATTCTGTTTCAGTAAAGTTTAATGTATTGAACGCAATCAAACTGCAGTTTTCATGATAACAATAAAGACTTTACACGACCGGTAGCAATTCATTTAAATCTCAAACTATAGATAGTAGCACACCTCTAAAATATTTCTTAGGCCCACTTAATCACTCATAAACTTCATTAAGAAACTGTGTTCATCACTATGGGTATTTCATCAATTATAAGCATTTAAACATCGATGAGTAGCTTATGTAGACTTTGCTTTGGTTCAATGGGATTATGAAAAAGAATTGCACTTTTACAACACAAAATACTGTGGAGCACTCATTGCCAAAGGTAATGGATAAATCCCATAACCTGAAAGCTGTTGGTACTTGGAATATTCGTAACCAAATTTAGTGATAATTCGGCACATAATAATTAGTTTTTCACAAACACAGAGACTCCTCGTAATATTACTTTTTTGCCATTATTACAGAACAAACACAATTAAAAATATAGTTGGAATATTTCTTTTAAACACGTCCATTTTGTCAGTTCATTTCGAATGCAGTTACTAATACTTTCATAATACTATTTATATTTCTTGTGTATCTCCCAGGTAAATTCACTAGCTGATGGAAAGTATCATCAAAATTTGTCCAATTGTTTAGAAGATATAATTGTACAAGAAATGAAACAATATAGAACGAATTGTCATACTCCCTGAAAATTGAAGATAAGTTTGATGAACTTACTTACAAATGGCTTTTAAAGAACCCGGAGATTCGTTTCCGCCTTCACATAAGTCCACCATCGGTCCCTATTCTGTGCAAGATTAATCCAGTCTCTATCATCATATCCCCCTTCCCTCAAATCCATTTTAATATTATCCTCCCATCTACGTCTCCGCCGTTCCAAAGGTGTTTTTCCCTCTGGCCTCCCAACTAACACTCTATATGCATTTCTGGATTCGCCCATACGCGCTACATTCTCTGCCCATCTCAAACGTCTGGATTTAATGTTCCTAATTATGCCAGGTGAAGAATACAAAACCTGCAGTTCTGCGATGTGTAACTTTCTCCATTCTCCTGTAACTTCATCCCTCTTAGCCCCAAATATTTTCCTAAGCATCTTATTCTCAAACACCCTTAGTCTCTGTTCCTCTCTGAATGTGAGAGTTCAAGTTTAACAACCATGAAGAACAACCGGTAATATAACTGTTTTATAAATTCTAACTTTCAGATTTTTTGACAACAGACTAGATGACAAAACTTATCAACCGAATAATAACAGGTATTTCCCATTTCTGCGTTGAATTTCCTCCCGAGTGTCATTTATATTTTTTAATGTTGCTCCAAGATATTTGAAGTTTTCCACCTCTTCAAAGAATAAATCTCCAATTTTTATATTTCCATTTCGTAGAATATTCTGGTCACGAGATATAATCATATACTTCGTCTTTTCGGGGTTTACTTCCAAACCTATCGCTTTACTTGCTTCAAGTAAAATTTCCGTGTTTTCCCTAATCGTTTGTGGATTTTCTCCTAACATATTCACGTCATCCGCATAGACAAGAAGCTGATGTAACCCGTTCAATTCCAAATCATCTCTGTTATTCTGAACTTTCCTAATAGCATATTATAGAGCGAAGTTAAAAGTTAAGGCGATAGTGCTTTAGCCCACAGTGAATTGGAATTGTATCAGGCAGAAGCTGGCCTATACGGACTCTGATGAATTGTGAAAAATAAAATGGAGACACCGGTACAAAAATTTATTCAGACCTCACTGCCTCCGAGTAAGTCAATTCTCTTATATAATTAGAGAGGAGAGAAATCTGGAGAACTTTGAGTGCAGGAAACTTGTCCTCCATTTCCGATCAATTTTCTGCTAAGCATTACTCCCAAAATGTCGCACGCCACCAACAAAGTGTCCAAGAGACCTATTTCGTTAGAGCCACATTACTTGACGTACCTGCAGCAGTACTTCTTCTAGCAATTGCTGTAGAAACTCTTCAAGGAAGATTGTGAATGTAGGTAAGAGCCAACTAGACAGTCATTCAAGATACTTATCCAAGTCGATGTAAATATTTTCCTCCTTTCCTTTTGCTACAATCCATCGCGATACCATAAATGTGGTTGTTATTGCATTGGGAGCCACACTTTCGGTGGTGTTACAGAAGTTGCCCATATCTACATCGAACAACGTTATGGAAAAAAAAACTCCCTTAGCGCAATAATTACTCATTTCCGAACTATGGATTCCCTACAATACCAGATGTACTTTAATCCCACTTTTGGCTTATATTATTGAAATTGAGTTTTTCTGCATCCTACATAACTTTTCAGAAATGCCAACTCTCTTACACGGACGTGTGGTCTGGATTATTAAAGAATACGATATATGACGAATAACGGTATAAGAGAATAGATTTTTAAGAAAAATCAGCACATTATACGTGGAAGGAATATAAAACTATGAGAAAATACTTTCAAAGCTCAATTACAAATAAGTACCAGACAAAATTCAACCTGAAGAGAAAAAAAAAATATACATCACACGATAAATGAAAGAGACCATCAAATGTAATGTTGAACTACCGACCAAGAGGAAGACTAGGGCAAGACAGATCCCTTAAACGCACCCTTGTCTGGTACTGAGTTCGGAAAAGATCATTTGGCATAAAACAGCGCAAAACTCTAAATAGCGGAAACCTGTATAGGAAGGAAATCAAGTACTATTCATATAAGATTTCTTACAGAGAGATTTTAACATGTTTACATATAAACTTAGTAACTAAATGAGCCACAGGTGTAGCTCAGGTGGAGGCACGTTTTCAGTTGACTCGGAACTGCGCTTGGCAGTGAGTTCAATTCCCGATTCGGTTGATATCTGTTTGGGCTACTTCCGAGGTTTTCCCCAATAGTAATACGAATATCAGGTGATCTATAGCAAGTCCTCTGCCTCATCTCGCCAAACACTATCTCGCTATCACCGATTCTGTTTACGCGAAAAATAACCCACTGTTTCATACAGCATTGCTAAATAAGCTATTAAAAAGGGAAATGATCACAGATAGAGAGACGGAGCACTGAATAGGTTTTCGTTCTTCAAAAGATAGGAAGGAGTTTAAAAATTTAAGTAATAATTTCTCCTAATGATAGAAATTCGACAAAATTCTGACTGTAAGACACATTCCGAAATCTAGCGAATAAGATTCGTTAAAAGACAACTTTTTGTGATCCGATTGTTACACGTATATCTCAAGATAAGTTACAGACACATTGATATATTTTAACATCAGTTCAGGCCACCGGTGTGGCCCAGGTGGTAGCGCCTTTGCCTGCCGGTCGAGAGTTGCGCTCGGGAATGGATTTGATTCCCGCTTGGACTGAATATCACTTTGAGTTTTTCCGAGGTTTTTCCGTATCAGTAAGAAGAATGGGAGGTAATCTATGGCGAATCCTCGGTCTCATCACGCCAAATACCATTTCGCAATCACCAATTCTATCGACGCTAAATACTACAGTACTTGATACAGCGTCTTCAAATAACCAAGTAAAAGGAAGAAACATAAGTTCACGGCACTGGATGATTTGTATCTTCAAATTCAATACATATTCGAGACAATGAACACGTCATCTTTGAAAAAGGGTATTTTGGTTAATATATACTAGAAACTTAGTGTAACTGAGGTAAATTCCTGACATGATTGCAAACCAGAAAAAGAAAGTCTACGCCAACTGCGTCGCTGGATGAAATGAAGTGTGCTACGAACGCCACGTCACTAACTTAGAAGAAAGAAACTGTCAAAGTAATGAAACCATAAACACAAAAACCTGGGGAAACATCAACCACAGAATGAAATGAAGGAGAGTGAAACGCGACATAGTCGCATGACGCAAGAATGTGTCTCTGACCCGAATAACCACAGCACGCCAGTGTCTCAGAATTTCGTTTGACATTGCATTTTCTGTGTAACACGTCATTGCGTGATGTCAGCTATTAAATCTTTTCGTGTTCCATCTCTTATTTTTGAATTCCACTATTTATAGCCATACTTAAACGTGTACAAGCCTCTATCTCAGATGCAACATTGACGAACAGAGAGATTTCTCTCTCCCTCTCTCCACAACTCTCATAAGTTGTCATAGTTGTTACATATTTTATCTCAAACTCTTTTGTCTCCTTCAGTTTTGTGGTTATAGGGTAAAGTTGCCTAATGCAGTGCTACCTCTAATTCCCTGATACTATTTTTTTTTTAACTGAATGTCAGTCAAAGTTTTGCCGTTCGGTCATAGTGCCAGACATCTTTCTCGAAAGAGTGCATCTTTCAGCTACTTTTGAGATATCGGTGACCTTTCAAGCAAGATACCCAATCCCGTGATAGTCAGTGAAAAAAAGCGTATCACGGAATTAGGGGTATCACGGCATTAGGCAACTTTACCCTACTGTTTTCCTCCGAACAAAGTACGCGAGTATGAACCCAGAAAACACGATACATTTTTAGGTGAAGAAATGCTCATAGTATTGCAGCTTTCATTGCACAAGAAAATACTCTTTTGGCTCATAAAATAGGTTTACTCTTTCTACTGTATTTCAGTGTTATTACGAGAGCATAATAAAATCAATATTTTATTTCAAGGCATGCCAATGCTCCGTTTTCCACTACCGTTAACAGTTTTATTCTTGATAGCGACTGCGGAGACATTTGATCGAAAAGAGAGGGATTATGTCGATTAATAATTTCGCTGATTGCTCATCCACCTGTGTAGGGCCTAATGGTTTCCCGATACATACCAATAAGAAACCCGCGAAATGAAATGGATTGGTTTGACTTGTCGAGCATCAGACCCGGGATGGGTCCTTGCACTAAGGCTACTTTGGCCCAGTGCGCGTCATATACAGGGTGTGTCAAAAAGTGGACAAAACTTCAGGTACGAATTTCTCATATAGGTATATAAGACATTATTTTTTCAACATGAATTTGGAAATGTTTGGTTTCTGAGTAGAGCTTTCAAATATGATCATATTGCATTCTAGAACGTTTGTGCTGAAATTAATTTGATGTACTCTGTTTACATTTCCTTAAGTGAAATGTTCAAAATTTCGACCTCGTGTCTGAATATATGCCGCAGCTCGTCTCGTCGAGATCCGAACATGCTTGGCCACCACGCTCACCATACCTCAATCTATTCCACTTCAAAAGGCGTTTGTCAAATGCTAGCTAACGGAAGATATCGTTGTTTAGAAATGCATATAAATAAATAAGTTTGTAATGTATAATAATTCCCGAAATTCTTTGTAAATACAGTTGAAATATTGCAACATGCGATATCATTTATCGTATATAACAGCCATTTTTACCTGTCCATACGAGTTACCGGCTTAGCTCAGTCGACAGAGACATCTGTCTTTTGATTCTAGTGTCTGATCTGTGACCTAGACATTCATCCATTATAAAAAGCTGAAGTTTCAAAGAAAATAAAACAAAATGAAAAGTACAAAAATAAAATAAAAAATCCGGAGTTACACTCGGGAGTGGGTTCTAATTGCGCTTGGGTTGATTACCTGGTTGGGTTTTACGGAGGTTTTATCCATCCTTAAGGCGAATGTCAGGTTATAATCTATGGTGAATCCTCGGCCTCATCTCGCCAAGTACCATTTCGCTATAACGAATCAAAAAATGCTCTCCGTACATAATGATTCTGGAGGGGGGGTTATGTTTTGTAGACAAAATCTACGAGAAAAAAAGTTATACCACCAACTTTAAGAATGTAAGTAGCTTTTCTGAATTGTGAATAAACCCGATTTAATCATTTTACCATTAAACTTGACTATAGGTAATGAAGAATTCGTGCTACAAAATATCGGAGACGCCATCGAAATAAACGAAAAAACGTCTATTCTATGAATAATTTCCTTTATATGCTACAGAATCGCTTGTACTATCGTGTTTCAATTGGGAAGAACTTGTGCAGCGCATTGAGAAAGTATCAGACGCCATTCGTCATGAACCTCACTTGTTGACACGTGTCACAATAGCTGTTCGACAGAGCTGCCAAACGTGCGTCGCTATGGATGCAGAACATTTTGAGATCATCTTGTAAACCAGTGGTACAGACCGATTATTTAGTCCTGACAGCTCAGCGACGCGAAAGAGGGGAAATAATAGGAGTGGGGAGAGTTCCGGAGTAGAGATAGGCGAGCGGTCGGTAAAGGCAAGCGAGTGAATAACCCAAACACCCCTTGGCGTAACTAAATGGACTCGCCTGTCCCACGCGCACATCTCCGGCGAGTGTCAGGACTAAATAATCGTACTGTAACAAACTCGTGCTCTTTGTGCAAGAGTACTTTTCGCTGCACACGAGTAGTATGCAAGAGCAGATCCAGAGATATTGGAGGGATAGATAGGCTACTGTCTCTAAGCGTTGAAGCAATTTTGTGACCATTCCTTCCGCCGCATCTGTGGCTCAATCGGTGGCGCTCTGGTCTTACATCCAGGCGGCCCGAGTTTGATCCCCAGCAAGGTCGTGATGGAATTTGTGGTGTGAAAAGCGGACGTTGCAAGGGGTTTTTCTCGCTTTACTCCCGGTTTTCCCTCTATCATTCCACCAACACTCTCCACTTTCCCCCTCCCCTCTTGGGGGTAGTACGGATTACCACTGCTGATATATAGGAAGGGTTTATGGCTCCGGGACCATTGGGCTTATCAGACAACTTTTATGCGGACGAGATCTGATTCTATTAGGGGCTGAGGCAGTATGGCCCACCTGTGAGCACCGGCTGATGAGGAGGGGCTTGAGGCTCCGTGCTCTGGACCTGATCAGGCTACTGTCAGCAAAATGGGACCTGGTAGGATGGTCCAACTGTGCGTGGGATTCACGAATGCCTCCTGTCGTACTTGGACAATCATCACATCACATATAAGGGTGCACAACGGGCTAAACGGTGCCTAAATGTAAGGGCCCGCCTCGGATCCAGCCCTCGCCTCGTCAAGCTAACGACAAGCCCCACTTTCTCCAACACCACTACGATACACTATTTTGTACTGGTGTACTGCGTGAGTATACAATTTTTAAGTTTTATATTCTGTTTTATTAGTTTTAGAAATCGAAAAATAACTTGAAACCTAAAATTAGTTATATAATGGAAAATGTGTTGTAATGAATTGAAATACACTTCATTACTAATTTTATTGCACACAATGATGTATAGACTACGACATAATTTAAACTGCATCATATGATATTGATAATCTCAATACCTGAAATATATAGGTATTAAATAATATAGCATCTAAATATTTACAAATGCTGTTTCATAAATTTTCATAGAGCATCTATGCAACCAATTAATTTTTAATACAGCATGAATATTACTCTGAAAATTTCATCTTTTTTTTTCCTATTAAAGATCTGAGCTTAATCCTTACATGCAATTAAAATTTTCAAAATTATTTTAATGAGATCACAGATTACTGTAAGTACTGTATATGGACTATCAGAATATATATATTTCGTAATTCCAGAGATATTTTAAGGATAACATAATTTGCAATTACGTTGTAATAGTTTTAATACATAGCAAATTAGATTGTTTCAATTGTGTTCACCTATACATAATAATTACCATATATATAAACAAATTCAGAAGCGTTTCTTTCCATATCTCTATTTCCAGAAAATTAATATGGTAAATGTGCTTAATTAATAACATAAGTAATATTGCACCGTTTTTCAGGCAGAACTTCTGTCAATTAATGAAGCTATAAAATTGTGCATTAGCAACGAAAATACAGCGCGCATATTTAGTGACTCCCAAGCTGCCCTTCACTGCATCGCTGACAAGTATAACCGACACCCATTAGCGATAAAGACAAGGGAATTACTTTAAAAGTACTCGCACCACATATGCCTCACTTGGGTCCGTGGGCACAATGGTGTAAGAGGAAATGAAAGAGCTGATGAGTTAGCAAAAGCAGCAGCCTCCAGAAGAGAAACTCTGATCTACACACTACAACCCATATCGTATATCAAGAAACAAATAAAACAACAGATTCATCAAAACTGGAACACTAGATGGACGGCAAGACTTAATAATTTAACAGCTACGTAGTACAATAGACAAATGAATGAATGTTTACACAAAGATACATACGTATTGCATTACCTTAGCGCAGCGTTGTCAGACAGAAACTAAACGGAGCGGAGCGCTCCACTAGACTGGTTGCATGCTTCGGTGTTTCCATAGACATAAGCAAGTTCACGCTCCGATCTAGCTCCACAACCGGTTTTGGAGCTTACATCTCTGACACTACTGCCTTAGCGTAACATAATGATACGTGTAAAAACTAACTAGTAAATCAGCGCCGGGCATGAGAGCGGCTCCGTGTAGTCGGGCAGAGCTGCTCTCGCTCCGCAAGGCACTTCAATTCCAAGCCTGAGCAGAACGCTCACGCAGTGGCCGACTCATATTGCAGCTACCTTCCCTGCATTAATATAACAAGAGCCACGGCTGTTCTTTTCATTCAGTCTGTCAGTACATAATAGTTTATAAGGATATTATATCAATCCATTGTACAGTACAGACTTTATAATACTCTTATTAATTTAATGAAATAAACTTCGCTCTACACACATATACACACGCACACACACACACACACACTAATCATTAGGCTTATTTACACATTCTATTTAATAATTACATAATGGTATTAATATAAACATATGTAATAAAGGATTTAAATCAGAAACACAACAAAATCAACACCATTCCCTTACGCTCTTTTTTGTATGAATAAACTATTGTAACAAAATCGTACTTCTATCAATTTGAAATCAATAAATATTTGCTATTGGAACACAACTTTTTCAAACTCAATAACCAAAATAATTATGTGTTTGTTTTCCGAGACCTATGAGGTCGTTTCATTTGCAGAAGTCGTTTAATGTCTGCAACATATGAATTAACCATGTTCAATCACAAGATATAATTTAAGTTTTCGTCTGACATACAGCTTCTCACGCGGATGCACCTTCAAAGTTCGCCATCCTACTGCACAGTCAACTACTGCAATGACAGCGAGTGACGTACAGTATGCAAACGTCACACAGCTCGGGAGAATTGCTCTTTAAAGTAAACAGCGCTCATTTCTCAGAATCACGTAATGTGCCCAGCCATGTAGTAAATAATAGTTGTATAAAGTACTAAAATCCCTTAGTATTACGCAACCAAAGATGGAGATACGTTAAACAGGTTGCTGTAATTCCAGGCATTTAATTCAGGAAAAGGGTGAATCAAAACTATCATGGAAAAACTCGCTGCTTTCAACGGCATGTAGCTTCGTACCGGACCGTCGCCAGATATGGGTATATAGGCAAAGGGTTTTCCACTGGACACCATCTGTCGCATCTCAAAGTTTGTCACACACTCAACCGAACACTCTGTATAGTATTAACCAAGATGGGCAAACTTGGCTAAAGTACCAAATACGTCACAACATGACGTATTACCTCCCCCACTACAGCTCAGGTACACTCTATAACCGCGGGACAGAGGACAGTGGCGTGTGTGGCACATCAGATGAAGAAACACATAAATCGCAACGAATTGTTTCATTTCCATCTCTGAAGACTTTTTCAGATATTTCAGATGACAGACCTAAAGAATATGGTAATGTCCTTGAAAAGATAGAAGGAAAAATAATAAAATGAATTCCAAAATTTTAGAAATTTAGTAAAATTGTTTACTGTAGGTAGTTTATTTTGGAATCCGTTTGCAGTAGAAAATACTGAGGTTCCTCTCATGTAACAAATGGAAGTAAGTAATTTGAACTTAAACATCATATGTACATCAAGAATGAGTATTCGTCTCTCAGAGGTAAGGATTTAATCAGACATTTTCGGAAAGATAAATTCACACATAGGCCTATGCATGACCTTGGAGCCAGGTTAATGTCAATATTTGGATCTGCATATGTCTGTGAAATTATTCTTCTCACACATGAACATGACGAAATCTTCCGTAAGGTCGAACATAAACAACATAAACTTGAATTTGGCTCTGCGACTTGGGATATCAAATTTTATTCAAGAATCGCCTTAATAATTCAGAGCAAATATTAATATTGTCTTTAGCAATACTAGGCCTAATACTGTACAAATTATTACACTTTATTGGAAAGTTAATTTCATAAAAGCCACTGATTAATAATATTTATTTAATGCAGAAATTGTTATTAAGGTGTTTTATGTTCACATTATTATATATTGTATTGTATCAGCTAAGATATTTAATTAATTTATTACTTTTCCTCGGAAGCTCAGTTTGAACGTTCTACCACAGTCTAATATATACAGTCACGAAGCTTGAGTTGTGAGGGTGCTAGAAACAATAGACGGTGCCGGTACAATTTCGCATTGCCTGTAATGAGGCGATATTAGCGATTCTAGTGGTTAGCAAATATCTATGGATGCATATTTACTACGTATTGAGCTTCGTGACTGTATATACTAGACTGGGGGTTTTGCTGTGTCATGTTGTATGATTAAAATTAAAATTTAATATAATTCAATCATATACAGGTAATTATTCTGTTACAACTGTAAAACATACAACTATTTATGCTTGAAACAAGTCTTAATACAAAATGCAGTTATTCATTAAGAAAGTAAACAACGATGAGCCACCACTGCTTGTAGTGGTATTCTCTTTTTCTATTAAACCTGTTTTCAAGCGCCCCACTCTTAGTGTGTCTTTCCTTCCTACTTCCCCTATCGTGCCCGTGCCTGCTATAAACAATTACACTTGCAGTAATAATATAATATTGTATTAGGGTATCTATATTGTTTTGTCAATCCGCAGTCTGATCTGCGATTCAGTATTTATGCAACAATACAACAGTATGAGTACTAATCGCAATGGCAAGTGGGACACTCCAGCCAGATCACTACCAACATAAGAAACAAACAATTATATAAATGCTTGACTCACAAGCATTGCGATACCATCGAATTGCAGCGCAAACGTATACTTTCTCAGGTAGGCGCAAAGAAGTTGTTCCGGACAAGTATTACCCCTTCCCATTAGCTAAAACGTCAGTGAACGAATATTACTGCAGAAACGAATACCAGTATGTCAGCCTGTGCTTTATTATCTTTTAAAATGCAATATAACATATCATTGTTGAGTTTACGTATTCATTTTTTCCTTAACTAAGTTGTAGTTCTGAATAATCCTCCTTTGAGAGTGACACATTTCAGTTTCCCGAGAATTAATGGCTGCTTTCCGTCAGCAGGGCAGACGATGTAGCTTCATTAGCATGGCGTGCACTACGCTGAGCCTAGTGTGGACCGCAGAAGGATGCTTCTGTTGCAGGCGTAATATACTGCACATCCATACGTTGTCCATTAGTACACGCAGCCTCCCTACCCGGCTGTGCCGCAACGCTCGCTACCCACAATCTGGCGCGTTGTTCTTGTGCGGCATACAATTCAATTATCTGAGCATTGTCCAGCTCCCGAGAACGAACTCCTTGGGTTACATACCGGTAATGTTGAGAGATTTGTATTTTTTAACAGCTAATTACTCCAGTTCCTCTGGAATTGACCATTAAAATGATCTAGCCACCTGTGTAGCTCAAGCGGCAGGCTTGTCTATCGATCCGGAGCTGCACTTTGTCGTGGATTCGGTTCCCGCGTGGATTGATTACCTGGGTAAATTTCATTCCAATTTTTCCCCAACCGTAAGACGAATGTCAGGTAACGTATAGCGAATCCTCTGCCTCATCTCGCTATCACCAATATTATCGACGCCATATAACCTAGTAGTTGATAGTGCATCGTTCGAAAACCAAGTAAAAAATTATTATCCATCGTCATATTCAAGGAAATATTGGTTCGTCGATTAGGGTTACTAGATGAAAAAATCAAAAGCAGAACACTTTAATTGAGAAAGCAGGATTTTCCACAAAAAAGCAGGACATGATAACTTACTTGAGTCGTGACGTAACGCTTATTTTCAATATGTTATGGAATAAAATAAATTCTTAGTCTTAGTATACAAAAGGCATGTCAATTGATGCCCACTGGAGCAAGCGCGCGCTTTAGAGCCCAGGAGAGCCTGAGCGCTTAACAGCGGAAAGGTAAGAGACAGACGAAAGAGGTGGTATATGCCGCTTGGTCGATCTATATTCAGGGGTGGCCAGCACTGATTCAATAGATAAAGGGAAGAGAACTTATTAAAATTGTATCCATGTTAATTTTTAGATTTGCCTGAGAACTATAAGTGCATTATAAGAATGGAAGTTTTAATTTTAATGCTCATTTTTCACAAGTTTGATTTGTTTATTCAAAAGAAATATTTTATCAACTTTTCGTGTAGAAAAGTGAAATTTTCAGGTATAGGCCTATTTATTTAGTAGCCTTACAGAATGTTTTCGTAAATCTAATATACCGTATATACGTATTACTGAAGATAGTGTATTGAAAATTTTGAAAATATTCGCATGGAAATTGTTTGTAAGGGAATAAATTAACAAAGCAACTACTGTTACATCATAAGCAAAAGATACGTGCCCATGTGTTGTAAAAATGTCAGCTCTATAGCTTCAGCAGATTTCGAGAAAATAATTTAATATTCTGATGGTAGGAAGTTGCTCACAAATATCACCTAAAAGCATAATGCGATAAGAGTTTTGTTATGTAATATTGGTTACACTTAAAACAGATACTGTACCTAGGTAACTTTACTTTGTACTGTAATATTGTTTTGATTAGTTTATTGATTACTTTTGTAAGGCTAAAGATACCATCAATATAAATTCCACCTTATCATGTCATACTCAATCTCTTTCTTTGGAATATCACTTTCTTTATGAATGATGTGTTTCATCCACTTAATACAGTATAATATTATACTACTATGGCATTTAAGTGAATATTCCTTCTTAACTCTCTATTATGTTATTAAGATTTAAAACACAAGTGCAATATTAAGAAATCAGTGTTAGTACTTTTTTTACAGACAATATAGATAATATTAAACAGAAAGAAGCAATATAAAAATAACGACATAAAATTTCACGTTCCGTTTGAAGTTTGTGCACCACTGTTTTCTTAATCCAACAGGCTGCTTATTCATATACACAACCCTTCCTCTTTCCATACTTAGCGCTTGCTGCCCGCGCACGAGTTTCATCTCTAAACAATATTCCTAATAGTACAGATAATTGCACAGGGAATTGTGTCCTCGTGCTATTTTGGGAGTATTTTTCGTACTATTTCTCAGTACGAAATAAAAGAATGGCGTCAGAACTCCATCAAGAATGTAATTAGTACACTGAAATCAATTTATAACTGCCAACATAACCTACCTGGAATGTGAAGAAAATGCCCACGGCTCACAAAATTTTTGAGCGATTCCGTTTGACCAACTTCAAATAAAAGCTATGTTGAGCCGCGTTTTATTTAGTTATTCCATCCCCACCTCCTCTACACTATTAGCAGCGTTAAATCTTCTCTGCAGCGCACTCTGAGAGGATTATTTACATAAATCTCAATTTGCATCGCAAGGAGAAAAAGAGATATATACTTGGAAATATTCCAAGACTTGAAATTTATGTGATAATTCAATGTAATAATTGTTTGAATATATCTAGAGATAACTGACCTGCAGGGGCAGAATTACAAGCAAAATTCCTCGAGCAAGTGAATAAATAAAACTTAAAAGTTGTTTAAAACCTTGTCATGAATAAACATATGTAGTAAACACTGGTTTCATGAGAGTAAGTGGAAATGAGACAGTAGAGGAAAATATCGCATAATAATAATAATAATAATAATAATAATAATAATAATAATAATAATAATAATAATAATAGTAGTAGTAATGGTGACAATAATGATAATAATAATAAATAACAAAAACGTTAATATGTTACTAGTCAGCGATGTATGCAATGAAGGGGGAAAGCACCTGACCACCCTACCCCATTATCTCCCGGCTTAGTTTCCTCATCAGTGATGTCTAATTGGTATCACTTATGAGATTCAGACCTACTTTCGGATAGTTCACTAAACAACAACAATAATAATAATAATAATAATAACAACAATATTATAACATCAAACCAACGACAAGTTGGACCCACATTCTCTTTAAGGGCTATGAACCTGTAATGCAAATTCTGAATGACGTAGAAGGTGGTAAAGAAGATTATGTAGAAGATGACGGTAGTGGCAGCCTTGCAGTAGTACACTATTAATGGCAATACAAAAGTAGTTGTAGTATTGGTGTAGTCGCGGTAGAAGTATTAATTTAATGTCATTACGATTAGCATTACCAGAATTAATAATAATAATAATAATAATAATAATAATAATAATAATAATAATAATAATAATAATAATAATAATAATAATAATAATAATACAGTAATAACAATAATTCTAGTTTTTCAAGTAAAGCTCCCTGTGAAGCAGACTTGAATAATTTCAAGGGAAAATAGTTCTGGAACCAAGTATCGATCCCTCCACCTCTGATTCAACGTACCACAGCTCTACCAACTGAGCTACCCAGGAACCCCCCCCCCCGAACACCGTCTCAATGTTTCCTCTCAAATCCACACAACTCGAGTGGGCTGACAAGACGCCAGAGTTCCACATCGAGTGCACACAAACTGTTTCACTTCTAATTGTGGTTTTCTTTTAACGTACCTACAGGAAACCACAATTCACACCGAGTTTGTGTACACTCGATATGGGTCTCTGGCCTCTTGTCAGCCCACTCGAGTTGTGTGGATATAAGTGAAAAAATTGAGACGTTTCGGGTGGAGTTTCTGGGTAGCTTAGTTGGTAGAGCGCCGGTACGTTTAACCAGAAGGCACGGGATTGATACCCGGCCCGGAAGTAATTCTTCCCTTGAAATTATTAAATAATAATAATAATAATAATAATAATAATAATAATAATAATAATAATTCATTTACTTAATCTGAAGAGCTAGAGCCAGCACACCTTCTCTACCGGCCAGTCAGACTAATAGCTATCATTGAAATGAAAAACATAATAATAATATTCATAATAATGACAACAATAATAATGGTTCAGCCTCGGAGTTATCAAATGTAATTATAATATTTGGCATTAAATGCAATTTATATAGCATTCGATATGACTTATTATTTTCCCTCCACACGCGAGATAGTTATTCTTTTTTATTTGCATACCGGATATCTCACAGCTGACGTTTTGTTTCCAAGTGCGCGATTCTTTTTCCTGAAGTCTCGACCCGGTACAATTTCATTATTCACTCCGCTGGAAAGAATACGCATTTTTCAGGGACTGCGTTGTAAAGCGTACGAATACCTTATTATTTTCATTATTATTAGTAGTAGTACTAACATAGTAGTAGTAGCACCAGCAGAAGTAATGGTGGTAGTTTTATACTTCGTTATTTAACGACGCTATATTAACTACTAGCTTATTTAGCGTCGATGGAATTGGTGGTACCGAGATGAGGTCGGGGATTCGCCATAGATTACCTGACATTCGCTTTAATGTTGGAGAAATGCTCGGGAAAGCCAAACCAGGCAGTCAGTCTAAGCGGGAATCGAACCCTCGCTCAATAGCAACCCCGGATCACAAGAAAATCGGGCTACTGTCTGAACGACGCCGGTGAGCAGCAGCAGGAGTAGTAGTAGTAATAGTAGTAGTAGTAGTAGTAGTAGTAGCGGTAGTAGTAGTAGTAGTAGTAGTAGTAGTAGTAGTAGTAGTAGTAGTAGTAGTAGTAGTAGTAGGAGGCGTTTTTCTAGTAATATAATTATTGGTGATAGAGGTAGTACTACAGTAATTTTGTAGTAATTGTAGGAATAATGTTTAACAACACTTCAAAGTGCAGAAATTATGAACGTCGAAATTCAAAATTGGTGAGAAATTATAAACAGGTTTCTTTCTGGGACATTACTTCAGAGGCAGGATTATTTATGTGCTTTAATCTGCGGCACGGAACACATACTTTTATTTTTCTCCCGGAGGAAGCCAGGTCTTTCACTGCAAACCCAGGTTTCTCCAATCTTTCCTATTTTCTGCCTTCCTCTTTGTAGCCTCATATGATCCATGTACTATCTCAATGCCGTCAATCATCTGATAACTTTTCTGACCCGAACTCATCTCCCGTTCACCATTCCTTCCAGTGCATTCTTCAGTATACAGTTTCTTCTCAGTCAGTGCCCCAACCAATTTTTTTTCCTCTTCATGATCAGTTTCAGCATCATTCATTCTTCACCCACTCTTTCCAACATAGTTTCATTTCTTATTCTTTTTGTCTACTGCTCACGTTTCATTCTTCTCCATATCCACATTTCAAATGGTTCTATTCGCTTCTCTTCATTCGTCGTAATGTCAATGTTTCTGCTCCATACAATGCCACAATCCACACAAAGCACTTCACTTGTCTCTTCCTTACTTCTTTTCCCATAGGTCCGCAAATGATGCTCCTTTTTTCATTAAAAGTTTCCTTGGCCATTGCTATTCTCCTTTTGACTTCCTGGCAGATGCTCATGTTATTACTTATAGTACACCCCAAGTATTTGAAGCTGTCCACTTGCTCTACTGCCTCATTTGGAATTCTCAAGTTTACCTTCTTTATTTTTTGTTCCTATGATCATTATCTTCGTCTTATTTGTATTTATCTTCATCCCATACTGCTCACAGATATCTTTTAATTCCAGTAGCGTATCCCTTAGTATTATCTCATCTTCTGCTAAGAACGCCATATGATTGTGAAAATGTGAATGAAGACGATGATGATGGTGATGAAGATGATGATGATGATGATGATGATGATTAGTTGTGGCGATAATGTTGGTGGAGAAGAGATGGAAAATATGATGCAGGCGAAAAATTAGAAGAAGAAGAAGAAGAAGAAGAAGAAGAAGAAGAAGACGACGACGAAGAAGAAGAAGAAGAAGAAGAAGAAGAAGAAGGAGAAGAAGAAGAATAGAAGAAAATGACTATGATGACAGTTTCAGAAAATATTTCCATTATAACATTAGAAACACTTTATTCTTGAGAATTGAAATTGATATTAATGCTGACAACATACATTACTACACAGGTAGCATCTAATGCTCTCAGAAACATAATCTTTATACATTTTCCGCAAAACTATTTCAGTAGTTACTTATTATTCTTTGTTTCAGTATTGCAATACTTCTTTCCTGCACATCTGGAATAAAACCTAGCTCAAAATTTCAGTTTACAAGACAGAATATAGCAAACCTCTTGCAAAGCACGATCTCATTATTACAGGGTCTGTTAGTGCAACTAATTTGTCATGGAAAAGAAAAGCCCTACATTCATATTAAAATGTGATTTATTTTCAATTTCTTCAAGAGTAAATTGTAAAGTAGTCATTTTTGCTTGCTATTCATCTTCCCACAATCTGAGTCTCTAAGTTGGCTTCATCAAGAACGGAGCAATTCAAAGTAATAAAGTTTCTGCACGCGAAGACGGAATATTGCGAAACAGTTTCCTATTCTTCTTGTAAAGGATTGTGAGTCACTTCAATTTATCTTTGATAATATAATATAATATAATATAATATAATATAATATAATATAATATAATATAATATAATATAATATAATATAATATAATATAATATAATATAATATAATATAATATTATATAGCACAGTATAGTATAGTATCGTACGGTACGGCACATCATAGCAATAGCTAAGTTACAGTTAAAGTATATTATAGTGTAGTAAGTATCGATGAATATAGAAATGCATGTAGAGTGTTAGAAGACCTGGGAAAAGACCTTTGGGGAGTCCAAGGCGTAGATTGGAGGAGAATATAAAAATAGATTTAAAAGAGGTGGGATATAATAGTAGGGACTGGATTAATCTTGCTCAGGATAGGGACCGATGACGGGCTTATGTGGGGGCGGCAATGAACCTCCGGGTTCCTTAAAAGCCATTTGTAAGTAAGTAAGTAAGTAAATAAGTAGTATAATACAGTACGGTAGGGTACGGCATGGCATGGCATGGCATAGCATGGTAATATAGTCGGTACAATGCAATGTAAGGTACTAAGTTGCAATTTCTACATTTTCCGTCCATTACTTGATCACCTGCTTAATTTTAGTGATTTTCTAGCTGTTTGATTTACTTCACTACATGTTACAGACATTTATTGATTTTATAACTGTGAGGCTGGAGCAATTTGAGATACTTGTCACGCGAGGGAAGTTAGTCTAAATTAAATATACCAATTTTATTCAGATATCATCAGTACATATATTTTATATTGCAATTATATCATAAAATTTATGTTTTCGGAAATATATTATTCCTTACGTAGCGAGTTTTAGCTCATTTAAAGTTACCGTTTCCATCACATCAATTTTTTAAGCCATGAACATTTATTTTGTAACATTAGTGCTTTGGATTCAAGGTTGGTAGAATTGAAGCGCCAGTTATCTTTGATCTTTAGTACCTCACCATACGGAAGTGGTCGGCAAAGGTTACGTCATATAAAATGCAGCCCGCAATACGCAACAAAGGGGAAGATAGGAGAGAGGATACTCAAACTGCTTAAAGTTGAATGAATAAGTAAAGGGTAAGGGGAGGGGAAATCATGTCTTACCCCTCCGCCCAACTTGTGTATTAAGAAGTTGACTCCCGAGTCAAGAAATGCCAATCACTGCCATACAGTAGAGTATGTATATTTATTGAACCTGGTAGAAATAAGGCCATCAGATATTCTATTTCCTTCTACCAGGGGATTACAACTACAATACTAAGAATACAATTACATTTGTACTGTAATTACAATTAATATTAAATTTACAAATACAAAAAATGGAAGTAGTCTACTAAAATATTAACTCATTAATAAAGGCTAGACAGTTTATTGAAGACGTTAAGAACAAAGAAAGATTTTTTTTACTTAAGTAAAAGTTAAACCTAGAATAAAATTATGTAATGATAAAATTACCGGACCCACACCTGTGGAGCAACGTCAGCGCGTCTGGTCGCGAAACCAGGTTCGAATCCCGGTCGGGGTTTTTTCCGGGGTTTTCCCTCAACCCAATACGAGCAAATGCTGGGTAACTATCGGTGTTGGACTCTGGACTCATTTCACCGGCATTATCACCTTCATGTCATTCAGACGCTAAATAACCTGAGATGTTGATACAGCGTCGTAAAATAACCCAATAAAATAAAAAAAAATTACCGGATATTGTAACATTTTGTGCTAGAATAAGAGAACTATTTACAAGAAGCCAAGTCTGAACGAGCCTCAATTACTGACCAAGTGCCTAGTAAGTTTGTGTTTGAATTCAATTTTATTTCGGCAGTTCCTGATGCTAGCAGGTAGCGAATTCCAGAGTCTTGGCAGAACTTTTGTGAAAGAGGATGAGTATGAGGAAGTGCGATGGGATGGTATTTTTAGAATAGTTTCATGGCGAGAGCGTGTGTTCAGATTATGTTGGTAAGAAAGGTAGTGAAGCGAGACGACAGGTACGAAGGAATAGAAGAGCTCAATATTGTTGTATATTGTTTGAGTATACAGTGTAATCCCCAGACTACCGGGAGTCATCCTTGTAATTCACTTAAATATAACATAATATCGGTGTAGTGTTTTATAATGTAACAAATTTTACTTAGTAATAATTAATACAATGTATCGCATTAGAGGTCATTGCAAATGGATTTAGAAGTTACAACTTGATCCCAAAATTCCGGGGCGGTCAGACGTAATAAGTGGGCCGTCAGAGCAGTCCCTTCGATAGAAGCTCGCCTCACCTATCACTGTAACCAAGTCTGATGAAGGTAATCCGTTATTTCATTTGTTCTTGTTCCGCGCCTTGCATTCATCTTCCAGGAGCTCTCGGCAGGCACGTAACACCAAATCTCTCCCATTCGATCTAAACGTGCTTCAGCCTCAGAGTTATCACATGTAATTATAATATCTCGCATTAAATGCAATTTATATAGCATTCGATATGAGTTATTATTTCCCCTGCACACGCGAGATAGTTATTCTCTTTTATTTGCATACCGGAGATCTCACAGCTGACGTTTTATTTCCAAGTGCGCGATTCTTTTGCCTGAAGCCTCGAACCGGTACAAATTCGTTATTCAGTCCGCTGGAAAGGATACGCATTTTTCAGGGACTGCGCTGTAAAGCGTACGAATGCCTTACACACGCATCTACGTACAAGCGTGGCTTTTTATAACCAGAGATCCGTTTCTTAAAGGAGCGATTAAGTCACTTTGTGCTGCTTAGAATAAATTTCGTGGACTTTTAAGCTTTACGACTGACTCATAAAGGCAGTTTTGTGGGTTATAATATAACAATTAAAACCGCTAATAGCCGCTGAATAAAATACAGAGCTGGGAACACGAAGTCAGAGAAAGAACACTTTAACAATATTGTAATGTGATGCAGCAGTACTAGTGACAGTAGTAGTAGTAGTAGTAGTAGTAGGAGTAGTAGCAGTAGTAGTAGTAGTAACAGCAGCAGTAATAGTAGCAGCAGAAGTAGTAGTAGTAGTAGTAGTAGTAATAATATACTCTATTCAGGAAAACCACAGAGTGATCCGAAACAAACTACTCACGGATAATAATAATAATAATAATAATAATAATAATAAAAATAATAATGCATATTTATTTACCTATTTACTTGTTTGTTTGTTTATTTATTTATTTACTTACTTATTTGTTTATATATTCATTTACTTATTTATTAACTTACTTGTTTATTTATTTATTTATTACTTGTTTGTTCATTTATTTGTTTATTTATTATTTATTTATTTATTTACCTACCTACCTATTCATTCATTCATTCGTTCATTCAATTATTCAATTATTCATTTATTTATTTGTTTATTTATTTATTTATTTATTTATTTATTTATTTATATATTTATTTATTTATTTATTTATACTGGCAGAGTTAAAGCCATAGGGCATATTTATTTACCTATTTACTCGTTTGTTTATTTATTTATTTACTTACTTATTTGTTTATTTATTAACTTATTTGTTTATTTATTCATTTACTTATTTACTTGTTTATTTATTAACGTTGCGGGTTCGATCCCGGGCCAGGTCGATGACATTTAAGTGTGCTTAAATGCGACAGGCTCATGTTAGTAGATTTACTGGCATGTGAAAGAACTCCTGAGGGACAAAATTCTGCCACATCCGGAGATGCTGATATAACCTCTGCAGTTGCGAGCGTCGTTAAATAAAACATAACATAACATTTATTTATTAACTTGTTTATTTATTTATTTATTACTTATTTATTTATTTATTTATTTGTTTATTTATTTATTTACCTACCTACCTATTCATTCATTCGTTCGTTCGTTCGTTCATTCATTCATTCATTCATTCATTCATTCATTCATTCATTCATTCATTCATTCATTCATTCATTCATTCATTCATTCATTCATTCATTTATTTATTTATTTATTTATACTGGCAGAGTTAAAGCCATAGGGCCTTCGCTTACACTCTACCATGTGACAAAGTATACAAGGAGTGAAAATTTAACAAAAAATTAAAGAATAGGAAACTAACATATTACAAAAAATAATAGAATAGCAAAATCGACACTAAACAATATGAAAATAATACCATAATGGAAAGAAAAGAAAGTAAAATACAGATCTAAAGATTGGAATGTAATAAAAGCAACTCAGTTTGTACAGATAGTTAAGAGGGAAAAACGTAAAGAAGGATACAACAAATGGGATGTAATATAAAAAACGAAACTTAAATAGAATCAACAATAAAAAGTGTACCATAATGAATTCATCTGGCGATCAAGAGAACAAAAAAAAAAAAGAAAAAAAGGAAAAGGAAAAGAAAGAAACATATTATATTTTTACGAAACTATCGCAGAGAAAAGGACTTACATTAAGTGAAAGGAATCTGAATTGATAAAGTGCAACTTTAGTTTATTTTTGAAAGTAGATAATATCCGACAGTCTCTGATATATTGTGGTGGATAGTTCCAGAGATGAGCTGCAGAGACGGTGAAAGATTAAGAGTAGGAGAATGTTCTATTGGCTAAGTGCAGAAAAGCGAAGTTCGCAAGAACACGTTATTATATTCATTCGCAGGACTGAACCACAAGGGTTATATTGGACTCCCCGCGCAGTATTTCTTCTGTAATGAGTAAACAGAAGATTTTCGGTCCCTACACAGAGACAAGACGTCACGTCCCTTGGCTTAAGGAAGGAGAGTAGCAGTGAGTTCAACGACCTCTCTGCAACTGACGTACACCTAAATGTTCTGTATTGGGACCGAAAATCCAATTTCTTGAAATTACTCTACTGTATACTATGGGTCCTTTTTCATAGACTTTTAAAATAGTTTTGTTATGATTATAAGCAGGCTTCGGCCTAGGGACACAGCGTAACCAGTATGAGGTTTAGAGTACACGGAGTATAAATGACGTCATGACCCGTGTGCAGTCACCCAACTGCAACAGCACAGGTGGGTCCGTAATGTGCATTACCGTTGTGTGTAGGCCTATTGCTGCTTGGCTGAGGTACGTGTAACAGGCTTCGGCGTAGGGACACCTGATTGAAGGTTACAGCTCACGTTAATACTTTAATGGCAGACATTTATTGTCTACACTAGAAATGTACTGTATATACTGCATCTGTACAGAGTGAAATATATTTTGTGGCGTACTGTGACGGACTGTTTACATGTTGAGACACGAAGTAACGGCGCGCTCCATCACCCACGCCACTCGACCAACACAACACTATAGTCCGTGCGTTCTGAAATTCATGCGTTTCTGTGCCCAGGACCGAAGCCTGATTATAAGCAAAGACACAATTTTTAGTCTCATTACCGTGTGCATGGTGTTGTTTCGTTCAGTGTTTACTGCTCAGTTGAGACCTCGTTCGGTACCGGACGAGTACACTCACATTAAAAGTTCATAATTGATTCTATGGCGCACGACTTTCTAACATTGCACATTTTTTTGCTGTCTTCAGTTGTTGCAATAAATAACCATATGCATTCTTAACATATCGAAAGTAAAGTTCTTCCTGCGCTCACTCGAACCAAGTTTGTATTTTCAGAAACTCTCCTCAATGTCACAGGAAGTTGCAGGAGCATAGGGAAAATAATGAATTTCACTCTCCCTCACAATAGTTAAGTGTTTTACTGCCTCCCGCATGCACATTCCTCAGAGAACACAATACTGAACACATATGTTTTTTTTTAAAGAATATGAAGTTTTTTCTCGACTTTTACAATAATGTTGTCGTCTAAAGAATTAGTTTTTCTTGCAAACTGTTGTCATCGAGAGAGGCAGGCATTTTCTGATTGGATATTTCTAACGCTGTGATTGTTCCAAACTAAACTCAAGATATCTCGGTTGCACTCAACTCTGGCATAGATCACTCTCGCACTGGATGCCTCAACTCTGCTCTACTGTTGTTACATCATATTTCGGATAGTACTATGAGACGAATCTTCCCCTGATATTAGATTACGTCCATTTCAGCATTTGTGCCTTGAAAATTCCTTTAAGTTTCATTAATGGAACGGTAACATTCGAATCGAGACAAGTGGACTACCGGCTTTGGGCTCACGCAGATTCTTTCCCAACAGCCCCAAATCACTTTGCAACATGACCTCTTTTACGCTTTTAATTGTTTTCCTATTTATATTCTCCTAATCTCTCTG
The DNA here is from genome assembly GCF_040183065.1 of Periplaneta americana. Lineage (NCBI taxonomy): Eukaryota > Metazoa > Arthropoda > Insecta > Blattodea > Blattidae > Periplaneta > Periplaneta americana. Next base: position 136,825,336 of record NC_091126.1, read on the forward strand.
ATTTATTGAGACATTTCCATCCAGGTGACAATCTCGCAGCTTCAAGCCCTTGCGTAAATGGCTACATCCAATGTTTTTAGAGTATTATTTTACTAATTATATCTGCGTTACACTGTACTATTAAATTAATAACACCGAAATCACTACTCTAATAACGAGCTGATGTACATAGAGCAAACGGGAGTATAACATTTTAATATTTGCTAATCATAGCAATTTAGAGATTAAATGCATTTAGAGATTAAAAGAAAACACTTGAAAATTTATTTACTATTTTAACGAGGTCATGAATGTAAATTTTAACCCTTCAGCATGTCATATAGAAAATATGAAATCTTTATTTTCAAAATTTATAACAACTCGAGTGCAATAATTCTACTTATCTTTGCAGTTGGATCCCAAATTCCAGCTATAACTTGCTCCGCCCTCATTTGCATGTGGTCTGTAATTAAAACAAAAAGCGATCCTCGCAATCTGCAGGCGATGTTCCTGTAATCACGACTTGTAGCCTATACTCTAAACAATTAGTGTGTCTCCACTCGTGGCCCTACGACGTCTTGGACTTGCAAATTGCACGGACAAGGCAGCAATCCATCACGTAAAGAAGCATAAATCATGCGAATTGTATAGTCTTTACGTTACCACAAACGCTAATTCCTCCACCTACAGCAGTCATTTGGAATGCAGATTATTTATTAGATTGTTAAATTAATGCACTTTCATCACTAAAATAAAGCTTAAGATGCATTGTGTTCGGTCTTAGGGATATTACACTTCTTCGAAGCCTTTAGTGGCAAAGTAAGAAACAACATTCAGGAGCTAATTTTTATATAATAATATACAACTTAAATGATTAATTACATGTAGTACTTCAATTAATTTCTTTTCTGAACAATTAGTAATTATCACGGTGATTGGGAGGAAGGCGGAAAATAGAAAATATTGAAGAATGCTGGTTTTGCAGTGTAAGACCTATCTTTGGGCAGAATGAATCCTTATTTTTCTTACTGCATCCTCATTTCTTCCTTCATCCCCATTTTTTATTTAGAATCTTCTCTCGCGATGCCACACTTCGACTACTGCGATATTATATTATGCAAATTTGAGCAGCAGGCTACAACGTGTGCATAATGCGTGCTTCCGATATATTTGCAATATTCGTAAGTATGATCATGTTTCCCCGTCTTTCCAAAATCTGTCTTGGCTAAGGCTAAGCGATCGACGAGCCCTGCATTCTCTTATTCTCTTATTTCAAATTCTGAGCACCCTACCCCAATCTATTTGGCTTATCGTTTTCAAAATTTATCCGCACATCAACAGCTAAGTACCAGGTTTCATCATAACAGACCTTACCAGACAGCTTTATATTCTTCATCCTATACAGTTTCAGTTGCTAGAAATTGGAACTCGCTTCCGAGTGATGTAAGAGGCTGTTGGATAATAACTTCATATATGTCATAATTACATAAATTCTTACTTAACAGATTATTTACTGATTAATATTTGTTACCTATAATGAAACTGACATCTGTCTATTCTTATTATTAAAATTAATTTCTCTTATGTTATGTAACTGATTTTGATTATGTGTAATTTTCTACTTTATTTTATATGTTATGTAACCGATCTTGACTATTTGTAATTTTATATTATGTAACTGATCTTGATCATTGTAATTTTCTACTATATTTTATGAAATTTCTAAGGTATTTTCTTTTGTGTTGTTTTGTAATCTAATTTTGTATTTCATGTATATTACTGAAACCTGGTTGAGTGGAAGAGAAGGCCTCATGGCCTTAACTCTGCCAGGCAAACTGCTGCTGCTGCTACTGCTACTGCTACTGCTACTGCTACTATTAAATAGAATACAAAACCTTTAATGGCAAAATCTCATTACCTTAATAGTCTCATTATATTAATATATTTTAGATTTATATCCTGCTCCCTATAACATAGTTCTAGTAAACTTCTATTAAATTAATTTTCATCATTTTAACCAACTAGTTATCTTAATTTAGTTCTAATTCTTTACATATTGCATATAGACTGAATTGAATTACATTAGCTCATAAATAATTACTTTTTCTATAGGTTTTATCTGAATTTAAATAAACATGTACTAATCGTTAAAGCTTAACTGAAGAATACTGCTGGAGAATCTTTTAAGTAGGGCCTATATTGTAAATATTGATAATTTAAATATGTATGTAACTATTGTATTGCTTAAGCCTGGTTGAGTGGAAGAGAGGATCTTATGGCCTTAAATCTGCCAATGAAAATAAAACATTCTATTCTATTCTTCGTCCTTGAATTTTCCTTCATATTTACTTTTTCTCTTCACTCTTAATATTTTTCTTCACCTAATATTTATTCTTATTCCTTAACTTTTCCCCTCATTCTTCAGTTCACCTTCATCTTCCCCTTATTTCCTTCAGTCATCCTAACTTCCCTTCAATCTCTAGTTATTTCGTACTTCCTCCTGTCTTCCATTATTATTCCTTTCCTCTTTCGTTCTTCCCTTCCCTCAATCTCTCTCCTCTCCTTTTTCCTCCTTTCCTTCGTATCTTCTCCCCTTTCCATCAACCTTTCATTCTTTGCTTTTTTCTCGATTTTCTTCCAATGGTTTTTATATGATTTACAATTGTCAGAGATTAGCCTTTGACTTCAAAACACTTTGGACTTTAACGCCAGTCAGTCACGTGGCGAGGGGTCATGACGCCGAGCCTTAATCTCACACAAAGTGGGAAATTCCTCCGATAATTGTAATATCCATAACCTTACCGTTCACTTATGTATAACACATACGCAAATTCCTTTTCGTAAATCTTAATCAGCTATTTCCCGTAGCCTTGTTGCCGTGTTTTACCGTACGCGTTTGTATTATTACCTGCATACTGACTTAGAAATGGCTTTTAAAGAACCCGGAGCTTCATTTCCGCCCTCACTTAAGTCCGCCACAGGTCCCTATTCTGAGAAACACTAATCCAGTCCCTAGCATCATAGCCCACCTCCCTCGAATATATCTTAACAGTCTCCTTCCATCTACGTCTCGGCCCCCCAAAGGTTTTTCACCTTAGGTCTTCCAACTAACAGTCTATAAACATTTCTGGATTCACCCATACGTGCTACATGCCTTGCCCATCTCAACTGTTTGGATTGAATTTAATTGTATTTAATGTGTCCTATTACATTTGCTATACGACTGCAAAACTTGGACATTGACCGAGAGACAACGCTCAACTATACAAACATGCCAGAGGAAGATGCAAAGAAAAATACTGGGCACCACGCTACGTGACAGAATGACAAACTTAACACTACAAAGACTGACGAACACTACTGACTCAGCAGAACGAGCCACGACAACGAAGTGGACTTGGGGGGGGACATGTGGCGAGACATCAGACAAGATGGACCCATGCAGTCACGATGTGGGACCCCCTACATCGGAAAGAGAGGACAGGGAAGACCACGGCTCAGATGGTCTGACATCTTCACCAAAGAGGCGGAGAAACAATGGTCGAGGACAGCAAAGAACAGAGTTTTGTGGAAAGAAATAGGGAAGGTAATTTGTAAATAGATAACGTAATCAGTGTTAAGACATTGTAAATAGTAAAGTCAGTATTAGTGAAAGTGTAAGATGAGTTTTGTAAATAGTAAAGTCAGTGTTGAGAAAGTGTTAGGTAAATAGTGTAAATAGCAATCAGTGTTTGTCAAAGTGCTGGCGTTAGTATTATATGGAGAGTGCAAAAACAAAATGAACAAAGAACAGAGTGCTGAGACTAGTTAGAGTCTAACAGGGGTTATTAACCATGTCACAAAAGTAGTATACACGACAAGCTCGCCTGGATTGGCTCACCAAGCGAGTACACTTGAGCCATCCTGTCGAGGGGGTTCTAACCCCATCACAGGAGGCCTGTGCCAACATGGGACATCATGGCTAACTTTCATTCATTCATTCATTCATTCATTCATTCATTCATTCAATCATTCATTCATTCATTCATTACATTTGCGGTAAATTGATTAATCCTGTGCCTCAAGCATCCTCTTCACATATATCGTACATATCATTGTTTCAACCAAACTTCTGTTTCCCTTACAATCGATTTTCTCGTTCCACTTTAAATCACATATTCTTTATCCAATCACTTCATTTCTGTTCAACAGAAGTATTCAGATATATTGTTTTTCATAATAATTATTTGTGGACTTTCCCAAAGAAGAATTAATCTCTGTGATTTCATATTAATAGAAATATGCCGACGAGCCGAAGCGGAATTTGCTGTAGAGAGAAAAGGAATTTCAGACATATTTTCAGAGCACTGTCGCCTTCCTGTTGGCATTCCATAATAATTTCTCCACCAATTACCGTCATCGTCCTGGTGTAACGTAGTTCCATTGCTCATGTTTCAATAAGCTTAATGCATATAATTACAGTTGAATGATTACAGTATATTCCAAGTTCATTATTCTCATTCGATTCTACACGTACGTATTGAATATGACAAAAGAAGTAAAAGAAAATAGCAGAGATCGCTGTAAGCAGGAAGCTCTAAAGCACTTCCTCGGTATTCAGTAAAAATATACGTACAAAGAGTAGCTGTACTCTTGAGAGCTGGAATGTTTGCGAACGCAGGACGAAGTGGAGTAAGGATTTACGTATCAGAACTGCATGAAAAGAGAAAACCACGGCTTAAGCTTCCGTGGTCAATACACACCACTATCCAATTAAACTTATAGACGCGTCTGGAGCTTGTCAATAACCGTCAGATGCGTTCAATATTTTTTCGAACTGTTAATAGCATGTGTGCTCTGATTCACTGTTAGAGCAAGGGCGGCGCTTAATACTTTCCGCATTTATTCTCGCAAACCCTGTAGCTCCTAATACTATAAGTAGAGCCCGGATTTTAGGCAAAATGCCTTTTTTTTAACTGAATGTATGTATGAAAGACCTATTAGAGATAAACACGTTTCCATACACTTGGGGACGATAGGCCCAATTTTTATTTTGCCTTTTTTGCCTGTTTTAGCTCCCGTTACTTATTTTAAATTTAAATGCCTTTTTTAGCCTTTTTACGTCGTTATTATACATTTTCTATATTTTAATGCATTTAAAATAAATCGCACATAAATTATATCAAAAAACAAAAACGAACAGTTGTACTAATTAAAAATATATATTCATCTCACACAAATATTTGCTGAGAATCTTATTCTACAGCAATACATGTGTTTCCAAGAAGTCGTAAACTTTTCTCCCCTACCGATTCCATCTTTTTTGTCACTTAAAGATCTGAACAGTATAACCATCAGTGCTCAGGTCACTTCAGGGTTTACCAGCGAAAGAAAGGGGATGAGGGAAGTATTAAAAGCAAGTCTCCAGGTCCCGTTACTGTTGTCGCTTGCACGCACAAGTCACGCGTACCACAGTCTAGTGTATACAGTCACGAAGCTCAATACGTAGGGAATATGCATCCTTAGATAGTTGCTAACCACTAGGCTGGCTACTATCGCCTCATCACAGACAAGCGAAATAGTACCGGCAGTCTCTTGTTCTTAATACTCTATCACTTGAAGCTTCGTGACTGTATGTACTAGAATGTACGCGTACTTTGAAGTCTCCAATCTCTTCTCACATCCCACTTTTTGAGACAATACACAGTCGGTTTTACCCGATCTCTGAAAGAAAGTAGAGACAGTCCTGAAATAAGTTGTTTTAAGTTTGCTCCAATCACTTCAGTACAAAGATTTTTTTTTACCATGAAAAACGTTCTCTCTGACAGGCGGCTCACTATGACAGTTGACAACTTAAAAAAAGCATCTTGTTGTGACATGTAACCAAGGAAAGTGAGTACCATATGAGATAGTTTATTAAGTATTTGTCTATATTTGTCTGTTTCCATGACTAATAAATGCCTATTTCACTACCTATTTTTACTATTTTAGTGCCTATATGCCTGCCTCCATGTATTGTGGGTCCCTATCACCACGGCATGGCGCGTCCTCAGATTGCGGATCGAGGAGATGGCCCCCAGATATGGAGGGTAGCTGTGAATATATTGAATAAGCAGTCGCGGACAGCCGGTGAGGGGTGGTCCTCCAGCTTGAGGGTTGGGCGAAGGACTAACAACACATCACCGTAAAAACAGCTTGTTACGAAACCTTCAAATAAGCCTCGGAATCGGACTGATTCTCTGGCACGACCACAGCAAAGGAAACATTTCATGGCGTGTTTAGGGAACTCCATTGATGTAATTCCCAATATGTTCTTTAAATGTGCAAAAATCCAAACATGTCACATTGTAAAATTCCTTTGCAAGAGGAAAAGTAACATTTGTTCGGATCAAATTTCTACACATTTAAAGGACAAAACTAAAATTCGTTTTATAACTTTATTATCATAGTACACTGCTCTCTTAAACTGCCTGAACATATTGGGAATTAAATCTAAGCGTTATGTTTTATTTAACGACGCTTGCAACTGCCGAGATTATATCAGCGTCGCCGGTGTCCCGGAATTTTATGCCTCAGGAGTCCTTTAACATGCCAGTAAATCTACTGACATGAGCCTATCTCATTTAAGCACACTTAAATGCCATCGACCTGGCCCAGGATCGAACCCGCAACCTCGGGCATAGAAGGCCAGCGCTATACCAACTGCACGAGCCAGGCCGACGGAATTATATCTATGGATTTCCAAAAACACGCTATGAAATTCTTCATACGAAATAATTTTTATTTCCAAACGGCAGGAGAAAGGAGTAAATTTATATTAAACTTTTTTGTTTGAAATATCTCAAGGAATATTCTCCTTAAATTAACGACATTATTTACGTTCAACCCGTATAACCTCAAGATTTCTTGTTGGAAACGCAAGGCTCCTTAAAGACCCCAAGTGCCATCTACATAACATTTCTAACGTGTCTAACGGAGGGATGGTTGAGAATATTGGAAATTTAGTCAATAGTTTCCTAAAATACATTACTAAACTTGTCATTATTTCTCGAAACTGAAGCAAAACCCACCAAATTTTAAGTGCTTATTTAACTTTCCTTTTTGAAATATCCCACATATTAAGCAACTGACAATAATATCGTGATTTAAGTTTCATTGTATGCACTAGAAGAATTTTTCAGTTGATACAGAAATAACTGTGTAGTAATAACACTGAACAAGAATTTGCTCCGATTTAAAACAATATGTCCCTTATGGTTAGTTGTGCGCTGAATCCGAATATGCATATATTTTCTTCGTATCACGTAAGGTTTTTAAGATATACTATGATTTCACTTTTCGATAAGCGCTCCCCCAGGAAACATGTTGCGCGGATTGGGGGTTGTAAACAAAAACAAAAGGTAATGCATTTTATGAGTTTATGATTTATATCCGGTTTCTTATGGTTGTTTGCATGTTCTTTTGTACATCTAATAAATAAACAGATATTGGTCCCTTCTATTCAATAACTTTCGTAACTGTTCAAAATGGGGTCTATGCAATGGACAAACAAGGATGTGGTTTTCAGTATTTAAAAGAAAAGTTTACCATTTTGAGTGAAGACAAATTAAAAGAGGGCATTTTCACCGGTCCAAAAATTCACAAAGTTATGGCTGACTCTTTATTTGATGAAAAACTTTCCGTTACAGAAAACATGGCATGGAGCGCTTTCAAAGATGTTTGCTAAAACTTCCTTGAAAATTCTAGGGCAGACAACTACATATAACGTCTTGTGGAAACCATATCAAGTGCATATGAGAAAATGGTGTGTTATATGTCTCTAAAAATACACTTTTTACATTCTCATTTGGATTTCCTTCCTCCTAACCTTGGAGCGGTAAGCGACAAGCATGGGGAAAAATTTCATCAAGAAATATCTGAAACGGAAAGTCGATATGAAGGAAGATCATCATCCAGCAAGCTTGCAGATACTGTTGGTTCCTTGTAAAAAAAAAACAGTCCCGGCCTAGCTATAAACGGAAGTCATCCAGAAAATCCTTTTAAAACTAAGCTCAAATTCCGAGATTTTTCTCTTTATACGCATGAAATATTTTTATTGTTGTGTGCTTTAAACTATGTAACAACATTTTTGTATCCAATACATATTTTTATGCTCGACCATGCCGAAATGTAGTAATTATACACCTGGTAGCAGTCCTTTAATGCATGTCATTAAAGTACACCTACTCATTAAAGTACAGGTGTTCAGCCAATGACAAGTCAGCTTTGTACCGTTACAAAACCGCAAGTATCGATTATTCTCGGATATGCAATTGAAAGAGAACTAGGGAAAAGTCACGGAGGCTGGAAATCCAATACTGTCGCAGAAGGTTCTGTTCTGTTACTATAATAATTAGCTTTAATTGTAAATAATATCCAAATAAATTCAATTTTCATCTCGTTCTTCAATGCCTAATTTAATTTCAATGTTATACTTACTTACTTACTTACTTACTGGCTTTTAAGGAACCCGGAGGTTCATTGCCGCCCTCACATAAGCCCCCCATTGGTCCCGATCCTGAGCAAAATTAATCCATTCTCTATCATCATATCCCACCTCTTTTAAATCCATTTTAATATTATCCTCCCATCTACGTCTCGGCCTCCCTAAAGGTCTTTTTCCCTCCGGCCTCCCAACTAACACTCTAGATGCATTTCTGGATTCGCCCATACGTGCTACATGCCCTGCCCATCTCAAACGTCTGGATTTAATGTTCCTAATTATGTCAGGTGAAGAATACAATGTGTGCAGTTCTGTGTTGTGTAACTTACTCCATTCTCCTGTAACTTCATCCCTCTTAGCCCCAAATATTTTCCTAAGCACCTTATTCTCAAACACCCTTAACCTATTTTCCTCTCTCAAAGTGAGAGTCCAAGTTTCACAACCATAATTTCAATGTTATATCAAAGTTAATATTTAGTTTACTCTGTAGGTTCTTATAGGCTAACAAGGTCAATGTGGACATCTTTTCCTCGGAAAAAATCAATACTTTCGCGTCTGCGCACATCTCACAATTTACTAGGTATTGCTCAAGGTTAGTTAGATACAAATAAAATGAATAATTTCAAGTTAGAAATATGGTCGAGCATAAAAAGTCATATGAAACTCGCCTATAATGGTAATTAAGAAGCTCGTATGAAAATTATGAAACTCGCTTGCGCTCGTTTCATAAACATCCATACTCGCTTCTTAATTACTATCATTATAGGCTCGTTGCATAATGTAGGGGAGACTGTTGTACCTTTAGCATAGGGTACCTTTGAACATTTTTTGTTTTTTTATTTTTTGCTGCTACCTAGAGGACTCAAACTGAAGTAGATTGTAGGGAAAGCCGCTAAGTAGCTATGGTCGTAGTTTTGGTTTGATTTATTGCAAAGTGTGAGTTCTGTGAACGAAAGAATCTTTTTTAGTACCAAAAGTAAATATTTCGTTCATTGATATATGTTATCTAACATAAAACCAGATTGTATTTGCTACCATCCATTAAGTACAATGTGTTCCGTATCATCTCGTGAGTAATAACACATTTTAATTTCCATGATTTATTCGAATCTCTAGTTTTGGTAGCCACATTTGTTTAAACGTGCACCCTCTTGTACCTTTGAACACAGAACTTCTTGTACCACGGAACATGTTCCAAGGTACATAATACTATTGGTTTTTGTTTGTTATTTTATTTTAAGATCATGCCACGAACTAAATTTGGAATTAAGAGGTCCCCCAATTGATCCGGATGCCTTGAAGAAAGCTGTTGAAGCAGTTATTGCTCCTCCAGGAAATAAAATCTCAATCAGAGCAGCCTTCTCTGGTTTATGATTGCAAATACATTTTAAATATGATTGTCAGTTCTTACAACTATATTCCCACCTATATTACATGTGTTCCAACTTACAAGAGGGTATGTTCTAAGGTACATGAACCTGTTGTACCTTTGAACATATTACATTTTATTTTTTCCATCCTTAATAGATGTGTGGAACAGTAAAATATATACACGAAGTTGTAAAGGAATCTTCAATAATTATTTAAAGTATTTTTAATTTAAAAAATATCATTTCCCAAAATTAAAAAAAATAAAATAAAATGTGAAGTGTTTAAAGGTACAACAGTCTCCCCTACTATTAAAGTATTACGAAGCATTTTGAATCCCTAGTGTGTTGTAATTTTACCAGTAGCAGTAAAAAATTAAAAAAGAGAAGTTTTTTCATAAAAAAATTCAAATTATTTTCCCCTGAAATGGTACGTAATGGGGAAATTTGGATTTTAAATTCAGTTTTAGGGCACGCATATTAGTAACATTCACCTATTTTTATTTCGGAGCAAGACTAAAAGTAAAAATTTGTTGTTCATTGTAATGATAGGCTAATATAGACTTCTCGGTGAGCAACTGAAAACTGATTTCACATCACTTTGAGGAAGATTGCAGGAAGAACACGTGGCGAGGGGTCGGATCCGGGCCTGCAACAATGCGGTCGATAAGAGGAAGACGCGAGGAAAGTAACGGAGGACTTGACGATTTAATTACGTTATACGGACCGACCCGACCCGGCCCTCTCCTCATTCCTTACACTGAGTTTGCGGGAATGGAGACTCCACTAATGGAGCGTGCGTGCGGCATTGAAATGACAAGGTTAAGCGCCGACGACGAGGCTAGCGCCAAGAAAGCCATCTACTTCAAATTACAATACTTTCGTTAAGCAACGTTATGTATTTCTATTACAGCACTGTATATTAATTTCCAAGATGAAGTTCACACATTGTAGTACTTTGGAACGAAATCACAATAATTTTTTGCAAACTTAATAACAGATTAAGCCAGCCGTGGCGAAAATGCAATCGTGCGCCGAGCCACTGTGTAACCTGCAACGTGCATAGCACCTATGGAGGGAGGCGGACACCCGAAGGGGAAGTGAAACAAATGTCTGACTTATTAACGAATTTTCATTTTCCTTACGTCAAGCACTTAAATGTAATTTTATACAGTACAAGAATACAAACTAATGTAGGTCTATAGTATGTGTAACGAAGACAGAAATAAACAAGAAAACATGGGACACATTATCACAACCTAAAATTAACTGTCTTCAGAATGTCTCTGCGACAAAGTTTCAAAATCAGGAATTATATCACTTACTGCCAGTTGTAATTGATCACGAAGGTATTTTTCTGTTAGTCGTGATCTAAACTTGGTTTTTACTATTTTCATTCTTGAAAATAATTTTTCACAAACGTAAGTTGTAGCGAACATGGCTTCAAAAGACCAAGCGAAAGAACGAAGCTTCGGATATTTATTTTTGGCAGATTTGAAAAGTTCAACATTTGTCAAGTCCTTACATCTAGCTTTCATTTAACATCACATTGTAAATCTGAGTTTAAATTGAAGATCTAACCGCATTATTCGTACATCTGCTGAAAAAGGATCGACGTACAGAGATGATGGTGATGATGGTAATAATAATAATAATAATAATAATAATAATAATAATAATAATAATAACAATTAACTATTTAATGTTTCATTAGTAACATATAGTATAATGCTGTTCTATGTTATACAACCGTTTTCCTCGTAATACTTGTGAACAAATCATACATTTAATATTCTCCTCATATTGGCAGCAAAAAATGCGTCCTCCCATCCTACTTGAAACTTTCGTTTTTGTAGAGGTACATAGTTTCGAGAAAGACATTGCGACGATACACCACTCGCAGGTCAGACACAAATACAAGTGGAACGGAGTTTGACTCCAGTGAGTGAGAGGGTACTGGTTGGAAGAGTTAGGAAGCGCATAGCTATCATTGCGAGCCACAATGTGCTCGTGAGTCACATTTTCGCTGCGGCTGGATTATGCTATACCAGCTATGGGGACTATCAGCAAAGTAGGGAGGGTATGTGTCTTACTCACCCCACATTCGTTTGATTGGCATGCGAGGGATAACGCAATTGTTTTGCTAAGTCAAGAGCAGTGGTGGATTCGACACACCTTGCGCATCAGTAATCTCTCCGCTGTTATTTCTTGTTTCCAAATCTTTACAGTCTTTTGTTTATATGAAGTACATACCGCTCGCGCAAGAAACGATTACCGAAAACCAATGGTAGCGTTGCTGTCTGTTTTGACGTGTGTATGTAGGCACGCCGAGAGGGGAGAGGTGCGAGCCGATAGAAGTACTGTCTCTTCCAAGAAGATGAACAAATGAGGACATCGTTGTGGAAATAAAGAACGTAGCAAGAGAAAAATTCGAAGCTAATTAAACGCGCAACATACGTTTACGAATGAAATAATAATACCGTGCGATACAAGACACGTATTTACATGCAATGGAACGAACTAAAGTCGTAATGTAACTATCACAACGCAAGACTGATTCTATCGATGTCATTTCTCTTCCGACTGTACTCTCGAATATCATTCAAGTTATCTCGTAACCTTTCCACTCGCCCGCTCTTCCTTATCGCAGTGTTTGATTCGCATTCCTTCCGTCGGTAATCCGTGGTTGCGAGACCTATAACGTGTCATACAATAATTATTACAGGACCCCACTGTGATTAAGTAAATTATATATTTTTCAATTCTATAACCATTCGTCTATCATATGTACGAAAAATTCTTGAACTGCCTTGTGATGGACATAATAAATTGCTTATTATTTTTAAAAACAATGAAGAAATAAGAAATCTCCATTGTCATGTAACTGTACAATATATTAAAAAATATAATGTTCAACATAATAAATTATTTTCTTTTAGAAACAATAAAGAAAGTGACTAAGCTCCATCGTCATTTAACTTGAAAACATATTAAACAAAATATAATATTCATATTCATATTCTTTATTTGCCTGAAGGTACAAGAATACAAGAGGTCTCGTCAATATGATAATATGAAAAACAATGTGTCAATATTTAAAATATTAAAAGAGTAAAAAATAATAAAATATAACTAAAATACATAATTTTCAAAAAAATTCATTCGTATTATAAAAGGGATTATTTTGTAGCCATCTCTTAATCTGAAATTTAAATTGTGTTTCATTAAGTGCCTTTATATTTGTAGGTATCTTATTATATACTTTTATTGCAGTAATTACATAGCTTGATTGTGTTTTTTGCAACCTGACATGTGGTACATTTAATTGATCATTATTTCTTGCTTTATAGCGATGCAGATCTACTATACTTACATAATTAGTAATATTCTTGTTTACATACATTAAAAGTTCAAAAATATATGGATTGTAGCCTTCATAATCTTTTCATTTTTGAAAAGAAATCTACATGATAGTCTGGGTGGTGACATTGTTATAATACGAACTGCCTTTTTCTGCAGTAACAGAATGTTTGGAAGGTCAGAACTATTTCCATATAAAAGTAATCCATATCTAATAACACTTTCAAATAGTGCATAGTAAACTTGTTTTAAATAATGTTTGGGAATCTTGTTGATGATACTTCTCAAGAGATAAATTACTCTAGAAATTATTTTACATACATAACTGACATGGCTATTCCACCTTAGTTTAGGATCCAAATAGGCTACATACCCAGCATCTTTACAGATTCATTTCTCACATTATTTTGAGTTTGTTTCAAACTTAGAGTTAACACATGAGTTTTTTCATCATTAACAATAAATCCATTAATTGAAAACCACTTTCTTATTTCAGAAAATACAGCTTGCTTCATAAAATCTAACTATATGTCTTTCTCGTGTTAAATATTACTGTACTTAGTTAACATGTTTTGGTCTGTTCTTGACCTTCTTCAGAACTGGTTCTTGCTGGTCTTGCTGCCATTTGTTTTGTTTCCTGTGGGGGTGTGTTTGTGTAGTGTAATGTGGAGTGTGTGTTCTGAAATTGAGTTGTGTTGGGAATTTCATATGGATGTGTTTTTGTGTGTCTGTATATTTCGTATTGTTCTAGTGTGTTTAGTTTCTGGCTTTTTCTTGGGAGTGTAGAATTTCCATGTCTGTGTTGATGTCTCTATAGGTGTGGTTAGCATTTGTGATGTGTTCTGGATATGTGGAAGTGTTTTGTAATTTTGTTATGGCTGTGATGTGTTCTTCGTAACGTGTTTGAAATGATCACTTTTTCCGTTATTAACTTCACACTACCAGGTATAATCAAACAAGAACCTAAGATATAGTGGGCGCCAGCGATTTAGGCAGATGGATTTGTTAATGTGAACTCGAGAGCGAGTTAATCACCGCTGCAAGATGGGTTGTTATCTCTGTCGCAGCTGGAATGGGTAGGACATAAGAATATACATGCACGCTCGAGTATTCTATTGGATTCTGAACATTCACCTCTAAAAACTAAACGAATATTACACGTACTGGGAGACGTATTGTAAAATCATTGAGAACGAAAGTCCCTTGCAGCACGCTACAAATTATCCACTCGGACTGTACTGTGGTCCATTTGTATGTTTCATAACAATGATACTAGCGGAGGAAAACGTTATCGCCAACTCATTCATGAAGGACAACAAATAGCTCGTCAACTGACACTGTCAGCAAGGTCATTCGCCAGAATCGATGGTTCCAACTGTACATACCTAATGCCTTTATTGTTTTGATGACGGTTAAATTTTGTGTACCTCTTCAAATAAGTGTGTTTAATCTTAGCCTTAAATGTATCACCCCTATTTGTCTGTTAAGTTTTCCAGCGGAGATGTTCGACAAGAGAGCGGAAGAATATTACGTCAATTGAGCTATTACCTCGTTATTCGTAAATTAAATATATGGTAATTTTAAAGGTGTAACACAATTTTAGCACACGGAATCGATCTAGTTCCCAATGAAATTATGTTCTATGAATTAAATGAAACTAATTAATTCTCAGTTCTCAAGAAAAATACTTATAAATAGTTGATGGAACAGCCTCCATATGTTCAATACTAATTTCTTAAAGTGGGATACTCTATTAAGTAAAGTAACAACAAACTTGTTTCATCGTGCAACCTAAGTATAAATTGTTAAAAAGTGTTAAAATAGGCACTAAAATAGGTGCTATCAAAATTTGTATTCACTTGTACTAACTACTTAACTAGGCCTATATAAAACTTAAATTATCATCTGATTCAGGAGTCCTGAACGATGTTAAAAGAGGGATTTTACTGCAGGCTAATTTTAAAAGTGTAAGGTAATGCATACGACTCGCACAGAACACTGGATTCGAGCATGATATTCAGACTGTCACATTCAAACTGCGGGGATATGTTTGCAGCCTCCTCAGCTGGGCAAAACCATGTTTATCTTTAAACTTATGCTCGCATACTCGGCCTTGCGGTTACGGAGTGCGCGCTGGTTTCAGGCAACATGGGGAAGATATTTTCTCACGATATTTCGACTACTGTGTGGGACCGGTGCCCACCCAGCATCTTGATGAATTTGGAGACTACGTTGAATCTTTTGAAACATAATTTAAGGGGTTATTTGTACAAGTATAATATTTTATACTTTAAATACCAGAGAAATATTCACAATTTTTTTCTGATATTCGTTAATTTATATAGGCTATCGAGAAATGTCACTTACACCACTGTTGCTTTGAAACCCTCAATAATGGATGTCAATATCAGTGTGAACCTCATTCAGAAGTAACACATATCTGTGTGTTGCGAGGTAAAAATGACATATGTCATAAATAGCAAGTTTTCAGTAAAGTAAAAGCAAAGTTTGAAATGAGAGCCAATATGATTACGATGGACTGAAACTCTGACGTTCTATAACATTATGGATGGGGATAGACACATATGCCCTTTATACCAACTGAAGTAGTGCATTTGCATTCAAATGGGAGTCATAACTCAAAATCACCAATTTCTGACTTAAGCTAACACATTTTATACCGCACACCATAGATACAGGCGTAAAAATGTACCTCGCCATGAAGCAAATTTGGTGAATTTAGGCCCTATTTTTGGGATGATTCATTTATAATACGTACATTAAGAAGAAATCGTACAAATTATTCATAATTGCAACATCTGTCTGATTCAACAATCCAGAATTTGGCGAAAAGGCAACAGAAACAAGTTTATTTTAAATAATCAAAGCCCATATATCGCGTTCTGAACTCTACGATATAGGCTGCATAATATAATCACTTGTATATACTTGCATATTGGACAAATAATAGACTATGTCGTGGCTCTTAAAAATTGTTTCATGCCGAAAAATATTGCGATCATTATATATAACAGGTTTACTACTATGAACATTAAAATCAGTATTATACGAGCATGGCCACTGATACAGATTAAAGATTACCGAGATTAAATAATCGCAGTGAAAGAGGCTGTAACGCCGATCTTTGAGGATCAAAACCTCATTCAAATGTCTCCCACGAAATCATTAAAGAAGATAATTCAGCAGGCAGATGTATCCATAACATTAGCTTGTAAAGCGACAAAACCGTTAAAAAAATACAGCTTTCATGCGACAGGCGTCCATAAATTGAATCAAACGGACCATTAGCCTAGATTAAATTATATCTCGACAGACACAAAATCCAGCGTGTATGTAGAAATAGTTTCAAAACTATGAAATGTGGAGTAAAGAGAATTGTCGACATTTCCGGTGCTTATTTTGTCAAGTCAAATTACATCTGCAATGTAATGTATGCCGTGAGATGTTATTGCTTAAGGGGTTAGGTACAGTTTACAGCAGTATTTTTTTTATATTCAACATTTTTTCTTCATCACTGTATCTTGTACAATAATGACAATTAGTGTGTGTAAAGCACTGTCTTTCTGCTATATAAAAATATATTTTTATAATTAAAAAAGTTATTTACATTTTTTTTAATTCAGTTCACTGTGCAGTGATGAAGCGTTTCCCACATAACTCAAAAACTATCCAACATTCTGTGATGGAATTTTTTGTGTGTATTTAC
Organism: Periplaneta americana; assembly: GCF_040183065.1. Taxonomy (NCBI): domain Eukaryota; kingdom Metazoa; phylum Arthropoda; class Insecta; order Blattodea; family Blattidae; genus Periplaneta; species Periplaneta americana. The sequence continues at coordinate 136,842,230 of NC_091126.1, forward strand.
GTATGCCATATCAACAATATGGTGCAAAATCACTTCTCTACCTTTGATAGATTGTCTGATAAAAATAAAATTCCTTTTTAAAATGGTCAAATATCAGTATTTTCTTCTAACACAAAATAAAAAAATATATTATTAATTAAGGAATATAGTTGAAAAGTATGATAATCTAAACATGAGTTTCAAGAAAAAATAAAAGAGAGAGAACATGAAAAAATTAACAAGTTTATGAGTTATGAGGAAAACACTTCATCACTGCACAGTAAACTGACATCATTTTGAATTTTGAAAAAAAAAAATATATAAATAAATCGTAGAAATATATATATATATATTTCGTATAGCAGGACAATGTTTTACACATAACAGTTTTCATTATTGTATAAGATACAGTAATGGAGGAAAAGAATACTGAATATTCCCAAAAATTTTGTTGCTATAAGCTGTACCTAACCCCTTAATGTTGACGCGCTCAATTATTGTTAAGCGGACTGTTACTTGCCTATGCCCATGCCTGTATTCGAACGGCACCGTATTAAACAAAACAAACCTCTTTTCAAACGTACATTCGGAAGTGCTATGTAAATAATGACAAAGACACTAAACCCCATTTCAGTTTGGTTGATAGGCTTTCCCCTCTACTCACACTCTCTACCGTCAGTAAAGGGGAAGCTGCTACTGTCCATCTTACTAACGTTCGACTAATTGACTTTCAACACAATGACAAAATTTTGTTATTGAAAATGTTTACCGGTAATCTATATTTTCAAAGCCTATACTAAGTGTTAATATTTCATTTTATTGCTGTTTATATGAACTGTCACATTAGAAAGCTACAGAGAGCAGAAGATAAATGCTTTCATCACCACTAGTTCTACTCTATAGCATACACAACGGGACAATCTGCACTGTCTCACTCCCCCCGACTTCATAACGGTCAGCGCGTCTGGCCACGAAACCAGGTGGCCTGGGTTCGATTCCCGGTCGGGACAAATTACCTGGTTGAGGTTTTTCCGGGGCTTTCCCTCAACCCAATATGAGCATATGCTGGGTAATTTTCGGTGTTGGACCCCGGACTCATTTCACCGGCATTATCACCTTCATCCCATTCAGACGCTAAATAACCTAAAATGTTGATTAAGCGTCTTAAAATAACCTACTAAAAACATTTCTTAATTTAATTATTAGTTGGAAATATTGTAAGAACGACACTAAAATATACACAAACACGTAATTGTCAAACTTGTGTCGCTGTATTTCATATTCACTTATGTAGGCCTACTTTATTTAATATTTTACTTTCTTGTGTGTACAACTTGGGGATGCAGGTATAAGAGGTAACAGCTAGCGGTCTGTTACTGACGGACTCTGGGCAAGTAGAAGGGGAAAGAAATGCCTTCGCATCCTCTCAACTTGTATGAGATGTCATTTAGTAGACCTACTAGTACACCTACAATCGCACAGAAATATTCATTCATAAACAAATTAAATGGTAGATCAGTGACGATATAGCACGAACCTTCACTAAGTATGAAGAAACTAAAAAAAATTAATTTGAAGACAGACACATCCTGAATCAAATGGAAAGGCGTTCTCCCTACAAAGATCCGCAGTTCACAGAGAAGAAAGCTCAACTCCCGCAATTAACAACAATAAAGTTAGTGAAGTGTGGAGTAAGACCTAAACAAGAAGAGAGGGGGACGTAGCGTGAAGGTGATGCGCAGACAGATACGATAGAGAGAAATAAATAGGGTCATCGAAATGACACATATATTCCAATGTCATATTTCGGAACAATTTATTTTCTCATGTTACCAGTTACATTCCTTACATAACCATATCATTACGTTATACTTTACATTGTGCCAACATCTACTGTAAGTTAGATTTCATAACTAATTTCTGCTTCCGCCGTTGTTTACCGCCTGACACTGGAAAGGTCAGAGCCAGATCTTCTGCTACGAAAGTCATATACAGAGAGTCCCATTTATCATGTTTGGATAGGTATTGGAATTTTTGTTTTTGAGAGTTAGGCCTATTTAAAAGGAGCGGTTAACATGAGTGTAGAGATTTGGTGCATATAACTACATTATGGTACAAGATACACGTGACGTCATCAATTTTTCAAATAACACTATATACTTTAGTCATGTTACATTGATTACAAACATTAAGACGAGTTCAAAAATGTATCACAATGTCACCTTCCCAATCAATAACAACAATAATATGCGAAATGAATGCCACCAGAATGTGCTGTTAGTTGTGGTGCCACATTCATCTTCTGCATTAACTTACACAAAACGAAAGACGACTGACGTCCGTACACGTCGTATGTTGTGTGCTTGCTATCTTAACAAGTAAACAAGCCACAACAACTGTCGACGCCACAATCCACGTACAGTGACCTGCACGTTCTCCGGACCTGTCGCCATTCGACTTCTTCCTGTGGGGAACTGTAAAGGACAGTTTGTACCAGAACATTCTGACAACACCAGACGACATGCAGCCACGCATTCGACAGGCTTGTGTGTCCATTCAGGCAGCAACATGCCGGGCAGTCATACGGTCTTTCGGGGAACGTTTTCGAATGTGCACTGATATGAATGGTCACCATTTTTAGCGTCTTCTGTGACTCTCAAAGCATAATATTATCATATTGAAAGTACGGTTTTGTTTCGTTTTGTTGTTATTGATTAAGAAGGTAATATTGTGATACATTTTTGAACTCGTCTTAACGTGTGTAATCAATGTAACATGATTAAAGTATGTAGTGCTATTTGAAAAATTGATGACGTCACGTGTATCTTGTACCATAATATAGTTACATGCACCAAATTATCTACACTCATGTTAGCCCCACCTTCTAACATAACTCTCAAAAACAAAAATTCTAATTCCTATCCAAACAAGAAAGTTATAACAGGTGCACAAGATAAATGGGACACCCTGTACACTAAAGACACTGTATATTTGACTCTACATATATTTGAGAACAAATGTTTTCTAAATTAAAGCTTGTAAAATCTAAAAAAAATATCGCGAATAACAAAATGAAATTTAATACGATGAAAGAGTAATGGAACGGAGAAAAATGCTCTCCGGCGCCGGGATTTGAACCCGGGTTTTCAGCTCTACGTGCTGATGCTTTATCCACTAAGCACACCGGATACCCATCCCGGCGTCGGACAGAATCGTCTCAGATTAAGTTCCAACTCTTGGGTTCCCTCTAATGGCCGCCCTCTGCACTACGTCATAGATGTCTATGAACGTAGGACTGAAGTCCACACATGTGCTGAGGCGTTTATTCCGTCGGATCGCGGCCAACTAGTCACTCATAACGAGTGCACCTCAGCATATGTGTGGACTTCAGTCCTACGTTCATAGACATATATGACGTAGTGCAGAGGGCGGCCACTAGAGGGAACCCAAGAGTTTGAACTTAATCTGAGACGATTCTGTCCGACGCCGGGGTGGGTATCCGGTGTGGCTTAGTGGATAAAGCATCAGCACGTAGAGCTGAAAACCCGGGTTCAAATCCCGGCGCCGGAGAGAATTTTTCTCCGTTCCATTATTCTTTCGTCGTATGATGACGCAGAATATCTGCATAGAAATAACATATGTACTTCGGTACATTAAAATAATATATATAAAATTCAATAGTTTTATTAGGACTGGCACGTTGTGACATATACCTAGGTTTGTGTGGCAGAGTAAATGTCGAAATTAAATAAAATATGATTTTTCCATGACTAAATCATTAATGTACATATGTGATTATTGTGTTCAGTGTCCGCCAAACGGAGTGTTCTCTACTTCCCGACTCTATTACGTCATGTGTATTGCAGCTTGCGTCCAGTGATGCCATCGTGAGTATAAATTTGCCGGTGGCTGACGTAGAGAAATATCACCGAGCACAGCCGGTCTTGAGAATAGAATCCCGAAGCTATGAAGCCATCTTGTGGTGTCGTGTTCGTTTACAGCGATATACAGCACAGGTTTGCAGTTTATAGTGAAGACAAGAGCCCTGAGCTGCAGTCATGTTCCTTGACACGCGAGGAGAAGCGTGTGGTATGCTATGCACTACATTACAAGCAGTGATCAATTCAGGGGGTGGCCCGTGGGGAATTTACCCCCCACCTTGGATTCCAGATATCTTCCCCGAGATGTCAGACATTTTAAACTAAAGAATATAATTTACACAATGGTATTTTTAAATCTAATACGAGTTTTCAGTAACTAAAATTAATTCTTTCGTGTAGGTTTTCACGTATTTGTTTCCGTCTAAATTTTCAAACTTTATTGTTATATCAAAGAAGTCAGGTGTTCTGTGGTCTTATTGGCGTAATTTTTAGTGTTACTTTTTTTTAATTGGTTATTTAACGACGCTGTATCAACTACGAGGTTATTTAGCGTCGATGAGATTAGTGATAGTGAGATGATATTTAGCGAGATGAGGCCGACGATTTGTCATGGATTAGCTAACATTTGTCTTACGGTTGAGGAAAACCTCGGAAAAAACCCAACCAGTTAATCAGCCCAAGTGGGAAACGAACCCGCGCCCGAGCGCAACTCCGGATCTGTAGACAAGCGTCTTAGCCGACAGAGCTACGCCGGTGGCTTGTTACTTTTGTTTAGCGAGAAAGGACAGGAGAAGAAATGCCAGAAGGAAGTGAAATAGGAAGAGGAGTACGTCAAGTATGCCCTTTATCACCTACCCTGTTCAACATCTACTTGGATGATTTAGTGAAGAATTGTTTTCAGAAAACGGGAGGAGTGATAGTAGTAGGAAGTAGAATAAAGTGCATAAGATTTGCTGATGATATGGCATTGTTAGCAGAAGAGGAGATGACACTAAAGTATACGCTACTGGAGCTAAATGACAGCTGTGAGCAGTATGGGATGAAGATAAATACAAATAAGATGAAGAGCATGGTGATAGGAAGAAAAATAAAGAAATTTAACATGCGAATTCTAAATGAGGCATTAGAGCAAGTGGACAGCTTCAAACACAGCAGTAACATGAGCTGCTGCCGGGAAGTCAGGAGAATAGCAATGGCCAACAACGCTTTTAATAGAACTAGGAGCATCTTCTGCGGACCTCTGAAAAAATAACAAAGAAAGAGATAGTGAAGTGCTTTGTGGCATTTTATGGGGACAGAAACATGGACATTGCGAAGAAGTGAAGAGAAGCGAATAGATGCATTTGAAATATGGATATGGAGAAGAATTGAACTTGTGAAGTGGACAGACAGAATAAGAAATGAAGCTGTGATGGAAAGATTGAGTGGACAAAGAAGCTCATTTAAAGAAACATAACTTTCAATTCTTTAATTTGTCTTAAATACTACTAAATGTTAATAGATAGTAATAGATAATAAAGATTAAATACAGGGTGCGTCAGGAACAATGACCCACTTTAAATTGCGCGCCATTGTTGGACACGACTTCCTAGAGAGTTGATGTTGGTACCAGTGTGTAGTGCAGTTCAAAGCATTGCCAATCAGCATGGGGCGTTGGTCAAACGATCAAAAATATGTAAACCCGGCCAAAAATATGTAAAGCTAACTAACATGCACTGTTTACTTTTCTTATACTACATTGACTTAAGTAAGTCACTAAAAAGGAAAAAGACTTCATTATATTATCCATTAGACCATTGTTTCTCAAGTAGTAGTTCGCGACCCTCCTTTTCAAATTCAGTTTTCACTACATACATATATAATTTAATTAAAAATTATGAATATTGACATTTTCATTTTTAAAATATCACATATTACACCAAGCTCACATTCCACCTACACAAGGAATTAGAACGGAGTGGTCTTTTAAAATCTATCCGCTTCTCAACAGATTCTTTACTTTGATTTCCTCTGACTTGCCATTGTTTAACTTCCAGCCGCTAAGGTATGCTAAGCATTCGAAAAACGAATTCCAGCGCGCAATGACGAAAAACCAAATCAAAATGTTGATGTATCTATAGGTTTCGCAGCCAGTTGGTTCATCATTTTCGCGTTAGCTCCACAAACAGTTCTGTGAAGAAGCTGAGGTCATAGCGTTACACACTTTGTCATCTAACATAGTTAAAATTAATTGTTGCGTCACTTGTGCCTGTTTTTATCAGATCTTCTATTTGTGTATCTATATTGGAAGCTTCTTCTTTTAAAAGACCTTTTGTTACTTTTAAATTAAAATTTTATTGGTCGACAAAATAGAGTAGAAGAAGGTTTAGGATTCTGCCACAACACTAATTTTTCAGATTTTGCATCAATAAAGTACAGCTGTGAACAATACATCTCAGTGTGAAAAATAATCTCGTTATGCTCTTTGTTTATTTTATGACCATCCACTATGATTAGACATAGTATTAAAAATTGTAGGTGTTTTTCATCTGCCATGCATACTGTAATATTGGTTATTGTACTTGCATCAATCATACTGCTCTATGATGTACTACATCTTGAAGTTTAACTTCTACATTATCTTGTGATACAACAATTTCCGGATAGAATCTTTTTTAGCAGTTAAAATGTTTTGATATGATGGGTATATGACGGCATTAAGCTGTTTTGCTCCATGTCTACGTAAAATCTAAGAATTTTTGGCATCACCAGATTGTAGAAAGAGAGATAAAGCATTAGGGTCTATCATTGGTACATCTGTCAACGAAATTAGTGCTAGTTGATGCTGATCCACAGGCTTTTCGTATTGTGTTATTGACCAAACAACTCGCTAGAAAATCGGGAAACAGCCAGTTTTAATATTTTCTATTTTTCTTCAGAGCTGTCTATTCCCACTTCTGCTATCATATGATTAAAAAAAAAGACTGTTGTTCCTTCCTGGCAGCGGATTTTTTGTTGCATTATCGCATAATAATGTTTTCTTCACCGTCTATATGCTATCTTGCACCTATCATTAAAGAAAGAAATTCTAAATAAGTCTGTTTTTAAAACAGTACAATACTAATTTTTAATGATATTTCATAACAGTAGATTGAAATAATAATCATTATTTATAATATAAAAACCACAGTTTGACTTTTCGTTTAGTATAAACTTGTAATTATAATGATCAAATTATCAGTATCTTTACGTTCTAACTTATTCCCTCAGTAGCAAGCTTTCTTGGTATTTCATCAAAAGGAGCAGGAAGGCGCAATTTGTTCTTTTAGAATCTAAAATTAGAACTGTCAGACAATATATTACAACATAAATCAGAATCGGGGAGCTTCGTGAAAATTTTGTAGGTCTGGGTAAACATTTTTTAAATTAACGGCGGAAAATATTTACTACGACTATTACACTTTTACTATGTCATACTACTTTTTACCAATAAAACGGTACGAAAGGACGAATTTCAACCAATCTTGGCTGCTTATCGCACAATTTTATCTCGTCCCTTGCATTTGTTTAATTTTATCGCGTCCCTAGCATTTGTTTCTTTGTTTGCCAACATTTGAAACTGCGCTGGTCTGGACGTAAGAAAAAAAAAACATAGAAAATTACAAACCACTCCAGTCGATGCACAGCAGTTTCAAATATGACTCGCATTGGCATTCAAGAACAAGAATTAATAAAAATCACTGATCATACCTATGCATCTTCTGAAATCCTATTTACAAATAAATGAAGAGCACCATTCGGAAATCCTGAATAAGTTGAATACACCATGTAGGCCTACATCGAGTTCCACTTCTATTACGCACACGTCCAATATAACATCAATTGAACCACCAACAACATTCAAATTTGAAAATTGTACATTCAATAATTATTCCTTTTAAAATTATTCATGTTTATTTTTTACGTCATCGTCGTTAACTAAAACTTTTCTAACACTTGTGTATATTATTTAGGTTATGTTATAGCTTCTGCTATATGATATTAAGGATAGTCAAGTATCAGAGATTGTTTAATATTAAGATTTATTGAAAATCATCTTTCAAGTGACGTTGATTACTGGGATTCGGATAATTGAAGTGGAATGCAACTGTTTTAATAAAAATAAAACTGAATCAACAAAGCCTTCTTGACTAGTAACTCTTCCATCGTGATATAGACGAGAAGGCATTGCTAGTAATCATAACTCACTACTGCCATCTAGCATGCATCTAGCGTAATATTTGTAATGTTGAGATGGTACAATAATACATTTGAAGACAGTTGTATTTTCGTAAGTCAATTAATATTTTATTGTATTGGAGTACTTCGTTACTTCTAAACTTTATATACTTTCTTCTAATCGTGTAATAGTCAATTAAATCCCTCTTGAGTTTTGATTTTCTCTAGATAAATCAAAACCTCTAGTGAGATTACTGTTGATAGAAAAATTTAAAATATAACGACTAATATCATAATATGATTAAAACATCACTGTGTCAAAATAATATAGACACAAACAAAGCCAGAAAATACATAACTCGAATATAACAAAAGATAAAGTTGCCAAAACTTGTTCTTGAAACGTGCGTTAGAAATGCGCTTAGCGGCAAGGAACCAAGCGCACACACCAACAATCACTTTCAGCTGTCGCCACTAACTGACGAGGGTGGAAGTGCAGTCATCATCTGCAGTTTTATGACCCACAGACATAATATAATAATGATAGGTAAGGTACATTCTGTTATTCGCACTTTGAAAAATCGACTTCTTGCCGGGTTTTGAGGTGATAGGTACCACTGTGCCCCGGAGGAAAAGGTCTGAATTCAGCACTGAATTTACAAGCTGTCACATTTGACCCATGACTGCGAACCAACGTGTAGTTGAAAAGTGGTAATAGCGCCTTCCAAGAATACGCCCAACAGTGTAAGTCCAGTCACTCAATCAAGGCATAATTAATTTCCACAAGACAGAGACTTGGCTTGTGCTCAACTAATATTACGAAAGTTCTCGTGTACTTTCCTCTAAAATTTCTCAGACTTCAAAACAATCCAGAGATGGTCTTAAACCAAGACTATTTTGCGGCTTTAAGCATAATTAAACCAGGTGTAATGAAGATAACACCGTCTCAAGTCTTCCGCGCGCTTTGTAACAATCATGTTACTAATGGGGATCCTTTCTGTAATTAATTTTCATTATATACTGCTCAAAATACATTCAGTAAAACGTTTACTGTAGCTGTTTAGTCAACTGTCCGAACACAGGTTTGAACCTCATAAGTGGCACCAATAAGGTATCACTCACGAGACAACTGAGCCAGGAGATAATAGGGTAGGTTGCCCAGTTCCTTTTCCACACCATTGCATACATCGGTGACTAACGACATATTAAAATAATGAGAATTCAGTAGTATACAATTATTCTTCCTGAGATTAAGTGAGATGTGCTACCTAAAAATAGTTATACATATAAGCAAATACCTCAATCAGGGGTAACTGTACACCAAAATACTTAAAGTGTATTTAGTTTCCTAAATTAGACATATAATAGTTTGGGGAGAACAGAATTAAAATTTGGGTGAAAATTTTTATTCATTCTCTTATTTCTGTAGTATATTGTTTGCTTCTTCCTCTTTAAGAAGGTACATCACAAATGACTATACTCAAATTGCATCAAATTTAATGTTTCGATTTTCTGAGGATTACACAAGTCTTAATTTTATCGCTCATTCCCAAAAAACAAAATATGGATTTTAGGAGAAAATTATATTTGCTTTAATTTTTTCCCATATACTCTTTGATTTATCCTAAAATGACATATAACTTACGTGTAATTATACTGAAATTATATCCATTTTAATTTTTCGTTCTTCTCAGTCAGCGTAGTAAGTGTTCATAACTCTTTACGGAGGAGGGATCCGCTGGTTTACACTGCAACCTGAGGCTTATTGCGTTTACCACTCCTATTCTGTGAATGATACTTGTAGCAGAACGGTCGTACCATGAACTTAACCAGGGCGATGATAATGATGATGATTATGATGATGATTATTATTATTATTATTATTATTATTATTATTATTATTATTATTATGTTGACGACGACGGCAAAATGAGTCCGAGGTCCGACGCCGAAAGTTACCCAGCAATTCTGCTTCAATTGTTCCAGGATAATCCCAGTAAAACCTTCAACTAGGTAACGTGTCCCAACCAGGATTTAAACCCGGGGGCACTCGTTTCACTGTCAGACATTCTAACAGTTACTTCACAAAGATGGACTTCCTAAGTATTATATCAACGTTTATTTTCTGTAAGTTTAATTGAAGGGTTCAGAGCCACAGTGGGCCAAGCGCCATTTAGTAAAAACGGAGAAAGTTAAGTGACTACCATAGTTTAATTAAGATTGACATATCATTTAGTTTTAAGGTGTCTACTTTATATTACTTGCTACATGTTTCCATTGAATTATGGTAAAAACTTCATTTTAACCCTTGTTTTATACGGTTTTAGTAAATGACACTTGGACCACTATGGTTCTGAATCCTTCAATTTTCCCATAGAAAACGAACGTTTTCCCAGCTTCTATTTAATCTAACTTCACTCTGCAAATGAATTTTACAATATTAGATTCATTCAGATCAAATTTCTCCAAATTTAAAGGACAAAATTAATAGTACATTATACAACGAGCCTATAATGATAGTAATTAAGTCCCGAGTATGTTTGTTTATGAAACGAGCGCAAGCGAGTTTCATAATTTTCATACGAGCGTCTTAATTACCATTATAGGCAAGTTTCACACGACTTTTTATGCTCGACCATATTTCTAACTTGAAATTATTCAGAAGTATTCATTTTATTTCTATCTGACTGAAGATCGTAAGTGACCTTGTGCATAGCTCGTGAATTGTGAGATGTGCGCAGACGCGAAAGTATTGATTTTTTTCCGAGGAACAATAATGTCATAGACTTTGATGTAATGTAGAGAATAACATGAACTAATTTTGATATAACCTGGAAATTGATTTAGAATTGAAACACGAGGTGACAAATTTAATTTATTTGAATATTATTTACAATTAACGCTAACTATTATAGTAACAGAACATAACCTTCTGCGACAGTATTGGATTTCCAGTCTCCGTGACGTTTCCCTCGTTGTCTTTAGATTGCATATCCGAGAATAATCGAAAACGTGAACTTTAATGAATAGGTGTACTTTAATGACATGCATTAAAGGACTGCTACCAGGTGTATAATTACTACATTTCGGCATGGTCGAGCATAAAATTCTTTCAATCATTGAATATCACAGTACACTGCTCTCTTATACTGTCTCACCATATTGGGGATTAAATCAACGGCTTTCCCAAAACACGCCATAAAATAAGTTATTTCATATAAAGCAATTTTTATCTCGAAAAGGAAGGAACAACAAACAAAATTGTATGAAAGGTTTTCGTTAGAAATATCTCAAAAAATAACCCCCTGAAATTATAATGATATTACTTATGGTCCACTCTGTATATCCCTTGTATTTTTATCATTGGTTATTCAATAACTAAAGCACAATACCTCTCCTGATGGACGCATGTCTGATTACACGTCTCCTTGGACAGAAACTCTCCATGACCTGGAATCTGTGTGATTAAGCAAACTTTAGAGTATGTGAAACGCACGTTTAATTATGGCCATCAATTTCGTTATCGACCGCAACACTGGATAACGACTAGAATATTAATTACTAATTAAGATTCCCACAGACTAATTAATTGCGTTAGAAACGACTTGTTACAGAGCAACACATATTTCAATTGCTGAGAGCTGGTTGGCACGAGGTGGTAAACCGTCACTGTTGTGAGATATTCAATTCAGACGCACACACACTAAATAAAAGCGAGGAATACTCATAAATGACGAAACACTATTTTCAACTTTCTAGTTAACATCACCTAATAATACCAACGTATGTGCATTTTTTATTTCTTTATTTTTTTTATTTTTAAGTTCCTCAAAATAATGATGTGGTGAGACTAGTTTTGATATTTTGCTATGACTGAAAATACGGAATCAGTAAATTATCTCCCAACCACAAAAAGCTAATTTCGGCTATCGGCCTGGTCTCTCACGCTGGATTACGGTCGGAGCGCAGTGTCGGTAGTTAGAAAAACCAAATATTTAAAATGATCAAATCCTTAGCATAACTTCCTCTTACGTGCAAGTAAAACTAGAGTGGCCGTGTCTTAAATTTGTTGAAAGTGAAGAAGCGTGTCCCTGATAGAGACACATGTAAAATTGTTCTGCAATTTCTCGACCATATTCAATTTTGTTGCAGAGAATTTCTATAGTTCAATATGTATTGAAATAAAATACTATTGCACAGTAGTGGCAAAAAAACCGGACCGACCCTTGTAGCTGATTTTAGAGCCTTGTTCACTCCAGAGCACGATAGACTGGTAACTAAGACTTTCGTGGTTCGAATCCTGCCTGGGAAGGAAACTTTTTTTTTTTGTTCCTTATTCAAATTTATTCCCAATACTTTTCGATTGCTGGTAAAATTCATGTTCTGAGAATAGTAAGTTATTTAAGTAGTAAAATATCGCTGCAATCGAAAAGTATTGGGAATAAATTTGAATAAGGAACAAAAAAAAAAGTTTCCTTCCCAGGCAGGATTCGGACCACGAAAGTCTTAGTTACTAGTCTATCGTGCTCTGGAGTGAACAAGGCTCTGAAATCAGCTACAAGTGTCAGTCCGGTGTTTTGTCACTACTGTACATCTAATATATATATATATATATATATATATATAGAGGGTGAGTCAGGAGGAAAAGTACATGGTATGAGGGGTGGTAATATTGGTGATTCTGAACAAAAAAGTTTATATGAACATATGCCCTATTCACATACAGGTGTTTGAAAATCACGGGCTTCAGTGTCATATCCTTCATCAACACTCACATGCGGACACAACCAAAACGACATTAGGTTGCAGTAGGATCAAAGAAACGTATCCTAGGCTTTGGATCGGTCGCGGTGGAATCATTTCTTGGCCACTGAGGTCACCCGACAGTACTACATTGGATTACTGTGCGTGTGTAGTTGGCTTAAGTCTACAAGCGAAAAATGGAAACTACTCGCTCGCATTTCATATGCTTTTGCTCAAGTAAAGGAATGTCCGAATCAGCTCAGATCAGCAAAACAGCTGTCTACAAGAACTGACAAGTGCATTGAAGTTGACTGTGGAGTTTTTGAACATGTTCTGTAAAGAAAAGTACATAAATAAAGAGAACATAAGGTAACAATATTTTAATTTACGATCACCTGCACTTTTCATGCTTCTCATTGTTTCCATTATTTTTCTCAGAAACCGATAAGAACAGGACATATGTTCGTATAAACTTTTTTGTTCAGAGTCACCAACATTATCACTCCTCAAAGCATGTACCTTTCCTCCTGACTCACCCTGTATTTATAGTGATGGGGAGACACTGTGCAGTACTAAAGTAAGGTCAAAACTAATTCATTTACCTGTGTGCATGAATTGTCACCCTGCTGATTAATTTTTAAATTCATTTGTTTCTCTGGGAAACATTTCCGTCGAGTTGAAGGAACTCGATACTGAGGGGATGGAATACAAATCACACTCCACGTACCTGTAGGTCATCTCAACAACTAACGAGACCTGTCGTTCACGCATCCCCGAACCAGATAATGGAAACAGAGAGGCACAAGGACCATCAAGGTTATCGGAGAAACTCGTTGCCATGCGACTGAGAAACACAAGCCTGTGAGGCTTTAAAAGTTACTACCTCCCTTATCGTCTAGTGGGCATACATCAAACTATTCTAAGTTACCGGTGCAGGAGTACAGGTGGAAAAAAGTTATTGATTATACGAAGGAGCATTAAGAATAATACGAAGTATGGCTATTTCAATATGGACAGTTTTCTTTCCAAAGTTTCCACATTGAAATTTAATTATTGTGACTATTACACTTTTACTACGTCACACTACTATTGACCAATAAAATGGTACGAAAAGACGTGTTTCAACCAATCATATTTAATTTAATTTATTTAACTAGCTAGAGAGTACAAAAATGTTTCTTGCCACTACCGTAAGAGCCAGGCCCGTGTACGGTGTGGTCTTAGCCAATATAAAATAAAATTTACAAGGACAGTTTACTAAATACAGTAAGTAACTTCAAACCAATAAATAACACACAAGAGCAAAAGAAAAAAAAGAGGCAAGAGAAAAAGAGATAAAAGAACACATTTAAAATAAATTGACAATCAGACAGAAGCCAGTGATATTGAATAAAACATGAATATAGTCGACAGATATATATGGTAAAAATACACACATTTGTTCATATTATATATCATGAATAATTTTATAAATTTATTTTTTAAAAGCTTCGGTTTTAAAATATTTCAAATTTTGAAAATAGTTTGTAATTTTATTTAAAGTCTTCGGCCGAAACTAGCACCATGTTTAGGCTCAATTAATGGGAAACAAGAATTTTATCTTCGAGTGCGATTATTCATGTCGATTAGATTTGTGTTTTATTTTATAACTGTGATAGTAAGTTAGTAAACTATATTTATAAATTTCTTCAATGTATAAATTAAATTATTGAGTAATCCATATTTTTGGTTAGACAAATTTTTATTAAACTTCTGTGTAATACAATTATTAATGGATTAAGTACAGATGATGCTACTCCACCCCAATTTATTATACCATTATGTATTAATGATTGTACTAAAACTAAAAATATTATTCTCAATGCTTCCTTAGTGATAAAATTTTGAAGTATTATGAATTTATAAATTGTCTTATATTTGTACACATAAAATCAATTTGTTTATCCCAAAGCAAATGCTGATGTATAATAATTTCTAAATATTTCACTTTTTTGGAAGGTGTTATATGGGCCATTACAATAATTATCTATCATATTTGCGTATCGCCACAATCTTATCACTTCCCTAGCATTTGTTTGTTTTTATCACTTTCCTAGCATTTTTTTCTTTGTTTCCGAACATTTCAAACTAAAAATTCTTTACGGTACTATAAAAATGCTTTGCGATTGTCATTTGTTTCCGCATAGATAGTCGACTAAAAATTGCGGCTCCATTCAAACGTTTTGGTGATGCTAACATTGGCGAAATAGAATTTCAGTAAGTCAATTGACAACTGTTTTATTGTATTAAAAATTAAGAATTAGCCACGAAATCTCGTGAAGGGCAAGGGCCTCCTGACTATGCAGGGTGGATTGTCAAGCAGTTTCCGGTTATTTATTGTATTAGAGTACTTTATTTCTTCTAATTTTTATGTACTTTCTTCTGTTTTTATCAGCTCCCTACATTTGTTTCTTTGTTTGCCAATATTTCAAACTGCGAATTCTTTACTGTACTATGAAACATGCTTTGCGATGTTTATTTCTTAACCGCATAGATGGTCGACTGAAAATGGCGGCTTAGTTCAAACGTTTTGGTGAAATAGAATTTCAGTAAGTCAACTAATATTTTACTGTATTAGAGTACTATATTTCTTCTAATCCTGTAATAGTCAATTAAATCCCACTCGAGTTTTGATTTTTTCTAGCTAAATCAAAACCTCTAGTGAAATTACGGTTGATAATACTTTACTTTTCAAAAACTCTGTATAAACATGGACAATTAACGTCTCAAGATGAAAACTTTTTGGTAGAAATTTTAGTTGTTACTTTAACTTAAGGAAGAAATGTTTCAGAAGAAAATATTGGGGCTGATTTTTGTAAATCAAGTTTTAATATTTGGTACACATAATTTATAAAGAAATAATTCCTAAACTGATAAAACGTAAATTTATTTCGGAATGAGATATTTCGTTGTATGAGTACATTCAGAAATATTCTTCTAATTATTTGAGATCTGCCGATCTATTTCCTCCAATTCTTAAATCCTAATTATCTAGAGAACTATCATCCACTTCTTCGGTGGTCTTCCAACTGAATGGCTGTTAGTTGCTTCCCCGTCTAGTGCTGTGCGATCCAATCTACTGTACTTTCTTCCATTCTTTTTACATGGTTATTCTGCTGTCTTCTTTGTCTCCATCCCACCACGTCCTGTACTCCAATATTGATTCCTTACGTCCGCACTCTTTACATTATATTTTAAAAAGTTTGTTTGTTCTTTTTTAAATTATTGCACTCAATGTCTTTATTCTGCAGTCCGCAAAACACTTTTAGTTTTACTAGTGTCCACTTGCGTTTCGAAATAGTAATATGCGTTACAAGAGCGGTATGTTGAAATTTTCATGTTCCAGGAAAAGTTTGAAAAAGCGAAACGTAGTTGAGCTTTTTTAATTTCCGAGAATTGAAAGAAAACATACCGCTTGTGTATCGTATATTATTTTGTGCGAAGATCGTTTATTACATACCTGAAAGAGGAATTTTTAATTAGTTGCAATGAAATCTTCATCTTGGTTTCTGTTCAATGACGGCAATTTTGGAAAACAACAATATCTATCTTCAACAATGTTGCTTTAAAATGTTTTCTATGTTTACTATACTCCAGCAGGCCGTGATATACGTCTGTCTTTTTTCCCCCAGTCTATAAATGCGAACTTAAAACAAACGGCTTCCTTAATGTTACATACATCACGAAATGCAGTAACTTTAGTGGAGATGTAGAGTTTACTTAATTTTTGAAAATATTTAAAAACAATAATTAACAGTGCAATTTAGGTGAAATTGCAGTGGTAAGTTTCCAATTTATAATTATTACTATATTGAACGTCTCTAAAAATAATATGTTAAAAGCCTAAAGCAGTAAAATGCATATGTTACTTAAGCGGTAAGAAGAGGGAAATTGTTATGTGTGTTAGGTTGGGAATACTGAATGTGGAATTTAGACTTACCGCGGGTTGGTTTTGTGCGGAAACCAAGCAAATACGCACGATCTCGCACAAATGTTATACTCAGCCATAAAATACAAGTCGTTCTGATTCTGACTTTATTGAGCCAGAAAATCTCTCTTAAACAACCAGATGTTGTTGTAGCCCCATTAATTTGATGCTTTAGTTCATGGGTGCATAACAGATCGATTTCGAGATATTTAAATTGGGACACTTGTTCTATCAGCTTGTTTTCCACCACCAATTTGCATCTGACTGGATCCTTAGCGAAAGCCATACATTTAGTTAGTTTATATTGCTGGGTGAATAGAGTAGTTCAGCATCGTTAGTGCTGCTTCCAAGCTCGGATAGAGGAGGAGGATTTGGCCAGCTACATGCCTAGGGTAAAAACATTTCAAAGCTCACAGAACCCTAAGATGACTCGGATGATGGACAAATTTCTAAAATAAAGTTATATTGGGAATTGGAGAATAAAGAACAAACATTTAAATCATATTGTGTCCCATTTCGTGGTTTTAATAGTTATTCTTCTATCGATTATTAAAAGGAATTGATTCAAATCACATCCAGAATGCTTTAAACCCAAGACGTCAGCTTTGTGGCAACAAAACTTCTCAAACTTAAGTCGTACAGGGTAACTGTAGTTCATGCTTTACAACCATAAGATCCTGTAAGTAGGTTAATTATTGCAATTGGTTTTTGCAGTCCGTTTATAATGGCGACGTGGACCCACTTTTAATGTTCTTCATTGATGAAACGTGGTTTCATCTTCACGGTCTCGTTTCTACACAGAACAATAGATACTGGGCTACTGAAAATCCCCATATTATTCATGAAGTTCCTCACCACGCTGCAAAGGTTGGGGTTTGGTGTGCAGTGAGTGTAGAATTATCGGTCCCATATTTTTCGACACAACAGTTGATTCACACGTTTATGTAACTTCAATTTTCAATATTTTTTTCAGCAACTAACAAGAAATGAACGATTGAGTGGCTAGTTTCAGCAGGATTCAGCTATAGCGCACACCTCTGCGAATTCTATGCATGAATTGCGAAGTTTGTTTGATGATAGAATAATACTGTAGGATTGTAGCCACCTCGTTCCCCTGACCTATCTCCATGCGATTTTTATTTGTGGGGAACGTTGAAGAATAAAGTGTACGCATCAAATCTGCACACGTTACAAGAAATGAAGGACAATATCAAGAGAGAAATACAGGCAATCAGTCAACATGAACTTTTTCGAGTGAACCAGAATTGTTTTCGGAGATATAGGGAATGTGTTCGAGTTGAAGGTCATCACATTCAACATCTGTTGTGATGCAGGTAAGCCTAATGTTAGTAGAGTAGTTAGTGTTCCGTACCCATGACTTTCCGGTCGTTTACGTGTAACTTTGGCAGCAGGCGCGCCAATCTTCACCCAGTCCAAGGCCGGCGCGGAACGGTGCGGTCGAGCTACGAACGCACTGTATATAATTCCGCTTTGGTCGCTTTGGGAATACATATTAATAAAAACAAATTATTGTTCTCATTGTATTTGAAAGACATACAATATCACATATATTTTCACAGTGAGCTTCTGTATTTGCATATTTTGTAAGCTATTCTAGAATACCACAAGGATTGAACTTAGGGCCCCTTTTATTCCCAATTACAATAATGGTATATCTAATGCTTTATCTCAATCTAAATGCTTATTGTTTGCGGATTATTTAAAATTATGTAAAAAGTGAGTAGCCTATTAATGACTTGCATGTTTACAAGAACATATCAATAACATCTTACCTTGGAGTAAAAATAATAACTTTTCACGAACATTTGTAAAGACATGACACATTTAACGTGAAAGTAATGTAGCCTATTTCCTCATCTTATTTTATGAATAGTAAAAAATTAGAGTATGTTTCAAAGATATTTATAAATTGTTATTTAACGACACTGTATCAACAACTAGGTTATTCAGCGTCGATGGAATTGGTGATAAATAACATTTGGAGAGATGGGGCCGAGCATTCGCCGTAGATTATCTGACATTCGCCTTACGGATGGAGAAAACCTTGCAAAAAGCCAACCTCGTAATCATCCCAAGCGGGAATCTGACCCGCGCCCGAGCGCAAGTTTGGATCGGCAGGCAAGCACTTTAGCCGACCGAGCTAGACCCGTGGAAAATAAGAGAATTACATATAGATTGTGACAAGAACAATTACCACTTGTGCTTGCAAAACATCGGCATTGGTTAAGTCGAAATTATTCACGCAATTATCTATTATTATTTTACCTTACGATCAGTTAGAAGCAAGCTGGAATGTGCTACATTAATTTGGAATCCTCGTTGCAAAAGCAACGTACTTCATATGAACTCACAATTAATTCAACTATTAAGCAACTACAATTCTTTAAGTAACAAAATTGATCTATTTTTCGTAGAAGTAAGTTATTTAGAGACCAAATTGATCAAAGAATTATGTTATTCATATCAAAGCATATTGAGATTTTTTTCCGTCGAACACTCAATTTTTTCCTTGCTTTGATCCTTCTATAAAGTAGACCTAATATCTCCTGCAATTTATTATCGATTTATTATATTTCTGATTTGTTGTCAATACTGATTCATTACAAGCCATATCTCTTTCTTATGTTTTATTTTTATTCCACTTTCAACAACCTGTAATTTATCTTATGTAAATAATTATGAATGACTTTAACTTAATTAAATTGTTCATTTATATTTTTCCTTCAGAGTTCTGAAAAAAAAATTGTTCAATTTTTTTTAAGTTCTATATAATTCTACACTTAAAAAAAATCACTGAAATGGGGAAGAATGCTGAAAAAAATTATGCAGGTTACAGTTAGGAAACAAATTCACGTATATGCTATTATATCTGCAGTGATTGGGAAAAGTGACATAAGTCAGTTTCCACAAACCTTTTTTGATAATTTATTGACATATTACGGAACATCTGCTCGCTTGGATAAAAATACATAAGTATTTCTCCCATTACAATAATTCATACAGAAAAAAAATCAAATCGGTATAAACCAGTGTAAGTTGTCAATAAATGATCAAAGAAGGTTTGTGGAAACTGACTTATGTCACTTTTCCCAAGCACTGCAGATATTATACTTCGAGTCTGTGCTCATATACCTTGTATCATAATTTTTACCCTTAAAGGATAACGTTTACTGTGTACTTCGAAAGCATGTCCTATGGTGTCTTGGCGTTGAGTTGCTGATCGCCATTTTCATTTACAAAAATTTGAAACACGCATTGCAATGATTGAATCGATCTTCTTGTGTCCCTGTAAGTCCCAATATACTATGTCAAGAGTTTGACAAGCACAGAAAAAAAGACAAGTGATAGAAAACGAGTCCACCTAATGTGAAACTAAATATTGTATGAGGTATAGTATACTATACTCCAGGACTCAAGAAGTTATATGAAGAAGATGCTTTGATGGGCATAGTCCAGCCTGCGTACTTTCTACATGTCATAATATATAATGAGTAGAAAAAAATTGTGGATAAAATATGGAGTATATAGCGCTGTATCAATAATATTGAGGCTCAAAGTTATTTAATACACGTTTACACGACGATATTGCTGATATAAGAGGGCTGTAAACTGCGATTAGGAATATGCTGGCAAGAAAAAAAAGATATCATGAAGCGAGTAGCGTAAACTGCACACAAAAACCAACACTATCGGGGAGAACATTCTTATATCCATTTGCTTTATTTACACGACTACTTTCAAGAAAATAATAAAATACACTTAAGGCTATCCCGCGCCTCTCTATCGAACAGAAGGCAAGAGAGAAGATAAGGAGAGCTGCGGCAAATCGCTTCGACCATGTAGAAACCCCAAACTGCATCAAATATTTATTGCTAGTTCTAAACCCATCGGCAAAAAATTTTCCCAGATCCTTAGTGCTGGAGGTAGACGAACCCCAGCCCAGTTCCTGACACAAGGAATGGTGGCACGTGGAATAAACAAGGTCTTTCATATCCGCTTTCACTGTAAAGCTCTTTTTATGATGATTAATGCGCTAAAACAATTTTAACATGCTATACATGAACACTGTATGAAAGTCGAAGCTTTTAAAGAGGAAGTACGTATTTATATCAAAACAAATTAAAGAAGCGATACCTGGACCATGGTTGCAACACTATTTCTTGCTTGCATATGTTGCTTATGTTATCCAAAACACATTAGTTCATCATAAAAAATATACCTGGTTTGTAAAGGAGTAATTATACACCGGAAACTGTCAAAATACGTATAAATTTTAGGAATTTAAAATAACAATATTAAAACTAGCCTTGTACAGCTGTCAAAAAAAAAAATATGGCCGCACTCGTGAAGAGCGAATATTTCCTAAATCCACTTCGGATAATGGTGATGTTACATGATGCATGCGCTTATAGATGTAATTTCGGAACTAAGATGTTTAAGCAAGAGTCATTTACATCTGCGTCTCGTAGAGCAGCGGTACTGTGTTGACTCAATGATGCGAAGGTTGTGAGTTCGAGCCTTGTTCACGTTATCTTTTTATTTTTTATTTTTCTTTACCGATAGAAATAATACTGAAAGTATCATTTATATTCTGTTACCTTTCTTTAATGACAAAAATAATATTCAATTTATCATTTATATTCTGTTATCGTTCTTTAGTGATATAAATAATATTCATTTTCTCGTGCATATACTGTTATCGTTCTTTAGCGTTATAAATAATATTTATGTTACTATTATGTTTTTATTGTCCGTTAGCGATATAAATATTATTCAAGTTATCATTTGTATTCTGTTATCGTTCTTTAGCGATATAAATAATATTGAAGTTATCATTTGCATTCTGTTATCGTTCTTTAGCGATATAAGTAATATAAATTTAATGTTAAATTTGAAACAATACAGTTGCATAATACCAGTGTTAGTTTTTTCTTCTTATATTATTACATTATACTATCTTGTAACACAACAAAATGAAAAGAAGTGACGAGGATTTGAACCTGAGACGTTGACATCTAAATTCTAACGTTCTTCCGACTGAGCTATGGGGGCACAAGTAAAGAAGCACATGCGGAAAATTTGGCCAAATCCCCCTCCAATACGTCCTGACGATTTGTAGAAGATCGTCCAGGATGCCTAGGATACCATAGCTGAGAATTGAAAAGACTAGTGGATTCCATGCCCACTCCAATGCAAGATATAATCGAGATGGGAGGAAGATAGACTAAATATTAAATCGTGGCTTTTTGTTTTGTTTTGTTCGTTTTTTTTTTTTTTAATTTTTAATTGTTTGAATTTTCTAAGGCAGGAGCCATTAAGTCTGTTTTATTTATGCCACAAAAGACATTTTATTGAGAATATAATCTTTCTTTTCATTAGCAGCCATAATGCCATAATAAATAATTATATTCATGGCAAAATACATTCATATTAATTACTAAAACAGTCATAAAAGAGACAGGAAGCAATTATATTTTCTCTCTCCGTCTTAAAAAAAAACATAAAAAGCACTAGTGTTTGAATGCACGACCTCACGAATACCAGCCCGAAACGCTACCATTACGATTCAACTGTAAGCAGGAGAACACTGTAATTATAACTGTAGATATCAGGCAACCTGGTCAACAACATGTAACATCATGTCTCCGAATGATAGCGGAGATACTCGAAGGGAACTTAGTTTCTAGACAGCGGCCACTTTTTCTTCTGACAACTGTACAGAAAAATCTTCAAGATTAAGAATGTACAACACTTTGGCTCTACCAACACTATTTTATGGTTGTGAAATCTGGAGAGCAAAGCAAAACTATAAAAGAGAAAACATTGCATGGAGCTGAGATGAAATGTTTCCCAAAAGCAGCAGGTAATATTATATTTTTGACTATAAGAAAAGTGAAGATATAGTGAAACTCCTATCAAAAGACCACTGATAGTTCCATGAGAAATTGGTCTTTCAGTGAGGTGGTCGATTAATAAGGAAATGCTTTTTCTATACAAGTAGGCTAAAGAGTTAAACTCGTTGGCTAGTCCTCGGCCTCACTTCACTCCCGTTCGGTCTGATTACCTGATAGGGTTTTTTTTCCGAGGTTTCCCCAACCATGAGGCAAATGCCAGATAATCTGTCGGCGAATCCTCGGCCTCACCTCATCTCACTACATCTCGCCAAAACATTTTAAGAAATTCAAATTGTAAAAAATTGTAATTGTAATCTTGTAAAATTTTTACTTGTTCCACATCTTAAAGCTTCATTGCTAATGTAAGATCTATGCAATACAATAAATGTTAATATAGTGAGTTTTATATGGAAATTTATTACAATTTAGTCCTGTAACTCATTACTTCGTCTTCAGAAATTCATAAATTGAACTTTGCGTCATATTATTGCATCTTTTCTTTTGCATTATTTAGTTCTCTAAACTATCCATTATATAAATAAGTCTATTTATATGTTCTCCAGTCGCACAATCATTCAATGGAATTCCGCTCTTTTATAATTGTTTACTTCGATTTTAAAACTCTCTGCTAATATTCAAGATAAAACACTTCCACTTTCGCGAATAACTTTGACTCGCGTCTGCAACGATAAATAGCCCACCGTCCTCAATTTACTGAAGAAATTTTCACTCGTAAAAATTTTACGCATTGACCAAAAAATAAACTGTTAAATAAGGGAGCAAAATATCATAGAGGTAATCCCGTGAATGCCGTGTGCAGCGGCCACAACCCTTAACAACATATTTTTCTCGCTAGAAATTCCCATATTTTTTTAACGCTTGAAGGACTGGACATTCAGCACGAATAGTTTACACGTTGTCAAATTTCATTTTAATCTTGAAAGATACAGTATGGCAGTCTTATAATGAAGTCCTCAGAGTTCATTTAACACATTAAATAAAACTAAAACACTATACTCTAATTTTGAAATACTGTATGGTCTCTTAACTCTCGCAACTTAACTGCTAAAGAATTTGATACTAATCTGTTTTTTCCTCCAGGTGTATTTGTTAATACGTAGAATGATTCATAGCTTAATGCATTTTGTTATACAGTACAAGCAAATTGAAAGTTCTTATTGCACCTAGAATTACTCATTATGTTTGAACATTGAACTAAATTAATTAATGTAATTAGTTTAATGACAGACTGTTTATTCTGTATCTGTGATTTTATTTTTATAATTATTATCAGAGAACACATTCACTTTCCTTGAAATATAAAACTGTTATTGCATTAAGTGTTAATTATTATGTTTATACAGTAATTAATACATTCATTGAATCGGTCATTGCAGAAAGGGGATAAGTCATGAAAAACGCGAAAATGAGTTTAGAGTGCCATTGCTTTCTTCAGACCTAGACACACATTTCCATACAAAAATGGGACAAATTTGCTCATTCTCAACGCAAAGCAGAGTACCATAAGCAGCGCAGTCATTGCAGAAAGGGGACAAGTCAGCAATCATAAATCTTCAAATGAAGTGTGTTCCTTCTGAACTACACTGAAAATAATGTCCCTTCTTCAGTCAAGGAATTGTATCTTTTCTCTGATAACTGTGGAGGGCAAAATAAAAATCATACCCTAATTCGATTGTTGCTTGCACTGACCCAAATGGGGAGATTTAAGAAAATCATTCATTATTTTCCACAACAAGGGCATTCATTTCTTCCCTGTGACCGCAACTTTGGTGTAGTGAAGCGCAAACTAAGGAAGACAGACAGGGTATATGTGCCAAACCAATACAATACCTTGATCCACCAGGTAAACACAGACAACAGATTTTCTGTAGAATCAGTTACTACTGATGATATTTTGAATTTTAAATACTGGTGGCCAGAGTATTACAAGAAAACCACCTGCTCATTAGACACACTAAGGAAGAAAGGGAAAGATAAGAATATGTTTTCTTCAGCACTATTCAGTGAATTTGTTTACTCTAAAGATGATCCAGGATGTGTGACTGCCAGTTTGTTCATTGGTAGTGAAATAAGGAAACACAGATTCTGTTTAAAAAACGAGGTTCTGGACGCATAGTAATGCCTACATAAAAGCATACAATGGGAAAATTCCCATTAATACGAAAAAAAACTTGGAAAGATATCGAAAGTTAGGCAATACATTCCATTGGAACACACTTTCTTTTACGAAGAGATCCAGAACTGTCCACCTTGTGACAAGGAATCTACAAATAACGTGGTTTCCAACGTCTAACAATACACTCTATAACAATTTAAACAAATGATTTTGTGTAGTACTTTAGTGTATTTTTATTGTGCTCTCCTATAAGCAGTTTTTAAGTATTAGTTTAAAAGTAGAGTTTTGATTTAAAACTGTGATATAAAATAACATATTGGTACATTTCTGTAGTAGGAATAATGATTAAAATGCAAAAATAATCATGTAAATGGTGACAGTAATGTAGTAATTACACACAAAAACGTCGTTATCATTGTAATTATTGACATTTAGTTTGATTTCAAGTATTAAATTAGCCCAGAATTGTAAATTATGTATTTTTTCTTTTATATTTACCAATTCCTTGCAGAAAGGGGATAAGTCATGGTTCGATTAAACAACTTTAAACAAAAGTGTTTTAGATGTCAGATGTCTAACATGATGTATTAGACTTCACTATTCATAAACAAAGTAAGAAAAAATATTTATAATGATTGCTCCAGCACTGGAAGAAGAAAACAGTTTTTATTGATTATCTCAAAAGTAAGATTTTATGACTTATCCCCTTTCTGCAATGACCGATTCAATTAATTTAGTCTCAACACCTGCTGCAGTAGAAAGAACAAGAAGCTAATTTTATAAATACAAATATTTACTCATGAACCTACAATATTTTGCCCATCGCCTACATGGTAGTTTATACTATTTTTCTTTCATTTGTTCACTTTTCAAAGTACACGTTCACTTTGTTTAAAACTTAACATGAAAAAATAATCATATGTAATTAAGAAATATTAATTTAATTTGTAGAGGAAGCTAAAATAACCAAGGATAGCAAATGCAAATTACTGGAACATTTCGGATTATATGAATGTATGTATTTATTCACACTGCAAATGGGTATAAACCCGATGGCAGTGGTAACAAATTACACTCTATAATGACACTTAATAATAAAGACAATTATTAATAAATTAATAATAATACTATTAATAATAACTCATACTAATAAAAGTAATAATAATAGTAATAATAATAATAGTAATAATAATAATAATAATAATACAATAATAACAGGGGGCATCCTAAATTAAATAAACACGATCACATAAAATAATATTTAAAGTAAATTTATGGATGTAGATATTAACAATAAAATATGGTGTGGGATCAGGAAAGACCCAAGGTAAGTGTCGAGGATTATAAATGATATACAAATTAAGAAAACGTCTATTCAACGACTGATCGGTGATCGGGGAGAGGGGCATCTTTAAATGGAAGTAAGATATATTTTGTTTTATGAGTTTTCGCACCGGATCTAATTAAAATCGTCTCTAAGAGGGTTGGTCTCAGCAAGAGTGCTTTCAGAGAGTTTTCACTGATTATGTTAGTGAAATCTCGACAATAAAGCGAAAATAAAAAAGAAACATTGCATACAGTTAAGATTATTTCGTTTGGAAACTAACACTCCGATCAGATTAGTTTACGATAGGAATAATATTTCAATGAAATTTTCGAGAACATTTTTTTTATTTTTATTTTTTTTTTTGTTTTTTTTTATAGATTAATCTATTTCTTTTATTTTCTTTTGAGGAAGACAAACTATCTTCCAATTAATAGTTTTTTTTTGTTTTCTTGGGCAATGTCATGCCTAATAGTAACTAATGTGCTTTGGGCAGTAATTATTTCACTTTTTCTAAACAACCTGGAACAGCGGCCACAAGAGTGTATACAACTTCACTTTAAAGTTATTCAGAAATTTACAAAAATCACTGGTATGTGACTCGAACCTGGTTCTCTTCGTATGACACGCAGATGTATGAAACATCTGAACTACTAATATAAGACGGAAAGCTTCATTTCTGCGCGGAATGTGAATATACTAAGGTCCAAATTTCGAATTTACTGCAAGATGTATACACAGTACATATATTTTCTTACCATTTATTTATTTATTTATTTACTTATTAATTTATATACTTATTAATTTATTTACATATTAATTTATCTACTTATTATTTTATTTACTTATTTATTTATTATTTATTTATTTGTTTATTTTTCATTTATTTTCTCATTTATTCATTTCCTTTATTTATTTCATTATTTAATTTTTAATTTACTTTACATATTTTATTACATCAGTCTGTACTCACGTCATGACAGATTAGATGTAATCCAGTTCTTAATCCGCTATCACCCACTATACCAGGCCTGCAGAACTGTAGCTCTTGAGAACGACTGCTTTCCTCCCCTTTCTTACCCCACCCACCTTTTCTACCTGTGCGGTCATGGCGTTCTAGTTACGCTCGGCTGCATCAACATTCATTCTCGCGGCGGAAGTCGATCATCCCCAAAAGAAGTGGAGTGAGGCTGACGTTATATTGCCCCTACTTGCGAGTTCTGCAGGCCTGCACTATACAATGAATGTAAATGAACGAGTATGATAACATATAAGTAGTATATAACAAGTATCGCTTTACATTTTTACATTAAAATATGATGCTATTAATTCTTCATTTACCAATATAATACCATTAATTTTTTCTAATTAACTTAGACAATTCACTATCATCATACAAAAATAGTGAACCATTATACTTGAAATCATTAACTTTAACCTTCTTTTCTTTGTTTAATCTATTTAATAATTATTTTTTATTCGATATGATCCCTTTCCATGTTTTAATTATATTCCATTTTTCATAGCTTTATTTCGGATCCAAATATCCAACACCTATAATCCCATTTCATCACAGCTTTAACCTTTCCTTGCCATCTAATTTTAACTCTAAAAAGAAATTTTCCTAATATATAAATATGTATATAGGCCTATATATATCCATTATTTACAGAAAATCCATTTTCTTCGCATCTTTTCCAAAGCGCTTCAGAACGGGCTACGACAACACTCGAAACTGAACAAATTTCAATAACTTCGTTAGTGTTAGCTTGTGTATCTGTGATTTAGTTCTCTGAACATGCGCAGTGTCCTGTATCTGGCACAACAATATTCAAACGGCTCATTACTTTCTTTGGTACATATATCGCCTTCGGCTCATTTTGAAACTGAAATTCTCGAAATTAGAGGCCGGACGATGGGGACGATGGGGACGATGTTAATTAAAGTGAACTAGTAACAAGTGACCTGCAGTATTCAAGAAATGAATTCTACGAAAGAAGTGAAATTTTCAGTTTGATTTCCTTAATATTAATAGCAGAGATATATAATTTAAAGTGTCAATATAAACTTCAGTTTTTAGTCCTGGAAGTATGTTTCTATCAAGAACATAACACTATTTGTTTACGGATTAGATATGAAGGAATATTACAAATATCGTAATCCATAGCCTGGAGGCAAGAGGGGACGTCTCCTGCGGTCTGTCCTCGTTAAATTTGCAATTAAGTTAATAGAGACCGTTAAGTATTACATTTTATGACAGATGAGCCAACGTAGCCCTCATAATCTTCAACACCCCGGGGATTAAAAATTAATTCCCGCACTTCTCGCGAGGTTGTGAGTATTAATTCCCGCTGTAATGCAAAGCCGAACACACAGATTCACGCCTGTAATTGTTCAACGCCAACCTCAGTTATTCGTAGAATACCCTGAAGGCAAATTCCAATTTCTTAAATTATCTAATTATGTCAATGAAATGGAGTCACAATTAATACAATGTATGAAACAGTCGTATTTCCATAGCAGGTTTATTGTCAAATCCGTAAGCAGCAATTGAACTGCGCAGTCAAACACCACTTCATTAACGCTTCGTTTCTAACAGGTATTTCAAGAACGTTATTCGGTGACTAGTAATATGTTGCAGGTTATAATTTGTGGTTTGACGCATTAAAAATAAGAAAAATGTTCGTCACGCGACATCTCATGGAGGGCCAAGACTTACTAGCAAATGCTGAACTCACGTCCACATACCTCATTAGTAGAGCACGGAGAAATATCCCGTTGCCTGCAATGTGTGCGCGTTGCGAGTATAGCTTTTTGGGAGGTGTGGTGGAGAACGCAATCCAGGTATAGTCCGGGTCAGCTTACTTCTACCCTAAGGGTGAAACCTAACCATTTTTCCCCCATTACTACATATGCTAGTGGATTATGGTGGTTTTCTAGTTTGCAGGTTGAATTTTCTTTTGCCAACTTCGTTTCGAATTTCGATACTGACAAATACTACAAATGGTAGTGATTTTGTAACTGTTATGTTGGCAGCTGAGACAAATATCAACAATATTTGTCGGTACTGGAGTTCCATGAAATTAAAATTGTACTAGATTTCTGAGCCTGTTACTGGAAGCTAGTGAAATTTGAACATAATAATAATAATTAATTAATATCAGTATTAATATTAATACATAATAGTTTTTATGCGTTGCGTTGTGGTTAGAATTCAAGACTATAGTCAGGTAAGTTTTCGGACTAATAATTCCATGTGGTAAAAAAAAATACATTTTAGGTTAGGTCTCGTGAGTCAATTGTTTAGTCAAACTAATGAATTTCGTATTGCCAGACAAAATACTTGACAAGTTGATCCTTTTCTCGTACAGTTTGCCTAAGAAAATATGTACCAAATTATTGAATTATTTAGAATAACCTTCCAACATAAAGTACGGTAAGTAAATATGTAATTTAGTACGTAGGATCGTGTGATATCTGGTAACAGTTGGCAACACTGACAAGACGGCAATATTTGCTGTTTAGGAACTGTTCTTATGTGACCCTCACTATAAACTGGAACTGTAAGCCATAGGGACAGCAGTGTGTAAGTAGCTAACTACATTAGAGTATTCAAGTATTAACTAGTGATGTGAAACAAATTCAAAATATACAGAGTGATTCACAAGGATTTACCGTCCCTTAGGGAGCTTATTTCCGAAGACATTCTGAGCAAAAAAAAAAAAAAAAATGTTAAAAACGTTTGTCCTATTCTCAATACTTTCAGAGTTACATTAATTTGCAAATGTTTGCCATTATTCTTGAGATTTAAGGGTAAAAGAATATTACAGATAAAGAAAAAAACTATTCAGGAGTATCATTTCTTTAATTAGCTGATATTCTAAAACTAAAAATGTGTTTTGAATTCCATAGTTGCTTTGTACATAATTTTTTTCGATTTTTAAGTACAAAATTACGTTTTCTTACGCATTTATCACAACAATTGTTACAAATCACGCCAAGCTTGTAAATTCTTCAAGACTGTACATTAGGATGCA
Organism: Periplaneta americana; assembly: GCF_040183065.1. Lineage (NCBI taxonomy): Eukaryota > Metazoa > Arthropoda > Insecta > Blattodea > Blattidae > Periplaneta > Periplaneta americana. Next base: position 136,872,410 of record NC_091126.1, read on the forward strand.
TAATTAAACTGTAAAGAATCAAGTTCCTAAAGTCGTATGATTTGTAACAATTTTTGTGTTAAGTAAGAATGATGTCATTCTTAATTAAAAATTAAAAAACCGGAATCTGTGCAAAGCAATTAACAAATTTTTACTTCAGAACACTGGTCAATTAACGAAATGACACTTCTGAATAGTTCATTCTCTATTTGTAATATTTTTTTACCCGTAAAACTAAAGAAAAAAGGCATTTTACTAGAAACTTCAAATTAATGTAACTTTGAAAATATTGCGATTAGGACAAATGCTTATATGGCAGTTTTTGCTCAGAATGTCTTCGGAAATAAGCTCTGTAAGTGACGGCAAATCCTCGTGAATCACTCTGTACACTACAGTAAATAAATGTAGTTTACATTGTAATAAACAGTAGTTCTGTACATCTGAAAACAACAAATTACAAAATATGAATATACCTAGTAAATAAAAATAGTTTTTACAATGAAAAATACTAGAAATTAATTTGTATTGTCATCTTTGTTCGCCAAACACATGCAATGAATAACGATGTATTTATGTAGGCCTATATATATATATATATATATATATATATATATATATAGTAAAGGAAATAGATTTTTAGCTTGCCCTTGCTTCATGCTGGATATCATATGTGTTGAATCTAATATACTGATGAGCATAGTTAGCTTACTTGGCTAATGTTCGCTATTATGACCCCATTTACGGTAAGAGGTTGACGGTCAATGTTGAATCACGATAATGGGCCGTCCGTGAAGGTATAGATACTTTAGTCAAGTAGGCGATAGAGACGCCAGATGAATCCCCCCACTTACGTCACGGCTTCATGACATCCTTACTTATGGCAACATCACGAGCCAATCACAAGACATTGTGTCATTACTGAAATTTAACCTGTCCAAGAATTCATAAGGCAATGGAATCGTCTTATATTCACTTATATTTTGCTGGTCAATTGTACTGTACATTCTGTATCTATACTCTGTTTTTCTTCCAGTAAATACTTCTACATTAATTGAGAACTTAGTTCTTCAACGAACCCACATCTCACGAAAACCGTTGTGTCCGAAGACACGACATCTATATACAGATTGTGTAACATTTAAAAATGAAGTTTCTCCTCCTGTTGTCGAAAACAATATACAGCCTATAACGTGAAAAACTTCGCTCCATACCACATGATGTGATGGAACGAACAGAAAATGTTTTAGATCTTGTTCAAAAGTCGATAGTGTTTTTTGAGAATCTAGCAGACAGTTTCTTACAATCATTGTAGCATAATCAGAATTTGTGTCAAGAAAAGTTTTTCTGTAATAAGCCCAGGAGCTGCTCTATCAGTTTTTCTGACAAAGTTTTCTACAAGTCGTAGAGCATCAGGAATTTGAATATTTGTCGTTTCTAAACTCTCAATGGATTTTACCATATCTACAAATTTGTTTTTAATGAATAACCCATTTTCATGTACGTAGTTATATTAAAACAAACGATTGTGCAATCCTTATGGGAGAGCTATCTTCAGTATTACAGTGTTGATGTAAAAAGCACAATCCCCAATTTACAGTGGAATTTTGCTGTTTAATTTCTCCAATAATGCATTTAATGTGGCAACAAGTGATGTTTCTAACATCATCGAATTTTACGTAGCCATAGAACAGAGTACAAACACGGAAAGACTACAAAACAACGTTAACCTGTCCATACTGCTGTCGTACCAGAGACTGTACACCCCCCGAGTCAGTTTGGAAAGTATGACTTCACGTTTAACTATGCGCTTTCTAAGTAACTTCATTTCTTCATCAGTGGATACATGCTCTAGGTCTACTGATTACAGCTGAAAGATAATCGAAAGACTATGAAGGTAACGTGTGGTCAGCACAATTATCCGCCTACACATTATACCTGGCTTTCGAAACCGGATTTGCTACTGACTGTACCTCCCCAAGATCATCACGATTTTGGGTAGGCACCAGTCCCATAACTGACCGGAATGTCATGAGAAAATTTTTCTCCATGACGACTAGAACCAGTTCTCATTTCGTAACGCGAGTTCAGGCATGATGCCTTAGCAGCGGTGACCAAAACTCGAGCTGGAGTGATTACATGCGACAGACAGCCTATGAAGTAAGGTAATTGGCATGAAAACTACTACCAGTGGTGGTTCCTATGCTAACATCTTTATCAATCCCACGGATAAAAATCTCAAGCTTTGCACTGCTGTCATCAAGAGCCAGTGAATAATATACGATTTTTCTTGCTTCACTTTTTAGCCTTCCTCTTGAATATAATCATGAATTTCCTAAATTATTCTTTCGATACTTCGTCGAAAAAATAGTAGTTTTTCAAAAGTAAAAGCTTTTTATGGACAAGTTATTTAAGCTATTTTAATCATTACCGTTTTGGGGAAATTCTATTCTATAAAAAGACTAGCACGAGATATTTCAAACCCAATTAGGTAGCTGACTTCCTTACATTTATTTATCTCATTTTTATCTTCCTGGCTATGATTTAAGACATGTCAATTCCTGGCCTTTAGCAGTTCCTTGGTACATAACATTGAATTAGTTTTTATGCTCGACCATGCCGAAATGTAGTAATTATACACCTGGTAGAAGCCCTTTCATGGAACTCATAGTACACCTATTCATTAAAGTTCAGGTTTTCCACCAATCAGAAAACACCATTGTAGCAATATGAAAGCGCAAGTATCGATTATTCTCGGATATGCAATCGAAAGACAACTAGCGAAACGTCACGGAGGCTGGAAATCGAATACTGTCGCAGAAGGTTATGTTCTGTTACTATAATAATTAGCGTTAATTGTAAATAATAATCAAATAAATTCAATTTCTCATCTCGTTTTTCAATGTCTAAATCAATTTCCAGGTTATATCAAGATTAATGTTTATTTTACTCTCTAAATTATATCAAGGTCAATGACATTTGTTCCTCGAAAAAAAAATCAATACTTTCGCGTCTGCGCACATCTCACAATTTACGAGATATTACACACGATCACTTCCGCTCCCCAGTCAGAAAAGAATAATGTGAATACCTATGAATAATTTCAAGTTAGAAATATGGTCCAGCATAAAAAGACGTATGAAACTTGCCTATAATTGTAATAAAGACGCTCGTATGAAAATTGTGAATCTCGCTTGCGGTCGTTTTCATAAACATACTCGCGTCTTAATTACTACCATTATAGGCTCGTTTCATAATGTACTATTCTACAGTATTATTAAATAAATAACTAATAAATAGTTACCCTCATCTAAAGATTAAGAAGTATAAAATTGAGATATAAATTTATACTGCAATTTTATCCTTCTAGGGAGATCTAAAAAATATCAATATTCATGCACGTACAGATGAATTATAGAAACACATAGGCTACTTAGTTTTCAGTAATAATAATAATAATAATGATAATAATAATAATGATAATAATAATAATAATAATAATAATAATGCATTATTCAGCGTGGCAATTAATATTTATATATAATCCTAATTTAACCGTTGAGCAAAGTAAACATATTACATTTTGTCAGACAGAACAACAAAAAGTTCCTCTTCTCATTCTTTACGAAACCACCTCTTACTGCTTGTAGAGAGGGAGTTTGTAGAGCGACATGATACCGCCACTGCTTCCCTTCAGTACGTGAATGAAACACACAGCAATGTACAGGAAACTGCTAGTAACCGTTTGAATGTCTGTGATTACACGATGTAAACACGACACCCGCTTTGGTCACCGCTGTCTTAGACAAATTGTTAATTAAGCCATTAACATCTAAACTCATCTAGGGTATTAGCACAGTCTACTATATACAGTCACGAAGCTTGAGTTTTGAGGGTGCTAGAAACAATAGACTATGACGGTACTATTTGGCATTGCCTGTAATGAGGCGATATTAGCGAACCTAGTGGTGAGCAACTATCCAATGTTTGCATATGTTCTACATATTGAGCTTCGCGACTGTATATACTAGACTGTGTTATTAGTATCTAATAATAGAGCATGTAATGCTTTCTACTATTGGTTTGATATTTAGAAAAAGTAGGAAATATCTCTAAATAATGTTGTAATAAACATAGCATAGCAAATTAAATAAATGTGCTCAATAAGTAAGAAACATGTTTCTCGCCAATTAACAAAATTTGGTGACATATATGATAATTTACAGTGGATGTTATTCACATCCTTAACCCATTTCGCCAGATAACCATTTTCAATGCTCAGGCATTTGTCCCATTTCAGAGCAAACTTTTCAAAACTCACTCAGAAGAAGAAAGTAGGACTTCGGCTACGTAAGAAACGTCGTACAGCTTCTTTAACCGCTTCATTGCTCCGAAAACGGCGACCTTTCAGATCTCTCTTTAATACGGGGAAGAGATGGAAGTTGCTGCGGGGGAGGAATTCCGCCTGAAAATTTGACATTCAATTTGAAGAATGCCGTATGCTACGAAAGTCTGTGAAATAAAAGTAAGACATTTCAGAGTCACTAAAACATTTCATACAGGTCTAGATTAAGTTATTGAGGTTCGGAAAAAGATACGATTAATAGAATATATTCCTGAATTCACATTTACGCGAAATATGGCAAAAGTCAATACTTGTTTTTTTCTGTACATTCAGTGCTCTGTTAAATACATACATAAGCCTATATACAGGGTGGAAGTGAAATAGCCTTGCAGATATTCATAGCGAATAGCTCATGTTGTATGTAACGATAAAAACTATATCATCATACCGCATACCGCTACTGGTGGAAAGTTAATAGTTTTTTTTTTTTCAGAAAAAAAGTATGTTTTCTCTCCAATGTTAAAGAACCTCTTATTCGGTAATGACTGCGAGTAGAATCGTGATTTTTGTCCATATCGATAGGAAAATTATACCTGGTAACGTTTATCTTCTGTAAGTAGCAATAAAACCCAAGTCCCTTCAAATGAGGGTGGAGATTATGGAAGGGTTGTAAATTTTCGGGATTCCTTTCAAAACCTTGTTATTGTACAGGCTACCGGAACTCAGTTTCTTGAAAGACAAGCTCAGTGACGGAACTACACAGTACGAAGAGAGATATTTTGTTATTTTATTTTGTGCTACAAAATGTATTAACTAGTCCCTTCCGCCACTGGATGGATGGACGGCATCGCTCCACTCCCCCCATCGCCATAACAACACAGACGAAATAAGACATATTTTCTTTCTCTCTCTTTTCACAGTGAGACAAGATTCATCACATAGGCTTTTTTTAAATAAAGAATAATTTATCCCTCTGGCGTATTTCAATAGTGCGGACGGTTTTCGTGTAAATTTAATTTTAAAAACCTCTAAATCCAAGCCACTGCACGATGTGAGTTGGTTGAAACATAGCGCCAGAGAACAGCTCATCTAGCGAAACACATCAAGTCCGTTGACCTCTTACATCTGTAACACGAGAAGAGTGTATTAGTAGCGATGTTGCCTCACTGCTGAAACTTCAAACTTAATTTTATAATTAACCGTGCATTTCATCACAAAACGTAATATAAGTTTTCTATTCATTTCAGAATACCCTATTGTCCCTTTCAATCTGTATGGTTATTTTACTTGCACCCTGTACATACAGGGTGAATATTAAGTAATGTTATTTATTTGAAGGGGTTATTCATTGAGATATTTCAAACAAAAAATTTCAACACAATTTTGCTCGTTTCTGCAATCTTTTCGAGATAAAAAATGTTTCATATGAAATATTTCAGAGCGTTTCTTCGGGAAAGACATTGATTGAATTTCCGATGTGCTCAGTCTCTTTAAGATAGCAGGGTATCATGACAATAAATAATTAAAAGCATTTTAGTTGTCCTTTAAATGTGCAGAAATTAAATATGAACAAAAAGCTAACTTTTCTTCTGCAAAGGAATTCATCAATATATGTATGTATGTATGTATGTATGTATGTATGTATGTATGTATGTATGTATGTATGTATGTATGTATGTATGTATGTATGTATGTATGTCTTTTAGGTCATTGCGAATATATTATTCACGACAGAATTTGCAGAGTGCTTCTTGTAAACCTTGGCGCCGCGACAGCTGATGGAGGTTCAAGGCCGACCAACCGAGAACTGGAAACACGATGACACGCCTCAGAATCGAAAGATTATTTATCCAGTACTGGGGTAACATGTAGTTTGCTCGACGATTCCCCTCCGCCGTTATAACTGATTTTATGCTCGACCATGCCGAAATGTAGTAATTATACACCTGGTAGCAGTCCTTTAATGCATGTCATTAAAGTACACCTACTCATTAAAGTACAGGTGTTTTCAGCCAATGACAACTCAGCTTACAGGTGTTCAGCCAATAACGAGTCAGTTTTGTACCGTTATAAAACCGCAAGTATCGATTATTCTCGGATAGGCCTACGCAATCGAAAGACAATTAGAGAAAAGTCACGGAGGCTGGAAATCCAATACTGTCACAGAAGGTTATGTTCTGTTACTATAATAATTAGCGTTAATTGTAAATAATATTCAAAGAAATTCAATTTGTCATCTCGTTTTTCAATGTCGAATTCAATAATCAAGGTTATACCAAGTTTAACGGGATTATACAAGGTCAATGACATTATTGTTCCTCAGAAAAAATCAATACTTTCGCGTCTGCGCACATTTCACAAATCACGACCTAGAACAAGGTCACTTCCGATCTTGTCAGATACAAATAAATTGTATCTGAATAATTTAAAGTTAGAAATATGGTCGAGCATAAAAAGTCGTATGAAACTCGCCTATAATGGTAATTAAGAAGCTCGTATGAAAATTATGAAGCTTGCGCTCGTTTCATAAACATCCTACTCGCTTCTTAATTACTATCATTATAGGCTCGTTGCATAATGTACTATTCTAAACCGGATGTTTACCTAACGTAGCTCCTGAAATGTATCACGATGCTGAGTGGGCACCAGTCTCATACACTGGGCGAAATCTCACGAGATATTTCCTTTCCTATGAGGGCCAGAACTAACATGTATTTTGTAATGCAAGTCCTGGCATTGTGCCTTAGACCACGATGCTACGACGAAGAATGATGTGCTTCTTATATTTGGATTATCGAAATGTGTGTCCATTTCACTGCATTCTCCGACTCTTGTACAAGAACTGTAAATATGAAGCTATAATCCACTGTAATTAATGTGTTATAATACAATTTATAACTTTTCTCTTTTAATAATGTTATGCAATCTTACTTAATTTTGGGAGGATTAAATTAGAATTTACAAGATAACCATGTTTTATCACTATCTATGTATTTTTATTAACTCTAAAATATAAACGATCAATATTGCTTGTTACATTCTTTCAAACATTCACTTTATGTGAAAAAACGAGACACCATTTTCCCCCTTATTTGTTTATAGGTCTAGCTAGTTTTTGATTGGTTTTGAGAGTTTTCCCTTTTTATGGGAACATATAACTGCATTCTTTATTACTCTGTGAATTGAAATATTACATGAGGACATTCTACATTCGAGTTTGATTAGTAAGTAATATTTACGGAAATGCGAAAAATGTCTCAAATATAAGGCTGGATAGAACTCTGAAGGTGTTACTTAATTTTAAAATCAAAGCTATTATATTAATGTCTCAGTAAGACAACTTGTTCTCACTATTATAGTTTCCGAATCAAATAAAAGCTACATTTACCTGTTTCTACTCTACCCTACTCCACAGTGCCTCCTAGGCCTCTCAGCCTCCTGTCCAATAAGTAGTACTAACAATTCCAGATGCTAACTACGTCATCTCAGCCGTTAGGTCGTAACAAACCAAGGGACTAATCAACAAAACGCGTTGATTTTTTACACAGTTTTGAGCCTATTTTGAGTTATGTTTATTTCTGGCATGCTTATGTGTCATAACTGAACTTTTAATAACGATTGTAACGGCGCGATACCAAGAACACTAATTCATGACATCGTGAAGCGCTACTTCTTTTTTTTTCCTTTATTTATTTTATTGATTTATTTTCTCTGACAGAATTAAGACTGTAAGACTTTTCCTCTCAACCAGTACAATGTACATAACAAATAAAAATAACAGCAATATAGAAAAATCAATAATAATAATAATAATAATAATAATAATAATAATAATAATAATAATAGGAGAAATGATAATAGCAAGTACAATATTAATTTAAGTTGAGCTAAGTGTAATTTTAAGAGTTAAGTAAATTTATTGTATTGTAACGTAAATATATATAAAAGTCAGGGGTGGCAAAAGTGACAGAATAGAAATGGAGAAGAAAGTGTTAAGTGAAGAAGATAGTGTAAGGGTGTAGTAAGATAGACATACAAGCAATGAATAAAATAAAATTAAAGTGAAAGAACCTCTGAAGAGATGTGAAGTGGAAGAGAGAGAAATTTTAAGTGTAATTAAGTAAATTAGAGATTTCATTTTTTTTTTCAATGTTGTGGGTTGGGAGTAGTATCAGGGGTACTATAAACGTAGGAGTATTATAGAAATAAATTTATTGAAAGATAATAAGAGGTAATTTAGGAGTGAAGTGAAGAGAGAAATTTAAATACGTAAATAAATAGAGGACAGAATAGTAGGGAAATAGTAAGTGATGTGTTTTAAAATAGAGAAAAGGGAAATGTAAACAAATAATTTCGGAGAAAATAGTTGGCAAATAATGATTAAGAGCGGGTAGATTTGAGAACAGAGAATAAAATAAATAAATAAACAATATAAATTATTAAGGAAGGGAATATGTAATATTTAATAGAAAAGCGAGAAATGGAAGGGAGACAGTCTAGGTATGAGAGAGAGAACAGAATAGGATAGATAGGGAAGAATAGAGAGCAATTCATTTAATACAGAAGAATAGGAAGTAATCAGAAAATACTTGGCAAATGAATATATTAATAGAAAAGGAAGGTATGTAATAAAGGGATGGTGGATCGAAAAGCATAAATGTGATGGTCAATCACAACTATGAATTGTAAAGTTGGCTGACAAATAAATATCATAATCATTTCGTAATGTAAATAAGATAATATGAATTGAAACGACTAAAATAAGGAAGATAAACTAATATAGGCCTATTATAAAGGAGAATCAAATTTTATAAAAGTTATACTTTAAGACAGATCATTTTCTAGAAATGTAGAGCCAAAAAACACTGCATTTAACAATTTGTTTTAAAAAGTAATCAATTTCTGATAGCCCCTCAAGTTATGGAGTACTTAGTTTCAATGGTTAGCGATTGAAACGATGAATGATGGGAGTATCGAGAAGTGTTATAATGAGGTATGTTCAATGTGCCGGTATCTGAGATGGAGTATTTAGGTCAGGGATGCAAAACAGTGCTACACTTGGGGCACACATCACAAGCCGGAACACGTGACTCATCCCTTCCTTTCACCCCACACGTCATTGGCCATGGTAGGAGGAGAAGAGATGTGTATTCAGTATGCTTGCGAACGTCACAGTTACGTATTTCAAGGTCGGGTGATTGTGGACGGGGAACAAACTCTTTCCCCATGCTACCATCCCTCTCTTCCCAAGTTCTGCATCCCTGATTTAGGTTATGGTTGGCATAAATACACAAGACGACACGACATGTAACTTGGGGTTGAGGTGCACAGAATTTGAAATGGAAGAGAAGACAGTGTAAAGTTCTTCGCTAGTTCGGTCGGAGACAAGATAAAGTTTCGAAAAATTGCGAAATGTTACCATAAAGATTGTATTTTATTCGTGAGTTCGGTGCTTAGGTGACTGAACAACACGACATAAATAGTCATAGTGCAGCATTACGAGAGTTTGAGCTGTTGTTTCAGTGGCAAGGAAGAAAAAAAATTTGAACCAGCTTAGCGAGTGAATAGACGAGCAGATTTTCTTCCATATTTGCTTCACTTGTTAAATACAACTTAATTCGTCATTGAAATATTATATTCCTAGATTTCTCTTTACAGGTGAGTATCGAATTAAAATATTAAGCGTAATAACCGGAATTTGACTATCGTTCAAATTGTTCAACAGTGTTTTACCTCCTACGAATATTACCAGAATTTTAGCTGCATTAAGTCTAAATTCGAATCTTTTGACCCATGTCGAGATCGAAATGTGATCGCTACCGGTAGATAGGAAATTAATGTACGAATATAAGATCGGAAATATAGGGGGCGAATCGGGCCAATTTTAGAAAATATTTAATATCAGATCCATCGACACTGGTTTGTAAGGTGCTCCATCTCATAGATTAATTTATAATCCCTTAGAAGCTGATGGAACTGGAATCGCGCTGAAGTAGTCTTTCTTTATTTCTTTCTTTGTGAAAAAAATCATTGTTTGCGGGAGGAAGGATTTAAATGAGATAAATACAGCTGTTTTTAAAATACTCCACAATGTTCTTATTATTCTATAGTGTGAATACAGTTTGGAATCTTGTTCTGTGTGAGATAATAAGTAAAACTGATACAGAAATTCTTGTTTGGGTGGTGAGTGAACGCCTGCCTCATGTGCTGCCAACTGTTAAAATAAGTCACTAAATCATTTCGGGTTAATCGGCCTGTTGTGAAAAAATTAAAATAATTATGTATAAATTACTGAAGAATCTCTAAAAGTCTACAGTTCTCTGAAAATGGTATATGATTAATGACTCACCTTTTTTCGGACATTGTCCATTGTTTGATAAATTAGAAATACACGACGTTTCGGAGTAGAATCTACTCTCCTAATCAGGTGTTTTTCATGATATTGATAGTTTTTTCTTATTTTGAGGTGGTTAAACAAACATACTGGATTGGTGTTAAAATGTTTCAGACTTAAATCCTTGCCTTCGACAACCTCATGCAAAAAAAAAAAAAAAAAAAAAACTAAGAAGTGTCAATATCACGAAAAGTGCTAAAGACGAGAGCAGATCCAAGTCTTCAAAGGTCGTATATTTATAATACAGATCAGGCAATGAACACTGTCCGAAATCTATTTTATTTCGAGGTTCTGTAATATCTTGTCTACATGTCACACCTAGTGTTTGTAATAAAGTTAATTATTGTAAAATTAATGAAACACGTTATAAAAATACTAACTATGTCTGATAGGTATAAATCAGCGGTAACCAAAACTCGAGCTGGAGTGATTACATACGACAGACAGCCTATGAAGTAAGGAGACTGAGGAAAGATACTTGGCATGAAAACTACAACCAATGGTGGTTCCTGTACTAACATCTGCATCAATCCCGCGTATAAAATTCTCAAGCTTTGCACTGCTGTCATCAAGAGCCAGTGAATAATATACGATTTTTCTTGCTTCATTTTTTAGCCTTCCTCTTGAATATAATCATGAATTTTCTAAATTATTCTTTCGATGCTTGGTTGAGAAATTAATAATTTTTCAAAATTAAAAGCTTTTTATGGACAAGTTATTTAAGCTATTTTAATCATTACCTTTTCGAGAATTTCTATTCTATTCAAAGGCTTTACAGCACGAGATATTTCACAACCAATCAGGTAGCTGACTTGCTTACATTTATTTATCTCATTTTTATCTTCCTGACTATGATTTAAGACATGTCAATTCCTGGCCTTTAACAGTTCGTTGGCACATAATATTGATTTAGTTTTTCTACAATATTATTATTAAATGAATAACTCATAAATAGTTACCCTCATCTAAAGATTAAGAAGATTAAGAAGATTAAAACTGAGATAAAAATTTTTCTGCAATTTTATCCTTCAAGGGAGAAGATCTAAAATATATCAATATTCATACACGTACAGAAGAATTATAGAAACACATAGGCTGCTTAGTGGTCAGTAATAATAATAATAATAATAATAATAATAATAATAATGCATTATTCAGCGTGGCAATTAATATTTATATGTACTCCTAATTCAACCGTTGAGCAAAGTAAACATATTACATTTTGTCCGAGAGAACAGCAAAAAATTTCTTCTGATTCTTTACGAAACAATCTTTTACTGCTTGTAGAGTGGGAGTTTGTAGAGCTACATGATACCGCCACTGCTTGCCTTCAGTACGTGAATGATGCACACAGCAATGTACAGGAAACTCCTCGTACCCGTTTGAATGTCTGTGATTACACGATGTAATCACGACACCCGCTTTGGTCACCGCTGGTATAAACAGAGCGTGTTTTGTCATAATTCCATATTCCTTGAAATAGTCCCTTTCAGACATCTATGTCGACCTATTCACCTGCACGACGTCAGTCGAATAGGACCATGCAGTGTGTCGACTTGATTCAAAACAGCATTTAATATTTGAAAACAACAACGAATTTAAGTTTAATATGGGAGATAGAGGATGAAACAGACCACCAAACTAGAGTATACTGTAGTTGAAACTGAGTAACTTAACTGGTTCGCGTTGGAGACAATTTTCCATTTAGTGGTCCTATCACCCCTTCTTACCCTATACAAAAGTTGGTAGATGAGCATATCCAGGATGTTTCCGAGGTGGTGTTACAAACTTTCAGGGATGATGGCGAAGGGCACATGTATTAATTTGAGATGAGGAACCATTGTCCGGAAATGACTGAGACGAAAGTTATAAGCAAAAATAGTTGTGTGGAAATGGAATTGTAATTTCGCACCACGTGCCCTCCTTCCCTTAATTTTTGGAACAGTCGTGGAAAAATGGTATGGGCCGGACATCTCCTATGTGGGTACTTGCCCCGATACAATCTGTGAGTTTGTCTACTGTTCCCATTGGCTCATCCGTATTCGAAAATCAGGTCTGCTTATTTCGCTCTCGTGTACTCCTCCATTTCACTAGGACTGATCGACTGGACAGTCCACACCTGTGGAGTAACGGTTAGCGCGTCTAGCCGAGAAACCAGGTGGCCCGAGTTCGATTCTCTTTCGGGACAAGTTACCTGGTTGAGGTTTTTTCCGGGGTTTTCCCTCAACCCAATATGAGTAAATGCTGGGTAACTTTCGGTGTTGGACCCCGGACTCATTTCATCGGCATTATCACCTTCATCTCATACAGACGCTAAATAACCTTAGATGTTGATAAAGCGTCGTAAAATAACTTAATAAAATCGACTGGACACTGCAACTTGTACACATACACTGCTGTCTACAGATGTGCATATCAGGACCGACCATGTCCGTTACACATTAAGCTATCTGCATTGCTTTAATGTAGTTTCCTTTCCCCATCCCTCATACAGAGCACTGAATAGAATACTATAAGTAGACAACGTAAACAACGTCAGATGAATACAGTAAGTGTAATATGTGCAGATAAATATAATTAAAAAAGGTGTACAGAAGAATAAAATTATTTCATTTCCTCAGAAATAATTTTGCTTGTATCTTTCGACTCGGTCATTTCCGGACCAGGGTTTCTTATCTCATATTGATACATGTGCCCTTCGCCATCATCCCTGAAAGTTTGTAACACCACCTGGGAAACACTCTGTAGTTGGAAGCGACAATGCAGCCTTCTAGACAGCTAATAGTGAACTTTACACATATTTATGTTACTGAGATCACATTACATTAGCCCTAGAATAAATTGGTGTAGTTTAGCTGTATTTTATTGCGGATGTTTTTTTTTTTTTTTTTCAAAATTTCCACTTTTTAAAATAGGTGCGATATTGTGCACATATTCTTCATTAGAAACTGTTGCGGAAAACTACTTTTTGCAACGGATGTAATAAAGGGATTACGTCTTTTTCTCTTTTCTGTATTTGCAGATGATGGAGCAGAGATGCAGCTCCAAAATATTCAATGTTCCTATATCTAGGACACGATACAGCTAGCAAAAAAACCCTCTCAGCAAGGGATTGATTGGACAGAGAAAATGAAATAGAAAAATTCTACATTACAATCTGTGTTCAATAATTTAAGTATGAAACTCCGAATGTTACTAAATGAGGCACATTTTATTTGATGACGCACGTGAAATACACAAATTACGAAACACGTTCCACAGTAAAATAGACAATAATTCACTCACATTTGCAGATAACTATTATACGAGTTTCGGCGTATCGATATCAGTTTGGCAGGACGAGGTTACACAGAGATGTTTAATTGGCATCGTTAATATAATAATTAGTTTATATAATATTGATTGGTTTAACGTCATATCACAAAGCTTTCAATCTCTACATGGCCGAGTTCGATGCTCAAATAATGAAGCATTAATGAATCGTGACCTACTGAAAGCCTTCGTCATATTATTTTCTTGATTGCTGCAATCTGACCAATGCAACCGCTTTCAAAATCATTTGTCATGCATTTGTACTTGATATATCAGGCTGAAATGTGCAGTTTCTATTGAAAATTATCCAGAGTTTGGTTAACAAGTAAGCGAAACCTAGTCATGATGCTTAATGCTTCCAATTACCATGTTACACTCCTCATAATCATATTGCGTTTTATATCTAATAATACGTGATGATTTCATTATCGAATATTAGTGAAACTGAAATTCTCTACTCCATGAAGTATACCGAAACAAGTCGCAACGCTTTGAGAGTCCAATTCGAATTATATGAATGTCTTATAACTAGACAGTGGATGCGGGATGACTTATCGTTGAATGTAAGTGCACCTTTACTATATGTTACATTTTTTTTTCCATTCAGACCATTTGCTCAACACGTTTCAAACGTAAACAGACGACGTCAACATGCTACTGTATCTCCGTACAGTCAGAAGGAAAAGAAAAATAACGTACTGTAGTACATACCTTGCAAGGTTCAGTCCTCGTCATCATTGCTGTAATTACCAGCGTTGCAGTAAACGACGATATATTCTCGTAAGTTGTCGAAGGTGAATCGTCTTCGCCTATCGCTTAAACAGTTTTTGTATCGAGAGAATTTCTGAAGAAAACCTCTAGAATGGGGATCAATAAATTTTTTTAGAGGAATATTTGTTCTGAGCATCATGGTGCACGTGTCGTTAGACCCGCAAACTAAATGATGATGATGATGATGATGATGATGATGATGATGATGATGTAGATGGTTTCTCAGATTTCATTTTAACGCATTTCCTGTGCGATGTACTGTTGCAATGTTTCTATATAGCCTGAGTTTTTCTGGTTTTTATTTCAATTTTACATATATTACACACGATATTGTCTTCGTTAATACATAAAATGTCACTCTCATACTTCCTAATTGCACTTTGTATCTCTAAGCGAATTTAACGTTTTGATTTCGACATTATGAATGGATCAGCACTACACTATTCAACTCGTACTAAATACTTGAGCAGGATAACACAACTTCACACATTGCGTTGCAGTGTGGACCGGGGTTCCTTCGTTATGTACGCTGCTGTACTCGCCAGGTACACAAAAGACGGACGACGCGGCACGCGCCATATACTCCGATACGAAACAACTTCACTTTTCCTTAAGTCATCCCGCATCCACTGTCTACTTATAACATGGTTGTCCAAAAAAAGCGTTTTTCACATAGCATACTCCTGACCATTCATAATATATTGCAATCTTCAGGTTTATACATCCTTGTAAAGTGTTTTCATGTTTATTAATTTAATTACACGTCAACACAGCGAACATGGATATCGGATTGCAGGTTCTGCTGCTGCTTGGTTACCTAGATTTCGCGTAGTCGACCTGGTTGGCATGTTGGTATGGCGCTGGCCTTCTATGCCCAAGGTTGCGGGTTCGATCCCAGGCCAGGTCGATGGCATTTAAGTGTGCTTAAATGCGACAGGCTCATGTCAGTAGATTTACTGGCATGTAAAAGAACTCCTGCGGGACAAAATTCCGGCACATCCGCCGACGCTGATATAACCTCTGCAGTTGCGAGCGTCGTTAAATAAAACATAACATTTAAACATAACATTTAACCTAGATTTCGCCGCAATAGCTAGCGCTACCAACAGCCTCGCAAAGAACATCGCTACACATTACACGCCGCAATCAGTCAGTCAGTCTGAAAGCAATAGTGAAGAATAATATTCCAGTATAAGGTGTTCTTCGATTAAAAGCACATTTAATCACTTGAAAATGAGTGGCTCAGTGCCAGAGTTGTCTAAGCCACAATTACACTCAAAAAAGTTATTGAAGTCTAAACTTAGACCTCGTTCTTCAAAGCTATATGCTCTCAATTTAAAATTATTTCTCATTTAATTTATATTCACATAAATATAAAATCAAAACATCAGACAACATTTGCTTGACAGTTCCTAAATGTATGTTACTACAACTGTAACATATAACCACAGTAGTAAATTCGGTCCAAGGCTTTATAACATTATAATAGATGAATTCCCAAACATACAATTTGCTAATGCTCCTTATTTTAAGAAAATCTATTAAAAATTGCTGTTAAGGGGACATTCAACTTAAAAATTGAGAAAAAGTGTCATAGAAATGAAAAATTAAATTTCTACACTAATTTACGTGACAGAACGAAATCAATACGCAGAATTCTTCCCCTATTCATTGAGAAGTCACAGTCAAATGCACAAAGCCAAAAAAAGTGATAATTAAAAGTGATACTTCAATTAATGATTGATTGAAATATCACTTCTAATTATCATTTTCTATTTTTTGACATTGTGCATTTGACTGTGACTTCTCAATGCATAGGGGAAGAATTCTACGTATTGATTTAGTTCTGTCACGTAAATTAGTGTAGAAATTTAATTTTTCATTTCTATGACACTTTTTCTCCAATTTTTAAGTTGAGTGTCCCCTTAACAGAGAAAATTTGAAGTTCAATTATTGTGATATCTGTGTTTTTTTTCTTCTATTACCTTTTACACTGTTATTCAAGTAAAATGTCTTAACATTAACATATGTGGAATGCCCCCTGATCACGAGTATGTAATTTACTCTGAGGGTGCTAGAGATTTCTTATATAAAAAATCAATATGTATCTTTGTTCTGGCATTAAAGTATTATTATTATTATTATTATTATTATTATTATTATTATTATTATTATTCACTATAATCTAATATTTGTCTAGTACATCTACTTTGGCACACATATATATGATAATTTACAGTCATGTTATGCAGAAATATGCGGCTAAAATGTTGTGATTTAGGCAACTCTTGCACTGAGCCACTCAAGTGTCCTCCACGATAAAAAAAAATTGCTCCACTATACTTATTTACAAATGTATTATATTAACGATCATTCTCCAATGTTGGGGTAACCCTGTAACAGCGAGTTAGATGTCTAGACGTATGACATCACACGGTATGATTCCACGAGTCGCCAATAAGCATGTTCGCTTTGTCGACCAGTAAATAAAATGCTGGCAGCCGCGTAACAATTCAGAACTAAATTAAATTGGAAGGATTATTTACGGATAATGCAGGAGTATCGGCTACCAGCCCCCAAAATAAATTAATATCTGCAAGTTCTATTTTTTCGCGTTTACTAAAGACTACTGTTAATTAACGGTGTCTGGAAACTTTGCAAATAGTACATTATGCAACGAGCCTATAATAGAAGTAATTAAGACGCGAGTATGTTTGTTTATGAAACGAGGGCACGCGACTTTCATAATTTTCATACGAGCGTCTTAATTACCATTATAGGCAAGTTTCATACGACTTTTTATGCTCGACCATATTTCTAACTAGAAATTATTCATAAGTTTTTATGTTATGATTATGTAGTGACGAACGGAACTGACCTGAATTGTGAGATGTGCGCAGACGCGAAAGTATTGATTTTTTCCGAGGCACGAATATCATTGACCTTGATATAATCTAGAGAACATTAGTCTTGATATAACCTGGAAATTGATGTAGAATTAAAAAAAAAACGAGATGACAAATTGAATTTATTTGACTATTATTTACAATTAACGGTAATTATTATAGTAACAGAACATAACCTTCTGCGACGGTATTGGATTTCCAGCCTCCGTGACTTTTCGCTAATTGTCTTTCGATTGCATATCCGAGAATAATCGATACTGGCGGGTTTATAACGGTACAAAGGTGACTTGTCATTGGCTGAACAACAGAATTATAATGAATAGGTTTACTTTAATGAGGTGCATTAAAGGGCTACTACCAGGTGTATAATTACTACATTTCGGCATGGTCGAGCATAAAAATATAAACAACATTGACCGATTGAGCAAAGAAGACCCGGAAGACCGAAAACGCGTTTGATTTGGTAATTTTAACTGAAAGAGGTGTAATCATTAAAGTTGATGGGGATGGTGATGATGATGACGATAATGATAATTAATGCGATTATTATCTATTCTTTCATATACCGATCTGTCTGTCTACCCACATTTCAGCTGTGGCTTCGTTCTATCCAAGGGCCGGGCCCTGGAGGAGTTTTTACACTTGGAATTGGTTCGTCTCGCTGTGTGCCCTTTATATCGATGACTAAGTAGCGATACCTCGTATCTGTATTTTTGAAGGTGAATAAAACAATTGTTAAAAAATTAATTTTTCTCAAAATATACAAACTTTTTACAAAAGCTTCTGCTTTGCAAGATCTTCTACTCGAGGACAAAATATTTGTTAATTGTCCAAATTTGTGAATATAAAAATAATGTAGTTAATGTAAATAATAATATAGTTAAACTAAATTACCATTTTCTGTAGATTTGAAGTGTCAGTTCATAGCCATAGATATGAGATTATTGTTGTTTTAAGTCGATTATTTTACGACGCTGTATCAACATTTTAGGTTATTTAGCGTCTGAATGAGATGAAGGTTATAATGCCGGTGAAATGAGTCTGGAGTCCAGCACAGAAAGTTACTCAGCATTTGCTCAAATTGGGTTGAGGGAAAACCCCAGAAAAAACCTGAACCAGGTAAATTGCCCCGACCGAGATTCGAACCCGGGCCACCTGGTTTCGCGGCCAGACGCGCTAACCGTTACTCCACAGGTGTGGACGCGATTATTGTCCTAGACTGACATACAGGGTGGAAGTGGAATAACCCTGTAGACTGAAAGGGGCGATATGGTACACTTAAAGAAATAGAAAACCTATATTACGCTTTGCAATTAAATACACGGTTAATTAGAATATTAAGTCGGAAGTTTCTGCAGTCCGGTAACATGGCCGCTAGCGCAGTAATCTTTCTTGTAGTAATACAGATGTAACAGGTCACCGAACTCAGGTCTGTCTCTTTACGCGATCCCCCTCTCTCGCTACGACGTTGCAATCTATTCGCAACGTTCAGTGGCTTGAAATTAGTAGTTTTTAAATTAAATTTACACGAAAACTGTCCACGCTATTGAAATACGCCAGAGGGATAAATGATTTTTAATTATATTTTCTATCCATATGGACAAAAGTCACGATCATACTCTCAATAGTTACCGAATAAGAGGGTGTTAAACATTTGAACATCTTCAGAGGTCATTTCACTTCCACTCTGTATGAACTGGGTCCCAATCGTGAATCCGATGGTGATTAGAGGGCCATCTGCCTCAGCTCCAATAGAGCCTGGTCTCTTCCCACGAAAGGTAGCATACAATCCTGGTGTCCGAAACACTAAGTAATTCCTATTTTATCATCGGAAACCTGTACTTCCTCCAAGACTTCGTTTATTTTTATTTTATTGGGTTATTTTACGACGCTGTATCAACATCTAGGTTATTTAGCGTCTGAATGAAATGAAGGTGATAATGCCGGTGAAATGAGTCCGGGGTCCAGCACCGAAAGTTACCCAGCATTTGCTCGTATTGGGTTGAGGGAAAACCCCGGAAAAAACCTCAACCAGGTAACTTGCCCCGACGGGGATTCGAACCCGGGCCACCTGGTTTCGCGGCCAGACTCGCTGACCGTTACTCCACAGGTGTGGAACCCAAGACTTCGTCCCAGCTTATATTAATCATCACATAAATATCTGCAATAAGAGGAACATGAAGTGTGTTGGTGAAATGATACAGGGAAACGGAAGTACCCGGAGGAAAACGCTTTGCAACATTTGTTTTTTAACCACTAATTACATCACGACGAAACCAGATATTAAAATCGGACCACCTGGATGGACGGCCACAGGGCTAGCGTTGAGCCATAGACGCGGCTATATTATCCTTTACTTTTATCTAATGTACTCTAGTTTAATTGTACTCGCTCATTAGAAGATACAATAATGGATCTAATTTCTTAAATAGTAATGTGAATGCAATGCAAGGAATTTTATAACGTAATCAATTTTAAGAATGCGACAAGAACAATATTTTCTAAGCTGTATAAATCGGGCACTGGACAAGTTATAATGAAATTATCAGGTAAACAGGTACATTAAAAATTATTTAATATGAATTGTATAAATTAAGCATGCGGCTGAGCAAGTGTATGTTACGTTAAACTGGTTCCGAGATAACTGCGTTCAAAACCAGGACACTAAAATATCAGGCGTGTGACCCAACTACTGTACACAACACAGACCCTTATTCAACTGCACGTTCGTAATAAGTTTTCAGCTTTAATGTTTTGAATGTATAATGTTTTTAATACGCATAATAATAATTGATTGTTATTTCTATACTATTTACCTTCATTATGTTCAATGAACTTTAAACGAATATAACGTTATAGTATACTGAAAGCAAAAATATTTTAATAAAAAGTAAAAGTTACTCTACACCTAATACTACTATAGCAAAGTGTCACAACTTAAAAAATAGGTTAATAATGTGCGTTTCGTATTATCAAACATACATGCAAGAAAGTATTTTCCAACCTTCATTCATTAAAAAGAATGTACCACTATCCAACTAAATTAAAGACTCTTATTATGCCTCATTTCAATTATTGTGACGCTTAATTCAGTGATCTGAGGGTGGATTTATCTCAGAAACTGAAACGTCTTCATAAAGTGTGTCTTCGTTTCATTTGTAATGTACGCTACTACGATCACATTTCACCTTCCTTCGATAAATTACCGTGGCTCAGGTTATACGAGAGCAAAAATTTACGTTCTCTTTCTCTCTTATACCGAATATTGCAGTCTACACCTGTGGAGTAACGGTCAGCGCGTGTGGCCGCGAAACCAGGTGGCACCGGGTTCGAATCCCGGTCGGGGCAAGTTACTTGGTTGAGGTATTCTCCGGGGTTTTCCCTCAACCCAATACGAGCAAATGCTGGGTAACTTTCGGTGCTGGACCCCGGACTCATTTCACCGGCATTATCACCTAGATGTTGATACAGCGTCGTAAAAAACCCAAAAAATACCGAATATTGCACATCTCTTTAATCTATTACATTTGTTCCATTCCACAATCTTTGTCCCTAACATAACTTAAATATGCGGTCACAAACGAGAATACGCTAGAAATTCCATTTCACACATCATCTCTGTATTTCTTTGTATTCCTCTGCCGCCTGAAGTGAAAGGCTGCCAAACTTAGATTTCTTTTAAACAAAAATTAGAAGAACATCTAATGAATTGCCAAACCTAATGCATTGCAAATATTTAATGCCATGTATTCCACTGTGTTTATTTTTATTTCTTGTTTCTAATTTTTATTGTGTACATTTAATTCAATCGTGTTCATAATGTTATTATGTGAATAGTATTTTCTTCTAATTTAATGCCCATATGTTTACCGCAGTGTTCATTTTTATGTATTCTTTTTTCAAATCATTGTTTATGAATTTATTAAGTAAATCGTGTTCATTATTATTATCATTACTATTACTATTATTATTATTATTATTATTATTATTATTATTATTATTATTATTATTATTATTATTATTACTGTCTACATTTCATTCAATGTCGGTTTCTGGTTTAATTATGTGAATCGTACTTGCCTGTAAATTAATACCAAGAGGCTATGTACAGTGTGTTGTTTCCAATGTCTGGAAACGAATTTTGAATGAGGTCATATGCGTCAGGAGTCACAAGACAGCTGAACTGTGGTGAGAGGTGACAGAGCAGTAGTGAGTGATTTCAGTGCAAGGTGTCTCACAGCAGCAATGGCCAAGAAAAACTAGCCTTTTTGGAAGGGGTACATTGCGACCTTTTCCAATGCCAAGTACAGTTTAATGAAAATAAAAAACTTCAAAAAACGTAGTTTCGTTATTTCCAGGAAGGTATCGTCTGTGTACTTAATAAGACCGTTAAAGCTCGGATGGAATTAATTTGTAACATTTCGGGGAGTGCGGCTTGTGGCGGGAGTGGATTTGCTTGCTTCCCCCCCCCCTCTGGGATTAACCCATCCGAGATTTACCAGTCTTATTAGGTAAACAAAAGACGAGTTTCTTGGAAATAACGAAACCATCTTTTTTGAAGGCTTCTTTTACTTTAACTAAACTGTACTTGGCATTGAAAAGGATCGCAATGTACCCCTCCCAAAAACACTATATTTTACATACCATTGCTGCTGTGAGACACCGTGCACTCTGACTATGAAATCACTCAGTATTGGTCTGTCACCTCTCACCACAGTTCAGCTGTCGCGCGACTCCTGACGCACATGACGTCATTCAAATTTCGTTTCCAGAGATCGAAAATAACCCTGTATTTCAATATGTTTATGGTTTTTATTGTGTACATTTTATTGAATTATCGGCTTCTGATTTTATGTATTTGATTCTGATAACATTATTATGTATTCCACTGTGTTTATTTTTATTTTACTATGTAAATTTTTAATTAACTGCCTCTTTTGATATCAAATGTTAATCGTATCATTAGTTTGTAAGTATACTGTAAGCTCTCTTAGACTGGCTTCCCTAGTGTAGTAGACTTTCAGCTCACCCAACACTCCTGTAGGAGGCCGTTGCCCTTATGGGATTTCAGACTTTTCATATTTAATATATTATATCATTATGTAATTACTTCAATCCGATTCTAATTATTTCAATCCGATTGAGTTGCATGTTTAACTATGCAAGCAAGTTTTAATCCTGGTTGAATGAATGAGAAGGCCCTACGGCCTTACCTCTGCCAGGTGAAATAAAGTCATTATTAATATTATTATTATTATATTATTATTATTATTATTATTATTATTATTATTATTATTATTATTATTATTATTGATGTGGCTTATACTACTTTGTGACAGTGAAACATTATTAGCACTACTTGAGTAGCAAATTAAAAAAAAAACAACCTATACGCCATTTATTTCTATTTTCGTTTTTGCGGTAGTCTATTCTTATTTTACAAACGTAGACACACGTGTTAAGATCAAAAAGATCCGAAGGTACCGGGTAGTTTGCGGTTAAAACACGACGTTCAACATTGCAGTGAGTGTAAAAACGACCTACAGTAGAGCATCGATTATCCGAAACAATTGGGAAAGGGGTGTTCGGATAACTGATATTTCGGATAACCGATCATTAAAAAAAAACAAATTGTACCATTGTCATAAGAGCAGTACGAAACAAAGAAACA
Source organism: Periplaneta americana (assembly GCF_040183065.1). Taxonomy (NCBI): domain Eukaryota; kingdom Metazoa; phylum Arthropoda; class Insecta; order Blattodea; family Blattidae; genus Periplaneta; species Periplaneta americana. The sequence continues at coordinate 136,895,785 of NC_091126.1, forward strand.
CTGATATTAAACGCAAAACTGTACATACAGTATACATTTTGTATCACACGTCTTACAATTAACACAAACAACTGACTAGCCTAGTTTAACAAGTTCAAAATGGCCATTAAAGTAGGCCTACAGTTTAGGATAAGAAGTCCTTTTTTTTTGCTTCAGAACTGAGACTCTTTTTTGCTGCTAAATCTCGCAAACAACGGTAGCGGAACTTCTACATGGCGCGCGCCCAAATTTGAATTTGCCGACTGGAACGCTTTCGGTTAACCGATGTTTCGGTTGATCGGTATTCGGATAATCGATGCTCTACTGTATTTTGTGGATATAGGTTGTTTCTTCACTCAACTATTTCAAGGTTGTGTGTTGCTTGTACTACTGAGTGCATAGTAGTCTGTATTGATTTTTATTTCGTAGCGATTACGTCAGGCCTAGACAACTCAACCTACTTGTGACGTAAGTGCAGCGAGTGCGAGGCTCGTACAGCTTGTGACGTCTTCTGAGTGCACGTGTAGCTGGTTGCGGTACGGTATAGGAAATTCAGTGTAAAGGCATTGCGAGTGTTCTATCGTTGTAAGCTTCGAAAGTAAACAGAACTTTGTGATGGCTTCTACCCATCCCATGCCTAGTTTCTTATCAATATGAGAGAGAATTTTTCCTTTTTGTGTCGTGTGGTGAAGAGGCAAAAATGTTTAGTTTGTGGCAAGGAAATACTCTGTATTAAAAAGTTTAATCAACAGCGGCACTATTCTTCATGAAACTCAAATGAATATGACAAATATCAGGGAGATGAATATAATGAGATGATAAAACAGTTAAAGGAGACTGCTGATCATCAAATTAGCGAATATTCTGTTCGCTTCAACATTAAAGATTTTGAAATTGTAACCTTGCCTTCAAAGACAATAATGAGAATTCGAAAATCCAGAAAATCACGGTGTATTAATGTTTAATGGCCACATATTCTTGGCGCAGAAAAGCAATGTTTATTTTAATTTTGCAAAGAAAATTTTGTTTCGTCATTGCTGTGAATAATATCATGTACTGTAAATACAATAAAAGTGTGTCCCAGTTTATTTTTAAAGCTCATTATTATAATTGGATTTTACTTATTAGCTATCTGTAGGCTCCATATTCCAGCTACCTAAAGACTGAAGTTACAGACACATTGGGTATATAGCATGCCGAACACAGGTAATGCAACGGATAAGGATATAGACAAAGACGTCGCGCCGTCGCTGCGTGTTCGTGGAGTATAGTCAACTCCCGAAATTCTATAGCTATACTAGTAAACACATGATTGAACCGTGATGTTTATTTCCGTCGTGATCTTTGCAGTGAATAATAACGTGCATTCGTAAGTTACGGAACTTGAACAAATGTGGATGTCACTTGAAATGATTTTATAACGAAGAAATTATTTCAATTGCACATGACTTAATGGTGCATCATGTAGTACAAGATATTGCTATAGTCCGATATTTTTTCGTGTTTTATTATGATATTGCATATGTCGCTCATCACTGAAATCCCACTAATTTTCTCTTACTTTTCTACAAATGTCCTAAAGTAGAGATTATTTGATTTATTAATTGGGATGTCGGCACTGAACATCAGGGTAGGCTACACAAATCCATGTTAAACATCGAGTTAATATCTTCATAATTTTCAGATTGTGATGATTCTGGTTCTTTTAGATTACGTTCAACAAACTTTCTGTGCCTTTTGGAATTACAGTGTCTTTGAGTACACTGTTTTCGTCATTTTTACGTTTATTTTACATAATTTATATGTAATGTTTTCTATACAAGAATACGTTTTGTATGAAACCTTATCTAGACTTGTACTATGTTACGCAAGGATGGAAAATGAGAAGTACCAATATCAGCAGAATAACAGCCTGAGAAATTAAATTTATGAGATCATAACTAGTATATACTCACTTGGACCACAAAATAAATGGTGATATCACACAAGAATTCCAATTACAGCCAGACTTACAGTTTATAAGCAAGTACAGTTGCAATGGAAAAACTATGTCCAACGAATGAATTGTAATAGATTTTCAAAAGACATGCTTTAATACCGTCCCCAAGGCAAGAGATCTTTGGATCGTCCAAGAAAAGGTGAACCGAGAATGACTCATTCAGACAGTAACAGGCCATGAGCCATATACTTGTTTGGATGATGATGATGATGATGATGATGATGATGATGATATTCATTTATTTCTGTTTAATACTTAACATGTAGGCATTAGAGTGCTTCACAGGAGTCATCTACTATGCCTTTCTTCAATACTATATACAGGGTAATTCACGAGGATTTACCGTCCGTTACGGAGCTTATTTCTGAAGACATTTTGAGCAAAAAATGTCATTTAAACATAGTTCCTATTCTAAATATTTTCAGAGTTATACTAATTTAAAGTCGTTTCTAAAATAAATTTTTTCTTTGGTTTGAAGATAAAAGAATAACACAAATAGAGAATGAACAATTCAGAAGCATTATTTCTTTAATTGGCAAGTATTATGAAACTGAAAATGTGCTGTGAACTGCTTAGTTGCTTCGTACAGACATCTTTCTCCATTTTCAACTAGAAAATTACATTATTCTTACGCTCTTATCACAACAATTATTACAAATCACACCACTTCCACCGACTTAATTATTTGCAGTTCATTTTACATCCTAATTTACAGCCTTGGAGAGTTTAAAACAAATTTTAAAAAATGTGGCCTTCAGCTTGAGTACACTTGGCCGCACGCTTGTGAACGGCACTCGTCGCTTTACGTAACTACAACGGCTATTTTTTATTTCCGTGGCGCTCGCGCTAGCTGCTGACTGCACGCTGACCAAGATCACGCGTTCACATCAATGCGTTTCAATAACGAAACGTAGCTTTGTAAATATTGAGAATAGGACCCATGTTTATGTGACATATTTTGCTCAGAATGTCTTCGGAAATAAGCTCCGTAAAGGACGGAAAATCCTCGTGAATCGCCCTGTATTATGAAGACATTTGGAAACACCACAGCAGCGATAATTGATCGAGAGTTGCATTTCTTCGCACATCGGAAAAGGGGAGAACCTCGGCAAGCAATGGTGGGGAAGTCGGAGTTTCATTTCCTGCAATACTCAGTGGCGACGAATTTTCATAGAAGCCAACACCTCTAGAAGCAAACCATCTACGCTAAAAGTTTCAAATCCTCGCGAGAGAAAGGTTTGCTTTCTTCTTTTTTAATTGGTTTATTTTACGACACTACATCAAGATATCATGTTATTTAGCGTCTGAATGAAATGAAGATGATAATGCCGATGAAATGACTCCGGGGTCCGGCACCAAAAGTTAGCCAGCATTTGCTCGTATTTGGTTGAGGGAAAACCCCGGAAAAACTTCAAACAGGTAACCTGTCCCGACCGGAATTCGAACCGGGTCACCTGCTTACGTGGTCAGACTCGCTAACCGTTACTCCACACGCGTGGACAAGTGTGCTTTTAGTAACCTATAATAAGCCTAAAAGCTTAATATACACCGTGCTTCAAAATTATGGTAACACATTCACATAATTATTACTATTTAAGTATTGAAGATAAATTAACAATGTAAACATAATTTGATAGTCAAACACTCGAAATATCAATTTCTATGTTTCAGAAAACTTACTTCACCTTTCTGTTGCCATGGAACACACTGTTGAAGAATGAAAACTCCACATTATAAATTGTTTTGCGTTCAGCAGATTGCGTAAAAAATCAATAATAATAGCATAAAATGTTGTTCCGTAGAAGTATTTGAATTCATCATCTGTTACATCGTTGGATTGGACGTGCTACCGCCGCTGATCTGGCCTATCGTGCGTGGCCTCCCATATCACCAGACTTACCACCATGTGAATTTTTCTTTGGCGGTGTGTGAAAGATGCAGTTTATGTGCCACTTATACTCGAATACCTTGAAGAAGTACTACATCTCATTACTGCTGCGATTGCACACAAAACAGAGATATGTTGGAAGGAGTGTGGTAGGATTCTTGTCGTGTTGATATTTGACTAGTGTTTATGATGTGCGAATACAAACTGAGAGTTCCTTATACAAATTATATTCACCAAGTTATATTAATACTCTCAGTAATAATAATAATAATAATAATAATAATAATAATAATAATAATAATAATATTATTATTATTAATAATAATAATAATATTATTATTATTAATAATAATAATAATATTATTATTATTATTATTATTTTAACAAAAATAATAAATTTAAAATGGCTGCCATTATTTTTACACAAGGTGTAAAATAGGCCTGCAACAGGACAAATACTATTCTGTTGCATTGCTCATTCTGCATATCCATAAATATCCAAATACAGAAATGTAGATGTCTATTGATAACTTGAGCTATTCGCACTTACTATCATAAATTTCGTTCGGTGAGTGTATCTCATGAAAATGTTTTCATTATGTGCTGTGAACTTCACTATTATGTTATTACTATTATTATTATTATTATTATTATTATTATTATTATTATTATTATCATTGTTATTATTATTAATCTCATATTTTGTAAATTGTAGGCCTACATGTCTCACTTATTTTGACTTACTGTTCACTTGTAATAATAATAATAATAATAATAATAATAATAATAATAATAATAATAATAATAACAATAATAATAATGATAATAATAATAATAATAATGGTTTATTTTACTTGGCACAGTTAGGGCCATACGGCCTTCTGTAACACTCAACCAGGAGTAAAAATGCTATATAAGAAACATTATAAATCATAAATGAGCCGTTCAGAGCAGAAGTGGGGTAAGTCAAAAATGGATAATGAGGGTTAAAGTAAACATTCTGCAATATACAGCGCAAAGTATCAGTTAATATTGAATTTAGTTAAACTATTAGTGGTCAGTGAATACCACGAAGGATATATTAATTGCTACTTTGTTCTGTATTTTACAGAATCTTTACTTTAAACCTCATTACCTAATTTTGACTTACACCACTTCTGCTCTGAACGGCTCAAATAAACCTGCGAAACAAATATTCCTTAATAACTGCCTTACATGATTCTGAAATTGCTTTATGCTGTAAAATATATTTAATTTTCTTTAGTGGTATTAATAATACTAAGGTTTCAATTATTCTGATTTACAAATATTTTAAGCAAAGTCCGAAGTTAAAGAACATTGCATAAATATTACCGGTACCCGTTAGTACTGATATGAATTGTCTAAATAAAACGATTTTCTGGTTAATTCGAATATTTAATATTTAACTCTTTCCCAAATTCTCCTTAGAGTTCGAATTAAATTACATTTTTCGAAAGTAAATACTTGAATTGTATAGCCCTCATTTCTGGATTGCGAGAAGGTGCGGTGTAGGGCTTATAGAGTGGGTCTCGTTATCTAAGATTGCACTCGAGCTTGGCTTCGAATCCAGTTTAGGCCGATTGCTTGATTTTATATTTTCGACGTTTTCTGAAACTCTAAAAAATACGAGGTGATCCCATACCGACTTCTTTGATTCTTTTGGACAAAATATGGTTTGACTGTCGTTAGTTTCAGCGACGCTGGGTAATTTTATTGGACACTTGATACAGCGCCGTTACATAATAGTTTATAGGGATATTAAACTTCATTTTTTGGTATTTCCCTTGCAAATAGAAGTCATAACAGGAAAAATATATTCTTGTTCCCCTGTGGCATCCCAAAAAATCACTAGGCCTACTATATCAACTTATCTTGGCTGTAACGCAGACCAGTCTCCTATGGCACACCCTGGGCAACAGCTCTGTCGGTAAATTAGTCTATACAGCAGGCATCATGTGAGCAAATGACGAATAGTCAAGTACCTGCCATTACTAGAATGAATGAATGAATGAATGAATGAATGAATGAATGAATGAATGAATGAATGAATGAATGAATGAGTGAAAAAATAAATTAAATAATTAATTAATTAATTACGAAATTACAAATGGCTTTTAAGGAACCCGCCGGTTCATTGCCGCCCTCACATAAACCCACCATCGGTCCCTATTCTGTGCAAGATTAATCAAATCTCTATCATCATATTCCACATCCCTCAGATCCATTTTAATATTATCTTCCCATCTACGTCTCGGCCTCCCCGAAGGTCTTCTTCCCTCGGCCACCCAACTAACACTCTATATACATTTCTGGATTCGCCCACACGTGTTACATACCCTCCCCATCTCAAACGTCTGGATTTAATGTTCCTAATTATGTCAGGTGAAGAATACAATCCGTGTAGTTCTGCGTTGTGTAACTTTCTCCAATCTCCTGTAACTTCATTCCTTTTAGCCCCGAATATTTTCCTAACAACCTTATTTTCAAACACCCTTAATTTCTGTTTCTCTCTCAAAGTGAGAGTCCAAGTTTCAAAACCTTACAGAACAACCGGAAATATAACTGTTTTATAAATTCTAACTTTCAGATTTTTTGACAGCAGACTAGATGACAAAATCATCTCAACCGAATAATAACGGGCATTTCCCATAATTATTCTGCGTTTAATTTCCTCCCAAGTGTCATTTATATTTGTTACTGTTGCTCCAAGATATTTGAATTTTTCCACCTCTTCGAAGAATAAATCTCCAATTTTTATATTTCCATTTCGTACAACATCCTGGTCACGAGACATAATCATATACTTCGTCTTTTCAGGGTTTACTTCCAAACCTATCGCTTTACTTGCTTCAAGTAGAATTTCCGTATTTTCCCTAATCGTTTATGGATTTTCCCCTAACATATTCAGGTCAATAAATAAATAAATAAATAAATAAATAAATAAATATACAGAAAATAATTATAAAAATTTCGTGGATTAAGAATGTAATTCTCAGTAAAGGACTGTCAGAAAGTAATTCGTACAGTATCTTGCAATTACTTTTTCTTATCAACAGATTGTTATAGAACAAAGAGAGGAACATTCTCCTGCACACTTTCCGGCACTTGTTAATCGCAAATATTAAATAAGATGAGCTCTTGCGAAATAAAAAGACTGAAACACGAGATATTAAGGAAACTCCCTCTTTCAAGCTAATAAGACTGAGTTTTTGCTAGAATTCGCTACTTTGTAGTTTACAAAATGAGAAAATAAATTAAAACTTCAATTTTTCCCCTTGTACTTCAAATATTTGCTCAATTTAATGTAGTATCCGCTAGGTCAAATGTGCGCATTGTCTTGTGTATAGTTCATAATCTAAGATCAGCTTCCTTTGAAGAACTTTTCTCTTTCAACTCTACCCTCAACTTTCATTCCGCACTTTAGTCTCAAGACGCCATTTAGAAAATGTCCCTCTTTCTTTCTTATTCTTTGTCGGAACTCAGGTATAAGACTAGCGCGCGGAAGAGTGGGCTTTAAAGTTCATCGAAACTTCTGGACAGTGAATTTTAGATTCTGGCTTTTATTTGTTCAAAACCACTCGGCAAAATTGTACGGGGGAAAAAAAAAAAAAAAAAAAAAAAAAAAAAAAAAAAAAAAAAAAAAAAAAAAAAAATACATGAAATAGTTCAACTACAGTTTTTCATTGTAATTAAACAATACAAACTACCAAAAGATTATACAGAAATAATGCAACATACAGTACTTAACAAAAGTTTAAGACCATGAGCAAATTTCATATAATTATTTCCTGGTCCTATATTTTTGTTTCTATTTCCCTCATGAATGTTTTGTCAATTATTTGGACTGTGAGACATTTATCGACGCAAAGAAAGTAAAATTATGACATTTAGTTTTCGAGTTATGATTTTAATGAAATATTTTGTTACTGTAAAAAATGCTACATTTATAATTACGGAATAATTCATTCATGCTAAACCAACATGTTTATTGTAGTGATGATTTTTTTCAAGCAATTTGAGAAGTGTGAGAACACATTGGCACCAGAAAGAAAAATTAAAAAAATTTTATTTTCGTTTTATAATTTTTTGCATATTTTTCCAAAATAAGGAAAATAATAGTAGAAATAACGTTAAGTAAAGGCATTCATAGCTTCACTGTGGAATAAGCTAACGTAACCGGACCTACGCCAATCGAAAGTACGAAATCACGAATATAGTAATAATTTCTAATATTTAAGGAAGTACAGCTGTTTGAATACTAAGAACGTAGGAGCTGTTTAAGCACAATTAAAAGGAAGTAATTAAAGCTAAGCAGTAGTATTATTAAAACGTACTGCATACAACATAAAATAAGTATATCTTACTCTTAATTTTTTTAGTTGGTTATTTAACGACGCTGTATCAACTACGAGGTTATTTAGCGTCGATGAGATTGGTGATAGCGAGATGGTATTTGGCGAGATGAGGCCGAGGATTCGCCATAGATTGCCTGGTATTCACCTTAAGGTTGGGGAAAACCTCGGAAAAAACCCTACCAGGTAATCAGCCCAAGCGGGAATCGAACCCGCGCCCGAGCGCAACTACAGACCGGCAGGCAAGCGCCTTAACCGACTGAGCCACGCCGGTGGCCCTATCTTACTGTTAAAGCATCTTTGACTTTTTTTTCAACGCACTTGACCGCATTGATGTGAATCGCGCACGTTAACATTTCGGTCGGAAATCATGTTAATAATACTTAGTCTACGTTGCCTGGTCTCTAAAAAGACATTTTCCAATATAAGATTGGAAAAGTCCCCAGACCTGACATAACCTATCGTCTTCTGTACAATCTTGTCATAGTACAGGTTCCATTGCTCTTATTAATATACAAGCCTGGTTCACAGTACGACATAAGGACTTTTACAAACAAATGAAGAAACTAATGATAATCAACCCATGTTCATATGAGTTCTTTTAACGAAATAACAAAGAACTGTCTCATAAAGCGCGTGCCATACTTAATGAATCACCCTATATATCGGTAAATGCGATTGGTAAAAAGCTATTCTATTTATTTTCATCTCTTGCGAAGAACACGGCAGGGGTAGTACAGTTCTGTAGAGATTCTACCACGAGACAATATAGGTTCTTATCCACTGCAGCTGATATAGCATCTTCTAACGGAGTAGCGGTATGGATTTTTGGTTTCCTTTTGCCCCATCAGGTCATATCGTCATTTACATTTTTAAAACGTCAGCATCTCTCTGAACGCTCACAATGAAATTAGTGGGTTTTGTTACAAACTGGAGTGATTCTATTGAAGTATCAGAGCTCGGGGAGGATTACTTTAAAAGGAAGGGAACTTCATTTTCAGGAAATTGGATTTGTAGTTTCAAGTGGATATATCCTAATACATTTAGAAGTCACTCTCTCTAACGTGTCTTTGCACGGAATCTCAAGTACTTTATACTGTTAAGATTTCGGCGGATCTACATTCTAAGAGTTAGCCACAGAACACTAATTAGAGTCTACGTGACGAAATAAGGCGAAGCACTGCAGTTTTTTGCTTACAGCCGGTTGAGGCTTACAGTTAGGTTTGTGGTACAAAGACAAGATTACAGGTATATTTTCTCTAGGTAGCATCGTTCACTGCCATCATCCAAGTAATTGCTGAGCTTTCGCTCTTTTCTAGGTTTCATGACAAACAATTTAAAGTAAACAGTGGTTGTCAACCTTTGAGAGACCGAGGCCCAGTAAATCTTTTTCTAAACACGGTCCCAGAAAGTTAAGTCGTAAATAACTTTTCAATTTATCTCAAAGTTCATATATTTAACTGATATTTAATTATTAATAATTAAGTATGGCTTAATCTTAAGACATAAACAGTATTAACATACTATGAAAACGGTGTGACATATTGACAAATCTTTTAATTAATTATAAATCACTAGGTTAATTAAATTTTGCAGCATGTTCTAGTTCCTCACGCCAACATCATTAATTAACGTATGCTAATTTTCATTGGCATATACCTTTCTGACCACCAAAAACATAAAATTCATAATATTCATCATTTTATTATTGAATTGACTTCAATTGATGTTGGTCTGAAAAAGAAATGGTAATGGGAAAAATGATTATTCACTGTAACTCACCACAGAAGTCAGGTGAACAGGGGAAGTTGCAGAACGATATCAATATGTCGACGAAAATCTTATCACAAATATACACGCCAAATATTTTTATATGCAATGTATGTAATTTATGTGTGAATCTCTCAATTCTAAACACTAGTTACAACTAGTGTCATGCAATGTTCGAACATGAGAGGGGATCTCAAGATACTACAAACTTCGCCCTACTCCATAGGCATCCCAACAGTACGTTGAAGTGAAGCAAGTAAACTAAAATAACCGAGTCCATTGAAAACCGGTAAGAGACCTTAAGTTCTGTTCATATATAATACGAACAGAACATAAGAATTAAAGCTCCGTTTCCCCTTCCATACATATGTTCGGTGCCTCTCTGCGCCTTTACGCTTTAGCTGCATAAGGGTATCAGGCAAATATCTTCCAAAGTTACGCATATTAATGTGTATAGATATTTATTCTTGTTAATAATATGACTGAACATTCACATAAATATACGTATAAATAAATCACAAAAAATACAATTGGAAAACGCATATGTTCAAAGCACCGACTAGTATTATGTGCAAAGTTCAAACATAAGAGAAGAAACCAAAACATTGCAAACTTCGTCTTCCATATGAAAAAAACTAATCGCAAGATATGTGCTCAAATCCCTAAGCAGTTTAAAATATTATCCTGCAATGTTCGAACATGAGAGAGGTAACCAAGACATTTCAAATTTCGCCTTATTGTGTATGAAAAACTAATCGCAAGGTCTATGCTAAAACATGAAGGGGGTGGGAGTAGAGGACAGCGAATATTTTTATAACAAAATGGAACAAACACGACACGCCTTCTTCTGCAGAGCGAACATCAACGAATGTCGAACTTCGTCATACTCGACTAACTTGAATCGAACGTAGTGCATGCAAAATCTACTTCCAGCATCCCTATAGTCACACAAATATTGTTACCGAGCAACTGTGATTTATTTGAATATTATGTGAAGAAAGTTATTATAGCTATTTTCTTACGGTAATATTGGTATAGTAACAACTTTCATGTATTTTAAAACACAATGTGATGTACCTCTATGTATGTATATTTTTGTCGAAGTTTAATTCATATTTTTGTAATAAAAGTTACCTGTACTTACATCTAAATGAAACTTCATAAGATTTGTTCTAAAATCCTTACTCTGCTAAAAGCATGAAGGATTGGGAGAGAAGTGTAGGAGAGGCCAGTGAACTTCAAGAGCACAGATCATACAAGGGGCAAGATTGAGCGAGCGAGACAGATCCGCTTCTTCAAAGCAGACTTTGGTTCTTGCCACGCTCGACAGACTTGAACCGAACATAGAGCATGAAATGCACGACACTAGTTCCAACACTAATTAATATGATGAATTTAAAAACGCAGCACATTAATACAGCAATAAGTCCACACCTGTGGAGTAACTGTTAGCGCGTCTGGCTGCGAAACCAGGAGGCCCGGGTTCGAATTCCGGTCGGGGCAAGTTACCTGGTTGAGGATTTCTCCCGGCTTTTCCCTCAACCCAATACGAGCAAATGCTGGGTAACTTTCGGTGATGGACCCCGGACTCATTTCACCGGCATTATCACTCTCATATCATTCAGACGCTAAATAACCTAGATGTTGATACAGCGTCGTAAAATAACCTAATAAAAACAGAAATAGTGATAAATTATTGAAAAAATTAACATTAATATTTAGTATATTTTATTTTTAATACACCTGAGAGTTTTCTTTTTAATTGTTGCGAGGCTGGTGAGATTTCTGTTGCTCTTTTGTCTGCTAGCTTGTTAATTCTGGGATCAATAGAAGTAACAGCGAAATAGAGAAATTCAAAAAGTTGCAGGCGATACCGCTGTTTCGTTTTAAGAATGGTCATGACAGGAAATGCAGTTTCACAAATATACGTCATGGAAAAAAGAAATATGAAATCTGCTTGTTATTTCATGTAAATCTGGATAATCATTTTTCATTCTTATCCAGAATTTCGAATTACCCGTAGATGTAAAGTACTTTTCAGTCCTTTGGTGATAATTAAAGAAGTTGAAGGGTTTCTTCGTGAGAAAGGGTGTCTCTTTGTGTTCAAAAAAGGGTTCACAATCCACATGTATCCTCTGTTTGAGATTCTGGCTGATATGTACATCTATTATCTAAGTGGTGCCTTCTTCATATCACAGTTGACTAAACAATCCACATGTTTTGTTGAACAGGAGGGATGTGGAAGAGCCTGCACTGCGTGCTCTGAAGAAACCGCACATTTCCTTAAGAGCATGATTGTACTTTATCTTGTTGAAAAGTGAACCTTGTTGAATTTGTATTGCTTGTAGTATGAGCACGTAAAGCACTACTAATTACTTGCGATACATTTAAAGTATTCGCTATTTCCAATTCGACGAATTTAATTCTTTTATTTTATTGGATTATTTTACGACGCTGTATCAACATCTAGGTTATTTAGCGTCTGAAAGAAATTAAGGTGACAATGCCAGTGAAATGAGTTTGGAGTCCAGCACCGAAAGTTACCCAGAATTTGCTCGTATTTGGTTGAGGGAAAACCCCGGAAAAATACTCAATCGGGTAACTTGCCCGACCGGGATTCGAACCGGGGCCACCTGGTTTCGCAGCGAGACGCGCTTACCGTTACTCCACAGGTGTGGACTCAATTCGACGAATAACGTGCAGTTTTTATTGCATGTTTAAATGCATCAAATTTACAGACATTTCTTACCGTCTGTGATGTGCTCGGTGCCACTGCCTGAACTGAATCATCAACATTGTTTCTATGCCATGGTAAGCTTACGATTCACAGAGATCGTACTGTACAATAAAAATCCAAGATCTTTTCTTACGTCCACTTTGTTTTCAATTAAAATTGGTTATCGCTAAACTTGCATGCTTCGGAGTTTATTCGTGCACCTGTAAAGTCATGCACTGTCAGACGTAAACAGATTTAGTATCCTCGCTCACTACTTTGTCTTTATCCAAGAGTTGAAATGTTACTAATGAAAGTTGTTATACAGGGACATCATTTTATTTTTACTAGCACTTTTAATATTAACCTGGCTATACCTTTAGAGAACCGGAAACACCGTTCGCTACCTCCTTCCACGACTGGAGTTCGATGATACCGGCGTAAACACACAAACAAATCATTTTACTAGTTATAGCAGGGAAGAAAAGTACTTCATCCATTTACGTAAACTAGGAAATATCGCGAATTTAAGTTCGACAATTTTCATTAGGTTTTTGTTTAATCAAAATGCAGTACTGTATTAAGAATAAGTGTTTTTACTCACGAACTGAGCTATTCATGGGAACGTATTCATTTTGCAGTGTATATTATACTGTCTACAACACATTAGCGTACAATATAGAGAATGAAGTTCAATTGAAAAAAATAATAATAATAATAATAATAATAATAATAATATTAATAATAATAATAATAATAATAATAATAATATGGATATTTAAACACATTTTTCAAAATAGTGGCCGTTCATTTCGATACAGGCTTCAGTTCTTTTGTGCATATTATCGCACTATAGACTATTGCATCTAATTCCAATTGCCAGTTTCGTCCTTCGTACTAGTAACTCATGTTGAAATAATTCTGTACCTACTCTATAAAAGAGTACTATATGTACTGTAAATTGAATCTTCACTTCTGCCCGACCCGCACAGATAAAATTACTCAGACATGCTATCTATTGTCCGTCCAAGTGGTTATGCCGCAGGATCGTAGAAAGGAGGGAAATCACGTGACAGTTAATTACTTAACGATGCCCTTTTATTTAAGTTATTTTAAACAGTTGTATAATATTACGTAAACGTCCAATTCCTAACAGAAATTAATGTTTTCAGAAAAGAGCTAAGACAGCCCTGCTTTTACAGAGGGGCGTGCAGAAGCAGATGGGGGAATTTGGGATGCGACGTAGGCAAACGGACGACAGTACCTGTGCGAAAATATGATTCAATATTGAAAGTTCTTTCGTCACTGGAAAACGCGAACATATTTCTGAAACGTACTATACTCAATAACTCAGTGCTGTTTACTATATGCGGCCTTGATTCTGTCTGGAGAACAGTTGAAACTTCATTAGTAGAAGGGGTGGGAGTGAAGTACATTCAAAAACTCAGGTACAATAAAAATTGAAGTAAAAATAAAATGATGTCCCTGTACTTTGAAATAATGATATTGCGGGCATTTAGATGCCGAACTTGCCGTGGGTTCTAAGAATGAGATTAATTTGTCACGATTTCAGCTTACGAACTGCAGATAACTTTGAGAATTAGGCTTCAACAGGCCAACTATATATAAAAACCATTATACAGGGTGTTTCTAAATTATATACACTTTTGGAACGGATGGATAACCTTCTTTCAAATATTTTCGTTAAGGAATCCATGGGCTCGGACGATTCGTTTCAGTTTGTTTATTCCGTCAGCGTAGTAACATACTTCGATCCGGTTTGTTTAACCCTGATCATATATTAATCCAACTTGCTTACTACCTGTGGTTTATGAAACCCCTATTGACTCTGAAGAAGATCTTGCAACACACACTGTCTGCGCAGTAGCTGAAATCAGGAAAATGCCTCGCGTCTTTGAAAGGGTACGACAAAGTATGGCACGTCGATGCAATTCTTGTCTGGAAGTCAATGGACATGTGTTCCAGCACTTGTTGTAGTGATGAGACAGTAAAGTAATGGATCCATACTGGTAATTTAACACTGAAGTGAGCAGTTTTCCTTTTCATTCGGTTTGTTTTGTCTGTGTTTTTCTATTTATTTGGGTCAATAAATTTTGCCTGTAACCTTAATTATTTGTTAATTCACTTTTCACGTAACTAATTACTTCAATTTCTTCCTGTGCAATCGAACCATGTAATGACATAAACCCATCGTGCCCTAAAAGGAAGTGTAGCAGCCCATGGGTTTCTTCACGATAATTGTCTGAAATAAGGTTGTCTATCCGATCCCAAAATTTGTCGATCTAATTTAGAATCACCCTGTATGAAAAGCATTATTTCACATGTATTACTAATAATTATAAGTTTAAATTATGAGCTTAATTTAAGAAGCTATTGAAACGTAACTGCAGGAAGATCATTCCTAAATAATAATTGATTTCCAAAGGTTCGTAAATAAGCAAAACTAATTTAAAATCTTAAAACTTTGCGCCTGTAACTTCAATTTCTATATTGTCTTCTCTTGATCTGTCTGCCACGTTTGTTTTGTAAGTCACTGCAATTTGATCCGTGTTATGAATGATTATACATAAAAAAACTGCAAATAAATGTGATAATTTGTACGCGATAAAATACATATTGCACTCTCCAAACTTAAACGACATTCCTCACACCATTTCTTAAAACCAGTCCTGATAACTCAACCCAATGCCGGTGACTCATGGTGCGGCACGTGCCTATTTGTAATGCTGCGTTGTCACGTCTTACTAAGCGAATATCGGGGTAAGTGAATTATTTAAAAATATTTATGAAGTTTAATCCACATAAAGAAAAAGTGCAGAGGGACGAAATTATGCGTATTTAACACTATATAATATGGAATAAAGTACATAAAACAAGGAAATAAATTATTGCAACTCACCATTTACACAGTATCAGTAAGTGATGTGTCAATCCCATCTTCTGAAGACGACTGTAGATCAATTATAAAATTTGTGTCATCAGGGTCGTCGAACAGGCTGTAGGTCCCAATAGCTTTCTTCATTTTGTTCCACGTGTTTCACATAATTAGTCCACAAATGAGGAGTTATAATTTCAAAGGACTTTCTTAATATTGTTATCATTCCAAATAGAGGCCGTCATTTAAGATTTTGAGAAGCCACATTTACAGTAGTTTTACTTGCGACCCTCTTGTTTTGTCATGCATAATTTGAATAAGTTTGTCGTTCGTGGGCGCTTCCCCTTTGTGTGTGTGTGTTTGTGTGTGTATGTGTGTATGTGTGTAAAATTCAAATATTGCTCGTCGCAGAAAGCTCCTTGAAAAATCGCATAGTTTATAAAATGCATGTTTCGATTTTTATGTTACTTCTTTGTCATTTCATGTTTTTCAGTCTCTGTCATGTTAGAAGTTTTATCACACTCGTTAATCCAGCCCTCGTAGCAAATGAAGCGAGTTTATTTCCATTTCTTGTTGGTAAAACCCCATTTCCACTTAATATCTCCTTCATCACTCGAATATTCACTGTCTAACCAATACGTAAAGATATTCGACGTTTTATTTTACTTCACTGATAACACGACTGAAAGAAGTTAATTCTGTGAGAGGTAATACAAAACTGAGACAAATTGAGTTCTACGACCCACTTGCTACTACAAATATACATGAGTTTTGACAACGCTATTATAAAGCTACTGAATTATCGGACGCAGCTAACTGCATAACATAAATACCGAGAACACGTTGACGTGGCTTCTTTCCTCTGAGTTGGAGGTAGTCTAAGTTTGGCGAGTACAGTATATACCAGCCGTGGCGAAAAGGCCATGGTGCGCCGAGCCACTGTGTAAGCTGCAACGTGCATAGCACCTATGGAGGGAGGCGGACAACCGAAGGGGAAGTTAATGTTTAGGACGTGTAACGAAGAAAGAAATGAACAAGAAAACATAGGACACATTATCACAACCTAAAATTAACTGTCTTCAGAATGTCTCTGCGACAAAGTTTCAAAATCAGGAATTATGTCACTTACTGCCAATCGTAGTTGATCACGAAGGTATTTGTCTGTCAGTCGTGATCTAAATTTGATTTTTACTATTTTCATTCTTGAAAATAATTTTTCACAAACGTAAGTTACAGCGAACATGGCTTCAACAGAGCAAGCGAAAGAACGAAGCTTCAAATATTTATTTTTTTCCAAAGATTTGAAAAGTTCAATATCTGTCAAGTCCTTACATCTAGCTTTCATTTAACGTCACATTGTAAATCTGTGAGTTTAAATTGAAAATCTAACCGCATTATTCGTACATCTGCTGTAAAAGAATCGACGTACAGAGATGATAATAATAATAATAATAATAATAATAATAATAATAATAATAATAATAATAATAATAGTAATAATAATATTTAACCTTTTAATGTTTCATCAGTAACATGTAACTTATAATGCCGTTTTATGTTATACAACCGTTTTCCTAGTAATATTTGTGAACAAATCATACATTTAATATTTTCATCATATTGTGAGCAAAAGAATGCATCCTCCCATCCTACTTGAAACTTTAGTTTTTTTTATAGAGGTACATGGTTTCGAGAGAGATATTGCGACGATACGCCACTCGCAGGTCCGAGACAAATACAAATAGAACGGAGTTTGACTCCAGTGAGTAACGGGTGGGGGTTGTAGGTAGGAAGCGAGAGAAAAGCACTGCGAGCCACAATGTGCTCGTGAGTCGCATTTTCGCCGCGGCTGGTATATACGATAATATGGCGCTCTTCTATGCGGCTCTGATTGGTTGAAATTAAATGGATTCTCACTGACCATTGGTGAGTCATTGTATGAGTGGAATAATCAATGAAGATTTGTCCAGTAAAATCGGCTTAATGGGACAAAATCTGACAGAAGTGTTCCTTTTTTTAGTAGGTTATTTTACGACGCTTTATAAACATCTAGGTTATTTAGCGTCTGAATGAGGTGAAGGTGATGATGACGGTGAAATGAATCCGGGGTCCAGCACCGAAAGTTACCCAGCATTTGCTCATATTAGGTTGAAGAAACACCCCGGAAGAACCTTCAACCAGGTAATTTGTCCCGACCGGAAATCGAACTCGGGCCACCTGGTTTCGCGGCCAGCTGCGCTAACCGTTACTCTACAAGTGTGGAGTGTTCCTGTTGTTCACGGTTTCTAGCTGCAGAGTATGGTAACAGAATTTATTTTAAAATAAGAATTTGCTAGTTGGATGATGATTTTAATAGTGAAAATAGAGCCCGTGAAAAATTACCTGCTCGAAAACTTTATTCGAACAAATTTAATGAATTTAATATTCGTCTCAACCTAATTTCTTGAATGAAATGCCATGCAAATGTAAAGAGGAGGGCTTTTTTAAGAATGACAAGACAATTATAAAGTTCTTAGGTATGCAAGAAAGTAAAATCATCTCTAATCGAACAGTCACGCTTCTTGGTTCAAAGCTAGAAAAAGAGACACGAAAGAATTGCACTTAAAACATTTTCTGACATGATAATCACAAAAGAAGAGTCCTGACGTAGAAAAACAAACATGTAGCAGTGCAGAAAATGTGAAGCCGTGCATTTGACAGGCTAACAGAGGAAAGAAACGTATTTAGAACTTCACCTCTACGTTGTGTTTATTCCTGTCACTAGCAAACCGCTGCGCCGCGCTGTGCAGCTTTGCCTCCCAACCACGAGGGCGCAGGTGAGGCGAGCAGCCGCAACAACATGGCAAGGTGCGTACTCGCCACAACTTCGGCTTTCATCACGTTAACCTGAATTATTATTGGGATGGTATTATCGATACAGTCCGAAGTTTTGTTCATATAAATAAGAACATTACATCGACTAGAAAGCTTTGTTGTAATTGGCGAGATATACAGGGACATCATTTTATTTTTACTTCAATTTTTATTGTACCTTAGTTTTTTAATGTACTTCACTCCCACCCCTTCTACTAATGAAGTTCAAACGTCCTCCACACAGATCCAAGACCGCATATACAGTCATAGTAGCATTACGGTCATAGTAAACAGTACGATCCAAAATATGTTCGCGTTTTCCAGTGACGAAATAGCTTTCAATATTGCATCATTTTCCATTTGCCTACATCTCATCCCGGTTTCCCCCACCTGCTTCTATTCGCCTCTCTGTAAATGCTAGTGGCTTGGCTGTCTTAGCTCTTTTCTGAGAACATTAATTTCTGTTAGGAATTGGACGTCTACGTCATATTATACCCACACAATTATTTAAAATAACTTAAAGAAAAGGGCCTCGTTAAGTAATTAACTGTCACGTGACTTCCTCCCTTTCTACGACGCTGCGACGTAACCACTTGGACGGACAGTAGACAGCATGTCTGAGTAATTTTATCTTTTCGGATCGGGAAGAAGTGAAGATTGAATTTACAGTACGTAAGGTCTCTTTTATAGAGTAGGTACAGAATTATGTCAACATGAGTTACTGATAACGAAGTACGAGCCTGGTAATTGGAATTACCTACAATAGTCTATAGTGCGATACTATGCGCATTAGAACCGAAGCCTGTATCGAAATGCATGGCCAACATTTTAAAAAATGTGTTTAAATTTCCATATTATGATTATTTTTCAATTTAACTTAATTCTCTATATTGTACGCTAATGTGTTGTAGACAGTATAATAATCCTACACACTGTATAATGAATACGTTCGCATGGAAAGCTCAATTCGTGAGTAAAAACACTCATTGTTAATACTGTACTGTATTTTGATTAAACAAAAACCTAATGAAAATTATCAAACTCAAAATCGCGAATTTCCTAGTTTACGTAAATGGATGAACTACTTTTCTTCCCTTATATACGTAGTAAAGTGATTTGTTTGTATATTACGCCAGTATCATCGAACTCCATTCGTGGAATGGGGTAGCAAACTGTGTTTCCGGTTCTTAATCGTTGATCCAAAGCCATAGCCAGGTTAATATTAGAAATGTTAGTAAAAATAAAGTAATGTCCCTGTAGAACCATATTCTATTGTCAAGTGTTCGTATGTGTTTTTGTCATCTATGGCGCATTCAGATGAACGTCAAGCTTTGTTCGTGCATAGCTATATTCGGATTGAAGGGGGAAGACGTGGAATTCTCCACCTTCTGGATTTCTTTCTCTTACTTCTACATTCGTGTGTTCATTCCCAAACTGTGAAAAAAAAAATTCCCCTCTCTGCATATGAGTTGTAATAACCTATCATTAGTGCCACACTGACCTGAATAGCGATACCTACTTTTTCTTGAATTGAATTTCAGAAATCTTACTTTCATTTTCTCTGCGACATTCAAAACATTTTCTCCTCTAGAGTTGATTTCCTGTAGTGAGCTTATTCTGAATGTTCTTTGTAAACATCACTTAGAGTTCAACAATTTTTTTAAAGGTTATTCTTCATTATAAAAATAATACATTTAACTATTTTAGACTGTGTCTTCGTTTAGAACTATGCCAGAAATACTATACGTACGCTATTTTCATAAACGTTTCTTGATGATATTGTTTTCATAATACGATTTTATAATCCATTTTGAATTATGAAGTACCTACGTATTAAGTCATAAGTAGGGCCGTGACATCGGTATATTTGTAATATTCTAAAGCGAACATACAACGCCGGACAGAATGTAATCTACGTGTTTGAAGTACAGGCAGCGGAAGCGAATTTGACACACGCCTAAGCAAGCAAGTTCCGTGTTTTGTATGCGATTATTGCGTATTATAAAATCAAGACAATACAATTATTGTATAATAAGGGTTAATATCGGAAAGGTCTAAAATACTGGTGAGGTTCAGAATAATTGTTTGAAATCATACTTAATTGTCACAAATGTGGTAAAACATAATTCTGAAAATATGTTTTTATTTTAATATTAAGAGTTTTTCATTACAGTTTTAGAATACCGAAAACGTATAAAGCGTACAATTTTGCTTTCCCTATATTTAACTCTTACATTAATTTATTTATCACATCAATTCCGTACCTTACTTTCCTTGCACGTTGTTCGCGTGGTTTCGGTTCCTGCTGCAATAAATAACACTCATTTTCAAAGTTTCAAATGAAAATGGCCGCCGAGTGTCGGATAATATAACCTTGTATGCGGAAAAACTGCGTTCAACATCGCCTGAGCCACCGGAGTGGCTCAGTCGGTTAAGGCGCTTGCCTATCGATCCCAAGTGCGCTCGGGCGCGGGTTCGATCCCCACTTGGGTTGATTACCTGGTTGGTCATTTTCCGAGGTTTTCCCCAACCGTAAGATGAATTCCAGGTAATCTATGCCAAATCCTTGGCCTCAACTCGCCAAACACCATCTCGCTATTACCAAGCTCATCGACGCTAAATAACCTAGTAGTTGATACAGCGTCGTTAAATAACCAACAAATAAAAAACATCGGCTGAAACAAAGGACGCATATGTAAAATATTACATATTATCAATTTCATTTCTACATCAAGTTTGTAACACGCGCACTTGTCATCTTACAAAACTCTCCCAATTTTGCATAATGAATTGAAACCACAGTGCAAGAAAAGTAAGGTACGGAATTGATGTGATAAATAAATTAATGTAACTGTTAAATATAGGGAGAGCAAAATTGTACGCCATATACGTTTTCGGCATTCTAAAACTGTAATGCAAAACTCTATTTTAAAAAAAAATCTTTCCAGATTTATGTTTTACCACTTTGTGACAAATTAAGTATGATTTAGAACAATTGTTCTCAACCTCGCCAGCATTTTAGACATTTCCGATATTAACCCTTATATACAATGATTGTATTACCTTGATATTATAATACGCAATAATCGTATACAAAACATGGTACGTGCTTGCTTAGGAGTGTGTCAGATTCGCTTCCGCTACCTACTGTACTGGGTATACTTGAAACTCCGACTACATTCTGTCTGGCGTCGTATGTTCACCTCAGACTAATATACATATAGCGATGTCATGACCCTAGTCATAAGGTGGGACAGAAAGAATTATCATGGTACCAGAAATTCTAAACACCATGTTAGGTGCTAAGGTAATTAAAATTGACGTTATTAGTATTTTAATCAATAATAATAATAATAATAATAATAATAATAATAATAATAATAATAATAATAATAATAATAATAATAATAATATAATAAACTTCAGAACAAACTGCATGGCTCAGTAGGCTGAGGAGCTTGTCTGCAGATCCGAAATTTAGCTCGGGCGCGGGCTCGATTCCGGCTTGGACTGATACTTGGTTGGGTTCCTTTCGAGATATTCCCGAACCATAAGGTAAATGTCAGACAATCTATGGCGAATCCTCTGCCTCAACTCGCTATCACCAATACAATTGACGCTAAATAACCTAGTAATTGATACAGCTCGTTAAGTAACTCACTAAAAATTAAACTCTAGAACTAAGTAAGTTATAATTAAAGCCCAGTGTTTGGTCACTTTAAACACAAGTTAGGTATGCAGTGACTAAATATTCAAGGCTCCGGGAAGGAGTACTAGGTACTTTCGTTTCTCTCGAGTATCTGATAATGGAGGTACAGTCGGTTGTCACAATGAATAAAATTGTATACAACTGTAAATAATTTTTTAAATAAATGTTTGATATATGAAATAATTCTACAAATTACAATCTAATCCTATACAATTAATAGAGTATTGTTCTAACAAAAATCTCCAAAAAATTATATGATAAACCAGAACTTCAAATAAAATTTTTCAAACTAACACGAAACACTATAGAATTACACTAGAGATATACACTATATTTTGGTTTATATGTAATTTGTATTTGACGATCATGTTGTAAAATGTTTCCAAACAAACATGTCTCTCCTTGTTTACATAATTCTTCTATATAGAAGAACATGTTCACTCCTGTGGAATAACAGTTAGCGCGTCTAGCCGCGGAACCACGTGGCCCGGGTTCGATTCCCGGAGGTTTTTTCCGGGGTTTTCCTCAACTCAATATGAACAAATGCTGGGTAACTTTCGGTGTTGGACCCCGGACTCACGTCACCGGCATTATTACCTTCATCTCATTCAGACACTAAATAACCTAAGCTGTTGAAAAAGCGTCGTAAAATAATATACTAAAATATAAAAAATCAAAGAACATGAAAAAGCCACCGGCGTGGCTAAGTAGGTAAAGGTGCTTGCCTGCCGGTCTGAAGTTGCTCTGGGGCGCGGGTTCGATCCCCACTTGGGCTGATTACCTGGTTGGGTTTTTTCCGAGGTTTTTCCCAACCGCAAGGTGAATGCCAGGTAATCTGTGGTGAATCCTCGGCCTCATCTCGCCAAATACCATTTCGCTATCACGAATCTCATCGATAATAAATAACCTCGTGGTTGATACAGCGTCGTGAAATAATCAACTAAACAAAAAAACATGAAAAAGTAACTGGTACAAACTGAACATATGGAATATCAGAGAGATGTATACATCGTCATACTTTTACATGGCAAAGTTCCGCGGTAACTACATACTGTATCTCTCAGTTACATCTATTGATTCATATGGCGAAATCCATATTTCCTTCTCTGGTATAACATCTCTTGTGAGAGTTAAAACATTTCCGTAAAAGGAAAAAAATGATGTTTACGCAATGTTATTGCACAAGGAAGTATATTTTAGTGCTCTTTTTTATAAATATTTTTACATGACGGTTTCCTACTTTTTCAAACGAAATATTAGCTTAGAACATCGTGATAGACAAGTACTTACAGAAAAGTGACGGTGTAGCAGTGAATAAATTTAAAGAGAAAAAAAGGTCTGTTGTGCGTCTCTTTGAGAAATAGGCCTACTACATTCTGTGTAGGTTTTTCTGTGCTTCTTTATAAAATATCATTTTTTGCTCTGATTTCAGAATGACATAACTGATATTTATCCCATTCGAGCTAAAGTATTCACTCCAAGCTTTTCTATAAGTTAAGATACGTGTATGGAACGCTTAGAATTTCTTTTTTCTTTTTATACATAAATATTCATTACCTTGTTTGCTGATATGCAATCCTGAATTTATCGTGAGAAAGCTGGGATGATTGGACAGTTGTTTATGAAGTAATGTGTTATGGTACGATTAAATTTCTTGTAAAGTTTGACAGCTTCAGTCAGCCTGAGAATCGGATAGCTTTAGCATAAAGGAAACGCACTGAAACCGCAACTCGGCTGTCAAGATACTCTCATACTGCACTATATAATAATAATAATAATAATAATAATAATAATAATAATAATAATAATAATAATAACAGTAATAACAATAATAACAATAATATTAATAATATGTCTTATTTATTCTGTCAGAGCTAAGGCCGTGAAACTAAAAGTACTAACTCTGCAACCCATTTTTGACCTATGCTCTGTACACATCTAATCTTATTCCAGTGGATCGGTGCCAAAGGCTGGGCTCTAGTTTTAATTGATATAAATACTTTAAAAAATGAAAGAAGTAGGATGTCAAAGATGTCTATAATAAACACGATTTAATGCAGATGAGACCAATGGTATTTAAAGAAAATAAAATGATGCAAAATGTGGCGAAAACGCACCACAGGTTATAAATGGGTTGAGAAATATGCCGGAGTAAAATTTTCAATGACAGGAGGAACTTCACATCTGAGTCAATGCGAATATATCTTTTGATAAATTGTAATTAATTTTGAATTCAACATGGAAATCTGAGGTCTTAATTGAATCGGTCATTGCAGAAAGGGGATAAGTCATGAAAAACGCGAAAATGAGTTAAGAGTGCCATTGTTTTCTCCAGACCTAGACACACATTTCCATACAGAAATGGGACAAATTTGCTCATTCTCAACGCAAAGCAGAGTACAATAAGCAGCGCAGTCATTGCAGAAAGGGGACAAGTCAGCGACTTCCCTTCTTTCTGCACTGACTGACGACGTGACGCAACTGAGTGCCGCGGATCTAATAAGTTACGCGCTCATCAGCTGATAAGGAAAATGACAGATAGGCTAGAAGTAATAAGTGACCCAGGGGAAGAAATCTGTAATATTAGTGGTAAACGTAAACGCAATGAAATTAACTACCGCAGAGATGTAAATAAGAAAAATAAATTGAAGGCACTGGAACGTCATTTCCATTGGGAAGGCTGTAGCAGCCCGTACGACTGGAGAACAATGTGGATAAGAAACTACTCATTGTTTGTTTAGACGCAACTTTGGGTCATCAATTTTCAACATTCACAATTTCAAAGATTATACGGCGCACTTCTATTCCTATCATGAAGGTATAGGCCACAAATCTTCAAATGAAGTGTGTTCCTTCTGAACTACATTGAAAATAATATCCCTCCTTCAGTCAAGGAATTGTATCTTTTCTCTGATAACTGTGGAGGGTAAAATAAAAATCATACCTTAATTCGATTGTTGCTTGCACTGATCCAAATGGGGAGATTGAACAAAATAATTCATTATTTTCCACAAAGATGCCATTCATTTCGTCCCTGTGACCGCAACATTGGTATAGTGAAGCGCAAACTAAGGAAGACAGACAGGGTAAATGTGCCAGACCAATACAATACCTTGATCCACCAGGCAAACACAAACAACAGATTTTCTGCAGAATCAGTTACTACTGATGATATTTTGAATTTTAAGTACTGGTGGTGGCCAGAGCATTACAAGAAAACCACCTGCTCGTTAGACACACTGAGGAAGAGAGAGAAAGATAAGAATATGTTTTCTTCAGCACAATTCAGTGAATTTGTTTACTCTAAAGATGATCCAGGATGTGTGACTGCCAGTTTGTTCATTGATAGTGAAATGAGGAAACACAGATTCTGTATGAAAAAA
The DNA here is from genome assembly GCF_040183065.1 of Periplaneta americana. NCBI lineage: Eukaryota > Metazoa > Arthropoda > Insecta > Blattodea > Blattidae > Periplaneta > Periplaneta americana. The sequence continues at coordinate 136,921,348 of NC_091126.1, forward strand.
CCAGGTTCTGGACTCATAGCAATGCCTACACAAAAGCATACAAATGGAAAATTCCCATTAATACGAAAAAAACTTGGAGACGTATCGAAAGTGAGGCAATACATTCCATTGGAACACACTTCCTTTTACGAAGAGATCCTGAACTGGCCACCTTGTGACAAGGAATCTACAAATGACATGGCTTCCAACGTCTAACAATACACTCTGTAACAATTGAAATAAATGATTTTGTGTAGTACTTTAGTGTATTTTTATTGTGCTCTCCTATATGCAGTTTTTAAGTATTAGTTTAAAAGTAGAATTTTGATTTAAAACTGTGATACAAAATCACATATTGGTACATTCCTGTAGTAAGAATAATGATTAAAATGCAAAAATAATTATGTAAATGGTGACAGTAATGTAGTAATTACACACAAAAACATCGTTATCATTGCAATTATTAACATTTAGTTTGTTTTCAAATATTACATTAGCCCAAAATTGTAAATTATATATATATATATATATATATATATATATATATATATATATATATATTAACAATTCCTTGCAGAAAGGGGATAAGTCATGGTTCGATTAAACAACTTTAAACAAAAGTGTTTGAGATGTCAGATGTCTAACATGACGTATTATACTTCACTATTCATAAACAAAGCAAGAAAAAATATGTATAATAATTACTCCAGTATTGGAAGAAGAAAACAGTTTTTATTTGTTATTATCTCAAAAGTAAGATTTTATGACTTATCCCCTTTCTGCAATGACCGATTCAATTTTTCTATATATTATTGTGCTCTCCTATATGCAGTTTTTGAGTATTAGTTTAAAAGTACAGTTTTAATTTAAAAGTGTTATATAAAATCACGTATTGGTACATTTCTATAGTAGGAATAACGATTAAAATGCAAAAATATTATGTGAATGGTGACAGTAATGTAGTAATTAGACACAAAAACATCGTTATCATTGTAATTATTACCATTTAGTTTGTATTAAAATATTACATTAGCCCAAAATTGCAAATTATTATTTTTTTCTTTTATATTTAACAATTCCTTGCAGAAAGGGGATAAGTCATGGTTCGATTAAACAACTTTAAACAAAAGTGTTTGAGATGTCAGATGTCTAACATGATGTATTATACTTCACTACTCATAAACAAGGTAAGAAAAAATATTTATGAGGATTGCTCCAGTATTGGAAGAGGAAAACAGTTTTTATTAGTTATCTCAAAAGTAAGATTTTATGACTTATCCCCTTTCTGCAATGACCGATTCAATTAAGTATACTATGTGTAATACAAAATTTTCAGATAATGATTAAAAAGTTAACAAGAAGACTTGATGTAACGTGCAATTCTGAAATTCTTTTCGTAGTATAATGTACTCATGAAACCACTCTTTTTCGGTGTCTATGCATTTATTTTACTTCAGGATACATAACGGTTATTTTAATACGAAAGGAAAGTTGTACACACGTAAATTCCCTACCTACCTTCATCGCCTACCCCCTCGCAATCATCTCATATTCACTACACGAACAATACCCTGCATTCATTGAATTTAATGATACAAGAGCTAAAGATCCGGACTGTGTGACGTACAAAGGGAAAGCAATTTGATTTCAAAAGATATGTTAATACTTCCACTAAAATAATAATTCTCAGTGTCTCGGATGACAGAATAATTAGTTTTGAGCATCAAAAGCACGGTCAACGATTTATTACATAATAAATACAACTATTTACTTAGTGATTTCTTGTATTACGCAAAATGAACTGAAAAGTAAAACGTACAGTGCATGCCGAATGAAAAATTATTATAAGGGGAAATAATTATGCCTACACAAGGCTATTTTCATTTTTGGTTCTTACTCCGAGTATGAGAAGAAACTACTAATGTGTTTATGTTGAAAACTCCCCTCAGTTGGGTTAGAACTGGCGAACCTATAGTGAGTTCGGAATTTAGAGAATATCATTTGGTATGTAGGCGTCTACTTAGCGGTCATCTTTGTAATATAACAACAATAAGATTTTACGTATTTTCTAACGTGTATAAAATAATCAAAATACTGTAACCAAGTATTGTTTGAAATATAAACTATTATGTATTTATAAATATGGGATATATAAATTTATGTTGCATTTTCCAATAACCGAATAAATGCAATAGATTAACTTCTGTTAATTTATATACACGTACAAAGTACCTAGATAATTTATTCTACATTTATTTTAGTTTTTGAGGGGGCATGTCTACAATGAAGACACCTATGACCTATTTTCAATACTACACTGCGTGTTCAGTTCAAAGTGTGTCATGGTTCGCTATATGCCGTCATGTGGCTAGTCGTTGAGCCTAGAGAATTCAATCTTCCTACACTTCCACAGAGGCGTATTACATATGTGCCAGAGAAGTTGCCTAGCAAGTACGGCGTTCATTCTGAAGAATACTTACCGATACGTACGGTAACACCTGTAGTGGCAGGAATGTGAACTGTATGGAAACATGTACTGAAGTGAGTTTTTTTCTTACTGTCGGGATATGTGGAGAGGGTTAAGACGATTACTTACGTATTTGTTGACATTAACTTGGATGGTTAACATGGACACGGAGCATTTGATTTGTATTGTGGAATGTTGCCGTACGCAACCGATAATAACAAATACCTTGCGTACGACTTGCCCGCACAAAACACAGTTCGAAAGAGGTTATGGTAGCACACAGCCTTTACAGACCGCCATATGTTGCTACGACGTTCAAGTTATACCGTACACGTTCTCAAGTTCAGATTGAACGCCTTGATTAATAGGCAACTTCTCTGATATAAAAGCTGAAACTCGCTTCAAATCGCTGACTCACAACAGTGACGTCATGGCACACTTTGAAATGAACATCAAGTATTTATAAACACCGAACGCACTACAGTATCTAAGGATTAGTTCTGTTTACACAATTTCACCGACGCACAGTGTGCAAAAACGAAAAAATTAAAAAAAATAGTAATATGTCAGCATTCTAACGGAATGTTATGAAACTTTGTACAGACCTTATACGTAGCACATATTTTTTTGTGTATGAACTAATTACGTTAAGGAGGAACTACCTCTTTATAGAGGGTGGTTTTAGACAAAAGTAACAGCTTCTCTCCATTCTAATGGATTTTATGAAATTCTGTTTAGTAGTTATAGGTGGCATATTATATTTCTGTGTAGAAACTCTGATTACATATGTATGCTACTTGTAATTCTTGTACAAAGTTTCATAAAAATATATTATATAGGACAGAAGTTATTAATTTTGCCTAAATACACCACTGTAAAAGGGCAGTTCCTCTTATAGAAACATAATCAGTATTTGTAGACAAAAATGTATGCTACCTGTAACTTCTGTACAAAGTGTCATAAAGACGTCCTAGATAAGAGAGATGTTATTAATTTTGCCTAAATGCACTCCCTATAAAAGGGTAGTTTTTCTTGTGCAAACATAATCGGAATTTGTATAAAAAAAATATGTACCATATGTAAGGCATATACAAAGTGTCGTAACAATCCGTTAGAATGCAAAGACATTCATTTTGTTCAGCTATTAGATTTGCGTTCTGATCCATGGTTCGTTCCTTAAGGCCAGATAAAAATTTGTTCAATGTATTTTTAACCTGGTGTTCGATGTCATGTGAATAATTCTGCATGCTTAAAATACTAACACATTGATTAAAAACTTCCATCTTGAATCTTACGTACGCTACTTTTAACACTTAAATATAAATTATTGGTTGACTGGCAAAAGTACTCGTGTTAAATTACATAAGCAACTGTGGCTTACAGCTGTTTCGGTGCTTCTTCACACCATCCTCAGAGCCTACTAGATCTCGGCGTCATGTTGAACTTTGCTGCCTGTTGTTGTGGTGCATTTGCGTGTTGAAAAGTGGAGTCAAATAGTGTGTGTGTTCTGAAATTGATCTGTGTTGAGAATTTGATCGGGGTGTGTTTTATAACAATATGAAATATATATATATACACACACACACACACACTAAAACACACCCCAATCAAATTCTGAACACACAGATCAATTTCAGAAACACACACTATTTGACTCCACTTTTACACACGCAAACGCACCCCCAAAACAGGCAGCGAAGTTCGAGATGACGCTAAGATCTACTAGGCTCAGAGGATGGTGTGAAGAAGCACCGAACAGCTGTAAGTCACAGTTGCTTATGTAATTTAACATGACTAAGTTTGCCAATCAACCAATCATTTAAAAACTTCCTCGTTCCACGATTCGATTCTGTTGTTAAGCCAAACTTGGAACAGTTGCCTCCGCGTTACCGTGTAGCCCTACCACAGAATAAAAAATTAATTACTGATAAATGCGCAAGAACGCGCAAACTTTAAAACAATGATTCAACAATCTAAATGATGCTGTATTAAATGGTAAAACTGTTGTAATCGGACGTGATCGACTATATTAAAATGCACATTATATTTGGAGAACTTTTAAGAATTTTTTTTTTAATGTTGAAATCTTTCTGTAAGAAGAATAATACTTTTCAAACTTTAAATTTATGTTACACTAGTAAGAACGTACCTATCTCAACAGATTCCATGTCCCATAACACAAAAAATCACTAACAATTTTCACTTCTTCACCTACATAATAAGCCTTTCTTTCTACAACTGAACCGGAGCGAGAAGTATTAGAAACAATTCATTGTTCAAACCCTTCTAAAAATATCTTTCCGCTGATTAAATAGTAAAATCTATTCCTCGCAACATTCTCCAAATTTTAAAGAACATGAATTCATATTCATCTGTGCCTAATTAAACAAGTCGAAATTTGATTTTTTGTCCATCTAGATTGGGAAAATTGCACACTCGACCTGACACGAGTGGTGACAGGAAGACATCCCGTATAATGAAGTTGTTCTGCAATGATATCCACATTCCTTTATAAATTCAGATGACTTAGAGATTGGCGTAAAAACTGATTCCACACATTTGAGGATCGCAGAGATTATGTAAGTTGTTATATTTACAGAAGCTTTGTGTATTTAAATCTATTATACACAATTTAAGCAGGTGTAATTATGAAATAAAGATGTTAGTGGTATTCGAATTACGTACCAAATAAAAAAGTCCTAAATCCGATTAGGTAACTAAACACGTCACAGCTGTGTTGAAAAAGTAAATCCGATTCATTTGGTAGCAGCACTCAATGAACTATTATACCTTAGGGACATGGGACTAGCACAATATCGACATAAACAGTTGAAATAACACGAGGAAAGTTTTAAGGATTATTTTGTATGCACCAGTACAACAATTTAATGTAAGATTACGTAGAATTTCAACCTATTAGAGTCAATTATCACTGCAATGTTGTAGAATTTTTATACAGTGTGCTCAAGGAGGAATACAAGATAGTTCAGGATAATATACTTTGGGTTAAGTACATCGAAATAACCCTATATACATCTCTGTCCGAAGTCTAAGAGTTGGGGAAAAATTAACGGGGAAAATATTGAAACACCTTGAGGACCCGTGTAGTATACTTAACGTACTACGTCAGATCTTAGCACACGGCGCCACATGCGCACCGTAACGCGGCCAGTGCAAATTAATAGTAAGTTATTATTTTTGATCAATATTATATGTTTATTCATAATATGACGTTCAGTGTAACTTAAATAAATTACAAGGTGTTAATTCATATTAATATATAGAATTCAAAAATAAATGTCAATCATTTCGTTCATAATTTATTTTTTTTATTGATTTTGTATATTTCATAATATTCTGAGTGTACAAAACTGTTTATTGTCTGTATATATCAGTAGCATTTCTGTAGAGTTAAAAATGTTACAAACTCTTATGACGTGTAATATCACTTTCAATAACCTACAATAGTATACATCGCCTAGTGCAGCAGTGGCGAAAATGTGACTCCCGAGCACATTGTGACTCACAATGATAGCTATGCATTTCTCTTGCTTTCTAACTTCTCTACCCCCACCCTCTCACTCTCTGGAGTCAAACTCCGTTCCATTTGTATTTGTCTCTGACCTGCGAGTGGCGTATCGTCGCAATGTCTCTTTTTAAAAAACCATGTACCTCTACAAAAACGAAAGTTTCAAGTAGGATAGGAGGATGAATTTTTTTCTGCCAATATGGTGAGAATATTAAATGTACGATTTGTTCACAAGTATTAAGAGGAAAATGGTTGTATAACATAAAGCGATATCATACTACATGTCATTCATTAATCATTAAATTTTAAGTATTATTAGTATTATTATTATTATTATTATTATTATTATTATTATTATTATTATTATTATTATTATTATTATTATCTCTGTACGTCGATCCTTTTGAGCAGATGTACGAATAATGCGGCTACCTCACAGATTTACAATGTGATGTTAAATGAAAGCTAGATGTAAAGACTTGACAGATGTTGAACTTTTCAAACCTTGTCAAAAAATAAATATCTGAAGCTTCGTTCTTTCGCTTGCTCTGTTGAAGCCATGTTCGCTACATCTTACGTTTGTGAAAAATTATTTTCAATAATGAAAAGAGCAAAACCAAATTTAGATCACGACTGACAAAAAAATACCTTCGTAATCAACTACGACTGGCAGTAAGTGACATAATTCCTGATTTTGAAACTCTGTCGCAGAGACATTCTGAAGACAGTTAATTTTAGGTTGTGATAATGGCTGTACTGGAATTGGTTCCCAAATCTGTGAATTAGTTCCCAGTTCGTCCCAGAGCTATACTCGAGTTGGTTCCAGGTTGATTTCTCCTGTGTACTGCAATTGGTTCCCGCGCTAGATCAAGACAGAAAACATTTCCCTTCTCATTTTATACAGACTTAGGACTGTCAACTACTGTCTACAGTAGTAGGTAGGTTAAAAATTGTTTGTGCTTAGCGGACACGCTGCGTCGAATAACTTCACAATTTTATTTCTGTACTGGTAAAAATTTGAAACAAACGTGTCGCAGGAATGCATATCTACTTACATTGCCATCAGAAAGCTTTTCCATCCAATCTTTCACAAAAGTTTCCTTTTGCTGCATTATCTTAGGCCTATATTTACTTTTATTCCTAAGCTTAATGTAAGTATCGCACTGAACCTCCTTCAGAGCATCTGCAAGTGTAAATATATTTGGGTGTGGAGCATAAAAGTGCGCATTAAGTTTACTGTGAAAAGATTCAGAACAGTTGGTTGTTCGCTGTAAGGAAGAAGTAAGGATCATGATCGATTATAGGTGGCGTTACAGGCAATAACAACTACTCTGGTACATGATCGATTAGCATCCATGTCCCACACAGCCTGCTTCAAAATCGCAGCCTTGGATATTTGAACATGGGGAACCAACTCACGTTGTTGATATTTTGTTTGGGAACCAACTGCAGAACAGCGGTGATAATGTGTCCTATGCTTTCTTATTCATTTCTTCCTTCGTTACAAGTACTAAACATTAGTTTGTAACCTTATATTGTATAAAATTATATTTAAGTGCTTGACGTAAGGAAAATTAAAATCCGTTAATAAGTCAGACAGTTGCTTCACTTCCCATTCGGGTGTCCCCCTCCCTCCATAGGTGCTATGCACGTTGCAGCTTACACAGTGGCTCGGCGCACGATCACATTTTCGCCACGACTGGCTTAGTGTATAAAATATATTGATGGAATAACGGTCTATGCTGCCCGTCAGATAGTAAATTAATGAGAGGAATTACGATGTAACATTTTTGGTCTTCCTACACAGCTTTCAGTTTGTAACATAGATCGTTATTCGGCCCAACACTTCATTTGATCTCCTTCGCCTCGCTCGACAGGCACACATACACTGAGAGACACTTCGGGAAGTAGCCTAAGCACTGACACTCAGATTCGCATGAGACATTTTGTTCCAGAACATAAACAGAAGATAGGCCTATTAAAGAAGAACGCACGAAATAAGAAACATATAAAAACGGAGAATCTTACATTCTCTCATAGACCTTACTTTTGGAGTAGGTATATGTAATTAACTTTTCGTAACATTACATGAAATGGCTATACGTATATTTGTAACGCGGGTGCATTGAGCGTCGTGGTTAAGGCGTAATGCTGCAAAGCCGGAAGGCCACGTGTTCGATATTCGACGGAATCATGGGTTTTCTCAATTCATGTAATCATTTCGGCCGAAATAAGGCCCTGGTGTTTATTCAGTCTCTAACGTAAAGGAGTACCAGATATATTTTCTTGGGGATAAAGGCGGCGGGCACATACGAATGACATCACTACTGCTTTTAATGTCGATTACTTTTAAATGTGAGTCTTAACGTGTCGAAATCTCTGGGCCGATTTTACCTTTAATAGGGTTGACTTTGAATTTTACCTTACATTTGAAATGCATTCTAATATTATTATATTTCAACACATATTTAAGAAAATCAGCATTTGAGAGTTACATGAATGTTTACTTATACAGGATGTAAGGGGTATACAGTAAGTGCCGCCCTTTTCACAGTCGTCGGGGACGCTCTACAGTATCAAAAAATGTCTATACAACGTAGGGTCAAAACTTGATAGTTTTCCCAGAAAAAATATTTCTTTTCTTATTTTATTTGCTTTATACTGGTTATATCGTTAGTGAAATTACGAAAACAATTACATCAGTAGATATATCTAGCAAAGAGTTAATATTAGTTTAAATAAATGTGTGTTCTATTACGTTTTCGTGAAATTAAATAAGTATGCATGCTTAAATTTGTTAATATTCTGGCGTGAGAGACGTGGGAATGTTCAGCAGGCAGTAATTTGCACGTACGTACGTACGAGCGAGCTAAGTTCAAGCTCCCTATCCATAGCTCTACTGCCTAGCGAATGACAGTTCAGTACAGGGTATTCGATAAACAGCTTACAATGTCATTCACAGTTTAGGAATATCATGTTATTAATTTATGGAGAAAGTCGTCGTAATTCAAGTAATGTAGGAAGGATGTGTCGTCAACGTTTTCCTCAAAGAAGATTACCTAATCGGCGAACTTTTGTAGGAGTTTCTCAACGATTATTACAAACTAGAAGTCTCTTACCCCATTTAAAAATCACACAATCAGAAATTTGTTTAAAAATGATACTGCTTTACGGAAGCGGGAGAGATTAAAATGTTGCATTCAAAAACAAGTTCGTGTGATTTTGTGCAGAAATCAATTTTTGTTTAGTTTTAGACGTACAATAAAATTGAGCAATATTGTTACATAAAATGTAAATTTACCATAATGTTCTATTAATGAGATTGAAAGTTTGTATTTGCTGCTCGTTTATGTAAACAACAGCATTGTTATGGTCCGCTTCTGCTATAAAACAAAGCATCTGTTTTGTACCTGTATGCCTGTACCCGCTTGAGCTGTACTGTGTACTTCTAAACCCCCTCCTCCCCGCTTGAGCTGGATTGTGTACTTCTAAACCTCCGCCTCCCCATCCAGCAATGTTGCAAAACGTCTAATATTGTAAACTTTAATAATTAGTTAAATATTGCAATTAGAAAAAATTGTAAGGACATTTTTTCTTCCTTATGACATGAATAATCATCTGTTAAAATAATGGCCCTTATACCCCTTACACACTGTTGACAAATGCAGTCCAATATCGTCAAACTCTCACTAATTCGTAGCTAATCGCAAAAAGCACACGTTGAAATCGCAATAAAGCTTACTTAGGAAATGGACAAAGTCGCAAAAATTGTACTTTGTTGAAATGTCGCACTAAACATTTGTGGGAAAAAATTCGATGCAGGTCATTTTAACATTTTGAAATAGGACTACTCTAATTGTGATATTGCAGCGTTTTCGTATAACTTGAAATAGTTATGCAGAATGACTCCAGTGTTTATTATTCCCCAGTCGCAACATACTATTTTCAAATTAGTCCTTTGTAATAATGTAATTCAATTAAAAATTAAAGTAGCACATGAAACACCGGCATTACTACGATGAAACACGTTTGAAATATGGACAGAATCTCCCAGCACAGTTTATTGTTCTCTGTACGTTACAGATGAGATAATACCCACAAACGAGGAAAAACAAATTCATTGTCGTTATAGATTAGTAAAGAATATAGTCACAAAAATTATTGTTGCGGTACAATTTTTTACAGCACTACAACGCCATGATACGTTATCACAATTTAATGATCGCTGTTTTCGACATTTAAAATTATTTTTAAAAGGCGATAATTTACTTTATTGGTTCAAAATGTGATTCAATCCATTTTCACAAGCAAGACCGTCCCGGCGTCGTACACAATCTTGTGGACCCGGGTTCGATCCCCGGCGTAACCTACATTTATGATTTCGTGTTTCAATCACAGTGAAGCTCCACAAATAGACGCTCACTCTCATATACTTCACGATACAACGTAAGTCAACGCACACTATCCCGCGCTGCACAGGGCTAGCCAGTTGAGTGCAGATACTCATACACGTTGGTAGCATGGCAGGGAACAAAACATGTGTACTTATGTTGAAAATAGAAGTTAAAAATATTGGAACGGTTTAAAAAAAGGTGAATCAATCAGAGCCATCGCTCAAGAATTTGACATTTCGATCAGAACAGTGCAATCATCTAAATACGAGGCATTCTGTAGTGATTATAACAAGCGTTGTTATTATCAGTTAATTGTAGGATGAAAACACAGCTTATTTTGTGTAATTTCCTAAATTTAATCAATAAGGATGATGTATGTTCTCTCCTGAAGGGTATACACCTTTTTAAAATAATTTAATACACAAACACAACTATCAGATGAAATGCTCAATAAGTCTTTGTAGCTTTATTTTCTTCAGCTCTAACCAACAATAACAATAATTCAGGTTGCCAGGCGACGATAGAAAAAATTCGAAAACGAATGAGGTGTATAAACAATTGAATGCTCTTTCATATTTAAGTATAAAAATATAAGGGTGCAATTTGAAATTTCAAAGCGAGGGTGGCTAGGGGTGGGAGGTGAAAACTAAAATACAATTAAGCCCGGTTTAAGACTTCGCCCTCAATATCTAAATTTACCATTTTTTTTAAATGAATTCAATACATTTAGAGAGGTTTTCCTCCAGAAGTTTGTTTTATGTTTCAAATGTATCACGTATATTACACTTAATCACGAAGTTGTTTTGTTATATATTTTGCATAAACAACAATATATTATTTAAAATTAGGTACGTTAATTATTTATGTTTCGGTCCGCACGCCATAAAAATATTGTACGGCCCTTATGTTTACCAATGTCCGCAGTACTCCGTAGACAGACAGAGTTCGTACCTCGTCTCGCACGCAGACCATTTCTGTGTCTATTTGTGGAGTTCCACTGTAACACAAGGGGTTTTCTCCAGGAGCTTCGATTCAGCTGTGACATCGCAATAAATCTACATCTTCGTCTCTTTGTGGGAGTGAAGTAGCCTATTCCAGCGCACCTTAGAAAATTGGTCTAAACAATTGACTTGATAAGCAAGTACCCGCCAGTAGACAAAAAAAAATCACAAACAAATAACATTAAATTCGAAGAAACAAATATGATGTAATTACCAGGCAGCGCATTTTTGTTTCCAAAAGTACAAGGGTTCGAGTAGTTTCTTCTGGTACATCTATTACTTCACGTCGATGCATAACGTGGCTCGTTAGCCATGGATGCATAAGGAGGGTGGTATTGTAAGCTGGCACGCATAGACTATGAATCATAGTAAAATACAAGCGCTCCATCGTCAATGTAGTATATGTAAAACACCAGTTAGGAGTACATTGTGATCTGATTCTAATACTGAGTAAGTTGCATTTACATTCCCACTTTTGTGTTAATATTATTTTAATTTATCAATCTATGTTATATTGTATTTCATTTTGACCTGTATTTTGTACATATTGTGTAACATGTAAATACTGTTAATTTGTATGATTGATTTTTGTTATTATAATTGTGTCACTGTAACGTCTTGTGACGTTATGGTAAAATACATGAATTTCATAATCTCAGAACATTTATTTTTGTTTACCGTAACAGAACTGATTTTGTTAAATGAATTATATATATTGTATTTATAGAGTATACACAGTTAATGTGTGTCTTGTTTACTATTCTGTTCTATAATAGTTATTATATATACTAGTTCAGTATTATCATCGATCTAATTATATTTCCTGTCATATGTAGCATTAATATTTTGTAGAGCGCCAGTTTCGCAATGTTAGTGCGTTACGTTGTTAAAAAGTAGCTGGACAGACCATTTCAATTTAGTAGCAATCCCACTTACAGTTGTCATACTTTATTATTATTATTATTATTATTATTATTATTATTATTATTATTATTATTGCGTCTGGCCGCGAAACCAGGTGGCCCGGGTTCGAATCCCGGTCGGGGCAAGTTACCTGGTTGAGGTTTTTTTCGGGGTTTTCCCTCAACCCAATACGAGCAAATGCTGGGTAACTTTCGGTGCTGGACCCCGGACTCATTTCACCGGCATTATCACCATTTCATTCAGAAGCTAAATAACCTGAGATGTTGATACAGCGTCGTAAAATAACCCAATAAAAATATTATTATTATTATTATTATTATTATTATTATTATTATTATTATTATTATTATTATTATTATATTTTGAACTAGGTTTTACCTTTCGTAGCGTCCTAACATAAGCATTTAAGGTTAGAGTTTGAACCCTGAAACTCCAGGATATATTAACCGATAACTTCCCTAACTTGTTTAGGAACGAAAATGCGCTGCTTTTTTTTAAAGAGCTTTCACCGGAACAATTTAAGAGGTTAAAGAAACCCAAACTTACGTAAGGCACGAATAATATCTGCCTAATAAGAGGTACGAATATAGTTACTCAGTTCGATACAGCGTTGCCATATCTTTTTCTAGACCTAGTCGTATTTCTATGATTTTTGTCAAATTGCAATTTTGCCGATTCCCCCCCCCCCGGATATAGGTTTTACTTATATGAATCGTCTAATAACAAATTCAACTACATCCAAATTTCTTCAAATTAAGTTAATGCTGTATTTGCGATCTCTGTAAGTTTTTCTATAGATGTATGAAGAGTCAAGTTACAAAATGGGTATCATTCCGTTTAGATTGAAGTTGAAGTTCCCGGTTAGGTGCAGAGTCAGTTACATCCACGTATACAGGGTTCGCGAGCATTTTATATCAAAATGCTATTAATTTGCTGCTGCCTGCATTGTTGTCCACATAAACTCTCCACTGTTTTTAACTAGAAATCATCATTGTAACCTTTCATTCTGTGTAGTTAACAAAGTAACGAATTAATTAATTAATTAATTAATTCGAAGGCTATAAAAATTGTGAATAATTAAATTTAATTTTTTTGTGAGTATTAAAGAAGTAAATTTCTATTCCTTTGTATTAAATTTAATTACTTGTATTGAACATTATTCCAAGGTCACTAGGATGAAACACTGACGCAAATCCATCTTCGGATGCTAATAACTTAGGGTGCTATGCATAGACATTTCGCTAGCCCGCGCTACGAGCGTGCTAAACTAGCCCCGGCTATCGACTAGTTACTTGTACAGGATTCATTATCATATCATATCGCTAACACTGCTTTATGATTATGAAATACGTTAGTTCGCTGATCATCCATCGGAAGCCCGCGCTAAGAATGTCTATGAATACGGCCCTTAGTACCTATGGCATATTTATATGAACTTGTTGTACGTAAATTAAATAATAAATGCTGATCTAAGCTAAAATGATATTTATTGCATATCCAAGGTAAAACCGTACATTGTTTAAACAATAGAAATAAACATGTGATACTTTTACTTCATTTTGTAGAATTTAAACGTTTTGCTAGGAGTAAACCGTAAAAGATGAATCAGGACATATTTCGAGCAAAATAAGCAATTAAATCCGACTTTTAAAAAAATTCCACCCGTTTCGATACATCTCTTAATCATTAGGAGATGGACCATTTTTTTTCGACTTAAGCAATTCCTATGCTGAAACCATGACGCAATAACATTAACAACTGCAAGCAAGCAAGTGGTATTACGCAGGTATAAACATGTTTACAGGAAGCAGTCCCATAGAATATATAAGATTTTTTAAAGTAAGTTTTATTTAACGACACTCGCAACTGCCGAAGTTATAGGCCTATCATCGTCGCCGGTGTACCGGAATTTTGTCCCGCAGAATATCTTTTGCATGCCAATAAATCTAGCGACATAAGCCTGTCGCATTTAAGCACACTTAAATGCCATCGACCTGTGCCGGGATCGAATCCACAAACTGAGGCAAAGAAGGCGAGCACTATACCGATTTCGCCACCCAGGGCTAAAAGATATTTTAGGAATAGAAAAATGAAGAGAATGGTAGCTCCTAATCTGGTAATAATGTACCAAAATGAATAACATCATAATCAAATAGTAACAACACAAGCTTTTTGTACTGTAAATAAATAAGATATTGGTATACCGGTAGTAATGTTTAATAAAGGTTTAATTCTGATTCCAAAACAAAGCTTTCAATATAAAATCTAATGTTTAAAATTATTCAATGTTAATCCAGGAATCAAGGTTCCCTTTCAAATTAAGTAACAGAAATTTTAGTGCTTTTTGTGTACCTTTCTCACATAAATTTTCTTGTAGGTACTAAATCAGTAGATAGTAATACGTAATATTTAATGTAATGAATTAACAAATAATTATTGTAATTGCTCACATATAACATCTTCCACACAAGTCAAATATTTAGGAATTATTATAGATCAGCATTTACGTTGGGATAAACAAATTGATTTTACGTGCACAAGTATAAGAATGGCAATTTATAAATTCATAATTCTTCGAAATTTTATCACTAAGGAGAGATTGAGAATAATATTTTTAGCTTTAGTACAATCATTAATACAATGTGGTATAATAAATTGGGATGGAGTAGCATCATCTGTACTTAATCCATTAACTTTATTACACAGAAAAATTAATAAAAAATTGTCTAACCAAAAACATGGATTACCCAAGAAATTTAATTGCTGCAGATTTTGAAGTGTTAACTATTGAAGAAATTTATAAATATAGTTTATTAATTTACTAATACATAAATCAAACAAAACGTAAATCAAATAAAACATAAATCTAATCGACATGAATATCGTACTCGAAAAGAAAGGTTTACTTTACCATTAATTGAGCCTAAATGTCATACAAGTGCAGCTCTTAAACATGGTACTAGTTCCGGCCCAAGACTTTGTAATAAAATTATAAACCATTTTCCGAATTTGAAGTATTTAAAAATTGAAGCTTTTAAAAAAGAAATTCATAACATTATTCATGATATATTATATCAACAAATCTGTGTATTATTTTACCTTTTATTTCTGTCAACTATATTAATGTTTTTATTGAATATCACTGGTTTCTGTCTGATTATCAATTTATATTAAATGTGTTTTTTGTCTTTTTTCTCTTTGTTCTTTTTTTTGCTCTTGTGTGTTATTTATTGGTTTCAATTGAGTTAATTACTGTATTTAGTAAACTGTCTTTGTAAATGTTGTTATATTATTGGCTAAGACCACACTGTACACGAGGTTGGCTCTTACGGTAGTGGCTAGGAATTTTTTTGTTTTATAATTTTAATTTGTACTCACTAGCTACTTAAATAAATAAATAAAATAAATAAATTAATGTAATGTCGAACATCAGGAAAACGTAACTAAATGTTCAGTAGTTCAGGAGAAATAGCTGTACAGAGACAGGTTGCTTGCCCGAAATTAATTTTTCAGTATTAGTAATTCTCAAAACATTTTCGCGATTATCTCCCAATACCTCTCTCACCTGTTATATTTCTCATAATGATAATGTCAAAGGTAACTTACTTGTATTCCCACGTGCACTGCAAAGTGTGGTGGCTCGATGGAAGGGTGGCAGTTATTTTTCTTCATGTTACTGACTCCAGGAAGCTGAGAATATAAACCGGTTAATTATTTAGGTATACGAAACCACCTTCGTCATAAAGTGTGCAGTAAAGAAATACCGAGCACGGAGATAATTAGAGTAGAGAGCGTCTCCATTACGCGCACGTCTTATCTGCACAAGTGCAGGAGGAAGCGCGGAATTCATCCGAGAGAGCGAGAGAGAGGAGCGGGAGCCAACAATGAGAAAGGAAATGAGGATTAAGGATAACGGAGGAGTCTGCCCACCGCAATTCTCCACTCTCGTTTCTGAGACTGTCAGATAAAAGAAATATATTCGTCTCCTGTGTGACATAGCCGAATATTTCACTCTGCCGCATGCAGGCCGCTATCTTAGCCACGTCAACAGCGAACAGAATCCCCAACGCGTCTCCAAATAGTGATCCAAGAAGTAGAGTACTTCTGTCCCAGAAGACAGGTGTCGAATCACGGCTCTGTCTATCCTGATAGGTTCTTTCCACAATAGCTGCGATTTTTTTGTTCGATTATTTAACGACGCTGTATCAAATACTAGGTTATTTAGCGTAAGTGAAATTGGTAACAGCGAGGTGGTATTCGACGAGATGAGGCCGAGGATTCGCCATAAATTACCTAACATTTGTCATACGGTTGGAGAAAAATATTTTCTCAACTTCAATCCTTGTTTCATATGAAAGAATTTCTACCACTTAGTCTAAAAAAAGAATCTTATTCAGACGCTTGTAATGCCCCATTTTGATTATTGCGATTCCTTGCTAACTAATGTAAGTTCACTCTTAGCTGAGAGACTACAACGTGTTCATAATGTGTGCATACGAATCAGCTGCAATACTCGTAAATTTGACCATTTGACCTTCCCTCCAGTTACTTTCATGGGTGCGCCTGAAGGAAAGAAGAACAATACATTCACTGTCTCTTCTATTTAGAATAATGCATACGGTACTTCTACTCCGAATTATCTGTTATCGCGCTTTCAATTTCTTACAACTCTTCGAAACCGACATCAAGCACTTCTTTCTATCCCTCATCATAGAACGTCTTTACACTCATCTTCCTATACTACAGAAATACCTCGCCTCTGGAATTCGTTACCTAATGACGTCACGGACTGCAGGACTTTATCACAATTCAAAATTAAATTGGAAAATTTTGTCTTAGTTAATGTTTTTTAGGTACTGCTAGAAGTATTTATTTGTGTTTTTTTCTTTTTTAATCTAGACTAAAATTGCAAGTTCCTTGTTTATGTTAGTTAATTAGTTAGGATGCAATTAATTATGATACTTAGTTACTCATTTAAAGCTTTTATGACTGCAACCTGTGTATATTTTTGTGTGGTTTTACTTTGTTTGTAATGTTCTCTCTCTCTCTCTCTCTCTCTCTCTCTCTCTCTCTCTCTCTCTCTCTATTTCTTGTGTAGCTTTACTTTCTATATAGTGTATTCTTTTTCTCTGTTTATTTCTATTATTGTATTTGTAATCCTGGTGTTGTGGAAGAGAAAGCCTGATGGCCTTAACTACACTAGAATAAATAAATAAATAAATAAATAAATAAATAAATAAATAAATAAACCTCGGAAAAAACCAACCACATAATCAACCCAAGTAGGAATCGAATTCGCACCCTAGCGCAGATTCGGGTCAGAAGCCAAGAGTCTCTGCCGACAGAGCAACGCGTCTTCTAGACCATTAGGCTCTCACATAGGCGGCCCAGGTTCGAGTCCCGGTTAGACCTGATATTTTTCATTTAAAGTCCATAATGACACTTTGGATGTGGAGAAGAATGGAACCTGTGAAGTGGACAGAGAGAACAAGAAATGAAGCTGTGTTGGAAAGAGTGGGTGAAGAGAGAATGATGTTGAAACTGATAAAGAAGAGGAAAAGGAATTCGTTGGGTCACTGGCTGAGAAGAAACTGCCTACTGAAGGATGCACTGGTAGGAATGGTGAACGGGAGAAGAGTTCGGGGTAGAAGACGATATCAGATGATAGACGACATTAAGATATATGGATCATATGAGGAATCAAAGAAGAAGCTAGAAAATAGGAAATACAGGGGATGCTGGATTTGCTGTGAAAGACCTGTCCTTTGGCAGAACAATGAATGTCAGTTTTTTTTGGATCTCCACTTTCCCCAAGTTAAGCATAAACATAATTCCTTTTCAACTTCATTCAGCATATTTTCATAGCGTTCTGCGCTCGCCACCGTCTGTCTGTAAAGTATGTAAATTGTAAATTTCTTTTTCCACAATTTGAGTTTTAAAGTTGATTTTTATTAAGAAATTCAAATCTTTAGATATGCAATTTTGTATACTTCACAAGTGTCCTGTTTCACTTTTAACAAAAATATTACTAATGTTAAAATTTTACTTGTAGCGCATTTTCTAAAATAAATCATCCTTGGGTGTGTAAAGTTTTAACTATGCAATAAATTATATACAAAGATATATATATATATATATATATATATATATATAATATAAGTGTGTAAGTATGTAAGTGTAAGTACAGTTATGGTGAATACCAGTAAACAGCAATGTGAAGGTACGCCATGACTTGTATGGGTTTTATGACATTCAATATATATATATATATATATATATATATATATATATATATATAGGTATCATATCATATCATATCATATCATATCATATCATATCATATCATATCGAGGACGCATCCAAAAGCTGTCGCCCGAAGTTAATAGAAGATAAGTTGATCGATATACAAGCTGAATATGTTGGTTCCCTGGAGTCCGATCTTTCAAGAAATTCCGGTCTCTCCATTGGCAGTGCGCACATGGTGTTCCGGACGTCCTTGAAAATGTTACAAAAACCGTCCTGTAGGCCTACACAAAAAAGTCTCGAAACCTGCAAACTCATCAAGCTTATTGTCGGTGGTTCCTGGAGTCAGTAACGCAGCGTCGGATGTAGAGGAACTAGATGATTGGTACTGGTCTTAAGAGACATGGTTCCATTTCGATGGGTACGTCAATGATTATAATTCCCGAGTATGGGCCTGAGGAGACCCACATGTGCAGACTTAGAGTCTTTAGACCCGATAGAAGAAAACAGTGCGATTTCAAGTTGGAAATCAGGACGGTAGTGGGTGGGGCAGTGAGGATAGCGACCTACCTGTCGTCCCATGTGCTTTATTTACTCAGTCATACTCATGAGGCAGATACTGTTCTGACAATAAAACAGTCCCGTACACCTAGTTCACTTGTCAGAAGAGAGGACAGGAGGTAGTAGTCTAGTTTTGATCTATGCATGTGGTTATCTATCTGATTAGTCGAGGAATGTAAGTAACAGTAAGTATGCCAAACTTAAGGCTCTAAGACGCATTTAATTGTGCAGGAGTTCGGAAGTGATTATTTTGAAGTTAATGGGGACCATGTTAAATGTAAATTGTGTCACGTCAGACTAAGGGGGACAAAAAACGATACATTGAGACCCATTGTAACTCCCGGAAATACATTTCACACAAAAATTTTGTCTCTTTAAAAGGGAAGAAATTCCATCTGTGTCAGATTCACTTACAAATAAAGAATCCGGGTTATTCCTAAATCGATGTGAAATGATGATGGCTGTAAACATATCATTTAATAAAGTAAACAACCCTCATTTCAAAGCTTTCATGGAAAAATATATCAAGAGAGTACTCCTTACCGACTCAAATTTGCGGCAGACTTACAAGAAAAAGTGCTACGATAGAACATTAAGTAACATTAGACAACAAACAGCAAATAATAAAATGTGGGTATCGATAGACGAAGCTACTGATTCAGCTGGCAGGTGTATAGTAAATATCATAGTTGGAACCCTCGTGACTGACAGTCCAGGAAAAAAATTCTACTAATCTACGTATAGATTAATTTTTTGGTCCTACAGAATTTTTCTCCTCTAATATTAATTTTATTTTAATGTTTGATAAATTAGTTGTCTTTCTTTGAAACGTCACTGTACAGCACCAGCAGACTCGACTGGACTTGGATTCTGCCGACTCCCATCCACCTCAAACAGTGACAAAACTGCCTATAGTATGGAGTTAGTAAACTTATTCTATCGGGTCCAAAATCTCGATGTCTGCACATGAGCTTCATGAAACACCTCTGGACTCACAGAAAGTTGCAGTCTAGTGTGCAGTGTTACTCAGCGCATTTCCATCACACTCTTCTAGCTTGGTTTGGGATTGCCGTGGGCTGGACACGGGACGGGTCCGTACACTTAAGCACCTTTTGGTCAATTGTGCGCCCTTATATGCGATCATTGTCCAAGTCCGACAGGTGGTCCGGGTGACTTCGTGAATCCGACGCTGACAGGTGGGCCTTCATGTCTCAGTCCCTGATAGAGCCAAGTCCCGTCCGCATACGAGTAGCCTGGTAAGCCCCAGGGGCCTGGAGCCGCAAGATCATCTTATATCAGCATCGGAATTCCGTACTTCCCCAAGATTTCACATCAGCCTATTTTTACAATTCGCAGACGGTAGATGAAATGAGAGGGGAAGTGGAGAGTGTTGGTGGAATTATAGACGGAAGCGGGACTACCCCTAGAAAACCCCTCTGGAAAGTCTGCTTTGTCCCGACCTGGTCGGGGATCGAACCCGGGCCGCCTAGACGGAAGGGCAGCGCTCTAGCACTGTAGCCACAGAGGCGACTACATTATTCTAGCTCACGGTGAACACATAGTTACACTGAAGTTAAAAGTGACCTGACCCACGATTTTCTCATCGTGTAAGAGAACTTTCTATCTACGGGATAAGTCAGAATCATGATATAAGAAAACTGACAAACTCTGAAACAGTTCCGCCAGTGATCAATAGGCGTCACCATTATTGGGTAGTTACAAAACTGATACGGAAAAATGATTATGTAGATTAAGCATAAATTATTATCATAATTGACAATACTAGTGGCCTCCAGCTAAACTCAGTGTTCACTTAAAATCAGCAGAGTGCTATGAAAAATTTAATTTTATAATGCGGGTATATTTATGTACGATTGGTGACACTATTATCTACGCCATCTATTCATAGAAGCATAAGTAAAGAAGCCACACTTACACCAACAAACTATCGTTCACTATCGATTATTCGGGTCAGATATCTTTGAACGTCAGTGTACATTACGATGTTGAAAACATTTCTCAACATATTATTGGCAGCGAAGAAGCAGATCACACGGTTTCAACACTATAATGTCACAACCAGAAACATTATGACTTACTTGGAAGAGTGGTTTTCATTTTCATTCAGACTGATCTCTAGGGTGCTGTGGTCAACACGATCGGCGGATTTAACGCCCTGAAGTTTCTTTTGTTGGGTCCTGAAGGATATCGCCTACATTACTCATCGCCACAGTAATCACGTACAAAATGTAAGCGGACATTGAGAATTGTGTCGATGCAATACCACGGCAAAGTTTGCAAAAAGTTTTCAAGGTCATGATTAGCAGTGTCCACTTGAGTGTATCACAGAACGGTGGTAGTTAATACTACTTCTTCTTAAGTTTTCCCTTAGGGTACATTACTTCTGGACACCACGATCTCCCGATTCTCTAATCCTAAATACACTATGTAACAAAAGTTTCTGTTACAGTAGCGCATTAAAACGCTCTTCTTTTTCTATTTTGTTTACGCGAAGTCTTTGAATTTTAGCGGTTCATGCTGTCACGTGACTGACTAGAGTGTGCTGTTTTCTACTGTGAGAAATTTTGCGGGAAATATTGCTTCTGGAAAACAATAAGCTGTCATTTGCCATTACAGTTCTTTTCTTCTTATCAGAAACAACAGAGTCAGTTACGAGGTCAAGCCATTGTTGTACTCTGATGTCTTGGAACTGCTAAGTAGCTTCTCTACCCACAAAAATAAATGAATTCTTTCACCCAACTCACAAAAATAATTTTCAAAGGACAGTTATTCAGACTTATTGATGAGAAATGTGTAAGAAAAATTTCTGATACGTAACAAACTTTTGTTACACAGGTGTTCGATATGGACACGCACAAAAAACTTGTGCTTCAAACTAAAACTTTTAATACCCATAGCATTGTGTACTGCTTATTATCGAAGTTAATTTTATGTTTAATGGTTTAGATTGTGCGTGAAATTGCTCAAATGTTGAAACTGTCTCCAACAACCATCATGAAAATAAGAAAAAAAAACAAGGAGTTCGGACTTTTTTTAGTAGGTTATTTTACGACGCTTTATAAACATCTTAGGTTATTTAGCGTCTGAATGAGATGAACGTGATAATGCCGGTGAAATGAGTCCGGGGGTGTAGCACCTAAATTTACCCAGCATTTGCTCATATTGGGTTGAGGCAAAACCCGGGAAAAAACCTCAACCAGGTAACTTGCCCCAACCGTTACTCCAGAGGTGTGGACAGGAGGTTGGACTAGTTTCGGACGCAAAGAGTTCAGGAAAATCAAGTAAGTTGACATAGGAAACAAAAAGGAAATTCGAGAGTGAGTTAAGGACAAAATTGTTATAGGCACACGAACAGTGGCTAAGAGTCTTAACTTGTCTGAAAATTACGAATAGCAGAACAAAACCATTTCGCATATGACTATCCGCAGACATTGCAGACAGCAAGAGAAGAACCGAAGAGCTTCAGAATTCAAAATTCACACTAAACAAAATCAAGAAAAAGTGCAGCGGTGTGTGGGCTGACTGGCCTCGAAATTCACCTGACTTGAATCCTGTGAAACATATATGGAGCAGGTTACAAAACAGCGTGTTTCGAGTACCCAGGCCGAATACATACTGATTATTAGGAACAATCAACCTAAGTACAATTTAAATATAGGTTGTTTCAAATTCCTTTACGCGTATGTAAAAAATATATAAGCAAATAAAAATTTATAGATTTATTAATTTGTCCTACAGAATAATATCTGTAATATTGACAATTAATATTTCAGGAGAAAAATTCGATCCGGCGCTGGGGATCGAACCCGGGTCCTTGCTTCTACGTACCAAGCGCTCTGACCACTGAGCTACGCCGAATTCAAATCACAACGCCGGACCGAACCCTCCTCCTTCAATGTTTCCCTTTGTAGCCTGACTCCAAGTTAGGCATATATGTTGACGTAATCGACGTCGTTGTGCGTATTTGATATTTGCCTAAGAATTTTTGCCATATTTCTGCGTAATTAACCTAATAATAAACTTAGGTATATTTTCTCTACAATTTTTCAACAACAGTGCAATTCGTAACTACGTCAAGAATGCAACATTGTGAACTACATGCTTTCATAAAAAAAATTGACACTACTTCTCTGAACGCATAAAAAATAAGTCGAGATATTCTCAAATTAATCGTTATATAACATGTCGCGCACTGAAAACCGGTTCACTGGAGATTGCTAACAACGTTGTTAAAGAAGAGCAAGAGGCATACGTGAAGTTGTGTAACACTTTATAAAAGAACTGATATACCAGGGACAAAATATCAGGCTTCTATTTTTGTAAATGCAGGTTTTTACGATTTATCTTTACTGGACCTTTACTCCTTTACTGGACCACAGTAGATTTAGTACATAATAAAAATCACAGATCACACAAAACATTGTAAAGAAACCTCTTATCCACACAGGAATACTACAAGAACAGAACAAAGACAGCTACCGCCGTAGTTCAGTCGGCTGAGGCGATTGCCTGCCGATTCCGAGTTGCGCTCGGGCGTGGGTTCGATTCCCGCTTGAGCTGATTATCTGGTTGTTTTTTTTAGGTTTTCCCAACCACAAGGCGAATGTCAGGTAATCTATGGCAAATCCTCGGCCTCAACTCGTCAAATACCATCTCGCTATCACCAATCCCATTGACGATAAATAGCCTAGTATTTGCCACAGCGTCGTTAAATAACTGAATAAAAAATAACAAGGACATACGCTTATATGAATTGAAAGATTACCGGTACGTCAATTTCTCTGATATTGCGCACTCGTTAGGCTGCAGAATGTACCCCCATTTCTTAAAAAAAATTCCAGTCTCATTAAAGTAAAGCATCGTCAAAATGGGACTGATTATACATTTGTTTAACATATTTTACTTAGTTTATTTTGCGACGCTTTAACATTTTATGAAGAAAAAGTATATAATTGAATTATCTGGGAAATCTCTGACCTCCAGTGACATTTATTAGGACTATTTCGTGAATAAAATAAAAATGAAAATAATATACCCCTAAAATTCCCTTACAAAATGTTAGTAATTTTATATTTATGAATACTTAACCTATTCAGACATTGTGAAGTAGAAATAAATGAATATCTATTACTTCTAAAAAGAAATTCGATGTTATTTAGCAACGCCAATTGCGAAAAGCGGAATACAGTTTTAAACATGTTAATTACATGTACTGCGCATTTCTCTTATTATTATAACAGAAATATGTTTTCACTATCTGCTAAAATCATAATTTAATTTAAACATTTTATAATATAATTACAAGTAAAATGATTAATACATTAATTGAATGAAAAATTGCTGAAAACAGTTAAAAAATCTGAATGCATGAGTATAATTTTCTTCAGTTAGCCTACAATGGATATGAAATTAGAAAATCAAAATGTAATTGTGGAAGTAGGATTTCGCACTTTATTTAGTACTTCATCGTTACATTACACACTACACCAAAAACTATGAACTATGTAATTGTGTGCAAACAGCTAGCAGTGCTTATGTACTCACACTGCAACGAGACATCTTGTTGCTATACAGTGGAGCCATCTCTGTATAGATAATTAAAACTGAATTTTATTATGCCATACGGAAGGCGGTTTGATTAAAGACCTTACGTATAATACTATACAAGATCTTTGGGTTTGAGATGTGCTGATGTTACATAAATTTGAATACCTGACTTTCTATTAATTGTTTAATTTAATTCACGTAATACAAATTTTATAGGCTACATTTAGGTTAAGTTAGCTGTGGGAGCGTGACTCAATGTCAACTATGCCTTACTTCGACCGTTACTCCGTGCTACAGGAAAGCATTTTCCATAGCTCGATAAACGCATTCTCCCTGCAGTCTGTAACGGGACTAAAGCTGCATCTACACGGTTCAATTTTCCATGCGCGTATGCATGCCATCTGGAAAGAATATTAGAGGAATCATGTTAAAACGTACCTTCAATTAATATGCATGAAAATGTTGTGTCTACATGATGCGCCGTTTTGAACGTCGTCTTCATTGCTTAAATATAATGCTAATCGATTTATGGGGAGACAGTTGGCGACACTGACTAAGCAAAAGAACGGCCATGCGATAAATTGATAGCGATAAATCTAGTTGCAGAAATTATCACGATGTATGATTGTGATTTGTTGGAATTCAAATTTTCATTACTTTTCATTGGTGCAAAATGGAATGAAGTCATATAAACGAAATAACCGTAAATATTTTTTTATTATGTGTTTCAATTCTTTTAACATGTGTGTGTTTTGTAAATAATAAAATTTCATAATTATATTATTATTATCATTATTATTATTATTATTATTTATCATTATTATTATTAATCCACACCTGTGGAGTAATGATTAGCGCGTCTGGCCGCGAAACCAGGTGGTCCGGGTTCGATTCCAGGTCGGGGAAAGTTATCTGTTTGAGATACATTCCGGTGTTTTCCCACAACCCAAATATGAGTAAATGCTGGGTAACTTTAGGTGCTGGATCCCGGACTCATTTCACCGGCATTATCAGCTTCATCTCATTCAGACACTAAATAACTTAAGATGTTGATAAAGCGTCGTAAAATAACCTACTTAATTAAAAAATATATTATTATTATTACTGTTACTATATTATATATTATATTATGTTAAAATATATTATATTATATTATATTATATTATATTATATTATATTATATTATATTATATTATATTATATTATATTATATTACATTATATTATATTAAAATATATTATATTATATTATATTATATTATATTATATTATATTATATTATATTATATTATATTATATTATATTATATTATATTATATTATATTATATTATATTATATTATATTATATTATATTATATTATATTATATTATATTATATAAATTGGCGCTACATCTATGTCCTGTATTTGTAATACTCTTTGGCTCTTTGAAGTGTAATATAATAAGAAAACCGACCATAGTAAGAAGATGTAGACGAGCCAAAATATGCAGAAACCAATTCAACAGCTTCTGAGGTTGGAACGGGTTAATGTGTGCCTAATCCTTGTAAATGAATACGATTATTACGGTAATTATGATTGAGAAGAAGATAAAGATGATCTCATTCTTCCTGTCTTTTCACAGGATTATCCGTCAACGTTATTCTTTTGTATATTCAAAATCTGTGGAACTGCTTGGTCATGTGATCGCCAAGACGCAGGCTACCGCTGCACACAAGAGATGTCGGACACAGGACATGGGAAATACAATCTTTCCCCATGAGAGGGGCGTAAATCTTCAGCCTTTTGCGGTGAATTGCAACTTACATAGCTTTGTTTATTTTATCTTCTCATTATACTAAGTTATCTACCTCCAGAGGGACTATTAGAGAGTCTCGTCCTTTGTCTGCGCCGTGGTCTTGCGCTAAGCTCACCACATTAAGCATCTTTACTCGCGATCGTGCAGCCTCTCCTTAGAGAATTTTCCTGGTGTCCAATGAATGCCGCAGGATATATTATACAGTGTGAACTGTAAGTAAAGCCATTATTTTCAAGATGTTAGTTACTCTTCGAGACATTTCAAACATTTTAAAATTCCTTTCAAGAACCAAAAATTGCATTTGCTCCGATCAAATTGCACATTTAAAGGACAAAACTAAAATTCTTTCAATCGTTTATTATCATAATATACTGCTCTCTTAAATTCATTGAGCATATTAAGAATTAAATCAATGGCTTTCCGAAAACACGGTGTGAAATGTTTCATATAAAACCATTTTTATCTCGAAAAAGGAAACAAAAACCACCAAAATTATGTTGAACTTTCTTGTTTGAGATATCTCAAAGAATAACCCTCTGAATTAATGTCATTATGGTTCAACCTGTATATTTAATACGATGTGGTATAGTATGTTATGACTAGATCCCTGCGTTTCGTTACCTTAAGTCTCCAAGGAACCCTCAACAGTGTAGGAGTATAGCGCGACGTACACACTTTGGGCCGTATTCACAGACATTTTTAGCGCGGGCTTCCGGTGGATGATCAGCGTTTTTCGTATTCGTAAACCAGTGTTAGCGATAGGATATGATTTTAATTCTGTACTAGTAACCAGTGAATAGCCGGAGCTAGCTTAGTACGCTCGTAGCGCGTGTTGCGAAATGTCTATGAATAGCACTCTTTAAGTCTGCTGTTAGCGAACATGTCAAAACAAAACAAAGGTAGACCTTTGGAAATGAGTGTTCCAATAGAAGAATTTGGTAGCGAGCAATTCATAAGCAAAGAAAAACCGTATTTTATCAGAATGGAGAAATGTAAAGAAACATTTAAAATGTTTAGTCATTCGTTGTAATGTGTAGAGACTCGTGAAGCAAGCTGTCAGTGTGTAAACAATTTTTTTACTGTGATTTATTGTATTATTGCAATTTACACCGTTTATTTTATATATTTATTTATTTATAAGTGTATACATACATAGCCTGTGTCCTGTTACAACGTTCACGTGTAAAACAAATAGATCTATTAATAATAAAATATGTGTAATCTGGCATTATACACAGTAATGCGTGGAGACAAAGACAACCTACAAATAATTCTGAAAGAAATAAAGTTGAACCATTAGGGCTGAAATATATGTAAAATATTTTAATATTACTTAATTACTTACAAATGCTTTTAAGGAACCCGCAGTTTCATTGCCGCTCTCACATAAGCCCGCCATCGGTCTCTATCCTGTGCAAGAATAATCCAGTCTCTATCATCATGTCCCAGCTCCCTCAAATCAATTCTGTGGTCGTACCAGAGAATCAGTCCCATTCCGAGGCTTATTGTATGGATTCGTAACGAGCTGTTTTTTTACGGTGATGTGTTCTTAGCCCTTCGCCCAACCCCCAAGCTAGAGGACCACCCCTTATCGCCTGTCCACGATTGCTTATTCAATATATTCGAAGCTATCCTCCTTATCTGGAGGCCGTCTCCTCTATCCGCAACTCATTTTAATATTAAACCATTTTAATTGCGAATATTCAAATTTCAATCATTTAAATAAATTATCATATTATTTACTTCAAAACTAATTTTAATACTGATAAAATATATCTATTTTTGTTTTTAAAAGTGCAATTCAAATATCCAACACTCTGCAAATAGAAGAAAAATAATGACTATCGGTTTCTACTTTTTGGGTGAAAAATATATATAGAGAAAGAAAATCTAGAATCCAATTTTTTCTTTTTTTACTTATTGTCAGAATATTTCTGTATACCCATAAGATGGTTTTAAATATATATTTTATTTCTTATATCCAAGTATATTTGATACGTGACTAATATTCTCGTTGTTCACTGGCTATACTGCACCATACGAATAAGCAGATGAAAAGACAAGAAATGTAGCGGGGAGACGAGTCAAGAGCTCTCCGTTCCAAGACGCGTAGTATGATCCATGTGCGTCTAACTTGTACTCAAAGTAACCAAACGTAGGACTCAAGTAATGATCTACTGTGACATGAATTATAATAACACGTGTCGTGTGATAGAAATAACACTCTGAACATAACCTACAAAGGACAATTCATTTTTGATTTTCAGATAAATCTATTCAAGATAATAAATTTATTCAAATGCTCAATCATATGATTTATCAATTTTCAAATTTATTATTTGCTAATACATCTTAAGAAAGATACTCATGAACGTTTTCGCCTGTACGGCATTATCAGATATTCAAAAGTTTGACGAAATTTAAACGTAAGTCCATTAAGTTGTACTGTTATGCATATTTCTGTGTACAACTTAATGGACTTATGTTTACATTTCGTCAAACTTTTGAATAGCTGATAATGCCGTACAGGCGAAAACGTTCATGAATATCTTTCTCAAGATGTATTAGCAAATAATAAATTTTCAAATTGATAAATCATATGATTGAGCATTAGAATAAATTTATTATCTACAAAGGACAGTTTACAAATTATGGTTAATTTCAAATAAATATAATTTTAAACATTCTACCAAAAAAAATAAACTTTTGGCCTTTATGGGATCAAACTCAATCAGAACCATATAAAATAAAATAGTAGAACAAGTAATTTCCTTTGACAACCTTGGTTGCAACATCTTTTATGCTACTTCCAGAGATAGAAAATAGATTAGTGAAATTCCTTCAGCTCTTAGGAGCAATGAAAAGAACACTGTTTCCAAACGTTGAGCCAAATATGACAATAAAATTTAAAAAAGCATTACATTTACCAGCATGTTTGTATGGATCCGAAACTTGAAAGCTGAAGAAAATTTAATTAAGAATAATTGAAGCAGCTGAGATTAGACTACTCCGACTGTTAGTTGGATACACCATTTTTAATCACAAAAGAAATGAAGAAATTAGACGAACAATTAATTAAAAATTATATGCAACAAAATTATAACATAAAATATAAATTGGTTTCAACATAAATAAACAATGCCCTCGCACAGGACCTCAAACAAAATACTTAATTACAAGTCGACTGGCAGATATCCAGAGGACTCCCCAAGAAGCGGTAAGGATCAAAATATGCTTCAAATTCTTGAAGACTGAACAGGCCAACCGCTCTAATCCATGGATTGATGATAATGATGATATTGATGTTGATGATGATTGTGATGATGGCATTATCTGATAGGATATATGATTTGATAGGATATCATATACCAGTGATGTCAAAGCAAGCGCATTTTTCTGACCTTGACGTCGTGCGCGGGCATCAAGCGCTAAGTATGGAAATAGGAAAGGTTGTGTATATGAATAAGCAGCCTGATGGATTAAGAAAACAGTAGTGCACAAACTTCAAACGGAACTTGAAATTTTATGTCGTTATTTTTGTATGGCTTCTTTCTGTTTGATATTATCTATATTGTCTGTAAAACAAAAGTACCAATACCAGTTTCTTAATATTGCAGTTGTGTTTTAAATGTTAATAAAACAATAAAGAATTAAGAAGGAATATTCACATAAATTCCGTAGCAGTACAACTATACTCTACTAAATGGATGAAACATATCATTCATAGAGAAAGTGATATCAAAAAAAAAAAAACAAAAAAAAAAACAAAGTGATTGAATATAACATGATGAGTTGGAATTGATACTGATGGTACCTTTAGCCCTATAAAAGTAATCAATAAACTAATCAATAAACTAATCAAAACAATATTACAGTACAAAGCAAAGTTACCTAGGTGCTGTATAATTTTTAAGTGTAACTAATATTCCATAACACAAACTCTTATCGCATTATGGTTTTAAGTAGATATTAGTGAGGAACTTCCTATCATCAGAATATTAAATTATTTTCTCGAAATATGCTGAAGCTATAGAGCTGGCATTTTTACAACACATGGGCACGTATCTTTTGTTTGTGATGTAACAGTAGTAGCTTTGTTAATTCATTTCCTTACAAACAATTTCCATGCGAATATTTTTAAAATGTTGAATACACTACCTTCAGTAATACTTATTTACGGTATATTAGATTTACGAAAACATTCTGGAAGGCTACTAAATAAATAGGCCTATATCTGAAAATTTCGCTTTTCTATAAAAAAAATTGGGAAAATATTTCTTTTGAACAAAAAATCAAACTTGTGAAAAGTGAACTTTAAAATTAAAACTTACATTCTTATAATGCACTTATACTTCTCAGACAAATCTAAAAATTAACATGGATACAGTTTTAATAAGTTCTCTTCCCTTTATCTATTTAATCAGTGCTGGCCATCCCTGTATATAGCTCGACCAAGCGGTATATACTACCTCTTTCGTCTGTCTCTTTCCTTTCCGCTGTAAAGCGCTCAGGCTCTCCTGAGCTCTAAAGCGCGCGCT
This sequence comes from Periplaneta americana, assembly GCF_040183065.1. NCBI lineage: Eukaryota > Metazoa > Arthropoda > Insecta > Blattodea > Blattidae > Periplaneta > Periplaneta americana. Next base: position 136,952,349 of record NC_091126.1, read on the forward strand.
TGCTCCTATGGGCATCAATTGCCACGACTGTCATATACGATACCGAATGATGTGATATTTAGTACGGTATGATATTATCAGGGCGAGGGATTTGGAGCATTATAAGGTAATGGTGAAACGTAATATATACGAGGTTTAGTAAAGTGAAACATAGCTACTGCATTAATAAAGCTGAAGTAAGTTCAGCATGGAAAATTACACAAAACTTTGACAAAGTTATTTGAGAACAAATGAATGTGTTACATAGTTTAAATAAATATATTGGCCTACATATATAATATGCATTTTATTTGGAATTAAATAATTGAATCTATTAGTTTTGGTTTTTTTAAGGACATGTCACTAATTTTCATAGTGTGAAAATTAAGGCAATTCATAAAAAATTAATCATTTATATATTAAAACCTCTTCTCAGAATATCACATAAGTACACTGTTAAGAATTCAATAATCATTTACACATCTTAATGTACTTTTTGACTGATGGTCTTAAAGAAAAGAGAGAGAGATACATAGGTCTATACTTACTCGACATCGCAAATGTTACAATATCACACATGTTAAACGTTCTGTTTTATTTAACAACGCTCGCAACCTCCGAGGTTTTATCAGCGTCGCCGGTGTGCAGGAACTTTGTCCAGCAGGAGTTCTTTTACATGCCATTAAATCTACTGACATGAGCCTGTCGCATTTAAGGACACTTAAATGCCATCGAGCTGGCCTGGGATCGAACCCGCAACCTCGTGCATAGAAGGCCAGCGCTATACCAACTACGCCATCCAGGCCGACTACACATTAAATATTAACAAACATAAACTTATAATCCTTGTGTGATTTTTTATAGTACACAGTGAATATCATTTTCAAATTTTCTATTGAGAACGAGACCCTGTTACATGGGGAGAGAAAACTTAGGTCTACACATGGAAAAACTGTGTTCCACGTTGGCTGACACAGTTGCAGCATACTTCAAATTAGGCACGTCACTCAAATTACGTATTCAATGACGCCATCAGGATATGAGTTCGATAACACATTTGAAATATCACTAAGTGAGCTATATCCACAGCTTTGACGTGAATACGTGTGTAACTTCGGTCCAGTACTCGGATGTCATCCCAGAACGTCGACCGACACATTTCAGGAGAGTATTGTCACGCCTATAATTTTATTTCTGCACTATACAACAAATTGAAATGAAGTATATGATGATTGACAGACGAAGAATCAATGTATCCATCGTAACCTTGAGTTGAAGTGGGTGACGTCATCTAGCGGTACGTGGAGTGGGAGGATTTTAAGGCACGAATTGGCGTGTCGCGCAGCATCCCAGACATTGTCACTCCAGTCTCAGAATTAAATTTATCATCATAAGCACGTTTATGTTTATGAAACTCCTAGAACCTGGCACATAATGTTTACAAAATTTGCAGAATAGTTTGTTTTAAATAATAAACACATAATCAAATCTGAAATACGTGCTCTTAATATTTTGTATACACTGTACTTGTTCTATTTTTCGGCACATCTCTGCAAGAAATGTGCACGAACTGCTGACTGACACACTTGAACACAACTACACTGCTTAGTTGTTTATACTCTGACGGAGCAAGTACTGTGCAGATTCTGAAACAATTTTGCACCAAGTTACGTGTAATTTTCATTGACAGAACTGTACTCCTGCTTGATCAGTGCAGTAGCTCGGTTCAAGTTCCTAACAACTTTGGCTATATATACAACATTTCATCATTACTTTATGGTACTCCAAATCCCTTGTCCTGGATATTACATGGCAAGTCTGGGCGTTAATACTTCAATTGAGGTACTGCAGATAACCCCTTAACTCCCCACTCCACATTCCCCTGCAGAGACAGTTATGTATCGGACAGATACAAGTAGACCTGAAGGCAATAATCGCTGAGTGACGAATTGCACATCATGTATCATAGCTTTCGGCTTCTGCTCGTCACCTAAAATCTACCACTGATGCACAGTGATTTACTACGTGTTCGTTTCTAAAGCACTGAAACAGAAAGGACATGGTCAAAGTTATCTTCTTCCCTTTTTAATTCCCCTTTATGCCCAGGACTGTTATATAGGATACGGTGTGACATGATATATGATATTGTACGATATAGTACGAAATCATATAATATGATATGATATAATTACACTTAGGAAGTTCATACAATTTGCAGTTTTTTTTTTGTTGGTTGGGAATATATCTGAAAACTTCATATATCTTCTTCTAGCTTGTCTCATACGAAGGGATCATATTTTATGGTGAATAAATATCTTAAATTTCGGCATATAATTAGCTTAATTTTGTCATTATTTCGCACGAAAAACATAAATTCGGTGTCATTTCACATAAAAAACAACGTTTTGACTATTGTGAAAAATACTTTACTCTATATTCCTACAAAGACTAAGAGGTCGGCATCTTTAAGGGGATCTTGAGGATATTTGTACATTCAAAGAATATTTGAAGTTTTCTATCGGCACTTATTAAGTGTAGAGACATTTTTGACATATTCTCCCTTCCTCTATGAGAATAATACATTATATACTAACAGGAACCAGAAAACGTTCAGACTGTTACTTCTTTGTACTTAAAATGAGCTAACTAGAATTCGTTTTTGATCATTAGATTAAAAAATTCTGTACTGAACATTACATTTAAAATTTTGTACATAAATTCAATTTTTGGGCAGTTTAAATTAAAATTTCGTTAAAAAAAATGTCCCTTGAAAAAGCACTAATTTCGAATAAATTCGTGTCAAACACAAAAAAATTAGCGTACACACAAAATGTCGCCTTATGTCGCGAGTTTCAATTTAGGATAGGTTTAGTTTTGTGAAAACTATTCTAGGCCTATAATTACAAGTTAAAGAAGTCATGTAGATATTGCATATTTTGAATATATTGACCTTGTTTACCATAAATACATATTTTAAATCATTTTGTATATTTATGAGCACACACTGAAGATTTTCCATATTCAATCTATTTTCAAACGGCAAGCCAAGGCAGTTGCTTCGAATTTTCGTGGGAAGGTAACCCTGAAACGTTGCAAACAGTTGGGCACATTTTAAATGGGGACTAAAAACGTTGGCAGTCATTTACAAAACGCCACTTCGTACAATCATTTCCTGCAATGTTTAGGGAACCTTCTCAGCAAATAGAATAATTTTTACTGACAAACAGAGGCACTTCACAACGATAACCCTCAAGAAGACATTAATTGCATACTGCCATAACTTGAAAAGTTTAGAAATTGTACAACTTTAATTTAATGATATTAATTTGCAATTTTCTAACCATTTTTACGGCATTCTTTTAATTTCATTGGATATTTCAGTACATTTAAATGCATGTAAGTACTTTTATACTTTGCAACTTTTTAGTGCATAATAATTATTATGAGCAGACTAAATTTGATATAGGCCCTATGGTATGGAATATTATATATGATAAAATTCTTACAAATTACGGCATAACACGACAACGTATGTGATGTGTAACATATACGGTATGTGTGACAAAATATTGCCTGATTATTAAGGAGATCACTTTTAGTTCAATAAAATTATGAAAGATATAACTAGGGTATACGAAACTTTAGTCGAAACGAGGATAGCAATGGCAAAGGAAGCTTTTAATAGAAAGAGGTATATATTGTGCTAACCTCTGGAGAATAATTGAAAAAGAAACTAGCGAAGTGCTTTATGTGCGGTGTGGCATTTTATGGGGCAAAACTTGGGTATTACGACTGGGTGAAGGAAAACGACTATAAGTATTTGAAATGTAGATATGGAAAAAATGGAGCATGTAAAATGGACGAACAGAATAAGAAATAAAGCTAGATTAGAAAGAGTGAATGAAGAAAGAATAATCCCGACAATGATAGGAGAGAAAGAGAAATTGGCTGGGTCACTTGGTAAGAAGCAACTGGCTACTGAAGGATGCACTGGAAGAAATTATGAGCGGGAGAAAAGTTCGGGACAGAAGAAGATATCAAGTGACAGACGACATTAAGATACATGGATCGTATGTGGAGACTAACAGGATAGCGGAAAATAATTAAGGTTGGAGAATGCTGGATTTACGGTGAAAAACCTACCCTAGGGCACAAAACTATGAATGAATGAATGACTGAAAGGTTGAATGAATGAGTGGATGGATCGGAGTGTGGATGGGTGAGTGATTGGCCGAGTGAATTAATTTATTAATTAAGCTTTGAAATCTATAGCAAAATATGAAAAAATATTTGTCTAATAAACGGCAGTCTACATCAGAAAAATTTCGTTACAGTATCAATGTGAAATTTATTTGTATCAATGTGAAACTTATGCAGAGCCTGTACATATGCGGGTTGTAATAAAAAATTAGGTTCACTTATTAATTATTTTATTTTATGTATTATAAAAGTAATTATTGTGCATTATTTGTCTTGTGTATTATTTTTATTGTGTGTAATTAAGTTACCACTGCTACCGGGTGTTTGCCCACTTGCAGTGTAAATAAATACATACATACAATATACACAGTGGAACAGAAGTCACTTTCCAAAAGGAATTCATTATTCCACAATGCATTTCTCACTGTTGTACACGCGATTCCCTCACGCCGACTGCCGGCTAGCAACAGCATATGAGCCGAGACTATACCATGCACTCACGCGGAGAAAAAAAAACGAATTTACAATGCTTACTCACGCAAGAGAGCATCTATTATAAATAAATGAAATTTAAAAAAGAATGAATCTGACTTACCACAATACAGCAGGTGCTCGAAATGTTCTCCATTAGCGTGGACATAGCATTGTAACGCGAGGTTATGTTCCTAATCATCCTCTACAGTTCATCCTCAGGGATTATTGTAATTTTTCTTCTAACTGAATCATTCAACTTGTTCTTTGCGTAAGGGTTCGTTTTACATATCCCTTTCTATCGTTCATTCAGTAACGAAGCTGTCTTTCTTTATTTTATTCACCAGTTTATGAATCCCGGAACGCGAATTTCAGTTGGTAAGACTAAAGTAATGGGTTTCTTATGAAGATTTCATCTTCGTGGTAAACTCTGTTCTTCCATAATCATATACCAGTTTTACGTTTCAAATATCTAGACTACCATTTAAACTATGGACTGGAAGGATATATGAGTAAAATTAAATAGTTTAATTACGGTTAAATATTATTAACAACATTTTTAAACTGTCTTTTGTTGGAAAATATAGTAGAATTAAATCCTACAAATTATGTATAGTAGCGAAGCTTGGGTCATATTTAAATGTGACGAACACCGAATCACTGGCAATGAAATAATTTTTTAAGAACTGAAAGCTACACTGAATTAGAAACATAGAAAATTAAAGACACTTCAAAGGTATTAAAGATTAATAGAATTTTAGAAAAAAAAATTACAGAGCCAAATTGATATATCATAGCCTTGGAATGATATCTGAAAGAATGCGTTGGCAAATATTAACACCCACGAGCAAAAATATATTTGGGCCGTCCACTGAAACGCTGGAATGAAACCGCAAGAGGCCATTAGACCCAAAACATCAAACGAAGAAGAAGGTTGACTTTTTAATATCACTTCTTTAGACAGGCGTTCCTAAATATATAGTTTAAATTAGTCAAGCGTGTTAGAATATGACTATTATACGGTAGAGTATAAAAATTACTTTCAGGACTAGTGCAAAAACACTTTTAGCACTAGTTCGAAAAGCACTTTTAACACTAGTGTGAAAAGGAGACCAACTTTTAGCACAGCCATTCAACTGTTTGCACAGATTGTCAATTTTTTCCACCAGATGTCACATGGCAGCAAGTGGCTATTAATCAATAAAGAGTTTGAAAAACTACTGCAGGCCTAATAAAAAATAAATATGTTGTTTTATTAAGAAATGCACACAAATTAAATTATTTACTTCAACTGTTTTACTGATAACTATATAAAACAGTTCAGAGCTAATCTTAGCACTTAGGCTTTCACGGCCGGTGTCTAATTGAAATGGAGCTTTCGGGCTAAGATGCCGTGGTCTACTGGTGTAGATATTCCCAGACGTTTCGTCTACTACTGGGGCAGACATCTTCAGTGGAGAGATATCCTAGGTTGAAATCTTCTGCTAGGGGTACCTGTCCTAAGATGCCGTGGTCTACTAGTATAGATATTCCCAGACGTTTCGTCTACTACTGCGGCAGATATCTTCAGTGGAGAGGTATCCTAGGTCGAAGTCTTCTGCTAGGGGTACCTGTGACACAGGTACCCCTAGCAGAAAAAATCGACATCGACCGTGGCACCCCTAGCAGAAGACTTTGACCTCGAACTAGGATACGTCTCCACTGAAGATGTCTGCTGCAGTAGTAGACGAAACGTCTGGAAATATCTACACCAGTAGACCACGGCATCTTAGCCCGGAAGCTCCATTTCAATAAGTTCAGAGCTTAGTTTAATTACAGAAATTAGGATGCACCCATGTTTGAATCGGGGACGTCTCGATCTACAGTCCAATGCTCTAACACTGAGCTTTTACAAGCACTCTGCTGTAATATGTTAAATTTGCACTATTACAGTGAGGGGGAATACAATATTGGAGAAATCATGAAAATCCCCTCTATACAAGCACGGCCGAATGGCTGTCTAAAAATAGAGTACGACGCACATGATACAAATTATTTTATTTTGTAGGTAAACTTTGCTTCACTCAGTCTTATACCCCTTCTGGCAAACATCCTTGCTCATAAAATAAAATGCAATTTTCAACTCTTGTATCGTACACAACTTTTCTTTGTTTCATGTATTACTTCACATAGATCATTTGTTGCATTTTTCTACGCTCTGTACTACTGTACATGAGGTGATATGGCATATAAACGTGTGTATATATATACATTAGTGTTGTGGAATTTAATCGATTAATCGATCAATTTCTGTTGTAAGATTAATCGATCAAAATATTTTATCGAATAATCGAGTCGATTGAAATTAATCGGATGTAGTTGATATTAATTATTATTTTCTTAATACAAACTCATACCATAAGTTCCGACAATATTTCTCTCTCGGATATTGCTTACTTAAAAGCACAATAGTACTGTTATTTTCTAATTGTAAACCAGGTACTGTAGGGAAAATCTTTACACAAAAACTTTAGAAAGAGATGGAGATATGAGGACAGTGACCTAGTCTACCTCTATTGAAAGTTGAAACAATGCGAAACCCTTATTAAGTTTTATGGTTTTCGAAGAAAACTTCCACCTTGTTGTAAGCTCATCTTCCTTGCATATGAAATACATACTTTTCTGGGATTCGTCCCCCTCATCCCTTATAAAATAGCCATGGCTACATTGTGTGCAAGTGAGAGCGTAACTACCTCCTTTTCTTTCTAAAATCTGGTAATTCGATTACAATAAGGGCCAGTCTTCTATTTCGATCGCTGTACTTTTGCAGTTGCTTTTTCTGTACTGGATTTTGTGTATAAATGTTGTGTGTTTAGTTTGATAATGAAAAAAAAAAACAGTTTTCTGTGGTTTGTGAAAAAGTGTAAACTCCATTATGTCATATGAAAATTTGAGAGGTAAACTCGGTGAAAGGTTTGGATTTAAATTGAACGATCGTGGAAAAGCGCTTGACAGGAAAAAAGTTTTTCGTGTTCAGTGATGCAGGAAATATTGTTACTAAACGTAGAGCGGCACTTAATTCGGATCATTTAATACACTTACATGTTTAAAATCATGGATGAATTAGTATTAACTAGGTGAGTCTTCATACTCTTTGTTATTTGTTTGTGTGAAAAATTCCCGGAGAAATTGACACAATAAATTATAAGCTTCATAATAAATATGTTAGTAAGTAATTAAAATAGTTATTTTGTATTATATCGATACAATATATATATATAGATATAGGCTACACATATAATACTTATGCTTATCACCGAACAGAAGATAAATTTAACAATTATTGTGTATTACAGTATATTAAAACATTTTTCAAGTCGATCAAATCTAGATTAAACTATTAAATTCAAATAGTTAATCGATTAAATATTTTGATCGATCAACAGCACTAATATATAGTATACGATATGCTGCTGTACAGGAATGACTTGCTCATAACAAAAGACGACGAAACTTTTCTTTATATATTTATAATGTGCCGTGACTTGTAACTTTCGGCGTCATAGCTGACATCTGACCGAGTGTCTGGGGAACAGGGATCAGTTCGGCTGAAGAGGAGACAAGAAGACTGGCGATAAAGACGAACGCGAAGGAAACAGTTAAGAAGATAAAAGGAATTTCAACAAATTATTCATGGACTAGTAATTAATAACAGGCGCACTTTACTTTACTTAGCTAGGTGTACAGTTTCCTTGGAAAATTATCTTCCGTTGTGCTCTAGAAAAGAGCAAGGGATTCCCTACTCCCTCGTCTGTTTATTTTTTCATAGAGGATTACGTTGGGGCCTATAAAACGAGACGCATCAGGAAGGCTGCAGCCAACTGCTGCTTGAGGGCTCTGGGACAATTGACCCTGTTTTCAAAATATATTCATAATATTTCTCACTCAAGCCCGTTTTTTTCTGTGTATTATTTTTTTCCTTCTATTTAGCCTACATCTAATAGACCAACGTAAAAGAAATTAAAGGATTCCTAAAGAGGAATCAACATTTAACATTTATACTATAACACAAAAGTACCGCAGAAATTTCAACCCATAGATATTTAAATTACATTCCAGTGCACATTTGGGTTAGTTGTTATAATACTGTATACAGAGTGGAAAGTAAGGTAGTACATTAATTGTAGGATGTGATTCCTTGAAATATAACGAACAAAAAAGTCTAATATCAATTTGCTCGTTTTTGCGAGGTTTTTGAGGAAATAATACTTGTATCCCGTCATTTCGATCGCGAATTCTACGAATATTGTTTAAAATACGGTTTAATTTCTTGTATAACAACGAAGAGAACGTTTATTATATTCACGTTGCAGCAGTATTTTAATTAGAAAATTCACAGATTTTGAATTAATCGATTGAAGAAACATTGGAAACATTGATTGTCGGGTCACGTACACAATCTGGCATCGCTGTCCGGACGGCAGACAGTTCGCCTAGTACTCGAAACTGATCAGGTGTTGTGATGTTTAGTTTACAGTTGGACGTACAGCGATACAGTTTAGTTTATTTCAAAACTGCGAGATGCCAGAGTTCACAAATTGTAAGTACTTAAACATGATCCAAGCCGCGGACGAAATTCGAAACAGTGAAGGACTACTGGCCAGATTTCGTCATAATTAGACTAGAAGATCTGAAAGCTGCACGCACGCTCATGGTCGACATTTTGAACAATACCTGTAAGATGTGAGTGAAATGTAGTTTACAGAGTTTATTATTCTTTATTTCATTATTGACACCCAGAATTAGTGATTCGTAAAACAACAAACTGTAATGTTAATTACATCTTGTTCACAAGGTTACATCAGTTTTATTTTTTCATTAATTGTAACTGAAACTTCAATCCTAAGTGTTTCACTAATTTGGACATAATTTCCTGATTTTCACGTTATTTCTTGTTATTGCTGCAAGTATTTCTGGCTTACATTAAAATTATTACGCCATACTTAGTATTAAATTGTTAATGTATTGCATTGTAAGTTGATAATTCTGCATTCATTATTGGACTGCACCCGGACACGAGCTATTTTGTTCATTCGGGTTATTAATTTACGTTTTCTGATATTAAATTACACAAACTAAACAAATAACAGTTACGTCGCTATCCGGAGTTTACGTAGGTCATTTTTGTGCGGAGATTTATCCCCAGATTAGCTTGCGAAGTATTGCACCGAATCTCAGTACATGAACCGTTCAGAGCAGAAGTGGTGTAAGTCGAAATGGGTAATGAGGGCTCAATTAAACATTCTGTAAAATACAGCGCAAAGTAGCAATTAATATTCAATTAATTTAAACTATTAATAGTCAGTGGACAGCACGAAGGACATAATAATTGCTACTTTGCACTGTATTTTACAGAATTTTTACTTTAAACCTCATTACCCAATTTTGACTTACACCACTCTTGATCTGAACGGCTCATTTATTTGCTGCCGTCCTCCTCTCACCTGCTGCAAGATACATGGTCAAAGGTAGTTGAACTTAAACCACTCCCTTCAAGTCGCTGGCCGCTTGGTGTTTGGAGTGCTACTTATGCGGCGTAGAGACATCTTGCAATTGCCGTCAGCGCTTTCGAAACACTTGTTATTATCTCACTATCCGTAAGTCTTATATATTTTTTTATTTGACAAAACTTACTCTAAATATTGAGTTTTATGGCTCCTGTTAATTAATGTACTACCTCACCTTCCACCCTGTATATTTAATGAAAGTTGTTCATTCAAATATATGATCATATTTTATGTCTTTAATTTCATCTCATTTCATTTCATTCATTGATGTATATAAATTATGAAATGTTGTAGAAATTTGCTGAATTTATATATTTGTAACATTTCTATTAAATTCTTAATTTAAATATAATATTATTCTTTTAGTCTCTTTTTATTTCTCCTCATCCAACCATGTAAATTATAAATTATATCAGATTGTACTTAAAAATCAATATGACATTTAATTAATCGATGCCATTTAAATATTATAATAATATATTTATAACCATAACATACCTACCTCATATAAAATAGGATTATGTGTACAATTGCAGTATAATAAATAATATAAATTATTTTAATGTTTGTATGTCGTTTAGCAATCACTAAAGAGAATAAAATTTCGAAGTAAATCCTTACACGATACAGATTAGGTTATAATATAAATACTAAAAAGTTTGATTTATATATGTAATCTGTGACACTTTTTACACCATTTATTCATAACAGTTACGTAGCATTTCAGATAATCAAATTTGGAATTGTGAATGCTCTGATTGTATTGTATTGTATTGCATTTATTAACATTCCATGGTATTCATACATGCTTACAGCTAGAATATGGAACAAGTCAAAAAACTTAATACTATTATAAAATCTTAATTTGAATCGCCCCATGCAGAAAGGGCTTCAGTCCATTAGACCTGGTTTTGAGAAAACTAAGGAAAACAGTGTGTACTTTGTATTCCTTTCTGCATAGAACTCTGAGCCTGACGCTTCAGTTTCTGTCTTTCCAAGCATTGGACTGAATACCTTTCTGCACAGACTGATGGAACCATTCATAAAGATATGATTTCCATCGATATCTCGTTTTTTTTTTTTTTTTTTTTTCAAAATTTGTGACTGAAGCCCTTTCTGCATGGAGCGATTCATTTATAGTCACAGTCTAGATGAAATATATACAGACGAGATTTGCAATATAGACTACTATTACAACACAAAGTCTTAGTATCAATTTCATGAAGTGTTATTGATTGTCATGAATTCACCTACAGAATAGAAGGCGTGAGAAATTTGGTATTTCTTTAATTTGGCCCTAAATAATTTTATGTTTTGAGTTTCATTTTTTATATCGATAGGGAGGTTATTAAAAAATTTTACTGCCATATAACGCACTCCTTTTTGATAGCACGATATACTTACCGATGGAGTATGAAAGTCATTTTTCGACTTGTATTTATGCTATGAACTGTTGAATTAGTTACAAAGATTTCACGATTACTTAATATTATTCCAAAACTCATTACCGAGTGGAAGTACGCAAAGAATATTGTTTTTAAGGTATTGATATTTACTACCTTTTGCATAGATCTAATAGCAAAACAAGCTGAATTTAGTTTGGGGGTAATTTCTTTAGTATGATTTTCCAATTTAACACATTATCGATTTTTAAACCAAGAAATTTGGTTGTTGTTGTTTCTAATAGGGATCTATTATTAATCATTGCGCTAGAAATTTGCGACGTTGAATTTGGACAGGATTTAAATTGAATTATGTTAGTTTTGTTACAATTTAATACTAATTTATTGACTGAGAACCAGTCGCATATTTTGAAGAGAAGTTCCTCTGTTGATGAGATTATGATAATGAGTCAGTTACAGAGAAGATGATATTGGAATGCCTAAAATATATATATATATATATATATATATATATATATATATATATATATATATATATTTATTACTGACATGAAATATGAATAAGATATGAAATTATTTTGCAGAGGATTTTAAATACCATATAACCAGAATGAAAAGCTGTCAAATAATGTTGATATGGAAAGGTTTGCCGCTAGTGAATAATACGTAACTTCAAATGAATAATTATATCTGAAAGCTTTCTGAGTCCCTAATTGTGTTCCAGAAATGTATAGTTTAATGGGTCCAAAACCCGTGCATCCAGCTTCCCATTAACAGAGGGATTATCTGCTGCAATCATGAAACGTGTGTATCAAAAAATATATTCAAATTATTGATGGTGAGTTCATATAGAAGTTGGTATACAAAGGTGACGTCCATCTCGCTGAACACAAACACCAAATTTCACCTATTTTAATGCACGTAACACGTTTTGATCTTTTACCAGATTACATACAAAATATATTACGGGATTTTTTGCGATAACAATTATAAGGTGTCACTTAAATGAACTATCTATAATCTTTCATTCTAAGGTTTTTAGTAGGTTATTTTACGACACTTTATCAATATCTTAGTTTATTTAGCGTCTTAATAAGATGAAGGTCATAATGCCGGTGAAATGTGTCCGGGGTCCAGCACCTAAAGTTATCCAGCATTTGCTCATATTGGGTTGAGGAAAAACCCCGGAAGAAACCTCAACCAGGTAACTTGCCCCGACCGGGATTCGAACCCGGGCCACCTGGTTTCGCGGCCAGACGCGCTAACCGTTACTCCAGAAATGTGGACTATAAGTTTTACGACTTCGCTGACCACACGACATTTAAATTATGGTTGGGAATTATATTACATAAAATTCAAGAAAAATATATACACTTATTCCCTAAAAATACCAAACTATGACATAAAAATTTTGGGGATACGATGCAGAAAGTATAAAACATTGTCCAGAAGTGACTTAGAAAACTTTTATGTTCAGGAATCTATATTATTTTTATGTTAACTCCTTGTATTGGCGACAGAGAACTGTTCACCTTACAAAAACAGAAGAGAGAAAAGAGGGGTGAAAATGTCCAAAGTCCGTCTTCTGCGTGAAAAATTCTGTTTCAGCTATGTTAACAGGGTCGTTGACTGTTTATGAAATGCTTCATGGCAAAAGCGGAGTTAGAACCTATCAAGTGTCACATGTTTGGCAGAGGGAAAGGGGATGAAGGCAAGACCGACCAGCAACATTCTAACCATGTTTCTAACATTTTGTCATGCTTTGACAACTTACTGCTGGCGAATCCATTTACCTTCAAATTTCATTTAACTACAAAAATTTGTAAGGGACAAAATCCAAACTAAATAATCAAAGAAAAAAGAATGTCTTGCCATTATTTGTACAAAACATGTGAATAATACAGTGCGTCTTCGTCATCATGCCCGCGATGATTGCGCGCCCGCTTGCCCGGTGGGAGTCCGCGCTTCTGCCGCTAAGACGACATGTTTGCTGACGCAGCTAGTCAAGACCATTCCCATTCATATCAACACTACGACGTCTGTAAATAAAACAGTTTAGCTGTAACTTCTCCTCTAGTAGTATTCGTTTAGCAAGAGAGGGAGAACAGATCTTTTCGTTATGGTAAACAGTTATTCATTAAGGGAACGTATTTACATATACAAAACGTAGAATACATAGGCTAAAAAGAGAAAATCGTGTGCTCTGACGAGGTGAAAATTCAGACGTAAATTTACTGACAGGCCAGTATCCTATAGAAAAACAATATTGAGATTATTAAGTATATTGAATGAAACAGGTTCTGTAAATGACAGAAAAGACGACAAAAGCGCCCTGTTCTTACGGAGGGAAAACTGGGAAATTGTTGCCGCATTAAAGCGTAGCCCACGCAAGTCTCTGTGACGTTTAGCTCAGCTGACAATGATTTCTAAAGCATCTGCGGGAGTGGCAACAAAATTATTGAAACTAAAACTGTAAAACTGTACAGAATTTCATCATGTCATGAATTACAGCCCCAAGATTACAATTGAGGGCTTAATTTTTGTTATTAAGTATTAGAAAAAGAAAGTAATGAAGAACTTTATCCCCGATCGATTTTTTTATGATGAGGCTTGATTTCATCTGCATGGTCATGCAGCATCACGATGAAAGATACTGATCATCACGGAACCAGATATTGTGCATGAAGGTCCATTGCAAGTTTTAACGAGTAAACTTGCGCGAGCGCGCTTGCCATCTCAGCGGCAGAAGCGCGGCTATCCACCGGGCACCAGTCAACCATCGCGGGAATGCTAGCGAAAACGCACTGTACTTGGAGAACTATTAAAACAAATTGTAATGTCACCAAAAATATAATTTTATACCATCTTTGGTCAAATATGACTGGTTTCTTTTTTTTTTTTTTTTTTTTTTCCAGTATAAGCTTACAGTTTCACAATCTTCCGCACATTTTGTATTGGGTTCAAATCTGTAGAATTGCTAGGCGATGTCAAAAGACGAATTTCAAACAATTGTAACTTGACTAAATTTCTCAAAATTTAAATGCACTTTTGCGAAGTAGGCCTAGATAGCAAAAATAAAATATACTGAATTATATATCTGGAGGGACAAATAGGAACAAATAAAACACTTCAAATTACTCCAAACTAAGGAGTACTATACAGTTGAACTTCGTTAATTCGAAGTTGTATGGAACATTAAAGAAATCGAATTATCCACGATTTAGAGTTAGACAAGATTCAACTCTTTTCTTACTTTATAAGCTAGAGACACTTTGATTGAAATGTACTCACGTTTTTCGAGGGAAACTGTCCAAACCATCTAAATTTGAGAAGCTCCAATTGGAATGGTTCCCAGAACCCCTTGTACAAAAATCATTACAATACATTAAGAACGAAACTATTTATTGAAGATTTTGTACAACATTGTCAGGATACAGAATATTCAAATTATATTTTTGGAAAGCTAGAATTTAGCATTTAATTTCTGATTCATGCAAGATTCTTCGAGATTTTGAACCACTGGAAAATTGTTTCACTAAAATTTTGTTGTTTAACATAGCACATTAATTTCTGGATGTGGTCCATGGCCTGGTCGATTATAGGCCATGGTTTTTCGGGATGTTCTGGCTCTTATTCATCTAAGGACAGTGCGACATTTTGCTAGTTCTATATTGCGGTCTGATTTTCGTGATTTGGGATATGAATTCAGTTAGATTTCACATCGAATTATAGCTAAAAAAAAAGCACGAGCCGCGCGAAAAGTTCGATTTATTAACGGTTTCGAATTAAAAACGTTGGAATTAGAAAAGTTCGACTGTATAATAATTTATAGAGGAGCGGCCCCACATTGTGGACGTGATGGTGTTTTTATGAAAATGATTTGAATACGATTCCAAGTATTTAAATGCGTATGAAGTAGGTGATATAAGAAATTGACTTAAGTTGAAATAAATAAATGAATGTATTTCATGACAATAATGGTGATTTAGGTCCATGTATCGCATCGTTCACAACACGTTGAAATTGTTTACATTGTCAATATTGAAATATAACGTATTTGTGTGCCATTTCATATACTCTATTCTTCTCCATGTACACATTTGAAATGCTTCTAGTCGTTTCTCTTCTCTTCTTCGCCATGCTCATGTTTCTCCCCCATGCAATGCCACACTGCACACAAACCACTTCACTAGCCACTTCCTAGTTTCTTTTCCAGAAGTTCTCCTGTTATAAGCTTCCTTTGCCATTTCTATCCTCCTTTGGAATTCTGGCAGTACACCCCGATTATTTTAAGCTGTCCACTTCTTCTAATGCCTTATTTATAATTTGCACATTTACCTTCTTTATTTTTCTTCCGATAATATTATGACAGCCTTGTTTGCATTTACCTCTATTTCATACTGCTCATTTAACTCCAATTGTATATACCTTAGTATCATCTCCTCTGCTAACAACGCCATTATCATCAGCAACTGTTATGCAATTTAATGTTCTTCTTCTTCCTCCTACTAGGCCTAACACACCTCCCATGTTCTGAAGACAGTTCTTCTTTAAATCCTCCAAGTAGATGTGAACAGGGTAGGTGATAAAGGACATCCTTGTCGTACTACTCTTCCTGTTAAACTTCCCTCTGACATTTTAATACTTCTATCGGCATCAAATAAAGTTTTCATTTCTCACTCACCTTCTACGCAATACAATAATTATTAAAAAAATATTATTTAGTTTCCATTATGCAATGTCTCCAATGTGTATTGATTTTAAAATTGAAATAGATTACTTACAGTTAATTATTTTGTGTGCATTCCTATGGAAAATGTTAACCTTTCATATGAAAAAAAATTAATAAACCCAATAGTTTCTGAGAAATCGTTGCACACAGACAGTGTGTTGAGAAAGGAAGACGAAAAAAGAACGTGTTTTTTTAATTATCAGGTATGTCTGTGAACGTTTTGAAATCAAATCCTTGCAGCATTATTATTCGATATCCCGGTTGTTCACAAAATAAAAAGATAGGAACAAGACCTACTTTCTCTTACAAATGAATCGGTTGGAGCTAAAAGGAACTAAGTCAAAATATGCAGTTTTTGGTTATGCAACAAGTAGAACAACGGATGCCTTGCGCATCGAACGGTGGAAGAAGGAACTAAGACATTTAAATATTATTTTGTGTTCTATAACATAAAAATATAATATTTGTGTTATTAGTAGAATGTTTCTTGCTTCTCCTGAAAAGCTGTGAAAAGTGACTTAGTTCCTTTTAGCTCCGACTGATTCAAATGAATGCAGATAAAAAAATATAAAAACATACTCGTTAGGGATTGCATACCGGTATTCATGAAATAGAGTTAGCAACATTAAAACATGGCGATCATATTGTATTGTATAGTCAACTGTCCCAAGATAGGTTAGAACCTCATAATTTCAAAAATGACACCATTAAGGCATCACTCATAAGGCAACTAAGCGAGGAGGTAATATTGTTAAGTTTTGTTTTTTCTGAACGGACGCATGCGACGTGCGACATGCGAGATGCGAGGCCCGTCTCGCACAAATCCGGACTACACGAGAGATATTGAGTGGTTTCTATAACTGCGAAATGCGAGGTCAGCACACCTCGTAGCTGTAGAAACCACTCACTATCTCTCGTGTAGTCTGGATTTGTGCGAGGCGGGCCTCGCACCTCGCATGCGTCGGTTCAGAAAAACCAAGGCTTTATGGTCAACAGTTCCTTTCCCCCTCCACTTTATACATCGCTGACTCTTAACTTATTTCACTAATCAGGCTTAAGATTGTAGACTACAAGAAGGGCACTTTTCTAAGACCCAAGTTGTTCATGCTAATTCAATTATTTGACCTTCCCATAAAAATTGATTAATATATTTATTGAAAACTATTGCAATTATTATGTAGGATACAACTATTAAAATTATAATAATTATTATTAAGCCATGATCATGGAAATACAAGAATTTCTCTATAATAGGTGATTCTCTATCTTGTAAATTTACATTGGCTCATGTTGTCATTATTTCTAACAAACGTTTACAGGAATACTTCATAAATGGAGCTTAAATCCATTGCACTTAAATGCCATATTAGAATGATATAGTAAGAATATTAACTAGTAATTGAAATTAGTTACTAAGGCTTAAAGAAATTTAATCTTTATTTATAGCTTTGAAGGATATCAGTTTAAAATTAACTTAAAGCCTTTAAAAGATATTTATCATTAATGTACATAATACTAAACCGAATATGGAAAAAATTTTGTTTAGTATTCAAACCATAATAATTTTATTGAATTATCTTCGATAATAACGAAGCTCATTCCATTATGAATATAGTTGTCGTTAGTAACTACGCATTAAATTATGTTGTAAGTGAAACAAAGAAATGCTGAAAACAAGTAAAATGCAAGGACGTATAAGAGCCCTTCTTGCAGAGAATACTTTAAAACCAGTAAACATCAAGAATTTAAAAAATATAAACAAATAATAATTTAAATTTTAACGCCTTATTCCAATTTACAATACTAAACTCCTATAGCAATTTGTGTCATCAAGAAACAAATAGGCCTACCTACAAGCAGCCAAATCTAGCCTTGTGCAAATGACAAAAATGAGTGTATGTTACTGTAAGTGATAGTATATTGAAGTACTGCAAGATGTTCATCTTGATAGTCACTGTCTGAATAAACATCTATTCCGACATTTTCATCATAGTCTTTTTTGCACGTGAAATAAAAATGTTCTTCTCATAACACTCCCTTTCTTGGTTACATCTCTCAGGTCGTCAAGATTGCAATTTTTGATAGACGGTTCTTGAAGTTTACCTAAGTTAAGGAGTTTCAGCTTAAGAGCTTGCCAATACTTGAAGGGCTCAAAGACAACTGCGTACGTCCACATGCCGAAGCAGAGGTGGAAGATCATCCAACCAGAATGGAGGTATCGTGTGGTTAGCACGATGATCCCCCCAGCCTTTATAGTTGGTTGTCAAGAATGGAGTATTCAGAATAATTGTTTATGTCGCATTTGCGATCTTCAATTTTTTCAGGTGTGTGCTTGAAGAGCGTGTATTCAATGTTTACTCTGTAAAATTACGAACGAAGTGGCTTCTTAGAAATTATTACTAACATACACAACAGTTAATATTTCGTTTTCGAATTCAAACGCTAAGTGGGAAATGTATGTGTGAAACTGACGGTGAAAGAGTTGAGCTGTGCCTGGTCTATTACAGCGCTCGACCAACCCCATTACGAGGTTAATATTTACACGAACAAAAAGTATAACACTATCGATAACGCTATTCCATTATTAAATCCGCTTAGTGTATCTCCTGTCTGGTTCCGAACGTTGAGTATTAACTCGACAAAAAATATGAAAAAAAAAAGCAGAAACATGTATGTCTCTTAGGATCGGTGACAGAAAGGAGTATAAAGTTTCACTCAGTGAATCAAAATATAAAGAAAAACAAATTTAAATTCTATTTTACAATTACATTTAGGCCTACAAAATACGATAGCGAACATGTCAGCATTGAATTGACTTGAATTGGATTTCTGGAGGAGAGCACTAAGACACAGCACTGTGATGATTCAAGATCTATTGCGCTATCACACTAGGCGCATTCCCAAACCCACACTGACTGATTACACTAAGGTTAACTGCAGTCAACCCCATTCGTCCCTAAGCTAGCTCCCACATGCGTTGCCAGTCGGCGTTCTGCGAATGCTATGGAGAGATCACATTTAATGGCATTTAAGTGTTCTTAAATGCGACAGGCTCATCTCAGTAGATTTATTGGCATGTAAAAGAACTTCTGCGGGAAAAAATTTCGGCACACCGGCGACGCTGATATAACCTCGGCAGTTGCGAGCGCCCTTAAATATACCGTAATTTAATTTTTACATACATACATACATACATACATACATACATACATACATACATACATACATACATACATACAGTCGACCTGGTTGGCGAGTTGGTATAGCGCTGGCCTTCTATGCCCAAGGTTGAGGGTTCGATCCCGAGCCAGGTCGATGGCATTTAAGTGAGCTCATGTCAGTAGATTTACTGGCATGTAAAAGAACTCCTGCGGGACAAAATTCCGGCACATCCGGCGACGCTGATATAACCTCTGCAGTTGCGAGCGTCGTTAAATAAAACATAACATACATACATACATACATACATACATACATACATACATACATACATACATACATACATACATACATACATACATACATACATACATACATAGTTTCCCTGAAAAGGAATGAGACGATTGAATATTCCTAAGTCTCAGATCTAAAACACTGCGCATGATCAGAGACCAGAGCACTGATACACAAGATAACGAATATTGAGTTACTTAGATTCAAGCTATTTGGTTTGTTACTAGCATCGTTCCGGAAGTCACTTCAAAAACTGCAAAAAATATGATAATATTACGTAAATAAGAGATAAATATATACGTAAATCGTGTAGTTAAATCGACAATGGACCTTCATGACTAGATCGACACTCCCGTCGCCCTGGTTGGCAAGTTGGTATAGCGCTGGCCTTCTATGCCCAAGGTTGCGGGTTCGATCCCGGGCCAGGTCGATGGCATTTAAGTGTGCTTAAATGTGACAGGCTCATGTCAGTAGATTTACTGGCATGTAAAAGAACTCCTGCGGGACAAAATTCCGGCACATCCGGCGACGCTGATATAAACTCTGCAGTTGCGAGCGTCGTTAAATAAAACATAATATTTAACATCGACACTCCGCACAGAAAGTAAAGCTTTCGTGTCGTTGCAATAGCTCAGACGCTAAAATCTCTGCGTGTTGTGTAGAAGAGAGCAAGTTCGATTCTTAGTCTATATCAACGATTTTTTTTTCTAAATAACGTTTAAATAGAGTTTTACAAAGTCCTCAGATTAAGTGTTTATGATGACAGAAATTACAAAATTACAAGTAATAATATTATAAACGTTAATCTAATGAATGCATTTATACACACATACAATGTAAATGAATATATATATATATATATATATATACTAATAATAAATCTGTAGCCGAAATTTTTCTGGTAATTTTCGATTTTCCAAAAATAATTGGTCCTAACATTTATAATTAACCACCCTGAAACCGAAAATAGATTTTTTGAAATTTTTTTTGTATGTCTGTCTGTCTGTCTGTTTGTTACCTATTCACGCGATAATGGCTGAACGGATTTAGATGAAAATTGGAATATAAATTAAGTTTGTTGTAACTTAGATTTTAGGCTATATGGCATTCAAAATACATTACTTAAAAGGGGGGTTATAAGGGGGTCTGAATTAAATAAATCGAAATATCTCGCTTATTATTGATTTTTGTGAAAAATGTTACATAACAAAAGTTTCTTTAAAAATAATTTGCGATACGTTTTATCCCTTGAAAAATTTTGATAGGACTGATATTTAATGAGATAAATGAGTTTTAAAATTAAAATAACTGCCATCTAAGCCGGTGTATTGAAATAAAAAAACAAATGACTTCGTCTATAAGGGGCCTTGGACACAACAATCGAAAGCTATGAAACATACCTACAGACAATGTTTCTGTGTTTGTATGAAGTAATATAGGAAGCTAAATTAACCGATTTGTATAATTAATTATTATTTCATCATTGGAAAGTGTAGTTTCTCTGGATGGACATAATGCTATAATGTTATTACAGTAACTTCTGAGTGAATTGAGGACAGGTAAGATTAAAATAGCTTCTTATGCACAGAAAACTTGATAGGTTAATCTGTATATTCATTTTCTGTATTTCTTAAAATAATGTTTATGAACATATTCATTTTTATCTCAGAGAATTAACGAACAACGAGAGTGTATTGATTTAGTATGCAGTAATAGTACGTTAGCTTAGCAATGCATTATTTTATAATTCAAATTTTAACTATGCTCAATTGAATCGTGTTAAAATACATAAACTATATATGCAATAAATGCAATGCAAAAATATTGGGTAATGAGACAAGCAGATTATGTTGCGCTGTTGTAAAAGCTGTTCCTCCTGAGATTCAGGAGCTCCCACAACAAATTAAAAACTTTCTAATTCGAGTACATCCGTTATCAACACACTTTTTACATAATATAATATAATATGATATAATATAATATAGTATAATATAATATAATATAATATAATATAATATAAAATAAACATAATAATAAATTTGTAGCCAAAATTTTTCTGTTAATTTTCGCTTTTCCAAAAATAATTGGTAATAACAAATAAGAAACATGTTAAAGGAATTGTCATTGCACCAAATGAGTGGTCTCTGGATGAAAATGATCGCATTTTAATATTTTAAATACAATTTAAATTAAGTAACATATTAAACGATTTATCCTTCTATCAAACACGAATGTTCCCTGGATTAAATGTAATATTTTAAGTATATAATTACTTTATATTTATTTCTAACGGGTGTAGCGGAGTGCACGGGTACGGCTAGTATATATATATATATATATATATATATATATATATATATATATATATATTAAAAACTAACAATTAAACTGAAATTAAAAATATATTCCTAAGCCACACAGACAAATGATTACAAAGGTTTAGAGTCCTTAGGCCATGTCATTTGTTGAGTAATTATTACAATATTTTATTAGTAGCTTTCCCATATGTGGTAATAAATGCACTCGTACAAAACAATTTTTGTTAAAAGTGTGGCTTTGGATTATTTAATTCTCACCCCTTCAGTTGATTTTAACTATTTTATCTACGTGTTTAATTTAATGTGCATTCAATTTAATTCATGTTATGATTGAATATATAAGCACTGTTGCAGTTATTGATTAATTACATATATTAATACTCACTATTAAATGCATGTGTTAAGTAACTCATTGCAGTATCTTTTGCAAAATCTTGAATGTTTAAGTTGTCAGTAATATTTCTGTACTATAGACTATAAGACGTTAAAAGAATTTGCAATAGATTTGGGATCCTCTACTTTATAATCACTAATTTTAATGAAAAAATATTTTCTTTCTTTGGATATCTAGAGGTTTAATTTTAATAATATTTCGAATAGCTTTAATTGCATTATCTGGATTTTGTGCTTTTCTATTCAAATATATTCTATTTCCTTCTTTCATAACTTTTGATCAATTACACTGTATTTCTTGTAGTATTTAAGAATATGAGGATAGTTACATTGCAGCTCATTACATATAGATTCTTCTTTTTAATACATGAGATTTTTAAGTCCCTGCATTATCTACATGATTTTACTTTTGAATTTTTTCGCAATATTGAGTGGAGAACATCCACTGAAGTTATTCTGAAATGAAATGAAAAATACAATACATTTACTCTTAATATCAGTAGTACCAGTAACATATACGTTTTTCCAAGATTCATTTTGTAGACATGAATGTGAATAATCACTAGATACAGCATTTACGACCTTTTTTTAGTTTTTAAATGAATATTTTGAAATTGTTCAGTAACATTGAAAACAGGATTTTTTTATCATGTTCATACAAGCCATTGATTATAGGTGTTGCTGAATAGGAATTCAGTCTAATTCAGTGTACAAATCTTTTATCAATGGCTGTGCTACTTCAGCTTGTATGCTGGTGAGGAAATGAGTCTACGACTAAGATTTCCAGTTTCAAGGAGTGAATTTAATTTACTTTTGCGGAAAAGTTCCGAGAGATAATCTATGTTTACGTCACTACAGATCACAAATTCCATATGAGATTTCTAAAGTCTTTTCTTTACAAATTCAATGTTGGCTATAAATATTAATAAATATTAAGAAATATGAATGATTGTAGTTATAAGTCTGATTTACATTATAAAATGCAAGAAGTTACATTCCTCGGCAAGATTCGAACTTTTCGATGTTTGGTTTTGTCGTCCAACACATAAGCACGGACCTATTCAATGCTTATGTTAATAACCTACAATTTAGCTGTAGCAATGTGGTATCATAACTTGGGGTTTGTTTACTTAATGTAATTAGATTTAATTTGATTAGCTTCGCAACAATTGGACTTCCTGTTATATCCTGTTATTTAAATATTTAAGTTAGAGTTGATTTATTAACTCTTACTGTGCAAGATGGCCCTTATTTCAATAATTGCATATCACGTTAAATAGTCATTGTCTACACTAAAGTATTATCATCATCCCTCATTTCTCATCTTAATGGCGAACCGACGTGACATGAGACAGCGAGTTATAGTTGAGGCTGGATATGGGTCTAGATCTGCTGGCCGTTTGGTCGATATTTCTGGAAGTACAGCCGAGAGGTGAGTTCATCGTTACCAAAATTCAGTGGAGGTCGAAAATCGCCCTATTCCTGGGCGTCCCCGGATTTCTTCATTGGAAGAGCATGCTTTCTTATTCGAGGAAGCTCGACAGAACCCCTTTCGGACTGCTAACGAAATAAGAGCAGCATCTAACTTTCCCGGTTCTTCACAGACTGTGATCAGCAGGTTGAGGAACCGCGGTATTAGGAGCCGGAGGGCTGCGCAAATGGAAATATTGGGGGAAGCACAAGCTGTCGACCGTCTTGCCTTCGAGTGGATTTCGATTGGAGAAATTTAATTTTCTCCGACGAAACAGCCATCTCGAGTGATTACAAAAGTCCTGTCCGTGTCTATCGTGAGGATGGTCTCCGACATGATCAGCGCTATGTGCACCGACGTGAAAAATCGGGGCGCTTTAGCATATTGTCACAGTCTAGTATATACAGTTGCGAAGCTCAATACGTAGTAAATATGCAAACATTAGATTGTTGCTCACCACTAGGATCGCTAATATCGCCTCATTACAGGCAATGCAAAATAGTACCGTCACAGTCTATTGTTTCTAACACCCTCAAAACTCAAGCTTCGTGACTATATATAGTAGACTGTGATATCGTGTTGGGGTGGATGTCTTACGATGGACCTGGCGTTATAGAACGCATCGATGGCCGGTTTAATACGGGAACTTAAGAGCACATTCTGGAAAATATATTCCTTCCTTCCGCCCCTAGAACGTTTTCCCGAAGGAACATTGCTGTTCCAACAGGATAACCATCCCGTGCACTATGCCGCAAGCATTCAAAGTTGGTTTCAAAGTAGACCCGAGATCGAAATCATTAATTGGCCTCCGAAGTCACCTGATTTGAATGTCATCAAACATTTATAGGCGGAATTGAAAAAGAGAAGGATAGCCACCTATGCCCACCGACGCCCTCGAAATCGAGACGAATTGTGGGATTAAGTTGTTGAAACCTGGGAAGATCTCGCCAGGGATTAGAATTTATTCCACAATCTCGTGACATCCATGCCGGACCGACTTAGAGCTGTAATAGAAGCTGATGGCATGTGGACAAGATTTTAAGTTGACAGATCTCGTTTTGTTTCTTGTGATTTTTGTTTGAGGAAAAATAGTCTTAACTTTCAAGTAAGATTTATTTTTTGACGAGGTTCAGCTCACTTGTAAGACCCAGAAATTGGGCATAAATTATTCATATTTTTCGACAAATTAGAGAGTCTAGGACCTCTGAAGAAATTAATTACACCTCAATAAAAAAAAGTTTCACCTGGGATCGAACCGACACGCTACTATATGAGCTACCGAGACAACACAGTGACAACAGCAGTCTAGAATGTAGATCCCATAGCAGGCATTTGCCATTCGGTACAGAGAAACAATGATAGCTTGTGACCCTAGCTATGTTGTGAAATCGTGGCCTTAAATGGCTGTCTTCTTCGTGATTCTTATTTTGGTCCTTGTCCTTGTTGTGGTCCTCGTAACAATTCTTGCTGTATTTCTCATGTTATGTATCGTTACGTCGATATCGAGTGAACCGCGGTGTAGAACTTTAACTTCCGACGACCAAGAGTCGTCTCATTCCTTTTAAGGGTAACTGTACATACATACATACACACATATATGCATATACATACATATATGCATATACCTACATAAATACATACATACCTACATACATACAGAGTTTTCCCCAGGACTGGCTTTTCACTGCAAACCCAGCATTCTTCAATATTTCCTCTTTCCTGTCTTCCTCTTAGTCTCCGCATATTATTCATATACAGTATCTTAATGTCGTCTATAATCTGATATCTTCTTCTGCCTCGAAATCTTCTCCCGTTCACCATTCCTTCCAGTGCATAATTCAGTACGCAGTTTCTTCCCAATCAGTGACCCAACCATTTCCTTTTTATCTCCCTGATCAACATCATTCTTTCTTCACACACTCTTTGCAACACAGCTTCATTTCTTATTCTGTCTGTCCATTTCATACGCTCCATTCTTCTCCACAACCACATTTCAAATGCTTCTAGTCACTTCTCTTCATTTCGTTGTAATGTCCACGTTTCTGTCGCATTCCATACAAAGCACTCGCTAGTCTCTTCCTTAGTTCTTTTTCACGGAATGATATAGATACCTATAGTGGAGAAACGGGAGAACCCCAAGGAAACCACAACTACCGTCTTGTCCGCAACACATGTCACTATATTTTTCAATTAATAATTCAGTCCTGTGCAGGAATCGAAACCGGAACGCCTGCATGACAAACAGGTCAGTAGGTATACTCCACAACTGTCCGATGTAAGTTATGAATAGAATATTTC
Organism: Periplaneta americana; assembly: GCF_040183065.1. Taxonomy (NCBI): domain Eukaryota; kingdom Metazoa; phylum Arthropoda; class Insecta; order Blattodea; family Blattidae; genus Periplaneta; species Periplaneta americana. Next base: position 136,978,613 of record NC_091126.1, read on the forward strand.
AACCAAAGTGATGTCTCATTACAATATGTATGCAGATGCGGTAAGTTTAAATGTAGGCTATCCTACAATTTTAAAGAAAAAACTGGAAATCTTACCAGATTTTTAATTGTGGTGAAATAAATTAAACAAGCAGTTCAATAATCACAGCAACCTTTTAAGTAGCTCCACTATTTCTAAACTACAGATATTTCGCCACGAAACATGTTACGCTCAGGCAAATGCCATCGGCCATTTGCTGTTATGTATGTATCAAAGGCGACTGCCGAGAAAACAGTGTGGACATTTCCACTAGAATCTAGATAGAGTGTGGAAAGGTTTTGTGTGGCGTAGTATAGCCATAAAATAGTCTGAAGGGACGTCCTACATTAGTATGCAGATGACTTCCATTCAGTGAAGTTCAGTTCGGCTCACGCCAATGCAGATTACGACCACGAATTTTCGTTTATAATACGTAATTACTAAGAGATCGTACAAATTGTTGTGCTATTTTCTTACAGCAATATACTGCCATTCAGTCCCATTCCGAGGCTTATGTTGTGGTTTCGTAACAAACAATTTTTTTTACTGTGTTGAGTTGTTAGCCCTTCGCCCAACCCCCAAAACTGGAGGACTAACTTGGACCCTTACCTTGAGAGAGGAACAGAGGCTAAGGGTATTCGAGAATAAGTGGCTTAGGAAAACATTTGGGGCTAAGAGGAATGAAGTTACAGGAGAATGAAGAAAATTACACAACGTAGAACTATACGCATTGTATTCTTCACCTGACGTAATTAGGAATATTAAATCCAGACGTTTGAGATGGGCAGGGCATGGGCAAATCCAGAAATGCATGTACATTGTTAGTTGGGAGGCCGGAGGGAAAAACACCTTTGGAGACGCCGAGACGTAAATGGGAGGATAATATAAAATAGATTTGAGGAAGGTGGGATATGATGGTAGAGACAGGATTAGTCTTGCTCAGGATAGGAACCGATGGCTGGCTTAAGTGAGGACGGCAATGAAACTCCAAGTTCCTTAAAAGTCATTTGTAAGTAATGTACAGCCATCTGATTCAACAATCCAGAATTTTGTGATAATTTTAGTGATAGCGCCCCCCTTTATAAATAAGAAAATTAGGAGTATAAATTGTTGGAACTGAAGTCTTATAAGTAAAGGCAGTTTTCATAGTCCAACAACACTGGAATGATTTTAAGTGTGCACGCGGCATGCACTACGTCACGTGTCCTTCAATAGACACGCTGCTCACAAACACAAGTAACGCGCACTACAGAGACACTCTAATACACGTTCCTTACTCCTAAACAAGTACATTATGCTTCAATTTAGCAATGTGTGTGATATTATGCATTATTAGTTGAAACAAGGGTGCCTAAAACAAGTACGAAAATACAGCAGTTAGTAGAGAATTTCGGACAGTATGTCTGTGTAAGTGGTGACATAATTGTGTGCAATTTTCTTTATATAATACTAATACAATGTGTTGTAAAAGACGATATTTACAACAGCACTGTAGTTAATATATATAAACCATTTGAAATTGATAGAAAGAAGTGAGTCTGGCGATCTACCTTCAACTATTAATTCAGAATCAGCGGACCAAGTTAGCAGATATCAGTATGAAATCATGGTGCAGATCAACATTCAACAAAGTTGAGAACAAGCACTTTCCAAGAACATTTCTAAAGTACATTTTTTGTAGATGAGGACAGTTCCTGTGTTATGGTAGTACAGGTATTTTTAGTTAAATTTTAGAGCAGATGTTATTGGCACGAACATTTCATTCAGTACTTGTGTTACAGCTGTACCGGTGTTTTAGTTTAAAATGTTATAACAAAGATTATTATAATATACGCTTAAACATTGCATTAAGAGTAGTATGAGTATATTTCTAAACTGTTACACTTATACCGGTATTTTAAGTTAAGATTATACAATAAAGATGATCGTAATATAGACTTAAACATTGCATTAAGAGTCCGCCGAGTTGGCTCTGGGGTAGCGTGTCCGCCTCCAAACTAGCCGGCCCGGGTTCGATTTCCGGAGGGGTCAGAAATTTTCATCTAAAATTTCTACCTCGGGACTAGGAGAAATGGTGGTGCACAACTTCTAATCACTAAATTATGCACCAATATGCCTGGGTTAAATCCTAAATCTCTCGCAGTGCATATGAATGGAAGGCATAAGTCACTGTTGATAATAATGATTCGTCCGTCGGATGGGGACGTTAAGCCTGGCGGCCCCCTTAGTGCTATTCGACACGAGTAGGTTACGTGCCGACACCGGGTTTCCCCTTCTCCCTTCCTCACCATCATCATCCTCACCCATTCTCTACACTACACTTACACGAACACTTAACATACACTCACGACATAACTCTTCACAGATACATATCATGCATAACGTGGCCCGCCGAAGGGGTGTGCAATTTGAAAATGGGTCACAGTCCTGCCTTCTATCCGCAGTCTGCGGAACCCGAATCACACCAGTGAAGTGGATAGACATTAGTCTCACACACACATTGCATTAAGAACGGTACTTGTGTTACAGCAAAGATTATTGTAATAGTCCACACCTGTGGAGTAACGGTTAGCGTGTCTGGCCGAGAAACCAGGTGGCCCGGGTTCGTTTCCCGATCGGGGCAAGTTACCTGGTTGAGGTTTTCCGGGGTTTTCCCTCAACCCAATATGAGCAAATTCTGGGTAAATTTCGGTGCTGGACCTCGGTCTCATTTTACCTGCATTATCACTTTCTTCTCATTCAGACGCTAAATAACCAAAGACGTTGATAAACCGTCGTAAAATAACATCCTATAATAAAGATAAATTATTGTAAATGGGCTTCAACATTATATTAAGAGCGGTACCTATGAAACAGTATAATTTTAAGTTCAAATTTTACACAGAAAATTATTATAATATAGGCTTAAATATGTTGTTAAGAGTAGTGCCTCTAATACAGTAACATTTTAAGTTAAAATTTTACTTCAAAGATTGTTGTAATATAGGCTTAAACATTTCATTACGAGTACTGTCTGTGAAAAAATAACATTTAAATTTAAAAGTTCACAGCAAGGACTATGTTTATTCTTTTGTAATACACAACACAGCCCTAATCTTGAAATCATTCATCTGTGTGTTGTAGTTGGTGTCCTTGATGCGGAAATAGTCTTGTTTTCATCGGACAGCGCCACGCGCCACTACTCTTCGTCAACTCATTTGAATCATTGCACAAACTCCGTACTCCCTTAACTTCAAAGAGCAGTTGCTAAGATTCCGGTCTCTATTTAGAAGACAGAAGTCGTACAAGTCCTAAGCCCTTCCTGTACAATGGATTCCATAATACTGTCTCGTCCTTTAGTCGTACTGACAAACTGGGTCTTCTTCACCACCCCTATCGTGCACCTGTGGTTTGGCTCGCCTGTATTGTCTATTGCAGTTTATAGTGGTGTTCGTAGTGGAATATTACTACTCATCCGTTGTAAATTGGCGGATGATTTCACGAACTAACAGAATGCATAATCCCCTTCCATATGAGGAGAGAGAACAGTTTCCTTGGGGGGGGAGGGCAAAGCAAACTCATAGAATCCTGATATAACGAGATTATGGGGGACATCATTTATCTTCTCCCCCCATTATATATTCACCTTGGTACAGTATATCAGAATAAGATCATTTAATAAAGGTATTGTAAAATAAAGCAAAAATTGTAACAAAATAAACAGATATTTTTACTTTTTTTCCTCTTGTAAGGAAAAGAGACCCGAAGGCTTTCACTGCTGCCTGAGGCTTATTGTACTTACCACTCCTATTCTGTGAGTGGTTAGGTAGCCGAACGGCCGCGCTCTTGTACAAATATAGCACGTCACACCGTGAACTTAACCCGGGCTATTGTATGGATGATATGTGAATTACTGACGGCGAAATGTGTCCGAGGTCAACATCCCTCAGCAATTCTGCTTCAATTGGTTGAGGCAAAACCCCAACCAAGTAACTTGACCAAACCGCTTGTTTCATGGCCAGAGGTGCTAACCATCACTCCACAGCGGTGGACCAATTTTACAATTACTTTATCTGTTTATTTATAAGAGCAAGATATCATATGAAATATGAATTCTAATTATTTTATTTAATCTCGTCTTTAAGTTTAACTGGGACCACTTCTATTTTTTCTGCATTGTTGTGCGGCATGTAATTCATAGTTTTTCAAGCGGCTGCTTGAACACCTGCAGAGTTCTAACACATCAATACAGTTACAAAAAAAAACATTACAGTGCTTCCATTCCTCAGATGAGGTATAGAAACTTTTATTCATTCAGAAATTTAAAATAAAATAAATATTTAGTCCAGATACATGGTATGAAGAAACTAATTCGTCAATTTAAGCACAGAAGCTTAATCATAAACAAAACCAAGAAAAATATCTTGAATTCAGTATTTTCTGACGTTAATGGGAAAAAAAGAAAAGTTCAATCAAGTTTGGGGGGGGGCAGTGCCCCCAATTCCCCTCCCATCACTCCGCCTATGTCCCCTTCCATGAATGCATTGATTTCCTCAATGTCCCGCGCTCCGTAGTCGCATACGATGTCTTGTATACGACAGCGGCGACATGAGAGCATGGCAGTGGGAGGGGATGCAGTACTGACTGTAAACAAAACTTCAAAATTTAACGGCATTAATGTAATTTATTTTACCAGCAAGGAAAATTTATACAAGCTACAAGAGTAAATTCAAAGCTATTTTTAACTATTGTATTATAGAGCAAATTAGGGGAGTTGGGGTATGTTAGTGGAATGATATCAATGTGTTTAAGTAAAAGCGCTTATCCCACAAAATATTTTTTAGGAACAAAAAAATGAAATTTTTACACATTGTTATTAGTAGACACTGGATGTGGGATGACTTAAGGAAAAGTGAAGTTGTTTCGTATCGGAGTATATGACACGTGCCGCATCGTCCGTCTTTTGTGTACCTGGCGAGTACAGCAGCGTACATAACGAAGGAACGCAATGTGTGCAGTTGTGTTATCCTGCTCAAGTATTTAGTACGAGTTGAATAGTGTAGTGATGATCCATTCATAATGTCGAAGTCAAAACGTTAAATTCGCTTAGAGATACGAAATGTAATTAAGAAGTATGAGAGTGACATTTTATATATTAAGGAAGACAATATCGTGTAAAATTGTATGTAAAATTGAAATAAAAACCAGAACAACTCAGGCTATAGAGAAACATTGCAACATTACATCGCACAGGAAATGCATTGAAATGAAATCTGAGGAACCATCATCATCATCATCATCATCATCATAACCATAATCATCATCATCATCATCATCATTTAGTTGTGCGGGTCTAAACGACACGTGCAACATGATGCTCAGTGCAAATATTCCTCTAAAGAAATTGAGTGATCCCCATTTTAGAGTTTTTCTTCGGAAATTCTCTCGATACAAAAACTGTTTAAGCGATAGGCGAAGACGATTCAGTTTCGACAACTTACGAGAATATATCGTCGTTTACTGCAACGCTGGTAATTGCATCAATGATGACGGGGACTGAACTTCCAAGGTATGTACTACAGTACGTTATTTTTCTTTTCCTTCGGACTGTACGGAGATACAGTAGCATGTTGACATCGTCTGTTTACGTTTAAAACGTGTTTAGCCAATGGTCTGAATGAAAAAAAATGTAACATATAGTAAATGTGCACCTACATTCAACGATAAGTGATCCCGCATCCACTGTCTAGTTATTAGCAAAGCTCGGAACTTGGGGACTTGTGTCTTTGCACGTGGCTAAGCGACTGGACTTCAATGTCAACAAACTCCCGCTTCCAGCACGGAGGTACAGTCAGGTCTGCTATAAAAGTGGTTTCTGACTGGAACAATATATTGATAGTATTATGGTAGGTTGAAACACGTAATTTTACACCATATATAATAAAAATAAACATGAGAAATATATCAAAATTACTGTTCTGCTCTGTACATTTTATTACAGTGTATGACTACGTACATTCCAATATTTTCAAACCCATAACTTCTTCGCTGATATGAAACAAGAAAAACTTATTTCCAAGTCACATGAAGTGACAGGAGCAAACTTAAAATACTGACTGTTTTCACTGTCACTGTTTTCTGTTTGATTTTGAGCAATTGCTAGCTGATCTCGTATGTGAGAAAGATAAATATATCCTAAATTTTTCTCAAAAATAGTTTTCAATTTTTTCTACGGTAGGTTCCTCTGCTACTTGATCCATGGCTATGGACAAATTTTCCACTAATTTAAGGGACTGTAATGTCTTTCAATGAATGCCGGTTTCCAGCCTTTAGTTTGTGTGTAGCACAACTTACAAAATATAAACTCTCCATTCGAAGAAAATAATGTATCTCCTTCGAATTCCTCCACGAAATTCTGTACCTAAAGTTTAAAAAAATGTATTTTGAAACTTGTATAATATGCATTCGAATAACACGTATTTTCTAATTCCTCAAACAGACCGTTTATCTGTAATTCTCTGAATGTCTTTGTCTTCGACATGCCACAGTTTCCTCGTCCGTCTTCCTCTCATTCGATGTGACCACTTCTTAGCACATACGACTGTCCCTGAGCACTTGCAGCATGAGCTTTGTGTACGTTGTACCTGTAACCTTACTCGTGCACGTGAAACACAAGTCCCCAAGTTCCGAGCTTTGGTTATTAGCAGACTGCGTTCCAGGGTCCCGAAACGTATTAAGTTAGGAACGCACGGATCACTATGTTGTGTAGACGATCGAGGGAAATGGGAGATTGAAAGTGTTGTTACTCCTTGCCTGAACATGTAAACATTCAGTCAAAGTAGGACACAAAATAAAATGTTCACGTTTACAAATATAATATATGCCGTGCATTTCTAGTGCAAAAAATAATTGCCTGATATTACATGTTTCAATTTACATTATAATGTACAAGTCTTAACAATATACTGTAAAATAATGTTTTTGTGCGAAAAGAAAAGAAAACAATATACAGTACTTACATAAAATATATTTCTTCACAATTCAACATTCGCAACGTATCAAAAGAAAAATATGTCTTACTTTCATTCAAAATAACTTTTTTTTTAAGAAACGCTTTGAAATATTGTTGAAAGGGATGTTGACATGTACCAACATTATACACAAATCTAGACGAAATTCGTTTTGATATTCTGTGTGTGATTTTGACTCTATAATTAAATATTTTCCATGTACCTTTTGCTATTACACTTCTTTTGAAAAAATCGAGTTCTATCTGTCCTTATATCGTTTTAAAAATTTGCAAAATAATAAGAAAATATTCCTTTCCCAAATTCTCTATAAATTCATCATGAACGGAACGCTTGGTGCTCGTAATTTTCGACATATTCCTCAGTAATATGAATTATAAAACTGCAAAATTAACAGTAAAACAAATATGCATGTATGAATAATCAAATAAATAAAAATAAATAAAATATACTTGTTTACTCACAGAATTTCAAGTACGTATGTTGATTGCAAGAACTCACCCCAAGCATAATGAGAAGGACGGTAATGTAATTTCTTACGAAGCCAACTGTACTCTCACAGTGTCATCCCACTCCATGGACCATAACGTCACGTATATTCCGTGCGTTTTCAAATTCAGTCTCGCGAATTGGTGACCCTAGACCGCACTCTGGTCGCCCTGGTTGGCAAGTTGGTATAGCGCTGGCCTTATATGCCCAAGGTTGCGGGTTCGATCCCGGGCCAGGTCGATGGTATTTAAGTGTGCTTAAATGCGACAGGCTCATGTCAGTAGATTTACTGGCATGTAAAAGAACTCCTGAGGGACAAAATTCCGGCACATCCGGCGACGCTGATATAACCTCTGCAGTTGCGAGCGTCGTTAAATAAAACATAATATTATTATTAATATTAGACCGCACTCTAGTTATTAGTTACCTTATATGAAAGAATGTACACATAATTGTTAAAAAAAATATATCGTCACGTTTTGCAATTAAATGTTACCTAATTACACTAATTACAGCAAAAAAGTCAAACTTAAAAAATGAGGTTAAGACCTTTTATCTAAACACTATCGATATACCTAGAGAGAAACAGTAGTACCTCAAGACAAACTCTCTACAACTTACGCTTTTCCTACCACAAAATTCATCACGACCTGGCAGGGGATGGAACTCGATTGGAAGACCATTGAGCTAGCACTTATGATTTGATCTGGCTTAATTATTCTTACAATTGAATACATTATTATAAAAAAACCCTTGTCAAAATTGATATTTTTTCAGAACATTAAAACTAAATAGAACAACACATGTCAGCTGTTTCCGTACAACTGGTGTTTAGCCTTGCGACTATTGCATCTGGCACGTCAATTTTTTGGAGTCTATAAACATTTGAAATAGTAGCAAATGTGTCCTTAACTCAATTTCATTAAAAATGACTAGGGCTGTTTTTGTAATAATGTCTTCAATTGCCTTCGAATACGGTGTTATTTAAATGGCTCCGGGAAGAAAGTGCTAAGACAACGGATTGTTAATTTCGTATTAGCATGTCCAGGCATCCTTATCATGGCACGTTCTGAACTGCAGTATTTGTTACGTTCTACTCGGGTGCCACTGGATCCGGTAGTTGCATGGGTCTCTATGATTAAAGTATTTTCAAGATTCTCTTTCGTCAAACTTATCTCTAATCTCATGTGAAGTTTGGACGTGCTTCATTCTCTTCCTTCAGAGATAAGATCGTATTTCTCCTTCGTGTTAAACAATTTCAGGCGAAGGTGCAAAAAAAAGAAAAAAATAATGTACCTATTGAATCAACTTACATACCTACATGGCCATCAGAGACTCCATGAACTTGTTGCTTATGAAATTATTATATTGCTAGACGTCACTATGGATGTCTAACAAAAATTAATGCTGTTGAATGCCACGTGCATATTTGTAGCATTAAAACAACAATAGCAAGGGGATAGTTTGAGTCCATTATTATTTATGACAATTAAAATATGCGAAAGGAGGACAGGAAAGTTCACAGTTGGTTATTAAAACATGAGGTGAGTATGTAGCCAGGTGTTGGTGTATACAGGCGGCATATTATTAGTAGCAGAAAGAGATAAAAAATTACAAGAATCAGTGGTTGAATGGTCAGATATCTTAAGAAGTTAGGGAATAATAGTAAGTATCAAAAAGAGTAAAGTGATTCAAATGGTTAGAACGGAAGAAGCAATAGGTGTCCACCGTTGTGGGTGAGGGGTTAGCAAGTCTAACTCCGAACCCAGCGGTTCCGGGTTCGATTCCCGGTCAGGAGGGTGAGGTTTTTTCGGGGTTTTCCCTCACTCCTATGGATGAATATCAGGTAACTTTATCGGACGATTGGCACCCCACTCATCTTCGCCACTTCCTTTCCTCGCCCATTATCCTTTCCTTAACATCCCGTTTCTGGTTTTACAGATCACTCTACTGGCAGTCTCCCGAAGCTGCTGACTCTCTCTTCTGCAATGACACCCGAGGCGGACCTACTCGGCGGAGTTTCTGGAAGACTTGGCTATCTACAGACATGAAACGGAGCCGTGAAATCGCCGAGAATCAACCGAATATAAAAATCACACTGTGAAAAAATAGCTATATATCTATCACAGCGATTTTTCTAGAGCTGTCAGAGTTCGGAAATGTGACAGCAAAACGCTATATTATTTTGCATGTCGTACATGAACGACAAGAGCGTGCAGAATTTGTATGTCTTCAAAATAAAACCAAGCTATTGACTTTTATTTTCCCAACAAACTTGCAGTCTGTTGGATACGACCACAGAAGAAAAGGCATTCGAAAAGAATGAAATGAATAGAACTCTGAAATTGGAAAATAAAATGTTTACTGGAGTGACACAATTTTACACACCCAGTACAAGCCGATCCGATCGCTACAGGCTATTCCAGTGTTTTGGATAAGAGAAAGATTCACTTCCCAAGTAACGTGACCCCAGTTGAAGAGTCTCAAACCCGAACTCTCAACTTCTTTCAACATCTATCCGTTTGTATAAAGCCATATGGATCCAATCTCTTCAATCACTCAGCTCCATTTTCTTCCCCTTTGTTATTCAAAGCCAGAACTAAGTTTATCGTCTATTTCATCTTCAGGTTGCTATAAAGAAGTGGGGCCACACACAAAAACATCGCCACAGCAGCACGTAATGGTGGCCATCCTCCCTAAGTTCCGCCGAAGTTTCGAGCAGAGCACACAACCTCCGCTTCTACAAGTTTAAACGCAGACACAATGCAAATTTTAATGTTCTTGGGGCGAAATTATATGTGAGGGTTCTCCTTACAAGCATATCTGCTTGCTTTGCCGTTAAATAAGTAGAGAGCAGTGTGAAACACCATATTTTGTTCCATTATACACTTGAAACTATGAGGAGAATATAATTTATTTTTACGCAATGTGTATGACTAGATTACTAACAGATTACATGACATTAGGCATGTTAGAATGGGTAGCGGAAATGAGTCGCTATGGATCGTCGTTGAAAGCGGGTTATGGGGCGGATGGTCCTACATCATAATTGACACGGAGACACGTGGTGCGAGGCAGAGGTGTTGTTCTGAGAGGAATAAACTATTACATAAATTATTATATAAATTACCTATATATACCGAGACCAATCTGTGGGCATGGTGACCGTTGCATGACCGTAACAGTCAGCGTATTCCGAATCTCACCACCGGACCGGTGGACAACAATGACGTCACGCTGCAGCGAAATAGGAACAAAACTGCTGGAAGGATCGATGGCTGTCATGGCGACTGTATAAGTTGTCTGTGCTACGCTAGCAAAATTTTGCGAAATTTCCGTACTGGCATCTCGTTCAAAGAAAAGAGAGCATAAACAATTTATTCCTTGAACCGGTAGTAATAACTGGTCCGCTGACATGTTCGCTCATAAGCCATTAACATATTGTTTTTACCTTGTGCTCATTACAAACAATACAGCAGAACTAAAGCAGAACATACTGCCATGACACAACAGCGCACGATGTCATGCGTCTGCTAATTCCCGCCCTACACAAGAACCAATCAGATTCATTGATGGCGAATGATGGAGACTGCTACCACCTCTGCAAGCTGATGGCACAGGTGCGACACCGGTGGAGCATCAGTGACTTCATCGGTGAAATTCGGAACACCGTGATGCCATCAGATTGCTCACCGCTGAGATTCGGAATACACTCAGTGCTTCGGTGTGAGGGTAGAGTTAAGCAAGGAGGCTGCGAGCAGGTAGTGTTCTGGAAACCAACAGCCTTCCGCCGGGACGGACCAACATGTAAGAGATAAGACAACTGACGACTAACGTTTTCAGTTCAGGTAAACCTATGATGAAGGTTGGACACAACAGAGAAAAATTCTCTTCGGCACCGGGACTCGAACCTGGGTTTTCTGCTCTACGTGCCGACGGTTTATCCACTAAGCCACACGGGATACCTGTTCCGATGCCGGATCGAATCCCTTCAGTTTAAGTTCTACCTCTCAGTTTTCCCTTTGGTGGCCTACCCTCATGTACTGTGTCACAGAATATGTGACAGTGACACAATGTCCAACGCACTATGTACAGAGGTGCACTCATTACGAGTGGCTAACTGGCCGGGATCCGACGGGATGAGCGCCGTCTTGGATCACAATGTGATTACCTGCGCATATCATATTATTGTGTTGTACCGAAGTACATATGATATTTTCGTGCAGGAATTCTGCGTTACCATATGATGAAAGATGGATAGAACAGAGAACAATTATTCTAACCGGCACCGGGACTGGAACCCGGGTTTTCAGCTCTACGTGCTGACGCTTTATCCACTAAGCCACATCGGATTCCAGTTCCGATGCCGGATCGAAGCCACTCAGTTTAAGTTCAGCCTCTCAGTTTTCCCTTTGGACATTGTGCCCTTGTCATATATTCTATGCACAGTACATGAGGGTAGGCCACCAAAGAGAAAACCGATAAGTAGAACTCTAACTGAGGGGATTCGATCCGACATCGGAACTGGAATCCGGTGTGGCTTAGTGGATAAAACGTCAACACGTAGAGCTAACACCCGGGTTCCAGTCCCGGTGCCGGTTAGAATAATTGTTCTCTGTTCTATCCATCTTTCATCATATGGTAACGCAGAATTCCTGCACGAAAATATCACATGTACTTCGGTACATCATAATAATCAGGTAATCCTGCTCGTGCAGTTACGGAGTTGAGACGCCAAGCTCACGGAATGGTTCAGGTATCTGTAAAATCATTTTCGATGGTAAACATAACAGAACGTAGGTGCTAATCTCAACAAGACAGTGGTATTAAATTTAATTATGTACAGTAGGCCTCCACTAGGCTAAATTAATTGGAACCGGGGCTCTTTCAGATTATCGAAATTTCGGATTAAGCGGGGGACAAGAATGTAAGCAGGAAAACCATGCATTTCACTTCTCCACCCTTCACTGTCCTTCGCTTTGTTCAGTTTCGAAGTATAGTGTGTTCCTATTCTGACCAGTACCAGCTGGTAAATTTCCGTCTCACAGTGGTCTAAAAATCCATTTTTGGAGGATAAAATTAGAAGAGTCACACGTCAAAAAATGAAATAAAACCCTTAAATTATTTTTCCTATATAACTGGGTAACCCTCAATTGATAATCTTAATCAGCGGAGGTGGCTGCAGAAGGAGATAAGAGGCCGGTAACATACCATTTCGACCACCCAGCATTTTTAGTCAGCAAGTGTCGCGAGTCTACAATTTTCTTTGTGATGTAACTCTGTCGATTCCCTTCATATTTGGTATCAACATGTCAAATAGTACTTCAGATATGTAAAACTGTATGTTTGTGTTACATTTTATGTTATATCACGTCAAATGAGCATGAATGAACATGGGACAAAATATAAATTTAACCACTGACTGCAGAATTGGCCAAGGTGAAGAAAAAAACACTTTTTCGTCCGTCATAAAAGGATTTTTTTTTTGTAATTCTTCGAGTTTTTATCTCTATTTTAAACTAAGTCTTAGGGTGCGTAGTTTTGCGGAAGTAGTAAATTATGAGCACTAATCTTTTCATGTGATGCAGTGTAATTTTTTCTCGATTGCAATTATTTGAATAACAACTGAATCTCTGCTTCCGAACGACAATTCAGCGAACGCAAGGTGTCAGCTTGTTATTTACGTATTACATAATCGTCCTGGCTGCCCAAACGATGCAATAGTAACTAAAATATCCTATTTTTTTTTCCATAAAGTACTTTATCGCTGGAGAACAAGAGGATAAAAGTAAGTTTTTTTTTTAAGAAATGTACTTTGGCTTAGTGAGCTACTTATTGTCCACACCTGTGGAGTAACGGTCAGCGCGTCTGGCCGCGAAACTAGGTGGTCCGGGTTCGAATCCCGGTCGGGGCAAGTTATCTGGTTGAGGTTTTTTCCGGGGTTTTCCCTCAACCCAATACGAGCAAATGCTGGGTAACTTTCGGTGTTGGACCCTGGACTCATTTCACCGGCATTATCACCTTCATATCATTCAGACGCTAAATAACCTAGATGTTGATACAGCGTCGTAAAGTAACCCAATAAAAATAAAAAAGCTACTTATTAAATTATATTCTCATGGTGATAGTAATGAACATTTAGAGATAACGTACCCTGGAAAAGTCTTGGCCCAAGAAACCTTTTCCATTACAGTATGAGATCGAAAAAAAGAAGATAGTTCAGAGAATTTGTCACTTCGTGTAGTTCAACACATAAGTTTTGCCAAGGAAGGTAAATGAAATGTGTCCTCTGTTATTACAAAAGCAATAATAGTAACTTCACGTACAATTTCACCATTGAAAAGAAGTACGGCTACCGGTATGTATAGAAGGCTTTCTGTTGTATTTATAGCGGTGTGTTTGGGGTCGTTATCTTGTTGGAAACGGAAAACCCCAACCAGGCTGTGCTTGTGAACACTGTTGGACAAAATATCCCGCAACGCACCAATGAATTTTTAAAGATCCATTTCTCCATCAACAAAGGCCAGATTTCTAACTCCCGAGGATGCCATGCATCTTCAAACCTTAACATACACACCTCCATATTTTACTGTTGGAACTATGGTGTTGTTGTAATCTTGTGTTAGATTTTCGCCACACGTTCTTCCGTCCTTCAGAACCGAACAAGATAAACTTCGACTCGTCTGAGAATATGACAGTGTTCCTGAATTCCAATGGCTTTTCACAATATTCCTTGGCAAACTCAAGGCGTTTCTTTCAAGGAAAGATTTAGTTTTTCCTGGAAGACCTACCATAAATATCAGCACTATGCAAGGCATTCCGTACTGTCTGAGCACTTATCATCTTGTTGGATGTTGTGATGTCAGCAGCTAAAAAGGCAGCACTTTTTGGACTAAACGTATGATGGTTCTTTTCTCTCGATATGTGAGTTTTCGTGGACGAATAGATCTCTGCTTGTTTCATGTGGATTCTTGTTCTCTCTGTTTGTGTATTATACAGGGACATCATTTTATTTTTACTTCAATTTATATTGTACCTGAGTTTTTGAATGTACTTCACTCCCACCCCTTCTACTAATGAAGTTCAACCGTCCTGCACACAGATCAAAGACCGCATATACATTCATAGTAGCCTTACGGTCATAGTAAACAGTACATTCCAAAAATATGTTCGCGTTTTCCAGTGACGAAAGAGCTTTCAATATTGAATCATTTTCGCACAGGTACTGTCGTCCATTTGCCTACGTCGTATCCCGGTTTCCCCCACCAGCTTTTATTCGCCAGCTAGTGGCTGGGCTGTCTTAGCTCTCTTCTGAGAACATTAATTTCTGTTAGGAATTGGAAGTCTACGTAATATTATAGAGCTGTTTAAAATAGCTTAAATAAAAGGGCCTCGTTAAGTAATTAACTGTCACGTGATTTCCTCCCTTTTTACGACCCTACGACATAACCACTTGGACGGACAGCAGATAGTAACTTATGTCTGAGTAATTTTATCTTTTCGGATCGGGCAGAATTGAAGATTGAATTTACAGTACGTAAGGTACTCTTTTATAGCGTAGGTATAGAATTATTTCAGCATGAGTTACTAGTACCGTACGAAGGACGAAACTGGTAATTGGGATTAGGTACAATAATCTATAGTGCAATAATATGCACAAAAGAGCTGAAGCCTGTATCGAAATGAACGGCCACCATTTTTAAAATGTGTTTAAATATCCATATTATGATTATTTTTTAAATTTAACTTCATTCTCTATATTGTACGCTAATGTGCTGTAGACAGTATAACATACACTGCATAATGAATAAGTCCACATGGACAGCTCAGTTCGTGAGTAAAAACACTCACTGTTAATACTGTACTGTATTTTGATTAAACAACAATCTAATGAAAATTATCAAACTCAAAAGCGCGATATTTCCTAGTTTACGTAAATGGATGAACTACTTTTCTTCCCTCCTATACCTAGTAAAGTGATTTGTTTGTATTCTACGCCAGTATCATCGAACTCCAGTCGTGGAAGGGTGTAACAAACGGCGTTGATCCAGAGGTATAGCCAAGTTAATATTAAAAATGTTAGTAAAAATAAAATGATGTCCCAGTAGATGTTACAGTACAGAAGATTATAGAAATTATTGTACCTTCTTTCTGTAACTTTCTCTTTGTGAGTACAGAAACAAAACTTCATCCCGAATAGAGGATGAATATTCACCTTTCTTCGATCACACGTTGACAGTACTGAGTACTAACGCACCAGACTTACGACTGACTGGTAAATAACCCTTAATGAAGGTACAGAAACATGACCTTGTTTAATACAATTTAAATGATAGAAACGTACGATGGCGCCACTGTGTCAATAATTTGTCTGTGATTTGAATACTGTATTTTAATTTATATAAAAATTATTTATCATGTCACTGAAAAAATTGTAATTAAAATCGTTTAACTACCTCATCTTTACAATTAATACTAAAGGAGAACAATTCGCTGCAGCTCCGGGGATCGAACACGGGTCCTTGGTTCTATGTACCAAGCGCTCTCACCATTGATCTACGCCGAAGTTCAATCCACAGCACCGGATCGAACCCCTATCCTCCAATGTGTTTCCTTTTTGTGGCCTGACTCCAGGTTGGTCATGTATGTTGACATTTTTATATTACGTCAACTGCCATTATACAAGAAGCTCACTCATTTGAGTGATTTGGTCGCCGAGATTCCACAGTAATATGTACAGTGATCTGTACAGTTATATGAACTGATGCTTGAACAATATTAATTGTTACCATAACAGATATATTCTGTAGGAGCAAAAAATAATAATCTTTACGTAGATTCTTCAAGCAACAGTTCATATAACTGTACAGATCAATGTGCATATTACTGTGGAATCTCGGCTACCAAGTCACTCAAGTGAGTGCGCTCCTTGTAAAGGGTGCGTCAGAAAGAACGGATGGATTTCACAGGGCAAGAAAATTGTAAGGATTCATCAAATCAAAAATTTATTGTTATCGACAGATTCACCAATACATGCAGTTTATTTACGGTATACAAAATCATCCATAATTGTAAGGATTCATCAAATCAAAAATTTATTGTTATCGACAGATTCACCAATACATGCAGTTTATTTACGGTATACAAAATCATCCATATGATGTCCTTGGCTTTCGATACAGGCATCGAGGCGTTTTCTGAAGTTCGCCGTAACTTTCACAGTCATAGTTGGTGGGACTGTCGCAATTTATTCACGAATCGCAGTCTTCAGTTCGTCCAGTGTATGTGGTTACTTACGCCTTCAAGTGGTCCCAAAGAAAGAACTCGCAGGGCGCGAGATCTTATCGTAACCTCGACAATCTCAGTGCAATACTGTAGTATGTTTGCGGGATGATGGTTCAGGTGGCAGGACAACCTACTGTCTGTCTCCACATTTGCAGGAGTACACGCGCTCCGTGTTCGTCCAGGTGATTTCTTTTTTAATGTTGAACCTGTGGTACGAAATGAAGCCGCCCGAGTTGGAATCCTAGCGTGACGTCCGATGTCGAAATGAGTCCTGAGTGACGATCACAGACTCTTCATTTTTTCAAAAATGTCTCTGCGATGAAAGCACGTTGTACACCAGACCAACACCATGTTATCAACTGAAACTGCATTCTCTCGCTGATCCAACAGTCGTGGTCCTCCTCACTCTATCCCTCCCCTCGCTGCGAATTGATAGTTTGAAATCCATCCGTTCTTTCTGACGCACTCTGTATAATGGCAGTTGACGTAATATAAAAATGTCAACATACATGCCCAACTTGGAGTCAGACCACAAAAGGAAAAACATTGTAGGAGAGGGGTTCAATCCGGTGCTGTGGATTAAACTTCGGCGTAGCTCAATGGTGATAGCGCTTGGTATGTAGAACCAAGGACCCGGGTTCGATCCCCGTCGCTGGAGAGAATTGTTCTCCTTTAATATTAATTGTTACCATAACAGATATATTCTGTAGGACCAAAAAATAATAATCTTTACGTAGAGACCTTATCTTTGCCCATATAGTTATATAAACTACATTTTCAATTGTCTTAAATTAAACCCAGTACTACAACAAACTGGGGTATGTTAATAGATTTTGGAGCCAGTATACGTTTACCTTTACGTTGCCTTATTTTGCTCGGCACTTTCTATAAACGTGGTATTCTTTCTCCTATCAAATTCATAGTGAATTTGAATTTATCTTTAACATTGTTGACGTCTATTGCAGATTACAATTGTGTTTGTGTAATAACTAGACCCCTGCGTCTGGTCACTTTGAATACAAGTTGCGTGTACGGCATACATACAAGCTCCGCTTAGTACGGAGAGCACTGGGAGTCAAAGCACTTCAATCTACTCGGAAGTAGTCTCCCCGCACGCTGCGGTAATTTGTGTTTACATCTCTTTAATCGTCTGCCTGTATAAGTTGGTAAACAACAGAAGCCGAGCTTATGTACAAAATAACCTGGATTTAATAACGATAATAACTAGGTTTGTAATCTTGGGGATCGATTACAAATGTTGACTGCAGCGTGGTACACAGGCCGGGAACGTGAGCTAGTACGAGGGCATTAACTTTGTTCTGTGATCGATATCGGGAATAACAAAATGGACATAAACAAATTTGGACAGCTATAATAGTAAATATAAACTACACAGCACTACAAAGATATATTTTACATACATTTCGTTACGTGCAGAAGAGTTATCATAGAATTCACTCACATTCACTTCAAAACACTTACCAAATTCCGCTGCGAAAGCATGCGCCTGAGAATCTGTAACCTTCGGCATTATACTATTATTCAGTAGGTACAGTACATTGTTTACGCATGCTTCAGTAGTGACTGGCGAACGGAGTATTCAGCAGGTGCATTGCTTACGCATGCTAGACAGTGTTCCGCAACCGGTGTGACGTGGCACACTGGTGTGCCTCCACAATGTGAAAGGTGTGACGCGAACTTTTACCTACTATTGTAAGAAATTAATAAAATTAATGAAAATTAAAGTAATAAAATTGCCTATTTCAAGTAAGATGGTACTTGTTTATTCTTTATTACATGCCGCGAATTTTCTGTCGTCGAAGAAATTGTTGTTGTGTCGTTGTTTGCTTATTGATATATTAATTTTTGTATTCTCGCCTCTACCGCTGCGCCGGCTATGGTGCGGTTTCTTTGTAACACTTACCGTATGTTTTGTGTATCATACCCAGGCCTTTCGGAGCATTATATTTTATTACTTTATTGCCTGCCACTTTGTCAGAAGCTGTGAGCATGACTGACTTGACTAGGAATATTGTCGCCAGGTTTGAAGTTTCCCAGTACTTACAATAACTGACAGCTTCACAACCTTAAGATATTTGTTATAATAACCGATCCTTCTCTGACATTTTTTAAAACATTTACAATTTTCGCAGACAGTATGTCTGAGTTTCTCAACTCTCTTTATGTCACCTACAGGTTTAATAAAACGTGTCAGATTATACTTAGCAGAGGATTTTTCAGGAAATGTTTCTGCATGATTTTTTCAAATTTAAAATTTCGCTAGAAGGCGGCGTGAGAAAAAAAAAATTGAGAAATAGGATTGGTCATTTGGATGGCCAATCACAAGACATCAATTATTTCATGTCTCAAAGCAACAACAGTTACAATTATTTCAGTTCTATCACAGTTGTGCTCTAAAGTGGTTGTAAAATTGTGATTGTTAGACAGTTTTACTATTTTCTATTACTATTAAACTATTTTATACTTTCAAGATGGACAAGTTCTTTATACGGAGTGTTTCGTCCGCGAGTGCAAGTAGTGAAAACATTCAGCCCGAAAAAAAATAAACAAAAAGGAGTGCATCGGCAATATAGTGATAATTATTTATCTTTTTCTTGTGTGGTGACAAAACATGCCCAAACCTCGAGTGTTGAAACGACATTTGTTAACGAAATTAAAACATCAAAGAGGGAAAGACTCAGATCAATCGATGAAGAAATGAGGCTTGCACTGTCAACGATTCCGCCACGAATCAGCCACCTCTGTGCAGCTAAGCAAGCACAAGTATTACATTGAAGATATGAGTAGAGTTATTTACTTTAATATTAATAATAGAAATGTGTATTTTCTACAGTGAATTAAAGTTCATGAATTGTTAATAAGATAATGCAAGAGTCGATTTCTCTTTTATAATAATGATAATGACAATAATAATAATAATAATAATAATAATAATAAATTATTATTATTATTATTAACTTGATTCTATTACGTAATTATATTAAGAGAGCCACATCATAGGTTTTTGACGGGATTAACATTTTGGTGTGCAGTGTTGAGTTTAGGTCCGTCTAGGATGTGCTGTGAGTAGAAAAAGGTTGCGGAACACTGTGCCAGATTACTGACTGGTGAACGGATAGTAAGCTTAAAATCACCGTAATACATCCTATGGGTCCCCAACATTACAAGCCTAATAATAACAAAGTACTTATTCAAAGGCAGTTAACATGCAATAAAAGATTATTTTTATCAGGGATAGATAAAACTCGAAAGTTTAAAGTAGTCAGGCCCTATTGTCCAGAAGCCAACACATCTTGTCCACGCATGAAATGAAAAAACCATTCGAGCTAAGATAAAGATACTTTCATTGGAATATATAAAACAATATTAAATATTTATGCAATGCAAACACACTCTCAGAGATGCTCTGTATTCTTCACTGAAGCTGTGTAGAGACAATATCTTCAGATGCGCAGGAAATATAACAATATTAATCTAAAAACAAGAGTGGAATTTCTTTCTACAACCACATTTGTTAACATGATGCTTTTGTCGTAGTGTCATAAAAATCGAAGTACCAAAAAATATTGAACTCGATAAAAGAATTCAGACAGAATCTCCCGATAACGCCGAGATCTAGTAGGCTCTGATGATGGTGTACAGTATACACCCAAACAGCTGTAAGCCACACGTGCTTATATAATTACATACAACTCCTGACTCACTCAATGACGCAATACAAAATCTTAACGAGGACCTTGAATCTATATCTGCAAGGGCCAGAAGGTTTGGTTTGACTCTCATTGCAAGAAAATCACAAGCTATCCTAGTAGGACGTCAACGTCTATTATCCAATATTACTACTGCTCTTCCAGTCAATTTAAACGACACAATAATCCCTTTTGCTTCCTGTGTTAAAAACCTTGGGAGTTTACTTTGATACGCATTTAAACTGGAATAACCAAGTTACTCATATTACTAAAAAAGTGCTGTTCATACTACATTCCTTAAACAGCATTCGAAAATTCCTACCGCTATCACTCAAGAAAATACTAGTGGAAACACTAGTAATGCCCCACTTCGAATATTGTGATTTTCTACAGACTGACCTCAATGTCAACCAGTCGCAAAAATTACAAAGTGTTCATAATTATTGTGTTCGCTTCGTCTGCGATGTCCGTCGCGCTGACCACATTACCCCATCCTTCCAAACTCTAAACTGGCTACGACTTAACAAACGTAGAAATTTTCATTCTCTTATTCTCCTTTTCCAAGTCCTTCACACTTCTACACCTACCTACCTTGCCTCCCGTTTCAGTTACCTGTCATCATATCATAATCTCTTCACACGCTTGCAAAATAGCCCCATACTAGCCATACCAACACATAAGACATCATCTTATTCATCATCATACAAAATCTCGCTCTCGCGCTTGTGGAATACCCTACCTAGTGACATCAGAGACTGTCGGAATTTAGTAGCGTTCAAAAGTAAGCTTATTAAGCATTTTCTTACTGCGTAGGATAGGTTTAATTTTTACTTAATAAATAAAATGCTTCTCTCTTCTTAACTTTTACAATAAACTGTCTAGCTTTTATTAATCAGTTAATCTTTTAGTACTTTGATTTTTGTTGTATTTGTAAATTTTATATTAATTGTAATTATAATTGTAATTGTATTTTTAATATTGTAGTTGTAATCCCCTCGTAGAGGGGAAGAAAAGGCCTGATGCCCTTATCTCTACCAGGTTAAATAAATAAATAAAAAAATAAATAAATAAATAAAATAAAAAAGTAATTAACATTAGTAAGTTTGCCATTTAATCAATCATTTATAAGGAAATAATGTCTAATAAACATAGGTCCTACAACACATACTTTACAAGCTTTTAAAACTTGTTCATAGGAGGTGCTCAATGTGATGTCCATTCATGGAAATGCATTCCTCTGCCCCTCGGCGTAAGGAATCACGCACTCTTTGAAATTTGTTTTAATACGTTAATAAGAAATTCCTGATAACGATCCCCAGTTAATCTCTGTGATAGCACGTATGGCGCTATTAATCTGTCCATAAATTGATTGAGAATCGGTGGTGATGCCTTGTTTCTTCAACTGCATGGGGATTTTCATCAGTTCACACATGCTGATTACGAAAATTCACAACACCATCTCTGCTGAACCCCGCTCATATCCGCAACCAGATGTTTGTTTCCAGTATTCCTTGCGACGTATCATTATTCCAAACCAAGGGTATCAACTGCGTTATGATTATCTAGTAGTCTGCTGTATTGAATGGCAGAAAACCTATACTGTTTTCGCTGTAAGAAAAATCCTATTGTAAACACAAGCACGTTGCTGTCATACCAGTGATTGGCTCCCAGACGAAACTCTCACACGACGCAGGAGAATATAGCTTGTATTTGGAAACCATAATCTTGTATTATTTGAAAATAAAAAATTGAATTCTAGTTGTTAAATACGATGAAACATATAATTTCACTCATATGTAAAACGCTATGTAAAAGAAAAGCTACATTTATATTTTGTTATGTACTATGAACGCGGATGAATACCAACAGTAATACCGAGGTAGTCTGTTCTTGTAACGAGCTGGCGTCACTTAAGGTCGTAGATGTTCACGTAAGCACATGGTACTGAAGTATGGCTTCTGCATCCTCGGTGTGTGTGGTTATTAAACATAAGAGTGAAAACTATATCAAAAGCGGAAAAAAAACAAATAGTCTTAAATATATATAATAAGTTAAATGAGTTTTAATTACAATAATTATAAAGTAAATGTTTCCTAAGCACACGGATGCACAGTAGTGAGGTTAGGCCTACTTGACGAGTAAGGGGAAATGTTTAACATCAAACAAAATGTACAACAGTAGGCGGGAACACGTACTGAGAATCTATGACGCCAAACAGCGGCCAATGAAGCTTCACTTCTGTCACGTGCTATTGTTTACATTATGATTTTTCTTACAGCGGAAAGGGTATATATAAGAAATTATCTGCATTTCCTTGAGGGAGATCCTTCACCTAGCAACGTGTATTGTCTACCCACCCGCCCTAAATAACACAGTTTCTTTTATAGAACATTTATAAGCAAACTAAGACGAGCGTCCATTAAATGTGTTATGATTGGATGCGTGAGACGCATTCTATCACAGCGGTCTCTAGCGGAAGTTGTAGAAGTAATGTTGCCAACATTTGAAAAGTTTTAGCATTGATAATGAAGGGAAATTTCGCCTCATGCCACGTAACTATCACATTAATTGACCCAAACTAACTTTGTCACAGTTCTCGTCTCCTGCCATTTTGGTCTTCATTATACTTTTGGTTTGGAAAATACTACTCATTATTACTGTAGACTGTATGGAAGGAAATGTGTATGGTAATTATTACCAGCTCTGGAGTGTCGTCTGTCATTGGATACGCTAACAAATCACTTTTTCGTGCGTGGCAGATTTCATGGTCCTATGGTGTAAGAAAACGAAGAATAACGGGTGAGGATATCATAATTTTAAAATGCACTATAAAACTGTGAAGTGAATTCTTGGTATTTCGGTTGGAACAAAACCGTGAGGCGGGGAGAGAGTTAGCTATTTCTCTCCATGATCTCTGCCTACTATATCTCTTTTCTTCTTCTCTCCCATTCTTCTCTCTATATTCCCAATCCAGTTCTTCGTTTTCCCTCGCGATCTACTCAAGATTATCTGTGCCCCAAGGTTTTACGGCGCTTCAACCTATTTGAAGCGACACAAAAACTGATGACCAATACGAGGGAGAAATCGAAAATGCTATTAGACCATCCATTCTTCCTCCCCGATACGTGTTTCACAGAAAGGAAATAAAACACAAGATACTTAAAGTATGATGCCATTGGCAGGGATAAAATACGGTGTTTTGACAACCTACATAAAGAAGGGCTTCACATATAAACTGGCCAATATAAACATTTGATAGTAATTCTACATGCGACCAAAATGACAACGGCGTAAGAAATGTCTTCGGTGACACAGTATAAATCAAGCACATCGCTTACAGCTCCGAGAGATCGATACTGTCCACCAATCGCTGGAATCTAATTTAACTGAACGCAACCATTGTCGGTTGGAGCAGTATTCCCAAATCCAAGAGAAAGCCATAGAAATTACCATAAAAGGGGAAAATAAATTCTTGTCTAAAAAGTCTATTGGTTACCCTACTAAACTTCTTTATTCAAATTTTAACGTTTTCAAATCTGTACAGATATGCAAATATACATTATTAATTTTCGTTCATAAGATCAAGGAAAATTTAAACACATATTGGTATAATTACAGTACTAGAAGGAACATATTTCTTTTCGCAGAGTTGAAAATTAAACGGCTGCTGTTAAGAAACATGACTTCAACTACGGCTTAATACTATATCATAATTTCATTTCTCAGACACCTGACTTAGAAAATTTTAATTACAATGAAATTGAAACTGAAAATTCAAGAAATTATTAAAAGAAATTACTTAGAGTTAGAAAATAAATTGCTAAATACAGATCATATTTTCTTATTATTATTAGTTATAAACTCTTTCAATTGCAATTACTTATTCCATCATATGAAGGGTTCAGAGCCATAGTGGGCCAAGTACCGTACATTAAAACGGAGAAAAAAGGGTTAAAATTAAATAAATGCCATAAATCATCGCAACATATAGCAAGTAATGTTTTGAATTCTGTATGTAAATTTGTTAATAATTTATTTCATAAAATATAATGTCGTGATTGAATTAATCAGAATCTTATTGGAATAATAAATAGTCTTAATAGTCAATTTAATGATAAATTTATTATACATGTTGTAATATTGGATGGTGTTGGTAAATCAATTAGGGCATTGTTGGCAATTTTAAATAAAGGGTGTCTAATATAAAGTATGCAGCTTAAAACTAATTGATATGTCAGCCTACATTATACTACGGTATTCACTTAACTTTAACCCTTGCTTTCTCCGTTCTTAATAAATGGCGCTTGGCCCACTGTGGTTCTGACCCCTTCATAATATTGTTTGTAATCTCTGCTATTTTATTTTTTGTTACTTCCATTTATTTATTTTTCCTTCTTCTTTCTTCCCACCTGTATAATGCAATTCTGAACTCCCGAACATCATTGCTCATACGGGGTAAATTAATTTATTTTATCTAATGTTTTAATTTTAATATTTTCAGCACTGTTTAATGTAAATAACATTTTTAATGTATCTGATATGCATTTTATTAGATAAATACGTAGATAAATAGACAAATAAATAAATAAATAAATAAATCTCTGAAAAATAAATGACTTGATAAACTGCGATTTTTAATTCCGGTATTGCAGGAAACTCAGCACTAGCGTCATGAAATACCCTATTGATTATTAATCGCCCTTGTAAATAAATGGGTTATACTATTACAAAACTTAACGCAGTGGTTCCGTGGTGTAGATAAGTGATTCCAAACCGTTGCTCCATGCACACCCGCGAGTGTTCTGAAAGGGATCCGCGGAACCAAAGTTTGTTTTGAAACAAAGCTTCAATTTATCACGTGTTCTGATTTTTATCAGCTTGCTGGAATATTTGTTTGTTAATCTCAGAACTTTGTAGGAATGAGTTCGCCCAACATAACCTACAGAAGTCCAAAGCGCTGCTGCCGTCAAATCAAATATGACAGTTTACATAGGCTATTGTAACAACTGTAATATGCAAATGTTGTTGTGATGGAATTAATATGAATTATTTAGGCGGTGAATTGAGAAATTATACCCTAGCGCTAATTTTCGTGTAAAAGAATAATAATTGTATCTGCAAACCAAGATTTCAGGTATAACTCCCTGTAAAGTTGATTTGAATAATTTCGAGGGAAAAATTGTTCCGGAGCCGGGTATCGAACCCGGGACCTTTGGTTTAACGAACCAACGCTCTACCACTGAGCTACTCGGGAACTCTAACCGACACCGATCCAATTTTTCCCTCTATATCCACAGACTTCAAAGTGGGCTGACAACCGTCAAGCAACCAACTTCGAGTGCACACTAACTCCGTGTGACTTAAATTGTGGTTTTTCTGTTAACGAACAGTGACGTGTATTATGCAAACCAAGATTTCAGGTATAACTCCCTGTAAAGTTGATTTGAATAATTTCGAGGGAAAAATTGTTCCGGAGCCGGGTATCGAACCCGGGACCTTTGGTTTAACGTACCAACGCTCTACCACTGAGCTACTCGGGAACTCTAACCGACACCGATCCAATTTTTCCCTCTATATCCACAGACCTCAAAGTGGGCTGACAACCGTCAAGCAACCAACTTCGAGTGCACACTAACTCCGTGTGACTTAAATTGTGGTTTTTCTGTTAACGAACAGTGACGTGTATTATGCAAACCAAGATTTCAGGTATAACTCCCTGTAAAGTTGAGTGTCGGTTAGAGTTCCCGAGTAGCTCAGTAGTAGAGCGTTGGTACGTTAAACCAAAGGTCCCGGGTTCGATACCATGCTCCGGAACAATTTTTCCCTCGAAATTATTCAATAATTGTATCTGATTTTTATACCTGCGTCCAAAAATATAGGCTCAGATAATTTACGTACTGAATAAAATTATAGTACCAGCATGATTTTCGTGTTTGAACTACAATAGGCCCAGGACTTACAAAATAGTATATTATTATGCAACGAGCCTATATTGGTAGTAATTAAGACGCGAGTATGTTTATGTAACGAGCGTAGGCACGTTTCATAATTTTCTTACGAACGTTTTAATTACCATTATAGGCCAGATGCGTACAACTGTTTTTGTTCGACCATAATTAAATGTCTAAATTTTTAGATTTTACGAATATCTTACATTCTTACTTTGCTGACAATGAAATGGTGTTCATGAGTGTATTTCCAGCGTGTTCTCGACTATTGCTACAGATGGCAGACACGGACCATGAGTGTCTTTTCAGTGTGTTTCCGATTAATGCAACAGTTGGCAGGCACGGAGCACTTTTGCGTGTACACCCTATTTATCGACTTTTTGCAGGGCTTTGGTTTAATGATTTTAATCTCAAAGCAACACACATTAAAACAGCAAATGAACTCAATTTATAAAAAATATTGAAATAAACATAAAGAGAATTTATTTTATTTGAAATATATGTTGTCGATTGTGCAGTTTGAGTATGCAATTTTGGATTGCACCTTTCAAAACTTGCGGGTTGTTGCACGTACGATATTAATCAATATCGCATATGCTTAGCTGGAAATCGATAACTGGAATACCATAAAGAATAGCAGACTTTAACGTATGTGATTAAGGTTCAGTTACGTCATATGTAATGAGCGTATTACAGTATTACAATATGGAATAAAACTATTTAATAATATGTTTTTAAGTAGAGTAGCTTATACAGGGACATCATTTTATTTTTACTTCAATTTTTATTGTACCTGAGTTTTTGAATGTACTTCACTCCCACCCCTTCTACTAAGGAAGTTCCAACTCCACACAGAACCAAGACCGCAGATTGTAAGCAGTACTGAGTTACTGAGTATAGTACGTTCCAGAAATATGTTCGCGTTTTCCAGTGACGAAAGAGCTTTCAATATTGAATCATATTTTCGCACAGGTACTGTCCGTTTGCCTACGTCGCATCCCGATTTCCCCCACCTGCTTCTGCTCGCCCCTCTGTAATAGCTGGGCTGTCTTAGCTCTTTTCTGAAAACATTAATTTCTCTTAAGATTTGGAAGTTTACGTAACATTATACAGCTGTTCAATTTAACTTAAATAAAAGGGCCTCGTTAAGTAATTAACTGTTACGTGATTTCCTCCCTTTCTACAATCTTGCGGCATAACCACTTGGACGGACAGTAGATAGCATGTCTGAGTAATTTTATATTTTCGGGTCGGCAGAAGTGAAGATTGAATTTACAGTACGTAGAGTAGGTACAGAATTATTTCAACATGAGTTACTAGTACGAAGGACGAAACTGGCAATTGGATTTAGATGCAATAGTCTATAGTGCGATAATATGCACAAAAGAACTGAAGCCTGTATCTAAATGAACGGCCACCATTTTCAAAATTGTGTTTAAATATTCATATTATGATTATTTTTCAATTTAACTTCTTTCTCTATATTGTACGCTAATGTGCTGTAGACAGTATAATATACACTGCATAATGAATACGTTCGCATGGATAACTTACTTCGTGAGTAAAAACACTTATTCTTAATACAGTACTGTTCTTTGATTAAAGAAAAACCTAATGAAAATTATCAAACTCAAAATCGCGATATTTCCTAGTTTACGTAAATGGATGAACTACTTTTCTTCCTTCCTATACCTAGTAGAGTGATTTGTGTTTTACGCCAGTATCATCGAACTCCAGTCTTGGAAGGAGGAGCAAGTGGTGTTTCCGGTTCTCTAAAGGTATAGACAGGTTAATATTAAAAATGTTAGTAAAAATAAAATGATGTCCCTGTATGTGCAATGTCTAGGTACATAATATTCAAAGATAAACAAATATACACATATTTCCTTGCTGTAGTACTATGAGTGCAATAATCATTTAGATATGTTTTACTATGCGTTCAATGGCACATGACCACTGAGCTCTAATGTAGCCACTGTCTTACAGAAGACATCGTAGGCGATTACGGACCGCGAGGCATTGAAGGATCGAAGCATACGTGGAGAGGAATGATGCACTCTGCTAGTTCGTGGAATCAAAGTAGGTCAATTTACAATGGACGAGTCGGCCCGGGTGGCTTAGTCGGTAGAGTGCTGGCCTTCTGTGACCGTGATTGCTGGTTCGATCCCGGCCCAGATTGGTGGCTTTTGTGCTTAAATGCGACAGGGTCATGTCTGTATATTTACTGGCATGTAAAAAAAAAACTCCAGCGGGACAAAATTTCGGAACACCGGCGAGGCTGTTATAACCCACGGCAGTTATGATCGTCGTTAAATAAAACGTAATTTAAATTTTACAATGTTCAGGTATTACTTATCCTCCCTCTGTGTTCAATAGTTTACGCGTAAGCCTAACATTCGTAACCAGAGAAAATTAGATAGCGTTTACTTTCACCTTCTTATTTACATAATTATAAAATTGAATACATAGAGTCATTTATTATGTCTTACTTAAATATTTAGTAATGGCCAATGGATGAGATTAACCATTGTTCACAAATATTTTCCCCGCTAAATAGGTTTTATGAATTAATGTTACTACTGTCAATGGTGGCCGATTTCGCGGTAATTGTTCAAGATGTGTAACAACTGAGCTTGAGGTATGAGGGAAGCATCAAATATGGAGGATCCTGTAGCTCATAGTCCTCGTACTGCCGAGGCCGCTCTCGGATATGACTTTGAATTCTGCATTACCTAGTTGAATTTCATTTATGAGTCGTATAGATGCAAACCCCGAAAGTTCCACTTTTCAGCGAAAATGAGATTTTACGAAAAAAATTTCTCCACATTGAAATCTGAATGTTCACTAATAATTTATAAGCAAATAGCTACCATTCCTATTCATTTGAACACTGCGAATGCAGGGTTTAGATTCAAACGCCGACATTTCCTCGGAGCAATGAGATACAATCCCCGACATTTCCGTTAGCCAATACCTGACGCGAATTAAGTCACTTGATTCCCACCTTTGCTACTACTAATCAGCTCTACTTCGTTGCTGGCGAATTGGATATTATGACTGTGTTACTTAAAATGTTAAGTATAAAGTAATAAAGTATAAGTATTTCCTTTAGCAGGCCACAGCTATCTTTCCTGTAATAGGATTTTCGGACAAATCTAAAAAATTGTAAGGAAAAGATAAACGATTATTAGTTCCCGAGTGTAAAGATATATTCCAATAATTTGGTACAATAACATAACGTGGTAGAGACGCAGCAATATGAGTGGAAAAAATTTGCTAAACTCGTGGTAATTCCTGGGCAGTGGCATTTCACATTCAACAAGGATAAGAGGATGATCCTGACTCGTGAAAATGGAATTCTGAAAATCAGAAATGAACCATTCTAGAGATCTGGTCAATGATTTGCAAATTCTGTTTTCAAAAAAAGTAATAACACTGACAAAATCGAACTTGAAAATTAGTCCTTAGGTGTGCCAGTTGAAAAATAAAAGTGTTCTGATATTGATTCATTATTGATTTCAGAGATGAATGTAAGGAAGAAAGTGTCCATGAGTTCTAAAAGCAAGTGGTTGATAATGCAGTACACAGTAAGTCATTACTAGACAGTGGATGGGGGATCACTTATCGTTGAATGTAGGTGCACATTTACTGTATGTTACAATTTTTTATTCAGACCATTGGCTGAACAGGTTTTAAACGTAAACAGACGACGTCAACATGCTACTGTATCTCCGTACAGTCAGAATGAAAAGAAAAATGACGTACTTTAGCACATACCTCGTCATCATTGATAGAATTACTAGCGTTGCAGTAAACGACGATATAGTCTCGTAAGTTGTCGAAGCTGAATCGTCTTCGCCTATCCTGCAGGCTAACACAACTGCACACATTGCGTTGCAATGTTACTATGAATGGACCGGGGTCCCTTCGTTCTGTACGCTGCTGTACTCGCCAGGTACACAAAAGACGGACGACACGGCACGTGCCATATTCTCTTATACGAAACAATTTCACTTTTCCTTATGTCATCCCGCATACACTGTCTAGTCATCACTAGTGGAAGAAGAATGCCTCTGTGAAGCACAGAATGAAGCGGAGTTATTGATAATTTTAACTATGTGCAGTGGCAGTTGTAAGTACGTTTTTTCTTTTTTTTAGTAGGTTATTTTACGACGGTTTATCAACATCTTCGGTTATTTAGCGTCTGAACGAGATGAAGGTGATAATGCCGGTGAAATGAATCCCGGGTCCAGCACCGAAAGTTACCCAGCATTTGCTCATATTGGGTTGAGGGAAAACCCCGGAAAAAACCTCAACCAGGTAACTTGCCCCGACCGAGAATCGAACCCGGGCCACCTGGTTTCGCGGCCAGACGCGCTGACCGTTACTCTACAGGTGTGGACCGTTTTTTCTTAATAAAATATTTGTAATACTGTAAAACATAAACTAACTGTGGATACTCTCAAATAATTTTAAAACATTTATTTTTTTTTTTCAAAGAAAAATGTACAAAAATTGGGGCAAATTCTGAAGTCGTCTTAATACTAGATCCGATACTGAATTAATTTTTAACTTTTGTTTTTAAATAATTATACTGTATGAAATGTATATTATAAATTAATTTAGTGTCAGATTGATGCAGTGTTTTCAGTAGCAGCTGTAAAATAATGCTAAAATGGAGATTATAAAAAAATTAGGATAATCGTTAAAAAGCAAACTCATACATTTCCCTATTATCTTGTCATATTTATAGAAAGCAACTAACATTTCTTGACATTTAAAGGAATAATTATGGTGTTAGTTCTGTCTTTAAACGATTAGTGCAGTTTAGACATTTTATGTAACATAGTTTGTTAGTAAATCTTTTTTTTTTTTAATTTCCTGAAAAATTAACAAAGATGGAAATGTCGGAATTTGCATCTATACGATTCTATTACAAAACGAATGCCAGTCAGAACCATGGCGATTCATTGCAATAACTTCACAATAACAATATCACCTCGATATTATCAACTTTCAGTCGGATATTTAAAGTTTCCGTATCAAATACAACGCTATCTCTCACTGGAAGAATTGGTGATAGGGAGATAGGCCTAGTATTTTGGAGAGATGAATTCATCCCCTATGAGGTACCTGACATTTGCATTTGAATAAAATGTTGTTAACCTCAGAAGAAACCAACTACGTAATCAGCCGAAGCGAGGTTTGAACTCATGTCGGATCAGAAGGCCAAATCCTACCCGTAAACTACGTTGGTGGCTGTTACCATTTTCACCGACGTTATTACTTTAATCAATTTATATGTCATTAAATAACCGATTAAGACACCGCATTCGACAGTCACCTCAAAACTCAGCAAATATTTACGCTGGCTTGAAACATCGTGTCTGTCAATTCATCATTTTTGTGTCCTCCATCTCGCCCAGGCGCTCGAGCTACAATTTAAGAAGACAACCAGGCAACCGATTCAATAAACGCTCTCGTACTTTAACTGCACTGTTGTTATGATAGCAGAAGCGAGTGAGAGGGGAGACTTGCTCTCTTCTACGCAACTCGCGTAAGTATGCGAAACACCGAAAGTAACACAAACTTCTGACATAAAAAAATTTCCGCTGTTAACGTATACTAAACTTGTAATGGATGTTGGGATACCAGACATAAAGTAAATTCAAAACTGAATGTTCATAAATAGCCGTAACGGGATACCATAACTTTCCTTATTTGTCGAACCTGTTGCCCCTCTAAACGGATATGTAAGTTGTTCTTTGCAGTTCACGTCATTCATCATCGTGGTGTTCAACATAATCGCAGATGTCATCGTCTTCATCGATGTCATAGTCATCATCTTCATCAATATCATAATCAATGTCATCATCACTATCTAATCATTAAACCGCGGGCCCTTTCCGTCAAGTTAAATATGACTGGAGCGTTCCGTGGCGAGTGTACTGAACTCTCAGGTAAGCAACTCACTGTGCGTGCTTCAGACGTACAGTCTTGAGTATATGAATTGCATACATACAATAATCATACATTTCGTACTTACCTAATTGATGCGATATCGACGGAATCGTTTTCTTTACAATAAGGAATTACAATGTACAACTATGTACATACCTAGATTGTCAAAGGAGAAACTTCTGCGTGTATCAGTTAGAATATGTTTGTACTGCGAAAAGCTTCTTTAGACATCGCATGAGGTTAATGGAGCGTACGTGAAAAGATTTACATTTTCATTTAAGTTTTTGTCCTGATTTTCCACCAAACTGTTCAACACTGCATAGCCATTATTTTTTATTACACTACCTAATTTTTCATTTACCTTATCAGGATAGAGTCTTTGGAGTACCTTGTTAATTGTTTCCGATAATTTCTCAATTAATTTAATACACCCGGACATTTGTAGACCAGACGTTTCTAGTTGAGTTATAACTTGTGGAACGTTTCCGTAATTGGTCTTTATAAATTGTAGATTTTGCTGCATATTTTCTAAAATCAGGGATTTTGCTGTTGTAATGGCAGCTGAATCTTCGCCACCTAAAGCAAGAATAACTAGTTTTACTTTATTGTAATGTTCTGCGAAATATAAGGCAGCTTCAAGCCAGGTGGCCCATCTTGTAACTACGGGTTGAGGTGGAAGGGGGAGATCTGGTGCAATTTCTCGAAATTTTAATATTCTTGAGGGGCTTTGAGAATTGTTTTTTTCACATACACTATAAAACAGTCCACATCGCTATATAAAGCACGAATAGCTTCAGCAACTATATGCAGTTCGTGGGCCAGACAAGTTAAATGCACCCTGTTGGAATACCGCTCTTTAAGTTGTTTTGCTGTCTTAATAATATATGGAGCTGCATCAGTATCGAAAAGAAGTACATTATCATATTTAATCCTTTCCGTCTATAAAAGGCGCATAGCCTTATAAAAAATTGGACAATAGTTGCATGGTTTACCTTTTCCAATTTCTCTGCAGTTAGCACAAATTTCTTCCCTGCACAGTTCTCGAAAAATATACTTTTCCACATATCTACCACTTAAGTCTGTAGATTCATCAACTGAAACCCATATATTTTCTGATCGTTCACGCTTTCTCGAATTTTGTCAATCGTATTCTGGTACGAAACTGGTAAATATTCTTTACGTATTGTTGCTTCTCCTGGAATATGTTAATTTGTATATTTTACAGAAATGATCTAAAGTGGGGATTGTCCAAAGTTTTGAATGGAATGTTTGTGTGTATGAACATGTCACATAAGTCTATATTGAATTGTGACCAAATATTTGAACTCGATTTGTTCTTGTTTGCGTTCAACATTTTCCTTGTGTCCTTTATTATTACAGTGTCTTTCAAAATAGTACTTCTTAGTTCGTAATAATATGAAAGTACACACGACACATACAACACTTTCTCCTTTTACAATAGTCTAAATATATCGCGTTCGAATTGTTCTAAATTATTTAGTATTGCACTTCGTGCACGAGTTGTTTTAGGCATTGTACTGTAATATGTGTCATTTCACATACGCAACTCTTCAGTATGACAGCTAAACAAACTCTGAAAGTTTCGGGTTCGATGCACGGAACAGTACGGCGAAAGGCGAGAGAGACTTACGTCATACTCTATACCCGTCTGCATAGTCAACTGCAATCGCCGTATTAGGGCCCGCACTCCCGCGGTGTACTAATCATTGTCATAGGTATTATAATCACCATCGCTATAGATATCACAATCGTCAGCGTCATCGATATCAAAGTCATCGTTTTAATCAACGTCATCTTCGTTATCGTAGTCATCACAATCGTAATTTGTTTAGTTGTTATTTAACGACGCTATATCAACTACGAGGTTATTTAGCGTCGATGAGATTGGTGATAGCGAGATGGTATTTGGCGAGATGAGGCCGAGGATTCACCATAGATTACCTGACATTCACATTACGGTTGGGGGAAACCACGGAAAAAACCCAACCAGATAATGAGACCAAGCGGGGATCGAACCCGCGCCCGAGCGCAACTTCAGACCGGCAGGCAAGTGCCCTAACCGCCACGTCGGTGGCTCACAATCGTCACCGTCATATCTATAATCGTCATTAGTGTCATAACCATCGTCAACATAATCATCATCAATTACCTGTTGAGATTATTAGAGAATACAAATTAGTTGTACGGCGATCATAACTGGCTTCACTTGGTACAGAGAGTACTGCGAGTCAAAGCAATTCAATCTGCAGTAGTAAAGTGAAGCAGACTCCCCGCGCATTGCGGTATTGTTTTAGATTATTATTATTATTATTATTATTATTATTATTATTATTATTATTATTATTATTATACTAACAATAATATGATTAATAATTGGAAAAAATATCTACGTTCGCCACCTTCCGAAAACAAATTATTTGCTCTGTATACGTAGATTGCATTCATGTATGACATTATACAGCTTCAGCAAAAAGTTTAAGGGCACCCCTTCAAAAGTGATATTTCACTCTTGTCCTTATATTTATATGAATCCCACTGATGTGCATAGGCCTATAGGGACCTAATTCCTGTGAAAAAATGAAGTTTTTAATGCAAAATCAATCTCTCTATGTTTCAAACTTAGGATTATACAACAATTTTTGTGCTATGAAAACGTATTAAAAAAAATTACATTTTCTGCAGGAGAAAAATTAATTATGTATATATGTATGTGTATTTATTCACACTGCAATGGGTATATACCCGGTGGCAGTGGTAACTTATTACACTCAATAATGACAATAATAAACTTATTAATTAAAAATACAATTAATGATAATACTAATAATTAATAATAATAATAATAATAATAACAACAACAGGGAATATACTAAATTAAATAAAACGATCACTTAAAATAACATTTGAAATATTCTAGTTTGTATCTTAAAACTAAGATCGAACTAAAACTCACGAGTATATGTTCATATCTTTCAACATTACACTCATTTCTCTGTCAACTCACTCACTGCACTGGAACTACGACACATTTCACTGATTCTATCCTGATTTCACTAACACTTCAAAAACATTTCACTGTTCAAATACTTTGCACTGCCACTATAGCCTATACAGCTTCACTGACAGGAACACGTTTCACTTACACAGCACACTTCACTGACACAACATACTTCTTCACTGATACAACACACTTCACTGACACAACATAATTCTTCACTGATACAACACTTCAATAACAACATATCATTTACACCCTTGTGTACTGTGTATAATTACCGTCTATTAGTAAGGTCCTTAAGCCTATTTTTAAATACATTTTTGGTTGTTGGTAAAGCCTTTAGAAAGTCTGCAGGTAAAGCATTCCAGTCCCTGATAGTACGATTGAGAACAGAAAACTTTCCAGTGTCCGTCCTCTGCCTTCTTTCCCTCAATTTATATGAGTGGTCGTTCCTTGAAGAGTAATTTGGCGGCTGCAACCTATTTTTTATTTCTTTCCAGGCAGGCTCACCTCTGTATGTTTTGAACAGTGCGCATAATCGAATTCGCGTTCTCCTGTCCGTGAGTGTGTCCCATTTTAATGGTGAATTTTTCCGACAACACTTAAGAGCCCATTTTTGAATCTTTTCCAGTGTCTTAATATGTTCTAATCTGTAAGGATCCCAACATGCAGCACCATATTCCATTACTGGACGTACTAGTGATTTATATGCAATCTCTTTGGATTTATCAGAACCTTTTCTTAGTACCCTCATCACAAAGTGTAACGCTCTCCATGCTTTTCCCGCTGTGTCTGTAACGTGTTCCCCCCAGCCGAGATCGCTGCTAAATGTTATTCCGAGGTATTTACATTTGTTAACTTCCGGAATGGTTTCACCCCCTAACGTATACGATGCGACTATTTTATTTCTTTTCCTTGTAAAGCTGATGGCTTTGCTCTTTAGATAATTTATTTTCATTTTGTTGGCTATTGCCCAATCATTTATTCTATTGAGGTCATTCTGGAGAAGAGTAGTATCTTCATGACTTTTTATTTTCCTGTATAACATACAATCATCCGCGAATAAGCGAACCCTAGACAAGATATTAACTGGCAGATCATTTACAAAAGCCAAGAATAGAAGAGGCCCCAAGACACTCCCCTGCGGGACCCCGGAAGTAATTTCAATTGGGTTCGATAATTCCTCCCCTACCCGTACTCTCTGAGTACGACAAGTTAAAAATTCCTTGATCCACTGGAGCACTCTGAAGTCAATCCCCGTTGATTGTAGTTTAACCAACAATATATCGTGTGGGACTACATCGAATGCGCGTGAAAAGTCAATAATCACTGCATCTACTTGGCTATTGGAATCTATTCCGTCTTCTAAATCCTGACATACCGTTACTAATTGACTCTCACATGAATAGCCCCCCCCCCGAAATCCATGCTGACAGTTATGTAACCAATTTGAGTCATCCCATTGCTACGTTAGATAAGTTGAAATCAAGTGTTCCATCTGTTTGCAAACCACAGAGTTAAGGCTGACCGGTCTGTAATTTTTTGTATCTGAGCGAGACCCTGACTTATAAACTGGCACCACTATTGCATCTTTCCAATCTCGCGGGACAGTACCGTTGTTAATTGATATTTCAAATATACGCACTAGATAGGGAATCATGGCTTCCCCTCCCAATTTTAGTACGTCTCCGGCGATACCATCAGGTCCTACTGATTTATGAGTTTTCAATTTAGAGATCCTTCTCCTTATGTCCCTAGGCTTGATAGAAAACTGACCCGTATTTTCCACAGAAGCTAAGTGTGGTACTATTGTCCTCATCCCAAAAACAGTGGCATAATAGGAATTTAACTTTTCTGCTTTTTCGCTGTCCTGTACGATAAATTGATTGCGGTCATTTTTTAGGGGGAGGCTCGAATAATTTTCCTTGCGTCGTCTCTTCACATATTTATAAAATTCCCCCCACCCGTTTTGTTCACCTTTGAAAAGTTTGTTTAGGTAATTTTCCTGCGCTATCTTCTTGGCATTAAGCAGTTCTTTCGATAGTTGTGTGAATTTTGTTTGTTTTGCAAGGCTTTCCTTGCGCTGTCTGTAGGATTTCCTTAGTTTTCTTTTCAGTTTCCGTATGTATTTATTATAATATTCCGGATCGGGATTGTTTGATAAGCGTTTAACCGGGATAAATTTCTGTATTCCTGTTACTATAATCTGCTTGAACTCCGCCCAGCATTCTTCTACACTACTGCCCTTTACTACCCATAATGAGTACTTTTCTCTAAGATAATTTTGGAAGCCTTCTCTGTCCGCTTTGTTATATTGCAAGATATAGTAAAACCTGTCAGAAAGACCACCCCTATTGAGAGACCACTGCTCCTAAAGACCGATTTTTTAAAGAACCGAATTAAACATACATAAAACCAATGTAAATCACGCCCCTTTTAAAAGACCACCTCTCTCCCCGACTACCGACCAGTGATTGAATAGCCATTTTCTTCATTTTACCCCTTTTAAAAGACCATACTGTATTTTTAAAATTTACAATTTAGTATTTTGTTACATTCCTGTAGCCTAAATAAATTCCAAGAAATTCGTTGCAGTACTAGAAGTTAAAATGATATTTGGCAAAGTAATTTTTAAGTGGTACTGTATTCACGTTGAATGCCCAACTCTGTCCTTAATCCCTTAAGTAATATTGGGTATTGCTAGAAAAAAGTATAATGACCGTTTGCTGACGGCTTCCAAGGTATCACAAACGGGTTATTTGCACCGCAGTTTAACAGTTTCTTGGAAGGTAAGATTTCTCATGCCGTATGACGGTTTTACTTTTCGTTTTGTACAGAAAAATCAAATCGTTACTTGTTAATTACAGTATAATAATTTATTTTTTCTTCCTCCTATCTATTAGAAAAATCCGGTCATCAACCCACCGGTAACGAGGTTAAAGTCAAGAGAGAATTTGAATCCAAAAAAATGTCACTAGAAAAACCTTATGTAATATACAGCTAATTCAGCAATCGGCACCACTGAAGGACTGTATGAATGGAGAACATATAAATGAACTTTTTTAACATGTTAAAGAATAGTTTTGAAAATTAGGTTGTAAAAACGAAAGATAAAAAGAAAAAAAAATTAAGCAGAGTTCAATTTATGATTTTGTGATGCGGCGTATGTAATGAATCAAAGCAGAAATTTTAAAAAATAACGTAAAATAAGAAATAAAGTTCTTATCTGAAGCTTTTATTGTTAGCAATATTCTCCGTGTTTTTATTTTATTAACATAGAAACGTTTTAACCAATTATTTGTTTAAAAAAACTCCCCCTATTGAGAAACCAACCCTCTGAAAGACCAATTTTTCATGGAACTAGCAGTGGTCGTTTAATACAGGTTTTTACTCTATTCCAGAATGAATGTACTGTGATCAATTAATTTTGAGTTAGAATTATCTTAAAGATTTCTTGTGCAAATATTACTTTTTGTTTAAACAAATTGTGACATCTCATTCAGGCATTAAAATCCATTTTTTTCTTTGTGTTCTTTAGGAAAAACTGCCATGTTCTAATCTTCTCTAGAGTTTGAAATTCGCAGAAATATTGATCCGGGACCGCGACTGTCACTTCCATCATAACATTGGGAATCGTTAATACTGGTCAATTCATTCATTCATTCATTCATTCATTCATTCATTCATTCATTCATTCATTCATTCATTCATTTTATTCCATAGATCTTACATGAGCAATGAAGCTTTAAGATGTGCAACAAGTCAAAATTTTAAAATATTACAATTACAATTTTTACAAATTTTTACAGTTTTACGATTTAGTAATTTTCTACAAATTTTACAATTTTGTGCAATTTTTTTACAATATTTTGGCGAGATGTAGTGATATGAGGTGAGGTCCGAGGATTCGCCAAAATATTATCCGGCATTTGCCTTTTGGTTGGGGAAACCTCGGAAAAACCCAACCAGGTAATCAAATCAAAGGGGGGTAATCAAATCAAGGGGGTTGATGCCGAGGACTCGCCATAGACCATCCGGCTTTAGTCTCACGGCTGTGGAAAATCTCGGAAGAAACCAAAGACCAAAGGGGGATCCAACCCAAACCCGAACGCAGCTCCGGATCAGCAGCCCAGCGAGTCTGCCGACTGAGCTACATCGATGGCTCTACTAAAAGTATACAATACATAGCCAATCAGATTATTAAATTTACAAACGCAAACGATCATTCATAAGTTGAGCTATATGTATAATACAAAACAAGTAAGGTAATTAAATTTAAGGCATAAACAATTCAACCAGTTGTGATACACAGAAATTGATAATACATATCATGCAAACTACTTCAAATTACAAACACAAACAATTTATCAACAGAGCTATACAGATTACTATACAATTTAAAGCATATACAATTCATTGGCCAAAACTATACAAATACATGCAATACAAAATAAGTAGAATAATTCCACAGTTGTGGAGTTTGCTACAGGTGTGGAAAGGTTAAATTTCTTTCTTGAAAAAAAATGAAAATGGGTCGAAATTCAGGAATGTGGACGTGAAGTGGCAGATTATTGGGATGTGGAAGGATGACTTGAGATGATATCTAACTCTATCTCAAAATTCATTCATCTAAATATATCCCATTCCTGGGTAATGAATTAATTCCTACTAAAAATATAAATTTTCAGTTAGTTTTCTTATCAGAAATATTCTTATATAATTCAGAGTAATTATTTTTTTCACAGGCATTTGATCCCTTCATAAACATCAGAAGATTTCACACAAGTATAAGAACATTAGTGAATCAATCTCTTTCGAAGTGGTGTCTTTAAACTTCTGCTAGAAACTGTGAAGCGTTTGCCAAGAGTCAAGAGTCGATTTTCTATTTTTTAACAGCATGCACTTATTTTATAATTTTCAGATTCTTCATGTTTCAAAAAGCATAAATCATTTTATTTACCTTATAAACTATTATTTCGTAAAAACTGCCTCAAATATATATAATCCCAATGTAGGTATACATACTGTAGGCCTATGTTATGGTTTATCGACATTTCTGACAGCTAGCAAGCGTTATAGGGTCTTACACAAGTAATGAGGAATGATTTAGCATATCATTTTATCACCTTGGAGAATAAGGAACGATGAATTAAATAACCACACACAAAAGTTATTCAAATACAACAATTTTCCGGGATGAATAGGCTGAATGAATATTTAATGGCACCCAAGATTCCTTTATCACAATCCACTACATTTTTTCTTTAAGTGGAGAGTCTACCTCTACCTCTACCTCTACCACAGGGCTGGGCATATTACGTGATTCTGAGAAATGAGCGCTGTGTGCTTTAAAGAGCGGGTCTTGCGAGCGCTGTGACGTATGCACACTGTACGTGATTCAGTGTCTGTGCAGTGGTGACTCTGCAGTATGATGGCGAACTTTGAAGACGGAGCTTCCGCTCATACACTAAAGCGCCCCGCTACTCCCAATGCTTTTAATGTATCATGGGAGGATGAGTTCTTTTTCGTAGAGAGCAGTGGATTAGTAAAGTTTTTAATTTGGCATAAAACACTCCAACTTATTAAGAAGTTCAATATCCAACGACATTATTCTTTCCAACATGCTACTGAATATAACAAATATGTTGGTAATAAACGCCATAAATTAATGCAACAACGTAAAGAAAATGTTTCTCAGGTACATTATATTAGAGTATCTATTTGAT
Organism: Periplaneta americana; assembly: GCF_040183065.1. Taxonomy (NCBI): domain Eukaryota; kingdom Metazoa; phylum Arthropoda; class Insecta; order Blattodea; family Blattidae; genus Periplaneta; species Periplaneta americana. Next base: position 137,019,776 of record NC_091126.1, read on the forward strand.
ATTTACATTGCATTATAAGTTGTTATACATTTAGTAATATATAATTATAAATTATACAATATATAATATATCATGAACTGTAATATACTATATTATGATATATCATAATATTTGTGTAATTTAAAATTATATATTACTAAATGTACTATAATAACTTATAATGCAATATAAATATCGAATAGATACTCTAATATAATGTACCTGAGAAACATTTTCTTTAAGTTGTATTAATTTATGGTCATATCATATCACATAACATAACATATACTGTATATCATATCATATCATATTATATATCATATATTATATTATATATTATGTATGAACAGGATGACAATAATGCACTCAGTGAATCGGCTATGAAAATTAGCTACAAAATTTTCCACGAAATTACAAAGGAATTGAAAACATTCAACGAAGGTGAATTCATCAAGCGATGTTTAATTATATTGGCAGATGAACTCTGTCCACAGCAAGTAGGGGAAGTGGAAGCCATACGCCGGTCTCGTAAAACCGTGGTGAGGAGATTGCAGTATGTGCGTATGGGTTATGTAAATAAGCCTAATGATTTGTGTGTGTGTGTGTGTGTGCATAGAGCGAAGTTTATTTAATTAAATTAATAAGAGTGTTATAAAGGCTGTACTGTACAATGGATTGATGTAATATCCTTATAAACTATTATATACTGACAGACTGAATGACTAGAACAACCGTGGCTCTTGTTATATTAATGCAGGGAAAGTAGCTGTAATGCGAGTCCGCCACTGCGTGAGCGTTCTGCTCTGGCTTGGAATTGAAGTGCCTTGTGGAGCGAGAGCAGTTCTGGCCGACTAAATAGAGCCGCTCTCATACCCGGCCCTGCTCTACCAGAACTCCCTCCGAGAAGAGTTAAAACAAGGAATCAGATATGAGACACAACAGGTCAAACGAGGAGTATTGCTGAAAGAAAGCAATTCTGAAGACAGATATTTGACAGTGAATAGGAGCCATTTTGGACACTTTCTGTGAGCTCATATTAACATTTGACACAATTACATTATTAAACAGTTTTTAATGGCTTTACTTTCCTTAAATTCTAAGCCTTGTAGGCCTATAAGCACCGTATTTAAATTTCTATGATGCATATCCAATTCCACAGACATATTTTTTTTTTTAATTTATAAAGCTCTTTATTTGTTTTTATTTTACCTTATTTATTTATTTAATAGCAACATATGAGGTGTTCAGAGCTAAAGTGGATCAAGTCCATGGACGTAGTTCTGAGATAATAGGACTTAAAGTTAACTGGCTCTAGTGGATTATCTCATTTGACTAGCAATAATGTTATTGCTCCATTCTCAAATTCTAGATTTAAAAATATACACAATTGTGATGTTAACTGATGCAACGGTTTGGTGATTTGATCCACTATGGCTCAGAACATCGTGAACAAATAATCTGAGCCAAAAGTGACTGGTGTCACCTGCCGGCGAATGCTTGGAATTAAGACTTGATCCGTTACTACACGGAAAAGATCCAACTTCAGATTATCAGAAAATGAATTAAACTCAATTTATGAAAATTTGTGACTTGATCCATTTTAGCTCTGAATGCCTCATATCGTACATAAAAACGCTATATGAAAGTACCCCGAAAAAGCAAAACTTGTGTTCGGGAACAGTTCCATTTTGATAAAAAAAAAATTTGAAAATGACAAAGTATGTTTTTGCATGTCATTTTGAGACCTGAAGAATTGAAAAGTGAAGAAATAAATATATGGTGTCGTTAAAAGACACACGCTTTGTAAATTGAAGACTTAATTTATGAAAACATGATAAAAAAAAATATTTTTTTCTGCAAGAGTCTTAAGTTATATGCTTAACCCAGATAAGACTGAATTATTTTTTGTTAAAAAACACGATTTTTTTGTATGAATTATTTAATTGTAATTGATGTAACATAACAAAGCTGTTTTTAAATTTTTTATGTTGATAGTATCCGAGATTTTCAGTGTCCTATATATAGGACGTCAGTCATATCCCCATGCAAAAACATTATATGACATAAGTCGTTTCAGCACTAATATATATAAATTGTTTAGCTTAACAATACATCAAATTAACACAAAATTATAATATCACTCACACACAATAAGATTATTGTATTTTTCGAGAATGTTTACGGTGTGTGATAAGTGATAAAACATTTTACATGTACACCAACATCACACTTCATACATATTATTTTTGTCTTTGTGTGACACTGTCTGTATCGAGTTTGTTTTTCTTGAGATACCACAAAATGATTACTTCCATCAAACCTAGAATCTTTTTGCTCATTATTAGATGAGATGGTCTACCGCAGTGGTCGTCAGCATTCGCTGAAATGGGTAAAGGGTAAGTGCAGCAGGATTAGGTAGAGAGCATACCCGCCAGCAGCCACAAATGCACCTGCGGGTAAGAGACGATAGCCCGAGAGTGCAGTGAGTTGACGACCGCTGGTCTACCGCCTGACTGTAATGTCGAGCAATGGATTCGAGAACAGATAAGACAAGACGTTTGCGAAATGCAAGATGATCGAGTTTTTCGTTGGAGTTTATCTTGTATAGCTGCCATGCATTTTGTTCTGCTACGTCAATGCAGAATAAAGTACCATTTCTTGCTTCTGATAGATGTTTTGTACAGATTGATGTTTTGGTCCACCCATATTTTTGTTGTATTAATATATGATATTGAGCTATTTCACTGATATTTTCTTCTTCAAATTTCTAGAGTTTCTTGAAACTGTGTGCACGAAAATTGAAAAATATAGTATTTCCTTGCTGATGCCAACTTCTTCCCAATTGAAATTTATTATTCTTTCTCTTTATCTGTATATTGGTTGCTGAATCACTGGTATTTCTACTGCCATTCTCACCATCGCCTTTACTATGTTCATCATCACCATTATGACTTTCGTCATCATAATCATCCATTCCCTCTCCTTGTGTGATGAGGGTTACTTCCGTGTCAGCTCGCAACTGACTACCAGGCATATTGTCAATCGTAGGGTTATTTTCATCACCAGAATCCTCGTCAGTTACGTTACCACACGCATTTTTTGTGATAAAATGGTGATGGAAATGTTATTGCACTTAGGTATAGCAACTTGGTCGTCCTGAATCATTTGTAGGCTTCATTTAGTGAAAACCCCCTATAATAACATGAGTACCATCAGTCTCACGAAATGTCCCCTCTTATGACTGACGTACTACATGTAGTACGCCTAACTTTACTATGATATGGCATAACACTAAATAAAAAATTGAATCTAATTATGAATTATTATATACGAAGTACATCATACGAGTATGCCCTATCAATATCAAAAGCATTATATCTATAGCATGTGATACATACCGACTTCGAGAACAACATGTTCTGCTCCACAGCCATTACTCACACAAATATGTTAACAACAATGACTATGACAGACTGAATATAATAAAAAAAATTGGAGGCAATTTATAACACATAAGGATTATGGTATCATGATTGCCGACTATGAAATTCTTACACAACAATATTAAAAAAAATAAAACATCCGGTGTCCTATATATAGGACATCAGTCTTATCTGGGTTAATTTCTACGTATAATTAAAAATACGAAAGATATAAGCCGTGACCAATACATTTATTCGACTTTTATACAAGAAAGCTTACTTGCGTTTGTAACCAATGTTAAGTACAGTATTTCCTCTTTAACGCTTAATAACGGAAAGACCTACAAGCTATCTCTAATAACAAATATAGGTTGAAGACTTGAAGTGTTTTCGTAATCCACTTCTAACTTTGGATCGAGCTGAATAAACAAAATAGTGAGAATACTGAACTGTACATTCCTTACGTGCAAGACATCACAACAAGAGACAGAAGAATAACGATAACTCTGTAGTTTACAAGGTTATTTGTTTGTTTCGTCAATGTCATGTCGCGACAATACACGAATATAACATCGTGGAAACTTGGATCCTGTATAGTCAGCTTAAAAAAGTTCCTTCCATGAAAAATTAACGATGAATAAAGAATGCGTTTAGGCGAATGGTAAAGTGGTTTGCGGTAGTGGCAGTACGCGTTCCCATAAGAAGGCAACGAAGTGAAACCATAAATAATTAGTTTGCAGAGTTACAGCAAAGAGTGAAAGAGACAACCTACGTTAATACATGAATAATTGAAGAGTTCAGAGCCATAGTGGGCCAAGCGCCATTTATTAAAAACGGAGAAAGCAAGGGTTAATTTAAGTGAATACCATAGTTTAATGAAGATTGACATATCATTGAGTTTTAATGTGTATACTTTATATTACTTGCTATATGTTTCAATTGAATTATGATAATTTCATTCTAACCTTTGTTTTCTAAGTTTTTAGTAAATGGCGCTTGGCCCACTATGATTCTGAACCCTTCAATTATTGTCTTTCATTCACTGGGTATGGGGATTACTTTGGAATTGACGGACATGTAACCAACAAAAACCTCTCTCGCCGCCGCAAAAGGAATAAAAGGAAAATAATAAGAGGAAGCCAAAGGGAACAAGCGGAAAACAAGAAAAAGGGAAATACAAGGAGAACAAGGGGAATGTAAGAAGAGCAGGAGGGAATGTAAGGAGAAGGAAAAAATAAGGAGAAGAAAGGGAATGAAAAGAGTACAACGGGAACACGAGAATAAGGAAAATACACAAGAATAAATGATAGGCCTATATAATGTGACCAATGGGGACACAAGGAGGAAAGGAGAACACGAAGAGGGAAAGGGTAACACGAGGAAGGAAAGAGAACACAAGGAGAAAAAAAGGGAACAAGGGAAGAAGAAGACAAGGAGATCAAGGAGAAGAGAGGGAGAACTGGAGGAATTCAAGGAGTGCAAGAGGAATAGAAGAAGCGCAAGAGGAATAGGAGCGCAAGAGAAATAGGAGAGCAAGAGGAATAGAAGGAGCGCAAGAGGAATAGAAGGAGCGCAAGAGGAATACAAGGAGCGTAAGAGGAATAGGAGGAGCACAAGAGAAAAAGAAGGAGAGCAAGAGGAATAGAAGGAGCGCAAGAGGAATAGAAGGAGAGCAAGAGGAATAGAAGGAGAGCAACAGGAATAGAAGGAGCGTAAGAGGAATAGAAGGAGAGCAAGAGGAATAGAAGGAGCGCAAGAGGAATAGAAGGAGCGTAAGAGGAATAGAAGGAGCGCAAGAGGAATAGAAGGAGCGCAAGAGAAATAGAAGGAGCGTAAGAGGAATAGAAGGAGCGCAAGAGGAATAGGAGTGCAAGAGGAATAGAAGGAGAGCAAGAGAAATAGAAGAAGCGCAAGAGAAATAGAAGGAGCGCAAGAGAAATAGAAGGAGAGCAAGAGGAATAGAAGGAGCGCAAGAGAAATAGAAGGAGAGCAAGAGGAATAGAAGGAGCGCAAGAGAAATAGAAGGAGCGTAAGAGGAATAGAAGGAGCGCAAGAGGAATAGATGGAGCGGAAGATAAATAGAAGGAGAGAAAGAGGAATAGAAGGAGCGGAAGGGGAATAGAAGGAGAGCAAGAGAAATAGAAGGAGCGTAAGAGGAATAGAAAGAGCGCAAGAGAAATATTTGGAGAGCAAGAGAAATAAATGGAGAGCAAAGGGAATGAAAGGAGAGCAAGAGGAATACAAGGAGAACAAGGGAATAGATGGATAACAAGGGGAATACAATGATAGCAAGGTGGAATATAAGAAGAGCAAGGAGAGTACAAGGAGAGCAAAGAGAATACAAAGGGAGCAAGGGGAATACAATGTGAGCAAGGGGAACAAAAGGAAAACAAGGGAAATACAAGGAGAGCAAGGGATATGAAAGGAGAGCAAGGCAAATGAAGGGAGAGCAAGGGAAATGACGAGGAGAGCAATGTGATTGCAAGGTGATCAAGGGGAATACGAAGAGAACAATGGGCTTACAAGAAGAACAATGGGAATATAAGGTGAGAAATGGGAATACAAGAAAGGAAAAGAAGAATACAAGGAGTAAAAGAGGATAGAAAACAACAAGGGCAATACAAAAATAGGTATCAGAATCGAAGGAGATCAGAGGGAAGACAAGAACAACAAGGGGAAAACAAGGGGAGCAAGAGAAAGCAAGGACAACAGGGGAAGGAAAATTAGAACATGGAAAGGCAATGACAAAAATCGAAAGACAATGAGAACAATGGGAAGAGAATGAGAACAAGGAGAATACAATGAGAACGAAGGGATAATAATGAGATCTGTTGAAATGCACATAGCGGATTTTGGAATTACAGTGAAGACTTGTGTTCATTGCCTTCAAAAAATAATGCATATCCAGGATATTTTTTTTTTTAATTTAGATAATAAGTAATATTGCAAAAATAGTGTTTGCTTGAACTTAGCAACCGTTCCCCGTAAATATATTTGAATTCTTGCACCTTGTTTCGATTATCTTTACAGCCACACCAGCCTATGTGGTTTCCCGTGATAGTTCGTAAGTGGAGCTGTCATTACAGTCATGTCTCTACTGGCCAGTGTTGCCTAATCAGCGAAATTACAGTTACATTTGTCGATTTTAGGCTAGCATAGCGGGTAAAATTTATTGAATTTGTATTGCTGAGATAGAGTGTATTTTAACAGAACAGCAAAATAATCTAATTTTACATTGGAAATTTGGAAATTTAAAGATTTCTGCACTGTTTCATACAAGGTTTTCAAGAGTCAAGTTGGCAATACTGCTACTGGCTTTCTCGGATGACAAAGAGTACGAGACCAAAACTATGTGAGGTCTGTCCTTTATATTGCTTTCATAAATACAGCAGTACCGTCTTTGCAGGTACAAAGCCAGACATTTTGTGCTCACTGTCTTTACCATACCAAGTTATGAATGGAATTCTACTTGCTTCATATGACCATTACACCACGTAACTGCAGCAACTAGAGGCGGGTTGTGACAGTGTTTTGCCTTAACAGCTTAAAAAAAATAAATGTTACATGTAATAGCGATTATGTCACAGTGTGATTTTTGTGTTGGGATGATTCTTGGCGATAATGAATGTTTTTCACCACAAGCCACAGAGTTCTACGTTTATTGTTGTTCTGCGAATTGAATTGATATAACGGTGCCATGTCTTAAATCAATAATAGCGACTAGAGTGGCAAGTATACTAAAAACGAAACACCCTCTGAGGTGTGTTATAGCGATGTGTGAGCGCGTATGATTGACCAAAAAGTACTGTACCAAGCATGCTTACGAATGATTACGCGAATCGTTCGTGGAAGAATATAGCGAGTGCATAGCTTTGGTATAAAGGAGTTGCTGACGTTAACCTTTTGAATGGTGCGAAAATTAATTAGGTCCATCATGCTGTCTTTCAAGTTAATCTTCTGACTTGCCGTTGTCTGGACTCCGGAGGTATCACATATACGAAGATACTCAGTCGTCATAGCTGTGAGTCGCATCACGGTCTAGTATATACAGTCACGAAGCTCAATACGGCGAAATAGTACCGGGACAGTCTAGTGTTCCTAGCACCCTAAAAACTCAAGCTTCGTGAATGTATATACTAGACTGTGGTCGCATGTCGAACAGAGATGGAGATTTCTCGGAACTGTGATTTTGTAACTGTATTCATAGTCAGAACTGGTGACAAACGTTTACAGCGACAAAATCGCAGGTCTTCAAATCGCACCCCACCACTACCAGCAACCACGAGCTCCACTGATCAGTCATATCCTCCTCATGACGCATTTAATAGGTTACGCGTTGGTGTACACTGACCTGAACATGCTCGTATAGATGGCCATCGGCAATAATTATGTAGTGAACGGGCAATAATTCTCCCTAAGCGATTTGTTTCCATACACAACATACCGCTTGATCAACATGCGATGTATTCTTTCACAAATTTACGGTCTGTCTGGGTTCATCTGTAGAAAATGGCTCAGAAGGTGGTAGTAACAAATATGAGAATGCTATAAACTGCCACTTATCATCATCATCATCATCATCATAGTCATTATCATCATATCGTGTCTTTTCAGAAGAGCGATTCCAAATATGATCCCTACCTCATGTATCTTTCTATGCTTTTCCATTGTAAATTTCTTCCCATTCATATCCCCGACCCTGTATATTTCTCTCAGTTTGATTTATTCATCCTTCGCATAGTCTTCCTCCTGTTTACTTTCCTTTCATGTTAAGATTTAAGGTGAGAGGATGGTGAAATTGAATTTCTTTTTCCTAATCGATGTACAACTAACATTCTTTCTACAGTGAAATCCCTCGTATCCGGCACCCAAATAACCGGCAATACCAAAACAAAGTCACTTTTGGCTGGGCCAAAAAAATAGTCATTCATGCCAAGGGGAATAGTCGGACGAAGATGTGAGTGGTTTTCATGGATCGCACATGCCGCATATCGTGTTTACTCTTTACATTGTTCACGTGTGAAAACATAGCCAAAAAAAACATTATGTCAGTGGAATATATCGGGTAGCATCGGTAAGCTGTCACTTGGACCTTGCAAACAATGCGCAGAGACGATATCTTTAAACTTACCACTTGAACTCGCCCATTTCGAAGGGGTGTTGGATGAGTCTAAATAGGAGTGTGAAATTCTCTGTTCCTACAGTGCGCAAAAATTTCATTCCAGTCATAGATACTATCATGGCTATTACCGCTAAGCGCTGCTGTTGAACAATAGATTCCGCGAAAATCAAGCGAAATATTCTTACGTACGCTCAAATCATAGAGCTTTACTTCATCGCCTTCTCATATTTGCGACGTTGGCTTCACTGCTTTTCACGTCACATGACCCACATGACCGCCATTTAAAATTGTCATAAGGTTACGAAAACTTATAATATTTTTTACACGTATTACTGTATTACAACAATTATGAACTGATTAATATACATTACCGCATTCAGTAATAAAATAAACGTGGTACGTATTTAAAAATTTTATTTTAAAATATTTATATGAAAATTAATAAATTTCAACGTGGAAAAAAATGTTTGTGCAGTACACTGTGTTTTTACATAACCTATAAACGTATTTTCCAATTATCCGGCAAAATCAGTTACCCGGCACTCGCTTTGTCCCACACTTGCCGGATACGAGGGATTCTACTGTATTTAGATATATCATTGTTGCAACAACTTAAATTCGTTATTAGCTTTTGAGAAAAGTCTGGGGTCCAATTTTTTAATAAGAGCGAGGATAGGTAATTCACTAAAATGTTTACAACTCAGCCATTTAAGAACATAAATTCCGAATTCCCATAGCATTTTAGTCCTAAAAGCACGTTCTTCGAAGTTTGTGAAGTAACTTTGATACTGGCTTTCAATATTTTAAGAAATAATTACATTTTTTTAAATTAAATTAGAGGTATTTTTATAGAAATATGGACACATTTTTCAAATGAAAAAAATAAACTTCTATTCCGGAGAAAACCTCTCAATATCCTAAAGAATGTGTATACCAAATGTCATGCATGTAGCGTTAATAGTTTCGAAGATATACAACTTTTTGTATGAAATAAAGAAAAAAAACTGAAGTTTATTTACGGAAAATTGCAAAGGTTATTGTGATTTAGAAACCCTGTGCATCAGAGCTTTAAAAATGACGTTACAGCAGCTTACAATGCCTAAAATATGGTTTACATTATGTGTAATATATATATTTCACATATGAAGGGGTGTTTTAATGGGAAGACAATGGAAAAAAAATTAAAGTTAAGGGAAACTGCAATGAAAGTTTAGTGTCACTTAAATACCATGTGTACCAGAGTCACAGCAGATGACAAGGAGATAAATTGGAATTAAATTACTTGTTATGTATTTTTGAATTACCAAAAAAATGTTTGAAAGAAAAAAAGAATCGAAAATTGACTGGTATTTTACCATATTTAATCAGTATCTCTCCTTAACATTATTTTTCGTAATACTTACTTTCCTTCATTTTTTTAAATATGTCCGTACCATATCCGCCTAGTCTTTTCTAATTATATTGTTACGTTTATTTAAAGTGCTTCTGACGACGTTATTTATTTCGTCTTTTACTTTTTATTACTGCATGTAAAACGCTCATCTCTGAGTTTGTTTATATGTATTTTCCTTCGTGTATCCATGTTTCTACAGCATATGATATGCCTGGGTTTGCAATATGAATTAGACATTGCTATCTTTCCCGTTATAGACACATCTTTATTCCAAAATAGATTGTTTAATTATATTTCATATATTTGAGCTTTTCTGCACATTTTCATTAACATTATTTTGAATTTCTCCGTTTCAGTTTTTTTGTGTTTTTTTTTCAATTTATTCCCGAACGTTCTGTACCCTAGATACACTACATAACTGTTTTTTCGGTGGTCATTTTAATACTATTTTCTACTGCAGATTTCCATTACTGAAGTCTACTTTCTACAGTTTCTCCTAAATGTTCATATTTCATCTGCATATGCGGGTGGGCAATCCTTCGCGCGACGAAGTTTTCACAGCTTACTGCTAGTCGGCTGAACCAGCTGCTAAGCCGGTTATAAATGCCCCCCTCCATTGCGCTCAAGGTCGCGTCGGGCGTGAGTGAGAGTTGCTCTCTTGCAAGATAAGCACGTGTTTTTAGGCGACGTAATACAGTATGTTAATTAAGTTAATATGGCACAATTAGGTATTCTATTCCCCAATATTCAGGTATGATTCATATGTGTGTACACAATCGGCTCGCGTCGTAAGGAGATTATTTCAAGAGAGATTATATGATGTCCAAGTTCCAAATCGAGGTTGAATTCAAAGATTGGTAAATAAATTTCGTAAAACGGGAAGTGTTCTTGTTAAGAAGTGTCGATAGCCATGTACAGTATTCACAAAAAAACTGTAGGTAACATTGAACATAACTGTGAAAAATTCCACACAAAATAATACAAATAGAAATGTTTACTTACTTACAAACGACTTTCAGAAAACGCGGAGGTTCTTTGCCGCCCTCACGTAAGCCCGCTATCGGTCCCTATTCTGAGCAAGATTAATCCAATCCCCATCATCATACACCATCTCCCTCAAATACATTTTAATATTAGCCTCCCATTTACGTCTCGGCCTCCCTAAAGACCTCCTTGCCTCAGGTCTCCCAACTGACACTCTATACATATTTCTGAAGTCACCCATACGTGCTATGAGCTCTACTCATCTCAAACCTCTGGTTTTAATGTTCCTAATTATGTTAGGTGAAGTATACAATGAGTGCAGTTCGGCATTGTTTAGCTTTCTTCATTCTCCTGTAACTTCATCCCTCTTAACCCCAAATATTTTTCTAAGCACCTTATTCTCAAACACCCTTAACCTCTGTTCCACTCTCAAAGTGAGAGTCCAAGTTTGACAACCATACAGGTCAACCGGTAATTTAACTGTGATATAAATTCTGACTCACTCTTTTTTAAAGCAGACTAGATGACAAAAGCTTCTCAACCAAATAATAACACGCGTTTCCTGTATTTATTCTGCATTTAATTTCCTCCCGAGTATTACTTCTATTCGTTACTCTTGATACAAGGTATTTAAATTATTCCACCATTTCAATGGATAAATTTCCAAAGTTATTTTTATGGGTTTGCAGTGAAGGCCCTATCCTTGGATGGAAAACTGTGATTGAAGGAATTAAAATGTATTCATTATTGAAACCCTGGCAGGCTTTACTTTTTAATTACACTCAAATGCTACCGTTTTAAGCATCAGAATAATGTAACAAGCCTACTGAATGCGAGGATCTCTGTCAGCGTTTAATAGCCTATTGTTATAGCTTCAAGATCATACTTGTGCTACAGATGTATTCAAGAGACGAAGACGCGAGAGGGAACTCTTGTATTACACGCGTGAACAGACACGCTCCCCTTTTCATCAGTGGCGGATTGCTTGAGAGACATGCAAGATATTTTATTGAAATAAGCTTTACGTTTCACTCGCGTAACCACTTGATACTAAACTAAGCAAAATATCATGTCTGTTTCTACATAAACGTACACAGTAGTAAAACTGTGGCAATTGGGACCACTGATCTCCGTGTTGATGTACTGTATCTTGTATTGCTAGGTCTAATAACTTAATTTCAATTGAAATAATTTACCCTTGAAGTAAGACGCCATGATCCGAAATTTTTCAAGATCCGGCTATCGGAATTAGATCTGACACACAGCGGTACATAAAATAAACGAAATCTGCAATTTACAACATCCAGTGCAATATGTATGTATGTATGTATGTATGTATGTATGTATGTATGTATGTATGTATGTATGTATGTATGTATGTATGTATGTATGTATGTATGTATGTATGTATGTATGTATGTATGTATGTATGTATATATGTATGTATGTATGTATGTATATATGTATGTATGTATGTATGTATGTATGTATGTATGTATGTATGTATGTACAGGGTGGACCATAAGTAATGCCATTAATTTCAGGGGATTATTCTTTGAGAGATTTCAATAAATAATTTAATAAAATTTTGTTCATTTTTGCTTCCTTTGCGAGAGAAAAATTGTTTCATATGAAACATTTCATAGCGTATTTTGGGAAAGCCATTGATTTAATTCCGAATATTCTCAGTCAATTTAAGATATCACGATGTTATGATAATAAATGATTGAAAGAATTTTAGTTTTGTTCTTTAAAACGTGTAGAAATTTGATCCACACAAAATGTAACATTGTACAATTTCTTTTGCAGAACGAAAGTTACATTTGTTTGGATCAAATTTCTACATATTTAGTAGAGAAAACTAAAATTCCTTCAATCATTTATTATCATAAAACAGTGCTCTCTTCCCGCCAATTCCTTTTCCTCTTTCTGATCAGTTTCAGCATCATTCTTTCTTCATCCACTCTTTCTAACACAGCTTTGTTTCTTATTCTGTCTGTCCATTTCACACTCTCCATCCTTCTCCATATCCACATTTCAAATGCTTCTAGTCGCTTCTCTTCACTTCCTCGTAATATCTATATTTCTGCCCCCATACAGTGTCACACTCCATACAAAGTAGTTCACTAGTCTCTTCCTTAGTTCTTTCTCCAGAGGTCCGCAGAAGATGCTCCTTTTTTCTATTAAAAGCTTCCTGTGCCATTGCTATCCTTTTGACTTCTTGGCAGCAGCGATATTTGAAACAAGTCTCTTTTTCTCTGCTATCATACTTTATTTCATCATTCCACATCATTAGACTGCCATTGTTATATCTTTCCCTACGTTGTCCTACTCATTCCTTGGCCGCTTTGCAGATATTTTATCAAACTATAAACTTATTATTAAAGCGCAGAATTGCTGGACACGTTATATGGGTGTGGAGTTTAGGATTTCAGAATGTATTATTACAGCTAATGAACTTTTACTATCAAACTGTGACATATATTAATTTTAAGCCCTGTACATTTTTACTTGATTAATATTCCGAGAGTGGTTCAGGACACATCCGGCAGCCTGACGAGTCCAAACTTGTCGATGTCGTAATGTGTGATGAATGGTGGCGCTATCTGAGAGAGCGAGAGAGAAACTTTCTAGTTAACCCGCTCGCTGCGCGATAAGGGTGGCGTGCCGGCTAGTGGTATATAGGCACATCTTCCTTCCTCAAGAGGAGGAGGTTGGCGGACTGATGTACTGATAGCTGCTACCTTGCAACTTCTCTCGGCCTGTATTAACCTCGTTAAACATTCCAGGCGAAGCGCAAGTTATGCTTGATACACGACCTACAAACGACGCTGTTCTCCGCCTTGCTGCGTGTTCATTACGGCGCAACTGCTGGACAAAGCCTAAACGCGACTGAAAATTGAATCCCTCGCATTTAGTGTTCGATTTTTAAACGAAATTGAGAACGTATGGCGGTATTCTCCTCGTGTTTCGATACTGCGCACAGTTAGCGTCACATATTGTATTCCACAGCAAGCATACCACACTCTACATTAAGACCAATCTCGTTTTCATTTATTTTGCAGTGAAGTGTATAATTTTCACATATCATAGAAACCGCTTTTAGCAGCATTATCAACACATTTCTGTTGATCTTTTATCGAAGACGAATTTCGAGATAGAAACAAACTAATAGAATTCTGATTATTATTATTATTATTATTATTATTATTATTATTATTATTATTATTATTATTATTATTATTTCTTCTATTCAATTTTCAGTGCATCAGTTATTCACTGATTTCAAAAAGGCATATGACTCGGTTAAGAGAGAAGTTTTATATGATATTCTTATTGCATTTGGTATTCCCAAGAAACTAGTTCGATTAATTAAAATGTGTCTCAGTGAAACGTAAAGCAGAGTTAGTATAGGTCAGTTTCTGTCGGATGCGTTTCCAATTCACTACGAGCTAAAGCAAGAAGATGCACTATCACCTTTACTTTTTGACTTTGCTCTAGAGTATGCCATTAGGGAAGTCCAGGATAACAGAGAGGGTTTGGAATTGAACGGGTTACATCAGCTGCTTGTCTATGCGGATGACGTGAATATGTTAGGAGAAAATCCACAAACGATTAGAGAAAACACGGGAATTTTACTGGAAGCAAGTAAAGAGACAGGTTTGGAAGTAAATCCCGAAAAGACAAGGTATATGTTTATGTCTCGTGACGAGAATATTGTAAGAAATGGAAATATAAATATTGGAAATTTATCTTTTGAAGATGTGGAGAAATTCAAAATTCTTGAAGCAACAGTAACAAATATAAATGATACTCGGGAGGAAATTAAACACAGAATAAATATGGGAAATGCCTGTTATTATTCGATTGAGAAGCTTTTATCATCCCATCTGCTGCCAAAATATCTTAAAGTTAGAATTTATAAAACAGTTATATTACCTGTTGTTCTTTATGGTTGTGAAACTTGGACTGTCACTTTGAGAGAGGAACATACAGTATGTTAAGGGTGTTTGAGAATAAGGTACTTAGGAAAATATTTGAGGCTAAGGGGGATGAAGTTACAGGATAATGGAGAAAGTTACAGAACACAGAACTGCACGCATTGTATTCTTCACCTGACAATTAGGAACATTAAATCCAGACGTTTGAGATGGGCAGGGTATGTACCACGTACGGGCGAAAACAGAAATGCATATAGAGTGTTAGTTGGGAGGCCGGAGGGAAAATACCTTTAGGGAGGCCGAGACGTAGATGCGAAGATAATATTAAAATGGATTTGAGGGAGGTGGGATATGATGATAGAGAATGGATTAATCTTGCTCAGGATAGGGACCAATGGCGGGCTTCTGTGAGGGCGGCAATGAACTTCCCGGTTCCTTAAGAGCCAGTAAGTAAGTAAGTAACTATGTAAGTATTCAGTTTTCATTATTGCTCACACCTGACGTCAAGCATCTTGCTTTTTTGGGTGTGACTCAGTTACATTATATCTATGCAATAATTTGTAAGATGTAGGCTATTTGACTATGAGATTGGTAATCAATTTCGAATTATGAAGAATATTCATATGCGAGTATTACAATAGTATTGTAAAATCTTTGTTTCTGTATGCGATTTTGCTTGCAATAAAAATATTTGTTATTGTTAAAAAAATACATACGGACAATTGCATGGTATGCGAGTTTCAATAACTGGTGCGTACTCTGGAACAAGAATTTAACTGCAAAATTTTGAATACGTGGTGTAGGGCATTAAGCATGTTAAACCTTCTGTAACAGCATAGCAGACAACGACATTCAAATATTTTTAAAGGACGCTGTGTTTGTTGGAGGGAAATAATATTTTGTGACGAGGGAGGTGTCACTAACGAATCATCTTTCACTGTTGCTACGTCTCGTCACTGGAACTCTCTGCCGCCTGAAGCCAAGAGTTACCGAACATTGAAATCTTTCAAATCCAAGTTGGCAAATTATCTTATGACGAGATGCCAAACTAACTTAATATTACGACAAGTGTTGTATTGCATGTTTTCACATATTCACTACATTTTTTTTAAATTCTAGTGATATTTAACTTATTTTATCATTTTATCTTTTTGGCTTTCTTCATATTTTCCCGAAAATTATACATCTATAATGTGATAAATTGAGCTGCTTATAATCACAATTTTCCTTACTGTGTACCTAAAAATATTGTGTTCATTGTATGCTTTGTACTTCACTTTTTCATTATTTCTGTTGCGTAACAAATTGCGTTAAGCCTTGGTTTTTCTGAACCGACGAGTGCGACGTGCGAGATGCGAGGCCAATCCGGACTACAAGATAGATAGTGTGTGGTTTCTATGTCTGCGAGATGCGCAGAGAAACCACTCACTATCTCTCGTATAGTCCGGATTTGTGCGCGAGGCGGGCCTCGCACCTCGCACGTCGCACGCGTCGGTTGAGAAAAACCAAGACATTAGAGATCCCTAATAGCCCAGACAACATATAGATTGCTCATTCCTATGTTAAAATCGGTTGCACTTTGAAGAGAACCGCCAGGATCGCCACCCGTCCGCCGTAAACGAACACGAGATGGCAGTACAGTCGTTAATGCAATTCAAATGGGAGTTATGACGTGACTCCTTATGTAACAACTAGATGGCAGCATGGTAAACCGGTAAAAGTTGTTACCGTCAAAGTCTATAACGCAGAGCAGTCTGGGTATATATGATCTAGGCTAATAGTTACACAAATATGACGCCGTCGTATCTGCGTCTTGAATTATTCGTGAAAAACGATTTGTATATGTAGGCTACATTTTCTATAATAGTTGTAAATTTCTGTATGGTAAAGTAATGTTTTCCTAAAACTCCTTTCAATTTCTTAATTTATATTAAATTTAGGAAGTGAAGACTTTTGATTCCTAAATTTTTTAGTTGTACTAATTAGCGACCCTGTATCAAATACCAGATTATGTAGTGTTAGTGGTATTGGTGACAGTGACATGGTAATTATCGAGATGAGTCCGAATATTCTTCAGTGGATTGACATTCGCCTCACAGTTTGTGGAAACCTCGGAAAAAGCACAACCAGGTAAACAGCCCAAACGATAATGGAACCTAAGCCTGAGAGTAGCTCCAGTTCTGCAGGCAAATGCGCTACCGCATGAGCTACGCCCGTGGCTAACCCATACCGCCCTACCGTCTTGAATAATATCTAGCATGGCACGATTTCTCGAAGTAAATTAATAAATTTGTACATGGCATAGTAATATTTCTATAAAAATGCTCTTCTTCCAATTTCTCTTATGTGAAGACTCAATATGGTGCTTTAAATCTAAAAAGTTATCCTTGCATTGTAATTGATTATTTAACGAAGCTGTTACTTCGCATCGATGATATTGATGTTCGCGTTATGGTGTTTCATGTTTTACGCCGAGAATTCGTTATATACGTATTTCCTAACAAACCCTTCTGTTGAGGAAAAACTCGGAAAAAAACCAACCAGGTAATCAGCCCAAGCAAACATCCGTGCAAACATCTAAATTTTTAACAAGTTTTTTAACGAAATTTCGTCAATTACACATACACACACACACAAAACTCTCACTCATACATATAAATATATACAGGGACATTTTATTTTTACTAACATTTTTAATATTAACCTGGCTATACTTTTGGATTAACAGAGAGAACCGGAAACACCGTTTCCTACCCCCTTCCACAACTGTAGTTGGATGATACTGGCGTAAAATACAAACAAATCACTTTACTAGATATAGGAGGCAAGAAAAGTAGTTCATCCATTTACGTAAACTAGGAATTATCGCGATTTTGAGTTTGATGATTTTCATTAGGTTTTTGTTTAATAAAAATATAGTAGTGTATTAACAATAAGTGTTTTTACTCACGAACTGAGCTATCCATTCGGACGTATTCATTATGCAGTGTATATTATACTGTCTACAGCAGATTAGCGTACAATATAGAGAATGAAGATAAATTGAAAAATAATCATAATATGGGTATTTAACAAATTTTTGATAATGGTGGCCGTTCATTTCGATACAGGCTTCAGTTCTTTTGTGCATAATACCACACTATAGACTATTGTACCTAATTACAATTACCAGTTTCGTCCTTCGTACTAGTAACTCTTGTTTAAATAATTCTGTACCTACTCTATAAAAGAGTATCTTACGCACTGTCAATTCAATCTTCATTTCTGTCCGATCCGAAAAGATAAAATTACTCAGACATGCTATCTACTGTCCGTCCATGTAGTTTTGTCGCAGGGTCGTAGAAAGGGGGAAATCACGTGACAGTTAATTACTTAACGAGACCCTTTTATTTAAGTTATTTTAAACAGTTCTATAATAATACGTAGACGTCCAATTCCTAACAGAATTTAATCTTTTAATCTTTTCAGAAAAGAGCTAAAACAGCCCAGCCATTAGCCTTTACAGTGGAGCGAGCAGAAGCCGGTGTGGGAAACTGGGATGCGACGTAAGCAAACGGACGACAGTACCTGTGGGAAAATGTGATTCAATATTGAAAGCTCTTTCATCACTGGAAAACGAGAACATATTTCTGGAACGTACTATACTCACTAACTCAATATTGTTCTCTATGACCGTAAGGCGATTTTGACAGCATACACGACCTTGGCTCTTTGTGGAGAATGGTTGGAAGTTTGCTAGTAGAGGGAGTGGGAGTAAAGTACATTAAAAATTCAGATGTAATAAAAATTTAAGTAAAAATAAAACGATGTCCGTGTACAATAAAATATATGTAACAAATGTGTTCCTAGTACTATTTCATCTGTATCGTTTTATTACGACGTATTACATAGATTTCAGTAAGATGAAATCACGAAAAATACAATAACAGAGGTTGATGTATTTATTCTTGGTATGAAATATTTAGATTAGGTAAGTGTATACTCAGGAAATGAATAAGTAGGCCTACTACCAAAGGCAGAATGAGTGCACTCTATCCAATCCCGACAAATCGTGTGAAAATAACGCAATGAAAGAAGGGGGAATTATTAAAAGTACTCGATCGGGCGTACTTGCATGTGAATTTGAGGCTGTGAGGAAATGTATACGAGTTCCAATGTCGTTGCACACTTGTCTCACTTCGATTTTCACCGCTCATTTTAAAAACATGAAGAGGAGAATTTTGAAGGAGAAAAGCAGAAAGTCGAAGTGACTTAGTAGCTACCACACGAGAGAGAGGACCGCATGAAAAACCTCGAGGAACGTGAAATAGAAAATAGAGCGAGACGGGTCTCGCGGAAAACCACGAGTCACGAAGTTCATCTTACAATTTTGTTTCCTTTGTACCACAAGAGCAAAAGTGTAATGTGAAAGCGTTACAATATTTCTCTCCTTGCAGATCGAATATAGATGCTTCGAATCAAAATTTCTACGGATTTAAATTAAATTACTCTCCCTTTATTACTTCAAGCATTAGTACATTTTAAATAAGAAATCTTCTTTGTGCTACATCCACACAAGCGGCACGGGCGAGCCGAATACCAGCCATCTAGTATTCAATAGCGTTAACTACTAGACGGGATAGAGGTACTGAGTGATATGTAAGTACTGCGAGTGTCACACGTGTTATCAATAAGGTCAGGATTCGTATGCAAATGTTTTTTTAAAGGCCAGTTACACAAGTCATGCTGAAACATGCTTATACATGTTTTCAACGTGTGTGATAACAAATATACATAATATTCATAGCCTACTTCATGTTTTCGAATACGGTATTTTAAGTGTTCCTGCATATAAATGACTTTGGAATATATTTTAGCATATTTTCAGGATTTGTTGCATAAAACCCCACATTTGCATATTTTGTAAAAAAATAAAATTCTGGATTGTTTAGTTAAGTGTCCACAATAATTTTAGTAGACTGTACTCAACAGCTGGAAATTCCTTGCATATGAAGGGTAGCTGTGGAAAAACTAGATTAGCTTTAGACTAGCTATAGACTACTTGCTGTTTTTTCCGTTGAACTACTACACAATTAGAAGCAGTTCCAAATATCACTACCTGCCAACATCCACTATCCACCTTTTCTCTCTTTCACTTATCAGTTGTCGCGTCACTGGTGAGGCTGTCAATATAAAAACTAAACATGGCGCTATAAAAAAATACCGGTTACAGATGTGCTCATAAGTAAAGAACGTTTTGTGACGAGATAGTGTGGCTTACTTTGAATCTGGATCTTACAAACTCACGATTTGTACATTAACCCTCCTGCTACCAAGGATTTTCACAACTTACTACTAACACAATTACCCCATCAAAATCATATGCCTATTTATTTTAAGCATTTGATATTTAAACAATTTATATCTTATTGACTATATACTTGCAAAAGATATAAAATATAAAATAATTATCCTATTTTTTTAACACAGAGTGATTCAAAAGTCCTGTTTTATTTTATTGGAAACGTATACCAATTTAATGAACTTTAGATATGTTACTGGCGACACTATGAGGTAACATATAGAATATATTTAAATTTGCCTCCCTTCCATTTCAAGACTATTAAGTCAACGCTGTATGGTTTTGATATGGTGGAAAACACATTTACATGCAAAGAGAGTCACAATAATATAGTATAAAATGGAAATCATTTCAGTTTATTCTTTAAATTTAAATACAATATTCGAATACCTGCCATACAACCATGAGCATCTCAAAAATATTGTTTATAATAAAATAGAATAAAAAATTACCTTTGAAGTAAATAAGTAAATCGATAAATAAATATACAAACTTTATAAAATGAATTTTAGTTCTTTGTTGAAAAGAAAATATTCGAACGCCACCTTACTACAAGGAGCATCTGAAAAAAAAAAGCTCCGCTAATAATTATTCCCAACAAAAACCACTTTTAGGAAAACCATAACACAGAGGAATAAAAAATAAAAATTAGGAAAAATGTCTCATGATAATATAAACAGCAATAAAAGTTTTCATAAATAAGACAAAATAAAATAATTTGGAATCATACAAACTCAGAAATAAGGAAATTAAGCTACAGATCTAATTTTAAATCCTGAAATTTCATGACACAGGTTACCAAGAGGGGTAATAAGATCACCCCATATGAATAATGTGAATTAATCTTAAAATAGATTAATTATTTGTGTTATTCTATATTCAAACTCTTAGTAGACATATAACGGACAAATACATTAAATTTCGGAAATAAACATTAAGAAAAATTAAAATAATATTGAAATAACATCAGTGAGGTAATCCTGTTATCCTTCTTGGTAGCAGGAGAGTTAAATTGTTGTCCAATAATCTCGTCTAATGTTAAACGATTATTTATATGTAGCATTCAAAACTATCCTCGTAGATAGCAAAATATGGCAACCAAGAAACTTGGGATGTTGTTAGTCGTGTTTTGCAACCAGAAAAAGTAAATAGAAAAATAAAGTCTACAGTAAATATTGGATCACAATGCCGAATAAAAGTAAGATATGTAAACCTAGGTCACATATTATTCACATTTTGTATTCCAGAAAGAGAATAAGACATGTAAAAACTGTATTTTGCATTTTTATGTGTATTTCTTCTTTATTATGCATATTTGAGATTTTGTGCATATAAACCCTGGCAACGATCGCAAAGAAAGTTGGACTCCGATCCAGACGCTAAGCGCCTAAAAATACGTTACAAAAATAATGTATTAAAGATGAACAAAATCCTTCCAATAGTTTAGAAGTACTTATAGTTATACGAACAGGCATGTGGTGATTTTTTTCTGTGTCGGATACTGAAAAAGTGAATTTCTTTCAAAATATGAAATTGCATTATTTGTCGCGTCATAATACCTTCATTTTATACTCAGTACAATTATAAAGTTACGAGTTTTTCAATTTGCTTATTTTACACTTCTTTATAAATTACGATTGCTATCCAAGAATCTATTTGCAATAAAAGGAGATAATGAGTCCATGGTGCAGCGCCGAAACATATCCAGCATTTGCTCTTAACGGTTTGAGGAAAACTCCGGAAAACCCTGAACCAGGTGACTTGTCACAACCAGGATTTGAACCTGGGACCACTCCTTTCACGGTCAGACATGCTAAATGTTACTCCAAAGTGGTTGGCTAGAAAGTTAGGCAGTGAAATTTGTCGAAATTCACAAAATTGTTACAAAGATTATAGCAAAATGAATTTTCACTCCGTTATCTTTATGTAACGGTTTTATCCCTTCTAACGATTGTATTAGAAACGGTGAAATGAAATCGAAGCACGATTAACTATTCAAAGTGTTTATAATGCAGAAACAGACGCACATGCAGATATATTAACATTTTGAGTCTGCTGTCACTGATTCGCTCCCTCCAATTCAATGACATCATTAACAGCGACGCTCGAAATACGTTGATAGCATTTACATGTAGTCAACTGGTCGCTTGAATGGATGTGACCAGTGGCGTGCAGTGGATTAGCAATAATACTCCGTTTTCATCAAGACAAACTCACAGTAACGGTGCAACAAAATATGAACTCAGTCAATGTCAACTTTTATTATCATCATTATCATTATAATCATCTCCACTTCTGTGGAGAGTTAGCACGTCTGACCATGAAACGAGCTGGCCCTGGTTCAAATCCTATTGCTGGTTAATAATAATAATAATAATAATAATAATAATAATAATAATAATAATAATAATAATAATAATGGTTTATTTTAACTGGCAGAGTTAAGACCATTCGGCCTTCTCTTCCACTCAACCAGTATGATAGAAAATTACTGCAATGCTATGAATAGAACATAATTAATACAATACAACACAATCCAAAGCAATACAATACTACAATACGAGATAATATAATACATAATTAATATAATAATGACAACATTTTTTAACTTCACAACACCAATAAAATTATTTTGTAATAATAATAATAATAATAATAATAATAATAATGGTTGGGACAAGCTACTTGGTTGCGATTTTTCCGAGGTTTTACCTCAACCAAGTGAAGCAGAATTCTTGGGTAACTTTCGGCGTTGGGTCTTGGAGTCATTTCCCATCATAATTACAGTCCCCCCTCTTCCATCATCATCATCATCATCATCATCATCATCATCATCATCATCTCCGTTTCTTTCCTATATTTCAGGCTTCTTCCTATGTAGAGTCGGCTATGTGCTGCCACAGAAATTGCACTCAGTGGATATGTGATCATTAGTTGTTGATGGTTGATGGTTGATGGTATGCACAATGGGCTATCCACTGGGCTCATGGTAGGTCGTGGGACCGAGGATGAGGGACTGAAGTGACGCCTACTTGGAAAAGTGAATGGATCATTTAGGCTGTAGGGAAGTTTGGAGGCGGCAAGAGGGATTCGTAGGTGGGGGTATTAGGGCGAGCACACCACTCCATCCCGGGTAGTACAACGGATCCATCCAAGTGGCCTCCGTGCGAGAACAGTCCCAGTTCCCTCCTCTAAAGGAGATCTAAAAAATTTGAATCATCATCATACTCATCATATTGACCGCTGTGAAGTAACGGTTAGCACGTCTGACCACAAAACGAACGGGCCCGGGTTCAAATCCTAATCCTGTTTGGAATAATTTAACTGGTTAAGGCTTTCTTTCGAGGTTTTCCCCTTAACTGATTGAAGCGAAAATGTTGAGTAACTTTCGGCGTTGGACCTTGAACTCATTTCGCTATCATAATAAATTACACTTCCCTTCTTTCATAATCATTTTCGTTTCTTTCCTAAATTTCGAAATTCGTCCGATGTAGTGTTGGATGTGTGTCGCCACAGAACTTGCACACCGTGGATACAGGGCCATTCGTGATTTGTGGTAGTGTTATGCATCGTAAGCTATCCACTGGGCTTGCGGCAGGTCGTGGGACAGGGGTTGAGGGAACGCGTGAGGCCACTAGGAAAAGTAAAGGGATAATGTAAGCTGTAGGGAAGTTCGGAGGAGGCGAGCAGGGGAATCTGTAGGGCTGGGGGGCCTTAGAGCGTGCACACCATTCTATCGCAAGTTGTTAACTGGGCCCACTCCAGCGTCTGAGTGCGAGAACTGATCCAGTCTGTGCCCTTCCTTGAAGATGACTAATAGATCGTCATCATTAGGCTTGTAATGTTGGAGACTGATTACGGGCAGGACATGGTTGCGCCCCATGGTCAGGTAAGATGGAGCAGATAAAAAGTGTCCCTGTTTTGTGGGCATAGTTGCGCTCAGTTCCCATTAGGTAGAGAAAAGGGGCATGGGATAGTTGCGCCCCGATGAAATAATAAGACATGCTGTGGAAGTTTAAGTTTTTTTAAACCACGTGATCGAGGAATTCAGACGCGGTAAAATGGACAAATATATGTTCTTAAAAATGCAAATACGACTATAATATTTTTAAGTAATTTATTTATTTTATGACAACCACTTCCGTGTGTACCATGTCCTCTTCATTATGCTACCTGATTTCAATGCAGCTACCGCTACAATATTTTAAGTAATTTATTTATTTAATGACAATCACTTCCGTGTGTACTATACCCTCTTCATTATGCTACCTGATTTCAATGCAGCTACCACTACAATATTTTTAAGTAATTTATTTATTTTATGACAATCACTTTCGTTTGTACTATGCCCCTCGGGGTGCAACTATGCCATATCCATCCTTCTACCTGATTTTTCGGGGCGCAACTATGCCATGCCTAGGTCTCCTAATTGACCGCTGGGCGCAACTATGCCATACCGCCGATTACAACTATTGACTGCAGCATGGTACGTAGGTCGGGGACGTGAGCTAACAAGTGGACATTGACTTGGTTCTGCGATCGATTACGGGAATAACAAGGTGAACATAAACAAATCTGGACAGCTCTAAAATTATATATATATATATATATATATATATATATATATATATATATATATTGTTACATCCATACAATATCATTAATTAATTTTAGGAAACCATTTTAGAATGGCTAATGAACAATAATATACTGCTTGAAGATGATTCGAAGTCTGTATGCACATGTTTATGTGCTGCGTTGAAAGTTGATTTTATACAGCAATGCTATTTGTCTGTATTATAACAACCTTGTGGCAATCAGTTGTATTTTTGTTGCATCCAGTAATTAACCATGCATTTAAACACTTTAACCAAAGTTTCCTTTGTACCTTAAATGTGTATTTTGTTATAAGTACATAAGTCTAGAGATTTAAAGGTTGTTTGATTATGTTCAGAATCAAAATCTTTGTTTATTTTCCACTGAAAGAGCAAACGGAAGTTGGGAAACAGCCTAACACTATCAAACCCACTATTCTGCTCTCACAACCAAGATTAACTTCTTTTTTTTTTCAATTCTCCTAAACTTTGCTCACTGTGACTGACGCCCTTTAACAAATCACTATTAAAATGTAAAAATTAAAATTGAAGAATAACAAATAGCGGATTACTCGATGAGAAAATTTTATTGTACATAATATACAATAGCCTACTGAACAATACCAAAAATTTGCCACAAATCCAGCTCAATACTCGGATCACCATCAGTTTAATGGAAGGTAAAAGCATGCAGAAATTTGTTAATTCTCTTATGAAACTTTTCTCTTGACCCTTCAATGGAATAAGAAAATTCTATCTTAATATTTATATTTTGGAAAGAGTAACAAATGTTGGAGAAACATGTATGGAGCCACCGCTGTGGAAAGGGATTTTCATAAATTTAAAGCACTGCTATCGAAATATTACACGTCTCTGTAAATTCAGTGAATATCATAATGCTCGTTAACAGGAAATCCAACATCTCGTCAAAGTCTGCCATCTCATTGCAAGTGACATGGCCTCAATTACCTACGTTTACTGTTTAATGCTGCTACATAGCTGTCGTGCTGGATACTGTTCATGTTCCGTCAAGTTCTTATGGTCATTTTATCAATCCTATATTATCTTTACTTGTATGAAAAGTTGAACTTATGAAAACTATTTTTCTGGCAAGAGCAATGATCACAAGAACAATATATTAAACTTTTTTCTTCAGTCAATTCCGATATGCCGCCTGTATGATATTAACAGCTTGCGTTCGTTTAATGAGACTTGTACTTCAACTCACGAAAGATATTGTATATCTGCTAATACTGTCAATTTAAACGACAAAATTTGTACAAGAAGTTGTGGTCACAAGTTAATTTATCGCTATTATGATTCACTTGATAATATTTTGAACTGTGAGACATAACTTACAGGTTCATAAGTTGTCTTTAATTATTACTAAATAGAATGGGGGAAAACTAATATCCTTAAAATTCAATATGGTGCACATAGCTAAAAATGTTAGAGAAATACATTTTTTTTATTTCAGAAATCAGCTACGTTCAAAATTTGTAAGAATTGCAATTATATTTTACAGAAATTATAAATTTTAATTGAAGCGATTTATGATAATCGAATGATTTTCTTCTACATAAGAGATCACAGAAATATTACTGTAATAGTCTATTTTAATGATTGTTTAGAAAGAAAGACCAATAAAAATAATTAAGAGCCTTACATAATTTGTTTTTCAGATGTGTGCATACATAAACGTACACAAATATTAAAAAAAAAAATCTTTCACATAGTATTCAATATTGAATAAAGGAAAATGTACGAAAATAAAAGTAGTTATCACTCATTAAAATATTCCGAAATGATCCATTATTACCAGTCATAGGATTCGGGACACTTTAGCAACCATTTTATGCACAACTTGACTATAAAGTTCCTTGAACATAAGACATACTGTGAATGTAAACAATGTCAATGTCCTGCGTTATATTCTACTGTTAATAGTACATATTACTCGACGAAGGCCAGTGGAGTCCTGCAGCCCCGAGCCGTGGCCCTACTGCTCCTGAGTTCGTAATACCGCATCGCGATAGTTAACATTACGCTCGCGGCTCCACTCGCCTTGGTCGAGTAATACAATCTAGTGACTGTGGAAAATGAAGTAGGTATATACCTCACAAGTTTTCATGCCCTCGGCGACGTTGAAGGCGTAATAAACAACCATGTACATACTTGCAACTAGTTCGAAAAGACTGTTCACTATGAATTGAAAATGCACTGTGATGGCCTGAGTTCGTTTCCTAAGAAGGGATGGAAGAATACTGCACCTCCGATCACGAACCGGATTGTACAGTAGTGGTAAGAAACACCGGACCGACACTTGTAGCTGATTTCAGAGCCTTGTTCACTCCAGAGCACGATAGACTGGTAACTAAGATTGTCGTGGTTGGAATCCTGCCGGGAAGGAAACTTTTTTTGTTCCCTATTCACATTTATTCCCTTTAAATTTATGTGTTATTTGTTATTATAGTGTAAGTAATTACTGTATCACACGGTAAAGATGCATCCCACATTTCAGAAAAGTATGCTTTATTGCACTTGTTATGGAATAAGTTGCATGCCGGATACGCTGCAAAGATTAACTGGTTCCATCATCCGTCACAACTAACATTCCTCTCCAGTAAACATTTTTCAATACCACACGCCTTAGAAAAGTCTGCAGAACCTAATAGATTCCCCTGAGTCATGTTTTCGTAAGGAGTTACATCATGGGGAAATATTCTTTCATTTCTTTATATGTACGAGTTGCCTGATGTCCACTATCACTGCCATCTATCAATCTTTTAACAAACCGCGGAAAACACCCACAACGGTTTACGACCGATTGGGAGCCGTACAAACACAAGTGGTGACCTGGTTTTCGAAACTGGATATATAATGAAATGGGAATTATGAAGAATGCGGTAAAATGAAGAGGGAAAACGAGATAACTTCAAGAAAAATCCCTCGTAGCATTGGCCATTTGTATTCCGCCAAGACGCAGATTAGAACTCGCGTCAGCGGTCGTCGTAAGGCAGCGCTTTGTCAACTGATCTACCCATTATTATTATTATTATTATTATTATTATTATTATTATTATTATTATTGTTGTTGTTGTTGTTGTTGCTCTTGTCTTTATCATTCTCATCATCATCACCATCACTATTAATTAGATAGGTCGATTCTACATGCAGTACGTGATTCCCGCATGCTGGATCTCGGCAAACGGCGGACAGCGTAAGTGCTGACAAGGGAACATTCTCTACCTATGAACTGCAATTTCAATCAAAATTCTCATAATTTCTAAGTCTGAATCAGTCACTAAACCGGTAATAGTCACTCACCTAGCTTTTCACTCATTAAAGAAATAAAACGTGTTTAATTACACGTCTTATACACCGCTCTTACACGCAACTAACACTGCCACTGTGCTGACTGTTCACCTGCCTAGCAACAAAGAGCCACTCGAAAATCTATTACTTGCTACAAACAGTATCGAAATAACCACTACAATTTTAAGAAACGTTTGTTATATACACACATATCAACCCCGTATACAATAGTATAATTTTATTATCTACACATACCTGAATCATTGTCTTCTGTGATAATGTGACTCTGTTACGAAATAATGAAGGCAGAGGGGTCCTTTTGCAGTACAAATATGTCACAACAGCTGGTTCTACACATCCAGGTGTTTCACAAATACTATTTCCAGTAAGCAGAATTGTTTGGAGAATATTACTGAAATCGTTTATGTTCTTTTCTGTCACATATCCACATTTCTCCAAAAGCATATACCAGCATGTCACGGAGTTCGGTGAACAGAACTGATGATACACAACAAAATGCATTTTTAGATTAAAGATTCTATCAAGTAAATTTTCTGCTGATTCCTAAGTATTTTGGACTTGAAATAATATTTTACTCTACGAATCACAAGCTTATACTGTCTAAAAATATATACATCTCATGGCTGTATAAACCGCGTTGTTTTGGGTGGGATAATTTCCATACTTAAAGTTTTTCATCCAGCAAAGCGAATTATTTCCTCATTTGTAAATATATTTACTGTGTACTATCTGTTTGTCCACTTCAGGAATCTAAAAGTAGTAAAGTATCTTTCTGTTCAATAGGAATTAAAACTTTTTTCAGCCAAATTTTTACATGGAGTTTAGAGAGCTTACCTAATGAGCTAACACTTACTACAATATTAAAAGGGTTTCCCTCTCTATCAATTGCTGTACTCTACGACCAAATTCGTCCTTCGTCTTCCTATAGTTCACTGTATTTTGAATCGACTAGATTCTTTAGAATGTATATGACATTAACGGGATTAATATATCTCATTTTTAGAAACTTAAATAGTGAAAATAAAAGCAATCACTCTCAAATACTCGAATTAGGACTGCGCACAAACATAATAATAATTCTTATAGATGCTTCCAAACTAAATTGAATGTATTATCACGTTTGCTATTCTTCAAAAATTATATACTATACAACCACATCTCACAACACCACTTCTACATGATTCATCAGAAGACACTAACATACAACTCACAGCATAGCAACTGCAACCCCCTCTCAAATACATACTAAGGGTTACGGACAGGTTTTGAAGGTCAACAGCTCTATAATGTAGTGGTCGCATATCGGTACGTACAGGGGCCTGTTTCTCAAAACTCATGGACTAGTAATACTAGTCTGTACAGTAGTAATATTAGTTTATTTTACAAGTCTGTGTTTCTAGAAACTACAAGGGTAAAGTAGTAGTTACCAGGGGCCTGTTTCTCAAAACTCATGGACTAGTAATACTAGTCTGTACAGTAGTAATAATAGTTTGTTTTACAAGTCTGTGTTTCTAGAAACTACAAGGGTAAAGTAGTAGTTACCAGTTCACAGACTAGTAATATTGGTCGATTTCACCAGTTCCTAAGAGATTCTGTTTCTCAAAATGCTAATCTAGTTGATTATACTAGTATTCAACAGGATTATTCCTACAAGATTCTAAAGACTGGTGATTTCTATATTATCAGTTACCAGTGGCAATCTTTCTGTGACAATGAAAACAAAATATTGTAGTTACTGTATTTTTTTTAATATATGTGGTTTAGTGATTCCTATTGAAGTAGTAAAGAAGTTGTTGTGAGAAGAGCTAAAACTATATCGAGAAGGAACAATTATTATTCCTTTACAGGAGCATTGTTTAAATATAATGAACGGTTTAAATAAAGTGCTGAAAAGCTTGGAGAGTTGTTAAATATAGTGGGACCTGCCATAACAAGACAAACAAATAGGAGTCATGCATTATCAGCAAAGCTTCATATACAAATTGCTCTACAAATCGGGATGTTGATTATTTTCCAATGCTATCTGGTTTTTCTGCCCTAGACCAGCAACACATGCAGAATTTTTTTCCTAATAATCTGATACCAATTCATCAACTCCAGTAATTTTGCTGGCTTTCCTCCTCCACTGCCAGTTCTTCTGACATTGTCAACTTTAGCCTACAAATTAAATACAAAACGACACTAATTTACGAATAGATCAAACGTAAAACTGAAAAAAAAAAATAGCGAATTTTTCAAGTCATAAGTGGCATTCATGTCGCCAGTAGACCCACTAGCTACATAATGTGTTCATATTATGATACTGTGAACTTGAATTGGTACTCATCGTCAAAGTTGCTTTCTTAATGTTGGGCCAGTAAGTGTCCCTAACGTATGCATAATCTTTGTTCTGAGGTATCAATTCCATAGCCTCACATATTACAAATTTTTTTGTCCATTCGTTTACTTTATCATTTTTTGTTATTATGCTTGAAAAAGCACCGAATGATATATCCTTTGAGTCATTAATCATATTGAATGTAATTAATTTGCTTTCAATTGATGGAATTTCAAGAGAAGATAGAAGTAAGAACCAAAACACAAACAACTTAGCCTTCTAACCTCAAATAATAATAGGGTACCTATCAATGGCTATAAACAAATGAACTCAATCAGCTGACTAGTGAAAGAGATCATGTGACTAGTGAAAAATTGTCACAAGTTACTAGACTGGTAAAATAGTTTGAGAAACAGAATCTACTAGAGCTGGTGTAATATACTATGGTAACTAGTAACTGTGAACTACTAAACTAGTATTTTTGAGAAACAGGCCCCAGTTCACAGACTAGTAATATTGGTCGATTTCACCAGTTCATAAGTGATTCTGTTTCTCAAAATGCTAATCTAGTTGATTACACTAGTATTCAACAGGAATATTCCTACAAGACTCTAAAGACTGGTGATTTCTATATTATCAGTTACCAGTGACAACCTTTCTCAGATAAAACAAAATATTGTAGTTATTTTCTTTTAATATCTGGTTTGGTGATTCCGAATGAAGTCATGAAGAAGTTGTGAGAAGAGCCAAAACTGTATCGAGAAAGAACAATTATTATTCCTTTACGGGAGCATTGTTTAAACATAATGAACGGTTTAGGTAAAGTACTGAAAAGCTTGAAAAGTTGTTAAATATAGTGGGACCTGCCATAACAAGACAAAAAAAATAGAAGTCTTGCATTATCAGCTAAGCTTCAAATACAAATTGCTCTACAAATCGGGATGTTGATTATTTTCCAATCCCATCTAGTCTTTCTGTCCTAGACCAGCAACACTTGCAGAATTTTTTCCTAATAATCTAATACAAATTCATCAACTAATTTTTACTAGCTTTCCTCCTCCACTGCCAGTTCTTCTGACATTGTCAACTTTAACCTACAAATTAAATATATAACGATAATAATTTATGAATAGATAAAATGTAAAACAAAAAAATTAGCGAATTTTTCATCAAGTCATAAGTGGCATTCATGTTGGCAGTAGACCCACTAGCTACATCATATGTTCAAATTACGATACTGTGAACTTGAATTGGTACTTATCAAAATTGCTTTCTTAATGTTGGGCCAGTAAGTGTCCCTAACGTATGCATAATCTTTGTTCTGAGGTATCAGTTCCATAGCCTCACACATTACAACACTTTTTGTCCATTCGTTTATTTCATCATTTTTTGTTAACATGCTTGAAAAAGCACCGAATAATAATCCTCTGATTCATTAATCATATTGAGTATAGTTAATTAGCTTTCAACTGATGGAATTTCAACCGAAAAGAGAAATCGAAACCACAATACAAACAACTTAGCCTTCTAACCTCAAATAACAATACCTACCAATGACTATAAACAAATGAACTCAATCAGCTGACTAGTGAAACAGATCATGTAACTAGTGAAAAATTGTCACAAGTTACTACACTGGTAAAATAGTTTGAGAAGCAGAATCTACTACAGCTGGTGAAATATACTCTGGTAACTAGTAACTGGTGAACTACTAAACTAGTATTTTTGAGAAACAGGCCCCAGTACGAACGAATTCGTAACATGCTGCGTTGCGTGTTTTGGTTGCGTGTAAGAGCAGCATATAAGACGTGTAATTAAACGCGTTATATTTCTTTAACGAGGGAAAAGCTAGGTGAGTGGCTAGTACCAGATTATTTACTGACTCAAACTTAGCAATTGTGAGAATTTTTATCGAAATCGCAGTTCATAGTTAGATAATGTTCCCTTGTGAGAACATATCGTGCACTCGCACGGAAAAATCAACCTCGAATACACAATGCGCATTCACGGAAGAGAAGAACGGGAATTATTTAATGGAATTCAAAAAATAATCAGACTACATTACATGTGCTGAAATGTTAATCAGAAAATAACATTAATTTTTTAGTATTTAAGACACCACTGTCTACTGCTTGAAGGAAATATCTGCAATAAACTATTCCAGCACTGAGACCTCTAGGACTTTAAAATCAAGTCTGGACGTTAATAACTCAATCGAGTCACTGCAGACTGCCACTTAACTCCCCACTCCACTTTCGCCTGCAGACAGAGTTATGTTTCGGGCCAACACAAGTAGACAGATAGGGAAACTTTCTGAGTGACGAATTGTATAAGGCAAGCAACATAGCTTTCAGTTCTCGCTAGTCAATTAAAAATCCACCACTGATTCACAATGCCTTACTGTGTGTTTGTTTCTAAAGCGGTGTAAGCGAAAAGGACATAGCCGGGGATAGTTTCTTTCCTTTTCCCCTTCCCCTTTATGCCCAGGACTGACCTGAAATATAAATTTCACTAGTGTTTCCAGACGTCCCGTAAAATAAGGGATCGTCCCGTTTTTCGCTAATACGTCCCATTGTCCCGAGAACAGTCTTCATGACAGCTTCCCGACCCGTATTTTAGATTTCTAAATTGAGAAAAAGAACGGAAAAGTTACAATGTCTATGCTATATTATAAATAATTACAAACATCGCACTTCATCATTGCAGGTTACTGTAGATGAAGTATTATGGAACAATACTATTGTGAGTTATTAATTTCTCAAGGCGAGCGACGGCAACACCAAGCGTTTAGTTTAGATGAAGCCTGGGTGGATCTTTTTAAAAGTACACTGAAGGAGAACTTTCAAATTTGAAGAGTATAGTGGAATTCAGTATGTGTATCCCTGCAACAAATGGATATGTCGAAAGATTATTTTCTCGCATGAACGCTCTATGGACTGTTGATAAAGATAAATTGTCTGTAAAAACAGTACAATCAATGCTCGTCGTAAAATGATTCTTCAGTGAGGATTGTGTTGTTTTTCATGACATGTTTCTTCAAAATATACAATTGTTAAGTGAAATTCGTTCTTCAGAGATATATTGCAAGGCCAAGGCGGATTGATTTATAAGAATATTGTTACGTGAATAGAGTATTTTATAATGATTTCTGTAATAACTTAGTAAAAGCAATTTGAAGGCAATTTAAATAAAGAAGCTTAAACTGAATATAAATAAGCTCCCTAAGAATTTTATGTACTACTTGTTTACTTGCCCTTAGTTAGCGTAGTCTTTGTGTAGTAAAATTTGCTACACACATTTTGAAAGATTGGCATATTTGATGGATGCGCATACTAAACTTACAGACCGATTATTTAGTCCTTACAGCTCAGCGACGCGAAAGAGGGGAAGTAGTAGGAGTAGTGGGGAGAGCTCTGGAGTAGAGATAAGGGCGACCGGTCGGTAAAGGAATGCAGTACAGCTTAATTGTACTAGAAACATATCGCTCTACCGCATGCATGACATTCGATCGCTCCGAAGGCAAGCGAGTTACTAAACCAAACACCCCATGGCGTAACTAAATGGACTCGCCTGACCCAGGAGCACATCTCCGGCGACGGTCAGGACTAAATAATCGTACTGTACTCAGTGATAGCCTGGCTTCGGTCCTGGGCACAGAAACGCATGAAGTTCTGAACGCACAGACGATAGTTTTGTGTTGGTCGAGTGGATGGGAGCTAGAGTGAGCAGTTACTTAGTGCCTCGACGTGTATTGTCGGACCATCGGATCTGTGCCCCCTTAAGATATGTGAACTGAACCCTAATTCCTTCTCAGCCTCGGTAATTCATTTCTCTCCCTGTATTCCTATCTCTCTCTTTTCTTGCTCTCTCCCTTTCTCTCTCCCACTATTCACAATTTTGAGCCTTCTTGCTGGACAGTTTATTTGCACTTGCAGTGCAGTGTTATCAACTCAACATGAACACTGTAGCACGGAGTGGCAAAATAAATATTATTAAGCAAGTAATAGCATTTTGCGATGAAGAGAAACAAAGAGGTCAATATCTGTTTCCTATAAGTCAGGCAACGATAAGAGCAGCTGCGATCGCAGGTGGGGCTTATTTTATTTCAACTGATTACGTATTAAAATTACTTACTTAACTAATACTAATAATACAACATTTTATGTAACTTATATAGGCAGGTCAGAGCGCCTAACAAAGAAAAGATGAAACGCTAGAATCACCAGGGAAGAACAGACCAAGGGAACCTTTAATTCTTGTAGATGATATAAACCGTATTTTAAGAAGAAAGATACAAGAATTTTAGACTGTGTAGAATGAAGTTCCGGCATTGAAGAAATTACTGTAGGTTGCGAGAGACAATATTTTCCAAGCTTGGAGAGAAACGCTGCGGAAACTGATTCGAGACATGGGATTTAGGTTTAAAAAATTTAGAAATACAAGATGTATTTTGATTGAAAGAAACAATATTGTAGCATGGAGGACCAGTTATTTATGATACCGTTTGACGGAAGTTTGGCAACATCCCTATTCGGCAAGGTTCATGGCTTGCTGTTTAACGTGGTGGGAGGAAAGCGGGTGGAATGGAGTGAGGACAGGCGTTAACTTTTTCAAGAACGACGACGGCGCTGAAGGGGCACAGATCTGATGGTCTGACAATAAACAGTCCGTCACAGTACGGCACAAAATATATTTCACTCTGTACAGATGCAGTATATACAGTATAAACCTAGTGTCGATAATAAATGTCTACCATTAAAGTATTAACGTGAGTTGTAACCTTCAATCAGGTGTCCCTACGCAGAAGCCTGTTACACGTACCGCAGCCAAGCAGCAATGCACACAACGGTAATGCACATTGCGGACCCACCTGTGCTATTGCAGTCGTGTACTCCGTGTACTCTAAACCTCATACTGGTTACTCTGTGTCCCTAGGCCGAAGCCTGGTGATAATTGATCATTGATGTGTCCCGTACTTTCTTCCAATATGTCTGGGAACCCTAAATTTCACTTACTTTTTAAGATCTAAATTTTAGTTTTTTGTTGCTTCCAAGAAGCCGTATGAGTATTCTTAAGGATTTTCTAGAAGATTGCTCAAGAATTTACCGATGTTCTGAAGCTTTTCACATGTCAACACTGTAGTATTTTGCTACCTCTGTTCAGCACTTAAGCTGTCGTTTAGAATTGATTTACTAAGTTATGAATCCTGGAACGCGTTGAAACTCGTACTCCGGGATATTGTTCGGGAAACTCTTCTGACTCTACCTGCAGTGTAATGAAATTGCAGCTCACGAGAATACGCTGCCCAGTAGTTAGACGAAAAGCCAATAATCACAACAAGAATGCATGTAGGTGTATGTAATGAAATACGAACGTAGACTGGTGAAAGCAAAGGACACAGCTTTGCCAATCCTGCGGCTTGACTGGATCACAAACCTGCTTCTATATTGTACTTTTCATTGGGGGATCGTAAACTACATATCGCACAACCAGTAAAATAATAATTGTCGTAAGTCGAAAATCACATACAGTCGACTCCGGTTATAGTGAGCCTCTGCGCACAAGCATATTTCGTTCACTATATCCGAGGGTCACTAAAACCGTGGTGTCTGTTTTTATACTACTGACGTTGCTATATATAATAGAGTCTTGCATAACCGGATACGAATGATAGAAAAGACATATTGCTACCGAACGCCTGGCATTATAGACAGTATGCGAAGCTCTTCCGTTTCGCGGAGTAGTCCAATGTTCTGTTTAACGAATGTCCGAGTCTCACTCGAGTGGACGGCTCTGCATCATGAAAGACAGATAATATTGAGACATTCAGGAGTTCCAAGAATCGCTGCAAGGAAGCGATTATCATCGTATACCTTTCAAATGATATTTCCTCCTATCTTCCCATTCATTCAGATAATGCAACAGCACGCACATGAAGCTGTAATCATGAGACTTAAGATTGGTTTATTATGTTAATAAAGTTTTATCTACCTAAAAACGATTTATTAGAGAAATAATAATACATTCTTACTTACTTACAATGACTTTTAAGGAATCCACAGGTTCATTGTCGCCTTGACATAAGCCCGCCATCGGTCCCTATCCTGTGCAATAACACATCCACTTAGAATAACTGAAAGACATAGGCTATATTTACAACTACTGTTTGAAAGGTAGCCTATGTATTTGGAGTTTAAAGTATGAACGGTACAATAGTAAGTGTATACATATTTGCTCTTCTATTTTGTAAGTAATTGTAATTTGTTTTATTCTTGTATTTGTTTACATTTCAGATTTCATCTATGTATTACGCTTATTTCCTTCGTAGTTACCGGTGTCCAATAGTTGATTTACATATTAGTTATGAAGATAAATATACCAAAGTGTCCTACCAATTATAATCCTATTTGAAGCTAACTTACTTACTTATGGCTTTTAAGAACCCGCTGTTTCATTGCCGCCCTCACATAAGCCCACCATCGGTCCCTATCCTGTGCAAGATTAATCCAGTCTGTATCATCATATCCCACTTCCCTCAAATCCATTTTAATATTATCCTCCCATCTATGTATCGGCCTCCTCAAAGGATTTTTCCCTCCGGCCTCCCAACTAACACTCTGGATTCGTCCATACGTGCTACATGTCCTGTCCATCTCAAATTTTTGGATTTAATGTTCCTAATTGTCAGGTGAAGAATACAATGCATGCAGTTCTGCGTTGTGTAACTTTCTCCAATCTCCTGCAACTTCATCCCTCTTAGCCACAAATATTTTCCTAAGAATTTCAAGCTAACACTTTTAATTAGGAAAAGTAAATTTCCTGCAATTGTTACTCCATTTGTGTAGTTAAAAATGTCATCAGAGTTTCCTTAATGATGAAATGCGCTAGGTATTCTGTCCTGTATACCTGTGGTTCTGTCTAGCCAGGCGCAACCGCTTCAAGTCCGGATATTCGAACGAATGTTCAACCTCACCGGTTGATCTGCGACTGGTCGAATATAAACCGGTTCTAACCTCTGTTCTGCAGCATTCTGATACATACAATATTAATGCCCGTTTGGGATAGACCACTTTCAATATCAGTATTAATGTTCGCCGTATCTTCCAACTTTCAACATTTTACGTTTAGACATCCTGATGTTAAAGGTTCGACACTGGAATCTAATCTGGCCATGTAGGTAGTAGACACTGACCGATTTCGCAGCTCTTCCTGCTAGAGGTATGCTACTGTGTAGTCGGCCTTGGAATTTCCCAGGGTTCACTTTTACAAAGATGCGGGAGGAAGGGTTGAGGACCATTATACTGTAATCCTTCTTGTACTTACACTTTGTTCATCACTCTATTCCCTTTAAAAAAAAAGAAAGCCCTTCCTCTTCCTATTCTTCTAATAATCTCTTTTAAAGGAGTCAGAACTAATCCTCCTTTCATCCCTCACTGTGTACACTATTCTCTTTAACATGTTTCAAGCTGTCCAGGAAGCTGAACAAATCCTTTATTTTTCAATGCACTTAAGGAGTAAGAGGTTTGAGATGTTGTTCTGAACATATTCTTGGATATCGGTGCTGGATCCCGGACTCATTTCACCGGCATTATCACCTTCAACTCATTGAGACGCTAAATAACCTAAGATGTTGATAAAGCGTTGTAAAATAATCTACTAAAATAAAATAAAATATTCTTGGAAATTTATAGGAGAAAGGGTTTCCTAAATTACCATTTTAAAATTACAATTTCTTGGGGAAGTTCTAGTTTTAGGTTCACTATAACCGAAGTGAGGGTTCACTATAAATGGAAATATTAATGTACTTTTTAATGTATGCGGGTCGGGACCAACGATTTAATAGGTTCACTATAGCCGAATGTTCACTATAACCGACTTCAATATATCCAGGGCTGACTATATTACTTTCGTAAATCATCTCTAACACTGTTTTACTAATTTGAGGTACGAATTCTAATAAGAAAATTGTAAATTTTCAAATGTTTTGATACCTATTTACTAAAATATTTTACAGCAGTATTTTACTAAGAAATAGCATAACTTTACAAATCACAATTTTCGAGTTAAGACACTATTTTACTGGGAGTAAGGTATAAAAATAGGCCTAGTTGGACTGTCTTATCTAAACCCACTCCACAATGCAGAGTGGGCAAGAGTCCATGACTGTGGAGTAACGGTTAGCGCGTCTGACCGCGTAACCAAATGGCCCGCTTCGATTGCCGGTCGGGGCAAGATACCAGCTTGAGGTTTTTTCCGGTGTTTTCCCACAACCCAATATGAGCAAATGCTGGGTAACATTCGGTGTTGGATGTTATGTTTTATTTAACGGCGCTCGCAACTGCAGAGGTTATATCAGCGTCGCCGTATATGCCGGAATTTTGTCCCGCAGGAGTTCTTTTACATACCAGTAAATCTACTGACATGAGTCTGTCGCATTTAAGCACACTTAAATGCCATCGACCTGGCCCGGGATCAAACCCGCAACCTTGGGCATAGGAGGCCAGTGCTATACCTACTCGCCAACCAGGTCAACTCGGTGCTGGACCCCGGAATCATTTCAACGGCATTATGAACTTCATCTCATTCAGACGCTAAGATGTTGATAAAGCGAAGTAAAATAACCTACTAAAATAAAAAAACAGTGGGCAAGAATGTCAGTACAGCTGAAAAAAAATGTATTTCAAAGACACTGAAGTTGGTGTTTCTACTCTGTAAACACTAACCAGATGTCTGTATTCAGAAATCCGCAACACAGAAACGGATTCGCAAAGATTGACAACTGTAAATACTGTACGCAGCGGAAGTTGATTGTTGATAAACACTCGCACCCCTTTGTGAGTTGGAGAGATGCAAGGGAAGATCGTTCTGTGTTCTGCTTAAGCATTTTTTTTTAATTCCATGTTGAAAGTCTGCCCAAAGGTATGTACTTTTGGTTTATATAAAGTTTAATTAATATATTCCATGTGATTACTGTAATAACAATGTAGGAATTTACTGAATTTAAAATTAAATTTTCGGTTATGAAGTTCATTTTTAAACTGTGATTAAAAAAACAAAATTACCACTTACTCGCACGAAACTTTTTGTGACCAAAATACAAAACAATATTTGGGCTTATTATCCCATATTGCGGTTTAACTGCAAACGCGCGCCTTTTTTTATATATAGGCCTACATATTTTTTTTAATTTTAGGTGACGGCGAGCAAAAGCGTGATTTGGCGACTCGTAAAGAATTATTTGAAGTAGTGCTCGAGAATAAAAAAAAAACTCTTCTGAATCATTATATGATTATATTTTGACTAGATTATTAATAGCAAAATGTTTACAGGGCATTTTAAGCGAATTAAAACATTTATTTGTTATTTTATGAATGAGTTTAAGAAATGGTGGAAGTTGTGCTGGACTTTTGACAGGTTTCTGGTAAAATTTTCAGAATGGTTGAAGGTTGAGGTGATGTTTCCCCATTAGGGACTGAATTGTATAGCTAAAAAATCATGCATCTCGATTATCAGAGGGACGGAGGGACATTTAAATTGCGATCATAAGATTTTTTTTTTCATCAGAAAATTCCTTCGTAGCAAAGAAATAATAATTTACAGAGGGTGTAAGGTGTATAAGTGTCATTATTTTAACTGATAATTATTAATGTTATAAATAAGAAAAGATGTCCTCACAATTTTTTTCTAATTGCAATATTTAACCAATTACTAAAGTTTATGATATTAGACGTTTGCCAAAGTTGCTGAATGGGGAAGAGGGGTTTTAGATGTACACACTGCAGCTAAAGCGAGTAGAGACATACCCATGGATGGGCAACTCGTGCTCCCAAAGTGCTAAAAAACCTTGAAAGAGAGATAGGCAGACGGAGCCAGCCACAGCAGTTACAAGTTGTTTGTAGTTTCGCTGCAAAAGCGACGGTGCGCTCTGGCGGCTCATGCAGGTGATCGTGATGTCTACTGTATTCCATGATTTGAATTTCAGAATGACGCATGGTACAAAAATTATAGTAATTTTAGACAGACTATATCTGAACACATAACAAAATTATATTATTTTCTAGCTTTGTAAATTAGTTTAGTACTGGAAACACAAACTGAATACAACATTTCAAGATACAACAAATATAATTAGCTGCAACACTTATTTATTATTACACTACTTGTTAATATTTCTTATTATATTATGTCTTATTTGAAACGTAGAACGCTAGAATTTACGAGTCTTTACAAATTAAAGAGTATTCCTCTGTTCTCAGAAAGGTAATAGTCTGTATTCGCAAACAATAACAAATTCAAGGAAGTATTTTTTACATGTCACGGTAGATGAAATTAGCTTACTTCTGACCTCTTTCTTTACATTGAGAGATTTTACACTTCTTTCTTGTATTAAACTGTGCCTCAAGCACATACAGTATAATGGAAGCAAAGAGTATACTTGGAAATTCTAACTTAGGCAACATTACGAACAGTTCGATTCCTGATTTTGCTGGAATCTGAGTGGCGTGCTGTTCTGTAGATTTATTAATTCAAGCTATAAATTTTCAGGATTTTCTATCGGCGTAAGCCAAAAAGGGTTTTAGAAAAATTTCGATTCCTTGTGAATTGTCACTATTTCTCCAAACTTAGCAGTGAATTCTGCTGTAGGTCTTGATTTAGGGTCTTATATTTGATAAGAAGATTTTCTGATCTCTCTTCAAGATAGTTTATAGTCAAAGAAAGTGAAGTTGTCTATGTTCTACATGATAATACCATATTTCAAATTTATCCATAAATGTTGTTAGCTAGTCGATTATATGCCGTGGAATTCTGTAACTCGCACGCACAACGTGCTAATGATATTTTATATCAGTCTCACCTTGTTGATATCTCATTTTTACCTTTAGCTGTTCTAAAACAGATGCAGACAGTATTTCTTTACTAAAACCTTCACTGTTTATTCGTAACATAAAATATCATGCGTAAGAAAGTGTAATAGAATACAAGCTTTAGCTCTCTTCTTAATAAAAAAATTCTCTTTATACTCGTAACTAAAGGGAAATGATCTGGGAATTATATTGTTTTTCACTTAAAACGAGCCGCCACTTACTGCAGACGCGATCGAACTTGTGTCTTGAAAGAACCCCACACAGACAATACAGTTACTACAGAGTCCGTTCTACCTGCACTGAGATTGTGTTGACAATTTGAGAGCACGAGTTGCCCACCCATGGACATACCTGTACAAAACAGATGCTCTGTTTCAATGCTGCCGACCTGGGTGGCGCAAGCCGTAGAGGCACGCAATGACTCTGCGGCTTGGTCCGAAGGGTTGTGGGTTCGAGTCCCGCCTCGGGCATGGGTGTTGTGTTTGTGTTAGTTTAGGAAATAGAAACAGAAAAAGGAAACCTGCAAAACATCAATCTTTAGAAAAATGGCCTCTGGCAGGTTAAAAAAAATGCAGGAACGGACCAGGCCAACTGTTGTTTACATAAAACGAGCAGAAAATACAAACTTTCAATCTCATTAATAGAAAAGTGCGGTAAATTACCATATTATTTAAAAACATTGCTCTATTTTTATTGTGCGCCTACAAAATATACAACAATGGTTTACTGCAAAAAATCACACGAACTTTTCTTCTAAAACAAAATTTTAATCTTTCGCGCTTCCGTAAAGCACTATCATTTCTAAAGAAATTTCTGGTTGTGTGATTTTCGAAACGGGTAAAATTCTCCCAGTTTCTAATAATCGTTGAGAAACTGCTACAAAAGTTTGCCGATTATGTAACCTTCTTTGCGGAAAACTTTGGCTGTACATCCATCTTGCGGCACTTTAATTACTCGAATTTCTCCATAAATTAATACCGTAGAAGTGGGTGAAGTCAATCAGTGGGTGTAAAATCGATCATTTTCGATTTTTATTGAAAATTATATATTTTCTCAGTTACTTGTTAAAATTTTGTTATGCTGGCTTCATTGCCTTATATTGCAAATGTAAGCGAGAGGGACAACAAAAAGCCTGCGAATGCCAACAACTGTATAATTACCGTTGAAGTGAAAATTATTGTTATTTTCAACTTTTTCTCTTAAATGAAAACAAAGTCTTACAAACTCTAAATTATAGTCAGTAGTGGAAGGAGACAGGAAGTATACTCAAGTACTTTTCGTTGAGATTGTATCCTGAAATAATAGTTTTGCAGTTCGTAAATGTTAGTATTGAAACTTATTATTTTAAGAAAACTTGTACGTTTCTAGGCTTAAGTCGATCATGCCATCGACCTACTCGAAGCAGATAGGACCAGCAGGAAGAATAAATTGTTCACCGAATTACCTCCAACTAACACTTATAAACAGAAAAGTGTCACAGTATAGCTTATATTGATGGGAGAGTGGGGAAGGAGGAAGACGAAATTATGGTGAATTTCTTGCGTAAGAGAAGCACTGCCAAAGGAACATATTTTGTACACCCCTCTGTACCTGACTAAGGGAAGAACGTAGTTTCTGAAGTGACATGAGGAGAGGAAGATTTCAAATAACAAGTGATATAAACCTGAGCAATGTTGAATTGTATTTTAGATTATAATTGAAGTGTGGTATTTCAATGTAAATTTTGAATTCTTAAATCTTTGTTTGTTGGTATGTGAAGT
Source organism: Periplaneta americana (assembly GCF_040183065.1). Classification (NCBI taxonomy): domain Eukaryota; kingdom Metazoa; phylum Arthropoda; class Insecta; order Blattodea; family Blattidae; genus Periplaneta; species Periplaneta americana. Next base: position 137,062,831 of record NC_091126.1, read on the forward strand.
ATTAAAATGTGTTTTTATGCTTTATAAGTTGACAATCATAGTCACGATTGTACAGTCGAGATCTATAGGCCTAATTGTATCGAATAGCATGATCACAGTAACAAAAGATACACTATATAATGCTATAGCATATATTGTAGAGTATTGTTGTTTTTTACACCCCTTATAACAAATAAAATATATATAATACACTTAATTTTTTTAAACATAAACCGTGTTCGACATTACTTCTCAATATTTTAAAATCGATCTTAAAATAAAAATTCAATGGTGATCGACTTGACCCTATTTAAGCAGGTAACTTCGATCACAAGTAAAATAAAAAAAACTTTTTTTTTATAGACTGTAATTCAATTCTTGTAACGTGTCTTCATTAGTGAAGGATATGACGACAAAATGCTATTTTCTGAGGAACTTCGCTCCATTGCGTAACTTCAATATCATTTAAAAAATGCAAAATTTTGATCGACTTTACCCTCTTCTACGGTAACATATGATTTTCGTGAACTGTGAATGGCATTGTAAGTTGTTCATCGAATACTTGTACCAGGAACTGCCATCGGCTTGGAAGGACACCTATGGACAGGGAGCTTGAACTCTGCTGAGCTGTATGTCAGCTGCATGAATCCTGGTGGACATGTTGCCACGTCTCTCACGCCACAATATTAACAAATTTAAGCATGCATTATTATTTAATTCACGAAAACGTAATAGACGACACAAATATTTATTCAAACTAATATTAATCCTTTGCTTGATATACCTACTGATGTAATTATTTTCTTAATTTTACTAATTATATAAGCAGTATAATGCAAACAAAATAAGGAAGGAAATATTTCTTTTTCTGGGAGAATTATAAAGTTTTGACCCTATGTTGTATGAAATTTCTTGATCCTGTAGACATCCCTTAAGACTGTGAAAAGGACGGCACTTATAACCCTTACAAGATGTATTTTTTAGTTGGTTATTTAAGGACGCTTGCTACTACGTTATTTAACATCGATGAGATTGGTGATAGCGAGATGATATTTGGCGAGATGAGGCCCAGGATTCGCCATAGATTACCTTGTATTCACATTAAGGTTTGGGAAGACCTCGGAAAAAATCCAAACAGGTAATCAGCCCAAGCGGGGATCGAACCATAATCCGAACGCAACTTCAGACCGGCAGGCAAGCGCCTTAAACGGCTGAGCCACACCGGTGGCTTACACGATGTATATTAACAATCTTGTTACATGCTTACTTAACAGTAATCATGTTTTCAATTGAGAATATTGGGAAAATCATTTCTATGAATGTTTGTGAATAAACGAATGAGTCCTTCTCCCCATTTTTTTAATAACCACAATTAGCAGGCACTACATGATTTCTTAATACATAGCTGTAATAAAATGTAGTCTACAAAAATCAAGCTGTCACCTGTATCTGGAAACACAGAAGAGCATTGTTTATAGAAATCTGTGTTACGCAAATCGACTTTACAGCATTTGTAACGCAGAACTGCTATACACATAATCTACTTCAAACGAGCGTGAAAATACTGCAGAAATGCGTACGTTTATACAAAATTTCACATATAAATTGTATTTTTTTTAATTCCTTCTCTTTTACATGCTTTTCCCTCTTTGCCGACAGGATCGTAAATCTTGCTTACTCTCCGTGGGTTGGTTCATACGATCTTACATGATACCAAATTATGTATATAAATCGATGACACTGATTGCGCGAGACAAGTAAACCGAGAGGGAGGAACGGCTAGGGGTGTGGTAGTCCTCTTTTCTTAGCAGAAGACATTCAGAAGTAAATGGAGTGGGGTGAGTGTGTTGTAAATTAATCACAAAAAAACTTCTCAAATCTGACGTATAATAAAATTACAAATTGTATCATTTATTTTGTTTCGCACGTGTTGCATTAATGAAATTAAATAAAGAACTGAGCAATAATTGAGAATTATACAATCATATTAGTATAATTTATAATACTGAAAAGCTAACTAACTGACGTAATGCGATCGTATAGTAACACTGCTCCTGAGCAGTGGCGGCTCCAGTATTTTTTAGGCCTTAGGCAAACCTGTATTCAAGGCCCTACATCAATATAATAATAATAATAATAATAATAATAATAATAATAATAATAATAATAATAATAGTACATTGAACTACTCACCATATTATGTAGCTGAATTCTGACCATGCCTTCATTTTTAACCCTAAAAAAAATCTTCTTACACTCTGACAATAAATCACAGTAATCTATTACGTTAACCTTTTTTTAAATGATCTAAAATGTTTGCACACGAAATCAAAACTCATTTCATTTTTCAACGTTTCACTGAACTGAAATCTTGAATTAAATCAGAATAGTCTGCACAATTTTCATTGGATTTAGAAGAGTACTAAGTTTTTTTCCAGTCGTTACACCCCTGAGATGATAATGCTGTCACTGAGGTCGAAAAACGTCGGCAAGCAATAGTAATATGCGTTACAAGAGCGGTATGTTGAAGTTTTCATGTTCGAGGAAAAGTTTGAAAAAGCGAAACGTAGTTGAGCTTTTTTAATTTCCGAGAATTGAAAGAAAACATACCGCTCGTGTATCGTACATTATTTTGTGCGAAGATCGTTTATTACATACCTGAAAGAGGAATTTCTAATTAGTTGCAATGAAATCTCCATCTTGGTTTCTGTTCAATGACGGCAAATTTGCAAAACAAAAATATCTATCTTCAACATTGTTGCTTTAAAATATGTTCTGTGTTTAACTATACTCCAGCAGGCCGTGATATACGTCTGTCTTTTTTTCCCCCAGTCTATGGAATCTTGTTGATTTTTTCACGGCTTCCTTAATGTTACTTGCATCAGGAATGCAGTAAATTTAGTAGAGTTGTAGAGTTTACTTAATTTTTGAAAATATTTAAAAACAATAATTAACAGTGCAATTTAGGTGAAATTGCAGTGGTAAGTTTCCAATTTATAATTATTACTATATTGAACGTCTCTAAAAATAATATGTTAAAAGCCTAAAGCAGTAAAATCAATATGTCACTTAAGCGGTAAGAAGAAGGAAATTGTTGTGTGTGTTAGGTTGGGAATACTGAATGTGGAATTTTAGACTTTCCGCGGATTGGTTTTGTGCGGAAACCAAGCTAATACGCACGATCTCGCACAAAACAATATACGCCATCTCGATTTTTAGAATGTAAGCTACAAGCCAACGTCGATCTTGTTTTCCTTTACTGCTTAAAATCCTGAAATAGTGGACAGATGAAAAGTGTCTCTTATTGAAGTACACTATAAACAGCATTCTCTTCTGGAACGAGTTCTTTTTCGACAATTTGCAGCCTTTCCATATCCTGAATTGGATGTGGCCAATTGCCAGGATCAGCGCTCTCAAAACTGCATATTTCACTAACTGAACCTGCTGCATTAACGTTTTCATTAGAAGACGCACCATCAATGTCACTGTTTATATTACTTTCATTAGATTGATTGTACTCACATTTATATTTTATAGAAGTGGAGGGGTTCTTGAAGGGATGAATCATCACTTCTCGCAGAATGCTCGGTTACAGGCACTGTTTCATCGATCTTCATATATTATTTTAACATTGAACCGCATAACTGCTTCCTCAATTGCTCTGTCGCCTCCCGCTTCTGCTTTTTTGAAATGACCTGCTTCGAATTTTCTACCTCTGTCGCGTTCTCTCCCGGACATTACAACGAAAACATAACACAGTGAACTTAAAAAAAATTATGACTCTCTTGGTAAAGTATAACTGAATAAATAACACTGGGACTTTACCGCAACAAGAACGAACCTTACTTGTCGGTCAGATGTTAACTGTGATACTGCTTGCAACGTAAATATGACGAACCCCTCATTCACTACCCCCACTCCTAAACCCTTCAAAACCTGCTTGGAGTATGGTCCTGTTCCAAATAACTTACTTCTCCATTTGACACATTTTGCACTATTGGAAAACTTAAAAAAAAAAAAACAAATAAAGTAATAACGTGATTTCTGTGAAGTTTGAAACTCAGAAGTGACAAAAATAAGGCACCACTCATGATGTAACTAAGCAATGAGATAATGGATTACGGTGACCAGTTCTCTTTCCCCCTACATTGCATACATCTCTGAATAGTAACATATTACACTAATCAGATTTTAGATGATATTACCATTTATATTAGTTCGCAAAAGTGATAATAATTATTATGTAATAATGTAATGTACACATAATACTAGAAATCAAATATTTAGCATTACATACAAATATTTAGTTTTTATGTGTTTTTAGAATACTGTATTGAAATAGTAAATACTAAGTAATGTTTATACAGTTATCAACTTTTTTTAAGCATAAGAAAATTAGAAATTAAACTTCAAAAAAATACTACATTTTTACTGTGTGCAGAAAATGTACATGTAATAAAAAATACTTCCGTATTAGAAGCACAATTAAGAATGGTACAGCTTAACAAAACAAATAACACAATAAGTATGAATAAAAGAATCTTTCTACACAAATTCTCTGAACCGATCATAGAGAAACACCTCATAATCTTTAAGTTCTTTCAAGAAACTTGATAAATAACGCATTTAGTATGACTTCTGATATCAGGGCTCGACTTCGACATGATAGCGATTACTTAGATGATTAGTATTTTAAAATACTGTTTATGATGAGTGATTAGAATTTAAAAATACTATTATGATATATATTTACAAACAAACTGTAGGACAATAGTATCACAGACTAGCACTTGTCAACAACTACCATTCGAACGCAGCGACAGAAAAATCTCTTTGTTCAGGTCATAAACCGCTAGAGAAAATGTGGAGTGATTAGTTTCCGCACACGTCCAAAAACCCGTCTATTTCTTCTGCCTTTATTTTAGGATTTGAGCCACTAGAGTACATAGAGGACGGAATTCAATTAATTATTTGGGTAATGTTTTTGGAGAGCGCATAATTAGTATCTTAAACTATCAATTTTTTTTTCTGTTGAACATATGGAGCACCTGCCATAATGTAGTACACAGTGGCGGCTCGTGATAAAAATTTATGTGTGTTCACAATTTTGTGGTTCCAAAATCGAAGAGAATTTGAAATTGTACGTTTAGTCTAATATGAAATATTATGATTCCAATGTTTCACTATCGAAAAAACCGTATATAAATTCAAAACGACATATAATAATAATAATAATAATAATAATAATAATAATAATAATAATAGTGAAACTCAGTCTTTCTATTTCCAGTTTTTCCTGGTAAGCCAGTTTACCCAGTTCTTTACTGTTCCAAATTTCATTGAACAGAGTTCATTGTTTACGTTTGTTAATAATGAATACATACCACAGTACCGTTATTTACAAACGCGTGTGTGTTCAGTAATATATTTTGATTCACAACACACTGACACACTATAGCCTATACCAGTACTGTAACCCCATTAGCATAGATTGATTGCTATAAATATATGCCAGTAAATATTATTCTTAAATATTATACACTACCATACAGATTCTTAAATTCATACCACCACTACAGTTAGACAGCACGTGTTTGAAAGTCAAACTATGCTATTATGCCGACAGTCGACACTGAAGTATAGTAATTCACAAACTACACTCTCGTAGCAGCACCGTACACACCTCTACGTAAAGTAAACGTTCCTACAGTCAGATGCTGACATCTATAGGCTTTTAAATTTGCTCCTCGAGATATAGCACGTGAACGATAGGCACCGATGCACCTGACATCTGTAGGACAGATACTCATCATGTTCACTTAACGCTTTGTGCTCTTGATGAATCATAAGCGGCCAGCTAAAGACAATTTTCTCCCGCGCATGCGTGAAATTCCTGTAACCATCTCGAAAAGAGCACGGCTTGTACGTGAACGGATGTTGCCAAGTTTACATAAGAAGTTTATGCAAGATGCGGGAAGTTTAAAATACTCGATTCTGATATTATACATCCCCATTACGTCAATACGGTATCAAATAATAAAACTAGTCGTGCATTAATGGAAACAAAGTGTTCACGTGCTCTTGTGCTCTTGTGCTCTTATTGACGCACCGCCACTGGTAGTACATCACAGTAGTTCCTTTTTTAATTTCTTTGATTAATAATAATAGCTGTTATTCTGTTCCTTTCAATCGCATTGTATACTCGAGATATATTTTCTCCGCGTTAGTGCATGGTATATTCACAGTCTAGTACAGTGAAACCTCTCCTTATGGACACCCCCAAGATACGGACACTCCTCATATACGGACAGATTTTTAAGTCCCAACTGAAATAATATAGAAATAATAATGAATTTAACTCTCGTTTACGGACACTCTCAGACACGGACAGCTCTTTCACAGTCCTAAAGCTTGCTTTACCTTCTGACTACGGACAGAACTTTAATTTCAAGAATAATTTGTTACAAAAATGGAAAATTTAGTTTTGAGAACTGTACAGAAATTCTTTAACATAAAAGAAAACAATAAGTATCTCGCAGGCTACCAGTAGCACAGCCGGCTAGCCCTTGTTAGCTGGAAGCGGGTGGATAAACAAAATCATAAAATGTAACCTGTCTGATGGGTCCAAGGTTTCACGATCGTGAAATTGTATTCGATACATGATAGGGTTAATAGGATTATTCTCTTCACTTCAATCAGTTGTACTGTTTCAAGCTGGAAGTAGTACTGCCATTGATAATATATTTATAGATAAAAGTAGATTGAATTCCTATTCAACAGTACCATTAGTCAATGGCCTGTCTGATCACGATGCACAAATTCTAAGTGTTTTCAATATGAGTGAAAAATTCCAAAGTGTTAATCTAAAAATAAAAAAAAGGATTATAAATGCTGAATCTCTTCATCATTTAAATACATGTCTACAAAATGAATCTTGGGAAAATGTATATAGTACCGATACCATTGATATTAATACTAAATTTAATGCATTTTTCACTACATTTACGAATTATTTCAATGAATGTTTTCCAGTCAAGGTGGTGAAAAAATGTAAAAGTAAAAACACGTGGATAACTCAGGGAATTAAAATATCATGTGCTAGAAAAAGGAATCTATATTTAATGAGTAGGAATAGTGATGATCCTCATGTTCTTAATTACTACAAGAATTACTGTAAAACTTTGACAAAAGTTATAAAAGATGCAAAGAAAATGTATCTGAATGAAAAAATACAAAATTCAGATAATAAGATTAAAACTATTTGGGATATTATTAAAAATGAAACTAATCGATATTCAAAGAGTGAAAATATTACTTGCATTAAAATCAATGATAGTAAAATAGATAACCCAAAATCAATTGCAAATCATTTTAACGACTTCTATATAAATATTATTCAGAACTTAAACATTCAAGATTGTGCAGAAGATGCTGCACTTGGTTACCTAACTGATGCATTTAACACTGAGTTTTTAGGTCTCAAATTTATTCCCACTACCGCAGCAGATATCATGCATGTGATAAAACAACTAAAAACAAAATATTCCTCTGGATATGATGAAATTCCAAGTAAAGTTCTGAAAGCTTGTTCTGAAATATTATCCCCTCCGTTAAGCTATCTATGCAATTTGTCAATGCAATGTGGTATTTTTCCAGAAAGACTCAAATATTCAATAGTGAAACCAATATACAAAAAGGGAGATAAATGTACTATTGCTAATTACAGACCCATATCATTATTAACAACATTTTCAAAAGTGTTTGAGAAAGTTATGTATAATAGATTATATCATTACCTGGAGTCCAACAATATATTAGTTTTAGAACAGTTTGGATTTAGAAAACAAAAATCGACAGAGAATGCTGCTTTTAGTTTGGTGGATGAAATACTAAATTCATTAAATTCGAAACTACATGTAGGTGGGATTTTTTGTGACTTGGCTAAAGCATTTGATTGTGTAGACCATAGTATATTAGTAAAAAAATTGAAGTTTTATGGCATTAAAGATGAGATGTTGGGTTGGTTTACATCGTACTTATCAAATAGAAAACAAAAAGTAGAAATAAATGTACCAAATAGTCATAAAGTTACTTATTCAGAATTTAGAAATATTAAACATGGTGTTCCGCAGGGGTCAATTTTAGGTCCATTGTTGTTTCTAGTTTATATTAATGATTTAGCCTTGACTATAAACAATTCATCCCATGTAATTTTATTTGCAGATGATACAAGTGTAATTATTTCAAGCAAACAATACGATCATTTTATAAACACTTCTAATACAGTGCTGAATCTAATGAATGAATGGTTCCATGCAAATAAACTAGCACTTAATGTTGATAAAACCAGTGCAGTCAAATTTAGTACACACAATAGTGCTCAGGTTTCCTACAGTATTCGATTAAATGGAACTCATCTCAAAGAATCTATAAGCACAAAGTTTCTTGGTTTAGAATTGGATAATCACTTGAACTGGAAAACGCATATAGAATGTATTACTCGTAAATTGAGCTCTGCCTGTTATGCATTAAGATTCTTATCTACTATTGGTGATATAAACTTACTTAAAATGTCATACTTTGCATATTTTCACTCTGTAATGAAATATGGATTAATACTCTGGGGTAACTCGTCTGAAGCTAAACACGTTTTTGTTTTACAAAAGAAAGCTATAAGAATAATGGCCGGTGTGCATAAAAGGACCTCATGTAAAAATATTTTCCGAAACTTAGAAATCTTGACTTTACCTTGTGAATACATTCTTTCCCTAATGATGCTGTATATTAAGAACCAAGATAAATTCAGTACTAATGAAGACATTCATCATTTTAATACAAGACATAAATCAGATCTTCATCTACCCTCTGTTAGTCTAAGCTGTTTTAAAAAAGGAGTTCGCTATTCATGTATAACAGTCTTCAATGCACTGCCTAATTATCTTAAAGATTTGAAGAACAACGAGAAAAGGTTCAGAAAAGAATTAACCAAATTTCTACATACTCATACCTTCTACACAATTGATGAATTGTTTATGCTTGTGAATTGAATTATTCTACTTAAATGACATGTACAATTTTATATAGCTCAACTAAAATATGTTTTTATATTGACTTAATCTGTTTACTATGTATTGTATTTTTTGTTTAGCATAACTGATGAATTGTATGTACTGTAAATTGAATAGTATACTGTATAGGTCAACTGATGAATTGTTTAAGCTTATAAATTGAATTAATCTACTTCATATGAATTGTATAGCTTAACGAAAATAAGTTTGTAAATTGAACTAATTTGATTGTATATGTTTGTATAGTTTGGCTGATGAATTGTATATGTTCTTAAATGATTACTAGTCAGTGTAGCTCTACTGATGAATTGTATACAGACCTACTGTAAATTGAATGGTAATATGTATAGCTCAACTGATGAATTGTTTATGATTATAAATTGAATTAATCTACTTGATATTAATTGCACAAATTTGTATAGCTTAATGAAAGTATGCTACTTTGTATTGTATATATTTGTATAGTTTTGGCCGATGAATTGTATATGCTTTATATTGAATAGTAATCTATATAGCTCTACTGATAAATTGTTTGTGTTTGTAATTTGAAGTAGTTTGCATGATATGTATTATCAATTTCTGTATATCACAACTGGTTGAATTGTTTATGCCTTAAATTTAATAAAATTGTTTTGTATTATAATATAGCTCAACTTATGAATGATCGTTTGCGTTTGTAAATTTAATAATCTGATTGGCTATGTATTGTATACTTTTAGTAGAGCCATCGATGTTGGTCAGTCGACAGACTCGCTGGGCTGCTGATCCGGAGCTGCGTTCGGGCTTGGGTTGGACCCCCCTTTGGACTTTGGTTTCTTCGGAGGTTTTCCCCAGCCGTGGGACTGAAGCCGGATGGTCTATGGCGAGTCCTTGACATCAACCCCTTTGATTTGATTACCCCCTTTGATTTGATTACCTGGTTGGGTTTTTCCGAGGTTTCCCCCACCGAAAAGGCAAATGCCGGGTAATATTTTGGCGAATCCTCGGACCTCATCTCATCTCACTACATCTCGCCAAAATGTAAAAAAAATGTAAAAAAATGTAAAAAAATGTAAAAAAATGTAGAAAAATGTAAAAAAATTGTACAAAATTGTAAAAATTGTAGAAAATTACTAAATTGTAAAACTATAAAAATTTGTAAAAATTGTAATTGTAATATTGTAAAATGTTGACATGTTCCACATCTTAAAGCTTCATTGCTCATGTAAGATCTATGGAATAAAATAAATAAATGAAAAAAAAATGAAAAGGGACATGGCACCTGAACATAAAGGTTAATTTGAAAACTGTAATTAAAGTACTGCATAACTGTGGACCTAGAATAAAACTGCCTTGCACAGTACTGTATTTTCCTTTTTCGGTCTTATCTACTGTAGTTAAAATCGCAAAGAATTTACTGTAGTACAGTAGACTGTATTTAGAATTAAACTACAGTAATACATCTCATTTAAAGCGTGAACGGATACATAATGCATATTATAAATTTACTGTTAGATTGGGGAGCCTCCCTCCCAATTAAGGACACCTCTCAGATGCGGACAGATTGTTACGTCCCTTCGATGTTCGTAAATGGGACGTTTCACTGTATATACAGTCACGAAGCTTGAGTTTATGAGGGTACTAGAAACAATAGACTCTGCAATACTATTTCACATTGTCTGTAATGAGGCGATAGTAGCGATCCTAGTGGTTAGCAAGTATCTATGCATGCATATTTACTACATATTGAGCTTCGTAACTGTATATATTAGACTGTGGCATAGTCTCGGCACTTATGTTTTCGCTTGCCGGGAGCCAGCGCGAGAGAATTATGTGTACACCCATAGGAATCTCTCTGTGTATACAGAGTGGAAGTGAAATAACCTTGCAGACTGTAAGAGACGATAGGGTACACGTAAATAAATAGAAAACTGTATTACGTTTTGTGATTAAATGCACGGTTAATTGGAAAATTAAGTTTGAATTTTCAGCAGTCCGGCAATATCGTCGCTGAAACATTACTCGTACACAGATGTAAGAAGTCAACGAAATCGTTGAGCCTCCATACGCATGCTGCCAAAGCTACCAAACCATTGGCACGCGTTCGCTTAGTCCAATGGTATAAATTTAGGAGTTCTTAAATTAAATTTACACGAAAACCGTGCAGGATGTTGAAATACGCCAGAAAGATAAATTATTCTTTATTAATTTTCAAATCACACACACGTGTAAAACAATTTTTATGAAAATTCACAAACTAAGGATAATTTGAAATTTCCTTCCGTTGTTTCTCAAGAAGAATTTTTAGATAGATAGATGGATTAATTGAGTAATATTATACCTACAGATTTTTATATTATTATACTTTTCCCTAAAATCCCATGCACGGGTCTTTTGACCGTACGTGCTTTGTATCTAAAACAAGTCCTACTTTGTAGGTTTCACCCCCCACCTATGATTATATTCACTACTCTCTAAAACAGCCGTGGCGAAAAGGCCATGGTGCGCCGAGCCACTGTGTAAGCTGCAACGTGCATAGCACCTATGGAAGGAGGCAGACACCCGAAGGGGAAGTTAATGTTTAGGACGTGTAACGAAGAAAGAAATGAACAAGGAAACATAGGACACATTATCACAACCTAAAATTAACTGTCTTCAGAATGTCTCTGCGACAAAGTTTCAAAATCAGGAATTATGTCACTTACTGCCAATCGTAGTTGATCACGAGGTATTTGTCTGTCAGTCGTGATCTAAATTTGATTTTTACTATTTTCATTGTTGAAAATAATTTTTCACAAACGTAAGTTACAGCGAACGTGGCTTCAACAGAGCAAGCGAAAGAACGAAGGTTTGGATATTTATTTTTTGGCAAAGACTTGAAAAGTTCAATATCTGTCAAGTCCTTACATCTAGCTTCCATTTAACGTCACATTGTAAATCTGTGAGTTTAAATTGAAAATCTAACCGCATTATTCGTACAACTGCTGTAAAAGAATCGACGTACAGAGATAATAATAATGATGATAATAATAATAATAATAATAATAATAATAATAATAATAATAATAATAATAATAATAATAATATTTAACCTTTTAATGTTTCATCAGTAACATGTAACTTATAATGCCGTTTTATGTTATACAACCGTTTTCCTAGTAATATTTGTGAACAAATCATACATTTAATATTTTCATCATATTGTAAGCTAAAGAATGCATCCTCCCATCCTACTTGAAACTTTCGTTTTTTTATAGAGGTACATGGTTTCGAGAGAGATATTGCGACGATACGCCACTCGCAGGTCCGAGACAAATACAAATAGAACGGAGTTTGACTCCAGTGAGTAAGAGGTTGGGGGTTGTAGGTAGGAAGCGAGAGAAAAGCACTGCGAGCCACAATGTGCTCGTGAGTCGCATTTTCGCCGCGGCTGCTCTAAAAGAACACATATTAAAATGAAAAGTCGACCTGGTTGGCAAGTTGGTATAGCGCTGGCCTTCTATGCCTAAGGTTGCGGGTTCGATCCCGGGCCAGATCGATGGCATTTAAGTGTGCTTAAATGCGACAGGTTCATATCAGAAGATTTACTGGCATGTAAATGAACTTTTGCAGGACGAAATTCCGACACATCCGGGGACGCTGATATAACATCTGCAGTTGCAAGCGTCGTTAAATGAAACATAACATTTTCTTTTTTAAATGAAAATGGCACAACAAAACATATTATATAATGTTTCCTAACCTAAAACAGACAAAAGTGTATAGTTGGGTAGATACTGTTATCCCTTCCTCAGTTCGTGTCACAAACTTCAACAGCTAAAGTTCTAATCTGTCTCGCCTTCAAGAGAAACAAGCCAATCTTTTGTTCGTATCAAGAAGAATTTAACGCAGTCGCTCTTCATGTCTCATTTTGATTACTGTGACACTCTCTACACTGACATTAACATGAGAATGACAGATAGACTATAGAGTGTTCATAATGCATGTGTTCGATTTATTTGCAACGTTCGTACATCTGACCTTATCACACCTTCACTAAATATGCTGTCCTGGATCCGTCTCAAAGAGTGAAGAACTATGCACTCTCTTCAATATTCTTCAGAATTCTAAGAGTAGCTACTTAGCTTCTCGTTTTCAACACTTGTTCTCACATCACGAAATAGATACTCGCTCACAATACCATATCACACTCTCCATTCCTAAACACAGAACATCCTTCGACTCTTTATCTTTCACCGTCTCTGCAGCTCATCTCTGGAACTCTCTACCACAACATGTCAAAGATTGTCGGACATTGTCTAGTTTCAAAAATAAATTAAAATTGCACTTTTTCAATTCAGATTTATTTCAATTGTAAGCCCTTTTCTCTGCGATAGTTTTGTATATATATATATATATATATATATATATATATATATATATATATATATATATATATGTATATATATATATGTTCGATTAATTAAAATGTGTCTCAGTGAAACATACAGCAGAGTCCGTATAGGTCAGTTTCTATCTGATCCTTTTCCAATTCACTGCGGGCTAAAGCAGGGAGATGCACTATCACCTTTACTTTTTAACTTCGCTTTAGAATATGCCATTAGGAAAGTTCAGGATAACAGGCAGGGTTTGGAATTGAACTGGTTACATCAGCTTCTTGTCTATGCAGATGACGTGAATATGTTAGGAGAAAATACACAAACGGTTAGGGAAAACACGGAAATTTTACTTGAAGCAAGTAAAGCGATCGGTTTGGAAGTAAATCCCGAAAAGACAAAGTATATGATTATGTCTCGTGACGGGAATATTGTACGAAATGGAAATATAAATATTGGAGATTTATCCTTCGAAGAGGTGGAAAAATTCAAATATCTTGGAGCAACAGTGACAAATATAAATGACACTCGGGAGGAAATTAAACGCAGAATAAATGTGGGAAATGCGTGTTATTATTCGGTTGAGAAGCTCTTGTCATCCAGTCTGCTGTCCAAAAATCTGAAAGTTAGAATTTATAAAACAGTTATATTACCGGTTCTTCTATATGGCTGTGAAACTTGGACTCTCACTCTGAGAGAGGAACATAGGTTAAGGGTGTTTGAGAATAAGGTGCTTAGGAAAATATTTGGGGCTAAGCGGGATGAAGTTACAGGAGAATGGAGAAAGTTACACAACACAGAACTGCACGCATTGTATTCTTCACCTGACATAATTAGGAACTTGAAATCCAGACGTTTGAGATGGGCAGGGCAAGTAGCACGTATGGGCGAATCCAGAAATGCATATAGAGTGTTAGTTGGGAGACCGGAGGGAAAAAGACCTTTAGGGAGGCCGAGACGTAGATGGGAGGATAATATTAAAATGGATTTTAGGGAGGTGGGGTATGATGATAGAGACTGGCTTAATCTTGCACAGGATAGGGACCGATGGCGGGCTTATGTGAGGGCGGCAATGAACCTTCAGGTTCCTTAAAAGCCATTTGTAAGTAAGTAAGTACTTTCCTTCCTTTCCCCTTTTTTGTTCTCTTGATCACCAGATGAATTTATTATCATACCTTTTTTATTATAGATTTTATTAAATTTTCGTATTTCTTTTCTTCTTTTATATTATTATTTTATGCTCGACCATGCCGAAATGTAGTAATTATACACCTGGTAGCAGTCCTTTAATGCATGTCATTAAAGTACACCTACTCATTAAAGTATAGGTGTTCAGCCAATGACAACTCAGCTTGCAGGTCTTCAGCCAATGACAAGTCAGCTTTGTACCGTTATAAAAATGCAAGTATCGATTATTCTCGGATATGCAATCGAAAGAGAATTAGCGAAAAGTCACGGAGGCTGGAAATCCAATACTGTCGCAGAAGGTTATGTTCTGTTACTATAATAATTAGAGTTAATTGTAAATAATATTCAAATAAATTCAATTTGTCATCTCGTTTTTTAATATCGAATTCAATAATCAAGGTTATATCAAGTTTAACGGGATTACATCAAGGTCAATGACATTATTGTTCCTCAGAAAAAATCAATACCTTCGCGTCTGCGCACATCTCACAATTCACGACCTAGAACAAGGTCACTTCCGATCTTGTCAGATACAAATAAAATGTTTACATCTGAATAATTTCAAGTTAGAAGTATGGTCGAGCATAAAAAGTCGTATGAAACTCGCCTATAATCGTGATTAAGAAGCTCGTATGAAAAGTATGAAACTCGCTTGCGCTCGTTTCATAAATATCCATGCTCGCTTTTTAATTACTATCACTATAGGCTCGCTGCATAATGTACTATTATTACATTCCATTTTGTTATATTCTTCCTTACGTTTTCCGTATCAACTACTGGTACTAAATGGGTTGCTTGTATTATATTCCAATGTATTTTACTTTATTTTTTCTATTATGGCATTATTTTCATGTTGTTTAGTGTCGATTTTGTTATGCTATTATTATTATTTTTTGTAATATGTTAATATTTTCTTCTTTAAAATGTTGTTGAATTTTCACTGGTTGTACACTTTGTGACCTTGTAGAGTGTACGAAAATGCTCTATGGCCTTAACTCTGTCAGTATAAATAAATAATTATTATAATTATAATTATTTTTATTAATATTATTATTATTTTCTGATCGATTTGGACAAAAATCACGATCCTACTCGCAATACTTACCGAATAAGCAATTGTTAAACATTTATAAAAAAATATGTTTATCTTAAAAACTATGAACTTTCCACCAATATGATATTATAGGTTTCTGTTACATATAACGTGAGCTATTCGGTCTGGAAATCTGCAAGCTATTTCACTTCCACCGTGTATATAGGCCTACAGTAGAATGCAGTCGTCTAATATAAGTATGCAGATTTTTATTATGAATCCCTTGGAGTGAATATAATAGAAAATGTCTTATAGACCGAGAGTCGCAAATGTGCAATTTTCTTGAAAATATGTGTAACTTTATTACAATATTACTTGGTAACGATTTTGAATATTGGCCTTATTTTCACGTAGGTAGATAGAGGAATTGAAGTCCAATAATTTTTTTCTTTAAAATTTTGCATTCTTGTGGTTAGTTTTGACACGAATTGAATGAAAAATGACGAAATTAAATAGACATTTCTCATTTACGTTCACGTAAAGAGGTCTGGTAATACTAAAATAAAATTTTGGGTGGTGCATAATAGTATAGGGGTTCACGAGACGGGAGTTCAATTACCTGAAGGCAAATGTATGTCACTTTTCAGTGACTCTGAAAATGCCGAAGTTCACAAATGAAAATTACTTAGACATAACTATAATTTATAATAAAACTAAATGCAATTCACGTGAAGCACAATACCTATATAGTGAAAGATATCCAGAAACATTTCAATATGCCAGCGAGTTCGTGTTACCAGGCGTGTTTCTAAGAGTTCCGTAACCGTGGTCAACAGAAAATAGGAAGAAAAAGATATGTTTTCACGCGGATGGGTCAAAACTGGTTGAGACAGTCTACAAGCACGTGTGGAAACTAATGGTGCCCACTTCGAAAGTTTTCTTTGAAGGTGGCATGCTGCCAGATTTTCCGATAAGTTGTAAGTACGTGTAGTATAAATTTAATATTGAATTCCAAGCAGGCGGACCGGGTTCGAGCACCGGTCAGGCCTGAAACTTTTTCATTGAAAAATCCAGTGTCACTTGTGACGGACAAGATGGTAGTTGGGTTTTTCTCGATGTTTTCCCGTATCAGGCATCTGCATCATTGCATGAACATTTCTTCATTTCGTCATCTTGCAATAGCATTCCCCGAACGCAGGTTCCCGACGCACGGAGGGAGCTGCAGTATGGTCGGGGGAGAGGGGGTTGTCCGCTCGAAACCTGGGTAAGCAGCGAATCTCTTTTTTTCCCCCCTTGTATGGAGGGACCGGAAGGCTTGCACTGCGGCCTGTGGCTTATTGGGTTCAACACTCCTATTCTGTGAATGATAGGTTAGCCGAACAGCCGCGCTCTTGTACAAGTACAGCACGCCACACCGTGAACTTAGCCCGGAATATGGTATGGATGATAATGATATGTGAATTAGGCGAAATGAAGCCGAGGTCCAACGCCCAAAGTTACCCAGCAATTCTGCTTCAATTGGTTGAAGGAAAACCCCGGAAAAACCCACAACCAGGTAACTTGTCCCAACAAGAATTTCAACACGGGCGCGCTAGTTCCACGATCAGACATGCTAACCGTTAATCCACAGCGGAGGACTACTTAGCGAACCTCATTGTAGTCAGCCGGTGTGGGTTTGGGAATGCGCCTAGCTTGAGAGTTAGCGCAATAGTAGTAAAAGTCGCAGTGCTGGGTCATAGTGGCCCTCTAACGAAAATTCCATTCCATTTATAATATCGGATTAAATAAGACAATATTGAATATACAGGGTGTTTCCGGGCTAGTGTTATAAACTTTCAAGGGTGATGGGGAAGGGCACATGTATCAATTTGAGATAAGGAACCCTGGTCCGGAAATGATTGAGTCGAAAGTTACAAGCAAAAATATTTGTGTGGAAATGAAATAATTTTATTCCTCTGTACACCTTATTTATGTGTATTTATCTGTACATCTCGCACACACTGTATTCATGTGACGTTATTTACGTTGTATACTTACAGTACTCCATTCAGTGCGCTGTCTGAGGGGTGGGGACAGGAAACTACAATAAAGCAATGCAGACAGCGTAATGCGTAACGGACATGATCAGTTCTGATATGCCCGTCTGTAGACAGCAGTGTATGTGTACAAATTGCAGTATCCAGTCGATGAGACCTTGTGAAATGGAGGAGTACACGAGAGTGAAATATGCAGACCTGATTTTCGGATGCGGATGAGCCAATAGGAACAGTAGAAAAGCTCACAGATTGTATCAACAAGTACCCACGTAGGAGACATCCGGCCCATACCATCTTTCCACGACTGTTCCAAAAGTTAAGGGAAGGAGGGCACGTGGTGCGAAATCAAAATTCCATTTCCACACAACTATTTTTGCTTATTACTTTCGACTTAGTCATTTCCGGATCAGGATTTCTTATCTCAAATTAATACACGTGCTCTTCCCCATTAACCCTGAAAATTTCTAACATCAGCCCGGAAACACCCTGTATATTAATGTGAGGTTAATTTTTCAACTTTTGAGTGCAATTTAACGTATGATGAAAGTTGATAATAAATCACACCTGCCCATTAAATTTATACTTCTCGATGTTACATTATGCCTTTATATCAAATTGTAGTCGCTGAAAGTATTTATTTCTCTATGAATGTGAATACAAGATTGTATTTCGTACTTCGTTGTCGGCAACCCCCTTCCAATACGTAGCCCGAGAGGTCACTTCCGTTGAATTGCGTTTGCGCTAACTATTCTTTGTAAGGTGTATGATAAGCGCCAATAACAACGTAAGAAAACCGCGATTGTAAATGTAACAATGGCGATAAATAAAAGCATGTCTAAGAAAAAACTTAACACAGCTACAAACAATGTTGTGCCATACACAGTGCAAGAAAGGTACAAATATCGACAGAATACGTATAACGGTGAATTTTATGAAGGTGTATTCATAAATTTCCTTCAAGCAGAACTGTTATTAAAGACAATATCACAGATATTTTAAGCGAGTCTGGAAATAATGCAGATAAAGCATTGAAAGTTCAGGTATTGGATAGCAATGTTGTACGAAATTGTTGTAAGAGTAAAGTAGAGAATCAGTGAAATGAGGAATCCAACAGCATAATACGACAGGAATTAAGTCCGATAAAAAGTACTTCTTCGTTCAATTTTATAGCCATTTTGAATATTTGAATGTCTATGAACAGAAGGATATCACTTCCTGTTGCTTCCAAAAATTTGAAAGATATATTACAACTGAAAAAATACCAGTTCTGATTATTAGACGCGAGCAATTCCTGTATGTTGTTAATAATACTTAAATCGTTAATTTAACAACTCGAACTAATTTACAACTCACTGTAATCCAACGAGTAAATCGATATTTTGGCTGATGACACATTTATGAATGTCCAATTTGTTTCGCAAATATAAAGTAGGCCTATATGTTTCAATACATTCATTCATACTGTCGTGCCCAAGGACAGTTCTTTCACTGCAAACCCAGCATTCTCCAATCTTTTCTATTTTCCGCCTTCCTCTTAGTTTCCGCACATGATCCATATATCTTAATGCTGTGTTTGCAATAATTTCTTAAGAAAGATAACTGCGGTAGCTTCCCGTTGGTTTCCCAATGCCACTCTCTCTTTAGCACCTTAAAAGATCCCATGGGACCCAAACGTGGAGGTGAGGAGAGTGGATTTGACTAATTAGGCCATCAGGACTTCACCGAAATTCACCTCAATGGTTAAATATCAGTTCTATCAGGGTTTTTGACCCGATCAGAGACAGGGAAATTCCAATTATTACAGATGTATTGTGATCAGTGAACTGTTGGTTCTTGGCTGTTTAATTGATTATGTAATTTTAGAATGGTCTATACATTTATAATTTAATTGTTGATCTGTATAGATTTTCAAATAAGATTATACTTTTTCAAAGAAAAATATTGTTATTTTTCCCCGAGATATTGAGAAACAAAGAAAGGTATTTTAAGGGTTCCTAGCAGAGTGAAACATTATTTGTGTCTGAATTTATGACCCATGGAACTATTATTGTAATAAAGAGGAAAAGCATATATTTTTCTTTTTTCCACAGTTATTATTGTTTCCCCACATTTTTAGAAACAGAGAAAGAGTGTTTTATTTTCTTATATACGCCCATAGACATTGTTTCTACCCATTACACATTAAAGGAAATATAATTATTTAAGCTCATATGTTTTCATATTTTCCAACCACCTTGTGTTATTGACTTTACAATTTTTGTTTTTAAATTCTTGCTTATTATAAAAACATTATCCATGTATTTCGAAAAGGCCATATCTCTAAAAAGAAAAATCCAAGAAAAATCACAGGAAAATATCTTAACCCATTATATCCCGAAATAAAATATTTTTTTAATTTTTGTACTAAATTTGAGTTCTAATATGCCCTTAGATCACTTATCACATATAATGGTTTTATTTTGAGAATAATGTAAGTTACCTGCGTTTTTTAAGCCGTATGAAAAATCATACGCTGGGCGTTGGTGTGTAGTACAAATACATTTTCTGTACATATGAGTAAACATTTGCTGCACGTGATGTTTTATGTGTTTTACACTACATATGTACTAATAACAATAATAAATTGATACATTTTGTAAACAATGGCACTGTTTCATGTTAGCAAATATATTGTTACCGCAAATGGTATTGCAAGAAACTGTTCTTTGGGTGTAAACCAACATTACATCTCATACATCGAAACTTAGAACACTTTCCACACTTCTTTTGATTTTTACTCCCTCGAGAACATTTTCCTAGTCTCAGAACATTGTCATTGCCTATGTTGATAGCTACAGTAACTACACTGTTGCCATGCCACTTGATAAATGTTATCCAATTTCTGTCATCTGGTAGTGCGTGGTATGAACCTCTGGGATCTCTCTTCATATCTTGTAATGGAGCTTTCTCCACATGATCATTACGTGTAGTTCCTATGCAGTTGATACCATTTTCTGACAAGGTTTTGAGAAGAGGAAGAGAATTGAAGTAATTGTCAATATAAACTGTACATTTCAGAGGAAGGAATTCAATATATAGTCTTTCGGTAATAGCAGCTCCAAGTGTTTTGCCTTCTTCTCTTTCACTTGCACCAGTATAGTGTTGAAAATTAACGAGGTAACCCGTGGATGAACACGATACCAACTTGTATCCATACCGAATGGACTTTCCACAAATAAATTGTTTCATGGAGTGATGCCCATAGTATGGTTCCGTTGCTTCGTCCAGAGAGAATTTATTCCCTAGTTGGACAATGAGGCTTCCAAATTTATCATTGAGATGTGTAATAAGTGGCCGGATCTTATATATTTTGTCTTCTGGTATTGTTATCGTTCAAGTGAAAAAATCTATGTATCTGATCGAAGGGATTTCTTTACATTGCGTTGCTCGCAAGAGCATTGTTGGTGTCAGGTCCTCTCTACCAGTAGGTACATACGACGATGCATAATTTTCAGTATCCGGACAAAAGCAAAATCGCTTTGTATTTGTATACATCTTCTGAGGGCAACTGGATGATGAAACCCTTTTTTATGCATATTTTACATTTTCTCTAACAATATGTTCAACAATTGCATCAATTATATGTCTGAATATATCAATAGATGCGACCTTATTGTGTAAACTACTTATATAGAGTATGTAGGAATGGAATCAGGTATTTTTTCAATACTATTATCAGAATCCAAATTTTTTTCAGTATATTTTCTCTGATCTTCATCTACTTTTACTTCCTTAGGTCTTTTGTGTACACTACTTTTGCTTTTTGTTCCTAATGTTTCGTTATGACCTGAAAGTGAATCTTTTTTATCTGTACAAAATTTCAGTACCTTGGAAAAATTATCAAATACAGATTGCACCTCCATTTCCTGATTCAGAACAGCTCTCCATAAATCTAGAAAATGTGCTTCCTCCTGGTCATTTCCAGCACATCTGGGTTGCTATCTAGACAATCACATGGTGGTACAAGAACAAATTATTCTCAGATAATTTTCTTATGTCTTGCGCTACTTCATCATTCCCATCCAAATTCTTCTAATACACTAAATATCTCTTCACTGGTGTCCACACCTGTGGAGTAACGGTCAGCGCGTCTAGCCGTGAAACTAGGTGATCCGGGTTCGATTCCCGGTCAGGGCAAATTACCTGGTTGAGGTTTTGTCCGGGGTTTTCCCTCAACCCAATATGAGCAAATTCTGGGTAACTTTCGGTGCTCGATCCCGTACTCATTTCACTGGCATTATCACCTTCATCTCATTCAGACGCTAAATAACCGGAGATGTTGATAAAGCGTCGTAAAATAACCTACAAAAATTGAAAAAAAATCTTCACTGGTTTCCAGAACCCTAAAACAATACGAAACTCGTTACTTCCCAACGTATGATTTATCATACACAACTATTCAACTTGTCCTACTACAACAATGTAATGGAGCTATCTGTCAATAATGGGATTATAGAAGCAATAAAGATCATTCTTTATATTATTACATAAGAAAGCAAGAAAATTGCAGTATTGTATAAAATAAAGCCAAAATTGTTTACCTTGGTGCGTTTTTGCTTCCATTGATTGACATCTTGATGTTGTCTACTGTACTAAAGAACAAAAGACAGTTTCACAAACGGTGAAACTTTCTGTGTGGTAAATTCAAACATCCTTATATAATAATAACAGACAAAACCCTCATAACAAACAATATTTACATTGTTAATTGAATAAACAAAATTACGTATTTCTCGTATGATATTTCATACGTTGGGATATAATGGGTTAAAATTTTTATTTTCCTTCATATTATATTGTGCTTTGACCCTAAAAAGCTAACTGTAAAGTTTTGTTGCCCTGGGTACAACGGATTAAAATTAAATCAGTGGTACTTCAAGCAGGCCTATACTGACGTTGGCGCTTTTTAGTACGGTCATTGGCGCTTACGATCGACAGCTGTCATTTCAGTTGAGGTTAAGCTGATATGCGCTGTTGCCAGATGGAAAGTAAATTACAAATCTTTAGACCAAAATTATTAATTAATTATTCACCATATAAAAAGTTTACTTAGGATTGTTTGTTTCAATGTATTCTATAGAATCCTTAAGTCCGCACAGTTATAATACTTCCACTTTTTTTAATTACAGGTACATTTCTGAAGCCTTCGAGCGCGTCTTGCAGTGCCGTCATCACGATCAGAACTGCGAGGGAGCGTTTTGGGGCGCCGCAGATAGTCAGTCACCCGTCAGAGGTTGAAAAGCAGGTCCGGATATTCAGCGGACTCTGAGCGCTTATTGTATTACTTCAGCGATGTATGTTTTTCGATAAGAAGACAAAAACCCAGTGTTGTAAGTTCGATTTTCTGTCACTAGAGGGCAGGACACAATGTGGAGAGGCCGATGTTGCCAGATGACTAGCTCAAGACGCTGGAGCGTCGCGACGCCCGGCTTATCAGTGGAAGTCCATGCGGATTGAGCTCCACGCCTCATTAACTCTGCGGGCGGCCCTACCGCGAGCGGCGCGACTCGGCGAGGCTCGGGAAAGAAGAGGCGCTTATTTTATTACAGAATCTCATTTCACACACGATTTCCTGAGAACGCTCGTTCCTCTTAAATACAGGAATCCGAGGTGAGCGCGACTCTTCAAGGCCGCGCCTCAGTGATAAATACTTTACGTTATGTATATTTTAATGTGATACACGTTCAAGTCCTTACTTTTTATACGCTTCGGGAGCACCTTCGCGGCTTTCTATTAAATTCGCTTCTTCGCTCCTGAGAATTCCTACAACTACGACTGAAATTCCCTTTAATTTTTACTCTATCCCTCGGCCTGTATTCATGTAGTGCATCTGGTCAGTTAATATGCTCTCTACTATGTGCAATACAACCTTTTGTACTGGAAGATAAAACATTCTCGATTCACGAGGCTATGGGATAGAGATAGGGATATTGCGGAAAAATGAAAAAATATGATAAGAACATTGTAAGTATTATGTTTTCCTAATTTTACCCTTCACTTAACTGGCGAGAATTACCTCTTCATCTAAGGGCCAGTAATAATAATAATAATAATAATAATAATAATAATAATAATTTAAACATAAAGCAAATTTATATGTATACAATTTTGAATCACTACCACAAATATCAAGCTAAATTTTTCTCATCCGATCATGGCCACAACACAAGAAGATACAACATTTCGCTCACCCTCATTGAACCAAAATATAAGACTGAAGCAGGTCTAAGGCACAGTTCTAAGTACGGTCCAAGATTATAATATAATGATTTTATAAAGACGAATCCTAAACTAAAATTATTAAACAATACATTATTAAAAAAACAAGTGCTTGAACTGTTTTTAAAATTATAATCATGTAAATTCTTACTATTAATTTATTTTTTGCTGTCACTTTAACAATGTTGTACGCTTAACATAGTATGTTTATGTATACTGTAGGTTATAGTACCGTTCGTTACTTTGTTTTTGTTTTTATTCTTATTCTTTTTAAAGTTTTTTGTGTAATTACATTTAACAGTTTAATCACAGTTGTGAATATTGTTATTTTTTTTCTCTCTCTCCTTCTGTCCACTTTGCATTATTGGTCACACTCGACCACAAGTATCTTGCTTTTTCGGGTGTGACCCAGTTACATTTTATTTATACAATAAATTGTAATATGTAGGCTATTTTACTATGAGATTGGTAATCAATTTCGAGTTTTGAAGAATATTCATATACGAGTATTACAATAGTTGTAAAATATTTGTTATTGTAGGCCTATGTAATTTTTGCTTGCAATAAAATCTTTGTAATAGCAAAAAAATACAATTACAGTAATAACAATAATAATAAACAATATTTATATTTATTCAGCACAACAGCTAAAGTATCTATTTTGACTATTACACTTTTACTACGTCATACTAAATAATAATAACAGTAATCCGCGGTGCTACAGTCCATGAAGGGTTAAGACCTACAGCCGGCTGCTGGCCTCACCCCATATGCCGAAGCAGAGATGGACGATCATCCAACCAGAATGGAGATATCGTGTGGTTAGTACGATGAGACCCCCAACGTTATAGCTGGTTTGCGTAACCGGATTTCGCTACCTATCGCAGCTCCCCAAGCGCATCACGATACTGGGTGGGCACCGGTCCCATACACTGGCCGAAATTGCATGAGAAAATTTCTTCCCCCATGAGGACTCGAACCAGCGGGCAATCCGTAACGCGAGTCCTAGGCAGGATGACTTAGACCACGACGCCACGGCGCGGGAAACTACGTATACTACTTTTGACAAATTAAACGGTACGGAACGATGTGTTTCAACCAATCATGGCTGCTTATCGTACAATTTTTATCACCTCCCTAGCATTTGTTTCTTTCATTCATTCATTCATTTATTTTATTCCATAGATCTTACATGAGCAATGAAGCTTTAAGATGTGGAACATGTCAACATTTTACAATATTACAATTACAGTTTTTACAAATTTTTATAGTTTTACAATTTAGTAATTTTCTACAATTTTTACAATTTTGTACAATTTTTTTACATTTTTTTTTACATTTTGGCGAGATGTAGTGAGATGAGATGAGGTCCGAGGATTCGCCAAAATATTACCCGGCATTTGCCTTTTCGGTGGGGGAAACCTCGGAAAAACCCAACCAGGTAATCAAATCAAAGGGGGTAATCAAATCAAAGGGGTTGATGCCAAGGACTCGCCATAGACCATCCGGCTTCAGTCCCACGGCTGGGGAAAACCTCCGAAGAAACCAAAGTCCAAAGGGGGATCCAACCCAAGCCCGAACGCAGCTCCGGATCAGCAGCCCAGCGAGTCTGCCGACTGAGCTACATCGATGGCTCTACTAAAAGTATACAATACATAGCCAATCAGATTATTAAATTTACAAACGCAAACGATCATTCATAAGTTGAGCTATATTATAATACAAAACAATTTTATTAAATTTAAGGCATAAACAATTCAACCAGTTGTGATATACAGAAATTGATAATACATATCATGCAAACTACTTCAAATTACAAACACAAACAATTTATCAGTAGAGCTATATAGATTACTATTCAATTTAAAGCATATACAATTCATCGGCCAAAACTATACAAATATATACAATACAAAGTAGCATACTTTCATTAAGCTATACAAATTTGTGCAATTAATATCAAGTAGATTAATTCAATTTATAATCATAAACAATTCATCAGTTGAGCTATACATATTACCATTCAATTTACAGTAGGTCTATATACAATTCATCAGTAGAGCTACACAGACTAGTAATCATTTTAAGAACATATACAATTCATCAGCCAAACTATACAAACATATACAATCAAATAAGTTCAATTTACAAACTTATTTTCGTTAAGCTATACAATTCATATGAAGTAGATTAATTCAATTTATAAGCTTAAACAATTCATCAGTTGACCTATACAGTATACTATTCAATTTACAGTACATACAATTAATCAGTTATGCTAAACAAAAAATACAATGCATAGTAAACAGATTAAGTCAATATAAAAACATATTTTAGTTGAGCTATATAAAATTGTACATGTCATTTAAGTAGAATAATTCAATTCACAAGCATAAACAATTCATCAATTGTGTAGAAGGTATGAGTATGTAGAAATTTGGTTAATTCTTTTCTGAACCTTTTCTCGTTGTTCTTCAAATCTTTAAGATAATTAGGCAGTGCATTGAAGACTGTTATACATGAATAGCGAACTCCTTTTTTAAAACAGCTTAGACTAACAGAGGGTAGATGAAGATCTGATTTATGTCTTGTATTAAAATGATGAATGTCTTGATTAGTACTGAATTTATCTTGGTTCTTAATATACAGCATCATTAGGGAAAGAATGTATTCACAAGGGAAAGTCAAGATTTCTAAGTTTCGGAAAATATTTTTACATGAGGTCCTTTTATGCACACCGGCCATTATTCTTATAGCTTTCTTTTGTAAAACAAAAACGTGTTTAGCTTCAGACGAGTTACCCCAGAATATTAATCCATATTTCATTACAGAGTGAAAATATGCAAAGTATGACATTTTAAGTAAGTTTATATCACCAATAGTAGATAAGGATCTTAATGCATAACAGGCAGAGCTCAATTTACGAGTAATACATTCTATATGTGTTTTCCAGTTCAAGTGATTATCCAATTCTAAACCAAGAAACTTTGTGCTTATAGATTCTTTGAGATGAGTTCCATTTAATCGAATACTGTAGGAAACCTGAGCACTATTGTGTGTACTAAATTTGACTGCACTGGTTTTATCAACATTAAGTGCTAGTTTATTTGCATGGAACCATTCATTCATTAGATTCAGCATTGTATTAGAAGTGTTTATAAAATGATCGTATTGTTTGCTTGAAATAATTACACTTGTATCATCTGCAAATAAAATTACATGGGATGAATTGTTTATGGTCAAGGCTAAATCATTAATATAATCTAGAAACAACAATGGACCTAAAATTGACCCCTGCGGAACACCATGTTTAATATTTCTAAATTCTGAATAAGTAACTTAATGACTATTTGGTACATTTATTTCTACTTTTTGTTTTCTATTTGATAAGTACGATGTAAACCAACCCAACATCTCATCTTTAATACCATAAAACTTCAATTTTTTACTAATATACTATGGTCTACACAATCAAATGCTTTAGCCAAGTCACAAAAAATCCCACCTACATGTAGTTTTGAATTTAATGAATTTAGTATTTCATCCACCAAACTAAAAGCAGCATTCTCTGTCGATTTTTGTTTTCTAAATCCAAACTGTTCTAAAACTAATATATTGTTGGACTCCAGGTAATGATATAATCTATTATACAGCTATTATACATTGTTTGCCAACATTGTAATTTCAATAATTGCAACTTTTAAAACGATTCATATTTATTTCATCATCCTTAATAAAAACTAATCCATCATTTATGTTGTTTATATTATTCAGGTTATGTTATAACTTCTGCTGTATAAGATTATGGATAGTCACATATCAGAGATTGTTTAATATAATATATTGATATTCTAATTGAAGTGGAGTCCAACTCTTTTAATAACAATGAAACTGAATCAACAAAGCCTTCTTCACTTGTAATAGTCCATAGAGTTCAATGATGATTGTATAGTTGGCACAACTGGTAACAGGAAAACAGCTCATTATAACACACTACTAGTATCTAATGGAATATTTGTAATGATGGGATGATACAATAATACATTTTCAAGAGACTTTAGTGTTTAGTAAGTCAATTAATATCGTATTGTATTACAGTAATTTATTTCTTCTAATTTTTATATAATTTCTTCTAATCGTTTAATAGTCAATTAAATCCCATTCGAGTTATGATTTTCTCTAGATAAATCAAAACGTCTAGTGAGGGTACTATAGATAATTTCACATAAAAGGAGTATTTGTATGTCAACATCCATATAGCCTAAAGAATTCAAACTAGAAATTGGTGGTAAGATTGCTCAATAAGAAATGTCATTTAGATAGATATTTGGGAATTGAATTAACAAATTACTTTAATATATAACAAGAGGTGAGACAACAGGTTAAGGCAAGTGAAGTGGCTGGATATCTTAATGATACAATTAAAAAAAAATAAAAAATAGAAATAAAGGCCACATCTAGAAAACAGCAGTAAGACCCATTATGACTTATCAAGCAGGGACAAACCAGATACAACAAAATAAAAAAGTTTGTTGAAGACAACAGAAATGAAAGTACTATGCGAAATGTAGGGAAAACTTTATGGATTAGAGAAAGAAGTGGTAGTATAAGGGAAACATATAGTTTAAAATATTAATGAGTGAGTATACAGGAGAACACAAGTATTGACTGATGATATAAACAGGAAGGATAGTAACAGAATTGAAGGGCTAAGTGAAACTGACATAATTCCTAAAGGTACAAGACAGGAACGACCCAGAACACGATGGTATGGCGACTTAGTATGAGGCAACGAAAACTGAAGAAATAACAGGCTATATACAGAGAGTAAGGGATATAAGTGCCGTCCTTTTCACAGTCGTCGGGGACGGTGTTCAGCAGGGATCATCAACTCGCCTATGAACGGACACAGGCAGTGCTTGGCTGATGCGTACTTACTGTAGCGGGCAAAGGACCGGTTTGTGACGTTGCGTTGTAGTGAACAGAGGCGGTTCTTGCCATCCATTCAAACAAGAGATGTGAGGAGCAGAAAACACTTCAAAACGTAGGCCACACTGAAGAATACAACTTACAAATGCATTATACAACTCACAGTAACGAATATGGCAGATACGAAGATGAAGAGCGTGCAACAATAATTCAACAATTGAAGGAAATTGAGCTAAAAGTTGTTCAAGATGACAATAATAGTGAATCGGCTGTGCAACTCAGTTGTAAAATTTCACTTTCAATAGTATAAAATATTAGAACCTTTGAAAGATTGAAAATTTGAAGAATGTTTAATTACAACTGAAGAACTTTTCTCACAAGTGTAGGAGTTTTTGAATCTATCAGCTTGTCTCCTTCCACCGTGATGCGTCCCATCCGAGGTCTAGCCGAGGACGTTCAGGTGCAACTAGTAATTATTTGTCAGTCTTTCATTTGTTGTTCTTTGGCAGTAGATGAAAATACTTATGTAAGCGATAATCTCCATCTGGTGATTTTTGTAAGAGGCGTTATTGAAAAACAATAGATTAAGGAGAGCTCTTATATACTGTTCTCATAAAGGATACTACTACTGGTTTCGATATTTTCATGTAGAGGCTGTAGAAATTATTTTGGACTTCCTTGGAATAAACTTGTATCCTTGGCAACCAGTGGTGCTCCTTCCATGGTTGGAAGTAAATCGAGTGTAATAAGAAGTCTAAGGTTCGAAGTGAAAAGCGTTAATTTATCCCATGAAGTTATTTCTATTCACTGCATTTCACACAAACAGAAATCATGTGAAAAACAAATAAAAATAATGGTGTTATTAAAGTAGCCCAGTTGGAAAAACCACCAACACAATTAGATCGAAAGGTCTCACTCATCGTCAATTTAAGTCATTCTTAACGAATGCAATACTGAGTATGGCGATCTGTCATATTATAATAAAGTGCGGTGACTAAGTCGTGGTAAATTATTGGATAGGTTCTTTATCTATCATAAGTCAAAAATGAAAAAAAAAAAAAAATAGATTTGTGACATTGCCTTCTTAATGGCATTATCTGAATGCTTTAAATTGTTTTCTACAACGTAACAACAAGATTATTATACAGCTATATGTCAGAGAGAAGGCGTTTAATATGAAACCACCTCTAATTATGGAACGTTAACTTAAGTAAAAGGATAAGTTAGCACATTTTTCAAAATTAACAACGATATAGGCATACTAGTTCCTTAAGACTTTGGATTTCGAAGAATATATTCACACATCATGCGATCTGCGCTAGGAATTTGATTCGAGATTTACAGACTAGGAAAATTTTCAATTTGATTTTGGATTATTATTTGTAATTGGAACTTATTGATTAACTTTACGATAGTGAATTAAAGGACAAACATCAAA
The DNA here is from genome assembly GCF_040183065.1 of Periplaneta americana. Lineage (NCBI taxonomy): Eukaryota > Metazoa > Arthropoda > Insecta > Blattodea > Blattidae > Periplaneta > Periplaneta americana. The sequence goes on from NC_091126.1 coordinate 137,093,115, forward strand.
ACAAAAGAAGCTATTTGACTTTTATATGAACTTTCCATATGTTAGATTTCCCCGATTGTGCAGATATGCATTTTCGGATTCACATATCTGTGCGAACAGTAATTCCTTCCTATGATGAAGATAAGCAAGCCATGACATGAAAGCCAAGTATCGGATCACAACTTAAATTGTGCTGTCACATTATGCACTATATAAACAATAGTTCCAAACGTTGAAAAATTGCCGAGGGAAAAGAGAATTAAACAAATTCCGAAAGTTGAGTGAACTGAATGGAGTTAATTTCTGCATTATTATTCCTACGGTTTTTATATGCTTTGTTCAACTTTTCTCTAACACAAGCAGTTTACACATGCATGCATTGCCCAAATAATTAACATGAAACGTATATTACATTTCTGAAAGTAATTATAAATTTATTAACTTCTAACTTTGTTGAGAATAGGTTACAATGGTCATATAGGGTCAATACTTGATAGTTTTCCCAGAAAAAAAATATTTATTCTCTTATTTTACTCGCGTTATACTGCTTATATCGTTAGTAAAATTACAAAAACAATTACATCAGTAGGTATATCTGGCCAAGAGTTAATATTAGTTTAAATACATATTTGTGTGTTATATTACGTTTTCGTGAAATTAAAAAAAATTGCATGCTTAAAATTGATAATATTCTGCGTTAGAGACGTGGCAACGTGTTCAGCAGGCAGTACTTTGCGCAGACGTACAGTTTCCCTGAAAAGGAATGAGACAATTGAATATTCCCAAGTCTCAGATGTAAAACACTGTGCGTGATCAGAGACCAGAGCACTGATACACAAGATAACGAATATTGAGTTACTTAGGTTCAAGCTATTTGGTTTGTTACTAGCATCGTTCCGGAATTCACTTCAAAAACTGCAAAAATATGATAATATTACGTAAATAAAAGATAAATACATACGTAAATCGTGTAGTTAAATCGACAATGGACCTTCATGACTAGATCGACACTCGGCACACAAAGTAAAGCTTTCGTGTCGTTGCAATAGCTCCGACGCTAAGATCTCTGCGTGTTGTGTAGAAGAGAGCAAGTTCGATTCTTAGTCTATTTCAACGATTTTTTTTCTCTAAATAACGTTGAAATAGAGTTTTACAAAGTTCTCAGATTAAGTGTTATGATCACAGAAATTACAAAATTACAAGTTATAATATTATAAACGTTAATCTAATGAATGCATTTATACACACACACATACAATGTAAATGCATATATATATATATATATATATATATATATATATATATATATATATATATTAAAACTAACAATTAAAATGAAATTAAAAAAAATATTCCTAAGCCACACAGACAAACTTTTACAAAGGTTTAGTCCTTAGGCTATGTCATTTGTTGAGTAATTATTACAATATTTTATTAGTAGCTTTCCCATATGTGTAAGAAATGCACTCGCACAAAACAATTTTTGTTAAAAGTGTGGCTTTGGATTATTTCATTCTCACCCCTTCAGTTGATTTTAACTATTTTATCTACGTGTTTGAAATAGTGTTTAATTTAATGTGCATTCAATTTTATTTATGTTATGCTTGAATGAAAAACACTGTTGCAGTTATTGACTAATTACATATATTAATATTAATTATTATATGCATCTGTTAAGTAACCAATTGCAGTATCTTTTGCAAAATCTTGAATGTTTAAGTTGTCACTAATATTTCTGTACTATATACTATAATACGTTAAAAGAATTTGCTATAGATTTGGGAGCCTCTACTTTATAAACATTGGTTTTAATGAAAAAAATATTTTCTTTCTTAGGATATCTACAAGTTTAAATTTAATAATATTCCGAATAGGTTTAATTGTATTATCTGGATTTTGTTCTTTTCTATTCAAATATATTCTATTTCCCTCTTTCATAATTTTTGATAAATTACACTGTACTTCTTGCAGTATTTAAGAACATGAGGATCATTGCATTGCAACACATTACATATAGATTCTTCTTTTTAATACATGAGATTTTGAAGTCCCTGCGTTATCTACATGTTTTTACTTCTGAATTTTTTCACAACATTGAGTGGAGAACATCCACTGAAGTGATTATGAAATTAAATGAAAAATTCAATACATTTGCTCTTAATATCAGTAGTACCAGTATCATATATATTTTTCCAAGATTCATTTTGTAGACATAACTGTGAATAATCACTGGATACAGCATTTACGATCCTTTCTTAGTTTTTAAATTAATATTTTGAAATTGTTCAGTAACATTGGAAACATTTAGGATTTGTTTATCATGTTCAGACAAACCATTGATTATATAGGTTCTGTCGAATAGGAATTCAGTGTAATTCTGTGTACAAAATATTTATCAATGGCTGTGCTACTTCAGCTTGTATGCTATGGGAAAATTACTCTGCGACTAAGGTTTCCAGTTTGAAGGAGTGAATTTAATTTACTTTTACGGAAAAGTTCCGAGAGATAATCTATGTTTATGTCACTGCAGATCACAAATTCCATATGAGATTTCTAAAGTCTTTTCTTTACAAATTCAATGTTGGCTATAAATATTAATAAATAATCTAAGAAATATGAATGATTGTAGTTAGAAGTCTGATTTACATTATAAAAAGCAAGAAGTTACAGTCCTCCGCAAGATTCGAACTTTCGATGATGGTTTTGTCGTCCAACGCACAACTACGGACCTATTCAATGCTTATGTTAATAACCTACAATTTAGCTGTAGCAATGTGGTGTCATAACTTGGGGTTTGTTTACTTAATGTAATTTGATTTAATTTGATTAGTTTCGCAACAATTGGACTTCCTGTTATAGCCTGTTATTTAGATATTTAATTTTGGGTTGATTTATTAACTCTTACTGTGCGAGATGCCTGTTATTTCAATAATTCTATATCACGTTAAATAGTCATTGTCTACACTAAAGTATTATCGTCATCCCTCATTTCTCATCTTAATAGCGAACCGATGTGACATGAGACAGCGAGTTATGGCTCTAGTTGAGGCTGGATATGGGGCTAGATCTGCTAGCCGTTTGGTCGGTGTTCCTGGAAGTACAGCCGCGAGGTGGGTTCATTGTTACCAAAATTTAGGGGAGGTCTAAAATCGCCCTATTCCTGGGCGTTCACGGATTTCTTCATTGGAAGAGGATGCTCTCTTATTCGAGGCAGTTCGACAGGACCCCTTTCTGACTGCTAACGAAATAAGAGCAGCATCTAACTTTCCCGGCTCTTCACAGACTGTGATCAGCAGGTTGAGGAACTGCGGTATTAGGAGTCGGAGGGCTGCGCAAATGGAAATATTGGGGGAAGCACAAGCTGTCGACCGTCTTGTCTTCGCTACCAATCGAGTGGATTTCGATTGGAGAAATGTAATTTTCTCCGACGAAACAACCATCTCGAGTGATTACGAAAGTTCTGTCCGTGTCTATCGTGAGGATGGTATTCGACATGACTAGCGTTATGTGCACCGACGTGAAAGATCGGAGCGCTGTAGCATACCGTGTTGGGGGTGGATGTCTTACGATGGACCTGGCGTTATAGAACGCATCGATGGCCTGTTTAATGCCGGAACTTACGAGCACATTCTGGAAAATATATTCCTTCCCTCCGCCCGAGAACGTTTTCCCGAAGGAACATTGCTGTTCCAGCAGGATAACCATCCCGTGCACTATGCTGCAAGCATTCAAAGATGGTTTCAAAGGAGACCCGAGATCGAAATAATTAATTGGCCTCCGAAGTCACCTGATTTGAATGTCATCGAAAATTTATGGGCGGAATTGCAAAAGAGAAGGATAGCCACCTATGCCCACCGACGCCCTCGAAATTGAAACGAATTGTGGGATCAAGTTGTTGACACCTGGAAAGATCTCGCCGGGGATCAGAACTTATTCCACAATCTCGTGACATCCATGCCGGATCGACTTAGAGCTGTAATAGAAGCTGATGGCATGTGGACAAGATTTTAAGTTAACATGTCTCTTTTTGTTTCTTATGATTTTTGTTTGAGGAAGAATACTTTTAACTTCCAAGTAAGATTTATTTATTTTCTTTTTGACGAGGTTCAGCCCACTTGTAAGACCCAGAAATTGGGCATAAATTATTCCATATTTTTCCACAAATTAGACAGTCGAATAATTCTGAACATATTAATTACACCTCAATAAAAAATAGTTTTACCCGGGATCGAACACGAGACGTTTCGGTTATACAGTGGAACCGATACGCTCCTATATGAGCTAACGAGACAAGACAGTGACAGCAGCAGTCCAGAATGAAGATCCTTTAGCAGGCATTTGCCATTCGGTACAGAGAAGCAATGATATTTTGTGACTCGAGCTATGTTGTGAAATCCTGGCCTTAAATGGCAGTCTTCTTCGTGATCCTTACTCTGGTCCTTGTCGTTGTTGTGGTCCTTGTAACAATTCTTGTACTATTTGTCATGTTATGTATCGTTACGTCGATATCGAGTGAACCGCGCTGTAGAACTTTAACTTCCGACGACCAAGAATCGTCTCATTCTTTTTCAGGGTAACTGTACATGTCAGCTGAGTTCAAGCTCCCTGTCCATAGCTCTACTGCCGAGCGGATGACAGATTGGTACCAGGTATTCGATAAACAACTTACAATCTCATTCACAGTTTAGAAATATCACATGTTATTAATTTACGGAGAAAGTAGTTGTAATTCAAGCGAGGCAAGAAGATGTACCATCAATGTTTTCAGCAATGAAGTTTACCTAATCGGCGAATTTTTGTAGCGGTTTCTCAACGATTATTACAAACTAGGAGTCTCTTATTTCGTTTCGAAAATTACACAAACAGAATTTTCTTGAAAAAATTGCACAGCTTTACGGAAGCTGGAGAGATAAAAATGTTGCATTTAAAAAAACGTTCGTGTGATTTTGTACAGTAAATCGTTATTGTTTGTTTTTAGATGTACAATAAAAAATGGACCAATATTGCCAATATTGTTAAATAAGATGGATATTTACCATAAAGTTATATTAATGAGATTGAAAGTTTGTATTTTCTGTTCGTTTTATGTAAAAATGTTCGGCTCCTGCATTAGGACAGAGGATCTGTTCTGTACCGGTATGTCTGTATCAGCTTGAGCTGTACCGTGATCTTGTAATCTCCCTCCTCATCTAACAACGTTCCCAAACGCCTAATATTATAAACTTCGATAATTAGTCAAATATTGCAATGTGAAAAAAAATTGTGAGGATATTTTTTCTTCCTTATGACATGAACAATCATCAGTTAAAGTAAAGGCACTTATACTCCTTACACTCTGTATATACAGTACATATAATAGAAGAATGAGTAGGAAGAATATTTTGTATACTGTATTTTATTTCATGGAGTGCAGTTTCATAGAAAGGACCTTGCCGACAGACATTCTACTGCCCTCTACTTTTGGTTGTCATAAATAAATGTCTTCCTTACTGTGACGGAAATATTGTCTTCGCCTGTTGGTAACCAATCACAACCCTCGATCATAAGAATTGACAGGCTCCCTTCAAATCCACGTGGAGGCAGAGTTGCCGCATCTTTTCCGAATTCCAAGAATCCCGTCAGTCTCACTGTCTCATTTCGAGGGTGACCAGGATTGTGGCAACTGTGCAATGTTGGGACGAGGGGACAGGATGAAATTGTCAGAGGTGTTTGTGTAGGAAGTCATAAACCTGTAAGTGGGTGTTCAAGGGAGCCACCGAACTGCACTCCTTGAAATAAAATGGAGAATACAAGGGAAGTCCAAGATTCCGCGGAAAGCACTGACAAACGATTGTAACAAGTATACAGCGCAATGAATATCCAGAGATGTAAACACGTCGGACTTAGCATGATTCCTCCCTCGTTGAGCCTATCACACATGGACTTAAAGTGCATGTGAGCTTGCGTGACTACGTTTTCCAACTCTCCACTCAGTCGAGCTCACTCCTCGAAACAAGTTTCGCTTAGTGCAACGTCGTTTTGAAAGTGACTTTTGCAAGTAACAGCACGATTATCGGTGATTCTGCTCGTTAGCGTCCGGCAATTGCACTCGCGATTTAAGTCATTACATTACAGATGTACAGTAATTTATTTGTCTGGCATCCCGGCTGCAGCGAGATTGAAACACGTGGCTACGTTCTGTAAGGAGGAGGAGCTACTGCGTAACAACTAGAGTCCTGCATAACCGGTTACGAAAGAGAGAACAGACAGATTGCTACTGAACGCCTGGCGCTATAGACAGTATGCGAAGCTGTTCCGTCTCGCGAAGTAGTCCAATGTTCGGTTTAACGAAAGTCCGAGTCTCACTCGGATGGACGGCTCTGGATCATGAACGACAGACAATATTGAGCAATCCAGGAGTTCCAAGAATCGTTGCTAGGAAGCGATTATAATCGTGTAGCTTTCAAATGATATTTCCTCCTCTCTCCTCATTGATTGAATCACGCATCATGAAACTACAATATATTAGAATTGAAAGTGCTTTTATTTTTGTTAATAACTTGTTACCTTCCTAAAACGATTTATTAGAGAAGTAATAATACATCCTCTTAGAATAATTAAAATAAATAGGCTATATTAATAAATACTCTTTCAGAGGTAGCCTATGTATTTTGAGTTTAAAGCATGAACGTTACAATAGTAAGCGAGTACATATTTGCTCGTTTCTTTTGTAAGTAATTGTAATTTATTTTATTCTTGTATTTGTTTACACGTTATGCATTACGCACATTTCTTTTGTTGTTACTGGTGTCCATTAGTTGATTTATATATTAGTTACGAAGATAAATGTACCAAAGTGTCCAATCAATTATAACCTTATTTTAAGCTAACTTACTTATGGCTTTTAAGGAACCCGCGGGTTCATTGTTGCTCTCACATAAGCCCGGCATCGGTCCCTATCCTATGCAAGATTAATCCAGTCTCTATCATCATATCCCACATCCCTCAAATCCATTTTAATATTATCCTCCCATATACGTCTCAGCCTTCTCAAATGTCTTTTTCCCTCCAGCCTCCCAACTAACACTCTATATCCATTTCTAGATTTGCACATACGCTACATGCCCTGCCCATCTCAAACGTCTAGATTTAATTTTCCTAATTATGTCAGGTGAAGAATACAGTGCGTGCATCTGGGCTGTGTAACTATCTCCATTCTCCTGTAACTTCATCCCTCTTAGCCCCAAATATTTTCCTAAGTATTTCAAGCTAACCCCTTTTTTAATTAGCAAAAGTAAATTTCCTTCAGTTACTCCATTTGTGTAGTTACAAAATGTCATCAGAATTCCTGTATGGTGAAATGTGCTTGGTATTCTCTGCTCTATATCTGTGATTCTGTCTAGCCAGGTGCAACCGCTTCAAGACCTGATATTCGAACGAATGTCCAACCTCGCCAGTTGATCTGCAACCGGTCGAATATAAACCGGTTGTAAGCGCTGTTCTGCAGCACTCTGGTAACAACAGACACCATCGAGCCAGTACAATGCAGCCATCAGTAAATTTGTGCTCACGATGACATCACCGGACGCAAGCCGCAATACTTATGACGTAGTATCAATCCAGGAGTACAGAGTACTCATTTCGGATCCCAGTGGCGGACTCTCAATAAAATCATCTGACATAGACTGCACAATAATAATTTATAGATTGACAAATTATATTTCATTTTACCATAATTTTGACTGTGCCACTACAACCTAAGAAAATACATCACAATTTGCCACTCTTAATACAACTCGTAAATTTTCGTCTCTTAGTCACAATCTTTGTTTATATTTTAATAGTTTTCATTCAGAAAACAATTGTTAGGAAATATATTGAATATAGAGCGAGACATAGTAACTATGTAGGCGACCTATGATAGGACTACATATAAGTTATTATTTTTCTATGGAGGGCATTTTAAATGAATCTAAGCCAGTCTGGTGTGTAATACAATGGAAACGTTTTATGTCCTCACTTATTTCCAGCTGTCTTAATAACACGTTGCTCCATCTAGTATACTTTTTTAAAGTCATATTTCGAGTACCGTTTGTTACTACAGATACAAGTTTCTTTACGGTCAGATTCATTTCTTCTTTGTATATTCTTCATGCTTGAAATAACTCTTCTCCTACTGTATTTCCTTTAAGTGAAATGACATCGAACAAATAATCTTATACGGAGAGATCCTTCGTAACTCCGCGGGTTCTACTGTATCAATATCTGTGTTTCCACCTGAAGCGAGAGAATAGACCACAGACTGGTACATATTTGGTTTTATTTCTCGTTCAGATATTGTTTCAATATTTCTTATCCTCCTTTGTATTGTCCGTGTGGATAATTTCATACTGTTAAAAAATCACATTAATCGGGACAAATAATGTTAGCAACCTTATTCAGACAAGTTTTAATAAACTCTTCTCCATTATAGCACTTAAATGATTTTCCAATTTCCACAGCAATAACATAACTTTAATGGAGGACTCTTTGACTCATATCTTGCTTCATAAAATTTTAGTACCAGAACTATTATTTGAATTTAGCTTTTTATGTTTTAATTGTTTCGCCACGCCCAGCCCTGCGGAAAGAGAATTATTTGAGCCGTTCAGAGCAGAAGTGATGTAAGTCAAAAACGGGTAATGAGGGTTAAAGTAAACATTCTGTAAAATACAGCGCAAAGTTGCAATTAATATTCAATTTATTTAAGCTATTAGTAGTCAGTGGATAGCAAGAAGGCCATATTAATTGCTACTTTGCACTGTATTTAGAAAATTCTTACTTTAAACCTCATTACTCAATTTTGACTTACACCACTTTTGCTCTGAACGGCTCATTTGTATCCGTGTTTTCACTACATAGCTTCAGCAGAGAGCACAGAGCCTCTCAGAGATTGTGTTTGCATTGCATAGATATTTAGTGTTTAATATATTTCAATAAATGTATCATTTTAGCTCGAATGCTTTTGTCATTACTTGTGTGGGAAAAATTTGGTGGCTCCCGAAAACAAAGGAGATGGCTCCTGAAAATGTTAGTTTTGTCTAACAATTGTAAAAAAAAATTTTTTTTTGGATATAAGCTGCCTTTAAATAAATGCTTCTATTATTATTATTATTATTATTATTATTATTATTATTATTATTATTATTATTAATAATATCAATAAATAAATAAATGATTATATTATTATTGTTATTATTATTAGTATTATTATTATTGTTATTGTTATTATTATTACTATTATTATTATTATTATTATTATTATTATTATTATTATTATTATTATTATTAAAGCCAAGTGAACTTTTGTACATAACTATTATTCCTGTTGTACACCAACTTATAGATACTGGTACACGAACGTATGTAAACACACAGTACCAGAGAGTGAAGGGAAAGACCGGAGCGTGAAGCTAGTAGGATCGATGTACACCTAACTTGTATTCAAAGTAACCAAACTCAGGACTCTAGTGATAACATGAGAGAAAGCAAGAGTAACCTGAAAGAAAAAGTGTTGCTTGTTAATCAAGTCAAACATGAAAGTCATACAGTATATACAGTGCAGGATTTATGCCTAGGCAACCTAGATAGTTATCTAGCGCGGAAACTTTCAGGGCGGCGACATTTTCTCTCCCTCTCTATCTGTTTCTCTTCCTTTTTTCTTTCCTTTGTTTCCATTTTCATTTTACAGTGAAATTTTCTTTTAAAACACTTGTTGGTAAATCTTTTCTGAAGTTTGTTCTTGAACACCTTATGGAAGTCGAAGTCGCATTGTCATGGTCGCGGCGAGAGGAAAAGGGAAGTAATACCGGTATCACATTATTATAGTAAGAAACTGCTTAAATTTAACTGCTTGTATAAACAAGAATGCATTGTTTAAAATCAAATTGAATGTGTGTTTCTTATTTAGCACTATGAATAATAACCACTAACTCTGTATGATTTAAATTGTGGTTTTCTTTTAACGAACAGTGACGTATATTATGCAAATCAAGCGTTCCGGTATAACTCCCAGTAAAGTTGATATGAATAATTTCCAGGAAAAAATTGTTTCGGGGCCGGGTATCGAACCCGGGACCTTTGGTTAAACGTACCAACGCTCTACCAACTGAGCTACCCGGGAACTCAGTGTGCACTCAGTGTTGGTTGCTTGACGGTTGTCAGCCCACTTTGAGGTCTGTGGATATAGAGGGAGAAATTGGATCGGTATCTGGTAGAGTTCCCGGGTAGCTCAGTTGGTAGAGCGTTGGTACGTTTAACCAAAGATAACGGGTTCGATACCGGCCCCGGAACAACTCTTCCCTCGCAATTAATCAAATCAACTTTACAGGTAGTTATACCTGGAAGCTTGATCTGCATAATACTGTATATGTCACTGTTCGTTAACGGCAAATGCCGGGTAATATTTTGGCGAATCCTCGGACCTCACCTCAGCTCATTACATCTCGCCAAAATATTGCAAAAAATATTGTAAATATTGTAAAAATTGCACAAGATTGTAAAAATCGTAGAAAATTACTAAATTGTAAAACTGTAAAAATTTATGAAAATTGTAATTGTAATATCGTAAAATTTTGACTTGTTCTACATCTTAAAGCTTCATTGCTCATGTAAGATCTATGGAATAAAATGAATGAATGAATGAATGAATGAATGAATGAATGAATGAATGAATGAATGAATGAATGAATGAATGAATGAATGAACACAAAACCACAATTTACTATAAGTCACACAGAGTTAGTTTGCAGTGTTGCTTGCTTGGCAGTTGTCAGCCCACTTTGAGTTCTGTGGATATAGAGAGAGAAATTGGATCAGTGTCTGGTAAGGTTCCCAGGTAGCTCAGTTGGTAGAGCGTTGGTATGTTTAACCAAAGGTCACGGGTTCGATACCCAGCCCAGAAACAATTTTTTCCTGGAAATTATTCATATCAACTTTACAGGGAGTTGTACCTGAAAGCTTGATTTGCACATATTTTATTGTCAGAGTGGTTATTTTATCCTGCAATATAAATGATTACGAGGACATATTTGAAAATACAGAATAATTACTTCTCGTATGAAACAGACATGTACTTCAAACCAATAGTGACTTAAATTTTAGGAGTAGGAGATAATCCATTTTGAGTGTAGTGATGTCACTGATTTAAATACTAAATCATGGCGCGAGCACAGATGGGTTAATTGAAAGGAATTTGTAAGTTCATTATTGAATAAAATATAGAATTAATATTAAATAATGGCACGAGCACTGAAGGGTTAAATGAAACGGATTTGTAAGTTAGTTATTCAATAAAATATACAATTTGACTGAATGCCAATCACGAGAAAAGCTTTGACAGAGGTCATGGTCCTTGATATAGAGTGGTGGTTGTTGATGTCCAGTCTTTGAAAAAACGAAACAGACAGTAGTTTTATTTGAGAGAGGAGATGGCGGACTAGGGAGGTAGCGAATTCAGCGTTGACACTTCGAAGAAGAACGGGACAATTCTCAAGGGATTTCCCGTGCTAAACGTCGTCTGCTAGCGATAAACTGACTACGTACATGAACTCGACAGCGCAGCAGGAGCTGTCTTGCCTTGCCACGACGTGAGAGTTGTAAGTACTGTACAGTAGCTGTGTGTACCAGCGATCACTTCGTATACATTGGATACAAATAGTATTTGCATACCCTTGTTTTTTTTAATGTTCAAAGAAATAATAACGATGATTTTCTGAATAAAATTTTAATAAGTAATACCACGGAAAAAAGACTTACATACTTACTTACTTACTTATTGGCTTTTAAGGAACCCGGAGGTTCATTGCTGCCCTCACATAAGCCCGCCATTGATCCCTATCCTGAGCAAGATTAATCCAGTCCCTACCATCATATCCCACCTCCCTCAAATCCATTTTTATATCATCTTCCCATCTACGTCTCGGCCTCCCCAAAGGTCTTTTTCCCGCCGGCCTCCCAACTAACACTCTATATGCATTTCTGGATTCGCCCATACGTGCTACATGCCCTGCCCATCTCAAACGTCTGGATTTAATGTTCCTAATTATGTCAGGTGAAGAATACAATGCGTGCAGTTCTGCGTTGTGTAACTTTCTCCATTCTCCTGTAACTTCATCCCTCTTAGCCCCAAATATTTTCCTAAGAACCTTATTCTCAAACACACTTAATCTCTGTTCCTCTCTCAAAGTGAGAGTCCAAGCTTCACAACCATATAGAACAACCGGTAATAACTGTTTTGTAAATTCTAATTTTCAGATTTTTTGACAGCAGACTAGATGACAAAAGCTTCTCAACCGAATAATAGCACGCATTTCCCATATTTATTCTAAGTTTAATTTCGTCCTGAGTGTCATTTATACTTGTTACTGTTGCTCTAAGATATTTGTATTTTACCACCTCTTCGAAGGATAAACCTCCAATTTTTATATTTACATTTCGTACAATATTCTGGTCACGAGACATAATCATATACTTAGTCTTTTCGAGAATTACTTCCAACCCTATCGCTTTACTTGCTTCAAGTAGAATTTCCGTGTTTTCCCTAATCGTTTGTGGATTTTCTCCTAACATATTCACGTCATCCGCATAGACAAGAAGCTGATGTAACCCGTTCAATTCCAAACCCTCTGTGTTATCCTGAACTTTCCTAATGGCATATTCTAGAGCAAAGTTAAAAAGTAGAGGTGACAATGCATCTCCCTGCTTTAGCCCGCAGTGAATTGGAAAAGTATCAGATAGAAACTGGCCTATACGGACTCTGCTGTAAGTTTCACTAAGATACATTTTAATTAATCGAACTAGTTTCTTGGGAATACCAAATTCAATAAGAATATCATATAAAACTTTTCTCTTAACCGAGTCATACGCCTTTTTTAAATCTAGGAATAACTGATGTACTCTACCCTTATACTCCCATTTTTTCTCCAATATCTGTCGAGTAGAAAAAATCTGATCAATAGTCGATCTATTACGCCTAAAACCACACTGATGATCCCCAATAATTTCATCTACATATCGAGTTAATATTCTCAAAAGGATATTGGACAAAATTTTATACGACGTCAACAAAAGTGATATTCCTCGAAAGCTACTACAGTTAGTCTTGTCCCCCTTCTTAAAAAGATTTATATAATCAAGAAAAAATTGCTTATAGTTACAAAATAAAATTACAAACTAAAAACTGCATATTTAGATGTCAAAAAAGTATTTGACAGCCAGGAAATAAAATAATAAATTCATGCAAACTAGAGAAATCTCTTTCAATACTTTGTGTGCAATCCATTCGCTTTAACCACGGCTTCTAGTCTTCGTGGGATGGAATGCACTAACTTTCTTGTTGTATCGGGAGGAATTTAGTCCATTGTGCCATAAGAGCATTATGAAGTTCTGTATTGTTTGATATGCGGTGTTTTCTGATTTCTTTGCCCAATAAGTGCCTCAAATTCTCAATTAGATTGAGATTAGGTGACTGAGGTGGGGTCACAAGCCTTCTGGATATGTTATACAAGAACCACATTTTTTGTTATTTGAGCAGTGTGCTTGGGGTCGTTGTCTTGTTGGAAATAATAATTTTTACCCGCACCCAATTTTTCTGCGCTAGGGGTAAATTATGTCGCAACAGCTCGATATACTTTCTGGAATTCATTATTCTATCAATTATTGCTAAATTTCCAACCCAGAGGCTCCTATGCGACTTCAAATCAAAATATGACCGCCACTGTGTTTTACTGTGACTGTAATATTTTCATTTTTCAGTCCCTGATTAAGTCTCCGCCACACTGACATTCTTCTGCCAGACCTAGATAGATTGTACTTGCTCTCGTCGGAAAAAATAACCTGGTCTCAAAATTTCAGGGGCTTATCTTTGTATTCTTTAGCGTATTCTAACAGTTTCTTCCTATTAGATTCACTAACGTAGGGCTTTTTTCTCGGAGTTTGGCCATGGAATTTCGTACTATGCAAAACATTCCTGATAGTCTGAGAACTAACCTATTTGCACGACGTTGTAGAAACGTCAGCAGCTAGGGATGCAGCCCTTCGGAATGGACCTTTGATGACAGTATGGATTATTTGGCCTCTCTTTCCAACTGTAAGATCTTTGGTCTTCCTGTTTGCGGTTTATTGTCTGTTGTTCCAGTCTCCTCGTACTTCTTGCACACATAACGCACAGTAGAAAAAGGCAGGGACAGGTCTTTTCAAATTTGACGGTAACTCTGACCTTGCGAACGTTGAAAAATAATTTTACCTAGCTCTTATGGTTTCGGGTTCTTGTCGCTTATTGGTGTTCTATCCTTCAATACACATACTAATCCCCACTATAACATCAAAATATTTCATTGGATGGGATCCAGCCAATAAAATAGGACTTATCCATTGCGAGTTTTAATGTGCAAATACTTTTTTTACTACAAGAAATTGAAGTTTTCTGATTCTTATTTCAATTTTTAGACGTAAGCAAGTCTTATCAAGTACATAACTCTTAATAAATAAATGAATAAACAATAAAAATATATTAATAAACAAATAAATTTCATTTCTCCTTCTTTTCCTTAGTTTAACCTCTCCCAAGGTTCATTTACACGACCCACGCCACTCGGGCCTTACAGGGCCACGACCTGTCGGGAGAGGAATTAATCTATGGATCACATACGTACTTTTTTGACCACACAAGGACATGGAGTAAACAAACAAACAAATATATTAACAGATATATAGATAAATAAACAATAAATTAACAAAAATAAATATTATTTCAGTACACAGCAATATAACTTCACCTGCTTTGGTAATACCTGGTAAGAATTAACATTGAATAGACGGTCATATTAGCTCTTTAGAAAACAATTTTACGTGAATCTCTCTATATTTTTATGAATTCATGACTTTTCCAAAATAATGACGCAAATACAAAAAATCTGCGGAAGAGTAAGGATTTTAACCTCTTCGGAAAGGAATATCTGATTCGTGCGCAAATGTGTAGGGTGAATTTTACAAGGGTTGTCCATGCTGTTCTGAAAAAATTCAATGTTTTTTTCTGGTAGAAAATATGCGACACTTCTTGGCTTGACTTTACGTAGGCTGGATCTGTGATGGGTCCGTACACATAGGCATGGTTTGGCTCTTTGTGTGCCCTTATATGTGGTGATTTCCCAAGTCTGATAGGTGGGCTGAATAACATTCGTGAATCGTATCTCAGCCCCTGATAGAGGCATGTTCTATCGGATGCAAGTGGCCTGGTAAGTCTCAGGGGCCCAGAGCACCAGGTCTTTCCTTATGAGCTTCCGAAAACCCTAAGAATTCCAATACTTCACCCCAGTCTGTTTTTGCTATTGCGGATGATAGATGAAATGAAGAGATGTGGTGAGTTGGTGAAATGATAGAGGGAAACGGGAATGGCCAATAAAACCCTTCCGAGTTGGCCTCGGTAGCGTAGTCAGTATAGCGCTGGCCTGCTATGCTCGAGGTTGCGGGTTCGATCTCGGCCCTGGTCGATGGCATTTAAGTGTGTTTAAATGCGACAGGCTCATGTCAGTAGATTTAGTGTCATGTAAAGGAATTACTGCGGGATAAAATTCCGGCACACCTGCGACGCTGATATAACCTCTGCAGTTGCGAGCGTCGTAAAATAAACCATAGTTTAATTTTAAAACCCTCCGAAACGTTTGCTATTTCCTTCACAAATTTCATCACGACCTGACCAAAGATCGAAATCGGGCCTCCAGTATGGAAAGCCAGCGCGCTAACACTTGAGTCACAGACGCGGCATGGGACACTTCTAGTACTGTGATTGTAAAAATAAATATCCATTCAAATGAACAATATATTGTTTCATAGTATGAAATTTTAATTACAGTGTAATATGCATCAATAATAATTAGCTATTAACGTTTTTTTTTTGTATTAACAATTTCTTCAAAGATTTAAAAGAATCTTGATGCAGCAGCTTCCAAATTGTTTAACTAAAATCAATCAGCTCTTAAACTTGATTTAAGTGATTTTATTGTAGAGAAAAACTATTCACAAGTATAGGTCTATGTAGGCCTATTGCCGAACATTTATTCTATTGGACGTTAATTTACGGATTTCAAGAAAGCAAAATGAATCCAGTTGTCTGCAAAAATTTATTTGCAGCTATTTTTCACCTTATCTCTTTCCCAGATATATTAAATCGAAATGTAAATGAGGTGGCACATCTTCCTGCTTAAAAGGAAAAGGTGTCATGTAGAGAGAAAACTTATTTTGCTGCTCATTAAATTACCTAAACCAATATCATTCTTTCATCGCAAATGATATCTTGTATTAATCGACGTGGAACAAATAAAAATACAATAAAAATTACGTAACAATTACTATTTTTGTATTCTGCATGACGTAGGCACACGCGCTAATAGCTAAGTAACGGGAGGCTGAATACTGTCACCAGGTTTGAGTGGATTAGATGAGGAAAATAAGGGGATATAATTTCCTTCCTTTAACTACAATACCACTTTTAAAAAGTTGGCAACATTAGGCCTACTTCTACGGCTTGCGCTAGAGATTGCACAAATACAATGTGTATCTCCCAGCGAATTACAACACTTTAAATGGCTACTATTCCTACCCAGCTTCAAATTCCATAAAAGAAAATTTGACATTCCTGGCGAGCCACGCACTTTGCTAAAGAGAATGTACACGATCATGGACGTAATGGGAGTTCTACACGAGGAATAAACAGACAACTGATAACATTTTGTACTGGTGTGTACTTTGGAGTAGAATGAAAATAGGTCTAAGCATGCACGGCCAGATGTTTTCCTGGCTACGTCGATATCATGTGAACCGCGCTGTAGAACTTTAACTTTCGACGACCAAGAGTTGTCTCATTCCTTTTTTGAGGAACTCTACGTTAATTTGACAAAGGAATTGATATAAAAATTTGAAGATTATAATAATTAATTATATTAATTTTAAGAATTTTTTATTTCGGATATAATTAGTTGAAGCACTCCTAGGAATAAGGGTGTAACCAACAAATCTATGAACTGTAATATACGTTTCAGGAGAAAGGAAATTAATTTCATGGGCATATTTCATTAGACCTACATTTACTAGCAGAATCATTTGATTAATCAAGGACAGAAGTTCATTCAGTTATTGGATGTAGTATTTTAGTGTTCTAAATTATGCTTCAAAATTACTTTTTCCGCCTGTCACATATTTCATTAATTTTTTGTTAAACCCTTATTCCAGTTTGCAGATCCCTGATTTTCGTTCTGAACCCTCAGTTATAATTCGTGAGTTCCGGAAATTATTAGAGTCAATTACTCTTCCTAGTACAGTATGTCTGCTTTTTGTGACCTGTTCGTTGTGTTTCTGGATTGAAAATTTGACGGTGGAATCAATTTGTGCTGCCATATTTACTGTCACAAATAGTTAAAACTTACAAATATTTGAATAGGTCATTAGAAAAAGGGCCCAAATCCACAATTCTAAATTTTTCAGGAGAGACAAAAAAAGAATAGTGACTTCTTGTAATTTGCAGAGCTCAATGATTTTTTCTCTCATGGTAGATAGGGTATCCACACACTTGCATGTAATGTTTGAATGTTCTGCTTGCTTTAGTTTATTAAATACATATTTATTAATTCTGCGAATTTGGGCCCTTTTTCTACTGAATTAGTTTAGACGACATAAAAAATGGAAATTGGGGGGAAAAAAAATTTTTATTCTGCTATCATTGCATTAAAACAGTTAACTACTAGTTACATACAAACTATGTATCACATTTAGAAACTGAGGAACAAAAATATGCAGTTATGTGCAATGAAAAATCATCATAATGTCTTACTCGTCGTCTGCAGTAATGATATTGGTAGCAATTTAGTTTCTATAATAGACAAGAGCACTTTATTTATTAATGTACTTTGTGAGTTTAAGAACATCTTTGAGTTTATTTGCATTTATAGGTAGCATTGTGGTAGGGCCTATACAAAGGCTGTGTTGGAAAAGGTACTGTTTTAATACCAGGTTTTATAACTGAAATTTCTCACCCTCATGTCTCCACATTATCTTTATGTTGGTCCCTAAATACAAACTCCTTATATTTTGTTATTTGAAATTTATAACCTTTATTTGTTACAACTTTTTTGAAATACGGTACACAAAATGCAGAAACATAGTCTTTGATCATAAATCCTTTGACATCAACAACAGTGAATTTTTCATTTATCATTGTCTCCGACGATAAATGGTCAGTTAAAGTTGTTTACATTTGATACTCTTATTTCATTAACAAAATGAAATGGAGGTGTGGAACGGTGTGAGATGGTTTCGGATATTTTTAGAGATTACATGAAGCCCAACTGTTAAGAACTAATCAACCGCATTTCCAAATTTAGCCTCCACAGAATCTGTAAAATTGTCTCCAAATAACACGCCACTGCACTGCTTGTTTCGCCCTCATTAGTTTTTGTTATTGTACCTATTTTAGAATAAACTGTTGGACGAAGGCTTTGATGCAACCGACATGTCAGACCTCGGGCTAAAAGGTAGGATGTTAGTCTGTCCGCGGTAGTTTTTTTAATCTCCATATTTTATTGATGAGAAATCTGAATTCTTTTTTTTCTAAACCACCGAAATATGTTGTATTTATTTAATGTTTTCGGCAACAGTATATTTTATAGTAACTTGCTAGCTAATTTCATACACTGGCCGAAATTTAGTGAGCAATGAAAAATTTTCCATTACACAAGCAGACAAGTAAATTTATGCACTTGAATGTACCTACGTTTAAGGTTATACTTTCCTTCAAATTCTGTCTTGCAGGTATTAATAATAATATTATGAAGTTGACAATGAGTAAGCAATACGATTACGCAAGTCAACAATGTCGCAGCAAAACAACGGCAAGATAAACAGGAAGTCTTAAAGTGAGAAGAGGGAATGCATCATTGAGTGAACAGAAGAACGTCCCATATCCTGGAAATGGGACCTTCTTCTAGTCAACCCATATTTTAACAGTAATTTTAGCATGCTTAGAGTTGGTTCAGCGGGACACTTTTCCACTCAACAGATGCGCGCTTACATCTAGTATGTTTATATGCAAAAAAGTGAATTTAAAAAAAAAGTGGAGTTGAGCCCTTTTTCTAATGACCTATTCATTTTCTAAATGTATTGTACTTTCTTGTTTTTTGATGCGCTCCTTTAAATGTTTTAGAATTTTGCAACCTGTCGACGTCCACAGTCCCTCGCCACCAAACAATAGACAATAGAAACAAAATAAACATTGTTTTTCGTTACTAACAGTTAGCCAGGACTTCTTTGTAAACCACGAGTTTCAGAAAGTTCTCCTTTTCATACCATCCGCCTGTGTAAAACTGAAGTCATTAGGTTGATGTGTCCCTAGTTGTTTAACTTCAAGATTATCTTCCAATTTTAACGAAGAAAACGATGTTTTAATAGGTAATCCACTTTATTCATGTTTTCACACTTCGCTCGCATGCACTATTCAAAGTTCACACGGACATTTCTAGAATTAACCCACTATTCAGTGGCACTGCGACTCACAGTACAACAAATAACTGCGATTGTCGCTTGCATCCGGCAGGCTGGCCAGGCTCGTCGGGGCCCCAACGAGAAGCATTATACTCGTGACGGTAACTTCGTAACACTTCGTGAATCTCCGTCGATAGCGAACATTGCTTACCTCTCAGTTGAGCGCTAAAGTGATTCAAGTTGTGGGGCTCTTTGCTTAAGCCCAAGCTTGCAATACTTAGTGTCATACAATCTTTGATGTTTTGCTGACACACATTGCGCCATGTTATGGAATTTACTGAAACAATTATGAATCCAGTACACTGCCGTCAACAAGATTTACGCATTTGAAATGCGAAAAGAAAATCTTTGGAGAACAAAATATTGGTGGGGCACGGCCCCGGTGGCCCCTAAGGTTGGGCCGCCCCTGCTACAGATTGTCGTGCCCCCGGGAATCGGATAAGTAGGGGATGATAAGGTAGTCCAGGTGAACGAATTATCAATCCTATAATCACTGCTGAGGATCCCAAGGAGCAGGAAAAGAACAGATTTTAAAGGAGTTGGTTATTCAACACACAAATTGCAGCTTCACGCTTGCAATAATAAGTAAACACAATAAAATAAACATAATGCTGAATATAATATAATAAAACATAATTTGAAAGAATTCTACATTAGTATAGTGAAAAAGTTGCTAACTTCTTTCGTAAGTTCCTTCCTTAAAGAAAGTCTGAATCTGGCTAAGCAAGTACGGACAATTTCCACTTACATATAAGTTGTAGAATTGCCATCTCCCGTTCTTGTAGCCAAGCTCTGAATTCGTCTAAGTGGTGAAGGGAATATTCGGACTTAGAATATTCGTGGCGTTGGAGAACCTTCTGAGCTATAGTCTGCACCCTCCTCCTGGCTCTGGAGTAGCGTAATGTAGTCTCTTCCAAGTACCGCCGATTGAGAGTGATGAGCCAGATTCATGGGGTTTTATAGTAATTATAAAAAGGGATACGCCCGAAATAACAACGTCTGATTGGTTAAGATTCTAGCTTGGGGTTGGAACTTCAGAAAGAAGATAGCTTTACAATTGGTTGTTCACCATTGAAATATCATCGATCCCTTATAAGGTCATGACAAGATATCCTGTAAACAGGATGAGTTGTGGTATAGTGACTTTACATAAAAGAGCAAAAATACAGTAATTTCTTATGACAAACAGGATATAGGTGCGCTTCTTCCTTTGTAATATCAAAGTACAAAAGTCACGTAATGCCAATAAACTAAATAAATTGCAAATAAAAAGAATACAAGTTAACTATACAATACTGCAATCTTCTCTTACTTTCTAATGTTACAAATTTTAAGTGTCAGGTTCAAGGTGGGTTAACATCAAGGATAATCCTTAAACGAACTGCAAGGCCAGAGGCCCACGCTTAAGGCCAGGTGATCAATACTAATACAGGTAAGCTTAATTACAGGTGTACCTGGGTAATTGCAGGTATACCTGGGTTCGAGCATCACATTACTCTCACCTTTCAAAATGTTTGGGTATACTCAAACAAACATTTTAAGAAAATGGTTACAATAAAACATACAAAACTCAAATGATAATCTTAGTAAACATCAAAAGCCTGGGAATTATCATTAGGTTCCCAAGTTTCAACAGGATGTGGTCAGACTGTTAATTATTAAAATGTCTTTAGTAGTCGTCATATCACCACTTCCTCTGTGAAATAAACTAATTATACTTATACAAAATGTCTTCAGGCAACTTGCTTTACATATCTGACTTCTTTATCTTGTACTTGTTGACGGACGTTAGTGGCGTACAAACAATTGGGCGGATCCCCGGTTCGAAGCGGCCTGTTGCTCCTTCGGGTCCGGATCCGATGTTGTTACTTCCTCTTCGTTTAGCTCGTCGAGGTTCATTGCTACCTCGTTCCGTTGCGCCTGACGTCGAGCACGTGGTGTCGGCCTTGGATCTGTGAGAACTGAGTAACGCTGGCGTGCGTGCTGGAAGCAACTCAATAACTTCCGTTTAAATACTACAACCAATAACGTCAATGTCATTAAAGCCACTATAGTAATTAAAAACACATTTACTGTTGCTTTTTCGGAGCTATTAGGCTTACTTTTTAATTCTGAAGTAAGACCTGATACGTCGAAATTTTGTCTCGATTGAACAGCTTCACTTTTTGCTATCACTGTATTCAATGTCATTATTGCCTCATCTGACATAGCTTGTGGTAATTTATTAATTAGTACATTTTCTTCGTCACTATTTAGCAAGTCTTTGATGTCCGGCAATACTATATGCAAATTAGTGCGTAGGTTAAATTCGCTTCTTCCTGAAGAATGTGGAAATAATTTAAATGATTCAGAATGGATGTAGCAGGTAGAGCTGTTACTAATTATACCGGTGTTCTCCAACTTTAAGTTCATGACTTTGTTTTCGGAAGCTGTATACTCAAAGCCAGGGGTATAACAACGTAGTGTTACCTCTGTGGGTTGATACAGACTATAGACCCAGAACCGGTGATCTGGTGAACGTATCCACACAGCTGGAAATGGGTGATTCAAAATCAACCTGCTACAATGTTCTCTTATGGCTTCTGCCTTACCAAGAAACAAGGCTATAGCACAGCTGGGCTGGTTTTGCCTATACAATGTATAATCGGAAGGGCAGATGGTGAAATAACTCTTTACACACTTACTTAGCATAACATCAGAAAAGGTTGTGAAAAATTGTCGGTCCTCTGATACAGCCAGATATGTTTCTTGTATGTCAATAACCATATGTTTTTGGAGAGTTTTATGGAAGAAAGGCAAGGGATGTAATCGATATAATTCAAAATGACGATCTGCTGCTTTTAATGGAATATCAATGAATAGTCTAATACTATCTGATGTGGCTGCTGCATGTACTGTGGCTAAATCGTAGTAAATATACATATCCTCAACGGTAGTCGTAGTTATCATAGATGTCCCTGAGGTCAATTTTAATGAAACTTGTTGTAAAATATCTGATAAGTTATGGGGTCGGATTAATGACGTGGATAATTTGCCTAAAGATGTCATATCCAACGCGGTTAATGTCTGTGCAAGGCAAGTTTTTATTTCAAATACTGCCATTTCTACTTCTCGAATCATAGCACTATAAGTAGTCTGTTTCTTAATTAATTGTTGGACGTCGCGTACATCTGTCTGTACTCTACTTAATCCTATTGAAAAGTTTGAAATAGAGTCTCTTAATACTTCTGCTAATTTGATAGTGTTTTGAGCATTCAAATGGGTTTCTTGGTCTAACGTTTTAATCCAAGTTAATTGGTGTTCTTCTACGTGTAATATCTTTTGTTGAAATCCCTGCAACTGATCTATTACATGGTTAATATTATGTAAGTCCCGAGAATCCATAGTTCCGAATAGATACTTTAATGTATAGCCTACCACATCTATAAGTCCTCGTCGTGTCCGATTTTGATCTTGTACTGAGGATACCTGTAATTGAAAACTTGTATCTGGTTCTGGTAAAAGTTTTGTTATATCTAGTAGTTCATCTGCTAGGTTATCTACTATGTCCCCAACTCTGTCTAGTTCGGTCCATAGCACAGTCAATCGTCCGAACATTATTCTAGGAATCTCTTGTCTAGCTTCTTCTAATATTTCCCGGATTCGTACAATTAGATTACGGTATACCTCTAAGTTAATGTTTACGACTATGGTCCACTTGTCGCCTGTCAGAAGGACGTCTCGATCTTTCAAAAACACTGCCCCCTTGTCTAAGGCCAAGTCTGCGTCTGGTTGTCTTGAGTCCTTCGTAAGTGTCCTTGTAAAACAAACGGCAAGCACTGTAAAAACAAAATACAAGCTACTGTACTTACTTATACCTAAAATATAGATATACTATATTTATTTAAATCCTAACCGAGTATTCAGAACTCTTTACGGTTATAGGGGCCTAAGCGCGTTTCCTATAACATTCTTATTACATGGAGTTAGAGCAAAAGTAACAAATTTCGATAGGTTAATATCAATCGTAGAAATGAACATATAAAATTTAAAATTAAATTTCAAAAATAATTTGGCTCGATGCTGCGGCTGAGTATTATTCAGGCGAACTCTACCGGCCAGCACGATAGTCCCAACTACATCATGCATGGAATGTTACGTCATACACAACTCCAAAATGTGCTCTACTCCGTTACATCCTCACATATGCGTCGTAACCTATTACGTAAGGGATATTGCAATGCTGCATTATTAAACGGCACTATATTAACTTCCTCGGTAATATCTACCTGATCGTGACTCGGTTCATTATTTAATGCACTATTTGCTACATTGGTTTCACCATTATCATCTTGTACATCATCAATTTCCTCATCTGAATCAAAAGTATACTTTCTAGGCTGATTTCCTCGATCGCGTAATTTATATGGGCTAGTAATAGTTTCTTTATCCTTATTTTGACGTCTAACAGAGGTCCCCGGCTCCCAATCTTTATCACTATCGTCACAACGTTTATTTACTGCCTTTTGCTTCTTCTTGGCTGTCTCTGATAATTCATCATTAGCGGGCTCCATATTTTGTTCTGGGGTTTCCTCATTTCTTTCTTCACTCGTTATGCTAGGCGGGCTTATTATTACCGTAGCATCATTACTTGACATATGTCTGCTATTGCATTCCTTAAGTCTATTTATGTGAACGTTTATACATTTCTCTTCACTAATTTTGACGGTGTAAACCAGGTTAGATAATTTCTCAATTATCTCAAATGGTCCAGTCCAATGATATGCGAATTTCTTAGCTTTACTTCTGGAAGCTACGGGGTCATAGAGATATACTATGTCTCCTGCATTAAATTCGCGCTCCCTTGCTCGCTTGTCATAGTGAGCTTTGGACTGTTCATGACCCCTTTTGGATTGTTGTCGCACTACTTGAGATGCAACTCGAATTCTATCTGCTAATAGTTTCACATGTGCCTCATAGGAATCATAAGAATTTTGTTTTCTTCCCAAATTTCGTTTTACTTGAATGAAGCGATCTTCAATGGGTAACTTCATATGTCGGCCAAAAACTAAATAATATGGGCTAAACGTAGTTACTGTATGTGGTGTGGCTCTATACGCCATAATAGCATAGGGTACAAATTTATCCCAATTCTTCCCATCTTTATGAACATAATGTGATAACATATCAACTAATAATTTATGCATCCTCTCGCATACTCCATTACTTTGTGGATGGTACGAGGTAGTCTGAATTTTCTTAATCATCAATAATCTACACGTTTCAGAAAATAATTTTGAAGTGAATTGGGTTCCCTGATCAGTCAACAAGCGATTGGGTGTCCCCCATTGTGCTATAATTTTGGTCACAAATTCTTTTGCGACTGTCTCTGCACTTTGGTCCGGAATAGGGATAGCCTCACAAAATCTGGTGAAATGATCAACAAAAGTTAATAAGTATTTATTCCCAGATTCTGTAGTAGGTAAAGGTCCGACAATGTCCAGCGATACAGTATCCATGAAATCGTCGGCTGCTACCGCATCTCCTAATGGTGCTCTTTGAGATTTTCCAATTTTCCGTTTAGCACACTTATCACATGAGCCTATATACTCTTGAATGTCACTACTCATGGTCGGCCACCAATACTTAAGTTTTATGGCTGCAATAGTCCTCTTGGTACCTTGATGAGCCATAAAAGTATTATCGTGATAATGCTTTATCACTGTTGCTATCAGCGAACGCGGAATGACAACTTGTATCCCGTGTGCAGGGGAATGCCTACACAATAACCCATTATTATCTTTATGGAAGTCATCAAATTCAATTAACCTAATCAGCTGATCATCGGCTAACTGTTCTGACAAAATCAATTCTTCGGTTAAATTAAATTCTGAGTCTGAGGTCACAATACCAACATGTCGGCTTAAGGCGTCTGCATGAGGTAACTTTTTGCCTGGTTTGTGAATCACTTCATAATCAAACTCCGCTAGTCGTAGACTCCATCTAGTGAGCCTCGAACTCGGATCTTTTAAGTTAAGTAACCATCTGAGGGCTGCGTGATCTGTGTGGAGAGTAAATTTTCTCCCGTACAGATAACATCTGAATTGCTTCGTAGCAAAAATGACTGCAAGAAGTTCCCTTTCAGTGCAGCTATAATTTCTTTCAGCGGCATTCAACTGTCTGCTGCAATAAGCAACTGGTTTCTCTTCTCCATTTATTTTCTGTGATAGGACAGCGCCTACGGCTTCCTGTGATGCGTCTGTAGTTACAATGAACGGTAATGAAAAATCAGGATAACTCAACAATGGTTCTGTACTTAATTTTGCCTTTAGTTCTCGGAAGGCTTCTTCCTGACTAGTCCCCCATTTAAATTCAACATCTTTCCTAGTTAACATTGTTAAAGGTTTAGCAATAGCGGCAAAATTAGGGATGTGTCGTCGATAATAGGATGCTAAGCCTACAAAAGAACGAATATCTCTAACTGATCTTGGTTGCGGATAGTCCCGAATGGCTTTGATTTTCTGTGGATCGGGCTTCACACCTTCTCGCGATACAATATGACCTAGGTACTCAACCTGATCCGTTGCAAAAGTACACTTAGATGGCTGAATTTTGAAATTAATTTCTTGCAATTTTACAAACACCTTTTCTAAATTCTTCACATGAGTGGCGATATCTTCACTCATTATCAAGATATCATCAAGATAAGCCAAACAAATGGTCCCTTTCAGGCCCATTAATAGGAAATCAATACATCTCATAAACGTGCTGGGAGCATTCTGCAAGCCGAAAGGCATTCTATTATACTGATAGTGTCCCATGTGACACGTAAAAGCAGTTTTCTCTTTGTCTTTTTCATCAATTGGTATTTGCAAGTAACCAGAAGCCAGATCCAATACAGAAAATACTTTACATTTCCCTAGAGAATCTAACGTCTCTACAATGTTAGGGAGGGGATAAGCATCTGACTTTGTAACGGCATTTAATCCCCGATAATCAATACACAATCTGTGCTTTACAGTTCCATCTTGAGATTTCTTGGGTACAAGTACAATAGGACTTGCCCATGGTGAAGTACTGGGTTCAATAATTTTCTTATCTAACATGTCATTAATTTGTTCTTCCACCACCGATTTTAACGCGTGGGGAATTCTATAAGGATTCTTCTTCACTGGTAAAGCATCTCCGGTATTTATGGAATGCTTCACTTCACTAGCACAGCCTATTTCTGGACTTCCTTCGACGTAAAACAAATGCTTATACTTTCGTAAGACGGCTATCATAAGTCTCCTATCTTTGCCCTGTAAGTGCCCTAATTTTTCATCTAAAAATTTCTCAAATTCCCATAATTCTGGTACATAATTGTCTTTAGCCCTACGTCGATTTGTGTTCCATGTTCGCTTTGTTTCCCGGTCAATCATATTCACGGTCCTATTACTGTTATTCATCTCATTAGCGATTTCTGATTCTTGATCAACACCTAGGTTTGCTACACTAGCTTCTCCTATAACACGGTGTTTGACTAAACTCACAGGTTCGGGCGAAAAATTAACAATTTGAATAGGTACGTAACCTAAAATTTTCTCACACTTTAATACATTAACAGCTTCATGTGGTGCGTTTTCCATAACTAATTTTTCCTCTAATTTTAGTTCTCTATTCAACCCTACATTCACCCCCTGTTCTGACGATCGTGAGCAAAATAAAACCTCACCATTATCATCAAATGTTGAACTTTCACACAACTGGTGTTCACAATTATTTATCTGCCTAACTTGACCTTGACTATTCACGGGAATTATAGTCTCCTTATTCAGCACCGGTCGGTCGTCCAACTTTCCAGTTGCAAACGCCGACTCTGCCGCACCATTCACAGACAGTATCATAAGGGATTGTTCGTCCGAACCGACTAATTTATCCGGTGAGGGGTTTTTGCTTTGGGAAAGACCTTTTATGTTGGTAGGGAAATTTTCTTGGCCACTTGCATTACAATGAGGAACACAATTATTACTTTTATTACGATCACAATTTTTCTGGCCATTCATGGAGACTTTTCGAACGTATCCCGATCCGTGATCATCCACAAGGGAACTATGTCCCCGAGCATCATTGACAATTGTCCTAAAATTACCAAGTTGACTAATGCTGCGTGCTACATGAATTCCAGGTAGCCCATCCTGATCACTGGTTGGTTCTACCAATAGCACTTGAGAGGTCTTTGGGTTACAACTAAGATTATGGCGTCCCATAACCTTACCTCGGACTATTTTTACTGTATGTGGTGGTAAGACAACGGACTCGGCTAGCAAGATAGGTCCGCTCCAGTCAAGCTGATCGTGAGTCGATGACTGCGAGGCCATTGCAGACACAGAACCCGATTTTCCAGACACTGATGCGACATTGCACGATTGTAGATCAGTGTTGATCAATGTCACAGTTTGCCTGCCTATTACCAAGGAGTTCGACTGGACGTCTATACGCGCACCAACATAGCGCAAAAAATCCATCCCTATGATGCCTGCGGCGCTGATTCGTATGTCGCTTATCACAAATTTAAATTCAAATTGCTCACTTCCCATAAGGAATTTGACCGTCTGGGTTCCAAATGTTTTTACCTTTTGCCCGTTTGCACCCCTGATCACTACATCAGATTCTGTAATTAGCGCTGAGCTTACTGTGGGTTTAATTAATGATACTGTGGCGCCGGTATCCACAACGAATTCCCAAATTTTCCCCTCTATTTCTAAGTCTACCCGAGGCTCGCTAACTACCTCGTTTAAAGCAGACGGCGCTACCAGAACTGAGTGTGACTGTAATTCGGCTCCTACGACGGGGTTTTCTTCGTAGGACCTATCCCGTTTGGGTACTGTCGCGGATGCCCCTCTGATCCCTTCCTACAGTCCCGTTGATAGTGACCCATAATCCCACAGTTGTAACATTGGATGCTCGATCGGTTACTATTTGAATTTCCACGTCCCGGAGCTAACCCTCGCCCCCTTGACCCGTTATACTGTCCCCTAGTATAATTTCCCCCGGGTCGTACATCTCGACCGCGAGCGAATCCCCTGTTGAAATTCGGCTCATATCTGCGGTTGTTGCTCCATGCTTGATAATTACCCGAATTTTGTTGTCTGTTCCCTGCTTGGGCTTGAATCATAAACAATTTCTTATCTTTTTGCTCCTTCAAAACGGATGCACCTTCATCCTTTTCCGTTTGATACACTTGATTCGCTATTCGTAGCGCATTATCAATTGTAGTGGGTGCCTGAAATCTAACTTCTCGGCCAACAGTTCCACGTAACCCATGTATGAATGCGGCAACTAATCGCCTATCTGCTTCCTGCTTCAAAATCTCTCTAGTATTGGCATCCTGATCATGCACTATTGTCTTTAAGCTTAGTCTTCGCACTCTGTCGCAAAATTCTTCTGGTGATTCGTGCTTTTCTTGCATGGCATTTTGTAATTTTAAGTAGTGATATTGCATCGATCTCTTATCTTTAAATCTAGCAATAAAATTTTCCTTGAAGTCTTTAAAAGAAATATCTACTGCTTGTAATTCAGGTGTGGTGTCATAATATGTTCTCGCTGTGCCTCGCAATTTCAATATGGCAATCTGAACTGCATCTTTATCTGTAAGTCGTCCCATGGTGGTAATTCTTTCAATTTGGTCAAAGAAACTGGTAACTGGTATACTATACGAGTCCCCTTTCCATGGCTCTACTAATTTGGTTACGCTTAAGTCTTTGGAAATTAATGCAGGTGGATCGTTTCCTTGCGGCATCTTGTTGGTATTTGATTACACTAGTTATTTAATGGATACCTTCCCACTCGTCAAGTATGGATTCAACGCTGCTGTCTACTGGTCATCTGTTCAACAGTTACGTGGTCTGTGTACCTACGCTTGTTGGTGGGGTTTGAGCTATTATGCTGACTCAATTCCTCCCAACCAGCTTATGTGCGCATTGACACCCTCGATCCTGCTATCAATTCGTCGCTAAACTCACCACTCTGGCAATACTGGGGAAGATAGTCCGTACGTTCGATTTCCAAAATAGGGTAGTCGAATTCTGGTGGTACGTAGCGTATAACTAGTCGTATGTCTACTTCGAAAATTACCTCTAACCCTTGCGAATGTTCGTAACGGTATGTTTTTAACGCTGGTGCCTTAAAAGTTTTAAACGGTCTACCTGCAAAGGCAATATCAAAGCGAGATCCTGCCTTCAAAGCAACAAATTTCATACGATGCTCTTGAATTAAATTCGTATTAATATTAGTATGTTTTCTAAAAAATGTCTCAACTAAACTTTGGGCGTAATTGCTTGATCCTTCCAAAGCTAAAGGATGCGATACCCCAATTACATGTACAAAAAGGACGGTAAATTCTGTATCACCTTCGGATACACCCGAACAACATTGAAAACAAGCCATACAAAATTAAATCAATGCAACCACATTAGATAATAAATTCAAAACAACAACTAATAAAAATTCAAAAACACAAATAAAACATAAATAAAATAAACACATAAACCACCCCCTGTTAAAATCTGACACCGCTGCCACCAAATGTCGTGCCCCCGGGAATCGGATAAGTAGGGGATGATAAGGTAGTCCAGGTGAACGAATTATCAATCCTATAATCACTGCTGAGGATCCCAAGGAGCAGGAAAAGAACAGATTTTAAAGGAGTTGGTTATTCAACACACAAATTGCAGCTTCACGCTTGCAATAATAAGTAAACACAATAAAATAAACATAATGCTGAATATAATATAATAAAACATAATTTGAAAGAATTCTACATTAGTATAGTGAAAAAGTTGCTAACTTCTTTCGTAAGTTCCTTCCTTAAAGAAAGTCTGAATCTGGCTAAGCAAGTACGGACAATTTCCACTTACATATAAGTTGTAGAATTGCCATCTCCCGTTCTTGTAGCCAAGCTCTGAATTCGTCTAAGTGGTGAAGGGAATATTCGGACTTAGAATATTCGTGGCGTTGGAGAACCTTCTGAGCTATAGTCTGCACCCTCCTCCTGGCTCTGGAGTAGCGTAATGTAGTCTCTTCCAAGTACCGCCGATTGAGAGTGATGAGCCAGATTCATGGGGTTTTATAGTAATTATAAAAAGGGATACGCCCGAAATAACAACGTCTGATTGGTTAAGATTCTAGCTTGGGGTTGGAACTTCAGAAAGAAGATAGCTTTACAATTGGTTGTTCACCATTGAAATATCATCGATCCCTTATAAGGTCATGACAAGATATCCTGTAAACAGGATGAGTTGTGGTATAGTGACTTTACATAAAAGAGCAAAAATACAGTAATTTCTTATGACAAACAGGATATAGGTGCGCTTCTTCCTTTGTAATATCAAAGTACAAAAGTCACGTAATGCCAATAAACTAAATAAATTGCAAATAAAAAGAATACAAGTTAACTATACAATACTGCAATCTTCTCTTACTTTCTAATGTTACAAATTTTAAGTGTCAGGTTCAAGGTGGGTTAACATCAAGGATAATCCTTAAACGAACTGCAAGGCCAGAGGCCCACGCTTAAGGCCAGGTGATCAATACTAATACAGGTAAGCTTAATTACAGGTGTACCTGGGTAATTGCAGGTATACCTGGGTTCGAGCATCACAAGATCAACTAAATTCGTCAGATAATTTGGGGGAGGGGCGGAACGTTGAACTCCGCAAAGAGAAAACAATGTTCCAGTATCTGAGATGTTAATAATAGTGAATTTCCTTCAAAATCTTGAAATGGATTTCTAACAAATACTACAATTGTCTTCAGATTTATAATTCTTAAAAATTTGGTTTACAGTCACCGTGCGATCTTTCACGTACGGTACGCAGTAAATTAAACGTACAATTCGAAACGATCTTTAGACCTATTTTGCGTTAAAGAAAAGTATTTTTCCTGGACAAAAAATTGGTGCTATAAATCTATGAATAAAAGATTAATATTTACTTAAAAGACGAGTATTACCTCAGAATCACAAATACAATACATATGGAGTTGATGTTAGTATTTTTACTCTGGACGAAAAGAATAAAAATGCATTATTTTCCCCACGATATTGTTAACAGTACAGTATGTAAATTTCTGTAGGCTATAGTGCTGGTTACTTTAAAGTAAAAATGGCATATGTTAATTCGCTCTCTTAGTTACGGTGGAGGTTTAATTGTAACTCAAATTAAATACATTACTCTTTTTCACAGACGCAGAATGAATATTTGTTTACTCTGAGTTTACACTATAAATAAGGAGTGCAATATCCGATCTTAGAATGCATATTATAAGAGCTTGCTTGTATTGTTTTGAGAGAGATCCTTCTCTAGGAACTTGCGTCACCTACTCCTCCCCTCCCCCGAATATTCCGCTTTTTATACAAAAAATATAAGGAAACAAAGACGAGCCACCAATGAAAGTGTTCTGATTGGCTGCATGAGACGCATTCTGTTAGACCGGTTTCTAGCAAAACTATTGAAAAGTTGTAGCATTGTTAATGGAGGGAAATCTCGACTCCTATCACTTAACTATCCACCCATCTAACCCAACCTAACCTTTTGGCACTCCTCGCTTTCTGCCCTTTTTGCTCCAGGAAAAATAATCGTATTTAGTTTTTGCAGCTTGTATGGAAGGAAATTTGTATGGTTAATATTACACTACTCATTAGTTACTCCAACAGACTACTATTTCGTGTGTCGCAGCTTTCATGGTCGTACCACAGTCTAGTATATACAGTCACGAAGCTTGAGTTGTTGAGGGTACTAGGAACAATAGACTGTGCCGGTACTATTTGGCATTGTCTGTAATGAGGCGATAGTAGCGATCCAAGTGGTTAGCAACTATATGTATGGATGCTTATTTACTACGTATTGAGCTTCGTGACTGTATATACTAGACTGCGGTCGTACTATGAAAGAAAACGAAGTTTAACAGAATATTTACTTTAAAGAAGAGTACTCCCCTTTATCATAAATACAATACAAACGAGCTAAAAGAATAAACATGGAGTATTTCACCTCGATATGATTAGCGGTATGTACATTTCCGAAAGTTATGGTGCGGGTTACGTTAGAGCAATAATGGCATATGCTAATTCTTCTCCTTAGTTACTGTGAAGGTCGTTGAAATGTAACCGAAATTAGAAGTATTACGTACGCCTTTTTAGAATGCATATATTAATTCGCAATCAGATAATTAATGACGTATCAACCTCTTATAGTTAACTTTACAGTTCACACTGTACTTACGTCTGTCGCTGGTATGGACGAAACTTGCAGCTCTTAACTCCATTACACTGACAGGATACAAGTTCCTACGATATTCTTAAATATATTACCGAATGCTGTAGGTTCATAAGTCACATCAGTAACGCAGAATTTCATACAAAATAACACCTATTACAATAAATCTACTACAAAGTATTCCTATACTTGGAACTTTGAACTTTTAAGACACAACACGAAATGAACAACTTCCATAGAAAACGCGGAACCGAGTGTCATCTATCTTCTTGAGTTAGTTCACATTTCAACTACTCCGCTCTGAGCATGCAAAAAACCAAGTTGTTTATACAAACAATGGTAAGCATTGGTTTGAAAAGCACAACCGTCCCCTAGACACCACTGGTACAGTCCAAACGAAGGTCACATTACCTCGGTTTCGGTTGGTGATGACTGATGAGCT
The DNA here is from genome assembly GCF_040183065.1 of Periplaneta americana. Taxonomy (NCBI): domain Eukaryota; kingdom Metazoa; phylum Arthropoda; class Insecta; order Blattodea; family Blattidae; genus Periplaneta; species Periplaneta americana. Next base: position 137,126,322 of record NC_091126.1, read on the forward strand.
GATGACCAAATAGGATCGGAGTTTGTCTACACATAAAGATTTCTTATATGTTCGTACAGACAAATAAGTTACAGTACATGCTTGAATTTTTCATTTACTGTTTCAGTGGAAATAATTATAATTTCAAAATAAAATAAATTTACCAGATTTGTTTTAGGAAATGAGTAAGTTTATCGCAATAATTAAGGAGGATGTATGGAACTTTTCAGGGATTTAGTAGCATAATTATAATTGATTGCCGGTCAGCGCGTCTGGCTGCGAAACTAGGTGGCCCGGGTTCGAATCCCGGTCGGGGCAAGTTACCTGGTTGAGGTTTTTTCCGGGGTTTTCCCTCAACCCAATACGAGCAAATGCTGGGTAACTTTCGGTGCTGAACCCAGGACTCATTTCACCGGCATTATCACCTTCATATCATTCAGACGCTAAATAACCTAGATGTTGATTCAGCCTCGTAAAATAACCCAACTCAAATCAAAATATAATTGTTTGTGTGATTGTTTAAGGTGTAAAGTCATTAGTTACCATCTGTCCATCTTGTGTCTATGCGAACAGAGTGCGCGCTTTCCAACCAAGTCGTCAGAGTTTCGATTCTCGGAGTGAGATAAGAAAGAAATTTATCTTCCGTCTAGGGGACTGGGTATTTGCCCGTTGTCTTGCGATTCTCCTGTGATGTCCGTGCGGTGGTCCTGCGTCATGCCGATCCTATGACCAGGGAGCCCGCATTTGTGAGACGTCTAGTGTAGGCCTACGATCTAAAGAATCTCCCTCCCCTATTGGCAATGGTATGTAAGTCGGATAAAATGATAGATTAAACCAGGCATGTCAATTGATGCCCACAGGAGCAAGCGCGCGCTTTAGAGCCCAGGAGAGCCTGAGCGCTTAACAGCGGAAAGGAAAGAGACAGACGAAAGAGGTGGTATATGCCGCTTGGTCGAGCTATATTCAGGGATGGCCAGCACTGATTCAATGGATAAAGGGAAGAGAACTTATTAAAACTGTATCCATGTTAATTTTTAGATTTGCCTGAGAAGTATAAGTGCATTATAAGAATGTAACTTTTAATTTTAATGCTCATTTTTCACAAGTTTGATTTTTTTATTCAAAAGAAATATTTTCTCAACTTTTCGTATAGAAAAGTGAAATTTTCAGATATAGGCCTATTTATTTAGTAGCCTTACAGAATGTTTTCGTAAATCTAATATACCGTATATACGTATTACTGAAGATAGTGTATTGACAATTTTGAAAACATTCGCATGGAAATTGTTTGTAAGGAAATGAATTAACAAAGCAACTACTGTTACATCATAAGCAAAAGATACGTGCCCATGTGTTGTAAAAATGTCAGCTCTATAGCTTCAGCAGATTTCGAAAAAATAATTTAATATTCTGACGATAGGAAGTTGCTCACAAATATCACCGGAAAAGCATGATGCGGTAAGAGTTTTGTTATGTAATATTAGTTACACTTAAAACAGATACAGTACCTAGTCAACTTTGCTTTGTACTGTAATATTGTTTTGATTAGTTTATTGATTACTTTTGTAAGGCTAAAGATACCATCAATATAAATTCCGACTTATCATGTCATACTCAATCTCCTTCTTTGGAATATCACTTTCTTTATTAATGATGTGTTTCATCCACTTAATACAGTATAATATTATACTACTATGAAATTTAAGTGAATATTCCTTTTTAACTCTCTATCGTGTTATTAAGATTTAAAACACAAGTGCAATATTAAGAAATCAGTGTTAGTACTTTTGTTTTACAGACAATATAGATAATATTAAACAGAAAGAAGCCATATAAAAATAACGACATAAAATTTCACGTTCCGTTTGAAGTTTGTGCAGCACTGTTTTCTTAATCCAACAGGTTGCTTATTCATATACACAACCCTTCCTCTTCCCATACTTAGCGCTTGCTGCCCGCGCACGACGTCAATGTCAGAAAAATGCGCTTGCTTTGACATCACTGTTCCACTGTTAATACTACTGTATCTTCTTTTTATATTGCTTGTGTTATTTTATTTCTATTTCTCATGTTTGTTTTGTAATTATATTCTTTATTCTGTATATTTAAATTTAAATAAAATAAATTAAATAAAATAAACATCTCCTTCGAAGTTAGTCATGACCTTCATTTACTACTATGAAGCAGAAAATACTGTAAGTCCCCAACACTATTCCACCAATTACTCCAAACAGCCATGTTCCCGCATCATACCACATGAACAGGCAGCGCTTTTTTGTTCCCAAACGTACAGCGGATCGAGTAGTTTCTTCTGGTACATCTATTACGTCACGTCGATCCATAAAGTGGCTCGTTAGCCATGGATGCATAAGCAGGGTAGTATTGTAAGCAGGTACGCAAAGACTGTGAATCATAGTACAATACAGGCGCTCCACCGTCAATGTTGTATATGTAAAACACTAAGTTTACGACTACATTGTGATCTGATTGTAATACTGAGTAAGTTGCATTTTCAGTCAGACTTTTGTGTTAATATTACTTTAATTTATCAATCTATGTTATACTGTATTTCAATTTGATCTGTATTTTGTAGGATATATATTCTGTAAAATATAAATACTGTATATTGATTTTCGTTATTATAATTGTATAACTGTAACGTCTTGTGACGCAGGAAGAACATTTTCTTAGCTTAAACAAATTTTTACTGACCGTTATGGTAAAAGATATGAATTTCATAATCTCATAATATATATTTGTTTACCGTAACGGAGCTGATTTTGTTAAATGGATGAATTGTATACATTGTATTTATAGAGTACATACAGTTAATGTGTATCATGTTTACTATTATAATAGTTCAGTATTATCATCGATCTAATTATATTTCCTGCCATCTGTAGCATTAATATTTTGTAGAGCGCTAATTTCGTAATTTTAGTGCGTTTATTTGTTTAAAAAGTAATATTATGTACCGAACTAGGTTTTGCTTTTCGTAACGTTATGACATTAGCATTTAAGGTTAGAGTTTGAACCCTGAAACTTCAGGATATACTAAGCGATAAAATTCCTAACTTGTTTGGGTACGAAAATGCGCTGCCTGCACATGACGTCCAGAAAGCCAACAAGTTTTCAAAACGAATGTGACATATTGGAAATAGAGTAAAACCTATCTAGATCATTCACCTGAAAGTATCCTGTAAAATGGCAGTTTCATCAGGCTGCCGCTTAATTGAGGCCGTTGTTGTTTAGTCAACTGTCCGAAGATAGGTTTGAACCTCATAAGTAGGGACGACACTTTGTCCCAGTTCGCCACGAGGTTCACTGGTACTGGTGTATAGAGGACCTGTGTTTACTAGTTGATACGAGCAGTCCAGCGACTGCCCGCGACTGTTTGCTGATATAGATCGGCGGAACGAAAATGCAACTTTTCTACAGGTTACCACTGCCTTATAGTATGTATGCACGTAACATATGCCTTGATTAGTTACAAGTTTACAATATTACTTACACATATTTACTTACACTAGTTAGTCAAATTACACACAAGTATTTGCAATCGAGTTACGTACATTATTCTGATACAAAATGTAGTTCGTTATAATATACTGTATAACAATGTGCATTTTTAAGTGTGAAAAAGAGAAATTCCTTTTGTTTTCACTAAAAATATGCTTGTACTGCGAGAAAGTTTGCTCAATATCGCACGATGTTATACATAGGTGCATCTCAAAAAGATTAACAAGAGCTGTACTGTTTACTTTTTCTAGTATTTCCGATGTCAACAAAAATTTCTTTCCTGGTTCATTGGAGGACATCACTCCTACAACAACGTGAGCTACTTATCGTCCCACAGCATCCGATGTCTCACCTATAGATACAAATATTTTGTTACTACCTATAGCTATCCGAATGGGATCAGAGTCTTTTCATATACAGAGGATAATTAGATTGTACGCATTGATGTTATACTAGGCAATTTTCTAGACGTGTATTTTTCCATAAATCGCTGAAAATGTGGATTACTGAACTTGTGTATTGGACTATTCCCCGATATCATCATCTCGCACAAATCATTATAAAACTCAAAGTTTGTAAACCGAGCAGATGAGAGAAATAACGGCAAACGTTCACTATGCTTTTTCGTTTCACAATGCTTTCGCAAATCTTAACGAACTTTTAGTTCTGTTTTGCACACTTTACAGCTTATATTATCGCCCTCCACACTAATATACTCACTTCCAAACGTAGTTGCAAATGCATTCAGTTTAGAACTCTTGTCTGACTACATTGTATTATGTTTACATTACTCCACATAGAGCAGCCGCGGCGAAAATGCGACTCACGAGCACATTGTGGCTCGCAGTGCTTTTCTCTCGCTTCCTACCTACAACCCCAACCCCCACCCTCTTACTCACTGGAGTCATACTCCGTTCTATTTGTATTTGTCTCGGACCTGTGAGTGGCGTATCGTCGCAATATCTCTCTAGAAACCATGTACCTCTATAAAAAACGAAAGTTTCAAGTAGGATGGGAGGATGCATTCTTTTGCTTACAATATGATGAAAATATTAAATGTATGATTTGTTCACAGGAAAACGGTTGTATAACATAAAACGGCATTATAAGTTACTACATGTTACTGATGAAACATTAAAAGGTTAAGTGTTATTATTATTAATATTATTATTATTATTATTATTATTATTATTATTATTATTATTATCTCTGTACGTCGATTCTTTTACAGCAGTTGTACGAATAATGCGGTTAGATTTTCAATTTAAACTCACAGATTTACAATGTGACGTTAAATGAAAGCTAGATGTAAGGACTTGACAGATATTGAACTTTTCAAATCTTTGGAAAAAAATAAATATTTGAAGCTTCGTTCTTTCGCTTGCTCTGTTGAAGCCATGTTCGCTGTAACTTAAGTTTGTGAAAAATCATTTTCAACAATGAAAATATTAAACATCAAATTTAGATCACGACTGACAGACAAATACCTTCGTGATCAACTACGATTGGCAATAAGTGACATAATTCCTGATTTTGAAAATTTGTCGCAGAGATATTCTGAAGACAGTTAATTTTAGGTTGTGATAATGTGTCCTATGTTTTCTTGTTCATTTCTTTCTTCGTTACACGTCCTAAACATTAACTTCCCCTTCGGTTGTCCGCCTCCCTCCATAGGTGCTATGCACGTTGCAGCTTACACAGTGGCTCGGCGCACCATGGCTTTTTCGCCACGGCTGACATAGAGTCACGATCATAACCACCTTGCCATTAAGTGACAACGGCACCAGTAGTACTGTAGGAACTGTAGGTAAGCCACTACAATGAAAAACAAGTAGACAGCGGCAGAGAGCAGCATAGGTTCGAATCCTAAACAAATGAAACGTACGTACGGTCGTGCTCCGGTGCAGCACACACAGGTTGCCCTTTCCTTTCACAGTGCAGTACCTTCGAACCCATGGCCTCCGTGACGTCAATATAGGCAAGCAACAACCAACCTAAAATCCGTCCATGCTCATAAGTAACACCAATAAGACATCATTCATGAGACAACTAGGCCAGGAGATAATGGCGCAGGGTGGCCAGTTCCTTTCGCCCTCCAATACATACATCGCCGATTAGCTACATAGTACACTAATCAGAATTCAGATGCACGCGGCACACTGGTGTGCGTCCACAAGGTGAAAGGTGTGACGCGAACTTTTACCTATTATTGTAAGAAATTAATAAAATAAAATTAAAAGTAAAGTAATAAAATTGTCTATTTTAAGTCAAATGGTACTTGTTTATTCGTTATTACATGCTGCGAATTTTAGGTCGTTAAAGATATGAAGTGTAACTTATTTACTCAACATTGTTGTTGTATCTTTGTTTGCCTATTAATATATCAATTTTTGTATTCTCGCCTCTACCACTGCGCCGGCTATGGTGCGGTCTCTTTGCAACACTTACCGTATGTTTTGTGTACCATGCCCAGACCTTTCGGAACATTATATTTTATTACTTTACTGCCTGCCACTATGTCAGAATCTGGGAGCATGACTGACCTGACTAGGAATTTTCGCCAGGTTTGAAGTTTCCCATTTCTTGTAATAACTGACAGCTTCACAACCTTAAGACATTTGTTATAATAAACGACAATAATCGATCCCTCCCCTCTCTGAAATTTTTTAAAACATTTGCAATTTTCGCAGACAGTATGTTTCAGTTACTAAACTCTCTTTATGTCACGTACAAGTTCAATAAAACGTGTCAGATTACTCTTAGGAGAGGATTTTTCAAGAAATGTTTTTGCATGATTTTTCCAAATTTAAAATTTCGCTAGAAGGCGGCGTGAGAAAAAATTTTGACAAATAGGATTGGTCACTTGGATGGCCAATCACAAGGCACCGATTATTTCATGTCTCAAAGCAACAATAGTTACAATTATTTCAGTTCTATCACATTTATGCTCTGAAGTGGTCGTAAAATTGTAATTGTTAGACTGTTTTATTATTTTCTATTACTATTAAACTATTTTATACTTTCAAGATGGACAAGTTCCTTGTACGGAGTGTTTCGTCCGCGAGTGCAAGTAGTAAAACCATTGAGCCAGAAAAAAAGAAACAATAAGTAGTGCACCGGCAATATAGTGATAATTATTTATTTTGCGGATTTTCTTGGTGTGGTGACAAAACATATCCAATCCCCGAGTGTGTTGTGTGTGGTGAAAAACTCAGTAATGCTGCTATGGTTCCCAGTAAATTCAAACGACATTTCTTAACGAAATTAAAATATCAAAGATGGAGAGACTCAGATCCATCGATGAAGAAATGAGGCTTGCACTGTCAACGATATATCCACGGGTCCACCTCTGTTCAAGTAAGCAGACCCAAGTATCACATTGAAGGTAGCTGCTGTATGAGCAGAATTATGTACTTTAATATTAGTAATAGAAATGTGTATTTTCTACAGTGAATTAAAGTTCATGAATTGTTAATAAGATAATGCAAGAGCCGATTTCTCTTTTATAATAATGATGGTGATAATAATAATAATAATAATAATTATAATTATAATTATAATTATAATTATTATTATTATTATTATTATTATTATTATTATTATTATTATTATTATTATTAACTTGATTCTATTACGTAATTATATTAAAAGATTCACATCATAGGTTTTTGAGGAGATTAACATTTTGGTGTGCCGTGTTGAGTCTAGGCCCATCTAGGGTGTGCCGTGAGTAGAAAAAGGTTGCAGAACACTGTTCTAAAGCATTCTAACCATCAAGTGTTATCTACAAAATTGTTTATATTGAGTTCTTCGACAATTCGAAGAATTTTCTCTGCAATCATAAACCCACTTACTTGGGGTTTCTTTGCCCTTGCACACTTCAACAATTCATAAACGAAAACGTTTACGTCACTGAAAACAGATTCTCTCTTCCTTCTTGGCCATGACGCTGACCTAAAACATACTGTAATATTTTTAATAGAAACAGGCCCAGTCGATGTTTCAGTTCTTTGAAAACGAGTAAGAATTTACAACTGTGCGGGGTAGGAGTGGAAAGCGACAAAAGAGCCATAAAACAGTAACCGACTGGCCCGAAGATGTTGAGGGTATACTGCTGTACAGTCAGCTATAACCGTCCAAAACTGAGTCATCGTGTATACGTGAAAAAAATTTCCGTGCAGCTAAATAAAGACAAAATTTATGTTGTTCTTATGGAAAATTCAGCCGTTTCCAGAGAAAATTGACCTTTTGGTCAGGTTATTGTTTAAATAAAGTGAACGCAAAGACAAGTTGCACTGTAAATACGCATTGTAGTCACGTCACTTCGCAAATAAACCAAGTTTTCAGATATCTATTAACGTGGGATTTAATACGTGTTGAGTCTTAAACGTTTGCTATTAGATGATGAAACTGAAAGCAAAAAATAAAAAATCACTAATTTTTGATTTACGTTCCTTTGGAAATTTGTGCAAATAAGATTTCAATACAAGACAGTTTTTCTAATGACTAGGAATCAATTCAACAGAGACAGCTGAAAGTATTTAAGAATTCTCTTAACTTGTCCAAAAGTGTTTTATTTAACACGATGCGACTAGAATTTTAATTTTAAATATAAATGCAATACATTATTTACTATGAATTTTTTTATAAACATGAACTGAGACTTTGAGATATAATAATTAATATTTTGTTATACATATTTAATACAGGGTCATCATATTATTTTACTTCAATTTTTATTGTACCTGAGTTTTTTAATGTACTTCACTCCCACCCCCTCTACTAGTAAACTTCCAACTTTCCTCCACACAGAACCAAGGCCGAGTATGCAAAGTAAACAGTAGACTACTGAAATTGTGAATATAGTACGTTCCAGAAATACGTTCGCGTTTTCCAGTGACGAAAGAGTTTTCAATATTGAATCATATTTTCGCACAGGCACTGTCGTCCATTTGCCTACGTCGCATCCCGGTTTCCCCCACCCGTTTCTGCTCGCCCCTCTTTAAAGGCTAGTGGCTGGGCTGGACGTCTACGTAATATTATACAACTATTTAATATAACTTAAATAAAAGGGTCTCGTTAAGTAATTAACTGTCACGTGATTTCCCTCTTTTCTACGACAAAACCACTTGGATGGACTGTAGATAGCATGTCTGAGTAATTTTATCTTATGGAATCGGACAGAAGTGAAGATTGAATTTACGGTACGTAAGGTACTCTCTTATAGAGTAGGGACAGAATTATTTCAACATGAGTTACTAGTACGAAGGACGAATCTGGTAATTGGAATTAGGTACAATAGTCTATAGTACGATAATATGCACAAAAGAACTGAAGCCTATATCGAAATGAACGGGCTCCATTTAAAATAATGTGTTTAAATAGGCCTATCCATATTATTATTTTTCAATTTAACTTCATTTCTATATTGTACGCTAATGTGCTCTATACAGTATCTATAATATACACTGCATAATGAATACTTACGTCCGAATGGATAGCTCAGTTCGTGAGTAAAAACACTTATTGTACTACAGTACTGTATTTTGATTAAACAGAAACCTAATGAAAATGATCAAACTCAAAATCACGAAATGTCCTAGTTTACATAAATGGATGAACTACTTTTCTTCCCTCCTATATCTAGTAAAGTGATTTGTTTGTATATTACGCAGTATCATCGAACTCCTGTCGTGGAAGGGAATAGCAAACGGTGTTTCTGGTTCTGAACCGTTAATCCAAAGGTATAACCAGGTTAATATTAGAAATGTTAGTAAAAATAATATGATGTCCCTATACAAACATCTAGCAATTTCGGTTTTTTTGTTGTGATGTGTGTGAACTTCTTTTATAAATCTAATTTTGCCTTCTAGTGAGCAGATCGTTTACTGTCACACATGATCGCTGTAGAAGAGGAGTGATGAACGAGGCTCCCAACAGAGCCGCTATAATGTTGTAGCTCCTTTCAAGGACATAGCCTCGTTGACCGAAGGTAGCCGAATGGTTAGCAGCGTGAGGGTAGGGGAAGCCAGCGAACGTGCAATATTGAAACACTAGTCAGCTCTGTACCATCAAGCGCTTTTTTGATCAGGAATTAATTTATTTGAGAGATATGCAATTAGTGTTTTACATAGAAGGAAAATATGCGTATTGAAATAATAATAATAATAATAATAATAATAATAATAATAATAATAATAATAATAATAATAATAATTGCGTCGAATCGATTTATTTACATCTTATATTTTGGAGAAGCAAGTTGTTTCGTAGAAAGCTGACAACGCGTTCTCTTCATTACAGATTCATGATTGTTTGCGTTAATTTTCTTAGCCGTAATTAATCGAAGATAATTAGACAGTGTTTATCCGACATTCTGCTACGAATAGGACTTTGTTAATTTCATTAATAAAAATGCACCTTAACAAATATAAGTCGCGAACAGTGAAAACAAATTTGCAACAAAAGCACTTAACGCAGGAAATCGTCCTTGACTAAAAACTGCGTCTTGGTTCTTTGTTCGCCTTGCCTCTTTTACGCGGAGAGTGATCTTTATTAAGGTCTACGCTCTTCACTCATAATTTATTAAATTTGAGATGTTAAACGTAAAGAATCAGCAATTAATCGCGGTTTAACTTGATAACATTCGCCTAAAATCTACACAGGATTAGTAGCATACAATAAGCACAGTATGGTTATATCAACTCTACTCCTTTGAACACAATGAATGTGTTTTGTTTATATTTCTCTGCTTACTTATTGCATTCTAGGCAATAGAGGGGGTTGCGATTAGTTTGTAATGTCCATCATTACTTTTCCTGTACATGAATTCCATGCTTTCGCGTAATCTTCTGTCCGAACCCTGTAGTTCAGTGATGTCAACTGATGCCCATAGGAGCAAGAGCGCGCTTTAGAGCCCAGGAGAGCCTGAGCGCTTTACAGCGGAAAGGAAAGAGACAGACGAAAGAGGTAGTATATGCTCTTGGTCGAGCTATATACAGGGATGACCAGGACTGATTCAATGGATAAAGGGAATAAAACTTATTAAAACTGTATCCGAGTTAACTTTCAGATTTCTCTGAGAAGTATAAGTGCAATGTAGGAATGAAAGTTTTATTTGAATGCTCATTTTTCACAAGTTTGCTTTTTTATTCAAAAGGAATATTTTCTCAACTTTTTTTTTTTACAGGAAAGTGAAATTTTCAGATATGTTTGTTTAGTAGCCTTACAGGTACTAAAACGATGTTTTCGTAAATCTAATATATCGTAAATACGTATTACTGAAGATAGTGTATTAAAATGTTTGAAAATATTCCATGGAAAATGTTTGTAAGGAAATGAATTAACAAAGCAAATACTGTTACATCACAAACAAAAGATATGTGCCTATGTGTTGGTAAAACGTCAGGTCTATAGCTTCAGCAGATTTCGAGATAATTTAATATTCTGATAACAGAAAGTTGCGCACCAATATCACCTAAAAGCATGATGTGATAAGAGTTTTATTATGTAATATTAGTTACAGTTAAAACATACTGTAAACCTAGACAACTGTGCTTTGTATTATAATATTGTTTTGATTACTTTTATAAGGATAAAAATGCTATCAATATCAATTTCAACTTATCATGTCATAGTCAGTGTCTTTCTTTGGGATAACACTTTCTTTATGAATGATGTGCTTAATTCACTTAGTACGGTATAGTTGTAGTTATTGTGGAATTTGTGTGAATATTCCTTCTTTACTCTTTATTATGTTATTAACGTTTAAAACACAACTGCAATATTAGGCTAAGAAATAGGTGTTAGTACTTTTGTTTTGCAGACAATAGAAAATAACAAACAGAAAGAAGCCATATAAAAATGACATAAAATTTCACGTTCCGTTTGAAGTTTGTGCACCACTGTTTTCTTAATCCAACAGGCTGCTTGTTCCCCCTAGCATACCTAGTGCTTAATGCCCGCGCACGACGTCAAGGTCACAAAAATGGGCTTGCTTTGACATCACTGCTGTAGTTTGCTTTACATTCATCTCCACAGACAGCGCTGCTCGCATTTACATGGCCCGCGCTCTGTTCGTTACAAGAACCGAAGACACCTCACCTTTCCATATGCGGGTCCCGGGAGAGTCTCGAATCTGATTGTGGGAGCCTCGAGCACCGAAAAAGCCTCAGTCCGGCACCTCTGCTGTAGAGGGTTCGGAGTTCAGAAAATACCATTAGGTATACAGGCGTCTTTTAGTGGATCTATCTCCTATTTGCAATATAACTAAAATAAGTAATTTAAGTATTTTATAATGTATATAAAATGATAGATGTATATCCAAGTACTGTAACTAAGAATTGCTTCAAATATTAACGTCTATATTGCTCACAATTTGATACATATTAGTTCATTTTATATCCAATAACCGAACAAATGTAGCAGATTTATTTCTGTTATTTTATATACCTTACAATATACGTAAATTACTTATTTCAGTTATACTGCAAAGATGGGGATGTCCGTTAAGAGGATGATATAAACCCAAGACTAATTCTTTTTGGAACATGTCCAGTGAGAAAAGAGATAAGCTAGCATGTAAAGACGTTGTATGTCGGCTCTGTATTCGTCTGGGCTGAACGAGTTTGCTTCGTTATCCGTGAGTCCCTAACCTTGAGATCACAGATATAAAGAGCCAGATGTTTTCACTATTAGCCTACATATTTCATTTTTATTTTTTTACTTGATTATTTAACGACGGTGTATCAACTACGAGATTATTTAACGTCGATGAGATTTGGTGATAGTGAGATGATATTTGGTGAGATGAGGCGGAGGATTCGCCACAGATTACCTGACATTTGTCTTACGGTTGGGAAAAACCTCGAAAAAACTCAACCAGGAATTCAGCCCAAGCGGGAATCAAACCCGCGCCTGAGAGCAACTCCGGATCGTAAATGTTTTACAATATTATGTTCCCCGTGTCCCTGATATTAAGGATTGGAGGAAATAATTAAAATGTATTCGAAGTCATAATACAAAACATACGAAATTAAAATTAAACTCCATTACGTATAGGGTAAACATTGGTAATTTCGTGGCAGTGGTTATTTCGTTATACTTTTTCTTTGCTATTTTGAGAAGTAACCAATGTTGTTACGAGATTCAAATTTCCGCCAAGGGATTGCATATGTCGTCAGATTTCCAGAAATGTACAACTACGCTTTGTTTGACTATTGTAGCTGCTTCAGTGAGCTTTTATGTTTGGAGAGAGCAAGTTAGCGTCGACTTCTCAGGCATACAAATTTTGTGGATGTTTGTAATTACATTACAGGCTTATTACTAAAGGTAAGCATATGATATTAGGTACAATGATTTATAATATCTTAATGAAATTTCAGGAAATGTTTTTGGAATTTTAGATACAGCTGTAGTCGCCATATAGGCTTAGCTTTACTGATAGAAATCTTAGTTGTTTGAGGCGAAATTTTGTTGAGAATTAAGCGTTACATTTTATACTATTTTAAAAATTGTATTACAATACGAATTTTAGAAATCTGAAGATAAGATGTGATAACAAAAAATAAAAGGGGGACGCAAAGGGTTGAGTGAAGCTTCTTTTTGATTTGTTACCATGCTAAGTGTCAATGATAGGTGCTAAATGACTTACTTGCAAGAATTGTGACAGAAGATGAAACATGGCTCCACCATTTTGGACCGGAGACAGAGGCAGGCAATGGAGTGGCATCATGCAAATTCACCAAAGAAATAGAAATTCAAATGTACACCTTCGGCAGGAAACGTAATGGCTACTGTGTTTTTCGATTCAGAAGGACCATTGCTTGTGGATATCATGCCACACGGAACCACCATTAATTCTGACGCGTATGTGGCAACTCTCAAGAAACCTCAAGCTCGACTGAGTCGTGTTCGACGACATCGGGAGAAGTAGGATGTTCTGCTATTGCACGACAACGCACAGCCATATGTCAGTCACAAGACCCCAGACCAGATCAAAAAATTCGGAGAGACAACACTGAAACATCCGCCTTACAGTCCTGAACTGGCACCGTGCGATTACCATCTCTTTGGTAAACAGAAGGATCCCTTCGCGGAACGAGGTTAGAAGATGACTCCCTTGTGCACGCTGCTAAAGAGTGGCTCAGACGTGTTGGTCCAGACTTTTACCGTGCTGGTCCACAGGCCCTCGTTCCTAGGTTACTTAAGGCAGTTGAAAGGGACGGGGATTATGTGGAAAAGTGACTTTTGTTCCTAAAGGATGTATCTACATTCTGTGAAAATAGCAAAGCTGTAGGATAAAAATTTATTTTTTTAAACAAATGTTATGCATTACTTTTTGAGTTACCCTAGTAATATAGGCTATAGTAAAGTCCGTAATAATAGTGTTCACCATTTAAGGGCAAAGAAGATTCCTTTTCAATTTCAATTTTTACTTTGATTTCATTTTTATTATGTGTTGATATGTATTTCTATGTTTCTTGCTATGAATATTAGATGGAATTACAATGTTTGAAGTCTTGTAACAATAAATGAGAATTTCATTTGACTTTAATGCATTTTTACACAATTCTTCTACCTCTCACGAAATTATCAATATAATATCACGAAATTACAAGGTTATCACGAAATAACCAACCTTTTAGCTCAAGTTGTAAAAGTGGTTTTTGGCACTTGTTCAAGAACGTGTCCAATCTTTTATGTCTCCAGATATGTACAGCAAATTATCGTCTTTTAGATGAAAAAATCGGAATAAGGATATATTTACACATTTGCACTTTAAATTAATTTTCATGAAATTATCACGAAATTACCAATGCTTACCATATAAGCGAACAAATTCAAACTCGACTAAAATCCTACTTACTAAAGCGGATTGCGTACAAAAATATTTACAATTCACAATTAATTCACGTGTATTTGATAGTAATTTTGCCAGGACCTATGCATAATTACGTGCAAACCAGATATATGTATTGCTGAGTAACATAAAACCCAGTTTCTACTGTAATTCCCAACCTTACTGCACACAATGCTTAACTTTGTATTGGGTTTTTAATATCCAGTGTGTCTCAGGAGGATTGCAAAGTACATCAGGATACTACGCGTATAGTTTTGATTAATCTACATCGATTTAACCTCATATACCTATGTCCGAAGTGTAACGGTTGGGGAGATTTAAGAGAAGAAATACTGGAACGTCTTGTGGTTCTGACTACTATAGCCTATTTGACGTGTTACGCCAGATCTTTTGCACACGACATCCGATCACCGCTATGCCAGCGTAACAAACACACAACTGAATACACATTCATTTTACATTTAATTTATGTATTCGCATAGTGAATATACAGGCATGCTTCCTGTTAATGGATTTTGTGATGGAAATGCATTGGCTGCTGTTGAGGAATACAGACGACGTTTTGCCAATAGAATTGTTGCATTTAGCTGTGTGTTTTCCTATGTTTATTGGATGTTATGTGAAACTTGCAAGCTACCAAATCGTCGTTGTTCCTGCAATAACTCCTATGTGACATATTTGTCGATTTTCAGATTTTTGCTCTATTTATTAAATAAGTTAAATAGTGATACAGCAAATAAAATATCCTATACTACATACTTCCTGGATTTTAAGGAACCCTGAAGTTAATTGCCGCCCTCACATAAGCCCGCCATTGGTCCCTATCCTGAGCAAGTTTAATTCAGTCTCTATCATAATATCCCACCTCCCTCAAATCCATTTTAATATTAAATTCCCATCTACGTCTCGGCCTCCCTAAAGATCTTTTTCCCTCCGGCCTCCCAACTAACACTATACAGTATATGCAATTCTGGATTCGCCCATACGTGCTACATGCCCTGCCCATCTCAAACGTCTCGATTTAATGTTCCTAATTATGTCAGGTGAAGAATACAATGTGTGCAGTTCTGTGTTGTGTAACTTTCTCCATTATCCTGTAACATCATCCCTTTTAGCCCCAAATATTTTCCTAAGCACCTTGTTCTCAAACACCCTTAATCTATGTTCCTCTCTCAAAGTGAGAGTCCAAGTTTCACAACCATAAAGAACAACAGGTAATGTAATTGTTTTATAAATTCTAACTTTAAGAATTTTTGATAGCAGACTGTATGATAGAAGCTTCTGAACCGAATAATAACAGGCATTTCCCATATTTATGCTGTGTTTAATTTCCTTCCGAGTATAATTTATATGCGTTACTGTTGCTCCCAGGTATTTGAATTCTCCCACCTCTTCAAAAGAGAAATTTATAATTTTCATGTTTCCATTTCGTATAATATTCTCGTCACGAGACCTAATCATATACTTTGTCGTCTCGGGATTTACTTCCAAACCTATCTCTTTACTTGCTTCAAGTAAAATTCCCGTGTTTTCCCTAATCGTTTGTGGATTTTCTCCTAATATATTCACGTCATCCGCATAGATAAGCAGCTCATGTAACCCGTTCAATTCCAAACCCTCTCTGTTATCCTGGACTTTCGTAATGGCATACTGCAGAGCAAAGTTAAAACGTGAAGGTGATAGTGCATCTCCTTGCCTTAGCTCACAGTGAATTGGAAATGCATCTGACAGAAATTGACCTATACGGACTCTGGTGTAAGTTTCACTGATACACATTTTAACTAATCAAACTAGTTTCTTGGGAATACCAAATTCAATAACAATATCATATAAATCTTCTCTCTTAACCGAGTCATATGCCTTTTTTAAATCTATGAATAACTGATGCACTGTACCCTTATACTCCCATTTTTTCTCCATTATCTGTCGAATACAAAATATCTGATCAATAGAATAATATCTCCTATATGTAATTACATTTCTTTTGTTTCGAAAATGTAAGAATTCACAGTCTCCTATGTACGGCTGCCATAGGATGAATAAATTTGTATTTTCTTCCTACTGAAAAATTTTATATTTTGCACATAGGAGTTATTGCATGAACAACGACGAAATGTTTCCTTGAGGTCGGAAAGATAACCGGTACCGATACCTGATATGAATTTACAATATGAAGGGCAACCTTAGTAATTTGTCTTGTGTAATCAGTTTATTTCCTTATTGAGTTTGCACTTAATTATGAAAAAAACGTATTGGAATAACAAAAGATGAAACCTTTTAAATAATGTATCACATCACAATGTTCTATTTTATTTTAGTAGGTTATTTTACGACGCTTCACAACATCTTAGGTTATTTAGCGTCTGAATGAGATGAAGGTGATAATGCCGGTGAAATGAATCTGGGGTCCAACACCGAAAGTTACCCAGGATTTGGTCATATTGGGTTAAGGGAAACCCCCGGAAAAACCTCAACCAGGTAACTTGTCCGGACCGGGATTCGAACCCGAGCCACTTGGATTCGTGGCTAGACGTGCTAACCGTTACTCCACAGATGTGGACACAATGTTCTAAAACAAAGAAATACGTTTATAATGCTTCTCTCCATTTAGAAAATCGCCCATAAATAACTTCCCAACCATTACATTTAAGACAGAGGTATATCAGGTTAAATCGATATAGATTAACATTAATTAAATTATCCAGAAGTATTTTATGTTGCTCCTGAGACGCCTTGTAAAAGGTTGCCGTAGTATGGGATCGGGCTCTCGGACGATAGCTGGTAAAATGTTACCTACAACGGCGGAAGCTGAAATTAATTATGAAACCTACCTTACAGTAGGCCTAGGAGATGTTAAAGTTTCATCCCTTGGCTAGTATAGAAGCTTTATATCGAGAGATTGTTGTCTCTTACTCTTCTAAAGTCATTCTTATTTCATGCCCATTATTAGCCTAAGTTACTGTAATGCGTGCGGATTCGTGCGAAATACTTTATCTTCCAAATTGAGGCTGGTACACACAATAAATCTGAAACGGAAACGACAACGAGGACGAGAACGAGAACGGAAATATTGTTAAAATAAATTTACTTTGACAATATTTCTGTTCTTGTTCTCGTTGTCGTTTCCGTTCCCAGTTTATTGTGAACCAGTCTTTACTCCAGAAATAGATAAGTTTTAAGAAAATATGAAATAATGGAAAAATTGAGAAAACACAAAAGAAGGAATCAAGAAAGGTAGGAGTAAAGAAAATTAAAAATAAAAGAAGCATAGAAATCAGAAAATGTAGAAAGAAAGCAAAAATGAAGAGAAGAAAGAGGAATTAGAGCAATCAGGAAATGGAGAAATAAATTGAAACCAGCGGCGTGCGGTGATGGCGTTTTCGGGGAAGCAATTACATGAAAACTCTGTATGTAGGCAATAGGCACCGAAACTCAGTTCAGCAATGGCATACGTAAAGGCACTGCTTCCCTTCACGCCATGCTACTGCACGGCACTGTTTCAAACCGAAATAAAAGGATAAATGGAGAAATTGAGAAATGGGGGAAGAAGTGATAGAACAAAAGAGAAAATAAATAGAGTAATCAGGAAGTGCAAGGGAAAGGAAAATGAATAAAAGAAAATAGGAAATAGTGGAATGAAGGAAAGAAGAAAGATAGGAAATACCAAAAAGTAAAGGAAATAAGAAATTAGGAAATGCTGCAAGAAAGGGGACGGTTCCGGACAATTGGCCACAGAAATTTAGTAACAGGGACAATCCGTTACAAATAGACAATTCGCCACAGATAGACAATTTTCCACAGATAGACAATTTGCCACGGATAGACAATTTGCCACACTGAGGTACAAAGATGAATCTATGACTTCCAGAAGCTCTGTATTGTGCGAATGGATACAGAGATTAATAATTGTAAATTCCACTAAGTATGTGAATTGCTATGTACATGTAAATTTGGCTTCAAAATGTCCTGCTAGGTTGTGGCCTACAGCTCTCAAGTATCGGATGACTGTGCCTTCTCCTTGTACCGCGGGTTTCTTCAACTATACGTGATATTCGTCTGTCCATGTCGATGTACTTCCGCTTCATTTTGGCAGGAGAATGACCTCCTTCCAATCTCTCTCTGTATCTGTCGTCTATAACGTTTAGTTCGTCATTACTCCTTGGTTCAGGTGGTAGGTGCAGTTTCCTGGGACGGCGCACAGTTTTTTTAATAGATGGTATCTTCAGTAGATTCACACTTGCTTCGCTTGCAATACGCTGTAACTCATTTTGAATAATGAGAGATATTGGATTTCGGGAAGCCCCGGCCCTTGCCTTCATGTTCTCTACACATTCCTTTGCCTTAATCCTTCCCCAGTCTGCAGAATGATTCTTGTGTTCAGACGGTTCTTTGACGACACTGCTTCCACCTTCTGATAACGTGACTGTTGCATTAAACCTGCCACGCATGTCAGAGCGCCAAACAACTCCATTCTTATTTTCTCTAAGTCTCGTGTACATGTAGCCAAGCTATATTAATTTGTCAGAGCCTCTTTCTGATTTTGTGAAGCGAATTTCTTCCGCCATAGTTCCGAATTAGTTTACAGCTTCTGGATTTGTCCTGTGTTATCATAGAAATATATTATAAATTGTTGCGAATTTGAGTATTGCCTTGAATTTTAATGTGGGGATAATTGTCTTTGATACGAACTTAAATTATGTGACGAATTGTCTTTGATACGAATTTCAATTATGTGGCGAGTAGCCTCTGTGGCCAATTTTCTGTGGCGAGTTGTCCCCAACCTGAAAGGGGACATTTTGAAAGAAAATAAGTAACAGATCAATCAATAAATGGAGATGAATTAAAAAAGAGGAAATGGAGGAAGGAGGGAAAATGAAAAGAGGAAGGACGAAATAGGGCAATCAAGAAATGAGGAAAGAAAGTAAACAACAAAAAGAAAGAAACAGAAAATCAAGAACTGTAGGAATAAAGAACATGAAAAAGAAGAGGAAAGAGGATAGAATAAAATGGAAAACGAAATAGAGAAAAGAGGAAATAGAGAAATTACGAAATGGAGAGAGAGAATATGAAGAAAGAAGAAGAAATAGGGAAATAACGAAATAGAAAAGGAACAGAAGAGGAGTAGATTAGGGAAGAACGATTAAAGCAACTACGGGCCAGTGCAATGTCATTTCTCTTACTTACTTACAAATGGCTTTTAAGGAACCCGAAGGTTCATTGCCGCCCTCACATAAGCCCGACAGCGGTCCCTATCCTGTGCAAGATTAATCCAGTCTCTATCATAATACTCCACCTCCCTCAAATCCATTTTAATATTATCCTCCCATCTACGTCTCGGCCTCCCTAAAGGTCTTTTTCCCTCCGGTCTCCCAACTAACACTCTATATGCATTTCTGGATTCGCCCATACGTGCTACATGCCCTGCCCATCTCAAACGTCTGGATTTAATGTTCCTAATTATGTCAGGTGAAGAATACAATGCGTGCAGTTCTGTGTTGTGTAACTTTCTCCATTCTCCTGTAACTTCATCCCGCTTAGCCCCAAATATTTTCCTTAGCACCTTATTCTCAAACACCCTGAACCTATGTTCCTCTCTCAAACTGAGAGTCCAAGTTTCCCAACCATACAGAAGAACCGGTAATATAACTGTTTTATCAATTCTAACTTTCAGATTTTTGGACAGAGAACACATATTCCTTATATGCGGCATTTTAATGAATGTACTTCGTGTAAAAACAAGGCTAATGAATATGACGAAAACGACTAACTCTTTTGTGCCCTACTCTTTAAGTTTGTGAAGGCTGGTTTTAGTTTACTTCCCCTCCTAAATACGATCCAGATGTTAGAGTCACAGCTCATTACTATTATATGATGTGCCCAGCGACAAACGTATCGCCCGAGCGAGGCCGCTGCGCATTGTGTCGTGCTCCGTACTTCAGTTATAATGCATTTGTTATCACAAATTAATCATCTCCAATATCTACAGCGACACAATGAAAAGTTGGGACGACCTGCCCATGTGAACCAGATTGATATGTACAGTGTGGAAAATTAGTTTTGCTTACCCATCCAGGCTCTCATTTTCATAACTACAGGGCTTCTGAGTAAGGCCACACGGCAGAGTGATGAACTACTGGTGTGGAGAGTGTGCATGCAATGACATGGGAAGGCAATGAGTTCAATAACGCTTAGTCCCACAAATGAGCGGTGAATTGATGTAAAATTTTGGGAGAATATTAGGAAGAATTCCTGCTTAGTTTTGGGGTCATGCAATTATTGCAGAGACACTTCACACTTTCCCACGACATGTGATTTCTTCACGACCTCTACAGTGCTGTTATCGCTAAAGATTTTAAGATAAATAGACTATGTCAATTTAGGAAATATTTTCAATTTAGTTTTTCATTCGAGCTTGAAACTATTAGAAATCTGGGTTATAATAATAAGCAGACTTAGGATCCGTGACACTTTAGCAACCAATATACGCACAACTTGGCTATAAATTTCCTTGTTCATAGTAGAGAGACATACTGTGAATGTAAACAACGACGTCAATTTGCTTCGTTATATTTTACTGTTAATAATATAACCTAGTGATTGTGGAAAATGAAGTCGGTTGGAAAGGAATTTAACTGAGAGGGGCACGGATGGCCCAGCACTGCAACCTGTTGAGATCAATTGCGCTAACCGTCGATATAGAATGAGTTGCGTGCCACAGATCCCCTACGCGCACCAACCCTAACCACATGACTCCCTTAACGACCGGTCCCTACAACCGACAGAAATCTATGTTTGGGCAACTTCCCCCAAAGTTCCCCTGTCGTTCCGAGGCGAAACTCCTCCCCCGAGTAGCTCCGCCTCGAGTGCTCGTTGCAGAAGCCATCCAACGTCGCTTAACTACAATCCACGGAGGCCGGTCGAGAGAGCCAACAGCTTCGGGAGGCCGCCTGTAGAGTGGCCTGAAAAACCTGAAAAGGGATGATGAGGAAAGGATGATGGGGGTGGAAAGGAAGTGGCGAAGATGAGTGGAGTTCCAATCGCCTGATAAAGTTACCTGATATTCATCCATAGGAGTGAGGGAAAAACCACACCTAGGCAAATTGTCCTGAATGTGCATCGAACCTGGGACCGCTGGGTTCGGAGTTAGACTCGCTAACCTTCAACCACAACGGTGGACCATGGAGTAGGATACTTATGTCACAAGTTTTCATGTCCTCGGCGACGTTGAAGGCGTTATCGTCACAATGAAGAACCATGTACATAACCTACTTGCAAATAGTTCGAAAAACTTCACTACGAATTGAAAATGGACTGTGACGGCCTGGGTTCGTTTCGTAGGAAGAGACGGAAGAATACTGTACCTCTGATCACGAACCGGATTGTACACCAACGCACAGGTAAACAAAAGTCAGTGCGCCACCTCACTCCACCTGTACTCCTTTGCACTGTAACTTCACTTCATTTTTAAGTTGCCTCGGATCCTAAGCCTGATAATAAACAACATAACTTTTATCGTGCTTAAGATTGATTTACTCCTTCATATTTAATTATTACGGGTGTACGACTGGAAATAGGATTCTCTTAATACAGGGGTATTCAAGGAATGACAAGTGCAAGTAACAGCCTGCTTAGTGGTGATTCAGCGCGTCAGCCGTCGGTAATAAAATCTCGTGATTTATATAGAGTGAACCTGAGCCATGTATGTTGGATCAGATTTATCAAGGCCGGCTCAGACTCATCAGCGTCACTTCATGCGTATAGTTATGTCCTATCTTTCCGTCATAGCAGCACAGGTACACTGGGAAGCGAGCAGAGGGTAACCGAGTCTTGCTGGATCGAGCGTGTCCTAATATATATTCACTAGCGATCTATCTCTATTCTAGGAAGGTCACCTTGTATGGGAAGCCAGAGGGTGTTTGCTAGCTTCGATGTTCCGTAGTGGGATCATATTTGGTTTGGTAGCTTGGGACTCGTTCGGGGGTAAAGTATGAAAATATATTGTAACTTAACGGAAAGGTTTCTTTCCAAGTTCACTGGTTTGGTGTCATGAATAATTGAAGAGTCCACTGCAAGTATGATGGATGTCATTTGGAATACATTTTGCTGGAGAAGCAATTGAAAGTTTGAAATGCTTAGCGCTCAAAGCTTAACTGTGATTTTCCGTTCATTACTGGACAATGGCTATCAGTGTTAATGCCATATAACTCTCTATGTACATTCTATATGTCTTAAGCTATGCATTGACAGTCTTGGTTCATTTTCGACAAGAAAGTGACATCCATCATTCTTACAGTGGACTCTTCAATTGTAAAGTATTGTGCAGAATTGTATTTTCTGGTTCTTAGAAGCAAATATTATAATTTCTGTCTTCTGCGTATGAGTAGACTTCTACGTGTATTTTGGAAAGTTCTGTGCTGGATTTGGTAATCATTATAATCTTAGTTTAATCATTCTATTTATTTATTATTCACTTAATTATTGTATCATTATATTTATATATGTTTGTATTTCTTAGTCAATTACATTTAATTGTTTATTATGATATATGTTGCCTTGGTTTGTTTTGTCGTTTCCACTGCGAAATACTGATAAAATCCTCATTCACCTTTAACATCTGACGACAGAGACTTAACTCAATATGCTTTGAAATGCAGGTAACGTTTCAAATCGTAAGTAATGTCATTAATTTGAAGCAGTTATTATTTGAGATATTAAAAAAGAAGTTCGATATAGTTTTGATCGCTTTTGGTTCCTTTTCGAAAAAAGAATGTTTATATCAAAAATTTTATAATTCCTTTGAAGAACGAAAAGTTACATTTTTCGGATCAGATATCTGCGTATTTAAAAGACAAAACTAAATTTCTTTCAATAACTTATTATCGTAATACACTGATCTCTTAAATTGACTGAGAGTATTGGGAATTAAATTAATGGTTTCAAAAAAAAAAAAAAAAAAAAAAAAAAAAAAAAGCAATACAATGTTTCATATAAAACTTTTTTTCTCGAAAAGAAGCAAACGTCAGTAAAATTGTCTTAAACATTTTGTTTGAAATATCACAGACAATCCATTCATTCATAGTGTTCAGCCTAAGGCAGGTCTTTCACTGCAAACCGAGCTTTCTCCAGTCTTTCCTATTTTCTGCCTTCCTCTTTGTCTCATCATATGATCCATACATATATCTTAATGTCGTCTATCATCTCATATATTCTTCTTTCCCGTTCACCAATCCTTCTAATGCATCCTTCAGAAGGCAGTTTGTTTTCAACCAGTGACCCACCCAATTCCTTTTCCTCTTTCTGATCTGTTTCAGTATCATTCTTTGTTCATCCACTCTCTTCAACACTGCTGCGTTTCTTATTCTGTCTGTCTACTTCACACGCACCATTCTTCTCCATATACACATATCAAATGCTTCTAGTCGTTTCTCTTCACTTCGTTTTAATGTCCATGTTTTGCCCCATACGATGATACACTCCACACAAAGCACTTCACCAGTTTCTTCCTCAATTCTTTCTCTAGAGGTCCGCAGAAGATGCTCCTTTTTCTGTTAAAACCTTCCTTTGCCATTGCTGATCTCCTTTTCATTTCTTGGCAGCAGCTTATGTTACTGTTTATAGTACACCCGAAGTATTTGAAGCCGTTAACTTGTGCTACTGTCTCATTTGAAATTCGCAAGTTTACCTTCTTTAATTTTCTTCCTACGATCATGGTCTTTGTCTTGTTGGCATTTATCTTTATTCCATACTGCTCACAGCTGCCATTTAGCTTCTGTAGCATATCCCGTAGTATCCCTTCATCTTCTGCTAACAATGCCGTATTATCAGCAAATCTTATCCACTTTACTCTTCTTGCTCCTACTATAACCCCTCCCATATTCGGAAAACAGTTCTTTACTAAATCCTCGAAGTAGACGTTGAACAGGGTAGATGATAAAGGGCATCCTTGACGTCCTCCTCTCCCTATTTCACTTCCCTCTAACATTTTTCTCCTATCTTGACTTTGACTCGTTGTTTCATACAAATGTTACTGAACATCCTCCTCTCTTTCCAATCAACACCTATTTTCTTTAGGATTCCCATCAGTTTATTCAAATCTACTGCGCCAAACGCCTTTTCTAGATATACAAACACTATATGCACTTCTTTATTCTTCTCTAGGTATCTTCCGCCGATTGTTCGTAGTAGTCCAATTACATCTTTCTTACCTTTACCCTTCCTGAATCCAAACTTCTCTTCTAACAACTGTTCTTCCATCTTAGAATATAAACGGCGATTCAGTATTCGTAGAAGAATATTCACCGAGTGTGATATCAGGTTGATAGTCCTAAACTCGTTACATATTTTTGGCATTATTTTTCTTCGGTATTGAAAGCAACACTGTCTCCGTAAAATGTTCAGGCCAGTCGCCTTTCTCATACATTTCGTTGCATAATGATAGAATTTTCTTCTTGTGTTCACCCAAGCACTTCACTATCTCAGAGAATAACCCTCTGAAATTAATTACATTATTTAGGGTTCACTCTCTAGATCACATACAGGTGTAATTTATTATCTCACATTATATTGAGTGTTGGAAATATCGACCGTCCTCTCTAATGAAAATATCCCATGTTTTGAAAAGAGAACTATACACGTGCTGGATTTCGTCTCTCTTGATAGAATTGAACCCTAATCACAAATTCCTTTCATTCAATTTATGAACCACTGTTGTGTTACAAGCAGAGAGCGAAATTTTAGACCAAAGCACAGGAATCATAATAAAATAAAACCAAATCAATGATGTCACAGGAGGGAACTAAATTAGTCACATTACGTTCAATTTCTTTACAAATGTAGTCACTTAGTGCTCATGGAGAAAGGTAGTTTATTTACATTTTGACTCGCATAAATATAGTGCAGTATAAATGATATTAAGTTGAATGTAATTTTGTCTGAGAAAAGGAACTCCTAGAGTTCTATAACAGCATTGTTTGTAAAGGAGTTCGCTACCTAATATATTTGGATAAATAGTACAGAAATCTTGTGTAAGCTATATTACGTAAGAGTTTAGCAAAAGCAAACGGCCATTTATGCAACAGCACTGCAATAGTAGAGAGCCCAACATCCAGAATACCTTGTTAAGACAGAAAGAAGAGAAATATATGTCCTCAACGTCATCAGTTCCAAGGAATCAATTGGAAATTCAAACAAGGTATGTCACATATTAGAATGTGCTGATACTCCCTTTGAAAACTGCAAAATTCTTGTATTACGGCTTTCATGGAAATTTAATCTACATCAGTAGGAAAGTACTCGAGAAAGAACTTCGCGGAACTAATATTTAATTATTTGCTGTGGAAAGGTGCTGATTAGTGTAAGGCAAATACCAGTAGATAAAAAGAAATTTGATGTGAATGGAGAAATCAAGATTTCTGTATCAAGAAGTCGCAAATAATGCAGGAATACTTGAACCTCATTCAGCAGGCAAAATATTTTGATACGTCCTTTTTAAATTATGAGTTTATAAAGTGTAAACCGTAAGTAATGTTATTAATTTCAGGTGGTTATTCTTTGATATATTTCTAACAATACTTTCATAGAATTTGTCTCATATTTTCTTCATTTTCGAGATACAAATTGAGTTGTAAGAAACATTTGAAAGCGTGTTCTGGGAAAGTCATTGATTTAATTCCAATATGCTAAGCCTTTTAAGGGAGCCGTGTATTATGATAATATGACTGAAATAATTTTAGTTTTGTCCTTTAAATCTGCAGAAATTTGATCCCAACATATGTAACATTGTAAAATTACTTTGCTGAAAGAAAAGTTTCATATATTCAGATCGAATTTCTGCAAATTTAAATGACAAAACCTAAATTCTTTCATTGATTAATTATCATAAATACTGATCTCTTAAATTGACTGATCATATTTGGAATTGAATTAATGGTTTTCCCTGAATACGCTGTGAAATAATTCATATAGAACAATTTTTGTCTCGAAGAGGAGGCAAAAACGAGCAAATTTTTAGTAATATTTTCCTTTGCTTGAAATATTTAAAAAATAACCCCCTCAAATTAATAATTTTACTTACGGTTCATCCTGTATTGTTATTTAAGTATATTTAACACAGGAATTATTTAATAATCGTGCATTTTAACTGCATATACTGTAATATACACAGGCTATAATTATATACATTTTCAGAATGAATGCATGGTTTAATATCCAAGTAGCTTTTGAGTCAGGTGCAACTATTTGTTAAACCGACTGTACTTGGAAGCATCATTGCATATTGGTTGCTACACCTTCCATATTATTTTAGTCGATTAAAGTATATGTTCGCTTAACTTCGTGGTTTCCGAACTAAACTGCGCAACCTACTTAGAAGAGATTTTTTTTTTAATTACGTCGCTTTCCAGGCTGATGACTTGGATACACTTGACTGTTGATGAATTGATCACTTCTTTAGCAACTCAAAAGCATAAACCTCAGATATTATGTATAACTGAACATCATATGAAGCAACAGGAAATACTACAACTGTCTTTACATGGATATGTATTAGGTTCTTATTTCTGTAGACATGTCTTCCAAAAAGGGGGTGCCTGTATTTTTATCAGAGAGGATCTATTATTTAGTAAAATTGATATATCTGATTTTTGCCTTGAACAAGATATTGAAATCTGTGGAATACAAATTGGTTATGAGATATAAAATTTAATTATCTTATGTGTTTATAGGGCGCCAATGGGAGATTATAAGAAATTTACAACTAACTTAGATTCATTATTGAAAAAACTTTATAAACCACATACCGAATTTGTAATCTGTGGTGACATAAACATAGATTATCTATCAGCAAGCTCACGTAAAAGAAAATTAAACTCACTTCTTGAAACGTATAATCTTAGTCACACAGTAAGTTTTCCAACCAGAAAAAAAGCTGGAAGTAGTACTGCCATTGATAATATATTTATAGATAAAAGTATATTGAATTCCTATTCAACAGTACCATTAGTCAATGGCCTGTCTGTTCACGATGCACAAATTCTAAGTGTTTTCAATATGAGTGAAAAATTCCAAAGTGTTAATCTAAAAATAAAAAAAAGGATTATAAATGCTGAATCTCTTCATCATTTAAATACATGTCTACAAAATGAATCTTGGGAAAATGTATATAGTACCGATACCATTGATATTAATACTAAATTTAATGCATTTTTCACTACATTTACGAATTATTTCAATGAATGTTTTCCAGTCAAGGTGGTGAACAAATGTAAAAGTAAAAACATGTGGATAACTCAGGGAATTAAAATATCATGTGCTAGAAAAAGGAATCTATATTTAATGAGAAGGAATAGTGATGATCCTCATGTTCTTAATTACTACAAGAATTACTGTAAAACTTTGACAAAAGTTATAAAAGATGCAAAGAAAATGTATCTGAATGAAAAAATACAAAATTCAGATAATAAGATTAAAACTATTTGGGATATTATTAAAAATGAAACTAATCGATATTCAAAGAGTGAAAATATTACTTGCATTAAAATCAATGATAGTAAAATAGATAACCCAAAATCAATTGCAAATCATTTTAACGACTTCTATATAAATATTATTCAGAACTTAAACATTCAAGATTGTGCAGAAGATGCTGCACTTGGTTACCTAACTGATGCATTTAACACTGAGTTTTTAGGTCTCAAATTTATTCCCACTACCGCAGCAGAAATCATGTATGTGATAAAACAACTAAAAACAAAATATTCCTCTGGATATGATGAAATTCCAAGTAAAGTTCTGAAAGCTTGTTCTGAAATATTATCCCCTCCGTTAAGCTATCTATGCAATTTGTCAATGCAATGTGGTATTTTTCCAGAAAGACTCAAATATTCAATAGTAAAACCAATATACAAAAAGGGAGATAAATGTACTATTGCTAATTATAGACCCATATCATTATTAACAACATTTTCAAAAGTGTTTGAGAAAGTTATGTATAATAGATTATATCATTACCTTGAGTCCAACAATATATTAGTTTTAGAACAGTTTGGATTTAGAAAACAAAAATCGACAGAGAATGCTGCTTTTAGTTTCGTGTATGAAATACTAAATTCATTAAATTCGAAACTACATGTAGGTGGGATTTTTTGTGACTTGCTAAAGCATTTGATTGTGTAGACCATAGTATATTAGTAAAAAAATTGAAGTTTTATGGTATTAAAGATGAGATGTTGGGTTGGTTTACATCGTACTTATCAAATAGAAAACAAAAAGTAGAAATAAATGTACCAAATAGTCATAAAGTTACTTATTCAGAATTTAGAAATATTAAACATGGTGTTCCGCAGGGGTCAATTTTAGGTCCATTGTTGTTTCTAGTTTATATTAATGATTTAGCCTTGACCACAAACAATTCATCCCATGTAATTTTATTTGCAGATGATACAAGTGTAATTATTTCAAGCAAACAATACGATCATTTTATAAACACTTCTAATACAATGCTGAATCTAATGAATGAATGGTTCCATGCAAATAAACTAGCACTTAATGTTGATAAAACCAGTGCAGTCAAATTTAGTACACACAATAGTGCTCAGGTTTCCTACAGTATTCGATTAAATGGAACTCATCTCAAAGAATCTATAAGCACAAAGTTTCTTGGTTTACAATTGGATAATCACTTGAACTGGAAAACGCATATAGAATGTATTACTCGTAAATTGAGCTCTGCCTGTTATGCATTAAGATCCTTATCTACTATTGGTGATATAAACTTACTTAAAATGTCATACTTTGCATATTTTCACTCTGTAATGAAATATGGATTAATATTCTGGGGTAACTCGTCTGAAGCTAAACACGTTTTTGTTTTACAAAAGAAAGCTATAAGAATAATGGCCGGTGTGCATAAAAGGACCTCATGTAAAAATATTTTCCGAAACTTAGAAATCTTGACTTTCCCTTGTGAATACATTCTTTCCCTAATGATGCTGTATATTAAGAACCAAGATAAATTCAGTACTAATCAAGACATTCATCATTTTAATATAAGACATAAATCAGATCTTCATCTACCCTCTGTTAGTCTAAGCTGTTTTAAAAAAGGAGTTCGCTATTCATGTATAACAGTCTTCAATGCACTGCCTAATTATCTTAAAGATTTGAAGAACAACGAGAAAAGGTTCAGAAAAGAATTAACCAAATTTCTACATACTCATACTTTCTACACAATTGATGAATTGTTTATGCTTGTGAATTGAATTATTCTACTTAAATGACATGTACAATTTTATATAGCTCAACTAAAATATGTTTTTATATTGACTTAATCTGTTTACTATGCATTGTATTTTTTGTTTAGCATAACTGATGAATTGTATGTACTGTAAATTGAATAGTATACTGTATAGGTCAACTGATGAATTGTTTAAGCTTATAAATTGAATTAATCTACTTCATATGAATTGTATAGCTTAACGAAAATAAGTTTGTAAATTGAACTAATTTGATTGTATATGTTTGTATAGTTTGGCTGATGAATTGTATATGTTCTTAAAATGATTACTACTGTAGTCTGTGTAGCTCTACTGATGAATTGTATATAGACCTACTGTAAATTGAATGGTAATATGTATAGCTCAACTGATGAATTGTTTATGATTATAAATTGAATTAATCTACTTGATATTAATTGCACAAATTTGTATAGCTTAATGAAAGTATGCTACTTTGTATTGTATATATTTGTATAGTTTTGGCCGATGAATTGTATATGCTTTAAATTGAATAGTAATCTATATAGCTCTATTGATAAATTGTTTGTGTTTGTAATTTGAAGTAGTTTGCATGATATGTATTATCAATTTCTGTATATCACAACTGGTTGAATTGTTTATGCCTTAAATTTAATTAAATTGTTTTGTATTATAATATAGTTCAACTTATGAATGATCGTTTGCATTTGTAAATTTAATAATCTGATTGGCTATGTATTGTATACTTTCATAGATTATCTATCAGAAAGCTCACGTAAAAGAAAATTAAACTCGCTTCTTGAAACTTATAATCTTAGTCACACAGTAAGTTTTCCAACCAGAACAAAAGCTGGAAGTAGTACTGCCATTGATAATATATTTATAGATAAAAGTATATTGAATTCCTATTCAACAGTACCATTAGTCAATGGCCTGTCTGATCACGATGCACAAATTCTAAGTGTTTTCAATATGAGTGAAAAATTCCAAAGTGTTAATCTAAAAATAAAAAAAAGGATTATAAATGCTGAATCTCTTCATCATTTAAATACATGTCTACAAAATGAATCTTGGGAAAATGTATATAGTACCGATACCATTGATATTAATACTAAATTTAATGCATTTTTCACTACATTTACGAATTATTTCAATGAATGTTTTCCAGTCAAGGTGGTGAAAAAATGTAAAAGTAAAAACACGTGGATAACTCAGGGAATTAAAATATCATGTGCTAGAAAAAGGAATCTATATTTAATGAGTAGGAATAGTGATGATCCTCATGTTCTTAATTACTACAAGAATTACTGTAAAACTTTGACAAAAGTTATAAAAGATGCAAAGAAAATGTATCTGAATGGAAAAATACAAAATTCAGATAATAAGATTAAAACTATTTGGGATATTATTAAAAATGAAACTAATCGATATTCAAAGAGTGAAAATATTACTTGCATTAAAATCAATGATAGTAAAATAGATAACCCAAAATCAATTGCAAATCATTTTAACGACTTCTATATAAATATTATTCAGAACTTAAACATTCAAGATTGTGCAGAAGATGCTGCACTTGGTTACCTAACTGATGCATTTAACACTGAGTTTTTAGGTCTCAAATTTATTCCCACTACCGCAGCAGAAATCATGCATGTGATAAAACAACTAAAAACAAGATATTCCTCTGGATATGATGAAATTCCAAGTAAAGTTCTGAAAGCTTGTTCTGAAATATTATCCCCTCCGTTAAACTATCTATGCAATTTGTCAATGCAATGTGGTATTTTTCCAGAAAGACTCAAATATTCAATAGTAAAACCAATATACAAAAAGGGAGATAAATGTACTATTGCTAATTACAGACCCATATCATTATTAACAACATTTTCAAAAGTGTTTGAGAAAGTTATGTATAATAGATTATATCATTACCTGGAGTCCAACAATATATTAGTTTTAGAACAGTTTGGATTTAGAAAACAAAAATCGACAGAGAATGCTGCTGTTAGTTTGGTGTATGAAATACTAAATTCATTAAATTCGAAACTACATGTAGGTGGGATTTTTTGTGACTTGGCTAAAGCATTTGATTGTGAAGACCATAGTATATTAGTAAAAAAATTGAAGTTTTATGGCATTAAAGATGAGATGTTGGGTTGGTTTACATCGTACTTATCAAATAGAAAACAAAAAGTAGAAATAAATGTACCAAATAGTCATAAAGTTACTTATTCAGAATTTAGAAATATTAAACATGGTGTTCCGCAGGGGTCAATTTTAGGTCCATTGTTGTTTCTAGTTTATATTAATGATTTAGCCTTGACCATAAACAATTCATCCCATGTAATTTTATTTGCAGATGATACAAGTGTAATTATTTCAAGCAAACAATACGATCATTTTATAAACACTTCTAATACAGTGCTGAATCTAATGAATGAATGGTTCCATGCAAATAAACTAGCACTTAATGTTGATAAAACCAGTGCAGTCAAATTTAGTACACACAATAGTGCTCAGGTTTCCTACAGTATTCGATTAAATGGAACTCATCTCAAAGAATCTATAAGCACAAAGTTTCTTGGTTTAGAATTGGATAATCACTTGAACTGGAAAACGCATATAGAATGTATTACTCGTAAATTGAGCTCTGCCTGTTATGCATTAAGATCCTTATCTACTATTGGTGATATAAACTTACTTAAAATGTCATACTTTGCATATTTTCAATCTGTAATGAAATATGGATTAATACTCTGGGGTAACTCGTCTGAAGCTAAACACGTTTTTGTTTTACAAAAGAAAGCTATAAGAATAATGGCCGGTGTGCATAAAAGGACCTCATGTAAAAATATTTTCCGAAACTTAGAAATCTTGACTTTCCCTTGTGAATACATTCTTTCCCTAATGATGCTGTATATTAAGAACCAAGATAAATTCAGTACTAATGAAGACATTCATCATTTTAATACAAGACATAAATCAGATCTTCATCTACCCTCTGTTAGTCTAAGCTGTTTTAAAAAAGGAGTTCGCTATTCATGTATAACAGTCTTCAATGCACTGCCTAATTATCTTAAAGATTTGAAGAACAACGAGAAAAGGTTCAGAAAAGAATTAACCAAATTTCTACATACTCATACCTTCTACACAATTGATGAATTGTTTATGCTTGTGAATTGAATTATTCTACTTAAATGACATGTACAATTTTATATAGCTCAACTAAAATATGTTTTTATATTGACTTAATCTGTTTACTATGTATTGTATTTTTTGTTTAGCATAACTGATGAATTGTATGTACTGTAAATTGAATAGTATACTGTATAGGTCAACTGATGAATTGTTTAAGCCTATAAATTGAATTAATCTACTCCATATGAATTGTATAGCTTAACGAAAATAAGTTTGTAAATTGAACTAATTTGATTGTATATGTTTGTATAGTTTGGGTGATGAATTGTATATGTTCTTAAATGATTACTAGTCAGTGTAGCTCTACTGATGAATTGTATACAGACCTACTGTAAATTGAATGGTAATATGTATAGCTCAGCTGATGAATTGTTTATGATTATAAATTGAATTAATCTACTTGATATTAATTGCACAAATTTGTATAGCTTAATGAAAGTATGCTACTTTGTATTGTATATATTTGTATAGTTTTGGCCGATGAATTGTATATGCTTTAAATTGAATAGTAATCTATATAGCTCTACTGATAAATTGTTTGTGTTTGTAATTTGAAGTAGTTTGCATGATATGTATTATCAATTTCTGTATATCACAACTGGTTGAATTGTTTATGCCTTAAATTTAATTAAATTGTTTTGTATTATAATATAGCTCAACTTATGAATGATCGTTTGCGTTTGTAAATTTAATAATCTGATTGGCTATGTATTGTATACTTTTAGTAGAGCCATCGATGTAGCTCAGTCGACAGACTCGCTGGGCTGCTGATCCGGAGCTGCGTTCGGGCTTGGGTTGGACCCCCCTTTGGACTTTGGTTTCTTCGGAGGTTTTCCCCAGCCGAGGGACTGAAGCCGGATGGTCTATGGCGAGTCCTTGACATCAACCCCTTTGATTTGATTACCCCCTTTGATTTGATTACCTGGTTGGGTTTTTCCGAGGTTTCCCCCACCGAAAAGGCAAATGCAGGGTAATATTTTGGCGAATCCTCGGACCTCATCTCATCTCACTACATCTCGCCAAAATGTAAAAAAAATGTAAAAAAATTGTACAAAATTGTAAAAATTGTAGAAAATTACTAAATTGTAAAACTATAAAAATTTGTAAAAATTGTAATTGTAGTATTGTAAAATGTTGACATGTTCCACATTTTAAAGCTTCATTGCTCATGTAAGATCTATGGAATAAAATAAATGAATGAATGAATGAATGAATGAATGAATGAATGAATGAATGAATGAATGAGTTGAGCAACTTCCTTAACGATTTCGTATGACACTTTTAGCTTATAGCCTACGACATTCCGCCAAGATTTTCTTCACTTAAGACTCGATTCATGCGCCTCCATTTTCTTTAAAAATGAGTCCGCTTCTTTCAGATTTTTCATTTTAGTTCTAGATTGTTGAATCAGATGGTTGTTGAACGCGACGATATTTCAGTAAAAAATGCAGCAAGATTTTTTTTAAGATTTCTTCGTAATATACGCATACCAGAAAATTCACTTCACCTAGTTTCCCGCAATTTTTCAACAGGACTGGTGCATGTTCCAGAGGAGATGGGAAACATTTCGATCTACTGATACAATGGTTAGTACCATTTGATTGTTTCTAATAAGTAGGTAATGGCCAGTAAATTATGTTATTTAAACCATAACTAATTTCCCAGCGGAGCAACGCTTTACCGACGGCAAAACACTGCCGGATCAACTTAATTGAGAAATGCTCATATATACAGGGTGAGACATAAGTATATTTGGAAAACGCTTGAGCGTGCTCCTGGATCAAAAATGAGAATAATTCCTTATATGAAAATGTGACGGAAAATATTTATTAGAGAAATAGTCGTACATTGTTTTTGTTCTTTTTTGTTGTGTCACAAGTATATATTTGGAAACTTGTCATTTATCGTTCACAAAAGGTGCTCAATGTGTTCTCTCCATTGTTTACACATACCTGAGCACGATGTACAAGCGACTGGCGAGTTCGCTCAAACACCATGTTGTCATCACGGATCAATTGGCATGTATTTTCAACACTTTACAATAGATCCTCTGCATCAATCACTTGTGTTGCATAGACACAGCCTTCAAGTGACTCCGAAGATAAAATCTAATGGGGTGAGGTCGGGTGATCTGGGTGGTCAAGGCACTGGACCACCGCGTCCAATCAAAATAAAAACAATCTACTACTGACTTCTCATTGTGTTGTTTGTAAACAAACACTGGTACAAAATCAAAACAAAAACATCACAATAATATGATCAGATACTTATGAAAACAAAAGTCACTATTACTCCAATGAATAAGCATTTTCCGTCAAATTTTCTTATAAGGAATTCTGTGGTGTTCGGGTAAAGGAGGATAAGTCGCTTTTTGTCCAGATGGAATTTATGTAGTTCCCCAGATGAACACAAGTTAAATTATACAATTGGGTGTGACAAAATTAAAAGAATACTAGCATTTGATGTGTTTTATTTGTGTAGAAAGTTATTTGCAATACGGTTTCGAAGTTTAATTTTAATTTATCACGAAACTCATTTTTATGACTTATCTCCCTTTACTCGAACACCATAGAAGTGTTCTTATTTTTGATCCAGGAGTACGCTCACGCGTTTCCCAAACATATTTAATAATAACGATAATAATAATAATAATAATAATAATAATAATAATAATAGTTTTATTTTCCCTGGAGAGTTAAGGCCATCAGGCCTTCTCTTCCACTCAACCAGGATCAAATCACATACAGAAAAATACATACCGGTATACAAATATTAACTTAAAATAATAATAATAATAATAATAATAATAATAATAATAATAATAATAATAAAGTAAAAAGAGAGATTGAGTACATATACACAATCAGCATTAACTTAAAAATAATAATAATAAATATATAATAAAAAAGAGACTGAATACATAATCACAAACAGGAAAATACTTTCTGGTATACAAGTATTAACTTAAAAAAAGATTTAATACATATGAATATAATCTTACAACTAACGGAATAGTACAATTAGTATGATCAGCACAGCACGGGTTACATTGAGACAATGACAATTACAAAAATGGATCACCCTGTGTACATGCAGGGTGTCTGAGGAGAATGTAAAATATTTGAGGATATTATGGTTTGGGTCAATCTACATCGATTTGACCTCGTATACCTATATCTGAAATGTAACAATTGGAGAGAAATTAAGGGGGAAATACTGGAAAGAATTGCTGCATTTTTCAAGGGGAGATCACATGACTGAAGAACTGCCTTTCTTTATGTAAACCTAAATTCGATATTTTTCGTTCAACAGCTGTTAGTGTCGGACGTTTTGACGGGCAAATATGGTTACTTCTACACCACCGCGACGACTGATGGAATATATGTAGCATCAGTTATATTTTGTGCTGGTATATTCTTTTCCAAAATCGATATTCGAGTCTGCTTTCAGAGGACTACCTCATTGTAGGTATTAACAGTTGATACAGCGTTTTAACAAGCCATAACTCACTCTATCAGTGTTTTCCGGACGATTAATGCAGGCGGTGTTCTTGCTCGAAGCGTGCGGTCCGTGGACGGCCATTCACACTCGTTCGTTATCTCGGCGCGGAATGGTAACGCTTCAGTCGTATGGGCAGAACAGCCTTTATGCTCGGATTCAAAGCTGTTGGACAATCAGAACAAGCGCGATACACGCTTAATGCGAGCGAGAAGACCACGCATCAACTGCGGAATGGAGGGGCAACACAGGGATTGTCGTCATTACTTTAAGAATTTCGCTCATCTCTCACGTCTGGTTCGTGAACTTTGTTTGCAAATTTGATTTCTCGCTATAATTACGAGGTACAGACAAAGCATGACTAAATCAAAATATTTTAGTAAACTTGGTGAAGTACAATTTCATTGTAATAATAATAATAATAATAATAATAATAATAATAATAATAATAATAATAATAATAATAATAATTATCATAATAATCATAATAATCAGTGCTGTTATAGGCGTAATAAATCGGCTATTGATCAGATTTTTTGCATTTGACAGATATTGGAAAAAAAATGGGTGTATAAGGATACAGTACATCAGTTATTTATAGATATCAAAAAGGCGTATGACTCGGTTAAAAGAGAAGTATTATATGATATCCTTATTGAATTTCGTATTCCCAAGAAACTAGTTCGATTAATTAAAATGTGTCTCAGTGAAAAGTACAGCAGAGACCGTATACGCCAGTTTATCTCTCATGCTTTTCCAATTCACTGCCGCCTAAAGCAAGGAGATGCACTATCACCTTTACTCTTTACCTT
Organism: Periplaneta americana; assembly: GCF_040183065.1. Lineage (NCBI taxonomy): Eukaryota > Metazoa > Arthropoda > Insecta > Blattodea > Blattidae > Periplaneta > Periplaneta americana. The sequence goes on from NC_091126.1 coordinate 137,163,440, forward strand.
CGCTCTAGAATATGCCATTAGGAAAGTTCAGAATATCAAAGAGGGTTTGGAATGGAACGGATTACGTCAGCTTCTTGTCTGTGCGGATGAAGTGAATATGTTAGGAGAAAATCCACAAAAGATTAGGGAAAACACGTAAATTTTACTTGAAACAAGAAAAGGGATAGGTTTGGAAGTAAATCCCAAAAAGACAAAGTATATGATTATGTCTCGTGACCAGAATTATGTACGAAATGGAAATATCAAAATTGGAGATTTATCCTTCGAAAAGATGGAAAAATTCAAATATTTTGGAGCAACAGTAACAAATATAAATAACACTCGGAAGGAAATTGAACGCAGAATAAATATGGGAAATGGCTGTTATTCGGTGGAGAAGTATTTGTCATCTAGTCTACTGTCAAAAAGTAATAAAGTTAGAATTTATAAAAGAGTTATATTACCGGTTGTTCTGTATGGGTGTGAAACTTGGACTCTCACTTTGAAAGAGGAACAGAGATTGAGAGTGTTTGAGAATAAGTTTCTTAGGAAAATATTTGGGGGCTAAGAGGGATGAATTTATAGGAGAACGGAGAAAGTTACACAACGCAGAACTGCACGCATTGTATTCTTCACCTGACATAATTAGGAACATTAAATCCAGACGTTTGAGATGGGCAGGGCATGTAGCACGTATGGATGAATCCAGAAATGCATATAGAGTGTTATTTGGGAGACCGGAGGGAAATTGACCTTTGGGGTTACCGAGATATAGATGGGGATAATATTAAAATGTATATGAGAGTGATGGGATATGATGATAGAGAGTGGATTAATTTTGCACAGGATAGGGACCAATGGCGGGCTTATGTGAGGGCGGCAATGAATCTTCGGGTTCCTTAAAAGCCATTTGTAAATAAGTAATAATGATAATAATAATGATGATAATAATAATAATAATAATAATAATAATAATAATAATAATAATAGTAATAATATTAAAATAATTTTAGTTGGTTACTTAACGACGCTGTATGAACTAGTAGGTTATTCAGCGACAATGGGATTGGTTATAGAGAGGTGGTATTTGGCGGGGCATCATACTTGGGCCACTTGCGATAGTGCAATAATGTTTTTTCGCCATTTGCTGTAGCGCCTCAAGGTATTTGCGCCACTCAGTTATATATTCAACAACATTTTTGTTTTAAGTTGATACCACGTTAAGATGTTAAGGCACAATATTCCCTCCCACCATCCCAGATTGCCGGAATGTAATGTCCATTGTGAAGGAAATGCAACGTAAATAACTGTGTAAAATACGGTATCTTGCTCAGTATCTAAAAGATCCACCTACGTAAAGTGCTCTGTTTCCCACATACTGTATATTATGAAATGCTTTCACACCCGAAAATAATAATGACATTGCTTTCGATATCATTCAATAGCATATCTTCGTTACAAGGTGATAATGGTTGCAAGTGACTTACAGCTTCGTGAACTTCAGGTAAGGTCTTTGGTAGTTTCGGCATGTGGTGACGTCATTCTCTGTAGATTGCTTTGCTTAATAGTTTAATGTCGATAAAATAAAATACACTAGCACAAATCGCGGGGTTCTCACTAAATGCTATGGATATTATAATACGTTGTTTCTCACTTAACTCACAAGCAAACATTCTGATGGGGGCAGATAAAAAAGTTAAATTTTTCCTTCCACCATGTTAATAATGTTAAAAGAAGTGCTTATACAAATTTTAGCCACTCAACCGCAATGATCAACAAAGCTGACCAGAAAGTGATTTTCCCTTTTTCCGTTTACAGAAAAAAAACACAATTGCATGGAAAGATTTACTGAAACAGACACAGCGATTGTTGCGCTATTTGTCAGCATATCTCACACTCGAATTGAGACAATTGTCATACAATGGGATTAATTTTTGTATCCTTGCGTCATAGAAGTCAGCCGCCTGGAGTAGGAACTAGCGTTTGACAGCCGTCTGCACCTCTCTGTCGATCCCATGATATGACAAATGTCTGTATTCCGACGGAGAATATATTGAAAAATAGCTCAACAATTGAAGCGGTGAGATCAATAACTATTCAAGTCCATTTGCACAAGTTTCGAGAAAAATGCAAAAAACTTTTTTTTTTTAATTTCTCACCTAATTATTATTTTTGCACGTAATATTTCTGGTTGTTTTAGAGATCAAGACAAAGTAATATACAAACTTTTAAAGTCGTAGCGCTTGTGGAAATATCCTAAATTTAATTTCAAACTTGCAAAAAATGAATGACCAGAAGTGGACTTGAATGGTTATTGATTTCACCGCTTCAATTGCTGTGTCTGTTCCATTAATTTTTAATGAAATTGTGTTTTCTTTGTGTTAACGGTCCCTGGCGAATTTTTTTTACGGCCCTCGTAATTGCGGTCGAGTGGCAAAAATTTGTGTATGAGCTTCTTTTGACTTTATTAACGTGGTGAAAGAAAAAAAAACTTTTAATCTGCCCCCATCAGAATGTTAGCTTGTCAGTAGACGCTTTCCTTTTGCAAGACGTAAAACTTTTTGACGTACGAGATCTCTATCATTACACTGGTGATTATGAAAACTGATTTATACAGGCTATACAGGCTGAAAGTGAAATAGTCTTGTAGATTTCCAGAAGGAGTAGCTTATGTTGTATGTGACAAAAAACAATACTATCATATTTGTGGAAAGCTCATGATGTCTTTTTCAGAAAAAAATGTATTTGTTTTTTTTTCTTTTTCTCCCAAATGTTTAACAATATCTTATTCGTTAACTATTGCAAGTAGGATCGCAGTTTTTGTCCATATCGACATGAACTCTAGTAAAGGATAATTTATCCCTCTGGCGTATTTCAATAGCGTGCACGGTTTTCGTGTAAATTTAATTTAAAAAACCCATAAATTCTAGCCATTGCACGAAGAGCGCGACTGGTAACGTCTTGGCCGCGAGAGCAGCTTACTTACGGAGACCCGTCGAGTTCGTTGACCTCTTACTCTGTATCACGAGTAGAGCGTATTAGCGACGATGTTTGCCGGACTGCTGAAACGTCAAACTTAATTTTCCAGTTAACCGTGTATTTAATCACAAAACGTAATATAGATTTTCTATTAATTTACTTGTACCCTATCGTCCCTTTCATCTTCAAGGTTATTTCACTTCCACCCTGTATAGGCTATGTCTACGCCGCGAACGGAAGTTGAAACCCTCTCTTACCATTAAGTCTTGTCCTCTATTATTGCTTCCTTGAACCACCTCCAACTTTCACGCGTCCGCCTCACAATGTTTATGTCCTCCAATTCCATATGCCTAGTATTGAAGGCAAACACGCGCACTAGTAGAAAGAGAGGTACTATGGGCATGTCACCAAATTTTTTTCGCGATCTCTGCCAACTTAACAAAAGAAACGACATATTTAGACAGAATGTCGTTGGCGCAAACAAATTTTCTTAATACAGTGAAACCTGTCTAAAAGGCCATCTGAAGTTACCTTGTAAAATGACCGTTTTATCAGGTGGCCGCTTGATTAAGGTTGCGGTTTTTATGAATCAGCATGAAAATACTGAATTTCATTCACTTTTTAGTATTGTGCGCACACAACAATCGTGCATATTAATGTCAGACTCTTCCATTCTTGCAACTAGCCTTTTCAAAACTCGCTTACGATACCTCAGTTTAAATTAATGGATAATACCTTGATCAAGGGGTTGTACACGTGATGTCCGCTCTAACCACCCATTACTAGCAAAAAATTGCTTACATTGAGTTCTTTGGTAATTTCAAGAGCTTTCTCTTGAATTATATACCCGCTTACTGGCAATTTCTTCGCCCTCGCACACTTGAACCATTCGTAAACGAAATCATTCACATTACTGAACACAGATTGTTTCTTCCTTTTTTGGCCACCACGCATATTTTTCTCTCATTCTTTTAATATTTCATCTTTATTCTTAATTATACCGTTTATTTGTGTCCTTCCACATTTGAATATTTCTGCAATTTTTCTCGCACATGTTCCCTTCTCACTTTCTTCAATCATTTTTCGTCTTGCCTCTAAACTTAACACCACTCTAGATTTATTGTTAGATATGATTTCTCTCTCAAACTAACTTCACAATTCCTCTGAATTAACTGAATGAAAAGAAGAAAAATTCGTAAAAGCTGGCCCAAATAGAGAAAGATAGAAAGTGGAGAAAGAAATAAAAAAATTCGAATGGTTAACTACTGACCTAAAACATACTGTGACATTTTCGATAGAAAAATGTCCGTGTTTCAATCCTTTAAAAACGAGTAAAAATTTAAAGCTGTGCAGGGTCGGAGTGGAAAGTGACAAAAGAGTCGTAAAACAGTAACCAACTAACCCCAAGATATGGAGGGTGTACTGTTGTACACTTAGCTATTGTTCTCGTGACATTGCTTCTTGCCCTCTAACCATTTAAAAAATAGGTCAGACAGTATCCGTGAAAAGATTTTTTGTTGGACAGTGACTGTTATAGTTAGGTTCCAATCCAATCGCTGGCCGGCGCAAGAGGTGGCCGCTAAATAAAGAGAGAATTTGTATTGATCTTATGGAAAATCCAATTGGTTCCAGAGATAATTGGCTTTTTGGTCAGGTGGCCGTTTAAATGAAGTGACCGCAAAGGCAGGTTTCACTGTATATAACCGTATTCATCAATTAAAAAACAACAAAACTGGCGCAAGCGAATTGCACCTCGTATATGGCGAGATGAGGCGGAAGATTTGTCATAGATTACCTGGCATTTGCCTTATGGTTGTGGTAAACCTCGGAAAGAACAACCAGGTAATCAGCCCAATTTGAAATCCAATCCAGGCCCAAGCGCAATTCTGGATCAACAGGAAAGCTCCTCAGCCTAAGGAACTACGCCGGTAGCCAATAATAATAATAATAATAATAATAATAATAATAATAATAATAATAATAATAATAATAAAATAATAATCGAAGTATCAATAATAATCATTACAATCATACAATCACCAACATAAACTCCACAGATAGCGCTGGCCTTTTCCGATTTGACAAAGTATTGCTTTGATTTAAAAATCTCTCTCCGGCGTTTACTATGTCCCCCAACATTTCGTTCCCCAATGGGGTTATATTTCTAATGATTCTCTAAATCAGGGCTGCAGAACTGGTGGAGACAGGGGTGGAATCATGGGAGAAGATTTCGTTCCACCATTCACAAGGCCGGAGCCTTCAATGATGTTTCTGTGACTTTTGGCAAATACACTGCTCTCTCTTCTCTCCCTACCGTACAATGACGCGAGGGTTGAAGGGAATAGATAAGTTACGTGTTCCGGCTTATGACGTGTGATTCAATGGTAGCAAAGTTTTGCATCCCTGCTCTAAATAGCTCCATCCTAAGTATACAGTATATGTAAACTAGTTGTCTCTACATTGTATTCTTTTTTCTGCTTTATTATTGATTTCTAGTTCATTTCTTATGTCTTCACTTGCTTTGTAATCCAACGTGGTGTATTCCGCCAAAGGTAGGGAAAATCTAATCTCTGCTGCATTCTATTTGTTGTTTCATGGTTAGTCTTCACATTTCAGATCTGTATGTTAACACTGGAATAAACATAACTTTATAAAGTTTTAAATATTTTTCGGGACATACTTTCTCAAATAATAATCCTATAAAATGTATCATATTGATTGTATACATATATTTATTTTATTTTGTACATCACGAACTAAAATCAGTAAATATTGACTTGGCCAATCGCTACGGTGGCTCAGTAAGCCAGGGACTCAGGTTCAATTTCTTCTACAGCCTACCCTGAATTTATAACTTTCGTTGCGTCAGCCCGTGGTCAAGGCAACATAATGGTCTTCTCAGGGTACCCAGCTCCCCTGTGACATCCCAAAAATTCTCCACTATCATCGTTCATTACGAGTGCAATATGGACCCACCGCCTTCGGTGCACTATGGAAAATCTCGGACGAATTAATTTGCATATGCTTCTCGCCACTATAATATATGAGCCCAATCGTAAAGTCTGGGTGAATAACGACAAGAGCCAAGCCATTACACAAAAATTATATTGACTTCAGACTTTTCCAATCCCTTGCAATTAAATTCGTCGAAATTTTTCACTTGGTTATTTAGCGATGCTGTATCAACTACGAAGTTATTTAGCGTCCATGGGATTCGTGAGAGCGAGATGAGACCGAGGATTCGCCATTGATTATCTGACACTCGCCTTATGCGTGGGGAAAACCTCGGACAAAACACGAGAAGATAATCAGTTCGAGAGGGGATCGAACCCGCGCCCGAGACCAACTCCGAATCGGCAGGCAAGCAAGCGCCTTAGCCGACTGAGCCACGTCGGTGGTCTCGTCTAATTAGAGGAGTGGTCCCAAACTCAGAGCACTGTGTCGTCATCTAGCCTTGCCCGCTCGCCCGAGGAAAGTCGTAACAGGGCAGGTAAGACGTTCAGAGGAGGGACCACAATATAAATTTACTGCATAGGTTTATGATTATTTTATGATGAAAAAAGATACGGGCTGGATAGAAATGACTAATTAAACTATCTTAAGGAATTTGGAAAAAAAATATTGTAGCCTATTTTCAACAAAGTTAGAAGTTAATAAATTTATAATTACTTTTAGAAATGTAATGCACATTTCATGTTAATTATTCGGGTAATGCATGATAATTACTGTAAATGTGTAAACTGCTTCTGTTATGGAAAATGTTGAACAAAACACATAAAAACCCTAGGAATAGTAACGCAGAAATGTAACTCCATTCAGTCCACTCAACACTGGCATTATCACTGATTTTTCGGGATTTGTTTAATTCTCTTTTCCCTCAGCAATTTCTCAACGTTTGGAACTATTGTTTGTATAGTGCATAATATGACAGCAAATTTTAAGTTGTGATCCGATACTTGGCTTCCATGACATGGCTTGTTTATGTACATCATAGGAAAAAAATACTGTTCGCACAGATATGTCAATCAGAAAATGGATGTCTGTACAATCGGGGAAATCTAAGACATGGAAAGTTCATATAAAAGTCAGATAATTTTTTTGTTTTGACATTTGTCCTTCAATTCACTATTATAATGTAAATCAATAAGTTCTAATTACAAATAATAATCGAAAATCAAATTCAAATTTTCCTAGTCTTTAAATTTCGAATCAAATTCCAGGCGCAGATCGTCATGATGTGTGAATATATTCTTCGAAATACAAAGTCTTAAGAAACAAGTATGCCTATATCGTTGTTAATTTTGAAAAATGTGCTGTAACTTATCCTTTTAGTTAAGCTAACGTTCCATGATTAGAGGTGGTTTCATATTAAACGCCTTCAATCTGTCATATAACTTTGTAATAATCTTGTTGTTACCTTGTAGAAAACAATTTAAAGCATTCAGATAATTCCATTAAGAAGGTAAGTTCATAAATCCATTTTTTTTTTTCATTTTTCACTTATGATATGGACTTTTCTCCTTTCTCCTTGAACGATGATGTTTCCTCCCACAGACCAAAGAATCTATTCAATAATTTGCCACAACTTAGTCACCGTACTTTACTATAATATGACAGATCGCCATACTCGCTATTGCATTCATCAAGAAGGACTCAAATTGACAATGAGGGAGAATTTTCGATATAGTTGTGTTGGTGGTTTTTCCAACTGGGCGACTTCTATAACACCATTTTGATTTGTTTTGCCCATGAATTCTGTTGGTGTATAATGCAGTGAATAGAAATAACTTCATAGGATACATTAACGATTTTCACTTCGTCCCTTAGATTCTTATTTCACCCGTTTTACTTCCAACTATGGAAGGAGCACCATTGATTGCCAAGGATATAAGTTTATTCCAAGGAAGTCCAAAATAATTTCTACAGCCTCTACATGAAAATATCGGAACCAGTAATAGTATCCTTTATGAGAACAATATATAAGAGCTCTCCTTAATCTGGAGGTTTTCAATAACGCCTCTTACAAAAATCATCAGTTGGGATTATCGCTTACATAAGTATCTTCATCTACTGCCAAAGAACAACAAATGACAGACCGACAAATAATTACTAGTTGCACCTGAACGTCCTCGACTAGACCTCGGATGGGATGCATCACGGTGGAAGGAGATAAACTGATAGATTCAAACTCCTACACTTGAGAAATGTTCTTCAGTTGTAATTAAACATTCTTCAAATTATCAATCTTTAATGGTTTATAATATCGTACTATTACAAGTGAAATTTCATAACTGAGACGCACAGCCGATTTACTAACATTGTGATCTTAAACAACTTCTAGCTTATTTTCCTTCAATTGTCGAATTAATGCTACACGCTCTTCTCTTCGTATCTGTCATATTCGTTACTGTGAATTGTATAATGCATCTGTAAGTTGTTTTTCTTCAGTGTGGCCTACGTTTTGAAGTGTTTTCTGCTCCTCACATCTTTTGTTAGAATAGATAGCAAGAACCGCCTCTGTTCACTACAACGCAACGTTACAAACCAGTCCTCTGCCCGGTACAGTAAGCACACAACAGCCAAGCACTGCCCGTGCCCGTTCATACGCGAGTTGATGATCACTGAATTAGAGTCTGCAGTTATTTTCTTTTAACCTACTTGCTTTTGTTTGTTGGTAACAACTTTGTTTCTTCATTTTCTGTGACCCATTTATGTTTCACTATTACACTTTTACTACGTCGTAATACTTTTAACCAATAAAACGGTACTAAAGGACGTGCTTCAACCAATCATGACTGTTTATCGCTACAATTTTATCACTTCCCTAGCATTTGTTTCTTTGTTTGCCAACATTTCAAAATGCAAATTCTTTACGGTACTATAAAACATGCTTTGCGTTCGTCACTTGTTTCCCGCATATATAGTCAACTGAAAATGGCGGCTCCGTTCAAACATTTTGGTGAAACTAACATTAGTGAAATAGAATTTTAGTAGTCAATTAATATTTTATTGTATTAGAGTACTTTATTTCTTCTCAACTTTTATACCTTCTTCTAATCGTATAATAGTCAATTAAATCCCACTGGAATTTTGATTTTCTCTAGACAAATCAAAAACTCTAGTGAGATTACTGTTGATAAAAATTTTAATCTCCAAATTTATTTCACGTTTAAAATTTTTATGTTCTTATTCTTGCCTTCTTCTGTCGCTTTTCGATAATATTTTTTTTTTTTGGTAATCAACGTTATCAAGGAGACAAATATCGAACAATGTATTACAAATTGCTATGAATACGATATTCGCTCACATTTCACGCTGTTGTCGCATACAATTCTGTCATTTATATCAGCATTAAACCAAGTCCACATAATGCAAGATCAATGTTATACAACACAAAAATAATTTATAATGCAGTTCATGTCCAGATTTCGATCAAATGTGAACCTCGCTTATCGATGTTTATGCAGTCGAGACTGTGGCGTTCTGAAATATAATCCCTACCAAAATTCATTATATAACCTACAAAATTCCGTAAAACAGATATCTGGTGTACTGCGTGCAAATGTGGGGAGGACAATGAATCTTTTTATTTTGTTTTCGTATTGATCGGGATTCTTAAAACGAATAAATGCAGTATCATTAAGGGGAGTGGGTAGCGATCAGGGATCGAAAATTTAATTGTTTAATTTGTGATTTAATAAAGTACAAAACTTGCACATTAGAAACATATATTGTCGGGGTATCTCTGCAGATAAGCCTTTTAAATTACCTCTTTAAATTTGGCTGTGCATGCTTCAAATTTCAAATTTCAAATTTTCAAATTTAAAATTTCAAATTCATCGAAAGATGCTATAACATGGTCAAGTACAAACTTATATAATAATACAGAACAGAACATATAATACAAAATAATACATCAGACTACACAATATAATTACGACAACAGAAATAGAAATAAAGTAATATACAATCAATATAAAAAGAGGATACAATAATATTAACAAAATTTGAGGATCGAATGAGCAGCGCTCGTGTTCGGTCGCAGTTCACATACATGATTAACATAAGAGGAATATAGAAAATTAAATAGGTACTAAAATTAAAATTACAGCTACAGTGATATTATATAATATACTGTATTATTAATATAAGAGGGATATAGAGAATAAAATGAAATAAAATAAAATAGGGACTAAAATTCAAATTACAACTACAACGAAATTACACTGGGAAATCATTTTATTTTTATTCAATTTTTATTGTACCTGAGATTTTGAATGTACTTCACTCCCACCTCTCCTACAAATGAAGTTCCAACTGTCCTCCACACAGAACCTAGGCCGCACACAGTAAACAGTACTGAGTTAGTGAGTATAGTACATTCCAGAAATATGTTCGCGTTTTTCAGTGACGAAAGAGCTTCCAATATTGAATCATATTTTCGCACAGGTACTGTCGTCCGTTTGCTTTGTCGTATCCCGATTTCCGGCATCTGCTTCTGCTCGCTTCTCTGTAAATGATAGCGGCTGGGCTGTCTTCGCTCTTTTCTGAGAACATTACTTTCTGTTAGGAATTGGACGTCTACGTAATATTATACTCATACAATTGTTTAAAATAACTTAAATATAAGGGCCTCGTTAAGTCACTAACTGTCACGTTATTTCCCCCCTTTGTACTTTCCTGCGGCATAACCACTTGGATGGACAGTAATTTTATCTTTGCGGGTCGGGCAAAAGTGAAGATTGAATTTACAGTACGTAAGGTACTCTTTTATAGAGTACGTACAGAATTATTTCAACATGAGTTACTATTACGAAGGACGAAACTGGTAATTGGAATTAGATGCAATAATCTATAGTGCGATAATATGCACAAAAGAACTGAAGCCTGTATCGAAATGAACGGCCACCATTTTCAAAAATGTGTTTAAATAGGCTATCCATATTAGGATTATTTTTCAATTTAACTTCATCCTCTATATTGTACGATAATGTGCTGTAGACAGTATAATATACACTGCATAATGAATACGTTCGCATGGATAACTCAGATCGTGAGTAAAGACAATTTATTCTTAAAACTGTACTGTATTTTAATTAAACAAAAGCCTAATGAAAATTATCAAACTGAGAATCGCGATATTTCCTAGTGTACGTAAATGGCAGAACTACTTTTCTTCCCTCCTATATCTAGTAAAGTAATTTGTTTGTGCTTTACGCCAGTATCATCAAACTCCAGTTTTTAAGGGGGTAGCAAACTGTGTTTCCGCTTCATATCCGTTAATCTAAAGGTATAACAAGGATAATATTAAACATGTTAGTAAAAATAAAATGATGTCCTTGTATAATTTAATATTATCTAACAAAGGGACGAAAAATATTTTACGTGAGAAAGATAAGGCAATTTATGAAAAATATATATTCCGAAATTATAGAATACAAATATAATAAAGGCTGATTAATTCATAAAGATAGGCCATAAATTTATTTAATCAAATTGAAAACATTAACACGTTCCTAATTTCCTTGTTATATGTTAGTTGGTAACATGTTAGAAGTTCTGCGTGCAATTTGGTACAGGATTATACAACCGGGGTCTAAAATTAATGCTATGCTTTAGATCAGCAAATGTGAAACATTTATTTATGTTCTGCTCATGTTGAATTATTATTTCGTTTTTGTCATGATTATGTGCCTGTAATATAAACTTATTAAGACTTTTATGAAAAAATTTTAACATAGTATATTTATAAATATGTTGAATATTAAATACATTAAATTCAGAATAAATGAATTTAGTTGGATAATCAAAACGTTTCTTCAAGCAAATTTTAATTATTCGTTTTTGTAGTAAATTTAACGGACTAAGATTAATTTTTGTATTTCCACCCACCCCAAACAATAGTTCCATATTGAATAATATACTGAAAAATATGTAATTCATACATCCTTATTCTTTTAAATGCAGTTATTCGTGAGTTGTAATTCTTTCAAACATAAGTGCATTTTTGTCTGACTCTATTGAATCTATTTATATGAAATTTTTACGGTATTCTCTGCAGCCTGTGTTCTGCAAAGTAGACCTACGAGTTTATGAATACCAACCCATAACATGAGGGAAAAATATAGAGAATTGAAAAAAATAGTAAAAATTGTTAACCAAAGTTAAACATTTTTTCTGCTTTACTAAGGGTGAAATATTTAAATAAATTTGGTCTCAGAATTTACAATATACATTAGTTGATAACTTATAAAATTACAAGGTATTTGAGTGAAGATTGTAGCCAGTAATGTGCACCTGAAGACTGAGGTACATTTAACAAAGTAGGAAAACAGGTTATCACTTATGGTCCTTTTGCACTTGGATGAGAAACTAACAAGTTGTCTTTTATACCACTAAATTCAGAATGATTGATTGTATAACCATGGAAATTTTTATTCCACTCTGAACAAGAAAAGCCTAGAAATATTTAACAAAACTTTCGTACTGAAATTTTTAAATCGCACAGGTATCACTAACCACTTCCCTTTAAGGCAGCAAAAGTGTTTTCGAGTCGGTAAATTTTTAAGCAAATATACAGGTACGTTCTGAGAAAAAAAAAGTCTCCCAGTAAGTGGCTAGAAGGACTTCTGGAAAGCAGAAGTTTGATTGATGTGATTGATGACAAGGGTAGCTGTCAACAAGTGGAATTTGAATGCAACGGAAATAAAAATGAAAAATATTGATCCTATGCGAATGAGAGGTCTACGAAGAGCCAGGGGACTTGTAAGCAGATAATATTATTGAGATTGTAGCCATTCGCGGTGAAGAATATACACTGTCTCTGACGTTTCGGTACTAATTACATATACTATCTTTGGGATCGTGTTGCACAAGATATAAATATGAAGGATTAAGAACCATAGTGGGCCAAGCGCTATGTATTAAAAACGGAGAAATTACGGGATAAAATTATGTAAATACTATAATTAAATGAAACATATAGCAAGTAATATAAAGTATGAACATTAAAACTAAATGATACGTCAATCTTCATTAAACTATGGTATCCACTTAACTTTAACCCTTGCTTTCTCTCTTTTTAATAAATGGCGCTTGGCCCACTATGTCTCTAAACCCTTCATATCTTCTACTCTAATAGCTGTGTAATGCCTGGCTAGGCATAAACACTAGGCAAAACATTTCCGATCTAATTATTCTATCACTGGTTCTGCGATCTTGAAAGAAAATTCGTATTTTAGTTTTAATAATGATTGAAAACAGCTAAAACAATAAATAGACATAAACGGGTTGACTGATTAATGTATTGATTCATACGATGCGTTTGAGTAAATAAATTTTAATTTCTTTTACGCGGATCTCTCTAGGTAGTTAACCCTTCAGTACTCGCGTGGATTACAATAGTAATCCACTGATATTTAATCCTCTATTACGTCACTGCCTGCAGCACTGCGTAGTTGAGCGTCAATGCAATTTCTCGTCACAGTCTAAGAGAGGCATTACTGGTGTTTAGACGTATTTGTCGCAACTCTTTGGAAAGTTATACGAAGTTTTATAAAGTGATGCACAATTTTTCCGAGTGGATTACCATTGTAATCCACGCGAGTACTGACGTCAGTTTTTTGTTCAGGTAAGTGAAATAGTTTTTAATATGGTTATAAGTGATGCAATGCAGTAAGTTTATGAAAAAATGTGTGACATCGTTCCATCCTCTTCGCAGTTTGCTCCAATGGGTACGGAAACTACAAACAACATTTGCAAATGGCTGGATGAAGATATGGATGATGGCATTGAAAATGAAAGTGATGATGAAAGCAACAGGGGAGATCTTTAGAATGAAGTTCACGATTCTAATTCAGAAGAAGACAATGATGATGATGATGATGATGATGATGATGATGATGGTGGTGGTGGTGATGAAAGACTAATGTCTATAAATGATGGAAACTGCTATACGGATAGAAAAAAAGACTACAATTTGGCAGGCAGATCCAGGAGCTCAACGAGGGAGAAGACGAGCACAAAATATAGTGATTCATTTATCGAGCCCTAAAAGGGCTGCAAAAATTGCGCGGACCCACACAGAGAGTTTTGACTGCTTTATTGATCAGACAATAATCAATGTAATTGTAAGGGTACTAATATTTGTATTGAAAAAGTGAAGCGTAATTACGGACGTGACAGAGATTGCAAATTAACAAATGACGTAGAAATTGAGGCACTCTTGGGTATTTTGTATTTTGCTGGCGCCTTGAAATCGGGAAGACTGAACGTAAGAGAACTATGGGATAAAAATGGCACAGGAATAGAGTCAATTTACCTGACAATGACCTACAATAGATTCTAATTTTTGTTACGATGTCTACTCTTTGATAACATTTATGACAAAAGGAAAGGAAAGAAATTTATGAATTGGCTGCTATACGTGAAGTATTAGAGTTATTTGTTCAGAACTCACAAAAGTGCTGTAGTCCAAGCGAATATGTAACTATAGACGAGCAGTTGGTTGCATTCAGAGGACGATGTCCCATGAAGAGTATATACCTACTAAACCAACAAAATGTTGGATCAAATTTTTTGCTAAGGTGGATGTGAAAACATATTACACTCATAACTTGGAAATTTATGCTGGTATTCAACCAGACTGTCCATTTCACCGAAGTAACAGTGCACATGCAGTGGTGAAGAGGCTGGTTCATCCCATCAAAGGAACAGGAAGAAATGTGACCACCGATAACTGTTTCATGAGCATACCTCTGTGTTTAGATCTTCTAGAAAATGACAAAATTACACTTGTAGGAACATAGAAAGAAAACAAAAGAGAAATCCCTCCTCATTTCGCAACTACTAAGACAGGCAAGTTAACAGTACATTGTTTGGATTCAATGAACGCTGCACAATTATTTCGTATGTACCAAAGAAAAAAAACACTGTTAGCATTATCAACCATGCATTATGATAAGGCAATGGATGAGGAAACGGGAGGCAGCTAGAAACATGAAATAATATCATTTTATAATAGAACTAAATGTGCTGTGAATGTCCTGGAACAGTTATGCTCAGCCTATGATGTAAGCAGAAATTCACGACGCTGGCCTCTATTTTCTTTGACTTACTAAACATGTAATTTGTTTGAACTGTATGGAAGAAATGCGTAGGCCTACTTAGATAATTGAATCAGATGTAGATTAGGCTATCATGTGCGTTAAATCTGAACTGCAAAAACATCTGTAAAATATTATATGTGAAGTGTGAATGATTGTTACATCCCTGAATTTTTTCATTGCTACACCCCTGAGTGAGGTATTTAGTTATCAAATATGACGTAACAAAGGTCAGCAGTAGTGAACTTGCGTTTCCTGTGGGAGAGTTTACATCAAGAGATAAGGTGACCTTCAAACAGCGAATGAGCAACAATTCTAGATAACCTACATAATTAAGATGATAGTGAACTAACTCATAACTATGGTGCAACAATAAATTATGACTCATAGACACGTCCAGTGTGGAAACATTATGTAAACATGTCACTTGAATGCAATTTGTGTACTATAATACGTTTCATTATTAATATTTATATTTAATACGTTCCGTTATGCGTAACATATCCATTCTCATTACTGTAATAACTGAACACAATATATTTCTTAACATTTAAATCTAATTGCAATGTTTAAACCATGTCTGCAAACAAAAACAAATGTGGATTACCATTGTAATCCAGGTGAGTACTGGCGTTACGAAATTTAACGCGAGTAACGAAGGGTTAATGGCTCTCAGAGTAATGGATTCTTTGGATTTTTCGACTGTTTGTGAGGATTCGATCCACGGTTCTTCTTTCGTACTCTATAATGTCGAATTCCGATAGCATGGTACTCTAGAAGGTTCTAGTTGATACTACTTTAAAACAGAAATATGTAATCGATGAAACATCTCATGGACCAGAATGTTCCACAGCAGTAGCTACAAAAACTTGAAACCTTCCTTCGGTAGTCATTCACGGTTCGAATCTCTGAAACTTGTAACTGCAAAAGTGAATGATAGCTACAGAAGAATTGAATATAAGTTATTCCAGCAAGCAGTATAGGTCGAAATGGTCCAGCTTAATGAGGGTTGTCATTGATCTTGTTTGTCTTAGACCATTTGGTATGTCATAGTCTGAATCCAACTTTTTTCATGGTCTACCCAGGTTGTTACGTTCTGATGGTTGTGTCGCTAGAAGTGACATACTCAAAATATTTTAAAATAAATGACTAAATTGTCTTAAAATTCTACGCTGTCTGTTCTTTACAGGTACGAGTACCTTCTTATTATGTCCGTTATTTATTTTGAATGGTAAAAAAACAAACTAATTTGAGGGATTGTAGATAACGTAATAAGAAAGAACATGAGAAGAAGAAATGACTCGGTAAAACACTATGCAAAGAAAAATGCGAACTATAGCAAACATTGGAAAGCCTAAAGAAAATAAATAATTACTATGACAAATTGACTGTACATGTTTGAAATAAAATCATAACACGAAAACTAAAATTCGTAACATTCACGTGACAATGTCAGTGGATTGCATAAAAAAAATAATATTTATTTATTGTGGCGAAGTTAAGGCCATCAATCCTTTTCTTCCACTTAGCCAGAAACTAAAGAAGCTGATACAATTTTACAGCCTAATATTTAAAGAACAATAATAAAAAATGTATATAGTCATACAAGTACAAGTTGAATAAAGTAATGCAAACATACTAAATAATAATTATAAAATAACATAAGGCTAGAAGTTACATTCAATGAATATGCAAGCAGTATGTGAACCAATATTACAAATTACGAGAATAACAAATTCAAATGTAAATTATAACTATACAACACTGAGGAAAATTACGTATATACACACAAAGGAGAATTAAACACTAATACTGGTCACGTGTTTAAACAATTTACTTTTAAATTGCAATATCGTTCTACAGTTCCTGAGGGAACTGGGTAGGGAGTTCCAGAAACGAATTGCTGATACTGTAAAAGAGGAAGAATAGTGAGCTGTATTATGGCTAGGCATAGATAATGAAGTACATTTTTAGATCGAGTTTCCAGGCTGTGATAAGAGGATAAGAAATTAAAACACACCGAGGCATAGGCGAAGAAGTACTGATGATGCGATATAGGAAAATTAGTGAATGGATATATCTTCGGTCCTGTAATCTTACCCATTGGAACGTTTGAAGAGAAGGTGTAATGTGGTCGTATTTGCGGATGTTGCAAATGAAAAGTATGAAGGCATTATGAACGCTCTGCAATCTCTGGGCTAAGTTAGAATTTAAATCTGTTAGTAGAATGTCGCAATAGTCAAAATGTGGCAGCACTAATGAACGGCTTAAATCAGACACCATGTACAGATGAAGAAACAAGACCTGGCATGTCAGCTGTGCTATACGGGAAAGAATGAGCTATCAGGAACGGAGTTTGTTTCATGATGATTAATATTATGCGAATCTTCAGACACAGAAGTTCATCTAAAACTAAAACCTATCTTCCCCTTTCATACTCTTTGATGATATAGCCAGGGAATATGTTAAGGTCACAGGACAGGTCCTGCCCCCTCTTCTGTACTTATATAATTCAGTGTAGCTCGACTACTGCTAGGGATGTCCAAATAAAAGAGAAAATGTCAGGTAGTAGGCCTACGAGCACACAGAAATTGACGAAATAATGTGGTGTATTGAACTTGTTTCATATAGAGGTGGATTAAATCTGACTACTATTTGTTTAATAGAAAGTGGAAAACAAGTGATATTAGTCGGACGATTAGACATAAACCAAACACGCACTGAGGGGAAAGCTCTTCCTCCCTTCCTCCAACCACTACAGAGGACATGATGTCATCAATGTCTTCTGCGCAAACCATGTTCCCCTTATGTCTTACAAAACATGTACAGAGGGGAAGGCATTCAGCATATTTCGAATTTCACCGGACCGGAGGACAACAATGACGTCACTCTGCAACGAAATAGGAACAATACTGCTGGAAGGTTCGATGGCTATCATGGCGGCTGTACAAGTTGTTGTCTGTGCTACTCTAGCAAGATGTTTCCGTTCAAAGAAAATAAATCATAAACAATATATTGCTTGATCCAGTAGTAATAACTGGTCCGTTGACATGTTGGCTCATAAGCCATTAACATATTGTTTTTAATTTGTGCTCATTACAAACAATACAGCAGATCACACCGCCATGACACAACAGTGCACGATGTCATTGGTCTGCTAATTCCCGCCCTATACTAAAACCAATCAGATTCACTGATGGAGGCTGCCACCACCTCTGCAAGCTAATGGAAGTGGTGCGACACCGGTGGAGCATCAGTGACGTCATCGTTGAAATTCGGAACACCGTGATGCCATCAGATTTCTCAGCGTTGAGATTCGGAATACGCTCATTTACTACCATCCAGAGGACTCTACATAGAAGATGATATACACGGCGCATACCAATTGTTTAGTTCGTGTTTTCTCTTCCCAATACTATAGGCCAACGTGGGAAGTTATCGTGAGAGTGGTGATAACACTACCACTTCATTACAGCTACGCTATGCGAACAAGGGAAGGTAGAGACACATTGCGAGAAAGACTGATATCCCTATGTTCCACATTCCATTTTATAGACACTACGCACATAAAAATATTTAGCCGGTTTTCCTTTTCTAACTTGAGGTATTTGCTCTTTATAAAATTGGTGAATTTTTGTAGATATATTCACAACAAGAAATATTTTAACATACTCTTATATTGAGCTGATGACAACTTGTAAACACGTCTTCTGGTCTCTTCCTTAAAATTAAAAGTATCTCAAAAGCTAAAATTTTTTGTACAATCATCGAAAATTAAGCAATGAATATGGTAAAATGTTAAAGTGCCCCAAACAAAACTTGTGAGAATCTTGCCAAAGAGCGTTGTCCCTTAGTGCTGGTACTTACATCATTTACCATTTCCATATATTTCTATTTGTTACTTGGTTATTTAACGTCGCTGTATTAGCTATTGGGTTCATAATTAGCGTCGATGGAATTGTTGAAAGCGAGAAGGTATTTTGGCGAGATTAGGCAGAGGATTCGCCATAGATTAACTGACATTCGTCCTTAGGTTGGAAAAAACTCGGAAAAGAACCCAACCAGTTAATCACATCAAGCGGGAATCGAACCCACGCCCGACCTCGACTGCGGATCAGCAGGTAAACGCGCTACCGCCTGGACTAAATCTTATTTAGTGCATCAATAATATATACTGTTTTTGTAGGCTTAAGCTGCATAACTTTCATATGGAAAACTTCATGGGAGTTAAGAATGAATAATCAGTTTTCTTTTCCGTAAAAGTGGTTTCTTTTTCTTTTAAAATCTAATTACCTATTTGCAAGATTCTGAAAATGAAATAAATGATAGTAGACGTAAGAATACTATATGACCCGGCTTAGGATCCGGGACACTTTAGCAACCAATGTATGCACAACTTGGGTACAGAGTTCCTTGAACATTGTAGACAGACATACTGTGAATGTAAACAACGACGTCAATGTGCTGTGTTATATCTTACTGTTAATAGTAATACAGTGACGGTGGAAAATGAAATAGGATACATACCTCACAAATTTTAATGTCCCTCGGCGACGTTATAGTCGTTAGTGTTACAATGAACAACCATGTAGTACATACTTGCAACTAGTTCGAAAAAACTGTTCACTATGTATTGAAAATGCACTGTGATGGCCTGAGTTCGTTTCGTAGGGAGAGACGGAATAATACTGTATCTCTGATCACGAACAGAATTGTACACTAACGTACAGGTAAACGAAACTCACCGCGCCACTTCACTCCATCTATACTCCGTTGCACTGTTAACTTCACTTCATTTTTAAGTTGCCTCAGGTCCTAAGCCTGTATATGACACTAAACAATTAAATTATCTTGAAACAAATCATTAACCACAAAATAACAAAAGAAAAAGCCAGCTCCCAGTTTGAACTAATAGAGGCACTTTCAACGTTCCTCGTGTCACTCCCCTGGTACTTTCATATCACTAGCGAAATATTTGGACCAGGCCTGCAGAACTCGTAAGAAGGGGAAATATGACGTCAACATCACTCCAATTCTGTTGGGGATGATCGACTTCCGCGTAGAGTTATTTACCTTCTCTTGTCGTCAAAGGTCCATCAGTGGTGGCATGTCATTTTCAGAAAGGATTGTAATAAATTCATTGTTTTTATAATGCGTTATCTCATTTCAAGTTTTACAATTATTCTAGATTTCCTGTCGGTAGTTTCTTTGAGATTTCTTTGCACCTAACCTGTTTTAGATTTTCGAAAAGTTTCCTCCTATCATCACTCATGGAAACATAAATTTATAACATTCAAGTAATGAACCTTGAAAGTCACTATTAATTTCAATTCAAAATGAACACAACGAGTGACGTCCTTAATTTTGCAGTATATAAATAAATAATCAATATACAGTTCGTAATAATGAACTTACACGAAAGTTTGTGCATTCCATAATTCTTAATATGAACTTTGTTGAAATGTAGTTTAATATTGAAATGACGAGTGGAAATAAATTGGATGGGACACAGTAAACAAGCAATTCTTTCGTCTTCAACAACAAAATAACCGTATTACTATTTCCTTTGGAAGTAGTATTCCTTCACGGGTTTAAATTTTGCCATGTTCCAGTTCTCTTTAAACTGCAGTACGCGCATTATTTGTTTGTTTGTTTACTTATTTAGGCCTACTTATTTACTTAATTACTTATATATATATATACTTATGTATTTATTTACTTCTTTACGTACTTATTTATTTATTACGTAATTACCTATTTATTTATTTACTTATTTGCTTACTGAATTTCTTATTTATTAATTTGTTTGTTTGTTTGTTTATTTGGCTGGAGTGCGTTACAATGTTGACTGACATCCGGTCATATAGCTATCACTTACTTATCAACGTACAATTTATTTATCGTCCTATTATTAGTGAAACCGGTTAAGACCAGTAATACAAGTTTTGTAAAAACAGGAATTAAAACTTTATTAATTCACGAAAAAACATAATAAATTCTTCAAATAAAGCAATTGGTTTGTTGCCTGCAAGCAACATTTCGGACTTATTTCATTTCAGTAGAATACAGTGCACGGAAAGACATGTCAGGGACTATACTTAACTTATTTTACACAAAAAGTGGATTTAATCGGCTTTACTAGTAATGGCACGATACACATAGATAGACCTTCTTACATTATTAGCACACATACATTTTAAAAATTATTTTACATATCTTTTAATTAATTAATTTCCCTCATTAATTTTTCTCTTACATTCTAAAGGTATGTTTACAAGGATTTTATTATCTGTTCATTTGTAAATTCTTGATGGCGTATTGTATACCTGCCGCCGCGAATGAATGTTAATGCAGCCGAGCGTAACTAGTACGTCAAGAACGCTCTGGTAGAATAGGTAGGTGGGGTAAGAAAGGGAAGTATAGCAGTGCTCTCAGAAGCTGCAGTTCTGCAGGCCTGATTTGGACAAACATGCATACCATGCTTTTTCAGGAAATTTTCACTTTTACTAGGATATAGTACCCCATACTATTATTATTCGAAAGAATGAAATAGAAATTCGAATTTTCGGCACTTTCGTCGTTTACCATATTCATGCCATAATCATAAATATCATAACATGCATATTAGAATTGTAACTTAATCAACTATTATATATCCATGTAGGTACACATACCGGAATAACACGGTGGAGAAGAAACCCCGCGCTTCGCAGGTTTCAATCCCGATCCGTTAAGACGATTGCCCTGAAAGAAAGGGAACACATTCATGAAATAATGTTGTCCATAGTTCATATTTCGACGAACCAGCAGAAGAAATACATTTTGTGACCTATGCAAATGCCGAAGACAGCATTCTCTTCAGTGGAACTAGGAATTAAACACTCTATAAAGTTTTTCCTTGATGGAATGATTGTTTTATACATGGTGGAAGGGTATAAGTGCCATTATTTTAACTGATGATTGTTCATGTCATAAGGAAGAAAATATGTCCTCACAATTTTTTTCTAATTGCAATATTTATCTAATTATTGAAGTTTCCAATATTGGACGTTTGGCAACGTTGCTGGATGGGGAGGAGCGAGTTTACAAGTACACATTACAGCTCAAGCGGATACAGACATACCGGTACAAAACAGATGCTGCGCTCTAATGCAGGGGTAGACCGTTGTTTACATAAAGCGAGCAGCAAATACAAACTTTCAATCTCATTAATAGTACTTTATGGTAAATTTCCAATTTATTGAACAATATACGCAATATTGGTCCATTTTTTTATTTTACGTCTAAAAATAAACAATAATGGTTTACTGCACAAAATCACACGAACTTTTTTTAAACGCGATATTTTAATCCCTTCCGCTTCCATAAAGCTGTGCCATTTTTAAAGAAATTTCTGGTTGCGTGATTTTCGAAACGATGTAAGAGACACCTAGTTTGTAATAATTGTTGAGAAACCGCTACAGAAGTTCGCAGATTAGGTACAGTAACTTTCATTGCGATAAACATTGACGGTACATCTTCTTGCCTCAGTTGAATTACGACGACTTTCTCCACAAATTAGTAACATATGATATTCCTGAAGTGTGAATGACATTTTAAGTTGTTTATCGAATACCTGGTACCGAACTGTCATCTGCTTGGCAACAGACCTATGGACAGGACGCTGGAAGTCAGCTGAGATGTATGTACGTCTGTGCAGAATACTGCCTGGTCAACACGTTGCGACGTCTCTCACGCCAGAATATTAACAAATCTAAGCATGTAATTTTATTTAATTTCACGAAAAGTAATACAACACACAAACATGTATTAAAACTAATATTAACTCTTTGCTAGATATACCTACTGATGTAATTGTTTTCGTAATTTTACTAATGATATAAGCAGAATAACGCGAAAAAAACAAGAGAAGAAATACTTTTTTTCTGAGAAAACTATCAAGTTTTGACCTTATGTTGTATGGACATTTTTGATCCTGTACATCAGTGATGCGATGATTACTAGTAGTTCGGAGCGCGAGCTTTTTTAAGCTCTCTCCATAAGCGCGGAACTTTTCTGCCTGGGACACAAGGGTGTACAGCACATACAACGTTGCAGACCATGAAAGATCGCAAGCAGGATTACAATACAGGTATTAATGATAAGTACAAGGTTTAGTTTTTATATAATGAACATGGCGGTGAAGTAATTTATGTATGTTGGTATAGTATTTCATGTTATAAAGAATCAAACGGAAATAAGTAAAATAAAATCAATCACTAAAATAACTCTAAAACGAATTTTAAGAAATCCCGCAGTAACTAAAGTCAGTGTTTAATAAGTAAGAAATTTATACGATATTATGTGTAAAAAATGTCAAACGTCAGTACGAAACACAACACAACACAGATATAGACATTATTCTGGAGAAGAGAGAAATCGATTTCAGACAAGAAGTAATACTGAAAAATTAAGAAAATCCAGGTTTTTTATTTCATAATTGTAATTATATTTGAGATTGTTTAAAATGATCTAAACATATATATCATATATGGCCAAACATGCATGAGTTAAGAGAATATTTTTGTTGCTTTTTATGTTGTTTTCTCGACTTTAAAATTTTAAGCAGTTTACCGAATAAAAAGCTCTTTGCACAACAATCATTGTCATATTGGTCTGAAACTTCTCACAGGGGTTAATTTAATGTTGATAAATAAAATTTAATTAGCATTTGTATGAAATATTAATATTAAGTTTCTTCGGGGAATATTGCACTTAGATTAAATATGCTGTAATAGTAAATTCATACAGTTTAAAAATTTATTGTGCCTCTCTATTTAGACTGAGCTCAAAAATCTAATTAATTTTTATTTCCATAACTATTTTAAAGATTTTGAGCAAATATGAATTAAACATTTTGAAAACTTTGACGCAAGGAGCCTTTTTAGTGATGTCAATATAAAATATATTAAAAAATATAATTTCAAAACCATTAGACATAAAGATACTAAATTGTGTACAGATTATAGTATTGTAGATCTGGTTATATAGTTTAAATTTCACGAACTTCGGTTGAAAATTGTGGAAGCTTTAAAAATCATACATATCTCTTTAAATGATTGACCCCAAAAATGACGATGGCTCTTCAATAACATAATTGAATGAATTTGTTTTTTTTTTTCATATTATGTACATCTCACAAATCACTTTAAGAAACCTCATTACATAATCACGACTGGAGAGTAAGGACTACATTTTCACAACCACTCAATCAATATACTCTACTTCAATCAATATTGTCATTATTTTTAAACAAATACTCAAAAGTAATTAGAGATCACACACGTCGAGCAAGTACACCCTATTAGTTTCTCCTAATCAATGAAGTGAAGTATTTACATAATAAATAATTGCTTTTAACAAGAAAATGTTTTACAAACAATTAACTTTTCCTTCGGAATATGTATTATAAGAACTTTCTTGTGTTCTTATCATACATATTCCGAAGTGATACAGGGTTAACAGTTGTGTAACCAAGATGTATAACTTTTCCTATTTCTCTTTTTGTTCTTAAAACCCCTTTCCTTTGCGATTTGTTTATAGATGTACTTGTATGTTAAATAATTGAATAATTAGCCCTATTATATAGCCAGAAAATTAGTAAAGCAAGTTATTGTAATAATTGCTGCCTTTATTCGATATATATGCATGTACATCTCTGATGTACACGTTACGACGCTATGTAGTGGATGCGCTGTGCGCTCGTGATCAAGGTCGAGCACTTCTACCGTGATTGGGAGCTAATATCGTCTCATCCCTGCTGTACATCGTCCCCGAGGACTGTGAAAAGGACGGCGCTTATACTCCTTACACTATGTATAATACTCGAATTTCATATTCATGCCTCACAAAATATTCCAGCATTCGTACTTCACATAACCTGATATATCTGTCGTATTGTAGAATTTAGGCATTAGATTTTTGAAAGTGCCAACTTTTTATTCTCTTGTACGGAGGAGGGACTTGAAGACTTATTGTGCTTCCCACTCCTACTCTGTGAAGGATACTCAAATTCATTCATTTTGATGAAACAGCACATTAGAGAGCTAGCAGAAAACTTCTCATTAAGGAATTCATAGTTCTGTATCAGGCAGATTATGTGGAACTTATGCTTGAGAGATTGTACAGTATGTAGGAAAAAATCTGAGTGCTTTGATTTGTCCTGGCAATTTCTTTCCGTCAGTTCACCATTCCATTACGTCAAAGAAACTTTCCCCAACCATTCATTTTAATCACTAAATATACTATCGTTAACCCACTTCTTACAGCTCCGTTCACATTGTTTCTAAACTCTCTTCTACCCCGTAAACCAGCGGTGACCAAAACTCGAACGGCAGTGATTACACGCGAGAGAGAGTCTAAGAAGTAAGGAGACGGGGAGAGGTACATGGCATGAAAACTACAACCAGTGGTGGTTCGTGCATTAACATTGAGTTCTTCATCAACCCCGCGAATAAAAATCGCATGCTTTGCTGTACCAATAATGTCATTATTGTCATCAAGAATCAATTAAAAATATATACAAATTTTCTTGCTTTTTAAAAATGTTCCTCATGAACACAATCAGAAATTTCCTGTATTCTATTCTTGATATTTAGTCGACAATTGCACAGTTTTCCAAAATTAATTAACAATTTTCATTAGAAAAATTATTTCAGCCACCTTGATCATTACGCGTCCACAGCTGTGGAGTAACGGTCAGCGCTCTGGCCGCGAAACCAGGTGGCCCGGGTTCGAGTCCCGGTCGGGGCAAGTTACCAGGTTGAGTTTTTTTCCGGGGTTTTCCCTCAACCCAATACGAGCAAATGCTGGGTAACTTTCGGTGCTGGATCCCGGACTCATTTCACCGGCATTATCACCTTCATTTCATTCAGACGCTAAATAACCTAGGTGTTAATAAAGCGTCGTAAAATAACCCAATAAAATAAAAAAAATTGATCATTATGCTTAAAAAAACTCTCCTCCGTTGGAAGGCTTAAGAGAACGAGCTATTTCGTTCTCCACTAGATAGCTGGCTTCCTTACATTTTGTGTCATCTTTCTCTTCATGACGATGATTTAAGGCTGATTTCAGTTCTTGGAGTTTAATAGCTCGTTTCATTACTACACTAGCACGTAATATTCAATCAGTTTCTCTATATTATTATTATTATTATTATTATTATTATTATTATTATTATTATTATTATTATTATTATTATTATTATATCAATAAGGACTAAATAATTGATAATAGTCATTAAAAGAAAAAAAAATTAAAATGGAGATAAAACGTAGTCTACTAATTATTTTATCCTTCATATATATTCAGGCACGTATATAAGAATTATGGTAACACTTGCTGATAAATAATAATAATAACAGTAAATAATAATAATAATAAAAATAATAATAATAATAATAATAATAATAATAATAATAATAATACCTGTTATGCCTATGTATTCAGCGTAATGTCCTGTAATGTCGCTCCTATATATTTTATTTTAGTAGGTTATTTTACGACGCTTTATCAACATCTTAGGTTATTTAGCGTCTGAATGAGATGAAGGTGATAATGCCAGTGAAATGAGTCCGGGGCCCAACACCGAAAGTTACCCAGCATTTGCTCATATTGGGTTGAGGGAAACCCCCGGAAAAACCTCAACCAGGTAACTTAACCCGACCGGGATTTGAACCCGGGTCACCTGGTTTCGCGGTTAGACGCGCTAACCGTTACTCCACAGGTGTGGACGCTTCTATATACTACTATTAATTGAACAGTTGAGCAAAGCAACATATTAAATTTCCTCCGACAGAACAGCGAATAAATTCCTCTTTCCATTCCGCACGAAACCTTCTGTTCCTGCTCGTATAGAAGAGGGTTTGTAGAGCGACACTGCTTACCTTCAGTACGTGAGCGAGACAGAGAGCAATGCTCAGTTAACTCCCCTTACCAGTAGAATGTCTTTGATTGCACGATGTAATCACAATACCCAGTTTGGTCACCGCTGCTCTAAACGTTTGAGCTATCCACTAGAAATTGAATTCGTCTTTCGCTTTCCTTGCACAAGGCAAGTGAAGGTGGCGTTTCTACAAAAATCCTAGCTTACTTTTATCGGATCGTAAACACTTCTGCGCCTAACAGTAATGGAGACAAAATATCTGCCTACCTCCTAACTCGGTATTAGGGGAGGGGAACGGTCCTATCTGCAACGCCGAGCTCTAACAATGTATCTTCCACGTTCTTTACTAGACTAGACGGCAGTTCGGAAGGCGGTCGGCTGCTATATGCGCTGTAGCATTTCTGGTATGTAACGTCACAACCTTGTACAGTAGAACCAATCGAAATCAATCCGTAACAAGTACTTTCCGAGTTCGTTTGTTCACGTATGAATGTTTCAATACATTGAATAAGTAAAAATATTTACTGTATGTGTGTGTGTAAAATAAATAAATGGAAGAAGAGACTGTAAAAAGACAAGTATTGCACAGACAGGCGCGAAAAGTAGTGTTTAAGGTGTATAATTATTTTAAAAACGTTGACGAGCTGAACGCTGCCGGCCATCTTGATGCTGGCTGCAACGTTGCCAACTTGCAAGAAACGACTGCAGAAGCATATACAGTGGGATTGAGAACCGTGCAAAGAATATTGTTAGAGAACGAAAGAGATTTTGTTTGGTGTCATGCTTACAGTAATCAACGGGTAAGATCATTATTGTCTTTTGATAATTTAAATTCTCTCCTGCGCTATTTGTAATGAAGTGCTCGTGAAGTTCGATGTGGCAATGTTGTACATTGCCTTGCTCTCTCTATCTGTCTCTCTCGACGCAAACGCTAGCAGACTACCGCCTTCCGAATTGCCGTCGACTCTAGAAATGTTAGTAGTCGATTCTTTCCTTGCGAAAGTAATAGTGTGTGAAGTTTATTTAAGATCTAATGAACGCAAATTTACAAATTCATATCTGCTATCACTGAAAATTATTGATGGATATTAGTAGATCTAATACGGTGTTATCAAAATCCACAAATATATATATTCAAAATCCGCAAATACTCTTCAAATATACAGGGACATCATTTTATTTTTACTAAGATTTTTTTATATTAATCTGGCTATACCTTTCTATTAACGATTGAAACAGGAAACACCGTTTGCTACCCCTTCCATGACTGGAGTAGGTATAGGAGGGAAGAAAAGTAGTTCATCCATTTACGTAAACTAGGAAATATCGCAATTTTGAGTTTGATAATTTTCATTACGATTTTTGTTTAATCAAAATACAGTACAGTATCAACACTTAGTGTTTTTACTAACGAATTGAGCTATCCATGCGAACGTATTCATTATGCAGTGTATATTATACTGTCCACAGCACATTAGCGTACAATATAGAGAACGAAGTTAAATTGAAAAATAATCGTAATATAGATATTTAAACACATTTTTGAAAATGGTGGCCATTCATTTCGATACAGGATTCAGTTCTTTTGTGCATATTATCACACTATAGACTATTGTACCTAATTCCAATTACCAGTTTTGTCCTTCGTACGAGTAACTCATGTTGAAATAATTCTATATCTACTCTATAAAAGAGTACCTTACGTACTGTAAATTCAATTTTCACTTCTGCCCGATCCGAAAAGATAAAATTACTCAGAAATGCTATCTACTGTCCGTTCAAGTGATTTTGTCGCAGGGTCGTAGAAAGGGGGGACGGAATCACGTGACAGTTAATTACTTAACGAGACCCTTTTATTTAAGTTATTTTAAATACGTGTGTAATATTACGTAGACGTCCATTTCCTAACAGAAATTAATGTTTTCAGAAAAGAGCTAAGACAGCCCAGCTACTAGACTTTACAGAGGAGCGAACAGAAGCAGGTGGGGGAAACCGGGATGCGACGTATGCAAACGGACGACAGTACCTGTGCGAAAATATGATTCAATATTGAAAACTCTTTCGTCACTGGAAAACGCGAACATATTTCTGGAACGTACTGTACTCACTCAGTACTGCTTACGCGCCCTCGGCTCTGTACTTTGAACGGTTGGAAGTTTACTAGTAGAAGGTTGGGAGTGAAGTACATTCAAAAACTCAGGTACAATAAAAATTGAAGTAAAAATAAAATGATGTCCCTGTATATTCAACTTCGCAAATATGCTTCGCGGTCACAACAACTACCACCGCGGTTTTCCCCTCCCTCCTCTACTGAGGAAGCTCGGGTACTATTTTCCGTGCGCGCGCAGCACTGATTACACCGCGTGAAGCTACGGCACACTCATCTGTCCACAGCTGGCGCACTGTTCATTTTGTTCGTACCTCGGCCAGAAGCAACTACAAGCAACATGATTAAAATGTACAGTCAAAGAGGAAAAGAATTAACTGCAGTTGATGGATATAAATACAGGAAGTATTACAAGAACAAAGAAGAACAGAAATAAAGGTACATAGTGAAAATGCGTAATGCCAAAATAGTGACAACTGTTGAAGGTGACGTTCTTTTAAATACAGAAGGAAACCACAACTATGAAAAAGATATACTGTAACTGTACACCGCCAGATGATTACAAATGCCGCGAAACGCAAGCCAGTGAATAAGACTTGTTCGACAGACCTTCAAAATTAATTAGGAGAGAAATCTTCTTAGCCACACAAGAAATAAGTGAGTAAATAACGACCAGGGATATAAATCTAACAAGAAGGAATTTATATAGGTACACAAGGAAGAAAACTTCATCCAAGATTACCTAAAATTACGCAGGAGGTTCATGAAGCTCTACTAGTAGTCAACACAGAAAGCAATAACGCCGAAGAACTCCTATTGGTCAACAATTCAATAAGTAACGTAAAAATATGTTCGACAATAACTAATCTTAGGTATTTGGAACAAAAATGAACAATTTTAGTGGAACGACACATTTAATTACAGTGCAGTATTGATGTGAAAGAGTGGAGGTAAATGATGAGGGGAGATATTTGCGCACTTTGGTACAAGCACAGTCTAGTATATACAGTCACGAAACTTGAGTTGTGAGGGTGCTAGGAACAAAAGACTGTGCTGGTACTATTTCGCATTGTCTGTAATGAGGCGATAGTAGCGATCCTAGTGGTAAGCAACTATCTATGGATGCATATTTACTACGTATTGAGCTTCGTGACTGTATATACTAGACTGTGGCACAAGATTGACGTTTTTTTCTGCTGAGCTTGGTTTAACTTTTTTTACGGAGCTTGATAATCCGTCTAATACAGGCCTGCAGAACTCGTAAGGAGGGGAAATATGACGTCAGCCTCTCTCCACTTCTATTGGGGATGATCGACTTCCGCCCCGAGAATGAATGTTGATGCAGCCGAGCGTAACTAGAACGCCGTGACCGCACAGGTAGAAAAGGTGGGGGTAAGAAAGGGGAGGAAAGCAGTCGCTCTCAAGAGCTAGAGTTCTGCAGGCCTGGTCTAATAATAACAATAATAATGCCACCGGCGTAGCTCAATCGGCTAAGGCGCTTGCGTGCCGATCCATATTTGCACTCGGCCGCGGGTTCAATTCCCGTTTGGGTTGATTTATCGGGTATTTCCCACACCGTACGGCGAATGTCAGATAATCTACGGCGAATTCTCGATCTCATCTCGCCAAAAATCATCTCGCTAACACTAATCCTGTCGCAAATAAATAACCAAGTAGTTTAAACATAGTCGTAAAGTAACTAATTAAAAAAACAATAAGAATTATAATCATTATCATCCGTGTCATGTACAGCCCATTAAGGGTAGGGTCGAATAGACGACTTCTGGCCTTACATCCACGTACTTCAGCAGAGGTGAACGATCATCCAACCAGAACGAATATACCGTGTTTTCTCCAGAATAACAACCCGAGCCGTTATAGTTGGTCTCCGAAATTTGAAATTATTGGGAACATTCCTTCTAACTTGCAATAATACGAGATAAATTTCATCTAATTGAATACGTGAATTTTCCTAGCAAATATGTGATATTTCTTCCAAAATATTATTATATTTCAGTTTAATTTACTCTGAAAACAGTACAGAGTGAACCGTGAGTAACGTCATTAATTTGAGGGGGTTATTCTATGAAAATAATCCTGCGTTGGAAAGAGTGGGTGAAAAAAGAATGATGCTGAAATTGATCAGGAAGAGGAAAATGAATTATCTGGGTCACTGGCTGAGACGAAACTCCCAACTGAAGGATGCACTGAAAGGAACGGTGAACGGGAAAAGAGTTCGGGGTAGAATAAAATATCAGGGGATAGCCAGATAAGATAATATCGTCGTTGTTCCTGCAATAACTCCTATGTGCAAAATATAAAATGTTTCATTACGAAGAAAAAACACATTTATTCATCCTATAGCAGCCGTACATAGGAGACAGTGAATTCTTACATTTTAGAAACAAAGAAATATAATTACATATAGGAGATTTTATTATTTGCTGTATCACTATTTACGTTATTTTATGGAGGAACAATCTGAAAATCGATAAATATATCACATAGGAGTTATTGCAGGAACAATGACGGTATATATTATATGGATTATATGCAGAGACTAAGAGGAAGGCAGAAAATAGGAAAGACTAGAGAATGCCAGGTTTGCAGTGAAAGACCTGCCCTTGCGCAGAACACTGAATGAATAAATTCTTTGAATCATTTCAAACAAAAAATCTTTCATACAATTTTGTTCGTTTTTGCTTCGTTTTGAGGATAAAAACTTTTTTAAATGAAATATTACATAGCGTGTTTAGGCAAGGCCATTGATTTAATTCCTAATATGCTCATTCAATTTAAGAGAGCAGAGTATTATGATAGTAATTATTGAAAGAAAATTAATTTTTTCCTTTCACTGTGCAGAAATTTAATCCGAACGAATGTAACTTTTCCTTCTGCAGATAAATTTAAAAATGTTATATTTGTTCGTATCAAATTTCTGTATATTTAAAGTACAAAACTAAAATTCCTTCAATTATTTCTTGCCATGAATGGACGTCACATTGAGCTTCTCCTAAGAACAAGTGTCCAGATCTCAGAAAGTATGCGTTGCAGGACCCATGTTTATTAGATACTATTTTCTTGCTTTGATGAATGCTATCACCTCCTAAAATATTGGATACTTTTTTTTAACATTCTCTATAACTTTTCCGACACCCTTCTTGTAAACTTCATCGCAAGAAAGAATTTCTGCTGACACATATTTTGAGGCGTTTCCAGAGCTTGTGTTAAATTTCAGTAGGTGTGGTATCGAGTCTCTGGAGACTTCAGACCTCTCGAGATCATCCAGCTAATAAAAAGAGAGAAGTTCCATCTTCGCAAAGCTTTTCTACCTGTCAGACGAAGAGGACAGGAAGAAGTCTAATTATTGTAGTAATAGAAACTGAAAGACATCTGTATTCGACAAGATCTATTCTCTAAATATGTTGGACCCAACAAATTCGAGCCATGTTAATTAACAATTTTAGACACATTTTAAAGCTGTACTTTCTGTATATTGTTCGTGCCTCGTACTGCAGAATTGTTTCATAATCACCATATATTGAAGTTCCCGTTGAGATTACCTTCTATTACTTAATTACGGCTTTTAAGGAACTCGAAGGTTCATTGTCGCCCTCATAGAAGCCCGCTATCGGTCCCTATCCTGTGCAAGATTAATCCAATCTCTATGATCATATATCTCACCTTCCTCAAATCCATTTTATATTATCCTCCCATCAATGTCTCGACCTTCCCAACGGTCTTTTTCCCTCCGGCCTCCCAACTAACACTCTATATACATTTCTGGATTCGCCCATATGTGCTACATGTCCTGCCCATCTCAAACGTCTGTATTCAATGTTCGTAGTTATGTCAGATGAAGAATACAATGCTTGCGTTCTGCGTTGTGTAACTTTCTCCATTCTCCTGTAACTTCATACCTCTTAGCCCCAAATATTTTTCTTAGAAACTTATTCTCAAATACCCTTAATCTCTGTTCCTCTCTCAAATTGAGGGTCCAAGTTTCTCAACCATACAGCACAACCGGTAACATAACTGTATTATAAATTCTAACTTTCAGAATTTTTGACAGCAGACTAGATGACAAAAGGTTCTTAAACCAAATAATGACACTGGTGAACAGTCATTTTGCGCCAGACATAAAACTAACAAATTCTGACTAATTTCGACATCCTCAATTAAAAAATAACAAGCAAAATATTCCATCAGTTTGGGTTTTCGAGATGCAGAATATAATTCATTTTCTATGCATTTTATATGAAAAAAATCACCGTATTTCGTGTATAACTATTTTGTTTTAGAAATGTGACGACCCAATATGTGAAAACATTAATATAAGTAGGCCACCATGTTAGAAGCACTTGTAGAAACGGAAATGATTTTATTGCCCTTTTACGAATCTATTTGGAGGGGATGAAACAGGTTCGCGATATAAATTCACTTGAGTTTACCTGATTTTACTTGAGATGTGTATTTCTTTCACTGTGAGCTTGCAAGACATTACTGTAGTTTATATTTTGCAATAGACCACCTTGTCAAAACCATTTCTGGAAGCGGAAATTGTTTTGTTGCCCTTTTCGGTTCTATTTGGAGGTGGAGAAACAGGTTCGACGTATGAAATCGCTTCAGTTTACCAGGAGATTTCCGTGGTGTTAATATTCTGTGCAAGATGTGTATTTCTTTAAAGTGTGCTTTAATGATGATATTCAAAGTACGAATGTTTTATATGTGCGAATTTTAAGGTTGTAGCATTGCATCTTTTTGATTTCATTTATTATATTCCATAGATCTTACATTAGCATGAAGCTTTAACATGTGAAACAAGTAAAAATTTTACAAGATTACAATTACAATTGTTACTATTTTTTGGCAAGACGTAGTGAACCCGAGGATTCGCCAATGGAGTACCTGGCATTTGCCTTATGTGGAAAACCTCGGAAAAACCCAACGAGGTAATCAGACCAAACGGGGTGAAGTGAAGTGAGGCCGAGGACTCGCCATAGACTACCCAGCATCAGTCCCACGGCTGGGGAAAACCTCGGAAGAAACTAATCAATCAGACCAAACGAGTTATGTAACCCAAGCCCGAGCGCAGCTCCGAATCAGCAGGTCAGCGAGTCTGCCGACTGAGCTACATTGTTAGTTCTACTAAAAATATATTACTAATATTGCTTCTTGGAATGCAATTAGGCTACACAAAATGTTGCTGCTTTCTGTTCGAATGAGACAGTCGCTTTGAGGAGGTAAGCATTATAAAATAAAAGTATGGCCAACACGACAATCACTAGAATCAGGAAAGAAAAATATTATACATCAACCCCTTGTACTTCAAAGTGAAGTAATTTTATCCATTTACACATTAAGTCAGAGTTAATGAAGAATTTTGTTAAAAGGATAAATAATGAAACTGAACACATCCAGGAAAAATTTCCTACTATTAGTGACTCAAAAATAAAAAAGGAAGTTTTCAATGGACCACAAATTAGAGAAATAATGAAGTACAATCACTTCGAAACTTTGGAAGGAAAAGAGAGAGCAGCCTGGATTGCATTCAAGGAGATTGTATTCAATTTTCTGGATAACTGTAGAAGTGAAAACTATGAAGAACTAGTGCAAAATTTACTGTTGGCGTATGAAATTATGGGTTCTAGCATGGCCCTGAAAATTCACTCCCTTCACTCCTATTCTGACTTTTCCCCGAGAATTGTGGCGATTTCAGTGATGAGCATGTTGAGCGCTTTCGTCAAGAAATTTAAAGTATGGAAAAAGATACCAAGAACAGTGGAGTACCAATCGGGGGTTTAGAGTCATAACGACGTATCTACAAAATTCATGTTTTGAGATAAATGCAAAAGAAGTTTTGCAACAACTGAAACACTATCACTGTTACCGCCTGTGTTATTGTGTGCGACATATGTGATAACTCGTTGTTATTAGAGTATGTTTACATCCGCTCAACAATTTTTTGTGTTTAAGCTAAGTGTCACATAAGAAAAAAAAGACTGTGTTGTAGATACGTTGTTTTGACTTTAAATAAATTGTTCTTTTTGCAAGTTACACTTGATTGTAATATTAATGACAATAGAAATAATGCACTAAATCATTTATATATTATTGTGTAATTACATCTAATTATTATGAAACAAACAGTTTTATAAGTCTTTCTTCTAATATTGATTAGCAAAGTGCTGGATAATATGCCAAAATGCTTAAAATACTAAAATGATGGCAATATACCATAATTCACCATAACAAAGTGCAATGACTTTTACACAAACCTGTATCACTGAAACAACAGTAAAACATTGTTATACTGAAGAAGGAATAGTCCTCAGTAATAATAATAATAATAATAATAATAATAATAATAATAATAATAATAATAATATTCGTAGCGCTACAGCACTTTAAGGGTCCAGTCCAACCAGCCAGCTGCTGGCCTCAAGTACAGATGCTTAAGCAGAGGTGGAATCTAACTACAATAGAGGTATCGTGTGATTAGCACGATGGTCCCACTACTAGCCGTTATAGCTGGCTTTCTTAACCGGATTTCTCTACTTATCATAGCTCTCCAAGTGCATCACAATGCTGATTATCATCATCATAATCACCTTCATTAACTTTCGCTTCTTTCCCGTCTTTAATATCATTTATTAATTACTTATAGCATTGTGGTGATATTGGTCAGGAATAATCCTCATATTGCGTAGATCCAGAAGATCTTTAAGTTTTTGTTTCCGAATAGGAACTGGAGAAGAAAACAAAGGCTGAAGTGTGAAAGAATTTCGCATTCTTGTTTTAGTTCTGCAGATTAGTATTCTTCTAAACTCAAATTCTAGAGAAGTCCTGTTGCTGTATTCAAAATAAATGTGTTCTAAGTCTTCTTTCCTGTACTGAAACCAGGCCATCTTGAGCCAATTGACATTATTTACATCACTGAAAACTTTTCTGTCATTTCTCATATAGCGCCTTAGTTCTGAAAAATTCGGTACATGCTGAATTTCAATTATATATTATTTTTTGTTTGTCATTCTGACAATAGTAAATCATCCCGATGTGAAATAATTTTGTTCTTCTCTCTACTGACTCAAAGGACATATCATTGATTAAAGGGATGTCAAGATGCCCAACAGCATACAGAAACATAAAAGACATATTTTATATTTCTGGTTTGTCCACCGCATGTTTTGAGAAAGGAATTCCATTCCTTACCATGTGGATTTTTTGTAGGAAATTAAAAAGAGATGCAGCAACTTCTGCAGATCCACGTTTGGCAGTTCTTTCACTCCACTTAGCATGCGACTTCTCTACAGAAAATTTATTGTATATAGTTAAGTTGTGCACAGCCAATCTTCGCCGATAAAATAATGCTTTAGCATCTGTTTCGGGACAGTAGCAGACAGCCTCCAGATCAAATTCAGCTAAATGGATTTCCAGTTGCAGCTTCCGCATCAATGTTGTCTTTTCTAGCCCTCGCTGAATATTTCTGTTCATTGTGAGCATCCTGATCTTGACAGTGAATTTCTTTGCCTGTGGCATTCATATGAGAATATCTGTAGCATGTATCGCACAAATCATTTTAGGGAAATGGAAGGGCAAGTTAAATTCTCTGTTGTGAATATATTTCGATAAAATTATTCTTTTCAGTAGTTATGCCATCATTTTCACATTTTTCAGCGTACAGTTTGAACATTTTCCTACGATTTAACTAATGAGGCAAGTACTCTTTCTCTGAATACTTTCAGGCATAATGTGATATTATTTTTGGAAAATCATTAATATGAAATGTAATTCCTTCCATTACAACATATGACTCAGACAAGCTGGTTTGTGCTGACCTCTTTGATCTCTCGAAATTATATAATGTTCATTCCTTTTATACATACAGCATTTCATGTGTGAACGATTCAGGCAAGTCGAGTGTTGCAAGAAACTATGCCTGACAAACTTGCCATTTTTCACCATCTACCTTTGGTTAAAATCTGATTATCTGTGTCATTTAAGTTCCAAAATTCTTCATGAATTAGTAGCCACTCAGCCTGAGTAAATTTGAAATTATATTTCCTTACACATTTTGAGCAATCTTTCCGTTTAACTGACCGTGCAGCAATTGATTTGTTTTTGGTAGATATTCTGAACTTTCAGATTATGGAATATTGCCGTAATTTTCTGAATGTGCATAAAGGGATAATTTTGATTTGAAGTATGTACGTAGTGAATAATTTTAAGTGAAATGGTTTATAAGCAATTATAACGCACTTGACATCTGTTGATTTTATCAAAATTCTAAAATTGAATATTAACGACGAGTAATGAAACAACATTACCGGTACCGGTATATAATCTTACCATTGCAGGCTTCAGTATTGATCCTTAATGTTAAAAAGGTATTGCGGAAGTTAACTGAATCTGAATTCTCTTCAGTAACACATTTTTCATTTTTCAGGAGATCAAGAATTTTTATTATTCTGAAAAACACATCGATTCCTCAGCACAAGTTTATTGAACGATATCTTTGCATGACTGAAAGTACCGATAATATGTATAAATGTTAAATGTTATGTTTTATTTAACGACGCTCGCAACTGCAGAGGTTATATCAGCGTCGCCGGATGTGCCTGAATTTTATCCCGCAGGAGTTCTTTTACATGCCAGTAAATCTACTGACATGAGCCTGTCGCATTTAAGCATACTTAAATGCCATCGACCTGGCCCGGGATCGAACCCGCAACCTTGGGCATAGAAGGCCAGCGCTATACCAACTCGCCAACCAGGTCGACAATATGTATAATTGGAGTGCACTAGGGATAACAATAATTTTTAAAATCCTTTATTTCAAGGATTACGCCAACAGTTAGTGAATATAAGGATGCAGATATTCTGTATTATGATTTCGTATCTGAAAATAAGTGATACGCATTTAGAGACAAAACAACGGATCTACACATAGGCTGTTCTGACATTCAACACCATAGATGTAATATATGGAGCCAAATTAACGTATAAGGAGATACGTTCTTCTGACATTAAATAATCACGTGCATTTGTAGATACGCAGCACACACTCTCCGTAACGGTTAAAGATAGACGTTCCGCTGTTTTGTCATTAAATAGATTGGTTCCCCAAGTCAGTAATGACATAGATATGTCAAAATGGCCAATTTTGTAGATACGCTGTTATGACTCTAAACCCCCGCAATGTCCTAGCAGACTATTTTTGGAATTTAGCTCGTGATGTACCTGATGTCCTTTATAAAAGAAATAATAAATTCTAAAATTTATCAAAAACCACAAGAAACAACTATTTTTATTGTGATATTCGTATTCAGGAAGTTCAAATTATATAGACGACATGTATTACATGCCCAGCGGAAAAAAGAAGTTAAAATTTGTTACGCAGTGCAACACGCATTTCCCATATTTATTCTGCGTTTAACTTCCTCCCGATTATCATTTATATTTGTTACTGTTGCTCCAAGACATTTGGATTTTTCCACCTCTTCGAAGGATAAATTTCCAATTTTTATATTTCCATTTCGTACAATATTGTGGTCACGAGACATAATCATATTCTTTGTCTTTTCGGGATTTACTTCCAAACCTATGGCTTTACTTACATCATGTAAAATGTCCGTGCGAAATTACGTTCTATAATTTAAATAATTATTGTATATATGACTGACCACAGGGATTTGACGCTATTTGACGAGGGATGCGAATTCAATGTTTAAAACCTGCACTTTACGTCCAATCTTTGCAACTTTTCACAACTAGTAGACAGTAGAAGCTTCCATTCACAGGAAATTATTGTCTTTGAGTAAAAGCTTTGCCCACTTATTTGAGTCTGTTACATCTAATTGTATAGGCTACAACATTATTTTAAATGGTCAACCATCTCATTTGACCTTTGCAGCGACAGATTCACTCAAGTGTAATTTCAGATATTTTCATACAGGATTCTTCAAAATTAACATAAATGGATTTAAAATTGAATTACAGTATTTTGGAAAATAAGTTCAGACCTGCGACACTTTTATACATATTTAGAAAGAAACAGAATAATTTTTCGATTACTATTACGTAGATTATGACGTCATCGAAAACGTTTTGAAATTACCTTATTTACTCGAACTAATGCGCCATTGATTCTAATGCGCATCTCACTTTTTAATGATTTGGAATAAAAGAAAAATTACTGGCGAATATACTGCGCAGCTCGTGTGAAATTTAATTATACTTTACTCATCTACATTCTATCTACACTTCCCTTAACATACCACGGATTGTAGCCACCTCATTAGCTTTACCAGTAATTCTAATTGTGTCACTAGTCACAGGAGCCCATTTTTCCTCCTTTCCTGTATGGTATTCATAACCTCACAATTCTGTGTTGGCGCCATAAGCGAATACTGCTTTCTGCTACACCGAATTCTCTTACAGCCTGCCTGGTACGACGGTTTCCAGGAAAAATAAACTTTCGTTTGAAGCTTGCTTTAACGACACCCTTCGCTTTTTGTCTTCCATCTCCTGATCAAGTACAACTCTGGAGTTTTTACCGGTATTAGCAACAATGCCTATAAAAAAACACGAAAGCGCGCGAAGTGAGGAACGACGAGTAACGTGGTAAATCGAACAGAGCAAAAGCACACGCAGAACCTAAGCAGAATGATAAGTAGAAATTTTGATTTAGCATACGAATCTAGAGCGCCATCGATTCTAATGCGCACGGCGATTTGGAGACTAAATTCACTTGAAAAAAGTGAGTATTAAATTCTAGTGAATACGGTACTGTCTGTAGATTCTATAATATCATCTAAAAAGCGAATGTTTTATTAAATAGTTCATTTGTTTATGCTCTCTTTTTCTCTTTCCCTCGCTCGTGACCTTCAGACATTAATCGCCTGTAAGTGTCTGAGAGAGTGTATATAAGCGTGGAACACAACAAAAGAAACCAACTTATAGTGTTACCACAATTACAAATACTTCGTTTCTGGTTTCACTGTAGTCTAGGAAGATTCATTATGCTAACATGGCAGGCAGTCAACCTCTTAATACTTTTGTTACCAGGTTTGACAAACTGTGAATCCACCTGCAAGTATTATACAGGGACATCATTTTATTTTTACTAACATGTTTTATATTAACCTGGCTATACCTTTAGAGAACCGGAAACACAGATTGCTACTCTCTTCCACGACTGTAGTTCGATGATACTGGCTTAAAACACAAAGAAATCACTCTACTAGATATAGGAGGG
The DNA here is from genome assembly GCF_040183065.1 of Periplaneta americana. Classification (NCBI taxonomy): domain Eukaryota; kingdom Metazoa; phylum Arthropoda; class Insecta; order Blattodea; family Blattidae; genus Periplaneta; species Periplaneta americana. The sequence goes on from NC_091126.1 coordinate 137,203,789, forward strand.
AAGAAAAGTCGTTCATCCATTTACGTAAACTAGGAAATATCGCGATTTTGAGTTCGATAATTTTCATTAGGTTTTTGTTTAATCTAATACAGTACTGTATTAAGAATAAGTGTTTTTACTCACGAACTGAGTTAGCCATGCGAACGTATTCATTATGCAGTGTATATTATACTGTCTACAGCACATTAGCGTACAATATAGACAATGAAGTTAAATTGAAAAATAATCATAATATGGATATTTAACACATTTTTGAAAATGGTGGCCGTTCATTTCGATACAGGCTTCAGTTCTTTTGTGCATATTATCGCACTATAGACTGTTTCATCTAATGCCAATTGCCAGTTTCGTCCTTCGTACTAGTAACTCATGTTGAAATAATTCTGTACCTACTCTATAAAAGAGTACATAACTTTATTCTGTAAAACTATAGCCCTAACATACATATGTAAAATAGGGCTAACCCCCATTTGAGATACAATAATAATAATAATAATAATAATAATAATAATACGTACTGTAAATTCAATCTTCACCTCTGTCCGACCCGCACAGATAAAATTACTCAGACATGCTATCTACTGTCCGTCCAAGTGGTTATGCCGCACGATCGTAGAAAGGAGGGAAATCACGTGATAGTAATTACTTAACGAGGCCCTTTTATTTAAGTTATTTTAAACAGTTGTATAATATTACGTAAACGTCCAATTCCTAACAGAAATTAATGTTTTCAGAAAAGAGCTAAGACAGCCCTGCTTTTACAGAGGGGCGGACAGAAGCAGGTGGAGGAAACAGGGATGCGACGTAGGCAAACGAACAGTACCTGTAAGAAAATATGATTCAATATTGAAAGCTCTTTCGTCACTGGTAAACGCGAACATGTTTCTGGAACACACTATTCTCACTAACTCAGTGCTATTTAATATATGCGGTCTTGGATCTGTGTGTAGAGGACAGTTCGAACTTCATTAGTAGAAGGGGTGGGAGTGAAGTACATTAAAAAACTCAGGTACAATAAAAATTGAATTAAAAATAAAATGATGTCCCTGTACAATTGCAATCACAAAGTTTCCGATTTCGTATTAGCTGATTGTGAGTTTTTTTATCTGCGCGTATAGTGGTTCCTAAGTAGGCTACATGGCCACAAAATTATCAACCATTTATTTCACACCAATGGAGACTGTCAATAATAAATTTGTAGGCCTACATATTGAAGGAAGAAATAATGTTCCCAAAGTAATTGAGATATTTGATGCTAAGAAGGACGTTGATTCATTTAATACATCCAAGATTGGTATCTAAACTAGACTTTTTTCACCGTTCTTAGGAAACAAAACAACATTATTCACAGCAGTGAATTAAAAGTTTTAATTCACATGTGAATTATTATTTTTTAATAAATTACTCATTGACAGCCAACACATTGGATGAAGTTACAGGAGAATAGATGAAGTTATACACCGCAAAACTACACGCATTTTATTCTTCACCTAACAAAATGAATTAGGAACATTACATCCAGATGTTGAGATGGGCAGGTCTTGTACCACATATGGGTGAATTCAGAAATGCGTATAGTGTGTTAGTTGAGAAACTTGAAGGAAAAAGATTTTTGGGGAGGCCAAGACGTAGGTGGAAGAATAATATTGAAATGGATATGAGGGGTCTGGAACATGATGCTAGGGACTGGATTGATTTTGCTGAGGATAGGGACCGATGGCCGGCTTATATGAGGGCGGCAATGAAGCTTAGGATTTACTTATATCAGTGAATTTTTGGAAAGAGTTAGACATATCTGAGAACCTTGTTGTACAATTATTGTTAAAAGAAATTGTAACAGTTTGTGCAGGCATTGTAATCCAGATTGTTTAATTTTGCCTTTAAGAAATATTGTAATTTTGTAAGATTTTCTTGAGCTTGAAATTCGTGGTAAAAGTCCCGGGTCGACGACAGTTGGTAACATTGGTCAATCAGCTTATTCCCTAGTAATCAGCTGTGGTGTTTGCTGTAAGTGTGGAAAGGTTGGATTTGTGCCTTGAAAAAAATTAAAATAGGTAGAAATTCAGTGAGTGTGGACGTGAAGTTGCAGATTATTGGGATGTGGAACAATGACTGGAGATAATATATAGACTATATATCAATTCCAAAATTCATTGATCTAAGTCAACCCATTATGGAGTAATTAATTCTTTTCCTACGAAGTATGCAATTTTTAATACGTTTCGTAACAGTCAAATATAATCCAAAGCGTGGAAGATAGATTGGATTTTGCAGTAAAAACTTCACTTTTCACAGTCATTTGGTCTCTGTATAAACATCAGGTGGTTTCTTATAAGTGTAAGAACAGAAGTGAAATATCACTTATGGAGATATGTCATTAAACTTTTGGTAGGGGCTGTAAATCATAGTAGGATACTGTTTTGAACTAAGGAATAAAACATGAAAATATACTGAAATCTGCCCCCCTGCTAATAACACTATAAATTTTTGTACTCCTGCCATAAATTCAGTATTTGTTAACTTCCTCTTTGAAATTTGAATACTGGTATTTTATTTTATATTTTCCGGTAATTAAATATATTCTTTCATTGCTACATAAACAAATTATCTCAGTTCAAATTTTGTTGTTCTGAGGTTGCTTTAGATTTAGATGTACCATATTAACTGGTCTAGCTGCATATTCATGACCATCGTATTTATTTGTAAATTTGCAACTAAAATGTACCAAACCGTACATAACTTTTAACTTAAACAAATACATTGATTTCTTATTGTTATATCCTAAAGTAATATAATTTTGTATTTTGGTACAGTTCTACAAATGGTGTTAGATATGCAGAGTGATTCACGAGGATTTACCGTCCTTTACGGAGCTTATTTCCGAAGACATCCTGAGCAAAAGTGTCCTATAAACATGGGTCCTATTCTCAATATTTACAGAGTTACGTTTCGTTGTTGGAACGCATTGCTGTGAACGCGTGATCTTGGTCAGCGTGCAGTCAACAGCCAGCGCGAGCGCTGCGGAAATCAAAGACAGCCATATGCAATTACGTAGCGCGATGAGTGCCGTTCACAAGCATGCGGCCAAGTGTACTCAAGTGGACGGCGACATTTTTTTTAAATGTGTTGTAAACTCTCCAAGACTGTAAATTAGGATGCAAAATAGAACTGCAAGTCGGTGGAAGTGATGCGATTTGTAATAATTCTTGTAATAAGTGCGTAACAATAATGTAATGTTCTAGTTAAACATGGAAAAACGATGTCTGTACGAAGCAACTAAGGAGTTCACAACACAATTTTAGCTTCACAATTCTTTTTTAAAGATTATAATTTTATTGGTCCTACAGAATATGTCAGTTATGGTAACAATTAATATTGGAGGAAAAAAAATTGCTGCAGCACTGGGATCGAACCCGGGTCCTTGGTTCTACGTACCAAGTGCTTTCACCATTGAGCTACGCAGAAGTCCAAACCACAGTACCTGATCGAACTCCTCTACTCCAGTGTTTTTTCTTTTGTTGTATGTATGTTGACATTTTATGAAGTCAACTGCCATTATGCAAGGAGCGCACTCAGTTGAGTGACTTGGTGGCCGGGATTCCAATACTAATTGTTACTGTAACAGATATATTCTGCAGGACCAATAAAATAATAATTTTTAGAAAATTCTTCTAGCAACAGTGCGTATATCTGTACAGAATACTATGCATATTACTGCGGAATTCGTCCATCAAGTCACTCAACTGAGTGCACTCCTTGAATAATGGCAGTTGACTTAATAAAATGTCAAGATACATGCCCTACTTGGAGTCAGGCCACAAAGAGAAAAACCCTGGAGTAGGGGAGTTCGATCAGGTGCTATGCAGTGGCTTCGGCGTAGCTCATTGGTAAGAGGACTTGGTACGTAGAATCAACGACCCAGGTTCGATCCCCGGCGCCGGAGCGAATTTTTCTCTTCCAATATTAATTCATTCATAATACTTGCCAATTAAAGAAATAACACTTCTGAATAGTTCAGTCTCTATTTGTATTATTCTTTTACTTTCAAACTAAAGAAAAAACGCATTTTACAAACAACTTTAAATTAGTGTAACTCTGAAATTATTGAGGATAGAAATAATGTTTATGCTCGACCATGCCGAAATTTAGTAATTATACACCTGGTAGCAGCCCTTTAATGGATCTCATTAAAATACACCTATTCATTAAATTTCGGTGTTCCACGAGTCAGAAAATACCATTGTAGCAATATGAAAGCGCAAGTATCGATTATTCTCGGATATGCAATCGAAAGACAACTAGTTCTGTTGATATAATAATTAGCGTTAATTGTAAATAAAATTCAAATAAATTCAGTTTGTCATCTCGTTTTTCAATGTCTAATTCAATTTCAAGGTTATATCAAGATTATTGTTTATTTTACTCTCTAGATCAGGGATGAGACGATATTAGCTCCCAATCACGGTAGAAGAACTCGACCTTTATCACGAGCGCATAGCACATCCACTTATTGGCGCCGTAACGTAAACAACAGGGATGTACAGTACATGCACATGCAGTGAATAAAGGCAGCAATTATTACAATAACTTGCGTTACTAAATTTCTGACTATGTAATGGAGCTAATTACTAAGTTATTTAATATACATGTACATATATAAACAAATTGCAAAGGGAAGGGTTTTTAGGAACAAAAAGAGAAATAGGAAAAGTTAATTGTATGTAAACCATTTTATTGTTAAAAGCAATTATTTATTATGTAAATACTTCACTTCATTGGTTAGGACAAACTAATAGGCTGCTCGACGTGTGTGATCTCTAAGTACTTTTGAGTATTTGTTGAAAAAATAATAATGGCAATATTGATTGAAATAGAGTATATTGATTATGTGATTGTGAAAATGTAGTCCTTACTCTCCAGTCGTGATTATGTAATGAGTTTTCTTAGAGTGATTTGTGAGATGCACGTAAAACGGAAAAAAAAAAAAAAAAAAAAAGAAATTGATTGAATTAAGATATTGAGAGCTATCGTAATTTTTGGGGTCAATCATTGAAGGGGATATGTATGACTTTTAAAACTTTCAGTCCACACCTGTGGAGTAACGGTCAGCGAGTCTGGCAGTGAAACCAGGTGGCCTGGGTTCGAATCCCGGTCGGGGTAAGTTACCTGGTTGAAGTTTTTTCCGGGATTTCCCTCAACCCAATGCGATCAAATGTTGGGTAACTTTCGAAGCTGGACCCCGGACTCATTTCACTGGCATTATCACCTTCATTTCATTCAGACGCTAAATAACCTAGATGTTGATAAAGCGTCGTAAAATAACCCAATAAAATAAAATAAAAAATTAAAACTTCCACAATTTCGGCCAAATTTTGTGAAATTTAAACTATATAAACAGATCTATAATAATATCATCTGTACAAAATTTGGTGCAATTAGGTCTAATAGTTTTGAAATTATATTTTTAAGTATATTTTATATTGACGCTACTAAAAAAGCTCCTTGCATCAAAGTTTTCAAAATGTTTAGTTCATATTTGCTAAAAATCCTGAAAATGGTTATTGGAATAAAAGTGAATTAGCATTTTGAGCTTAGTAATAGTATAAGTTGAAGTGCAATCAAAGATAAAATATTATTTCTAAATTAAGGAAACACGTAGTCTAATAAAAGTAAATATCCAGAAACAAGCAACAAATAAAACAACAATACAGTCCACACCTGTGGAGTAACGGCTAGCGCGTCTGGCCGCGAAACCAGGTGGTCCGGGTTTAATTCCCAGTTAAGTTACCTGGTTGAGGTTTTTCCGGGGTTTTCCCTCAATCCAATATGAGCAAATGCTTGGTAACTTTCGGTGCTGGACTCCGGACTCATTTCACCGGCATTATCACCTTCATATCTTTCAGACGCTAAATAACCTAAAATGTTGATAAAGCGTCGTAAAATAACCTACTAAAATAAAAATCAACAATACATTTAAAATAAAAAAATAAAAGGAATCTAGATACTATCTACTGACCCAAATGTAAATTAATTTACCTTCGATGTCAATTCCGAAATGAATTTATTTCTCTCTTCTCCTCAATAATGCCTTTATTTTTTTCATGTTGCGTCTTATAATGCCGTTTTATGTTGCTTTTTTTTGTAAATGATATATATTTTTTTGCACAACAAATACTGGACATCATCACCATGTTCGAAGCATAAATATTGTATTTTACACTCTTCCTTGAAAGCTTCAAGCGCTTCCGTTCCGTCATAATGCGCTGTATTCTAAGATCTGTACATCCTTAAGCAATGTTTACAGGTAAAAGAGCTCCGCGCTCGCGCAGCGGGCATAAAATAGCTCTCCCCCGCAATTATTAGTATCCATCGCAAGACTGCTCTAGATTATATCATGGTCAATGTCGACATTTGTTTCTCGGAAAAAATCAATACTTTCGCGTCTGCGCACATCTCACAATTTACGAGGTATTGCACAAGGTCAGTTCCGCTCCTCAGTGAGATAAGAATAACATGAATACTTATGAATAATTTCAAGTTAGAAATATGGTCGAGCATAAAAAGTCGTATGAAACTTGACTATAATGTATTTTAACAGTGTAAGCCCTCAAATCTGTTTAAAAGTGTATTCCTAGTGATAAAATATAGCTAAACTGATTTATGACATCCGGAAACTATAGTTTCACCAAATGTAATCAAAATTATTTCTAAAGATACAATTTATAAACATAAAAATTTATAATATACAATACTTGTTTTCGTAATATAATTAGGATGTGCTTAATAAGGCTCTTGAAATTTTAAATAATGACATGTTACAGATAATTGACGTCAGCTACTCTAAGTTCTTAATAAAGTGGAGAGCCTTCACCAGTTATAATGTGCACCGCCAGAACACGTTACTTAGCGGACACGTGGGGACTGCAATGGAGACAGCAAATCACCTCAACGTCTTCTTTGTCCTGTAAACAGGGATCGAGAAGGAGCGAGAGAGAAGGACGACAACACTTGCAGTTCCTAATGGCAAGCACGTCCGGCAGAGTCTGACGAGGTACACGTATTTTCCTCACATTGGAACTGGCCGGTTTTCCTGCCTCGAACAAATGTTCCATGAAAAAGAAATTAGGTCTTCCGATACTTTCCTTAAAGTTCAAACATTATTAAAGTGCTCTCCGCGTGCTACGGATTACAAAAAACATTTTCTATTCTGTACCCCAATGTGTTGTTGTAATGCTGTAGCCATGAGAGGAGATCCCATTAATGACTATGTTCTTTGTTCTTAGCTTCCCACTTGACACATGCATTTATTGGCTTGCTTTCTTTTAGAATCAAGAAGTAAACTGTGCAATGCAAACAGAAAGAATTTCCAGTCATGCAATACACAACGCATAGATGGATAGATTTTATATCGACCCACTGTTCTACATTCAAATTAAAATCTCATGAAGAGCTCGGGCAATTTCAAATAATAATAATAATAATAATAATAATAATAATAATAATAATAATAATAATAATAATAATAGGCCAACGAATTAGACAGAGGCGATTGCGTTCTTATCCGGAGTTGCGTTCGGGCGTGGGTTCGTTCCCTCTTGGGCTGATAACCTTGTTGGGTTTTCTCCGAGGTTTTACTCAACCGTAAGGCAAATTTCAGGTAAACCCTGGTGAATCTTCAGCATTATCTCGCCAAACAACATCTCTGTACCTCCAATTCCATTAACACTAAATAACCTAGTAGTTGATGCAGCGTCGTTAAATAACCAACTAAATGATGATGATGATGATAAATAAAATAATAATAATAACAATGATAGGCCAACGAATTAGACAGAGGCTCTTGCGTTCTTATCCGGAGTTGCGTTCGGGCGTGGGTTCGTTCCCTCTTGTTGAGTTTTCTCCAATGTTTTTACCCAACCGTAAGGAAAATATCAGGCAAACTCTAGCGAATCTTCAGCATCATCTCGCCAAACACCATCTCTGTAACACCAATTCCATCGACACTAAATAACCTAGTAGTTCATACAGCGTCGTTAAATAACCAAGTAAATGATGATCAATATAATAATAATAATAATAATAATAATAATAATAATAATAATAATAATAATAACAGGCCACCGACGTAGCTCGGTCATCATAGCCGCTTCTCTTCTGGTCCGGAGTTGTGCTCGTGGGTGGGTTTCGTTCCCGCTTGGCTGATTACCTTGTTAGGTTTTTTTTTTCGAGGTTTTCCCCAACCATAAGGCGAATATCAGGTAATCCATGGCTAATTCTCGGCATCATCTCGGTATCACCAATTCCGTCTGTACTATATATCCTAGTATTTGATACAGCGTCGTTAAATAAACAATTAATTGATGATGATGATGATTATGATGATAATAGTAATGGTAATAATAATAATAATAATAATAACAATAATAATAATAATAATAATAATAATAAAAGTTGTAGTAATAAACATAAAATATCATTTTCTTCAAGCATTTGCTCTCTCGAATCGTTCTGGCTCTTATACAGTGACATTGTTTTGTTGACCAGCGCGGCTTTCATTTTCCCGTCGCCCGTCGCACAGTGGTCTAGAATGCAAATTTAGCGGGACATATTAATAACTTTTCGGCTAACCAACAGATTTGTATGAAATTTTACACAGTAGTTACAGGTAGCATATATGTTTTGTATGCAATCTCTCATTACGTTGGTATAAGGGGAACTATCCCTTATAGGGGGGCACATTTAGACAAAATTAGAAACTTTTCTCCTATCTGACAGATTTTTATGAAATTTTACGAAGCAGTTACAAGTAGCATATATGTTTTGTATACAAGCTCTGATTACGTTTGTATAAGGGGAACTACCCCTTATAGGGGGAGCAATTAGACAAAACTAGTAGCTTTTCTCCTATTTAACAGATTTTTATGAAATTTTACAAAGTAGTTACAGGTAGCAAGTATGTTTTGTATACAAGCTCTCGTTACGTTGGTATAAGGGGAACTACCCCTTATAAGGGGGCGCAATTAAACGAAATTAGTAACTTTTCTCCTATTTGATAGATTTGTATGAAATTTTACAAAACAGTTACAAGGAACATATATGTTTTGTATACAAGCTCTGATTACGTTGGTATAAGGAGAACTACCCCTTTCAGGGGGCACAATTAGACAAAATGAGTAACTTTTCTCCTATTTAACAGATTTTTATGAAATTTTACAAAATAGTTACAGGTAGCATGTATGTTTTATATACAAACTCTCATTACGTTGGTCTAAGTGTAACTACCCCTTATAGGGGGGAGCGATTAGACAAAATTAGTAACTTTTGTCCTATCTAACAGATTTTTATGAAATTTTATACAGTAGTTACACCTAGTACATTTGTTTTGTGTACAAACTCTGTTTACGTTGGTATGAGCAGAAGTGCCCCTTACAGGGGGATGCATTTAGACAAAATCTTATGGGGGGGAAATGTAACATTTTAGGTACTATTGCACCTTTTGGACACTCAGGAAGCTTATTTGGTACATAATTAACAAGCTGTCATCTTGAATTCCCTGAATTATACTGCGGAAGCATATTCGGTTCACAGACATGTAAATAACTGCAACCGAGAAAAATTGCACTACTGCACCTCGAAAGAATAGTGCTCATAAATTATTACTTCCGCAAATCTACGCACCTTAAGACTAGATTTAAAATAGAGATAAATAGTGGAGGAAGTGAAAAAAAAATTATTTTTGGACGAACCAAAGGGTTTTTTTTCTCTACCTTAGCAAATTCTGCACTCAATGGTTATATTTATATTTTGTCCCGTGTCCATTCTTGCTAATTTGACATGCTATAATAACATTAAATGTAACACAAACAAACAGTGTTACATACCTAAAGAACTACTTGACATGTTGATACCAAATATGAATGGAATCGACCACTTACAACAGAGTTACAGCACAAGGAAAACGGCAGACTCGCGGAACTTGCTGAGTAAGAATGCTGGGTGGCGAAATGTGGCATGTTACCGGCTTCTTATCTCGCTATGCAGCCACCTCCGCTGATTAAGATTATCAATTCAGTGTTGCTCAGTTATATAGGAAAAATAATTTAAGGGTTTAATTTCATTTTTTTACATGTCATTTTTCTCCATTTGCCCTCCTAAATATGGATTTTAGACCACTGTGCGTCGCTTGGATCTTACCTGCGGCCAAGCGGCCACCCGGTCTGCTGGCACTGAAACATTTAGTATAAGGATTTGTACTTATCCAGTAGGTGTTGAAAATGTCCCCCCACCAACTGCTGCACACTGTTGACACCTTCTTATAAAATTGTTAATTACTTTAAGAAGTTCTGCTTCACCGATTGACTCGATTTCTACACTTAGATAGTCTTTAAGCTCATTTATTGTATGCGGGTTTTTCGCAAAAACCTTATTTTTAAGTGCCCCCATAGATAGAAATCGCATGGTATTACATCTGGACTTCGTGGGGCCCAATTTTTTTTCCTGATAATTCTCCTTCCAAAAATTCGGCGCAATTCTGTCATGGTTTATTCGGCAGTATGAGCAGTGGCGGAGACTTGTTGGAAACATACTGAAGAACATTCTCCATAAGTCAATTCATCTAAAAATGTGGCAAGGATCTCGTTCACATGACGCTCGCTGGTAATTGTGCCCTGAATGAAAATAGGCTCAATAATTCTGCGTCAGTTCATTGCATACCACACGCCTATTTTTCCACCGTACAAAGGTTTTTCGAGTACAAAATAGGGTTTCGGGTTGTCGCCGAGCTGTACCAACACAATATGTTTTCGGTATATAACTTAGCGAAACATTTTCTTACTCTACAAGTTGCATTTACGGAGTCGAGCTGTGATTCTTTCTGTCATTTTTTCAATATGTTTGTGGAATTGAAATTATTTCCATAGGTATAGAAGCATCAATGGCTTTACAATTTTCGTTTGGTAGAATATCACGAAAAAATAACGTTTTCTAATTTCTCCCCAGGCTTTATTTGTTATATTATTTTTACTGTAGATGAAGACAAAATATTGAATCAATTAATTACGAAAATAGTTTTTTTTTACATTCTTTATTACGATATAAACACTTCAACTCTAAATTCAACACTATGAAACTAATTTAACATTCATAGTAGCTGTTGATTTCTTTACTTTTAGGTAATTACAAAATAGTAAAAAATGTACATTCATATAAAAGAAAACTATTTTTATTAATGATTCCTTTAAATTTGATGTAACCTCTAAATAACATTACAAATACACAGTCTGTAACTCAGTCTCCATCCAAGTTATTATCTTTGAAGAAATTAATAATAAATTAATTGACAAAAGAAATTAAGTTTGCAGCAATATTTTTTAGTGGGTTATTTTACGACGCTTTATCAAATCTAAGGTTATTTGGCATCTGAATGAGATGAAGGTGATAATGCTGGTGAAATGAGTCCCTACTCCAACACCGAAAGTTACCCAGCATTTGCTTATATTGGGTTGAGGGAAAACCCCGGAAAAAACCTCAACCAGGTAACTTGCTCCGACCGGAAATCGAACCCGGTCCATCTGGTTTCGCGGCCAGACGCGCTAACCGTTACTTCACAGGTGTGGACTACAGCAATGTTAAGTAGTGTTACCAATTTATAGTAATTTCATCGAAACCTATCTGATGAGACGTTTTTGTTTACATTCTCCTCTCGTAAATCTTGCAGAGTGGATAATTGCAGTTACACTCACACTGTAGAGAAGTGACCTACTTAAGCGTTGCAGCGTTGTAACACGTTGCATTTCGTATTCTCAAAATTCTTGGATGTATCAAAGAAACTTATGGGACACAACTTGTTCGCATTAACTTGACCTATTACCTCTGTGAATTAATGTAATAGGTTCCCTTCCACCATGTATCCTCCTGAGTCCTGAGAGTGTATTATGCTGTATCATAACTCATATACTTTATGACAGCCGTGGCGAGAACGTGACTCGCGAGACATTGTGGCTCGCAGTGATAGCTGTGCATTTCGCTTGCTTCTAACCTCCACCAACCCCCACACTCTCACTCACTGGAGTCAAACTCCGTTCATTTGTATTTGTCTCTGACCTGCGAGTGGCATATGTCTCTCTCGAAACCATGTACGAAAGTTCCAAGTAGTATGGGAGGACGCATTTTTTTGCTGTCAGTATGATGAGAATATTAAATGTATGATTTGTTCACAAGTATTACGAGGAAAACGGTTGTATAACATAAAACGGCATTAAACATTAAAAGGTTAAGTGTTATTGTTGTTATCATCATCATCATCATCATCTTCATCATCATCATCATCATCATCTCTGTACCCTTTTTCATCAGATGTACGAATAATGCGGTTAACTCTTCAATTTGAACTCGCTGATTTACTATGTGATGTCAAATGAAAGCTAGATGTAAGGACTTGACAAATGTTGAACTTTCAAATCTTTGCCAAAAAATAAATATCCGAAACTTCCTTCTTTCGCTTGCTCTGTTGAAGCCATGTTCGCTACAACTTACGTTTGTGAAAAATTATTTTCAACAATTAAAATAGTAAAAACCAAATTTATATCACGACTGACAGACAAATACCTTCGTGATCAACTACGACTGGCAGTAAGTGACATCATTCCTGATTTTGAAACTTTGTCGCAGAGACACTCTGAAGACAGTTAATTTTAGGTTGTGATATTGTTCATTAAATAAATTTTATTGTTCATTTCTTTCTTCGTTACACGTACTAAACATTAGTTTGTAGCCTTGTACTGTATAAATTTATATTTAAGTGCTTGACGTAAGGAAAAGGAAAATCCGTTAATTAGTCAGACAGTTGCTTCACTTCCCCTTCGGGTGTCCGCCTCCCTCCATAGGTGCTATGCACGTTGCAGGTTACACAGTGGCTCGGCGCACAATTACATTTTCGCCACCGCTGCTTTATGATAAAAGATGTATGTGCAAAGAGACAAAATATAGTCAAATATATTTGCATTTATATATATTATTTATATATATTACTCTTTCATCATATTTGCATTTGTACTATAATACAATATTTTCTTCTTCCCTGGAAAACATTTTATGTGAAGGTTATAGAAATGCTGAGAAATTATAAATTCTAGAAGGAACAAATAAGAAACTTCATTTATATTTTGCAGTTTCTTGAGGTAGTTCAGTGCAGTACAACAACGTTTAAACAGCTTCTATACTATTGCTAAACCAATTGTATTGTGTATTCTTTTATATTGTGTATTCTTATTGTATTGTGTATACAATTGCATTGCGTATTGTATAATTGTATTGTGTATTGTTTATATTGTCTATACCACTGCCACCGGGTGCTTGCCCACTTGCAGTTTAAATAAATACATACATACATACACACACACACGCACGCACGCACGCACGCACACACATAATGTAACCTGCATAATTTTTTTCAGCATTTTTCTTTGTCAGTGACTTTTTTAAGTGTAGAATTAGGCCTATATTGAACTTTACAAATAAAACAACAAATGTCTCAGAACTCAGAAGGGTACAGATTATTCCCAACGTTCTAACAGAATAAAATACTATATTAAGCTCTCTATTGTTGAAAAGTGATTGTTGACTATTCGTCATAATATCTACATATACAGTTACTGTATGTTTTAGACACAATAATGATACTGTCATGGAAGAAATAAAAGTGGTTTTATGGAGAAATTAGCCAACTACATTAATCACGCATGGTGGCTGCAACAACGCAATATTTTCTTCTTCTCTGGAAAACATTTTATGTGAAGATTACAGAAATGCTGAGAAATTATAAATTCTAGAAGGAACAAATAACAAACTTAATCGATATTTTGCAGTTTCTTGAGGTAGTTCATTGCAGTACAACAATGTTCAAACAGCTTCTATACTGCTGCTAAACCAATATTTCAGGGAGCCGCCAAAATCTTCATTCTACTTTGAAATCTCTCTACCTCTCTAAAAGGTCTATTTTGTCCGCCACGAATTCCATCACAAGCTAGCTGGGGATCGAGCCCAGATCTCCTGCATGAAAGACCAACGCGCTAGCTCTTGAGTCACAGAGGCAGCACATACAACAGTTTCCCGACTTCGAAATCACCTTCATGAAAATCAAGACTGTCTTAATACAGAAGAACATGATATGTATTATTTCAACTTGTAGAGGAGAGTCGGGTAGTATCGGACATCGGGTAATATCGGGCAGTGGGTTTCTTTCGTCTACCACACGATGATAGTACCTGATTGACATGGTTACGTTTCTGTGATGTCGCATAGAGAAACGTAACCATGTCATTCAGGTATTACCATATGGTGGTAGATGAAAGGAACGCACTGTCCGATATTACCCGATGTCCGATACTACCCGACTCTCCCCTAACGTAATTGATCCAATATGGTGAATGAGTAATAAACGGCCTGAGTTTCATTCCCGACGCGGTTAAAGAAGAACTTTATCTTCATGCCTTTGGAATGTCCTGTGCTTCCTCGGCAGTGGTCTTGCGTCGTGCGAACCCTACATTCAGGGAGTCCCAGCTGTCTAAAGTTAAATCAGACGTCTCAAAGGGCATAGAAAGATGGGGAAACGAAAAGAGCTATCATAATAATTGTAGCCCCATTTAGAGGCATTTTTAATTATTCGTGTTTTCATTATATTTAAAGGAAATGAAGCTCACTTTAGCCGGCATCGAATACCAATATAATTGGTTCAGAACATTCGATTGCACAGAGTAAATTAATCAAACCCAGCACTAAATACCAAACATATTGAAATTCCAACAGAAATCAATATCAGGGGCATGAATCATTCATCACTACAAAAGATGGAATCAGATTGCTTTAATACAATTTGTATTTAATTATCCTCGAATGCAAATGTTGTGCTACCACGCGGGAGAGACAAATACCATTATAAATAAATTCCTTTGCCGAGGGCGTTGTTTGTGTACTTTTATCTCAACGTCCAACGAACTGCACAACCTGCAATTTATGTAACAATGACAACAGTATCACAAGTGTGCACTTTCAAGTACAGGGCGCCATTGAAAGCATTCATGCAAGATGCTCCGAAAGATGCCGAATGGATTATGCGTTCCTTCACAGAAAGGAAGGCTATGCACAACAGCAAGAATTATATATTCCAACTCTCTAAGCAGTAAAACCTAATCAATTACGCTTGAGGACTCAAAGAATACAATACAATATAACATTATAGTTATTCTTCCTTCAGTGTCTCACTAAAAAGATCGTTGGCGATGTGATACTGTCTGCCTCTAGCAGAGTTCCCAGTTCCAGCTCGAAAATTTCCTTCGACAAATAGGCAAAATTTCCTCAACATATCTGCGAATTTGGATTGGTGTATGAAATGCCTGGTAATAGATGCAAAACATCTGTTTTCCATTATAATACCAGTAAAACTTCCATATCGCCCCAATGCTGTTTTATAGTATACTTAAGGGGTTAGGTAGAGCTTACAGCAGTAAAATTTTGGAAATATTCAATATTTTTCCTCCATTACTGTATCTTGTAAAATAATGAAAATTAGTATGTGTCCTTCTGCTATACGGAGAAAATATTTCTAAGATTAAAAAAATATATACATATTTTTATTTTTATTTTCAAAATTCAATTCAGTGTGCAGTGATGAGGCTTTTCCCACATAACTCAAAAACTATCCAACATTCTGTGATGAAATATTTTATGTACATTTATGCATATCATATCTACAACATAATGCAAGATCACTTCTGTAACTTTCACAGATTGTCTAATAAAAGATAAATTCATTTTAAAATAGTTGAAAGAGCATGATATTGTAAATATGAGTTTCAGCAATAAAATAAAAGAGAGAGAACATGAAAAAAGTTAACAAGTTTATGAGTTATGAGGGAAATGTTTCATCACTGGACAATAAACTGCCACCATTTTTAATTTTGAAAAAAAAATATAAATAATTTTCTTTAAACCGTAAAAATATTCTTTTCATATAGCGTAAGGATAGTATTTTACACATACCAATTTTCATTATTGTATACAAGATACAGTAATGGAGAAAACAAAGGTTGAATATTTCCAAAAAAATTACTGCTGTATGCTATACCTAACCCCTTAACTTAAACTTCAAGCTGTGTCTAATAATTAAACCTAACCTAATAGTTTAAGTTAATTTAAGAGTAAGGGTCGTTAACTTTTATTTCACATTTTATGATTGATTTTTTTGAAATTATAGTCTACTAGGAAGGGAATGAAGAAACAGTAAATATTAAACATAGCTTCTGCATTCTAAACTTTCATGTTATTTTATTCGTAAAAATAAATGTAATAGAAATACAAATTCTATCGTTATTTGTTGACTTATTCTAAATACTTATTAGCGAATTACAATAGAGTAATTTAGTTACAAATGGGTAACAGACTTCTGTAAGTAAGAACTGTAATTTGAGAGGCAATAAAGATTCATGAACTGGTACTGATCAGGTGAAAATAATCTAAATTGTCCATTGCGCTCATAGACTACATTCGCACTATAACTTATAATGCTCATGTTCTGACTTGTGGATAACTAGCATTCTAACTGGCCGGTAAAAGACGTATCTTATTGATACTGATAGACAGGAAGACGAGCAGTTGGGAGCAGGAAGAAAAATTCATACCAAGTAAATAACACATTTTATTCCAAATAAAATTAAGAGTATGAGTATTTACAACATATTGTGAATATCGAAGATAAGTTTTTATTACACATTTATTTTGTAGATTCATATGAAAGCCAAAAATTTCCTCAAAAGTGTGGCATTTTGTTCAAATCCTCACAATTACCCCCTATTTTTTTTACAGAAATTACATAATTTTAAGACGTTTCCTCAAATCTGGCAACACTGGCCTCTGAGGTATTTGCTTTCTCCTCGTGGATGTGAGGGAATAATGATTATCGTATTGCTATCGCTCGATTGCAGGTGGATGCTTAAATTACTTTTGGCTACTAATGACGTATTTCAGACGGAGAGGATGTAGCAATTGTTACACTATCATCCAGTCATCACTCATCAATATAATGTATTATGTGTACTTGTGTGATAATGTCTATAGTGTCAAGATTTTCTTACTCCGAATCCTGAGATTTTGGACCCGATTTGGTTTACGGATGTAGCAATCATTTCACTATCATCCAGTCATCACCAGGCTTCGGCCTAGGGACACAGAGTAACCAGTATCAGGTTTAGAGTACACGGAGTATAAATGACGTCATGATCCGTTTGCAGTCACCCGACTGCAACAGCACAGGTGGGTCCGTAATGTGCATTACCGTTGTGTGTAGGCCTATTGCTGCTTGGCTGCGGTACGTGTAACAGGCTTCGGCGTAGGGACACCTGATTCAAGGTTACAACTCACGTTAATACTTTAATGGTAGACATTTATTGCCTACACTAGGAATGAACTGTATATACTGCATCTGTACAGGGTGAAATATATTTTGTACCGTACTGTGATGGACTGTTTACATGTTGAGACACGAAGTAACGGCGCGCTTCATCTCCCACTCCACTCGACCAACAGAACGCTATCGTCCGTGCGTTCTGAACTTCATGCGTTTCTGTGCCCAGGACCGAAGCCTAGTCATCACATGTTATGTACTTGTGCGATACTGTCTATAGTGTCAATATTTTCTTACTCTGATTCCTGGGATTTTGGACCTGATTTGGTTTACAGATGAAGCATGGTTTCATCGAAGTGGTTACGTAAATACTCAAAACACGAGTATATGGGCAGAATGAAATCCTCATGAACAGCATGCACATCCTTTTCATTCTCAGAAGATCGGAGTATGATGTGGAGTGTCTCGACTTCCTTCTTTGGGATTAATTTGAGGAAAGTAAATATAAATAAACCCTGAACAATCGAAGCCCTGAAAGAGGCTATACGTCATATGACTGCATCTATTACCGAAGTAATTTTAAGAAATATATTCCGAAATTTCGAAGGATTGTACAGATACGGAAAAAAAATTGGAGCTCCCTTATTGTACACAATTTTCTTGTAACACACTGCGCATGTGCAGTAGGCTAAACAAAAGTCCCTGTATATTTTTTTCTTTTGGACAATCGTGGGAAATTGTTGCCTATATACAGATGGTGTCCCGTATCTGTACATGCCTGCTTGGATGTGGAAGGAGCATTTTAAGCATAGGGTATGAGCAGATCCTGTTTTCCATCGTCGAGGGGATATGCAAGATTTCTGAAGGTCATATGGCCACCTTAATTTGAATTAATTTTTTCATGATGTGGTATTTCCTAAATAAAAACTTCGTGTGTTTGCATGAACTTTGATTATTTATGCATTCGTAGAAAAATAATCCAAGACTTTTCTTTAAACCAGAGTCGTTTGTTCTTTACATTTTGACAAATGCAGGTAATATGCCCATATAAAGGTAATATGGCCAGAATGAAGAAAATTCATTATTTTGGAAAGGAAAAAAAAATTGGTGATTAATGAAGTTTGGATTGAAAATAATAGTTCTTGGCTTCAAAAACATATTCTCACAAATAATTTGTCACTAGGTTTATAAAACATTGCAATAGGAAAAAAATGAGGAATTTAACAAATATATATATATATATATATATATATATATATATAGTATCGCTATTCCGAACTACGCTAATCCGAAAACCTTGTTAATCCGAACAAAATCATTTTGAGAAAAAACTAAATTTATTGTAATATTACAAATTAGCGAAAAGAAAAAATGTATAAATTCACTCAATTTCTTTTAATTTAAAAATTATTCTTACGCGTACTGATACGACGCTGTAATAGCAGTCGACTGAATCAGTGAATAGACCGCTAGACCTATGGCGCAGGCAGGTAGTGATTCTAAAAATAGCAACAGGGTACTCCACCACCCCACCACCGTCTCTCAGCGCTCGTGAATAGCATGTATTGCATTACAGAAAATATTTCGGTTAATCCGAAAATCTTTTAATCCGAATAGATCTTGGTTCCAATTAGTTCGGATTAACGAGACTCTACATATATATTTTTTTGCGTTTAACTTTGTCATTTTTTTAAATTGCAATATTTTACTTTATATATATATATATATATATATATATATTAATTGGTATATGTGTGACAAATAAATAAATCTTTTGTGAGCCCAACACTTTCCGCATGCATGTACGTACACACCACAAATTGCACAAAGTCGCATATCCATGTGGCCATATTACTTGCATCCATCACCTCTCGAAACAATCAGATATTTTTCAGTTCAATATGAATGCATATTTTTAAATAAGGAATAGATATCTGTAACGAGCATTGAACTAGTTGTAAAATGTTAATATAGAAACTATAATTATCAATTACTTGAAAGGAAATAAAAGATAAACTTACCAACATCAATTTTATAACACTGTCGTAGTTCGTTGCCACAAATCAAATAAAGAAGGCCTCTGGAAGCAGTTTTGCTATTATCCACTGATGTCGCTGATTATGTACACTTTTCTAACGCGTGGTTCCACATACTGATACTAAATTTTGGTTATCATATCAATTAGCTATAGAACAGTAATGTGGTCAAATTATCTGCATTGGACATATTTGCATCACATTCCTTACATAAATTTTTTCAAGATAAACTTCAAGTAACTTACAGTTTCATAGACAAATGTTTAGGGCCTCTAGTGAGAGTATCAAACTGTATTTGACAGACTGTGCTTTCAGAGAAGGAACTAATTAACTTCGCTTTCTAGGAGCCATAAAGAGGTTTGCGTCCTACAGCCAATAGAAAGGGCTTCAGATACATGCATTTTTTTACATGTGGCGTCTTCTTCATGGAATGAAGTTTTATGTAGTTTGCGAGTTTTGTATTTTTTCTGTAAATATGCGCAGTTCCCGTAATTTATTCTCAGGCGACGGCCACACGAGCACAGATATTTAAAAAACCTCCTGAGGAGGGACCGAGTTAGCGCTTACTGCATCCACGCCGACTCGGCAGGCGTTGAACAGGTGGCGACTGGAACGTGGTCGGCTTCCAATGACAGAAGTATGGGGACATCATTTTATTTTTACTTCAATTTTTATTGTACTGAGTTTTTGAATATACTTCACACCCACTCCTCCTACTAGTGAACTTACACCCAAGGCCGAATATGCAGTCAAAGTTGTCTTACGGTCATAGTATAGCTTACAATACTGAGTGAGTGATTATATTACGTTCCGGAAATATGGTCGTATTTTCCAGTGAATAAAGTGCATTCATTAGTGAATCATATTTTCGCACAGGTACTGTATCCGTTTGGTTACGTCACTTCCCTGTTTCCAACATCCGTTTCTACTGGCCCCTCTGTAAAGGCTAGTGGCTGGGCTGTCTTATCTCTTTTCTGAAAACATTTTCTGTCAGGAGTTGGGCGTCTACGTAATATTACACAACTGTTTAAAATAATTTAAATAAAAGGGCCTCTTTAAGTAACTGTCACGTGATTTCCCTCTTTCTACGACCCTGCGACATAACTACTTGGACGGACAGTAGACTGTAATCTGAGTAAATTTATATGTGCGAATCGGGCAGGAGTGAATTGATTACAATACGTAATGTAGGTACTCTGTTATAGAGTAGGTACAGAATTATTATTTCAAGAGGCACAGGATTATGGCCCCCATGTCGACTGATGCTTTGCATTATTTCTTTTTGGGTTACTGTAAAACAGTTGTGTTTGTTAAACATCTTACAACAATAGAAGAATTAAAGAATTACATTTCAGAAACATATATTCAGTTTCAGAAGAAATGCTTTAAAACATTTTCGATAATATTCACACAAAAGAACTGAAGCCCATATATAACTGAACATCATTTTCAACAATTTGTTTGAATATCCAGATTTTTTTTATTCTAAAATTTAACTGCACTCTCCATATTGTATGTTAGTGTGCTGTAGACAGTATATTATACATTGCATAATGAATACGTCCGCCTGGATAGTTCAGTTAGTGAGTAAATCATTTATTGTTAATACTGTACTGTTTTTTTGAATAAATAAAAACCTAACGAAAATTATCAAACTGAAAATCGTAATAGTTCCTAGTTTACGTAAATGAATGCACTACTTTTTCCCTCCTATACCTAGTAAAGTGATTTCTTTGTATTTTACACTAGTATCAATAAACTCCTGTCGTGGAAGGGAGTAACAGAGTGTTTGCGGTTCTCAACCGTTAATCCAAAGGTATAGCCAGGTTAATATTAGAAATGTTGGTGAAAACAAATTGATGACCCGGTAGAACAACGCTGCAGAATTGATGACGGTAGGCAGTGCGAAGACAAAACAATGGATTATTCCTTCCAGGTGTCATTTCTTGCTTTTCGTTACAATGACAAACTGAGTTACATTTGTAAAACAGGAACTACTCGTGGCTAACACAAAAAACGTTTGTTCTTAAGTTATATGCCACTCCGTAATGAGCCGTTGTGCCCACTATGCAGTTTCCTCGGATGGTGCTGCAAGTCTCTTGGTCCTCTGACAACCTCCTCTCGTGCCCGCCTGTTCATTCCGGTTAATCCAACTAATTCATTGGTGCAGTTATTGGGTATCCGCAGAGCATCCGTTCCGCACCTACATTTAGTCCAACTTGAATTAATCATTGAAAGGGCTCAAGACACGAGGAAAGACCGATTTATCGACTCCACAAAAGCCAATACTTGTAGGCAAATCTATGAAAAATTAACAACGAAGACCGCCAATCGGCTTCCGCTCTCAATAAATGGGGGATTTTAAGCAGTTACACAATTTACATTACACCATACATTTCTCTTAAACGAACTATAGAGGAACTAGTAGCTGTAGCAATAGGATTAGTGCTTATTTATTTTACGACACGTCATCTGCAGAATTTATTAAGGGGGATGCTGAGTGAAATTTCTATTTTATACAATTTTGTAAATTTCATCCCCTCCCTATAAGTATTCTTACATACAAGTTTCATTATGATCAGATAAAAAGTTTTTGATTTATTAAAAATTAAAGTGTATATTTTCAAAATATTTCTCCTCTTGTACAATTTAAGTTTTACACGACGTCTCTGATATGGTTATAAAATAAGTAAATATCCAGAATTTTAAATTTACATCTATAAATGGAGAGAAAATTACATATACAGGGTGATTCACGAATATTTTACCGCAATTCTGGAGCTTATTTCTGAAAACATTCTGAGCAAAAAAGTCATATAAGCATGTGTCCAAATCTCAATATTTTCAGAATTACACTAATTTGAAGTTGTTTGTAAAATATCATTATTCTTTAGTTTTAAGGGTAAAAATATAAAAAATGAACTATTCAGGAGAATAATGTCTTTAATTAGCTAGTATTCTGAAGCTAAAAATGTGTTGTGAATTCCGTAGTTGGTTCGTACTTTTTTTTTCTTCCGATTTTTAACAACAAAATTACATTTTTCTTACGCATTTACAACAACAATTGTTACATATCACGCCAATCTTGTAAATTCTTCAAGACTGTACATTAGGATGCATAATTAAAATGTAAACAATCAAGTTTCTAAAGTCGTGTGATATTTAAAAATGTTTGTAAAATGGGCGTGAGAATAATGTAATTTTAATTTAAAAATGGAAAAAACAAAATCTGTACAAAGCAATTAACAACACATTTTTAGCTTGAGAACAATAGCCAATTAAAAAAATGATAGTTCTGAATAGTTCAATCTCTATTTGTAATATTCTTTTACCCATAAAACTATAGAAAAAAGGTATTTTACTAACAAACTCAAATTAGTGTAATTCTAAAAATATTAAGATTAGGACACATTCTTATATGACTTTGGAAATAAGTTCCGTAAGTGACGGTAAATCCTCGTGAATCACCCTGTATATATATGCAACTTCAGAATTAAAAATTTTAGTGTCCACTAAACACATTCATTTTCAAATTTCGGAAGAATTTAGTTTATCAAATAGAAATGCTAATTTGCTACGTTAACCAAAGTATACTGAACATGCAATAAAAATGTCATGTTCGTAGCGTAAACATTTTGAACATGAAATGTGATGGGAAAAAAAGAAGTAGTGAGATAACAGCTTGTAAATTTTACATGAAATTCAAATCCATGAATACAGCCGTTTAAATATAGCCTAAAGAAATTAATGTTTCCAAGCGCAGAAGAACACTGGAGCTTGCGCAAAATACAAATAAGAGATATCTGATTGATTTTTGACAAATATGAAAATACGAGTTTCTTTTAATGACCAAAATTTCACCCGTATACCCCTGAAATGTCGGAATTAAACTTGAACGAGAAATGGCAGACAAATTTTGCTTGAAGTTCACTACCAAGGATAGGGTTGTATTATGTGCCATAAATCTACGACACGGGCCTACCAGCTTTACTTTCCTCCCGGAGGAAGTCATGTTAAGAAAACTATCGTCCTTCATAAACATTTGCCCTCGGTTGTGGGAGAAGATGCGTCGCATTTGTCTCTAGCAGACAGAATACTTCGTAGAAAAGTAACTAAGAACAGTGGGAAGCAGAATAATTTTATATGCCCTAGAACAGGGGTCGACAGCACTGAGCACGCTGGAGCTAGCATGTCTTACCCGCTGAAAACGCAGCGCACCATATTGCACTGCGTAGCTGCTAGCGGGTATGCTCTCTATCTCTCACTGCTGCACGACGGTGTACGTCGGACGGCACCGCGTACCCGTTGCACATTTCAGCGAGTGCTGACGAACACTGCCCTAGAATTTACAGATTTAAAATACACCATGACTATGTATGTAATTTAAATAATGCCTTGAACATGGGGTAATGTTATCATTACCATAGAAAAATTAACTGTGGTTACCGGAGCATCAATTGTGAATAGTCACGTTAAGGCCAGATTGCTGGTGGCTATTCCCATTGTGAAATAATTTATCAGATTAATTGAAACAGAGATTATCTGATCAAGTAGTTTCCTCCAATTCAAGATTTCTTTAAGATATTCATTGCCTAGTGAAATCTAATTTGAAACTGCAAAGAAGAAGAGAGACATTTTCGGAGATTTTGCAACAATTATTTATTCGTTTGTAACATTAAAAATTCCTGCATTTTAAGTGATTTATACCATATCTCACAAGCAATAAATATATGTATTAAATTAAAACAAAATTTACATTTGCGGAGAAATTTAAAAGAAGAGAAAAAGTGTAACTTTCACAGGTAACCTATAATCGTGATAAAGGAAAAAAGTCTATAATTGTAAGCAGCATTTCTTTTATAACCTGAGTCCATGGGGCTGAAATGTGGACATATACAGGGACATCATTTTATTTTTACTATCATTTTTAATATTAACCTGCCTATACCTTTAGAGAACAGGAGATATCGTTCGCTATCCCCTTCCACGACTGGAGTGCGATGATACTGGCGTAAAACACAAACAAATCACTTTACTAGGTATAGGAGGGAAGAAAAGTACTTTATCTATTTACGTAAAGTGGGAAATATCGCAATTTTGAGTTTGATAATTTTCATTAGGTTTTTGTTTAATCAAAATACAGTATAGTATTAAGAATAAGTGGTTTTATTTACGAACTGAGCTATCCATGCGAACATATTCATTATGCAGTGTATATTATACTTTCTACAGCACATTAGCGTACAATATAGAGAATGAAGTTAAATTGAAAAATAATCATAATATGGATATTTAAACACATTTTTTGAAAATGGTGGCCGTTCATTTCGATACAGGCTTCAGTTCTTTTGTGCATATTATCGCACTATAGACTATTGCATCTAATTCCAATTACCAGTTTCATCTTTCGTACTAGTAACTCATGTTGATATAATTCTGCACCTACTCTATAAAAGAGTACTTTATGTACTGTAAATTCAATCTTCACTTCTGCCCGACCCGCATAGATAAAATTACTCAGACATGCTATCTACTGTCCGTCCAAGTGGTTATGCCGCAGGATCGTAGAAAGGAGGAAAATCACGTGACAGTTAATTACTTAACGAGGCCCTTTTATTTAAGTTATTTTAAACAGTTGTATAATATTACGTAAACGTCCAATTCCTAACAGAAATTAATGTTTTCAGAAAAGAGCTAAGACAGCCCTGCTTTTACAGAGGGGCGTGCAGAAGCAGGTGGGGGAAATCGGGATGCGACGTAGGCAAACGGACAGTACCTGTGCGAAAATATGATTCAATATTGAAAGTTCTTTCGTCACTGGAAAACGCGAACATATTTCTGGAACGTACTATACTCACTAACTCAGTGCTGTTTACTATATGCGGCCTTGATTCTGTCTGGAGAACAGTTGAAACTTCATTAGTAGAAAGGGTGGGAGTGAAGTACATTCAAAAACTCAGGTTCCTACAATAAAAATTGAAGTAAAAATAAAATGATGTCCCTGTACTATTAAACTAATTCAAGAATAGGAGCAGCAGGGACAAGACTGCTCTGGCCTTTAAAGGGATACACCATATTGGGTTACAAAATAAATTAAGAAGAAGCAAATAATACAAGACACAAAATAGTTCAATATATAAGCAATTGGTTTACATATTATATATGTCCTACTTTACATATAACTCTACACCTTTGGAGTAGCGGTTAGCGCGTCTGACCGTGAAAACAAGTGGCCCGGGTTCGAATCCTGGTCTGGGCAATTTACCTGGTTGAGGGTTTCTCTGGTGTTTTCCCTCAACCCAATACGAGCAAATGCTGGATAACTTTAGGTGTTGGACCCGGACTCATTTCACCTGCATTATCAGTTTCATTTCATTCAGATGCTAAATAACCTGAGATGTTGATACAGCGTCGTAAAATAACCAAAAAAGTATAAATATTTACAATAACATTTGTTTATTTTATTTTATTGCTAGTAAGTTTGAAATGAATACAAGTTAATAAATACAATGAAAGATAAAAGCCCACTCCTGAATGAGTAAGACTCGTGCTCAGGAGGGGATTCCAATACAGACAAAAATTAAATTAAATTTGAGAGTGAATAGAGATGAAATAGTGTTTAATATGTTTAAACCCAAACTGTAAATCGAATACAATTTTTTTTATTAATTTGGAGAGGATTCGTGGTTAAAATAATATTGGAATAAAATTTGTTTAATAATATGGGACCTTGACTCATGCTATGATAAAAAGCTGCATTTGTTTTACATTTTGGTTCACACAAACGCAGAGAATTCATATTTTTAGTCCTATATTTATGTATGTACCTTTCAAAGTTATTAAAATTTCTATGAAAATATTATAATAAAATAAAATAATACATTTGTTTAATATTGAAAACTCTGAAGTGTTAAAAAAAACAAACAATTCATTTGGGTAATCTTTCTGCTTTTTTAAACAAATGTTTAATACTTTTTTCTGTAGTAAAAATAACGGATAAAGGTTGGATTTATAAGTTCCACCCCAACCTATGACACCAAACATAAATATAGATTGA
Organism: Periplaneta americana; assembly: GCF_040183065.1. Classification (NCBI taxonomy): domain Eukaryota; kingdom Metazoa; phylum Arthropoda; class Insecta; order Blattodea; family Blattidae; genus Periplaneta; species Periplaneta americana. Next base: position 137,230,280 of record NC_091126.1, read on the forward strand.
AATAATGCTAAAGAAATTATACATAGAAAGCTATATAATTATTTTAAATATAAATTTATCGGAAGTCGAAATGTTGGCTGACCTTGAATTCCCGGTTGGGCTGATTAAGGTTTTTTCTATGGTCTTCCCCCATCGTAAGGCGAATGTCTGGTAGTCTATGGCGAATCCTCGGCCTCATTTCGTCTACCACACCATGTCGCTATCACCAATTCTATCGACGGTAAATAGCCTAGTTATCGTGAAACGAGCAGGGCCGGGTTCAAATCCTGGTTGGGACAAGTTACCTGGTTAAGATTTTTCCGGGGTTTTCCCCTAAATCCATTAATAGTAAATACTGTGTAATTTTCGGTCCCGGACCCTGGACTCATGTCGCTAGCATTATCACCTTCATCTCGTTCAGGCGCTAGACAACAAGAGCAATTGATAAAGCGTCGTAAAATAATTAAAAATGTGCTTAGTTGTTGATACAGCGTCGTTAAATAACCATAGAAAAGGAGGCAGAAGGGAATGATTTTAAAATTGAACAAAACTTTGTGAGACCAGGAGAGGCCCGGAGGCCTAATCCATGCAGTTTATGATGATGATGATGATGATGATGATGATGATGATGATTATGATGACTGTTGACCCAATTTAGAGGCACGCACATATCCGTTACAATAAGAAACCACTGGTCACAGGGTTTTACCGAAAATCCGAAACATAAAAAAGTAACCTGAAATTATGCGAGACTTTAGGGGCTGCATTCATAGCCATTTTTAGCGCGGGTTTCCGGTGGATGATCAGCGTTTGTCGTATTCATAAACCAGTGTTAGAGATAGGATATTGTTTGAATTCTGTACAAGTAACCAGTCGATAGCCGGGGCTAGCTTAGTACGCTCGTAGCGCGTGCTGCGAAATGTCTATGAATAGCGTCCTTAAATTTCTCTTACTTCCACTTTCCCAATTTATTCTTTTGTAACGGCGCTACAAACTCTTCATTTAAGCGATTTATATTGCAAGCAATATATTTAGATGAAGTGAAAATTAAATTCCATACCTGCGGAGAAATTTACAAGAACACAAGTTTAAGTAACTTTCACAGGTAACGTACAATCGTAATATATAAAGGAAAAATCGGGAACTGAAAGCCGCATTTTCTTTTATAACCTGACGACAGGAAAGGTTCTTACATAAGCAAGATATATGAAGCCATGTGGCCAGTATATCCTCATTTAAACAGCGCCTGCAGTAAAAAGGTCTCGTGACAACATGCACTGCAGACTCGACACCGCTCGCAAGGAATGACAACATTCAAGGAGGTAGGAGGAGGATATTCATTTCGTCCATTGCAGCTTTCTCCCACCCGTCTGTCAGACTGCGTAGCTTTAGTGCTTTAGGCATAGTGGTTCCACCGTGACGACACCAGCTTTTTTGATGCATTATCTGGTCAGTCGTATAGGGTTACAATTTTTAAAATCCTAGCCCACTTTAAAATGAAGACAAACGTTTTAAAACACTACAGTGTATGTGTAGTATAATTAAATATTATAGTCGCGACGCTGTTATTCCCGGCGTGACTCCTCTTTGTTTACCGTCTGAGGAAGTGAAGATTCTATAAAGTCGTTGCCGAGCTGCCATACGAGGAATCTATTTGCCACACCCTTAAACACTATCATGTTGTAGCTCCTATGATAATAAATCAAATGTAATGTAATTCAGCAAATAATTGAGCGGCAAATAACGTCTTCGTGTGCTTTCTGCGAACGCCAATGAAAGAGTCAATATGGCGGGCGATTATGTTAAGTATTTATCGAGCCTTAAGAAATGAATAACGTCTTCCTCAGCGAATCACAAGACGCACACGTTTAAATGTAGCCGACCTGCAACGCGATTGGCTGCCGAATATTAGAGCGACAGGACTATAAGTATTTCGTTCACATTTCCTTATTCCTTTTTTAAATATTGAGTAAAGTTTCTCTTATCCAAATACTAGAATTTTCCATATATTTAAATTTTATCAAATTTTTCTATTGTTCTTTAATTATTCTTTCATCATCCTATCATTCACCAAAAGAAGTAGATTTGCTGGCATGTAAAAGAACTCCTGTGGGACAAAATCCCGGCACACTGGCGACGCTAATATAACATCGGCAGTTGCGAGCGTCGTTAAGTAAACTATAAGTAATAAAAATAATAACACCAAAAGAACTGACCAATAATCCTTCTCCTTACTTTATACTTTTCCATTATACTAAGTAGAGAGTGTTAGAGGCAGAAAACAGATTTCCCTCAGGCAAATACATTCGGCTTCTTATTGTAATAGAGCGAAAGCGACTGCCTCGGAAATAATGTACGCCTACATTTCGACAGGATCAAACGTGGGACATTTATGTATTGCGTAGTGTGGATTGATAACACAGACTGAAGAGACGTGAAGGTTAGAAAATTAGTACACAGCTCACTTTCATTCAGTGCATTTGAATGTAATTTGTGGCAAATGCAGTACACATTAGAACAAAGAATCTTAATTTATAATAAGTATATTACGAAAGAATCTTAAAATAATTTCGTGCTATATTTCGGCGCAAATATCCCGGTATTCAAACATCCAACTGATTCAACAATCCTGAAATTAGTGAAAAAGTTAGACAAGCCAGTTTATTTTAAATAAAAAGAGAGCGTAAGAATAGTGTTGTAACTGAAGGAAACATCGATGACAATCTTTAAGCTAGAAGTCTCGCACGAAATCGTTTCCAAAGTTACTCAAAAGACAGTGTAACCAATTAAAGAAATTTCCAGTCAGACTCCCCTCCCTTCTCTGTCTACAGAAAGTGTGGAAGTTATTATTAGATATCTAGAAATAGTCAAAACTCGAATGTGATTTAATTCACCATTACACGATTAGAACACAGTATATGAAGATTAGAAGAAATAAAGTACTCTGATTCAATAAAATATTAATTGACTTACTGAAATATCTTGAAAATGTATTATTGTACCATCTCATCACTACAAATATTCCACTAGACGGCAGTGGTGTGTTATGATGAGCTGTTCCTTTGTTAGCAGTTATGCCTAATATATAGTCTTTATTGAACTCTATGGACGATTACTAGTCAAGAGGGGCGTGTTGATTCCGTTTCATTTTCATTAAAAGATTTTCATTTCACTTCAATTATCAATACTGTATATACTAAACAATCTCTGATAAGTGACTATTCATAATCTCCTACAGCAGAAGCTATAACATAACCTAAATAATATGAACAAGATAAATACAGAAAAGTTTCAATTAAGGATGATCAAATATACATGAATCACTTTAAAGGCACAATTATTGAAAGAATAATGTTGAAAAACAAAGAAACAAGTGCTAGGGAGATGATGAAAACAAACAAATGCTAGGGGGGTGATAAAATTGTAGGATAAGCAACCATGATTGGTTCAAACACGTCGTTTCGTACCGTTTTATTGGTCAGAAGTAGTATGGAGTAGTAAAAGTGTAATAGCATTATCCAACATCCCATTGGAGATATCTACTCCACTCATGTTATCACGTGACAGCAATTTCTGAACAAATAAATTGCTACATAGTTGTTTTATTAGACACATTATTTACGAGATTTTACAGTGGATATTTTTGTAATACTTTGTGATTTCTTTTTATGGGGAAACGTAAAAAATAGTAATATGCGTTACAAGAGCGGTATGTTGAAGTTTTCATGTTCGAGGAAAAGTTTGAAAAAGCGAAACGTAGTTGAGCTTTTTTAATTTCCGAGAATTGAAAGAAAACATACCGCTCGTATATCGTACATTATTTTGTGCGAAGATAGCTTATTACATACCTGAAAGAAGAATTTCTAATTAGTTGCAATGAAATCTCCATCTTGGTTTCTGTTCAATGACGGCAAATTTGCAAAACAAAAATATCTATCTTCAAAATTGTTGCTTTAAAATATTTTCTGTGTTTACTATACTCCAGCAGGCCGTGATATACGTCTGTCTCCCCCCCCCAGTCTATGGAATCTTGTTGATTTTTTCACGGTTTCCTTAACGTTACTTGCATCACGAATGCAGTAACTTTAGCGGAGTTGTAGAGTTTACTTAATTTTTGCAAATATTTAAAAACAATAATTAACAGTGCAATTTAGGTGAAATTGCAGTGGTAAGTTTCCAATTTATAATTATTACTATATTGAACGTCTCTAAAAATAATATGTTAAAAGCCTAAAGCAGAAAATCAATATGTCACTTAAGCGGTAAGAACAGGGAAATTGTTATGTGTGTTAGGTTGGGAATACTGAATGTGGAATTTTAGACTTTCCGCGGATTGGTTTTGTGCGGAAACCAAGCAAATACGCACGATCTCGCACAAAAGTAAATAAAGTATACCAGGATAACGCGCAAACTTTGGAAGAGCTGAAAGAAAATATAAGATGGGAACTTGCAGTAATTTCAGAAAAACAACTAATGGGTGTTAATACAATCTTTCTTAAAATGCGTGAGATGTGTGGTGGCACAAGGACATTATTTCCAACATCTTCTATGACAAAGGTACGTGGCTATCGTAATTTGCATGAGGAATTTATGCGCTTGACTTAAGGGACTATGATTATCCTACTGTGCCGACAAGCAGCGTGCTTCCAGCCGTCACGCGCGGCTGCTCACTCACGGATGAACATCTATTTGAAGACTCTATGTCCAATCATTCCCCCACAACTGATGAACGCATAAGAATTATTGTTATTCGCTGAAAGAGAGTTTCGTACTCGAATGTTGTTTTTCCAATATAGAGTGAAACCACAGTCTAATATATACAGTCACGAAGTTCAACACTTACTAAATATGCAAACATAGGTAGTTGCTCACCACCAGGATCGCTACTATCGCCTCATCACGGACTCTTTCCCTACCAGACAATAAAATGTATTATACTTTCGATATCGTGTTCTTTTGAAAAAATTAACACCTTCCTTCCAATATTGATATATGAAATACATAAGGTTTATATATTATTTTCATAAAATATATATTATATTCTATAAACTCACCTTCCTGGATCCTTCGGAAGAAGGATAACTCCGACCTCTTTTTCTTACAATTTATAGTGGTACAAACATCTCCTTGACGCATATTATTATTGAAATTATTGTATTTTAGCTATTTACAGTTATTACAACCGATAACGAACATTTCACAGTTTACACAACTTTTCACAACAGTGCGAAATACGGCACAGTCAATGCCTTTTCGATCCAAACCGTAATGTACCATATGTTCGAGTTTTCTATTTCAGTGTATGGAACTCAGCGAAATACTATAACTTTATTGTGTATCATTGCTAAGATTTATTTAGTGTAATGTGTCCATAAGTTCCATTTACTTCTTGTTACATAATATGTTGCAGACATAATTACAAAACTGTGTTATTTTAATGTGAAGAGAATTTTACATGTTAACATAATCTGTTCGCGTCAACATTTTAAGTTTAGAATGGAAACTATTTTGAGGTTTAATAAAAAAAGAATTTATATTGTGATTTCAATTTAGCACATCTACCTTCCTTAATTTTAGACAAAAAATTTACCATACCACTCCTATGATGTTAATGTACGCACAATTGTGTTACTTCGTCTCTTAATTAGTAGATAAATACAATAATTCAGTACTCAATTGAGTATTGAAATACAAACTGAATGTGCGTGGCATCATACATGACATTATGATTAATTATAATATATAATTGCGAATTTAAGAATATAAGTTGAATACAGTAAACATAACCTATAATTTCCATATGAATGGCAAGGTTTTGGAGGTAACTAAATTTAGATGAAAAGGGCAACTGGTACAGTATACATAACCTATAATTTCAACATGTCTAAATATCCGTGCGGTGCAACTGAAAATTATTGAATAGTGCATAAATGAATGTACAACAATTTCGCAATATTTAATCGAAATAAAGGCAGGTATTACACATACGAACAACGTAATTTTCACACCATAAATAATATTACACCTTAACTCGCAAGTGAATTGCCTTAAGTGTCTCATAATCATTCTTTTAAATTTCATTAACAGAATTACACTACATTCCAACTAATTTATATGGTTGAAACGCCGCCCTTCGTGATCGGGTTAGGCGAGTTACATGGTCTGCCTTAAGGCCTGTATTAGATCACGATGACTGTGGCACAGTCTATTGTTCCTAGTACTCACAGCGCTCCAAGCGGCAGGCAACTACTGCGAGAATTGCAAAAAAATCATTCCAAGCTTCGTGACTGTATATACAGAGCGTTCGCCTACGGGTGGGGCCAGGAAAGCGGCCTACCTGCGGTGTCGCTTGCGGGAATCATCTATCCGTAAGCCTCCGCTTTCTGTACTATACTCTGTAGGGTTTTAATTTTAAAAGTTTAGCAGCAGTAAAGACTGATGTTTTTGAAACACTCTTTAGAGATTTATTAGGAAGGCGTGTAAATGATGCACTGATTTCATTAATTTTTTCTCCCGTCAATACTCTTCGTTTTCGCTTAGGAATTGTAGCATTTATCGACCCTGTTGTCCTTAATTTGTTAACAAGACGTCTAACAGTTTCTCTACCCTAAATTGGAGCACACGAATATTTCATTTCAAATTGCCTACGCACCTCTCTACATGACTGTTTTCACAGATGCATCATACATAAAAACTCTCTGTTCAAGCGTGAATTTTGCGTTTAGCATTGTTAACAAATTTTATACACACGCTGAATATTTAAGCAACTGTGTCAAGAAACTGCATCGTACGTGTTAAATACTGCAACATCTGGCTCACAACTGATAACTTGTCGACCTTGATGCCCTTGATTGTCGAGCGTGTCTCAACAACAGCGCGCACAAAGCGGCGTATCAGTACATGCCGCTTTCCTGGCCTCACCCGTAGGCGAACTCTCTGTATTAGACTGTGGTGATACGGTGCAATACCTCCTCTTATATAGGCTACGATATGTTCTACAAATTCCATTTCTCCATGTTCTAGCAATTTTGAGCAAGTTCTGTAGCCACGTATCTGTGCAAATATTTTTTTCCTACGAACGCGATGAAACTTCGCGGACGTGGAGCCCAGAGATACGCTATCACAACCTGCTAGATATCATTAGCCTGATTTTCTAAATTCGCTGTGTGTAATTGAAGCAAAGGTTGTGAGCGGAACATATAAACCGTCATCTAGACAAGCGGCGTAATCTAGTTTCCAGGCCTCTGTACTTCAAAGGGACGGTCCCTGAATGAAGCTGCCAGTTGCACATAATTCAATTTTTCCTCTCGTGCAGCACCTTCGCCAGCTACGCGCAAAGAATTCACAAGTCAAATGTACTCCATTAGCGTTATCAGGATTTTACTCAGGTTTTCCACTCAATCCCACGGATTCATACAACTATATTAAACTACCATATCTAAATTGAATGTTCCAGTCAGTAGCGCAGAAATGGTAGGGCTAATTGTGCTAACCTCCAAACGCAAATTATTGTGGGTTTCCGATATATTTTTTACTTTGTTATTTAACGAATTTGCCAATTACTAAGTTATTTAGCGTCGAACAAATTCGTGATAACAAGATGATGTTTGACAAGATGAGACCGAGGATTCGCCATAGATTACCTGACATATGCCTTACGGTTGGGGAGATCCAGATAATCATCCCAAACGAGAAACGAACCAATGCCCTAGCGCAACTCTGAATCAACATGAAAACGCGCAAAGGCAAAGGATATTTCCTACGTTGATATAGAAACTGTAGGTTTTAAGGCTTGGGGTTCCAGTCCTTAAGGGTATATGTACATGAACGACCACAAATATTACCAGAAAATTCAGGCTCTAAATTTCTAAAATTTTATAAGTAAATCAACTCACAATTGGAAAAAATTTACAAAGTACCACAACAAGACTTATTAGAAGTTATATACCTGATAAAAGTGTAAGAAAAGGTTTCTAATAATATTTTTCAAACCAGTTTTTTCAGAGTATGAAAAAAAAAAAAAACATTCTGCAGTTACATTTAGTAACCATAACATTGTTATGGCCTCTCTTACATCTTTGATACTTTTCCTGCATGTAATAAACACTTATTTCTGAAAATTAGACTACTCTCAGGCACATAGAGTTGTTTAATTTAATACAATTAATTTTTTACTTGTCCTATATAGAATATATTAAAATTTACATAATGTTTTGTGACCTAATTTTTCTATTTTCAAAGAAATGGGCATTATTGTAGTCTACCTTTTGCATAAATTCATGTTTAATCAGTGTACAAAATTTCAGAATTCTATCTCTTATAATTGTGAAGATATGAAATAATATATGTGAAAATGTTCAAATTTTGGAAAATTTAATTTAATATAAAAAGTGAATTCTTAAAACTACTACTAGTAAATTGTTATACCTTTATCACATATTTAAGTTCTAATAAGTCTTGTTGTGATACCTTGTAATTTTTGTCCAATTGTGAGTTCATTTCCTTATAAAATTTTAGAAATATAGAGCCTGCATTTTCTGGTAATAATTGTGATCGTTCACGTACATATACCCTTAAAGTTTATCACGTATTGGTTTGGGGATGGGACCTGGCTTTTGTCAGGGCTGAAGCAGGATGGGCTGTATATCATGTGCTTTAACCCAGCCTATTTTCAATACTGTAGTTGTTAGGAGAAATTAGAGGAAATTTATAATTTTGGTGGAACAGAAGAAGGAATCAGGAGTTCCTACATAAAACCACCTCTAAAACTTCTGCTTTGTCCATCACAAAATCCTACATGGTGAGTTCGAGGCTCAAACTCGGTCCATCTGGATGGAAGACCAGTACCCTAGCGCTGAGTGACAGAAGCGGTATTACTTGCTACTATTCAGAGCTTTACTTCAACCTATAACTTATTTATGCAATAATTCAACTTAAGAATACATAAGTACGTTGGGGAGTGTTGGAAGCTGTTACATAATATTTTGTTTAACAGAAGATAATATTTCAGTAATAATTGGATTCGAATGTATAAGCCATTCGTTGTCTCGTGAATCCAAATGCATTTGTACTCCATAGCTTGTAGTAAGAAACTTATGATGGTGGTGAGTGAGCTAGCTAGCTGCAAGTGGAAGCGTACCGAGGGAGGGAAGCTTCCCAGTCCACTTTTTCCTTTCCCTTTCGCGCAGGTAGACTTCATGAGATACCGAATGGTCTATTGGAATAGGCCCGTGACCACAGCTCACATGCTCACTATCTCTAAGCCCGGACTCCCCTTTGCAAGGACGCGTTTTCGCGTAACTTTCAAATTTCTCCTCCCATTTACCCTCTTTCAATTCGATTCAATAGTTGTGATATCAGTTGCCAAAGGCACGCCTAGGAGAGCACTTGGACCAACGATATCTCACCACTGATGATGTCTGCCGCATAGCAGACGAAACGTCTGGTAGAAACAACACCGGTAGATCACGGCATCCTAACCCGGAAGACTTGTATCGCATATCCACCGGCAGTGAAATGCTACATGCTAAGAAACTACTATTAAGTTTAACAAAAGTTTTAGCTTACGTGTAGAGTGTAGATATTGCACAAGTCCAACAAATAGTTAGTAGAGTTAAGCAGGCATTTTAGGCAAAATTGGAGTTCTAATGAAAAGTATTTTTCAGAAATATTCATTATCAATCTAAGACATAGATAAGGCTCTAAATTTAAATATTGTACTGTTTTATTTTCAAAAGGAAAATATTTTACAAGTTTCGTGGGCATTGAATCTAAGTAGTCTTAGCTAGGTAATGGGTACTTTTTCTTTCCCTAAAGTTTTCAGCACTTACTCATAGAGAGATCAGCTGTTAATGTACTGTATGTTTATGAAGGAGCTATTGTTGAAGAACTGTTTTGAGAGCCTGCGCTGTTAATTTAACATCTCCAGGATCAAGGAACATTTTACTCTGTACTATATTATTTCTGACACTTATTTTCAGTATTTTGGGTTAATAACGATTAATCTTAGAGTTCACCATGTATTGTGGGTCCCTATCACCACGGCATGGCGCGTCCTCAGGTTGCGGATAGAGGAGACGGCCTCCAGATATGGAGGGTAGCTGCGAATATATTGAATAAGCAGTCGTGGACAGCCGATAAGGGGTGGTCCTCCAGCTTGGGGGTTGGGCGAAGGGCTAACAACCCATCACCGTAAAAAAAACAGCTTGTTACGTATCCCTATAATAAGCCTCGGAATAGGACTGATTCTCTGGCACGACCACAGCAAAGGAATAAGGATTTGAGATTTGGCACTTGGAACGTAACTAGTCTTTATAGAACAGGAGGGGTAACATTAGTAGCAAAAGAACTAGCTAGATATAGAATAGACTTCGTGGGAGTACAAGAGGTTAGGCTAGATGGGAATGGCATATCACAAATAGGAGATTACTTGTTGTATTATGGGGAAGGAAACAATAATCACCAATTAGGAACAGGATTCTTTGTTCATAAAAGAATAAAATCAGCAGTAAAAAAGGTCGAATTTATCAGTGACAGGTTATCATATTTAGTACTTAAGGGTAGATGGTGCGACATCATAGTTATAAATGCTCACGCCCCTACAGAAGAGAAAGACGACCATATAAAGAATAGCTTCTATGAGGAATTGGAACATACTTTTGATCAGTTCCCTAGATATCACATGAAAATTTTATTGGGGGATTTCAACGCTAAAGTAGGACGGGAGGATATTTTTAGACCAACTATTGGAAAAGAGAGCCTACACGCAATTAGTAGTGACAATGGAGTTAGATTAGTCAACTTTGCCACATCGAAAAATTTAATTGTCAAAAGTACAACATTCCCCCATAAGGATATACATAAATATACTTGGACTTCTCCAGATGGATTGACACACAACCAAATCGATCACATCTTGATAGATAAACGGAGACATACTAGTATAGTAGATATTCGAACTTTCAGGGGTGCAGACTGTAATTCTGACCATTATTTGGTGATTGGAGAATTAAGAGAAAGATTATCAGTAGCCAAGCGAGTAGAGCAACAAGTTAATATTACTAAATTCAATATTTTGAAATTAAAGGACGAGGAAGCTAAGCAAAATTATCAGGTCGAAATTTCGAATAGGTTTGCCACTTTAGAAAGTTCCGACGAAGTTGAGAAAGAATTAGATGTTAATAGCGTGTGGGAAAATATCAGAGATAGTATCAAAATTGCAGCTGAGCAGAGCATAGGTTATTATGAAACTAGGAAAAAGAAACCGTAGTTTGATGAAGATTGTTGCATGGTAGTAGAAAGAAGGAAACAGGCAAAATTGAAATTCTTACAGGATCCAGTTGAGGAGAAGAGAGATAATTATTTCAATGAAAGACGGGAAGCAAGTCGTACACTTAGGAATAAAAAGAGAGGTTACTTGAAGGAAAAACTGAATGAGGTAGAAACAAATAGTAAGAATAAAAACATTCGAGATTTATATAAGGGTATAAAGGAATTTAAGAACGGATATCAGCCAAGGGTAAACGTGATCAAGGATGAGAATGGTGACTTGCTTGCAGACTCTCCATCAATCCTAAACAGATGGAAAAACTATTTTGCGCAACGACTAAATGTACATAGGCCAAATAGAAATGGTCGGGACGAAATTGAAATACAAACTGCTGAGCCATTTATACCCAAACCCACGCTTTCAGAAGTCGAAATTGCAATAGAAAATCTGAAAAAGTACAAGTCTCCAGGTATCGATCAAATTCCAGCAGAATTAATACAAGAGGGTGGGAGTGCATTATATAACGAAATTTATAAACTTGTACTTGCTATTTGGGAAAAGGAAATTGTACCAGAACAATGGAAGGAGTCCATAATTGTACCTATTTTTAAAAAGGGGGACAAAACCAACTGTGGTAACTTTCGAGGAATATCACTTTTGTTGACGTCGTACAAAATGTTGTCCAATATTCTTTTGAGAAGATTAACTCCGTACATAAATGAAATTATTGGGGATCATCAGTGCGGTTTTCGGCGTAATAGATCGACTATTGATCAGATTTTTTGTATTCGACAGATAATGGAGAAAAAATGGGAGTATAAGGGTACAGTACATCAGTTATTCATAGATTTCAAAAAGGCTTATGACTCTGTTAAGAGGGAAGCATTATATGATATTCTTATTGAATTTGGTATTCCCAAGAAACTAGTTCGATTAATTAAAATGTGTCTCAGTGAAACATACAGCAGAGTCCGTATAGGTCATTTTCTATCTAATGCTTTTCCAATTCACTGCGGGCTGAAGCAGGGAGATGCACTATCACCTTTACTTTTTAACTTCGCTCTAGAATATGCCATTAGGAAAGTTCAGGATAACAGGCAGGGTTTGGAATTGAACGGGTTACATCAGCTTCTTGTCTATGCGGATGACGTGAATATGTTAGGAGAAAATACACAAACGATTAGGGAAAACACGGAAATTTTACTTGAAGCAAGTAGAGCGATCGGTTTGGAAGTAAATCCCGAAAAGACAAAGTATATGACTATGTCTCGTGACCAGAATATTGTACGAAATGGAAATATAAAAATTGGAGATTTATCCTTCGAAGAGGTAGAAAAATTCAAATATCTTGGAGCAACAGTAACAAATATAAATGACACTCGGGAGGAAATTAAACGCAGAATAAATATGGGAAATGCGTGTTATTATTCGGTTGAGAAGCTCTTATCATCCAGTCTGCTGTCGAAAAACCTGAAAGTTAGAATTTATAAAACAGTTATATTACCGGTTGTTCTTTATGGTTGTGAAACTTGGACTCTCACTCTGAGAGAGGAACATAGGTTCAGGGTGTTTGAGAATAAGGTGCTAAGGAAAATATTTGGGGCTAAGCGGGATGAAGTTACAGGAGAATGGAGAAATTTACACAACACAGAACTGCACGCATTGTATTCTTCACCTGACATAATTAGGAACATTAAATCCACACGTTTGAGATGGGCAGGGCATGTAGCACGTATGGGCGAATCCAGAAATGCATATAGAGTGTTAGTTGGGAGACCGGAGGGAAAAAGACCTTTAGGGAGGCCGAGACGTAGATGGGAGGATAATATTAAAATGGATTTGAGGGAGGTGGGGTGTGATGATAGAGACTGGATTAATCTTGCACAGGATAGGGACCGCTGGCGGGCTTATGTGAGGGCGGCAATGAACCTTCGGGTTCCTTAAAAGCCATTTGTAAGTAAGTAAGTAAGTAAGTAATCTTAGAGTTCAAGTAAATATTTTTACTTAGAAATATCACAGTTGTTTTGAAACTGGAAAAATGAAGGACTTTAAGTTACCTGTAATATCCGTGACAATTATGTGTGTAACATTCGTGACATGAAAGAATCAGCTATAAAATATTTACCGATTTTGTTTTTGTGAACTAATTGGATGCCAAGAGATTTGCATAGTTTTCACATGTACACTATGAGAATGAATCTATTTTTGCTTGAGACAGAGTCCTGTGTTTTACACTTTTTGTCACTAAGGTGTAAAGTGACTTCACAAATATTGTAACATCCGTGACGGAATATTTTCTTTATTTTCAGCAATGATAATAAAGTTTATTCAAACATTATTTTCTGTAAAATCATACTCATCTTCTAAATCTATTCTAATAATAAAAGTTGATCAAAGTCATTTCATTTTCAATATATATATATATATATATATATATATATATATATATATATATATATATATATATATATATATAGAGTTTGAAAATAGTAAAAATGTTACATCCTTGACGACTGGAATGGCTATAAGGCCATAGGGCTTTCTGAACTGGCTTCTGTTTTCGGACTGATCTCTGGTGCAGGATGTGTTGATGTTCATGATTTATGTGACAGAAATCTGACGATGAAAACCATCTATGTAAAAGTATTTATGTAATCGATGTACTGCATTGTAAGAATGCTGTATGGAAATTGTTCATTACTACATATCCTCTACAGTTCTACTTGTAACCAAATAAAATCTAGGTATCCAATTTTCATATATTTTACGAAATCGTAGGACGAAATTTATCAATTTAGATAAGCATCACTTTTTCCTCTGGACCAAAGTTACATAGCTCCAAAACCTCCGGTATACTATAAGTAATTAGGATTTCCCAGAAAAAAAAAAATCTTGTGAAATATCTGCTTTTTGAACAGTCCTTCAGACGTTCGCGATGGTACCTTTCCAGCCAGTCGTATCTAAATATTTTGGAGCTTATCTATACCAAAGCAGAATGATATTACCAACTGGATTAGCTACTGTTTCACTGGAGGTGCTGGTTGTTTAAATTCTGGTACCTTCAATAGAATTGAATGTAAATTTTATGGTAAAAGATTTTATTTGAAAGATGATGATTAAAGAATTAACAAAAAGACATAAAGATAATTATTGGCACGAATATTGAAAATATTTATAGAGAGAAAAGTGTTCAATTAGAGAAATTTATTTGATTAAAAAATTCAACATACAAAAACAATATAATTTTTACAGTATTAAACACACATTGAAAATCATGTTTGAACCTTTCATGTTTCTGGACGTGAGGTCCTATCTTCAGTGGTCATCTGTAAGGCTGGCCTTAATAACCTAGTAAATAGACTTGTAAACATTACCATGAAAAAACAGGACTACAATAATGAATTAGGAATTATTTACACAATTCCTTCCGAAAATGGATAAAAAAGATAATTTAATAAAACGTACAAAACAAAAGAAATTTATTAAACACAAAACACACTATCTCAAACAAAAGAAAGCAAAAAATATTTTGCATTCACTTATTGCAACACCTTCACTTATATAATTACAAATATGTTTAAGAAATTTAAATAGAATATAGCGTACAGAACAGATAATGCATTGCAAAAAAGAGTATATAGTATTTTGGACCAGAACTTTTATAAATTCAACAATTCCGGCGTTTATAAATTAAAATGTCAATTTCCTGATTACGAAGCCACATATATAGGTCAAACTTGCAGAACATTTGTTACAAGGTACAAAGAACATAGACAAATTTCACACAGTAATAGGGTTCAATCAACGTTCAACGAACACATTTATAACAACCAACATTTCTTTACAAATCTAGAACAGATATGACTATCCTGGATTTACAAAGTAAAGGTCAAACTTTAAAAATTCTAGAATCCATAGAGATTTATAAAGACAATATTACAAATAAAATTAACTTAAATAATAAAGTTCCAATTGACAATAATATCCTCATTGATCTGTGTATTGCTTTGTCATAACACACGCCACATTCATTCACCTACCTACACCGGCGTCGCATCTCAGCGAACACCAGCTGATTAGTCGTAAGTATTCATTCTGTGCTATTGGCGTTTTCAATTTTAAAAACTTTATTAAACTTCAATTTCAACATTCTAATTTTTGAGTAACATTATAGCAAGAGATTATTCTCCTTACAAATGACCACTGAAAATAGGACTGCACGTCCTGAAACATGTAGGCCTATGGTTCAAACATGATTTTCAATATGTGTTTTAACACTGTAATAATTATATTGTCTTTGTATGTTATATATTTTAATCAACTGAACGAAAACACTGTCGAATTAAGACTAGGTTTTAATATGTCTGTTACAAACATGTCTAGCGAGAAAAATTTAGCACGGTAAATCCGTAAGACCAAAGAAGCAATTTCCCTTCGCCATTTTCTGTTATTCCCTTTTATATAGTGGGCAATCGACTTTGTTTCTAGAAGAAATTATAACATCTCATTAAATACAGTAGGCCTATCTTTTGCCAAGGCATAGAAACACCCCTTCTCCGCGGCAGTTAGGGCGATTATGGATTAAATGTCTTCAGACGGTTCTCTGTGTGGTGGTTGTCCTTAAGTCGCTCTGTAGTTAGGTTTTAGTTTGTAGCATGAATCTGGTAACAGCGTCGTCAAATATCTATTAATTAAAGTGATTTATTGAAAATTAAAAGTATTAAAATATTCTTAAACCGTAAACGTGACAGAATCATTATTCAAAATATTGTTTATTAGAATGGACAACTCTAATATAAAGACGTTAGTAAAATGTGTATTTCTAAATATGTTGAAAAGATAATGCGATAAATTGTATCATGTAAATATTTACCTCTGAGAAATCTATTGACAGAGAACCATTTAAGTACAGAAAGTTTCCATTTATAACTTGCTCTGGATTCATCTATTAAAAGGATTGTCATTGAAAACCTTCCATTATGTATACACGTAAAATTATTTTTCTCCTCTCTGTAAGACACAGGCTTTGTCTTTGTTCATTCCTGGATCACTTACTCAGTAATAGGCCTATATCTCACTTTATTAAAACTCAACTCTAATATACATGGAGTACAAACATAATATACTGAACTGTGCCAGAGAAGAAGAAAGTAATTATTATTAAAGTACTTTTTTACCATGTCCATGAATTGCAAAGGACAAGATAACAAACTTTAAGCTCGGAGACAAGGAAAAAATAATAATTAAGAAAAAGTTTGAGTATCTACTACAGAGTATATTACAAATGAAATCACTAACTCACGAACTCAAGTACGTCTACAAAACATACCTATACATGCATACATGAATGCATGCATATATGAATGCACTCATATAACATATGTATGCAGGGTGGAAGGTAAGTTAGTACATTAATCGTAGGATGCGATTCCTTAAATTTTAACGAACAAAAAGTCTAATACCATTTTGCTCGTTTTTGCGAAGTTTTTGAAGAAATAATACTTCTATGCCGACATTTCGAACGCGACATTACGAACACTGTTTAAAATGCGGTTTAATTTCTTGTATAATAACGAAGAGAACGTTTGTTTTGTTCACGTTGTAGGAGTATTTTGATTAGAAAATTCACAAATTTCAAATTAATAGATTGAAGAAACATTGGAAACACTGATTGCCGAGTCACGTACAGAAGGTTTAAAAATCTGGCATCGCTGTCGGTACGGCAGACAGTTTGCATAGTACTCGCAACTGATCAGCTGTTGTGATGTTTACATTGCATTAGTGTGCAGTTGGACGTACAGCGATACAGTTTAGTTCATTTCATAACTATGAGATGCCCGAATTCACAATTCGTGAGTACTCAGACGTGTTCCAGGCCACGGAAGAAATTCGGAACAGTGAAGGCCTACTGGCCAGAGTTCTAGAAGATATGAAAGCTGCATGTACGCTGATGGTGGACATTTTGAACAGTACATTTAAGATGTGAGTGGAATATTGTTTAAAGAGTTTATTACTATTTATTTCATTATTAACGCCCAGAATTAGTGATTCGTAAAACAAAAAACTGTAATGTTAATTACACCGTGTTCACAAAGTTACATCAGTCATTTTTCATTAATTATAACTGAAACTTCAATCCCAAGAGTTTCCACTAATTGGATATAATTTCCAGATTTTCACATTATTTCTTGTTATTACTGTACGTATTTCTTGCTTACATTACAATTATTAAGCCATACTTAGTATTAAATTTTTAGGGTATTGCATTGTAAGTTGATAATTCTGTTTTCACTGTTGAACTGCGCCCGAACACGAGGTATTTTGTTCATTCGGGTTATTAATTTATATTTTCTGACATTAAATTACACAAATTAAACAAATAACAGTTACGTCCCTATCCGGAGTTTACGTAGATCAGTTTTGTGCGGAGATTTAACCCCAGATCAGCTCGCGAAGTATTGCAACGAAGCTCAGCACATTCTTTGTTTGCTGCAGTCCTCCTCGTCACCTGTTTCAAAGTATAAGTGGTGTAAGTCAATTTTGACTTACACCACTTTTGCTCTGAACGGCTCAAATAAATAATACACAAAATACAATTCCTACTTTACCTTTGTTTTTTTATCTCTCTCAATTTCTCTGTTCTTCGTATATACAGGGACATCATTTTATTTTTACTTCAATTTTTATTGTACCTGAGTTTTGGAATGTACTTCACTCCCACCCCTTCTACTAGTAAACTTCCAACCGTTCACGACACAGAGCCGAGGGCGCGTAAGCAGTACTGAGTTACTGAGTATAGTACGTTTCAGAAATATGTTCGCGTTTTCCAGTGACGAAAGAGCTTTCAATATTGAATCATATTTTCGTACGGGTACTGTCGTCCGTTTCCCTATGCCGCAGCCCGGTTTCCCCCACCTGCTTCTGTTCGCCTCTTTGTAAAGTCTAGTAGCTGGGCTATCTTAGCTCTTTTCTGAAAACATTAATTTCTGTTAGGAATTGGACGTCTACGTAATATTATTCAAGTGTTTAAAATAACTTAAATAAAAGGGCCTCCTTAAGTAATTAACTGTCACGTGATTTCCCCCCACCCTTTCTACAACCCTGCGACAAAACCACTTGAACGGAGAGTAGATAGCATTTCTGAGTGATTTTATCTTTTCGGATCGGGCAGAAGTGAAGATTGAATTTACAGTACGTAAGGTATTCTTTTATAGAGTAGGTACAGAATTATTTCAACATGAGTTACTCGTACGAAGGACGAAACTGGTAATTGAAATTAGGTACAATAGTCTATAGTGTGATAATATGCACAAAAGAACTGAAGCCTGTATCGAAATGAACGGCCACCATTTTCAAAAATGTGTTTAAATATCCATATTATAATAATTTTTCAATTTAACTTCATTCTCTATATAGTACGCTAATGTGCTGTAACAGTACAATATACACTGCATAATTAATACTTCCGAATGGATAGCTCAATTCGTGTATAAAACACTAAGTGTTAATACAGTACTGTATTTTGATTAAACAAAAACCGAATGAAAATTATCAAACTCAAAATTGCGATATTTTCTAGTTTACGTAAATGGATGAACCACTTTTCTTCCCTCCTATACCTAGTAAAGTGATTTGTATTTTACGCTAGTATCATCGAACTCCGTCGTGGAAAGGGTAGCAAACGGTGTTTCCTGTTTCAATCGTTAATTGAAAGGTATAGCCAGGTTAATATTAAAAATGTTAGTAAAAATAAAATGATGTCCCTGTACATTTACAGGAAAAATATATATCCCTGTCATATAAATTTGTATAATAACGACCGAATCATTAGCCTAGTTTATGAGCCGTTCAGGGCAGAACTGGTGTAAGTCAATTTTGACTTTCACCACTTCTGCTCTGAACGACTCATATATCGGGTGTCCGCCGGTTAAGTTGATGAGTTGATCGGAAACAACCGAAATTTGTCATACTGTGTTAATGGCGAACTCAAGTTCCGCCACCCAGAGTCATAGCGGGACGCAGTTGAGTTGTCAGTGTCGTGCTAGTTTGATTCGTTCATTTATCTGAGGTTTACTGATCAATATTATGTAATTTGGTGAGATGTCGATATAATTTGGAACAAAGCATATGAATTTACGAAAGATACATGTAAAAACGTTCTCATAAATCCTGCACGCTGAAACTTCGTTTCAATTATTCCGGGATATATGTTCAATCATTGCAAACAATTTTAAGTTAGTGAAAATATTGCAAACACATATGACTTACATTTTCGGGCTACTGATAAACAAAACTTGTACGCAAAGAAGACTTGTAGGCTAATCTGGATGATTTAATGGAGAATTTTAGTCAAACGATTATTTAATACAGCAAAACGAATCTCACGCAGTTTCCCGAATATTTTCAAAAGGCTGAAGCATGTTTAATAGCAGAGAGTGAACATTTTGTTCGTCTAATATAATGGTACATTTTATTGTTTATAATAAGCAGTTAATGTGAAAACAGAGGCCCTATATTACCAATATTAACTCAATCTGATTTAATTATCTTTATCTTAGGAAGCATTATAAATACCTGTATGAACATTCCACTGCTGGTTCGTTATTATCTTATAAGCTGAGTCCTTGTTCAGTAAGTGAAGTGCACATGTGTACTTACGAAATTGGTTAGTTATGATATTCTTTGCAACCGACTACTTTTTAAGGAACATGAAATAACAGTAGCATTTATGTACAGAAAATATTTATCAAAATTACCAGAAACAAGAACCCAGCAATCAATGTAGTACTGTAAAAACAGTAAAATGTTCATGCCTGTAGCTATCTTAGTTTCTGAGAGAGAAATGAGTATTAAAAGGATTTAGTTCCCGGCGTGGCTCAGTCGGTTAAGGCTCTTGCCTGCCGGTCTGAAGTTGCGTTCGGGCGTGGGTTCGATCCCCGCTTGGGCTGATTATTTGGTTAGGTTTTTTCCGAGGCTTTCCCCAACCGTAATGTGAATGCAATGTAATCTATGGCGAATCCTCGGCCTCATCTCGCCAAATATCATCTCGCTATCACCATCTCATCGACGCTAAATAACCTAGTAGTTGATACAGTGTCGTTAAATAACCAACTAAAAAAGAATATTTATGTTTTCTCAGTTTAAAAACTCATTTGTTTATCACATATCGCTATTCCGGAGAACAATGACGCAACTGCAAAATTGGGGTGAATACTAAAAACACCCCTATCTCATTAATACTATTTAAAAGTAACCAACAATTATGATATTTTTCTCTACGTCGATTGTCATAATATTTCTTTCTAATATTTATTACTTATTTATATATCGTTGGCTTACAAGTAAAACACATTAAGTCAAAAATATTACCTCTGACAAAAAGACGTTTTGAAAGCTCTTGACAAAACTGAATCCTCAGAATATTATTTTTGGTAAGTTGTTTCTCTTGATGTGTGTTTAATTTTTCAATTCTAAATTTATACACATACATTATGTATATTATATTATATGTAATATTTTTCACTTAGTATGTTCTGCTTGTAAACCGACGAGATGTATTTATGTAAATAAGATTGTTTTTTGTTTCTCCTGAAAAACATTCAATTTTACATTTACATCGTTGTTCCTTCGGAACAGAGATATGTATATCACTTCACCATCACGAGAGAAACATTTCTACTTTTCTTGCGTTTACCATTTTGATAATAACATTCTGCCTGCTTGATTTTACCTTTGCTGAAAACTTGATAATACCTCACTTTAAAACGTTTTAATACGAAGTGAAAAATATATCTCACAATTTTCCAGCCACATCAATTCTGTGATTGTTGTTAACGAAGCACTGAGAATAAAAGGAATAAAAGTACGCCGAAGCAGCAATTAACTTATTTTATGCATGTCAACTTGTGCTCTTGTTAATTATAAACGACTAGAGAACTGAGTGAGTTAAATTGCGATGTTATTGACAGGAATCTAACAAATAATTTAGTTGAATCGTGCAATTGCTTTCAGTTTTATAACACATTAAGCTCTCACATAATACTCTGTTGTCAAATTATTAACAATACTGGAATAAATAGTCCACATAAGAATTAGGAAATGTTAAAAGTTATTGAAACGACAAAAATACTCAATATATGCTCTTAGAAGTGCAAAATAAGATAACATTTATTCGTTGCAAAAAAAAAAAACTGAAATATAAAAATAAACCTCACTTTATTTCTACTGAAAGGGCACGATCACTAAAGATACCGTAGGCCTATATAAAGTTTTTTTTCTAGATATTATATGCGCATTCAATATGGGTATGTATGTGCACAAATTCAATAGTCTATTCATGATTTAAAGCTTTCATTTTACTTAATAGTTTCTTGAAATGAAACAAATGAATTAAGAGACAGCCACCGGCTTGGCTCAGTCGGTTAAGGCGCTTGCCTGCCGGTCTGAAGTTGCGTTCGAGTGCGGGTTCGATCCCCGCTTGGGCTTATTACCTGGTTGGGTTTTTTCTGAGGTTTTCCCCAACCTTAATTTGAATGTAAGGTAATCTATGGCGAATCCTCGGCCTCATCTCGCCAAATATCATTTCGCTATCACCAATCTCATAGACGCTAAATAATCTAGTAGTTGATATAGCGTCGTTAAATAACCAACTGAAAAAAGTAGGAGAAAATCAAGAAAGAGGAGGAATAATCTTCCTCCAGTTTCATATTGTCGGACTCGGTAGCGTAGTTGGTATAGCGCTGGCCTTCTATGCTCGAGGTTGCGGGTTCGATCCCGTCCCAGGTCGATGGCATTTGAGGGTGTTTAAATGCGAGAGGTTCATGTCAGTAGATTTACTGCCATGTAGAAGAACTCCTGCGAGACAAAATTCCGGCACATCGGCGACGCTGATATAACCTCGGCAGTTGCGAGCGTCGTTAAATAAACCATAATTTATTTTAATTTTTAAGGGTTCCAAAATTGTACTTTATGCACAGTGGATTAAAAGAAATGATAGTATTAGATCAGACGAGGATGTCGTATTCTGCGATTGTTGGAGTAAATAGGTAAGCACTGTTATTCTGTTTCCGAATACTTTTTGGCAGTTGTTCTTTGAAAAAAAAATACAAAACTTTTTAAAATAGTTAATCAAATTACGATGTACGTTTTTAAATTGTATCTAGTTAACCGTAAGGTCTATTATAATTTCAGATAAAATGTCCTAAAAAATAAGTCAACCAGCATGTTGTATCTGCTTCACATATTGCAAGAATGCAAAAAGGGAAAGAATGTAGAAAGAATTCCGTAGATCCCTCAATTATGCCCGTGGCAAAGTGCGTGTAGCGGCGAAAAACAAACTTTACGAAGTCATAAATGCGAACCCGGACTACGGATTCTTTTGTCCAATGAAGGTTATTTGTGGTACAAAATCGAATGAAGACACTGTCACAAATATATTCATTCAAGTTTGTACCCATAACGTGTTGCGATGAGGTCATTCTTTGCCTACAAAAACATATTGACTGACAAGCGCAGGAACCTCACAGAAACCAATTTAGAAATGTTGTTAGGTTGTTAACTATACAAAAAAAGTGAAGTGAAATAAGATATTTGAAACAAAAATGAAAATACATAATATGTGAAAGTAATTTGCGCTTGATCGTGCATGTTTCATAGTTTGATAACACATGAATGCATGCATATTTTGAGATTTTATAGTTAATAAAATTCTCGTCTCTATTTATATTAAACTAAAAATGAATATGGGTAGTGTCTTTTATCTGTTTCACAACTGCTAATCAAGGTGTCCTAATTCAACACATTTCAGACATCTCCGAAGATTGTTATGAATTATTTGACTATTTTTTTCTTGCGAAATATTTGAAATGACTTATATGCTGTTTCTTTCTCATTTTACACATTAAAACGACAGAAACTCGCTGCAAAACACTATGCATTATGTTCAAACAATTAAAAAAAATTGAAATAGCACACACGAATGATTAATCCCTTCAGTGTTCCCAAATAACTAGAAAACAACACAATAGCTTGTAATACACTACGCACAACTGTAACATCCACTTTCTGCTTACTTTAGCGGCTAAGTTTACCGTGCTTGGAAAGTGGTATGTAAAAAAAAGTAATGTTCAGCTATCTATTTCGCAAGAAATTCAACGGCAACAAATAATAGCGCGCAGCTATAGTTGCTTTAAGTTTCAACCGGAATCTGGCCCTCTACGATATACAGTAAAAATAACGGAGAATTTTTAATTGAGTCCTCAGGGACCTCTTCTGAAATACGTACGTAGCCTACATTAAATAATTACAAAATATGTATTTTATGTAAATAAATTATCTGTTTAAGCTCTACGGAAATTAAACAAAACTTATGTGTGTTTATTTTACCCCAAGAAAAATATTTATTTTCTCTTCTCTTATAACATGTAATATTAAAACAGGAAGGCCGTATTTGTAAACGGGCTTGATAAAACTTAATGCCCGAAACATTAGCACAACAAGCACTAATTACAACGCCGCCGAGTTCTCAACAAACGTCATTCATTTTAAATAAGCTCTTTCAGCCACATCAACATCCATGCATGCCAATTGCTGTTTATTTTAAATGTTTCTCTCAACGCTTAACCAAAGGCATCAAAACCGCTGCAGCAGCCGGTCTCTGAACCCTTGGCCAGACGGACACCACTACAGGATTGTACCAATCCTGGTCTTGGCCACGTTATGATGGCCTTAGCCCCAAGACACAAATAACGCATCATTTATGAGGCAACTAAGGCAGAACATAATGGGGTAGGGTGGCAAATTCCTTTCTCCCTCCATTGCATACATCATTGACTAGTAACATATTTCACTAATCAGACTTCAGATGTATATCAACAATATTTTACATTACTGTAGGTACTAGAGATGAATCACGATCGACAAAACGAGACCAACAGCGCCCGCAAAGCCGAAAACCCGCACGACAATGTTGTATTACGTTGCGTCCTTGACGTAAAGACTGGTTGTGAGTCTTCCGAGACTCGATATTGATCATCTCTCGAAGTCCCGAAGTCAGCAGTTGTTTATACCTGACTGAACTTTTATCTACTTTGGCAACTGTTCTATATGTATAAACAATCAAATAGCCTATATGAAACATCTCTACCTTTCAGTGTATAATAATCCGTTCTCCAGTCTTTAATTACTAGGCCCTTATTAAAAGGCAAGGAATTTTCTTTTCATATGTTTTAGATCAAGTTTGCAATCTCAAGTAAAAATATATTGACATGTTTTATGTTTCTAAGAAATGCAAATTTATTTGAGAATTGTTTTTATTTATTTATATAACCATAGGTAATATCATATAATAAAACCAGAACATTTTGATAACTAAGATACTGTTCTGTTTTCTCTTTTTGTTTCATTTAAATATTTATGTTATTTATTTTAATGATGTACGTTATTGAAAGTTACGAAATCTTTCCACGCCGACCAAATGCTATTTCGAGAATGACGAGCGAGACTCGAAGCGCAGCGAGAATGACGAGCCAAGACTCGAAAGACAAATGCAGCGAACACAGCGAGCGAGAGCGGTAGTTAGTTTTGTTCATCTCTAGTAGGTACGTTAACAGAAAACCACAAGTTTAAGCCACACAGAGTTTGTGTGGACTGGATGTCAGTTTCTGCCGTCTCATCAGCCCACTCGAGGTGTGTGGATATAAGGGGGAAAATGAGAGATGTCGGGTGAAGTTCCTGGGGAGCTCAGTCGGTAGAGCGCTAGTGCGTTCAGTCAGAGGTCCCGGGATCGATACCCGGCCCCAAAACAATTTTAACTTGAAATTGTTCAATATTGCTCTTCCTCTGACACACATCGTCAAGCGAGATTTACTGCCTGATAATAGATGTACAACATATCACCAGAACTTCGATCGGAGTTATTCTATTAATTAATGGCTATAAATATAGTGCTTGCAGTCAATTACAATGTTGCAATATCTCAGTAATAACAGGTTTATTTTTGTTAGTATTTAGAAGTACATACTGACGTAGTTGTTACGACCAGCCGGAGGAGTGTGTTTAGTGGGGAGGCAGGTAGACTGGCTTATAACTACTACAATAAAATCCATTAAACGGTGTGAATCTGTGTTGTAATATAACGTGTTCGAAGGTACAACAGAGACATGTGCCTTGAACATACCCTCTTGTAAGTTGGAACACATGGAATATAGGTGGGAATATAGCTGTAAAACCTGATAATCATATTTAAAATTTATTTGCCATCATAAAATACAGCAGGCTTCTCTGATTTAGATTTTATTTTCTGGAGGAGCAATAATTGCTTCAACAGTTTTCTTCTAGGCATCCGGATTAATTGAGGGCCTCTTAATTCCATACTTACTTCGTGACATGATCTTAAAATAAAATACAAACAAAAACAGATTGTATCGTGTACCTTGGAACATGTTCCACGGTACAAGATGTGTTGTGTTCCAAGTGCAAGAGGGTGCTCTTTTAAACAAATATGGCTCTCAAAACTAGAGATCCGGATAAATCATGGAAAATAAAACATGTTATTAGTAGGGACCGAATTTGAAGGTTTCTACTTATTTTTTTCCTTTGTTCTGAACTTCTAATTTATTCAATATTTTTCCAAATCATGATCCTAGGAGTCGTATAATTATGTGAATTCTGTTCAACTTAAAAAAACCTAAATTGGACCTTAGTGCCTAAAAAACTTAAATCATTGTTGATAAGCTTTATCTTGTATTTACTGCGTTATACATTAATTTTTTGGAGAAATATCAACATTTCGAGAGAGAGAGAGAGAGAGAGAGAGAGAGAGAGAGAGAGAAAGAAAGAAAGGAAAGAACAGTCTCGACGTGGAGGAGGCTGCCTTAATCCCTAAGGAAAAATCTGTACTTCAAAATGAGAACATCTATGGCTCCGTTGCTTTTATCAAGGCACATTTCAGTGACCTTCCAAAATATATTGAGTACTTGAAATCTTCGTTACTACAACTGAAAGAAGCAATTGGTGTCGTTGACTCTCTACACAAACAAGTACCAGGATACTTGGCTGAAGCCGACACATTAAAACTGAAGAAAGTATTGCAAAGGAATAAAAGGTTTGAAAAAAATGAAAAATGTGTGCTCCATTCTCCAGGGGGAAAGCTTCAATTGTCAGTTACCGTGGGTACCTGCTGCAGTGGCAGCGATGAATTTTGCACTATGACGTCACGTGCTGTCAAAAGAATCTTTTCGTCCTTGAAATGTATTTTGAGAGACAATAGGAAAAAATTCTCAGTTCAGAATCTTGAAAAGTATTTGGTGATATGTTGTAACCAGGAATAGTAGCAGTAAATAACATTGTTTTTTTTTTTGTTTGTTACTTTTTAAAATAATTCTTGATAAAGTTTGAACAAATTTAATTCAAAATTTATGTGTATACTGTACCTTTTATATATTGAAATTTATGTAGTCATATCAAGGCAAATTATGTTAGATAAAATGCTAATTATTACAATAATTTATTCAAACTACAAATAATATTAAAGGGGAACGAGCAAATATTTCGAATCTTATAAATTTAGATAAATAGACTTGTTCTTGAAAAGGTCAGTTTCGTGGTCCATGTTGCCTTAATAAATACATATATTTTTTTTAAGAATAACTGTAAGGCTGCATTTTTAACTATCGGGCAGTTTTTGCGACCCCTTTCACAGGTTGGACATAAAACCTAAAAAAAAACTATTTCACCTATTCCAAAAACCTAAAATAGTATTTTTAAAGACCTAAAATCCTGTCCCTAGTTATTACTCAACAGATGATAGGGAACAGGGGCGGACGCAGGAATTTTTTTCGGGGAGGGATTTGAGGAGATAGTAAAAATGGAGTAATGAGAAATAAGTTTATATACTCACAATTTGTTACCGAGTCACAAACATTTACAAATTGGTCCTACCCCAACCCAGCTCGATGGCATTTAAGTGTGTTTAAATGCGACAGGCCTCATATCAGTCGATTTACTGGCATGTAAAAGAAGTCCTGAGGAAAAAAATTCCGGCACACCAGCGACGCTGATATAACCTCGGCAATTGCAAGCGTTGTTGAATAAACCATAATTTTTTAATTTTAACATTTACAATGACTGCAATACAAAAACAATGACGGTATGACATTTACAGAAGAAAGCGACGAGGCCTTTTAGACATTTCATCCAGTACTTCATGAGCTTTAACTGCTACATTTTTATGTATATACATCAAGGCCAGTCCATGTAGGCTGTAGTTACAGGCAACGTGCAGAAAAGTTTCAGCGCCTTGTGAGTGCAGGGAAAAATAATTTAATTGCACCTGTTCAAAGATGATATAAAAACAGTAGGTATTAGGTGAAGATTTTTCTGATCAAGGAAATTTCTTCTCCACATCTTCAATTCATTGAAGAAAGACTCTGGTGATGCATCAACATCATTGGGCCACTGATTTACTACAGCCTCAACAGCAGTTTCTAAATCTTCATCTGATGCTTGCACTATGTTTTTAGGCAGAAAAGTTTGTATGGACTTTAGGATTCCCTTATGATTTAAAAACCTGTCCTTGAGCTGACTAATGAAATAGTCTAAGAAGAGAAGGAAAATTACAAGCCTAAAATACTCTTCATGACTCTATGTCTTGAAGTAAGAACTCTGTGTTTGTCTTCCTGCAGTTCTTGGAATTTAACATTTTAGCAAAGAAAATTTACGTGGAAAACTCTCCAATTCCTATGTACATTCACAAATTAAAATTAATATTATTTTTGTTTCTTGTTTCGTATTTTTCTCAAAATTTCGGGAGGGGATATATCCCCTTAATCCCCCCCTTGCATCCGCCCCTGATATGGAACACAATGTACTTGATTGATAGTAACAAAAACAATTTGGTTTTGTGTTATAAAACATATATAAATGAACGAAATGTTTACTTTGGTACTAAAAAAATTGTTTTGTCAACAGAACTTACCCTTAATCAAACCGGAACTACGGCCATAGCTACTTAGCGGCTTTCTCTACAAATCTACTTCAGTTTGAGTCCTCTAGGTAGGAGCAACAATTAAAAAACAAAAAAATGTTCAAAGGTACACTATGCTGAAGGTATAACATTCTCCCCTGACTTAAATTTAGTTCGAGCCCTCTGAAGAAGTATCGTGCTCTTTTATATTTGAATGGCGTTGCAAGTTCTATGATATCATCTAAAGCACGTAGGTAAATCGTTCTCTTTCATCACATCTTGTATGTACAGTATTTGAGCCAGTGACTGTTGGTGTCTATCTCGTTAACGATATTTTAAATTAACTCCCGGACCGTAACGACACTTTTCCCTTTCAAAGTAAAAATTTTAATTCGTTTAGACTCCATTGGCGGTGTTCTTGAATTCCCATTTGAATTTGAAGCCTGTGGATTTTAATATCGTTGAAAATGTTGTTTATGATTATATTTTCTGTTTTCTTCCGAAGTGCAGAAATATCGATAGTAGGCAGTGTTTGTGATGAAAAATTTTCATATACTGTCTTTCTGATCAACTCGCGGTCAAAGTCATAAATCTTTCAAAATTTTTAGCAATTGACCCATTTTTTCGACGCATTCGATAGACTTTAGCAGTTACAGGACTGACGATGCTCACTGTTGTCCGTGGTACTCCCCTTGGAATATCAGAGCCGCATATGGGCGAAATACTGCATGCATTTGTGAAATATTTGTATACATTCTGAATTACATATGTATTTTGCTTTCTTTTACACAGGTTCTCCACGATTTATCGATCATACCTTTGAGACATCGAATTGTTTACTGTTACCTTTATACATTGCTACTACCATTATCAATACTTACACCACTATCAGGAACACTTTGCAATGGAATGGAATTTAAGGTAGGGTCACTATGACCCAGCACTGCGACCTATTACGATCTATTGCACTAAACCTCAAGCTAGGCGCATTCTAAAACCCACACCGGCTGACTACACTAAGATTCGCTGCGTGTCCAGTTTCGAGCAGGCAACCCCCTCGTTCCTAGACCAGCTCCCTTCGTGCGTCGTGATCTGGGAATGATATGGAATTGTGACGAAAATGGAGAAAGGGTGACGGAACGATGTAGATGCGTAATGTGATGTAAAACGGAACAATCCCGAGAAAAACCCAACTGCGAGCTTGTCCGCCACAAGTGTCATTATGGACTTTTGAAAGAAAAAATCTTAGGCCTGACCGGGATTCGAACTCGGGCCACCTGCGTAACAGCTGGAGGTCTAACCACTCGGCCACCGCAAGGGTATCAGGGACTCTCAAATATTACTCTTACTTATAGAATAATATTTTCACGGACGCCATATAACACTACATTTTCATCGGGTTTACCTTATTTGTACGTAGTATGTACAGGTACGGAAATAAAATTTGGAGCTCTCTTTTTTTGTACAAGTTACACTTACAACACAATGCGCATGTGCAGTAAACAAGAAGCCCTGTATATATTATGCAGCTTGCGGACAGTCCGCGTCACCATTTTTGGCGTGCGAAATAAGTAATGGGAACGTTAAATACGAGTGCTTTACATTTTCCGCAGTCAGTCTGACAACTGTGTTTGACAAATGGCTGATGTGACGTGTATAGAAAGTGGTACCATTCTCAGCTACACTAGCAACATGCTCACAAACTGGGCAATATATGTCTAGGACACACGCCAAAAACACTGGCTCCTGCTGTATCTAAATACAAGTGGACTCCCATCGAGACTCGCTCCAAATTTTAATTCCGTATCTGCACATTTAACCTGCTCTAATATGGCTAAATCGTCGACCGCTGCCTACTACTGTATGTATACTTGAAGTTTGTGGCATAGTACCTGCATCCCCCTGCTTAACACACTCTTTCTCCGGACCAGCCGGACGAGGAGGGAAATGCGATAGGATCAGTTTAGCTGTGGCGCATGCGCGGACCTCTCATGTAGTGCCAGCATGATCCGTACCTGAATGTATTATCGCGTATACATTCCTAATCAAATCAAGAAGTTCCCTTCGTGCTCCGGTTACACATCTTGCATATACGAAAGTTAGGTTTGTTTAGTTTAGGTTTTTATTAACCAAGTCCACGTATTTCGCGCATGCACAGACAGCCAAAATGATCTTGTCGCGAGTCGCACGTGCCGGTCGAAATAACTCCTTACCTTCGCACTCTAAAGCCGTGTATCCACGAAGCGAGGCAACCTCACCCGTGAACGAATTCCAATCGGTTTGACTTCAACTAAAAAACGACCTCGTAGTGACGGATGAATCTTCTGAAAGTACATTGGGTGATGCAACAAAATGAAACAGAACTACGCGAATTGAAATTTAGACAACTTTCGCGAAGAAATCGCCAACTAAGAAATTAACATTGGAAGAGGTGCAAGATTAAGAACGCAAACTGTGAAAATTTTAAAGAATGCACCAATAGTTTTTGCGAAGTGTGGTGTAAGAATGAAGTTTTGCGACAAAAAAAATATTAATACAAGTAATTTGTTGTTAGAAGCAAAAGTAGTTAGAATGGGAGCTACAAAAATATATTTAAGACTTAAGACCACCGGTTGTTCCGTATGGTTGTGAAACTTGGACTCCCAATTTGAGAGGGGACAGAGACTAAGAGTGTTCGAGAATAAGGTGCTAAGGAAAAATATTTGAGGCTAAGAGGGATAAAGCTACAGGAGATGGAGCAAGTTACACAACGCAGAACTGCACGCATTGTATTCTTCACCTGACATAATTAGGCACATTAAATCTAGACGTTTGAGATGGGCAGAGGATGTAGCACGTATGGGCGAATTCAGAAATGTATATTGGTAACTTCATCCCTCTTAGCCTCTAGCGTACTGAAGTACTATGTTACTTCATGGAAGGGCATGGAGCACAGTACATATTGGTTTGAGTTGCGAACTTTTTACAAGATAAAAATGTTATTCATATATTAGCATAACTATACCAATGTATTCTTTAAAATACATTGCTTCCAAGCATTGTATCCTTTATTCTGTCAGAATAATATGGGTATTTGAGCACTTATCAAGTTTTGAATATTTGAAGAGTCCACTGCAAGAATAATGGATGTCACTTTCTTGTCGAAAATGAACCAAGGCTGTCAATACATAGCTTAAGACATATAGAATCTACATAGAGAGTTATATGGCATTATCACTGATAGTCATTGAGAGTAATGATCGGAAAATCACAGTTAAGCTTTGAGCGCTAAGCATTTCAAACTTTCAATTGCTTCTCCTGCAAAATGTATTCCAAATGACATCCATCATTCTTGCAGTGGACTCTTCCTTTGTTTTCAGAATCCAGAGTAGACGCATCCACTGGTAGTATAAAAGATAAATTAGAATAACGAATTCGGAATTGTCTAATATTTTTGTCATTATTAAAAACAAACAAAAAAGTGACATAAGTACGTTGATGCAAATATTTCCACAAATGTTTACAGAAATTAAGTTAGGAAATTCTTCTTGGTTTATAAATTCTTATAGTTCTATACATAAATATACTTGGACTTCTCCAGATGGATTGACACACAACCAAATAGATCACATCTTGATAGACAAACGGAGACATAGTAGTATAGTAGATATTCGAACTTTCAGGGGTGCAGACTGTAATTCTGACCATTATTTGGTAATTGGAGAATTAAGAGAAAGATTATCAGTAGCCAAGCGAGTATGGCAACAAGTTAGTATTACTAAATTCAACATTTTGAAATTAAAGGACGCGGAAGCTAAGCAAAATTATCAGGTCGAAATTTCGAATAGGTTTGCCACTTTAGAAAGTTCCGACGAAGTTGAGAAAGAATTAGATGTTAATAGCGTGTGGGAAAATATCAGAGATAGTATCAAAATTGCAGCTGAGCAGAGCATAGGTTATTATGAAACTAAGAAAAAGAAACCGTGGTTTGATGAAGATTGTTCCATGGTAGTAGAAAGAAGGAAAAAGGCAAAATTGAAATTCTTACAGGATCCAGTTGAAGAGAAGAGAGATAATTATTTCAATGAAAGACGGGAAGCAAGTCGTACACTTAGGAATAAAAAGAGAGGTTACTTGAAGGAAAAACTGAATGAGGTAGAAATAATTAGTAAGAATAAAAACATTCGAGATTTATATAAGGGTATAAAGGAATTTAAGAACGGATATTAGCCAAGGGTAAACGTGATCAAATATGAGAATATTGACTTGCTTGCAGACTCTCTATCAATCCTAAAGAGATGGACAAACTATTTTGCGCAACTACTAAATGTACATAGGCCAAATAGAAACGATCGGGACGAAATTGAAATACAAACTGCTGAGCCATTTAAACCCGAACCCACGCTTTCAGAAGTCGAAATTGCGATAGAAAATCTGAAAAAGTACAAGTCTCCAGGTATCGATCAAATTCCAGCAGAATTAATACAAGAGGGTGGAAGTGCATTATATAGCGAAATTTATAAACTTGTACTTGCTATTTGGGAAAGGAAATTGTACCAGAACATTCGAAGGAGTCCATAATTGTACCTATTTTTAAGAAGGGGGACAAAACCAACTGTGGTAACTTTCGAGGAATATCACTTTTGTTGACGTCGTACAAAATTTTGTCCAATATTCTTTTGAGAAGATTAACTCCGTACGAAAATGAAATTATTGGGGATCATCAGTGCGGTTTTCGGCGTAATAGATCAACTATTGATCAGATTTTTTGTATTCGACAGATAATGGAGAAAAAATGGGAGTATAATGCTACAGTGCATCAGTTATTCAAAGATTTCAAAAAGGCATATGACTCGGTTAAGAGGGAAGTATTATATGATATTCTTATTGAATTTGGTATTCCCAAGAAACTAGTTCGATTAATTAAAATGTATCTCAGTGAAACATACAGCAGAGTTCGTATAGGTCCGTATCTATCTGATGCTTTTGCAATTCACTGCGGGCTAAAGCAGGGAGATGCACTATCACCTTTACTTTTTAACTTCGCTTTAGAATATGCCATTAGGAAAGTTCAAGATAACAGGCAGGGTTTGGAATTGAATGGGTTACATCAGCTTCTTGTCTATGCGGATGACATAAATGTGTTAGGAGAAAATACACAAACGATTAGGGAAAACACGGATATTTTACTTGAAGCAAGTAAAGCGATCGGTTTGGAAGTAAATCCCGAAACGACAAAGTATATGATTATGTCTCGTGACCAGAATATTGTACGAAATGGAAATATAAAAATTGGAGATTTATCCTTGAAGAGGTGGAAAAATTCAAATATCTTGGAGCAACAGTAACAAATATCAATGACACTCGGGAGGAAATTAAACGCAGAATAAATATGGGAAATGCGTGTTATTATTCGGTTGAGAAGCTTTTATCATCCAGTCTGCTGGTCAAAAATCTGAAAGTTAGAATTTATAAAACAGTTATATTACCGATTGTTCTGTATGGTTGTGAAACTTTGACTCTCACTCTGAGAGAGGAACATAGGTTAAGGTTGTTTGAGAATAAGGTGCTTAGGAAAATATTTTGGGCTAAGCGGGATGAAGTTACAGGAGAATGGAGAAAGTTACACAACGCAGAACTGCACGCATTGTATTCTTCACCTGACATAATTAGGAACATTAAATCCAGACGTTTGAGATGGGCAGGGCATGTAGCACGTATGGGCGAATCCAGAAATGCATATAGAGTGTTAGTTGGGAGACCGGAGGGAAAAAGACCTTTAGGGAGACCGAGACGTAGATGGGAGGATAATATTAAAATGGATTTGAGGGAGGTGGGATATGATGACAGAGACTGGATTAATCTTGCACAGGATAGGGACTGATGGCGAGCTTATGTGAGGGCGGCAATGAACCTTCGGGTTCCTTAAAAGCCATTTGTAAGTAAGTAAGTATAGTTCAATCCCTAAATGTCCAGAGTTTCATAGGCGAGTATCAATCTGCAAGTGAATAATCTTCAATTTCAATTTATGTGGCATTTTGGTTTTACTGAAAATTGTAACGGTAAGAGTGTAACGAGAAATATTACTAGTCCAGCACTGAACACTGTCCTGGTTTTCTCTGTATGTAAACTGATGCGCGGGAGGGTGTGTTATGAACTATAGTACGTCCGCTCAAATAAGAGCCACTTGGAACGTGCGATTGGACACACTTACCGCAGGGAGCAAGTAGGCACGCGACTCCGAACAGGTTCCGTGTAAACAACGCTGCGTTGCCATCTCTCCCTTCTGTGCGTCTTGTAAATACAGAAATAAAACACGAACACTTCCTATTCAGAGTCCGTTGAGTCAATTACACAAGATTCCAAGCTAGCTTCTAAGGAGCGATAATCACTTTCTTTTGTCTTTACATGTTCGATATACGTCCTTTACCCATTGCTTTTTATTATTAATGTCATCCATCACATTTACTATCAAATCACGTACTTCTTGAACAGATTTGTTTCCCAATCCATTTTCTGACCAGACATTTCTCTTCAGTTCCGACCAAACGAATTCTATGGCAATGGTAGGGGGGGCAATCGTAGTACAACATGGCCGTATTTGGATGATAGTTCGTCAATTACATACATATTTTTTCTGTAATGGCTACGTTTTATCTCTTGTAACAGATGGAACTTT
Source organism: Periplaneta americana (assembly GCF_040183065.1). Classification (NCBI taxonomy): domain Eukaryota; kingdom Metazoa; phylum Arthropoda; class Insecta; order Blattodea; family Blattidae; genus Periplaneta; species Periplaneta americana. The sequence continues at coordinate 137,265,149 of NC_091126.1, forward strand.
GTGGTTGGGACTGGAGAAGGCAAAGGGATGTTATTTTCACGTTTTAATGACATCTATTGTTGATCTAGTGGTAGGTACAGGATTCACAATACGGGAATGGTATGAGGCATTATCCATAATGATGACAGACGGTTCTTCCAGACCTTTTAGCAAACACTCCTCAAAACATATTTCAAAGATTTTAGAATTCATAGTCCCAAGGTAATCAGCCGGGGCATCACACATACTTTGGTGAGTAACGAATAATGTCCTTGGAATGAAACCATTTCTTCCCCTCGCATGTAAAATTACCGTTCGTTGTCCTTTACCTGAAGAAAAATTGTCATCACAGTAACTTGACCCACCTGACCAACGACACTTTACTCCGTCATGGGTATCATATCATGTTTCGTCTAAGTATTCTTCTTCATAACCCAGTTGCCGATAATACTCTATATTCCGTAAATGCGAGGAACGCCACATCCGTATTCGTGATGATTCCATTGCTGCTGGTTGAGATCCATGAATTTTATATGCAATAATTCCATTAAGGTATTTCTTTGGTACGGAAACTCATATTGGGTAGCTTGTGTTTTATTACGCATTGCATTGAGAAGTTTATTTGACGTTGGAGCTATTTTATTTTCGATTTATATTATATGCAACACAAAAGCCACAATATACATTTACTGTCTTCTGCCTTATTCTGAGCTAACTGTATTATACTTCCGGGCTCGTCTGAAACCGAATACTAAATGAACTTGTTCTCGGAGCACCGACTTAGATCTGTCAACAGCGCTGGCGTACCAACAACCAGCCGCGTGCTTCAAGACTGAAACACCTGACGCCTCCCGCTCAAGGTAGGTGCAAGTGGCTCTCATTTGAGCGGACGTACTATATACCTCGTTTCACCAGCCAACATCCTGATGGGGTCCACACCTGTGGAGTAACGGTCAGCACGTCTGGCCGCGACACCAGGTGGCCCGGGTTCGAATCCGGTCGGGGAAAGTTACCTGGTTGAGGTTTTTCCGGGGTTTTCCCTCAACCCAATACGAGCAAATGCTAGGTAACTTTCGGTGCTGGACCCCGGACTCATTTCACTTGCATTATCACCTTCGTTTCATTCAGACGCTAAATAACCTAGATGTTGATACAGCACCGTAAAATAACCCAATAAAATAAAATGAAAATAAAGAATCCTGATTGGGAAAGACAAAAAAGTTAAATTTTTTTCATCATGTTAATAATGTCGAAAGAAGTGCTTATACAAATTTTAGCCCCTCGACGGCAATTGCGAGGGCCGTAAAAATGTGTTCGCCATGGGCCGTTAACAGAAAGAAAACACAATTTCGAAGAAAAAATTTATTGGAACAGACAGAGTATTGTTGAGCTATTTTTTTTACATATTCCCCAACGGAAATGTGATATTTGTCATATCATGGGATCGATAGAGAGGTGCAGACGGCTGTCAAATTCTGGTTCCAATCACAGGCATCTGACTTCTACGACACAGGGATACAAAAACTGATCCCATAATATGACAAACGTCTCAATCAAATTGGGAGATATGTTGACAAATACCGCAACAATTATTGTATCTGTTTCAATAAATCTTTCCATGGACTTTTCCTTTTTTTTCTGTAGAAGGCCCCAGGGAAAATGACTTTCTAGACGGCCTCGTATTGCGGTCGGGTGGCCAAAATTTGTGTAAGCACCTCTTTCGACATTATTAACATGGTGGAAGAAAAAAATTAACTTTTTTATCTGCCCGCATCAGAATGTTTGCTTGTCAGTACAAACCGTGGTGGAAGGGATAAAGTAGCGGAATGTCACAGAATAACGAGAAACGGCATCTCTGGTATACTCTATATTATTTCAAGGAGTGCAGTTCGGTGGCTCCTTTGAACACCCACTTACAGATTTATGACTTCCTACACAAACACCTCTGACAATTCCATCCTGTCCCCTCCTCCCAAAATTGCACAGTTGCCACAATCCTGGTGACCCTCGAAATGAGAGTGACGGGATTCTTGGAATTCGGAAAAGATGCAGCAACTCTGCCTCCACGTGGATTTGACGGGAGCCTATCAATTCTTTTGAACAAGGGTTGTGATTGGTTACTGACAGGAGAAGACAAGATTTCCGTCACAGTAAGGAAGACATTTATTTGTGATAACCAATTAGTAGGGGGCAGTAGATGGTCTGTCGGCAAAATCCTTTCTATGAAACTGCACTCCATGAAAAATTACTGTAGAGTATATATACATTAAGAATGCAATGGAGCCCCCGTCACTGTTGCTTGACTTTCGGCAATGGATGTGGAAGCGACAACACTGGTAAAACAACCCAATCATAATAGCAGACACTGAACTTTCACTCCGAAAAAATCTCTCATAGCTATCTAGACTCACCTCCAAAATCTCCTGGACCAAAAAACTAAAGAAACCTGTAGGAAATATAACGCAGGCACCAGAGCCATAAGCCACCTAAGTATCATCAAGCGACAAGACCATGAGTGAGCAATTAGTGCTCTCAAATGGTCAACACAACCTCAGTGCAGGTAGAACGGACTCTGTACTAGCTGTAGTATCTCTATGCTGTTCTTGCAAGATGCAAGTTCGCTCGCGTCTGCAGTAAGTGGCGGCTCGTTTTAAGTGAAAATAATATAATCTCCAGATCATTTCCATTTGGTGACGAGTCGAAAGAGAGAGATTTTTTTATTGAGGGGAGGTAAAGCTTGTATTATTATCTATTACACATTCTTACGCATGACACTTTATATTACAAATAAACACAATAAAGGTTTTAATAAAGAAATGCTGTCTAGAAGAGCTGAATGTAAAAATGGGATATCAGCAAGGTGAAACTGATATAAAATATCGTTAGCACGTTGTGCGTGGGTGTTACAGAGTTGCACGACATATGATCGACTAGCTAAGAACATTTATGGATAAATTTCAAATGTGGCAGTACCATGTAGAACATAGACAACTTCACTTTCTTTGACTATAAACTATCTTGAAGACTGACAAGAAAATCTTATCAAATATAAGACCCTACTTCAAGACCTACAGCAGAATTTACTGGTAAGTTTGGAGAAACAGTGACAATTGACAAGGAATCGAGATTTTTATGAAATCCTTTTGGCATACAGCCGATAGAAGATCGTGAAAGTTTATAGCTTGAATTGATAAATCTATAGAACAGCACGCCACTCAGATTCCAGCGAAATCAGGAATCGAACTGTTCGTATTGCTGCTTAAGTTACAATTTCCAATTATACTCTTTGCTTCCATATATATTGTATGTGCTTGAGGAAGAGTTTAATAAAAGAAAGAAGTGTAAAAGCTCTCAATGTACAGAAAGAGCTCAGAATTAAGTCTATTTCATTTGCCGTGACATAAAAATTACTTCCTTGAATTTGTGATTGTTTGCGAATACACACTATTACCTTTCTGAGAACAGAGGAATACTCTTTAATGTATAAAAATTTGTAAATTCTCGTGTTCTATGTTTCATATAAGACAAACAATAAAAAATATTAACAAACAGTGTAATAATAAATAGGCTTAAGTTCTGCAGCTATATTTGTTGTATCTTGAAAAGGTTGTATTCAGTTTGTGTTTCCAGTACTAAACTAATTTACAAAGTTAGGAACTCTAATTTTGTTATGTGTGTTTAGTCTGTCTAAAATTATTATAATTATTGTATCGTGCGTCATTCTTATATTCAAATCGTGGAGTAGATATCACGACCACCTGCATGAGCCGCCAGAGCGCTCCGTGGCAGTGAACTGCTTTTGCAGTGAAACAACAAACAACTTGCGGCTGACTCTGTCGTTATCTGCTTCAACGTTCTTTAGCACTTTGTGAGCACGAGTTCCCCATCCATGGACAAGGCTGTATCATTGAAACATGCACCTGTACAAAGCATTGGTTCGATCCCTGTGCACAATTCACCATTCCATTATACTCACACAACCCTCTCCAACGACCCACTAAAAATTCCAAGCCCGTGAAAGAAGACTCTTCCGCCAAATCTTCCACCTACACATATGCACCAGAAACAACATTGTTTACACTATGACAAACACGATGCACTCTTCACGCATCTAAACCACATAAATAGGGAATACTAACACTCGGCAATAAAACTCCTATATAGCCCAGGACACATTTTCGCAAATTCACAGAACACAAACAACAAAACAACACTGAAAAACTTCTCTACAACCACCACCAGCCCCAAACACCAAACTAAAACACACACAAACAAAACCACAGCCATGTATCGGAAATTTGTCTGAGAGGACAGATGACAGCAACAGAGAGGCAGATCAATAAAATAGCTTTGCCCTATGAAAGTCTCTATAACCACCAAGACACTTGTGCCACCGAAAAGGAGACAAAAGAACTTAACCCTTAACTTGGCAAAACTTCATTTCTCAGACTACTTTATTTTTTTTATTTATTTTTAGTAGGTTATTTTACGACGCTTTATCAACATCTAGGTTATTTAGCATCTGAATGAGATGGTGATAATGCCGGTGAAATGAGTCCAGGGTCCAACACCGAAAGTTACCCAGCATTTGCTCATATTGGGTTGGGGGAAAACCCCGGAACCAGGTAACTTGCCCCGACGGGGAATCGAACCCGGGCCACCTGGTTTCGCGGCTAGACGTGCTAACCGTTACTCCACAGGTGTGGACGACTACTTTATTAAACATTGTTGGACCGTAAAGAAAACAACTATCGCAATGTCCATATTTTTATGTGTTGTACAATATTATATTATAGTATTGTGAAATTTTAATTTTCCTACCAATTTTTTTTCTATAGTTTTATTAAAATTATAGCATGTAGCCTATTAACCTGTTGTGTCCTATAGGATACATTGTAAATTTAAGGGTTAATGAAGAATACACAATATACAGCACACATAAACAATTTATCCCTGTCTCTTCCTAATCCCTTAAAAAAGAATAGCGCAAATCACCAAATTATTCTTACTCCGGAATAAAATCAATCACCCCGCTCTACTTCAACATATCTATTGGCATTTATGCCAGAAATATTTTCATATTGTATATTTATTGTTATTTATTACAATGGCTGTAGAGGGCATCCTGCGCGTGTAAGACCCTATAACGGCCGCCGACTCAAAGCCGGCAATGTCAATATACCATAGGCCTACCATACCATGGTAGAATTCACGTGGCTACCCCTATCCTTCTTCCATTGTCAGTTCAGATTTTCGGAAGAAGTGAAGAACATTATTAGATTATGCTGCAGAACCCGATGGCATGAGGAGAGGTCGTCATGACGTAACGTAGCGCTGAGAGTAAACGTGTTTATTTAGACGTGTGTCTTTCATTCCCAGTAAACTGGAGTATAAGAAGGGCACAAGGCAGACAATCGGCTTCCGGCCCTTGACCCGGCTTCGACGCGAAGCCCGGCTAACGAGTTCCGTACACATCGGAATAAAACTCGGCTTATGGCGCGGGCTTGCGTCAGCAGCTTACCAATCAATTAGTCATAGTGGCTCGAAATCCGTTACAAAATATCAACAAAGGGAAATGGACTAGTACCAATCGCAAACACCTCAGGGATGCCCAGTTGTCAGGACAGAACACAAAACATGCTTTCACCAGTGTAATTTGTGAGCGTGAAGAAGTACTAATCTTGTGCTATATTTCTGCCTCAACCCTAGCTGTGACTAATTGGTCAGATCTTCAGTTTATCACGCAGGAAGTCCGGGTTCGAGTCTCGGTCGGGTCTGCTTAATGGCATTTGTGAAGGACATGCGGTTTTCCTCAGGGTTCTCCCGTTTCTGCTATGAGGCCTCTACATTATTCCTTTAATATTTCTTTATTTCGTCATCATTCCATAGCATTTCCAAACGCCGGCAGACGACGCACGGAGAGGGCAGGCCTAGGGAAGAAAAAGGTTGCCTGCTTGAAACATGGGTTTGCAGCGAACCTCAGTGTAGTCATACGATATATTTGGGAATGCACCTAGCTTGAATGTTAGTGCAATAGATCTGAAAGATCGCAGTGCTGAGTCGTAGTGCCCCGCTCCCAAAATTCCTTTCAATTACATTATATCTTTGTAGCTGTGCAGCATCACAGTTTACTGAGTGAGCAAGAGAGATAACAAAAGTTTTTTTACTATTTTGCGAGAAAAAGTATGTCTAAACACTCATGTTACATCAAGACAAGTAGTGGTCAGAGGTTTGGAATGAGAGCAGCCATATATATATTTCAGTACTCTAATGCCCAAATTCATAAGTCATTTATATCTTGTGGATTTCTGTAGTCCAATACACAAATCATCATCTTTACTTCATGGTATACTATAGGCTAATGCCTGTTCCGTCTCAAAAGGTCACTCCATCTGTTCATTGCTCGTCTCTGACTTCTTTATCCTTTCGGTTGGTAGTTAATTCGGTTTCATGAATTCTAGATTGATCCATTTTGTACATATGCTGTCTCCATTAATGTCTGTTTTCAAATTGACACATACAAATTAGAAGCTCAGCAACAAAAAGAAGATCAGGCCAATAAATTGAAGAAAGAACAATATATTAGAGAGAAAATTGCAGAATCCCTATTCAATATATAAAAACACTGTCTTACAAATCTCTCCCTAAAACAAAGGTCGTAGTATCACTGAATACTCTGAAGTTAAAGAAGTTTTGATTGAGGTTCATACAGTGCGTTCGTAGCTCGGCTGGACCGTTCCACGGCGGCCTTGCACTGGGAGAAGATTGGCGCGCCTGCCGCCAGAGTTAGGCCTACACGTAAACGACAGGCAAGTCATGGGTACGGAACACTGATTACTCTACTAACATTAGGCTTACCTTCATCACAATAGATGTTGAAAGCGATGATCTTCAACTCGAACACATTCCCTATATCTCCGAAAACAATTCTGTTTCACTCGCAAAAGTTCATGTTGACTGATTGCCTGTATTTCTCTCGTGATGTCCTTCAGTTCGTGTAACGTGTGCGAATTTGATGCGTACACTTTATTCTTTAACGTTTTAATTAACCCAACTTACAGGATCTTGTGGTTGTAAAGCATGAACTACAGTTATCCTGTACGGCTTAAGTTTCAGAAGTTTCGTTGCCACAAAAGTTGATGTCTTGGAAATGTTAACCTCTTGTACTAAACGTCGCAGTGATTTAGGGGGTGAGTGCTCTAACCGGACCCCTACTTCATCAAGCTTCTCTTCTGTCAGTACACGGCGTTGTTGAACACGTTTCTTGTTCAAAAAAGATCCTGTACCTCTAAGTTTATTGACAAGGTCATGAATAGTTGACCTGCTAGGAATTCGAACACCTGTAAACCGATGTTCAAATTCTCTTCGATACCTTATTGCAAGAAGAGTATTTCACATACGCATCATAGAGAAAAATATGTTGTTCTAAAGTATACTCAACCATTATTAATATACACTTTATCAACACGAGACAACACAATTTTACTCACAACACGCACACAAACGTCTTTCCCTTACGACAGATTCAACTGGACTGACTGGCGCGTCAGCGGTAGCTACAGCACTACTATGGCGGCAGGCGTACCAATCTTCACCCAGTCCAAGGCCGCCGCGGAACATTCCGGCCGAGCTAAAAACGCACTGTACTATGTAATGTATATTATAATCAGTATCTTCATCCATGTCTTACGGAAGGAACAGGCAATTTTATAGTTTGCTGTCTCGAGTCACGAATTTACCCGTCCCTTCCTTATGACAGTCCTAAGTCTGCAGAGGATTGGAAGAGGAAAAGTGTTGATTTTGTAGTTTGCTGTCTCGTGTCACGAATTTACCCGTCCCTGCCTTATGACAGTCCTAAGCCTGCATAGAATGGGAAGGGAAATGTTGATTTTCAACCGGTACTGCTCTATTTTCGATCCGGGACCGTACTATTACAGTTAACTTAATGACCCGGGACCGAACTAGTATTGTTTACTTCTTTGTACCGGACAGAACTAGTAGGCCTATATAGTTTTGACCATGGGATCGAATTAGTAAACTCCGGTTTACTTTCTAGATTTTGCAGTTAAAATCTTTGAAAATAATAAACAAGTATAGGCACATAATAATTACAATGAAATGCTGAACATTAAGAAACATTTTAAAAGATTTTATCCCGACTATCTTATTACTCACATAAGTCACAATCGCTCGTTACCACTAATACAACTTGTGGGTGAACACTGGAGCTGAAAAGATCTCAGAGACAGTCAACTTTTACCACTAGTTCCAGACAGATTAAATGAAAACTCGAAATAAATCTACAGATAACAACAAAGAGAGTATCAGGTAGGTCACATTTCTATGGTATTCATACTGTAAAATGTATTATGACCTGGTGACCAAAGTATTTTTAAAAAGTCAAGATGATTTATGTGACGAAACCTTTAGATAAATTCTAATTTTTTTTACAAAGAATACAAAAAAGTCTCAAAAAGTAATTTCGCTCTTATTTCGTAAGAAACACATACATTTTGCATTTCGTATTCAATTTACCATTTCATCGCAGAAGAAAAACCTACAATAGTACAGTGTAACTTCTGCACCAAAATTTAAGAGGTGATTCTACATGTTAAATATAACAAAACTCTTATTACACTTTTCCTTCGATGAAGCAGCATTAAACGGGGAAAAAATAGTCTTTGTCCAATGTTTGCAGCGTTCTATTGCGGTAATGGCCGGAGGGAAATGTAATACTGAGTGGATGATAACCTCTGTACCAAAATTTAAGAGGTGATTCTACATGCTACATATAACAAAACTTTTATTACACTTTTTCTTTGATGAAGTACAATTAAACAGAAAAAATAGTCTTTGTCCAATGTTTGCAGCGCCCTATTGCGGTAATGGCCCGAGAGTAATGGCTGATTGCTATACAAGGATATAGGTAAAAATAATCTGAACCGTTAATGTATCGAATATTTTGTTGCAAATTAAACCGTTTAACCACGAATTTAAATTATACAATAGCGAAAATCTTTCAAATAGATCTTGCAACTCAGGGCACGTCGTTTGGTACAGACTGAATACAGCAGAGGGGGAGGGGAAGGTAAGGAGTGCAGGCTGCGCTTGCTTAGAATTATTGCAACAGTGGTGATGTTGCCAAATGCTTCATAGAAATATAACTACGTATTTCCTCTAAAACGTTGAATGTTAGAGGAACAAAACTTATTTAGATTTTTCAAATCTCTCCTAATGATCCATTATCAGTTTCAGTTTAGTGCGAGGTTATCACTCGCTCTGTATACTTAACGGAGTTCTCAACATAAAGTTACGCGTACTTATTTTGACAGAATTTGGACACATTTCGCATATATCATGGTTGTGAAAACATACCATCTCTAGCCACTGGGTTACGTAACTTATATACTATACCTCGGACAACCTACTCGGTCTCAGAAGGAATAACGATTGGTGACCTCACAGTTGGTCTAACACTGTCTTCGTAGCGTAAATATTTAGGATATTAGTGCTATCTGGTAGGATGGAAGAGAAGGACTTACGGCCTTAATCTCATCAGATTAAATAAATAAATAAATAAATAAATAAATAAATAAATAAATAAATTCTAATAAAGTAGATATCTGCGATTGACATAGGGAACAGAAGAGCCCTGGAGGCAAAATTACTGTAATGCCTCACATAATATTTACTTAGATCACATCATTAATGGAGGTGCATTATTAAAACTCTAAGACAGCCGTAAGATAATGTATCCGATAGTACTTGAAGCTGGTATTTTTTCTACATTTCTCTGACATTTCTGAAATCATACAATGAAACGCCGATGTAGTGCAAGTGTTTTGAAATATGCGGGTCCTGCGTACATGATATGTATGTATGTATGTATGTATGTATGTATGTATGTATGTATGTATGTATGTATGTATGTATGTATGTATGTATGTATGTATGTATGTAATGCAGGTAGTAGGCCATTATGATACAAAGGAAGAGAATTCGGCCGGCGCTGTGGATCTGGTTCCTGCTTAACTCAGATGGAAAGAGCACTCAGCGCGCCAAGCTGAGGGTCCTGGGTTCGATTCCTGGTGCCGGAACGAATTTTTCTCCGCTAATAAGTATAGGCCTATTATTCTCTCCACCGAGGTAACTTTGAATTAAATTGCTAACATTGTAACCTCTGGTCCAGCGAGAACGACAGTCCTTCGATTATCGCGTTGTTTTTATTTCCCATTGCCTGATCATCATTCACAAATTGTTTCTACATTTTCACACAATCGTAAGTTAAAAAATACGTCTGATAAAATTTTTATATGTGAAGATGACAAAAAATAATTTTTGACAAAATTCCCCTGCAATTTTTTGAGGTCGAAGTCGACACTACTCCCTGTAGTGCAGGGATGTCAAGATCAGAGCACGTGAAAGAGACTACGTGCTACCAAGCGCTCACGGGTTCCAATGAATCTCTTCTGCAGGCAGTAGCGGTGAAAACGAAGGGGTGAGCAAAATGGACTCTATTGGCCTACCACTGCAAGATGAATTAAATTGCTCTTCAGTAATAGATAATGAGTTACGCTCATACAGGGAAACAATAAATAAAAGCATGTTTTGCAGCATGTACCTCTGTAATAAATCAAATTAATTATAAAGTAATAGGATATAACATATAATGAACATAATGGCGCTTTAACTTGAGACTTTTTACATAATGAGACCTATAATTAAACTAATTATTGCTATTAACTTAAATAAAGTTGTACTAATATGAGCATCATCACACTTCTAGAAACAAGTTTAAATTCCTGACTTCTCACGTAATTCAGGTGTGCTTTTTATTATTTTTGCCGGCTCCTGCATTCTTGTGTCCGGTGAAATGTTTCCTGCAGCAAAATAATTTCTAATGGAAGACCTGAGTTGGCTAACTTTTCAAGTCCATTGAAGTAAATTTTCAGGACCGCAAAGAAACTATATAGGCTTGCATTATGAGAATCGAAATAAATATTTGTATGATCCAAAAACACAGGTTTAGAGTCGCACTTGGATATTCTTTTTTGCAGAATGATAGCCTATGTAAAACACAACCTGTTAGGTAAAAAGTCGAATTCAGTAAATTTTGGACTTAGGATGTTTGTCAATTCAGGTATTCAATTGTAACTGTGTTGGTATATTTTCTGGGTTTGATGAGTAAGGATCACAAACCAAATGCAACTTGGGCTGGAGCAGGCCAATATCTTTTAATCGTCTATGGAACTCTTCCCAGACATTTTTTAAGAACATTGCAGTATTTTATATCGCTGAACAGGAGTTTGACTGAAGACGTTGAAATTATAAAAATTGTTCTGTGAGATCTGTGACATCCACAATGAAATCTTAATCTAAAAGGTTTTAATAATATCTCTCGACACAAATTAATTGCTTCTTTCCTTGCGATCTCAAATTCCAAACGTTCAGATGTTCGAATATATCCTTGAGATACATAGTTCAGTTCCTTGATCTAATAGTTCTGGACTGTCTCTATTTTTTCTATTATAAATTCTGATATACAGGATGTTTAAAAAATACGCGGCATAATTTCAGGTATGTATTTCCCACATGTAGACAATCAAAATAGTTCATTACAACATGTGTCCGGAAATGCTTTATGTACGAGTTATGGCCCTCACAACATTGAAATTCACCGGAACGTTTTTCTTTCCACAAGTCGTTGCCGTCAAAGGAGACATTAAGAGGGCACTCTGACAGTTCATTCCGAGGCGAAAGTTACATTCAGTGTTGTGTAGGCGTTAGACTGTGCGACATGTATTCAAATCAAGAGCTGGCAGAGATTCACTTCATGTACGGTAAGGCGGACGGCAATGCTGCGCTGGCTCGTCGCTGGTACCAGGAGAGGTACCCACAGCGACAATGTCCAGATCGGAAGACATTTGTACGTCTCCATTACCGTCTGTGCGAGTATGGAAAATTTAACTCTCCTGGTTTGGGAAGGGGACGACCAAGATCTACAACTCCAGAAGTACAGGAGGAGATTCTGGAGGCTGTGAACATGACTCCTCCTATCAGCACACGCAGGGTAGCGTTGCAAGTCAATGTTCCTCATACGACTGTCTGGAGACTGTTGAAACAGTATCAATTGTATCCTTATCATTTGCAACGTGTACAGGTCCTGTCACCAGCAGATTACCATGCACGAGTTAGGTTCTGTCAGTGGTTCTTGTTGCAGTGTGGTGTAAATCCGAACTTTCTTGCCTTAGTATTATTTACAGATGAAGCACAGTTCACACGGGATGGCATAACAAATTTCCACAATCAGCATGTATGGGCGTATGAAAACCCACGTGCAACTGTTCCATCTCATCACCAGGTGCAATTCTCCCTCAACATGTGGGCCGGTATCATTGGTGATCGATTAGTTGGACCCCATGTACTTGTAAACAGACTTACGGGGCAGGCGTACACAAACTTCCTGGAAAACACCATACCTCATGTTTTAGAAGACACTCCACTGATCAATCGTCAACACATTCACTTCTTGCATGATGGCGCTCCTGCACACTTCAGTCGTACGGCTCGCCGGTACTTGGATGGAAGGTTTCCTGATCGATGGATAGGTAGAGGTGGCCCAATTGCTTGGCCTCCACATTCACCTGATCTGAACCCTCTCGATTTCTACTTGTGGGGCCATTTAAAAATCATTGGTTTATTCGTCTCCGGTGCCTGATTTGGAATCCCTTCGGAATCGAATTGTGGCATGTTCTGAGGACATACGCAATACTCCTGGAGTTTGGGATCGTGTTCGCAGGTCAATGAGACATCGATGTGAAGTCTGTATTCAAGCAGGAGGTGGACATTTTGAACATCTTCTGTAATGACAACGACCTGTGGAAAGAAAAACGTTCCGGTGAATTTCAATGTTGTGAAGGCCATAACTCGGAAATGAAGCATTTCCGGACACATGTTGTAATGAACTATTTTGATTGTCTGCATGTGGGAAATACATGCCTGAAATTATGCCCCGTATTTTTTAAACATCCTGTATATTCACGCAATTCAAAATACCGACAGAACTTTTCTTGGCTTAACCAAATGATATCGTAATGGTAAGAAACATCGTCAAACTGAGATTTTATGTACGAAAATCTACACAATTTATAGACACAACTCGCAACTGCATGTAACGAGTCTACGCCATTAGCAGCACACACTTTTGTTTGTACTTTATTCTGTAAACATAAATATAATGCAGATGTGAAGAAGCTCTACAATACATCTTCACATACTTACTACTATTTAATGTCAATAAAAACAAACTAATTTGAATATTTTAACATTCTGTAGATGAACTAATAATTTCAGGCGTTCGACACAGCTTGTCTTTGTAACTAAATAATTTCCACAAACCAACAAACTACCTCATATTTCACTTACCGGTACGTAAGAAGTCAAGAGTTTAGTTGGCATGAGACTTACTGAACGACTTCTTCGTCAATGTGTAATGTACAACCCTTGTGTTCATTAGTGACTTGTACCTGCGTGCCTTATGTGCTCTGATCAGCGCATACGGGCTGTGAGCACGTTTGCGCTCTCGCTGACATCACTGCTGTAGTGCTTGTCACCGAATCGAATTAACACGGTGTTGCAGATGGAAGAGCGTGTGCTGATACAAGAGCTCAAAACTGTCAATACATTACGCAATGTATCCATATTACTTGGCTTTGCGGTGCTTATTGTGCACTGATGATCAACTAATACTGCTGGATTATTGAATTGCTTTTAAAACGCACGAACGGAGGCTACGAGAACGAACGTTGCTGGCAACGGCCGATTACCTGCAGAAGTGGACGCCGTCGATCTCAGCGCCCAATTGAACCTGCCTTATAAAGAAATAAGATGAAGATCGTCAAGAAACATTAAAATATTGAAGGTTAATGACAGGATAATAAAGTACGATTTTAAGGAGAAAAATGGGGAAGAATAAACCTCTGGGAAGATAACAGTATTCAGTAATGACGAATAATGAACAAAGAAAAATAAAAAGAAGCAGAGAGATGAGTGGAGCGTATGTGTGTGTTGAAAGAGGAATATACTGAGGAAGGAAATAAGGAGAAATTAAAGTATATTAAATAGGGAAAACATTATGCAAAGATAAAACAAACATAAATGCAAGCAACTTACATATAAGGAAGAAAGAGAGAGAGGCGTAAGAATCGCTGCAGTTGTGATTGATTTTTCGAAAGAGTTTGATTTGGTGCCACATGACATACAATATTAATAGATAAGTTAAGTAGGCTAGGAATAGATAAAAGTGTGGTGCTATGGATCCAAGAATTTTTAAAAGGTAGAACCCAGAGAGTTAGAGTAGGTCACGAAATATCGGAAATTTGGAATGTAAGTGCCGGGGTGCCACGGGGTAGCGTTCTGGGGCCGTTACTTTTTATAACATACATCAAGGACTTATGCCAGAATATTACATCAAATATGAGGCTATAGGTCAAAAAGCATGGGTAGACATAACCGCTCCGTAAGAGAAGCCAACGTACTGTGGTAGGAACAGTCATAATCTTAAATAAAATGTAGGAAACAGAAAACGGAGGTCTTTAAGGGCTGTCCTTCCTTAAGGATATTCAAAAATAACTTAAAAAGTTGTGTATAAAGTGTAAATTAAAATTAAGGTGGCATTTATTTTTTTAAGGTGACATGTATTTATTTAGCCTGGCGAGTTACTACCTTGGTTTAAATAGTAACTTATTTAAAAATAGCTTGTAAGAGGGTCTTAGACTAGAAATGCTTAGTTTAAATGTAGTTCTGTTTATAAGTATGAATAGGGGTGTTGTATCAGTGAAGCGTGGTGAGTCAGTAAAGTTACTGTTTACAGTGGCAGTGAATAGTTTCGATCAGTGTTAATTTATAGTGCTAATGAAATGTGTTCTATAGTGTCAGTGAAAGGTGTTCTAAAGTGTCAGTGAAATGTGTCATAGTGTCAGTAAAGTGAGTGAAATGAAAGTAAAGTGAAAGACTATTAAACTTACGTTGGGGCTATACATATGTAGGTTGTAATTTAAATTTAGATTCACTTATTAATTGAGTCATTTAATGTATTAATATCAATTGTAATTATTGTGTATAATTATATTGTGTATTCTAATTGTATTGTGTATTCTAATTTTATTGAGTATTCTAATTGTATTGTGTATTGTGTATTGTAATTGTATTGTGCTTGGTTTATATTGTGTGTACCACTGCCATCGGGTGCTTGCCCACTTGCAGTGTAGGCTAAATAAGTACATACAAAGAAAAGTAGGAAACAAACACATAATTAGGTGAAGAAAAAACGAACGAGAGGAAGAAGCACAGTGGAGTTGGAAGAAGAAAGAAGCTTGGAAAACCCAATAAATAGAGGACGAAAAAACAGAAAAAGGGAAGATCAAAAGTAAAGCAGTAAAATCAAAGGGAAAGAAGAATAAACAAGATCAATGGGGAAAAGCAAGAGAAAGGAGAACAAATAGAGAGAGAGAGGAACAAACGAAGGGAAAGATATACAAGTAAAGAGAAAGAGAAATGAGTGAAGAGGAGGGACAGGATATAGAATTAGGAAGAAGGAAACTGAAACGGGAACAAGCAAAAAAAAAGGTGAACAAGCACAGAGAAAGAGGAAAAGTAAAAAAAGGGGAAAAGCAAAGAGAAAAAACCAAGGGGAGGGAAAAAAAGAGAGCAAGTAAGAAACAAATAGAAATGGGAACAAGCAAAGAAGAAGAGGAACATGTGAAAGTAAAGAGGAACAAAAAAGAGAAAGAAGGACAAGCTAATGTAAATGGGGAGAAGCGAAGAAAAAGAGGGAAAAGCAAAGACAGAAAGAGGCAAGGAAAGAAATAGATAGAAAACAATGGAATAAAGAGAAAAGCAAAGAGAAAGGAGGAGAAGCAAAGAGAAAGAAGGAAACGCAAAGAGAAAGAGGAAGAAAGAAAGAAGAAAGGAAGAGAGAAGGAAAGGCAAGCAAAGAAGACAGTAATAAGTAGGGGGGCGGATGTTGATGAAAAGTTATATTCCTATTTTTCACATTAGGACGATTCCTATTAATATATAATCCTTTCTATGTTAATATCAACGCAAAAAATAATTTATTATATTACATTTTTTGACGTTTTTTAAATAATAGGTCATTTTATATTTTTCCGGCATTTTTTGGTAATTTTAATACTTTGAAGAACTTTTAGATCATTTGGAATACTTTTTACTTTCTTCTTTACCGATAGATCTGTTAAATCATTTTCTAAGCAAATAGATCAGTAGTAATTACCTACTGAATAAGTGAGTAACAGTGAAGTTTGAGTGTTATAGTTTAGAACAGACTCTAAAGTCCATCCCTCTTTCCACTGAAGAATTCACTTCACACAACGGAAGTAATATAAAATGCTTGACAACAGCTTAGTTTAAGTGATGGCTTGACCGTCCACGCCTGGTTGAAACACATTGTAAACCCTCATTAAAATCTATACTTTTCCCTTAAAACCTTCATTTTATTGCACGTTCTTTTCCTTTATCTTCGCTAAATTCCAGGAAGTTGTCTCCTCTCTCCGAGATTTCCAGGGCAGTCATTGAAACAAGGCGACTAATTTTTATGTAGTTGTGGTGCGAGTACGGTGAATAATATTTAAATGTCATCTTTTTAAATTCCATATCATTTTTCGATTAGTTTAAGGGCATTTTAATGATCATTTTAAGTAGATTTTTAGGTAATCAACATCCGCCTCTTAGTAATAAGCAGAGGAAAACAGGGACAAGCAAGGAGATAGAGGAAAAGCAAATAAATAGAGGACAAAAAAGTGAAATTGTAATTAACAAATAGAAAGACAAACAAGCAAAGGAAATGGGAACAAGCAAAGAAACAGATAAATAAGCAAAAAGAAATAGGGAAAAGCAAAGAGAAAGAGGACAGGCAAGTAGATAGAGGAGAAAGCAAAGAGGAAGAAGAGGGACAAGCAAAGAGATAGAAGGGCAAAAAAGAGAAACATTAACATCTAAAAAGAAATGGTAAGAACAAAGAAATTGGGAACAACGAGAGAGAATGGTTAGGAAGGAAAGAAAGGAAAAGTAAAGATAGAAAACAAGTAGGAAGATAAAAAATC
This sequence comes from Periplaneta americana, assembly GCF_040183065.1. Taxonomy (NCBI): domain Eukaryota; kingdom Metazoa; phylum Arthropoda; class Insecta; order Blattodea; family Blattidae; genus Periplaneta; species Periplaneta americana. The sequence goes on from NC_091126.1 coordinate 137,282,251, forward strand.
AAATAGAAAAGGAAACAAGACATGGAAACGAGTGACGAGGAAAGAGAAAGAGGCAAGAGCAAAGAGAAAAAGGGACAACCAAAACACAGATGAATAAGCAAGAGCCACCGGCGTGGCTCAGTCGGTTAAGGCGCTTGCCTGCCGGTCTGAAGTTGCGCTAGGGCGCGGGTTCGATCCCCGCTTGGGCAGATTACCTGGTTGGGTTTTTTTCCGATGTTTTCCCCAAACCGTAAAGTGAATTCCAGGTAATCTATGGCGAATCCTCGGGCTCATCTCGCCAAATACCATCTTGCTATCACCAATCTCATCGACGCTAAGTAACCTCGTAGTTGATACAGCGTCGTTAAATAACAAATAAAAAAAACAAGCAAGGAGATATATAGACAAGCAAGGGGGAAAAGGGACAGGTAAAGAGTTTGTGGAATACGAATATTGATAGAGTAGCAAGAAAAGAAAAGGGGAAATTAAGGAAAGAGAAAGAGAGAGAAGCAGAGAGAGAGACAGAGCGAGGGAAACAAGCAAAGAGAAAGAGCTACAAGCAAAAAAAAAATAACTGGAGAGTGGGACAAGCAAAAGGGAAGAGGAACACGCAGAGATGAAAAGGGAGAAGAAAAGAGGAAGAAGGGACGCAAGGAAAAAGAGGGAGAAAAAATAGGAAGACATACAAGCAAGGGGAAAGAGTAACACATGAAGAGGAAGGAGACCAGTGAAAAGGAAGACTGAGAGGATATGAGAAATTGGGACCAATGTGGAATGGGAACACGCAATGAAGAGACGAAAGAAGGAAAGATAAAAATGATTGCGCGAAGAAAAAATGGGGCAACAAACAAAAAAAGTGAGAGAAGCAAAGAGAAAGAGAGAAGAAGGGATGCAAGGAAAGAAAAAAGTGACATGGAAAATGGTAAAGGAAAAAGTGACAGGCAGGGAGAAATAACACCACAGTCTAGTATATGCAGTCACGAAGCTCAATACGTAGTAAATATGCATTCATAAATAGTTGCTAACCACTAGGATCGCTAATATTGCCTTATTCCAGACAATAAGAACTAGTACCGGCACAGTCTATTGTTCATAGCACCCTCACAACTCAAGTTTCGTGACTGTATATACTAGACTGTGGTAACACATTAAGAGGAGGAAGAGGAAGAAGCAAAGAGAAAGAGGAACTAGGAAAGAGAGTGGAACGAACAACGAAAAAGGAAAATAATCAGTCAGAGAAATAGAGGAAAAAGAGAAATTTGGAAAGGGAAACAATACAAAAAATGAAAGAACTTTAAAATGGCGAAAAGCAAAGAAGTTCAGAAACAAATTGAAGAAGGAACAAGAAAAGAACAAATTATTTTACACGATAATGGAAGGAAGATAATTATGAAACAAATGTTAGGGACAGAACAACATGAAATAAATAATCAGAAGAAAGATAAAAGGAAAAAACGAAGGAAACTTAATAAAAGGATTCACTTTTTTGTAATGAACTTTTAAGACAGGGAATTAACAGCAACCTTCTTGTTGTCCAGAACTTTATACGGAAGACATTCGTGCGACACATTCTAGATTTTGTTTTCATTATAAAGGAAATGTCACTTGAATTCCACTTCGAACTTCAATGATAGTTCTGTCTAAACAACACAAGTCACGTAATGCATTAGAAGAGCTGGTATGTAACAAGGTTTCCAAATGTTAAATTGAAGGTCTCATGCTCGATATTCCAAACACATATACGTGTGTAATAGTATAGTTGCTAGCAGAAGCATGTAAAGACACAGTGCAAATACTTTATATGGAAAGCACCATAATATAGCCTACGTACGGATTACAGATCAAAATTCTGAACAGAAACAGATCGATGGAAAACAATTTTCCGAAATTTTGACTTTTGACAATAACTTTATATAATGCCGGAAACTGACATTCTGAACCGGAATGTACTCTGCCGCTGTTCACTAATCGTTCAATACACCAAATAATTCCAACATTAATCATGTGAGGAGGTATTTTTATTCATTCCACGTATGCAGATTTTATATTAATTAATTTAATCACGCTGAAACCATTACATAATTTATGACATATGCTAATGTTACGAGGAGTGCGAGAGTAACACTGTGATATGTATACGGAACGCGATATCAGAAATTCGTCCCTCAGTAAATGAAACATTACTTCATGATTACACGGAAACCAAAAAGGAAATATTCTAATATTGAAAAATATATTTCACTATCGAAGCTGAAGTACATTTTTGGCATCTCTAAAAAAATTGGTTTCGTGCGTACGTTTTTTTATTTCTGGATACAACGATATATCGGAAAACACTGAGATAATCTTGTTCACATTTAGTACCTAAACGTCAGTGTATAATTTATTAATGCCTCTAAAATAAAAAAAAATTCAGGAAAAAAAAATACTATTCATTCCTTAATAAAATACACGAAGATGATAGCTTTCAATTTCGACATAAGACTATCTCTGTGATGTTTTTTACATAGCGATTCAAACCTAAGTTACCGACATCTTCGTATGGTACACGTTATAACTGCGCTCTAAATGGAATTATCCAACAATGCTAATAACTTTTTCACAAACTAAACACTGTGCGCTAGTTTCTATGACTGGAAATATGTAATCACTTTCGCACAGAGAATTCAATTAAGACTCTCAGTGTTTAACATCACCAGGGCCCACCGGCGTAGCTCAGTCGGCTAAGGCGCTTGCCTGCCGATCCGGAGTTGCGATCTGGCGCGGGTTCCATACTCGATTGGACTTATAACCCGGTTGGGTATCTTCTAGGTTTTCTCGAAACCTTAAGACGAATGTCAGATAATCTATGGCGAATTCTCGGCCTCATCTCGCCAAATATTTTCTCGCTATCACCAATCCCATCGATGCTAAATAATCTAGTATTTGATACCTCTGTTAAATAACTGGGAAAAAAATGTCACCAGTGCTAGCCATACTGTAAACAAATCACAGGAAATTTATTTATATACAACACAGATTAATTATGTATTTAAGTTCGCTTTTTAAGCATTTGCAATCGATGTTTTTCGATTACTGACTGACTTCAGAGAGGAAAAGTTAACAGCGCCTAAAGATTAGGCAAACTTCAGAACAATGTATACAAGTGAAAACAATGGAGGCACGCGGTGTACAAATGCACACGAATATCCATCTTTGCTTTTCGTCCAATAGAAATACAGGTTTTACCTTGTGTGTGTTTGCAGTAGGTGAAATGTATATTATATAATAAGATGTGTCTTAATGTTGCATTGATGTGAAAACGGAGTATGTAAAACGATTTCTAAATTTATCTTATTTTTCGTTGTCTCGCCATTGTCGCTTTGTCCACAAAAACTTCTAAGGGTTTCGCAAGCATAAAATCCCATATTCTGCTGAGAAACCATCAGCTAATTCCCATCTAAAACGAGTCTAAAGAAATCCTACACATTACGTGAAATATAAAAACGTAGTCTTCCAATTTTCTGCGAATGAAGAGATTACAGATGAATATTAAAGAAACTGAATCACATTTTCAAATTGAATATAAATCAAAAGTGTAATTAGAAGAGAACAAATTAAAGTATAAAGCAATTATCTTGAGAAAATACTGCTGTGATTAATTTTGCCAGATATGAATAATGAAAGCACATTACTGGCAGCCGGCGACAAGATTACGTACAAAGTAATTCTTCATGTAACGTTACTACGGCTGACCAGTTCAGCAGATTCCAAGACGTCGCCCGGAATCTCTTCACAGATTTGTCTTCATGCACATTCATTTACGACCTACCCCTTGACTTTTCAGAGATTGTATAGGAATTGTCTCAGCTTTACCTCAGGTTCTCCGTCTGAAGCTCAATGCAGATTTTGCAATTGATCTTCCGTGATGAAAGAGTTTTATGACTTATCTCGTGGGTCAGCAAATTTTTAGTGGCAACTAATACTCCTTGTGGAAGTATTTCACAATGACTTGCATTTTTATAAGTTCAGGTTTTTTAATCAATCGCATAACACAGTAAACATTAATAGATATCCAACTGCATTATACTAAAAAAAAAAAACCAGTTCAAGACCATTCAACGTAAAGTTGCTATATATGAAGAATGATACGTTTCACGAAGTTGAATTACGTTTATGTAGAATCATGCGCGAATATTAGGTAATCTATGACACGTAACATATGAAGAGTCCACTGCAAGAATCATGGATGTCACTTTCTTGTCGAAAATGAACCAAGACTGTCAAAGCATAGCTTAAGACATATAGAATGTACATATAGAGTTATATGGCATTAACACTGATAGTCATTGTCCAGTAATGATCGGAAAATCACAGTTAAACTTTGAGCGCTAAGCATTTCAAACTTTCAATTGCTTCTCCTGCAAAATGTATTCTAATTGCATCATTCTTGCAGTGGACTCTTGATATTTAAATGCTAATACATCAGTACCTATAAAAATAGACCATACATACTACATGTCAATGAAAGAGAAAATGAAGGGCTTTCTAAGCATGCATTATATTTAATCACATAATAAAAATTTAACAAAAAGTTACAGAATTGTTGAAAACATGTAAAAAATTTCACTCAGTGTCCATTTCCAATCGCTTACCACACTCTAATTACAAGAGTTGTATTCAGTAAAAGCGTGCAAATATTAAATAGAACGTAGTGGATGCTCTACTGAACATAATGATATAGGGAACTAGTGATCTGCAAAGGCAGCTTAAGAAGATATGGGCTTAAACATGTGGGGGAGAGCCTGAAGGATAGGAAATCCAGGATGCATTTTTTGTGTACCTATCGTCCACTAGGTTCTCCGTCTTATCGTATTGCATTGTCACATGATATACTGTGTTATGACTCAACTATAGACATTTACATTACATTTGAAGAGTCTAACAATACGAGTGTGCAATATATGTATATCTGGATGCTACATTTCCTTGTCACTGGATTGGAAGAGGAGGATGTATTCCATGGTCTGCTTTGTCACCCGACTTGAATTCACTTCATTATTTCTTATGTGGATATCTAAATTTACTTATATATGAGACCCCTGTGGACACGGACATAGAATTAGTTGTTAGTATTGTAGTCGCCTGTGATGTGATTCGAAACAGGTCAGATTTATTTAAAAGAGTTCGGCAGAATTTCGTACGCCGATGTCATGTTTGGATTTTGGTTGATGGCCATTATTTTGAGCAGCTGCTGTAAGGTATAAAATGGTACATTAACTCAGATCTGTCAATGATATGATACTGTACGGTAAAAACCACGCTTAGGATTCGGGACACTTAGCAACCAATGTACGCACAACTTTGACTATAGAGTTCCTTGAACGTAGTAGACAGACATACTGTGAATGTAAGTGACGTCAATGTGCTTCGTTATATTCTACTGTTAATAGTATAATCTAGTGACGGTGGAAAATGAAGTAGGATACATACCTCACAAGTTTTTATGTACTTCGGCGAGGTTCAAGGCGTAGCGTTACAATGAACAACCGTGGACATACTTGTTACTAATTCGAAAAAACTGTTCACTATGTTGAAAATGCACTGTGATGGCCTGAGTTCGTTTCATAGGGAGAGACGGAAGAATACTGTACCTCTGATCACGAACCAGATTATACACTAACGCACAAGTAAACAAAACTCAATGCGCCACCTCACTCCATCTGTACTCCTGTGCAATGTAACTTCATTTCATTCTTAAGTTTCCTCGAATCCTAAGCCTGGTAATAACTGTAAATAATATAAAAAGTAATTGTCAATAAATACATGTAAAATTAGCTAGAAGGAATCCGGAGAACAGTAATCGTGATTACCATGTCTAAGCCCATATCTCCTTAAAGTGGCTTCTCAGAACCTAGGATAGAGTTACTTATGTAAAAATGTTCAGTAGAAGATCCATTATGTCCGGTTTAATTTTTGCACACTTATACTGAATCATTCTGTATATGGCGAATTAAATACTTAAGTAAATATGAGTTTTCAATTGTGTTCAGATTTTAGCCAGCTTTTATGCTTTAAGAGTTTCTAGCACTATTCGTTAATTAAGCTTCGTTATATTGATGAAGACTCTTACGTAGTTCTTTGTGACTAGAGATGAACAACGATCGAGAAAGCGAGACTAACAACGCCAGCAAAGCCGAAAAATCCCACGAAAATGTTGTATTACGTCGCGTCCTTGCCGTAAAGACTAATTGTGAGTGTTCCGAGACTCGATAATGATGACTCCCGAAGTCAAGCATCCTTGAATCGCCACAGTTGCTTATACGTCACAACTTTTATATACTTTGGCAACTGTTATATATTTATGAACAGTCAAGTAGCCTATTTGAAACATCTCTAGTTTTCAGTGTATAATAATTCCTTTCCCAGTGTTTATCTAATTACTAGGCCCTTATTAAAGGCTAGGAATTTCCTTTTCATTTGTTTAAGATCAAGTGTGCAATCTCAAATAAAAAGTTATTAATGTTATGTTTTATGTTTCTTAGAAATGCAAATTTATTTGAGAATTGTTTTTTTTCTGTTTATATAACCACAGGTAATATAATATAATAGAACCAGAATATTTTGATAACTAAGATACTGTTCTATTTTGTCTTTTTGTCTCATTTAAACATTTATAATGTTATTCATTTCAATGACGTATGTTATTCAAAGTTACGAAATCTTTCCAAGGCGACCAAATGCTATTTCGAGAGTGATGTTAGTTTTGTTCATCTCTAGTTGTGACGTCTACTCAGAAGATATGCCGAATACATAATCGAATATACTGTAATATTTAATAAAATTCAAGACATGCATAATATATAAATTCGTAACATAAACTTATTTAACTGTAACTTGGGGATCGAAATTCCTATTTTATTCCTTTTTGTACGACATCAATAAAATTTAAAATAATTATCTTCATGAAGAACAGTCGCAAAATGCTACTTGTTGGATAATATGATTAAAAATCTTAATCGAAATATATATCAGAAAGAGACATTTTACAAGTGGAGTATTGCAAAATTTCTGGTGCTTGCAATCTCGTGGTAACATTTATGAATGTGACAAACACATTTTCAATCTACTGGAAAATTTTAAATTGTAATTTGAAAGAGGAATTAGCAATTTCGGAAATGTGAAAACGTTCATTATTATTTTTTCTAAAACCTACAAGCTATTCTCTTTATAATGCGAAAACGGTACCGGAATAACGTTTTTCCAGGTCATCAGATTAATCGTATATATTTATCTGGAGTAGAAATTCAGGAAATGTGTAGATTGGACCTTTCCATTATAGAAGAATTCACGAGGTTCAGAGAGTTAGTTCTAATTTAATTTTTAGACGAACAGAAAAGGTGCAGGTGAGAAGAACTTTCTACAAATTTTGGGATCGTTACTAGCGACTACGTACACTTTATTGGCCTTATAAAGATGATGGTAGAACCAACTTCCTAAACGTAGTGAATTACCACAACCATCACCAACAATGGAAAAAGTCCAAACTACAGTCCTGAATAATTAACCATTGCTTTCTTCTTCATTCAGGATGGATTAGAAATATTAAAAAATTCGACAGGTCTGAAGCTATTTCGTAAGCTGCATACTTTTATATGGGTACTATCATCTGTTGAAAGGTGCATAGCTTTATACAGAACTAGATGTAGGTGGTGTGGGAATTGAAAAAATGAGAACACTAGTTTACTGGAAGACGAGGATATCAAGATAATATGAGACAAAATGGAAGACAAGGAGAACAAGGACAAAAGGGAGAATTAAAGGTGATGAAAGGAATGCAAGGAGAATAAGTCTAACTGAAAAAGAGCAAGAAGAATTTAAAGAGAACAAAACGAAGACAAGGAGAATATGAGAAAGACAAGGAGAACAAAGAGAAGACGAGGAGAAAGGGGAAATACGGGGAGAAGAACAAGTAGAACAAGGAGATCGTAAAGAAGAGCAAGAGGAATTTAAGTACAGCAAAGCAAAGACAACGAGAATGTGACAAAGGCAAAGATAACTAAGAGAAGGCAGGGAGAACAAGAAGAATAACAAGGGGAATGCAAAAAGAACAAGGAAATGCAAGGGGAACAAGGGAAATACAAGAGTAACATGGGGAATACTAAGAGAACAAGGGGAATACAAGGAGAACAAGGGACTCACAAGAGAAAAAAGGGAAACACAAGAAGAACAAATTGAAGACGTATTAGAAAAACGACCCTTGTTAAAATTGCTTTTTTTTTTTCAGGACAACAATAAAAATAAATACAACACATGTCAGCTGTTTCCGTACAACTGGTGTTTATCCTGTGGTTATTGTACCTGACATGTGTCTTTTTTGAGTCTATAAATAGTAGCAAATGTGCCCTTAACTCAATTTCATAAAAAGATAACTAGGGCTGTTTTTGTAATAATGTCTTCAATTGAACACAGGGACAACGAGAATAATACAAGAATAAGAAGGGGAATGCAAGTAGAACAACGGGAACACAAGGAGAGGAAGAGTAATATTTTGGAGACAAAGTGAATACAAGGAGAGCAAGGGGAAGACGACGACAACAAGGAGAAGAAAACATGAAGAACAAGGAAAACACAAGAGAACACGGGGAAAACAAGAAGACCAAGAGAAAGTTAAGGAGAACAAGCGGAATAAAAGAACAACAAGACAGTTGGTTCAGTTTTATGTGGGTGTGAATTCCTAAGTTAACCCGATCATATCTGGTGGTGACAAAAAACATAATTTACGTAAAGAAAGTGTACTTTGTTAGCTATCAATATTCCAATGATTATGTGAAACCATTTCAAAATTTAACAACCTTAAATCGAAATCAAAGTTTCACTTCAATGATAAACATTTTCTTCCTGAATGGAAAGGTGCGATGTATGTCATAATTCCACATTATTTAATCATTATGAAAGTCGCAAATAATAATAGCAAATTTTATGTAATTAAACATTAATATAATAATTATGTAAATGGAAGAAATACTCCTCATTTTAAAGTCTTTACTTTCGTAGTCCTCTACTGTTACATTCAACCACAACTTACGGACTTGCATTATTGCCTCCATATTTTAAAACTTATCTATTCTCATCCAACTGCAACTTATTATAGGAGTTACCACAAGTACACAATATACCTGATCGAGAGATTTGCCGACTTCTTCTTCGGGGTTTCCTGAGTTGACAAGGGTGGTAATGAGTCTCATGTAGCCTCCTCCCGCCCAACTCTCAGTGTCGCGTTTCAACGTGATTCAACTAACGAGGTAATGAGGGCGTCTGCAGAGTAATTGTTACGTCAGGAGCGCAGGAAATGTCATGTAAGTGGACTGGGATTACAAGTTTTCTAAATCTATTATTGTTTATGATTAATGACGTCGTAGGGTGGATATAGACCATTTCTTAAGTACAACAGCCCAAATACAGAGTTGTTTCCCATCTCTGATAACGAATTTTAATCACTTCATGTGCATCAGGAATCACGCCGACAGCTGAATTGCGGCGAGAAGTGACAGACAAGTAGTGAGTGATTTCATAATCAGAGTGCACGGTTTATCACAGTAGCAATGCCCAAGAGGGCATTCGGAGGGAACATCTCTTTCCGATGCCAAGTACAGTTACGTGAAAATCATAGGAGCCTGCAAAAAACGTGTTTTGGTTTTTTATAAGAAAGGCATCTTGTGTGTACCTAATAAGACTGACAAAGCTCGGATGAAATTAATTCCAGAGTGGGAAAAGCAAGGAAATCCACCCCCCCTCGTCACAAGTCGCCGCACTCCACGAGATAATACAAATTAATTCCATTCGAGCTATACCAATCTTATTAAGTACACAGAAGATGACTTTCTTGGAAATTAAGAAACCTCGTTTATTGAAGGCTTCTTTTATTTTCACTTAACTGTACTTGGCATCGGAAAGGGTTGCTATCTACTCCTCCCAAAAAGGCTAGATTTTCTTGGGAATTTGTGTTGTGAGTCGCCGTGCACTCTGACTATGAGATCACGCACTACTGGTCTGTCACCTCGCGCCACAGTTCAGCTGTCGTGTGACTCCTGACGCACATTGTCATTCAAATTCATTATCAGAGATCGGAAACAACCCTGTAGTCTTATGGTATAGTCCTATAATATGAGTGGCATAGTAACTGTGCACACCTCGGGACCTGTTCCCCAAATTTGTCAAATAACATGTTCCTCTCGAGCCTAGTGACGGACTTACGTCCCTCAGATATCTGTTGCAAAGACCCTCCTAACGTCGACCTTTCTTGCCCATATTTCTAAATCGTGTAGAATCGCCATGACTTTCATATATCAAAATTTGGCTATACCACAGGAATATTCATTTTACGCCTGCAAAAGGCGTCAAGGGAATATGGGAACTTTTACGGAGAACTACGTTTTGCTCCATACTAGGTATGAAGGGGTAACTTTGGAATTGACTATTGCGAGAATGTAAAACTTTTCAAGGAGCGCTGTGAGGAACGGGAACAAATGGAGAATAAGAAGGGAAGGAGAAAAACAGTAGGCCTACATAAGTAAAATAAAGAAAATACAAGAACAAGGGGAACACAAAGAGAAAAATGGGAAGGCAAAGAGAACAAGAGGAATACAAGCAGATCAAGGGGAAGATACTGACAGAATGGAGACCAAGGAAAATAAATTTGCATCAAGGGGACCAAGGGGAAGATATTGACGATAAGGAGATGAAGGCATACAGCGTATTCCGAATCTCACCGGACTGGTGGACAACAATGACGTCACGCTGCAGCGAAATAGGAACAAAACTGCTGGAAGGATCGATGGCTATCATGGTGACTGTATAAGTTGTTGTTTGTGCTACGCTAGCAAAATCTTGCGAAATTTCCGTACTGCCATCTCGTTCAAAGAAAAGAGAGCATAAACAATTTATTTCTTGATCCGGTAGTAGTAACTGGTCGTTGACATGTTCGTTCATAAGCCATTAACATATTGTTTTTACGTTGTGCTCATTACAAACAATACAGCAGAACTAAAAGCAGAACACACCGCCATGACACAGTGCACGATGTCATTCGTCTGCTAATTCCCGTCCTACATAAGAACCAATCAGATTCACTGATGGAGACTGCCACCACCACTGTAAGCTGATGGCACCGGTGCGACACCGGTGTAGCATCAGTGAAGCCATCGGTGAAATTCGGAACACCGTGATGCCATCAGATTGCTCAGATGTGAGATTTGGAATACGCTCAATACAAAGAGTGAAAACGGGGATGTAAAGATAAATAGATGAAGACAAGGCAAAATTGGGGAATAATAAAATATAAGAAGTGGAAGACGATGAGAGCTAAGGGAATAAAATGAGAACAAGTATAACATGAGGAAAACAATGGAAACACGGGAAGAGGAGAAATGAAAGAAGGGGAATACAAGAAGAACAAGAATATTAAGGGAAAACAAAGAGGACAAGAGGAATAAAAAATGAGAAAAAGGAATGAAATTAATAAGGAGAATATAAAATCGCAAGACAAGGAGAACAATGGCAAGAGGAGTATGGAATGACAATAATAACAAGGGCAAACAAGTAAAGAAAATGCAAGGCAAGAAGATAAAAATCACTACAATGATAAGAAGAGGAAAACAAGGAGAACAAAGAGAACGAGGGCAAGATAAAGAGATAAGTGCAAGACGATAACAACAATGAGGAAACGGGAACAGAGAGAACTAAGGAGAATAGGTTAAGACAAGGAGAATACTGGAGATGGGACAAGGGGAAGACAAGTAGAACAGTGGTAAAATAAGGCGATCAAGGGTAATACGAGCAGAAGGGAAATATAAGAAGAAAAAGGAGAATGAAGGGAAAATAAGAGGATAAAAGGAATATAAAAGGAGAAAAGGAATGAAAAGAGAGCAAGGAGAATAAGAGTTCAGACAAGGAGAGCAAACGCAAAGCTAGAAGAGCAAATAAACTACTAGGAGAACAAGGGGAACAAGGCAAGATAAGGAGGAAAGAGCAAGATAATGAGAACAATGAGAAAACGAGAATAGGGGGAAAGAAGAAGAGAGGAGAAGAGGGAGTAGGAAAGAGATAGGAGAAGGGGAAGAAAAGTAGAACAATGACAATTCGAGATTAAAGATAATAAGAGGATAAGAAGAAGAATGAAATAAGAAGAATGGAACTACGCGGGATAGGAGGGGAATACAAGGATAATGCGAGGAATACAAAGAAAACGAGGGGAATACAAGGAGAATGAGGGGAATACAAGGATAACGAGAAAATACAAGGAGATCATGGGGAATACAAGGATGAGAAGGGGAATAGAAGGAGAACGGTAATTAAAAGGAAAACAAGGGGCAATACAAGGAGGACAAGTTGAAGACAAGGAAGAAAATTTATACATCTTTCGACATGTTGTTCGCCCTCGGTAAAGTAGTTGTTTTAACGCTGGCCTTCTATGCTCGAGGTTGCGGGTTCGATCCCGGTCGAGGTCGATAGCATTTAAGTGTGTTTAAATGCGACAGACTCATGTCAGTAGATTTACTGGCATGTAAAAGAACTCCTGCGGGACAAAAATTCTGGCACACCGGCGACGCTGATATAACCTCTGCAGTTGCGAGCGTCGTTAAATAAACCATAATTTTTTTCGACATGTGATCGCATCCAGACATAGTTCTGCTAAAGATAAGAAGCATAGTTGGCTTAGCATATATCGAATATTTTTAGACTATGGATGATAATGGAAGTGGAATGATAAGGGGTAAATTGAGGAGCCACAGAAAACCCTCATCAACTACTGTCAGACCAAGCGGTTATGTCGCATCTTAATTTCCTCCAAACGTTTCTGCTGGCCTCTCTGTGAAGGCTAGTTGCTGGGGTGTTAAGCTCTTTCCTGAAAATATTTACTGTTCGGAATTGGAAGTCTACGTAATATCACAGTCCAATATATACAGTCACGAAGCTTGATTTGTTAGGTTGCTAGGAACAATAGACTGTGCCGGTACTATTTTACATCGTCTGTAATGAGGCGATATTAGCGATCCTAGTGGTTAGCAACTATCTGTGGATGCATATATACTACGTGTTGAGCTTCGTTAATGTATATACTATACTGTGGTAATACAGAGTGCGTCAGAAAGAACGGATGGATTTAAAACTATCGGTACGCTGCGAGGGGGGATAAAGTGAGGGGGACCACGACTGTTGGGTCACCGAGAGAATGCAGTTTCAGTTGAGAACATGGTGTTGGTCAGGTGTAGAATGTACTTTCATCGCAGAGACATTTTTGAAAAATGAAGAGTCTGTGATCGCTACTCAGAACTCATTTCGACATCGGACGTCACGCTAGGATTCCAACTCGGAATACAATTATGCGGTGTGTGGCTTTATTTCGTACTACAGGTTCGACATTAAAGAAGAAATCACCTGGACAAACACGGAGCGCGTGTGCACCTGCAAATGTGGAGACAGACAATAAGTTGTCCGGCCACCTCAACGATCAGCCCGCAAACATGCTATTGAACTGAGATTGTCCGAGGTTATGGTAAGATCTCGCGCCCTGCGAGTTCTTTCTTTGGGACCATTTGAAGGCGTAAGTAACCACATACACTGGACGAACTGAAGACGGCGATTCGTGAAGATATCGCGGCAATCCCACCAACTATGACTGTGAAAGTGACGGCGAACTTCAGGAAACGCCTCGATGCCTGTATCGAAAGCCAAGGACATCATATGGATGATGTATACAATAAATAAACTGGACGTATTGGTGAATCTGTTGATAACAATACATTTTTTCTTTGATGAATCCTTACAATTTTCTTGCCCTGTGAAATCCATAAGCTCTTTCTGACGCATCCTTTATACAACGGTTGTCAAATAATTAAAAAAAGAGCGCCGTAAAGAAAGTAAATGTCACGTGACTTCCCCCGTTCCGCCGAACCTGCGACATAACCACTCGGTCCAACAGTAGGGTTCCTCCAGTATACGTGGTATGTCCGTCGGAGACGGGGATTCAACCCAGGCTCAGCTTGCTTGGGAATCTTACGCTCTGGAAGTGAGCCACAATAGCAACGTTTGAGTAGGGTATGCGTAAATGAGATAATGTAATTTTATGTTATTAACTTAGGCCTATTAACCTCAGAACAGTTACCAAGTAATCCATAATCTATAAGATTACATTTTCAATTTCCAAAATTAATATTTATTTTCGTTCCAGCGTCTAACAAATTAATTAAGGACAGACCTAAAATTTGTTACTTACACAGTGAAAAGTTTTATTCTCCATGTACTCTTTCAGTATTATGGAATATGTCGAAACTCTAACTATAATAATTTTTAGGAGAATGTAATTATTAGGCTTCGTATTCCAGCTACATAAAGACTGAAGTTAAAGATACATTGGGTATATAGTACGCCGGACACAGGTAATGCAACAGATCAGGATATAAACATACAGATTGTCGCTGCGTGTTCGTGGAGTACAGTCAACTCCCGACATTCTGACGCTATACTAATAAACATATGCTTGAGCCGTGATGTTCAATTTCGTCGTGATTTTTGCAGTGAACGATTTTATATGGCAAGAAATTCTTTGAATAGCACATGACGTTATTAGTGCATGATGTGGTACAAGATATTCCTATTGTTTGACATTTTTCATGTTTCATTACGATATTGCATATGTCGCCCACCATGGAAAACCACTAATTTTCGATATAGGCCTACTTTTCTAGAAATTATCTGAAATATAGATTATTTAATTTATTAATTATAGGGATGTTGGCAATAAACATCATGATAAACTACACAAATCCATGCTAAACTTCGAGTTAATATCTTCATACTTTTCAGATTGTGATGGTACTGGTTCTTTTGGATTATGTTCAGCACACTTTCTACGCCTTTTGGTATTGCCGTGTCTTTCAATGCAATGTTTTTTGTCACTTTTACGTTTATTTTACACAATTTATATATAATGTTGTCTATATTGACAGTGAAAATATACTTTCAAATATCCTCAACTATGTCCTGCAATATTAAACGCTTGAACGTCTCACCTAAGGCATTTTTACCTCTGTAATGAACCTTCAATCAGCCACAAAGATGTAGTTATTTAAATAATACGACTATTATAGTCGGAGGCACCGATTTTGGCAGATGACCTCGATGACATTTCCAGTAGGAGAGCCAATATTGTTTGTGTAAGCTGCGAGAATGAGATGCGATAACATTCTGAGTCGTTCATATTTTCATAACAGCAGCTCATATCAATTATCCTTATTATGAAACACACCACGGTACAATCCTACTCAAAGAATACCTTTAATAAATGTAAATGACTTCCGTTCGCAATGATTTTACAATACGTCTCCTACATTTTCTAAATTAAATTAATTCTTAATTAAAAGGAAAAAGCTTAGTAATAATCTAGGGATCGTCTACTGGTGGTGCGACAATTGAAGTTAATAAAATTACGATTCTTCTTATTAATCAAAACATAATTTGGTTAATTGGGTAAAATTGCATGCTATGAAGTTAGATTTATATAAAGGTATAATAAATAGGATTGTAATGGATATTACAAGGGCAATAATTTCTTAACATGCACATTGTGAATAGAACAGAGAAGAAAGCATTTTAAAATATTCGAAATCGTACAAAATATCGGAGAAACCAATTTTCCCTGCACAAATTGCACCAGTTGAAAAATATAATTACCATTCACAATAAGTTGTTTATTAATCTAGAGGTATTGGCTGATGAATATATTAAATTCCAGCACAACATTCATTCAGAATATGTAGAAATTACACTTTGGATTTTACTAAATGTATAGGGCTACTATCAAAAGGTGTTACATACCCCCTTAAATACTGTACATGTGTTACCTGTGCGATATCCGATGTTTAATTTTTAAAATATAATTCATAGTACTGAAACTGCCATATTGAATTCGCACAAACTGTATTATTCGTAATTTTCGTCTCGAAAACCCCTAAGATATCTAATTTAATTTTTCACCCATTTTTGTTCCACTCCACCACTTTAGGGACAAATTCGGACTAAATAATACCTTATTCGTATTCTGTGATCGCAAAGATCCCCAGTTATCGACTTTCATCGAGATCGGATGACATGAGATTTCTCATTCCCTTCTGCCTTTTCATCAGTACCTTAGGATATGGTATTTAAAAAATCTAAGAATGTTTAACCACTATTGTAGAGAGTAACCTTCATTTTAAATTTTATGTCTCTAGTTAAATATAGTTTAGTGAATTTTTAAAATCGTCGACTTCTTTCTCTCTCCTCTCTACTCGGAAGTAAAAAAAAACAAGTTATTTCAAGGGAGTAGCCTACATAAAATTGAATTTTTTTACTTTCCTTATACATTTTATAAACAATTCTGAGAGATGAGATGAATAGTCTAACCCAATTTTATGAGTGAACCTTTGTTGCTGGTTAAAAAAAATAAATCGGTATAATTATTTTGATCATTACTGCCTCCCATTTTCCATCCCTTAATGTTCGTATTTCGTAAAACTCAGTCTTAGCTATTGACTAAGGATTAACATATTTCCATATACATTATATATATATAAACATTATATTTCCATTTCGTACAATATTCTGGTCGCGAGACATAATCATATGCTTTGTCTTTTCGAGATTTACTACCAAACCTATCGCTTTATTTGCTTCAAGTAAAATTTCCGTGTTTTCCCTAATCGTTTGTGGAGTTTTTTTCCTAACATATTCACGTCATCCGTATAGACAAAAAGCTAATGTAACCCGTTCAATTCCAAACCCTCTGCTGTAAGTTTCATTGAGACACATTTTAATTAATCGAACAAGTTTCTTGGGAATACCAAAGACACATATAGACTACTGTAATATTTGTTTAGTTTTTGGAGGTGACTGTCCAGAGTGCACAAATACTCGGGCGTGCATGTTTACTATTATGTCCTACCCATTCCACTGCGACAGAGATAACAGCCGATCTTGCAGCGGTGAGGACTCGCTCTCCACTTCACATTAAGAAAATCCATCTGCCAAAATCCCTGGCGCGACCTATAAGAGCAGTGATCGATAAGACTACCCACTATGACTGTGTCCAGAAGAGGGCAGAAGATACCTAACTATTTTGTATACGAACGTACCTGTACTTTCGCTGTGACGTCACATATACTTCGAATCAGGCAACCTCATTTCAGCTTATAGGTAGCTGGAATACGAAGCTTAGTAATTATAATACAAAGACTTAATTTTTTAAAGAAAAATAAAAGAAGAAACAGACATTACAATTTCTCGTGTAAGCATCCGTTTCAAAGCGAAAATGACCATAAAATTGGATTATTCGAAACCTATGTATCAGTCATTAGATAATATGACTAATACAACTGAATAAAATGTAAACAGAGTAAATAATTTTTAAGATCCTGATACCTTAGAAACAGAGAGCAGAAGACTTTAGAATGGCAGTCCTACTGCAGAACTACAAAGTATGACTTTTAAAATATATAATGGATAATGCACAATTTATTTTCAGGATATGTACTTACATTCAAATGATATTTCATTTAAGAAAGTAAAATGTTTTCAGATCAAAATAATTCCGTACGAACAAAGATGAGGAAGACTAAGTAAAAACTGAAAGCATATTGAGGACAAAATTATACTGTAGCAGACTTAAGAAATACATCATTTTAACAGTTTCAACACTTCTTATGAAAGCAGAAATTCAACTCTTGTGAACAGATTTAATGAGATTAAATACAGAGAAGATGAAACTTCTTACAAATACAGATGAATACGCTTCATTACATCAGAAAAGAAATGGCGAAAATCTCAAACAACTAGAAATCACACCTGTTCTTGAGAAAATTAATATACAAACGTAACTTGAAACAACATGTTATAAACTTGAATAAAGAGACATTTTTTCTAAAAATCTGACACTATAGTCTAGGAAAGAAAAGAATGAGATGGAAGATTTATAACGCGTTTAACAAACGAATTTATTTGTCCAACGTAACGTAGGCCTACTACTTCGTCTTATATTCATGAAGAATTCAAACAACCATAAGATATTTTTTAGAAAAAAACGTAGTATTATATAAGCTATACTAAAATGTGGTGGTTGGCTTCGCTTTACGAGTGCTGAAATAGGAACAGGCCCTTGCATTTGAAGCTTGCTTTGACCCATTGTGGGTTACAATGCGATGATTATCCAAGTCCGACAGGACGGCCTGGATGCAATCGTGAATTCGATGCTGACTGGTGGGCCGTCTTACCTCAATAATTATTGAGCCGGGTCCAATTTTCGGATGAGTATCTCGTAAACTATAGATTCCGGGGCTCCAATCCCTTCTTTATCAGAATCGAAACACCTTCTATCCCCAAGACTTCATCCCAGCTTATTTTTAACTATTGCGGATGATAGTTGAAGTGAGCGGAAGGTGAAATTCTTGTAGGAATGATAGAGGAAAACGGGTATACCCAGCTAAAACGTTTCAAGTAACTATTTTTTCCATCGCTACTTCCATTGGAACTTAGACTGGAATAGTGATCGGGCTGCCTGGATGAAAGACCGGTGTGCTAGTACTTGAGTAACGGATGTGGCTACATGTGATGGTTTTCAACATGACACCAGCGATTGTGGTTTCCAGAGAGCAGAAATTTACACTCAATGCTGTGGGTTGTGTCTAAAACTGTAAATGAATTTAAATTCCAAAACCTCAAAATGAAATGACTGGGAAATAATTTTTCTGCTCTCCCTCAAGCAGAAGCAGATTGCTTTATTATTTGTAAATCTACATCACCAGATTCTAACTTTGACTACCTTTCCGTAAAAAAATTATCTTCTGTTTATATCTCAATCAGAAATTTGGATTAAATATAAATGAAAGACTATAGACTAGTATTTGATATGAGAGAATTAATCATATATGTGAATATTTTATTAAAAAGTTGCTTCTTGAACTTAGTGTAAATGGTCTTCACTCGTAGTTGTTACCAGCCACTTTTTGGGTTAGTGTTGTAGTGTACTGCCATCTTTACGCTTCTAGGCCTACATCTGGTACAGCATATCCTCTGCTAATGTAATAGTTACACAGTTGGAACTCGAATCCTAGAGCCACATTTGCTAGACCAGTGTGGGGCTCAAGCAAGAGAGGACAGTTATTGAATATTAGAGGCTATTGGTTGCATTTCTTACTATTGAAGAGAAGTAATAAATATTGCAGAATATATATAGTATGAAGATATCAATAGCTAAAACAAAATCAAATGGAATATTTCGGAAAAACATGCAAAAAGATTTAAGATATTGAAAGACAACATAATCAATGAACAGGTCTCCAATTTGTCATGTTTCAAAAATCTGTTACCAGTAACTCATTAAAGTTGCAAGAATATGATTGAATGAACGGCATAATTAAACGACATTTCAGAAGAAAGCGTGTCAACTATCAGGAAGTTATTACGCACAATATTTTCTTTAAGCAAACGTTACTTCGGAGAATTGCGAAAGTCATTGTGCACTTGACTGTCTCAGCCAGAGAAACTTTCTTGGAGTCACTACAAATCCAGGTTCACAAGTATGTTGATTCCCGAATAAAATTATTTCCGTTGTTTTCAACATTATCCGTTGGCATCTTTACACTTCAGCATTAATATTACTACCGTTGTTGCGTTCTATTGAATACATGCCAGGGTTCTTTTCCGAGAAGAATCTGTTTTTCATGCAGCAAATTTCTTTCGGGAAGATGATAGATTCACAGAATTGGTACAACAGATTTTTTAAACAAATTTCCACAAATATGTCCCAAATTTTAATGCAGTTCATGTACTTATCCATGAATTGTGAAAGAGGATCAGTGGAAGTTTCCGAACGAAGTTAATTCACCGAGGACAAACTACTGCATATTTCTGATTTTGAAAGCCATCGTCAAGATCAATGCGTAAATTGGGACAACAGACAGATATTGGTTTTGTAACACAATATGAAATACTTCGATAATAGTTAATTCTTTTCCCATATATAGAACTTAATTACAGTACAAGAATAGAAAGCGCTTGACCACGAAATAGGACCAAAGTACTGCAAATAATTGCAATATTTCAATGGACAGAGATGTGTTAATGTATTTTATGATAGTTTTTGCACGGACAAGGTGTGGTTTCACCTCCCGGATACAGCAAATCACAGATGACACCATTATGGTAGCCGGATAATCCTGAAAATTTACATGCCACGACACTACATAATCAGAACATTCGAGCTTCGGTTGGCATTTCCAATCGTCGCATCATTAGTCCTATTTAAATGAATGAAATAATCATTAGTGAAAGTTATTGCTCTCACTTTGTGTAGAATACTCGCTAACTTGAAAAAAGATGGAATCTAATACGCGTGGTTCCAAAAAGACAGAACTACAGAACACTGCATTGATAGACTTTTTTTATTATTTTAGTAGGTTATTTTACGACACTTTATCAGCATCGAAGGTTATTTAGCGTCTGAATGAGATGAAAGTGATAATGCCGGTGAAATGAGTCCGGAGTCCAACACCGAAAGGTACCCAGCATTTGCTCATATTGGGTTCAGGGAAAACCCCGGAAAATATCTCAACCAGGCAACTGGCCCCGACCAGGACTGGATTGATAGAACTTGTTTAAACTTTTGACAGAGATTTCTCAGGTACGCATCTTCTATAACAAAATCTATGGCCCCCATGCTCACCAAACCTGATACCACCACACTTCTCTATGTAGGAGAACAAAATGTGCAGTGTGCAGTGATCGCGTATGGACACTTCATTAACTGGATGTTGGAATAACCGCGTACATAAGAATATTTCAGAACAATAACTAGTGACAATTCTTCAAAAGAAAGTGAAGTAAAACAGATTCAGGCCTATAGTAATGAAGTGGACATGATTTTAAACGTACATTATGAGTTCAAAAACGAAGTATGCAGTGACTTTGGGAATATCGCATGTATGTGGAAGCGAAACTTGAGTTATAGTTAGGTGACTGAAGTAAACTTGGAAGCTGCACTAATGATGATCTTGAAACAATTACTGGATTTTTACTACATTAGATAAACAGAAAAGTATAGATATCAGGTAAATTGTGGAAATTCAGAATGTAATAGAAGAAATTACAGAACACCAACAAAATTTTAAAGAACATATAAATGAATGCAGAAAAAAACCACGAATAAGCTTTCTTGTGAGAACCAATAGGACGAAGAGATCTGTGTCGTCCAGCGTATAGGGGGAATGATCAAATGATTTTCAAGAGCAGTAGCGGATCAAGAAATAGTGGAATTATATTGGTAAGTTTTAAAATGTTTATCATGATGATGACAATGATCCGAGAATGTTGAGTGTTTTAATATGTCCTATTTGTAGAATTGTCTAACACCTAAGGTCTATCTGCCTGTTCCGCCATGACAGAAGGAAAAATTCGGAAACTTACATTTGTTACCGAGAGCTCCTTTCGACTGACTTGCATCCCTTTATGATGGACCTGAAAGACAGTTACGAATTTCATCTCCACTTATATATTACCCCATGGTGTCAGAACCAACAGTTCGGTTCCTTGTTACTTGATTTAAATTTTGTTTAACCGTCACGTAGTTTCAAACCGCTGAATATTTCTGCATGTATGAGTTTTCAGTTGTGGAAATTAGCTCTTGGTGGAAGGCCCACAAGTAGGTTTTATTTAATTTTCTTTTCATTTGTAAAAAAAAAATCTAGCTTTGAATCACTGAATGCGTCTACATCAATGATTAATTCACCTTATGTTACTTCCCACCATATTCAACTGGCACGTAGCTGAGAAATATCGGATATCTTTACAATTATTACAATAATCCTTGAAGCATGTCTTCGGTAATGTATAAAACAGACGTTTGCTTTCTTCGCTTTCCGAATTAATTGAGTCCAATTGTATCTGTTAAATAGATAATTCGACGTATATTACAATATGTAAATATACAACAGCTTCAAACCTAGTCAAATAGTTTAATAAAAAACCATCGTGCAAATTACGAGCTCGTGTGTTCATGTATAATCCCAAATTTCTTAAATAAAATCAAATTGTGGTACACACCTAGCGTCTGCTTGTCCTTGCCTGCATCCCTATCTCCCTCCATTAAAGAATTGGGATGAACCGACTTCAAAGGCCGCAAATAATATGAATTTTTAAAGAGATAAAATTCCCTTTCTTTTTGTGCTCATTAACGACAGAAGGAAAAGCGTAACATAAAATCTTTCTTTTGAAGAATGTTCCAGCTGCAGCTTCAATCAGAAACTGCTTTAAAATTAATTGGTTTAAATTTGTTAATTATCATTCAATTAGTGGCAGAGTTGATGAAACAGGATAGCCAATAAAGATGCAATTATTTGAATGCCAAACTGGCAGTTCTTTTGAGTTTCGCGCTAAATTGTCTGTAATTCCCTTTTAAAAATAGCCTCATTGTCGTGGAATTTACCATTTATTCCATAATGTCGTTCACAAAACATGGCATTGGATTCGTTCAGTCCTTCTCTTATAACTCAAATCACGTTGTCATTACATAATAAATATACTCCTTAGTACAATGCTGTCTTTCATATCTCCAATTCATAGCTAGTTCTCATTTCTTTAACTGAAATATTTTTATTCAATCTGCAAATTAGAAAAATGTGTAATACTTTTTTGTTTGAGATAAATGTAAGACATAGTTCAACTAGATTGCAGGTACAGCACCTTCACTTTATTTTTGCATCAGCTGATGTCAGTTTTCAAATTAAATGCATATGAACAGTTGAACAGTTGGCCGTGCAAGTGCAAGCTAGACGAACCCACACAAGGGAGGTTGGGTACTCAAAGTAAAAAAAAAGACCAAACTACAAAAATTCTATTTAATTACATGTACATGTGAGAGTTGAAATTTATAACTTTCACAAAGAGTATTTTTCTTTAATGAATGCAGAAAAAAGTTGCAAACAGATTACATGCGCGATTATCGCAATCGATGGAACAAAGGTAAAAAATTAAAGTAAAAATGGTGAATAGGTAAAAATCAAAACGTCCCAAAAAGCTGGAAAAGAAGACGTGAATGAGTACAGACAACGCAAAAAGAAACGACAAAAAATTTTACTAGGTACAGTAGCTATTGCATCTAAAACAATTACAGATGTGCTAACTATAACATAGTGAAATTTAAATAAAAATATTTTAGTTATTTTAATAAATATTCGGTCAACAATAAGTGTCCTTAGATTTGCCATGTTTGTGTCAGGCTATGGTACGAAATGCACTTAAAAGTTTGAAGTTAATTAAATATCAATAATACGCAATCCATGAGTTTTAATAAATTATAAGCCAATTCTACACTAAATAGCTGAAGACACTTTACCTGGAATTAATGTGATATTTGAAAGAACATTATATATATATATATATATATATATATATATACATATTTCCATAATTATTTTCATAGTAATATGTAGAAAATTTTGAAAATGACAAGTGACACTAGAAATTAAGCACATCCCATGCATGTTACACTGAAAATGATTGCTTTTCGAAGTGGTCTTTATGTCGGGCCTAGAGAATATCACTGTTTAAACAGGGCGATTCAAAACTAAGTGGAAATAATAAATGGGTGTAATGTTGCAGTAAAAACAATACTGAAACGTCTGAAAACAATTTTACTTAAGTCCTTTCTTTCAGAGTTACGTCGAAGTGAAATGGATAGGTCGTGGAGGATGAATTGTTTGTCCAGCCAGTTCAGCGGACATGAATCCGCTAGAGTTCCACTTGTGGAGGCATCTGAATTCACCAGTGTACGTCACTGGTATTCAGGGAACAGCCGAAGTGCAGCAACGAATTGAAAGTTTTACGATTAAGTTCAACGGGTAATGTCATGAAATCACTGAGGCGACGAGCAAGTCTCTGTTTACGAAATCAGGGAAATTACGTCGAACACATATTATAGGCCTATATATTGTAATTTTTATAAACTTCTTTAGAGAAACTAGTTTCAGTTTGTGTTAAGTTTGTTACTGCTTCTTTGCTACTTAACTCTCAAATAAAATTATTTCGGAATAAGTGTTATAGGGGGCTTTAGTCTACTTTTTACTGGTACATTATATATTTCATAATATTTACCGGTACCCTTACTCATGAATCACCAAGTATACTTTTAAGTAATAAATGACTCAAAAGGTGAAAAGTAGTAACAAATTCGTGATCAATAATCAATTGAGTTAGGAGTCAATTACAAAACTACAAAGACTTATTTTCTGCTTAAAACAAACGGGACTTCTTCTCTTCTCTGTAAGACACGTCAGAATTCCTCTGCAGTGCATATACAATGTTTGCAAGTGCGCTGCAAACATGATTGCAATGGGCGTCACGGAGATGAGTTCCCAACTAGGAACGATGAAAACAAATCTTGAGTGAAGTTGGGATAGCGTTGTGTTCTGTATGACGCGGTGCAGGGTATGATCGAAATTAGCTTGCGGGAAGCCCGCCCCATTATTGGCTTAACAACGTACCGGACATGTGCACGTCCAGCCATCCTCGGCACCTGGCACCCAGGGCTGTGCAAGCCCGACATCGGCCACGTTCACGTCAGCTGTGACAAACTACTTGCGACTCTTCTGCAAACAATAACTCTACACGACGAGCTCAAATTTTAATCCTCATAACAGTCAGCATAAACCAGGACGGACGACCCATTTCTTGACGGCACGCGTTGGTAACGACGATGATGGTCAGCATGGACGAGGATATCAGCAATTAGTCTACTGTTATGACAGCGACTAAGACGTGTTATGGAGTCGAAGAAGATAATGACTCCAATGATCGTTACTTTAATGATAATTACAATCGTGGCGAGCATAGAGACTAACGACAATATTCAGGATCAGAACAACAATGATTACAAAAATGTGAATGATGACGAACAAGACAATGAAGACGAAGATAATGACGAAAAATTAGATGAAATCAAAAACGAATATGGAGATTAAGATGATGGCGATAATCAAGATTGAACCGAGGATGACGAAGACGAAAACGCTGACGATGAGAAAGATTCTGACGAAAGAAAAAGACAAAGACAATGACGACGAAGATAAAGATAAAAATAGCGACGAAGACAAGGATGACGGCGAAGACATGGAAGATGAAGTCGAACATTACTGATGACGGAGAAAATAAAGATAACAACCAAGAAAAAATGACAACCTGGACAAAGTTGACGATGAACAAGAGGACGAAAATAATAAAAAATAACAAAATTAGTGACAAAGGCAAAGATAACGAAGATATTTATAACGAAAAATGCCAGAATACTGTAAAAGGCTAAGATAATGAAAAAACGAAGGTAGCAAGGAAGATAAACATAGCGAAGAAAACTAAGATGGCGAGGAAGGCAAACGAGGCGACGAAGACAAAAATGCCGAGAAAGACAAATATAGCGATGAAGACAAAGTTGGCGAGGAAGACAAAGATTACGAGGAAAAAATGACGAAGAAGACAAAGATGACGACGAACACAAAGATGAAGACGAAGACAAATATAGGGATGAATTCGAATTTGATGAACAAAAGACTATAGCAACGGATACGAAGATCTCTGCCAACATAAAGATGTCGACCAAGACAAGTATGGCGGTCAAGACTAACAAGTAAAATGACGGGCAAAACGAAGATGATCTCCAAGACAAAGTCTGCGACCAAGATGAAGATGAACAAGGCAACGATGACTGCCAAGACAAAGATGAGGGCCAAGAGAGAAGCGATGAGAAAGACTAAGATCATGAGCAAGGTAAAGATTATAACTAAGACAGAGATTTGACAAACACAAAAATTCCAGAAATACGTATAGATACACATCCTTTAATCTTGTTCCGGTATCTTGGTAAATTATTTGAGATTAGCACAAATCTTATATTTTTCGGGCAGGTTTATAAATTAATTGAGATTAGCACAAATCCTTTAGTTTTGTCAAACAACTGGATAAATTAGTTGAGATTAGCACAAATCGTTGCCTTAATTCCCGACAGCTTACTAAGTTCATTGAGATTAACACATGGATTTCCTTCATTGAGGCAACTTTGGAATTTATTTAAGACTAGCGCAAGTGCTTTATTTAAAAAAAGGACACATGCTTTAGTTTTGTTCTGGCATCATGATAAGTTAGTATAGATTAGCATAAATCCATTAATTGTGTTCTAGCATGTAGTTTAGTTAATTGAGATAAGCTCAAATCATTTAGTTTTGTTCAGACAGCTTGGTAATTTGCTTCATATAAGCACACATTCTTTAATTTTGTTTAGACAGCTTTGTAACTCATTTAGATTAGCTCAAGTAATTTATTCAGGAGGTTAATTAATTAAGACTAACACAAGACTTTCAAGTTTGCTAAGGCAGTTTGGCAAGTTTGTATGTATGTATTTATTTACACTGCAAGTGGGCAAGCACCCGGTGGCAATGGTATACACAATATAAACAATACACAAAAAAATACAATACACAATACAATTATACAATACACAATACAATTAAAGTTAATTCAGATTAATGGAAGACTTTAGTTCATAGTTCAGACAGCTTGGTAAATTACTTGAGATTAATACGAGTCTATTATTTAAAGGCATCTTTGTTCAGTTGGTTGAGATTAGCTAAAACCTCCAGTCTTATCAGGCATCTTCGTAAGTTACTTCAGATTAGCACACATATTTTGGTTTTGTTCGGATATCTCAGTATGTTAGTCTAGATTACCACAAATCCTTTAATTAAGTTCAGGTAGGCTACTTTGCTAAGTTATTCGAAATAAGTACAAATCCTTTAGTTTTGCTAAGACACCTTGGCAAGATACTTGATATTAAAACAAATGTTAGTTTCGTTCATGAAACTTGGTAAGTTTCTTGGGATTAGCAGTAATCCTTCAGTTTTTTTTTTCAGGCATACTGTAAGTTACTTAAGATTAGTCGAAATTCTTTAGTTTTTTTTGGCAGCTTGGTAAATTACAAGAGATTAGCACTAATCCTTCACTTTCTTGGGAGAGCTTGGGAACTTGGGTAACATTAGCATAAATTCCTCAGTTTTGTCAGTGAGCATAGTAAGTTATTTGAGAATATCACAAACTGTTTGTTGCGTTTAGATAGCATAGTATGTTACTTGAAATTAGAACAAACAATTTTATTTTGTTTAAAGAGCTTGGTAAGTTATTGAGATCAGTTTCGTCCAGACAATTTGGTAAGGTATTTGAGATTAGTACAAATACTTTAGCTTTGTTTGGGCTGCTTGGTACATTTATTTACTTGAGCTGAACAAAAATCACTTAGTTTTGTTCAGTCAGTTTCGTAAGTTAGATTAACACAAACCCTTTACATTTGTTAAGTCAGTTTTTTTAAATTATGATTAGCATAAACAATTTATTTTTTTCAGACAGATTGTTAAGTTACTTCAGATTAGCACGAACTCTTTAGTTTTCTTTAGGAATCTTTGTAAGTTATTTAATATTAGCGGAAATCCTTTAGTTTTCTTCAGGCAGCTTGAAAAGTTATTTCAAATTAGCACAAATTAAATTGTTTAGTTCAGCTAGGCTAGGTACTTGAGATTAGCACAAATAATCGAAATGTGATCAGAAAGAGCTGCACACCTTACCAAATAAACTAAAATAAAGGCCATAGAAATCATCAAGAGAGAAAAAGCTCATCACCAAAGAGGGAACGGTCAATCAGCAAAGTGGGATGGGGAGGGAGTTGGATTAATCGCGAACTCGGCGTGTGATGTGGTCCCCGTGTTGAAAGCTGAATTACAGGCCTTGTTGAAATGGCAAAGTTAAGGCTCTCCGCCTGTACACGAGCAATGCCATTAGTGCGAAAATCAAATGACACCGCCTTTATCTGACAAAAGTTGACAAGAGTTAACTTCTGCGTCACAGGAATTAAAAGCACCTGCGGAAGACATGACAATTCTCGATCACCGAGCGTTTTAACTCCCTTGCGAGCTCTATTAACTTTTAATTGACTGCTTTTGCGAAGAGTGAGCTAACTGATATAGGCAATTTTCACAGATTACTACATTCTTAAACCATTAAAAAGGAATTCCTTTATCTACACAATGGTTTCAGATTATTTCCTAATATTAAAATTGCTGGTCTGAGGTATAAAATTCATACAATAACGGGAACATGGCAATTTTTAGAATAAGAAAAAAAGAAGCTGGACACATTTTTAGTCAAACTACAAAGACCGTCTGATATCCACTGGGAAAATCCAGTTCAAAACCGGCCAGTGAAATGGATGTTAAGGGCCTATATTAGAAAATAACAGTTTCCTAGGGGTGTTCTCTCTTTTCTCATCATTCCAAATACTGCGCAATTTATTTACGGCGGTTGGGTGACAACAAACGTGAACTAGAGATATGTACGCGGAAGAGAATAATAGTTACTGTGTAGTTTCTTATGATATTCCCATTTGCATCCAAAAAGCGAACATTTCTCTACAATTCCTTATCACTATTATTACTGGTTCATAGCAACAGTAAAAGCACAAATTGGAAAATACTGTGTAGAAGTTCCTTTCTTCTTCTTCTTCTTCTTCTTCATCATCGTCTTCTTTTTTTCTTCAAATTATCACGTCACTAGCCTGTATGTAATTAATAATGACTAATTATTATCACAGTTATCACTTCTAGAGTAGCAACAAATATTCGACGAACTAATATGTTTGATGGACAATGATAGTGCTGAGAAATTGTCTCTGATAAACTTTATTTCATCATGATATAAGAGTAGTTTTTCATGTACAAAGTGATGGTGATAGTAATGAAATAATAATAATAATAATAATAATAATAATAATAATGACGATGGTAATAATAAAACAATTTTTTGAATTGTTTTTGTATTATCATCAGTGGAGTAAAAACCAACAGTTTTATGTATATGTAAAATTCGAGGGAGAGGAAAATGTTTTATGAAAATAAAGAGCTCACAGCAGACAATGATAATTCCAGAATAATTAAATAATTCCTCTTCAGATCTGTACAAATCAGGCTTTATTTTTATTTCATTTTGTATTTTGAATGGTTTGAGGTGCTTAATTTGGTACAATGTTTGCGAAATTCCTTGAAAGTGTCCGATGATAATACAGTACAGTTTATTACACAAATCGATAGCTTAATGTAAATACATTGTAATATGTATAATATAATTTATGGCTTTTAGAAAACTGAAATTAACCCTAGGATGCATGGCGGGGGTCTTTGAGGCCTTTCATCAATTTTATTACTCTCTTAAAAGTGTTAAAATATTATGAAATTGCACCAAACTTCATGTAATCTTCTAAAATATATCTAAGAACATGTTGTATGATCATTTAAGGAGACATATTAAAATAAACTGTTTAAAATTAATATTAGTTAATTTTACATGTATAATGCACAGCGGGGGGCCTCGCAGGCCTGTCCTGCTTTATTCATTATACAGCTATACAATTTTATGTTTTACTGCTAATATGTGAATGTTGACACTTCTGACATTTGTATCCTAGTGGCATTGTTGCAACATTTCAATTTTATAACCATTTTTGGATTTAACATTGGCAGAGTAAGCTGCTGTTCTCAGTGCTGTGAAATGCAAGTATTTTTATTATTCCAATTGTGTTTTTGTGTCTTACTAATAGAAATAATATCCACCGCTGTAGTCTCGTGGTAATGTGTTCGCTCCCGAGCCCATCGGGCCGGGATTCGATTCCCCCCTTGAGAAGAGTTGCCTGTGTGAGGTATTTCGGGGGTTTTCCCTCACTCGTATGGATGAATATCAGGTAACTTTATCAGGCGTATGGAACTCCACTCATTCTCCCCACTTCCTTTCCCCCTCCTAATCATCCTTTCCTTATCATTCCTGTTGTCTTTCTTGGCCTTCAGATCACGCCTGCGGCGGCCCTTCGATACTCCTGACGCTCTCGGCCGGCCTCCATGGATATCTCAAAGAACGGTATTTGGTGACCCAGCAAAGGAACCCACTTCCCTCCGGGAGGGGTCGCCTACACCTCAGATCGTTGGCCAGACGGGACGGGTGGTGTACACTTCAGACTGTTTGAGGGGGAATGTGGTGGAGGCTGTTGTGGTGGAATGGTACACGGACTTAGAGGGATGACGGTACTGGTCGTTAGGGTGTTAGGGCTTAGGTCCGTTCGGCGTGGGTGCGGTCGTTGTGCTGCAACTCATTTCAGGAGCGCACAATAGACCTGTGTATAGGGATGTTCCCCTCCCGGCCTCATAGAGAGAAAAAAATAGAAATCATGCAAATGTTTATTCTTACTTCTATTTGCACACTTATTTCTAAACTTAGAAAGATTTATTCTGTTGTATAGAGTATGGCATCAACTAGTGTTTCTAAAGAAAGGCTACTTCAAGTACTACAATAAACACAGATAATTCTAATTCTTCAAACGCAATTTCTGAATGGTTGGATGAATATAGGAAAGCTTCAGAGAATGAACCTGAATACAGGTCTATATCAGATAGTTCAGAATACATAGTACATAAGTAGTGATGAAGCATCTGACATCAATCATACAGAAAATACTCCCTGCCTGCGAACATTCTGATCGGAAGTGATGGAACTCAGTGGAGTAAAACACTACCACCTTCTAACCGGGTACTACTCACAATATTACAAACATTTCTCCATGTGTCGTAAGAGGAATATTCGTCAATACCGAAGCATGGATGGAGTTACTTCATCATAACTAATATTGTAGTCTATTGTATACTGTACAAATCTGGAAGGACGACGTTTAGCAGCCATAAGAAACAAACTTGGCGCCATGTTGCAACCTTGAACTTATAAGACCACATATGAAGCACAGAGTCAACAATCCAGACTTGAACATGAATGTCCTTCAAGCATTTGCCCGGTGTGGAGTCAAACGGCCCCAGGAGGTGGATATGGATTTCACCCAAGAATAATGCCAAAAAGGAGATGCTTCTTGTGCCTACGTGACTTAGAAAGAAAAATTGTTCAGTGTTGCTCAAAATGTTCTAAGAATGTGTGCAATGAGCAAAGTGTTCTTGTTTGGGAAGACTGTTTTCAGTAAAAGGGCATTGGACTTCACTTTATATGATAATAATCCGAGGCACGACAGTCCTTGAAGTACCATGACCGACCAGCAGGGTGCTGAACTCACGTCCATATACCGAAGAAGAGGTGGACGATCATCTACCAGAATGGTGGTATCGTGGGGTTTGCACGATGATTCCCCCAGCCGTTACAGCTGGCTTTCATAACTGGATTTCGCTACCTATCATAGCTCCCCAAGTGCATCACAACTCTAGATGGGCATCGGTCCCATACACTGGCCGAAATTTCAAGAAAAAATTTCTTTCCTCATGAGAAATCGAACCAGCGCGCCAGGATGCCTTAGGCCACAACGACACAGAGCAGGACCACTTTATATAATGGGAATATAATTTCAAAACTTGTGCATATTGAGAAATTTTTATCATACTGTATTTAGCTACTCAAAACATATACATAGTGTATATTTATTCTATTATAGCACTATATTGAATAACTAACTCAATAAAAATACCACAACATTGAAATTGAACTTAAAAGACAGGAATATCCATTGAATTTATAATGGGGATCTTTGAGGCCCCCATTATGCATTGATGTAAGTCCAAGAGGCCATGCATCCTATGGTTAAATATTTGAGAGTCTGTAATTACTTGCCATCAATACCAGGGCTACAGCCAGTGTTACTGACGTGTAGGTTGTTTCTAATATTGTATTTTCATATTTGTGTTTCCACAAATGTAAATCTAATTTTGTCACATCAGGAATTTTTATCATATTTCTTATGAAATGTGGCATACGATATTTCATACTTAAACGAATTTAAAAGCACAAACAATATACAGTATGTTCAAAAGAAATTGACTTCAACACTCTTACATTATTTTATTTCTTCAATTAAGTGACAGGATATAAATCATTAAATAATATAAGTTCACAACGCAGCATGTCCTGTCATCTGCAAACCGTGGCAGAGTACACTGTCAGTATTTCCAGGACATGCAAAATTTGCGCACCGTCAAATATTAATGACAGTTTGAAATATTCAATAGAAGTAGGCCTATAGTAGGTATGTCATACTATATCTGTGCTTTCAAGAGAAAAGGAGATAAGGTGGACATACTGAAGCGAAATGGTTTACAAGTGACATACAATATCTATCGACTAGAGCTTGTTGCTTGTTCAATACCTCCTATATTTGCATCCTGAAAGTATTCATGTTTCAAATTATTTGGGCATATGCCTAGGCGTACTGTATTTGAACATTACGCTGATATGTTTAAATGATTAAAAAAATTAATGTTAAAATTAGCCATGAATGGACATAATGTAATTTTGCGCCAAGCCATCGAAATTGATCTACACCGTGGTTGAAAATTATTGGACGATTCCACAAGGATATATTTTCACCAATATTGAACATAAATACATGATCTTTCCACCATTTGAAAGAGGGAAGTTTGAAATTTTATACTGACCTTAGATGCACATGATGTGATCCCCAGTGTAATACGGCATAAATTCAGGCGCTGATCTCATTCTTGCCAAATCCTCTCAAGCACGTCTTGTGTGACGTTCCTGATAGTTGTGTTAATGCGCCTTCTCAATTCAGTGTCCTTGACGAAACCCCACAGAATGAAATCACACACTGTGAAATCTGGTGAACGGGGTGGCAATGTGCAGAAGGTGCTGTCTGCGTCCGTTGCACGACCAATCCGTCGATCTGGTAGGTGTTGATTTAGGTACCACCGGAACTCCATATGCCATTATGGAGGGACTCCGCCTTGTTGGAAAACGAACCTCTGTTCCTCCTCGTCCGTGAGTTGTGACATTGGCCAATTTTCCTAAATCAACACCTACCAGGTCGATGGATTTGGTTGTGCAACGGACGCAGACAGCAACTTTTGCACATGGTCATACCGTTCACCGGATTTCACGGTGTGTGATTTTTTTCTGTCGGGTTTCGTCAAGGACAATGTTTATATACCTGCACTTACAGCGACGTTGGCCGAATTGAGAAGGCGCATTAACACAGCCATCAGAAATATCACACAAGACATTTTTGAGGTTTGACAAGAACGGGATCACCGCCTGGACGTCTGCCTATTACACGTGGGGCTCACATCGAATGCATCTAGGGTCAGTATAAAACTTCAAACGTCCCTCTTTTAAATTATGGTACGATCATGTATTTATGTTCAATATTGGTGAAAATATAGCCTTCTGAAACCGTCCAATAATTTGTAACCATGGTGTAGTTAACTTATTACTTATATTCGTAAGCCTACCATTCAGTCTATAAATAGATGACTCTAAACGTTTGCTTCTTTAGGGACAACTAAATGGTTATTAATGATATCGTACAACCCAACTTTACGCTGCATTACAAACTGTCATTTATTTTTTGGTATAACTACATATTTATAGGTCACTCTTCTCAATCCTTCAAGTGTACACATAATCAAAGGTTGTTACGACCCGTTGTCGTGAAATGTACCCCGTAAGAGGCGTATTATGAATATATGTATGTAATGTGACATTGATTTATTGCTACAGCACTCCTAGTACTATTTCAAAATCATGCTACTTATCATGTAAGGTCAGTCATGCCTATTACAGCGCAAGTGTTCTTTGCGCCAAAGAGCACAATAAACGAGGAGTTCTTTCTTATATTGACTGCAGTTAAACATCATTTGTAGACTAATAAGGATGTTGAGAACGTTTTAGTGAAGCTTAACGTCTCTAAGCATGTAATGTACCATTAGTTATATAAATGTAAATTTTATTCTGAACTTAATGTGGGAAATTAGATTGTAAAGCACGAAAGCTGCCTTCACAAATATCTTAGCGTGATTCAAGAACTATCACGCCGGTGTGTTAACCAGATGACCCAGATTCGACTCCAGACCTGGCCGTGATGGAATTTGTGATGAACAAATTAATCATTGCAGGAGGCTTTTACCGAGAGACTCTCGTTTCCCTATTTTATTCCATCAAAACACACACATTTATCTCATTTCATGCATCAGCGAAAGTAGTCAAAATAGGCTGGGGTGTTTCCTATGCTGATGAAGGAAGGGCTTGGGGTTCCGGGTCTTGGGACTTACCAGGTACTCGTCTCGCGATGGGATCTGACCCTGTCAGGTTTTAGACAGGACGACTCATCTGTAAATGTCTGGTTCACAAATGCAACGTAGCCCAAAAGCCGAACTTGGATATAGAAGTGATATAACTAAGGATCACTCACAATTGAAAGGTTTTTTGGAAAAACAACCAGTCAAAGAACATAAATTTTCCGGGAAAAAAAACTATTTGGCGTGGGTGTTGTTGATATTTCAAGTATGAAATTCATCACGCCATTTCTTAAAAAGTGTTATAGAAACCTTGAGAAACTGAAGTACATATATAACCTTAAATTGCTTCACAGGAATATATGTGTAAATGTAGATAACTGTGGACAATGGTTGTTTTAAGAAAAAATACTCTATGGTGACTGAAGTGTACCTCTCCATTTTACAGCACAGCGGTTATTCAGAAGAACCACCGTTTTCTTTCTTTCTAAATTTTATGGCACAGATATTCCACCAAGGAACTACTACCTCTTGAGTATACATAGAAGTGCCATCTGTGTTGTGGAATTGTGTGCAGAATTAAAATGTTGAAAAAACTTGATCAAAGCTTTGGTATGATCCATGATATGAAAAGAAGAAAAAAATTAATTTGTGCTTCAAAGGGTTAATCTTCTTTTTATTTATTATGTCCTGCTTCTTCTCCTTTCGTTGCTTAAGTTTCTTCCATGGGGTTACTTCTACACCTAAAGATGACTCCATAATTAATAGAATTCACTTGCCAAAGTATTTTTTTTCTTAGGTGGCTTTTGCCGCGTGCATACGAAGCAGTACTGCCAATCTAGTATACTTTAAAATTGTATGGATTAATGTTTAAAAATAACATAAAGGGATATTTGTGAATGCTACCATCGTCCTGCCTGAACAATGGCACACACAAAAAAAAATGATTTTGACTGTGGTTGTTTTATGAACGCCACTGAAAATTTCTACTCCTATAAGATAGGACTATGGTATTTTTTTCCCCTAACAACTGATTCAGTAGATGGTGGCTACAATACTCTCACCACATGTTTAATATCTCAAATTTTCAATTTTTGGACTATGTTATATACAAAAAAAATCCAATGACACGTTCCCGTGTCCTGCGCTGTAACGCCGTGATTTAAGGCATCACTTCTGGGCACGTGTTAAGGAATGCGTGCATGTTTGAGTCTACATGGGGAAGTAAATTTCTGATGGGATTTTGAACTTTGTATGGGACCGGTGCCAAAATATCATCGCCATGAATTTGGGGAGGCACGATAGGTAGCGAAATCTGGTTTAGAAAGCCAGCTTTAACGGCTGGGGGATCATAGTGCTGACAACACGATAGCCTCGTACTATTTGGATGATCGTTCATCTCTACTGAAGCATATAGGCGTGAAGCTTGCAGTCGACTGTTTGGCCTCTGCCTTTCGTGGGATTTCGCGGTACCGGTACGGAATATATTACACTATTGACTCTTACATTGTAAACTCTTACAGCGCGTTTTCCTGTTTCGCTTCCGAGTAGTAACTGAAAAAAGAGTGTAAACACCAATTACCTATGTCTGAACGACAGCATTTTTCTAACATACCTTACCTTGAACGAGAAGTTATTATGATGATGAGGGTTATTATTATTATTATTATTATTATTATTATTATTATTATTATTATTATTATTATTATTATTATTATTATTGTGAAGGCTATGGCATAAGTCATGAGCCATGACAGCTAGCTTTTTTTGTGAGAATGTGGTTGAAAATTTTTTAAACATGCAAATGAAAATATAGGCTACGTGTACTAGTAAGGTAGGGTAGGGATTAAACGACACATCATGATGTTCTTCGTGTCCATTACATTAGTTGGAATAGATTTACAGCACACATACCACCCTAAAAACTCATCCGGTCGCATCTATTCTGCACGGCGGTCGACTCAGAAACTGCATTACCCATTAAGTATAACATTGCTCTCTTTGCTATAAGTATATGACCCTGCCATCGCCGTAAGACCACACTATGGATGCATGGAAAGATGGTCGACTCACAACTGAATTTACATTGCTCTCTGTGGGATAACCATACTTCACGCAGGCATCTAGTGATGCCAATACATACTATGGCAGCTGTATGACATACTTTTGTGATGCCACCATTCAACTCAAGAAAAAAAAATAATGATATATACCCCAACATTAGCATTATACTTATTATTATTATTATTATTTAATTATTATTCGCTTATTTAATACCGTTGAATCAACTGCGACATACTCTAGTGGTGGTGGAATCGGTTGTAAATACATGTATTTGGGAGAGAGTTCCTTCCGGAGATTCTGCATGCGATTATCTGATATTAGCCTTACAGTTGAGAAAAACTTCAGAAAAAATCAATCAACTAATTAGACCCACCTGGATTGAAAACCACGCCTGAACGCAAACCCGAATTTTGATTTCAATTCGCTTTCTGTAGTACAGAAAGTAGGTCAGTTTAGTCACATTCACAAGGTCACCTATAGTTCGTAAGTCGAAATCGTGACAAATTCATGGATTTGTTAAATACTATGGAATGCTTGGCAACTATATATCCTTAAATATCATTAATTATGTCATTTAAAACAACTTTGGACAGTGCGAATTTAACACTCAGAAAACAACAAAATAATATGCTTTGTAAGCAAATATGTTAATATCTGGCGGTGTATGACGTCAAAGGGACAAGAACAAACTGAAGGCATGTCAGTTCGACGATAATGGATTTGAAATGAAAAGAAAGTGGATGTAAAGGAAGTTTATGGGTTTGTTGTACTAAATTTATAGTTTCCAACGACATTTTTCTTTTATATGCCTACCTTATTAATGCTATTATACCGTGTATACATTAAAAACATTCTCACCTTGAATTATTTTAGATGTAGGGGCGACAAGATTTCGAGGAAAACCCCGTATAATCATTCTTCAAAGGGAAAATTCAAAACCACTGCTGAATGAATTTTCTGTTTCAACTATTCAACCCGCCCGCTCCCAATTTGAACTTCAAATTGCTTTCCCTAACTTCAGTCATGTCATATTAAAGTGGATGATAAACACTACTATTCTAACAAATAATAATAAATAATAATAGTAATAATAATAATAATAATAATAATAATAATAATAATAATAATAATAATAATAATAATAAATCGGTCCATCCGTTTCCCAGATAGTCAGAAACTTAACATTAAATAAATTATAGTGTAGATGTTATTAGATACTATGCCATTACTGTGTGTAGTAAGAAACAAATATCCAATTTCTCTGGTATTACGGGAATTTTTGTTGCAATGGAATTGTCCTGCGGATATTTTTTTTAGTTTATTTATACGCGCTTTAACACCTCAAGTCATATCGCGTGTGCAGGATCTTTGAGTATTTATCACTAGGCCGTGAACTATTGTGATTCTGTTTCTATTGTCATTTGTTATGAATGGTTTCTATTCATTTGTAATCCCTGTAATCTTCTTATGCTATTCATGAAATTATACTATTCTGGTTCTATCTCAGAAACCAATGGACCGAAATATAATGGGCCTATTTTTTTTTGTAGACAGATAGATTTTATCATAAACATAAGCTATTCAAGTTAAGATACTAATATAACTATTATAATAATTTATTTTAGAAAAATAAATAATACAAGAAAAACTGTAAATCACTTTATTGTCATCAACCCTGATCACACACATAAACACAGATATGTATATTATATATATGATTGACCATTCCTGTGTTATAAAATGGCAACATATGAAAGAGAACAATCACTAGGATATCCACTGTCGAAAATTATTTTTTATAACAACCGCTAAATGAAAGTATTGCTGCAAACTATTACTTCATGCAAATCCATCAGGGTTATAACTTAACTTCTTTTGCAGTCGCTAGATAACAGCACAGTGAAAAATGTTAAACATTGTTGTTTTGGAAGTGCATTATATATATATATATATATATATATATATATATTCATTCTGCCCAAGGGCAGGTCTTTTACTGCAAACCCAGAATTCTCCAGTTTTTTTCATTCTCTGCCTTCCTCTTTGTCTCCTCATATGTCGTCTATCATTTGATATGTTTTCTGCTCCGAACTCTTCTCCATTTCACCATTCCTTCCAGTGCATCCTTCAGAAGGCAGTTTCTTCTCAACCAGTGACCCAGTCAAATCCTTTTCCTCTTTCTGTTCAATTTCAGTATCATTCTTTCTTCGTTCACTCTTTCCAGCAAAGCTATGTTTCCTATTCTGTCTATACACTTCATACGCTCCATCCAACTCCATATCCACATTAAAAATGCTTCTAGTCGCTTCTCGTCTCTTCATAGTAATGTCCATGTTTCTGCTCCACATAATGATGCACGCCACACAAAGTACTACACTAGTCTCTTAATTCTTTCTCAAGAGGTCCGCAGAAGATGATCCTTTTTCTATTAAAAGTTTCCTTTGCCACTGCTATTCTCCTTTTACTTCTTGGCAGCAGCTCATATATATATAGTGTATGATATCTTCTTCTGCTCCGAACTCTTCTCCCGTTCACTATTTCTTCCAGCGCATCCTTCAGTAGGCGATTTCTTCTCAGCCAGTGAGCCAAACAATACCTTTTCCTTTTCCTGATTAATTTCAGCATCATTCTTTGTTCACCTACTCTTTCCAACAGAGCTTCATTTTTTTTATATTCTGTCCATTTCACACGTTTCATTCTTCACCATATCCACATTTCAAATGCTTCTATTCGATTCTCTTCACTTCGTCGTAAGGCCATGTTCCTGCTCCATAAAATGTCACATTCCACACAATGCACTCTACTAATCTCTTCCATAGTTCTTTTGGCAGAAGTACTCCTTTTTTCTGTTAAAAGCTTCCTTGGCCATTTATATCCTCTTTTTGACTTCCTGGCAGCAGTTCATCATACTGCTGATAGTACATCCCAAATATTTGGAGCTGTCCACTTGCTCTACTGCCTCATTTAGAATTCGCAAGTTTACCTTCCTTATTTGTCTTCTTATGACCATAGTATTTGTCTTATTTGCATTTATCTTTATCCCATACTGCTCACAGCTGTCATTTAGCTCCAGTAGCCTATCCTTTAGTATCACCTTCTCTTCTGCTAACAACGCGATATCATCAGCAAATCTTATGCAAGTTATTCTTCCTCATAGGCTACTATCAGTCCTACCATCTTCTGAAAACAGTTCTTCACTAAACCTTCTCAGTAGATATTGAACAGTGTGGGTGAAAAGGGGCATCCTTGACGTACTCCTCTCCCTATTTTACTTTCTTCTGACATTTCTTCTCCTATCCTGGCATTGACTCGTTGTTTCATTTAAAGATTACTGAAGAGACTTCACACTCTCCAATCCACACCAATTTTCTTTAGGATCCCCATTAGTTTATATATATAATTTAAATATTTTTTCTGAAGGTATGGGATGCAATTTGAAGTACAAAAGTGGTATTAAGTGGTGGGAAGGAAAATTTAATCTGCAGTGGTTTTACTTCTTCGTTGAAAATTAAATCGACATGTTTTTCCTTAAAATCGTGTGTCCTGCAGACCTAAAATTATGCGAGTTAAACACACGGTACATTGACATATTCCTGAAATAGTCAAAACCAGCGTTTCTCAAACTTTTTTGAGGTGGGGACCACTCTTTTCAGTCAGAACAGTTCCGCGAACCACCTTACTCTTGTTCCCTTCATTTTTGTAGCATATTTTAATACCAGTATTCTTATATTTTAAAACAGAATTAATATATTAATTATAATACTTTTGTAATTATATTTTTTGTAGCCAATCAGAAGTAACTTAAAACAAATTCTGTGCATTGTTGAGTCATCGCTTGCCTGTTAGCAGTTAGTTGTTTAAAATCCTTTATATGTGGTACACTCGAGTAGTTGTCCATGTCTCTGTTAGTGTCCATTATAAATAACGGAAAACTGGCTTTGATCCGGATCTTTGAAAAGAAAGGAACATAATGATACGCTTCATTTAGGCAGTGCTAATAGTTCAGAAGCTATATGTGAAGAAATATAATAATTACAGTGTCATTAAAGAAATATCTAGTCCTAATGGTAGTTATTCAAATTAAAAATACTTTCGTAAATATAACAAGAGTTATTTGGAACTTGGATTTACTTGGTGTGGCAATGAGAGTGAACCAAAACCTCGGTGCGTTGTTTGTTACGAAGTGCTTTCCAACGAGTGTATGAAACCCGTGAAATTGAAACGGCATTAGAAACGAAACACGCAAGTGTAAAAAGTAAACCTGTGGGATTTTAAAATAGGAGGAGTATAAAATTTCTTATATCGTCATCTGAAAAAAAATAAAAAGAATTAATGTAGAAACATGCCCGATCTTCAACAAGCAAAGATGCAATTTGGCACGTTCTATTATTGGTGTACGACGTACAGTACGTGCCCATTTCAATGTGCCGGCTGGGTGTCGGCAAAACTATTAAGAATGTCATCAATACTAAAAAGTTTCGGTACTTTGGTCCTCTGTTATGAATTCGGGTGGTCCCTGGCTGGGTTACAGGCTTGGCACCAGATATGCAGGGAAAAGATGGCGAGAAACGCCACGTTGATAGTGCTTTAAATCCCTCTTTTGTTGTTGAAAGTAGAATGAGAAGTGAGTAGACGGGTAGGG
Source organism: Periplaneta americana (assembly GCF_040183065.1). Classification (NCBI taxonomy): domain Eukaryota; kingdom Metazoa; phylum Arthropoda; class Insecta; order Blattodea; family Blattidae; genus Periplaneta; species Periplaneta americana. Next base: position 137,323,102 of record NC_091126.1, read on the forward strand.
TAAGAAATTCCATAAAATATTAGGAGAAAAAGTGAAAGACGATTGCCATGTGTCATTTCCAAATTCTGAAATTTTCAGCTATAGTGTGATACGCAATTCGTTTGAATTTTATTTTTTCTTCTGTCTTTTTTGAAGGACCACAAGAAGAGAACTCGAGGACCACAGGTGGTCCGCGGATCATAGTTTGAGAAACGCTGGTCTAAACAGTACAATCGTTCTGTTAATGCCAGATAAATTTATGAGGGGCAAAGTGGACAGTAGGTCTGCACGTGTTATTGTCTATGACAATAATAATCTAACAGCAAAATATTTGTTTATAAGCAGTATGGGTATCACACTTAGAAACTCTCCATTATCAGTACCGCATCTTGTATCTTAGCTGATGTGGCTAGCTGCCACGAACATAAATAAGGTACAGTATGAGTAGGGCCTACTTATTAAAGAGTTGGTAGCCACAAATTTCGCTGCGAATAACTTGGAAACTCTGAGCGCTGCATTGTGTCACATTGTTGGTCGTAGTTTTGTATACTGACGTTTTTCCGAAACAGCGTCATCAAGATCTTATCTTTTGCTATGTAGTCGAAAATGCTTCAGTTCTGAAGCCGCCTCGGTTCCCGTATGCGTTTCGGAATTTGTTACGCCTCGAAATTCCACGGTTCGAATTTACCTCTAATCTACTACAGACAGACACTTTGACGTACATTAAGTCCTAATGGCGTGTTGGAGTCTTTACTTGTTCTCATTACATCGTCCTAGCGATCGCTTTTCATTCAACTGGAGGAGTGGAAATATCTGAAGCGAATTCTTCAATGTAGCGTACATTTATTTATATGATGTAATATTTTTGTAATTTTGAGTGTTTAAGAATGTGTGGATATTTTTTCTGCCAGTGTAAAATATCATCATCATCATCATCATCAGCTTCCTTGCATACTAACGAAGGTGATTCATTGCAATTAACGAATGTACGCAGTTACGGAAAAATATTTTCTAAGTATTCCATTACTATTCATTTGTTAATATTAACCCTACTGCCACCAAGGGTTTTCACAACTTACTAATACAAAGGGGAGGTAATACAATTATCCCCATCAAAATCATATACCAATCTCTGTTAAAAATTTCGAATATTTAATAATTCATTCGTTATTGACTGCAGAACTCCATAAAATTTGAAAATGTAAAAGAATCGTATATTTTTTAAATACAGAGTGGTTCAAAAGTACCGTTCCTTATTATTGCAAACATTCCAAAAAGATGAAAGTCGTGTTGCCGCTTCTATGTACTCAAGTCAACCTCTTCTCAACCTTCTGGCTTTATTCCATGGATCCATATTCAGCAACACGATCGTCCTATATTGTAGTATTTTTCATCTTTTTGGAACTGTACCTGCAATACTTGAAGAGGTCATGTCTTCTTTCTTCCTCATATATACTTCTATGTTAATACATCGTCCCCAGTATACTGTATGATATCTGGATAATTTTATCTTGCCACTTGTTTTTAATGGCATATTATTCAGATTGCCTGTTATACTATTTTAATTTTTTAACAACTGTTTTTAACTAGAATATCTCAAGTGTTCATTTTATGTCAATATGTTTTACTTTGACCTGAAGATGCCAATTTATTGGTGAAAACGTTTGTCATTATTTTTAAATGTTATCTCATGTAGTAACATAAAGATTTAATGTATGTAATATTGTTAAGTATTGACTGTATAAAACTCACCCATTAATTAATTACTTTGTTTATAGATACAGATTTTCTTCTTACCTGCACTGTAGGCATCTTTCCCCGATAGTCGGGTAAGATGACAAATGCAATTAACACATTTACTGATATATGTATTTTACCTGAACTTGGTTTGATACATTTATATAAAAATGACTTAATCTGAAGCTCATTGACACTTTCTCACTCGTTTATCACTACTTAGCAACACAGTCATTGTACATATTTTATTGCCGTGTGCAAGATTCGTGAAATCACTTCTTGCACACAATGAATTCAATCCAGTACATTTTTTGTCATCATTCCTTTTTAGGCGGCGTTTAACGGTACGGTAACGAATCCCGTATATTTGCGATGCTTTAAAACAGTTCATATCCCCTGTTCTAACATGTCCATCGCAAGTTGAACATTGTCCTCAATCCACTGCCCTCTATCAGAGGACCTTACGCAATGTTTACGCATTCCCTGCAATAAAACACAAAATAAAACTCTTGCAACAAGTTGCCATCTTACCCCGAAAGAAAGTGAGCATTTTCCCCAATTATCGGGGTAAGATGCCTAGTGCTGTAACGCAGCCTAAGATGGCGGATCAAGGTCGTTGGTTGTTAACAATACAAACTTTAGAATCTTTGCTACAATATCCATTACAAAGACTTGACAGTTATTACGAATTGAAGGATGTATTAAAATTTTAACATACCTTTTCAATTACTTTATAGTAGAAAAATGAGCGGTTATCTTGTTTTTCTTCTTTTCACAACTAGAACACAATGACAAAATGACTTAGCTTTCACTCTACAGACATTCAACTGTCTCAGTGATCATGAAGACATGAGCGTGGCGTTTTCTCTTGGAAGATTGTGAAACTACAAAGAAATAAGCATCTTCCCCCGATAGTCATCTCTCCCGATTCACTCTATACAGGAATTAAAAAAAACTTGAGATATATTACTGATGACACTATAAGATAATATACCGGTATACAATAAATTTAAACTGGCCTCACTTTCATTTCAAGACAAACTCCTGAAACCTATAACGTTTTGACATAGTGGATAACACAGATATAAGCTATGAATGCCACAGTACTATACCATCAATTGGAAACAATTTTAGTTATTTGTTGAAATTGAAATATTGGAATACTCTCTATACAAAGATCAAAAACCTTAAAAGATTTGTTTATAATAAAGTAAAATTATTAAAAATATATAAAAGAAATAAAAATATAAAGAAATAAAACTGTAAATTCAAGGAAACAAAATTTAGTTATTTCTTGAAATTCAAATATCCCAACACCCCTATACTACGATGGTCATCTTGAAAAAAAGTTCCACTACTTATTAATTATTTCTAACAAAATCGCTTTTAGAATAACCATAACACACAGAAATTAAAAATTTTGAAATCGATGGTCATGATAATATAAATAATAATGTGAATAATGACATAACACGAAAGAAAGTAGTTTTGAACTAGACAAACTTATAAATGAAGAAAATTAAGCTACAGATTGAATTTAATATCTGGATTTTTCATGATATAAACTACAACGGACGTGGGAAAATTTTCCTTTGTTAACCGCACAATAGTAGACTGGAACAGCTTACCTGCGGCAATCTTTCAGGGTGGTCCTCTTAAAATCAATACATTTAAGGAGAGGTTGAGAAGATTAGACTGAAAATGTAATTGGAGGTGCAGTGTAATTATTTAAATTGTGTCACGTAACTAATTGAGTTGATATAGCCTATAATAAATTAAGTTGATATGTAATTAATTAAGATGATGTGTAATTTAGTTGATATGTAAATAAATTAGGGTGATATGTAACTAATTAAGATGATATGTAATTAAGTTGGTATACAATTAATTAAGGTGATATGCAATTATTTAAATTGGTAATAGTTGGGAGAAATAGAAGTACTTATAAGTTAGATTTACTTTTATTTGTCGTAGGCGTTATTATAGAATAGTTTTTATTTATAGTCCTAGGTTTATTGCATCTAATATTTATAGATTTACGTTCATTTTATTTTATTTCATTTACGTTTATTTTATTTCTGTAATTGTGATTATTGTACGTGGTACAGTCATTAAGTTCTGACACTGACGCCTGAAGGGTAGGCACCCACAAGAATCTGGATGTCTCAGAAGATGCCGCGTGATACGGCGTACACTTAAACAGATCGACATCCTCCCTCAATATAGTCGCCGTTGGCCGCTATGCACGTCTGCCAACGTTGGTGTAGCTGCTGGAAGCACCGCTGAAAGATGTTGGCAGGAAGATGCCGTACGGCTTCTCTTGTGGCAGTCATGACCTTTTCGGCCGCATAAAAATTACGCCCTCGTAGGATTGATTTCATGACGGGAAAGAGAAAAAAAATCGCATGATGCGAGATCAGGTGAGTACGGAGGGTGTGGCAAAACAGCGACCTGTTGCCTTGCAAGTTCCTCTTGGACAAGAATGGAGCGATGTGCAGGGGCGTTGTCGTGTAGCAACAGCCAATTCTTCCTATGCCAAAGCTCAGGACGCTTACGACGAATTGAATTGCTTAAACGGCCAAGAATCTCTTTGTAGAGAATCTTGTCTACAGTTGCACCTTGTGGGATGAATTCTATGTGAAGAATTCCATTTGAATAAAAAAAACTGTTAAAGCATCACCTTGCCTTTTGACCTGTCTTGTTGCGGATTTTTCTGTCGTGGAAATAATGGCGTTTTCCAGGTGGCGGATTGTCGCTTCAGTTGCGGATCGTAAAGGAAACGCCATGTTTCGTCTCCAGTTATGATCGGTTATAGCAGGTTCGCCTAATTTCTGACAGAACGTGACGTTTGCCCGTTGCTCAAACTGCAACATACTCGAGTTCCGACGCGCGCATTCAAATCACCGTCACAATAAAGACCGTAGTTCTGCTTATAGTGCATGCACTCAACTGTCTCTTGTTGGATCGAGAGACTAACTGACAAGGTATCATACCATGGCGCCACCTATGCGCTATAGTGCACCACAACGCCACTATGCGCTCGGTATTAGAACTTAATGACTGTACCACGTATATTATATATCACTGCCACCGGGTGTATATCCAATTGTAGTGTTAATACATACATACATACATACATACATACATACATACATACATACATACATACATACATACATACATACATACTAAGGGGGATAATTAGATCATCCCATATGAATAACGCGAATTACTTCTCAAAGTAGATGCATTATTTGTTATTCTTATTTCAAAATGTTAGTAGACATGACAAATACAAGGAATTTATATAATAAACATGGGAAAAATGGAAATAATACTCAAGAAACATCAGTCGAGTAATCCTATTATCCCTCTTGGTAACAGAAGGGTTAATGTCCTTTCACTTTGACGAAATCATTCCAAATATTATATTATTTTTCCATTGCCGGTATAATTTATAGATCTTTCTCAACTTACTTCGTCCATATTTTAACAAGCGAAGTGTAGTCAGCTTTTCTTAGAAAAATCATCTACGCTGTTCTTCAATCATGATTTTTATCATGTCTCCACAGTTCTAATACTCTATCATAAAGTAGCAGTGAAACTACAAAGTGTTCTAGTCTTTAGGAATCATGATTGTTTCACATTTCTATTACGTGAAATAAGAAAGCAAATTACTGGAAAAATTCTATATGTACATTTCTGATGTAAATCCTCAATTTTAGCATCATTGGTATACTCTATTTTATTTCAAGGAGTGCAGTTCGGTGGCTCCTTTGAACACCCGCTTACAGATTTATGACTTCCTACACAAACACCTCTGACAATTCCATCCTGTCCCATCGTCTCAACATTGCATAGTTGCCACAATCTTGGTGACCTTCGAAATGAAAAAGTGAGACTGACGAGATTCTTTGAATTCGGAAAAGATGTGGCAAATATGCCTCCACGTGGATTTGAGGGGAACCTGTCAATTCTTCTGAACGAGGGTTGTGATTAGTTACTAACTAGAGAAGACAAGGTTCCCGTCACAGTAAGGAAGACATTTATTTATGACAGCCAATTAGTAGGAGGCAGTAGAAGGTCTGTCGGTAAAGTCCTTTCTATGAAACTGCACTCCATGAAAAATAGAGTATACCTAAAGAATAGCTTATGGCATGCCATCCCTTTCTCCGCCCGTCTGTGTAGGCATCCCATCCTTCTTCGAAAATATTTGGCGGTATTTGTTCATATTCACGATCTATGAGTTAAATGTATCCAGACGCAATGTGTTGCCCATAAAATGAAACAATTTTTCTTACTAAAGGAAACTTGAGGTTCATATTTACAAAATAGGGAATTAAATGACATCGATTTCAAAGATTTATTTCAGCATTATGTCTCCTTAATTAATTTACGTGCACTTTTGAGCAATTTTAATTTTTTTCTGTGATATTAACAATTATCATTTAAGTAATTGTGTCTTTAATATAAAAAAATATAGTTTGGGACGTGAAAGTGAATTTGAAGGAAATTCCTACGTCAACGTCTATACACGAATTAGGTTAATGGAAGTAAGACGAATTAATTTAAATTAATGTAAGATTTAAGTGATTCTAACGAACAGAATGAAATAAGTTATGAATAACAGACAATCGCCGAAAATAATTATGCATTGAAACAGACTTAATACTTACTGTGCGACCAAGGAGTTACCCATATCAGAAGAAGGTCGCTGCTGCAGATGTGTTGTCGACAGTTGGTGCATAAACTACAGAAGTACCAACTTATATGCATAATTCGCGAGTCACCAGGAATTAAATCTGCATTGACATTATAATGTACGGCATTTAGAAGTGATCACATATTTCCGTTCAATTGATATTATTATTATTATTATTATTATTATTATTATTATTATTATTATTATTATTTTCTTTCTTTGCTCTAGAGTGTGCCATTAGGAAAGTCCAGGATAACAGAGAGGGTTTGGAATTGAACGGGTTACATCAGCTGCTTGTCTATGCGGATGACGTGAATATGTTAGGAGAAAATCCACAAACTATTAGGGAAACACGGGAATTTTACTGGAAGCAAGTAAAGAGATAGGTTTGGAAGTAAATCCCGAAAAGACAAAGTATATGATTATGTCTCGTGACGAGAATATTGTACGAAATGGAAATATAAAAATTGGAAATTTATCCTTTGAAGAGGTGGAGAAGTTCAAATATCTTGGAGCAACAGTAACAAATATAAACGATACTCGGGAGGAAATTAAACAGAATAAATACGGGAAATGCCTGTTATTATTCGGTTGAGAAGCTTTTATCTTCTAGTCTGCTGTCAAAAAAATCTGAAAGTTAGAATTTATAAAACAGTTATATTACCGATTGTTCTTTATGGTTGTGAAACTTGGACTCTCACTTTGAGAGAGGAACATAGGTTAAGGGTGTTTGAGAATAAGGTGCTTAGGAAAATATTTGGGGCTAAGAGGGATGAAATTACAGGAGAATGGAGAAAGTTACACAACACAGAACTGCACGCATTGTATTCTTCACCTGACATAATTAGGAACATTAAATCCAGACGTTTGAGATGGGCTGGGCATGTAGCACGTATGGGCGAATCCAGAAATGCATATAGAGTGTTAGTTGGGAGGTCGGAAGGAAAAAGACCTTTAGGGAGGCCGAGACGTAGATGGGAAAATAATATTGAGGGAGGTGGGATATGATGATAGAGAATGGATTGATCTAGCTCAGGATAGGGACCATTGGCGGGCTTATGTGAGGGCGGCAATGAACCTCCGGGTTCCTTAAAAACCAGTAAGTAAGTATATTTTTTGTGTAATGGATATGGAAAATAGGTAGAATATTTTTGAGAACTCTATAATAGCAACCGTTTATCATGTAGAGTTTTGAGTTATATGTCACCCCACCTTAAATGTTGGCACCCCGAACTGCGACTCATTCCCAGACGCCCACCCCTGAGTGTCAGCTGGCCACAATCGCATCACTTCACCACAGAGCCGGCTTTTTCTGGGCCCCTAGAAGACCCCAATAAGCGTCACGTGAAACATAACCCGTACATGTTATAAGCTCAAAACACGGATGCGGCTTTATGCCCCACACAGACGGCGAGGATCCGTCTGCGCATGAATCATCGATTCGCTGTCTCTACCACAGTAGAAAATGACGAATAACACTACATGAAGAAATGAATATGTAAACTACACAGAAACAAAACACCCGCATCATTGACCACAAGACGGTGAGTTTTTGTGGTAACGGGTTTTGATTATACAGGGTGATTCACAAGGATTTACCGCCACTTACGGAGCTTATTTTCGAAGACATTCTAAGACAAAATGTCATAAAATGTGTCATAATCTCAATACTTTCACAGTTACATTAAGTTTGTAAAATACCATTATTATTTAGTTTTAAGGATAAAAGAATATTACAGATAAAGTATGAATTATTCAGGAGTATCATTTCTTTAATTGGCTAATATTCTGAAGCTAAACATGTGTTGTGAATTCCATTGCTGCTTCTTACGGATTTTTTTCGACTTTTAACTACAAAATTACATTTTCTTACGAATTCATCACAATAATTATTGTTAAAAATCATGCCACTCTTATAAATTCTTCAAGACTGTACATTAGGATTTTTAATTAAGCTGTAAAGAACCAAGTTCCTAAAGTCGTATGATATGTAACAATTTTTTTTATAAGTGCGTAAGAATAATATAATTTTTAGTCAGTAGATTTACTGGCATGTAAAAGAACTCCTGCGGGACAAAATTCCGGCTCATTCTGCGACGCTGATATAACCTCTGCAGTCGCGAGCGTCGTTAAATAAAACATAACATTTTTAAGACATGTCAGTTCCTAGCGTTTCACAGTTCGTTGTCACATAATATTGAATCAATTTTTCTACAATACTATTATTAAATGAATAACTAATAAAAAGTTAGCCTCATTTAAAGATTAAGAAGATTAAAATTGAGATAAAACCCAACAATTTTATACTTCTAGGAAGGAGATCTAAAAATATCAATTTTCATGCACGTACAGAATAATTATAGAAACAAATTGGCTACTTAGTGGTCAGTAATAATAATAATAATAATAATAATAATAATAATAATAATATTATTATTATTATTATATTTTTATTACATTTCAGCGTGGCAATTAATATTTCTACATACTCCTAATTGAATCATTGAGCAAAGTAAACATATTACATTTTGTCCGACAGAACAACAAGAAATATCTCCTTCTCATTCTTTACGAAACCACCTCTTACTGCTTGGCTTGTAGAGACAGAAGTTGTAGAGCAACAAAATACCGCCACTGCTTGCCTTGAGTAAGTGAATGAAACACACAGCAATGTACATGAAACTCCTCTTATCCGTTTGAATGTCAGTGATTAGACGATGTAATCACGACACTGCTTTGATCACCGCTGGTATAGACAACCAGAAAGGGTGGAGGGACAAAATAAGAGAAATAAAGAAGGAATAGTGACAGATTGTAATTTAAAGACGAACCTGTGTCGGTGGACTTTATATTTTATTTGTGTACTTATTTCAAAATATACTGTCATATTAAACATAGCCTACAATTAAACATAACTTACCAATTTAATGTAGGCCTGCTATGTGTTTGTTTAATTCCATAAAATCAATTCATATTTTGTTCGTAATGATAAACTCTATTTAACACTGCGTTTACAGACGTTGAGTTGCAACCTTGTTTCTCCCTCGTCCCTGCCACAAGCTGCACTGAAAAGGCCCTACGCAAACTTACTGCATTGAACGTTGCCTTTTCAGTGTTACCACAGTCTAATATATACAGTCGCGATGCTTGGGATGATTTTTTGCATTTATCGCGATAGTTGCTAGCCGCTTGGACCGCTGTAATAGGAACAATAGACTGTGTCATTGCCATCGTGATCTAATACAGGCCGAAAGGCAGACCATGTGACTCCCTTAACCCGATCACGAAAGGCGGCTTTTCAACCATATAAATTACTTGGAATGCATAAAGAGTAACATATATTTCTTTCAAATGTAGAGTAATTGCATTAATAAAATTTAAAACAACGATTATGAGACATTTCAGACATAATTCACTTGAGAGTTAAGGTGTAACATTATTTTTGGTGTGAAAATCACGTTGATCGTATGTGTAATACCTACCTTTCTTTCGCTTAAATATTGCGAAATACTTGTACATTCATTTATGCACGATTCAATAATTTTCAGTTGCACCGCACGGATATTTAGATATGTTGAAATTATAGGTTATGTTTACTATAATACTTGCCCCTTTCTGTCTAATTTCAGTGGTCTCCAATGCCCTGCCATTACATATGTACCGGTATATTATGTGGTATGAAAATTATAGGTTATGAGTACTAAGATAATTAATTTATATTCTTATATTCTCAAGTATACATTATAATTAAACATAATGTCATATCTGATACCCCTCACATTCAATTTGTCTGTATTTTAATACTACAATTGAGATTGAAATACTGTATTTATCTACAACCTAAGAGACGAAGTAACACAATCGTATGTACACTAATTTCATAGGATTGGTATAGTAAATTTTCTGTCTACAATTAAGGAAGGTAAATGTGCTAATTTACAATAACAATGTAAATTCTTCTTTACTAAACCTCAAAACAGCTTCAACTCTTAACTTCAAATGTTGATGCGAACAGTTTATGTTAACATGTAAAATTCTCTTCACATTAAAATAACACAGTTTTATAATTATTTCTGCAACATATTATGCAGCAAGAAGTACACGAAACTTATGGACACATTACACTAAATAAAACTTAGCAATGATACGCAATTAAGTTATAATATAATATTTCATTGAGCTCCAAACACTGAAATAGACAACTCGAACATACATTACGGCGGTCAAGATCGAAAATGCATTGACTGTGCTGTATTTCGCATTGTTGTGAAAAGTTGTGTAAACTGTGAAATGTTTGTTATCGGTTGTAATAACTGTATATGGCTAAAATACAATAATTTGAATAATAATATGGGACAAGTAGACGTTTGTTGCACTATAAATTCTAAGAAAAAGGGTCAGAGTTATCCTACTTGCGAAAGATCCAGGAAGGTGAGCTTATAAAATATAATATATGCTTTATGAAAATAATATATGAACATTATGTATTTCATATTTCAGCAGTGAAAGGAAAGTGTTAATTTTTTTCAAAAGAACATGATATCGAAAGTACAATACATTTTATCGTCTGCTAGAGAAAGATTCTGTGATGAGGCGTTAGTAGCGATCCTGGTGGCTAGCAACTATCTATGGATGCATATTTCAACTGACTATGTATGCATAGTTATTATGTATTGAGCTTCGTGACTGTATGTACTAGACTGTGGTGTTACTTTAATGATTTTTTTTAAAATAATAAATCTCCATTTACCTCTTCGAGAAATGGTCTTCAGTCATTTTTCACTCAAGTGCATGTCGATGGGAAATTCACACTCTTGCAGTACTCTTACACAGCATTACACTAGAGACTAGAGTACACCATAATCAAATATGCACATTTCCCAAAGCAATAAGCGAAATATACAAACGTCGCAATTAAATAACCTCTAAGAAACACATCAAGATTGAACATATGAAACAAGGCATCCAGTGTCTTCAAATATATACGTTTAAGAAAATAAAATCTCTGTTTGCTATTGGATGAAATGTACAATGGGAGGAAGGCACACTCAATTATGAAGAATAAAACGTTTTTCCATTGGCTAAAATTCTCAATATGTAGTCAGAAAGCAGAATCAACATGAGAGAGAGAAAGAGCGAGTGGAAAGAAATAGGAAAAGTAGGAGATGGGAAAAGAGAGAGGAGAGAAAGTGGGAGAGGGGAGAGAGAGAGAAGGAGAGAGAGAGGGAGAATGTTTGAGGGGTAGAGGAAGGGAGAGAGACGGAAGGGGGAGAAATGGGGAGAGGGAGGGAGGGAGAGAGAGACTGAGAGATTTACCCACAGACGCAGAGAGAGAGAGCCAATGAGTGTGTGTTTGTGTGTGTACATGCGTGGATACGCGTGCGGTGGGAAAATTTTCATGATAAATATATCACTAAAAGTGCGGCGTCAATATACAATATTTTATACGTCAGACCTCTGAATTCAGTACTGTTTGTACATTTTGTTATGTTATAAATACATTTCCTCTCTGAGTTGTATTTGAGGGCTTAAGGGTCAATTGAGAAACTTCTTTTTACTCAATGTTTAAATGCTGTAAATTTTTCTATTGACGAGGGAAACGCATGTTTAAACTGTTGCAAACCGCCAAAACTTTCAATTTAAGATTATTTAGGGCCAAATTAAAGAAGTACCTAATTTCTCACGCCTTCTATTGTGTAGGTGAATTCATGACATTCAATAACGCTTCATGAAATTGATACTAAAACTTTGTGTTGTACTAGTAGACTATATTGTAAATCTCTTATGTATATATTTCATCTAGACTGTGACTATAAATTAAGACTTTATAATAGTATTAATTTTTTACTTCTTCCATATTCTAGCTATGAAGCAATGTATGAATACCATGGAATGTTAATAAATACAATACAATGACTATTACAATAAACCAGAAAATTTGAGTTCTTTTATATAAGATGTGTTCAATTGTACTCTTTTCAAAACATCTATCTTTGAAAGAACATATTTTTTGTTCATTTTAATTTCGATCTAACATATTTTTCAATAATAAAATGTATACAAAAATGTTCTAGTAAACCCTTCACAGCGAATTAGTTTGGTAGAAAAAACAAACAATTATTTTACAGGACAGAGTCGACCTAGATAGCGTAGTCGGTATAGCGCTGGCCTTCTGTGCTCAAGGTTGTGGGTTCGATCTCCTCCCAGGTCGATGATATTTAAGTGCGTTTAAATGCGATAGGCTCATGTCAGTAGATTTACTGGCATATAAAAGAACTCCAGCGGGACAAAATTCCGGCACACCAGCGACGCTGATATAACTTATGCAGTTGCGAGCGTCGTTAAATAAACCACAATTAAAAAAATAACACTTTACAGGACAGTCTTCTGAAATCAGTATTATTTAAAAATGGTGTTCTGTTATTAACACCTTTCCTCTTCTACTTGTATTTTAGAGCATTATAGTTAAGTTTAAAACTTTTTTTTACTAAATATTAAGATATTGTAGAAATTTATGTCTTTGGCAAGGGAAACGCATATCTAATCTTTTGTAAACCGACGCAACGTTCAATGACCATTCGATATACCACAAAAGAATTAGACCTTTAAAATAATATGTATGTTCAGAGTCCATCAGAAAATAATTCACCCACGTTCTGTCTATTGTTAGTGACAAAAAATCGAATACGATTAAGATTCCTATATGGCACTGCTATAAATCTCCACATACGCATTGCAATTGTGTATGACGCAATAATGTTGTCCTAAGATAGGTCATAAAACTAAAAGTAGAGTGAGGGAAAAAGAGGCGGGGAAATAGTAATATACGTTACAAGAGCGGTATGTTGACGTTTTCATGGTCGAGGAAAGATTGAAAAAGCGAAACGTAGTTGATCTTTTTTAATTTCCGAGAACATGAAAACAAACATACCGCTCGTGTATCGTACATTATTTTGTGCGAAGATCGTTTATTACATACCTGAAAGACGAATTTCTAATTAGTTGCAATGAAATCTCCATGTTGGTTTCTGTTTAATGACGGCAACTTCGGATAACCAAATTTCTTTCTTCAACATTTTTGCTATAAAATGTTTTCTGTGTTTACTATACTCCAGCAGGCCGTGATATACGTCTGTCTTTTTTCCCCCAGTCTATAAATGCGAACTTAAAACAAACGGTAAGTTTATGTAATGATTTATTTTTCATTTTAATATTTTAACAATATTATTCATATAACATATTGCAGTAATAACATCCGCATCTGGAATCTTGTTGATTTTTTCACGGCTTCCTTAATGTTACTTTTATCAGGAATGCAATAAGTTTCGTGGAGTAGTAGACTTTACTTAATGTTTGCAAATATTTAAAAATAATAATTGACATGGCAATTTAGGTGAAATTGCAGTGGTAAGTTTCCAATTTATAATTATTACTGTGTTAAACGTCTCTAAAAATAATATGTTAAAAGCCTAAAGCAGTAAAATGAATGTCGCGCTTAAGCTGTAAGAAGAGGGAAATTATGTGTGTTACGTTGGGAATACTGAATGTGGTATTTCACACTTACCGCGTATTGGTTCTGTGCGGAAAACAAGCAAATATGCACGATCTCGCACAAAAAGGGTTCTTTCGTATCTTATTCTATTGTATTTCTTTACATTCCATGATATTCATACATCGCTTCACAGCTAGAATATGGAATATATCAAACGGAAAAAAACTAAATAGTACTACAAAGTCTTAATTATAGTCACAGTCTGTTTGAAATATACACTGTGTCCGGGACAAAATTTACCAATAAAAAAGTTTAATAACTCGCGTAATAATGGAGATAGGAAAATGAAATTTGCGGCAAATGAAAGAGGGACATTTTAAGTTTTATGTGTGATGTTGGCAACATTTGGTCATTGTTGTTGACATAGCAGTAATTAAAATGGCGTTCACAGTGCAACAAAAAGTTCAATGCTGCTATTGGCTTGCCGAATTCAAGTATCCGAAGATAGTGGAGAGAAGATTTAGACAACAGTGACCTGAGAAGCAACCACCAGATAGGCACACAATAATAACTTGGCATAGAAAGCTTCTTGAGACCAGTTCTCTTGTAGAGAAAACACCACGCGGGAAGAAAGTGACAAGCGCAAGTCGACAGAATTCAGCAAGCTTTCCAACGGAGCCCGTGTAAGTCTGTTCGCCGTGCCAGCAGGGAACTTGCAATTCCAAAGTCAACTATCCACGATGTTCTGCACAAGAGGTTACGTCGGTATGCATACAAGATTCAATTGGTTCAAAAGTTGAAACCAAACGACTTGCCTGCACGATATGATTTCGCTAGTGACATGCTGTTGAAAATTGATATTGAAAATTGATATCTGCAGAAGGTCGTGTTTAGTGATGAGTCCACCTTCCACGTCTGTGGGATCGTCAACAGGCATAATTGTCACATCTGGGTATCATAAAATCCGCATGTAGTGAGGGAATTGGAAAGAGACAGCCCTAAGATTAATGTTTGGTGCGGACTTACACATGAAACTGTGATTGGACCGTTCTTTTTTGTGGAAAACACTATCAATGGAAGTGTGTATCTTGATATGCTGCAAAATTACGCCATTCCTCAAATTCCAACAAGACGGAGCTCCGCCTCATTATGCATTACATGTTACAGATCACTTTGAATGAATGCTTTCCTCGGCGATGGATTGGTCGAGGTGGACCTACAGCATGGCCTCCCAGATCCCCAGACCTAACCCTACTGGACTTCTTTTTTGGGGATACATAAAAGACATTGTGTACAAGACTATAGTGGCAGATTTGGAGGATCTGCGTCGGAGAATTGTCGCTGCTTGTGCAACTGTCACTCCAGAGATGTTACAAAACACATGGCAAGAACTTGAATATCGCCTGGACATCTGTCGTGCTACAAGAGGTGCATACATAGAAGTTTATTAGTGGTCATTCGAAACTTTGGAAGTCCCTTTGTCAATTCTCGCAAACAGCATTTTCATCCATCAATTATTTGGTGAGTTATTAAACTTTCTTTTTGGTAAATTTTGTCCCGGACACCCTGTATAAAGAAAAGTTTTATAATATAATCTACTGCGTGTTCAGTTCAAAGTGTTTCATGGCTCGCTATATGCCGTCATGTGGCTAGCCGATGAGCCTAGATAATTCAATCTTCCTACACTTTCCAAAGGCGTATTACCTAAGTCCCAGAGAAGTTGCCTGGTAAGTACGGCGTTCATTCTGAAAGGTACTTACCGATACGTACGGTAACGCCGGTAGTGGCAGGAATGAGAACTGTTTGGAAACACGTACTGAGGGGAGTTTTTTTCTTTATGTGGAGAGGGTTAAGACGATTACTTACGTATCTGTTGACATTAACTTCTACAGTCAACATGAACACGGAGCATTTGATTTGTATTGTGTAATGTTGCCGTTACCGATGGTAACAAATACCCTGCGTACGATTTGCCCGCGCAAAATACAGTTCGAAAGAGGTTATGGTAGCACACAGACCGTATAGACCGTCATCTATTGCTACGACGTTCAAGTTATACCGTACACGTTCTCAAGTTCAGATAGAACGCCTTGAATAATAGGCAACTTCTCTGACATAAAAGCTGAAACTCGCTTCAAATCGCTCACTGACAACAGTGACGTCATGACACACTTTGAAATGAACACCCAGTACTAGTACAACACAAAGTTTTAGTATCAATACTTAATACAACACAGAAATATTCATGAAGCGTTGTGAATGTTATGAATTCACCTACGGAGTAGAAGGCGTGAGAAATTAGGCACTTCTTTAATTTGGCCGTAAATAATCTTATGTTTTGAGTTTGATTTTTTATATCCATAGGGACGCTATTAAAAATTTTACTGACATAAAACGCACTCCTTTTTTGATAGCACGATAGACTTGCCGATGGAGTATGAAGGTCATTTTTTGACGGGTATTTATGCTATGAATTGTTGAATTAGTTACAAAGTTTTCATGATTATATGACAAGGCATGGGCATTATTTGTAGTTTTTTTTAAATGGTCCTACACGATTCCCTGGATTTGGCACCCACTATTATTCTAATCACTCTTTTTTATAGTAGGAATATACCGTTACTCTCTGTGGAAATTCCCCAGAATATTATTCCAAAACTCATTATGGAGTGGAAGTATACAAAGTATATTGTTTTTAAGGTACTGATATTTACTATCTCTTGCATAGCTCTAATAGCAAAACATGCTGAATTTAGCTCAGAGGTAATATTTTCTTTATTATGATTTTTCCAATTTAACACATTATCCATTTGTAAAGCAAGAAATTTAGTTTTTCTTGTTTATATTAGAGTAATCATTGCGCTTGAAATTTACAAGGTTGAATTTGGGCAGAATTTGAGTTGATTTATATGTTAATGTTAATTTATTGGCTGAGAATCAATCATATATTTTGAGGAGAATTGCCTCTGTTTTAAGGAGAAATGAACACTAAATGCGAAATAAAGATATAAAAAATACAACAACATATTTAAGGGCATATACGTAGCATGCGGGAAGACAAATTTAGCTCTACGGAGTGCTCCGCATCTGACGTTGTCTGACCACAGTCATGCGCACTCACATACCTTTATACTCACATCACGATTTATATAAAGGTGAAAGAAAATACTTGACATAATTATCTTTTCGAACACTTCGTAAGAAGAGATTATTCCAGTATTGTAGGACAATCTAGATTTTAGTAGGTTATTTTGCGACGCAACACCTCAGAGGACAATGTTCGGAAATGTAAATACTACATCTTTGTGGCTGATTGAAGGTTCATTGCAGAGGTAAAATGCTTTAGGTAAGAAGGTCAAGCGTGAAATATTGCAGGACATAGTTGAGGATATTTGAACTAATATTTTCACTCTCAATACAGAAACATTACATATAAATTGTCTAAAATAAACGTAGACGTGACATTAACAGTGCACTGAAATGCACTGCAATACCAAAAGGCGGAGAAAGTGTGTTGAATGTAATCCAAAAGAACCTGGACCATCAGAATCTGAAAATTATGAAGATATTAACTCGACGTTTAGCATGGACTTATATAGCCTACCATGGTGTTCAGTGTCAACATCCTAATTAATAAATTAAATAATCTAGAGTTTAGGGAATTTTTGGAAAAGTACATAGAAAATTAGTGGATTTTCAGTGATGAGCGACATTTGTAATAGGCCTATCCTAATGTAACACGATAAAATATCAGACAATAGGAATATCTTGTACACTGAGGTTCAAAGATATCCAACCTTACTAATCGATAGTGATCCATAATTTATTGGATTCTTTAGTTATTATTTCTAGGAATAGATGTTAAAGATAATAGTCACTGTTGCCAATCGTTGATAAATATGCCCGCATTATAAAATTCAATTTTTCATCCCACTCTACTGATCATAAAATAACACTGTGTTTAGCTGGAAACCGTTGATATTGTCAATTATGAGATTAATTTGCGCTTAATCTACATATTCATTTCCTTGACACTTTTTTTATAACATCAATAATGGTGCCACCTATTGACAACTAGCGGAACTCTTTCAAAGTTTGTCAATTCTTTATATCTTTGGTTCTAACTTATCCCGTGGTTTGAAAGTTCGCTTACACGATCATAAAATCGTAGGTCGAATACCTCTGAACGCAAGTGTAATACATCATGCATCAATAACGTCATGTGCTATTGAAATAATTTTTTGCAATATAAAATCCTTTCAAGTGACATCCGCATATATTTCAAGTTCCAGAACATACGAACGCACGTTATTATTCACTACAAAGATCACGACGAAAGTAACATTACGGCTCAAACTAGTATTTAATAGAATAGCTTCAGAATGTCTGTAGTTGGCTGTACTCCACGAACATGCAACGACGCGAAGACGCGTTGTGTTTTTTATATCCTAATACAGCCGTGGCGAACTGTAATCGTGCGCCGAGCCACTGTGTAACCTGCAACGTGCATAGCACCTATGGAGGGAAGCGGACACCCGAAGGGGAAGTGAAGCAACTGTCTCACTTATTAACAGATTTTCATTTACGTCAAGCACTTGAATATAATTTTATACAGTATTAGGTTACGAACTAATGTTCGAAGAAAGAAATGAATAAGAAAACATAGGACACATCACAACCTAAAATTAACGATCTTCAGAATGTCTCTGCGACAGAGTTTCAAAATCAGGAATTATGTCACTTACTGGCAGTCGTAATTGATCACGAAGCTATTTGTCTTTCAGTCGTGATCTAAATTTGGTTTTTACTGTTTTCATTGTTGAAAATAATTTTTCACAAACGTAAGTTGCAGTGAACATGGCTTCAACGGAGCAAGCGAAAGAACGAAGCTTGGGATATTTATTTTTTGACAAAGATTTGAAAGGTTCAACATTTGCCAAGTCCTTACAATCATCTAGCTTTCTTCTAACATCACATTGTAAGTAAATATGTGAGTTTAAATTGAAGATCTAACCGCATTATTCGTACATCTACTGAAAAACGATCGACGTACAGAGATGATAATAATAATAATAATAATAATAATAATAATAATAATAATAATAAGAACAATAACAGTTAACATTTTAATCTTTCATGAGTGACATGTACAGTAGTATAATGCAGTTTTATGTTATACAACCGTTTCCTCGTAATACTTGTGAAGAAATCATACTTTTAATATTCTCATCATATTGGCAGCAAAAAAAAAAAAATGCGTCCTCCCATCCTACTAGAAACTTTCGTTTTTGTAGAGATACATGGTTTCGAGTGAGACACTGCGACGACACAGTCTACTATATACAGTCACGAAACTTGAGTTTTGAGGGTGCTAGAAACAATAGACTGTCACGGTACTATTTTGCATTGCCTGTAATGAGGCGACATTAGCGATCCTAGTGTTGAGCAACTACCTAATGTTTGCATATTTACTACCTATTGAGCTTCGCGACTGTATTATACTAGACTGTGGTAGTACTATGAATTGTAAGAAAAATAGGTTAGAGTTAGCCTTCTTCCGAAAGATCCAGGAAGGTGAGTTTATAGAATGTAATATATATTTTATGAAAATAATATATAAACCTTATGTATTTCATATTTCAATAGTGGAAGGAAGGTGTTAATTTTTTCAAAAGAACACGATATCGAAAGTACAATACATTTTATCGTCTGCTAGGGAAAGAGTCTGTGATGAGGCGATGGTAGCGACCCTGGTGGTGAGCAACTATCTATGGATAAATATTTCAACTGTCTATGTTTGCATATTTAGTAAGTGTTAAGCTTAGTGACTGTATATAGTAGACTGTGATTATACAGACAGAAATGTACGTGTCATAATCTTCATGTAGAAGAGATGACTACTTGCGAACAGTCAGTGAACGTCCTGTGATTTCCGATAAGGGAATAAAGTTGGGATGAGGGTTTAACGAACAGACATCTGTAGGCGTTATTCAGTACTACTGAAGCCCGTCCCTCTTCTGTTTCTCTGGCTACGACACTACCCCGAGTGATCGGTCCCTTGAAATCCCGCCCAGCATAATCTCTTTTTAACCCTTGTTTACGGGAAATCGCAGCATGAAGCCTTTTATGTTGGCTTATATTTTCAAAATGATGGATCGCACGCGGCAGAACAATCATAGCGGCCAGCCCACCTTACCCAGGCCGGAATTGATTTCTCTTTTCTACCTCGCACAATCGCTCATTGTGGACACTTGACCCCCATGTCAGTATTTGCACTCAAAATTCGTTGGTTATCGCCATTTACATACGCAATGTTGCCTATCTCGTACACCGTCATCGAATAAATGCAGAATGTACCTCATTCGAGTGGAAAAACAGCATGCTCACAAACACTTCTGATGACATCATAATTTTCGACAATAATACCTGCATTTGGGGTTTGGTCTCAATATATGGCTGACATTTTTCTCTTACACATGTACCAGTAACTTCATGAATTTGGAGAATAATTTAAAATAATATATGGTGATTTCTTTCTCGTGTTAATGTAAGAGTGTAAGGGGTATAAGAGCCGTCCTTTTCACAGTCATCGGGGACTGTCTACAGGATCAAAGTTGTCTATCAGAGTGCTGCATTGGAGTTAAATCGCTCGCTTAAACTCGGTCGAGTGTCGCACCCTCGAGTGAGATACGATCGATCGTGATACGCTTGTAATAAATAGAAGTACAGTACAAGGTCATCTCACCGACATTTCCTATATTGTATGGAAGGCGACAGAGAAGATACACATATGTTTTGCTCACAAGGTAAAAATAAGGCTTTATTTTCTAAGTTTATGACAAACGTTTAATGGAACAGTCAATGGAACGTACCAAAATAAGAACATGAATTTATAAATAAAATAGTATGAAAAACTTCGATATACAGTTGTTATTGCTAATTAATAATTATTCAATATTTGATTTACCACATATATAATATGATAGGTCCATACATAGTGTTCCGCCTATATACTGCGACTATGTAGAAACGTTTCACAAAATATGATTGATATAGCGGTAGATTAATAACAATATTAGTACAGAGATAACGTCACAGAAAATATAATAAAACGAATAATCATGCTGCATAACTGTTACAGACGCAAAGATTGATACACTAATTATTAGAGATTATTATTATTATTATTATTATTATTACTAGAAAACTTGATAGAGTTCTTGCATTATCGTGATTGTGTTCTCCGTTTTTAATAATTACATTTACATCCAATAACATCTATCAGATGTGGCAAAAACAAAATCACTCCTGTGTGGAAAGAAAAAATACATTTACCTACAACATTTATATTACATTTTAAAGCAAGTCTTGTAGTTGTACTATGGAGAGGTGAGTTAAACACTGCAAAGTTTTGAAATGATAAACATCTATGATGTTACTACAAAGTTCATCACTGTAAAAAGAACAAATGTCTAACGCTCGGCTTATACCGTTCGAGGATTTATCGCTCGTGACAATTTTACCCCTCATGCATGTGCGCTACATATCGGATTATGCAATGAACTACTTGGCGCTGGAGCGAAAACTTCCGATGCACACCTCTGTTGTCCATACAATATAAGGTCCAAACTTGATAGTTTTCCCAGAAAAAAAAATATTTTTTCTCTTATTTTATTTGCGTTATACTGCTTATATCGTTAGTAAGATTACGAAAACAATTACATCAGTAGGTATATCTAGCAAAGAGTTAATATTAGTTTAAATAAATATTTGTGTGTTCTGTTACGTTTTCGTGAAATTAAATAGAAATGCATGCTTAAAGTTGTTAATATTCTGGCGTGAGAGACTTGGCAACGTGTTCAGCAGGCAGTAATCTCCACAGACGTAAGTACGAGACAGCTGAGTTCAAGCTCCCTGTCCATAGGTCTACTGCACAGCGGATGACAGTTCAGTATAGGGTATTTGATAAACAACTTACAATGTCATTTACAGTTTAGGAATATTATACATATGTTATTAATTTATGGAGAAAGTCGTCGTAATTAATGTTAGAGAAGAAAGATGCACCATGAACGTTTTCCTGAAATAAGGTTACCTAAACGGCGAACTTTTGTAGCACTTTCTCAACTATTTTTAGAAACTTGGAGTCTCTTAACCCGTTTCAAAAATCACACAAGTAGAAATTAAAAAAAGTATTAATTTTTTATTTTATTGGATTATTTTACGACGCTGTATCAACACCTAGGTTATTTAGCGTCTGAATGATATGAAGGTGATAACGCCGGTGAAATGAGTTCATTCATTCATTCATTCATTCATTTTATTCCATAGATCTTACATGAGCAATGAAGCTTTAAGATGTGGAACATGTCAACATTTTACAATATTACAATTACAATTTTTACAAATTTTTATAGTTTTACAATTTAGTAATTTTCTACAATTTTTACAATTTTGTACAATTTTTTTACATTTTTTTTACATTTTGGCGAGATGTAGTGAGATGAGATGAGGTCCGAGGATTCGCCAAAATATTACCCGGCATTTGCCTTTTCGGTGGGGGAAACCTCGGAAAAACCCAACCAGGTAATCAAATCAAAGGGGTTGATGCCAAGGACTCGCCATAGACCATCCGGCTTCAGTCCCACGGCTGGGGAAAACCTCCGAAGAAACCAAAGTCCAAAGGGGGATCCAACCCAAGCCCGAACGCAGCTCCGGATCAGCAGCCCAGCGAGTCTGTCGACTGAGCAACATCGATGGCTCTACTAAAAGTATACAATACATAGCCAATCAGATTATTAAATTTACAAACGCAAACGATCATTCATAAGTTGAACTATATTATAATACAAAACAATTTAATTAAATTTAAGGCATAAACAATTCAACCAGTTGTGATATACAGAAATTGATAATACATATCATGCAAACTACTTCAAATTACAAACACAAACAATTTATCAGTAGAGCTATATAGATTACTATTCAATTTAAAGCATATACAATTCATCGGCCAAATCTATACAAATATATACAATACAAAGTAGCATACTTTCATTAAGCTATACAAATTAGTGCAATTAATATCAAGTAGATTAATTCAATTTATAATCATAAACAATTCATCAGTTGAGCTATACATATTACCATTCAATTTACAGTAGGTCTATATACAATACATAAGTAGAGCTACACAGACTAGTAATCATTTTAAGAACATATACAATTCATCAGCCAAACTATACAAACATATACAATCAAATTAGTATTTTCGTTAAGCTATACAATTCATATGAAGTAGATTATTTCAATTTATAAGCTTAAACAATTCATCAGTAGACCTATACAGTATACTATTCAATTTACAGTACATACAATTCATCAGTTATGCTAAACAAAAAATACAATACACAGTAAACAGATTAAGTCACTATAAAATAATATTTTAGTTGAGCTATATAAAATTGTACATGTCATTTAAGTAGAATAATTCAATTCACAAGCATAAACAATTCATCAATTGTGTAGAAGGTATGAGTATGTAAGCTGTCATGGCGGATAGCTGCTAGACACGTGTTATTACGCTCCGACTTAGGTGATTATTAGCAGCGGTTTTAGAGTGCATTACTATTTGAAAGTGTTTAAAAGTGTCGTGGTATATAATTTTGTGTTATTTCGCATTCGATTTCTACGACAAAATGGGTGGAAATAGCAATAATAAGAAGTCATCTCCCAGCGAGTTCTCCGAAGAAGCTGTCCGACGCGTCATGGTGGAAGCGTTGAAAGATCCCGGCATGCTGCAGGTACTGACGCAGGCCATCAGGACCGCCATTGTGGAGGACTTGAAACAAACTATTGCTGAAAACAGTGCTGTGATAGAAAGCCTGAAAACAGCTCTAGAGGAGAAGGACAGGCACATTAGGCAGCTCCAGATGAAGGTGGACGATCTGGAGCAATATCAGAGGCGACAGTGTTTACGGATTTTCGGTGTGAGTGAAAGTGAGTCTGAGAACACGGACACTATCGCCATTGACGTGGCTTCTAAAATAGGAGTAAAATTAACTGAAAGTGATATCGACAGAAGTCACCGAGTGGGGCGAAGAAACAGTGATAGGCCTCGGCCTATCATTGTCAAATTCGTCAGCTATAGAAAGAGGGCTGAGGTATTCAGAAACAAAAAACTGTTAAAGGGTAGTCTTGTTACCGTCCGTGAAGACCTAACTAAAGCCAGGCATAATCTGTTAAAAGAATGCATAACTAAATACAGCTTGAAAAACGTGTGGACACAAGACGGAGACATTATTGTCAAAGTAGGCGAGCACAAACACAGAATTAAATGCCCAGAAGACATGATCTGAACGAGTCGGCTGCGTAAAACTAGTAAGGCAACTAATTTTAATATACTGCAATATTCAATCTATATTAAATTTTACTCTATCAGTAACTTTACCTAATAATTAATTCTTTTTCATTCTTATTTTTATCATTTAGTACTGTAAGTCACTTTAACTTTTACTATATAATAACGTTATTTATTAATTAATTATTTTTCTTCTTCACATTCTTTATCATTTAGTACTGTAATTTTAAGTTATTATTGCTAGAAAATAATTTAAAAACTTGAATTGCATATAAGTTGGTACAATTGAGAACAAAAAGCAGCATGTTCACCCGACAGTCCCTGAGGTCAGTGTACAGAGACCGGTTCCCTCTATTAACACGAACAATAGCAATCCTACCTGCCCACTGCCCTGTACCGCAGACATAATCAAGGCTGCGCTTTCTTTCTCTCCTTTGTCACTTAATGTTGTTCACGTGAAAGCTCAAAGTCTGTTGTGTCATTTTGACGAATTTTCTTCTATCTTCTCACCTTTAGACATTCACGTTATTCTTATCTCCGAATCTTGGTTACATCCTAATCTTCCTTCCACTCTCGTAAACCTTCCTGGCTATACGCTTTGCCGTAATGACAGAGAGGGCAAGAGAGGCGGAGGGGTGGCTGGTTATATTAGATCCGATTTGCGACCTAAAATTATTCATCATTCTCCAAGCCAGTACTCTGCCAAACCCGAGTTCATGTTCATTGAAATTTGCACCTTATTTACAAAATGTCTAGTGTGTGTCGTATATAAACCCCCACATATATATGACGTAGATGATTTCGAAACCGCCTTACTAAACGTAACGCCGCAATATGAGAACGTTATAATCATGGGTGACTTCAATTCAAACTTACTTGACTTACATTCTAGTACGACTAAAAGACTTAAATCATTCTTTCAGTGCCTTGATATGGTAATCCTACCCCTAGCTCCCACACATCACACGGAAGGTACAGACACATTACTGGACTTGATAATTACTAACAATGCCGACAAAGTACTGACGCATGGACAGTTGCCTGCACCAGGACTATCAGGGCATGATATCATTTATCTATCGTTTAATCTGCAGTGTCCTAAATCGACTCCAAGAGTAATTACTTACAGGGATATCAAAAGAATAGATGATATTGCACTGAAAGAAGACGCTGCGCAACTTCCATGGCACATGATCTGGACATTACGAACTGTAGACGAGAAAGTAGACTTATTCAATACGTTAATACTTCAACTTTATGACAAACACGCACCATTAAAGACCAAACGTACCAGAAAGACCCCAGCCCCTTGGATGACGACTGAAATACGTAGCCTGATGTCCGAACGCGACTTAGCTTATAGAAAATACACCCGCAACAAAAACGACGAATATTTTAACTCCTATAAACACCTAAGAAATAGAACGACTCAACTAATAAGAAACGCTAAACTGAAATACTCCTACAAACTTATAGAACCCAACACAACCCCTTCCGAATTATGGAAAAATCTGAAGGTTATTGGACTTGGAAGGGCTAGTGAACAAGCAGACATTCCCATCCCACTTGACCGATTGAACGAACACTTTGTAAAGGACCCGACCTTAAACGACACAACGAAACAAGACACAGTTTTGCCTGACTCAGCTCCCCCAACTCGAGACAAATTCTATTTTACCGACGTCACTCCCATTGACGTAATGAAAGCCATCCGACGCATCAAGACAAAAGCCCAAGGGCCAGACAACATTAGCATATTACTCATACAGAAAATACAAGACATAGCAATACCTACAATTGCACACATATTCAATAGTTCCTTAATCACTTCAACTTTCCCTAAAATATGGAAGCAAGCTTTCGTTCTTCCTCTTCCAAAAGTCAAAGTTCCCACCGACCCGAACGACTATAGACCAATCAGTATCCTGCCAGCCATATCAAAAGCACTGGAAAGAATCGTACACAGACAAATTACTAACTACATGAACGAACACAAACTATTCGACAAGTATCAGTCAGGTTTCAGAGCTGGACACAACACAAGCACTGCTCTACTTAAAGTGACCGAAGACATTCGTGAAGCAATCGACTCTAATAAAGTAACAATACTAACACTTCTTGACCTTAGCAAAGCTTTCAACTCTGTAAATTTCGACCTGCTCACCCATAAATTGAGAAATCTGCATTTGTCAGAGACTGCTGTGAGTTGGTTCGAATCCTACTTACGGGAAAGACAACAATGTGTTGTATCCGGGAATCGAAGCTCTTCCTGGCTTAACATAACATCAGGTATACCACAGGGTTCGGTACTCGGACCATTGTTGTTCACAATATATGTCAGTGATATTACATCTCATGTAAGGCATTGTAACTATCACTTGTATGCTGACGACCTTCAATGCTACATCTCTTCCCGCTTAGATCGAATAAATGACGCTATAGATAAATTGAACGAAGACATTGACTCGATTGTGACATGGACAAAGAAATTCCATCTTAATATCAATCCTGGAAAGACACAAGCAATCATATTAGGACACAAACGGCAAACCGACGCTGTAAAGCACCTCGACATTTCCCCCGTTAAAGTAAGTACAGTGCATATCCCTTTCAGTTCTTCGGTAAAAAATCTTGGCATTCACATGGATAATAATCTCAACTGGGACATGCAAATCACAGAAACCTGCAGAAAAGTATATTCTATTATTCATGTGCTAAAAAGGATAAATGTTCATCTTCCTTCTTGCTTAAAAAAGTCCCTTGTGCAGACCCTTGTATTTCCCTATTTTGACTATGCTGACATTTTACTGACTGACCTTTCCAGCGACAACAAAATGAAACTTCAACGTGCTCATAATTTGTGTGTACGTTTTGTAAGCAATGTTCGTAAATATGATCATATTACCCCATCCCTGGAAGCAATAGGTTGGCTTAAACTAGATAAGAAAAGAAATTTACATTCACTTCTCTTTCTCTTCGAAATCTTGAACTCTTCTATTCCTTCGTACCTGTCGTCTCGCTTCACTTACCTTTCTTCCCACCACAATCTGAACACACGCTCTCGCCATGAAACAATACTAACAATACCATCCCATCGCACCTCTTCATACTCATCCTCTTTCACAATAGCCCTGCCAAGACTCTGGAACTCGCTACCTGCTAGCATCAGGGACTGTCGAAATAAAATTCAATTCAAACGCAAACTTACTAGGCACTTGGTCAGTAATTGAGACTCGTTCAGACATGGTTTCTTGTAAATAGTTCTTTTAATCTACCACAAAATATCTCAATATCCGGTAATTTCATCACTATAGAATTTTGTTATTGTAGGTTTAATTTGTAATTTAGTAAATACAAAAATATTCTTTGTTCTTAACTTCTATGATAAAATGTCTAGCTTTCATTAATCAGGTATTCTTGTCGTACTTTAATTTTTATTGTAATTGTAATTGTAAATTTAATATTAATTGTAATCTTATTGTTCATGTTATAGTTGTAATCCCCTGGTAGAGGGGCAGAGAAGGCCTGACGGCCTTATCTCTACCAGGTTAAATAAATAAATCTAATCTAATCTAATCTATGTAGAAATTTGGTTAATTCTTTTCTGAACCTTTTCTCGTTGTTCTTCAAATCTTTAAGATAATTAGGCAGTGCATTGAAGACTGTTATACATGAATAGCGAACTCCTTTTTTAAAACAGCTTAGACTAACAGAGGGTAGATGAAGATCTGATTTATGTCTTGTATTAAAATGATGAATGTCTTGATTAGTACTGAATTTATCTTGGTTCTTAATATACAGCATCATTAGGGAAAGAATGTATTCACAAGGTAAAGTCAAGATTTCTAAGTTTCGGAAAATATTTTTACATGAGGTCCTTTTATGCACACCGGCCATTATTCTTATAGCTTTCTTTTGTAAAACAAAAACGTGTTTAGCTTCAGACGAGTTACCCCAGAATATTAATCCATATTTCATTACAGAGTGAAAATATGCAAAGTATGACATTTTAAGTAAGTTTATATCACCAATAGTAGATAAGGATCTTAATGCATAACAGGCAGAGCTCAATTTACGAGTAATACATTCTATATGCGTTTTCCAGTTCAAGTGATTATCCAATTCTAAACCAAGAAACTTTGTGCTTATAGATTCTTTGAGATGAGTTCCATTTAATCGAATACTGTAGGAAACCTGAGCACTATTGTGTGTACTAAATTTGACTGCACTGGTTTTATCAACATTAAGTGCTAGTTTATTTGCATGGAACCAATCATTCATTAGATTCAGCATTGTATTAGAAGTGTTTATAAAATGATCGTATTGTTTGCTTGAAATAATTACACTTGTATCATCTGCAAATAAAATTACATGGGATGAATTGTTTATGGTCAAGGCTAAATCATTAATATAAACTAGAAACAACAATGGACCTAAAATTGACCCCTGCGGAACACCATGTTTAATATTTCTAAATTCTGAATAAGTAACTTTATGACTATTTGGTACATTTATTTCTACTTTTTGTTTTCTATTTGATAAGTACGATGTAAACCAACCCAACATCTCATCTTTAATACCATAAAACTTCAATTTTTTTTACTAATATACTATGGTCTACACAATCAAATGCTTTAGCCAAGTCACAAAAAATCCCACCTACATGTAGTTTCGAATTTAATGAATTTAGTATTTCATCCACCAAACTAAAAGCAGCATTCTCTGTCGATTTTTGTTTTCTAAATCCAAACTGTTCTAAAACTAATATATTGTTGGACTCCAGGTAATGATATAATCTATTATACATAACTTTCTCAAACACTTTTGAAAATGTTGTTAATAATGATATGGGTCTGTAATTAGCAATAGTACATTTATCTCCCTTTTTGTATATTGGTTTCACTATTGAATATTTGAGTCTTTCTGGAAAAATACCACATTGCATTGACAAATTGCATAGATAGCTTAACGGAGGGGATAATATTTCAGAACAAGCTTTCAGAACTTTACTTGGAATTTCATCATATCCAGAGGAATATTTTGTTTTTAGTTGTTTTATCACATGCATGATTTCTGCTACGGTAGTGGGAATAAATTTGAGACCTAAAAACTCAGTGTTAAATGCATCAGTTAGGTAACCGAGTGCAGCATCTTCTGCACAATCTTGAATGTTTAAGTTCTGAATAATATTTATATAGAAGTCGTTAAAATGATTTGCAATTGATTTTGGGTTATCTATTTTACTATCATTGATTTTAATGCAAGTAATATTTTCACTCTTTGAATATCGATTAGTTTCATTTTTAATAATATCCCAAATAGTTTTAATCTTATTATCTGAATTTTGTATTTTTTCATTCAGATACATTTTCTTTGCATCTTTTATAACTTTTGTCAAAGTTTTACAGTAATTCTTGTAGTAATTAAGAACATGAGGATCGTCACTATTCCTACTCATTAAATATAGATTCCTTTTTCTAGTACATGATATTTTAATTCCCTGAGTTATCCACATGTTTTTACTTTTACATTTTTTCACCACCTTGACTGGAAAACATTCATTGAAATAATTCGTAAATGTAGTGAAAAATGCATTAAATTTAGTATTAATATCAATGGTATCGGTACTATATACATTTTCCCAAGATTCATTTTGTAGGCATGTATTTAAATGATGAAGAGATTCAGCATTTATAATCCTTTTTTTTATTTTTAGATAAACACTTTGGAATTTTTCACTCATATTGAAAACACTTAGAATTTGTGCATCGTGATCAGACAGGCCATTGACTAATGGTACTGTTGAATAGGAATTCAATCTACTTTTATCTATAAATATATTATCAATGGCAGTACTACTTCCAGCTTGTGTTCTGGTTGGAAAACTTACTGTGTGACTAAGATTATAAGTTTCAAGAAGTGAGTTTAATTTTCTTTTGCGTGAGCTTTCTGATAGATAATCTATGTTTATGTCACCACAGATTACAAATTCGGTATGTGGTTTATAAAGTCTTTTCAATATTGAATCTAAGTTAGTTGTAAATTTCTTATAATCTCCCATTGGCGCCCTATAAACACATAAGATAATTAAATTTGATATCTCATAACCAATTTGTATTCCACAGATTTCAATATGTTGTTCAAGGCAAAAATCAGATATATCAATTTTACTAAATAATAGATCCTCTCTGATAAAAATACAGGCACCCCCTTTTTGGAAGACATGTCTACAGAAATGAGAACCTAATACATATCCATGTAAAGACAGTTGTAGTATTTCCTGTTGCTTCATATGATGTTGTTATACATAATATCTGAGGTTTATGCTTTTGAGTTGCTAAAGAAGTGATCAATTCATCAGTTTTTTGTTTTAATCCCCTAATATTTTGATGAAAAATAGTGCAGTTACTGTGTTCATTACTAGAAACATCAGAGCATTTACAATTTAGTTGAACTTGTTTCAAACACCTTACTGGTGGGAGGTTTAACCTAAAAAAGGAGAAGCCCTAGCATTAACTAACACAGGAATATTACAACTCTGCTTTTTAACATGGCTGCCTCTGATGCTATTAGCAATAAGAACCGAAAGGTGCTCCTTGCCTCTACCATTCAGATGCAGGCCATGTGACGTATATTCATACCTTCTTATAGGGCTTACATCTATCAAACCAATGTGTGATGCCCCAGGTCTCATCAGAGCCCGCTCAAGCCGCATATTCACGGAGTCCGGGGTCCAGCACCGAAAGTTACCCAGCATTTGCTCGTATTGAGTTGAGGGAAAACCCCGGAAAAACCTCAACCAGGTAACTCGCCCCGACCGAGATTCGAACCCGGGCCACCTGGTTTCGAGGCCAGACGCGCTGACCGTTACTCCACAGGTGTGGACATTAAAAAAAATGTTGGTGTGATTTTGTGCAGAAAAATATTATTGTTAATTTTTTAGACGTGAAATAAAAAACGGAGCAATATTGTTACATAAAATGTACATTAACCATAATGTTCTATTAATGAGAATGAATGTTTGTATTTGCTGCTCATTTTATGTAAACAACAGTATTATCATTATCCGCTCTTGCATTAGAACAGGGCATCTTTACCGGTATGTCTGTACCCGCTAGAGCTGTACTGTGTAGGCCTATTTATGAACCCATTCCTCCCCATCCAGCAAAGTTTGCAAAACCTCTAATATTATAAACTTTAATAATAAGTTAAATATTGCAATTAGAAAAACAATATAAGGACATTTTTTTCCTTATGGCATGAATAATCATCAGTTACAATAACGGTACTTATACCCTTACACCCTGTATAGTATTAAGTAAAATGTGTGATACAGTGAATGAACATGACTATGAAAACATGATTATCTTCAACTCGTACAAATAATACTCAATACCCTACGTACATTGTCTGACTAAAAATGTATTTCCTAGTAAAACCTCGATTCCCCCACAAAAAGAAAGATATATTTTTGTTACTTGGCTTATTATACTGTAGGATTTAACTCTTCATTTCGTGAAGATATGTACCACTTTAAGTATACGCCTATAACTGAATATCCATTCTGTACATATTCATTTAGGTGTACTTCTGGTGAATGACGTAATTTTAAAATAAAAATTTCACGAATTGCCCATCCCTTCTCAAAATGTTACCTACATCTTGTTACAAATATTTTCTCAGTTTAGTATTTTACATTTTGAAACAGAGCAAACCCATTTATATCGCATATAATTTCTAGTTTTTTTTAACTGCAACCCTAACATTCCGTATATACTATATGGATATTTATAAATTTGGAAGAGTCAATGAATACGTTATGGCTGTGATGAAAATTGTAACTCAACATAAAGACAAGGTTCTTTTTATGAATATTGGTGTGTAGAAAGCTAATTTTTAACTTATGTTTGTATCTGTACATCAATGGGAATAATACGAAATATCAGATATTATATTAATGTAATTAATATAAGGTTTCCAATGTTTTATAATGCGTCTAAATTGAACTTTTTGTTTAATATTATAACTTTTCATATATCTCCTTTTATGCACGAGACAGCATTCCATTGACTTCTCTCTAAAAAGTGTTACTTGTCATAAAATATCGACAAATTTCCAAAATATTAATATCTGACATGTATGTATGTGTGTGCATTTATTTACACTGCAAGTGGGCAAGCACCCGATGGCAATGGTATACACAATATAAACAATACACAATAAAATTACAATACACAGTACAATTATACAATACACAATACAATTATTTACACAATACAATAAAAATACACAATACAATTTAACATAATAATTACATATGTATAGGCCCTACATAAGTTTCAACAGTCTTTCACTTTACTCTCATCTCACTCACTGTAGTGGCACTATGACATAATAAAGACTAACACGATAATATTTTTCTTTCTTCTAAAGTTCACTGAATTTTGTCACTTGATTTTTCATATACACGTACGTTCGCTTTAAGATATCTCCGTCTTCTAGCTTCACATTGAAAGGTTAGTATATTCGTCTTTCTCAGCAGAAACGTTTTAAAAGACTAGCAATAAGATTTCAAAATGTCTGAGAGGATTTTCGATATAAGCCCTCAAAAGGAATTGGATGACAGGCGTAATGGATTTTGGTGCATCCTGCATCTTGTTCAGACAATGAAGTGAATCTGAGAAGCGCTCGGTTCTCAAATAGAAGATCCAGATCGAGTGATATGCTCGTTGAGATTTCCAATGACTCTTCAATGCGGAACATACTGGGAATCAGGTCATAGCTCTTGTCAAATCCCTTGCTTTGTGGAATATGATATCCTCATTGTCGAAAACGAAGTAGGAAATTATTTTGACTTAAGATGCTCGTTATAACAGCAAGAGAGCAGAGCATAACGTACATAAAATTTTTATAATTAATATTAAGAATTATATTCAAAACAGTTGGAAGTTAATTTGACTTAAAAACCCTTATTATAACGGCAAGAGAGCAGAGGATAAGAGAAATGTTTTGGAAATGTTTACAATTAATATTAAGAATTGTATTTAACCATTCTACTTACAAGGAGAAGACATGCTCTGTATATCACCGAATGGAATAAGATTGTGTGAGATGAAAGTACAAGACGTACTGTTTAAAGTCATACCTGGTATGGGTGGCCAATGACCCCTCGTTTTGGAAATATTGGCTATTATTTGTGACATACTTCCGTTAGGTGCTCAATAGGGAAACATTAGCCTGTGTAACAGCGTAGCCCATCTGGTTGGATGCTGAGTTGTTATCCAGGCATCCTCAGTTCGAATCTTAACTGGTCCTATATTTTTTCTTTTAATAATGATTAATATTGCGATCACAGTTATCTATTTACATACCTATATCACATTTCTCAAAGTATTGAATGTTTCATCATGTTTTAAACAAATTACTAATTAACTAACCTTGTATTGTAAAGGATAAACAATGAAATACTGCTCACGTAGGAAGGTAAGATGTGTCACTGGTGTCTGTTCTATTTCTGTAGCAGCTATTCCATTTCATTTTATACCCCATTCATTATGATGTCATAAAAACACACAAAATACACATATTTCCTGCACAGCAAATGAAAGAAGGTTTTCCACAGCCACACACATTTTTTCGCACTTCTGCTGCGAAACAGATATCCTTCACATTCACAAACACTTCTCGTTCGTTTATCAATTTTGATGCATACCACGCATATTTCAACATGGCTTTGAATATAGGAACTGACAACTGAAAGTGAATTAAAATATAATAATGATAATGATAATAATAATAATAATAATAATAATAATAATATCAAACTTTAAAAAAAATGAGAAGGCATTAGGATTCGAACTCGGGGTGCCTGGATGACAACTCAGGATCC
Source organism: Periplaneta americana (assembly GCF_040183065.1). Classification (NCBI taxonomy): domain Eukaryota; kingdom Metazoa; phylum Arthropoda; class Insecta; order Blattodea; family Blattidae; genus Periplaneta; species Periplaneta americana. Next base: position 137,357,261 of record NC_091126.1, read on the forward strand.
AACCACATGAGCTACGCCGTTACACAGTCTAATGCTTCCCTATTAGGCACCTAACGGAAGTATGTCATAAACAATAGCCAATATTTCCAGAACGAGGGGTCATTGGCCACTCATACCAGGTATGATTTTAAACAGCGTGTCTTGTACTTTCATGTCACAAAATCTGATTTAATTCGGTGATATACAGAGCGTGTCGTCTCCTTGTTAGTGCTACACAGAATTAAACTATGTTGTCACTATTTCTCCAATAAAGAAGAATGCTATATGGTCATTTATTTCCATTACATGAAGGGAGAAGAGAGTTAAATGTGGTTGAAAACCACTAAATTTTAGGAAAAGCAAAACTTTAAAATAATATCTGATATGTGGAAATTCATCACATAATATTTATTATAGTTTGCATTTGTTCTGAGCTATCAGAACAACAGTGGGATATCTTGTAAAAATCATATTTTAAATAATGAGGATAAAAATTGCTATTGAACATCGAGTGCAATGTTTAAACAAAGTTTCTTTTTATTTTAGCTTCATATTAAATCAAAAGTTTGTTTACACATTGCACTCGATGTTCAATAGCAATTTTTATCCTCGTTATTTAAAACATGATTTTTGCAAAATATCCCACTGTTGTTCTGAGGTAACGATATTTGGCCTTTTAAGCTGCAGAAAAGCAATTTATAATGTCCTGGTGCACAGGGCTGTAAATTATACCAAATTTTCATTGCAGTTTCCCCTAATTTTATTTCTATTTATTTCTCCTTTAAAACACTCATTGAAATGTGAAAAATATATCAAGTCACTTAAACTGTAATGCTCGTTTATGGCTTTGCAACCAAATGTGACGCCATTTTTTAAGGATATATGTACTTGAACGACCACAAATATTATCAGAAAATGCAGGCTCTAAATTTCTAAAATTTTATAAGGAAATGAACTCACAATTGGACAAAAGTTACAAGATACCACAACAAAACTTATTAGAACTTAAATATTTGATAAAAGTATTAAAAGGTCACTAATAATATTTTTTACTTTGAATTAAATTTTCCAAAATTTGAAAATTTTGACACATATTGTTACATAACTCCACAACCATTAGAGATAGAATTCTGAAATTTTGTACACTGATTTAACATTCATTTATGCAAAAGGTAGACTACAATAATGCCCATTTCTTTGAAAATAGAAAAATTAAGTCACAAAACATTATGTAAATTTTAATACATTTTATATAGGACAAATAAAAATTAATTGTATTTAAATAAACAACTCTACATGTTCGAGAGTAGTCTACTTTTCAGAAATAAGTGTTTATTACATGCAGGAAAAATATTAAAGATGTCAGAGAGATCATAACAATGTTATGGTTACCAAATGATGTAACTGCAGAATTTTTTTTTGTTTTTTTTTTTTCATACTTTCATAAAACTGGTTTGAAAATATTATTAACAAACTTTTTTATACTTTTATCAGATATTTAAATTCTAATAAGTTTTGTTGTGGTACTTTGTAATTTCTGCTCTATTGTGAATTCATTTTCTTATAAAATTTTAGAAATTTATAGCCTGCATTTTCTGATAATATTTGTGGTCGTTCACGTACATATACCCTTAAAACTCTGCTGCACATGGGTTTTTTATGACACTGAACTTAGTTTACAATGTCCCACAAATTAAACATTTTCTTTTATTTCATATAAATGGTATATATTTTTGGATATCATTAATGTTACGTTCTTGATATCTGACACTCATTCTTTAGCCTATAAGGAAACTTTTCTTTGAAATTGAAATTTGTTATTTTCTCACATTTGAAAAATATCGCACTATTATTCTATAATTGCACTCGTATAATTCATGTTTAATGTAATTCTTTGTCTTAAAATTTAAAGCAAATATTAAACTAGTACTCCAGACATCTGAAGAACGTGCTGCTAGAAATAAAGTCATTAAATTTTCGAATTTATCTATAAAACAGCTGAGATAAACCATTTTAGTGAATTACTGTGCCCTTAAATTTCTTTCAAAATGTAGACCCCTCCTTTGTTCTGAAAACTAATCTCGAATTTAAGTTTTTGCAGTAATGACACTTCTATATAAATATTGAAAATTGTAAATCAAGTGCCGGTAATAAAAAAGTCTAATTTTACTTTCGCCTGATCTCAAAATATTTAATAATATTATGTTTTCATCCTTTAAATCGGAGCCAGTATCGTTGTAATCATAAGTAATCCGGTCATTTTTAATATTATAATTTTCTTTCATCAGAACCACAAAATGGATGATATGCATAAAAGGGTAGTATTTGCTTTATTTTTGCTACAAAACCATTTGTAAACAAGACCTCCTCCATTGTTCTGAAAACTAATCTCGAATTTAAGTTCTTGCAATAATGGCATTTCTATATACATATTGAAAATTATTGCAAATCAAGTACCGGTAATAAAAAAGTCAGATTTTACACTCACCCGATCTCAAAACATTTAAATAATATAATATCATCCTTTGACTCGGAGTCAGTATCGTTGTAATACTAAGTAATCTGGTCATTTTGAATATTATAATTTTCTTTCATCAGCAACTACAAAATGGATGGTATGCATAAAAGAGTAGTATTTGCTTTATTTTTGCTACGAAATGATCTATCTATTATTTAGGGCAGGGCACTGATTGGGACTGTCCTCGCAAGCAGACCGCTCGGTTGGGCCAATTTTACTACCCTGGATAGAATGTTGTGCATGTCCCAAGGCCTCCCTAGCTACAGACTCCCCCACGCGTCGCTCCGAACTACCCTACAGCCTACAGGATCCCTTTACCATTCCACTTAGCCCTCACAGCGGTCACTCAACCCCGGTTCCATGAGTTACCGTGAGACCAGTAGAGAGCTCAATTTGCTTAGCACTACCATCAACAACGAATGACTTCATATCCACGGAGTCCAAGTTCGGCGACGACCCGCAGGCGACTACATCGGAGAAAGCCCAAAACCTTGGAAACGGAGGAGATGATGATGACGATGATGATGATGATGATGATGATGAAGGAGAAGTGTAATTATAATGCCGAAATGAATCCGAGTTTCAACGTCTAAAGTTACGTCAATTGGTTGAGGGCAAACCTCGGGAAAAACTCAACCAAGTAAATTATCCCAACTAGGATTTGAAACCCGGGCTCGAATGTTTCACGGTCAGACGTGCTACACGTTACTCCCTACGCAGCCATCACTCAAAAATATAAACGCATAAAGTTGCTTAGTAAATTGTAATACTCTTGCAAAAGCACAGTGAAGTCAGAGAGCTTAGCATTTACTAAGACTCATAGTTATTTCTAAGAAACGTATGCATAAGCCTTAGTAATTGCATTTCCTTCCTAGTCTTTACTAATAAAAATCATTGCATGCCTCGTGCGTGGATTCTGTATTTAAATCCTCATATTTTCCTTTAAAGAGAAAGCTCCACCACGACTTGTTGATTTCCTCCAATGAAATGATCGTTTAACCACGTCACAATTTCTATATGAAACCCACACAATCTTCTGGAATCAGTTTCTGAAGGTTGAGTCCTTAGTTTATGTCTTCTTTCGTGATCGCATATGAATGCAGCCATCTCCGTTCGCAGGGAAACTTTTACTTAAGTGTACAGTACGATTATTTAGTCCTGACAATCGCCGGCAATTTGCGCTTGGGTCAGGCGAGTCCATTAAGTTACGCCAAGGGATGTTCAGGTTAGTCTGTCGCCTGCAGTCAGAGCGATCGAATGTCACGCATGCGGTATAGCGTTGTGTTTCCAGTACAGTTGAGCTGTACTGCATTCCTTTATCGACCGCTCGCCCCTATCTGTACTCCGGAACTCTCCCCACTACTCCTACTACTTCCCCCCTTTCGCGTCGCTGAGCTGTCATGACTAAATAATCGGTATGTACCTATGAGTTAATTTTGAAGAAAATCTATCAAAAATCACAATTTTGTTTTTTGACATCATAAAATACTACATACCTCCCTCTATTAAAAATGTAGCACCACCCGTACGGTACCGTCATTTTTGAAGCCCATACGCCAATTTAAATGTACCGTGATGCTTTAAATTCCAGCTGCGACATGCTCATTTTTGCACAGTACCTGTACTGAGCAATTCTGATTTATTTGCATTTCAATTTACTTCCTTTTGAATATACCGCGCTACTTTGGTAGATGTCCCCATCAGTGGAGGCTCTACAATAAGAACTGCAGAGCTGCAGAACCGCCATTTAAATGGACCTGTAAAATTAAAAATGGAAAATGTGCTTTTATGTAATCTAGTTCATTGTTTCATTTATTTTTCCAATTCATTCTCCTTCGATTCGAGATTTTACTGTCTGTAGGAGCCTTGAACTGCTGGAGAATTTTATCTGTAGTGTACTTTACGGATCTGTGCTCGGCAGTTCCTGAAGCTCAACGTAGGGTAGTCGGCAGCAGAAAACTGGTTTTCTTCACCGTCCCATAAGACTGCATTAGAGCTGCAACCGAAGCAGATCTGTTCGAATATACGAAAGAACCGTCAACACCCTCATCTCTTTATGACCTGCGTTAGAACACAGATTTCTAGACTACTGTATATCATTACAGTTCCAGTGTATTATAGTACTGTGGGTGGTGTGATGATTAGTCAGTGTGTCTAAGAAAATATTTTATATTAAAAATGAATGAAATGAAAATCTAATCGACCAAGCCTTTTCGAAATTAAAAGAGAAATTGCACGTTAACTTAAGAAATTAGGACATCCTACACCAAATTTAAACTTGGAAATTTCTGGAAAAAGTCCAAGAAATCATGTAGCCTACTAGTCATTTTAATACCGAAATGTGTAATGGAAACGATTGGTTTTTTGCTGCGATCATGAAAACGCTTTCTCCCTCACCCGTGTATTCTGTTTAGAGGAGAAAATACATGGACAAAGACCGGAGTAAAGGATTTAGTTAATTTGACTTAAAAAACTATAAGAGCATGAAAATTCGAAAACTCATTTCAAGTCAAACAGATTTGTCACTGTTAACGATATTAAAATATTCTAACACAGCTTGATTCTGCGTATTGGATTAACATTCAGAAACAAGAAGGAAATGTTTCTAAAAAGAGATATGGTCTATCTAAAATAAATTAACTGTGTGAAATTCTGTGCCGCATTTGAATTAGCGATTCGAGGACTTGCTGAATCAGGCGATTCAACAAACCGCGGTATATTTCGGGGTTTGACTGATTTTACTCCACATTTAGATTAAACTTCCAAAGATCATTTATAGGGCTCGTCACAATTGAAAGGAACTACGAAAACAATTCAAAATTAATTGCTGGATAGCAATAAAATTATTGGAAATTTCTCTTCACTTCCACCAAGACATGACGCTGAAAGTTTGGTGCAAACTATCTTAACGGAATTTAGGCTTAACGGAAATTCAGTCATAATTGAACCACATGAATTAATTGTGCTGGTTAATGGAGGGGCTAACGTAATGAGTGGGAAACACGGAGAATTTGTATTGTGTTCCACAACATATTTCTTGCCAAGGAATTAAATTTAATAATGCAACAAACATGTTCACAAACTGGTCAAGTTACGATACTTTATTGCAAATCTGTAGGAACTCCCAGCTCTCTGTTTTACAATTCCGTCTGCCGGTACGGGTGTAGGCTAGAAAAGTTGACGTAAAGAAATTCGGTAGGAGTTAAAAGCGTTCGAACGATAAAAAGTTCCTGATGGTTGTTCATTCAGGTATCAACATGAGGTCACTAGGTGACTAGTTGTGCCAGGTGGGAGAGGTGTAGCGCACGGGGTGGGCAGGGCGCACGGATTGTTGGAGTACAACTTCGAGAAGGGACTGTAATTACACGCGTTATCCGATTTAAATGCAATAAACAGCATGCGTTTGCTAAATACACTATTTTTCATGCAGAACTGCCAACCTTTATAACCGCGGGCCGCTACTGGTCCCCATACAGTAGGTTCACAGGTGTTTGGCTCTGAAGTTTCTCATAGCCTACAACTGCTGAGTCACAGTACACAGTATTTATACAACAAAATTATTACTAATATGTTTTAGTTCAATACAGAGACATTACAGTATTTAGAATAAATATTATTGTTCTATTACTATATAATTTTATGCAGTCTATGAATATTATTTTAGTGCATAATTATCTATCTTGACCTATTGTATGTCTGTTTCCCAAAATGAAGTTTGTTTTGGTTTTGTATACGTACAGGTGTTTGGTGTGTGTGTGTGACGGCTATAAAACGTGTTTTTATTAGTGAGTGCAGGCAGGTTTATCTATATTCTATGCCATTTGTTTATTTAGTTCTATCAGTGTAATATGCAGTAATTATTTTACCATTGAAAGGTTAAAATCGCCATGAAATAGTGACAGAATTCCAAAAAGCGTTCTTCTAAGAAAACGAAAGCAGGCAAGTTGTCTTATTATAAAGCTAGGACAAAACAGTGTGAATTACCAGGAAATCCTGTAGTGAATAGAGCTGTCAGTGAATTCAACATAGAAAGTGTCAAATCACGTGAAATTCAGCAAGAGTTGAGATGTGATAGTAGTGGACTGTGCAAGACAAATTTCTGTACAACGCGATATCAATCGTATCATTCAGAGAAAGAAGCGAAGCTCTGTAGAAGAAAACGAGAAGCTAGAAAAGGGAGACGGAAAAAATTGCAGCAGAGGAGGAGAAGAAATCTAAGGGTCCAACATAAGAACCACGAGGATTTTAATGTGAGTAATGTAATCAAATATTTCACTGCTGTGTTCGGTAAAACTAGCGCTGAGGTAGTTCTGTTGATTTCGGAAATGAAAATAGTTGATTTATAAGGGATTTTTTTTTGTGGAGATGTAGTTGATCGTATGTGCAAGATAATATAACAAAAACCTAAAATAACCAAACCTCACCTGGGTAATTACCTATAAGTACTGGATTATTTAATTAATGTTTTAAATATGTTTGATTATTATTCCAAGTGTGAAAACACTTAGAAAAAGTGAGCGGAAAGCGATTGTAGTTTTGATGTTATAATACTTACGTACTTACGGATATCAGCCGATTGGAAGTGGTGGTCAGCTATTTTATATTTGATGTATATAAGAGGACAGAAACCATTTCGATGTGACGCATGCGCTGAGCTGTAATGGAATGTCGTGACGACATCTTTACGTGAATTTATTTTCGTGTGTACATTCCAGATCAAATCATGCAGTTTCCTTCGTTGTCTGGTTACAAATTTTGTATATCCGAAGGTGAGGTTTGGTTAATTTAGGTTTTTATTAACAATTTTATGCAAGACCGTGTCGCGAGTGGGACGTCTATTGGTTGATATTCGATGACGTCACATTAATTCGATATTCGGTTGTTTTCATTTTCTGTCTGCCATTTTGATATCAGTTGTCAGGATGGAAGGTGCGTGTTCTTCTACGTCTCGTAGTGATGGTGGTTTGTGTGCAGGTTGTGATATATGGGCAACGGAATTCTGTCAATATAGGGTATCCACCGGCCATGAACGAATATTCCACACTATTATCACTGCCAATGTGGCACTATAAACCAAATTTCAATACCTTTATCACAACTACAAGACATTTTAATTCTTATTGTAGGCCTTATTGTAATGTCTTACTGCATTAACACATTTAATATATCACGAAGCATACACTGGACTAACTAAATGTAATTATTATGAAAGTCGCCATATTTCCTTTCTCGAATTACGATCCACTTCCACTAGATGGCTACCGACACGAGAAGCAGGGCCAGCAATATATGCAAACGAAATTTTACTAAATGTAAGAAATGTTACTACAGGTGTGTAGTATTACGTGACAGATTAGATTATGTGTGTATTGTGTGACAGGTTAGGTTGGGTTTGGTTTGATTGGGTATGTAGTATTATTAGAGAAGTTAAGTTAGGTTTGATTAGGTGTGTGGTATTATTACTATTTTGGCTACACTGAAACCCACTGTTACATTAAATAAATACATATGGCCGAATTCTTCATTCACGCGCGACGATTTTCGTAATTTATATAAGTAAGGTAAATATTTAGGGCGGGTTGGGTGGGCTTACTACTCTCCCAGTAATCACATCAATTTTTACTAATCAATACTATAAATCCAAGGCATTTTCAAAGCATATTATCAAGTTCCTATAGTGCAGGCCTGCAGAACTGTAGCTCTTGAGAGCGACTACTTTCCTCCCCTCTTTTACACCACCTACATTTTCTACCTGTACGGTCACGGCGTTCTAGTTACGCTCGGCTGCATCAACATTCAATCCCGGGGCGGAAGTCGATCATCCCCAATAGAAGTGAAATGAGGCTGACGTCATAGTTCCCCTACTTTGCGTGTTCTGCAGGCCTGCTGTAGTGGATGGGACAAGTAATTTTCACCTTCATTGCAAATTGAAATGTACTTTTGAAGTTGTCTACATATAAAGTTTTTTTTTTTGTTTTTGTGAAATTTTTTGTAGGCCTACTTTGAATTTACTCGCGAAAATTGGGAGTATTCAGATTTTTTCTCTTGAACTTTTCCGAAATTTGTTGTAAGAGTTTTAATTTTTGGGGAAAAGTCGCGTGTTTTTGGAATGTTTTTTCGTGAAAAAACAAAACAGACTCAGTACTTACAGAGATTTACCGCGTTGATGAAGATGGTGTGCAACAGAGCACGACTTTCAGGATAGTGAAATTTGTGGCAGACAAGATAACGGACAGTGTTGACCTCTGGATAATAGGCTATTTGTAACAAATTTTTGAAGAAATTGTCAGTGCTAAAACCAAGTGACAATTGAGATTTATTTTCCGTCAGCTATAGACACACTCTACTGCATGAAAGTCAGGATTCCAAAAACGCCAAAAGGTAATGAATAATTGAGTTAATCGAAAGGGATTTTCCTCCAAGAACGTTCAAGCTACATGTGACTCGAAGGAATATTTCATGGCCGACGTGGGCAGCAATGAAGGACAGTACAAATACTGTTCTACTGATGAAGATTACGGACTGACCCCAAGGTTAATGACTCCATACAGAAACCCTCTAACACCACAAGACAGAATTCACAACACACTTCAGAACGGTGTATCATAGAACGTTGTTTTGGACAGTTTGACATAAGGTTTACTAGCTTGCTATATGGTGTCTGAATGAGACTTTCGGACGTTCCTTCGCTTATATCAGAGGTCGTCAGCATAGAGCACGCTGGGGCTAGTCTCTCTTACCCGCGGAAAACACAGTGCATTAGGGTGCACTCCGTAGCTGCTAGCGGGTATGCTCTCTATCTCTCCCTGTTGCACGACAGTGCACACGAGACAGCACCGCGTACCTTTGCACATTTCAGCGAGTGCTGACGACCACTGGCTTATATCTAGCTTCTTTATTTTACACAACGTAGTGAAAAACCTGACCGATTATGTTCACGTTGAACAATGAAGTATGGAAGAGAATATTTGTGATGATGATGATTATAACGACAACAACAAAACTGTAGAAATACGTGAGAAAAGCGGAAAATACGAAATAAATTAAATTTATAATTCAAATATTAAGGGAGTGTGAAAGTTGGTGTTGGTGAAGAAAAAATATAATTTGCTTCATTTTGTTGTATGTAATAATTAGACTTCAGATTTTAGGTAAAATCCTATTTTAATCCTTAAAAGATAAGTTCATAAAAACTTGCAAGTACAAATTCCATACGAAACTATGCCTAAAATTGTTATTTTAATAGCACCTAAAAGTGCCTATTTTGACGACAAAGCCTATTTTGACCTATTACATATGTTTTATATCTAATATGTCAAACACCCATTCTTATTTCGAAAATTTCTATTTTAAATTCCAAATGTGTTCCTGGTGCTGTTGAAAATAAAGTACGAGATAAACTGCAGCGAGTACTGCAGGGAAATGTAGGACTGAAGGACCTGTATGCTGCTTCAGTTATCCTAGCAGGGAAGAACACGGATTTACAATGTAACATTCCTGTCCAACTAGTGTCAAAATTGAAATACGCTCCTGTTACTTCAGTGGATGTGGAACGTTCATTTTCAGCATAACAATTTGTGTTGAGTGACAGACGGCATTGCTTTTTATTTAAAAAATTAGAAAAAGTATTAGTAATTTATTGTGAAGCTAATTATGGCCATTAACGGAATATATTTGACTTGTTTGTGTAGTAAAATTATGTCTAAAACTTATTGTTCACATTTAATTGTTTAGTTAATGTGTAGGGCTAAGTAATTAGATATTTGTTGTTCTTGTACTTTTAGTAGTAGTGGTGGTAACGGTGTATAAGCATTTAATATTATTAAATTCTAGAAGTTAATTCCTGATGATTTGGAACATGTTTTTAAAGAAACCATTATTTTTTGTTAGAACCTATTTTCAGTTATTTAGAGACTATTTCCTTCACTTTTAAGCCTATGTTAGAAACTTAAAATTACATTTTAACCGTAGATAGACCAAGCTTTTTTTGGTAACACGCTGGACCAAGGGAAGGTTAATTAATGTCCACCAATATATTTTACCTTTATGGTTATATTTACAATTTTTGCGTAAGTATTACTTCTTTATTGAGTGATTTAAGTAAGAAATAATGTATTTTTAGAAACAAATATTTTTATATCTTGAAAATTGTCAAATTAAATTAATTATTGAAAGTTAATGCGTGAACAAATTCTTATACATCATTCACATCTTAATTCAGATTCATCTACCTCATTCACACGCTCAGAGCGTATGTTTGTCTTTTGACTGTGTTTTCCACACACATACAAGTTGCATTTTCCACAAACAATGGTTGTTTTTGCTAATTTGTTTAGTTTTTCACTCTTGGTGCTACACTGTTTGCTACATGTATGGCATCTCCCTTTCCCTGATGGCTGCTGCTCATTCTGGGTTGTTTGGTGATTTTCTTCTTGAGGATGGCTTCCATTGACATAATGATATTGGTCTGCAGTCCAATTATGGTTGCAGCACGATGTTCCACGTTTAGTTTGATTAGTTGTAACCCCAGTTTCTGTGGATAAAAGCGCCGCCTGTTTGGTTTCATTTTGTACCAGTCTGGGAAAGTCATAATGTACAGTGTATACGTTTTTATGCATGCAATATCAATTAGGGTGTAAAATACTGATAGCAGCCATTGACGGGTACCGCTCTTAGTAGTATACATCCTGGCTATTTGATCTACGGTGTCAATAGAGCCTTTGGTTGAGTTATAGAATAAATTTATATCTGTTTTTTTTCCATCTTCAGAAACTTTGGCATCTTTATGTGATGACAGTATGATTAGCTTCTTATTAGGTTTAGGAATATACGGCACTAAGGTGACAGGTGATTTTCCAGATGCAGGGTCAGTGAATGCGAACTTTCTTGAGTGCAATTCTCTTCCAGTTATGGTTTCAGTTCTTCAGGAATATGTTTGGGATTAGTTTTCATGGTACCAACTAAAGTCATTTTACACTCGTACAGATCTTCAGCAAGTTCGACCGATGTATAGTAACGGTCAGTAGTCACATTCCGACCTGTGTCCTTTATTGGAGCAACATGACTTTTGACAACTTCTCTAGGGCCTCTTGATTCAGGAGTTGTTCCTTCTTGTTTGTCAGCATAAACTTCCATACAATACAATAGTCACAGTCAGCAAGACGTCTGATGAAGATCCAATATTTACCCGGTTTTTCTTTCAAAAAGACTTCAAATGGTCATCTGCCTCAAAACAGGGTAAATATTTCATCTATAGTAGTGTTTTTGCCAGCTGTACAGTACTTCGGAAATATGTCGTTCAAAAGTTGAAATGTTTCTCGTAAAGGAGCAAATTTGTCATTAGATCTCCAACCTGCCTTGTGTTCTTATCATCAAATATGATGACAGAAGATCACGAAATCTGTTCCTACTCATGCTGGCTATGTATACTGACGTTCCAAGCTCTTGGGACCATAAGTCATGGTAATCTAGGTTGTTGTAGTTATTTGCGCCCATCAAAATGAGAGGACCTATGAATGCGAGGATTTCAGTTGGACTTGTTTCTTCGACAGTCCTTCTCTCTGCTTCCTCGTTTGTGTGTTGGACAATTTTAGAAACAACTTCATCAGTAAAGAACTTTCCAAAAGATTCTTGTATTGTGGTTACTCTACCAGTTATTGGCAGTCGAGGCTTTCCACGTATTATATTTGAAGCGACGGTACGAGGCGGATTATGTACGTAAACATTTCCTCTTTTAGTCACACACTTCATAATTCTTACACTTGCACTATCGTTGTTATCACTAATATTCCTATCAGTTTCACTGTCACTTGAAGTGCATATAGTAAAATTGGGTTCTGCGTCATCATCAATATCACCATTATCATAATCACAGTCCATGTCTTCAATCTGATGAACTTCATCTTCAGTTTCACTAACACAATCATAAAAATATCATAACTTTCTTCCTCGTGATGTTCTAAAACTGCTTCTGATTCTCTTTCCATATTATATAATTATCTGTTCATATTTCTGGATCATACCACGGTCAGAGACAGAATAACACCCTTTATAAAATGAGTTTTCAATCCATGCAGCAATTCCAACAATGTACGAGGCGCGTCTATAAAGTAACTTTCCCACTCGTCCCACAGCTAGCAAACCATATGTTGCGCGAAGCGCATGGCGCATGCGCTAGCAGAACTTCCCGAGTGCTCTCAGTAGCTTCGTTTCATTGGTTGAAGATGGATGCTCCTATTCCAGCTTCCGACGCGTGTGAAGTGCTATCAGTGAAAAAGTTTCTGAATGAACAGGGCATAGCGCCGAATGAAATTTATCGTCAGCTGTGCCAGGTCTATGGGCCTAACATCATGAGCAAGCAGATGGTGCGTTGCTCCACAAGGTCGTCTGTAATGATAATCGGCTTCCCACTGCGCTCCTCGTCGTGTACATTTTGGCGTCCTGCTGAAAATTGTCTAAAGCAGCGACACGCCATTTGCTTGCTCACGACCTGGCACAGCTGACGATAAATTTTAACCATCTTCAACCAATGAAACAAAGTTACTGAGAGCACTCGGGAAGTTCCGCTAGTGAATGCGCCATGCCAGGACATTACTCTATCACTTACACGCAGTCGCTTCGCGAACATATGGTTTGCTAGCTGTGGGACGAGTGGGAAAGTTATTTTATGGACGCGCCTTGTAATACAATGTTGGTTTCCAAATAAGTCCATTGTTACAATAAGTTCATTGTTGTAAAATAGTTCCGCGCCGTGGCGTCGTGGTCTAAGGCATCGTGCCTAGGACTCGAGTTACGGAATGGCGCTAGTTTCGAGCTCTCATGGGGGAAGAAATTTTCTCATGAAATTTCGGTCAGTGTATGGATCGGTGCCCACTCAGCATCGTGATGCACTTAGGGAGCTACGATAGGTTACTAAAATCCGGTTTCAAAACCAGTTATAACGGCTGAGGGGATCATCCTGCTAACCACATGATACCTCCATTCTGGTTGGATGATCGTCCACCTCTGCTTCGGCATGTGGACGTGAGGCCAACAGCCAGTTGGTCGGTCTTGGCCCTTCATGGGCTGTAGCGCCATAGATTAACTTGTTTTGTTTCAAATACATTTATAATTTCGAAAAAAAAATTGTTACAAGTTGGACCAAGGGAGGGTTATTTTGTGACCACTTCAAAATTTGGTCCATATAATTAGGTTTTCAACCAAAAAAACTTGATTGTCTTTATTGGATCATAAACTTTATACTATTTCTGACACAAAATGAGAATACCATGGTCTGAACATGTTCTGTACTATAATAGTAATAGTTCTAAAAAATGTGGACACAAATTGACCCTCACTTGGTCCGTCTAGGGTTAATTACCTAAAAATCCGTACCCTAGTAATAATTTTTCCATCGTTGACTTCTTATACTTCAGCCTTATCTTCCTATTATTTTTAGTTGTAGGTTCTTGCGATTTATTCAGCAGTGCTGAGTATTCATTCAGTAATGCAATAAAATACAGCTGGCTAGCATCAACATCAGCAGTATTGTCACAATCAATGTCAGTGTCTGACATAATATCAATAGTGTTTATATTTTACTATTTACAATTACGCCAGCACTCGTCACAAACGGAAAGAGGATAGAGGGTGAACAGAGATAATGTCCAATACAGAAAGCTGGCACAAGCACATGCGCAACACCGGGACCAGGCCGTGCCGTTGCAAGTCTCGTTAGTAATTGCTTGAAGTTCAAAGTTTACATCAATAACTTGCTTCACTATTGAATTTACTTTAATTACTTATTGTAAATAATCAGACTGTACTCACAGTTACATCAGATGAACAAAATTTCACCATCTGCTCTTAAATATGTTTCAATCCTGTTGAAAAATTGCGCTAAACTGCTCGAAGTTTATTTTCCCATACTTAAGAAATCGCTTAACGTGTATTTTCATTTAAATTCTGAAGATTAATTGGAATTTTTATGTACAAATTTTCTTTAAGAATAACTAACAAATATAAGTCACAGTGATTTAGGTCCGGGGAATAAAGGGGCCACAAATCTTGTTAATCTTTTCGTCGTCGAGAAATGATTTTGTTGATGTAGACACTGAATATTTGGATTTATGCGGAAGCGTATTATTCTGCATGACCATCGATTTCTAATCAAATTGCACACTATTACAAGACGAAAAACAAACAAAGCAATAAAAGTGTCACGCTAGTACACATTCAACAACTCAACTCCGCACGGAAAGGTTATCGGCTAGAATGCCTCGCGTGAGCCGACCATGACTACGCCGGGAATACAGTTCGAAGAGTTACGGCTATTTCCGATCATCCTAATTGAAGGCCAACCATGCATTTATTTATATTTAGTGGGAAAGGCTGAAATTTTAAACTTCTATATTTATGGAGCAATTAATTTTGAAAGTTTTATTATATACTCACGCAGTTAAGATGTTCTGTCATGTCAAAATTGAACTCCATAGTTCAAACAGTTTTTTACTTATTAATTACTGCATTTTTTGAATAGTCATATAGGCTATACAGGGTGTTTCCGGGCTGATGTTACAAACTTTCAGGGATGGTGGGGAAGGGCACATGTATCAATTTGAGATAAGTAACCCTGATTCGGAAATGACTGAGTCGAAAGTTATAAGCAAAAATAGTTGTGTGGAAATGAAATTGTAATTTGGCACCACGTGCCCTCCTTCCCTTAACTTTTGGAACAGTCGTGGAAAGATGGTATGGGCCGGATATCTCCTACGTGGGTACTTGGCCGATACAATCTGTGGGCTCATCTGTATTCGAAAATCAGGTCTGCATATTCCGCTCTCGTGTACTCCTCCATTTCACTAGGACTGATCGATTGAACACTGAATTTGTACACATACACAGCTGTCAACAAACGTGCTTATCAGGACCGACCATGTCCGTTACACATTACGCTATCCGCATTGCTTTAAGCCACCGGCGTAGATCTGTCGGCTAAGGTGCTTGTCTAACGATCCGGAGTTGCATTTGAGCGCGGGTTCGATTCCAGCTTGGGCTGATTATCTGGTTGGGTTTTTCCGAGGTTTTCCCCAACCGTAAGGCAAATGTGAGGTAATTTATGGCGAATCTTCGGCCTCATCTGGCCAAATACCATCTCGCGATCACCAATCCCATCGATGGTAAATAACCTCGTAGTTGATTCAGCGTCGTTAAATAACCAAGTAAAAAAAGCATTGCTTTAGTGTAATTTCCTGTCCCCATTCCTCAGACAGCGCACTGAACGGAATACTGTAAGTAGACAACGTCAGATGAATACAGTATGTGTAAGATGTACAGATAAATACACATAAATAAGATGTACAGAGGAATAAAATTATTCCATTTCCACAAAACTATTTTTGCTTATAAATTTCGACTCAGTCATTTCCAGACCAGCTTTCCTTATCTCAAATTGAGTCATGTGCCCTTCCCCATAATCCTTGAAAGTTTGTAACACTAGCCCGAAAACACTCCGTATAATGCACCTTGCGTTGCAGTTTTCATTATTTGAACTGAAATTCGGTCAGTGATTAATGAACACATGGAAAATAAATAATTGCTTAGGGTTTACACATTATATTTATAGAAATTTTTAATATCTGAATTTATTATATCACTATTCATTTGTCCTTTTTCGTAATTTTAACGTAACTTATAAAAAATTGACAAATTTATGTCACACTGAAACCCAAATAAATTTAATTTCCCATACATTTATGAGCATATCCTGAAAGTACCAAGGTACAATAACACTGCTACAGAAAATAATAATAAAAATATCCCTTAATAAACCTCTTGGTTATCCTTGAGAGCTGCTGTATTGAGAATTTAAAGTATTTGACTTCCATCAAATTTATAACAATGTATTACTGAATTTCGTACATAAGAAAGAAACATATTTATATTCACATAAATGTAAAACCAAAATATCAGACAACATGTGCTTGACAGTTCCTAAATGTACTACAACTTTAGCATATAATCACGGTAGCAACTTCGGTGCAAGGCTTTATAACATGATAATAGATAAATTCCCAAACATACAATTTGCTAATGCTCCTTATTTGAAAAAAAAAATATGAAAAATTGCTGTTAACAGAGAACATTTAAAGTTCAATTGTTATGATGTGTTTTTTCTTCTTTTTTTCTTTTATTACTTTTTACTCTGTTATTCAATAAAATGTCCTAACTTTAACTTATGTGGAATGCTCCCTGTGCACGAGTATGTAACTTACTCTTTCTGGGGGTGCTAGAGAATTCTTATATATAAAAAAATCAATATGTATCTTTGTTCAGGCAATATATCATTATTATTATTATTATTATTATTATTATTATTATTATTATTATTATTGTTATTATTATTATTATTATTATTACTATGAGAAAATTTGTGACGTATGGAGCATTTTTAGCTATGAATATGTAAAAAGAATGGAAAGAGAGAAAATAGCATTCAAACATAACACAATGTACAAACCTCAGAATAACCCTGCACTATATGTTGCACCTCATGGGCTTTAAAATTTGCCGCAGGACAAAACTAATAACATTTTATATAAAAAATAACATTGAAGTACTTTTAAGTTTTAAAGTGTAAAAATAATAATTTTGACGAAAATGTCGAAATTTCAGCTGTAACCTTCTTCAAATAAGTTTAAATTAAGATCTGTAACTTCCTCTATCACTTTGTAATCAGAGGTATGCAATTAAATGTAACAATGTCTGTAAAATATGGTTTAAATATTCAAACAAGGGATCATTATTTAAGAGAATTCCATGTGAATAAATACATTTTATGAAACGTCATCGAGTTTTAATACTCAAATTCATTATGATATCACGGAGAAAGACGCGATCGAATGCCATTTGTCTATTTCTAACTACAGTCCCACTTCTGCATTTGAATCAAATGTGAAGAAACTGTCTCTGATTACGAGTAGAGCCACATTACAAGTTTCAAAGCAGCTGCAGCTTGCTCGTATGTCGGAGACAGAATGCGTGATGGTTACTCAAGTTACAAACTTTGTTATCCTCTGGGATAATCTAACAACTTAAAAAAAAAGACTTTCGAAACTCTGAAAGAACTTGAAGAAAAAAATGTCTTGGGGATTACTTTTAGCCAGTGTCTCAGCAATTTAATTAAGCTTATGACACTGCTGTGATATTCAAGGCAACGACGAAATGCCTTAAAACTGTGCTACTGCAGGACGTTCCAGTCGATTCTGCGACTCCAAGCAGATTGTTCGAAAATAAAATGGCCACTATCAGGTCCATATTCAGACATTAATATGCTTATCGTCTTTTCGAATGGCAAGCTGCTACATTTAATTCTCGCTGTTGTTCACCTGTACTCAAGTAATATCACTTTAAGTTTTTATAGTCTTGTGTTATTAAAATCTTTCTAGACTACTCATTCTCTCAATAAAGTAAAAGATTGAGAGAATTGTAAAAATTACCTTTTGTAGGTCAACCACTCACAATAATAGTATCAGTAGCCTACTCTTCTTATCTCATAATTATCTTATTTTACTGTGTATTTCCACCAACGAGTTAGAAAGAGAAAGATATAGAGTGGTCATTGCGCCGCCATGTTTGAAGAAAATTGAACGACCGTCGGTAATGAACTTATGCGCCCAAAACAAAGGGGGCGTGGTGATAACTGACATTAGAATCGTCAGCTGTCTTAATTCGTTTGCATAAATCAGTTAAACTGAAGTGGAAAAACCTAGTATTTCGTCAAATACGTGCTAGGAACTTAATCTAAACTTATTTACGCTAAATTTAAAACACTTGAGCTATTCCTAGAAGGAATGCTTAAAAGAATAACCTAAGCAAAATTGTCATGTAGTATGACAAGAAGTCCTAGCAAATATACTGAAGAAAATGTTAATATTCCTAGGTTCTTTTAAATGCGACCTGCAAGATTGCCTATAAAATGAACGAGTATGATTCGGATGATTTTATTAAATTGTTTTCCCAGTCTCTACACGTTGCAAAACTATTTACTATACCATAAGATATAGAATGAAAGTAGGACCTATCTGTAGTAAACAACCTTTACCTCCAAGCTTGTAACGTGGGTGAAACATGACAAAACACGCTTTCAGTTTTTTTTGTTACAGTAAAGTATAATTATCGAAATGTGAACGTGAGGCCAACAGCCGGCTGGTCTGTCTGAGCCTTTCAAGGGCTGTGGCACCACAGATAATTATTAGTGTATAATTGAGCACCCACGTACAATAATGGGGTAAGTAGTTACGAAATATATTCATACTTACCCCATTATTGCATGTGGGTGCTCAATTATGTTCTTTTATGTCCTTCCAGTCAAAATACTAACAACAATACGACATACCCCTGAGTTTTTCGTTATTTTGGATGCGATTGTCGAAATACAATTTTAATATTTGATTGCTATTACTAGGTTTGAAACGAAATTGTAGCGGTTTTATCCGTATTTAGTTTAACTTTATTACTAGTGAACCATTTATTTGATTAATCGTTTGTCTTCGAAATAGGCCTACTTCTTATAAGCTATAGCTCATCGTCTTCTTGTATAAGCAGTAAGGACAGAAGGAGCAGAAATAAAGGATGCCTGTGTCGAAAGAGAGTTTTAATGTTGTATTGCTATTTGTTTTTCACTGGGTCTGAAACGGAATTATATTGGTTTTATCCGTATTTAGTTTAAGTACATTACCAGTGAACCATTTATTTTGTTTATGCCGGGCGTTGTTACACATTTATGCATGAAAAAAATGCTGCTAATTAACAAAACTATGGACTTAACTTCATAAAATTTACATGAAATATGATATATCAGTTGTCTTTTTCCTTTTGACATTGCAGTTATATGCAGCACACACAACAGGCATGTTTTTTCTTCGTTTTTTGTACTTCTTACCTCCGTTATACAACATTGTAAGCCGACGAATTTTTACAAAGGTGGGCGCTTAGCTCAGATCTGCCGTGTTTCGCAGTGGCACCGCAAACAGCGTTGTACAGGACAACATGGCCACTCTATAGTCTTCTCTTTCTAACTCGTTGATTTCCACATATTCCGCGGTTGTCAAAACTACTTCCCTTCTCTTCCGAGAGAGAGCAGTATCTTCAGCAATTTTGCGCTAATTAAACGATGGATGGCTGATCTGCCGCGGAAGGTAGTTTATGGGACCTGTAATGTGATGATTTAGGTAAAGTATCATTTTTAAATTAGTATGTATTACGACACTTATAAACAGCGATGTTTATTTAGTGTCTGAATGAAATAAAGGAGATAATGTTAGCGAAATCAGTCCAGGTTCCAGCGTCGAAAGTTAGCAAGCATTTGCTCTTAATGGGTTTGAGGGAAACTCCCGGAAAAACCTCAACCAGGTAGAGATGTTGAGCGTATTCCGAATCTCAGCGGTGAGCAATCTGATGGCATCACAGTGTTCCGAATTTCACCGATGGAGTCACTGATGCTCCACCGGTGTCGCACCGGTGCCATCAGCTTGCAGAGGTGGTGGCAGTCTCCATCAGCCCCATCAGTGAATCTGATTGGTTCTTATATATGGCGGGAATTAGCAGACGAATGTCATCGTGCACTGTTGTGTCATGGCGGTGTGTTCTGCTTTAGTTCTGCTGTATTGTTTGTAATGAGCACAACGTAAAAACAATATATTATGGCTTATGAGCGAACATGTCAACGGACCAGTTATTACTACCGGTTCAAGAAATAAATTGTTTATGCTCTCGTTTCTTTGAACGAGATGGCAGTACGGAAATTTCGCAAAATTTTGCTAGCGTAGCACAGACAACAACTTATACAGTCGCCATGACAGCCATCGATCCTTCCAGCAGTTTTGTTCCTATTTCGCTGCAGCGTGACGTCATTGTTGTCCACCGGTCCTGTGAGATTTGGAATACGCAGGTTGCCATGTAATTTGTCCGCGAGGTGCGCAGATGATGGCCGGCGGACGGGAGGATATAGCTGACAGTTTTATCAGTTTGCGAGAATACAGCACGTGTCTGAGCGGCTGGGGGCAGTATCGAGGAGAGGAGTGTAGAAAGAGGAAGGCTCCCGTCACGTGATCTGACGGTAGGAGTCACACTGAACAGAAATTGGTTTCTGCGTCGCGGACAAATTACATGGCGACATCTCTAACATGTCCCAATCAGGATTGTAAAAATTTCAATGTTCGCCACAGGTTTCACTTAATGCTCAATACAAGCTAGAAATTCGCGTTAATTGTGACATTGTCTCATTGATTCGAAATTCTCATAAGAGAGCAGAAGATATAAATTTGTAAGTGCATAATCGTGGTGACTAAATTTTAGCTTTTTCTCACGTTAATAGTTACAGTCATTTAGAGTCGACCTGGTTGGCGAGTTGGTATAGCGCTGTCTTTCTATGCCCAAGGTTGCGGGTTCGATCCCGGGTCAGGTCGATGGCATTTAAGTGTACTTCGGTTACAG
Source organism: Periplaneta americana (assembly GCF_040183065.1). NCBI lineage: Eukaryota > Metazoa > Arthropoda > Insecta > Blattodea > Blattidae > Periplaneta > Periplaneta americana. The sequence goes on from NC_091126.1 coordinate 137,378,232, forward strand.
AAGAGAATATGAGCAAAAATCTTTATGCGCTGTCGTTTCGCTTTAATTTATACTGAAAAACGTTCACGGTATAACAGTTTAGTTATCGAATTTCCACCGTCTCGATTGACCATTAACTTTAAGTTATAGTTCGCAAGACTTCTCTTCTATGCAGATGCGTTCATTAATAATTAACAGACCGAAGCATAGGTCACACAGCTGTCTCTTATCAAAGGGATTAGGTTCCGAACACCGTTAAATCCCATGAGACCTCTAGTGGTCAAGTTGGTTATGGAAGCAAGATTACACTAGGCTCTATGATTAATTATGCAGTAATACTTTACAAATTATAGTCATAGTATTGATTGTAAATAAAAAACTTCATCATTACCATCACGCGCATTTTCATCACCATTATCATTATCACCAACAACAGCATCACTTCAGGCTTGAAACCAAATTACTTGTTCCGTCTCGAGAGGAAATATGTGATTTGAAAGCCTTTTAGGGCCTTCTAATTTTCTTCATCATTTCAATTTGTGTTCTGGACGTCTTACCGGTGTTTAAGTGTGTAGAAATCTTGTGAAATGGTATTTACAATAATGTATTGTTTCTACAGTTGAAGCAAGGATTGCAGAAACAACACGTGTCACTCTTTGTGGCGAAATGAGTTTATTCGCGTTTAATGGACTGTTGATATAGGGCTATCATTCCATGCAGAAACCACATATGTCCGTACACCCATCTCACATTTGGAGACCTGTGATATCCTGGAAGCGCGCAGAAACAGGTCTTGTCAAAAACATGTGCCGACACATTCCGATTCCAGACGGGAGACATCTACGACACAAGGATACAAAAATTGATCCAACGGAATGACAAATGTCTCAGTTCTGGTGGGGAATATGTTGAAAAATAACTCAACAATTGCTACATCTGTTCCAATAAAACTTTCCATGAAATTTTGTTCTCTTCCAGTAAACGGCCCCAGGGAAACTTATTTTTACGGCCTTCGTAATTGCGCTCGAGTGGCCAAAATTTGTGTAAGTACTTCTTTTGACATTATTAAAATGATGGAAGAAAATAAATATTTTTTTATCTACCCCCATGAGAATGTTTGCTTGTAAGTAGAAAGGAGAATACCATATTTACCTTCTTCCGCTGTGAGTTGGAATTCAATATCCATAATTTCGCAATTACGTTAGTAGGCCTACTTACGTTATTATTTGCACATATTAAGCCTCAAGAGCTGCACGAAAACCCGAAAGTATAATCTGAAGTGGCTTCTCCACTATACTGTTGCTCAGATCTTATTTTTACTTGGTTGTTTAACGACGTTATATCAAATACTGGGTTATTTAGCGTCGATGGAATTGGTGAGAACGAAATGATATTTGGCGAGATGAGGTCGAAGATTCGCCATAGATTATCTGACATTCATATTACTGTTGGAGGAAACCTACGAAAAACCCAATCAGGTAATCAGACCAAGCGGGAATCAAACCCACGCCCGCGCGCAATTCCGGATCAGTAGGTAAACGCGCTACCGCCTGAGCTACGCCGGTCTCCCTTACAGCATTTTACTTATAGTAGGTAATTCATTGTGGAACAAAGGCCAAAGAAGTTTCTTTGTAACAACTCTTTACACTATTTGCACAATATTTTAACGTTTTCTGGAATATCGTTTCATATCTTCTGTTGTCTAAATAACACGAAGTGCAATTATAGTTCAAATATTTTATACAATATTTAAGGTCTGAACTAAAGTGGCATCTGTTTCTTTTCCAGTGTTTCTTTTACAGAAAATTCCCTATCTCTATAATTTATTGTTCGAGAAAAACGCAGCGTTTTATAACTAAATATTAAAGGTTATCATTGATATCATAGACTAGCGGTCATCAGCACAGAACACCCTGGAGCTAGCGTCTCTTACCCGCGGAGAACACACGGCACTATTGTGCACTCGTAACTGCTAGCGGGTATGCTCTCTACCAATTTCTGCTGCACGACAAGGCACACGGGACGGCTCCGCTTACCCCCTTTACCCAATTCAACGAGTGCTGACGACCACTGTCTTAGCCACACATTACGTTCATTCTTTATTTTCCACGGTAATGGTGGTAAATTTTTCGATTCTCCACCGACATTTTTTGTCACATAAAAATTCCTTTCGTATAATGCAAGCAGTGATGATAAGATAGCACTAACACCGAACTTAAGGAGTCCTTCCTGGTACAAAATAAATGTTGGGTAATGATTCAGTCGAATAATATCATAAGCGTCATTTGTAATCATAAAGCTAATGTTAGTATTAAATTTTCTAGTTTCAAATTCATTTAACTTCTTGTGAAGAAAACACATGGAGATAACCGAAATTAGAGGAACTGTAAAATTACTGTGTCATTGATGACATAAGTTTAAGCATGGACGGTGACAGTTTGTTGATATTTTGCCTCAAGAATATTTCCAAATTTTTATGGAGATTTACTTATAATTTAGTTCATGAAACATAATTTCGATGTTTGAATTAATAGAATTGTAGGTCAATTGAAATACCAGTTGGCCGTAGCACAGTATTTACTCAGTTTTATAAATTTACTTTACCAGATGTTTGCTAGTATGGTGAAAATAACTTGATTTTCGATTAATTTTATCAATCATTTATACATTATTTAATTGGAACATGTAGTTAATAGCTATACACATTTTTATAATTAAAACCAGTGGCCAGGTAACTAAATAAAGTAGATATTTTTACGGAATGAAATCCAGCGATAAAACGAATGTTAAATTTGGCGTTCCAAATGCAGTCCTATATGTTATTTTCAGATTAATGTAAAATGTTTTCAACTTTGTTTTAATATACTTACATTTTATCCGAAATAAAACCTTAATTAAGTTTATGACTTATAATTTAAAATATTTCCGAGCCACGAAAATCGTTGAAATTTAGAAAAGTTATTAATAATTTCGTTTTAATTTTATGTGTAAATATCGGTAAAATATCTCAGGAAAATAATAAATTTCCTTCGATTTGCGAGTACTGTTCCAAGAGGAGAGAACACTGTACGTGGATTACAGCTTAACAGATGAGTTATTTGTTCTAAGAAAGAGAATCGAACAGGAATGAATAAGCGATTATGTACTGTATCTTCAGTGCAAGTGGACAGCTTCAAATACTTGGAGTGTACTATGAGCAGTAACATGAGCTGCTGCCAGGAAGTCAAAAGCAGAAGAGCAATGGCGAAGGAAGCTTTTAATAGAAAGAGGAGCATTTTATGTGGTCCTCCTTAAGACGAACCAAGGAAGAGACTGGTGAATTGGGTTGTGTGGAGTGTGGAGTGTAGAATTGTATGGGACAGAAACATGGGCATTACGACGAAGTGAAGAGAAGCGAATAGAAGAATTTGAAATGTGAATATGCGGGAGAATGGAGCGTGTGAATTAGTCAGACATAATAAGAAACGAAGCTGTGTTAGAAAGAGTGGGTGAAGAAAGAATGAAACTGATCACAAAGAGAAAAAGGAATTAGGTGGGTTACTGGTTGAGAAGAAACTGCCTACTGAAGGATGCACTGGAAGGAATGGTGAACGGGTGAAGAGTTCGAGGCAGAAGATATCAGATGATAGACGACATGAAGATATATGGATTATGAATAATTTCGAGGGAAAAATTGTTCCGGGACCGGGCATCGAACCCGGGACCTTTGGTTAAACGTACCTCGAAATTATTCAAATCAACTTCACAGGGAGTTATACCTGAAAGCTTGATTTCCATAATATACGTCACTGTTCGTTAACAGAAAACCACAATTTAAGTCACACAGAGTTAGTGTGCACTCAATGTTGGTTGCTTGACGGTTGTCAGCCCACTTTGAGGTCTGTGGATATAGAGGGAAAAATTGGATCGGTGTCGGGAAGAGTTCCCGGGTAGCTCAGTTGGTAGAGCTTTGGTACGTTTAAACAAAGGTCCCGGGTTCGATGCCCGGCCCCGGAACAATTTTTCCCTCAAAATTATTCAAATCAACTTCACAGGGAGTTATACCTGAAAGCTTGATTTGCATAATTATATGGATTATATTCGAAGACTAAGAGAAAGGTAGAAAATAGGAAAGATTTGAGAATGCTTGGTTTGCAGTGAAAGACCTACTCTGGGGGAGAACAATTATGTGTGTATGTGTGAATGTATGTCTACATTCAAAATATCCATATTATCATGGAAAAACAAAAAAGGCACGTATGTAGACGTCAGTGTATCTATTTTGAGGACGCAAACAGTCGTGAGTCTAAATTAGATCACTGCTGATTTTTAACTTTATTGAATGCTGCATACTGCAGTATTTGGATGCTTGTAGTCTTAAATAAATGAAATCGATTCGTTCAAAGGTCTCTAAATTATTCAAGAGCTGTACAATGTGATAAATCAGTAAGTAGTATATAACACTTCATGTGAAATTTCGTTGACATTACGTTCTCCCAGAACATCATAGCGAATACGTAAGTGTTATGTAAACAGATCATTCTGTCTCCAATACTGAAGTCGGTATATGATTTTTTAGGTCTTTTAGGTTAGGATATATTATATAATGTGTTTTATTGTGCCATTTTCATTTTTAATATGTGTGTTCTTTTAGAGAGTAGTTGGATGTAATCATAGGTGGAGGGCGGGGAACCTACAAAGGAGGACTTGTTTCGGGTGCAATGCACGTACGGTCAGAAGACCCGTGCATTGGATTTTAGACAAAATTATGATAATATAAAATTTGTATATATAATATTACTCAATAAATCCATCTATCTAATTCTCCTCCTTCTTTGCTTCTGAAGCGATCATAGTTAAGACAAGAGTTTATTCAAATTACAGTATGTGAATTAGAAATACTTCTCAATTTATTGTTCCAGACGAATTAAATTATCAGAAAATTCTCCAGTATTTATCGTGGAGTGAGCAACTATGAAGGCGGCTTTCTCGAGTACTCCTGTTGCTCCTCATATCGCTAAATTATTTATCCATAACGCACAACCATCCTCATCATTTTAAGTAGTAGACGAAATATCTATAGCTATAGTGTTGTACAAAAGACGTGCTGTTGAACATGCCCGAAATATGTAGTGACCAGACGTCCTCTTTCGTCCGGACGTCCTCCTTTTAAGCCTTTGTCCGGGATCCGATCGGATTTTAAAAATATCAAGAAATGTCCTCCTTTTCGTAACTTGTATGTCTGATATTTTGAAATTATCTGATTTGATGTCTTTTTTCAAGTAATTAGTTTGTAGGTGGCAGCAGCATCGACGAAATATACTCTTTGCCAACGATCATAACTCTCTTTGCTTACAAAGTAATATTAAATTCACATTTTGTGCGGTCTTTTTATGTATTTTGATAATAATTATAATTCCCTCGACTATCATATGTACGAGAGAGAGTCAAAAAGTAAACTTAATAATAGTTTTTTAAATTGAATATATACAAACACTTCATCCCTTTTCAACATAGTCCCCACTACTTTCAATGCAAGTGTTCCTGTTGCACTATGTTGAAAAGTGATGAAGTGTTTGTAATCTTATTGTACATATTTCACTAATAAAACAATTATTAAGGTTACTTTTTGACTCTCCCGTGTAATTAACTGTGAAATCATTTTATATTATTAAGTTTTATTATAAGTATGCTGTAATAAAATATATATTGGCATAATTTTAAGTATAATATAGGCCTTAGCCTAAATCTAAATAGATATGTTCTATCCTCTTTAATAATTTTATTACAATTCCCTTGACTTATTAACAAGCTTTATCATAATTATTTTGTAATATTAACATACTTTTAAGTATGATATAAGCCTAAATCTGTACTGTAAATATTTTGTAAGATAATAGATATTGACGTAATTTATAGTGTAATATAGGCCTAAGCCTAAATTTAAGTACATATATTCTGTCCTCTTTTTTTTCGGACAATGTCCTCGTTTTTTAAGCTTGGTATCCTCTTTTCTATCGATGTGAATCTGATCACCCTAGAAATATATAGAACAAAGTTTTAAATACTTCTTCCGCAAATAAGAGCAATAATTTAGGGGTAGGCCTTCGCCTCCTGTAGTGTCCTCATCCACTCTCCTCTATCTTTGACCAACAATGTCCACCACCTCTAATCTACTATATTAAAAATTCTGTAACTATCAAATGCATTTAAAATTATTCCTGTAGCAATATTATGTTCCACGTGTAGTCTATTCGTTTTAGTAAGACATCGCACCTCCTCAGACTCGATCAGCAGTATCTTCACTTAAGCCAAACAAACCCCTGACTCCACACTTTCCCAGCTGCTGAATACATAGCTACAGTGTAAGAGTGTATGGTTTGTACAAACCTTTAAACTCGTAGCTATTAATTGGTTTCATCGTCAGTCACAGGAAAACATATGTCAGGATATTAATGGTGTCAATACTATTTATTATACATCTTGATTACACAACTTTTAACACTATATCACTTCGGAATATGTATGATAACTTTCTTGTGTTAAATTTTAACGTATCTTCTTAACATGTTTCGACCTATTTTCGGTCATCTTCGGAACTGGTCGTTGTTGGTCTTGGTGCTCTTGTTTCCTGTGTGTGTGCGTTCGTAGTGTAGAGTCAAAGAGTGTATGTGTTTTGAAATGTAGTTGTGTGTTGAGAATATCGTTGGGGTGTGTTTTCGTGTGTCTGTATATTTCATATTGTTCTAGTGTGTTGAGTTTCTGGCTTTTTGGTTGGATGTGCAGTATTTCCATGTCTGTGTTGATGTCTCTATAGATGTGGTTGGTATTTGTGATGTGTTCTGCATATGTGGAGGTGTTTTGTAATTTTGTTATGGCTGTGATGTGTTCTTTGATGTGTTCTATTTATTAACAAACATATGGCGAACAAGAGGAACATGTGGCTTTATATTACTAAGGCCCATGTTTCGAGTTTGACATAAATAAAAATATCGCTTCGAATTATTAAACTAGTACGCACAGCATCGTTGCAGAGCCACCAGTCCACGATAATATTGACTCCAAACACATACTAGAAAACTTTTAAGCAACGATGAGTGACTGACCCCCTGCAGGTGGCCAATGATACACCTCCTACATCTCTGTCAACAGAAGACTCTTCAAAATTAGACGATATTTGTGGTGTTTGATACATACTCTAATGTATTAAGCGCCATGTCTCGCATGATTCTTTCTCCTGGATTTCTGTAAATCTACCAGAATTAAGCTATTTCACCAAATTTCATTATATTTTCAACGCGTCATTATTTTACTTATCGATACTTTTACATTAAAACTAAATCAATTGCTGTAACTGAAAATAAATTTTCAAGAATATTTTTGAATGTTATATATCATTTCAGCTTTCCATTGATTGGTTTATTTCCGCTTCTCTCTCAACGTTACACCATTTAAGGACCCCAAGAATATCATTTTCGAAACGTTTATGTTTTTTATCCTTTTGGCGAGGAGTTCAACATTCATTACCGTAAAGAGAGTTTTTTTGAACTTATGCTATGAAATATAATTTGGATGTTTTACCTTATTTGTTTACCAAAATGTATTCCGAAAACTATCAATTTAATTGCAACCGACATTTTCTAAAAATGCCAGAGGGATGGTTAGACCTTTAAAAGTACTACATTACCAACTACAAGCAAGGAGGGATTAATGAAAGCCAAATTGCAGATGGAAGGACCAATTTATATAGTTTCAAAACTGAGAAATCGCTCAAAACTGCAAAAGTGAAGAAGATACATTTACTGCTTTCGCGTTTAACCAAGTATTATTAGGGGAATGGCGTCATTACATCCGTTGTTAATTTATTAGACAGTCATTCGTACTTTTAAATATAAAATTGGACATTTATCTATTGTTAAGATATCGGCCGTTTTCGATGCTGAACTTCATTATTTAGAATATTTTGAAGGTGCTGGGTCAGTGATAGAAAATTATAGACGAAGGAAACGGGAATTTTGCGTGTGTCGGGATACTTTCTCGTACCTTAAATTTACTACACAGATTATCAAATCTTATCATTCTCAAAATGGAAAATTCACTAAGGAATGAATTAGTGAATTTCATGGTAACGAAGTATCTGTGGGAAAGTTAATTGCATGTCAAACTTTCTACGAAGTAAATGACAAAATTATCGGAGAAGTTGACACCTATGCAAGGGGTTTATAGATTCTGAAAATCTACAAGCAAGGAGGAAATAAAAGTATTTCGAAAGTATATAATCGTGTGATAAAGTTTTTGTGACATGTGCGTTGTAATTTAAAACGAGCAATCTCGGTGATTGATATAGACTTTATGTAAACTGTCAGTCAATTGTTTCGTATTCGTTGGAAAGCGGGATTGTTTACATAATTGATACATTTCATAAGTGGTAATGTTTCATCACTCAAATCCCTCTAGTCTACTATATTAAAATTCTGTAACGATCAAATGCATTTAAAAATGATCCCTGGAGCAATATTATGTTTCACGTACCTACACACGAACAACAACGACATGTCGTCACTCAGGTTGAAAACATCCAATGCTTTTCCCTATGTCAACAACACACGTATTAACCAATTACAACGCACGCGGTGCTAATAAACCTCTGCTTTTTTATACTCATTTTACAGAGAGCGCTAAAGTAAGTTCAACTAAATTGCGGTGAGTCGAAATTCGCTATTCCTACATAATTGAAAATGTGTTGATGCATATGTCTGGATGTTGATGGTGTCAAGACTAATTAACGAACAGATGAGGAACAAGAAGGACGTGTGGCTTTGCATTACTAAGGTCCATGTTTCGAGTCTGACATAAATCAAAATATCACTTCGAATTATTACACTAGTAAGAGTTCTAGTCAATATTTTTCTGGACTGGTGGCTCTGTAACAATACTGTGCGTAGTGTTGCATAATTAATCAAACGTACAAGTAATAATATTAATCGACGATAAACGATAAAATGAAGCGCGAGATTTTGTGAACAATGTTAGCTTGTATTATATTGTAATAATTTCGAGAGCACACAAATAGCAACATCTTGATAAAATTTCGGGCACGCTTGCAACTGCAGTATGCTCTTAGTGCATTCCTCATAATACCAAGGATTACCAACTGACCTCGATAGTTCCTATCAGATTGGACATGCTGTATACACCTCCGATGGGTACATGGGACTTTTTGAGACACAAGAGTTGTTCAGTAATGTGCAGTGAATGACGTATACATACCTCCAAAATATCTCTTTTCGATTGATTTTGTACAGTAGTAGCAAAAATAACCGGACCGACCCTTGTAGCTGATTTCAGAGCCTTGTTCACTTCAGAGCACGATAGACTGGTAACGAAGACTTTCGTGGTTCGAATCCTGCCTGGGAAGGAAACTTTTTTTTTTGTTCCTTAATCAAATTTATTCCCAATACTTTTCGATTGCTGATAAAATTCATGTTCTGGGAAAAATAAGTTAATTAAGTAGTAAAATATGGCTGCAATCGAAAAGTATTGGGAATAAATTTGAATAAGGAACAAAAAAAAAAAAAAAAGTTTTCTTCCCAGGCAGGATTCGGACAACGAAAGTCTTAGTTACCAGTCTATCGTGCTCTGGAGTGAACAAAGCTCTGAAATCAGCTACAGGGGTCGATTCTTTTTTTGCCACTTCTGTACATTAATTGGTGTCTATTAGTGTCTGTAATTATATAAAACAAATTGTTTTCCTCTTGTCATAAATTGATCTGAAATGAAAAATTTGCTCGATGGGCACGTGAAGGTTTTTTGAAGACTTCAATGTAAATATCATTTAAGTGCTGGTTTGGCTGTACAATAATAACTCTTAACACAGTTGGAAATAATTTTACAAAAGATTATGATTTATATCCTTATGACTAATGAAGTGATAATATACAACCACAAGATTTCTTAAAAAATGGAGGGGTTCTTAACCCTTAAGCAGTCGCGTGGGGTGCTGTGAACAACCCGTCACCCATTCACATATACGGAGCTGTTAACTACATATTATTGATTAAGACCGTACTTCTGAAACTTTCAGTACCTTTCTTAGAATTGGTAAGGCAACAATAACCGTAAACTTGTTTGAAATCACAATTCGCATACTCAAGATAATAACGGTTTAAGTGGTGTGGGGTGACGAAGTGTTACAGCAATGTTGCTATTGTAAATCGTGAGTCACTAAACTGACTATACTTGTGTAACAAATAATGACAACGGATGTTAAGTAGTGACTGTGCGCACATAAAAATCAAGGAAGTGGTCTGAAAAGGAAGATATAAAATAAATTATGATTAGTAGAGAATAGACGTTCAAATATTACATGCGAACCAATATTGAAATATTACCATTACAGTACATTAATTATAACATTGTGAGATGTACTAAAGTATTTCATATAGTTGTAAAATGATAAATCGATATTTGATTGTTCAGTAAAAAAATAGTCCATAAGAACCCGTTATATTTGGGGTGTCGGCAATATCCCACGCGAGTCTTATGGCCAGTTTTTCCAAGTATTGTTAGAAAATTTAACGACTGTTAAACTCTAAACAGTTTGTTAATTAATAAAATTATATGTTTTCAACACCAGTTTGGTTTAACAGATTGTTAACAGTTTGTTAATTTTAAATGTAGGATTTCGGGCAGTTAACTTGTTTAACAGTTAGTTAAATATGGCCGATGTCTCCACAGCTGTTCGAACAGAAGTTGCGAAATTAATATTTTGTCTCTCTCTGTAGGGAATGTTTAGCATATGACTGGTAATATAACATTTAAAAATACTTTGGACTGTTTAAATACATCAGTGTTATTTTATTTCTTTCGTATTTCGTATCCATAATAGCAATGAGGAAATATAACCTTACTTTGTAATTATTATTCAGCACGTCACCTACAACTTTCATTTGTCAACCGTTTGTTTATGGAGCGTGGCCTACTATAACAGGTTGTCATTTTATGCAAGTTTCATGACTCACTCTATAATATAGAATTTAAAGATTAATTTTAGCCAATCAAAAATTGTCTTATATGTGTAGAAACATTACCAACTGCTGTTGAGTAGTTAAAATAGTGCTAACAGACGTTATAGTTAAGTGTTGGTTATCTTAAACAAAATTATGTTGAACAAATGGAAAATACATTAACAAAGCGTTAAAAATAAACAGACTGTTAATTTAACATTCGTTTAGCAAAATTAAACATTACTTGGACAAACTGGCCATCAATGTTGCAAAGTTAGGCACGACTGCTTAAGGTTTAAAAAAACCCAAGTGCCCATCTACGTAACTTATCCAGCGTGTCCAAGAGAGAATGAGTACGTATAAGTTTTGACTCAGGAAGACATCAAGCATAAGAGAAGCTGTAGTCAAAACTGTAATTGAATATCTTTATTTGCTTTAGAATAATGAGTAAAATTATAAATTAATAGGCATAATGAATATGTTAAAGATATTGAAAATCAAGGAAAGTTAATTTTTTAGCACTTTTATGGTGTAGATATAATCCATTCTATTGCTGGCAACTGAAACTACAGAACTGTTAAATCACAAAGGTTTAAATCAGGAATTGTGCGTATATGGTAACGCTAAACACTTGGTGCACAGGTTAAAACTCATGATTCTCAAGGTATTAAAACTTTATACTCTCAATAATAGACTGTTCTGTGATGATTTTCTTGTTTTTATTATGGCCGTTCATATAGTATTGTGAACCAGTTAAAGCAATGGAAATGAAACTTCTGGATACATATAACAACATATTTAGTAATAAATCAGTGGATTTTAAAGTTTCTGAGCAATAAAAAAAACAAACGATATTACATTTTTTCGATAGTGACACATATTGGCATACTTATAAATGCAAATATAATAACAATTCAGTAGATTCTTCCTCTGCTAGTGAAGTATGCCTGTGGAAAAGTTTTACGATAGGCATAACATTTTCTAATATAATTGTACCTGAAATAAAAAATGTGTTTTGAGAAACAAGACATTAAACCCGGTGTGGCATTTAAAGATTCTTGGCACGCGGTCTCATAAAAGGCAACTAGGGACATTTAAAAAAGTGGGAATATTTAATAGACATACATAGAAGTGTTCAAAATTTAATGTAAATAATATTTTATGAAAACTTGAAAACTTTTTTTCGGTAAATTTCCACATAAGGATCGAAAAATTATTAATCGTTGATTTTAATATACGGATTCCATTAAAAATTAATTTTGACAAAGGACAGTGTTCACTGTACAATATTTACAGTTTCGATAGCAATTTATGTACACTTGTACGAAAACAAAAATGTCCGGCCTGAATTTTATGTTTCAGATTCAACGAATGGAGCATGTTTAATGCTCCAAAGCAGTGATACACACGAGATCGCTTTGTCAGCTATTGAAATTTATTTTAATTCGATTCTTGTAACCCGAAAGACATTTCAAAAGATGCAAGGAATTTGGCTTAATCTTAACAGTAGTTGACTATAAATCATGCAGTAAAATTGAACGATTGTTGTTGTTTAGTCAACTGTCCTAAGACAGGCCTGAACCTCACAAGAAGGCAACACTTATGAGGCAACTAGGCCAGGAGATAATGGGATAAGGTGGCCAGTCCCTTTCCCCTTTATTGCGTACATCACTTACTAGCTACATATTACACTAGTCAGACTTCAGATGCAGACAAACAATTGTTCTTCCTCCGACACATATCTTCAAGTGAGATGTACTGCTTGATAATAGATGTAGCCTACATATCAGCCGGTACCTCAATCAGAGAATAATTGAATGATGTTAAACGAAATTAATCTGCATAATTATTTAAAAACTATTACCTCAACAGTATCCAAATGCCTAAACTTTTAGTCTGCGAGCAAGGAAATAACACGGAGCTATCAGAATGGTTTTGATGAATTTCATAATCGAGTTTGTGGTACTATGTATCGTGTTTCTTTATGGGGATCGTGTAGTGATTAGGGATCAATAATCCGACTTTTTATTTTTTGTTTAAAAAGTACAAAACTCGCTCTTTAAAATAGTGTATATCGTTGGGGTTATCTCTGCAGATAAGCCTTTAAATGGCCACTTTAAATTTGGTAGTGCATGTATAGTGAATGGACAGCGATTTAGGAATAGCTTATTCTAATCTTATTTTTCATATTTTCAAGTACATTTAATATACTTAGTGAACCTATCTATGTGGAAATGAATATAAAAATTTAATTATTAATTTTCTAGCATCTCTTAGCGCTTTCTGATTGAGGTCACAGATGGCGTTAATTGTCAACAACGTGACGTTGAAACATGTGTCCAAGTTTTGTCTAGTGACAGTCCTGATATATCGGATTTTATTTGAAGACAGGTCAGTTAATAACCCGGAGCACTCGAAATCATACAAGTTTCCAGACTCTATCTACACAAACACCCGGGAACATTTTTCTCTTTAAGGAAAATTTCCCAAACACTAAGCTCTGGAATCGAACTCAGGATATTCAAATCTTGAAGCCAGTATGCTGACCATAAACCACGGAGGCAGTCAAAAAGTGAATATGAAACATTCCTTTAGACATGATTATGATGATAATTTAGTTATTTGCCACTAGAGGGCTTAGAGCATACCTGCAGAACTGTAGTTCCTGAGAGAGACTGCTTTACTCCACTTTCTTACCCCATCCACCTTTTCTACAAGTGCGGTCACGACGTTCTAGTTACGCTCGGCTGCATCAACATTTATTCTCGCGGCGGCAAGTATACAATACGCTATCAAGAATTACAAATGAACACATAATAAAATCCTAAGGAACATACCTTTAGAAAGTAAGAGAAAAATGAATGAGGAAAATAAATAAATTAAAAGACATGTAAAATAAATTTTAAAATGTATGTGTGCATATAATGTAAGAAGGTCTACCTATGTATATATCGTCCTATTACTAGTAAAGTCGATTAAGTCCACTTTTTGTGTAAAATAAGTTAAGTACAGTCCCCGACTTGTCTTTCCGTGCTCTGTATTCTACTAAAATGAAAAAAGTCCGAAATGTTGCATGCAGGCAACAAACCAATTATTTTATTTGAAGAATTTATTATGATTTTTCGTGCATTAATAAAGTTTTAATTCCTGTTTTTCCAAAACTTGCATTACTGGTCTTAAATGGTTTTACTACTAATAGGACGATAAATAAATTGTACGTTGATAAGTGAGTGATAGCTATATGAACGGATGTCAATGCTGTCATTTAAATTGTAACGCACTCCACACAAATAAATAAGTAAATGAATGAATAAATGACTGAATAAATAAATAATTAAATGAATAAATAAATAAATAAAAAGTAAGTAATTAAATAAATAAACAAGTAAATATATAAATAGATAATAAAAAAATAAATAAATAAATATGTAAATAAACAAATAAATAAATAAGTAGGTCTAAATAAGCAAATAAGAAAATAAAGAAACAAACAAACAAATAATACGCGTACTGCAGTTTAAGGAGCACTGGAACATGGCAATACCTAAACCCGTGAAGGAACACTTCTTCCAAAGGAAATGGGAATATGGTTATTTTGTTGCAGAAGACGAAATAATTGCTAGTTTACTGTGTCCCATCCAATTTATTTCTACTCGTCATTTCAATATTAAACCACATTTCAACAAAGTCCATATTAAGAATTATGGAATGCTCAAACTTTCGGGTAAGTTCATTATTAAGAACTGCATATTGATTATTTATTTATATACTGTAAAAATTAAGGGCGTCACTCGTGTTCATTTTGAATTGAAATTAATAGTGACTTTCAAGGTTCATTACTTAAATGCTATACATTTATGTTTTCGTAGGTGATGATAGGAAGAAAGTTTTCGAAAATCTGAAACAGGTTAGGTGCAAAAACATCTCAAAGAAACTACCGACAGCAAACCTAGCATAATTGTAAACCTTGAAACGAGATAACGCATTATAAAAACAATGAATTTATTACAATCCTTTTTGAAAATTACATGCCGACACTGATGGATCTTTGACGTCCAGAGAATGTGAACAACTCTACGCGGAAGTCAATCATCCCCAATAGAAGTGGAGTGAGGTGACGTCATATTTACCCTTCTTACGAGTTATGCAGTCCTGGCTTAGAGATTTTATATATGAAAATACTGGGCATAAATTTAAATAAAGTCATAACATACATTTTTTTTTTTAAATTCTTAATTCGTTGTCCATCCACTGTACATCCCTACTGTTTTAATACAATTTTCAGTAAGTTGATGTTTTTCAAACATAAGATCATTTTTCTCTGAAACTACAGAGTGAATTTACATTAAACTTGCCACCGGCGTGGCTCAGTTGGTTAAGGCTCTTGCCTGCCGGTCTGAAGTTGCGCTCGGGCGTGATTTCGATCCCCCCTTGGGCTGATTACCTGGTTATGTTTTTCCGAGGTTTCCCCCAACCGTAAGGTGAATGCCAGGTAATGTATAGCGAATCCTCGGTTTTCATCTCGCCAAATACCATCTCGCTATCACCAATTCATAGACGCTAAATAACCTAGTAGTTGATACAGCGTCGTTAAATAACTAACTAAAATACATTAAACTTCTACAGTTTTTCTGCAGCCTATGTTCTATAAAGTAGACCTACAGGTTTAAGAATATCACGCACATAACACTAGGAATAATATATTATATGCACTGGAAAAATGGCAAACATTGTTAATCGAAGTTCAATATTTTTTCTGTTTCACAAAGGGTGAAATATTTAACTAAATTTTGCTTCAGACTTTACAATATACATTACTTGATAACTTAAAAGAATATAAGGCATATGAGTTTAGATTGTAGAAAATAATGTGCACTTTAAAACGTAGGTATATTTAGTAAAGTGAGAAAACAGGTCATCAGTTAGGGCCTTTCTTTTGCAGTTGAATAGGAAACTAATTAGTCGTTTTTGATACCACTGAATTCAGAATGATTGATTATATAACCATGCAAATTTTTATTGCACTCTTAACACTAGAAGCCTAGAAATATTGAACTACATTTTTGTACTAAAATTCTTTAATCGCACAGGCATCACTAATCATTTCCCTTGATAAAGACTTTTCGGCATCAATTTAATCTTATTTTCAAATGATTTACGTGGATTTTACTTTAGTTGTGGAATACCTTTTGTAATACCATTGAATTAAAATTGTTTCAAAACCGTTGTTAAATCGTAGTGGTAAGAATCGTGCTCTGTAAGGAGCTTCAAGAGTCGGGCCATTTTTTGTTTCTGGGACTGTAGCTACGTAGCAAGGGTGTTAGAACGTGACTAATTCCGATTGATTCAAATGGCGATACGTGAAAACTTGCACATGAAGGTTCAAGAATGACAAGCGACATAATGATCCCAGAAAGAGAACGCGCCTGCATTGTCACATATGATCACAACTTTTGCCCCATTACCCACGATCCGATGTGCGTTCCACACCGATTGCCTCGCGGATTCCCGTAATACTTTATGGACTGAGAGGTGATGAGTTTTATTAACTGATGGCCCGGAACATAATGGCGGAAAATGCGGTGCGAGTTTAAAGTTGAAGAAAAGGAAGACAACCTCCCAGCGTCAGGGAAGATTACAGCATCCGAGTAGTTCACTGCCCCATAAAAGTGTTGGAACTCGTGCAATGGAGGGGGAAGGTTCAAGTTATGATGATATTGCACACCCTTGTGAGCTCGTATCGTCTGTAGATAAAAAGTCGGTTCCACGCTGAAACTTATCTCACTCCAGCGACATCGAAACCAAGAAAGGGAATCTTGACAGCTTTACCTTACGGGATATAGACTGCAAGCGATTAAAAGCACAAAATATATCCGAACCCTAAAGTCTTGAAATGCTCTAATCGTCATCATCATTATCACTATCATCATCATCATCATCATCATCATCATCACCATCTTTCTCTACTTCCTTTTCTTCTTCTTTTCGTTTTCCGTCATGTATTGAAATACTAGAGTTAAATTTGATCAATCCGCTTCTTCTTCTGAAAGTGATAAAATCCATCTTCTTGCAACTCTCTAACCCATCTTAAAACAAAAATAATATTTTTTTCTGCTACTAAAATGGTTTGGGGCAAAAATCCGTGCCTAGGCTAAACATTGTAGGCCCTACAATGTAGGTAGTAGGTATACATACTAGTACTCACTCACTCACTCACTCACTCACTCACTCACTCACTCACTCACTCACTCAGTTATTTATTTATTTAATTATTTAATTATTTATTTATTTATTTATTTATTTAACCTGGTAGAGATAAGGCCGTCAGGCTTTCTCTGCCCATCTACCAGACAATTACAACTACAATATGAAGAATAAAATTACAATTTCAATTACTTTGGTCATTGGTGTATATAGTAAGCCACATCCTAATAAAATATTTCAAACAATCAACTGTTTTAATTATCTCGGCTTGTCTTTAACATTAACGAACGAATCTGATCTGAATTCGAAGAGACATTTGTTATCAGAGGAGAAAAACTCGCTCCGGCGCCGGTGATCGAACCCAGGTCCTTGGTTTTACGTACCAGCCGCTTTAAGGGGAGGCAGAGGTGAATATTTCCAAATCCACAAAATTTATCCGATTTGTTTGAAATTGATCATGGATACTAAGTATGTTATTAGTAATGGACATACCAAGTTTCAACTTTCTAAGTACAATAGTTCTATAAATATTAATAATTTTATAAAACTTTATATCGTTTGATAAAAAATGCTCCATGCACTATATTGTAAGAAATTTTCACTATTTCTTTTTATTTATATGTTCAGAGAAGGTATATAAATAATGATAAGTATTAGTTTATTATGGGAATAATATAGTAATACAGTTATCTTGGTTTTAATTTCATACTTTTAAAGGGCACAAAATCAAAAACTAACATCGGAATATGAAAATAAAGATAATAAAAATGGAAAAAACAACATTTTCATTTTTTCTTCAGTTTTGTTCGAAAATTTCACCTATGCCTCCCCTTAACCACTGAGCTACGCCGAAGTTCAATCCACAGCACCGGATCGAATCCCACTTCTCTAGTGTTTCCCCTAATGTGGCCTTACTCCATGTTCGACATATATGTTGACATATACATACAGTATGTGTTGATATATAGATATTTCGAGTCAACTGCCATCATACAAGGAGCGCACTCAATTGAGTGACTTGGTGGCCGGGATTCCACAGCATATGCACTGTTGGCCGAAGAATCTACATAAAGATTAATTTTTGGGTGTAAAGAATTCATCTGTTATGGTAATAATTGTTATTAGAGGAGAAAAATTCGCTCCGGCGCGGCGCCGGGGATCGAACACGGGTCCATTGTTCTACGTACCAAGTGTCCTAACCACTGAGCTACACCGAAGTTCAATCCACAACAATTTTTCTTCGCACGCTTTTCTTTTTAAGTTAGCACAAATTTTTTATTTTTCGATTAAAACTTTAGTTACATTTTCATGAAAATGATTTATACTTTTTTCTATGTCCAGTAATGTTTTCTTTTATTGTTATCTGTTTTCAAAGTAGCATAGCACATATCCTTGAAACAACGCCATACAATACAACATTTTTTTTTATTTCTAAATTTCTTATATAGGTAATTATTCTCTTCGTAAACTATTATGCCCTGTCCCCGATTACTTTTAATTATTTCAAAGTCCATTGTACTAAAATTAAAAAAAAAATCACTTTAATTACATAGTTGTAGAGTATAGTCGTCCACGTGTGCACAGAACACTGCACTAACAGATGCAGATATAGATACTGACCAGCGTACTGACACTGGCTAGGACTGCATTAATTACATATCGATTTGTAATCTATATTCGATTCGGCACGTCTGCACTCTGCGGTGTTGCCATTTAGCCATAGATCGTTACAGAGAGTAGGACGAAATGAAACTATGCCTGAAGGTGTTTGAGGGTACTGTGTGCCGAAATAACTGCCAGTGACAGGGCCGGCCGCCCAAACTACAGCCCGCTGATCACATCCGGCCCGCCGCGTATTTTATGTGGTCCGCCTTTTTTTTTTTTTTTTGTAAATAAATGAAAATTGTGTATTAGTTTACTAGTAATTTGTTTAGTTTTATTTTTTAACACGACTCAATTATTTTTTTCTTTACGATATCTATGACTTGTCTAGGACCCAAGAATGTAGGCTAAATAAATTTGTACCTTAACGTGGTAACATTGTAGTATAGAAATATCACTGATTTAAAATAAAACCCAATTAGCAACAGCTGAATTTATTTATAATTTTAAAATATTTTGTTACTGTTCCAATTAGAAAAACAGAATGGAAATGTATTCAATGTAATGAAATATGAATGGGTTTGGAAGGATCACCCAAAAAAAAACTAATCCATGTATTGTGCAAGAATTGTTCAAAATAGCTTGGTTGTTTTCAAATTAGCGTAAATTTGGTTTTTGAAGGAAAACTGAATATGATTGAAATTAAATATATACTAAGTGCGCCAAGTGTAAAAAGTGTCCAAATAACATTGTTGTCTTCAAATAAAACTTTAATAAATAAAAAAAAAATATAAATTTGTCTTAAAAATAATGAATCCAAAATGTACCCAGTCAGTAAAACTTGAGAAAAAATGATCTCAGTAAATCAAGTGTTAATGTTATGGCTGAGGGAAAGTGATAATGACGTTATTTTGGAGTCATTATTAATACAACTATGAAAAGATGGAGGATTTGCGTCTTCAGCGGTGGATAATGTGAATGTCTTCTGAGCAATATGTGTGTGCAGCTGTTAAGCCTCTTAGAGTGGGAGCGAAGGAAGTAACAATTTCATAATATAAAAAGGGAAAATTTTATCCTTCTCACATCACCATTACCTTCTGACAGACATTAATATGTAGGAAATTATGAAGAAAAATTTGTGGGATACTGGTATTAGGAAATCTGCAACTTCATCGCTTGGTACACGGAATTTGGAAATCGACCTTGCAGGAATTCAAACCGAAGTCTCCTGAAGCGAAAACGTATACACGAGTAAAGAGACTAACTCTGAGCAGTTTACCGACTACGTGAGCAAACCGATAAACTGCCGCATCTGCCAATACCGCAGGACTTTCCCCACTGCCTCCAGGTTTACAAGCCTCCAATCTCTTGTTCCACCACCCGCTTATTACGTAACCGCCGACATTACCACTGTTAATCTTGTCTTGAAATGATTTAGAGGAGATCCCTCGTCAACAGAGCATCCGCCTGCCCTCACACAGATTGTATTTACCCGCAAGTCTTAGCGATTAAACACCGGTTATCTTTACAGTCCCATACAACCAGAAAGCTCTGACAGACCTTTAGCGTCGCAAAATTATCAATTGAGGCAGTTATTGCCGAAAAGTAAATAGTGCTATGTGCACAGGAGATGAACAAAACTAACTGCCGCTCTCGCTCGCTGTGTTCGTTGCATTTGTTTTTCGAGTATCGTCTCGTAATTCTCGTGCGCTTCGAGTCTCGCTCAACATTCTGGAAATAGCATTTGGTCGTCGTGGAAAGATTTCATAACTTTGAATAACATACATCATTGGAATAAATAACATTATAAAATGTTTTAATGAGACAAGACAAAACAGAACACTATCTTAGTTATCAAAATATTCTGGTTCTATTATATATTACCTGTGATTATATAAGTAGAAAAAAATCTCAAATAATTTTGCATGTCCAAGAAACATAAAACATAGGCCTAACATTAATATCTTTTAACTTGAGATTGCACACTTAATTTCAAACATGTGAAAAGAAAATTCCTAGGCTTTTTATAAGGACCTAGTATTTAAATAAATTTTGGGAAACGGATTATTATACACTGAAAGATAGAGATGATGTTTCAAATAGGCTACTTGATTGTTTATACATATATAACAGTTGCCAAAGTAGATAAAAATTCAGTCAGATATAAACAACAGTGGTGATTCAAGGCTGCTTGACGTTCGGGACTTCGGGAGTGATCAATGTCGGCGTCTCGAAACATTCACAAGCAGTCTTTATGTCAACGACGCGACGTATACAACATTGTCGTGCGGGTTGTCGGCTTTACGGGTTTTCTTAGTCTTGCTTTCTCGATCGTTGTTCATCTCTAGTGCACAACCTAAGAACAGAATTATTCTTTATACTCTTGAACAATAGCTGAACTATAACAGAAGCAACTTCTCGAAGGGACGTACAAGATTAGTGCTATCTTCACTCATGGATTTTTAAAGCTTTACGCACCACAGAGATTAATCATTTTCTTAAATGTTAATAGATACTACACGATCCACACATGACGCTTCTTTCGCACAGAAAATAACCGCATTTTTTAAACGTGTCCACAGTAACTGCGAAATTGGTCGCCATTTGTAAAGAAGTATGGTAGCTTTATTTTCTGAAATCTGTTTATCGGGAAATATGTTTATAGACAACTTAAAAAGAATGCAATTCCATTATACTTGTGTGACAAGATATCTTCAAAGTGTCCTCCTACTCCATTACATTGCTGACATCTTCAAAGATTGTTCTGAAATACTCAACTAATCTCTTTTTGAGAAATGTTCGTTTATATGAATTAAGGAAGACATAGTCCTACATGAAATGGAGAATGTTATCTGAACAAGTTAAAGCTGAGAGAAAAGAAACAATGCCGAGATAGATCCTCATACATAAATTTTGTCCAACACAAGTTTTAAGCTAATCAACTTAAACTACGTAAAGATTATTTTTTGGTCCTACAGAATATATTTGTTAAGGTAACAATGGTTATTAGAGAAGAAAAATTCGCTCCGCTGCCGGGATCGAACTCGGGTCCTTGGTTCTACGTACCAAGCACTCTAATCACTGAGCTACGCCGAAGTTCAATCCATAGCACCGGATCGAATCACTCTCCTCCAGTGTTTTTCCCTTAATGACCTGAGTGCAAGTTCGACACATATGTTGACATAAATTAAGTCAACTGCCATTATACAAGGAGCGCACTCAATTGAGTGACTTGGTGGCTGAGATTCCACAGTAATATGTACTGTCGGGCAAATAATCTACGTAGATCAATGGCGGTGGATTGAACTTCGGCGTGGCTCAGTGGTTAGAGCGCTTGGTACGTAGAACCAAGGACCCGGGTTCGATCTCTGGCGCAGGAGCGAATTTTTCTCCTCTAATAACTAATAACCATAATCAACTTAAGTTCACCGAATGATGACATGCACACTTCAGTTGCGATATAAGCTGAGCGTGCTGAAACAGCAAAGAAAAAAAATATTTATCTTCATATATCAGCCGTTGAGAGCAGAAGTGGTGTAAGTCAAAAATGGGTAATGATGGTAGAAGTGAACATTTGTAAAATGCAGAGCAAAGTAGGAAATAATATTCAATTTATTTAAGCTATTAGTATTCGGTGGATAGCACGAATAACATATTAATTGCTACTTTGCGCTGTATTTTACAGAATTTTTACTTTAAACCACATTACCCAATTTTGACTTACACCACATCTGTTCTGAACGGCTCATATGTTGTGTTTCACAGTTTATTCTATAACCCTTATAACGTAATCTACATAACATTGCACACCATGTTTATCAAATACAATTTTTAAGAAATAGTTAAATATCAGCATATATGTTATTACAACATATGTTTTTCCGCATTTCCAGAATGCTACTGATTATGGGATGGCACTTCCCGAAACATGTCTAGCGATTGATTTTTAATTGTATTTCTATGTGTTTTTGATAGTGCTTGATTTATTTTAACAATGTGTATTTCATGAGTCAATGAAAAAACACTGTTGAATTTAATGACTAATCAACACAACAATGTCAACTATTTTACAGTTAGATATTTTATGGTGTTGGGAATATTAGAAGTGAGTTCCATCGATTTGGGCAGATGGATTTTTTTAATCTGAATTTGAGGGCGAGTTACTCACCGGTACAATGTCAGTTTATATCTCTGTCACAGAACAGTAAATATGCATGTCCGAGTATCCGTAGACATTGCTAGACATTCATCACAAAAAACTATGCAAATATCGCTAACTATAGAAGACTTCCCCGGAATAAAAATGTAACCAACTAAAACTGTGATTCATGTTTCAGGAGAAAGGAAAATAATTTCAGGAACATATTTCATTAGGGCTATGTTTATTACAACAATTATATGGCTAATTAAGATACAAGCTTTTTCAGCCATTGAATGCAATAATTTATTGTTATAAATAAATGCTTCAAAACTATTTGTCCACCTACATCACATATTTCAAGAATTTGATTTTACATCCTTTTCACTGGGAGGAATTCTATAGAAGGAGAGTATTATTTTGTCTTACTTCAATTTAGTAAACCGCATCATATTAAACTACATACTGTACATCTTCAATCTACTCTTCCTCCCAGGGTATTCCTTTCTATGCATGAGCTGATTCTTGTCACAAAATTCGTCACCGCTACTGCTGTTACTGCTATCCATACCTATGCTTCTATTATATATAGTTTTCTTCCACTTTGAGCCAAGTTCATTTAAAATTTGTTGTAGAGCTACTGCCTTGTAACCGAATTGTGACAATCTTTCGACTGTTGTAATATTATTGTGTGTAAATATTGTGAATAATATAAAATACATCGAATGGCACATTTATCACATTTTTCATCTATTAATTTACTGTACATACATATCACCGTAAAGATAATTCTTTTAATGGCTGAAATTAAATTTCCTCTGTACTCATATGAGTAGAAAGGCTGATGTACGTACGTCCAAATTCAATGACTGTGAGAAATTAGTTTTAAAGTCTTGTAATTTTACTGACATCATAATTTTCATTTTAGTCCATAAACTCTGGATATATATTATAACAAAATAACTTCCTCTTTCTTTATTTAATTGGCCCTTTGTACTCATATTGCCCAGTTTTTTGTTATTATGACACATTTTATCCGGACTTAAGCACTTCAACCTATTCTACCGGCAACGTACAAATTAACATACTGTGTACAGGAATTAATACACCACAGTTCATACACTCGCGCAAGCTAACTCCAGACATAAGTTATAGAGCTGAGCGCCGCCGTCTTGACATATGACCTGTAGAGCTACTTTGATTGTGTCTATGGACTTGAGTACATTTGGGGATAAAATTAAGTCATGTTCGTAATTTCAGTAACAGTATCTAATGTACTTGTGCACATCCGATAGGTAAAATACCTTTACGTTAATGTAGTCACTGACTAGAAGAATTACAATTATGTATCAGCTGAAAAATACGAAATATGAACTCAGTTATATCTGGCATTCTACTCATATTTAAACTGAAACGGATTAAATTGTTGCAATGAAATATTAGATTGTATGTGTATAATTCCAGAACAAATAAGGAATGCTCGTATGAAGAAAATTCGACCTACTGTTTAAGACTCTTCGTGATACATAGACGGCATGACGAAAAGTTGTACGTTTTGTGATTCACGTCTCTTATGAAAGTACAGATTCAATTATATACGGACTTTCGTTTGTAATTTATTCCTGAAGAACATAGGATGGAAATTTCAGTTGATAACACTAAAGTGATGGGTTCCATAAGGAAACAAATTTAATTGTAGTAAAATTTTTCATTTAAAATAATCTTCTAGGAGAACTTTCCTGTTTTAAATATCTAGACTACCATTTGAGCTATAAATTAGAAAAGGATTTATCAACAAAACTGATTAGATGTAATTATGGAATGAATGCAATTAATAAAATTTCACGTCACTCGCTTGTTCAAAAATATACTGCAATAAAAGCATACAATAAATTGGCGGGACCAAATCTTGTGTATGATAGTGAACTTTGTCTAGTGTCCCACAATGTTCGAACATGGAAGAGGCAACCAAGACATTACAAATTTCGTCTTATTTCATATGAAAAACTAATCTCAGTACCTATGCTAAAATACTTAAACGGTTAAAATATGAAGGATTTGGAGTGGAGGAGAGCGAATATTTTTATAACAAGGTGAAACAAACACAACATGCCTCCTTTCGCAGAGCGAACATGGGAGAATATCGAACTTCGGTATACTAAACAAACTTGAACCGAACATATGGCCTGTAATGCAAATCGCAATCTTGGACCTACGTAAATGTCCACTTCCACGGAATGAGGATTTTAAGAACTTACACTAAATTACACAAGAATAAAATAGATACTGAAATTTTACAATAGTTAGATATTGATTCAGTTTTGGAATGCATTCAAAATTACAAAGCAAAATGGTGATCACTTGTCCTCACAATACAGTATCTTCTGAAAGAATAACTTAAAAATTCCTAAGATATCATCCATGAGCATAAAGATATTTGAGTCGTCTTCTAAATCTGTGGAATGACACTCTTACAGGCGATTAAGTCTAATGCATGAAAACATGAATACGTATTTTAATAGAGTGATTTCTGTTGTCCTCATGGTCTCATCTATTTCTTCCGAAGAGGAATAATTATTTTCGCTTTTTAAAGGAACGTAACAGCGATTTCTTGGAGTTGTGCAGTTACTATGTTGTGAAAAATTATATAATACTTCTCGGAAATAGGTCATACATGTCACGTTTTCATTTAAATTTGTTTCGGTTCAAATAGAAAATCTGACAATTCATGTTCAAGTTTTAGACACATGTGTAGGATTTACAATTCCGTATTAATAATAGTCTTTGTAATACTGTAACGTGTGCACTTGCAGTTGTCAACGTTTTCACGCAGATATGGGAACAATGATATGAAGCTTCTGTGCCAGAAAATTTTTCCGAGAACACGTCATGAAGAATTGTAGAAAATAGAATAGTAGTCGTACATATAAATGAATGAATGAATGAATGAATGAATGAATAGATAGATAGACAAATAAATAAATAAATAAATAAATAAATAAATAAATAAATAAATAAATAAATAAATAAATAAATAAATAAATAAATAAATAAATAAATGTTTTCAATTTGCAGAGGTTATGAGGAACTTGATATACAAAATTGTGTTCACAAATTCTTTAGAACGTACTGTAGGCTATATGACACTACCATTTACAGTAGGGTTGGGCAGAATTATGCACTCTGTGCTTGCACGGTGTACTACGAGAGAAGTGTGCTTATAGAATGCACGAAAACCGGTTTATTCAAGTTGCGGTACGCACTGTATGTTTCAAAAGAAAATATTATTCTACCAAACTAAATAAGAACAGAAAGTAATGAAACACTTCCTTAAACACAAAACAAAACATGGCTGTTGCACATCAATTCATATTAGCTTACTCAATTTCTCAAGATTTGGAGAAACTGTATTAGCGCAAGCTATGCGAAGAACTGCCGTTAAAAGCCTATCATTTCTTGTTTGAGATTTGTTTATTTTCGTAATAGAAAATAACTGTTCACATCTGTAAGTGGAACCAAATAAACACAAAACTTTCTCACACAGCTTATGCAGATTGGGAAAGCGTCCCCTTGGGAATCCGTCATAAAGCTGCATAAGACTCGACCTTGAATCATATTTTTCTCGCAACTCTCAATCACATCGCAAGTCAGTCAATTCACATTATAATGAAAGGGGGACGTTATCAATAATCAGTTGGAATCAGAACATATAGCAAAAATACGCAAATCCATTTCCAGGCAATCTAAATCTTGGAACCTTGATGTAAATTCCTCTAATAGACCGGATAGAATACATGCTTACACTTCGAAATTTTCATTGTACGCTTAGATAAGGATGGGAAATGATATATTTCGCACTTTTGCATTTGATGTATCCATAACAGCAATTTCTCCTTAAAAGCTGCAATTCTATCTGCAAATTGTGTATTAAGAATTTCTTTTCCCTGAAGTCCTAAATTTAGCTCATTTAAAAGCTGTGTAAGATCTGTTATAGCTGCTGGCACACTACAGCGCGCTGCAGAGCTCGCACTTGGAATTCCCCGTGCGCACGGAGGGCAAATGCACTCAAACGCCCATCGCTGCTTTACAGAATATCAACTTCTATGACATCTCCATTGTCACTGATATGGTATTTTTATAATGGCGCTCCGAATGCAGCTTCTTAACACTGGTAATAACTAGAGGGCGGATCTGTGTGCGCTATTCCTGAAGTTGAGTATACAGGGACTGTGTTGCTACTTGTCGCGTCTAACCTGTTCAACTTTCTTACCGCCTTATAGTAATAACTTTTCCATGAACTGAATACTGCGCACAATTATCTATCTCTGAAAATAAATAATAATTTTCTCACATAGGATTCAATTGATATCTTGAGAGTCGTTTAACTTCACTCGGGCTAGCCATACTGTAACTGACTCACAAATGATCTTTTTAAGTTATAGAACACTGATTGATTAAAGTACGTATTTTAGTTAGCTTTTTATGTGATGGTTGTTGTTCACAAAATTCAGGAATGGAAGAAAGTCAAGAGCAATGTTCTGCAAAGATTACGTCATATAAAATACAGCCTGCAATATACAGCAAAGGGGAAGATAGAAGGATAGGATACCGAGACTGCTTAACGTTGAATGAGCAAGTGATGGCAAGGGGAGGGAGATCATGCCTTACCCTCAGCCCTGCTTGTGTATTACGGGATTGACTCTCGAATCACGAAATTCCGACTACTGGCCAAGTGTGTTTAAAGGTTAGACAATGCTCAGAACAATAAACACGTGTGTTTTAGATGTGACTGTTTGAAGGAAATGGAAGAAATTTATTTATTTTGTAATTCCTTAATATCAGAGACAAAATATTTTTAATAGCGATTCGTAATGAAATTTTTTAAAGACTAATATCTTTTGTGTGTATTAATTTTCAAAGCACTAATTTTAATTTATATTAAATAAAAGCGCTTAAGAAAGTCTTCCTAAATTTATTTAATGTAATACGTAAGAATGAAGATTAAATCGTTAAACCAAAGTTCTATTAACCACTTCCCTGATTAACCCGAGTTAACTCGGGTTGCTAACTTGTGTCAAAATTTATTAACCCGAGTTAACTCGTATGAGTCCCATTTTCGCTGCTAAGGATTATATCCCGAATATATACGTTTCCATTCTTTCATTAACCTTTTCCTCACTAGATGGCTACAGAAGTTAGTGATATTGCTATATCTGGTGTTGTTTTTTGTACTTCTTCCTTGCGATTGGAATTCTATGCTCATATAGCATTCACACACAGCAGTGAGTAGATGCTAGTTAGTTTTGGCGGTTTCTGTTTGGTGTTTAGTGTTTTTTGTGCTGTTTTGTGTAAAGATGGATCAAGTTAGTGATTCCGAAACTTTTGATCAGGAATATATTCCTGTAGAACATTAGGAAACGAAACATCTGTATCAGAAGACGAAGTTATAGACCAACAAACAAATTCAGATCAGTTGATGTCGCGTCTTTTCGACAGTGGTTTGAATAGAAAACATCTGGTACCATTTCTCCTGCACCTCCGAGGTCCCCATTCCCTGAAATTTTAACATTGTTTCTGATAACGATAATTTTCAATTTTTTAAATTATTCTTTAATGATGACCTCATCAACATTATATTCGCGGAGACGATTCGGCATGCTAATAAGTGTTCACAGAATGTTGAAAATAATTCGTGGCGGCCTACTATAGACTCTGAAATACGTGTACTTTTGGGCATAGTGATACTGTAGAACATTATTCACAAACCTGAAGAAAAGATGTACTGGTACAAATATTCAATGACTGCTTCACCATTCTTCCCAAAACGCTCTCATATAGGAGAGCAGATACTACTGTCCGGAATGAAATGTGCCACTGTGCGTAATACCCTGCTTTCGAGTCTATCACACGATAAGTAACATTTAACGCCTTGATAACAGCACTGGTATTGTACATCATAAATTAATCCATAAAAAACATAAGTTGGTAAATAGTTCAGGAGAAAATCGAAGTGAGACAACTACCAGAGCTGGAATCAAGGTGCACGAGATAACTCGGGATAATAATTCAGGTATGAATGTTTGTCTATTTCATAATGATTTTTTAGAGATGTAAGAAAATTAGTGATGTACATTGATTCTGCAGTATTAAATGACCTCTTTACGAAAATAAAAATAATATGACACTTTTTTTCACAAAACTGGTAAAATATATAGTAAGGGAAGAGGTTAAGTTGACTTTTTGTGTTAAATTATTTTCAGTAAAACAAATTCACACTTCACATATAATGAGATTTTATGTGTATTAATTCCTTTTATAGATCAAATGACAAGCCCATCAACACAAACAAAATACACCTAATCCTATAAGTTAGCGGAAATCGTTTTATAGACAGATGGTATATCACAAGCATTTTTTTTTTCGCTATTAGTAGATGACAAAGGTTATTTCAGTAAAACTATTGAAATCCCTGATTCTTGCCAGATTAGGATAAATCAGTCCTGCCGCCCTCGGTAGCGTAGTTGGTATAGCGATGACCTTCTATGCTTGAGGTTGCGAGTTCGATCCCGGCCGAGGTCGATGGCATTTAAATGTCTTTAAATTCGACAGGCTCATATCAGTAGATTTACTGCTATGTAAAAGAACTCCTGCGGGACAAAATTCCGGCACAACGGCGGCGCTGATGTAACCTCTGCAGTTGCGAACATTGTTAAATAAATCATAATTTAATTTAATTCAGTCCTAAGCTCTGAATTTAGAATGCAAATATCCTGCAGAATAACGCATACAGCCTATACGACAGAAGTGAAAGAAACTGAGATTCATACGACTAGAGAATAAAAGTTAATAATAATTTATATATTTGGGTGGCCTGTAGACAGAATTATATTATATTATATTATATTATATTATATTATATTATATTATATTATATTATATTATATTATATTATATTATATATAATTATGTTCTCTTGTAAATTATTCATAGTAGACTACTCAATACGTTTCCAAATTTTAAAGGGCGTAAGACAATTGCAAACCATCCTTAGGTTCGTACTCTTGAAGTATCAACTTAATATCATTTTCATCCGCTTTCATGTATTCTGTATTTCTCTTCCTCCAAATCACTAAGACTTCTACAATCTTTTTGTTAAGAAGATGATTTATTTTATGTATATTGACTATACAATGCTTAACAATTTTTTGCTTAATTTTTATATCTCTCCAACGTTTAAAAGAAAAAAATGCGTATGTGACCAAAATATTTTAAGAATGTTGAGGTTATTTCACAATTCATTTTTTATACATAGTCTCAAATTATATAAAACAATGAATGCATAGTTCTGCTGTCAACATACCGGTGGTGCTGCATAAAATGAGACTGTTTGAGTGACATTTGTAGAAGGAATAGTATTTTGAAAATTTGATTCTTTTTAACTTGAACAACCAAAAAAAAAAAAAAAATTGTGTATGATGAAAATCACATTTTGGGAAGTGTAGTAGTTGAGATACATATGTGTACCAAAAATGAAAGGTGTATTTTGAGGGGTTAGGTACACATTACAGCAATAAAATTTTGGAAATATTCAACATTTTTTCCTCCGTTACTGTATCTTGTACAGTAATGAAAATTATTATGTGTAAAACACTGTCTTTCCACTATAGGGTAAACATTGGTAATTTCGTGGCAATGGTTATTTCGTGATACTTTTTCTTTGCTCTTTTGTGAACTAACCAATGGTGTTACGAGATCCAAATTTCTGCCAAGGGATTGCATATGTTATCCAATTTCCAGAAACATACAGCTAAGCTTTGTGTGACTATTGTAGTTGCTTCAGTGAGCTTTTATGTTTGGAGAGAGCAAGTTTGCGCCGACTACTCAGGCATACAAATTTTTTGGATGTTTGTAATTACATTACAGGCTTATTACTAAAGGTAAGCATATGATATTTGGTACAAAGATTTATTGTATCTTCATGAAATTTTAGGAAATGTTTTTGGAATTTTAGATACATCTGTAGTCGCCATATAGGCTTAGCTTTACTGATAGAAATCTTAGCTGTTTGAGGCGAAATTTTGTTGAGCATTAAGTGTTACATTTTATACTATTTTAAAAATTGTATTACAATAGGAATTTTAGAAATCTGAAGACAAGATGTGATAACAAAAAAGAAAACGGAGACGCAATGGGTTCAGTGTAGCATCTGTTTGAATTGTTATCATGCTAAGTGTCAATGATAAGCGCTAGATGACTTACTTGCAAGAATTGTGACAGAAGATGAAACATGGCTCCACCATTTTGGACCGGAGACAGAGGCAGACAGTGGAGTGGCATTATGCAAATTCACCAAAGAAATAGAAATTCAAAAGTACACCTTCGGCAGGAAACGTTATGGCTACTGTGTTTTTTCGATTCAGAAGGACTCTTGCTTGTGGACATCATGCCACACGGAACCACCATTAATTCTGTCGGGTATGTTGCAAATCTCAAGAAACTTCTAGTTCGACTGAGTCGTGTTCGACGACATCGGGAGAAGCGGGATTTTCTGCTATTGCACGACAACGCACAGCCATATGTCAGTCACAAGACCACAGACCAGATCAGAAAATTCGGATAGACAACACTGAAACAACCACCTTACAGTCCTGAACTGGCACCGTGCGATTACCATCTCTTTGGTAAACCGAAGGACCCCTTCGCGGAACGAGGTTAGAAGATGACTCCCTTGTGTACGCTGCTAAAGAGTGGCTCAGACGTGTTGGTCTACAGGCCCTCGTTCCTAGGTTACGTAAGGCAGTTGAAAGGGACGGGGATTATGTGGAAAAGTGGCATTTTGTTCCTTAAGGATGCATCTACATTTTTGTGAAAATAGCAAAGCTGTAGAATAAAAATGTAAATTTTAAACGAACGTTATGCATTACTTTTGGAGTTACCCTAGTAATATAGGCTATGGTAAAGTCCGTAATAAAAGTGTTCACTCTTTCAGGGCAAAGAAGATCCCTTTTCAATTTCAATTTTTACTTTGATTTCATTCTTATTATGTGTTGATATGTATTTCTATGTTTTCTTGCTATGAATATTAGACGGAATTACTATGTTTGAAGTCTTGCAACAATAAATGATAATTTCATTTGACTTTAATGAATTTTTCCACAATTCTTCTACCTCTCACGAAATTATCAATGCAATATCACGAAATTGTCAAGGTTATCATGAAATAACCAACCTTTTAGCTTAAGTTGTAAAAGTGGTTTTTGGCACATATTCAAGAACGTATCCAATCTTTTATGTCTCCAGATTTGTACAGCGAGTTATCGTCTTTTAGATGAAAAAATCGGAATAAGGATACATTTAAACATTTGAATTTTAATTTAGTTTTCATGAAATTATCACGAAATTACCAACGTTTGTCCTATACGGAATAAATATTTTTACGATTTTTAAAGAATATTTACTTCTTTTTCCACATTCTTTTCACTGTGCAGAGATGAAGCGTTTCCCACATAACTCAAAAACTATGCAACAATCTCTTACAATGTTTTTGTGTATTTATGCATGTCATATCTACAATATGATGCAATGTCAGTTCTCTACCTTTGATAGACTGTCTGATAAAAAATAAATTCAGTTTAAAAAAGGCCAAATATCACAATTCTTCTAACACAAGTTAAAAAAAATATTTAGTAAGGAATGTAGTTAAAAGAGCATGATATTGAAACATGAGTTTCAGCAATAAAATAAAAGAAAGAGATCATGAAAAAGTTAACAAGTTTATGAGTTATGAGGGAAAGGCTACATCACTGCACAGTGAACAGCCACCATTTTTAATTTAAAAAAGTGTCTTTTTTTTAATCGTAAAAACATTTTTTTTTCATATAGCAGAAAAACTGTTTTACACATACCAATTTTCATTATTTTACAAGATACAGTAATGGAGGAAAAATTGTTGAATATTTAAAAAAAAATTTACTGCTATATAAAAAATTTGGAACATTTAATTTTCTCTACATCTTCTCTTTGTCGCAGAGCTAAGAACAGCAGGCTTCCTCTTTCACCCAGCCAGACTCCACATGAATACAATAACTTTGCATTACAATAATAACATTACATAATAACTAGAACATACAACAATTAATTATTAGCAGTAAGTAATAATAAATATACCGCGGAACTTCATGCAATTGCATATTTTTTATTGATTTGTTATGTTGAAATCATAAAAGTAGATCTTTGCCTATCACGGTTTTCACGTTCGAATGAAGCTAACTTTATTTTGCATCAATGCATATTTCGAGGGTTTTCTATTTTAAATGCATATATAATTTTATTTTACATTTTTAAGTGCACATATTAACAGCTTTCCTTGTTTTGCGTAATTTATTTTCTAATTTGAAAAATTTTCTCTGAAAGAAATAGAACTAATTTCCAAGGAATATACAAAATATATGAAAAATAAAAACAATAATTCGTTAATTACGGTACTGTCGAAGATATGAAATTGCTACAATAATGCAGCTAGTGCTCTAATTTCATTGAAAGAAATCAAGTGTAGTATACATTTTCATTTCAACAAGTTTTACTACACAGCCAAGGAATGAGAACAAATTGACCGGGAACTTGTAAAAGTCTGCCAATAACTGGATTTTTTATACTGTACATAAATCATGCAATGTTGCTAAAGAGAAGAGTCAGGGTCTTACCCCTAACATGTTTTCGACTCTGGGTAAAAAAAGAATCAATTTCATGAAGATTTATCCGAGGCTATGGTTGCTTAATAGGAATTATTACTATAAATTACTTTTTCTGCGATGGTGCGTAAAGTTTCATTTACTCACTCTTACAAGTGCCTAAAGTGTGCTTTTAAAACACTAGTGCGTAAAAAAATGAGTAGACCTAATCACTTAGGCACTGCCAAACAAAATGTAATATTCAATGTACAAACTTTATTCAGTAAGAAATTAATGGATTACTTCGACCTTTCATTACTTAAATATTACACGTAACACAAATAATAAAAAAAAATTAACATTCATATCCACATTTTATTTCTAATTACTCTGAATTTACATGTAGTACTCATTGCAACAAGATTGATGATTCAACTCTTTCTAACCGCTTTGTAAATCATATGGCCGGTTTAGATGGCCATGAAATCGTGAACATGAATAAAACAGGCTACCATTCCACGGATACTTATTTCTTAATAGTTATGAGCATAGAAGGTCATAACGTTGTAATCTTATAACCTCTCCAACTTGAAATATTTACTTAATATAAATTTGTGCTGTCGTAAAAAGAAATTGTATGACACACATTCGTAAAGTTGTTTCTCCTTGTTTCATAAACTTAACACTCGTGCCAAAAAGAGAAACTTTACGAACTTCTGTTAAATAACTCTTCATTTAAGTATATCATGTTATTAAAACAAATAAACCTAAAAAATGTATTTTATATTTCAATTTTTAGCGCATATAATAATAATAATAATAATAATAATAATAATAATAATAATAATAATACTTTTTGCCAGAACAAAGATAGGCATACATATTGCTTTATTTTTATGTAAGAAATATCTAGCACCCCCAGAAAGAGTAAGTTACATACTCGTGCTCAGGGGCATTCCATATAAATTAATGTTAATACATTTTATTAAATAACAGAGTAAAAAGTAATTAAAGAAAGGAAGAAGTAAAGAAGAAATATCACTATAATTGAACTTTAAATTTTCTCTGTTAACAGAAATTTTTAATAGATTTTTTGAAATAAGGAGCATTAGCAATTTATATAAATTGTATTGCATATTTCAATAGTTTTTGCTGCATAATTACATATATACATTCAGGTTTTTAGTGGTATTTTTAATAAATAATAAGAAAAAAATACATAATTAATGTTAGATAAGTAGTGTTACGGAAACGATAATAAATATTGATGGAAATAATAAAAATATGATTGAAAACAATTAATAATAATATCAAATGGTCTAATTGGAAAACTTTCATATTTAATACTTTGGGATTATAAGTTCTCCGAACTAATTTCTTCATATAAAGTAAGAAATGGCCCCGTCATTGGCAGTGAGCTAATCAAAATCAAATAAAACTTTGCATTTTCAATTTTTAAAATTACTATGTTGACGTTTTTCGACGTACATTCTGTTAATTTGTTATTACAATCCTGATGACAAAATTGTGTGAAACTGTGATGTGACTCACCAAATGCATATTACAGATGTGGACAATTTCATAAAATCCCATAAATTGTTTAGTTGGCTAGCCCACACTTTTGCCGCCCCACTCAATTGTGTTACGGTATCATGTAGCACACTCGGACTCATTCGCTCAGTCGATAGATGGCTGTTTCCTCTCACACGTCACGGGCGAGGGATGCAATTTTCAGCACCCCATGAAAGTGGAAGCTAAATTTTTTACGAGCGCATTTCAGGCCTCTTCTAGAATTTAGCACCTGTTTTCGGTGGGAGGAGGAAAAGAGAGTCTTGAAAGCCGCAAGTATCATGTCTATAGCCTCGCAACGTGCAAGTAAGTACGAAATAATGTTTCGTCCATTTCACTCCCTACCTCCAGAGTCTAGACTTCTAGAGCGAGCGTCCGGCGCTTCGAGCTCCCAAAGTGCCTGCCGCAGACTTCTGCTCAACTAATAAGACTGAGTGAGTGGAGGGAGCACTTTACAGTTCGGTACGCTACAAGCAGCCTACTATCCTTGTAAGAAGGCGCCGAAGAACAGGGTTCAAACTCCGAACAATACCAAATAAATAGGGTGTACACAATGCATTGTTCAGGCTGCATTTTAACCCGTAAGCACACGCGCAGGGGTAAAAAATACCCAGGCGTTATTTTATTTGTTGGCAACACTGTCCATCAATTTTAAATTCATCCCGCGTTTTCAGTATCTTTCTTTCAGATCTTTGTGCATCGTTGTATGTATGATTGAGTTAGTTTTCTTGTGGCTGTACAAGTTTACACATGTTTATATAAAGACCGGGTAAGAAATACCCCGCGCGTGTGCTTAAGGAGCAGTAGTAGCGAATAATTTTGATAGTGTTCCATTTGTATTTTACATTTCAAGATGGACTTAGAGTCTAGACAAAGTCGTCAAATAGTAGGCTGGCTGGATGAAGAAGACGAACAAGAAATTATTCAAGGTGAATCGAAAGATGAAGATGATCATATTTCGGAAAATGAACATAATACCGATACAGAACAGGAACAGGAACAGGAAGCAGAGAGTAGTGATGACGACTGTGACGACAATGCTCCACTATCTCAGTTTACTGCTTACAAAGGTAAAGACGGGACTTCTTGGAGGAAGAGTGTACCATCTCGAAATGTTAAGACCAGAGCGTGCAATATAGTTACTCACCTTCCGGGCTGTAAGGGACAAGCTCG
Organism: Periplaneta americana; assembly: GCF_040183065.1. NCBI lineage: Eukaryota > Metazoa > Arthropoda > Insecta > Blattodea > Blattidae > Periplaneta > Periplaneta americana. The sequence continues at coordinate 137,414,552 of NC_091126.1, forward strand.
CCAAGCAAAGTTACCACTAGAAACCTGGTCGTGTCTAATAGATGATAACATCATAGATGATATTGTAAAGTACACAAATATTTACATCAGATCTATCCAGAACAACTTCGTTCGCGAACGAGATGCTTCGATAACTGATCAGACTGAGATAAAAGCACTTTTTGGTCTGTTATATTTTGCTGGTGCATTGAGGTCAGCTAAACTCAACGCTAAAGATTTGTGGACAACTGATGGAACAGGAATTCCTTTGTTTCCAGCAACAATGGGAATAAACAGATTCTTCTTTCTCATCCACCGATCATGTCTGAAGGAACTGGCTCTTGGATTGGTGAAAAATCATTTGGCTCATCGGTTGACACTGAAGAATTTGCCTTTGGAAATCAGATCCACTATTCGAAGAATGAATGGTGTGTAGGAACTAACCCAACCAACACAGAAACGAATGAAGATGTCCTCAAGTCGATGTGAGGTATGTCCTAGGAAGAAGGATTGTAAAATTACTACTTCATGCCATAGGTGCAACAAAATGATTTGTAAGGTACATTCGGTGCCTTTTTGTGAGGAGTATGCTGATACCGGAAGTGGTGATAGTGAGTGAGTGGATGAGTGACGCCTATAAATACTTTTCCTTTCATTTTTACATTTGTGTTAGCACTGAGATAAAAAATTATAATATTGTGGTGTTTTTCTGTGGAAGACTTTCCCTCAAAGTTAGTATTCATATGATTAATTATTAAATTTAAAAAAAAGTGTTCAAATTACTTAAAAATATTCCTAACAATTATAAAATTATAGCATTTCAGTATTAATCATGTTTTGTTCTTAATAACACTTTATTTATTTTGGGGTAAAAAATACCCAACGCGTGTGCTACCGCTATAAAATAATGTGTGTGTGCTGGCGGGTTAAAGGAAGAGAATAGTTAAATATTATAAAAGAACAGTAAATTAAAAAAGAAATTTAAAATAATATTTATTTATTTATTTATTTATTTATTTATTAGCCGTACCCATGCGCTCCGCTGCACCCGTTAGAAAAAAAAATATAAAATTATTACATAATTAAAATAGGACATTTGATCCAGGGAAGATTCGTGTTTGATAGAAGGATAAATCGTTTATTATGTTACTTAATTTAAATTGTATTAAAAATTAAAATGCGATCATTTTGATCCAGAGATCATTCCTTTGGTCATAAAAATTATTTTAGGAAATACAGGAAACGAATATACAGAAAAGCCTATCAAATTTTCTGTGCATAAGAAGCTATTTTAATCTTACCTGTCCTCGATTCACTCAGAAGTTACTGTAATAACATTATAGCATTATGTCCATACAGAGAAACTACACTTTCCAATGGTGAATTAATAATTAATTATACAAATCGGTTAATTTAGCTTCCGATATTACTTCATACAAACACTGAAACATTCTCTGTAGGCTGTTTCATAGCTTTCGATTGTTGTTGTCCAATGCCCCTTATAGACGAAGTCATTTGTTTTTTATTTCATCACACCGCCTTAGATGGCGTTGTTATTGTAATTTTTGAAACTCATTTATCTCATTAAATATCAGTCCTATCAAAATTTTGCATAGAATAAAACTTATCGGAAATTATTTTTAAAGAAACTTTTGTTACCGGTATGTAATATTTTTCATGAAAATTAATAATAAGGGAGATATTTCGATTTATTTAATTCAAGACCCATTATAACCCCCCTTTTAAATAAAATATTTTGATTGCCATATAGCCTAAATACTAAGTTACAATAAACTTAATTTATACTCCAATTTTCACTTAAATCGGTTCAGCCATTATCGCGTGAAAAGGTAACAAACATCCAGAGAGACAGACATACAAACAAACAAACATTCAAAAAAGCGATTTTCGGCTTCAGGGCGGTTAATTATATAAGTTAGGACTAATTATTTTTGGAAAATCGAAAATTACCAGAAAAATTTCGGCTACAGATTTATTTTTGGTATACATTTATTTATTTATTTATTTATTTATTTAGCCAATAATTATAACATAAAATGTAATATATACAGAAAAAAACTTTAGCTCGCTCCTGAAAAAGTAGAACTCGTGCTCAGGGGCGGATTCCTGAATTGAAATTAATAAGTATGCAATACAATTTGTCTTATGTCTACTATGTAATTATAATATATAAATTTAAATTTACAATTTTTCAAATTTTATAAAATCCATACATAACTTTTTAAATTTAATACTAGAACTATTAGAATTGAAAAGATTAGGATATTTAAATATAAATTTGTTATATATTCTTGGGCCTAAATTACTGCTATGATTAAATAGTGTAACAGTGTTGCATTTTGGTTCAAACAATCTTAAAGAATTCATACCTTATGTTTCATAACTATGAGATTACAATTCAAAATTGTTTAGATTTTTTAATATATGAATTTTATTAATACAATATAATAAATTGGTCTTATGTTAAGTACATTAAAGTCTAAAAACAATTTTTGAGATTGAAAATCAAAAGGTTTATGAAGACATATTTCAATTATTTTCTTTTGGATTAAAATTGGACTTAAATGAGCTACCCCATCCTATAATTCCATACATAATTACCGATTCAATAAAGTTAAATATATGGTGCGTAATAAACTTATTGACAAGTAATTCCTCAATAAAACAAAATAATATATTATTTTACGTAATTTATTACAAAGGTAATTAAGGTGTTGGTGCCATTTAAAATTAGTATCGAAAATTGTGCCTAAATACTTAACTTCAGAGGATTCTTTAATAATGGGACATTTACGCTGTATAAGACAACAATCAGAATTATGTAATTTAATACTTAATATAGATGTGGGAGGCTTAATATAGATGTAGGATTACATAAGAAATATATTACGTAAAATGTAATACACAATTTAACTTCGCCAGCTTGTTTGACGTCATTTTTAAATGTCTGGTTTACAGCAGGGTTTAAACGAGAAAATAAATGATTCACGCAACAATGCACAAATTAAAAATTATACACATCTTGATTACACAACTTTTAACACTATATCACTTCGGAAAACGTATCATGTGTCTTTCACGTATTAAATTTTATTACCTGTTAACATGTTTCGACCTGCTATTGGCCATCTTCAGAACTTCTTAGCGGCTTTGGATTTGTTTCCTGTAGGTGTGTGTTTGTGTAGTGTAATGTGGAGTCAAAATGTGTGTGTTTTCTGAAATTGAGTTCTGTGTGTTGAGAATTTCATTTGGATGTGTTTTTGTGTGTCTGTATATTTCGTATTGTTCTGGTATGTTTAGTTTCTGGCTTTTTGGTTGGATGTGTAGAATTTCTATTTCTGTGTTGATGTCTCTGTAGGTGTGGTTAGCATTTGTGATGTGTTCTGCATATGTGGAAGTTTTTTGTAATTTTTTATAGCTGTGCTGTGTTCTTTGTAACGTCTTTGAAATGATCTGCCTGTCTGTCCTACGTAGAAGTTGTTGCAGGTGTTACATTTGAGTTTGTATACGCCTGTGTGATTGTATTTGTTTGTTTGTGTTGTTTGTGTCTTGAGATGTTTTTGTAGAGTATTATTTGTTTTGTATACGATGTTGTAATTTAATTTCTTGAAAGAGGTTGCAATCTTGTGTGTGTTTTCGTTTTCGTATGTTATTGTGATGTGTTTTTTGTGTTATTGTGTTTGTGTTGTATTCTTTTGTTTTTTGTGATTATGTTTTGTCTTTCGTATTATGTTGTCTATTATGTTAGAATTGTATCCGTATTCTTGGGCTATGTATTTGATTGTGTTTAGCTCTTCCTTGTAATCATGTTGGTTCATATGTATGTTGAGTAGTCTGTGTACCATTGTTCGGAATGCAGCTTGTTTCTGTTGTGTTGGGTGATTGGATGTGTTGTGTGTGTGTTGTGCGTTTCCTGTAGACTATGAATGTGTGAACATTACACTACACTAACACACCCCCACTGGAGACAAAACCAAAGGCGTCAAGACCAGCAACAGCCAGTTATGAAGATGGCCAATAGCAGGCCGAAACGTGTTAACAGGTAAAGAAATTTAACATGTGAAAGAGACATTATACGTTTTCCGAAGTAAAAATTATATTTGTGCAAAACGCGGAATGCTTGAGTAATATTATAAATAATTGTGCAGAAAAATAAAACTAATAAAGTATGCAGAAACAAAAAGTTCTGTAAATTTTTTCCTGGAGTTTTATTACTATCAATCCATCGTATCACACTCTAGATATACTTATGTAAGTAAATAATTAGACGTAGGTATGTTTAGAATCAATTACTGCTGAATTTACATCACATTAAAATACGTCATTTTATGGGCACTCTAAACATTGAAATTCTTTACTAGATTTCTTCAAGGTTTATTGTTAGCAGATTGCTAACTCTTTTTACTGAAAGGCAGTTTCTAATTGCAGTTTTTACAAGATTCAAGCAACTAAATCCCCGCTCACAGTTTACAGTATGCGAAAGAATTATGTAAATCGATTAGGAGAAATTGTTCATTTAACTTACATGAATTGCACAAACACTTTGAAATAAATTCCTGAACATCTATTGCTCATTACCTTTTTGAACATTGTCCATGCCATTAGCATTTCATTTAATTTCAGATTAGTTCAACACATCTCTGATTTCTTTTTATACATTTCCACCCTCGTTTCCGAAGTCCAATGTGGTTGTCGCATTTTTGCATATTTACATTCAAATTTTGTTGCATTTTCAGAAGTCGAGTAGCAAAATGCGACATATACGACTGTGGCTTAAACCCTGGTTTACAGGATATTTACATTACACTAAACTTCGATTGCAATTTCCCTTGCCTTGCTTTATTCCATACAAATTATACATCTTCGGAAATATTAATGATTAGAGATGAAAGAATTCCTTCCTAAACACGATACCAGCGTATATATGACTCTAGTATTGTACATGACGTCAGAGGGAAGGTCTGAGAATTATCTTCTGTACCGTCTGGTTACAGCAACAGTGCTGAACTGTGGTGCTACTTGTTCAGTACGGTAGTAAGTGGGAGAGTCGATTTCTAACCTGTAGTGCAGTGTTATTGTCATTGCTTCATATATTCTCTCTAATATATGTAGGCTTTAGTTGAATTGTACACTCCATAGATGACTACCAAGAGTAACAACTTTGCATTGGTTATATTTTACTCAAAATGTTCCCAATACTGTACTTGGTATGTCTGAAACTTGCTCTTATTTACATCTCACCGCTGTGCAGAGTTCAGAGACACCCTCACTTTATAGTTGAAGCGTAGGAAACCTCGTATCCATGGAAGGAATTATTTCATCTCTACTAATGATACATGCGTATTTGGTACAGATGTTCTTGGGCAATTAGGAAAGATTTCCATGGAACACAAATTTGTTACTTCTATGTAATATGTGAAAAATATACCTCCACGTTTGTACGCAAGTACCTGTAATGTTAATTATCAAAATGTCATTATCTTAAAATTCTTAGAGCCAGTATAGATAGATAGATAGCTTTATTGATATAGTTCACAAAAGTACAAAACTTAATAATTTAACAAAAGATCTATATACAAATGTAGTTCTACATAATAAATATACAATTTCCTAAACTAATTAATCTATCGCAAATCTCAATAATTTATTGGTTCAAACTTGCACTTACGTCTTGTTTTAGTGCATGTTTAAACCAATCGTGATAACCCTTAAGACTTTAAACCTTATTTATTTGCTCCTTTTCAAAAATCTAATTGTAATATTTAGGTCTTATTTTACATAATAATTTATTATTCCAATTAGATGATCAGATGTCGACATACTGTAAGTCATGAACCTGAAATAGCTGAATCGGTACATTCCACATGTAGGTTAATCTTTCTTTCTTACAATATTTTCATGTCAGCAGAAACGTTTGCGTAACTTCTACGAAGACTACCGCATGCCTCCTTAAAAACAAGCTTGACAAATTGCTTACATAATCAACCTCAATTTAGTTTCATCATTATGTCGCATGTATTCATTATCGATTCATTTCTATTATGATTTCTATTATGATCTAATAAATTTATTATAATTGCATTCTTATTGAAATTAAAATATACTAGTTAACCAATTTATAAAGTCAAATTTTCTTCTGAACTTTTACTAATTAATATAACTATCGGAATACCTTAATAACTACCTTAGTTCTCTATTTTCAATTTTTTTATTATTATTAAAAAAAAAACCTTGACGTAATTCTATCTTATTTTCAAAACCTGTCTTCTTACCTTATTTAATTAATAATAAGTTTTTCTGATTTTAGGAAAATTTAATCTTTGCTGATGCCTATCTCTTAGTAGGTAGTTTCGTTCAGTATCTATAGTTTTGATTGAATCTACTTTATTTCTGTTAGAGTTTCTATTTGTCATTTTACCTCTTATTAACTGTTCGTCACCTGCTTCTACTTCATCGGTCGGTATCGCACAGCTCCTCCAAATTGTAGCACTTCCTCTCGCGCACCCCGGACTACCAACGGCATGTCTTAGAGCCAGTATCAAAGTTATGCTGTAGAAATTTTAAGGGAAACTATGGTGAAATAATGCTGAAAAATTAAGAGAATTCACTTCTTTTTTTTTTTGTTTTTACGCTCGTAATTATAAGGTATTCGAACCTTCTACTTTCATAATATGGTTTCATTTTCTAGTTGAGCGCACTTCAAAGTGTCACGAGACATTTATACCGGGTGATTCGCGATGAGTTACCGCCAGTTACGGAACATATTTGCAAAGACATTTTCAGCATAAAATGTCATATAAACATGGGTCCTATTCTCAATATTTTCTGAGTTACACCAATTTGAAGTTGTTTGTGAAATAACATTATTCTTTAGTTTTAAGAGTAAAATTTTATTATTGAGAATGATCTATTCAGGAGGATCATTTCTTTAATTAGCTAATATTCTGAAGCTAAAAATGTGTTGTAAATTCCATAGTTACTTCGTATAGAATTTCTTTTACCAATTTTTAACTATAAAATTATACTTTTCTTACGCAATTACCACAACAATTTTAACAATTACGCCACTCTTATAGATTATTTAAGACTGTAGATTTAGGATGCATAATTAAACTGTAAAGAATCGAGTTCCTAAAGTCATACGATTTGCAACAATTGAGGCGGTATAAGGAAAAGAGTCATACGGAACTATGTATCCGTTTGCCGCAGATCATTTCTTTAAAACCGCCATTTTGCAGAGATTATAGTCCGCAGTAAAATCATTAAATACCTTCCAGATGTTTCGACTGTTATTTGAGGTAAATAAACCAATACTGAAGTTATCACATAAGAATTACTTCACATATCTGATTATATTCAATTGTACATAGTTTTATTGTTCTTATGAAATACTGTATATATTCAGATACGACGAGAACTAGCGTTAGGGATTCAACTGTGGATTAAGACAGGTAGAGCAAATCTACAAACCTAAGAAAGCTACTGTTTTCTCACAGAGTGTGCCGTGAATCGTGTCCTGAGAGTGTGCGCGTCGCTGGCTTGTTCCCCGCGAAACGAAGCAGTGTCGCGGTTACCATTCCTTCATGCAAAGAAGGAAGAGTAAGACGATAGAAAAACGGAAGTATCATACAAAAACGAGCTGATTCGAGTGTCATTTCAAGAGAGCGCCGCAGAGTAAAGTATACACCCATTTTATTGTTTTGTTTAACGACTTCACGTCAATTTCAGCTGGCATTTAGCTGCTGAGGAAAACAACGAGACTTCAACTGGGGGCGTTGGGAATGCGAATATCTGTCGAATCGGCAGAGGAATTAATTCGCAGAGCATGATTATATACGCGGCCTGCAAATGACAGCGTCCTGCTTTGCAGTTATTCAGCCCGTGTTAGGGCCGTGTTTTCCTCCATGTCGAGTGCTTGCTGCCCTATTCAGCATCATCACGTGTCGGCCCTTTTGTTCGCTATGTACATATTTTTTGCCGCTGACAGGAGCATATTAGTTCGTTTCTTTACCGTGTGACTCGGCCAATAAAAACAAGATTCCTAATTAATTGCCGGGCGGCACATGACGCATGCAGGTACGACAAAACATGTGACGTGCTGTCAATCGGGGCAGATTCCATTAACCTCTCCAGACTGTCTGTGCGCATGTGCTAACAATCATTACTGAAACGAGTGTTCTCCAGTGGTTACTCACTGATACAATTCCTAGCCACAAATGCAGGTAAAACGGGTTAAATTTAGGTTAAAGAAAATATTTTGCGTTCCTTCTGGAAGTTTCGAGATTGTGTTTTGTGCTTTCTCATGCGTTAACCCTGTGCCATATAGATCAAATGATTTTGTGGTCATTCCAACTTAGAACAAATCCACTGCTGCCACCGTTTTTCTGAATATAATTAAAAATTCCCCAGGCGTTCCGATTAATTTAAATGGTGTCTTTCGGTTGTTAGAGCAACTGGATAGTGACTATAATGTTATGTTTTCAATCCGGGGTGGCGATATGAGCTTTTTTGTTGCCAAAACTTCCAGTCCATCACGGAATCTACTCAGACTCTTGTCAGATTGAGTATCGTCCTTTCCCATAACTATGGTCCTGGAACACAACACTATGGTCCACGATACAACCATTCAAAAGTGGTACTTCCTAACGCAGTACCTCGTTTAAATATATTTTTGCTGTATTGTTGTTTGAAGTCAAGTCACTGCAGCTATCTACGAACTGTCTATGTTACTTCTACAATGTCTTTTGAATGGTTGTATCTAGTTGTGTTCCAGGACCATAGTTATGGGAAATGACGGTACCTGGTCCTTCAGTGGGTAAAAGGCAGTCGCAGCCTGGCGCTGACAATACTACATTCTACACTCTATACCAGATGACTTTGGAGCAGATATAAACAACGGAACGAAATGCAAGAGAGCGCGGTTCACACGATACTAAATGTCTGTGTATGAATTAAGTGACCGACTACGTTCATATAACGAAAAGTGAAAATTAAAGTAATGTGCCTTTGAACATACCTTCTTGTATCAGTCACTAGTTGTACTGCTGTCATCTGCTAACATACCGCACAGATGCTAGACGCAATAGAACTGTAGTAGTGGACGCGTTTCTGAAAACCGCCTCATAACCAGGATATGCACGTGCTAGTGTCTACAACACTCTCAGCTAAGTAATGACTCGCCAACCAATGGGAGCGCAGCGATGATATGAACTGCATCGAGACCCTTGTTATGGTCTGCTCCAAAGACATCTGGTATAGAGTGTAGTGCCACAGTCTAGTATATACAGTCGCGAAGCTCAATACGTAGTAAATATGCAAACATTAGATAGTTGCTCACCACTTACTTACTTACTGGCTTTTAAGGAACCCGGAGGTTCATTGCCGCCCTCACATAAGCCCGCCATTGGTCCCTATCCTGAGCAAGATTAATCCAGTCTCTACCATCATACCCTATCTCCTTCAAATCCACCTTAATATTATCTTCCCATCTACGTCTCGGCCTCCCCAAAGGTCTTTTGCCCTCCGGCCTCCCAACTAACACACTATATGCATGTCTGGATTTGCCCATACGTGCTACATGTCCTGCCCATCTCAAACGTCTGGATTTTATGGTCCTAAATATGTCACGTGAAGTATACAATGCGTGCAGCTCTGTGTTGTGTAACTTTCTCCATTCTCCTGTAAATTCATCCCTCTTAGCCCCAAATATTTTCCTAAGAACCTTATTCTCAAACACCCTTAATCGCTGTTCCTCTCTCAAAGTTAGAGTCCAAGTTTCACAACCATACAGAACAACCGGTAATATAACTGTTTTATAAATTCTAGCTTTCAGATTTTTTGACAGAAGACTAGATGACAAAAGCTTCTCAACCGAATAATAACACGCATTTCCCATATTTATTCTGCTGTTAATTTCCTCCCGAGTGTCATTTACATTTGTTACTGTTGCTCCAAGATATTTGAATTTTTCCACCTCTTCGAAGGATAAATCTCAAATTTTTATAGTTCCATTGCGTACTATATTCTGGTCAGGAGACAATCATATACTTTTTCCCGTCGGGATTTACTCCTAAATATATCGCTTTACTTTCTTCAAGTAAAATTTCCGTGTTTTCCCGAAACGTTTGTGGACTTTCTCCTAACATATTCACGTCATCCGCATAGACAAGAAGCTGATGTAACCCGTTCAATTCTGTGTTATCCTGAACTTTCCTAATGGCATATTCTAGACCGAAGTTAAAAATTAAAGGTGATAATGCATCTCCCTGCTTTAGCCCGCAGTGAATTGGAAAAGCATCAGATAGAATCTGGCCTATACGGTCTCTGCTGTAAGTTTCACTAAGACACATTTTAATTAATCGAAGTAGTATCTTGGGAATACCAAATTCAATAAGAATATTATATAAAACCTCTCTCTTAACCGAGTCATACGCCTTTTTGAAATCTATGAATAAGTAATCATCACCACTAGGATCGCTAATATCGCCTCATTACTGGCAATGAAAAATAGTACCGTCACAGTCTATTGTTTCTAGCACCCTCAAAACTCAAGCTTCGTGACTATATAGTAGACTGTGGTAGTACCGAGATGATTAAAGCCTGGAGCTCCACCTCCATGACCCCATACTCCCTCATTGAGTGCAAAGGCATACCATTAGGCCTACTTTAATGCACAAAGAGACGTCGCGATTATGCAAGTGCGATATTTCAATTAAACCTGTGCCAAATTTTAGGGACGTAAAATTATACTGAAATAATCAACAGACGAGAGGTGTAGTCGTACGAGATTAGCCATGAAAAAGGAGAGAACTTTTAGAAGAGTTTTCATGTTACATGATTACCCGTCATTTGTAACTCGTCAGCCACAAGTTAGCTTGGCATAAAAGTTTCATTTCAACTGTAGGTCTATTTGCGACCACATAATGGCATTATGGACACATTGTAGGTTTAATTTGTAATTCAGTAAATACAAAAATGATCTTTGTTCTTAACTTCTATGATAAAATGTCTAGCTTTCATTAATCAGGTAATCTTGTCGTACTTTAATTTTTATTGTAATTGTAATTGTAAATTTAATATTAATTGTAATTTTATTGTTCATATTAAAGTTGTAATCCCATGGTAGAGGGGCAGAGAAGGCCTGACGGCCTTATCTCTACCAGGTTAAATAAATAAATACTACTAATACTACACTATTACATATATTATAATACAATATCGACTGTTTTCAGGTAAAATGGCTTATTGCAGAAAAAATACAGAAACAACTGTAATTAAATTTCAATACATTATTATTAGTTACTTTATATGAAGTAATGTAAACTATTTCTAAAAAAATTATCTTCACACACATCTACTAATCAAATTTTTACACGAATTACAGCAAAAAGTCACATTTCAAAAATGAGGTTTAAGCCATTTTATCTAAACACCGTCCATATATTATGTAAACAAAATAAATTTAACAAGCCCCAAAAGAATAGACTGGGAGTAACATCGAAAAATGTTGACACTATCCTCAGGTGTAGCACTAAGTATGGTACTGCATTTAAAACGTAACAAATCTCAATGTACTTTTTTCAGAACTATTACTTATTTACCACATCCTAAATTGTGCTACATAGAACTAGGACCAGAACATTTAAAACTAATACTATTCTATATCCTAGTGTGTTATAAAAGTAGACTTCTGTCATTTTCGGCTTTCCATAAAACAGATATTCTTTTAAAAATTCACATACCATGCACTAATTCAGTGGTTTCCAAACTTTTGAATGCCACGGACACCATAAATTTCATACTTTGATTTGGAGGAGCCCTAAAATATTGTATATAATTGAGGACAAGAAACATGTTCTTCTTGTTAAATATTTGCATAACGCAGTGAATTGAACATTCTTTATAAATTGGTAATGATAATAAATTTAAGTTCGAGCTCTTGAATATAAACTGAAAATGCAAAATAAAAATACATTTAATGTTCTCTCACGAGAGTCTGAAAAAAATGAAATTAGTTTTCCAGACTAACCGTGAGGTTATTAATGGGATATTTGATATTACTTTACAGTTGTCATTTCTGATTGTGAGACGTCTGGTTGAATTGCAGATACTCTAGGTCGCAAGTTCAGCAAAATATTAAATTCCTTTCTGTATTCTGTATTATGCCGAATATATACACTGAACAAAAGCATGTTGATGCAAGTAAAATATAAGTGGAGAGGGTATATTTTCGAAAACAAAGACCTAACTGATGCAGTAAGTAGGAATATGATTGCTGTAAAAACTCAAATTCGTGATTTGTTTGAAAGAAAATTGTGGGGCCTAATTTAAAAACAGTGCCAAAATACAGTAATTCACTAAAATAGATAACTCTCAGCCAATCCGGATATATTCAAAATATATTTCCAATTTTACTCCTAAAAAGCATATTATTAAAATTTCTGTAGTATAATCTCGATATTTTTATTAAAAATTTTAAGATGAAAAGATTACTTTTTAATAAAGGATTTTAGAAGTTAGGCTAAAATTCTGCGTATTTTGGCAAGAGCGCATCGCCACCTCATCTACGAAAACACACACGAAGTATTCTGTCCTTTGTCAATGGAGTAGAGTCGTCTGACTTCCTAATAGCAGGAAATAACGATATGTTTTAGTGTTTTTATTTCATTTGCAAGATAACGGTCCATTTTATTGAAAAACTGCAAGAGGACACATTATTCAGCAGTTTTTTCTAATAAGAGCAAAATTATAATCCTACGGATGGTACTTACGTAAAGATTAAATTTGGTCCTACGGAATATATCTGTTATGGTAACACTGATTATTAGAGGACAAAAATTCGCTCCGGCGCCGTGGATCCAACCCGGGTCCTTGGTTCTACACACCAACTGCTCTAACCACTGAGCTACACTGAGTTCAATTTACAGCACCGATCGAATCCCTCTGCTCTAGTGTTTTTCCCTTTGTAGCTTTACTCCAATTTCGAAATATATCTTGACATATATTAAGTCAACTGCCATTATAGAAGGAGCGCACTCAATTGAGTGACTTAGTGGCCGCAATTCCACAGTAATATGCACTGTTGGGCGAAGAATCTACGTAATGATTAATTTTTGGTCCTACAGAACGAATTAACATTATTAAGTACTAAGTACTGAGTATAGTCGTGTAACTAATACATTTATTAAATTATTATTATTATTATTATTATTATTATTATTATTATTATTACTGTAAAGAAAAGATTATTAAGAAGATTATTAAAAATTTTCCAACAGTAGATGGCCTTCCTATTTGCGTCCCGTTTTCCAAATAAACATAAAATTATTATTCCCTCGTTGTGTGGTATATTTCATGGATTGCCAACCCTGTCGTCTATTTCGTACTTTGATTGTTAAGTATTGTTCACACGCTCGTAGAATTTGTACAATCTGGTTTCTGCATGCAGTTTTCTTAATTGAATTCAATTGCGAATATCTCTTGGCGAGAAACGTAGATCCATTCCATGCGCGTGAGCACCTGTTTCCAGATGGGTCTACAATCGATCTCTAAACGCTCTTGACCAGTCTGTCTGGTTGGCCTTGGCTTCAACGCTTACTCAGTTCCGTATAATCAGCTGTCTTTGTAAAATCTGTAATGCGCATGCGCTAGTTCCCGCAAACCACTGTTTCTTTTCATACACTGAAATTCTTCAATCAATCCTGACTGTTCGTAAACACATAGATATTTTGTTTAACAAACAGCAAGATTTTAAGGTGTTTTGTATGTATGTATGTATGTATGTATGTATGTATGTATGTATGTATGTATGTATGTACGTACGTATGTATGTATTTATTAACACTACAATTGGGTATACACCCGGTGGCAGTGATATATAATATACAATAATTACCATTACAATAATACAATAAGTACAGCAGTAATAAAAATGAAATAAAATAAAATAAACGTAAATTTATTTCTAACTATAAATAAGTAGATACAATAAACCTAGGACTATAAATAAAAACTATTCTATAATAACGCCTACAATAAGCAAAAGTAAATCTAACTTATAAGTACTTCTATTTCACCCAACTATTACCAATTTAATTAATTACATATCACCTTAATTAATTACATACCAACTTCATTACATATCATCTTAATTAATTACATATAACCTTAATTTATTTACATATCAACTAAATTACATATCATCTTAATTACAGTATTTACATATCAACTTATACAGTACTACTAAGACTACAAAAGCCCATATTCTATTCGTAATGTCGTATTACTGTTATAATAAATTATAAGAAGAATTCTGATTCTTTAGATTTATGACAATGTGTATCAACCTTATTTAAAAACGCAGTAACCACAGGTTACGAAACCACGGTTAAACAGTAACCGTGGTTAAAATATAATTTCTGTGCACCATTCATAATCACCGATTACTTACATGAGGCTAGCTGACACCTCATTTAACCATGATAAAGTCTGTGATGGTACAGTTCCTATAAAATGAGTAAAAGAAAGTGTTCATTCCTTTGCAAAGGTAATAGCCTACGTCTAAAACGGGCGTCGGAAAGTGCACACCAAAATTTGCTACCTGGATTACGGTCATATATGAACTGCACACCAACATTTTCTACCTGGATTACGGTCATATGGAAACTGCACACCAAAACGCTTTCTACCTGCTTTTCCGATACTACACATAGTTTCAATTTATCAAAGTGTTTTAATTTTATTCGAAATCTGGCGTTTGTTTACATATGAAAGTGAATGGGGAAATTTAGTGCTGGTATACGAGGATTGTAAATTTTATAAAGCCAAGGAATTGAAAATTTCACTCCATCTAATGCAGTAATAGACTTTGAACTAGCTATACATGCTGCAGTGGTGAAATTTGGGAATACGTTACTATTATACTCGTAGGTTTCCGCTTCCATCTTGCAAGCATGGTGGCGTAAAATACAGTGTGTAGGACTGGCAAAGGAGTACAAAGAAGACAGTGAGATAGGACAGTGGCTCAGAATGGTTTATGGAATAACGTATTTGAATCCAGAGGAAGTCGGGGATTACTTCGCTTTGGAACTGGCTGAGGTAAAACTAATAGATACCAGACTTGAGAAATTTGCAGATTATTTACTAGAAACGTATATCTCAGAAGATACAATTTTCCCTCCAACTGTATGGGCAGCCATGACTGCATCGAGCTCTCGGAGAAGAAATGGCTGTGAATCATTACACAAACATTTTAATGTCAATTTTTAGAGCAGTCATCCTTCATTGTAAAAATTCGTGAATCAACTTTTGGACATACAAACTGAGACATACAGTAAACTGCAAAACAATGAAGGAAGAAAGTAAGCGAAGTATCATTGTCAAGTCAGACAAAAGCAAAAGAAACATATTTTGTAAATTGTGCAGTTTCCGGGTAGAATTAGTGAAACTCTCGTGAATCAGTGTGCAGTATCCGGATAGGATTAGTGGGTCTCTCGAAAAGCGGTGTGCAGTTTCCGGATCAAAATGTGCAGTTTTCTCCTACCCGTCTAAAAACGACTTCGCTTGCTCCATTCTACATCGAAACGAACGTAACGTATATTTTTGAGTGGCATTTATTTTACTTTGGACACTCTTATGTTTCCGGGTTGCATTTCTTTGTTTTTCAGTACTATTAGTTTTAAAAATTACAAAATGGAAAATAAAATGCCAGAATGATTATAGTTAACCCAATGTGAGTTTGAAATATTGAGAGACTTAGGACTATATTCATAAATATTCTTAGCGCGGGCTTCCGGTGGATGATCAGCGAACTAACGTTTCTCGTATTCATAAACCAGTGTTAGAGATATGATATGATATGATATGAATCTTGTACAAGGAATCAGTCGATAGCCGGGGCTAGTTTAGCACGCTCGTAGCGCGGGGTAGCGAAATGTCTATGCATAGCACCCTTAATTCCTGTATTAAAATATAATATAAAAACAGATAGAATACTAAAATATGAAGAGGATGAAGAAGATTAGTATGAATGTGTGTACAACCTAGGACCCCAATTATAACAAGGAATTGTGCAATATACTAACATCCATCCATAACATCTTTTCGTTCAGCCTGCGCGTAGGAAAAGGGACACTAGAGTGTTCTCTTAAAATTCTGAAGAATATCAGTTGTATAGAATAGTAACATAAGCAGCCGATTCATAGGAAAATTAGGACTGTTTCTGGGAAATTGCAAGTGATCCAATTGTTGCAGCATAAATTACACGTTAGATTTTTATAAATGAAATACGAAATTCTTCCTGAAATTTTCTGTCACTTAATTGCTCGTAAGAATTCCGTCTTTTGGTTAATGAAACTTCACGCTTACCATCATTCCTATTCAAGTAATCCAAGCAAAATAATAATAATAATAATAATAATAATAATAATAATAATAATAATAATAATAATAATCGTTTTCGAAATAATCAGCTATGGATCTGGCAACCATTTTGTACATCTTGATTAAACAACTTTTAACACTATATATCACTTCGCAATAAGTATTATATATATTTCGCATGTTAAATATTACAATACTCGGTTAACTAGTTTCAGGCTTGTTATGGGCCATCATCAGAACTGGTTGGTGCTGGTCTTGGTGCCTTTTGTTTGTGTTTCCTGTGGAGGTGTGTTAAGAACACACAACTCAATTCCAGAACACACATATTCTTTGACTCCACATTACACTACACAAACACATCCCCACAGGAAACACAAACAAAAGGCGCCAAGACCAGCACCAACCAGTTCTGAAGATGGCCAAAAACAGGCTAAAACTAGTTAACCAGGTACTGTAATATTTAACAAGCGAAAGATACAGTATATAATACATATTCCGAAAATTATTTTGTTTTACTAGGCCTACTAATCACTAGTTATCTCCTTTAACCGCTCCAATATGACCGGTTAGAAATTACGATTGTTAATCTATATAATTCCTAACCGAGACCGATGCACCTTAGAAATGCTTAACCAGACGTTAGATGCAATTTTAACCTGTGGTTACATTAACTCACGTTGGTGCACGTGCCCATTAACCTATTTTTTTACTTGTCTCATATCTCGAATATTTTTATGTAATGTATGTATGTATGTATGTATGTATGTATGTATGTATGTATGAGGCGCATCCAGAAAGTAAGTTTCCCGATTTTTCCCCCTTGAAAGTAAACGTAATTAGCCGTGTCTATTTTGCATGCGTAACAGATCTATGACGTATCAATCATATGCCAGCCGGACAGGTCCCGCCTAGTGCCAGTAGCGTGGCAGCAGTGGTCCGAAATGGAAGCTCTTATTCCTTCTCCCGCCGCCTGCGAGGTTCGGTCGGTGATAAAGTTCTTTAATGCACAAAGCATTTCGCCAATTGAAATTCATCGGCAGCTCTGTCAGGTCTATGGGCCGAACATCATGAGTAAGCAGACGGTGCGTCGCTGGTTTAGGCAGTTTTCCGAAGGTCGTCAAAGTGTCCATGATGAAGAGCACAGTGGGCGACCGTCCCTCATCAATGATGATCGTGTTGAGCTGGTGCGGCAGTGCATCATGGAGAACCGTCGCTTCACGATAACGGAGCTGAGCAGCCATTTTCCGCAGATATCGCGATCCTTGTTGCATGAGATTGTCACTAAGCACCTGCTGTTCAAAAAAGTGTGTGCCAGGTGGGTGCCGAAAAACCTGACACCCGAACACAAAATGCAACGTTTAGGAGCAGCACTGACATTTCTGCAACGGTATCACGATGACGGCGACGAGTTCCTCGACAGAATCGTCACGGGCGATGAGACTTCGATTTCGCACTTCACCCCGGAAACCAAGCAGCAGTCAATGCATTGGTGGCATAGTGGATCTCCGGTCAGGATGAAATTCAAACAGACGCTGTCGGTACGGAAAGTAATGTGCACGGTGTTCTGGGACAGGAAGGGCATTCTGCTCATTGACTTCCTTCCAAGAGGTGAAACAGTGAACGCTGAGCGTTACTGTGAAACACTGCGAAAATTGCGACGTGCCATTCAAAACAAGAGGCGTGGAATGCTTTCTGCAGGTGTTGTGCTCCTCCATGACAATGCTCGTCCACATACGGCTCGGCGCACAGCAGCTGTTTTGACGGAATTCGGCTGGGAGTTGTATGATCATCCACACTACAGTCCTGATCTTGCTCCCACGATTTTCACGTTTTCTTGCACCTCAAGAAATTCCTGTCCTCCGATGAGCGTTTTGGCAACGACGAAGAGCTGAAGACGTCTGTCACACGCTGATTCCAAGAGGCGTGGAATGCTTACTGCAGGTGTTGTACTCCTCCATGACAATGCTCGTCCACATACGGGTCGGCGCACAGCAGCTGTTTTGACGGAATTTGGCTGGGAGTTGTTTCATCAGCCACCCTACAGTCCTGATCTTGCTCCCAGGGATTTTCACGTTTTCTTGCAGCTCAAGAAATTCCTGTCCTCCGGTGAGCGTTTTGGCAACGACGAAGAGCTGAAGACGTCTGTCACACGCTGGTTCCATTCACAGGCGGCAGAGTTCTACGACAGAGGGATACAAAAGTTGATCCCACGATACGACAAGTGTCTCAATTCTGATGGTGGCTATGTTGAAAAATAGCCGAAACTTTGCTGTACCTCTTGCCAATAAATGTTTTCCTGAAGGAGTGTGTTCTTAAAAAAAAATAGGGAAACTTACTTTCTGGATGTGCCTAGTATGTATGTATTAACACTACAATTGGGTATACACCCGGTGGCAGTGATATATAATATAAAATAATAATACCATTACAATCATACAATAATTACAGCAATAAAAGAAAAATATAAAATATAATAAATTAAACCTAAATGTATTTCTAACTATAAATAAATACCAAAAATCTGTTATTTCCATGCAGCCCTCAGTAAAATATATTAATCTTGTAATACCTAAGAAAAGAGCTAAATGACGCACGTTAATATAAACATTTCTAAATTAAGCCTAAAAACCAAGAAGAAATATGACAAAAAATATAAAAAAGAATAAGGAAATTATATAATAATTATTATATTTACAATACGGGAAAGCTACCTTGAAACGGTGAACAACCTAACGCATATGAGACATTTAAGTAACCTAATCTTAATGCTTCGATAGTTACGTATGCCAGTATAAAAGTTACGGTAACATAAAAGCATTGTTTGTCTAGTCCAATTCTGTGCAGTAGCCCTAATTAAAGCGGAAGTATTGATATATGTGCGCTAGTATATAGGGGAGACTGGGGCTAGTTGACAACATGTTTTGGTTGGCACACGCAGTATAATTCTGTAGTAAATCAGGAGAGGGCAGTACTCTACAGACTAGGAGACTCGTTTACACTTGTTCAACCTGCACATTCAATTTCACATGAATGTCGTTGTTAGAAGTGCGTCAGGAACTCTTTGTTTGTTGTCATCAATGGCAAGTAATTATTTATGTTCTTGTTTCTTATGTGACACAATGAAAGTGATATATTGATATTATTTGTTTATATAGCACAGTAATTAATAAACACATGGGATTTCTTATACTCATGTAGAAAATTTATGTGCAACTGTTACGAACAGTAATGGCGTCATAATGTAACAAATAACATTTGGGGTTGGTTGATTCACATTCATTATTGTGGTGTGCCGACCAGCCCCAGTTTAAATAATTAGTTGTAACTCATCTCATATATACAAAGAAGCCACAAAATGGGCGTACTCCCCTGTATTCTTATTTCACTTAGCCTACTTTGTGAATATAGAATGTGAATCTTGGTGCCTCTAAGTTTACGTTGGTACCATGCTACCATGGTAACCGTGCAGTTATAAACTAACATGGCTCACTAAAGTACGTTTACCATCGAACAAAGATTAGTGACAGCGTTTTGGCTTCGTGAAAGACGTCATAAAGGCGACACCGTGGAAACAGTGAAGATTAAATTTCGTGACTACCCCACGACATGGTGGGTGGATTGGACTGAGTGTAACACACATTTTCGGCCCTCTCTTCTTCCTAGGTTCCATTAATGGGCCAACCCATCAGGATATGCTTAGTGAATGGTTGGTGCCACAATTGCAAAAAGTTGGTATCGAAGACACTGTGGTCCTGCAACAGGACGGAGCGCCAACACATTTCGCATTGCAAGTTCACCGATACCTGAATACGACTTTTCCAATCGGTGGATTGTAAGAGGATGATGATCAAGCTTCTTTTGTCTGGCCTCCACTAAGTCCCAACCTCACAGAACCTGATAATGCTCTCTGGGGGTTCATCAAGTGAAAAGTGCGAAATCACAGCTGTAAAAAAACCGGCACAGTTACGAGTAGCTGTGGAAGATGCCTTTGACACTTGATTGTTTCCACAAAACATCTGCTAGAAAAATGAACGTCTTCATACCGATGTCTTATATCGCTAAACTATGAGGTACATGTCCATATCAATTAATCAACCATATCCATCTTAGTGTCGTAATACATGCGGGGTACGCCCACTCTGTGACCTCTCTGTACAATTGAACAGTAATTTCTTTTCCATATTGAAGAGAATAATGCGTATACCTACGTGAGTAAATCAGAAAGGGCGAAAATGTCGCCTGAGAAAATTCTGAAGGCTGTGAAAGTAGTGAAGTTGGAAAGAAGATCTATAACATAGATTGCAAAGAACTTCAGTATCCCTTTCAGAACTTTAGGGAGGTACTGCTCAAAATTCCAAGTGGTGAAATTAAAGGACAAAATTTGATTCCAACTTGTAGTGTCGGATGCATTAGAAACAGGCAGGTAATATAATATCTTAATTGTAAGTGTAGTTTATTTTAATTTTTAAAGGGGAACAGAAAAAATGTATTCGCCGATGTTCAAGAAAAAGAACTAGATGGATATCTAATAAAGGCATATGATATTTATTATTTTTGAGGCAAAAAGAAGTTGCGAATTCGCTTATGAATATAGGTAGTGTGCTGCTGTCTCTGAAAATTCCTCCAACGTGCATGTTTCCCAGTTGTCCTGATTTTATTTAAAGTTTATACACACAATGCTTCTGTTACTCTCGAGATAAATGTTTTAAATTGACCAACAGAGAAGTTTAATTAACAGGATGAGACTAAAGATGGTAAGTACTAAATTAACAGTTCAGGGAGGTCTCAGAATTATAAAAAAGTTGTGTGGACTCTGAACTTCCTGTGCATGTTCTGCGTAAAATTCGGACAATGACAAGTTATACAGTATCCAAGAAGAAAGATATCCACTTACCTAAATTTCCACTTCTGTTTCTACTTCAGCAGCAAGCATTGCTGCTTCATAACGATCATTAACTAGATTCGTATGATTTTGGTCCCGATAAGCTGTGTTTAATGCAGCATTGTCTTTGACTAATCGTGATGATCATAATATTTTTAAGATGTTAGTTTTACAAATTCTAACGTATTTCAGCACGAATTTGGCATATTTCTGAATGTACAATTTTTGGCATATTTAGCATTTTAAATATGTAGTTTCATTTCCTTCCAAATTTAGGATTCGCTATGTTTTTCACGAAAAAGCTTATTGTTTTTACTGACGTTGCATATTTTTTTCAGGATGAAATGATCACACTGTTTTAAAAAAAAGGTGGTAGTACTACAAGCTCAGGCTACAGCACGTTTGATTGTTGATTCGAAGCTACCTTTCGGCATGGGTTCGATTACCGTTTGTGTAGTTTGGTTTCTGCCAGATTTTCCCCACGTATAAGGTGAATTTCAGGTATCATATGGTAAAGCCTCGTCCTCATTTTCCCAAATACTATCTTCCTATCACAAAGTTCATCGATCTTAAATAACTCAGTAGTTGATACAGCGTCGTTGAATAACCGACCAGAAAAATAAATCTGCGCTATACGAGGGATACACTTGTACATAGAATACGACACCCTCTTTCACGACTGAAACTGTTATTGTTTTGATATGAATGTTTGATTTTTCCTGTTTACAAATGAAAAGTATGGGATTGTGATAAACCAAGTAATTAATGAAGGGCATGTATTATATTTCTGTTCATATAAAGCGACATTCTGGAATTAGTCCCACTTTACAACAAGTATTTCACAATTGTTCACTCAGATTCTATCATACGGGTCTGTTATTAATTTAGTTCTGCAGAACTCGCTATTACAATTCAAACGTGTAGTAAAACACGTCATTAACTTGCAACACAATGTAAAGGTTATAGCAGTTAATGTTATAATTCATCTCTTCAAATTCCCTGAGGTTGATAAATCTCCTATATTGAGAGGTTGAATTACAACTCTTGTATATTTGAACTTATTGTCATGTCGAATGAGATTTCGGAACCAATATCTCACGATTCCTTTTGGGTTTGCTTTCATGCAAATGATGGTGTTTAATAAATATCTGCCACAAACCTGGTTATTTATGGTTAGAACGCCAGAAATAGCAATCGAGTTTCGGTGTCTCATGATAACATAAAATTTGCGCGTGCTCTCTCCCTATAAGCAAAATTTTCTTCACTTTTGTTTAACTTCGTTAATAAATAATTTAATTGGCTTTAGCGATGTTCATCTACTTTCCAAACGAATCAAAATCTTCAGTGACTATTGTAGTAGTTGTTCTAAATATAGCGTATACCAGGCCTGCACAAGGTTTGCGCTCTCCGAGTCGCCTCACAGCTCGAGAGCGGAATGCAGATATTGGCTGCCCTCTGTATAAAGGTGGACTGGAAGAAGGGGTGATCTCACACAAAATGTACACAAAAGTACTAGTACGAGTGTTCATGAAATGAATTTCCGTTCAGTGTTTACAAAACTGTCTTGGACTATTATTAATTAATAATTATAATTTTTTATTTTATAATTTTAATTTGTACTCGCTAGCTAGTTAAACAAATTAATTAAATTAATAAAGAAATATTTATTTTACAGAAATAATAGATACTCTATAGCTTCTTAAATATACAGTATCATTATGTTATATATGTTTATTCATCAGCACATCAAAACGGGATTTTATGCTGTTGGCAGCTGAAAGGAACAGTACTAATCGTAATGAAACATCAGTAACAGATGTTCGATGTCTGCCTTTATTAAAGTTGATAGCAGAAAACAGATGCTCACAAATATAAATGTTGTGCCAAACATAGCAATCATTTTCACAGCCCAATTTACAATTAAAAAAATTATTTACATTTTTTTTTTTCAAAATTCATTTCACTGTGCAGTGATGAAGCATTTCCCACATAACTCAAAAGCTATCCACCATTCTGTGATGAAATTTTTTATGTGTATCTATGCATGTTATATCTACAACATGAGTCCACACCTGTGGAGTAACGGTCAGCGCGTCTGGCTGCGAAACCAGGTGGCCCGGGTTCGAATCCCGGTTGGGGCAAGTTACCTGGTTGAGGTTTTTCCGGGGTTTTCCCTCAACCCAATACGAGCAAAGGGTGGGTAAATTTCGGTGCTGGACCCCGGACTCATTTCACCGGCATTATCACCTTCATATCATTCAGACGCTAAATAACCTAGATGTTGATACAGCGTCGTAAAATAACCCAATAAAATTTTTAAAAAATCTACAACATGATACAAGATCACTTCTCTATGTTAGATAGATTGTCTGATAAAAAATAAGTTCCTTTAAAATGGTGAAGTATCAGTGCTTTCTTCTAACACAAAATTAAAAAAAATGTATTATTTATTAAGGAATGTAGTTCAAAGAGCATGCATGATATTATAAACATGAGTTTCAGTAATAAAATAAAAGAGAGAAAACATGAAGGGTCCTATTCATAGACATTTCGCTAGCCCACGCTACGAGCGTGCTAAACTAGCCACGGCTATTGACTGGTTATTTGTACAAGATTCATATAATATCATATCGCTAACACTGGTTTATGACTACGAAAAACGTTAGTTCGCTGATCATCCACTGGAAGCCCGCCCTAAGAATGTCTTTGAATACGGCCCGAAAAAGTTAAGAATTTTATGAATTAGGAGAGAAACGCTTCATCACTGCACAGGGAACTGCCACCTTTTTCAATATATATATATATATATATATATATATATATATATATATATATATATATGTTTTATTGTAAAAGTATCTATTTCATATAGCAGAAGGACTGTGTTTCACACACATCAATTTTCCTTATTATATAAGATACTGTAATGGAGGAAAAAGGTATATTAAATATTTGCAAACATTTTACTGCTGTAATCTGTACCTAACCCCTTAATGACGGTAATGCGGAGCGCCTGTTTCGAGGAAGCTAAGCGATTAGGAGTGGAGTTGAACCGGTCTGTGTAGGGAAGCATGCATGGATCTCTCCATACGTTGGAGTACGACCTCTTGCCTCCCGACAACAGATTTTGTTACACACATGTTGGAGTTGGGATTGGTCTTCATAGGAACTCTGCATATTGGTCTAATCAAATTCTTTCAAAATAATATACGTATATCGAAACTTTTATTTTATGATGGAAGACTTTTTTTTGGCATAACTACATCACACAATGTACTGTATGAATTTCCAGTTGCAACTTTTCTTAACATTCCAGCTAGTCAGTCATTAACTGATATAGGTATGATGAGTTCACTTATTATTTCCGTAATTCAGAAGTAACAATCTTCATTCAACACTGAATGCATAACAATAAATTCCTAAAAAAAGAAAAGAACCATTCAGCTGTACCTTAAAAGATTTTCTAAATTTAAATTTGTACGTTTCTGGTGAATCTTCCTTTACTGCACTTTACAGTAAGTTTTGCTTTCATCTATTATTTCGCAAAAGTAATTACTGCCACACTTAATAACATTTTCGTTTTTCTTTGGCCCACATTGTGACATTCTGTGTCACTTCCCTTTTTGTTTGATCACATAAATAAAGACGCTAACTAAACAAGTCTAAAGTTAACGTTGTTCATCAACAATGCTAATTAAGTCTCAAGTGGACTCATCATAACACTGACTCGAGTCACGAGTTTGCATCCTACGCTATTCAAACCAGCAACATTGTGAGTTCCTTTCTCATTAATCGTACCCTTTTTTCAGAAACGAATTTAAATGTAACTGAACTCAGCAAGCATAGGGAATGAGCATTTTCCTTTCTCATACGGCGGAAAAATTAGTCACAAACCTCAAATGGCAGGAGAAAACTTCCAGATAAGCAGTATGGAGGTATTCCATTGACAATTAGCCCAGACTCTGAAAGGATATTCTTCCATATTCAAATTATATTTCATAATGAGCACGTTGTAAAGGATTCATTCGGAAGACTGGATGCATGACATAACACACAAAAGTGCACCTTTCCTTGAAACGTGGAAATAGAAGCGCAGTAAATTAATGTTACTGACGCGGAAAAGCATGAAAAAACTTCATTAACTTCACTGCTTCTCGTAACTTTTATTTCGAAGACAATGCTTATTTTCCAACTTCAGAGACGACGATATTTAAAACATCAAGCGCAACATGGTGTGTAATTACCGGCCAGCGAGGGAACAAAATACAGAACCATAAGGATTTCAAAGTTTCTGTATTTTTAAATATCTTGGTTTCTCAGAAAGCATGTCATCATCTAGGTATGTTCGCATGAAATTTCTATTTATACTACTTTTAAAGCAGAAATTTCTTGTTTTGTGCTTTTCAGCCCCTTCCAATAACTATTCCTGCATATAAGTTTTATTGTGATCAGAAGAATTGTTGTTTATTTATTCGAATTTAAATAAATTCATGCTTTCAAAATATATCTCCCCTTACAAAATTGAGTTTCATTAGAAAAAAAACTTAATATGCAGAATTTTAAATTTACATCTACTGTATAACCGGACAGATTTTTAAAACACATGACATTTCAAAATTTATATCCAATAGATAAGTTTATTTTTAAACGGAGAAAGTATTTAGATGAAAATGAAATATTATTAAGTATTTTGTTAACAACATGCAGTAAACATTTCATGTTCTTAGTATCAAAATTGTAAGAGACATTACAATTTGAGCGTGACAAAATGTGCTGAAAGAAGTGCAAGAAGATATCTCGTAAAGTTTGCATGCCATTCAAATTTAAGATTGCAGTCATTTTAGTGTTATGTAATATTTTTATTCTTACAGTGCCGCCGCAATGTACTGAAACTTTTTCAACATATAAATAGAAGTTTGCTTATTCATTTTACACACACAAAAAATGAAAATGCGATTTCAGATAGGAAATGTGGATAAATATTTTAAGGGTGAAGAATGAATCCATCAGCGTCTTCTCTCCTTTTCTCTACTCCAATATTTTAATCTCTGTTTCCAGTCATTACATGACAAACTCACAACAATGGAATGTGGGAAATTATTTCGAATCCTGAACAACAATGACAATTTCAAAAACTTTATAAATACTTTATAAATTGTAATAAGTATAAAAAGTGTATGCATGTGTGGAGAGAGAATGAGTGTGAGTGCGGGGATGAGTGTGACTGTGAGAATAAGAATTACAGAGTGGGTATGTGTGAGTCAGCCAATGGGTGAGCTTCCAGGTTAAATTGTCCACTTCAAAATGACCAGAGGAAAAATGGCCACAAACAAAAATATCCAGAGCAAAATTTCCAAAGGAAAAAGTCCAGTGAAAAATGTCCACATACAAAAATGTCCACAATAAACTGTGCAGTATAAAATATGTCCAATGGCATAATGTCCACATACAAAAATATCCACAACAAAATGTTTAGTATAAAAAAGTCCGCATTCAATTTGAAACATATATATGCTAACTTTTTAAGGACACTAACGAACAAACAATGCAGTGGAAGCATTTCAAAATAAATTTCAGAAGATGGTCGCTGCTCATCATGCGAGTATTTGGAGGTTAATTCGATCATCAATGATGAACAACATGAGAACAAACTCTCATACATCAAATTCGAATAGGTCATCGAAATATTAGGCTACTAATTAATAAACATAGGCTACCAAATAAACTAACAACGGATAGAGGCAATCGTCAGGAGATATCATGAATACAAAGACAGGAATGATATAAAACGCAACCTTCGTGCAATATATTATCACTTAAAAATACATGGACAGCCAGAGGAGGAAGGTCAAGATCAAGAGAAGAAATAACAAATTCTTTGTAAATTGGAGATTTCTGTATGATTATACGTTGATGAAAAATTATGATCTCATATAGGACATTTTACATAAAAAAAATTCTTTGTAAATTAGAGATTTCTGTGTGTTTAACTGTTTATAAATTAAAAATTATGATCTCATGAATAGGACATTTTACATTTGTGGACATTTAAATGAGTGGACATTTACATAAGTGGATATTTAATTTTGTGGACTTTTATATATGTGAACATTGTATTTGTGGACATTTAATTTTTATGGACATTTATCGAAGTGGACATTTTGCTAGGGGACATTTCTGTTTGCGGACGTATTGAAATGGACATTTTAACCTCTAACCATGGGAGACATTGTGTGAGAGACAGTGAATGTGAGATGGAGTCTGAGAGTATGTGTGAGAGTGTCAGTGTATGTGAGAGATTGAGTGAGTGTGTGGAAGAAAATGTCTGAGAGGGAGGGAGGGAGGGAGTGTGAAACTGATAGTGTGAGAGTGAGTGCGTGAGAGAGGATGTGTACAGTATGCGTGAAAGGGAATGAGAATGAGAGTGAGACTGAGTATGTGAGAGCGATTGTGTGTGAGAGATGGTGTTTGTGCGAGAGTGTGCGTGTGTGGGAAAGAGAGTATGTATGAAAGAGTGTGTGAGAGAGAATGTGTAAGAGAGTGTGATATTGTGTGAAAGAGAGTCTGAGTGGTGTGAGAGTGAGAGTGTGTGAGAGAGGGTGTGAAAGTGAGAAAGTGTGAAAATTTCTGAGAGGGAGTATTTGAATTTGAGGAAGGGACAAGATTTAACTGGGATATATATGGTGGAAATGAGAAAAAAATAATACTTGTGTAAATGTGTGTAAGTTTTTCAAGGAGAATGAAAGGAAAAAATCGTAGGCCAAACATGTAATTCTATCTTATGAAAAAAAGTAGTAAAATTATATCTATGCAATATCATCAGTTTACAAGCAGTACACATTAAATCAAAAATATTACTTATGAGGAAAAGGCGTTTGAAAGTTCTTGACAAAACCGAATCATCAAAATATATTTTTTGGCAAGTTCCTTCTCTTTATGTGTGTTTCATTTGCCATTTCTAAGTTTATACACATATATTATGTACATTACATATATGTCTTTTTCTCAAAACTGATATGTTTAACTTAATGTGGTTTGCTTGTTAGCCGACGATATTTGGTCATAATTATTGTGGTTAATATAATATTATTATTCAATAATCTCAATATTGTGTACAATAAAATTATTTTCTTGTGTCAGTATATTAAAATGACATATCGTCGCCTAGCAGACGAAGAGGCGTAACTCCAAATAATCGATTTTAGAGGTACGCCCGTCTTGAATATAATAAGATATGTACGGATGTATTTCTAAAATCGATTTTTTGGAGTTACGTCTCTTCGTCTGCTAGGCGACGGTATGGGCCCGAAGGACTATTCTTGCACATCTACGTTACAAAAATACGATACCCAGAGAAGAGTTAAAAATGAAGGATTGATTTATGGTGCGGTAACTAAATTAAGATACGAAAACTCTACTCTGCAGTCGTTCTAAGTGACGAGATGAAGCTGCATTGATACAGAGATATTATTGGTTTGGTTTACTGATCTATGACATGCTGACCTACCTCTACCATCTGCCGCCCAATCTGCTCCCCTATTCCGTTTCAATTTTGACACATCCATGCATGTTGTATAAATATGCGATTCCTGTGAGTGCAGTTTTGTGTGAGATACCGTATACAATGTC
Organism: Periplaneta americana; assembly: GCF_040183065.1. Taxonomy (NCBI): domain Eukaryota; kingdom Metazoa; phylum Arthropoda; class Insecta; order Blattodea; family Blattidae; genus Periplaneta; species Periplaneta americana. Next base: position 137,443,443 of record NC_091126.1, read on the forward strand.
TAGCTATTTGACTTTAGAAGAAGTGTTTATGTGCATGATATATCATAAGTATTAATAGGCTCGCCGAGTGTGTACGGAGTTTATTGCAGTAGGACTACATATTAAATATGAACTAAATTAATCCTAATGGTTTAGGATAAATTGCTTCTGAGAGAGAGAGAGAGAGAGAGAGAGAGAATGGCTCTCCTGTCGATGAATATTTGGAGGGTGTAAAATGAATCAATCAACGTCTTCTCACTTTTTTGCTCCTCTAATATTTCAATTTCTCTAATGACAAAGTAAGAACACAACCTAGTTGAACGACGTCCAATTTCCAAGTACAAGGTGTGATAAGCGCTAATAAATTTTGCGTTAGCTTTTCCAACGTCCACTCAACGACATTTGGTCTCAGGTGTATTTTAAACTTTCCTAGAGAGTGGGTAAGGCGTATAGGACTAATACTTCCAGCGATTCCGTGAATGAGACTAAGATCGACGAGATGGAAACACACAGTATATAGAGTCGAGATTTTGTTTAAAAATATTAGTGTGGCTCAATGTACGGTGCCATTGTGTTTCCAAACAATGCCTCCACAAGAATCAACAGAAACAAAGTAAGAAATCAATAGAGCAAAGAAAACATTAAACCAAAATTATTTTACCACAAGCCATAATTAAAAAAAAAAAATGCACACGGAAACTCTTCTAGAAGGTTCTAAGTGTAAACCACGTAATTTTACTTGAAGTTAAACTTTGTTAGTGTTCAAATAGATGAAGTGATGGTAAACGCAAGGAAAAACGTATTACACATACTATGTTAAATAAAGAAATATCGAAATAAAATACCCAGTTGAACCAAAACTATAGTTGGGTTCACCTAAAATTATTTCCTTAGTAGCTCAAATGGACATCTTTTCAAAATTACCAACTGTTAGCAGATATCACCAAAGCAAGTATAATAAAATCACAGTGCTGTGTATCGAAACAATACCATTATTTATTTGTTATTTACTTATTAATTACTTAATTAATTTAACTTATTTATTTTCACACTTGAATAAAGTGGGTTGATTCATCTAATAATGAAATATATTTTGTATAGCAATTCGAAATTAACTGGTTTGGCTAAAAAGTTTACAATGCATGTGATCTAACCTAGTAATTTATTTCGTTTGACCACATGAAGCGATGGTGTAAAAACAAGAAACTTTCAATCTTCAAAATCTATATAAGCGGACTGATTGACATGGTAGCTAGAGGTAGGAAAGGACTATGATGAATAGGGCCTACGTAAAGATAAACTCTTAAAATCCTATAATGTAATGGTGCTTCAAGTGCTTCTATAAGGTTTAGAAATTCTGACATTACCTAAAATTCAAGAATGACGATTTGACGTAGCAGAAATGAGATTGTCGCTAAATTTGGCTGGTTACTCCTTATTGAAAAACTAAATAAATTAAAAATTACGCAAAAAATTAATATTACTAATATAATAGAATAACTAGAACATTACAGATCCGAGTGCTGCGAACATTTAAAGGGAATGGAAAACTACCGTATCCCAGTACAAGCTTTTACATAAGAGTATTATTGTATACCAACAGGAAGTTGCAATATAGGCAGACCAAAGAATTGCTGGACGGCTGGAGAGAGCACCTTTAATATCTCTTTAAAGACGGAACAGTTCAGTAAGTCTAAATTATTCAGTCTAATATAAAGATGGAGTTTGAAACAGAGTATGGAGAAATCACATTGAAATTCATTAAACATTTATCGATGGTTTCTGGGAATAAAATAAAATATTTAAATACATTTAATATAGTTCCATTAATATACGAGGGTGTCCCGGAAGTAATGTACACTGCGCATGCACTCCCATATCCATGGATGTGTTCGGTTGTTATTTATTGTGTTAATAGTGAGAGTTATTACGAACGATTCTGTGCAAGTTTAATTAAATTGCTTAAAATCGTTTTTTTATATAAGCGATTGAAATGGACGACGAAAATCAGTCAGTTCACGTCAATTTCTGCAATCAAAGATCATTCATTGAAATGGAAACTTTACGTGGACGTACGCCGTCAGAAATTTATGAATTGCTTCGAGAGAAATGTGTGGTGACTCTACAGTAGACCGTAGTATAACCACAGTCTAGTATGTACAGTTACGAAGCTCAATACGTGGTAAATATGCAACCATAGATAGTTGCTAACCACTAGGATCGCTACTATCGCCTCATTACAGCCAATGCGAAATAGTACCTGCACAATCCTTTGTTCCTATTACACTCATAAACTCAAGCTTCGTGACTGTATATACTAGACTGTGATATAACTCGCCCGAGGCGAGTGGAGACGCGGTCGTAATGTGAACTATCGCGATGACGATATACGAACGCAGTAGAAGTACAAATGGCGCTCCGGGCAGCAGGACTCGACTGGCCTCGGTCGAGTAATACCATTTCCCGATGGTCTCCACGTGTGTGTGAAAGTCACATTGCTACAGAGGAGAACCAACGCACTGGAAGACAGAAATCATCACCGGACTTCACTACAGAGGTAATTGTGCCCAAAAAATTCTCCAGAGTCTGGTGTGCTGCTTCTCTACGATACTGCAAGAACGTAAATCGCCGAGCCAGAGAATGCCGTATGACCGATTACAAGTGGCAATCACTTCCTCATACAGCCTACAGTCCCGACATGAATTCATCTGACTATGATCTTTTCCCGAAAATGAAAAATCCGTCAACATTTGCAATGTTAAATGGCCTGAATGTTGCTGTGACCCAACGAATTTGTGACCTAAACTTCAAAGGAAAATTAAGCGGCACCCAAAAGCTACCACAACGTTGGGAAGTAGTCACAACCCTTCAAGGGGACCATTTTGAACGATCTTGATGTAAGTGAATTGAAAAAATGAAATACGTGCCAATGAAGTAAATTTGTGCATTACTTCTGGGATCTAGTATGATACCAACCGTCAGTTTTCTTTCCTCCAACAAGGGGCAATATTTTCATTCTACACTGTAGACCACACTATTCTCCCTCATTCTCAGTTACTTTATTTTATTTCAGTAAAACTATTTAAAAGTAGCCTACATCTACCCCATAAGAGATACCGGGTCTTCACTTGAAGACCGATAGACTAATTCAGTCATATTGTGGTGTAATGTGGAATAGCAGTTCCATTAATAACAATTACTGAATTTCGCATGTCCTAAAGTGGACAGTCAAAAGGCATAATATGTAGACACGCGGCTTAATCTGTGTTTTGATAAGTCTTTTTTTGCGCTGTTAGTTATCTACTTGGAGGTATAAATATGTCATTTGGAAATACTGAAACATTATTGACAGAGGACTGGTGTCGCTTTCTATTGATTGGAACGCTAAAAGAGTTAGCAGTGAAACTAATGTCAGGTGAAAAAACTCGTGCAATTTGGAAATGATCAAAGGTAATTCGCAGAAAACTGGTGCAACTTTCTTTTGATTGAAGCGGTAAAAAATAGACAGAACAGTATAACCTAACACAGCCTCAACAATGCTAGAACTAAACATAACACAGAAGCAAAATCTTTGATTCCGCCTGTACTGTAAATAAACACGGCGAATATAGTAACCTATTTAGAGGGTATAAACGGCATCACATAGAACGGATAAAAGCGAATATAACCAAAACATTAACATAGAATACATGATATCTTATCACACTAACTTCCAAACTTTGAAGAATTTGACTTTATTGTATTTTAGACATTCCAAAGTACACATACCTTTTAAGCACGAAGTCCGAAGAAAGCGCTGGGGCAATATAAGACGAACACGATAAACACAACACCGGTTTCTGAAAGAAAGAGAAACACTTTAATAATAATAATAATAATAATAATAATAATAATAATAATAATAATCCCTGGCGATACAGCCCACAAATTGCGAAGGTACGAAAGCAAACTTGTCAACTGCTGGCATTGCATAAACAAGCCTCAGCAGAGGCGAACAACTGTCCAAACAATACAGAGATAACGTAAGGTTAGCATGATGTCCTACTCAGGAGATCTGTATACGAAACCGGATTACAATAATCACATTCATCACGATGCTGAATGGACACTGGTTCCATACACGAGTAGAAATGTTACGAGAAAATTACTTCTCTATGAAGAATCGAACCACCGCGCATCCCGTAACGCGAGTCCTGATATTTCGACTTAGACCACTCTGTTACAGACCGGGACTTTCTATTTAAATCGTACAATATCTCAATGGAGATGGCGAAGGATGTATGTATGTATGTATGTATGTATGTATGTATGTATGTATGTATGTATGTATGTATGTATGTATGTATGTATGTATGTGTGTATGTAATTAGGTTATTTTATGACGCTGTTTCAACATCTCAGGTTATTTAGCGTTTGAATGAAATGAAGGTGATAATGCCGGTGAAATGAGTCCTGGGTCCAGCACCGATAGTTACCCAGCATTTCCTCATATTGGGTTGAGGGAAAACTCCGGAAAAACCTCAACCAGGTAAATTGCTCCGACCGGGAATCGAACTCAGGCCACCTGGTTTCGCGGCCAGACGCGCTAGCCGTTAGTCCACAGGTGTGGACTAGGACTATACGTATGTATGTATGTATGTATGTATGTATGTATGTATGTATGTATGTATGTATGTATGTATGCATGTATGCATGCATGCACGTACGTATGTACTTACGTATGCGTGTAAACTTAAGTTCGTATGTATGAATTTATGTTTGCCTGTAGTTCCAGAGTTGTAAATTGAAACTTACTTTCGAAGGTTAGAAAATAATATTTAATGTATCATTTGCCTCTGCATACTACGTTTCCTAAGGCAGAGATGCGGTTTGTGTGGTCCTTCCAAGTCAGACCTCTGAAAGGAGCCGCTGCTTCCATCAGCTTTAAGCTCGCGCGGACGGAGTGACCAGTGAGAGCTTAATATTTCAAGCCTTGAAAGCCCGTGGGTTGATGCAGCAGACCACACAGCAACGGGGAATTAGTTTTTCAAAAGCACCCACTCACATTTGATGCAATTTACAAACTACATTTATTTTTAACGTCATTTTTACGATACTTAACAGACGCTTTCTCAATCGTTTCAGGTAATCGCAGTGTTACAGGTTCCAACGTACACAAATTATGTTTGATTTTAATTCCAGAACGACCTCCGGCTTCATTTAGTGCTCTAAATTTGAGTAACCGGATCCTTAGCGTGGTTAAAAGCGGTCGAACCATGGTGCAGACCATACATCGTTCTAGTGCCGAGGTTAAGGAAGCATGGAGCTCTGTCTTCATACCCCTTATATATCATCGCGGTGCACAGTAAATCAGTTCATTTGTTTGTCTTTTAAATTAAATTTCAAGAAAATAATCCAATATAATTATTTTACGATACAAGCGTCGAAACTTCAATTCCAATGTGTAATTAGGGATGTTTACGAATGGAAGCAGCAGATCGAGTGTACTAGATTTACGAACAAAATAGAATCGCTTTTAACATGTACAGAGCGTAACTGAAATATATGTCAAAACTATAGGGACATATTCCTCTAATATAGAGGATGTAAAATGTTATATGAACATTGGTCAGGAAACGCTTTATTTCCTTGTTACAAACTCTGTTTACATTGTATGATGCGGTACATTATGAAATAAAAATAGCATTCCACATGAAAATCCGTCTTACAGGAAGTGTTCAAGATGGTCCCCGTTAGCATGAATACATACATCAACCCATCGTCGCATTGAATCTCGGATGCGCTGATGTATCCCTGGAGAATAATGTTTTGTCTTGTAGTCTTCCAAAATGCGGGCTCTAAGACTCTCGTCTTGCATCGGGGTTTCATTTACAAGCTCTTTTAAATGACACCTGAAATAAAAGTTTAAATAGTTTAGGTCTGGAGAGCGCAGGGGTCAAGTTATTGGTCCATTTCTACTTATCCGCTTGTCACAGAACCTTTGATTTAGAAATCGACGAACATTGACATCGAAGTGAACAGAAACTCAATATACATGAAGTACGTGTTTCGTCGTATTCCTAACAGCACATGGTGTAACAGAATAGCTAAGAGGTACTCTAAGAAATTTTTGCATCTTTCTCCATTGAGCCTGGGTGGAAGAACACGAGGTCCCACTAGGACGTCACCAACAATGCGGCCCAAACATTAATACGTCCTTGTGATACTGTATGCTATTTTTGTTTCATAATTTAACGCATAAATGTAAGCAGAGTTACAGAAAAAGGGCTGTATGTAATAAGGGAATAAAGCGTTTCCGGACCATTGTCCATATAAAATGTATTCATCCACTCAATGAGAGAAATACGCCCCTAAAATTTTGACATACATTTTAGTTACACCCTGTATGTCGTACACTTTAATTCAGAAAGCAGTTCAACATTTTTACAAATAGATTAGACAATTGAATAATTTATTGATAACCCACATATTATACTTGGAATTGCTCATCTGATACTTGGCGGCAAATTTATGAACTGCTTTAACAGCATCGATCGACAACAGAGGTTTTGCATTGAGTGCCATCTGCCGGAAAATATATGCTACATTATGGCTGGAAATTGAAATCGAGTTTGAAAATGAATAATTCTGAAACTTAACCGGAAAAAAATAATAAAGTTGCAGGGAGGGTAATATTAGAATTATTACAAATAAACTCAAAATTCAAGAAGAAATATCATAATTCGTCCAAGACTTTTGTGGAATGTTGTTCGTAAGTTGAAGAATGTTCAAAATAGGTAAGTACAGCGAAAGAAACTTCACATTCATTCAAACGATATTTCAAACTCTAATTTACTTTCCGCAAATTCTTGGAAGTGTGTTACCAGTAGTAAAATGTCATAGTTACAGTTATTGATGCTTAGCGAAGTGGGAGGTCCCGGATTCGATCCCGGTGCCGGAACGAAATTTTCTCCAGTTATAATATGTATATTAGTTAACAAAATACACAACTCTCGGTGAAATTACTACAGAAATTCACATATACGTGACCACGTGAAGGGTTCAGAGCCATAGTGGGCCAAGGGCCAATTATTAAAAACGGAGAAAACAAGGTTTAAAGTTAACTGAGTACCGTAGTTTAATGAAGATTGATATGTCATTTCGTTTTAATGTTCATACTTTATATTACTTGCTATTTGTTTTCATTAAATTATGGTAATCTCATAATTTTAGCTCTTGTTTTCTTCGTTTTTAATAAATGGCGCTTGGCCCACTATAGCTCTGATCCCTTCGAATATGCTCAAAATTATGTTAACATATTTACTTTAGGAATAGCTGCCTAAAAGCAGTAATATTTTAGCCAACAAGATAAAAGAACTGAAATTCTGAGAGACATGGCGCGTATTTTGAAAAAGTCGGTGTTGAGTGAGTGAATAATCTCCTGACAGCCACACGGCATCATTGCTATCGGTAAGTGAGTGCACAGCGTTCGTTGAAATCCCGCTCGCAGTCTTGGCGAAGGTTACTGCCATCGTGAGTCTTCGTGGAACCTAAGTACATACTAGTTTCGCCCTCGTGTGTTTGTGATTACAATTTATTTTGTTTAAATTAGCTCACATATATTTTTTTAAGACAATTATGCAAGGTAAACCGTAATTAAAGTCATTAAATTTCAGGAGGTTATTCTTTGAGATATTTCTGTAGCAAACACTTAATACTCAATGGAATGTGGATTTGATTTTACAACCCCTTCGTCGAATCACCAATAACACCTTTTCTTCGTAACAAGGTCAGGGAGCGCATCGGCCGAACAGACATGTTGCCTCTTTGGTGGTCTGAAGGCAATCAACCCCCATATTGTATGTTCATTTTGTGACAATTTTACTTTCTTTTCCTTCTCATTTTGTGATTTTGTCTTCCTTCATTTATTTAATCCTGCTTATTATTCTGTTTTCTTTCTATTGTTTGTTTTTCAATTCCGATTTTTTGCAGCATTTTTCCTGAAATATTTTGCAGTAATCTCTGGCGGAGTTAGTTGATGATAACCGAAAGGACTTCAGTTAAACCCCCATTAATTTCTGCCGTAAGAAACTGTGGACATTTTTTCACAGTGCTTCTAATTCTCAAGGGACCACTTTCCACTGCCTCTGTATATCAGTCTTGTCGATGTAGAACAAGACTGCAGCTCAAAGCCGTCAAGAAATGAGGAACTGCCTGCAAAGCTGCGGGTAGAGCTCGCTCTTAATTTCGATTACTTACCTTATACTCTGGAAATTGAGGCTCGAAGAGGAGACGTTAACATTTCATGCTGCTGGCCTGGGATTCTATGTATTAAGTGGACTTAAAACTCACACCACACGGCAAAGAAGTGGCGCTGCGAACACATCTCGACTACCCGCCTATGTTATGAGCCTGTTCTAAGCCAAGTGAAGCCCAAACCAAGCTGGATGACTCCATAACTGCCCCGAATAAGTTCCATGCGGTACTTCGCATTCAAAGGAGTTAGAATATGATCCGAGAGGCAGCTTTTACGTAAATGTGTGAAGATCGGTCTCCATACGCAACTGAGTTTCAACATGATCTGTTTAATCCTAAGGAACTAAGAGATGTTTCGTTTAATTTTCTCATTGTATTAAATTAAAAATGAAATATTGAATTTAATTTCAGGATAAAATATATTTCGAAAGTTCGGAGAAAAAAAATTTTAACAATCAAAGATACTGAGAACGTAACTCTAGCGTCGCATTTGTCCGTCTGAATGTAGGACAAACTCGGATAATTTCGTGATATATTTCTTTTAATTTATCATGAAATTATACCAGTGACAAATTCAATTCTGATAGTACAGCACAAATTGTAGAAGATGTACTATAATATAGATTTTGTTCACTTCTGTCTTGCAGTGACGTGAGGGAATTTTTTGTAAACTACGTGAAGAATTGTGAGATTTATAGCTCTGAATTTGTGAGTGAATACATCATCCGATTTCCTTTGTTATTCTTATTATATTTTTGCTTTACTTTGTTATTTAACGACTCTATATCAAATAAGAGGTTATTTAGCGCCGCTGGAATTAGTGATAGCGAGATGAGGCCGAGGATTCGCCATAGATTACTTGGTATTTGCCTTAAAGTTGGGGAAATCCTCGGATAAAACCCAACCAAGTAATCAGACCAAGCGGGAATCGAACCCGCGCCCTAGCGCAACTATGGATCGGCAGGCAAGCGCCTTAGTCGACTGAGCTACGCCGGTGGTTGATTTTTTTTTGTCAAAAGAAGAACTTCTTGCTGCGTTTTGTGGTCCAAATTGTTTTAAATGGTAAGTACTGACATTGTTTACATATAAGTCTGAAAATTTATACATCAATTAATCTTAAAGAAAGGCATTAGTGACTTAAATTTCATTGAGTTTTTATAAAAATTGTGGAAGTTTTAAAACTCAATATCGCATACTTTCAATCAGAATATATTCTAAAAGAATCTCAATATTTATGATTACATAAGGTAAATTAACACTTGTAAAGATATGGAATCTATGTCTCCAAATATGTTATTATTTCGGGCTTTATTTTAAAACTTTGGTGACTGTTACGCCACTTGCACTGTAACAGAGACTATCCTGTTAACAAAGGGGTTTTTAAATAAGTGCACATACATGACAAAGACTCAGAAAAGAAAAGTGACCATGGAAAATGTAATCAGTTTTTAGTTATTGCTGTGATTATTTTTCAGTTTATCGTCATGCGTACAATGGAAAAACCAGCTATTTTCATACATTGTTAAAAGAATACACGAAATTCATAAACAAATGATTGCCATACTTTGTTCTGACAATGTCTGCTAAGACCACCCAAAAATCATTTACAGGCGCTGCGTAGTGGCGCAAATGTCCCACTGACAATAAACCTCAACATCAATGTTACTAACCTGTTTGAAGAACATAATAAAATAAACAGAACGAATAAGAAAAAGTTAAAGCAATAGAAAAAAATAAAAACCATATATATATATATATATATATATATATATCAAAGACACTATCTCTAAAATTAAATCCTTAGAATAAAATCCTGCTTCATTTATTTTTCAACTGAAACTTGCAGTGTTGCAGGGCTGCTGATGGCGAGGGATGACAACATCATAGCGGCTCGGTCACGTTTAAATATTTCCATTTCAAGCAAAATTTTACTAGCATTGGTGAAGTTGAGGGTTGTCGCTGTGAGAGAAAGTGTAAAAGAGCACTGAATCGATTTGAAAAGGAATAATTAAATCCGCTTCTCTCTCATTTCTACACTCTGGCCTGTCAGGTAACGAAGTTCCTGAAGTTTCAGGTAGAATATGGTGTTTGAATATGTCCTTTTAAACCATAGCCTGACCTTAAATAATGGAGTCACTGCACTGAAGATTTCGAGGAATTCCGAAATGTGTCAAGTGAATTGCTAGCTAGCTGCGATACAAACTGCAGTCAGAATTGACGACTTAGTTTTGATTTTGATCAAACTTTTATTTTTCAAACAAAGAGCACTCACAGATAACTGCTGCCTCTAAAGACAACTGCAGGTCTATGCTCTAAATGATGCTCCAATGTGAATGTTATATGGAAACGAAAGAGGAACTTTTTTTTAGATCTTCTGCTCTCCTGTTTCTAAAATGCATGGAACATTGTTTTTGGAAGCTCTTTGTTGACTCGAAAGAATTAGAAACTAATTAAACCAATGAATGTAGCTTTAAGTTACATTGCTTCTAAACCATCCAATTGAAGATAGAGACAGATAAGGGTCAAGTTATTAGGTCAAAGTTCCATTAGAACAGGGATGAAGAACTGGCGAGAGAGGGGTGGAAAGCATGGGAAAAACGTTGGTTCCCCGTCCACAGTCCATCGGCGTTGAATGACGTATCTGTGGCCCGTACGCAATCACATAAGAGAGGCACTGAATACAAATCCCCTCCCCTACAAAGTCAATGACGCGGGGATGGAAGGAAGGGGTGAGTGACGAAACGCCACATTTGTCGCCCAGTTTTCCAAGCCTGCGTTAGAACAATAATTTATTTCGCTTGGAGAAGAAGTAAAGGTCTCATGTAACAAATAACAAACCACAATGACTGAATTCAGTATTCAAATTGTTTTGCTCTACTGAAGGTCGATATCGAAGAAGGAGCGATTTATTATTTCCAATTGCTTTGATATAATTATAAATAAACGAAAATGAAATCAATACCTGGCAAAAAAGTATTAAAAACGTAAGAGATTGTAAAATCTATTGCAAGCAGTCCAGATATCTGAAAGCATACATAATTCAACTGACGTGTACATGCTGTGGACGGGTGAATTAGTGCTAGTAACCCCCTTCAAGAAAGCAATTGGTCCTTGAATATACAGGGTGAAAAGTAATTGAACAGATAAACTCCGGGATGGTGTATGGACACCAGTACAAACACTTTTCTTTAATTCCATATTGTGCTGTGAGGCACTATATCGCGAGGACAACAGATCTTAATGTAACACAAACCATTGCCATGCTTTATTGCTCGAGTCTCTTATAAAACATTTACACACCAAAATCACTGCAAAAGGTATTAAAAATATCTCCATTGACCTCTACACAAATGTTATATCGGCGGGACATGGATAGCAGTGGTCGTCAGCACTCGCTGAAATGTGCAAAGGGTAAGCGGAGCCGTTCCGTGTGCCCCGTCGTGGAGCAGGAAGAGGCAGAAAGCATACCAGCTAGCAGCTACGAGTGCACCAGGGTGCTCTGTGCTGACGACTGCTGGTCTAAAGCCTTTGCTTTTCTGAACCGACTCATGCGACGTTCGAGGTGCGAGGCCCGCCTCGCACAAATCCGGACTGCACGAGAGATAGTGAGTGGTTTCTATAACTGCGAGATGCGAGGTCTGCGCACCTCGCAACTTTAGAAACCACTCACTACCTCTCGTATAGTCCGGATTTGTGCGTCGGTTTGGAAAAAAAAAAGGTTTTAAGCGGTGAAAGACTTCAGGATTATCGTTTATTTCACCTGCTGCACCAAATATCCTCACCACTAGACCGGTTTAATAAAGCAATGTACTAGGTCAATATATACAACAAAATGTGAATTTTTAGAGTCGTCATGAACTGAAGAACGCATACGCCTTCTGCCGGTTTAATAAAGCCTCCGAGGAAAATATGACATCAGAGAAAACCGTTTGTTTTGATGTCCCATACAACCTCACAAATTTATCGTTATAATTATTTCTCACCTGTATTACCGCATAATCGTACACAAAAACCTACCATATGTGATAGTGTGCTAAGATATACCATGTATATCGAATTAAATTGTGCATTAGTACTAGTGTTTCTTTTTAATTTAATCAATTAGTTCCCTGTTTATTAAATTGTACTCAAAGTTATGTGCCGTCCAATAGAGAGTTCAGTGGTTATATATATATATATATATATATATATATGATATATTTAAACTATATAAATTAGAAATGTAAACGGAGTTTAACCGCTAAAGTAATAAGTTAGCAGCTTTTACTTGTTCTACACATTTCCTTAACTGGAATATTTAATTCAATTTTATTATTAACAGTAATATACCTCTTTTTGGTTTCAGTTAAAAATAAGGATAATATATATATATATATATATATATATATATATATATATATATATATATATTCATATCGTATCGTATAATAAACAGAGTGAACCATAAGTAACGTCATAAATTTCAAGGGGTTATTATTTGAAATATTTCAAACAAAAAGTTTAATACAATTTTCCTTGTTTTTGCTTTCTTTTCGAGAAGAAATACTATTTTGTATAAAATATTTATTAGCGTGTTCTGGGAAAGCCATTGATGGAATTCCTAATATGCTCAGTCAATTTAAAAGAGCAGTGTATTATGGTAATAAATGATTGAAATAATTTTAATTTTGTCCTTTAAATTTGCAGAAATTTGATCCGAACAAACGTAACTTTTCATTCTGAAAAGAAATGTAGGAATGTTACATTTGTTCGGATCAAATTTATGGACATTTAAAGGAAAAAACTAAAATTCTTTCAAGCTTTTATTATCACAATGCACTGTGTTCTTAAATTGACTTAGCATGTAGGTAATTATATTAATGTCTTTCCCAAAACACGCTATGAAATATTTACTACAAAATATTGTTTATATCGGAAAGGAAGAAAAAACAAGTTTATATGACAATAGAATTTCGGTAGTGAGTTTATAAGATTTTATGTTGGCTAGATTGGAGGATGGATGATGTCATAATATTGATGTCATTGGTTAGTGCGGTTAATTTCTGTGTTTACGGGTAACTATACAGGGTGATTCCCGAGGATTTACCGTCCTTTACGGAGATTATTTCCGAACATATTCTGAGCGAAAACTGTCATACAAACATGGGTCCTATTCTCAATATGTACAAAGTTACGTTTCGTTATTGGAACGTATTGCTGTGAACGCGTGATCTTGGTCAGCGTGTAGTCAGCAGCCAGCGAGAGCTCTACGGAAATCAAAGCTGTCGTATGCAGTTACGTAGAACGACGAGTGCCGTTCATAAGTGTTCGGCCAAGTGTGCTGAAGCGGACGCGACATTTTTTAAAATGTGTTGTAAACTCTGCAAGACTGTAAATTAGGATGCAAAATTGAACTGCAAATAATTAAATTGGTGGAAGTGGTATGATTTGTAATAATTGTTGTGATAAGTGCGTAAGAATAATGTAATTTTCTAGTTAAAAATGGAAAAAGATATCTGTACGAATCTACTAAGGAGTTCACAGCACATTTTAAACTTTATAATACTTGCCAATTAAATAAATGATACTTCTATTTGTATTACTCTTTTACCTTCAAACTAAATAAAAAAATGTACGTTATAAAGAAATTTAAATTAGTGTAACTCTGAAAATAATGAGAATAGGAACTATGTTTACATGATATTCTTTGCTCAAAATGCCTTCAGAAATAAGTTCCATGAAGGACGGTAAATCCTCGTGAATCACTCTGTATACAAAGCTGTGGATTCTGGTGACTAGATTAGTACTAGAGGCCGGCAAACTGTCGATCAGGCTTGCCCATGACTGTTTACGTCCGTGAGCGGGCTTACGCTTCGTATCGTTCGCCCGCCTGCAACCTTCCCTCTCACGCAGGCAGGCAGTGTGGTTGCACGTGACTCCCAAACAGTCCTAAGAGTGACCCGAAAGGCCTGACAAGAAGCCTATAGATATAGATAAACTTCTGAAAACTTAATTTGTTGTCTTCTGAAACGTACCGTTAATAAAGGCAAAGAAAACTATTTCTCGTCAACATAATATCCATTAAATGCCAACAGTTATTAAAAATTACAGGTACTTACCTTTTCATCGTAGTAATATAAATTTAATGCAAACCATTTAAACTTTCAGCTTCATAAATAAAAAGAAATCTGTCCCTCAGAATTTAAGTAGCAAATCAATATTCTGAAGAACGAAAAACTTTTATACAGTTTACAGGTATTCATGAGGCTTTTAACTGTTGATAAGGAAAAAGTTAAAATGAAATATTTTTCTATAATAGATGTTGATATTCATAATAATTGTTACCAATATCTTTTCAACATATTTCTCTCTCGTCTCTCTTCTCTTCTCTTCTCTTCTCTTCTCTTCTCTTCTCTTCTCTTCTCTTCTCTTCTCTTCTCTTCTCTTCTCTTCTCTTCTCTTCTCTTCTCTCCTCTCCTCTCCTCTCCTCTCCTCTCCTCTCCTCTCCTCTCCTCTCCTCTCCTCTCCTCTCCTCTCCTCTCCTCTCCTCTCCTCTCCTCTCCTCTCCTCTCCTCTCCTCTCTTCTAGTCACAAGTTACGAAATGTTACTATTTTGTTGAGTCAGATGCACTTTGCAGGAATATGAAATGTATAATATTGCCTTATTACTTTATGAATTCTATAGCGCAATAAATCGTAAAACTGTGTTTCTGTAATCAAGAAATATCTGCCGTGTTGGAAGTGACTAAATGGCCAACGAACTTAGGTTTCAAACTAGTACTGTTTCATCTTAACCAGCGTAGACTGGCTTCCGTGAATGCAAGTCACTCTTCCTTATAATACGAGCAAACAGGCAGGCTTTCTTGGATCCCGCCTGGACTGAACCTATAAAACCCGGGCTCAATGGGTTCAGGCTAAAAATTAACTTGCTTTGTAGCGTCACCGGAACCCAAGCCTGACGGCAACCGGGTACGGGCGTGAGTCTTGTGTGATTTGCTGGTCTCTAGTTAGTACGTGTGAATTTTATTCTTTGTTGGTAGGTATTCATGAAGTTTTAATTACTTATAACATACTGGTGAAGCAGGTATTTGTACAGTGAACAAATCATTCTATTACGTGTATTTGTTTGTGTTCAATTCTATTAGCTTTATTATTGTTGATTTCATTGCAATTCTCATTTTTGTTATTATTACCTTTATTGTTTCTATAGGGGTTGTAGTTTATTTCTTTGCCAAGAAAGATTAGCGTTTTGAGTTTGATAACGATGGTTTGTTTTTTCTTCTTGAGAGGAGTAATTATCCATCAAGGATGATGTTTGTTTTATTAATTGAAGAAATAGGTTTTTATATTATTTTTTTGGCGGTTTTGTATGAAATTTTGTGTGGATCTGTTCGTTATTTCTTTGTATAAATTTACAGTTAATTTTTAGTTCAAAATTATAAGAGGAATGCTGTAGGAATTTTTATTTGGAATGTCAGTTTTTTATTAGGTCTTCTTGTTACTTCATTGTGATGCATTTTTATTATTTATGCGAAGAAAGATGTTAGTTTTGGTTTGTTGAGAGTTTTGATGTGATATATATGGTTTTTGTCGTAATCTGTGATATGTTGTTTGAGAGGTTAGGTTCGGTTTGGTCAGGTTTTTGGTGTGCATTATACATATGGTTTGGCCAAATTTCCATACCTCGCCACAACACAGACGGGATTGGCGTCTGATTTGCATTTCGTTATGGGTTAGATGGGTTAAATGTGGGGAGAGCTATGTAGGCCGTGGTATGTGACAAGTTTAGTGGGTTAGTTGAAGTGATATCTCAGTGACATGAGGCCGAGATATGTGACAAGGTTAGTGGTTTAGTTAACCCATTTATGCCCAGATTACTATTTTTTTTTAATTTTTGTTTTATATATCACATTAAGTGAGTCAGAGGGACGTTGTAAGAATGAAAATACAGATTTAGTTACTTCTTTAAACATTTATGGAATAATGACTCTCTAGGCCAGGGCTGGGCATCGGGAGCGGAAAAAGAAGTGGAATTTGTAGTGGATTAAAAGGATAAATTCCTATAGGTGGGTGGACGCTTAATATTATCCGTCACTGAATCAACGCTGTGTGGTGTTCTGCGGGGAAGAAAGGGGATAAAGAGAAATCATATGGCTCCCCGTGAGAGAGTAGAATCCGCTCTTGTTGCCCAGCCCTGCTCTAGGCACTTCCTCGAGAATTTGTTCGGTATAATTTTCCGATGATTTCATGTTTTATTTATGCTTTTACGTAGTACGCAATCGTTAAATTTAAAAGTAATGTATAGGCAAATAATTACCGTATTAAAAATGTATACGATTTTTTAAAAAATATTTATTCAATAATTTTCCTGAAAGCTACATTCACATATATTTCACTTTCATAAATCTGAAAGTAAATCTTGTAAAAGAACAAAGAAATAATTTGAAACACACAATAAATATGGTACATGACATAAAACCTTAGTTGTACTCATGGTATGATGCAAAGCTAGTATCATGGAGAGGAACATCGCATCTCTTACATGCTTTTACATTTCCACAAGTCTTGCATCGCCGTCGTTGTTGTTGGGTTATAATTGGGTGCCCACAATGACCCTTCCTCCGATGTTCTTTGATGGTATCGAAGGAACGAACTCGTCTTCCACCCTTTGGAGAAGTGTCATATTTTAGAAGTATGGCTTGCGTTACTTCAAAGCAGAAGACGAGTGCGTCCAAAGACGTCCCAGATGATCGACTGTCTGAGAAGCCATGCATTGTTCATGCACACATCTAATAACCACAAAGGTATTGTTATATGCCGCTGTTTTCCACGTATAGTGATACGTAGATCAGAAATATCTACTCCTCCCATATTGCAATTATTATATTTACGAAAAACATAAAGCTAACGAACTTTGATTTCTTCTTTCTTCTTGGAAAGGGGTTACTCCATGTTGGTTAGACATGATGTTCACATTCATTTGTTTCTCACGTTATTCTACGTGTCGGTGGTGGAGAATTTTCTATTTCGTTGCTGATGAGAGCTGAATCTTTTCTAATATCGATGTCCCCTTCTTCATTATAAGGTTGATCAATTAACACAGATTATATGTCTGGTACCCCCATCACTAACTCTACTGTGGCTTGTAGTTGAGCTCGGCTAAGTCGGTTGGGGTCCTTACAATCTTCATCTCCAGAATCTGCACTCATGCCCCTCCATTATCCTCAGGCAGACCAATGAATATATCTGCCCCGTATTTTGGTATTTCGGAACAATCAGATCTCTCCAACTGTTTTAGAATTTGGACTACTTTCAGAGCAGTGAGTCGGAAAAGAGGGAATAATTATGATAATGGAAACTGTAATGAAGGAACTTAGTTGTCAGATGGGGCCACGATCCTCAAGAAGAGAATTAAAAGAGAAAACGGGGTTATTCTGAATATTATTCACACCCGGCTCTCATAATTGTCGCTAGTGCTCAGAATTATGAACTACTTAGTTCGTCAAAGACTATCCAGAGTGCACCCCAAGCGGTGAGATATAATATTACATTGATGATCTCCTATTTTGAATAACAGCGGATGGATTCTATTCCAGAATGGGAAGTTGTGAAATTGTTTTGCAGATATCCTATTTTGGATAAGAGCGTTGGGTTCTATTCCTGAATGGAATATTGTAAAAGTGTGAGTAATTATTGCTTATTAGGTATTTTTATTTACATGTCGTGTTGGTTTACGTCGGCCATAGTTTGACGTCATCGTTTGTTAATCTTTACGAAAATTAAGCGACATACTTTAATTTAGAAATCTTCTCACTATTCGTGAGCTGCCACAGGGGACAAAGAGTACTTAACCATATAAATGTTTACAATTTCAGTGAACCATTAATTTTGTTTTGACAATGAAACTCCTACAAGTACATACCTGCAAATACATTTTGTGATTGGTGGAAATATACCTAGTTTTAGAGAGGCAAGTGTTTCAAAAAAGTAAAGAATGCTAATGAACTTGGTTTCATTTCGAATATAGGTGATGCTTCAGGAGAACAATTGATCCTTTCAATGCAGCTAAAGTTACAATCCGAATAATAGATGTAGGTATTCCAAACCTCTTAAACACATCTTTCATGAAGAGAGTAGCGGTACCGCTTGCTCCAAACAGAAGTCCGATTACTTCAAGCTCTTCTAGCTGGTAATAAAGGAATCCCCCCCCCAAAACGAGCAAAATTTTATTAAACTTTTTTGTTTGAAATATCTAAAAAAGCCCCTTACATTAATAACATTACTTACGGTTCATTCTATATATCCGTGGAAAATTAAAAAAAGTTAACTTAAAAAAAAATTTCGGTCTATTTCCTTGGACTATAAAATATAATATATATTACTTCAATGACATGTTGTAACGATCTGCATATCATACAGCGACTGCCTTACATTCTATATTTCACTTCACGCGATTTAACAAATATTAAAGATAAATAAAGGAAAGAACCAGAACAAACAAGGAGTTTTTCTGTTCATATCCGATATAGACGCCTCAAATCAGACCTCATACTGGCAAAGTAAATATCAGAAACATTTGAAATATAGATGTACAGGTATAACAGTTACAACGAAAAGAAAATATGTAAAAAATTAAATTACATGAGAATGGCGTAAAATCCATTTTGTGAATGAATAGATGACGAGAAAAATAAATTATTGAGATGCACATGGTATAAAAATAGAATCAGTGTAGTAGTAAAATACAGTAGCTTGATGTAAAACATAGGAATACGTCGAAGATTCGATTGTTGTTGTTGTTTAGTCAACTGTTCGAAGACCGATTTGAACCCCATAAGTGACATTAAAAAGTAATCACTCACTAGGCAACAAAGCCAGGAGATAATGTGGTAGGGTGCCCAGTTCCTTTTCCACTCCATTGTATACATCGCTGACTAGTAACATATTACATACACCAGTAGTGTCAGAGTTGTAAGCTCCGAAACCGGTTATGGTGCTAGAGACATCCAGTCGGAGCGTGAACTTGCTTATGCCTGTGGAAGCACAGGAGCACATAACGAGTTATAGTGAGCGCTCCGCTCCGTTTAGGCTGTATCTGACAACGCTGACATACATCATTTCATAAATGGATCGATCATATTACCTACGAAATGTTTATGGGACTTAACACCTTTCATAAATTGTGAAGTTTGTTTGTCTCTCAGTGTATTAATTTTAACAGTATCATCAAAGTAATGACAAAGATTGGTGAAAAATTGTCGTAAGTACTATTAATTCATTTCTAAAAAATTAAATTACCTGAGATTGGTGTAAAATCGATTTTGTGAATGAATAGATGACGAGAAAAATAAATTATTTAGATACTCATGGTATAAAAATGGAATCAGTATAGTAATAAAATACAGTAGCTTCATGTAAAACACAGGAATACGTCGAAGATTCGAGTGTTGTTGTTTAGTCAACTGTTCGAAGATAGGTTTGAACCTCACAAGTTATAATAAAGGGTAATCTCTCACGAGGTAACAAAGTCAGAAGATAATGGGGTAGGGTGACCAGTTCCTTTTCCATTCCATTGTATATATCGCTGACTAGTGACATATTACCTACACCATTTCATAAATGGATCATAGTACCTGCGAGATGTTTGTGGGACTTAACATCTTTCATAAATTGTGAAGTATGTTTGCCTCTCAGTGTAATAGTTTTAATAGTATCATCAAACTATTGATAAAGATTGGTGCAAAATTGTTGTAAGTACTATTAATTCAATTCCAAAAAAAAATATTCTTAAAATTGTTCACTATCAAAAATCATTTGATAATAAAATACTGTTAAGAAATTATAGCACTTTGCACCTTTCTACTGTTACGTATCCAATTTTAAATTTATTTTCAAATTTTGGTCTCTATTTTACTTGTATTACCATTTCTGATGGTGTAGAAAAGAATAATTAAATCGGTCTAAATATTTCAAATAAATTTCGAAAATTTACAGTAATTATGGGCAGCTCTTTCTTAAGCCCTTCTACATGCTGTTGGGATGTAATAATATGCACAGTTTGTGGGAATATTTCGACAGGACCTCAATAACATTTCCCTCGTGAGATAAGATTGGAACATTTTCATAGAGAGTTTCAAATGAAATGAAAATAATGGAATTGGTTTCGTGCATCAGACGAGGACAATTTTCGAAACTTGTTTTTCATTTCAAGACGTAATGAGATTCATCCCCAGTCTCATTTATCTCTCGATGTCTTGAAACTTGAATAACTTGAGCTCAAGTTTAATTTTAGAGGACTTTCCTCTGCGCCGTATGAATCTGCAACTTTGTATGGACCATTAGTTTCGTCGTTTTCACTGCCTGATAGACGCAGTAAATGAGCTGAAATGAGCTTCGCTATTGTGGGGACGAGTCCCCGGACACGCTACAACCTGTCCCCGCACGCGGCTCAAGAACCGGGTGAAGTGCGAGCTACACGTAGCGAAGCCGACAGCTACGGTATAGGCAGTGGCGGCTTGTCACGCAATAAGGAAGATGTCACGAGCGATCATAATATTCGAGCAAGTTTTCTTTGGAACTGAATTTCCTAATGCTTCTCCATCCTCTGCAGCATTCCGATTTTACCTGAAGGGCCTCAACCGGGTCAGGTCGCTATATGAACATTTTGATATATGTAACGTAAAGGATTATAATACTGTGATATGAATAATATTGTGATATATTTTCTTTGAGAATTTATTACAATTTTACTGAGCGAGAGGAAGATCGGTTTTCTGCATCAACGTATTAAGGCAGGCATGTCAGAAATCAGACTCTAAATGTGCAGTTATGTGCGCGGATCGCCTGTCTGTGCAGGTTGCATCAATCAAGCGTTGCTCTTACCCGTTCTTAGCTGGAGGAGTGTATGTACAATAATCTATTCTGCGCTTCTAGGGTTGGATTAAATAGACATTTGGACATTATAACCATAGTTAGCACAACTATATTTGTGTCTATATTTGAAAAATTGTAATACAAGAAACTTTAGGCTTACTCAGTTATACTTCACAAAGTAATGGTTTGTAATGCATAGTTTATTAATATGATTTTTATACAGTATTTGAAGAAAAAAATGGCAGTAATTTCGAAACAACAAGAAACGAACAAGTATTTCATTTTACGTAGTAGGTACTAATTATTTTAAAGTCATAGACCCTTTTCTTTCATTCTTCGTCAAGCATTATTATTTACTGTGACCATTGGTGCACAAATGTTGAAGAAAATATTATACTCCCAATTAATTACATGGAGTAGGGCATTGTGAAGTTTTCACACTGAAATCATTTCTTTGCTGTATGTCAATATAAATTAATATTAATATTAATACATATAAATTAAGCATAGAATTTAAATTCACATATAGTTTATTTGAAAACGTTGAGAGCAAGTATCGAAAAGTTTGGAGCGTTACTCAAAGAAATTAAAAGTGTAGTTCACAAGCTGTGAAGCGACGATATTCTCTTTATGTCAGATTTAAAGATTTATTAATATAAGTATATTGAATTAATATTGTGACGCGAGATGGAAAATTTGCCATTATATATTTTTCCAGAAAATTTTTCCGCCTTGCAAATAGTTGTTTTCTTCTCTCCTTACAACCTCGAGAGCCTCACATGTATTCCTCACTATATTCTCATCACTTACCAGTTTATTAAATGAAAGTCGTAAGTCGTTTAACCTTTAATGGCTGTGTTAGTACACACTCCAAAACAACGCCATTGTCAAGTACGTTTTGCCGTGAGAGTACTGATTAAGAAATAAGCGCTGGCAATATTATATTTTGGGAACTTTACTAATCTGATCTAAATTGTCACATCACAACACTATTACCTCGACATAGGCTGATGAAAGCCTTACATTTTAAAATAATTATTATTGTTGGCCGAGGGAAACATTATAACAATTATGTTATATGATTCGTAATTTCTCTTCTCCGTTATCTGTTATTTATCATAACTCATTCACAGACACAGCCAAATCGGCACTCGTACTGAAACTGTGTTACTGTAACAAAAGCTGCTGCAGGTATTGTATAGCCCTGTCGCGTTCAACTCCAAGGCGATTCACTCCCTCCAGGTAGGGGAATAGAGAGTGCACATCGCACAGAGACAGTTGCACAATGTGGAGGGTTTTGACATGCCTGTATTAAGGGAATGTTCGTAGACGAGTTGATGTACAAAACCGGTCCTTTTCTCGCTCAGTAAAATTGTAGTAAATTCTCAAAAAGAACTGTCACAATATTATCAACTTTTGCCCTATATCAAATGCAATTATAATTACACCAAAATGGTCGGGGCTAAAGTTCGTCCCTCTCTGTAGCTGACTTTATAAATGTTGGCTATTTCCTGTTAGAAGAGGTTTCTTCGAACAATAAACGATACTTTGTAAAGAAAATATTTGTCAGACTAATAGCTAAGATTTTTATATTTATTTCACTTCGTTATTTAACGACGCTGTTTTAACTCAGTAGAATCTTGATTATCCGTCTCCCGATTAACCGTCTTTCTTGTTTAACAGTCAGGCCGGCTGTCCTCAAGATCCCTCAATATTTTATCATTATTTTTTGTAGGTACGTAGCCTGTAGATTGTATTGTACTAGATTTTAAAAACACACACGTCTTTTTATTTTAGAATTTTGAAAAAGATGTCTTGTGAAACGCTGTGTGTTTAACAAAAAAAAAAATTAACTGACATTTTCAAAAAACAACAAACACAATAATTTTACATATAAGTGTTGTTTGTAGTACGTACTGTACTGTAGATTAGGCCTACATTATAGTAGATTTTTAAGACATACATCAGATTAGAAAAAAAAAAGTATTTTTTTTTTGTGTGAAAAACTTCCCCTTTCTCGCTTAAACTTCTCTTCGATTATCCGTCAAGACTCCGGTCCCGTGACTGACGGTTAATCGAGATTCTACTGTACTAGTAGGTTATTGAGCGTCGACGGATTGGTGGTAGCGAGATGAGGGTTCTCCATAAAATATCTGACATTCGCCTTACGTTTGGGGAAAAGCTCGGAGAGAACCCAACCAGGTAATCAGCCCAAGCGTGGCTCGAACCCGCGCCCGAGCGGAACTCCGGATCAGCAAGCAAGCGTCTTAGCTGACTGAGCTACGCCGGTGGCAGCTCGGTGATGATGGAATAATTACTGTCACGTCTTTGTAAAGTCGGGTGGACTTCTAATCCTATTTCTGTTCAATATTTTCATTCTAAACCTCTCCTTAAATGGAGGTGTATCGCCTGAAAATTTAACATTTTCTAAAATAAAATAGAATGAACATAATAGGGCTGGGAAGTATTAAAGCAAGTATGTACAATTTTTTATGTTGTATTACATACAGAAAGGAAGACCATAGTGTTAAGAAAATATTTATTTTACTTCATTCATTTACTTTCACTTCAATAATATTGCTGTAAGGTCTAAATTTTATTAAAATAAATTATGGTTTATTTAACGACACTCGCAACTGCAGAAGTTATATCAGCGTCGCCGATGTGCCGGAATTTTGTCCCCCAGGAGTTCTTACATGCCAGTAAATCTACTGAGATGAGTCTGTCGCATTGACACATACTTAAATGCCATCGACCTCGGCCGGGATCGAACCCGCAACCTCGAGCATAGATGGTGAGCGCCATACCAAGTACGCTACCGAGGCTGACTCTACGGTCTATATATTATTGTATTTATTATTATATTATTTAAGCCTTTTCTATTCAATTAGATTGTGGCTGGGCGGAATAAAATATAATTTTTTATTTTCGCTGGCAGAGTTAAGCCCAAAAGCCCTTCTCTTCCACTCAACCAGCTTTAATTAATACAATACAGTAGTTACATACATATTTAAATTACGAATATTTACAATAAACTTAAAAGATTCTTCAACAATATTGTGCAATTTATATTAACGACTAGTATACGTCTGAAGAGAAGACCTGCTGGTCTTACCTCTGCCAGATTAAATAAATAAATAGATTAATAGATAAATAGATAAATAGTTAAATGGATAAATAAATAGATAAATAAATAAATAAATTAATTAATGAATAAAGAATAAATAAAATAAATAAAGAAAAACCAAACAAGCAAATAAACAAAAAAAAAACAAATAAAAGAACGAACGAAAAAAAGTAAAAAAAAAAATAATTTTAATAATAATATTATTATATTATTATACATACAGCATTTATTGACGTAATTATAATAGTAATAATCCATTGAATTATGTAAAATATTAATGAAGCAAAAAAACAAGAGTTGATATTGTAAAATAAAATAAACTGCAATAATCATCAACAATTAAAATTAAAACAATATTACAGCAATTTACATATCTAACCAGTGGGATTCGTATCCCTTGAGAGAACCTCGCCTACTGCGGTGGATACGCGTGCCATAGATTGAATACCAATTCCGTAGACCATATGGTTTGTCACAGTATGCATCCAACGTTTTTCTTGCTCTATGCGGGTTGTGACGTTCTCATGGTAGTGCCGCTAGGAGTGACGTAGTCAAAATACCTTAAATGATTTAATAAATTGTGTTAAAACTCTATGTTGTCTGTTCTTTAAAGGTACTTTTTTTACTTTGTCCGTTAGTTTTTCCGAACGAAAAAAAAATCTGAGGACTGGAAATAACTTCCCATTCAGAAATAATATCGGGACTATAAGAAGAGCAATTGACTCAATAAAACACCACCCAATGACAAACACGACTATAAGACTATAAGACGAAAGAAAATAAATAATTAAGATACTGACTGCACATGTTTAACATAATCTCATTATACGAAGACATGGGCGCTAATATATACCCCTGATTCCGCCTGCGAAACTATTAAATACCTCTCACATATCTGCACTGATATTTGGGCTGCCTAAACAAAAATGAACGGTATAAATAAGACATTCTGTATATGTGTTGTAATTATTAATGAAAATTTGCACATACTATTAATTTTTCAAGAAATAGAGTCATGTATCAGACCACCTAGTACATATTTAAAGAGAAGAAAGGGGATATAATAGGCAAGAAAATCATGTACATGTGAGTATTAGAACCTAAACTGTGACAAAATGTAGAATTTTTGACGACATTCGTTGCTTAACAAACTCCCCTGAAGTAGTTCTGCTGACCGTTACAAAGTACGATAGGTTTATTTATGTTAAAAGCGTTCACACTAACATCGATAAGAAAATCATCCATTAACGGAGGTCTATGTCCTTCCGTTCTTGAAGAACTGATTAATTACTGACGGATTGTGACTTAACTGTTTTACTCACACTCTCCGCTGTTCGAATTTGCTACGCGATATGTTCTCTTTAATTTATGTGTATGATATTGTAAGTAATTTTGAGAAAGGATATGGAAGGTGGATTTTTGTATGTTTTAAGAAGTACGTAAATTGGTTTTTGTAAGTGATCATCATCAGGTTTTAGGTCTCGTGTCCTGATGGTCTCAATCATTGTACATCATTACGTGGTCAATGAAATTGTACCAATTGTTTAGGAGATGGCACTTTAAATTGAAGGAGATACGGCATGCTCAAAATATCTTTATCGGTATTACAAATCCTTAAGGCTACTATTTCAGGGAAGATTTTTGGAGATAGAATTATTGCAGCAACACATTTCTATGTCGCTCATTTGTTGCAAGAGTGGCACATTTAAAAAATGGCAAATTTTTTAGTTATTCGTGCAGAGAGAACCATTATGGCATGCAGATTGTACATCAAGAAAGACATAACTGTGCTTCTACAACTCGCCGCGAGAGAGCATGCTGTGTCACTCTTTCGTTTACGCAGTTGGTGAACAATGCTGCTAACATTCTCCATGGTTATTGCACCATTTCCATTTATGTCGTTATTACGAATAACATTTATCTTACTTATCATGAGTTCATGCTGCAATTGGACGTTCTTGCACGGAGTATGTACACAACGTTTAAGATACACCTTCCATTATTTACACCTACGTTATTCTTGTTGCTAAATCCCTGATATTAAGTGTGGATAAGTGAAAAGACTCACTTTGTTAATATCCCAATTTTATTAACGAACTTACTTGTCTTTGCTACTTTTATTTCAGCTAACACACCATGAGCAGTTGCTGTGAAACAATGGTGCGATTGGCTACATGTGTTGCCAAATGAGAATAAACAATCTTTTGAAAGCGGACAGACACAAAGAAGATGTAGAAAACAGGAAAATAAACTAGCGGAAAGGCTCATTAGATTAGAGAAAGAAGAAAGAGCAATTAAACTATAATGTAGAGAGAAATAGAAATTACAATGCTCCACAAGGTACGCTGTTTACTGTATTTGGGACTTGTCAGATGTAGAAAAGTAGAGACAGTTTATTGTAGATTCAACGCAGGTTATTCAGACGAAATATCGCTATGTTCGTGTGGGAGACACTAGGAGATCATGCTGGCATGGCAATAATAATTATTTCAACAAAAACAATCAGAAAATCGGATGTATAAAGTCTTCTTCACAAACACTTCATACATAAATGATCTTCCGAATCATACAGTACCTGTATTGGGAAAAATACATAAGATCGCAAATAGATTACTGGAACCTTATCTCAGAAAGAAGCACGAAAAACAGAAAGCACTTGATTCCAGTATAAGCAGAGAAATGAAACAGTACATTGATTCTATGACAAAGATAGCAAGCCACTACCAACGTGAGACCACATCCAGACCCTTCATTGATAGACACAAATCGATTGCCTACATTCATAAGGACTATGTGGCCAGGTGTAAAGAGAAGAATGCTCTATTTGCCAAACTGTAACTTATTTTATAGTGTGGTTACACAGGATTATATTATTTTGTTTTTCGTTCTGAAAAAGGACATACGTGACATCTATTCAGCGTTTGTTACTGCTGACAACAAAAACACAGGGAACCAAAGGGAAAAATCTAGGACTTATCAAGAGAACGGAAAAGTACAGATATGGAAAAGTCCGAAGCAGTAGCAGTAGTTTATGGTCTACACTCTGGAGCCGTTGCCTAAAGAGGATGTGTTACTAAGCTAAATGTTTCTGACTTTAGAGTCTACGATTTGAAACTGAATAGATGCGAATGTTTCGTATGGGATTAAGGAAATGGTCAACATAGTGTCAATAAGTTGGGTTGCTGTGTGCTCCAGTATTTGAAAAAGATATCAGACTCAAAGAAGAATACAGACATCGTTCTTAATTCAGATAATTGTGGTGACCAGCAAAAAATAAATTAATGCTTACTATCCACTTACATTCCGAACACTACCTGGAAATAAGATCAATCAGCAGGAGTTTCTTACTTAAGGAGACACACAGATTGAGGGTGATTCTGTGCATTTACTGATAGAGCAACATGTGGAAGGTATTATCACGAATGACCAATGTACATTCCAGAATCGTTTACTTCCGCCCTTCGATCAATAAGAAAGAAAGGAGAGACCTTCCATGTGAACGAACTTTGTTATGAAGATCTCTGTGACATTAAGGCCATTGTGGATGACATCGGTTCCTTGAACATGACTATCCTTAGTTTGTCCGAAACTAAGACTGTGAAAATTGTAAGAGATACCCGACATCATTTTTTATAAATGTTTATGTGCTAGAAATTTCAAGGAGGCAACAATCACTATGGAAAAGAGGAAAGGTGAGGATACCGACTGCAAATTTAAGCCAGACTTCTATTCCAGGCTAGGGATTTTAGAAAACTAAAAATGTCTTCCTGATCTGGTTCACAAGAACCTTATACTGAAATAGCCTACTACAAATCGTTTTACGAAAATCTGTAATATCAGGTTCATGAAACTGAAATGTGTTAATAATTTTGTGCATGTTTATTTTGGTTTTTCATTGTTCCATATACACTTCTAACACTTATATATCACTGATTAACTTTCCAAATTCTTTACTGTGTTAATTGTTTTAGAAAATTACCTGGCTGAATAGTTTCGAAGCGTTGTTCTTCATTGTCCACAGCCTAGTGAAGACACACACCCCCAGCACATTCTGAACACTCGACTCAATTTCAAAACGCACATCCTTTTCAACATAATCATGAACACATCCTACCACAACAAGAAACCAAAAGATAGCGCGGGTTCTTCACTAGACATTGCAAAATGTTGAACAACACTTTCATAATTAGTCAGCCAGGTAATTCCCTAAAAAATTTACACAGTAAAGAAGTTGAAAAATTAATCAGTGATTTATTTTGATTCTAAACAGTGTAATGCGTTTTGATAGTTTTTACATGAAGTACCGTTCTTCATCTTAAAATAAAGTTTTGTTTTTATTTTTGAATCGCATTCTCAAAATATACTTTTTTTAGTTTATGGAAACTGAAAATTGTGACAACTTAAACATATTGAAAACAAAATCTCTCAGTGCTTAATTTTTTTTCTCACAAGATTACACTTTTCTACATATGACATATTCCGACAGCAGTTACTGTAACAAGATTGTCATCATTCTGAACGATTTTTTTAGTTATGGTTTATTTCATCATACTAGCTAATCCTCATGCAAGACGTATTCTATATTGCTATATGATGTTCTTCCTCAAAATTATACTTATCTATTTTTAAATGATCGTACCAAGAAATTATAAATTGGAAGTTAAAAATATTCCTCCTGAAAAAAGACAGTTTATGAGATGTGTCACTGTGGGTTGTAATTGAAAGACCTGTGATTTTGTTACCGTGATAGGTTTGTCACTGGTTCAGACTGTGACTACAGTTCCGAAATCACAGCTCCGAGAAATCGTGATCTCTGCCCGATATGTGACTCTCAGCGATGACAAATGATGTACGTGTATGCTACAAGTCCAGAGTTACGACAATTCAGAACCAGAAGATTAATTTGAAGAACAACATAAGTGGGATCTAATTAATTCTCATCCGACTCAAAGGGTTACCGTCAGCAACTTTTTGATGCTGAAGCTATGCACTACCTGTATTCTTCCAGAAACGATTCACTTAACAAATCGTAAGCATTCTTGGGCGAATATACGCGTCCACACATAGCGATAACAGTGTCAAAGCGTGTTTTGTTTTCAGTGCACTCGCTATGCTAATCGCTATTGTTGATATAAGGCATGGCACCAGAAAAGCGATAAACGTAAATATCTGTCAGCTCGTGGTGAGAAACATTGGTATTCCTCGTGATTTGTTCAGAGATAAGTTAATGGCATTGAAATTGAATTCTAGAAGACTTAGAAATCTATATACATGAAACAGAGCTCCACAGTTGCCAAGAATCATCTCAACGAAAAAAATAACCCGTATCACATAGCATGAAGGATGCAGATAACATAAATCTTAATAATACTACTCCATGGTGTTCTTTAATTTCTTTATTTCATAGACATCATAACCTATAAATATCCAAACACATTCAATCACACGACCACCATCAACTTAGACTTTCCACGAAAATACAGGGATTCTACGAATTTCCTGCCATCTTGTTTTTATTACGCAATCACATGAAAACCGCATCAGAATTTAAAAATAAGATTGATATGAAAATTAACTACAAGAGACAGTTTTCTCACACAATCATAGACAACGTAGAATTTCGTACGTACCATGGGTGACTTGAAATGAATGAGGTATAAATGAATAGTAAAAAATTAATAAGGGAGTCCACAGATGTAACGAAGAAGGTGAATCACTAAATACACACTATATTTATGATTTACTTAACCAATAATAAATACTTTATTTAAAATTATATGATTCCAGTACATCCAAGCGGTGCAGTTTTTTGAAAACTTACATTCGATCAATGAAGTTCTCAGAATATTGAAGTCATCAGCGTTTGCTTCTCAAGCAGCACGAATGTAATGGTAAAGCAAACGTGGCAATGGTGGTATTTGGGAGTCAGTATTGACAAGGCCATGAAAGTATGTACGAGTTACTACTTATTTTTCATAAGCAGGTTCCTAATGAGTGAGCAATGCATGTGCAGCACTTGATGCTGTAAGGAAGATAGAGACAGATTTCTTCCTCACAGCACTAATATGATTTTCCTTTTTTTTTCAAGCTTTCCAAGCAAATGCTGGGATAGAACCAATTCCTAGGGTCATACATAACCTCCTTCTCAATCCTAACTAAACCATTAGAATCAGTTTCTTATCCCATCATACTATCTACCAGGATAGGGCTACAGTCTTTGAAGGTTGTATATCACCAGGCATGAATGCCTTCTGTGTATGACGGAGAACAAAGGCTTTTACAGAAATCCAATAATAAAAGTTGCATGAGAGATGAATTTATTTTAGACTTTTACTAACTTGGATAGTACTACCCTGGAGTTTTGTCTCTTAGTGTATTCCATATGTTGTGCCTGACTGCGAAACTTGCAAAACCGGGACCGAATCCTGTTCCGACAAGTTGCCTGATTTAGGACTTTTCTGTTTTCTCTCAACTCATTGAACATTTTAATCAATAGTAATCAGGGTATATACCAATTGGCCAATTTTCTGAAGATGCTCAGGAGGCTTGCCACAAGGATATTAGAAGATACAGAAAAAACTACACCCTAAAAACATGAAGGCTGAATATAATTACAGATATATTCCACCATTTGCAAGTATCGTTACGTCCCTATATCTCCAGCCTCAGGAAACACCCGAAAATAAGACTGAAACACTTGTCTCAAGATGTACTGCCACTCCTATCATTTCCTGAAATATCCACTTCATAGAAAAAAGAGAACAGAGGACCTCGGAATTGTCTTCAGATTCTGATGGAAATTATTAATCATGTCCATTGAGAAAGAAAGGGATATGTTGTTTCTAAAGATTAATGGCAGCAGCAACTTGCTGACATTAAGTGCTTGTGTGTGAGTGCGTGAATGCATAAGTATATAACTTACTTTATGGTGTTGTATTTTGTATATATGTTAGTAAGGTGTATTTCTAACTCATGTTGTATTTTTGTATATTATTCCAGCTGTACCCTATTAATAAGTTGGGGTTCATACTTTGTTTGGATTTTCGAAACAAGTATTCTAAAAGTGACAGGTTTATCTGTATCTAGAGACTGAATGCCTAACACATTTTACACTAACATGATTCAATCTAAAAGTGACTTCCGGAACTTTTCAGTTTCTTATGAATTGTCTTGTATCAAAAATCTTATGTACTGTGATTTAGAAGTAAACAAAATATCGAATTAAACGATGAAGAAATGACTAAGGTCTCTGAAACAAATAACGTCATGTATATCTTTAACGCCACCATATTAATTCTTGTTAACGACATCTGATTTCGGTAGTGCACTACTGAAGCCTGCATTCACTTGCCATGTAGTGATGAAATGAATTACTAGCTGTTCGCGGACATTTACGAGTGACATGCTATTCCACCGTTTTTCTGTTGTGTGTCGAATTCAATTGAAAGATGAGAATTGGGAGAACAAATTTAAAAGGTACGCAAAACGCGTCCTTGCAAGGGGTTCGGGGCTGCAAGAAACTAAATATGTGAGCTCCAAGCCTGTTAGCCACTAGTCTCACTCCGGGTTACGCTGCTCCACTGAAGGAGCTCTAGAAAATTTTGAAGGGGAAAACCGAAAATTGACGTAACCTCATAGGTACCACATACGCGAGGGGGACGGGAATGTGATCAAAGTGATCACGGGACGGGACTAGGAGGAGATGGCTGGTGTAAATCTGCACATTGAAATGAACTGTGTTATTTCGCAGTGCAGGAGGAGTCGAGGAGACTCTGTCGTCTGTTGTTCGATGACAAGGCAGGTGAAGACCGCCAGGAGAGACGTTGTGAATTCTGAATCTGCAAATTGAAAGGTTCCCTGTCCTTTCGCATTGCGACTACATGACTGACCTTGCACATGTATTTCGTAATTTTATAGACTCTGAACTAGGGCATTAAGTCGTTTATTAGAAAAAGAAAAGGGGAATTTATGGGGAAGGGCATATAGGTCCGTGGCTCATTTCTCTTAGGGCTCATCCCGACATTTGTCTTAACGCCTTAGGAAAACCACGGAAATACTTGTATGTCGATAGTGAAAGGCTGTTCTTATATCAAGATAAGAGTCAATATTTTATTTTGTGTGTTGTGGAAATAATAACTATACTAAACTATATATTTTCGTGATCCTTAAACATTGTTCTATGCAGAGAAGGTGCTTGCTATCTATAAAATTTGAAAATGTTAGAGAAAGAGGCATGAAATTTTATTAAGTACTGGGTAGCATTTTAATGCCACGTGGCGTTAAAGGTCTACAGATAAAATTTTAAGTTATGTTAGTACTGTACTCATTTGTTTAACGATAATCCTCAGTTTTTAATAGTATTTTCATTCATTTTATATTCATATTGTATGAGGTATTTCCATCATAAGTGTGGAAACAAATGGAAAAACTTACAAATGTCCAGAATGTGCACAGTGATAATTTTGGTTCACTTGCTTACCAAACTCTCTTTTATTGTTTTACTTGTGAAAAATATTTATATTTAACTAAAGTTAATGCGTTTGTGTTTATAACTTTCTACTGTGTCTCGTCTCTTCTTTTGAAAGTAAGGAGTTACCAGAAAAAATGTTTTCCTAATCCATCTGGTGTTTCAGCTTTAGATCAAGAATATTTCTTTAATGATTTGGTGGCTTTTATTAACAGATACTCAAATGTAGTTGTTTAGTTCAATTCGTGTTGCTTAAAAATGATTCATTAGTAATTATAAGCGTATAGGTTATTAGAAAATAGGCGGCGTTAATTGGTCAAGCTCTTCCTAATAACGCCAGTGTACAAAGTTTTCCTATATGAGTCATATTTACTTTCCTGAATATAATATCACCATTCTCATTGTGCTACTTTCTAAAGATGAGATTAAAGTTTCTTTGTCATAATTTTTGTGTTTGTACATAACTTATTTACAGAGCAACAGTGACTTAATCCGTAAGCACACGCGCTGGGGTAAAAAATACCCAGGCTTTATTTTATTTGTTGGCAACACTGTCCATCAATTTTAAATTCATCCCGCGTTTTCAGTATCTTTCTTTCAGATCTTTGTGCATTGTTGTACGTATGATTGAGTTAGTTTTCTTGTGGCTGCACAAGTTTACACATGTTTATATAAAGACCGGGTAAGAAATACCCCGCGCGTGTGCTTAAGAAGCAGTAGTAGCGAATAAGTTTGATAGTGTTCCAGTTGTAGTTTACATTTCAAAATGGACTTGGAGTCTAGGCAAAGTCGTCAAATAGTAGGCTGGCTGGATGAAGAGGACGAACAAGAAATTATTCAAGATGAATCGGAAGATGAAGATGGTCATATTTCGGAAAGTGAACATAATACCGATACAGAACAGGAACAGGAAGCAGATAGTAGTAGTGATAACGGCTGTGACGACATCGCTCCACTATCTCAGTTTACTACTTACAAAGGTAAAGACGGAACTTCTTGGAGGAAGAGTGTACCACCTCGAAATGTTAAGACCAGAGCGTGCAATATAGTTACTCACCTTCCGGGCTGTAAGGGACATGCTCGCCAAGCAAAGTTACCACTAGAAACCTGGTCGTGTCTAATAGATGTTAACATCATACATGATATTGTCAAGTACACAAATATTTACTACATCAGATCTACCCGGAACAACTTCGTTCGCGAACGTGAGATAAAAGCACTTTTTCGTCTGTTATATTTTGCTGGTGCACTAAGGTCAGCTAAACTCAACGCTAAAGATTTCTGGACAACTGATGGAACAGGAATTCCTTTGTTTCCAGCAATAATGGGAATAAACAGATTCTTCTTTCTTTTGCGGTGCCTTCGTTTCGACGACATTACTACAAGAGAAATTAAAAAAGCGACTTATAGACTCGTTCCAATAAGAAGTGTTTTTAACTCTACCATAATGAGCTTCCAGAAAAGTTATGCAGTTGCTGAATATTGCACTATCGATGAAAAATTGGAGCCCTTCCGAGGACACTGCTTATTCAGACAATATCAAAAGCAAACAGCCAAATATGGCATAAAAATAATTGGACTAGCTGATTCCCGCACTTTCTATGTGTTGAACTTGGAATATACTGTGGTATGCAATCAGAAGGCCAATACCGTCAATCAAATTCTCCATCTGATGTGGTCAAACGGATGATTACTCCTATTAGTGGAACTGGAAGAAATGTTACGTTTGATAACTGGTTTATGAGTGTGCCACTTGCCAAAGAACTTCTCAGTGATCACAACTTAACATGTGTTGGAACTGTAAGACTAAATAAACGTGAAATTCCTCCCGAATTTTTGCAGAAAAGGCGTGAACAATTTTCCAGTATTTTTGGATTCCAGGATAGACTGACTCTCACTTCCTATGTTCCAAAACCAGAAAAGTGGTTCTAGTAGCTTCCACTATGCATTATGATGATGCAATTGATCCAGACACCAGAGAGGAAAAGAAACCGGAAATAATGTTTTACAATGCTACTATAGGAGGAATTGATGTAGTGGATGAACTATGCGATACATACTGCGTGTCCAGAAAATCCCGTCATTGGCCACTTACCGTGTTTTTTGGTCTTCTCAACATTACAGCAATTAATTCTTTAGTTATTTATAAAACTAACAATGCTACTTCACAAGGACCAATCATCTGCCGATCATTTCTGAAGGAACTGGCTCTTGGATTGGTGAAAAATCATTTGGCTCATCGGTTGACATTGAAGAATTTGCCTTTGGAAATCAGATTCACTGTTCGAAGAATGAATGGTGTGGAGGAACTAACCCAACCAACACAGAAACGAATGAAGATGTCCTCAAGTCGATGTGAGGTATGTCCTAGGAAGAAGGATCGTAAAACTAATACTTCATGCCATAGGTTTAACAAGATGATTTGTAAAGAACATTCGGTGCCTTTTTGTGAGGAGTGTGCTGATACCGGAAGTGGTGATAGTGAATGAGTGGATGAGTGACGCCCATAAATACTTTTTCTTTCATTTTTACATTTGTGTTAGCACTGAGATCAAAAATATAATATTGTGGTGTTTTTTGTGGAAGACTTTCACTCAAAGTTAGTATTCATATGATTAATTGTTAAATTAAAAAGAAGTGTTCAAATTACTTTAAAATATTCCTAACAATTATAAAATTATAGCATTTCAGTATTAATTATATTTTGTTGTTATTAATACTTTATTTATTTTGGGGTAAAAAATACCCAACGCGTGTGCTACCGCTATAAAATAATGTGCGTGTGCTGGCGGGTTAAGTGTTAAGTTGGCGTTATTTGGTACGTGTACCTTATATATCAGTGATAATATTATGTAAAATTTATGAATACTGTATATTATTATAATAATAGATTTTAATTGTTATCAATTTTGATTGAATGTACTGTGTAACTTTCTGGTTGATTTGGCCAGAAATTTCGTGAGATGTACCTTATATATCAGTGATAATATTATGTAAAATTTATGAATACTGTATATTATTATTATTATAATAGATTTTAATTGTTATCAATTTTGATTGAATGTACTGTATAACTTTCTGGGTGATTTGGCCAGAAATTTCGTAAGATGTACCAATGTGCGACGGATCAGTCAGGAAAGATATAAATCAGTTCCTCTGTGTAGCGAGTATTTAAATTTGAACGGCTCTATAAAATCATAGGAATCATGTTTTTTAACAATGAATAGAGAGAATAATAATATAAATATTGATGTCATCTTTTGCCACAATAAAGATACAATCAGGATGCACAGCATATAGCAAATTCTCATTTTCGCCAGAAATTGACATATCACTTTTTGCCTTGTAACCACAGATTTGTGAGCTAAATAGAATGCGCCCAGTTCGTGCTGAGTTAAAATGTCATGGATTATTCCTGCGCCTGTTCAGGTAGCGAATATTTTTAGTCACAACAAAGTTTTGCATATTCGGCCAGGATTTGCGTCCGTAAACAAAAGTTGCAGCATGATCGTTTCGTCTGTTTATTTTTCGATTAATGTGGAACGGGATATTACTTACGCTGCAATCCGGCTTCTGAAACAATACAACGCACGCCCGTTGCGGAGGGCATTGCTATCTGGGCAGTGGGTGAGGTGTGCCACTCTTCGAAAAAGGATAAAAGATATATAAGACGATCATTCGTTTGATTTTTATATGTAAGTCTCGAGAATTTGTACGTTCAGGAGCTTAGACATAACTGAAAATATCCGTGAGGTGGCTAAGTGGTCTACAGCTTCAGCTTGTCGGGAGTCCGGGTTTGAGTCGCGGTCAACTCTAAAAAGTTCATTGAAAAATCCACAGTGACTCTTATGATGTACAAGGTCACTATTGGGGTTCTTGATGTGGAACTAAGCCTATATCCTCAATAAGTATTTAGAGGAAGTTGGGAATTGACAGTCAAATAAAAACACAATTTCCTCTTCTTGTTCTTCTCGTATCCCCTCTCTCCAATTTTGTTCATTTTGTTCTCCTTGCATTCCCCTTCATCTAATTGTAATCTCATTACATTTCTTATCTTCTCCTCCTTTTACTCTACCTGTTCTCCTTTAATTTTACTTTTTTCCCTAAAAGTCCTTTTTGTTTTCTTTACCCCTTGTTCTAACTGTCTTTACCGTGCCCTAGTTCTATTCCCATTGTTTTCCTTTTCTTCCCCATGTAATCCTTGTATTACCATTGTTCTCCTCGTATCGCCTTATTCTCCCTGTATTTCCAGTACATTCCCAGTATTCTGCTTTTATTCTCATTTTACTTCTTGTCTTTCTCTTGTTTTCTTTGAATTCTCCTTGTTCTCCTTGTATTCCTCTGTTTCTTCTTTCGTCTTGTTCACCTGTCTTCGCCTTGTTCTCCTTCTATTAACCATTTTCTCCTTCTCTTCACTTGTCTCCCTTGTATTAATCTTTTGACCCTTGTTCTCCTTGTCTTTCTTTTGTTCTACTTGTCTCCGTCTTATTCTCCTTCTCTTCGCCTTGTCCTCCTTTTACTATCCTTTTCCCCTTGCATTTTCCTTATTCCTCTTCAGTTCCCCATGTTCTCCTTGTCTTCCCGATTTTCTTGTAGGTTATTATATTTGTTCTCCTTCTTTCATTTGTTACACCACCCATACGTAATTCTACGCAAAGGAATAGATGAAATGCTACAAATATTGAATATCATTTTGCTTTTTGTTTTGGAACCTGTATATTTTTAATACTGAACGTAAATTATGGTCCTGTTTATTGCCGAATGTCCCGTGAATGGTATATCGGACTTAGAAGTTCATAAGATGTTATACAAATGTTCGAAAAAAAATGATTTCCTCAAAATCTAACATCCTTCATAAAAATGGAGATATAAATATGGAATATTATTAACAAGTTACAAGATAAACAAAATTACAACGTCAAAATAGCCTTTACTAAAAAAAAGGACAAGCATTCAAGATCTTCATTAGCAGGTGTTTTCCCAACCGTAATACTGAATCCAGATGAATCGTCCCTCACGTCTTTCTCGAACTCGTTTTATGTCTTCTTGCATTGCCCTTTCATTTCAATGTTTTCTAAATTTGTTGGAAGATGAGATTTTCCCTCCTCCTACAGGTGCCAACACTAGTAGCGGTCCACACATGTGGAGTAACGGCTAGCGCGTCTGGCCGCGAAACCAGGTGACCCGGGTTCGATTCCTGGTCGGGGCAAGTTACCTGGTTGAGATTTTTCCCGGTGTTTTCCCTCAACCCAATATGAGCAAATGCTGGGTAACTATCGGTGCTGGACCCCGGACTCATTTCACCGGTATTATCACCTTAATCTCATTCAGACGCTAAATGATCTAAGATGTTGAAAAAGCGTCGTAAAATAACCCATTCCTTCTTCTTCGCTAGTAACGAAACAGAAAACCAGGGTATAAAGTTGGAATACTAATAATACTAGTACTTAATTTGTGATACATTTATGTAAGTTATAACCTCAAAATATAACATAATTTACAAACG
Source organism: Periplaneta americana (assembly GCF_040183065.1). Lineage (NCBI taxonomy): Eukaryota > Metazoa > Arthropoda > Insecta > Blattodea > Blattidae > Periplaneta > Periplaneta americana. The sequence continues at coordinate 137,481,609 of NC_091126.1, forward strand.
AAATCAATGAAACATACGTTGATATAAACGTACATTATTTCTATTTAAATTCAATATCATTAATATTTCCAACATTGAGGAATAGCAATGTACATTGAAGCAAAGAACTTATCGCTAAAATTTTTACTTTTCTAAAAAAACGCAATTATGACAAACGTTTCAACCGTCAGCTTCTAACTGCAAAGTAACACATTCTCACAAAGGAAAGTATCAGTGGTTAGTAATTTGGCAGTCTTCGGCTAGAATAAAAATGTCTCAGGTCGTATATCACACATTTAATATTATTTTGTAACAATTCTCATAATAATAATAATAATAATAATAATAATAATAATAATAATAATAATAAAATAATAATAATAATAATAATAATAATAATAATAATAACAATGAGCATAATAATAGCCTATAGTCAACTCACCCGTTCCTTCCACCCTCGCGTCATTGACTTTGTTGGGTAGGGGATTTGTATTCAGTGTCCGTCTTATGTGAATGCGTACGGGCCACAAATGCGTCATTCAACGCCGGTGGACTATGGACAGAGAACCAACACTTTCCCCATGCTTTCCACCCCTCTCTCGCCAGTTCTGTATTCCTGATCTAATCTCTTACTTTGAAAACTTTCCCTTCTATCTTGTGATCACTTCACCACTTTTATTGTTTACTTATATCGAAGTTCTTTCTATCGTTTAAAATTTCCCTAATTTGTATACCATTTTCCACCAACACCACTTAATTAAAACATTTCACTTTCCTCTCCTATTTATAATCACTTCTACCTCCCTTACTTCTGTCATCTCTCTTATCCCCTATTTCTTCACTAGTCACTGAATCACATATTTATTTGTTCACTTTCCCCCCGATAAATTTTTTGTTAGTCACTATTATTCTAAGTCAGTGCTCAAATAAACCTTTATTTGTAAACTTACATTGAAATATTTCTTATAATAATAACAATAGTAACAATAATTATAAAAATAATGAATACAATACAAATAAAAATGATAATAGTAATACTAACAATAATGATAATAAAAATTATTGCTGTTATTATTTATTTGTGGTGTTTCATATTATATTATTTATTCGTATTGTTATTTTTTTATACATTTTGTAGTATCTATAAGTATACAACGAAATTAAAAACATTTAGGACCGCGAAACATATAGGATTTGCTCCCGAAACCACTGTACTATTTTCAGAAACGCTGTCCCATTAGTTTCTGTTATAACTAGAAACGAGAATTCCATGCAAATGCATGTTTTATAGGAACATAGGACATAGCTCAAACTTGTATTTATCCATTTCATTACTTTCCGGTTCCAAATATGTGTACTTTTTCTGTGTATATTTGGATGTTTTGGCCTTTTTGGGGATAAAAACATGCATAATGCATATTTAAGCAATTTTTAGCTAATTGACACATATAATACATCATATTCAGTTTAAATTCATATTTTAATGGTTCTGAGTGGACATCTGAGTTTCTCGATTTTTATGTCCCTTAATTTAGCTTAAGAAATCAGGATTGAAGAAGGAAAAGAAAAAAAAACACTAAATAACAGGAAAAGGTTCATTCAAGTTTGCACCCATAACTTCTTATGGTGTAGAGAGGTCATTCTCTGCCTGCAAAAAACATATGACTGACAAACGCAGGAAACCAGTTTAGAAATGTTGTCACATGTTAAGTGTGCAAAAAAAGTGAAGTGAAATAAGAAATTTGGAACAAAACTGAAAGTACATATTTTAATGTATTTTTCGCTTGATCGTGCATGTATCATAGTTTGATAGTGCATGAATGCATGCATAGTTTCAGATTTTATAGAGCATGAAATTCTTGTCTCTAGTAATAACTAACGTTGGTACTTATTTCTAGATTAGTGATTATCAAGAAAGCCATGGAACTTATTACTTATACATCTTGATTACACAACTTTTGTTCGAGATCGTGCGTATTTGCTTGGTTTCCGCACAAAACCAATCCGCGGCGAGTCTAAAATTCCACATTCAGTATTCCCAACCTAACACACATAACAATTTCCCTCTTCTTACAGCTTAAGTGACATATTGATTTTACTGCTTTAGGCTTTCAACACATTATTTTTAGAGACGTTCAATATAGTAATAATTATAAATTGGAAACTTACCACTGCAATTTCACTTAAATTGCACTGTTAATTATTGTTTTTAAATATTTGCAAAAATTAAGTAAACTCTACAACTCCACTAAAGTTACTGCATTCGTGATGCATGTAACATTAAGGAAGCCGTTTGTTTTAAGTTCGCATTTATATAATGGAGGAAAAAAAGGACAGACGTATATCACGGCCTGCTGGAGTATAGTAGACACAGAAAACAATTTAAAGCAACAATGTTGAAGATAGATATTTTTGTTTTGCAAATTTGCCGTCATTGAACAGAAACCGAGATGGAGATTTCATTGCAACTAATTAGAAATTCCTCTTTCAGGTATGTAATAATCGATCTTCAACTACGTTTAGCTTTTTCAAACTTTTCCTCGAACATGAAAACTTCAACATACCGCTCTTGTAATGCATATTACTATTAACACTACATCACTTCGGAATATGTATTATATGTCTTTCTTGTGTTAAATTTTACCGTACCTGGCGCCTTTTGTTTTGTTTCCTGTGAGGGTGTGTTTGTGTAGTGTAATGTGGAGTCAAAGATTGTGTGTGTTCTGAAATTGAGTTGTGTGTTGAGAACACAAGCACAACACAAACACAACACAAGCTGCATTCCGAACAATGGTACACAGATTATTCAACATACCAGTGAACCAACATGATTACAAAGAAGAGATAAACACAACCAAATACATAGTACAAGAAAACGGATACAACCTCAACATACAACAAAAACACACACAAGATTGCAACCTCTTTCAAGGAATTAAATTACAACATCGCATACAGAACAAATAATACTCTACAAAAACATCTCAACACACAAACAACACAAACAAACAAATACAACCACACAGGCGTATACAAACTCAAATGTAACACCTGCAACAACTTCTACGTAGGACAGGCAGGCAGATCATTTCAAACACGTTACAATGAACACATCACAGCCTTAACAAAATTACAAAACACATCTACATATGCAAAAAAACATCACAAATGCTAACCACACCTACAGAGACATCAACACAGACATGGAAATTCTATACATCCAACCAAAAAGCCAGAAACTGAACACACTAGAACAATACGAAATATACAGTACAGATACACATCCAAATGAAATTCTCAACACACAACTCAGTTTCAGAACACACACTCTTTGACTTCACACTACACTACACAAACACACCCCTATAGGAAACAAAACAAAACAAGGCCAGCAAAAACCAGTTCTGAAGATGGCCAATAGCAGGCCGAAACATGTTAATCAGGTACGGTAAAATTAGACACGAAATAGGCGTATAATACATATTCCGAAGACTTATTGCTTGTTAATGTGATCTACGTACGTTAATTTTATTACATAAATAAATTAAAAGAGAGGAATTTTTGTCCAGATAACAGCATGTTGTGACACAGTATTCTCTCAATTTACTATTAATTGCTGTGCTGCGCGTGTTTGTTATCCTATCCAGGAGCTTATTGCTGATATATTTGTCACTGTTGCATACGCGTATCAATACATTTGACGTAACTTGAGCCGTATGGGAACGCATTCCTAGTGGCGTCAATATATCTCCCGAAGCGGAGCGCTGCATGTGTCAACGTCATCCGACATCTAGTGGATTATAATATTATATAACAAACTACAACATGGCGAATTTCAATAGAAAATTAATACCCCTCTCTCTGGCTGCGGACTCGGGGGCTACGACTAGAGGGAAGCGACAGTGGACGAAGTTCCTCCAGTGTGTAGATCATGTGGAACTCAAAAACCACCTCGACTCTCAGAATAGCCCACAGGGGCAAAAAGTAGATTGCTGTGTATATGAATGAATCAGGAAGAGCGACTACGGAAGTGGAAGGAAGTGCCGCTATGCGTTCGGTCTCTTTTATCTCTGAACAAACTCGTATTTTACTCATAGAATTCTAGGTGGAATCTAAAATTGTTACAAGAGTTGTCATTGGTAGATGAAAGGATATTTGTCGAAAACCCACTCACTTAATTTTAACTGAAATTAGGTGTTAATTTTGAAAAAAATAAAACCTGTATTCCATATAGAAAACAGTCGTCCGAAAATGGTTCATAAAAAATGTGACAAACTTCCTCACAGCTGGAGCAAGGAATATCAGTTAATCTTCTACGCTATTCTTTTGCAAGTGCAATAGACGGTATTGCTTCATTAGAGATTTATAGCAATGATTGATTGTTGATTAATTAATTAATTAACTTATTTCACGAGAGATGGAACCTGGATGTATCCTTGCACTTACGCCCATGGACGTTGCAATACTATCGATATAAGTAGGTATCGATACTTTACTCGTGATATTGATAGTTAACCATAGCGCATACAGTAATTGTGTTGTGTTGTGTTGGTTGCGTCGTGATTATTGACTACATATTCAGTAAGCCTCTACTTCTGTAACTTTCGGCACCTTTCTTAGAATATATATATATATTTTTTTCATATTGTGTTATGTTTAACTCCAACGTAATACATCTTGATTACATAACTTTTAACACTTTATCACTTCGGAATATGTATGGTAAGACTTTCCTGTGTTAAATTTTCAACACAAACACAAGAACACAAAAAATACATCACACTAACATACCAAAACAAAAACACACACAAAATTGCAACCTAAATCAAGAAATTAAATTACAACATCGCATACAGAACGAATAACACTCTACAAAAACATAGCAACACACAAACAAAACAAACAAACAAATACAACCACACAGGTGTATACAAACTCAAATATAACACCTGCAACAACTTCTACATAGGACAGACAGGCAGATCGTTTCAAACACGTTACAAAGAACACATCACAGCCATAACAAAATTACAAAACACCTCCACTTATGCAGAACACATCACAAATGCTAACCACACCCACAGAGACATCAACACAGACATGGAAATACTACACATCCAACCAAAAAGCCAGAAACTAAACACACTAGAACAATATGAAATATACAGACACACAAAAACACACCCCAACGAAATTCTCAACACACAACTCAACTTCAAAACACACCCACTCTTTGACTCTACACTATACCACAGGAACACACCCTCACAGGAAACAGAACAAGTGGCGCCAAAACCAACAACGACCAGTTCTGAAGATGACCCATAAATAGGTCGAAACATGTAAACGAGGTACGTTGATAATTTAACACAGGAAAGTCTTACCAAACATATTCCAACGTAATGTTTAGTGTTTGTGACTTAAGCCGTTTATTTTTTGTTCAGGCAGTCCAAATGGCAATCAAGACCTGTAATGGCTTCGCAAGCAGAATCAGCAGAGGGATTAACGTGAAATGACATTCATCATGTGCATTTACGAATTTTATTCTTCGTGTGATAAATTATACTATATTTATGCTAAACATGTGCAGTCAATCTGTAAGATAAATAATTTATTTTCTTTCGGCTTTCCAACATTTATTTTAGTCATATTGATCGTTGCATAACGTTTTATCGAGTCATTTACTGTTCTTATAGTTTCAATAATATCATATCTTAACTCATAAGTTACCTCAAATTTCTCAAATGAATTTGTTTTGTATCATTCGGAATAATCAACGGACATGACATCTTTAAAAACCACACAAGGCACAATCTTAACAAAATTTATTAACTTACTTCAAGATATTGTGTGATATTACCACGAGTAGACCAAGGTAAAAGTTAGATTTAAACTCTGACAGATCGTATGATCTAAGACATACGAGATCGATGACAACCCGCATGGACTTGGACCATGTTGCCGTATTCTGCTTTGTGGAACAGCTTGTATTCAGTTTTTTTGTCGCTTTTTTTTATTTTTGCTTTCATAAGTTTCAAAGAATCGAATTGTGAATAATTACAGTCGGAAAAAATTGAGTTTCTCTAGCTATTTCCGTGGAACTTTCTGGTTCGAATGATGTTTCGATCGATTACATATTTCAGTTTTAAAGTAATAGTAATAGAATCTTCTGAAATGGGCTGGAATCAGAGTTCGAAATTAAAAAGTACGAAAGTAGAACCGCGTTCGAACTCTCTCTGGCAGTCGAAATATTCACATGAGCCCATAATTCTACCTAAGAGCTATGAACTACTATCTAGAGAGATCCTCGTATTAGGAAAGACTGTTTCTATACTCAAACGCATCTTATGAATCAATATACAAAACAGTTCACCTGTCTATGTCTGTTGTTTTAGTTGTCATCAATTGTCACTAAAACTAAAATAAAAACGCTAAAAGTTAGAGAATTTCACTGATGACAATTGAAGGACTTCTTGCAAAAAGAAGGTAGCTTTGCTTTTACATCGTTGTGGAAAACAAAGGAAAACATTTTTAAAGATTCAAATTTTAACTGAACTTCTTTCGTTTTTCATAGTATGTTCTATGTACCTAGAAGTTTCATTTTATCATTCGTTCTTTTATTACAATCAGCAATTTATGAGCGTATATTATAAAACAAATAATGGAGCTACTCCCTTTTTGCAATACACTGATATAATTAGCCACATTTTCCACTGAACACAGATATATTGTGCGAATATCATAAACTACAACACAAAACGTATCAAATATAAATAATGAATAGAATAAACCGTAAGTAATGTCATTAATTTCATGGGGTTACTCTTTGAGATATTTCAAACTAAATAGTTCAACACAGGTTTGCTCGTTTGTGCTTCCTTTTCGAGATAAAAATTGTTTTATACGAAATATTTCATAGCGTGTTTCGGGAAAGGCATTGGTTTAATTTCTAATATGCTAAGTCACTTTAAGAGAGCAGTATATTATGATAATAGATGATAAAGAATTTTAGTTTTGTCCTTTAAATGTGAAGAAATTTGATGTGAACAAATATAACATGGTAAAATTCTTTTGCGAAACGAAAAGTTACATTTGCTTGGCTGAAATTTCTGCACATTTAAAGGAGAAAACTAAAATCCATTCAGTCATCTTGTATTATCATAAAATACTGCTCTCTTAAAGTGACTGAACAGTTCGGGGATTATGTATGTATATGTATATTTTTGTCACCAAATTCATGTACAATTTGTGTATCATTTGTTAATGGTGATCCTGTTATATTTATTTTTCAGGAAACCACCCTTAACTACATTTCACTGTTTATAACTATTACTATATATTATATACTACATGAATGTAATCATTATAGTTATTTATTAACAAGAACTCTTTCCATTAGGTTAATATATATATATATATATATATATATATATATATATATATATATATATATATATATATATGTGTGTGTGTGTGTGTGTGTGTGTGTGTGTGTGTGTTTATATTTCAGTTTTTCCTTCCCAATTTTTCTTTGCTATATACAAAAATTTTCCAAATTCCCTCAATTTTCTTTCGTTTACTGTTCTATACAATTTCTATATGCTATTTCTACATTTAGTTTTAGTAATGCTTCCAGAATAAAATTTTTTCTTGTTCTTTCATTTTCTGGACAAGATAGCAGAATGTGTAATGCGTCTCCTTTTCTATTAAATAAAGGACATAATATGTCTTTTCCTACGTCTCCTCTTCTATTTATTTCGCTTCCAAATTTCCAATCTCCGCCACTCTATTCACATTCTTTCTTCTCTGTTAATTTTTGTATATAGGCCTGCTTCCTGTCCCCATATGATTTTCAATCCTTTATAATTTATTAATGATTTTAAACTATTTAAATTTGCTAAATATTTCCTGTGCAGGGAGATGCACTGTCACCTCTACATTTTAACTTCGCTCTAGAATATGCCATTAGGAAAGTTCAGGATAACAGACCGGGTTTGGAATTGAACGGGTTACATCAGCTTCTTGTTTATGCGGATGACGTGAATATGTTAGCAGAAAATCCACAAACAATTAGGGAAAACGCGGAAATTCAACTTGAAGCAAGTAAATAGAAAGGGTTGGAAGTAAATCCCGAAAAGACTAAGTATAAGATTATGTCTCGTGACCAGAATATTGTACGAAATGGAACTATAAAAATTGGAGATTTATCCTTCGAAGTGGTGGAAAAATTCAAATATCTTGGAGCAACAGTAACAAATATAAATGACACTCGGGAGGAAATTAAACACAGAATAATTATGGCAAATGCCTGTTATTATTCGGTTCAGAAGCTTTTGTCATCTAGTCTGCTGTCAAAAAATCTGAAAGTTAGAATTTATAAAACAGTTATATTACCGGTTGTTCTGTATGGTTGTGAAACTTAGACTCTCACTTTGAGAGAGGAACAGCGATTAAGGGTGTTTCAGAATAAGGTTCTTAGGAAAATATTTGGGGCTAAGAGGGATGAAGTTACAGGAGAATGGAGAAAGTTACACAACGCAGAGCTGCACGCATTGTATTCTTCACCTGACATAATTAGGAACATTAAATCCAGACGTTTGAGATGGGCAGGGCATGTAGCACGTATGGGCGAGTCCAGAAATGCATATAGAGTGTTAGTTGGGAGGCCGGAGGGAAAACGACCTTTGGGGAGGCCGAGACGTAGATGGGAAGGTAGTATTAAAATGGATTTGAGGGAGATGGGATATGATGGTAGAGACTGGATTAATCTTGCTCAGAATAGGGACCAATGGCGGGCTTATGTGAGGGTGGAAATGAACCTCCGGGTTCCTTAAAAGCCAGTAAGTAAGTAAGTAAGTAAATATTTCCTGTCTCACTATCTCCTTACTCCTCTCCAATATAATTTTACCTATCAAATTTATATTGAAGTCCCCAATTTCTTGCCATAACCAATTTAGTCCTAAATTGCTTACATTATTTTCTAATTCTTTTATCGAATTTCTCTTAGTTTTCATAATTTGTAGGTATCTTAAACATTTTTTCAATATATCATTTTCTTCTTCCTCTACGATATAACCCAAAAATTCAATTTTTCTAACTAATATTGTTCTCCTACTACCCTCCATCCCCAGTTCCAATCTGGCTCCTATATTTGAGCATTGTTTGGGAATTAAATCAATGGCTTTCTCAGAACACGCTATTAAACATTTCATATGAAATAATTTTATGAGGAGAAGGAAGTAAGAACGACAAAAAAAAATTGTGCTTCTTTGTATGTATTTATTCACACTGCAATGGGTATATACCCGGTGGCAGTGGTAACTAATTGCACTCAATAGTGACAATAATAAACTTATTAATTAAAAATACAATTAATGATAATACTAATAATTAATACTAATAATAATAATAATAATAATAACAACAACAACAGGGAATATACTAAATTCAATGAAACGATCACTTAAAATAACATTTGAAATATTCTAATTTGTATCTTAAAACTAATATCGAACAAAAACCCACGAGTATATGTTCATATCTGCACATGTACCTTTCAACATTACACTCATTTCGCTGTCAACTCACTCACTGCACTGGAACTACGACACATTTCACTGATTCTATCCTGATTTCACTAACACTTCAAAAACATTTCACTGTTCAAATACTTTGCACTGCCACTATAACCTATACAGCTTCACTGACAGGAACACGTTTCACTTATACAGCACACTTCACTGACACGACATACTTCTTCACTGATACAACACTTCAATAACAACATATCATTTACACCCTTTAAGTACTGTGTATAATTACCGTCTATTAGTAAGGTCCTTAAGCCTATTTTTAAATACATTTTTGGTTGTTGGTAAAGCCTTTAGTAAGTCTGCAGGTAAAGCATTCCAGTCCCTGATAGTACGATTGAGAAAAGAAAACTTTCCAGTGTCCGTCCTCTGCCTTCTTTCCCTCAATTTATATGAGTGGTCGTTCCTTGAAGAGTAATTTGGCGGCTGCAACCTATTTTTTATTTCTTTCCAGGCAGGCTCACCTCTGCATGTTTTGAACAGTGCGCATAATCGAATTCGCGTTCTCCTGTCCGTGAGTGTGTCCCATTTTAATGGTGAATTTTTCCGACAACACTTAAGAGCCCGTTTTTGAATCTTTTCCAGTGTCTTAATATGTTCTAATCTGTAAGGATCCCAACATGCAGCACCATATTCCATTACTGGACGTACTAGTGATTTATATGCAATCTCTTTGGATTTATCAGAACCTTTTCTTAGTACCCTCATCACAAAGTGTAACGCTCTCCATGCTTTTGCCGTTGTGTCTGTAACGTGTTCCCCCCAGCCGAGATCGCTGCTAAATGTTATTCCGAGGTATTTACATTTGTTAACTTCCGGAATGGTTTCACCCCCTAACGTATACGATGCGACTATTTTATTTATTTTCCTTGTAAAGCTGATGGCTTTGCTCTTTAGAGAATTTATTTTCATTTTGTTGGCTATTGCCCAATCATTTATTCTATTGAGGTCATTCTGAAGAAGAGTAGTATCTTCATGACTTTTTATTTCCCTGTATAACATACAATCATCCGCGAATAAGCGAACCCTAGACAAGATATTAACTGGCAGATCATTTACAAAAGCCAAGAATAGAAGAGGCCCCAAGACACTCCCCTGCGGGACCCCGGAAGTAATTTCAATTGGGTTCGATAATTCCTCCCCTACCCGTACTCTCTGAGTGCGACAAGTTAAAAATTCCTTGATCCACTGGAGCACTCTGAAGTCAATCCCCGTTGATTGTAGTTTAACCAACAATATATCGTGTGGGACTACATCGAATGCGCGTGAAAAGTCAATAATCACTGCATCTACTTGGCTACTGGAATCTATTCCGTCTTCTAAATCCTGACATACCGTTACTAATTGACTCTCACATGAATAGCCCCCCCCGAAATCCATGCTGACAGTTATGTAACCAATTTGAGTCATCCCAATGCTGCCTTAGATAAGCTGAAATCAAGTGTTCCATCTGTTTGCAAACCACAGAGGTGAGGCTGACCGGTTTATTTGAAATATCTCAAAGAATTCTCCTCAAATTAATTACACTACTTGCGGTTCATTCTGTATATACCTTTAGCAGCTGCCTCCTTTTCCAAGGAGATGATTGGGAGCTCAGCTCCAATTCCACTGTAAATTACTACAAAAATATTCGGAATCACACCATTGTTGCAGTAAAAGGTCGGGCAGTTTTCTTAACGTATGAAACAAGTAAATCATTACTTTGACCAAAAAGTGGAGCCATCCACTCTTAGCAGGGTGCTCTTCAATTATTGTCTCTTCACCCCCGGTCGTGTTTCTCGTGATGTCTAAAACAATTTATGAACTGCTAGGACGAGACACCCAGTACTATAGTTTATATGTATTGAAATTCACTATTTTTATGTTATCTTAGCATTATAAACAGGTTGTCACTACCGGCAATATCGTGTGTAATCGGCTTATTATGGCACGCGTGCCAATAATAGCAATGACGTATTCGCTATAATGTAATACCGGAACGCTTGGGTGGGAATGCATGCAACTCATCTATCTTGCTTACTGCTTCTACGCGCCGTGTAACAAGAAATGAAATGTAGGACAGAAGGTAACATATCATTCATTTCCAATCTTTAACAATTTCGTATCACTTTTTTGATATCACATAAAACAGTTCTGTGGTTCAGAGAAACTATATTAACAAAATAAAGGAACATTTGTAACAAAAAAAATTGATACTTAAGGTTTAACTAGAGTTTATAATACCTGCAAGGTGAATTCCAATGCCAGGCGCAACTAATCGATACGATCAATACGAAAATATCAACACTTATGTCAACTATGGATGCCGAATTATTTCATAATTTATTTTTTACAATTCATAATGCTAAGATTCCATAAAGTGTTGTATCAAACTCGTGGATAATGTTATTATAGCAATCGTGAAAAGTCATAATCGTCAAGATTATCCACTTGTTGCATAAATAACTATTTTAATATGCTCCCACAATTTGACCACACTGTACGAAAGACCGTGTGACGCGTCATAGCTTTAGTTTTGTTTCTCTTTCGTGTATGACTTGAATATAGACCACAACTGGCGAATGAATCCTATAGAACAGTTCTCGTGTCAGCGAAAATTTGTAATAACAACATCTGAATCATCTTTGTTGGCTATGCGAGGAAACAATTTCTGACGAAAAACAATACTTCAATATATACAAAGAGATCTTTGTTCCTATTCTGAATGCTAACAGGTTTCAAACCATGACAGCCAACAGAATATCTTTTCTGATTTCCTTTGATATTATATTTACTTCACCCAACGGATCAACGTAACTGCCACTACCACTTCCTCCTTTAAATCCAATTCAAATATGCGTCCCTTTATTTTATTTGACGCCAACAGTTATAAAACCACCATTAACTATTCCGCATTCTAACATTTACAAACAGTTGAATTTTTATATACCCAGTTGGCCCGGATCCCTCGAACTCCCCTCTGAGAATAGTTTCACAGCTGGAGATATCACTTCAAGGCTCAGGCACGCAACCTCTGTCATATCTTCTCATGGATCTCCGTGACGTCATCCACATGGTGGCTTTATTTCCTCTCTTCTAAGTAAAAGTTTGTAAATTTACATATCTTTCTACTTCACAATGGCGCTCACTAATTTTACTCCTGCATGTCAACAGATAATATCGCTATTAAATATAAACTTCAGATCAAAATATATACAACAAAGTATAATTATGATATAATTATGCTAATATAAAAAGCGTAACATTTGAAATTGTTCTTGAAATTATTTACTAAGTGGCTATGAATTAGAATATGGGGTTCTTCAGAATTCAGGATACTTTGTAAATGTTATAAAATATCTTAAATATTATACGGTTTTCGTAAAACAGCAACCATCGTTTCGTTTACAAAACAATTGGATTTACACATGCAGATACCGGTTAGTAAATAATTTATATTTGATAGCCACTTTTTTCTTTAGATCTTAATAACCCCTCTCTGGGACTTTAGACATTATTAAATTTATTTTACATGTTTTTAAGCCTGTTATTTAACGACTTATATCAACTACGAATTACCTAGCGTAAGTGGAATTGCTGATAGCGAGATCATACTTTAGACTGCAACCAAGTATTCGCCATAAATCACACGACGTCTGCCTCAAAGTGAAAAAACGTAAAAGAAATGCAACGGGATACTCAGCCCAAGTGGGATTCAAACCTATGCCCAAGTACAACCTTTACTCTGGAGACTTACTCCTTAACACTGAGCTACACCGCTGTTGTTCGGGAAGAATTCTTGAGTAATTCGTAACTTAATTTTTTCAGTATCAGTAGAATGAAGAAAAAATGTTTTTAGGTAAAATATTAGCCAGAAATCCGCAGCTAAGTCCGGTGATCAGGGAGGCTATGTGATAAGAAAAGTCTTGTTACCCGATTTCCACTCCATGTTTCATATTAGAAATTGGTAATAATTTCCTTCACTTTTTGTTCAAACATTGCAATATTTATATATTGTTTAATACATGTTATTGGAGTGGAAAGATGTTATCTGCCACGTAACAAAAATATTCAAATATTTCAAGAAGCTGCGGAAATAAAAGAGGTTCTGAGAGATAAGGGCTAGTTATCTCAACTTTATTGTTTATAATCAGATCAAAGACATAATACATTCATTCAAGTTTAGAAGACAGAGTGTCTGACATCATGTTCAAAATACTTAGGCATCTGCTTCAGGAATGACGTATTACTTTCTGCAGTTCAAGAAATGGAGCGGATGCTGACCCGGTTCCTATTTCTTGTTTTTTAAAAGTATGTTGATTGATTCAAAGAATTTATTTCTCCGCACAGATGAAAGTTATTCGAATCTACAGTGGATCGAAACATCGAGGGTGCCATAAAGTATTACTGAAAATTGTTATCATTTGGCCTTTGGTTTACAATTTGTTATTGAGTTTACTTGTTACTTAGTTGTGTGTTCAAATTTTATTGTTATTATTGTGTGTAATAATAATATTCTCTTAGTTGTGTCAAGACATAAATACAGGACGGAATAAGCATTTTCTACGTACAATACATCCAAAAACGAACTTGTGCGAACAAAGGATTTGCAAGGAAATATCTTGGCAATCCAGTTCCAGGTAGGGACATTTTCGTCAAATTGTTAAAGGTTACTACAGTCAGGATCTGTAAACAAAATTAAATTACCACATGCAAAATTACAGGAGAAAAATCAGATTAAAAATGTGAAAGACTAGAACATACCCCCAAAAAGGATTTACGTCAATTTTCTCAGGAAATAGGCGTTTGAAATCCTGAGAAAGAATTGCTGATAAACTGCTTAAATTAAAACCCTTTAAAACTGTCTTTCTCCATGAATTTCTATCGCCTACACTAGCAAGTGTAGTCCAATTTTGTAACTGGATATTGGAGAGTGATGGTGATAAGAAAATGGATCCTAATATAATCATACTTACGGATGAAATATGGTTCGATTTACATGGCGACGTCATCCACCATGGAATCGGAAAATACTGAGAGAAGAAGATCTCTAGGTTGTGCATGAACTTCCGCTGTTGTGTGATGTGGTTTGAATGAACGCAAAATTATTGAAGGGTTCAGAAGAATAGTGGGCCAAGCGCCATTTACTAAAACCGCAGAAAACAATGGTTAAAAAGAAGTTATTGCAATAATTCAATGGAGAAATATAGCGAGTAATATAAAGTATACAAATTAAAGCTAAATGATATGTCAATCTTCATTAAAATATGACATTCTCTTAACTTGAACCCTTGCTTTCCCCGTTTTTAATAAATGGCGCTTGGCCCAGTATGGCTCTGAACCCTTCAATTGAGCCTATATTTTTATGAAGTTAATGTAAATATTGGAAGATGACGAGCAGATATACTGAGACTTTTTAACGAACAATAGACAGTAAATACCAACAATTATTCTCTCTGTAGAAGTCTACTAATACACACATTACTTACGAATCACTGCACCAGTGGACAAATTAGATTAATAACACATGAAGAACTTATACGTGTTAACATTATTTTTGTATGAGCGGAGAAAAATTCTTTCCGGTACCGTTAAAAAGGAACCAGGACCCTCTTGGCGAGCTGAGTTCTCTTTCCATCTCAGCTACGGTGGAACCCGATCCACAGCGCCGGCCGATTTTCCCTCCTTTGTATCGTAATGGCCTACGAGTACTACCTATATTTTACACATATAAATCATGTATGCAGGAACGCATATTTCAGTTGCTTTTATGGCTATTCCAACAGCAGTTCTAGAGAACTGTTAACATTTATATGCAGAGTGACTCAGGAGGAAAGGTACATGCTGATTCTGAACAAACGTTTGTATGAACATATGTCCTGTTCTTAACGGTTTCAGAGAAAACCAATGGAAACAATGAGGAACACGAAAAGTGCAGGTGATAGTAAATTAAAACTTAGTTACCATATGTTCTGTCTAATTGTGTACTTTCCTTTACAGAACATATTCAAAACGTCCACAGTTTGCAGTTCTTGTAGACAGCTGCTGTGTTGCTGAACTGAGCTGATTCGGACATTCCTTTACTTGAACAAAAGCATGTAAAATGCGAGCAAGAAGTTTCCACTTTGCACTTTTAGACTTCGCTCCTAAGCCAATTCCACGCACAGTAATTCAATGTAGTAATTTCGGGTGACCTCGGTGGCCAAGAAATGAATCCACCGCCACCGATCCAACGTTTCATTGATCCTAGTACAACCTAATGTCGATTTGGTTGTGTCCGCATACAGTATGAGTGCTGATGAAGAACATGAGACTGAGACTCGTGATTTTCAAACAGCTGTATGTTAGATCCTGTTAAGAACAGGGTATATGTTCATAGAAACATTTTTGTTAAGAATGACCAATATTATCACCCCTCTCACCATGCACAGTTTCCCTGGAAAAGGATGAGACGATTGAATATTCCTAAGTCTCAGATGTAAGACACTGCGCATGATCGGAGACCAGAGCACCGATACACAAGATAACGAATATTGAATTACTTAAATTCAGGCTATTTGGTTTGTTACTAGCATCGTTCCGAAATTCAATTAAAAAACTGCAAAAAATATGATAATATTACGTAAATAAAAGATAAATATATACATAAATCGTGTAGTTAAATCGACAATGGACCTTCATGACTAGATCGACACTCCGCACAGAAAGGAAAGCTTTCATGTCGTTTCCATAGCTCAGACGGTAAGACTTCTGCGTGTTGTGTAGAAGAGTGCGAGTTCGATTCTTAGTCTGCACAACAATTTTTTTTTTGTCTAAATAACGATGAAATAGCTAAGTCACGTTGAAATATAGTTTTACAAAGTCCTGAGATTAAGTGTTAATGATCGCAAGCAATACAAAATTACAAGTTATAATATTATAAACGTTAATCGAATGAATGCATTTATACACACACATATATACAATGTAAATGCATATATATTAAAAACTAACAATTAAAATGAAATTTAAAAAAATATATAATAATATACAAACTTTTACAAAGGTTTAGAGTCCTTATGCTATGTCATTTGTTGAGTAATTATTAAAATAATTTATTAATAGCTTTCCCATATGTGTAAGAAAAGCACTCGCAAAAAACAATTTTTGTTAAAAGTATGGCTATGGATTATTTCATTCTCACCCCTGCAGTTAATTTTAACTATTTTATCTACGTGTTTGCATTCAATTTTATTCATGTTATGATTGAATGTATAAGCACTGTTGCAGTTATTGACTAATTACATATATTAATAATAATTATTAAATACATCTGTTAAGTAACCAATTGCAGTATCTTTTGCAAAATCTTGAATGTTTAAGTTGTCAATAATATTTCTGTACTATATACTATAATACGTTAAAAGAATTTGCAATAGATTTGGGATCCTCTACTTTATAATCATTGGTTTTAACGAAAAAATATTTTCTTTCTTAGGATATCTACAAGTTTAAATTTAATAATATTACGAATAGGTTTAATTGCATTATCTGAATTTTGTACTTTTCTACTCAAATATATTCTATTTCCCTCTTTCATAATTTTTGATAAATTACACTGTACTTCTTGCAGTATTTAAGAACATGAAGATCATTACATTGCAGCTCATTACATATAGATTCTTCTTTTTAATACATGAGATTTTGAAGTCCCTGCGTTATCTACATGTTTTAACTTTTGAATTTTTTCACAACATTGAGTGGAGAACATCCACTGAAGTGATTATGAAATTAAGTGAAAAATTCAATATATTTACTCTTAATATCAGTAGTACCAGTATCATATATGTTTTTCCAAGATTCATTTTGTAGACATAAATGTAAATAATCACTAGATACAGCAATTACGATCCTTTCTTAGTATTTAAATTAATATTTTGAAATTGTTCAGTGACATTGGAAACACATAGGATTTGTTTATCTTGGTCAGACAAGCCATTGATTATAGGTTCCGTCGAATAGGAATTCAGTCTAATTCTGTGTACAAAACGTTTATCAATGGCTGTGTTACTTCAGCTTGTATGCTATGGGAAAATGACCCTACGAATAAGGTTTCCAGTTTCAAGGAGTGAATTTAATTTACTTTTACGGAAAAGTTCCGAGAGATAATCTATGTTTATGTCACTACAGATCACAAATTCCATATGAGATTTCTAAAGTCTTTTCTTTACAAATTCAATGTTGGCTATAAATATTAATAAATAATGTAAGAAATATGAATGATTGTAGTTATAAGTCTGATTTACATTATAAAAAGCAAGAAGTTACATTCCTCGGCAAGATTCGAACTTTCGATGTTTGGTTTTGTCGTCCAACGCACAACCACGGACCTATTCAATGCTTATGTTAATAACATACAATTTAGCTGTAGCAATGTGGTGTCATAACTTGGGGTTTGTTTATTTAATGTAATTAGATTTAATTTGATTAGTTTCGCAACAATTGGACTTCCTGTTATTTAGATATTTAATTTAGGGTTGATTTATTAACTCTTACTATGCAAGATGCCTCTTATTTCAATAATTATATATCATGTTAAATAGTCATTGTCTACACTAAAGTATTACCGTCATCTCTCATTTCTCATCGTAATGGCGAACCGACGTGACATGAGACAGCGAGTTATAGCTCTAGTTGAGGCTGGATATGGGGCTAGATCTGCTGGCCGTTTGGTCGGTGTTCCTGGAAGTACAGCCGCGAGGTGGGTTCATCGTTACCAAAGTTTTGGGGAGGTCGAAAATCGCCCTATTCCTAGGCGTCCGCGGATTTCTTCATTGGAAGAGGATGCTCTTTTATTCGAGACAGTTCGACAGGACCCCTTTCTGACTGCTAACGAAATAAGAGCAGCATCTAACTTTCCCGGCTCTTCACAGACTGTGATCAGCAGGTTGAGGAACCGCGGTATTAGGATCCGGAGGGCTGCGCAAATGGAAATATTGGGGGAAGCACAAGCTGTCGACCGTCTCGCCTTCGCTACCAATCGAGTGGATTTCGATTGGAGAAATGTAATTTTCTCCGACGAAACAACCATCTCGAGTGATTACGAAGGTCCTGTCCGTGTCTATCTTGAGGATGGTCTCCGACATGATCAGCGCTATGTGCACCGACGTGAAAGATCGGGGCGCTTTAGCATATCGTGTTGGGGGTGGATGTCTTACGATGGACCTGGCGTTATAGAACGCATCGATGGCCGGTTTAATGCGGAAACTTACGAGCACATTCTGGAAAATATATTCCTTCCCTCCGCCCGAGAACGTTTTCCCGAAGGAACATTGCTGTTCCAGCAGGATAACCATCCCGTGCACTATGCTGCAAGCATTCAAAGATGGTTTCAAAGGAGACCCGATATCGAAATCATTAATTGGCCTCCGAAGTCACCTGATTTGAATGCCATCGAAAATTTATGGGCGGAATTGAAAAAGAGAAGGATAGCCACCTATGCCCACCGACGCCCTCGAAATCGAGACGAATTGTGGGATCAAGTTGTTGACACCTGGGAAGATCTCGCCGGGGATCAGAACTTATTCCACAATCTCCTGACATCCATGCCGGATCGACTTAGAGCTGTAATAGAAGCTGATGGCATGTGGACAAGATTTTAAGTTAACAGGTCTCCTTGTTTCTTATGATTTTTGTTTGAGGAAGAATACTTTTAACTTCCAAGTAAGATTTATTTTTTTTACGAGGTTAAGCCCACTTGTAAGACCCAGAAATTGGGCATAAATGATTCCATATTTTTCGACAAATTAGACAGTCGAGGAACTCTGAACAAATTAATTACACCTCAATAAAAAAAAGTTTTACCTGGGATCGAACGCGAGACGTTTCGGTTATACAATGGAACCGGCACGCTACTATATGAGCTACCGAGACAAGACAGTGATAGCAGCAGTCCAGAATGTAGATCCCTTAGCAGGCATTTGCCATTCGGTACAGTGAAGCAATGATATTTTGGGACTCGAGCTATGTTGTGAAATCCTGGCCTTAAATGGCAGTCTTCTTCGTGATCCTTATTCTGGTCCTTGTCCTTGTTGTGGTCCTTGTAACAATTCTTGTACTATCTGTCATGTTATGTATCCCTACGTCGATATCGAGTGAACCGCGCTGTAGAACTTTAACTTCCGACGACCAAGAATCGTCTCATTCTTTTTCAGGGTAACTGTACATTTCCCCCTGACTCACTCTGTATATTCATATTAGAGGACCTCGCTTTCCTATATTGTATGTCAATGAATTTATGTTGTCATCACTTAGATACTTATTAGTGGATCGGGTTCCAACACAGCTCAGATGGAAAGAGCACTTAGCGCGCCAGTTTGAGAGTCTTGGGCTCGATTTCCGGTGCCGGAACGAATATTTCTCCGCTAATAAGTATCTCAGTGATGACTACATAAAGTCATTAACATTCAGTAGAGGACGGCAAGGTCCTTTAATATGATATATTAGCATTAGGCTACAGCTGACTTCGAATCTCCCATTAATGTTAGTCTATTTTTTTTGTATATACAGGAGCTAATCTAGCTACTTGGCGCCTCTGGGCAGAGAAAAATGGTTCCGCCCCTTATTTCGCCCTTTATGCGTCATTTGGATCAACTGAAATAATTGTTTCCGCGTCGTTTTTACTGTTTCTAATACCGGAAACGCCTGACTCAGATAAAACACACGTTCCACTATTTTCGGTACTGTTCACCAAATTATTACACTCTGATGTATATGGACTCAAACTGGAACATGCTGATTGTGTTTGTTTTTCAAATAGAACATCTATATTTTCACTTTTTCTCACAATTTCCTTTCTTTTTATTGCCTAGTCTTTCACGAGTTTCCGGTAATGTTGTTTAGTCAATTGTCCGAAATCAGGTCTGTACTCCACAAGTGACACTATCAAGGCATCACTCATGAGGCAACTACGCCAGGAGATAATGGGGTAGGGTGACCAGTTCCTTTCCCCCTCCATTGCATACATCGCTGACTAGCTACATATTCCACTAAGCAGACATCAGATGCACACAAACAATTACTCTTTCTCTGACACATATTGTCAAGGAAGATATACTGCCTGATAAATGATAATAGATTTACATATTCGCCAGAACCTCAACCAGAGTTGAGAACCACTTAGCTTTTTCCGACTGCCACTCATTATAATGAATATTAAAATATGAATCACCTAGGTACAAAACAACTGCACTATTTACAGTTTCAAATTAAACTGAACTGCCAAGCATCCGGCTGCTACAATGACTGGAGGATTTTCTTTTAAATGAAGTCTGAAGGGGCATTATTGAGTGCTGATACTGGCTACTCTTATAACAGAATAGTGGCGTCTCTCATTACAAAGCTGATGTGTGCGAGCAACGAGATTTGCCTTCCTAATGTGTCATAATATAATACCAGTAAGTTCTTTCAGGTTATCACGTGCCACTGTCACGGTGAGATGGTATAACATTGAAAAAAGCGCTATGATCGCATTGTGACACTAATATTGAAGAACTGTCTCTTTTTCCGTTGGAAGATCGTTGATTAAATTTGAACTGATTGTTGCCAATGTTATTCATAGTCTTTTCATTGTGCGTTTAGGTTCATGTACTGTTTCAAAGAGTTATGAATAAAATAAAAAATAAAAATAAAAATAACCGTTATAGCTTAAAAACAGCTCCGTCAAATCTGCCGCCCTAGGCAGCTGCCTAGTCTGCCTAGGTCTACATACGCCCCTGTATATATATATATATATATATATATATATATATATATATAGAGGTAAACGTTTTACACAGATGTCGAGAATGTGTCGCTGCTGAGACACCATTTTCAACAACTACTGGAACAAATGTTATTGATCATTACTATCAGTTTTAAATATAATATTGTGATTTTAATTACAAAAGTGTTATATTGTGAACTATCATTAGTAGAGCCCGGATGTTTAGGCATTTATTTTCTTTAAAATAGGCAGGCATATAGGCACTAAAATAGTAAAATTAGGCAGTGAAATATGCATTTATTATTCATGGCTTTTTAATAGGTTATTTTACGACGCTTTATCAACATCTAAGGTTATTTAGTGTCTGAATGAGATGAAGGTGATAATGCCGGTGAAATGAGTCCGGGGTCCAACACCGAAAGTTACCCAGCATTTGCTCATATTGGGTTGAGGGTAAACCCCGGAAAAACCTCAGCCAGGTAACTTTCCCGACCGGGAATCGAACCCGGGCCACCTGGTTTCGCAGCCAGACGCGCTGACCGTTACTCCACAGGTGTGGACTTATTCATGGTAAGAGACAAAAAATAGACAAATACTTAATAAACTATCCCATACTGTACTCACTTTCCTTGGTTACATGTCACAACAAGATGCTTTTTAAGTTGTCAACTGTGAGCCGCCTGTCAGAGAGAACGTTTTTCATGGTGGAAAAAATCTTTCTACTCCTACTGAAGTGATTGGAGCAAAATTAAAACAACATATTTCAGAAGGACTGTCTCTATTTTCTTTCAGAGACCGGGAAAAACCGACTGTGCATTCTCTCAAAAAGAGGGGTGTAAGAAGGGATTAAAGACTTCAAAGTACGCGTGATTTGTGTGTGCAAACGACAACAGTAACGGGACCTGGAGACTTGCTTTTAATACTTCCCCCATCCCCTTTCTTTCGCTGGTAAACCCCGAAGTGACCTGAGCACTGAGGGTTAAATTGTTCAAACATCTTTGTTAAGTGACATAAAAGATGGAATCGGTAGGGGAGAAAAGTTTACGACATCTCGGAAACATATGTATTGCTGGAGAATAAGATTTTCAGAAAATATTTGTGCGAGGTGAATATATATTTTTATGCTCGACCATGCCGAAATGTAGTAATTATACACCTGGTAGTAGCCCTTTAATGCACCTCTTTAAAGTACACCTATTCATTATAATTCAGTTTGTCAGCCAATGAGAAATCACCTTTGTACTGATTGTACCATTATAAAACCGCAAGTATCGATTATTCTCGGATATGCAATCGAAAGACAATTAGCGAAAAGTCACGGAGGCTGGAAATCCAATACTATCGCAGAAGGTTATGTTCTGTTACTATAATAATTAGCGTTAATTGTAAATAAATTCAAATAAATTCAATTTGTCATCTCGTTTCTCAATTCTAAATCAATTTCCAGGTTATATCAAGCCTAATATTCATGTTATTCTCTAGATTATGTCAAGGTCAATGACATTCGTGTTTCGGAAAAAAATCAATACTTTCGCGTCTGCGCACATCTCACAATTCAGGTCAGTTCCACTGCTCACTTACATAACCAAAACATGAATACTTCTGAATAATTTGAAGTTAGAAAAATGGTCGAGCATAAAAAGTCGTATGAAACTTGCCTATAATGGTAATTAAGACGCTCGTATGAAAATTATGAAACTCGCTTGCGCTCGTTTCATAAAAAAGACATACTCGTGTCTTAATTACTACCATTATAGGCTCGTTGCCTAATGTACTATTAATTTGTACAACCGTTCTTTTTTTGTATAATTTATGTGCGATTTATTTTAAATGTATTAAAAATATAGAAAATGTACAATAACGACGTAAAAGGCTAAAAAAATGCATTTAACCTTAAAATAGGAAACGGGAGCAAAAATAGGCAAAAATGACAAAATAAAAATTGGGCCTATCGTTCCCAAATGTGTGGAAACGTATTTATCTCTAATAGGTCTTTCATATATACACTCAGTTTAAAAAAAGGCATTTTGCCTAAAGTCCTGACTCTAATCTTTAGCGATGACGTTGCCTCCCTTTTTTCGTTTACATGTGAGTTACAGTATATACCAGACATGGAACGGAGTCTGATGCCCGAACGCTGCTCTGTGTACGTATACACGTTATATTCCGTCTGAAAATGATGTACAGCCTTCCTCCAAGCAAACATCGAGAAATAATCATCACGAACCTGCGGCGTTGTCGCGTTAGTGTCACTCCACTAAGTTTGAACACGAAGCACCGTCTGCCGCGACCATCACGAAGAGATAAGGACGACGTTCACGTCATTCCAGCAGTGGTTTTAAGTCGTTGGGTTCGTCTTTTTCGCGTCACAAACGACAATCCAGGCGTTTCATTACGGAACAAAAGGTCGTAATAAAGTGTCGAAACATCTAATTCACAGAGAGTAAACACAAGCATTCATCGTGATTGTAAAGCAACGTAATACATTTTCCCTCTAATGACCTTATTGTTTGCTTCGACTTGCACACTTACGCGAAAGCTTTCCAAGTACTTTCGCAGTTACGGGGTGAAATAATTATTTTACAACTTCGAGCGTACATTTTATGTTTAGTTTACACTGAAAGTATGAATTTCAATCCTGTGTTCAAGGAGTATCCACACTCTCAAATTTAATGGATATAGAACTACGTTGTTTAAACACACGTTATCATTTCGTGAATTTATTTGACAAAAGAACACTTAGGTATGATTTCTTGCAATACGAAGGATATCGAGAGGTAAAGGAATAAACCAAATTGGATGTGTAAGTTCCTACACAAGTCAAAGTTCCTATAAAAGGTAATGTGTAAGTTCCTACACAGCCAGAATAAAGTAGAACCGTCACGATAAATTTTCGTTCAACATGTTGGTATCATGGTTCCCCGTTGATCTGAGAGAACAATTAACATGAAACAATTGGTAACTCTATTAAATGATCGTTAGTCTGCGACAACAGTTTTCCACAACAAAAACAGTGATCTGATCATTAGATTCTACCAAGGCAACGCAGCAGTCACCAGGGATATGCGTTTTATTATAAGTTAAAAAAATAAACAAATACTCTTAGTGAATAATTTTCAATTGTTTCTACATCATATATCCCAAGTCTAATATTTATACGTGGCGCTGTGTATATGTGAAATATGTCGAGCTAAAGTTTATACAGAAGTTGAAATATTAAATATATGTGATTTGTACAAATATAGCTTCAGTTTAACCATAACCACAATGAAGAAAGCACAATTGAAGGGCTCAGAGCCAAAGGCGACCAACCCACAATTTTGTATTGTTCATTATTAAGCCTTTTTTAAAAACTATACATCGTTGTTACAGATGCATGATATTTTTTGTAATTATTCAATGTAGACCAATTCAAATAAATTGTGGAACCAACAATTTTTGTCAGGATCCTCTTAATATCAACTCTTATTTACTCATATTGTAATTGTGGGTTAGTCGCTTTTGGTTCTGAGCCCTTCAATTAACTAACAAATAGTAAGTAATCCGTGCAAACGAAAAGCTGTGAAAAATTTATGTGCACGACCTTCAGAAATCTTACATTTAGAGGTTAGCAAATATAAAAATGAAAATGAAATTATAACGGTGGACGTTGCACGCATTAGACGTAGTATATAAATTTGAAATCAGCCCAGAAGAGACAAACACAAAATAAACTGAAATACATCCAAAACAATGTATAAAGACTACTCAGAGGGCTGAATATCCCGATTTCATTATGTAAAATCAGTTTCATATAAGAGCAGAGAATTTCTCATTGAAAGGCGACGTTGACATAAGTAGACGAATAAAAATGCATAAAATTACTTCATGGCAAAATTTTTAACCAAATCAAACAGACTACTTTGTTGGCAGTTCCCAGTCTGCGTAAAGTGGGAAGGAAAATTTTGTGTGCTTTTTTTCGTCGTGAAAGAACTCACACATCAACTTTTGGTCAATCCTATCGTGTGTAGGAATTTACATATCCAAAAAGGGTTATACACTGACCGTATAGGAACTTACAAACTCCGACCCAAAAAGGGTTATACACTGACCGTATAGGAACTTACAAACTCCGACCGAGAGAGTAACTTCCCTTAGGGCATTAAAAACATTCACGTAGCTGCAGAGCTTCATTAGACATAAAATGAAACTAAAACATTGAACTATTTTTCAACAATCTCCTTCAAATTGAAGTATTTGAGATAGTGTTTCACAAGTTTTAACAGACAAATAATTCTGCAGTTTGTGATCTGAGCCGTGCCTGAACGCTTAACGGCCCTCTTTGACGTCTTTAATATTTTAATACATCTCTACATTGATAGTGCTAACTCGTTCGATTAAATCCAAGAGCAAAAGGCATTTGCTTTTTCCATCCTAGAAGAGAGTGGCCTTGTTACGAGAGAGTTTAGAGGGGAGGTCAATAAGAAAAATTTCAGTCTCGAACTTGCACTTCTTCCATCTATAGACAATTGCTCTTCTAACTTCAATCTGGACTCCTGCATGCCTTTAAATTTGGTTACAAACTTTTATTAAAATAGATTTTCCAAGAATAAAATGTGTATATTTTCATAACCGAGCATTTGATATTAGAATTTATTTTTTCGAAAGATTGAAAAATCATTAGGAATCTCTACAACTTGAACGTCAATTCAAGGACGCACGGCAAGAGCTTCTCAGAACACTATGTTTCCTTCCAATCAAGAGCGCGAGAAGGACATTTGAGGATTGTAAATAAGAAATGCTGCATTGAAATACCGAAGTCATTATCTCCTTCCTGTGGTGGCTGCGTGGTTTATATAAGGCTTTCACTGAGGCGCTCCGGATTCCAGTCCCGATAACACACGAGGTTTTACATTGAAAAATTCCTACTACTTGTTGATAAAATCTCAGGAGGAGTTTTCTTGTACTCCCGTTTCTACTAACGCACTTGAATTCCATGCAGCATCAGTAAGGAATGAATTGCATGAGGGAATTTTTAAGACACATTTGAATTGCATGAGTGGTCGAATTCCCGAAAGCAAAACAAAATTAATTTGAAGTAGACTGAAATATTTAAGTTACTGTAAATACATAAACAAGACAACAGCGTCTCTTCTGTAATGCAACACAACAGGATGAGTGAAACAAACCACTTGTTAAAAGTTTTAAATGTTATTTATTGTGGTAAAATACCCACTGGAAACTTATATTTAGATGCATTCAACACTAGAGGGAGATTCAATCATAGAGACAATTGTTACTTCATGATGAGTAAAAAATTTAGAAACAATTTGTTACTGATGGTTTAAAATTGTACTTTCAAAAGACACTAATTAATAATAAGGGAAGGTGAGCGTGTTGAAGAAAAATTGTAGTTATTAATAAAAAGCAGTGAAATGATACCATTTCAGATTATCCGAAATGTACCTATCAATGTCTGCCCAAAGTTCAACGAAGCAAAATATGCAGTATGTAGCTTTTTTAGCCATGGACCTACCAATCTTATCTTCTTCCCTGTTTCATGTAACTCTTCTACATATTTCGTCCGTCTATTCAGTATTACTAATTTCTTTGTTACTTGATTTCCGACTTCGTCCTCTATCAACCACATGAATTTCCTGTTCTTCTTTGTGAAGTCCAAATATTTAACTTCGCGGTACATTTAATCATAACTTCCTTTTCTCTCTAGATCCTCTATTTCTTCATATTTCTCTTCCAGTCTTCCTTTGCTTTATCTGTTTCTCGTCTTAATTCCATGTTTAATTTCCTGTAATTTCTTCTACCTTCTGTGTTGATGTTTTTCCATTTTCTATGGATTTGAGTTTCTAGTCATATTTTAGTGATTAATATGGATTACTATTGTAGTCCACGCGACTACTGACATAAAAAAATATCACGGGACTACTGACAGTGTCTGCTATAAGAGCGTCTTAAATCCTTATTACCTCCTAAGACGTCGCTGGAACCTATTTTTAATTATAGCAGATGAATAAATAAAATGAGAGGATTTATATATAGTGCTAGAAAGGTGAAGTTATTTCCATTATAAGCCTTAGAGGCCCACATGATGGCCGGAGGTTAAGGCGGTCACCTGTCGGCCTACAGGCATCGCATTAATGACAGTAAGGATGTCAGACCCAAAGTGCGAGCGCAAGGAATTAGCCCTGGTACTCATTTCTGTTAGAGGCTGAGTAAAACCTAATGCTATAGTGAGGATGCAAGTATTAGATCAGTAGAGAAAATCAATGACACTACTGGGAATCGAACCCACGACCATCCGTCTCTACAGCGTTAGGTCTTAACCGAGAAACTTTCACCTCCACCTTTTCGGATAAATAGTTTTGTAGGAACGAAGAGGAAGAACTGAAATGAATTGAATTGAATTGAATTGAAAGAGAGGTGAGAGTAGAAATTTAAAAGGTACACAAAACGCATCCTCGCAAAGGGTTCGGGCTGAAAGGAACTGAATATGTAAGCTCCAAGCATGTTGGCCACTTGTCTCACTCCGGGTTACGCTGCTCCACAGAAGAAGCTCTAGAAAATTTTGAAAGTGAAAAGCCGAAAATTAACGTAACCTCTTAGGTACCACATACACGAGGGGAGGAAAATGTTATCAAAGTGATCACAGGACAGGACGAGGAAGAAATGGCGGTAGGTGTAAGTCAGCACATCTCTCTGCAACACCTCTTATTGTCCCGCTGTGAGGTAACGGTTAGCATGTCTGGTCATGATACGAACCAGCCTGGGTTCTAATACTCTGTGGGATAGATTCATGGTTTTTTTCCTCAACCCATTAAAAAGAAATGCTGGGTAACTTTCGCCGATGGATCCTGAACTTATTTCGCTGACATTGATCCATCTCCCTCAGACGCTAGATAACCATAGCAGTTGAAAAACGTCGTAAAATAAACCCATTGAAGAGTCCACTTGCAAAAGGGGGAATGTCGTAAATATGTTAAACACGAGATGAAGGTTCAGTACTGTAGACCAAAGGGAGTAGAATATAATGCACTTTGTTGCACTGCAAATATGATAGTTGCAGATCTATATCGTGTTGACGAATTGGTATACCACACAAAGAATGAAAATATCAAAGTTTAAATTGCATTTCCTGAAAAATACAATACATTCGACATTCCTCCTTTTTTGCAGTGGACTCTTCAATTAAAAATACACCAGGTCTAGACGAGAAATCTAACTCGTCCCGCAGGGATAACAGGCTAGCGTACTATTGCTCAGCCATAGATGCGGTACATAGTTTATCACAATCCTCTAATACAGTGATGTCAACTGATGCCCATAGGAGCAAGCGCGCGTTTTAGAGCCCAGGAGAGCCTGAGCGCTTTGCAGCGGAAAGGAAAGAGACAGACGACAGAGGTAGTAATATATGCCGCTTGGTCGAGCTGTATACAGGGATGGCCAGCACTGATTCAATGGATTAAGGAAAGAGAACTTATTAAAACTGTATCCATGTTAATTTTTAGATTTGTCTGAGAAGTATAAGTGCATTATATGAATGTAAGTTTTAATTTTAATGTCCATTTTTCACAAGTTTGCTTTTTTATTCAAAAGGAACATTTTTTTTTCAACTTTTTTTTTACAGAAACGTGAAATTTTCAGAAATGTTTGTTTAGTAGCCTTAAAGGTACTAAAACAATCTTTTCGTAAATCTAATATATCGTAACTACGTATTACTGAAGATAGTGTATTAAAATATTTGAAAATATTCGCATGGAAAATATTTGTAAGGAAAGGAATTAACAAAGCAAATACTGTTACATCACAAACAAAAGATATGTGGCTATGTGTTGGCGAAACGTCAGCTCTATATCTTCAGCAGATTTCGAGATAATTTAATATTCTGAAGATAGGAAGTTGCGCACCAATATCACCTAAAAGCATAATGCGATATGAGTTTTATTATGTAATATTAGTTACAGTTAAATCATATACCTAGACAACTTTGTTTATACTATAATATTGTTTTCATTACTTTTATAAGGCTAAAGATACCATCAATGTCAATTTCAACTTATCATGTCATATTCAGTGTCTTTCTTTGGGATAACACTTTCTTTATGAATGATGTGTTTAATTCACTTAGTACAGTATAGCTGTTGTAGTTGTTATGGAATTTGTGTGAATATTCCTTCTTTCCTCTTTATTATGTTATTAACGTTTAAAACACAACTGCAATATTAGGCTAAGATATAGGTGTTTGTGCGTTTGTTTTACAGACAATATAGAAAATTACAAACAGAAAGAAGCCATATAAAAATAACGACAAAATTTCACGTTCCGATTGAAGTTTGTGCACCACTGTTTTCATAATCCAACAGGCTGCTTATTCCTCCTATTATAGCTAGGGCTTAATGCCCGCGCACGACGTCAAGGTCAGAAAAATGCCCTTGCTTTGACATCACTCCTCTAATACAAAAATTTATTTCCTGACAAGATATATAACGAAAGTATATCGAATATTACTGACTTAATTTATTCTTGAGCACGTGGATGATTTGACAGTAATTCACAAGCTAGTCTTTTGACATCGCTGTTCTTCGCCACTAATTTTCCCTAATTTATGCTCCACGCATTCGCACGCACTCTTATTCACTGACGCATCAAGCGAACGCAAGCTTCCATTAGTGGCAAAGTTTATTTTGTTGTGTGTTGAAACAGCTAGAGGCCCAGATGTAATTAATTTGAGAGAATCGTGGAGGCCGACAGGCTGTTGGAGATTCGGACCCTCATAGTAATCGCGCACACCCGGTGGAGTCCGGACCTATTCCCTGGACATAACTGCGCGAGGCAGATAGAAGGGTCTTCTTCCGAACCAAGCCGCTTGGCTATTCTGTCATTCAGCGAAGCAGATAGGTAGACGGTCCATGTTTGCTAATGGGTACTTGTCTACCCAGTGTTGTTTCCTCCAACTATGAAACCTTCATTTCCCTTAGGGTTCCCATGATATGTTGCTGAATTAAAAACAACATGGCTTCCACACATTGCTTTAATTGCCAAGTGCCTTTTCGAAACAACGCACGCTGGCGCACAGATGTGTCAAGAGCATATTAAATATTAGCCACTTTAGCACAGACGACAGACAAGGACAGAGTTAATCATTTCAGGCAATCTCGCGACCGCATTACAACACGTGGCCTACGCGTCTCTTACGTCTACAGTTCTCACTTCAAGTTACATTTCAGGTTTCCCGTTACACGAACAGGTATCCACGACAGAGACGAATTTTGGGTAGTAAGGTAAATAGCTCGTAAATGATACCCTTTCCTGCTAGCGATTTAGGAGCCTCCAAAATATTTTTCACACTATATTGATAATCAAACACATCTATGAGTATCATTTCAAAATGAATTTTCTTAATCTTAGTATTTATTTTTGTAAAGTGAAAAAAATCCGGTCTGCTCCGACCATCACTTCCTTTTTAACATCATATTAAGAAAAGAGAAAACTCATTCTGTTACGTTATCGTTGCATATTTGAATTCTGCGTTCACACACTATAGAAAAATTCTATGTACTCAACTTTTTAAGAAAGGAAAAAATAAGCTTTGAAGTGATGGTCCTCATATAGGTAAAGGATATGTTTATGATTGTGAAAATGTTTCGAAATAAATCGAAATTTTCACTCCGAAAGGTAATTAGAGAATATCATACAGAAATAGGAAAAGTTATAAATTTTAGTCCAGATCATATATACCCAGATTGCTCGGCCTTATAGCCTTTGACGGTAACTACTTTTGTCATGTTTACTATGCTGCCATCTAGTTCTTAATAAGGAGTCACGTCATAACTCATATTTGAATTGCATTAGAGACTATACTGCCATCTCGTGTTCGCTTACGGCGAACGGGTGGCGATCCTGGCGGTTGTTCTCTTCAAAGTGCTACCGATTTTAACATAGAGATGAGCAATCTGTTATATATGTGATCTGGGATTTTAGTCACTTTTACATCACTGTGAAGTGAAATTATTTACATGTGTAAGGGGAGGTTAACTACCTTATATCGACATATTATATTTGCTCATTTCATGACCCATTATCTGAGAAAGTAATGAAGATACAGTACTGAATTTTTATAAAATATAGACAGAAGGTTTCTAAACAAACTGACGCAGATTTATCAAGAAATAGAATTTGATTTTTTAAATAATGATTATTTGATTTTATCATTTTAACTACAATATTTTTCTGATCAAATAGACATACTCTACTTTGATTTTATCATTTTGACTAAAATATTTTTCTGATCAAATAGACATACTCTACTTAATATGTGTCCATTTCATTGTTGCATTATAGTCATCCTTTTATAGTTTATAATTAGTGAGATAATGGGCACACCTATAAAAAAAGCATAAAAATCAATGTTATACGGTATTTAAAATTCAAATATTTTTACAATCATATTTGTGTCAGTGTGCTTAGAATCCATGCACTTTCAACCTGTAAAATTTTCATTATATTTTCAACAGTTCTAAGATAAAGGGTCACTAAATATAGATACAGGATAGTTAATCTCTCCTTAATCATTTCAGAGCATCATTAGGACTATTGAGTGTAATTTGTTATAATTTTTGAAGCACTGTAAAATATGAAAACCGTGAAGTGTAATTTCTTGCAATTTAGGGTCATTTAAGGACGTCTCGACACGCTAAGAGAAAATGTTAATTTTGAGATCAATTTATGCTAATTTTAATCGAATTTTCATCCCTAATATATATGAACTTGTTTTTCGTACATTTCATGGTGCCAATGTGATAATTTTGTATCACTGTATTTAAAAAAAAAAAATACAAATTAGTGTCGAAGTATGGGCTTCTCCCAAAATGGGGGGGATTTCGACATAGCATTACAAACACAGGAGGCACTTTAAACCCAACGGTTACAAAATAAATATTGCTTCTGAAATATTTCTAAATATTTTATAATACTCCTACTCGCGTTGGCCACATGTGCCACCTTCAACACATGTCTTGTGAAACCGTTTTTGGTATTCTCCAACACACTGAATACTAAGTTCTCTCGCATTGTATTCGTAGTAATACCCACTACACGCGGCACAATATTTTCTAGATTTTTCTTTTTTATTTATGTCTAAACAGGGCAAAGCCCCATTTACAACAGACAGTACAAATATTTGCTTCGAACATAAAATTAGAGATAAAATGAAAAAAAAAGAGATAAAACATATAAATGCAAGCTATAAGTCTAAATACAAATGAAAAATAAAGAAACAGACAAACACATACTACGTAAATAAAAGACACAGATACAGATATAAATAAAAAAAATTAAAGAATTGTTAAATATAGATATCATAATCGAAAGATGTAAATTTATCTATAAACGGCAAATTAAAGAGTAACAAATAGATAGCAATACTATTTAAAATCAACTACCTTCAGTATATTAATAAGAAAATGTTTATATTTCATGTAAAAAAAGGCTGAAATCTAGATCCCATATTTCAGATATTTCATTGAATTTTTAACACATTTTTAACACTGGATGTACTAACTTACTCCCTTACTCGCAGAGTATTAGATGGCTTTCTTCTATGAGAAAGCCTAACTTATTTTTGTTGTTTAGTCTCATTCAGGTGTTTCCTATAGTTTTCAGACGTTATTACGTCTGAATCTTGCAGTTTTCTTACTCTGTTGCTACCAGATGAAAGTGTTAGCATCCGAACTGGCGACAGTTTTTCAAAGGATGTAACAGTAATGTTGTAGACTATAACTTTTAAGTATAATTCGTTACATTTTAAAGTAATGCACATAATCATTTTGAAGTGTGATTGCTTAGTTTTAAGCATTGTAGAGCAACACTTTAAAGTTAGATTAGTTATCATTTTAAATATTTTAGATAGTCACTGTGAAGTGTTATAGGTTATATTTTTAATTATTGTAATTTTAATTATCACTTTAAAGTGTAGTAGGTTGCATTTTTATTTACCAGAAAATATCACTGTGAAGACTTATTCGGTATATTTTTATGTACATGTATCATCATAAAATGTCATTTCTTACATTTTTAATTATTCTAAAGAACCACTTTCAAGTGTGAGAGTATAATTTTAGCAATTATACAATATTACTGCGAACTGTGATCGGGTACATCATTAAGTATAGCGTACTACTGTGAAGTGTGATCGTTGGTATATGTAATTATTTTGAAAGTATCACTGTGAAATATCATGGGTTAGATTTTTTAAATTTTGTAAAATGTCACTTTGAAGACAGTGTGAGTGGTTATATTGTCAATTATTTTAAAAATATATCAGTTGTGAAATGTGATTTGGCATATTTTTAAGTAATGTATAAAGTCAGTTTGAAGTGTGAGTGTATATAGTTTTAATAACGCACAAAAGCATTCTGAAGTGTCTTTGTTTATAGTTTTAAACAGGGTAAAGTATTACTCTAAAGTGCGATTAGTTACAATTTTAAATATTGTGGATTATCACTGTGAAAGATAGTTGTTTATACTTTTAACTATTGTAACATATCACTGCGAAGTAATTGCTAAATTTATTTATTTATTTATTTATTTGACCTGGTAGAGATAAGGCCATCAGGCCTTCTCTTCCCCTCTACCAGGGGATTACAACTACAATATTAAGAACACAATTACAATTATAACTACAAATAATATTGAATTTACAAATACAATAAAAATCAAAGTACTGAAAGATTAACAGACTAATAAAAGCTAGACAGTTCATTGTAAAAATTAAGAAGAGAGAAAAAAAATTTTGTTATTAACTAAGTAAAATTTAAACCTACTCTACGCAGTAAGAAAATGCTTAATAAATTTGCTTTTCAACGCTACTAAATTCCATCTCTGATGTCACTGGGTAGGGTATTCCACAAGCGCGAAAGCGAGATTGTGTATGATGATGAATACGATGATGTCTTATGTGTTGGTATGGCTATTATGAGGCTATTTTGCGTGCGTGTGAAGAGATTATGATATGACAGGTAACTGAAACGGGAGGCAAGGTAGGTAGGTATAGAGGTATGAAGGACTTGGAAAAGGAGAACAAGAGAATCAAAATTTCTACGTTCGTTAAGCTGTAGCCAGTTTAGAGTTTGAAAGGATGGGGTAATGTGGTCAGCGCGACGGACATCAAAGACGAAGCGAACACAAGAATTATGAACACGTTGTAATCTTTGCGACTGGTTGACTTTGAGGTCGATCAGTAGAGAATCACAATAATCGAAGTGGGGCATTACTAATGTTTCCACTAGTATTTTCTTGAGTGATAGCGGAAGGAATTTTCGAATGCTGTTTAAGGAATGTAGTATGGAAAGCACTTTTTTGATAATATGGGTTACTTGGTAATTCGAGTTTAAATGCGTGTCAAAGTAAACTCCAAGGTTTTTGACACAGTAAGCAAAAGGGATTATTGTGTCGTTTAACTTGACTGGAAGAGCAGGAGTAATGTTGCATAATAGACGTTGATAACCCACTAGGATTGCTTGTGATTTCCTTGCATTGAGAGTCAAACCAAACTTTCTGGCCCATGCAGATATAGATTCAAGGTTCTCGTTAAGATTGTGCATTGCGTCATTGAGTGAGTCAGGGGTTGTATGGATATAGATTTGTAAATCGTCTGCGTAAAGGTGATGCTTACAGTGCTGTAGAGTCGAAGGGATGTCATTTACGTAAATAGTGAATAGTAGTGGTGATAGAACAGATCCCTGTGGGATTCCAGAATCAACGATACGCCAAGAGGAAGTTCGACTTCCAATGGAAACACACTGCTGACGTTCGCTGAGATAAGAGGAGAACCAAGAGACTGTGCTTTCTGATAGTTGGAGTGATCATAATTTTCTCGTCAGTAAGTCGATATTTACAGTGTCAAACGCTTTGCTGAAGTCAAGTAGTGTCAGTATTGTAATTTTACGTTCGTCTATAGCTTTTCGGAAGTCTTCCGTTACTTACAACAGTGCAGTCGCTGTACTGTGTCGAGTCCTAAAACCTGACTGATATGTGTCCAAGAGTTCATATCTATTTAGGTAGTTAATGAGTTGTCTATGTACTATTCTCTCTAACGCCTTCGATAAGGTAGGTAGAATACTAATAGGTCGATAGTCGTTGGGAGTAGTCGGCGTTTTAACTTTGGGTATAGGGCGCACAAAGGCATTTTTCCAAACTTTAGGAAAAATGGATGTCGTCAGCGAAGCGTTGAAAATGTGTGTCAGTGTTGGTAACATTACGACAATAAGTTTGTTTGTCATTGCGATACTAATGTCGTCAGAACCTGTCGCTTTGGATTTGTTCCGTTTAAGAGCTTTCTTCACGTCAATAAGTGTAACGTATGAAAAGTAAAATCTGTCTCTGAGTGGGTCAAATGCCTGACTAACTAAATTGTTACTGCTTATATTTTTTATTGTTGTATAATATCACTGTGAAATATAATTCGTATTAATTATCTTTAAAGATTGTAAAATATTACTCTGAAATTTAAGTGGTGGTATTTTAAAGTAATTAACAGTGTTGCTATGAAGTATTATTGCTTATAAGTATTGTAGATTATCACTGTCAAGTGTGATCTCTTATAATTTTAAGTATTTGATTTTAGAAAGAAGACTTTGGTTATCGAACCAAGAACTAGTTTGATTCTGCTGTTGTACGACATTTTCAAATAATCTATTAGAAGGTCGTTAATAGGTTTCGTTGATAGAAAGCTGCTACGTAGCTTGAATATTTCTCAGCGTGTGCTGCTTATATTTTTACTAGAACGCCCCAGGGATGAAAATTCGCGCCTCTGAAACTCTCTTTCTTTTCGTGTTGTGAGAAAAACAAACTCTGAGCTACCTGGATCAATATCCAACTTCCTGGCTTAACGCTATTCGCTTCGTTTGATCATTACTTTTTATCAGGTTGTAAATAGATAGCGGCACTGTATAGGGGTGGAGGTCCAAACTACATTAAAGTCTCCCTTCAATATCGATAATTAAAATGAGAAAGTGAAAGGGGGGCAACTTTTAGTTCTCAAAGACGTCGGAGGCTGGAGACACCTTCTCCATGTGACATTCTCAACTTCTTAGAATAACACACAGCGGTAAGGGTATCATATCCGTTCGTAGGGTTGAGGAAATTAACAACTCTGCCATTACGTGTTGCCAAAGTTTTCGCCCTTTCTTAAAGAAACACGGAAATTATTTTCAATTTTATAATACAGCAGATACTAATGTGTTACTGTATAACAGGCCTAGTGTTTGACTTCGTAAATCAAATTATTAAAAATTTAACATACAAAGCCAATATAATTATTAGAGTATTAAAACACACATTGAAAATCATGTTTAAACCATACAAGTTTCAGGACTTGCGGTCCTAACTTCAGTGGCCATCTGTAAGGAGAATAATCTCTTGATATAATGTTACCACAGTCTACTATATACAGTCACGAAGCTTGAGTTTTGAGGCTGCTAGAAACAATAGACTGTGACGGTTCTATTTTGCATTGCCTGTAATGAGGCGATATTAGCGATCCCCTTGGTGAGCAACTATCTAATGTTTGCATATTTACTAAGTATTGAGCCTCGCGACTGTATATACTAGACTGTGATTTTACTCAAAAATTACAGTGTTGAAATTAAAGTCTAATAATATATTAAAAATTGAAGACAAGAAGCCAAAAAAAATTTACATTCACTTATTGTAACAGCTTCACTTATACAAATAGAAATACGTTTAAGAAATTTAAATATAATATAGCGTAAAGAACAGATAGGCTAATACATTGCAAAAAAGAATATATGGCATTTTGGACCAGAACTTTAATAAATTCAACACTTCCAGCGTTTATAAATTAAAATGTCAATATCCTAATTACGAAGCCACATATATAGGTCAAACTGGCAGAACATTTATTACAAGATATAAAGAACAAAGAAAAATTTCACACAGTAATAGGGTTCAATCAGCGTTCAATGAACACATTTATAACAATCAACATTTATTTACGAATATGGAATCAGGTATGGCTATCCTGCATGTACAAAGTAAAGGTCAAACTTTAAACATTCTAGAATCCATGGAGATTTATAAAGACAAAATTACAAATAAAAATAATTTAAATGATAAATCTCCAATTGACAAAAACATTTTCATTGATCTGTGTATTGCCATTCAATTTGACCAGCGTAGTCATAACACACGCCGCATTCAGTTACCTACCCACACCGCCATCGCATCTCAGCGAACACCAGCTGATTAGTCGTAAGTAGTCATTCTTTACTGTGGCCGTTTTCAATTTTAAACACATTATTAAACTTCAATTTCAACACTGTAATTTTGAGTAACAATATCTCAAGAGATTATTCTCCTTACATATGACCACTGAAGATTGGACTGCACGTCCTGGAACATATATGGTTCAAACATGATTTTTAATGTGTGTTTTAATACTGTAATTATTTTATTGTCTTTCTATGTTAAATTGTTTAATCAATTGAATTGAAACACTGTCCAATTAAGACTAGTTTATCATGTCTGTTACAAGCATGTCCAACGTAAATCAAATCCTTACCAGGATACGCAGAAATTATTCAGTCAGTTTAATCTTTTACACCCTTATTAGGAGACATAACATGAAACTATTGCAGTGTCGTCAAAAAATTAACTTTCGAAGTTTCCACAGAAGTAAATTGTTTTGCACCCCCTAACGCCGAGCCGTCTTGGTAGTTAAATTGGTAGACCCCTGCTTTGCGACGACCGCACAACCAAGTTCAATTCTCGGCGACGCACATTGAGGCAAAATATATTTTAAGTGACGAAAATACTAAAAACCAGAGTAGCTATTTCAATGAGAAACCTATGTAGAACTATTGTATAATAATTCGGCCGTTAAAGTGTACACATATTATTACTATTAAAATACATCCCGGAAGACTCTGATAGCAGACTACCGGCGTAGATCAGCCGGAGTTACGTTCGGGCGTGGGTTTCACTCCCGCTTGGGCTGTTTTTTTAAGTTATTCCCAACGGTAAGGTAAATGTCAGATAATCTACGACGAAACCTCTGCTTCATCTCGCAAATATCATCTAGTTATCACCAATTCCATTCAGTAACCTAATAGTTGATATAACGACATTAGTAATTTAATAATAATAATAATAATAATTAATTTTTTAACCTGTCAGAGCTAGACCAGTAGACCTTCTCTTCCGCCAGCCAGACTCTAATTCTAATTGAATACAATTGGCTTACAGTAGTTATTAGGTACATTAATATCTAGACCGTAAACAACATGAAATTGAATAATGAAATGGAAAGTAAATAATGAAAGTTAGATAAGTAATGTTAGCGAGACAATAATAAACATTGGTAAGAAATAATAATAATAATAATAATAATAATAATAATAATAACAATAACAATAATAATAATAATTATGAGATAATTGAAATATTTATTATGTGAGATATAAATAAAACAATTAAACATAGAGAAACTTGAAACAGCTATTATTATTATTATTATTATTATTATTATTATTATTATTATTATTATTATTATTAACGAGAATTGTTTGAAAATTATTTCCTTAATATATTCTTAAATTGGTTTGATTTCTGACAATCTCTGACAATACTCGGTAGGGAATTCCAAAGTCGACGATCAGCAACAGTAAAAAATGATAAATATGAGGATGTTTGGTGGAAGGATAATATTGAGAAGCGTTTTGATCGTGTCTCAAGATTATGGTGGGTGGATAAATTGTGAAAACGAGCCTCAAGATAGACAGGAGTGGAGAAATGCAATAGTGAAAGAGGAGGGAAAGACAGTGGATTTTCCTACGATCTTCTAGACAAAGTCAGGACAATACTTCGAGGGATGGTGTACCCAGCGGTCGTCAGCACAGAGCACCCTTGGGCTAGCGTCTCTTGCTCGCGGGTATGCACTCTACCTCTTCCTGCAGCACGACGGGGCGCACGGGACGGCTCCGCTTACCCTTTGCACATTTCAGAGAGTGCTGACGACCACTGACCTCTACATGATCAACCCGGCGAATATTGCAGACAAAACGGACGCACTTATTATGAACACGTTGCAGTCTCTACGCCGAAGTAATGCTTAGGTCAGTAAACAGAATATCACAGTAATCGAAGTGAGGCATCACCAGATTTGCACTAAAAACTCTTTGAGGGAAAAGGGTAGAAAATTCTTCAATCGCCTAAACGAGTGGATTAGTGAGATTACTTTTTGCACATTTCTGCAACTTGAATGTTCCAAATTAAACTTACATTCACATAAAAAGCTAGGTTCTTTACTATTCACAGAAAGGAATTTCAGTGCCGTATATTTTAATCGGAGACAGGTTTGGTATGGTAATAGTGTTTAACAAATGTGAATGACCCGCAATTACTGACTGTACTTTTTCTGGATTTATTTTAAGTCGGAATTTCCGTGTCCATGTTCGAATTGAGTCGAGATCTTCATTAATTTTAGTTATTGATTCATTTATTTTGTCAGTGTGGAATTTTATTTATACATTAGATAATCAAAAGGAAAGAAACTGTTAAGAACGTAAAATATTTGAATCTTTATTGAAAATCTACTTTCGTCGTATCAGTTGAATTTATGCACTGGATTCTTTTTTCTGTTTGTACGGGGGAGGGATCGAAGGCTTACACTGCAGCCTGAGGCTTATTGTGCTGCGCTCGGTTTTCGTAGCTGTTAGTCTTACAGAACAGCGTTGTGAAATTCTTATAATGGAAATTAATTATCTGGGTATGCATTTTACAGTCTGCTGCATTTGTTCTTAAATCTCCACTTTTCACTGTAAGATTAAACAAAAAAGAAATTACATAATTTATCAATACAGAGAATTTGTGTACTTTTTCTCCTGAGTTATGAAATGTATACTCATTTATGATAGCCCGTATAGTGTAGAGGGAGTATTGGGATCGTGTTTATACAATTTCTATTTACCTCTCTATGTCTCATTTCATTTTAATACGAAAATCTTTCAGGACGGCAACAGTGGGTCAGGACGCAAATCTAACTGGTCAAGATTAATATATCTTTCTATATCTATCGAACTTGCATAAAATTTTTACAGTTGTTACAGGTAGCGCATGCGTTTATTGTGATAACAATGATTACGTTTGCATTAGAGGAATTACCCCCTTTATAGGGAGGAATTTAGACAAAATTATAGCTTCTCTCGAAACGTACCATCTTTTATGAAAATTTGTACAGAAATTATAAGTAGGATAAATTTTTGCGTAAAAACTCTGTTTAAGTTTCTATAAGAGGAACTATCCATTCTCTTTGGAAAATTAATAAAGACTTTCTTATCTAGTAGATTTTTATGACACTTCGTAAAGAAGTTATAAATAACAAGAAAAAGAATAACTTGTATACAAAATATTTGCCAACTGTAACTTCTATACAATTTTTATTAAAATGTGTTAGGAAAAATGTTGTTAACGCCTTGTAGCATTGAAACAAATTTTGCAGCTCTTTTTCGTCTCGTTTTTAGTAATTTTTTATCATTAAGTGCTGATGTACGGCTGACCTCCACTTGTACAAACTTCCCTACGACACTGAAGAGGTGATTGGCATTTCTTTAAGTTACGGTAAATTAATATTCCTAGATCTGTACTAAATTTCTGAACCATGATTCAAGCAACAGACACAAAGAGAGAAATGAAATTCCACAGTGCACACAATAAAATTTGTACTGCTCTGAAACACAACTCAATATTGCACACAACAGACAATTTTAAATTGTAGAAAAACTGTCCTTTCTACGGTTTATCTCGCGTCTTCTTGAATCATAACCGTGCCCTTTGTCGGCTCCGTTTGGGCAGCTGCGCTGTTCACTGCCGCTTTCACTCTACTCCCGTTAATGTGGAAAAATAAAATGTATGCACTCTGTAAGTATTGGTTAAATTCAATATATAGAGTATTTCAAAAGTCAGTTCCAATATTAAACCTGCTATAAATATTATAATATTTGAGATAGGAAATAACAAGAACATCACAGTGTTGGGAAAACAACGGGGTTTACAAAACATTGCGAAGATGTCTCCCGTTCTCTTGTTCAACGTACAGCATTCTGTTTGCAACACCGTGTACAGCATTTTGCACATAATGTCTTGGAATATTGGCAATTACTTGCGAGATGGCATCTTTCAGTTGGAGTAGGGTTGTTGGATGTGTCGGGAAAACTCGTTCTTTAAGGTAACCCCACAATCAAAAGTCGGCCAGATTGAAATCTGGAGATCGCGGAGGCCACATTATTGCAAAGTGCCTACTGATGACTTTGGTTTACAAACGAACATCAATTACACGTGTTAACTACACCATTAATTTTTAGTAGGTTACTTTGCGACGCTTTATCTACATCTTAGGTTATTTAGAGTCAGAATGAGCTGAAGGTGACAATGTCGGTGAAATGAGTCCGGGGTTCAGCACCGAAAGTTACCCAGCATTTGCTCATATTAGGATGAGGGAAAACCCCGGAAAAACCACAACCAGATAACTTGCCTCGACCGGGAATCGAACCCGGGCCACCTGAATTCTCAGCCAGACGCGCTAACCGTTACTCCAGAGGTGTTGACAATAATGGAGTAAGGCAGACTGTTACAGTAAACGGGGAGCGCTACCGCAGCATGTTACAAAATTTCGTCATCCCTAGACTGAGGAATCACTATATGGAAAACATAATCTTCATGAAAAATGGCGCTCCACCCCACATCTTTTTCCCCGCAAAACAATTAATTACGCAGATGTTTGGCGATCGTGTCACCAGTAGGCACTTTCCAACAATGTGGCCTCCGCGATCTCCAGATTTCAATCCGCCCGACATTTGGTTGTGTGGTTACTTTAAAGAACGAGTTTTTCTGACACACCCAACAACCCTACTGCAACTGAAAGATACCATCTCGCAAGAAATTGTCAATATTCCAAGACATTATCTGCAAAATGCTGTGCATGGTGTTGCAGACAGAATGCTGTACGTTGAATAACAGAACGGCGGACATCTTTCCATTGTTTTGTAAACCCCGTTGTTTTCCCAACATTGTGATATTTTTTTCCCTATCTCAAATATTATATTTATATCGGTTTAATATTTGAACTGATTTTTTAAATACCCTATATATCAAAATATAGATTCAATTGTCACATGAAAATCATTGTGTCATTTATCTAAATTTAGAAATATTTTATGGAGATGACTTCCCAACAATCCTTTTCATATTGCAAACAAATATTTGAACAGGCAGGGATATTTCAATTATATTATTAATTTAGCATCGCTTGATTCAATATCCCCATAGCAAAATTATTTTTTTTATGGTTGTGACTTATTAACTTAAACTAAGTAGCCGAATGATTCAGATAAATTATTTAACTACAAATATAGCCTTTAAAAGAAGCATCTTCTATGCTGATCCTTGGAAAAAGAACTAAGGAAGAGAGGAGTGAAGTGCTGTGTGTGTGGAGTGTGAAACTGTATGGTACACAAACGTGGACTATTACGACGAGGTGAAGAGAAACGACTAGAAGCATTCGAAATGTGGATATGGAGAAGAATGGAGCGTGTGACATGGACAGACAGAATAAGAAATGAAGCTATGTTAGAAAGGCTGGGTGAAGAAAGAATGATGCTGAAACTAATCAGTAAATCTGAGACATATAGGACTGCAGGAGGATATCAAGTTAACTGTATTGCGACGTTTGTCGAAGGTAATTAGTATGAAGGGGTTGTGGGGGGGGATGGTTGCGTACAGGGAATGGAACACATTTACGCTGTGTAGTGAACAGACCTCCAGGGTTGTATTATCTATCTTACATAACGTATAATATTTATAATGGCAGAATCATCAAGTATATGAATAGTAAACAGGTTAATGGAGGAATTAGACACATAACATTTCGCAGTAATTAAGGTAAATATTCTATGAAATTTATGTAGCACAGAAATTAAAGGTAAAATACGTAAATTCGTAGCACAACATTGTAACACGAAAAACATAAAGCACTGATGACAGTTTTAATTAGGAAGGACATGAATCGCATTTAAGTTTGAATTAAATGTGTATCATACAGAAATACTTTTTTCACGATTTATGTAAAAAATGGTATGTGTCAACATACCAATAAATATCTTTGAAAATACATACTTTAGAAACTTTGTGCTGAAATACGTGAAAAGGAATACTATAAACCGAAATGCTATTATAATGTTACAGCCTATCTCGCATACGACTAAGTATAGGAGATAATAAAATATGTATTTCGTTAATGAAAGCACAGACGCCGCTGGACAATTTGTTTCAAAGGTCGTTACCGACATTAATCCACCACACAAACCCCATAAAACTTTTTTTTATTAATCTCTGAAATTCTTGAGAAAGTGGATCATTTAAATATAATCAAAGTATTGAAACGCCTATTACCCACTTATGGCCTCACGAAATAAAAAATGATAATGTATAGTTATTTTGATCACGGATGATAGCCTATATGTTAAAAGTTGGTAAGGAATTTTAATAATTAATTAATTATTAATTTAATAATTTATTTAATCTGGCAGAGCTAAGGCCAGTAGGCCTTAATTCTAATTGAATACAATTCTACTTTAGACGAAAGTTATCCTAGCCCATGGACTACATTAAATAGTCGAAGAAGTTCGCTCCTGCTACAGTGATGTGAACAGTTTCATATCGAATGTCAAAGAAATATGTTTAAGGCACCAGGACGGGTTACTAAATTCGGTGAAATACCTCCTGGAGCCCCTTTACCGCCGCAACTCGTAATTAGATAGTGGACATGGCTGGATGCCGCAGTCTATTTTGCTACACATTATAAAAGGGTTGAAGATGTAATCAAAACGTAGGTAGTGTTTACTGAAACAGACTCGAAAATCCAGTATTGATGACATGACCTGAGCTCCATTTTATTTGTCATGTGAGTATACACCTTATTCTCTGTTTCTTACTCTATAGCATGGGCGTCCAAAAGGATCGTCTGCGCCGAATCACTTGCAAGACGCTACTTGCATAAGCTCATGACCTTGGGTGGGAGGGTTGAAGATGTAGGTAGCGACAGGTGAGTTAACTAGAACAGTGGTGGTTTATTGTAAGCTAGACATCATCGGGGAAGTTTGTGTACTTTAACTTGATTC
The DNA here is from genome assembly GCF_040183065.1 of Periplaneta americana. Taxonomy (NCBI): domain Eukaryota; kingdom Metazoa; phylum Arthropoda; class Insecta; order Blattodea; family Blattidae; genus Periplaneta; species Periplaneta americana. Next base: position 137,526,086 of record NC_091126.1, read on the forward strand.
AAAATCACAATTTGTTAATTAATACAAATAAAAATTCAAATAAATACATAAACTATAGGCGTTGGAATAGTGTGATAACTACTCGTAGTATAAACCATTAAATAGATTCAAAACACTTTGGAAAGAAACTATTATGAACTACAAGGCCCATGTAAATGGAAATTAAATACATAATCATCATTAGTCTGATGTAAAAATAAACCAATATTTGTGTCTAAGTATAATAATGAATGAAATGTATTCTGCTGAAATTAGCCTCCTTCAGTTTCACATATTTGTTTCAGCAATATTGCATTGAAATCCGGAGTTACATCACACACTGGTCCGTCATGCGGGTCCTACATCTTGACTTCGCGCTGTTTCCAATTTTGTTTATAATATTATCCATGACGTGTTGAAAATTCAAAGTTTTCTCATAAAGGGCTTCTTGATGAAAAATGCAATGTACTGTGTAGAAATTTGATACATCTCTTTCGTTAAGAAATCCTGTACTTTTAGTCTGCCAATTAAACCCTTTTTCTCGGCAATAATGGAACGGGCTCCATCAGTTGCTATGGACACTAGCTTTGACTACTGTAAATAATTATGTTTATTTATGCACGAGCAAAGGTCATTGAATATTTCTTCTCCAGTGGTGTTACTTTTTAAAGGAATCCGGTCTAATAAATATTCAACACCTCGTATAATACAGATAACTGAGCCGTACCTATCAAATCATTGCTTTCATCACAAGCAAGAGAAAAATGTAAAACGTTATGAATTGTAGCATCAATCTGCCTAGATATGACAGATATTTTAATTCTTCGTGCAACAGTTTGTCGAGAAAGGTGTAAATTGTGAAAGTGTTGCAATTCTTTGGGGCACAAAATTTCTGCGACTCTAACCATGCATGTTTTTACAAACTCGCCTTCCTGAAATGATTTGAGAGATTTGGCTATCTCCCATGACACAGTGTAACTAACAAATCTTTTTCTGTCATGTCAGGTGCAGGAACGTCAATATGCAGAGCATGCTTATTTAACAGGTTACTCAATTCTTTTGCCCGATCTACTCCTGGAATAATGAAGTAATATGAATAATAATAATAATAATAATAATGGTAATATAATATTCAATAACGCTAATATAATAATATTTATAATAATCAATAATACATATAATCTAGGCATGTTGGGAATGCCATGCAACAAATGACGTTTTACATTCCCTCGAAACGTGTCGGAAATTATCTTGGAACATATAAGACATTTTATATTATCACCGTCATCACAGGAAAGAAACTCTATAATGAAGAAATAATATAATTCGACTTATTTGATAGTTTTATTAAAATGAATTCAAAATTCAAAGAAACTCTACTTCCCACTCTACATTAAATTTGGAGGTCGAAGGCTTGGACACAGAAATTCGTAAACCACCTTACGAATCGGTACGCCCGCCACTGCCTTGTTTACCGTATCAAGCACACGCTATGGCAGTCAGGGTGCCTTACGAGGGAGGAGGGCGAATGGAGGGGGTTACATTGCAGGTTGCATAGTGACTACACAGTGATTCGCGAATCACCTTTTGGACATCTCTGCTCTATAGGACAGTCTGCACACTGACCTCCCCAGCTCTGTCTACTTGCTATGCTATAGTTTGAGTGCACGTAACTTACCGACAAACGTCCTAGAGTCTCAGCTTTACTCAACAGGAAGGAAAAAAAATTGGTTTAGTCACTGGCTGAGAAGATGTACTGGAAAGAATGGTGATGGGAAGTAAATTTTATGATAGAATAATATATCAGATGTTAGACGGCATTAAGTTATATGGATCATGTGCGGAGACTAAGAGGAATGCAGAAAATAGGAACGATTTGACAATGCTGGGTTTGCAGTCAAAGACTTGGCCTTGGGCAGAAAATAATGAATGCAAGAATAGCCTATAATACAAATCGGAAGATTTACTGTGCTTAAAAATCGACCGTTGTCATCCAGCATTAAACGCACAAATCGGATCCAATCGAAACGAATGGTGCCTCATTGACTCTTTTACAGCCAAGGACATCAATGCTATATTATGTTGGGTAATAATTAGCACTAGAAGTTCTTAAAGTCATGGGCTGCAAGTGAATGTGTTCAATTACTCTAAAAAAATTTCCTCTTAAAATTTCTCTGTAAAATTTTGTAACACACATATAAGCTTTCTTCTCTTATTAGTATAATGAAAGTTTAGTTTATTACTCTCACTGTACGTAACACATCGAATACTTATTAATTAATTTGTTCTTTGAATGTCCTAAATTTCTAATTCTAGATGTGTATTAACGCATATTCAATTTGAACAAAAAACGGGTGTATTTCGTTAACTGAAAACTTGTTACACGCAACACAATTTCTCCAAAGCAATGTCCGAATAACAGAACATGTTTTCCCTTTAAAGCGATAAAACTCATAGTTAAATAACCAGATATTAATTATTTTCTGAAAAATTAATCTGATAGCAAATTTCAATTAGTATACCAGCAGAAGTTGCGAGTTATAAAATATTTGCAATATTTCTTTGTTGCACTACATTTTCAACGACAGCTAAACATTGTTTTTCCCCATCCAAACGTATTTTATTGCGGCATGAGAGAAAACGTTGGTAGCTCTGCTAGTAAAATATGCAGACAAGTTACATTCTGTTTCAAAATAATTAGAAGGTATTACGAATTAATAGAAGTCCCTCAAAGTGCGAGATTTATAAGGACACAAATCACGCTTCCCCACCGGTAGCCATTTGTCGCGGTGGAAATGGCTCGCAGGAGATCAGAAAAAACTTTCAGTCGTGCGGGTCGGAACTAAAAGAGATGCAGCGCGCGTTTTCATTAACATCTCTAATCAAGGAATATTTATTTATTATTTACAACATACGTGCATTTATTCTCATTTTATGTGATTGAGAAAGTATAAAAAATATCCACTAAATAACGAAAATAATTTTCAATAATGATACAGTTGTCATGGTTTCTGGATATTTCTGGGAACTTGTTTTAAAAGGTTAATATCGATTTAAATTCAATTAAAAGTCGCTAGATTTTAAGCTGCTAGCATTACATACATGATGGAAGTGATATAACATTAACTTTGCAGATTAAAGGAAGCAATTGACTGCAATAAAATGAATGGGTTATTTATGAAAGGGCCTAAGTCATTATTATGTGAAAATGAGTTTGTAATATAATAACTGCTCTTTGGGTCTAGTTACATCGATTTAGATATGAAGAGGACTAATCTTGACACTCTTATGCTTTGTAGGATTTATGATGCAATTTTTATTTGAATCTTTATTTCACAATTTCGGCCTGTAAGCAGTTTTTCTTACATAAGTTGCTAACAATTTAGTATTCAGGACTTAGGCCCTTTCATAAGTAACCCATTCAAATAAGTAAAAAGACCATCAGGCGTATTGCAATTAAGTGCACAGTTATTAGAAAATTCGTCTGAAAGCCTACGTAGTTCGGCAACAGCGCATCGCCGGCTCACCTACGGAAGCACTCAGAAAGTGAGGTCTGGATGTCATCATTCCTTCCCATAGTGACTGCAGCAGATTCCCGGACATTTTCCCGAATTCGCATTCCCGAACATCCATTTTCCCGAATAACATTTTTTCCGAATACAAAATTCCGAATCTACATTCCCAACAGACATTTTCCCGATTTCTTTGATTTCCGTTTTCCGAACTACAAAATTCCCGAATCCACATTCCCGATTTCTTTGATTTGCATTTTCCTGATAATAGAGTAGTATATATTACCACAGAAATGTATTAAAAAATATGGTATAATTAATTGCAGTTGCTCTTTACAAAGTGAAATAATGTCCAAATATCCTCAGGCAATCGAGATGTCTGTTATCGGCTGCATAGGTATGGTAATCCTGCGCGATAATTCGTATTCGTGTTTGAAGTTGTAGCCACTCTTTGTTCGGTTGTGCCCTCACGCGTCTACATAATCTGAATTCCGCATTCATGGTCCTCGTGTCGCTTTCTTCCTTTTGTCGTTCAGTCAAAGCAGTGTAGAATCTTGGATGGTGTCTCCCAAACACCACTTGCAGACGACTGTGGAAGACTTCCAACAGATTGTTTCTCATAACATAAATTTAATAAATTTGTTTGCCTAAATGTAGTTTTCGTAATTTTTTTGTTTGCTTGCAACGTGTAGTGATTGTCAGTTCATGTCTTTTACTGTACCTTTTGTAATTTGTTTGTTCCTTAGCAATATGGTGTGATTGTTAGTTCATGTCTTTTACGGTTCGGGAATTTCTCGCATAATATATTCTGGAAACTGAATAGTAAATAAAATTTGCGACCGTGGCTTCGGGAACTTGGCTTCGTAGCATTTGGAAAAAGTACCTTCGGGAAAAGTCCATTCGGGAATGCTGATTTGGAAAAATGGGTGGGAATGCTGCAATAGTTTTGCAGGAAATATCGATACGTGTTTTTCTACTTAAGTAGCAAGAAAGTCGTTCATTTTATTTAAAAACTTCAAAGGGATATATTATTCCTTATCATTGTCCCTAATGGCAGGAGCGAAAATCAGAATCGTACGGATAATACTTAAGAGTAAAAATAATGTTAGAATTTGGGGGGGGGATTTTTTGCGAAATTATTAATTTGGGACTAATATGGTATTAGAATTTTTATGCTCGACCATGCCGAAATGTAGTAATTATACACCTGGTAGCAGTCCTTTAAAACATGTCATTAAAGTACACCTATTTATTAAAGTTCCGGTTTTCGATTATTCTCGGATATGCAATCGAAAGACAACGAGGGAAACGTCACGGAGGCTGGAAATCCAATACTGTAGCAGAAGGTTATGTTCTGTTACTATAATAATTAGCGTTAATTGCAAATAATATTCAAATAAATTCAATTTGTCATCTCGTTTTTCAATTCTAAATCAATTTCCAGGTTATATCAAAATTAGTTCATGTTATTCTGTAGATTATAACTAGGTCTATGACATTATTGTTCCTCGGAAAAAATCAATACTTTCGCGTCTGCAAACATCTCACAATTTACGAGCAATGCACAAGGTCACTTCCACTCTTCAGTTAGATACAAATAAAATGGATATTTCTGAATAATTTCAAGTTAGAAATATGGTCGAGCATAAAAAGTCATATGAAACTTGCCTATAATGGTAATTAAGACGCTCGTGTCCTAATTACTATCATTATAGGCTCGTTGCAAAATGTACTATTGTTTTGCTCTATACAAAGATTAATCTATTAAAATCTTTACAGTTATAGTAAAGGAACATTCATTTATTTCGCTACAAATTAAATAGAATCCCTACAATAGAAAACAAGTACATTTAAAAAATTCATATAATCAATTGTACAAATAATTATAACTACAACGTTCCTAAACTACGTTTATCAACACACGTGAAATATTTAGGAAATTTCATTGATCAAAATCTGGAATGGAATTTTCATATTAAATACTTATGTCGGAGGTCCCGCGCCTTGGCGTCGTGGTCTAAGGCATACTGCCTAGGACTCGCGTTACGGAATGCGCTCTGGTTCGAGTCCTCATGGGGAAGAAATTTTCTCATGAAATTTCGGCCATTGTATGGGACCGCTGCTCACCCAGCATCGTGATGTACTTGGGGAGCTACGACAGGTAGCGAAATTCGATTGCGCAAGCCAGCTATAACGGCTGGATGGATCATCGTGCTAACCACACGATACCTTCATTCTGGTTGAATGGTCGTCCACCACTACTTCGGCATGTGGGCTTGAGGCCAGCAGCCGGCTGGTCATTCTGGGGCCTTCACGGATTAATTGTATCTGAAATTTCGTTAAACTGCACACATTTCTTTAAGTGCGTCATTTTCTGCCAGTAACGCCACTGAAAATAATATTTTCAACCATATTTCAATCTATAAAATATAGAATTATAGGATCGGATACATAATCACAGAATACCATTCTCAGGAAATGTTTTAAAAGAAACTTGATACTCCAACTCATCTTATATACAAAGATTTGCATATCTCAAATATCTAACATATTTATATGTATAGTATTTTGAACTTCTAACACCAGTATAAATTGATCTCTTTCGGTCATGGTCACAATACAAGAAGACAGAAAAGTTCGCTTCCCTAAATTGAATTGAATCAAAACGGAAGACTAAATTAGGTCTAAGATATGGTTCTATTTTCATCCCAAAGTTGTACATTAAGTTTATAAAAATGTATCCAGAATTAAAAATATGAAACAATAGTATGATGAAGGATGAATGAAACGGAGAGAAATTGTCCCCGGCACCGGGACTCGAACCTGAGTTTTCGCTTTACGTGTTGACGCTTTATCCACTAAGCCATACCGGATTCCAGTCCCGATGCCGGATTGAATCCCTCTCAGTTTAAGTTCCACCCTCAGTTTCCCTTCAGTGGCCAACCCTCATGCACTGTGTCACAGATGTGTGACAGTGGCACAATGTCCAACACACTATGTGCAGAGGTGCACTCATTAAGAGTGACTAAGTTACCGGGATCCGACGGAATGAGCGCCGTCTTAAATCACTAAGTTATTATTTTACGCATATCATATTATGATGTACCGAAGTACGTATGGTGAGGATCGAGGTTGGGGGCTTGCCTGCTCGAAACCTGGGTACTTAGCCAACTTTAGTGTACTTAGCCGTATGGGTTTGGGAATGCCCGTAGCTTGAGGGTTAGCTTAATATATCATGAAAGATCGCAGTGCTGGGCCATAGTGCTCCCTCTCTAAATTCCATTTCGTTCTTCATATACACAAAGACAAATTAATATTTTATTTTTATCACGTAAAAAAATACTTTGAAATTATTAATCTCGCATGAAGAAGTTATCAAACCACAACTGCGGGATAACACCTCATAAATGAAGACAACTCACTTAAAAACCATTCAAAACAAGCAATAGGTTTATATATATATATATATATATATATATATATATATATATATATATACCGACATCACAGAAACGTAACCATGTCAATCAGGTACTATCATCGTGTGGTAGATGAAAGAAACTCACTGTCTGATATTACCCGATGTCCGATACTACCCGATATATATGCGTGTTATGATTGTAATATGATTGTAGGTGAGTACCTATTCAACCAAAATAAACAAGTCACGTTTATGTGTGATAATTTGTATACGTTAATTTTTCGTTGATTGGTTGAAATTCAAAATATTCTTAAACCCCTATTGTGAAGGACTGTTCGAGTGAAATTCACAACTCGATTTAACCTTTACAAGAAAATAGTTCACAATGAAAGGAACAATGGAAAATATAACTGAAGTAATAACGAAAGGGTTAAATTTTTCAGCAGAATAGAATTTATATTATGGAAGCGTGTAGAAAACCAAGACTAAAAGTCAGCTTTGTTAATTATACTGTTTTAAAGCCACAAGTTAAGCAAACATCACAAAACAAAACAAATCTGGAAGGTTTTAATTGAGGCATGTCTCACTAAAGTATAACGTCATTCCGTGGGACACATCTAGAAGAAATTTTCAGTGATGAAATACTTCGCATTTTACTATATTTTCAAAACTCTTTCAAATTTATAATCAATTGAGATAACTAATTTACAAAACGTAATTACTTGGTTGTCTATTTAACTGGTATTTCATTTTATAGCCTTTCTTGAGACACCATTTAGTCTAATAGAAGAAGTTACTTCGTTGTTTTCGTGACGTAGATTCGGAAATCTAAGTGGATAACACTGCTGTATATCGTTCAATCTTCTCAGCTATCAAACTATCATCCTGCACCGACACTCAGATGGACAGCTGTACGGAACCATAAAACTCATTTCGATCTGTCTGTGAGAAAGACGAAGTTTCAAAATTAATAATATGTGTCATACATTTCAACATGGTAAGACAGACCATCAAGTTTTCTTATAACTGATCAGTATAAGAATAAAACTGGCATTCAAAAATTACTACTGGCTATACGAAGTTACAATGTGGATGGATTTCTAACACAGTTGAACATCATACTTCTACCACAGAAGGCTCCAGATTAACTATTGCAGAACCACCGTTGTGGCTGAGAGGTTAGTGAGTCTAACTCCGAACCTAGCGGACCCCGGTTCGATCCGCGGTCGGGACAAGTTGCCTGGGTGACGTTTTACGGGGTTTTCCCTCACTCCTATGGATGAATATCAGGTAACTTTATCAGGCGACTGGAACCCCGTTCATCTTCGCCACTTCCTCCCCTATCATCCTTTCATTCATCATCCCGTTACTTCTTCTGGTTTTCAGATCGCTCTAAAGGAGGCCCCGGAGGCTACTGGCTCTGTCGACCGGCCTCCGTGGATCGTATTCATGTGATGATGGATAGTTACTGCAACGGAACCCGGGGCAGACCTACTCGGGGGGGGGACTTCCGCCTTGGACCGTTAAGGTAGCCTTGGAGGGGGGGTTGCCAAAGCAGGAGTGGTACATGGACTCTGTTGGCTGTAGGGACCGGTAGTTAAGTGGGTCATATGGTTAGGTCGGTGCGCGTAGTGGATCGGTGGTCACGCAACTCATCCCATATAGGTGGTACACAATAGACCTCAGGTCGTAGTGCATGGGATGTTCCTTCCCTCTTAATAGGAAAAAAAAAATATTGCAGAACAACCAAATTTCCTCGCAATCACAGCTCTAATAACTTATATTCTAGTGTATATATTTTCATATCATGTGTTATATACTGTAGATATATTCGTATGTCCTTCCACATATAATCAGTCATAGTGTTAAAAATTGAATTTTAATAATTACGGGCGCCAGCAGCATGTCAGTGTTATCTGCATTAGTCTTTTAGATCTTACACGGATTACGTGAATATATTAGGAGAAAACCCACAAACTATTGAGTAAAACACGGGAATTTTACTTCAAGCAAGTAAAATGGGATTGGGAAGTAAATCCCGAAAACCTAAAGTATATGATTATATCTCGTTACCAGAATGGAAATATTAAAATTGCAAATTTATTCTTCGAAAAGGTGGAAAAAAAATAAAATATTTTGGAGCAAAAGTAACAAATATAAATAACACTTGGAAGCATATTTAGAGCAAAATAAATATTTGGAATGCATGTTATTATTCGGTTGAGAAGCTTTTGTCATCCAGTCTTCTTTAAAAAAATAGTGAAAGTTAGAATTTATAAAAGTTATATTATTGGTTGTTCTGTATGGTTGTCACACTTGAACTCTCACTTCGAGAGAGGAAGAGAGGTTAAGGGTGTTTGAGAATAAATTTCTTAGGAAAATATCTGGGGCTAAGAGGGATGGTGAAGTTACAGGAGAATGGAGAAAGTTACACAATCCAGAACTGCATGAATTCTATTCTTCACATGATATAATTAGGAACAATAAATCCCAAAGTTTGAGATGGGCAGGGCATGTAGCACGTGTGGGAAAATCCAGAAATGCATATAGTGTGTTAGTTAGAAGACCAGAGGGAAAAAGACCTTTGGGAAGACGTAGACGTAGATGGGAGGATAATTGTAAAATTGGTTTGGGGGAAGTGAGATATCATACTAGAGACTGAATTAATCTTGCTCAGGATAGGAACCGACGGCGGGCTTATGTGAGGGCAGCAATGAACCTCCGGGAGTTCTCTAAAAACTCATTTGCAACTAAGTGTTTTGGGTCTTTGGACAAAACAGCTCTGCTCTTCTCTCTAACAAACTCGAGTTTGGAAAGTAAGGAAGCCACTGGCGTAGATCATGGAGAGCGTGTTTGCCTGCTAATCTGGGGGTACGCTCTGGTGTGGGTTCAATTCTCGCTTGGGTTGATTTTTTAGTTGGGTATTTTCCGAGGTTTTCCCTAACAGTAATGTGAATATCAGATACTATGTGGAGAATTCTCGGCCTCATGTCGTTAAATACCATCTCGCTATCACGAATTCCATCTGAACTAAATAACTAATTAGTTAATACAGCGTCGTTAAATAACCAAGTAAAATGTAATGAACTTGTAGGGTATAAGCCTATTAATTTTTAGAATTGAAGACGTTCACAGGAAAAGGATGTAACATCAAATTATTGAAATGTGTGACTTAGGTGGAAAATTTAATTTTGAAGCATTTATTTATAACAATAAGTACAAATCCCTGATTAGTAAAATAATTCTGCTAGTACATACAGGCCTAATGAAATATGCCCCTGAAATTATTTTCCTTTCTTCTGAAGCATTAATTATACTTCTGTTTGTTACATCCTTATTCCAGGGGAAGTCTTCAATTATGCAATGGCTTGAAAATAAAATGTTAGTTTGACATGTACTGAAGTTAATTACACAGATATTTCTTAAGAGCTTATTCCAAATTTATTAATTTCAATTAGTTTAATTGCAGCAAGAATCATAGCTAATCTCATGGGATGTTACAATTATTTTATTATATTGCACGAATGATTTTGTACCTCAGGTTGATTTATGGTGATGTGTAAGAGAAGACTTGATGGCCTTAACTTCACCTTAATAATTAATTCTAATTCAATTTACAACGCTTTAACAAATGCTATATTTATCTAGCGTCTGAGTGAATCAAAGACTATGATGCCAGGCAAATGTGTCCAGGGTCCAGCGTCGAAATTTACCCAGCATTTGCTCTTAATGTGTTGAGGGGGACCCAGGAAAAACCTCAATCAGGTAACTTGTTTCATACATGATTTGAACCCAGACTCTCTCGTTTCACAGTCAAACATGCTAACCGTTACTCCACAGCGGTAAATTCAGTTTATTATCAACATCCCATCGGATGGTGGTAGGTTATTTGCACCGCCAGAAGATAAAAGGATATTTAGACGGCATTATGCATCAACAGGCTATGCGACATTGCGTTAGTTTAGAGAAAAACGCGTTAGAAGATTTTGAAACATTTTAAATTCTATAGATATATAAATTATTTAATTCTTGCGGACTTGATAACGATACAAATAATATTTCATGTACTAGTTCACACTATATGGATAAAAATAAGTTATACACATGATTATGGACGATATTTCAATATTGCACTTAGCCGAAATAGAAATGATCGCATTATAGTTACGCATTAATCGGTTAAGCGCCGACATAGAGCGTTTACATTGTTGATGCATATTACTGTGGCACGTTTTATACGCATCTGCCATTTAACTCCGAGATAGAGCTTGTATGTGGTTGATACACTATATTTAGGCATGTAATTAAGAAATTAATTAATGCCCAAATTCATTCATTCGTTCGTTCGTTCGTTCATTCATTCATTCATTCATTCATTCATTCATTTATTATCTTCCATAGATCTTACATGAGCAATGAAGCTTTAAGATGTGGAATAAGTCAAAATTTTAAAATATTGCAATTACAATTTTTACAATATTTTACAATTTTTACAGTTTTACAATGTAGTAATTTTCTACAATGATGAGGTGAGGTCCGAGGATTCGCCAAAAGGTTACCCGGCATTTGCCTTTTGGTTGGGGAAAACCTCTGAAAAACCCAACCAGGTAATCAAATCAAAAGGGGGAAATGAAGTGATGCCGACGAATCGCCATAGACCAATACATTTTAATAGTGAAATAAACATTACAGAGAGTAACTGGAACAATAAAACCGGTAGAACTATATTGTAATCAATTTTATAGAAACATCTTTTGAAATAAATTAAATATTTTACGAAATATTTTCCAAAACTTCCACAATAAATTCTAACGGTACATCCTACTTTTTTCATTTGTACTAAACAAAACAACATGATTGTAATGGAAGATATTACTATCAGTTGTAGGTAACATAAAATACTACATTAATGATATTTTCAGTGAAGAACCAATTGAATTATTATGCATAAGTAATAATTATTCAATCCACTTTGCGCTAAAAATAGGGATATGGTCCCCACGGACACGATCTAAAATACGCATTCAACCTACATCTGAAATGGAAAGCTTATGGTTTGTTAAGTTTCTAACCTGGAAATATGTGGACCTATTAATCGATAAAATCTAATTAATTTAACCAGTCGTGGGCATTGGTGTGTCATTTGAGGAATGGTATCACTTTGACCTTGACAGTGTTTGTCGCACTATGCGACATCAACTTCTATATATACATTAGAAGTTAAATTTTGTATGTCTGTAATTTAAGGACAAACAGACGACAACCAACCTACAGCATCGATCTGCTTCCGATATGGCTCGTACCTTGTCCGTACAATAGACTGTGAATTACTTGTAAACTTAGCACTGGCGCGTCATTGTCAAGACTTAAAATAGATTATATTCGAAAATGTATTGCCTCTCTTCTCATGCCCTTTCTTATGAAGAAAAGTCAAACCTATAATATTTCTGATTCAGAAGAAAAAATAAATGTAATAAGCTTAGATACGTATTCTAATACAGATAGTTCGCAATTTTAATTACGTTATAAAATAAAAAATTTAAATAGAGTATTATTTGAGTAGTCTAATATTCTACGTGTCCTGCTAATTCTAAATTCTTTGACTGGACACAATTTATATTCTAAATTCATAAAATAATTACAGAACTTCGTAAATATTTGTAACCAAGGCAATGACAACAGCGGAAGCTGAAATAATTATTTAATTATAAAAACTTTTATACGTCAGGAAATACGTCAGGAAATGTCTTATCAACACTTTCCATACAACATGGTATTATATCCAGATTTGTGATATTTCATGGCTCAGTTATTGAGTACTTTACAAATAGGAGCACAGGATGATACAGTAGGCTATGTCTTCTGTAACTAAGATACAATTAACATCAACTTCTGTAACTTAAGCCAAATAAAGTAGGACTAATTTAATTTCGTCTTTTAACAGGATGTTGAAGAGTATTTAAGTTTTGTTCAGTATTGTCATTACTCATTTCTCCTATTTCAAAGCTACAGAACCTCCAAACATTTTTAACGCGACGCCACTATTTTGCACACGCATTCCAATAAACTTCGTGAATACATCAGTAAAAGTGCTTGAAAGTAAAAAGATAATTCATATCCAAATGTCTGTGCAGAAAATTTAGATCCTTAGTTCTCTTCAAATAGTTACAATTCCACTTTGAATTATGGGTCATAGGATAACAGGACTCTCTCAGAAAGAGACGCACAAGCCGCCATCTGCAAAATGGGAGTTCTGCGTAAGATATTTTGGCTTGCTAATGACCATAAGCGCTGGAAAGAAATAAAGAATGGCTGATACAAAGTTCTTGGCGGCTGGAATATCCAGTCTTACTATGCTTGAACCTGTGCCATGGCGAAGACACGTCATCTGGGTGAGTAAAGAAGTCTCGGAAATATAATACAGTGCAAGTCGGAGGAAGAACTGGGAACTGCCAAGAAAATTGTGAATATACTTCATTAAAATGATACGAATCAGCTGATGAAGACATGGCCTAAAGCTAACAGCAGGAAATAAATGTTGGTCTGTAACTTAATGTGTTGATGATGATGATGATGATGATCTATATTACTTTCTTGTTCACACCTGTGGAGTAACGGCCAGCGCGTCTGGCCGCGAAACCAGGTGGCCCGGGTTCGAATCCCGGTCGGGGCAAGTTACCGGGTTGAGGTATTTTCCGAGGTTTTCCCTCAACCCAATACGAGCAAATGCTGGGTAACTTTCAGTGCTGGACCCCGGACTCATTTCACCGGCATTATCACCTTCATTTCATTCAGACGCTAAATAACCTAGATGTTGATACAGCGTCGTAAAATAACCCAATGAAATAAAAAATATATATATTACTTTCTTTAGTAGTAGAACTCAACAACTTATCGTGTGCCACAGGAAAATGCATTGGAGATATGGTTGAGATGCGGATGAAGGAAAAGGACCTTGGAAATGCTGAACAAAATCACCATGAGTTATGTATCAAACATATAAGAGAATTTGTAGTTTATTTACCTACTGTACATTTGAATTGTTGGGGAAAGGAACTGACCACCCTACGCCATTATATCCTGGCTTAATTTCCTCATGAGTATTGGTTTCACTTATGAGGTTCCAACCAGTCTATTAATACTTGGTTATTTAACGACGGTGTATCAACTACTGTGTTATTTAGCGTCGATGGAATTGATGCTAGCGAGATCATTTTACTGTACGTTTGGTGGAAACCTCGGAGAAAACCTAACCAAGTAACCAACCCAAGCGGAAATCAAACCCACGCCCGAGGTCAACTACAGATCAAAATGCAAATGCGCCACCGCCTTAGCTACACCAGTGACTCCAACCAGTTTTATAAATGCTGATTAAACATTAATATATTTAAATTATTACAATTGTCTCTTCAACAGACACCTAATTACGAAGCTGTATATGCTTATAAATTTAAATCCTGTGCAGTCCTTCATTGAAATCTGAGAAGGAATTAACTTTATCGTAGATATTTCTAAGCGCAAATTTGCTCTGTCATGTCTCTTCAAATACTTTCAAATTGATGGATTTGTCTGTGCATTTCAATTAAATAATAAACGACAATTATTACGATAAATTCATCATTTTTCAACAGGTATTAACTACACAGAATTTCAAAATTATGGGAACATATTCCTATGGTTATTTTAAAATAATTTCTGTATTGTTAATACAATAATGTGATTCATATCAATTGCGAAACTTTTCAAATAATTTGAATTTTACTGACGCGAGAATTCTATTTCTTATTTCCAATGGCAGGGGTGATAGTTTTGCAAAATATTAACTCCACAACATAAGTTGTTTTGGGTTCAGTTACAGCTGACCACTTATTCATCCGCATGTAGTATACTATATAAGAAATTACCAATGAAACCTTACAGGTTCCAGCTGTTACAATGCTTAAAACCTAGTTACAAAAACATACGATATAGGTTCTGCATGCAACTGCAAAGTCACTCGGAAGATAATGGATTTGTGACCAAATTGCTTTTCAATTTTATTGTGAAGCAACTGTGTAAGCGGCAAAGTGAGTTGTCATAATATGCTCTTCTGGGGGCACTTCAAATCGTCCAATGACCTTCTATGTGTTAGACATTCGCCACAAATGAAAATATTTAGTACTATTTCCCAAAGAAATGGCTACGACCCGTTTTTCTTACTGTAACTGATATTGCTTTTTCAGGTCATGTTGAAGAACTAGCCTTTTTCACAGGTAGATGAATAGCTCCGCCTCAAAAAAAATCCGTCTTCCTTCAAGGAATGCATGCTTCCTCGCTAACCTGTCCTGTACAAGGTTTTCGGCCTTCCAGGTCAACAGACTTCACTTGGCACGACTCATTTTTCTAGGCGTAGTTGAAGGTATCTGTGTACGTACCACCATAAGATCTTCAATAATTAATATAACGGATCGTTATATATAAAATTCCGTTATTTAATAATGTTATATCAACTGAAATGTAATGTTGCAACGGTGGAGTTAAATGTAACGAGATTATATTTTGGCGAAGCGAGGCCAAAAACCAAGAATTTGTTATGTTGCCCCACATTTACTAGAGGAAGATTGTAGTAAAATCCCAGTCAGGTAAGTAGCCCACGCAGTGTTCAAACCCATGACTACACGCACTCCATCTCCTACTCAGGAGCTATAATATTAATTGTAATTTTATTATTCATATTATAGTTGTAATCCCCTGGTAAAGGGGCAGAGAAGGCCTGACGGCCTTATCTCTGCCAGGTTAAATAAATAAATACTAATACTAAATACTATACAAAATGTAGTTGGATCGCAGTTATGTCGTTCATACAGAAGTGCTGGATGTAATATGGCAAGGATTAATGGAATATTGAATACATGAAAGCCAAATGGCATAACGCACCCAAATTGGTGTTTTTAAGGTGCCAGCTCAAATTTTCACAGTAACTCTTAGAATCATGTACTGCATATTACTGTATTAATTATAGATAATCATTACGGTTTTGTGAAATATTTGTCATAATTCGAAATTCCCTACCATAATATTCTCGTAAATTAACTTTCAAGTTATTAAACCCATCATGAAGTAGCCGCTTAGGGAAGACTACAAATTTATATGGCGACTTATATGGCAATTTCTGATTTTTCCAATGTTATGAACAGAGGTGTCATTTAGGTAAGAGAAGAGGAGCAAATGCCACCCAGTTAAGTTTAATGTTAAACAGAATAATAATTGTATTGATCCATATTACAAAAAAATGCGTAAGAACTGTATAATTTAATATTAAAATATTCCACCCTTGTAAAGGCTTAAGATATAAAAGACGAGCTGTTTAATTACTGTTCAGATGAAACCATGGCTTTACCATTTGAAGGGTACACGGGAAAAACGATCAAGGTCCATCAAAAATCTAAATTGAGTTAATAATTCTATCTTATAGTGGAAAAGAAGTTCTATCTAGCTAGTAATAAGAAATCATCGTTCTTGACATTCCACTACGTCAATTCCTATTAAATACACACATAACAAAGTATTAAGTGCTTAAACTTTAAAATTAGTTTTTCTCGAAACTTTCTAAAATGGACTTTGATCGTTATTCCCGTGTACCCTTCATTTGCTATATTAGTGTTCGTTACGTATTTTAAATAAAACTGCAATTAATTTTTGTTATTGGAAATTGAAATTTCTTTATGCCATCCTAGCATTATAAACAGGTTGTTACTACATCCAGTATCGTGCGTAATCGGCTTATTATGGCACGCGTGCCAATAATAGCAATGACGTAATACCGGAACGCTTGGGTGGGGATGTATGCAACTCATCTGGCTATCTTGGTTACCGCTTCTACGCGCCACGTAACAAGAAATGAAATGCAGGACAGAAAGTAACGTATAATTTATTCCCAATATTTAACAATTTTGTATCACTTTTATACAATCACATAAAACAGTTCTGTGGTTCAGAGAAACTATATTAACAAAATAAAGGAACATTTGTAACATAACATTTGATATCTAAGGTATAGGCCTAACTAAAGTTTGTAATACCTGCAATGTCATCCATTTTTCTTTATTCAATGCCAATGCCAAGCGCAACTAATCGATACGATCAATACGAACATATAAACACTTATACCAGTCATGAATGCCGAATTATTTCATAATTTATTCACAAGTTATAATGCTAAATGTTGTATGCAACCTGTGAATAATCTTATTATGTCACTCGTGAAAATTGTTGCACTCACTATCGTTCATGCAACAAACATTCACTTACGCCATAATCATCAAGATTATCCACTTGTTACATAAACATTAGTGCACGTAAATTACGTATCGAATAAATAGCCAAACGAATAATTAAAATTAGGCCTGCGTGTGGAAACTAGATTTATACTTTAAAGAAGGGTAAACCTAACCATAAAGCAAAAGAAAGTTAAACCACGTCAGCCCTTATTTGTGAATCGAAGTAATAGAAAGTACTTAAGATATGGAGAAAACAGTTAAATTGGAAAAACATATTCAATGAATTTGATATCATGGATTTTTTGACAAGTCTATCCCAGTTTACGGTATGGAAAATAGTTTATTTCTGATGAAATAGGGAGGGAGAACGCTACGCGATATGCCCTGTAATGTTTTATATATAAAAAATTATCTCCCCCCCAAGTGAATTCTGATATGACGCTCCTAGTTATAAAAAGATATATATATATATAATTTTACTTCCGTTAATATTTTACGCATATTTTTATTTCGCTTACTGATTAGAAAATCAATTTAATTTTCGGAAAGTGAACACACATTTAATTATATTGGGATAATAATAACAGATAATAATATAACTGATGAAAATAAAAAATGTGTACAGTTTGAAAACAGGTCTTATTATTATTGATTGAGCATTCTGAAGAGCAAGATAGAAGAAAATTCAAATTATACATATACAGGGACATCATTTTATTTTTACTAAAATTTTTAATATTAACCTGGCTATACCTTCAGAGAACCGGAAACACAGTTTGCTATACCCCTCCACGACTGTAGTTCGATGATGCTGGAGTAAAACACAAACAAATCACTCTACTAGGTATAGGAGGGAAGAAAAGTAGTTCATCTATTTACGTAAACTAGGAAATATCGCGATGTGTTCGATAATTTTCATTAGGTTTTTGTTTAATCAAAATAGAGTACTGTATTAACAATAAGTGATTTTACTCACGAACTGAGTTATCCATGCGAACGTGTTCATTATGCAGTGCATATTAATATACTGTCTACAGCACGTTAGCGTACAATATAGAGAAAGAAGTTAAATTAAAATATAATCATAATATGAATATTTAAACACATTTTTGAAAATGGTGGCCGTTCATTTCGATACAGGTTTTAGTTCTTTTGTGCATATTATCGCACTGTAGACTATTGCATCTAATTCCAATTGCCAGTTTCGTCCTTCGTACTGGTAACTCATGTTGAAATAATTCTGTACCTACTCTATAACAGAGTACCTTACGTACTGTAAATTCAATCTTCACTTCTGCCCGACCGCACAGATAAAATTACTCAGACATGCTATCTACTGTCCGTCCAAGTGGTTATGCCGCAGGATCGTTGAAAGGGGGGAAATCACGTGACAGTTAATTACTTAACGAGGCCCTTTTGTTTAAGTTATTTTGAACAGTTTTATGATATTACGTAAACGTCCAATTCCTAACAGAAATTAATGTTTTCAGAAAAGAGCTAAGACAGCCCAGCTTTTACAGAGGGGCGAACAGAAGCAGGTGGGGGAAAATCGGGATGCGACGTAGGGAAACGGACAGTACCTGTGCGAAAATATGATTCAATACTGAAAGCTCTTTCGTCACTAAAAAACGCGAACATATTTCTGGAACGTATTATACTCACTAACTCAGTGCTGTTTACTATATGTGGCCTTAATTCTGTGTGGAGGGCAATTGGAACTTCATTAGTAGAAGGGGTGGGAGTGAAGTACATTAAAAAACTCAGATACAATAAAAATTGAAGTAAAAATAAAATTATATCCCTGTACAATATCATAATCCTGTCTATATTTTCCTACGTGTTTGAGACTTGAATTTTAACAATACGTGAAGAATTTGAACTGAAAAAATGTGAGAAATTTACCGAGGAAAATATTTGAACCATTACAAGATAATACATTTATACACTTATACAGAATTAATTGAAAAACTAGTTAAAATAATTGAAATTGTTAAATCATGTGAAGACAGCTTCACGAGACAGGAACATTAGAAGTCACAGAACAAAAACCACCGTAAAATGACGACTCGGAGATAGCGTATGAGATATATAGGATATACAAATAAACAACGAAGAAATCAGATCATTATTTCCTGAACTAGACATAATAGCAATAATCAAAGGCAAAAGATTCCGTTGACTAGGACACGTGCTGAGAAGCTTGGCGGGAAAACACTAGCGGACATGCACCACTGGGAAGATCCAAGGTCAAATGGAGAAATCAAGTTTTTATTGACGAGAGCCGCACAGGACGGAACGAAGAGATACCACAGGAGAGTAGAATGGAAGAAGTTTGTAAATGAAGCTAAAATCTTTCTTCGGTTTGAGTCGTCGCGGAAGAAAGTATGCATGTAGGTATGTAATGAAATATTAATAGCATGGTGCTTGGAAAATTTTTGTTCAATTTGGCAAAAAATTGTTTACTCTCAAGTGTAAAACTTCACGACTCGTAAAGTAATAATAATAATAATAATAATAATAATAATAATAATAATAATAATAATAATAATAATATTGATAACAGTAATACAGGCATTTAATAAAAATTCTTTATGTAGTCATTCACGTACATATGTAATACTGGGTGTTCATTTCAAAATGTGTCATGACGTCACTGTTGATAAGTCACCGATTTGAAGCAAGTTTCAGCTTTTGTGTCAGAGAAGTTGCCTATTAATCAAGGCGTTCAATCTGAACTTGAGAACGTGTACGGTATAACTTGAACGTCGTAGCAACAGATGGCGGTCTATACGGTCTGTGTGCTACCATAACCTCTTTCGAACTGTGCTTTGCGCGTGCAAGTCATACGCAGGGTAATTGTTATCATCGGTTGCGTACGGAAACATTCCACAACACAAATCAAATGCTCCGTGTCCATGTTGGCCGTCGAAGTTAATGTCAACAAATACGTAAGTAATCGTCTTAACTCTCTCCACATATCCCGACAGTAAGAAAAAATCTCACCTCAGTACATGTTTCGAAACAGTTCACATTCCTGCCACTACCGGCGTCACTGTACGTATCAGTAAGTACTCTTCAGAATGAACGCCGTACTTGCTAGGCAACTTCTCTGGCACATAAGTAATACACCTCTGCGGAAGTGTAGGAAGATTGAATTCTCTAGGCTCATCGACTAGCCACATGACGGCATACAGCGAGCCATGACACACTTTGAACTGAACACCCAGTATTAATATTAGTGGAGGAAAATCCGTTCCGTTACCAGAAATCAAACTCAGGACTCTTACATAGCTGCTATAACTACAAGAAAAGAAATAATTTCTATTTCAAATCTACCTATCAATAACTCCAAATATTACATATAATTTCATCTACCAAAATTTAATATTCAAGCAATTCTTATTAATAAAAAGCACCGCCAATCGTATTTGGCGTGCTGAGTGCTCTTACCATCTGAGCTATCCCAATCCACAGTCCACAGTTTCTGTTTTAAATGAGATCTTAAAACGTATTTTAATTAAATTCTTTGAAACCTGCATATGTTCTTATTACTTATATTTTACAATAATTTATATCGCAGTAAAATATTTCGAAATCTAAATCTATTTTAGAATTCAGACCCACTGTGAGAAACTTCATTTTGAGCGACATATACAACAGCTGACGCACCGTTTTTCTCTTACTGCAGACATAACACGTTCAAGAATAGAATTTCTTGACGTCTTTTATTAGTTTGTAGAACTGAATAACACATCTTGTGTGACAAAAGAACTGCATTGAATGTAGGGTTGAGATTCGGACGCAGGAAAAAGATCTTTGCGGTTCTGAGGAAGAAAGCAGCGTAACATCATAAGGATCGCTCAGATCCCCTGTAACAGCTACTCTCTCCCTACAGTAATGTCTAAAACAAACGGATGCGGGGTATTGTGGGACTTTCTGTAAGTCTCGCGGTCAGCGGTCACAGTGAAGCACAATACGTACTCAACACGTTAGAAGACAATCCTGGAAAACATTCCTTGCTTCTAGTCATCGTTTGTATTGTACTCTCTAAAATAACGACGTGAACGCAAGTTTATTTATATATCCTCTATTTACTTCCGCGTAATTAAAGTGGTTACATAAACCTTCTATCATTAAAAATGTTTAAGATCTGTAAATTTTATTCCTCCATAATAATTAGCCCTATTTTGCTGAGATTATATACGTGTAGTATCTAAAATTTCTCTTTAATCTAAGAGAAAAAATTACTTCCAGGATAAAAAAGGTTTTTTGAACTGTGATATTTTTTTTTCTTTTAGCGATTTGTACCAAACTGCTATTTAAAAAATAGTCCAAATGTTTTTAACGTATTTTAGCAATATTACTTTGCATTAAAATGTAACATTCTTAACAAACCCCAACTCAATTGTCAGAATAGTTGCACTCCAAGAGGAATAACATTTGAATTGGGTTTTTGAGAAACACCTTAAGAGGGTGACGTGTGAAATTTTGGTAATTTTCAGTTAAAAAAAATTATTTTCGTTTTCTTGTAAAAGGAAATGAATCAGCAATCTCTTATGCATATTTATTTTATTTATTTATTTATTTATTTATTTATTTATTTATTTATTTATTTATTATTTTGCTAATAATTGTAAGATAAAATATAATATACTCAGAAAAACTTTAGCTCGCCCCTGAAAGAGTAGAACTCGTGCTCAGGGGCGGATTCCTGAATTGAAATTAATAATTATACAATACAATTTGTCTTATGTATACTATGCAATTAAAGTATATAAATTTAAATTTACAATTTTTCAATTTTTAAAAAATCCATTCATAACTTTTTTAATTTAATAATAGAACTATTACAATTGACAAGATTAGGATATTTAAATATAAATTTGTTATATATTTTTGGACCTAAATTGCTACTATGATTAAATACTGTAACAGTGTTGCATTTTGGTTGTTGAGCAAGTTTCAATATCCTGAGACCTTCGAAAGCACAAAAATTACGCAATATATTTCAATTCCATGCAAATTTTACAAGTTATTTTCTTACACTTGTTTTTCTCTACTTTTCGTCAGGTTCGAAGTGTAAATGCTCTTACAATTTGATGATAGGAATATGAAATTTGTAATGCATGTCTGTACACTGTGGTTAACAAAATAGCGCATAGGTTGTATGACTAAATAAATACTTTTTAAAATAAAAAATGAAATATTTATAGTGGCAATAAATTTATGTTTTTAGGTATGCAGTGGTTATAAAATTTTTTATCTCTTCTGTAGTATAGATATAAGAAAACTAATGCGTGGTGGTTTTCTAAATATGCCGCTGGTTTTGCAAAAAGAAAAAAAATCAAACATTTTACTGAAACATTGAGCGTCACCATTACATTTTGAAATATGCAAGTTTTTCAAAATATTTTAGTTAATAACTTAGAAACTAATTCAATCACAGAAATGAAAATGTAAAAAATAGGAATTTCACACATCACCTCTCGTAACTCACAGAATACAAAGTTTTGGGGAAACACAAAAGAGTTCTGTTTAAAAGAAACGCATGAGTTAAGAATTGAAATAACTGAAATGAGAAATGTTAGTAAACACATAACGAATATTTCTGTATGTTAAAGAATATTTTTAAAATATAATATGACTCAATATTCATGTTCGTAAATGTATGGGTTTCTCAAAATGTGGTAAAGATTTAACAAAACAATATCTTTTTCATGAAATAATTGAAAATTTGGTTAAAAAAACTAACACGAATTTGATTCTCAAAACCAGGATTTTATAATTTTTGCTTCATGTGAAGAAATTTTACTTTAATCTGTATGAAATGTCACTAAGGACTTGAATAATTAAGTTCTACATGAGATTATCTAATACAATAATAGTTACACAAAAGACAACATTATTCTAACAAATCCAAAATTCAGACAAAATATAATTAATTAATCAAACACATCAACTTAGGCTCTAGTTTGTTTCATTTTGTGTCAGCCTTGTCACTGACTTATGGGCCTCTTCCACGAAAACTAATTTTCAAGCTCACATGTACGACAAAAAATACCGTTGGACTTGTGGTATTTTGCCACAAAATGATATATCTATCCTATGAAACAGGAATTAGCAATAAACTCAATTTTGTCAAAATTTGACTTATGGGGTTTCTAAAAAACCGATTCACTTTTTATCTTAATATATTTCCATTTTTTTTTAAATATTTTAGTACATTTTTTTTCAATTTATGGTGAAGATAGGATAAAGGTTGACGTAGAGCTTGTTGATCTTACTAAGAAAAAATGTCCATTCAAAAGTCGTTAAATTATCTAAAAAGATGTGTGGAAGGTATTATTTAAACAGTTTTAAAATATAGTTTTGAGAAAATAAAAATCATTACACTACCAGCCTACAATCTAAGTTTATTTGCGGGGTAGGACATTTTCATGTATGACTTCTACAATTTTATAGTTAGGTTAAGAATTTATTTCACAGATATAAATCTAGTAGTTCGTATTAAATTAATACATGAAAAATGAAAAAAAAAAAAAAAACTCTTTTTGACACTTGAAGGTGTATGTGTCCCTTAAATAATGTTCCTTATTAATTTATGTGTGTTTCGTTTTGTTGTGATTTTGAACCTGAAGAAATATTAATAATATAAAAGAATTTTACACTGACTGTGGAGTATGCCACTAGACTACATTTCGATGCTGTGATTCTCTGATTTAAGGCCAATGGCTTCAAAAGGCATATATCGAGAGAAGGAAACTGCGGAAAAGCACAAATTTCGATAGTGATAATTAAATGTACTGAGACTGGTGTTAACTTTCTTTCAGGATTAAAGTCACATTTCAATAATAGCAGTGAACTTTATCTTTTGTTAAGTTCGTTGACTTATATTAATTTTTTATCACTTAAATTCAGAAACAATAGTACATATTTTAGAGGACGGTATCATGGACTATGTGTGTATCCAATTCCTAGCCATTTCGCTTGAGTGGTTCGGATTTGACATATTGCGGATAGATGGCATGACTGTGACCCATTTCAAGTTGCATACCACTTCGGCAGGCCACACTGTGGATGCTGTGTCTCTTTGAAGAGTTATATCGCGTACTAGGATGAGTATAATATGTATAAGCTTTCGTGTATATGTAGTGTATGGAACTAATGAGGATGATGATGAAGATGAGGACGGGAGAAGGGGAAACCCGTTGCCGACACGTAGAGCGTATTCCGAATCTCAGCGGTGAGCAATCTGATGGCATCACGGTGTTCCGAATTACAACGATGACGTCACTGATGCTCCACCGTTGACGCACCGGTTCCATCAGCTTGCAGAGGTGGTGGCAGTCTCCATCAACCGCCCTCAGTGAAACTGATTGGTTCTTGTATAGGGCGGGAATTAGCAGACGAATGACATCGTGCACTGTTGTGTCATGGCGGTGTGTTCTTCTTTGCTTCTGCTGTATTGTTTGTAATGAGCACAACGTAAAAACAATATGTTAATGCGATGAAAGAGTAATGGAACGGAGAAAAATTCTCTCCGGCGCCGGGATTTGAACCCGGGTTTTCAGCTCTACGTGCTGACGCTTTATCCACTAAGCCACACCGGATTCCACCCCGGCGTCGGAAGAATCGTCTCGGTTTTAAGTTCCAACTCTTGGGTTCCCTCTAGTGGCCGCCCTCTGCACTACGTCATAGATATCTATGAACCTAGGACCGAAGTCCACACATGTGCTGAGGTGCACTCGTAATGAATGACTATTTGGCCGGGATCCGACGGAATAAGCGCCGTGTGGCTTAGTGGATAAAGCGTCAGCATGTAGAGCTGAAAACCCGGGTTCAAATCCCGGCGCCGGAGAGAATTTGTCTCCGTTCCATTACTCTTTCATCGTATGATGACGCAGAATATCTGCATGGAAATATCATATGTACTTCGGTACATTATAATAATATGTATGATATGCGTGAATCACTTCGTGATTTAAGACGGCGCTTATTCCGTCGGATCCTGGCCAAATAGTCATTCATTACGAGTGCACCTCAGCACATGTGTGGACTTCGGTCCTAGGTTCATAGATATCTATGACGTAGTGCAGAGGGCGGCCACTAGAGGGAACCCAAGAGTTGGAACTTAAAACTGAGACGATTCTTCCGACGCCGGGGTGGAATCCGGTGTGGCTTAGTGGATAAAGCGTCAGCACGTAGAGCTGAAAACCCGGGTTCAAATCCCGGCGCCGGAGAGAATTTTTCTCCGTTCCATTACTCTTTCATCGTATGATGACGCAGAATATCTGCATGGAAATATCATATGTACTTCGGTACATTATAATAATATGTATAATATGTTAATGGCTTATGAGCGAACATGTCAACGGACCAGTTATTACTATCGTTTCAAGAAATAAATTGTATATGCTCTCGTTTTTTGAACGAAATGACAGTACGGAAATTTGGAAAAATCGTGCTAGCGTAACACAGACAACAACTTGTACAGCCGCCATGACAGCCATTGAACCTTCCAGCAGATTTGCTCCTATTTCGCTGCAGCGTGACGTCATTGTTGTCCACCGGTCCGGTGAGATTCGGAATACGCTGGTAGCCTACTCCTGTCTAATAGTACCAAGGGGGCCGCCACGCTTAACGTCCCTGTCCGACGGACGAATCAGTATCAACAATGACATGTCTTCTCTTCATATGCACTGCGAAGTAATGTGGAATTTAACCCAGGCATATTGATGCACATTATAATGATTAGGAGCTGTGCACCGCCACCTCTTCTAGTACATAAGTACAAATTTTACACGAAAATCTCTGACCCCAACGGGAATCGAACCCTGGCCGGCTAGTCCGGAGATATACACGCCACCACAGAGCTAACTCGGCATGGAATATTCTACGTAGAAAAGCTGATAGCCAGTCGTTCAGGTTGAAGTTTCTTACGTTGTAATCGACACAGAAACAATTTGACTGAGAGACCGTAGAATTCGAAACTACACTTCAAGTCAACAATCATTTTCACTTAATATATGCAAGGTAACATTAATAGCAGTATTTTATCTAACGAAACTCTCAATTATAGAGGTTATTTAAGAATGATATTCAACAAGGGCAACAAAATGAAAGACGTATTATTCACGGAGCCGCTTTATCAGCGACATGATTTTTTCATGTGTCAAAAATTTACTATACTATACCGAAGGTTTTACTTCTTCCTTAAAGCTATGCTAAGGACATTATCTGCATTGGTCTGGTACCGGCTTGGATTCCTCGGTTAGCATGCTATCCGGTAGACCGCGGAGGCCGGCAGGTTAACGTTAAGTAATTTTATATGTTCTGATTGTCGTCATAAACATCATAATCCTTCTTCAAAGCCTAATGCAGTTGGGGCGCTCAATTCCCACATGGTTTATGCATCAACGCCATAGTGCAATCGTCAAGGGACCGGATATAACAGGTCTCTGCGGTATTACCAACAAGCGTCAGCCAACGCTACGTGCGATTGTAGGATATGTTTTGCTGTCTAGTCGTAATGCTATTATGCACCTACACAAACTAAAATGCACAATATAATTTATACATAACTATTAAAACAAAATTCAACAGTGAAAAAATATTAAACTTTCTTCCAACAGGAAAGTACAGTAGAACCCCGATTATCCGTCACCCTATTAACCGATTGGCTGATTGTCCGACTGTCTATTTCTCGCTCCTGTTTTTCTTCAGAAATAAATAACTTATATAAAGTACTGTTTTGTATATCATATTAGTAGCACAGTCTATTATATACAGTCACGAAGCTCAATACGTAGGGAATATGCATCCTTAGATAGTTGCTAACTACTAGGATCGCTACTATTTCTATTATCGCCTCATTACAGACAATACGAAATAGTACCGACACAGTCTATTGTTCCTAGCACCCTCACAACTCAAGCTTCGTGACTGTATATACGAGACTGTGTTAGTATGTTCTACATATGTTTTTGCTATAGTGTTTTATTACAAGCCTTTATCGTTACACAGCATTGTTTACTGTTCGAATTACTGTTCTATAATATAATTTGTATATAAAATATCTTCCACGGGTGTTAACAGAAAACGTGATGTGCTAAGTATCGAAATAATTGAATGGTTTGAGAAAGAAAAACTATGGCTCATCTCGCATCAGAATACGAGATTGGAGTTACAACTACGCGATTTAATAAAAAAAACATGGATAAAGAGTAAAAAAGTATGTACATTTACAACATGAGACCTTTATTCCTATCTTTCCTGAGACAGTCATTAAAAAGGGCTTCCTTGTCCTTTAAAAACCCGTCGTTTATAACCAGATTTAAATTAGTGAACTTCTGATCTACTACATAGTGAATTAAATACAAGACCATGGAGGAAGTTACAAAATCTTCCATGGTACGGATTATCCGATTTTTCGATTAACCGTTCAGCCCATCCCCTTCATTCCCACGGATAATAGAGGTTCTACTGTACATAAAATCAGATTTGCTTTCACTATTGTGAGCGAGATCGCTGAAACATATGTACGAGCTGGCTCAGCTTTCATACATTGCCCTGTTACACGAGCGAGGTCTTTTATGCATTGACCTTTTACAGGAGCGAGGTTACTCGACTCTACTCGCACTACGAAAGACAAAGTACCTTCCAATGTTCAGACTTACAACTCCCGGCTCTTCTTTCGGCGGACTTGGCCTCATCACAGAACATCACACCTGCTACACGATCGAGGTTACTCGACTCTACTCGCACTGTGGAAGGACAAAGCACCTTTCAATATGCAGATTTACACCTTCCGGTGTTTCTTCTTCTGATCCTGCAATCAGCCCATCCTACGCCTCCCTCCTCACACTTATGGGTAGTTATTAGTAGAGAATTCATTTTTAGCCCCATAACACGACAGACAGCGAATGTTAAGTTAGCTGTACGCAGTATGCATGACGTCACTTGACCTTGCGTACGTATGGATCACATACAAAATATTTGCGGATTTGTAAGACAGACCGTCCACGTAAAGCACACAGCGAACATACCGTGTTAATTATATTTAGTTGTACAGGGACATCATTTTATTTTTACTTGCATTTTTATTGTACCTGCATTTCTGAATTTACTTCACTCTCAACCCCTTCACTAATGTCCTTGCTCCCGTCAGACACACAAACTTACGGCCGCTGTTACATTCGAAGTCTTCAAGCAGTGAAGTAAACACTGCTGTGTATAGTGTGTTTCATAAATATGATAGCGTTTTCTGTAGAAGAAAGAACCTATATTAATAATATCGTACTACAAAATTATATTCAAGAAACGATAAATTCAATTTCAGAGAATATGCTTCAAAATGTTTTTTAATAATATGCGTACTGAATTGAAGCCTGCATTGTAATGAACGGCAACAATTTTCAGCAACTTGTTTAAAAATTCAGTTTAGCTTTTTTGAATTGAGGTGGCTAGAAGCAAAGGAATGCTAGTGACATTTGTAATAACATGAGTTAAGTGCATCCAGTGTAAGCTAAAGTATCTAAAATTTTAGTGGCAAAGGGATATTTTAATCGCATCACACATTAAAATTTAAATAAAAATTTCACCGATTTCACGAAAGATTAAATATTTAAACCCCATTTTCTCAAAAGTAACTTAAGTGCACTTACAGCCCTTTACTTATGTCCCCCTCAATTTAAATGCACTCTCTATATTGTATGTTAACACCAATAATTAGTATGCTAAATAAAGTAGACATTACATAACGAACATAGCCGCCTGAAAAGTTGAGGTTTTGAAAAAAAAATGTTGCTACTCTACTGTATTTTAATAAATTCCGTAAGAGTGATGATCAAACTGAAAATCGTAATATCGTATTTCCCTACAACATAAATGGATACACTACTTTTCTCTCCTCCTATGCCTAGTAAAATGATTTGTTTACATATTGCACTAGTAACATCAAACTCCTGTAATGGAAGGGGGCAACAGTGTTTCCGAGTATAGCCAGGTTAATGTTAAAAATGTTGGTAAAAATAAAGTGATGTCCCTGTTCAAGTTCAGTGCATTTACAATGCCGAAAGCAAAACGTTCTTTACAGGATCGTTTGACTAAGATTGTGGAGGACTTTGGAATGAACATATAAAGTCACATGCCGTCTCTATAATATGTGTTATGTGTAAGACGTTAATAAGGGGAAGTAAAAGTAAATAGTTGAAACAACATTGTAATTTGAAGAAACATATTTATAACGTAAATTTGTTCACCAGGGTAGGCAATGAACAATCGTCCATCTCTACTGAATATCAGGTTAAGGACTCGGAATTTTACAGAGATTTTTGTGAAGTGATGGTTAAATGTAATATAGCCATTTCACAAGCTCGGAAATAGTTATTTTAACGACTTTCTGGAAAAATATTACACAACGAATCGTTCGCTAAATGTTGCAGGTCTTGATAGTTTCAGGGTTCTCGAAAACAATTACACGTTTAGAAGCTCACGATCTGAAAATTTAATAGAAGAACTTGAACGAAACGTGAATTTTCTAAATGTACAGGGTAATACTGATGGCGAAAAAGTTAAGAATAAACTTACAGGCGTCCTACACAAGATCCCTGGTTATTCGCTATTGCGCAAAAAAACTGGCACAATGGGGAGTAAAAGACAGTAACGTTCCTTATTTCCTGTTTGCTCCAATAACGTCTTGTGATGTTGAGAGACGTTTCTCTAAACACAAACTGTTGTTAAGTGATCGCAGGAGAAGCTTTAATTTCGATGCTTTACGCATGTACTTAGTTATAAATTGCAACAGTTGAAGTAATTTGTTTCGCTCAAGGATGATTAACAGAAGTGGTTCACCTTTATATTAATGCGAGTGTACGTGTCCAGTGTATCCCAGCGAGTACTCCACCCCTTCGATCTCATGTCAACAAACAACGACGTGAACTCCATGTGCACACAACATAAAGGTAAGGGGCTAAAAGTGAATATTCTAGTTAATAGATTACGTCCATTTTCGGCTTTTTTTCCTTCAAAATTTTATAGAGTTCCTTCAGTGGAGTAGCGAAAACAGGCGTGAGACAAGTGGCCAATAGGTTTGGAGCTCACATATTCAGTTTTCTCAGTCACGAATTACCTTGAAAATTCGCGTGTTGGTGTATATTTTAAAGTTTCTCCTCCTATTTCCCTCTCTTTCAATTAAAAATCAGCGGTCGTGACTCATAAAGTATGACCGACGCTTTAGGAATTAGTTCTTCAGATCTTTCTCAGCAAAAACTGTTATATGAACATGAGCCCAACTATCATTAGAGTTTTATTGTTTCTAGAAATCTATACGTTGTACTGTGAACCAGGTTTATGAGTTTATTCCGTCCCCATACAAACACTGGGAACTGTACTTAGAGTGGAGTTCCGTTGTGACTTAAGTAGGTGGAGGGGGCTAGGATAGTTCATGTCTCCTAAAATCAGCTGTCCACGAGGACTAACATTAGAATTTCCCACACTTGCATTGGAAGATATTCCTTTACAGGCCGGACAACGTATGTGTTATCAACTGAGGGGTCAGAAGCAAAGGCGTACATGTGATATTTCTTAAAAAATGAGTAAAATGCATCTTGGGTAAACTAAAACGTACAATTTTAGTGGTAAAGGATATACAGGTTGTTTCCGGGCTGGTATTACTAACTTTCAGGAATGATGGGCAAGGGCACGTGTATCAATTTGAGATAAGGAACCCTTCCCCGGAAATGACTGAGTCGAAAGTTATAAGCAAAAATAGTTGTGTGGAAATTAAATTGTAATTTGGCATCACGTGCCCTTCTTCCCTTAACCTTTGGAACAGTCGTGGAAAGATATGGGCCGGATGTCTCCTACGTGGATACTTGCCCCCATACAATCTATGAGCTTGTCTACTGTTCCCATTGGCTTATTCGTATTCAAGAATCAGGTCTGCATATTCCGCTCTCGTGTACTCCTCTATTCACTATGACTGATCGACTGGACACTGCAACTTGCACACATACACTGCTGGCTACAGACGTGTATATCAGGACCGACCATGTCCGTTACACATTACTCTATCTGCATTGTTTTAGTGTAGTTTCCTGTTCCCACCCCTCAGACAGCACACTGAACGGAATACTGTAAGTAGACAACGTAAACAAAGTCAGATGAATACAGTATGTGTAAGATGTACAAATAAATACACATAAATAAGGTGTACAGAGGAATAACATTATTTCATTTCCACACAACTATTTTTGGTTATAACTTTCGACTCAGTCATTTCCGGACCTGGGTTCCTGATCTCAAATTAATACATATGTCCTTTCCCATCATCCCTGAAAGTTAGTAACACTAGCCCGGGAACAGCCTGTATATTTTAACCACATCACACATTAACATTTATGATTAACACTTCACGGATTTTACGAAAACTTAATAACATTTGATCACATTTTCTCTAAAGTAGCGAAGGTGCACTTACACCCCTATGCTTCAGACCCCTTCAATTATGATGGTTCTCCAGATATTTTCCTGCAGTAGTAGCTCATCTGATATATCAGACAAAAATACAGAGACATCATTTTATTTTTACTTCAATTTTTATTGTACCTGAGTTTTTTAATGTACTTCACTCCCACCCCTTCAACCGTCTTCCACACAGATCCAAGACCGCATATACAGTCATAGTAGCCACAGTACGTTCCAAAAATATGTTCGCATTTTCCAGTGACGAAGGAGCTTTCAATATTGAATCATTTTCGCACAGGTACTGTCGTCCACTTGCCTACATCGTATCCCAGCTTTTTTTCGCCAGCTAGTGGCTGGGCTGTCTTAGCTCTTTTCTGAGAACATTAATTTCTATTAGGAATTGGACGTCTACGTAATATTATACAACTCTTTAAAATAACTTAAATAAAAGGGTCTCGTTAAGTAATTAACTGTCACGTAATTTCCCTCCTTTCTACGACCCTACGACATAACCTCTTGGACGGACAGTAGATAGTATGTCTGAGTAAATTTATCTTTTCGGGCAGAAGTGAAGATTGAATTTACAGTTCGTAAGGTACTCTTTTATAGAGTAGGTACAGAATTATTCCAACATGAGTTACTAGTACAATGAATTGGTAATTGGAATTAAGTACAATAGTCTATACTGCGATAATATGCACATTAGAACTGAAGCCTGTATCGAAATGTGTTTAATATCCATATTATGATTATTTTTCAATTTAACTTCATTCTCTATATTGTACGCTAATGTGTTTTAGACAGTATAATATGCACAGCATAATGAATACGTCCACATGGACAGCTCAGTTGGTGAGTAAAAACACTCATTGTTAATACTGTACTGTATTTTGATTAAACAAAAAACCCAATGAAAATGATGAAACTCAAAGCGCAATATTTCCTAGTTTACATAAATGAATGAACTACTTTTCTTCCCTCCTATACCTAGTAAAGTGACTTGTTTGTATATTACGTCAGTATCATCGAACTCCAGTCGTGGAAGGGGATAGCAAACGGCGTTGATCCAGATGTATAGGCAATTTAATATTAAAAATGTTAGTAAAAATAAAATGATGTCCCTGTACAATCATAAGAATAACTGCTGCCGTACCGAGCTATGAAATTCTACGCTTGCGATTCACATCCGTACGCCCAAGTGCGTTGAAGCTGAAAAAATATATATTTGAAACTACTTTCAATCTGAGTTTCACTTACTTTTCCTTTCAGTATTTTGTAAATAATCTTTCTTTATATTTTTAATTGATTCCATTTAATTCTGCTTGCAACCGTTTCTACTTTCGTCTAATTATTATTATTATTATTATTATTATTATTATTATTATTATTATTATTATTACAGTATTATTATTATCATCAGCATTATTATCATTGTAATGAAAAATAATATTCTCGAGAAAATTACTATTTTCCGCTTTTCATTCCTTGTATTTTGGCAGGTCTGACGTTATGTGCGTTCTAAAATTGTGAACAATGACCAGGGGCAGGTACTTATGAAGATTATTTTCTCATTTGTGTTTTTTAATATTGGTGTTGACGGATATTGTTCGAGATTGATTTGTGCTCTTGGCGGAGATTAATGAACATTTTGGAAAAAAAAATATTGTTGGAATTGAAGTATTATCTCTGTATGAAATAATTAACATTTGAGATTCGTTTGATTCTGGTAAAGGTGCGGTATTTTCAATACACAATATTTGTTGTATTGAGACTGTATTTAACACACATTCATTAAAAAACGAAAAAACTAGCAGCCTTCAAATTAACACTTTCAAATTATTAGTGAAACGTTGAATTATCCGTCTTTTGAGTTCACTAATGTAATCAGAACACCTGGAATACCATGTAATGTATCATTCTTGGATATATAACAAATTCAAATTAAAAAATCCGGAAAACTCAGAATATGAAACTCGCTATAAAACGATACAACAACAACAACAACAATAATAATAATAATAATAATAATAATAATAATCATAATTCTCGAATGTGTTCATATTTCGCTATTGGAACTCTATTTCGCGATTTATCGTGATTGTTTTATCTGCATAATATTAATCAGAATCAATTAATTCGTAAAGATTAGTAAAAATCTATTGTAAATCTATTATGTCGCGCTTTTCGCGATCTCCATAAATATCCGACTCCGACAATGATGCAAGACGTTTAGTTCAGAATTTCGCCGATACGGCTTAACACTTAGCTGCACAGTAGACATTTTATGTAAATTTGTGAAAAATACAATTTATAAAACAAGAACGATTTTTTTTTCATAATATAAAGATCATTTTGTATGTAACTTAGTAAGAAATCGTTATCTTCTACTTTTAGTGCATTTATTAAATTGATTTCGTGTGTACTTCTTTTAAATGAGAGTACAATAAAGTAAATTGTAACACTCTCATAATTCGCATCATGATAAAGAAGTGAATTTTTAGGAGACGCATAAAAAGTACAATGAAAAAGCACGTGTCGCTTTGTGGCTCTTATTTTTTATGGAAGAAGGCAAAGGAAAGGAAGGTGCTTACAAACGACTGGAACCAGAAAATTTATAGCGCGAAGCAAATTGAGTTGGCCGCTAATGCAGCGTCCACAAGAATGAGACGCACGACACGCTGTCGAGATCTCTGGTTCAGCAGCTGCAGCTAAACTAAGACACCGAAAATTCATCTCAAGTCACACATCCTCGCCGAGTATTGTCTCGACTCAATTGAGTGCAGTGATAGTGTGCAATGGAAATAACCATTTATTACTCTTACAAATCAATGAATCGACTTCATTCAATATAGTCTTCGTATGTGACGCCATAGGACGTACGTAAACATTACCTCCAGCAGTTCGCCTCTCGAACACTCCCAACTTCAAGGTTACCTGTGGGGCGTTGGATACATGCAGTTCAACTCGGTCTGTTGTAAGCTACTAAAGGGAATGCATATTCGTGATTAGTTTAGTGCAAGCTATTGTATCTTTTATAATTGAGAACACAGAATGCATTTCTCAATCGTGCGTGGTGTAATGTAAGCGACTTTGCTTTTCGGTGAAACATCCATATCCTCTCACCCCACACACAGAAGGAAAACATATTTAAATCATTGAAATAACCTCAAAATTGTGACACATCACTCTGCAAACACGATGTCATCACTGCGAAAGATATATATTTAATAGGTAACAGTTCCGTGTAGTAATGAACACTACATACAGTAATGGATAATTTGAAAAACAACGTTTTTAGCAGGACTTTTGACTTGTGGACCATCCCAAACCATGACTTCCAGCCCTACGATCACGACTCTTCTTCTACTTGGACACTCATGGCTTACTGCTATAAATGAAAGCAATTAATAATACGTATCTCAGTCATAACAACCTAAAAAATTACAAGATGAAAGTGTGAAGCAATTATTGCATCCAGGACGTTAAAATTGTAGGAAAAAAAAGATTTTTGTGGTTTTGGAAAGATTTTCGAGTATAGAAATATTACTTTAAAATATAAAGCGTTCAGTCACGCCTTTCGTTTACATAGCTGGATATGTCTGATTTACTTACGGTAGTTCAGATGTGATATTTTCCGCTTTTGAGACATATCGTAAATTTTAGTTTGCCTTTTTCTTGAAGAAAATGTGTTTCTAATATTGACCAGCCTGCTATCCTTTGGTTTATTTCGCGAAAATATTATTACTTTGCATGCTGGTGTGTCATTGTTGGTGCAGTGAAGTTTACATATTTTATTCATTTTGCTGGCTATAGTTAGAGTTGTGTGCAATTTTAGTCATTTAATTTAGTGTTGGATTTAATTAAAAACCTAAAGACAATATACAATAACAAAAAAAAAACTAAAAGCCGAATTTCTCCATACATTTTAACCTTATAAAATAGTATTACAAATATTCCTAGGATAAAGAATTTAACCCTTAAAGGAAATTCAGAGAAATAAGGTACGCTTTCTTTCTTTCTTTCTTAGTTCCTTTCTTTCTTTCTTTCTTTCTTTCTTTCTTTCTTTCTTTCCTTCTTTCTTTGTTTCTTTCTTTCTTTCTTTCTTTCCTTCTTTCCTTCTTTCCTTCTTTCTTTCTTTCTTTCTTTCTTTCTATCTATCTATCTATCTATCTATCTATCTATCTATCTATCTATCTATCTATCTATCTATCTATCTATCTATCTATCTTGCTCGGGTTGGATTCCCGGTCGGGGCAAGTTACCTGTTTGAGGTTTTTTCCGGGGTTTTCCCTCAACCCAATATGAGCAAATGCTGGGTAACTTTCGGTGCTGGACCCCGGACTCATTTCACCGGCATTATCACCTTCATCTCATTCAGACGCTAGATAATCGAAGATGTTGATAAAGCGCCGTAAAATAACCTACTAAAAATCTATCTATCTATCTATCTATCTATCTATCTATCTATCTATCTATCTATCTATCTATCTATCTATCTATCTATCTATCTATCTATCTATCTATCTATCCTTCTTTCTTTATTTCTTCCTACCTTGCTTTAGTTCTTTTTCTCTTTTATTTCTCTCTGTTTTTCTTTCCTTCTCTATTCCTTTTTTCTTTCTTTCTTTTTTTCCTTTCTTTATTTTTTTGTTTCTTCCTATCTTTCTTTCTTTCTCTATTCCTTTCTTTCTTTCATTCTTCCTTTATTTTTATCTTTCTTTCTTACATTTTTCTTCCTTCCTTTCTTTCTTTATTCATTCCTTTCTTCCTTCCTAGTTTCCTTCCTTTATTTCTTTCTTCCTTCCTAACATCCTTTCTTTCTTTTCCTTCTTGGCTTCTTTCTTTCTCTTTATTTCTTTTCTCTTCCTTCTTCCTTTCTTCCTCTGTTTTTGACTTGAAATTTTTTACGTAATACACGGCGCGCGCGCACACACATAAACACACATATGCTTGTCGATTATTTACTTGTAAGCGTGGTGGGAGTATATTCCCACCACGCTTGTACATCCTTAAGTTGTAATACAAGACTGTATGTGTATGTGCGCGTGTCTTGAACGCAGTAAGAGTGCAGGTGGTTTTTTTGTGCGTGTTACAACTTGTCAAGGAAGGAGTGTGTGGTTGTACTTTCGATTTCCATTACGTCTTTACAATTGAAAATGACTGACTTCAGATTACTTTCTCCCGAATTTCTCGCCGAATTTAATTATTTATATAACTCTCATCACTGCAACCAAACCATTGTTTCGAAGTTAACCTACTCAGCGACACTGTAATAATTCTTAATTAGCTATTAATTAGTAGTCAATAATAACTATCTAAAATGATCATCATGACTAATATCTGACCAATTCTGTAACGTTTTCTTATGAATTTAATTATTAACAGGTATGTTTATCAAAAACAATTAATAGAATATTCTTTTCGTAAACTCTGATAAATAGCAGCACAGATGTCTGGTATTATTTCCCCCAAAATATAGGCGGACATAACAAAATATCTTTACGAATCTTCGTAATCTTTTCCGTTGTCAAAATAAATAAAGAAAATAATAAAGTAGCAATAAGACGTTCATAAGATGTTACTGCTTTCCTCATTTCAATGTCTTTGCCATTGAATATTACGTGGAGCCAGCATTTTATAACTCCGTTCCTTTCTACAACCACTGTTTTGACAATTATTTTGATTATTTGACTTATTTTCTTTTTAATTATAAGAACAGGCATTGCAACAGCAGGTAATTTCTGTATGTCAACCATATTTACGTTTGATAACTGGCTTCAAAAACGATCTCGTAAACGGAGTGTCTGTTGACTGAATTGGGTTCCGTCTTGCATTGCAATTATAAGAGCGTACAAGCAAAATGTTCGAAAAGCATGAGTGTGTGTGCGAAGCTTTGAACATTCAAGAAATGTTGACACACTTTTTGCTAATGCACTGATGTCATTAATTACAGTAAACTTTCGATGATTGAAATTTTGATGTGTTTAAAACGAAGTAATTTCGAAAACGGCCAGCCGTGATAAAATATAAAGAGGAAACAAATTATTGTCACATAATGAATTGATTACTATTAGTGCACAAATAGGAGTGATTAATTAATGAGGGAAGTATAAAGACAGAAGCAGTTAATTTAACAGAATCTAATAATTCTAATATACTTCCTGTGATATTAAATTAATTTAATTATGGGAAATTGTATGTTATTATTATTACTATTATTATTATTATTATTATTATTATTATTATTATTAATTACAATTTCTTACAGCTCATTGGCAGAATACTGCTGTATGAAACGTTTCGACTATCAATTTCATTGTTGTGTCGAGACGAGGCCTAATCGGATGACGACGCAATTATGAAATAATGAAAGAAAGGCTCTGCTCCGTTAAATTTAATTACGGGGAGTATAAAGACAAAAATGAAAAGCCCTTAAAACTCCAACCGTGCTCACTGTAAGAATCACTAACAGCGTTAACGTTTCACAGAAGTATAGATTCAATGAATCCTCTGTCAATTTTCACTATTTTTATCGCTTTTTCGTTCCGTATCTAAATTCCCCTGTTATATTTATTTTTATTTATTTCCTTCTTCGTTTATAAAAGAATTAAAATTGAGAAACACCAACTGCTATCTTGTCCGCCACGAATTTAAGCAATAGTTTCTCAAATGAAAAATTCCTGGTCTGACTAGGACTCGAACCGGATCTCATCCGTGATATGTCAGCTATTGCAGAGCTATAGAATTGAGATTATCATATAGCATATGCTTCTGGGGATCAAGTTCGAAGATGAGTGATGTTTGTATTGCTCACAAGCATATTGTGAGATGCATGGCAGGTGGTGATAATTAATCGTACATCATGTAGGAAACATTTTAAGAGTTTTAATATTTTAACTTCCCCTGTTATATTTATTTATTTTTCTTTATTTCCTTCTTTGTTCATAAAAGAATTACAGCCATAGGATTGGTCAAAGGGAAAGAAAGATAATAATCAATAATTAAAAAAGGAAACAATAATTAAAATAGAAAGAAATACAATGAATTAGCACCAATGTAAACCCACACGTATTTCGTCTAAATTGTAGGGACAGAGGTATGTTAAAATTCTTTTGATGTACCTTTTAAAACATCTTAAAAGAATTGTACTTTTAATTTCATGAGGCAACCATTATATTTGTTGAAATTTGTCAGTCTATGTGCTGGAATATTAAAATCATCATTAAAACGATTGTTGTAATAATGAAAATCACTATTTCGATAAAAATGGTTCTTATTGAAATGAAATGATGAAATGATTAGCCTAAAAAAATGTCCCGTTAAGGGCAAAGGCCTCCTCCTATAGAGGGAGAGCTCTATTTGTCTCACGCGGTGAGCTACTCCGCGTAAGAGTGGAATTGTTCACTTGGTTCACATTCTGCACACTTTGGTATTGTTCGCTTGTTTCTGTCGCACTGGTTTTAGTCGCTGTTCACTTGTCTTCTTATGGTTCTTATTAGAATGTATTAATTCCATAAGCTTAAAAATATATCAAGCATATACTGTTAAAATATGAACACTCTAAAAAATATTCCCTATATGATGTACGATTAATTATCA
Organism: Periplaneta americana; assembly: GCF_040183065.1. Classification (NCBI taxonomy): domain Eukaryota; kingdom Metazoa; phylum Arthropoda; class Insecta; order Blattodea; family Blattidae; genus Periplaneta; species Periplaneta americana. The sequence continues at coordinate 137,565,322 of NC_091126.1, forward strand.
AACACCTGCCATGCATCTCACAACATGTTTGTGATCAATAAAAAACATCACTCATCTTCGAACTCTACCCTCAGAAGCATAAGCCATATGATAACCTCAATTCTATAGCTCTGTAATAGTTGATATATCACGGAAGAGATCCCGGTTCCAGTCCCAGTCAGACGTAGAATTTTTCATTTGTGAAGCCAATCCTTAATTTGTGGCGGACAAGAAACCAGTTGGGGTTTCTCCACGCAAATGGTCTCCATTCCAATCTCATCTCCACAGTGTTCTTTTATTAGGTGCAGAGATTGTTAGTACAGGATGTTACAAGGAAAAACTGTTATTATAGGGCTTATGTGTGTTAGTGATTGTTCTATTTGTATCCTTTTTTATCCTATGACGTCAGTTATAATTTTTTATCATAATTTTGTTCTAGGTAGAAATAGTATTCACTTATTTTACATATATAAGATATAAGGCGTAAAAAGAAAAAAATAAAACCTACTTTAATTTACGTCACTTCAATAGTACTCTCTCAACACTTTTAAACCTGCACTCTTTCAAATAGCAATCACTCGTTCTACCGACAAAACAAACTTGTAAATATTCTCCTGAGTTCTCAGACTGTTGTATTTTTAAAGTTCACCGAAAAAAAAGTCACTGAAGTGGTGAAAAATGCAGAAAATTTTTTCAGGTTACAGTAGGTTACAAATGCAAGTATATTATACTATACATCGGATCTCTGCACTCTTATGTCATAATCATGTATGAAGTATATTACAGTATATTATATTCTCAGAACTCGGAAGAATAACAATACAATTGTCATTTATTTTAAAAACTTCGTTTGTAAATTTTAACGACCCCTAATAATAATATATCATTCAGGTTTCCAATGATCGCAAATACGTTATTATTCATTATTCTTAGAAATGTTCTCAATAGAATTAATTCACAATTTTATCTGACTACCCAACACAAAAATCAGCCTTCTACATGGAGTAATTCTATTGTTTAATTCAACTCAGTTCCGAAGTACGCCAGCTTCAATTGATTAAAAATTCAGGGACAAAAAAGAGGGCGTCGATAAATCCACCAGTGCCATTGTGTTTCTATCAAGTCTCGTGAAAGTCAGAGTGGAGATTAAACGATGTTAATAGCGGATCTATGCAGATATAAGGGCCATATCAATTCTGTTTTTTTTAAATATATATTTGAATACTCGTTGCCGATTAAAACTCAAGCTTCTGTAAATATTTTTATCCTTTTACCAGACAAGATATTCACAAACGAAGGGAGCTCCCTGTCACGAATTCTGCACGAAAGAGGGATCCCACTAAACACATCACATCAAATCTGCCTTACGATAAGTTCGCCCCTATTTTATATATATATATATATATATATATATATATATATATATACAATACATGACAAAGTACTAATTAATAATTAATTGATTAACTAGTGGACTTACTCGTGTTAATTATGTAATATTTGTGCGGCTTACAGCTGTTTCAGTGCTTTACGCACCATCATCAGAGACTACCAGATCACGGCGTTATCTCGAACTTCTCTGCCTGTTATGTGAGTGTGTTTGATTGTTGAAAGGTGTTGAAGAGAGTAGTCAAATAGTGTGGGTGTACTGAAATTGATCTGTGTGTTGAGAATTTGATCGGGGTGTGTTTTAGTGTGTTTGTATATTTCGTACACACACACACTATTTGACTCCACTCTTCAACACCTTTCAACAATCAAACACACCCACATAACAGGCAGAGAAGTTCGAGATGACGCCGTGATCTAGTAGGCTCTGATGATGGTGCGTGAAGCACTGAAACAGCTGTAAGCCGCACAAATCTTACATAATTAACACGAGTAAGTCCATTAGTTAATCAATTAATTACATTCAAGTGTTAAAAGTAGTGTACACAAGATTCAAAATGGACTAATTAATATATTGTCAGCTTTTTTCCTGAACGCATCTTATTCATGGATGAATGCATGCATACATACATACATACATACATACATACATACATACATACATACATACATATATACATACACATAGACACACACGCACGCACACACACACAAACCCCCCTCCGAATTATAAGAAAACTGTACCAAGTTCAATAATATATTAATACACTATATTTTTAATATTGTTACCAAATTGTGTAATGCAACAAGATTAAGCATGTAATATGACTATTTATTATGTAATGGACAGAGCTCGGAATTTTAGATGCTAAATGTTAACACTATTCGTCGCTATGTTTTGTTGTAAATATAGAAGCTTTTTGTCATTCAGTATTTTCCCTTTTTGTGCCATTGAAGGTATTTAATCCTCTTATCCACCACTAACAATCTAGAGCACGAATTACAAGATTCACTGCCCAGTTCTTGTGACTCTGCTGTCTATTATTACACACCAAACTCTTGTGAATTAGGCTTAAAACACTGCTTACGGTCACCACATCTATTCATCTACACTCAGTATCGTTCTTAACTTTTAGCTCCTAAAATTCCGGGATCTAGTAATGGAGGACTCTGTTTCTAATAAAATATTTAAAATACATACATACATACATACATACATACATACATACATACATACATACATTCTGCCTCGGTAGCGTAGTCGGTATAGCGCTGGCCTTCTGTGCTCGAGGTTGCGGGTTGGATCCCGGCCCAGGTCGATGGCATTTAAGTGTGTTTAAATGTGATAGGCTCATGTCAGTAGATTTACTGGCATGTAAAGAACTCCAGCGGGACAAAATTCCGGCACACCGGCGACGCTGATATAACGTTTGCGGTTGTGAGCGTCGTTAAATAAACCAAAATTTAAGTTTATACATCCTACATACATACATACATACATACATACATACGCCTACATACATACATACATGCATGCATATATATACATACATACATACATACATACATACATACATACATACATACATACATACATACATACATACATACGTACACACAAACACACGTAAACACACACGTTCACATATACACATACATAGGTTGTAAAAGATATCGTCCCCTTTACGCTATAGACTGATAGAAGAATGTACTATATATTATATTATATATTATATTTATATATTATATAAAAGAAATGACACAGGAACTACGGTTTCCAGAGAACTATCCGTGAATAAAGTTTGTATGATAAAAATTAATACCTTACAACGCTGTGCAGCAACTTTACGAACATTTCAATTTATGCCGGCGCCATCCAACATTTTTAACCTTTACGTTTTTTTTTTATGTTACCAATATATGCTACTTGTTTTGCCTTCGTATTAATATTACCAGACATTTAGTATAGTGATACGCAATGCATTGTCAGGTTTATGAGTGATTTATTCGCTTTAACTGGAAAACCATTTCAATTACATAGAATCCGACTGCAGAGTCTCAAAGCTCGCGATTCTCTACGGATTTGATATGAATGTGTCTGGATTCATCTGCTACAGTTTGAGAGAAACGAATAATAAACTGAACATACTTCTTTTCATTGAATTTTACACATCATTTTCTTAAAAGTGTAATAAATATATCACTTTAAATGTACTATAAAACAATTAACAGATACCTAAAGTTTTATGTTTTCTTAAGAATTTACATTTGGGTTTCACTGACCTAGTGCTTACCATTACAAAGATATTAACGACTGAATTTTAGTCACCATTCTTTGTGAAGTCGCAAAAATTTTAAGAATAGACTCCTTGATCAAAGTTATTGACGTCAAAATGTTTAATATACATTTTTAAGCAGCTATTCATAAAATGAAATATTTTAACGCTAAGCAAGCGTGTGAAAAAGATATTACGCCGTACCGTGCGGAAATTGATTTTAGGACTAGTGTGAAAAATAATTTTAGCACTGACTTTCAACTTTCTGCACCGATTGTCAAGTATCCCCATCATGTCACAGAGCAGGAATCGAAATCGATTTAAAAATCGGTTAAACAGTGCTTCTAAATAATATGACTGATTTTGGTCAAGAAATATGTACAAATTAAGTACATTTCTTCAACAACTATTTTATCGATATATAACAACCAATAATTAATTGTTATTATATAAAAGTAGAGGATATGCAACACTAAATCCGGGGAACTCTGTCTGCACTCTAATTACGTAACAATGAGCAACGCCATAGCCTGTTTTTAGTGTGATAAAGTTTGGCTATTACATTGAGCGCGAATACAGCATTGGGAAGTCCTTGAACTAGTGTAGTCTCCATACCAGCGCTGAAGAACGACTGTTTAAAAAATAATGTACGGCAGCCACGTTAAAAGAGATTTTATTTTACTCGTAGGTTTTGCTACATTCGGCCTGCTATCTCGTTTCGAAAACATATAACTACCTATAACAAATTACTTAACTGTCTAACTAATTCCGTGGCTCTGAGGTCTTCTTAAGACCTTGGCCTCCTTTATCACAGACCTCAGCTCATTCCTGTACTCATTCTTCTTTTGCCATCATCTCTTCATTCCAAAGGTTCTAATTTCTGCCTCCATATCAATTAGTCATCTCGTACGTAGGCGTCTCCAAAACCTCCTTTCACCTGGTTGATTGTACAGTGCCATCATTTTGGGTACCTTCCACCCGCCATATATTCAATATATTTAAGCCATTTTATTCTGCCTTTCTTCATGATGGCAATTTAATACGATTAATATTATGATTATAAATATATACTTTAATTTCAAAGACTAGTGTATACAGAATGTTGAGTTTTTGGGGATTAATAAAAAATATATCTATCATTTCCCTGAAGTTTTAATAGGTGTGCCTCATTTTTGGTTTAGAAGACCAATAGTTTTACTAATTTTTTAAAAGCAGTAACTTAATCCGATTCTTCCCTCCTTTTTATTATTCCCTTCTTATTTCACAATCATCCCAACGTGGGAAATAAAATGACACTTTTAACACTACATTGAACTTGGTTATTATGTTCATTCAATATTTGTGTTACTAATTACATTGAAGAATGCCAAGTTTTATCGGTGTCACTTGTAAAGAAATGTGTCAAAACGCATTACATTTTAGTAACTGAGTGCAAAATTCTCCAAATTGTCAAGAGATATTATTTGCACCGTATTTTTAATTGAAGTAATATCCGTCTATATCTCGAAGATACCAGTAATCATTCCGTCGTACTTATATCTGCTATCATACGTTAGCTACAATCAGCGACACTCTCTAGTAAGTACGCAGGTCCTAGTGACAATATGCTAAGAGATCTGTTGAAATCGCTTACTCTGTATACCTCATATGAATTTCAATTTAAAGGAAGAAGCGGTAGTAATGGTAGTAGCTGTAATATTAGTAGTGCTACTAGTAATAGTACTACACTATTACTAGTAGTTATAGTAATATACTACTAGTTGTAGTACTAGTAATAATAGTAGTATTTGTTAAAATAAGTATTATTAAACCTAACTGTCTCAAAGTTAATTAAGCAATAATCTTCTTTAAATCATATTCAAAATTAGCCTCCAAACCCAGCCATAAATATTGTGAAACAAGAAATAAGTAAACGTGTTTGCACTAACAACAGTACTTGTAGTTGCATTAGTAGGACTGGTAATTACACTAGTAGAACTAGTAATTTTATCAGTAGTGTAGTAGTAGTACTAGTAGCAATAATTACTGGTAGTAAAACTAGTACTTGAATTAGTAGTTTTACATCTCCAAGTAGTAGTAGCAGTGATAGTATTTGTAGGATTAGTGCTATTAATATTACTAGGAGTGCTATTAGTAGTACCAGTAGTTATAGTAGTAGCAGTATTCGTACTAGCAGTGGTATTAGTAGTGATACTAGTAATTTTACTACGTATAGTAATTAGTCCTAGATATCCAAAACCTTCCTTTTACATTATCGTGACAAATAATGTGTGAAATTATACCAAATCCTTGTAAAATTAAAATATATACTTCTAGATGTCCAAGGAATCAGAATGAGTTTTGATATAGAACTGGATCAGTAGTACTGTTAGTTTTACTAGTTTTATTAGTAGTTTTACATCTACTTCTAATAGCAGTAGTAGTAATGATAGTGTTTATAGTACTAGTGCTGTTAGCAATAAGGTTAGTGGTATTAGTAGTACTAGTAGTTGGGCTAGTAGTAGAATTATTAGTGTTACTTGTAGTAGTATTAGTAGTTATAATAGTGGTGCTAGTAGTAGTGCTAGTAGTTATAATAATACTAGCATTTTACTAGTACTTGTTCTAGTAGTTGTAGTAGTACTAGTAGTTGTACCAGCAATAGTATACATAGTAGTTGATGTAGTGCTACAAATAGTAGTACTGCAGTAGTATTAGGAATACTATTACTCGTTCTGTTGAGAGTACTAATAGTAGTAGAATTATTAGAAATAAGAACGCTTTCTGCTGCAGAAGTTAATCAGGGCCGAAATTCACCTCAGGCAAAAAATATCCGACGAATTTCGTCTAAGACCTCCATCACCCAAATCGTTCCTTCACGTGACGCAAATCTTTAATAAGAGGTATTAGTTTTGCTTTCTTCTTGGGCGAAGTCATGTTAAGTGTATTATTACTCTTAAAAACAATCGCCTTCTCTCGGATTTGATGTTACAAACGTCGAAACAACTGCCAGCATGGTACATTGGTCACAGTATATCTCCGTGTCTGACGACCATTACGATAACGACTTCGATTTCCTCAAGAGCACTTGAGGGAGGAAAGGACATTTTAGGCGACATTATCTGCATGAAAACAAATCCTTCACACTATTTTAATTAAAAATATCCGTTGATTCTCACTCTCATCCTCATTTACTTCCCTGGGATAGAGGAGTAATATAGATAGAGGGGAGTAGTCGATGTTTTCAGTTTTAACTTATACGAATAAAAATCCGCGCTACGGTATCACTTGTTTTTTACCTTATATCGTTCTCCTTTCTCTGTGACGTAGGACAGGCACGGAGAAATTTTTTTGTGCACTGTAAACTGTAAACTACCGGATGTGACCATAATGTTGAGAAAGGTTCCCATTTAATGCATAGAGTCTCTCTCATAAATGAAGTAAACATTGACTCTATGATGAGTGGACACATGAGTGGAAATGCTATTTTGACCATCTATTGAGAAATTATAGAATGGTGGAAAGAGAAGTGTTTTTATCCGAAAAAATACTACATATTACAATTGGAGCCTCAGGGATGTGAATTCGTTTTCCTTACGTGTAATTACGATGCTCCAGCATTTCCGATGTGAGTGTGCAACGCCACTGCCACGCCGCTTCAAGGCCTTGCTTGCAGTTGAGATAAACTTCTTGCTCCAATAGGCCATTAACATTTACCTCGAACAATTGATGCTGAAGATTCCCCTTCTCTTGCTTCATAATCGTGATAAAAACCAAATCTTGTCAAGTATCGATCTGCTGCAGAGCTTGCATCTCTTTGAGTTGCTGTTAATACAGAGACTTTGCATTAAAGATACTATCCTCTCACTCTCGCTGAAATCTCTTTAGTCTTTGAAACGTAAAACAATGTTCTCGTGCTTAGAGTCATGTTTGGATGGAGCTTTTGGTTTCTTTCTATAAAACTGCTTCCATTTGTATGAAACTTCCTATAGGGCTGAAAATACTAATACATACAATCTTTTCGCTTTTAGAATAATCCTAGTGTAAACACAAGCACGTGGCTGTCATACCCATGATTGTCTACTGGTCGAAACACTTACACGACGTAGGGAAATATAGTTCCGTATCTGAGAATCATAACTTTGTATTTATTTTAAAAGAAAATTTGAATATTAGTTGGTAAATATAATAAAACATGTGTACAGCGTTATATAAAAGGAAGGTACTTTTATATTTGTTACTTACTAAGAAAGCGGAAGAACATAGAGAGTAATACTAAGGTAGTATATTCTTGTAACAAGCTATAGTCACTTCACCTTGAGCTTGCTGTTTGCTCAAGCACATGGCACTGTCAAAATTTCACGAGAGGATCCCTGCGAGGGGAGTATTGCCCTTTCGGTGTGAGAGGAGACAGTAAACCAATAACTCAACGTTCTTGAAGGAGCAGATGGATGGGAGTGGTGTCATTGGCCGACTGGCACAAACAAGATTCATTCAATGGCCGGTCGGTTCCGAGTCGGTGACTATTATGGCTTCTGCATCCTCAATGAGTGAGTGTGGTTAAACACAAGAGAGAAATAACACGTTAGTCCAACACGGCGACCTTGCACGAAAGTTTAAAATAATTTGATTGAGTAGAAAGTAATTGTTTCCTAAGCAAACAAATGCATACTAGTGAGGTTAGGCCAGTTTTGACGAGTAACGGGAAATATTCAACATGAAACAGAATGTACAGCACTTGGCGGGATCACGTAGGCCTACTAAGAATCGGTGGCGCCAAGTTGCGGCCAATCAAGTCTCATTTCAGTCACGTACTATTGTTTACTGCAGGATTATTCCAACAGTGAAAAGATTATTGGCCTTTTTTATCAAATAAACTTTAGTTTACTTGTCCATTAATAAGAGTACATCTCACTTGACGATATATGTCAGAGAAAGAACAATTGTTTGTATACATCTGAAGTCTGATTAGTGTAACATGTAACTAATCAACGATGAATACAATGGAGGGGAAAGGAACTGGCCAACCTACCCCCATTATCTCCTGGCCTAGTTGCCTCATAAGTGGTACCACTTGTGAGGTTCAGACCTGTCTTCGGACAGTTGACTACTAAACAACAACCTCTACATTTAGTATTTTCACATCAGTCTTGATAAGGAATGGGGACTCTTTATCAAAATGTTCAATTCCTTCTTACGCGAACTCTAGGAATGACGCATATCAAAGCTCGAGTTAGTATTTCAACCAAATACAGTCAACTCCGGATATTGTGAACCTCTGCGGACTTGCATATTTCGTTCACTACATCCGAAGTGTCTCTCCCCTAACGTTAAATTACAGAAATGAATGAAATTGTGAACAAGAAAATAAAATATTTCATTTTTATGGAATGGATTACACTGTATACTGTTACTTACAGTTGTTTTACTTAAACTATGCTGTCGACCCAAGTCTGCTTGCAAAGACCACGTTCAATGCCACTTACAATATTCACCTTATCTTCCAAAGAAAACACATTACGCTTCGACATTTTTATACAGTACATTCACTGTTGGAACACTAGATCAGGTAGAAATGACAAACGCTCTTATGGGGGGACTGCGTACTGAGCCTTGGAATTTCCCGGGTCACTTAATGGAAACTGGGAGAGAGTTCATGGAGTTTGAAAGCCATCGAAGTCTTACCTTTATTTAGGCTATGATCTGGACATAATGTCCGTCCCCTTTGAATAAAAGAAGGCAATTTCATTTTCCGCTGTTTCGGTGCTATCCGTCATAATGGAAATGTTTCTGAGAACAAAAAACACCCTTTGACGGTGAAGGATTAGAAATAACAGTAGAGTAGAGTGCCTGAGAACAGAATGTCAATCCTTCGACGGTGGAGTGAGGCAAGTTCGTCACACGTTGCCTGGATTTACAGTACAGCTCATTGTCTAGGAATCACTAATTTACCTTTATCCTTTAAGGGACGACTCCACTGAAAATCATGAAAATTTTTTCAAATTTTTTTAGTTATTTCACTTATTCAGAATTTATATTTTCATACCCAAAATGGATTCAGCTCAATTCTGATTACAAATACTCGTATGTTTACACTTTTCAAATTAAGGCTACATTCATCTAGTAACTTCAGGGAGCCAACAAAAAGTTACTAGATTTGTAATCAGAAATTTTAAAAAAGAATTCTTCGATGGAAAACAATTTTGACAGCTCTTTAAATTCCACGCCCCCTTCCAGCCTTAATTTAAAAAGTGTAAACATACGAGTATTTGTAGTCAGAATTGAGCTGAATCCATTTGGGGTATGAAAATATAAATTCTGAATAAGTGAAATAGCTAAAAAAATTTGGAAAAATTTTCATGATTTTCAGTGGAGTCTTCCCTTAACTAAATGAGTAAGAAACTTAGAATATTGTTCTAAACATATTCTTTCAATTTTATACCAGAAGGTCTGACTTCAAATAAGAATTTGTAAGGATACAACGTTCACTATAACCGAAGCGATGATTCAATATAAACGGAAATATCAATGTACTTTTTAATGTTTGCGGGTCGGGACCAACGATTTAGGTTGACTATAGCCGAATGTTCACTATAACCGAGTTCACTGTATCCAGAGTTGACTGTACATTGATGTGATCTTGATTTTATAACACGATTCGCAACTTTCGTAATAATCTTTAAGTTCTCTCTGGACACACCCTATCTTACTGAATAGTATCGCAGCTTCCCGTTATAAACAGTATCACTGTGAGAGCCGTTATATTTTTGCCCGAGGGATTTGGCACATTCCTTACATCTAGTGCTGGGAATGCGTATTTGTATCGGAGCACATTTTAATAAAATTTTGTACAGTAATTACATACTTCGCGTCTAATTAAGATGATAGACGCATAGTTGTTCGTGCATATGTAAGCATATTTTGGATGTTTCTACATTATTCGACGTTAATAGCATATTTCATATGCTACATGTTTTTGTTATTTTGTAGCAAAAACTGTTTTCTTGTCTTCAGAGCTTCAGTAAAACCTGTAACTTTTTAAAAGTCACGTTTCCACCGGTGTAGCTCAGAAGTTACCGCGTTTTTCTGCTGATTCGGAGTTGCGCTCGTGCATGGGTCCGATTGCTGCATGGGTTGATTACCTGTTTCTTTTTCAGAGGTTTTCCCCAACCGTAAGATCTATGGCGAATCCTCAGTCTCATCTAGCCAAATACCATCTATCTAACACCAATTCCACCGACGACGCTCAATAACCAAGTATTTGATTAACGTCATTAAGTAACCAAGTAAAAATGTCACGTTAGTGTTGCTTGAAAGATATTTGTGATGTGGACGTTAATCCTATCGAGTTACCAGATACGTTTTTTCCCCCTCACTGTACGTGACGTAAAAAGAACTTTTTCTATGAACAAATGTATTTCTAGAGGCGGAGAAACAAGTTGGATACTGCGAACATGGAAAAGATTATGGTGTCACAACATTCCACACATTCATGAAAGAAAATGGATAAGTCCATATAAGAGTAGTTATAATGAAATTAGCAATATCTAATAAGGAAGCAACTCAGGAATTACAGTGACTATGGTAAGTTTGCTGGCTCCTCTGCTTCTAGTACATAAGTGCATAATTGAAGGGTTCAGAGCCATAGTGGGCCAAGCGCCACTTATTAAAAACGGAGAAAGCAAGGGTTAAAGTTAAGTGAATACCATAATTTAATAAAGATTTATATATCATTTAGTTATAATGTATATACTTTATATTACTTGCTATATGTTTCCATTGAATTATGGAAATAACTTAATTTTAACCCTTGTTTTCTACGGTTTTCATAAATGGTGCTTGGCCCACTGTGGTTCTGAACCCTTCAATTAAAGATTTTATGAGCATATCTGCATGAATATTTTATGGCTTTTAGTGCATATAATTCTCAACATCATTTATAACTTTTAACTGTTTAAATAATATTCCTTTGCTTGACTAAAGGATTTCGCAAGTTTCAATAAGAACCGGTGACATATTATTTGGATTGAAGATTTTGGTACATTTTATTAACACCGCTATAAAAATTAAATTATGTACCTTGTGCCGATGAGAAATTAGGTAGAGTTTATTGAAAATTTTGCCTGTTTAAATAATGACTCTTGCCCATTGGCTGAATATTGATACTCAATCACTGAAACATTACGTGTTTTGACATCTTTCAAAACAAAGAACACGGATAACACATCTAAATCTACACAACAATTGAAGACCTGCTCGAAATAAGAATATAACGAACAAGTCTGTAATTAATGTTTCAAGAGAAAGCAACATAATTTCGGAAGCATGTTTCATTAGGCTTACATTTATTACCACAAATATTTATCTAATCAAGGATATAAGTTTATTCAGGCATTGAATGCAATAACATATTGTTATAAATAATTTTTTTAAATTACATTTTCTACCTACATCACTCATTTCAAGAATTTGATGTTACATCCTTCTTCGAGGGAGATCTTCAATTATTGGTACCACCACATTTACAGATTTGTAGATTTTTTGGTTTTTATAAATTCGTTAGTTTACCGTTTCAGACGATGTGATATGTTTTTTTAATATATTATGGCTTATCATACATATTTCTACTAATTTTTCATACGTCACCCTAGCTTTTGGTTATGTCATTAAGACCTTTGTCATATATTGTGATATCTGCTGTTAAATGAATTTGTTTTTTTCTAATAATAAAATGTAGAAAAAATGTAGGCATGGTATTCAGACTTGCAACTTCAAATATGAATTTATTCGATTAATTTTTCCTCGAAAGATTGTATGTTTGTTTTAATTGCATTAGGGTAGCTTTTGTGCTGGTGTGTCAGGTTTCCGATACTTGGATATCAAACGAAATTTGAAGTGATGTGATAGGCCTGGAACACCGTAATCCTTAGTTAACGAAAAGTTCTCTTTTGTGCTGTGAATTATGTATGTACGATTCTTCAATACTGTACATCCTCATGAAAGATCTTCAATTCACGCTGGTATGGTAGTCCATTTCGCTAAAACTGTAACTAACATCAGTTACAATAATCCAGTGTGTTCGAATTTGCCGACATGGTACCGTATTGAACTTTTTCAACGAGAGCTGAATAATGATCGTTTTACTGACTATATCTACAAAATTGAAGTTTCGTTGAAGTTCATTATTTTTTTTTAATTTTCAGACGAAAATAATTTTTGACAATCTGTGTAACAAGGTATGGCTATAAAATTATTGCATAATAATTTGTGGGCTTGAAGATGAAATCTATGATTATTATATAATATTATCGCCATTTGCTACCCGTTCCCTCATCACTCCAATAAGAATTACCAAACTCAGACATTAAAAAATAGCAGAACTCCTTCGTTTTGTGTCAGCATTTTGCAAGACCACAGCTGATATCCATGTGAAGGATAGACACTAGAGATGAACAACACTACTGCCGCTCTCGCTCGCTGTGTTCGTTGCATTTGTCTTTCGAGTCTCGTCATTCTCGAAATATTATTTGGTCGGCGTGGAAAGATTTTGTAACTTTGAATAACATACATCATTGAAATAAATAACATTATAAATGTTCAAATGAAAAAAGACAAAATAGAACAGTATCTTAGTTATCGAAATGTTCTGGTCGTATTATATATTATCTATGGTTATACAAATAGAAAAAAACTTGCATTTCTAAGAAACATAAAAATAACGTTAATATCTTTTTACTTGAGATTGCACACTTGATCTCAAACATATGAAAAGAAAATTCCTAGCGTTTTAATAAGGGCCCAGTAATTAAATAAATACTGGTGAATGGATTATTATACACTGAAAGGTAGAGATGATGTTTCAAATAGGCTACTTGATTGTTTATACATATAGGCTATAATAGTTGCCAAAGTAGATAAAAAGCTCAGTCAAGTATAAACAACTGTGACGATTCAAGGCTGCTTGACTTTCTGGACTTCGGGAGTGATCTATCTCGACGTATCGAAACACTCACAAGCACTCTTTACGTCAATGACGCGACGTACACAACGTTGTCGTGCGGGTTTTCGGCTTTGCAGGCGCTGTTACTCTTGCTTTCTCGATCGTTGCTTGCCTCTAATAGACACCCAGTGCAGATTTGATAAAGGCGAGTTTCGACTTCTCTGCAGAATAAAAACTGGAGTCGCTGAAGTTGTAGGAAGCTGCGGCTTGTGTCATGACGGAGACCAATTTTCATTATGTCCGTAAATATTACTTTGATATGATGCATATAATTTTGGGATATTTTATACAGAATGTTGTAGAAGGAATATACAAACTTTAGATAAAATATTTTTGGTTTAAATTGCACCGATTCAATTCATTATGCCTATATCCGACGTTGAGCTGTTACAGAGTAAATTCTAGGTACAAATTGGATCATATTGCGGTTCCATGTGCTCTAATTTATGTGCCTGGTTACCACACGCACAGTGAACCACGCTTAGCCGAGTTCACGACATATTTCATTCCACATTTGACACTGGAATGGGCATTAAGGTCGCCAAACTCTCTCTGCTCGTATTTGTGCTCTGAGGGTCACACGGAGACCTAGGTGTAAGAAATCAGGAATGGTATCACCAAGAGATGCTACGACGAATTTTCTTTGGTACAGACCACATAACAATACATTCAGTGGTATTCTATCAGCTATCCAGTCTTTGCTCATTTGAATAGAAAAAACATAACGTATATCATTCCATGAACATTTCGAATAGCTATTATAAATTACATAACAATCGGGAGGAAATTAAACACAGAATAAGTATGGGAAATGCCTGTTATTATTCGCTTGAGAAGCTTTTATCATCCAGTTTGCTGTCAAAAAATCTGCAAGTTAGAATTTATAAAACAGTTATATTACCGGTTGTTCTTTATGGTTTTGAAACTTGGACTCTCACTTTGAGAGAGGAACATAGGTTAAGGGTGTTTGAGAATAAGGTGCTTCGGAAAATATTTGGGGCTAAGCGGGATGAAGTTACAGGAGAATGGAGAAAGTTACACAACACAGAACTGTACGTATTGTATTCTTCACCTGACATAATTAAGAACATTAAATCTAGACGTTTGAGATGGCAGGGTATGTAGCACGTATGGGCTAATCCAGAAATACATATAGAGTGTTAGTTGGGAGGCCGGAGGGAAAATGACCTTTAGGGAGGCCGAGACGTAGATGGGAAGATAATACTAAAATGGATTTGAGGGAGGTGGGATATGATGGTAGAGACTGGATTAATCTTGCTCAGAGTAGGGACCAATGGCGGGCTTATGTGAGTGCGGCAATGAACCTCCGGGTTCCTTAAACGCCAGTAAGTAAGCAAGTAACAGTAAATTGTGTGCTTTGGTGTGAAACTTGAAAATCTGAAATCAAGCCGATTGCTCTACAGGTGGGAGTCTTAACTCTTCGCCTAACTCTGGTCGCGATGGGCTGTAATGAGTTTGAGTTAGTTTTACCCTTTTACATTATTCTCTAAAGTTAATAAACTATTGATTAATTATATCAATTATTACGTGTTTCTTTCTTTCTTTCTTTCTTTCTTTCTTTCTTTCTTTCTTTCTTTCTTTCAACCTCTCCCTTTTAGGTTCATTTATACGACCCACGCCACAGGTCTTACAGGACCGCTACCAGTCGAGAGAGGAATTGAGGAGCGTTTTCTTCAAAAGTCGCTAAATTTTCAAAATTGAGTTTTTGGTGGTTTTATATTAACATTTATATTACGCGTATTCCTGTAAAATCGGGTTTAGCAAAAGTCGACAAACGCTATTGTTATAAGGCATTGAAAACTGCGATCTTTTGCAAAACTCGATATTCAATTACCTTTGTAATAAATTACGTAAAATAGCTTATTACTCGCAATATATTTAACTTTATTTCAATCGGTAATTATGTATGGAATTATAGGATGGGGTAGCTCATTTAAATCTAATTTTAATCCACTTTATTTATTACAGAAGAAAATAATTAAAATATGTCCTCATAAACCTATTGATTTTCCATCTCAAAATTTGTTTTTAGACTTTAATGTACTTAACTTAAGAAAAATTTATTATATTGTATTAATAAAATTCATACATAAAAATCGAAATAATTTTGAATTGTATTTCATAGTCATGAAACAAAAAGTATGAATTCTTTAAGATTGTTTGAACCAAAATGCAACACTGTTACAGTATTTAATCGTAGTAGTAATTTAGGCCCAAACATATATAACAAATTTATTTTTAAATATCCTAATCTTGTGAATTCTAATAATTCTAGTATTAAATTAAAATGTTATGTATGGATTTTATAAAAATTGAAAAATTGTAACTTTAAATTTATATGCTATAATTGCGTAGTAGACATAAGACAAATTATATTGTATAATTATTAATTTCAATTCAGGAATCCGCCCCTGAGCACGAGTTCTCCTCTTTCAGGGGCGAGCTAATTTTTTTCTGTATGTATTATATTTTATGTTACAATTATTAGCAAACTAATAAATAAATAAGTAAATAAATTAGTTAAAGCAGAAGTCGATAAACGCCAAGGACATTAAAAAAGGACAGAATACTTTTATTAAATCCATACTTGGATTAAAAAAAAATGTTATATTTTATGCAACAGACCACAATCTGATAAGAAATTTATATTTAGAACAATATACACGTAGGCCTAAAAGATAAATAACTCAATTTATTTAAATCTATTTAAATTTGCTTGGACTCAAATTACATTAGAACAACAATATGAAACGGAATTATTATATTTATGTGCCAGGCGTGTAGAAAGAACTTGGCTCACAATACGATTCCTTTTGAACTCAACCAATTAGCTTTTGTCTTGCTCTGCGGGATTAATTTTATTATCGCTGATTGTCAGGTCATTCCAAACAGCTGTGTCTCCGCTTCTAAACGATTGTAGTGAGAGCATAGTATTGCAAACTATCATAATATGGAGTCTGTTTCTAGTGATTCTGATAATTGTACAACTGTTGTCGAAAGTGTAAGCGGTTTAAAGTCTAGATAAAAGGTAAATACACCTAGAAAGACTACAAAAAAAAACAAGAGCCTTCGTATTGTATGTTCATATGGACTTCCGGGTATACCCATCAACCCAAAAGGTTTCGGGGAAAAGGAGTGCAGAGTAGCTGAGTCTTCGGTAGAATAGAAAAAAATCTACCGAAAAAAGGAAGAAAATCTGTCTCTTGCAGAGTAATATGAAAATCAACATGATACTGTCAAAATATTGAATAAAGATTGGGAAGTAAAGGATATAAAATCCAATACACAAAAACATGTCTTGAAGCCTAAGATATGCTTCAAAATTACAGCCCAATCAGTGATGGCATACAGAAAATCAAGTACTCTTGTCAGTGGCGGACACCTACACTGGAGATTCCATTGAAGTTGAAGTATTGAAAAAGAAGATCTGTAGCCGGGAAATAAGGAATGCAGCTACTTTGCCTAAGAAGAATATGGTCAGTCAGGACAAGAAGAAGGTCGTCCTCAACCTGATGAAGTATTTTAGAATACCGGAATCTGCAAAAGATTTCTACAAAGACATTACTGGGAATTCATGTTAATTATTATTGAATGTTCCTAATATTTTGTGCACAAATTTAATTTTGTTTAAGTGTGGGTATTTCAGACTGAAAGTAATATATTTCAAGTTATTTCGGCAAATTTGGACTTATTCTTTTTTCATATTAGTGATTCAATATTATTATCATTAATGAATGAATAGAGTTTTTGTGTTTTCCCAAAAAAGAACTGTAATATTATTGTATTTTGTTCTTTGTTGAAAATAAAATGTAAGAATCGCAAGTTAATACAATATAAATGCATTTAAATATGATAAAATCACATGTAAACAAAATATAAAATATCTTAAAAATTAACTAAAAATACATAATCGAAATGATAGCCGTCCAAATCTTGGATTTAAAATATCGGCATCCTAATCAATTCAAATGAAAAAAAAAAGAAAATGTAAATTAATGTTAAAAAAATACATAAAGAAATTAAAAAAAAATATTCTGCGACAAGATGTGGTAGCTATCAAAACGATAAAAATGTATTGAAAATAAATAATATACATTGAATATTATAAAGATGAATAGAGATGGTGATCATGATGTTCAATAAAGATTTTGAAATGGTCATGTTTAAATGATAACAAACTACTGCGTATTCAGTTGAAATTGTGTCATGGCTCGCTGTATGACGTCATGTGGCTAGCCGATGAGCCTAGACAATTCAGTCTTCTTACACTTCCGCAGAGGCGTATTACCTATGTGCCAGAGAAGTTGCCTAGCAAGTACGGCGTTCATTCTGAAGAGTACTTACCGATACGTACGGTAACTCCAGTAGTGGCAGGAATTTGAACTGTTCGGAAACACGTACTTGAGTGAGTCTTTTCTTACTGTTGGGATATGGGGAGAGGGTTAAGACGATTACTTACGTACAATATTTGTTGACATTATCTTCGACGGTCAACATGGACACGGAGCATTTGATTTGTGTTGTGGAATGTTGCCGTACGCAACCGATGATAACAAATACCCTGCGTACGACTTGCTCGAGCAAAACACAGTTCGAAAGAGGTTATTGTAGCACACAGACCGCACAGACCGCCATCTGTTGCTACGACGTTCAAGTCATACCGTACATGTTTTCAAGTTCATATTGAATGCCTTGATTAATAGGCAAATTCTCTGACATAAAAGCTGAAACTCGCTTCAAATCGCTGACTCACAACAGTGACGTCATGACACACTTTGAAATGAACACCCAGTTTGTGTTATGTTGCATCTCTTGGCGACTTTTGAAAAAACTGCGAACTTTATATTTTATTTTTTTTTATTTTATAATCTAAATGTAAAAACATTAATTATCCTATAATACAATTACTGCTTTATTAATAAAATAAGATATAAAGAAATTTAAATGTTTGTGCTAACTAATTTTTAATCATAAAAAAATCCTGAATATTTTACTTTTAGGCATTTAGCGACTTTTGAAGAAACGCTCCTCAATTAATCTATTGGATCACATAGAGAATTATTTTTATCACACAAGGACATGGAGGGCCTCCCCGGATGAGGGATCAGCTCAATGCCAGGGCCACCTCCGATACAACACATACATTTAAGACATTACACAGCATTCACTCACACATATGAAAGGATTAAAGGAATGATCGCCGTTCCTGGCCGGACTTTCTAGATGTGCAATCCCGGCATTTGCCTGGATAACTGAGGAAACCATGAAAAACCTCATTTAGGATTGCCGGCCTCTGGTATCGAACCCCGGACCTCCCGAATGCAAGGCCAGCCCTCTATCACGCCGCTAGCCCGGTCGGTATGTGAGTTATTAAAGGGAATTTATCTTCAAATCAGTACAAATTACATTTAAAACACCTCTAATCACTATCTGAAATTATTTCACTGTGTTTAATATTATGGGTATTTAATCAACAAATCGCATTGTTATCATACACAAAAGTGAAACACCAGATCGGGGATTAAGTCTACATACCCTCATTCCATACCGATCGGATAATTCCTGTATTCAGTCTATCGTAACTGTTGGTCTACGAACCTCCCTCAATGAGTTTTATAAACCGCTAATTGCATATGCAACCTACTACATCAACTTTAAAACGCAATTGATATTGTCAATTATAGATGTCATTTCGTCTACCATATTTCATGCGTTAACCCTGACATGAAATAATGTTTATTCTTTTGTTGTCCCCCTGTCATTTTCATTTTATAATTTACCTATTACATTTAAATAACATTAGTAGTGTTTTCTGCGTATATGTTGCACCTTAAGAGTTCAGTTCAAAACAAGTTAAATCCACATTTCAATTTTCCGAGAATATCGCAAAAAAAATTTCGCTTATCAACTATTTATGTCACATGTTTCATTCCGTTAGGTGACTAATAGCATCGCTACAGGAGTCCATGTTATGAATATTCTACTTCATAATATGTAATTTGGTTCTACGTTATTAGGGCCTGATACCAATAATTTGTATATAACTTGTTATGAACTGAACATGGGAATTAAGGGGATAGGTACAGCTTACTGCAGTAAAATGTTTGGAAATATTCCACAGTTTTGTCCTCCATTAATGCATCTTGTACAATAATGAAAATTGGTAGGTGTAAAACACTTTCTACTATATGAAAAAAATATTTTACGATTAAAAATTATTTATCTACACATTGTTGAAACTCATGTTTACAATATCATGCTCTTTCAACTAAATTTATTAATAAATAATCTTTTTTTTTTTTCAATTTTTGTTAGAAAAAATACTGATACTTTACCATTTTTAAAGGAATTAATTTTTTATCATACAATCTATTTAAGGTAGATAGGATATCTTGCTTCATATTGTAGATATCACATGCATTAATACACACAATTTTTTATCAAAGAATGTTGGATAGTTTTTGAGTTATGTGGGAAACGCTTCATCATTGCACATTGAACTGAATTTTGAAAAAAAAAAATGTAAATAATTAAAAAAATTCGTAAAAATATTTTATTTTCATATAGCAGAGGGGCAGTGTTTAACACTTACTAATTTTCATTATTGTACACGATACAGTAATGGAGGAAAAAATGTTGAATATTTCCCAAATTTTACTGCTGTAAGATGTACCTAACCCCTTAACTAGTTTTGACCTCAACCGTGGATCTAATACTTTTGAGCATTGAACACATTTTTAAGTAGGTTATTTTACGACGCTTTATCAACATCTTAGTTTATTTAGCGTCTGAATGAGATTAAGGTGATAATGCCGGTGAAATGAGTCCGGAGTCCAGCACCGAAATTTACCCAGCATTTGTTCATATTAGGTTGAGAGAAAACCCCGAAAAAAACTCAACCAGGTAACTTGCCCCGATCGGTAACCGAACCCGAGCCACCTGGTTTCGCGGCCAGACGCACTAACCGTTACTCCACAGGTGTGGACTTGAACACATTTTATCTCTACATGAATATTAACAACGGTCCTATGTGACGAATGATAGGCACAGAATAACAAGGAATGCGGTTTATCCTAAAAAGATCAACACTACAGACAAGTGACCACCAAAAGCATTGTCGCTACACATGCCCCTACCTTTACTCATGTCCGACGACGAAAATATACTCCCACCCTCTTCTTAAGCCTTGGTTTTTCTGAACCTCGCAGCTATAGAAACCACTCACCATCTCTCGTGTAGTCCGGATTTGTGCAAAGAGATCCTCGTACCTCGCATGCATCAGTTCTGAAAAACCAAGGCTTAAGCAAGCAAACAGATATTAGCAACGGACGTACACTTCTAATTCTGTTTGTTGGATACTGTGTTTCGAAATGTCTCTTTCAAAGCAGAAAACAAACACGTTAAAACGTAAAATTTTAAGAAACTTGGTTGGAACAGTCTTCTTCCGTGTTAATGGCGAAAAATATGTTGTACTTATTGTAAAATGCTAAATGGAATATAAAAGAACAATGTAGAATCTTTTTCTTATCATAAAGATTACCACGCCCTTACTTGTAAGTTGAATATGATATTAATAAATATTAAAAGGTATCGGCTTCTACGTCTTAGGGTAAAATGCTTCGGTGTTTTCACGATTCACGTAGTGTAATTTCTAACTTCATGATCATCCTAGTACGTTCTCCGAATTTAAAAAGTCTGTTGATGTAAAGTACGAGTTTCCTTTCATGTTGAATAAAAATATATATATTCTTTTATCAATAATATAAAAATAATAATTAGGAAGTGAAAAATTTAACCCTCATATTGTGTAATAAGTAGAGGAATAATAATTACAACGAATTCGAAAACCTTATTCAGTCAATAGACTGCACAGCAGGGTAATTATTATAAAAAGTGAAAATACTACTCTGGTTAAGATTAGTGTTAGTATTCAAGTCATATATGCTAAGTAAGTAATCCATAAATTCTATTCAGTCAGCTGACTTGTAAATATTGTAAATAGTCAAAGTACTATTATTGTTACAAATAGTTTACTATTAGTTTTTAAAAGTTCAGACAGAATATAAAAATAGTGTAGCAACAAATGTGTGTAGTATTGCAATACTGCAATGGAGCATACCGAATATAAAGAAAAAAGAAAAGTAGAGGAATATTTAATTGCTTTTGTTTTTCGTTCACATTCTGTCCCTGCACTGTCATTCACTGCATTACCGAGGGAGACACTCAGTCCAATTCTCTTTCTGCGATAATGTTGTACTGGCTGTATGTCTATTACGTCTCAATTTCGTAGCATTTGGCAACCACTGGTCCATATTTTTTAATTTACTTGGTTATATAACGACGCTTTATCATCTGATTTGATTATCTAGCGCCTGAGTGAGATGAAGGTGATAATGCTAGCGAGATGAGTCCAGGGTCCAGCGCCGAAATTTACCCAGCATTTGCTCTTAATGGGTTGAGGAGAAACTCCGAAAAATCTCAACCAGGTAACTTATCCCAACTGGAATTTTAAACCGGGCCGGCTCGTTTTACGGTTAAGCATGCTAACCGTTACTTCTTAGAGGTGAACACTGGTCTTCACAGTTGCACTCTCATGATTATCATAGGTATACCTGAATAGCATAACTTTAAATTACTTAAATGAAACATAAAATGTATATCTTTTGCTCACAAACTAGGAAAAAATCAACACGTTCAAACTTTTGCTGAAATTTCTTCAATGTTCACACAGTTACTCTCTTCTAATGGAGTTGAACCTTCATTATGGGCATGAGGTGCATATCTCATTCAATGATGTGCACAGCTTCAGAGCAAAATTCTCTTTCCACTCTTCACCTAACACTTCATGGAAAATGTCTTGGATATCCTCCATTTTCACATAGAAAATACATTTGAATGAAGATTTGACAGGGGTTTGATCCTTATCTACACATACATTATTGAACACCAAACCCTCGTTATGACGAAATAATTTCTAAAAATATGAATGTTTCCAAGCCTATGACCACGTAGATTCTAATATCCATGTATGCCCTAATATAGACAGTGATGAATGAAGTAACCACGTTGATATCAAAGTTCTTTGACAAAGATTACGATAAAATATTTTATCAATGATCTTTGATAAAAGATAGGATGTGGGATATATTGCACTACATAAAATCTTTTATCAAACATAACCTAAAATTAGGAACAAAAGCTCTCCGAACAATTATTATTCCACAACAGTGAACATGTGTTCCGAGGATTTGTTGATACTAATATTTACGCGTTATGTTTATAACACCATGAATGAAGAAGAGCAACAATCAGATCAATTATTACAATATGCATGTTACTGAAAAAGAAACAACTGTGGGTTAAACCCCTGATCACAATACAAATATGTGATCAAGGTCAAACCATTGATGGCAAGACGTCATAAGAGAGGTATACATCAGAACTTATTGAAAGACCCACAATGCGAGGACTTGAAAACTTATACAAATTATAAAATATTATTATAAAATATTATTATTACTATTATTATATTACAAAAATTATTTATTTACAACATTTCATTTTCTTCTTACTCCGATATCAGAATTTTTGTGGTAGCAATAGTCCAGTTATATTTACGTTCAGCCATATTTGTTTCAAAGTATAGAAATCTTTTATCAAATATAACAAGCTGTACTTAAATTTTATAAAAGATCTTTTATGATAGAAACGTTTATAAAAGAAAGCCCATTACACTGCCATGTATTTTATAATATATATTTTATGAAACATCTTTGTCAAAGAACTTTGATAGTGTAATAGCAGCCCGGAAAACTTTCATCACAGACACCGGCCTTGAAAGCATACATGCTAAAATACAGTCTCTCTAGAGGAAAAGTAGTATAGGAGAAAATCGCTGCTAGAGTGTTTAAAACAGCAGAGTTGAATGGAAATTAAAGGAGCACCATAGGGACAATTTTAAATCTGTGTTCGACAGCACTGGAAAATGATTTAATTTTGTAATGTGTCCGGTATTAAAGTAACTGTATGCTCATGCCACACGCCAAGCGAAAGCACAACCAATGCGTGCAAGCAGGAAAGCAATAGACTGCAATCAACTGGTGCAGTGCTGAGCAGTGCTGCGGGCTTGGGCTTAGGAGCCCAGTGCAATGGGCTAGGAAGACACCGCGTCAAGCAGTGTTGGTCTTGGGTGGGTTGGGCTGCTAATGCATTAGGACTCACAGTGCTGGGCTGTGGGCCAGCCTGCACGACTCTGCATCACAGGGAAACCGAAGTACCGAGAGAAGACCCCTGTGTTGTCTGAAACACGGGCTTGCCTAACACGAGTTTATAATAAATTAAGAGTAAATCATCTGGAGACACAGAATTCCTGGAAATATTTTAAACGTATTTTGAAATAAAATGTCAATCGTTCGTTGCTTATTTTTGTAGGACTCCCCGGGACGCGGCCAGCAGACTCGTTTTCCATCATAATAAATGCTGCCAGCATACATATTTATGGAGTTTATCACACGAGTGCCCAGAGTCGAGAAAGTATACAAGCAAGCTGCTATCAACTCTGTCTTTGCATGCTATTCGTCGCATAGATTTCGTAGACATTAATCTAAACTTAATTGCCACCACTAATTGCAGCGCACCCACATCTGGAATTACTAAGGCTGCACATTTTTAAAGAGAGAGCCAAAATTAAGCAACATTAACATTTGCCGGCTAAGAACGCCGACGTCACGCGATGTGGCATGTGTTGCATCAATATCGGTGCGGATGGACCGACCCTTTCAGACTTTCAATATGTTCTCTCCACGTCCTTGAATCGCTTATTAAATAGGATAAGGGCCATCAAATCCAATCGAAACGGTGGAAGTTGCGAAGTATATGTCTCTGAAGTTGGACTTGATATTAGCCTACCGGCTTCTGACGACGCGAAGTTTCTCAATCGTATTGACAGTGTGTTTAAAAGTAGAGTTCCAGAAAAAAAAAATGGCCTGCCTGAATTTTTTAGGTCCCAGATTCAATGAATTGCGCAAGATCAGTGTTCCAAAGTTGTGGTACAGTTACGGAAGAAAAAACTGGCCGATGAACAGCAAAACTCGTAATGTTACTTATGCCGGTTTTGTTGTGATTATCACAGTACAGAGCACTGTTTACTCGAAGCTGCTGGACTAGGAGAGGAAGGCTTTCGTACAGTTTCTGTTCACATTCTATAAGGTTGAAACTCTCGTGTTTTTGTCGATGTACAGAAATTTGTTATTTAATTGTTTTTACCAGTACGAGGAACGTTATTGATTTCATTATCAACTCCTCTGTTCGTCTCTCTTTACTCTATAGACATACGGTACTTCGTTTATTTATGGTTTATTTTTACTTTAATATCTTCCTGGCAAAACAGACGACGAAGAGTAAACAAAATTGAGATAGATACAATACATACGAACTTAGTGGTAAGATGATATAGACGTGAACAGTTAGTTAAAGTAGAATAAATATAAATTGATTAAGATAATCCAATACAAATTATATAAGTGAACATTCAGTTAAATTGAAATAAATAAATACCTATAAATTACTTTCGGTAAACAATTAGTAATGAGGGAAGAGAAACACAAATAGATTTGTTAGTTAGAAATAATTTTTGTGCAATTTAGGAAAACGTTTGATTATATAAGTGATTCTAGTGTTTACTAGAACCTATTTATTTATTCTATTATTAAAGCTACAGACATTTCGCTAGCCCGGGCTACGAGCGTGCTAAACAGGATTCATATCATATCATATCATATCATATATATCATTTTCTATTTTATTTTATTAGGTTATTTTACGACGCTTTATCAACAACTTAGGTTATTTAGCTTCTGAATGAGATGAAGGTGATAATGCCGGTGAAATGAGTCCGGGGTCCAGCACCGAAAGTTACCCAGCATTTGCTCATATTGGGTTGAGGGAAAACCCCAGAAAAAACCTCAACCAGGTAATTTGCCCCGAC
The DNA here is from genome assembly GCF_040183065.1 of Periplaneta americana. NCBI lineage: Eukaryota > Metazoa > Arthropoda > Insecta > Blattodea > Blattidae > Periplaneta > Periplaneta americana. The sequence continues at coordinate 137,590,952 of NC_091126.1, forward strand.
CGGGAATCGAACCCGGGCCACCTGGTTTTGCGGCCAGACGTGCTAACCGTTACTCCACAGGTGTGGACATATATCATATATCATACCATATCATATCATATCATATCATATCATATTATATCATATCATATCATATCATATCATATCATATCATATCATATCATATCATATCATATCATATCATATCATATCATATCATATCATATCATATCATATCGCTGACACTGGTTTATGAATACGAAAAACGTTAGTTCGCTGATCATCCACCGAAAGCCCGCGCTAAGAATGTCTATGAATACGGCCCACAGTGTTTATTTTCGTTCTAAAAAAAGAAAAGAAAAATACATTCCTGAAGTATAATAATTAATACTGAATGTTCTCTCCTAGTCCAAATTAAAATGTTCTTCTACCTATGTAGTTCTAGTTATATACAACAGTTTTCTTCTGGACTTAATAGCCTGTCCATAAACCGTTGACATTGATCACTGCATCCATTCTTCTACTTACAGAATAAAGAAGGCTTTGGAAATAGACCTACTGTATCTATCTGACAATGCAACATCATCCCAAACATCTGCAATGAGATTCCACAATTCATCTGCAATCCTAGGACACCGACTCTGTAGTTACACATTAACACTGCGTTGCACTTCTGTGCACACATTTTCTATGGAATTTAAGTCAGGAACTCTTGGCACCCATGGAACCTCTCGACATCGTCCCTGTGAATGTTGAACCACCGCTGCACGGCGACGCATGTGTGTATCGAAGACAAGTCATGTTGGAATTTTATTTTGTTTTCGGGCTTAAACACACGAACACTAGGTAGCATCACATTTTACAGTTTATTGGTGTACTGATGCTCATTCATATGCCCATGAATCCTCCATAGTGCATAACCAGAAATAACCAGAAATCCGTACCACACCGACACGGACAAACGACCACTGCGTTGTCTCTGGACCACATATTCAGGATCAAATCCCTTGGATTGTTTCGGCCGATATACGTGAACTGGCCTGCTATAGTTCATAAACACATCATCCAAAAAGATGACCTCTTCCCATGGATAGTTGTATGAATTCGACAAAGTGTGGCACGATCAATTCGATGGTCTTCAGTCAGAACTTCCTTCACCGCTGTTCTTCTCAGCACAACATTGGCACTATTGAGCCTTTTACTAGCGTTCTGTTGGAAGCAGGAAATTCCCTGCCGGCCACAAATATTTTAGAAGTATAAAATGAAAGCGCCTCGAACGTTCCATTAACATAAGATCTTGTTGTGGTGTTGATGCCTTGGGTCTTCAACTACCAGGTTTACGAGTTATGTATCCTAGCTCTTGATACTGCGCCCACCACCTGGAAGCTGCTCTAGTCGCAACTCCATAGCGTTCTCCAGCTCGAGCCGTGCTAAATCGGCCTTCCTCGATCAGTACAATTACTTTGGCTTTGACGTTCATATCTATGGAACTGAAATACCAATGATGATTTTCGTAGTGGTTGTGGCTATTTATAGACAAATTCTGTTAGTAGGGCTGGAAAGGGTCACGTGCCTATGACTCTAGAAAGAACACGAAATATACAGTAGTCATAAACCATAAACATAGTATGTCTGTAGAGTGAGGAGAGACGAACAAAGGGGATGAAAATAACATTAACAACATTCCTCATACCCGCAATGGCAAAACCAATGGCAAAACAACTTTCTGTATGTTGACTAAAACACAACAAACGTTGCAAATATACACATAGGCTCAGTGCCGGATTCAGGCCTAGGTAACTTAGACAGTTGCCTAGGGCGGCAATTTCCAGGGGGCGGGATTTTCTCTCTCTCTTTCTCTCCCTTTTTCATTTTTATTTTACAATGAAATTTATTTTTAAAACACATGTTGGTAAATCTTTTCTGAAGTTTCTTCTTGAACACCTTGTGGAAGTCAGATATTGTTTTGTTATCACATTGTCGCGGTCGTGGCAAGAGTGAAAGGAAAGTGTGCAGCTGCATAGTTATATTGTAATGCCGGTATCACATTATTACACTATGAAACTGCTTAAATTTAACTGCTTGTATGAACAAGAATGCAGTGTTGAAAATCAAATTGCATATTGTTTTTTATTAGCTATTTATCGCTATGAATAGTAACCACAACACTCAGTTACATTCACAATATAATAGCATATATCAGCGTTTCTCAAACTATGGTCCTTGGACCACCTGTGTCCCCGAGGTCTGCCCTTGTAGTTCTTCAAAAAGGACAGAAGAAAAAATCAAATTCAAACGAATTGCGTATCACACTATCTGAAAATCTCAGAGTTTGGAAATGACACATGACAGTCACTTTTCACTTTTACTCCCAGTACTGACATTTTATGAAATTTATTACCCTACCTGTCTACCGAATTCCCACTCTACTCTCAGCAAAAAAGAGGGATTTAAAGCACTATGAACATGGTGTTTCTCGCCATCTTTTCCCTGCACGTCAGCTGACGACATGTGGCTAAGTACATTGGAATATCTTCCAGATATACACTATTCTCAAAACTAAACGAACTAAATCTCTCTCTACAAGGTAATTCTTTGACTGTATGAGAAAAAAGTGTTCGGGAGGAAACTTGGTTTGTGGGTCAGATCCGTAAAACAGAGGTGTTTTCACTATTTCCAACCCTAGAGTCTTCTTTGGTTGAAAATGATTTCGTTATTGGAAAGAAAATTATGCAATGACATACATTCGCATCTCGAAACTCTGAGGTCACAATTAGAAACTTATTTTCCATGTAAATATGACGAATTTTCATGGGTTCGCGATCCCTCGATATTGAAAATAACAAACTTTCGTTGAGTGAAAGAGAACAGTTAATTGAACACTCGACTTAAAATGAAATTCCAAGCAGAAAGTATGGTTAATTTCTGGACCTCATCACAAGTGAAAAGAGAATATATTGAAATGTACAGTTGTGCTTTACAGATTATAATTCAGTTTGCTTTTACGTATCTGTGTGAGAAAGGGTTTTCATCACTAACTCTAATAAAAACAAAGTACCGAAATCGACTCTATGTATGTAACGATCTCTGTCTTAAGCTTACCAGCATATATCAAAATATAGAACAACTGCGCAAGAATCGGCAGGCTTATCCATCTCATTAATGAGAAAACCAACATATATATATATTTATTTATTTATATATTTATTTATGTATTTATTATTTATTTATTTATTTATTTATTTATTTTGTTTAGTTAATAAGTTAAAGATTGTCCAAATTCTAATACCTTGATTTATTAAAAATCTAAAATGAATTTTTTTCTATTAACATTAACTTAATTAGTTAATAGTAATATAAAGTTAAACGAAGTAAATTAATTTTAATTAATTAATTCAGTTTTAAAATATACTGGTATTAAAATATGCTTTGCTTTCAAAGGGAACAAGAGTAAGGTGGTCTTCGGAACTGTTCTGACTTAAAAATGTGGTCCCCACTTCAAAAAAGTTTAAGAAACACTGGCCTATATCATCAACAGTACTATTTAATCACTTTTCAGTATGTTCACTATATAATTCTATTTGAAAGGTTTATTCTGTAAAGAGTTGGAGTTTATTTTTCAATTTATTTTATACTCCTGTCGAAGTAAGAAATACTCGTAAAAATTATACACCAACAGAAACCATGCTTAAAAAAACCACAGCCTGCCTTTGAAAAATAAATTTTGTTTCAACAATGAATAAGTTTGAGTATTATGTTTCTTTGCTTCGAGTCTGATATGCTTCGTTAGATCGACTTTGATAATACCATCATTGCGTTCTCTGTGAAGAAAGTCCGAAGAATGTCTTTATAATTCACAAGTAAGATGCATGTATTTTGATTTCAGTAATTTACTGTTTTCTGAAGTCGACCTGGTTGGCGAGTTGGTATAGCGCTGGCCTTCTATGGCCAAGGTTGCGGGTTCGATTCAGGGCCAGGTCGATGGCATTTAAGTGTGCTTAAATGCTACAGGCTCATGTCAGTAGATTTACTGGCATGTAAAAGAACCCCTTCGGGACAAAATTCCGGCACATCCGGCGACGCTGATATAACCTCTGCAGTTACGAGCGTCGTTAAATAAATCATAATATTTAACATTTTGTTTTCTGAATTGTAACATTTCATTTAAAAATAACTTTAACTGAACGTCACCTGTATAATAGCTGTCCATAAACTGTTTGTGGGATTTGGGGACGGCAAAATCTAGCACTGCCTAGGAGCGGCACTATACCTAACTCCGGCTCTGCATAACCTACAGAATACTGTAGAATGTAAATAAAACCATTCCGAAAGCCAGTCCCTCTAAGGGACGAAGTAAAAAGCGTTAATGTATCCCATGAAGTTATTTCTATTCACTACATTATACACCAACAGAAGTCATGTGCAAAACAAATCAAGATGGTGTTATAGAATTAGTCCAGTTGGAAAAACCACCAACACAATTATATCGAAAAGTCTCGCTCATTGTCAATTTAAGTTTTTCTTGATGAATCCAATAGCGAGTAAGGTGATCTGTCATATTATAGTAAAGTACGGTGGCAAATTATTGAATAGGTTCTTTGAACTGAGGGAGGAAACATCATCGTTCACGGAGGAAGAAGAAAAGTCTGTATCATAAGTAAAGAATGAAAAAATGGATTTGTGAACTTGCCTTCTTAATGGAATTATCTGAATGCTTTAAATTGTTTTCTACATGGTAACAACAAGATTATTACACAGTTATATGACAGAGTGAAGGCGTTTAATATAAATCACCCTTAATTATGGAACGTTAGCTTAACTAAAAGGATAAGTTACAGCACATTTTTCAATATTAACAGCGATATAGGCATACTAGTTTCTTAAGACTTTGGATTTCGAAGAATATATTCACACATCATGACGATCTGCACCAGAAATTTGATTCGAGATTTAAAGACTAGGAAAATTTTCAATTTGATTTTCAATTAGTATTTGTAATTAGAACTTATTGATTTACTTTACGATAGTGAATTGAGGGATAAAAATCAAAACAAAAGAAGTTATCTGACTTTTATATGAACTTTCCATGTCTTAGATTTCCCCGATTGTACAGACATCCTTTTTCGGATTCACGTAGGCCACCTGTGCGAACACTAACCTTTTTCCTATGATGAAGATAAACAAGCCATGTCATGGAAGCCAATTATCGGATCACAACGTAAAATGTGCTGTCACATTATGCACTATACAAACAATAGTTCCGATCGTTGAGAAATTGCTGAGGAAAAAGAGAATTAAACAAATCCCGAAAAATCAGTGCTAATGCCAGTGTTGAGTGGGCTGAATGGAGTTAAATTTCTACATTATTATTCCTAGGATTTTTATGTGTTTTCTTCAACATTTTCCTTAACAGAAGCAGTTTACACATTTACAGTAATTGTCATGCATTACCCGAATAATTAACATGAAAAGTGTATTACATTTCTAAAAGTAATTATAAGTTTATTAACTTCTAAATTTGTTGAAAATAGGCTAGAATGTTTTTTTTTTCAAATTGCTTAAGATAGTTCATTTAGTTATTTCTATTCAGCCCGTATCTTTTTTCATCAGAAAACAATCACAAACTTATGCAGTAAATTCATATTTTGGTCCCGCCGCTGAACGTCTTACCTTCCCTGCTACGATATTCCGCGGGCGAGCGGGCAAGGCTTGATGACGACACAGTGCTCTGAGTTGGGGACCACTGCTCTATAACCGTGATAATCACAACAAAACCGGCATAAGTAACATTACGAGTTTTGCTGCAGGTCGGCCAGTTTTTTCTTCCGTGACTGTACACTGATGTTCAAAGATATCAGATCCTACTAATCGAATGTTATGTTTTTATTTAACCACGCTCGCAAATTACTTACTTACTTACAAATGGCTTTAAAGGAACCCGAAGGTTCATTGCCGCCCTCACATAAGCCCGCCAGCGGTCCCTATCCTGTGCAAGATTAATCCAGTCTCTATCATCATACCCCACCTCCCTCAAATCGATTTTAATATTATCTTCCCATCTACGTCTCGGCCTCCCTAAAGGTCTTTTTCCCTCCGGTCTCCCAACTAACACTCTATATGCATTTCTGGATTCGCCCATACGTGCTACATGCCCTGCCCATCTCAAACGTCTGGATTTAATGTTCCTAATTATGTCAGGTGAAGAATACAATGCGTGCAGTTCTGTGTTGTGTAACTTTCTCCATTCTCCTGTAACTTCATCCCGCTTAGCCCCAAATATTTTCCTAAGCACCTTATTCTCAAACACCCTGAACCTATGTTCCTCTCTCAGAGTGAGAGTCCAAGTTTCACAACCATACAGAAGAACCGGTAATATAACTGTTTTATAAATTCTAACTTTCAAATTTTTCGACAGCAGACTGGATGATAAGGGCTTCTCAACCGAATAATAACACGCATTTCCCATATTTATTCTGCGTTTAATTTCCTCCCGAGTGTCATTTATATTTGTTACTTTGGTCCAAGATATTTGAATTTTTCCACCTCTTCGAAGGATAAATCTCCAATTTTTATATTTCCATTTCGTACAATATTCTGGTCACGAGACATAATCATATACTTTGTCTTTTCGGGATTTACTTCCAAACCGATCGCTCTACTTGCTTCAAGTAAAATTTCCGTGTTTTCCCTAATCGTTTGTGTATTTTCTCCTAACATATTCACGTCATCCGTATAGACAAGAAGCTGATGTAACCCGTTCAATTCCAAACCCTGCCTGTTATCCTGAACTTTCCTAATGGCAGATTCTAGCGTGAAGTTAAAAAGTAAAGGTGATAGTGCATCTCCCTGCTTTAGCCCGCAGTGAATTGGAAAAACATCAGATAGAAACTGACCCATACGGACTCTGCTGTATGTTTCACTGAGACACATTTTAATTAATCGAACTATTTTCTTGAGAATACCAAATTCAATAAGAATATCATATAATACTTCCCCCTTAACCGAGTCATATGCCTTTTTGAAGTCTATGAATAACTGATGTACTGTACCCTTATACTCCCATTTTTTCTCCATTATCTGTCGAATACAAAAAATCTGATCAATAGTCGATCTATTACGCCGAAAACCGCACTGATGATCCCCAATAATTTCATCTACGTACGGACCTGCAGAGGTTATATCACCGTCGCCGGATGTGCCGGAAATTTGTCCCGCAGGAGTTATTTTACATGCCAGTCAATCTACTGACATGAGCCTGTCGCATTTAAGCACACTTACACGCCAATCGACCTGGCCCGGGATCGAACCCGCAACCTTGGGCATAGAAGGCCAGCGCTATACCAACTCGCCAACCAGGTCGACTCCTACTAATCGATATTGATCGATAATTTGTTCGTGTAAATGTGGATTCTTTAGTTATTACTTATATATGAATATATGACGAAGATAATAGTCACTGTTGCCAATAGTAGATAAATATACTCGTCTTATAGAATTATACTTTTCATCCCACTGTAGTGATTGTAAAACAACACTGAATTTGGATGGAATCCGTTGATATTGTCTATTACTACTTACTTACTGGCTTTTAAGGAACCCGGAGGTTCATTGCCGCCCTCACATAAGCCCGCCATTGGTCCCTATCCTGAACAAGATTAATCCATTCTCTATCATCATATCCCATCTACGTCTCGGCCTCCCTAAAGGTTATTTTCCCTCCGGCCTTCCAAGTACCACTCTATATGCATTTCTGGATTCGCCCATACGTGCTACATGCCCTGCCCATCTCAAATGTCTGGATTTAATGTTCCTAATTATGTCAGGTGAAGAATACAATACGTGCAGTTCTGTGTTGTGTAACTTTCTCCATTCTCCTCTAACTTATCCCTCTCAGCCCCAAATATTTTCCTAAGCACCTTATTCTCAAACATCTTTAACCTATGTTCCTCTCTCAAAGTGAGGGTCCAAGTTTCACTACCATAAAGAACAACCGGTAATATAACTGTTTTATAAATTGTAACTTGCTGAATTTTTGACAGCAGACTGGATGATAAAATCTTCTCCACCGAATAATAACAGGCATATCCCATATTTATCCTGTGTTTAATTTCCTCCCGTGTATTTTTATATTTGTTACTGTTGCTCCAAGATATTTGAACTTCTCCTCCTCTTCAAAAGATAAATCTCCAATTTTTATATTTCCATTTCGTACAATATTCTCGTCACGAGACATAATCATATATTTGTCTTTTCGGGATTTACTTTCAAACCTATATCTTTACTTGCTTCAAGTAAAATTGCAGTATTTTCCCTAATCGTTTGCGGATTTTCTCCTAACATATTCACGCCATCCGCTTAGACAAGCAGCTGATGTTACCCGTTGAATTCCAAACCCTCTCTGTTATCCTGGACTGTCCCAATTAGAAGAATGTTTTCTGCTTAATCTACATAATAATTCTCCCTTACACTTTTTAACGGATCGCAATAATGGTTCCACCTGTTGAGAAGAAGCGGAAATCTTTCAAAGATTATCGATTTTTCATCTCTTTGGTTTTGAATTATCCCGTGGTTGGAAACTTCGCTTACATGAACATAAAAATCGTTGGTCGGATACCTTTGAACGTCAGTGTACAACCAAGACCACTTTGCCAGTTATAGAAATTCAATTTGCTTCGATTATTGTTGTAATCCGAAAGGCATTTGAATGAATACGATAAAAATTGATCTATTATTAAAAGTAAATGAATATTTATAAATAGTACAGTGAAATAGAATAATGAAAAAATTAGCGTGCATAATTAATTAAAAATATTCCTTCCTCAGCAGTATATGAACCATGAACTTTGTAGTCTGCGAGCAAGCAAGCTGGCGTAGGGCTATCGTAATGCTTGCGATGAATCGGAGAAGGTAAATTGCCTCCCCAAGTAAAAAATTGTGTCAATTGCCTCCTGTTTACATGAGCTATCGAACATAAATTGTCTTCTCTTTACCTGAGACAGTGAACATGCTACCCCTTTGTAAATACGCCACCGTAATGAATATTTTCCTTTCCATTTGCAGACATATGACTGTCAGTAATATACGCTTAAGTGCATACTTCACACAAATTCACATACATCATGAGAAAACTTAAAATGTGTCTAAAAATAGAATACTGACTTCATTAAACAAGCAGGAATTCAAAACAAAGAGCCTTACAGACTCAAGTCTAGAAATGCACGCTAAGTATACCTCTTCATAGAACATCTTGTTATTCTTCATCTTTTACAGTATCCACCTCGCGACAATGGAATTCCTTGTCACAAAGTATTAGAGGCTGCAAGGCAATAAACATTTTAAAAATAGCATAAAGGATAACCTTCTTAGCAATTCACTCTAATTATACTGACCTAACGGTCAGTGACTGTATGGTAACTTCCTTCTTTAGACACGCATCCTGATAGCGCTGTATTTTAAAATTTGTCTCTCAATAATCTCTTCCCATTATCTAACATTATTTGAAATATATTAACATTCTTTGTATTTCACTTTAATTCTGCCACACAGTTTGTATTTCATTATTTAATTAATAGTTCATAGTATTTTACTGTTTAATTCATAAGTAACTCTTGTATACACGTAACTTTTATCTAAATTAAATTGTTGTATTCTTTGTAGCTTGACAATTCATACATATGTATGTATACTTTTTGCTGCTTGAGTGAAAGCGGAGGCTTTACGGCCTTAACTCTGCCAGCTAAAATAAATTATTATTATTATTATTATTATTATTATTATTATTCTGTATTTATATTTGTAAATCATATGTCAGTTTGAGTAAAACCCTACCTCCGTTAGAAGGCAGTTTGTAATAAATGAACGAATGAATGAATGAATGAATGATAAAATGAATAAATAATAAAATGAATGGCAGATTTCAACCGAAGTTAATTTTGAGAAATATGACATTTTATATGTATTTTAAGTTTTGTGAATTTTTAACATTAAGACTTCAATTTTCAGGATTTCTTAAATATGGTGGTTAAAAGTTTACCTGCAAATTATTGATCCTTGGTCGTTATTATTTCGTCTGTTTGTCTGGTATTTAGTTAAACAGAGTATATGGAAATTAAAAAAAAATTGGGATAATGATGATTTTTTTTATTTATAATATATCCCGGTAAGACATCTATGTACCATTGAATCGAAATCTTTCGTTTTTACCAAGTAAATTCAAAGAGCAACAATATGAAAACTTTTGTTTTGTCAGTAGAGGAGTTAGTGGATGCCATCATATTGACTATAACGCCATGAACTTGTACTGGACGCAAACAAAAGCCCACAAATTTGTTATATGTCATTTATTCACAGAGAAATTGTTTTTTCCCAATAAGGATTAATTTTTAATGTGCAATATGAGAGCTTTGGCTTATTCGGATTAATTTGATGCTTTATCATATGAAAGGTAAATGGCAAGAGTATAACAGTCGTACACCCATCTCAAAATTCGAGTTCTGTTGAGATCTACCGTCAATATTCTGAGCGCCTCAAATATTTGGATGGCTGACTTTGAAAAGACTGCTAATTTTTCTATTGCATGACGTCATTTTCACTAATAATATCGTGCTAGATTCACTTGGTGGCGGATTTGAAGATTCGACATCTAGACAAATGGGAGGCAATTTTCATACAATATATTTAGTAAACAGGAGGAATTTTGAATAATGATAGAAAAAACCTTCTTGGATGCAATATACATAACCCCTAATTGTAATAATTGGGGTTGTCGTACTATATCGTGTTTGTGTAATAAATAATAATGAGTTATAGCCTACATCAGACGTCTCCAAAAGCGTACTCGCGAGTAAGCCCCTGAACGGAACCGAAGCCAGTACGTAATGAGCGTGCTCCGCCTCACCAATCCCCAACTGTACTGTACTCAGTGTTTATGAGCAAACGAAGAGCAGTGGCGGACTGCCATTATCATTGTGTTGGTCGGAGTGTTCCACCGTTTCACAATATCTTCTAATCATGGACGTAGTACATGAAAGGATGAATAGGAAGAGAAATGTTTTTGTGTTGGTGGGGAGAATGTGAAATGCTTAATTTGTTCGAAAAATGTTAAGGGTGTGTTAAAATTTAACATGCGACGACAATACTCGACTCTTCACGAAGAATATCATACAAATACAGGCATGTTGGACATGTGAAAATAATTTATTTTGGGGCTATCTGTATAATTGTTGGTTATACATAATAATCAGTATATTACAATACGTTTACACTCAGTTCCGCATGACAAACATATAGTTTTTCGTTTAATTTTAGGTGAAGTGCGTAGGCCTACAAATGTTTTGATAAATATAAAATAAGAAAATACAAACACAAATCACACACGTGTCCCCAGTCTTAAACAATAAAAGCTTCTTGCTAGCTATGTTCTAGCTTGGAATATTGGAAAATCAATGAAGCCCTTTACAGAAGCGTCATTTGTAAAATCGTGCACACAAGACGTTACTAAAATACTGTGTCCAGATTAAAGTCAAAGTTTAAGAAAATTAAATTGTTTCGAATTACAGTTCAGAGAAGGAATTTCAAGATTGTAAATGTAATTGAATCTGAAGTCGAAACCACAATTAACCAGTTTGTAGCTTACTCACTTGCATTGGACGAAAGCACAGATAGAAATGACAAAGCTCACCTAGCCATTTTCATCCGAGGAGTTAATGAACATTTTACTGTGTCTGAATGCCTTCTAGATGTAATTACAAAATGCAACTGGAGAAGATCTTTTCCGGGCATTGAAAGGCACCATAGAACAGAAGAGGTTGAATTTGCAATGGCTTGTGTCAATAGCAACAGACGGGGCTCCAGCTTCATATATGTCAAAATAATATACAAACGTATGATATTTCTTATTATTTTGATGTTATTATTTGTAAACATAAGCAGACTGTTGCCGCGATCCCCCACTGATCGCTCCTATCTGTTGAGGTACGAGTCTCTTCCCCTTCTCTAGCCTTACGGCACGCTGTGTTCGGCAGGCAGCATCGAGAGCACGAAAGACGATACGCTTTTTGGAGACCTCTGGCCTACATCATATATACCCAGATTGCTCGGCCTTATACGCTTCGACGGTAACAACTTTTGTTAGGTTTACTATGCTGCCATCTAGTTGTTACAGAGTGAGTCACGTCATAACTCCCATTTAAATTTCATTAGCGACTGTACTGCCATCTCTTGTTCGTTTACGGCGGACGGGTGGCGATTCTGGCGGTTATTCTCTTCAAAATGCTACCGATTTTAACATAGGGATGAGCAGTCTGTTATATATGTCATCTGGGGTTATAGGCATGAATTTGATATTATTTTCACATTAATTTCGTGCTGTTTGCTTTAGTTGTGAAATACCTTATTGCAATACTATTCAATTAATACTGGGTTGAAAACCGTTGTTAAAGCATTGTTGTGTGAATCGTGCTCTGTAAGGTGCCTTTTTTGTTTCTGGCCTTACGTTATCCTTTTCTTTTGTATTGTATAATTTTACTATATTCTAACGTTCATTACCTCAAAGTGTGTAGATCCTTTGAATGCAACAATTTGGATGCTTGTTATAAACTCTCTCCATATCATTAAGGAAATGTAATGTTTTTGAAAACCGAATAGGTATTTTTAAATACGACATTTTGTGAAGTACTTTGTTCAGACGGATAGCTTCTACCTCACAGCTGAATAAGTATTCTGCTTACATATTTTGTTGAAAGTTTACAATAAGCAAATATGTAATACAAGAATGAGGAGAAGGGGAATACAAAGAGATGAAATGGATTTCCAAGGAGATGAAGGGAAATAAAAGGATAACAAGTGGAAAAATGGGAACAAGAGGAGTACAAAAAGAACGAGAGAATAAAAGAAGAGTAGATAGGAAGATCAAAGAGAATAAAAGGAGAACACGGGAAGACAAGAAGAACAAGGGGAATGCGAGGAGAACTATGGGAGTAGGAGAACAAGAGGAATACGAGGAGTATAAGGAGAATAGTAGAGGAGAAGTACAAGAAGAACAAGGAGAAAACAAATAGAATAAAGGAAATACAAGAAAAAAATAAGAGGAATACAATCAGAAGAAGAAGTATATAAGAAAGGCATGTGAAATAAGTCTGCAAAAAGAACAAGGAGGATACGAAGAGAACGAGATTAATACAGGAAAAGGGATAAAACTAGAAGACAAGGATAACAATGAAAATAAGGGAAGGACGCGGGAAATACAAGGATAACAAGGGAAGTACAAGAAGAATAAGTTAAAGATGAGAATAACAAGGAAACTAGAAAGTAACAAGGAGAATGCAAGGAGAAGAAGGGGAATACTTGAAGAAACAAGGAAATAAAGGAGGACAAGAAGTGGAAAGGGAATGGAAGAAAAACAAAAGGAATACAAGGAGAACAAGTAGAATGCAGGCAGAAGAAAGGGATTACAATCAGAAGAAAGGAAATAAAGCAGAAAAGCAGAACTATGTGAGTACAAGTAGAACAAGGGGAATACAGGGAGGAAAAGGAAAATACAAGGAGAACAAGAGGAAGAAAAGTAGAACGTTGATAAGATGAGCAGATAAAAGGATTGGAAAGAAAACAAGGAGGATTGAATTTGTATGACAGGAAATTGTATATTTACTCCCCATATCCAGTGATGAGAAAAACGTAGTTCTAGGCCAAAATTTTCCTAAGCGACTAGGGAAGTGTTCGTCAGTAAAAATGTAACGTGATTTGTTTGAAGGTAATATCATAATCCTGAATTTGGAGGTCAACCATAGGGCTACGTCCATCTGAGGAAATTCTTACGTTGACATCCAGCGAGGCGAAATTCCAATCTGCGCTAAGGATCGCTGAATATCGAGTTTTCGAATATGCCTGTCTCTCTCGTCTCATGATCAGCACAATGACAGCGTCGCCAGCAGACGATCGGAGAATGAGATGATGATGATGATGCCTGGAGTGCGAAAACAGGAGAACCCTGAGGAAAAGCCCAACGTTCTGCGACCTTGTTAGCCATAAACGTTACTATACCTGGTAAGGTTTATTTTGTCTAAGTAGCAATAAAACCAAGTCCCTTCAAATGAGGGTGGAGATTATAGGAGGGTTGTAAATTTTCAGGCTTCCTTTCAAAATCTTGTTATTGTACAGGCTACCGGAACTCAGTTTCTTGAAAGACAAGCTCAGTGACGGAACTACACAGTACGAAGAGAGATATTTTGTTATTTTATTATTTCGCACTACAGAATGTATCAACTAGTCCCTTCCGCCACTGGATGGATGGACGGCATCGCTCCACTCACCCATCGCCATAACAGCACAGACAAAGTAAGACATATCTACTTTCTCTCTCTTTTCACAGTGAGACAAGATACATCACACAGCCTTTAAGAATTTTTAATGATAGTTTCCGGGTCTGATCAGGACCACACGGATGACAGATTGACGCTGCAGACTACGCGGTTACCAAATTCACTTATCTGCATCTAAATTCAATAGTAAAAACAGACACAATAACTGATAAAAAAGAATAGCGAGGGTTGTTGTACAACCATTGTGAAAATGTAAACACTAGCAGCCACACAATTTCACAGTCATCAACTATGTCAACTCATATTGGTTTCACAATCAAAATAAGCCTATAAGGAGTTTGTTTGCTTCAGCTGTATAGTTATGGACTGCAGTAGGCATTGACAGTTTCGTAATCAAACAATCAAGCGTGATTTATATACTTTCCAATATTTACAAAAAAAGTTACACTCTGAAATTAATTGCTGCAACGCGTATTGAAATTCGTTTTCCAAACGGCAACACTGTTTCGTCTGGACGCACGTCAGGTGAAGGCTAAAAGGGTAATTGGAAAAAGATATACCGTATATTTTATTGAGGTGTGGATAAAGACTACGCAATTATTTTGAGATACGCAATGTGTAGTCGCGTTATCACCACTGTCTAACATTAGGCATTAGATCACCAGTAGTCCTAGGAGATCACTCATCATTTTCCACAAAAAAAATTATCCCTGAAAGCAGTGAGGTAAATAATAGTAATTTTTTTCAAGGTCTTGGCACTCATTACTACTTCAATTTTTTAAATAATTTGTTTTAAAAATTTCTCCAACAAAATACCTAATTACAATGCAATCTTGTAAAATTTTCGTACCAGTTAAGGAATTAATTTTGAAATATTTTATGTGAACTTTTGCATTGGAATCATCAAATGAAAATGTAATATCTGAAAACTGACAGCTATTTATCCATTATCTATCTGACACTATTCACCTATTTTATCATTAACTCAAGAGAGAAAAAAATATCATTCATTGAATAGTTTTCGAAATATTACAGTATTTTCAATGTTTTTTTTTTGTTTCAAACTTTTATAGGTTTCGCAAATTCTGAAAGAAACCGAAACACAAATTACGAGAGCTAGATATACAAAATCTTCGGTTTATTAGGATCGGTAGTTTATTTGTTCATATTTAATATGCAAAAGTAAAGAAAATTTATTTAACTATAACATAATGCGTAATTCACTTGCCCTATAATCCTAATATTTCGTCATATGTGAAAACTGACAGCTACTTTACCCAGAATCTAACACTACCAACTTACTATAGCACTGATTGAAGAAAGAAAAATATCGTTTACTTGGAAGTTTGTGTACATCTGAAGTCTGGTTGGTGAAGTACGTTATTAGTCAGCGATGTATGCAATGGAAAGGAAAGGAACTAGCCATATTTCCCCATTATCTCCTCGCTTTGTTGCCTCATAAATAATTCCTTCTTTATGTCATGTTTCAACCAGTCTTCGGACTGTTGATTCTACGTAGGTTTGTTAATTTCCTTCTCTTGTTCAATTAATATTTAATTGTTTCATTGATTGATCCATTCCATCCATTCATCCATGCAAATACTTCATTATTTCATTAATTCATTCTTTAATTCATTCCATTTCATTTCGTTTATTGTATTCCATTGATTTTACATTAGCATTCATTCATTCATTCATTCATTAAATACATGCAACAATTCCATTAATTTATTCATGAATTCATTAAATCTATTAATTCATTTAAATTCATTAATTCACTAAATGAATTAATTAATTCATTCTTGCAATCTACAATGCGTTTCTTCTTCGTCTTAACTTTTTCAAAAGTTTGGCTTTTCGCTTATTGGTATGTTCTTCAATTTAATCCTGTTTTTTCGATTGTTTATAATTTATTTTTCCCCTTATTATGAAATAAGTCCTTATCTGTTACACATAATTGTTACCTGATAAAATTCAATAATTATTTTATTATTTTAATCCTTATAATATTCAATAAAATTTCGGATAAGTATCGAGTTTGTCGACTAATTTCCATTAGCTAAATTTATGTTGTAACTGCCAGAGATATATACCTACAACTTGACACTAAAGTACGAATTTCGATATTTTATAGCGCATAGTGTGGCAGATAAACTATGGTGAGATAGGTAGCATGCGTAAGAATAGCCCCTTCGGTTTTGTTTTGTGTTTCTTGCAGTTGTTCTAGCAGACAGCAACACAACAATGGCGTTTAATGATTCAGAAAAATTATTTTGCATCCTGCAATTTCATAAATATTGTTGTGCTACGCAAATGATTAATGCCGCAAATGAATGGAAATTCTAATATTACCTGCACTAGCAAGATGGAGTACATTCTCACTGCTATTGTAAAATTCGTGACTATCTAAATCGCGCACTTATATAACGCTGGGTGAAACGAGTGGGAAATATTGCAAATACTTTCATGAAATGGCCTTCGCGTTCCCCTGATTTCACTCAATGTGATTAATGTATTTTCTTCTTATGAGGTAACAAAGTGCAGAGTCTATGTGCGGCCACTACCACGAGAGTTCCAGGACCTCCGAATTAGGATTGAAGACGCCGGAACCATGGCGACACCTGGCATGTTATTCAGTCTGGCAGGAGTTTTATTATCGCATCGATGTCGCGTCACACACAACGCTCACATCGAGTCACTAATGAAACAAAACCTGGACACCTTTTGCTTTGAAGCATTGCCCATGGTGAAATGGTATTTGAAAATGACGATTATTTAAGAGGGACGTATTTTAGAGATAAAGTGCGGTGTAATACATACTGAAAGTAGTAAATTTGATCCTCGCCGCAGCGTCGTGGTCAAAGGCACCATACCTGGACTTGCGTTAGGGAATGTGTGCTGGTTCGAGTCCAAACGGGATTGAAATTTTCTAATGAAATTTCGGCCAGTGTATGGGACTGGTGCCCATTCAGAATCATGATTAATTTGGAGATCAACAATAGGTAGAGAAACCAGCTATAACGGCTGAGGGGATCATAGTGCTGACCATAGGTTACCCCCGTTGTTGTTAGGTGATTATTTACCTCTGTTGATGCATATCAAAATGACGCTAACAGTCGGATGGTCGGTATTGTCCCTTCACGGATCGTTGCCCCATGGATTGAAGGAAATAGGAATTGTTACATCTCACATCAATTGTCAGATAGCTATGCGTGAGTAGGACGTGGCAGTAGAGATTTTAAATTTCTTTCAAATTAAAAACAGCGGAATATGGGTTGTACGTATTCGGAGAAATTGTTTAAATTACGCACAACCCAGAACTAAAGTATTATACAGTAATTAATATGGTTTATGTATAAGAAATATTTTGAACAACTAGAAATCAGTATAACACTTGGCAGCAGTAAAGAAATTGTTAACTTGTCAAACTCTGTTTTAATTGAAAGTAACTAGAATTTCGTTGTTTAATATAATTGCACTAGTTACATACGTTTATATAACATTTTTTCTTAATAATGAACCCAGATTTAAAATTATCCTAATACTGCTTTGTATGATAGGGGAAACTCGGCTAATTTCGCGACACGGCTAATTTCGTGACGTTTATTTCTTAATTCACCACGAAATTATACCAGCGACAAATGCAATTTTGATGGTTTAGTATAAATGGTAGAACATGTATACTATAAAATAGATTTTGTTCATTGCACTCTTGCAGTGACATGAGCTGTTTTTTGAAAATAACTTGAGTTGTGAAAATGAGCTTAGAATTTGTGAGTGAATACACCATCCGATTTCCTTTGTTAAAAGAACAGATTTGCTGTGTCTTGTGGTCCAAATTAATTTCAATGGTAAGTACTGACATTGTATACTTCTTGGTGAAAGATATATGTTTATCATTACACTGATTACGTAACTGAGCCTTATCTTGGTAGTTTTTTTCTTAGAGTTTTTCTCATTCCACGAGGCCATTTGTTTAACTTTAAATTTTTTCTGTGCTATAACAACAATCTCTAATGGAAGAAATATCAAATAAATGGAAAGTAAAATAGGCTACTTGTGTGTGTATTCAAAGCATCTCTGATATATTTTGCATGCCATGAATGTTGCAGATGGCAGATAATAAAATGTGGAAAGAAATAAATATGAATGATATGTATGTATTTATTCACACTGCAAATGGGTATATACCCGGTGGTAGTGATAACTAATTACACTCAATAATGACAATTAATAATAAACACAATTAATAAAAAAATAATTAATAATAATAATGATAAAATAATAATAATAACCAGGAGCATCCTAAAATTAAAATGAAGCATGGTCACTTAAAAAAACATTTAAAGTAAATCTAATTTGCATCTTAAGCCTAAGCTTGAACTAAGACCCACGAGTCTAACAGGTTCATATCTGCACAAGTACCTTTCGGCACTACACTTATTTCGCTGTCATCTCACTCACTGCACTGATTCTACCTGATTTCACTAACACTTCTAACCATTTCACTGTTCGAATACTTTGCACAGCCACTTCACTGACACCAACACACTTCATTTACACAATACACTTCACTGACACTACACACTTCACTGACACAACACACTTCCTCACTGGTAGAACACTTCAAATAACAAGATATCAATTACATCCTTTAACTAGTGTGTATAATATACTACCTTCTATTAGTAAAGTCCTTAAGCCCATTTTTAAATACATTTTTGGTTATTGGTAAAGCCTTTAGTAAGTCTGCAGGTAAAGCATTCCAGTCCTTGATAGTACGATTGAGAAAAGAAAACTTTCCAGTGTCCGTCCTCTGTCTTCTTTCCCTCAATTTATATGAGTTGTCGTTCCTTGAAGAGTAATTTGGCGGCTGCAGCCTATTTTTTATTTCGCTCCAGGCAGGCTCATCTCTATATGTTTTGAACATTGTGCATAATCGAATTCGCGTTCTCCGGCCCGTGAGTGTGTCCCATTTTAATGGTGAATTATTACGACAACACTTGAGAGCCCGTTTTTGAGTCTTTTCCAGTGTCTTAATATGTTCTAATCTGTAAGGATCCCAACATGCAGCACCATATTCCATTACTGGACGAACTAGCGATTTATATGCAATCTCTTTGGATTTATCAGAGCCTTTCCTTAGTACCCTCATCACAAAGTGTAACGCCCTCCATGCCTTTCCCGCTGTGTCAGTAACGTGTTCCCCCCAGCCGAGATCGCTGCTAAACGTTATTCCTAGGTATTTACATTTGTTAACTTCCAGAATGGTTTCACCCCCTAACATATACGATGCGATTATTTTATTTCTTTTTCTTGTAAAGCTAATGGCTTTGCTCTTTAGAGAATTTATTTTCATTTTGTTGGCCATTGCCCAATCGTTTATTTTATTAAGGTCATTCTGAAGAAGAGTAGTATCGTCATGACTTTTTATTTCCCTATATACGATATAGTCATCCGCGAATAATCGAACCCTGGACAAGAAAGAGGCAATAGACTGTGTCTTAAACAAAGGAAAACTGCCGCAGAGAAACATCGTCTTTTCTTTGCAAGTTCGACCAGAATCAAAATGGATCAAAGCAGCAGTAAAGGAGAATGACATTTCTAGCCTCTCAAGTCAGTTAAAAGCGGTAGGCAACGAAACATCATCACTTACAGGAGCCAAAAAGAGAAGATTTGTGCTTACAGAAAAGCCAAATGGTAAGCCTAATGAATTTTGTGCGGATCTCGCTCAGGAAATTTCGAGGACGACAAGTATAGTGAAAGATGGTTTCAGTGCGTCAGTTTGATTCATGAAACGTGTCAAGGTGCATAAAAATACCGAAAGAACTTTAATTGTTTGGATGTAGGTATGGATCTGACTGAAGAATTTAAAATTGGACTAAATATAGCCTACATAAATGTTTTTACTTTAAGAACTATGAAGGAAATACCCTTGTACTATTACAAAATTATACCAACCGTTTTAGAGTGCTACATGTTTTTGTTTATTTGTATTGCTTGTTTGTAAATATTGTATAAATTTATGTGAGGTAAAATGCTAACATGTAACTTTCTGAAATCTAATAATGTACGTAGAATAAAAATAGTGTTTTTTTTTTAATTTGAACCTTATTTTTTCTCCAAAACCTTAGTATCACGAAATTAGCAGAGTCTGTCGTACATATTTATTATAAAGGTCTTGCAATTTCATCTTTTCTTTTGATGAGATTTGCCTCAACTTCTTCTATAATCACTCTAACATTGTCTTATAGCAAACAGCTCTTCTTTTTACTGTCACAAACGTCTTATTGTCATATACTGAGTGACCTGCAACTGTTTTCAAATATTTGGAACGCGTATCGTGAGAAGCAACGTAAGCTAGCATGTAAAGACGGAGCAAGCCAGCTCTGAATTCGCCTGGGCTGTGAGTGTTTGCTGCCTTATCTGTACGAGTACCACAAACATACTGCCAATGATGTAAAGAGGATGTGATCTTCACTGTCACATTCTTCGATGTTCCCCGTATCCCGCCGCTGAACTTTGGGATTGTGTGAAATGATTAAAATGTATTCATAGTCAGAAGACAATTCTTGTGAAGTTATCTAGTATCAAAGCGAAATAAAATAAGTAAAATGAAAGCTCCATTTTAAAAAGTACTATTTACATAAGATAGTTAAGTACACTTGAGTATTAATTAATTTATTTGTCTGTCTATATATGTACTAATTCATTTATTTACTTAATTACATACTTATATATATATTTATTTATTTACTTATTTATTTACTTATTTATTTACTTATTTATTTATCTATTTATTTATTTATTTAATCTGGTAGAGTTAAGGCCATGATGCCATTTCTACCATACAACCAGAATACAAGTGAGCATATGCAAATTGTAATTAACTTGGATATAATGTAAGACATGGGATCTAGATTTCATCATTTCTTACATGAAATATAAACATTTTCTGATTAATATACTGAAGGTAGTTGATTTTATATAATATTGATATCTATTTGTTACTCTGTAATTTGCCAGTTATAGCTACATTTTACGTTTTTGGCTATGATATCTATACTCCTCTACTTTTCATTTATTTTTATTTTGTGTTTTTCATTTATATCTATAGCTGTGTCTTTTATTTAGGTAATATCTATTTGTCTGTTTTCTTTTAATGTTTAATTTGTACTTACACTTGTATCTTGCATTTCTATCTGTTTTATTTCTTTTTTATGATATCTCCAATTGTATGTTAAAAAATATCTGTACTGTCTATTGTATTTGGGGCTTTGCCCCGTTATAGATATAAATAAGTAAATAAATAAATAAATAAATAAGTATATAAGTAAATAAATAAATAGATAAGTAAATAAATAAATAAGTTTATATATAAGTAAATAAATAAATAAGTAAATAAATAAATAAGTAAATAAGTAAGTAGGTAAATAAGCAAGTAAGTAGGTAAATAAATAAATATATACATAAATAAATAAATAAATAAATAAATAGGGAAGTAAGTAAATAAGTAACTAAGTAAATAAATAATTTTGCCAATACCTGTGAATAATCACGTAAGATCCAGAATGACGTAAAAGAGAGTCACTATAACCCTGGTTCTGCTCTAGTGGACGAAAAAATTTTTAATGTCAAGAGAAGAAACATTAATGCTAAAATTGTAGGGCCTACTTGTCTCAACTTCGTCTCTATCCACCACGAATTTAGCGTCTATTTCACAGAATTTGAACCTTGTTGTCGGCGTGGGAAACCAATACAGTAGTCATTCATTTCAGCTGAGTGAAAGGAAAGGCTGTCGCGGTTGTATTGCATGAGAACTCAACTTTGGGGTGGTTGATGTTGACTCAAGTCACACACACGTGGGACGCTTCCAGGCTTCCAGAACAGCGCGGTGTGCCACGGACGCTTTTTTTTTTCTTTGTTGCGTCAAGCTAATGCGTCTTTCTACCCCCGCCGCCTTCTCTAATTTCGGTGACTGAAACAACATTGACTAAAAAAAAGTTTGTCGTACGAAATGGGTGGTTATTACAAAACAGAAGGCGTTCTTTTTATTAAATATACTGCGTTTTCTTTTTTGTAATTTTTTACGGGAATCGCATGATACAAGAACACGCGAAAAGAACGGACTAGCATTTTTTTCTGTCAAGCTTTTCTGGCCACAAACAGCTTCAGGACGCTTCAACATTAACTAATAAGCCCAAAGGAATCAATGCGTAAACAATAAAGAATTTAAAAGAAAAGAAGAATACGGCATTACACAGGAATTAATGCGGTATTTTCACGCCTAAGCCACGGATTCCGATCTCGATTATCAAAATTGAAAGTTTTGTCTTTGAGGTACGTTTTCTTGCGGTAAATGCGTTTATTTGGTCGTAATTGTGCCATCTCTCTATCACAAAAAAGCATACAAATCAATCAACTCATAGCCAATTGGCTAGCGCCTAAATTGAGAAAACTGATCCTGACTGTAGTTTTCTATGTTACTTTGGGGTAAGTGAACATCTACCATGACGATTAGAATTGCGTGTTCCAACACATGCCGTATTTACACTTCATTCGTTATCTCGTGTAACCAAATGCATGCGTATGCCGTAATACATAAAAAGAAACTTATGATAGGTTAAGTGAGCTAGCTAACTGCAAGTGGGCGTGTAGTAAGGGAGGGAAGCTTTTTAGTCCATTTTCTTCTTCCTCTCACGCGCAAGTAGGATTCACAAGATATAGAATGGCCTGCACGAAGGTTCGGGCATAAGGAATGACAACTATTTTTTTTACCTTAAGTGATGTTTTACGAGATGATGTATGTCGTATGGTATCCATAGTATTTGGTCGCAACACTAGATGCTAGTGTGATGTATGGTTATAGCACAGAGAGCAATGTGAATTCAGTTGTGAGTCGACCGCCGTGCCTTATATCTATGCTAAGAGTATGTGGTCGCATCACTTTGGGGATGGCAGTGTGATACAGTTATCGCACAGAGAGCGACGTTAGACGTAATGCGCTTGTGAGTCGACCGCCGTGCGGAACGGATGTGACCCAGTGTTTCGATTTCTAAACCAAGGTCTAGACCACGGCCATGTTTTTAAACCAAGTTTAGATTGATAAAACAAGGTCTCGTTCACTTTTTGAGCCATGGCTCGGAATCGTGGTCTCAAGCAAAGACCACAGCTGGGGTAGGTTTAAAACCGCGGCTTAATGTGTACAAGATGGATGTAGAGGATCAGCTGCATGATTATCTTATTTCCTAAGGTCATTAAATCCCCCGATTAGTTAAGTGTTGAGAAACAGGAAAATCCTCAAGTAATACATAACGAAGATAATTTCATGCAAAAATTTCTATTTTCGGAGAAGTCGCAAAATTTTAGCAAGAATGCTAAATAATAACCTAAAACGGAATGCAGTTTCATTACAATTTATTATTGCTTTGAGGTAAGAGTCAACATTTTATATTAATTGTTACATTTAACCTATAAGACGATATAGCTCCATTCATAGTCTTTACAGTATTTTTGGAAGTTATATTTAATACTTAAAATTGATGTTGGCCTACAAGAATATGAAGCAAACGTGATTCTTTGTATTAGGTTTTATGCCACTGGGGCTTTCTACGTAGTGGTATATCTGAAAATATGACCACAATGCATTTAGTTTTAATTAAAATTTTAATCCATACCGTACAGTATAACATTAATTATAGTTATTAATTACCTGGGAACGGGTTTTCATGTATTTAAACGTTAGTTAGTAATAGTTATGAACGAAGGGTATACAGCAACATCCTAAATTTTCGAATTTTTTCAAATTATTTGGTCAATATTTATTTTAATTTCGGCACCTAAAAATACGTTGCTTATTAAGTACTAAGTAATTCTAGTATTTTAAACGCATATCTGTAAGTTAGTAAATGTAATAACTTCAGAACAAAAGAATGTACTGCAATTCAATAAAAATATTAATCCTGATGTTCATAGCTTCCTAATATCGACTGTTGATCAGCAATAATGATCGATTCTTTGCTGCGTTGCCATGCATAAAAATCACCATCCATGATTTCTTCACAAGCCGCGACTCGACTTCGTTTTAGAAATCGCACAAGGATTCAGAACTTGATCGCGGTTGAAAAGCCGCGGCTTGGAACCACGATTTCGTCCGTATTTTAGAAATCAAGGACCACTTGTTATTGATACACACAGTAGATCTCTCCGCTCACGTATATCACGCCACTGAAGACGTCCACCGGAGTAATGGACGAAACGTTTGGCAGTATTACCGACAGACCACGGCCCTCTAGCCCGGAAAATAACAATCCTAAGAATTACATATATCTGAAACGTAAATTAAGTCAGAATTAACCCTAGTTCAAAACTATCCCATGTATGGAGCGCCTTTGAAGAGGTACAGGATATTTTTGAACAAAGTCCAAATCTTCTGTTAAGGAATTATGTATAGAGCACTACTTTGATTATATTATTTTTGTAACTACTGAAGTTCATATCAAAGTGTTTCATTATCATAGTGCGAGCACTTTCTTCTGAAATCCCCGGTTGTGTAAATTTCATGACAGTATCAATGTTTTCTTTCTTACCGCAGTCTTTAGATTTAGGATAACTATGTAAATTTCCACACGTATCGAAACTTCCACATAAACCTGACATTGCCCATCTACCTCTTCTACTTGTTCAACATAAAGAACTTTGGTTTCCTTTATTGCATATTACGTCAGAAATAATTTCCTCTGTGTCATTTCTTTCTACGGCTACTATGTCTTGTAGAGTTCCACATAAAGCTGACATTGTAGATGTAGCTCTTGACAGACTGGTGTTCTCTGGTTTTCTCAATCTGAGTTGTCATGTAACTTCATGAAGTCCTAAAGTCAGTAATTCCATCAATTCTGTTATTATTCCATGCTTCGGTATACTTGCTAGATAAATGACGAGCATAATCATATGCTAATTGAAGGGTTCAGAGCCATAGTGGGCCAAGCGCCATTTATTAAAAACGGAGAAAAGAGTTAAAATTGAGTGATTACCGTAATTAACAAAACATATAGCAAGTAAGATAAATTATGCACATTAAAATTAAATGATATGTCAATCTTCATTAAATTATGGCATTTACTTAACTTTAACCCTTGCTTTCTCCGTTTTTAATAAATGGCGCTTGGCCCGCTATGGCTTTCAACCCTTCGATTGACGTTTATTTGTATATATTGCCATAATTAATATTAGTACATTTAATAACATAATTAATTATTTGGGACTCTTGATCCTCGGTGAACACCTGTTTGCTCTAGTCTCGTGCATCGAGTAGCATATTTTCCAACTATATCATCGCCTTTTTTAACTACAGTTGGTAAAATATTGGCATATGTGACATATACCTTGAAGCTGTAGCTCTTAATGAGAGTGTGATTCACTTGCAGACCTTGCTGTTTCCTGAACAACTTCATTGAATAATTGATGTTTGTTCTTTTCTTTACGTATGACCGAGTAATTTTATACCTAAAAAATATATAATATCGTCAATAAATTCATAAAACTTTTAAAACTTTTTATCGCAGTAAAGTTAAATAAATGTTGCGGTGCAATTTTGAACACTGTTCAAATATTCTTACTAGGAACTGTTCAAATGTGCCCCATATAACCCTATCAATTTACGACCATTCATTAAAATGAACAAGAAGTTAACTATTAGAGATGTATTAAAATTTTTGAAAAGTGAATTCATTAGACTCTAATATTACATGTTGGCCTCTGTAGCGTAGTCGGCATATCGCTGGCCTTCTGTGCTCGAAGTTACGGTTTCGATCCCGATCCAGGTCGATGGCATTTAAGTGTGTTTAAGTTCGACAAGCTCATGTCAATAGATTTATTGGAATGTAAAATAACTCCTGCGGGATAAAATTCCGGCACACTGGGGACGCTGATATAACATCTGCAGTTGTGAGCGTCGTTAAATATACCATAATTAAAAAATATTACGTAATGAAACTCACCTCAAAATGTTCATGCTGTCAGAAAATCCTTACGAAATTAAAAGAAAGAAATGAAATATGCCTTAGCACTTCAACACATGTTCATCCACTGAGTTCACACCAATAAATTGAATGGAAAGTAAATTGCAACTGGTACATCAGAAAGGCTGCCTTCTGCTGTCAGTACCGGTAACTTAATGAAAATTATATGTTGAGGTTAGGTATTCAGTCTTTTCAAATGTGCCCCTTTTTTCCCAAATTGATTGATTTGTACGTAATCTGTTCCTGTAAGCAGTATTTTTTAAATTCAGTTTGAATTGTAAATATTTTTGTTCGTTTTCATACCTAATAAAAATTAATTTTTAACTTCATATGATTTGTCTTATGAATTTGAATGCATTTTAATCAATTCCTACAATCCTCAAGGTGAATTGGGGAATACGAGGGAATCCTTAACTGTTCCAAATTCTCTGTGTACAGTTAAACTAATTCTTTGCCATTTCAAAATTATCTCATATTCAAAAGTTATTTAAACATGGTTCTGAGTTGTGCGTAATTTAAATAATTCCTCTTCAGGGAGATTAACTTCTCAACAGCGCCAATGAGTCAATATTACATTTTCTTGTTTAATGTCCCTTTAGCTCAGGAACTACTGAAGATATCACACTGAAATTTTTAACTTGGTAAATTCACAAGGTTACTAAGCAAACTAACGGGATGAATCAATAGAAACAACTAGTGAAAATATTTGAATTTTTTAAATAATATTGGATTCATTTTGTTATTTTTATGCATATACCCAATTTTCTCATGACCTCTGAATGAGAGAAAGATTTAATATCAAGCACATTCTGAAACAGTCAAAGAATGAAATGGACTTAAATTAAATGATGCATGTTTATTAGTTTGATCACAAAAATATTTTATTTAAAAATAACACATTAAAATCAAGAGTTTTTAAAATAATAAAGCATTTTTAACATTATTTCTGATCAATTTACACCATTTTGTATTTTTATTTTGTAGGTATATCAATAAAATATCTTCTGTAGTTCCTTAGATAATGGACACTTAAGTAAGTAAAATATTTAAGAATAGCGTAATAGGATAGTTAATATTACTTTCAGTTACGTAGAACTCTGGTTTCACTGTATTTGCGAAATTTTCCAAACCTGTACGTCAATTTGACGATATGTGTCAGAGGACGAAAAATCGATTTTATAGATCTGAATTCTGATTAGTGTAATGTCTTACTAGTCACCGATGTCTGCAGTGGAGAGGGAAAATATTGACCACACTACCCCATTATCTCTAGTTTTCTTATGAGTAATGCCTTATTGGTGTTACTTATGAAGTTGAAAACTCTCTTCGGACAGTTGACTAAACAACAACATATTTATCTTATATTGTTTGTAATAGTTCTGTGTTTGTGGCAGATAAAGCTTCAAGTCATTAATTCTACCGGATGAATAAATAAATCTAAATAAAAAACAAAGTTACTCTTAGATTCATGGTACCAGATTTTCTTACAATTCAAATTATGAAGCAACCTCATGTTTTAAGTGTCCACTAAGCGGCATATGAGAAACTGCCTCAAAGGTGCTGACCACACACAGAAAAGGGCAATCAAGACGTGAGCCGATCGTAAAACGTATGAGACTGTGATGTGGAGTGCATATTCTGCTGACGGGACCGCTCCCTCAACTTGTAAGGCGAAGGGCAAGATAAAATGCTGATTCCAAGCAAGTCGCGGGGATGATGCCAGCCGCCTGTAATTCGATTACGGCGTGCCCACCCTGCATTCAACATATCCATCATCGTTTTATTGGCCACATCTCCAGCTTCTTTCTCCAAAGCACGATATCTCCTGCTCTTATCAGTACTAGCCCGTTAACTACTTCTTCCTGATCCCTTGGCTTACGTCCACTTTATCTTTACGAGTATACAACGAACAGTAAAATTATAAATAATTGAAGTGAATAATACGCTTTGCAGCTCTAGTCCACCAAATAAAGTTTATACAGAACTCATATTTTAGGGATATACGAGGAGCTATAGATATATTCTTAGCCTAACCTGCAAAAATTTACTGCACCTCTAAACAAATTTCTATTGAAACATATATCTTGATTACAAAACTTTTAACACTGTATCACTTTGGAATATGTATGATAAGACTTTCTTGTGTTAAATTTTAACGTACCTTGTTAATATGTTTCGACCTATTTCGGGACATCTTCAGAACTGGTCGTTGTTGGTGTTGGCGCCTCTTGTTTCCTGTGTGGGTGCGTTCGTAATGTAGAGTCAAAGAGTGTATGTGTTTTGAAATTGAGTTGTGTGTTGAGAATATCATTGGGCTGTGTTTTCGTATGTCTGTATATTTCATATTGTTCTAGTGTGTTGAGTTTCTGGCTTTTTGGTTGGATGTGCAGTATTTTCATGTCTGTGTTGATGTCTCTGTAGGTGTGGTTGGCATTAGTGATGTGTTCTGCATATGTGGAGGTGTTTTGTAATTTTGTTATGGCTGTGATGTGTTCTTTGTAACGTGTTTGAAATGATCTGCCTGTCTGTCCTATGTAGAAGTTGCTACAGTTGTTACATTTGAGTTTGTATACGCCTGTGTGGTTGTATTTGTTTGTTTGTGTTGTTTGTGTGTTGAGATGTTTTTGTAGAGTGTTATTTGTTCTGTATGCGATGTTGTAATTTAATTTCTTGAATAAGGTTGCAATTTTATGTGTGTTTTTGTTTTCGTATGTTAGTGTGATGTATTTTTTGTGTTCTTGTGTTTGTGTTGTATTCTTCTGATTTTTGTGGTTTTGTTTTGTCTTACGTATTATGTTGTCTATTATGTTGGGGTTGTATCCATTTTCTTGTGCTATGTATTTGATTGTGTTTAGTTCTTCGTTGTAATCCTGTTGGTTTATTGGTATGTTGAGTAGTCTGTGTACCATTGTTCGGAATGCAGCTTGTTTGTGTTGTGTGGGGTGGTTGGATGTGTTGCGTATGTGTGTTGTTGTTGTGGGTTTTCTGTATACTTTGAATGTGTGTTTAAAGACTAATTTTTGGTCCTACATATTTTATCTCTCATGGTAATAATTGTTATTAGCGGAGAAAAATTCGCTCCGGCGCCGGGGATCGAACCCGGGTCCTTGGTTTTACGTACCAAGCGCTCTAACCGCTGAGCTGCGCCGAAGTTCAATCCACAGCATCGAGTTCCTCTTCTCTCTTACATGAAGTAAGGCCACAAAGGGAAAAACACTAGTTACATTTTCTCCTCTATGTGGGGCCCCAGGGTCGGGAAGCGGAGTGCAGGAAGACAGAGAACCAGACGGGCGGATACATTCACACAGAGAGCGGGGAAGCAGTGGACGAGGCGTGCAAGAAGCAGATCAACGTGGAAAAAACTGTCGAAAGAAACGTCAATAGGTGAAAAGTGAAATGTGTTCTAAAGTGCCAGCAGCAACGGGAAATAATATACTGTATTAATAGTGAAATGATGCAAAGTGCGCAGCAGAATCAGTCAATAGTGACCGTAAACCAGTGAAAGTGCTTCATACCCAACACGAGAGGCGATGAACAAGGTCGAACAGTCTCTAGGCTAGCTCACCTAAAGAGTGAATCAGAGCTACCCTGCCTACGTGCAGGAGGCCTTAGCCGTCAAGGGATGAAATAGGCTAAATTCTAAATAACAATTATTACTATAACAGATAAATTCTGCAAGAACAAAAATTAATATTTACATAGATTCTCCGTCCAACAGTGCATATACTGTGGAATCCCGGCCACCAAGTCACTCAATTGAGTGCGTTCCTTGTATAATGGCAGTTGACTTAATATATACTTATGTCAACATATATGTTGAACATGGAGTAAAACCACAAAGGGAAAAACACTAGAGAAGAGGAATTCGATCCGGTGATGTGGATTGAACTTCGGCGTAGGTCAGTGGTCAGAGTGCTTCATACGTAAAACCAAGGACCCGGTTTTGATCCCCGGCGCCGGAGCGAATTTATATTCTCCAATTACAAATTTCTGTGTATTCATCGTAGTCAACTTTGAACTCTATGCACTAGCAATTCCCAACAGGCGGGCGCGGATTATACTGGCGGAGTTAAGGCCATAAGACCTTCTCTTACACTCCACTAGCACATAAATAACCAATATGAGATAGTTACGCAATGAAACTAAACTAATTATGAAAAGAACAAAAATACTAACATATTAACACATAACAACAAAATTGAGAAAATATAAAATGAAAATAATACCACAATAAAGAAAGGAAAGTACAGATCTATAGACTGGACTGGACAGAAGTAACTCGGTCAGTACAAATAATTAACGTGAGATTGAATTCCTTAATAGCAAACCCTACAGAATGTAGTCAATTCGAAACATGTTCACGAAGTTCCTGCGTATTACATTACGGGTATATCTTCTATAGCAAGGGGCTAATTAAATAACTCTCTAGGGACATTAATGAACAACTACTGATCCAGAAACCTAACCACATAAGGCTTGTGATGGACTTGATTTAAAATTTAAATTATGGTTTATTTAACGACGCTCGCAACTACCGAGCTTATATCGGCGTCGCCAGTGTGCCGGAATTTTGTCTCGCAGGAGTTCTTTTACATGCCACTAAATCTAGTGACATGAGCCTGTCGCATTTAAATACACTTAAATGGCATAGACCTGGGCCGGAATCGAACTCGCAACCTCGGGGACAGAAGGCCAGCGCTATACCACTGCACGAAACCAAGAGGCATTATTTATGTTACTGCTACGCACTATCTTCCCAAAGGACTATATAAACTTATATAAGTTACTTAACACTATTAACTTGGCTCCTCTCTTCTGCTCAAGTTTCGAAAATCTCTTAGGAATTTCGAGCCTTAACAACAGTTTTAGGAATAAATTTTCCATTTTAGTGATTGGAGACCAAAATCAACTGCAGTCTCACGGACATGCGCAGAGATTTATACTAACTTCTACTTAAACTTAAAGCCGCATGAAATATTCAGAAATGCGTTCTGTACCAGCAAATTTGCGAAATATTTCAATTTCATATATTTTCACAAACTGATGTACAATAAATTTTCTTGGAGAAAGAGTTTGCATACTTTCGATAATTTTGTTGAAGTTTCTTACTTTTTATCCACATTTACGCAATAGCATCTTGCTTTTTCGAGTGTGTCCCAGTTACATTGAAGTTATATAATAAATAGTAATATTTAGGCTATTTTACTAAGAGATTGGTAATCAATTTAGAATTTTGAAGAATATTCATATACGAGTATTACAATAGTACTGTAAAATATTTGTTATTGCATATAATTTTTGCTTGCAATAAAATCTTTGTAATCTTTGTAAAAAAAAGCTATAAAATAAGCTTTCTACTTAATATACGAGTTACTTGATTCATTTAAGAATTTATTCAAGGAATATAACTTGCAGATCATTTTAAATGACCCTAGAAGATTCTGATATTTCTCTTACTAATATAAGGACCATACTACATTCTATGTGACATAAATATATTTTTCACGATGTAAAATACTACAATTCTGTAACTTGTGTTCATAACTTATTACTGTACATATGACGTTTGCTACTATTTTTATTGTTATTATATGAAGAGTCCACTTCAAGAATGATGGATGTCATTTGGAATACATTTTGCAGGAGAAGCAATTGAAAGTTCGAAACGCTTAGCGCTCAAAGCTTAACTGTGATTTTCCGATCATTACTGGACAATGACTATTAGTGTTAATGCCATATAACTCTTTATGTATATTCTATATGTCTTAAGCTATGTATTGACAGTCTCGGTTCATTTTTGACAAGAAAGTGACATCCATCATTCTTGCAGTGGACTCTTCATACAGTATATACGTGTCAGCCCATTCAATGTGTCGCAAACCAATAGGGCCTACCTTTTAAGTGTATCTATGAAATTAAATTTTGATTTTTTTTTCGATTTCTAACAGCAAGAGGCGGTCCAGAAAAGACATTTCATTACAATGAAATTGTTACTTATTTAGTGCCTTTACCTAATATAATATAGCTTAAGATTCTAATATATTTCAGAAAAAAAATATTTTCGATTAAAGGTGCAAATTTTTGGGGAAAAAAATTCCTATTAAAAAGTATACCATTCCTCCACGTGAATGTGAATCTTGTAGGTTATTTTACAACGCTTTATCAACATTTTAGGTTATTTAGCGTCTGAATGAGGTGAAGGTGATAATGTCGGTGAAATGAGTCCGGGGTCCAGTACCGATAGTTATCCAGCATTTGCTCATATTGGATTGAGGGAAAACCCCAGAAAAACCACAATCAGTTAATTACCCCGAATCGGAATCGAACCCGAGCCACCTGGTATCGCGGCCAGACGAGCTAACCGTTACTCCACAGGTGTAGACTCCTTTATGTGAAATTTTAAATTTAGCTGTTAGTGCACCATGAAGTGGAAAAATTGAAACCTTAGCAATGCTATTTCCTGGCAGATTCCTTCCTATTAAGTTTGATTTTTTCAGCATTTAATTTTACCTATCAATTTAAGAGATATTGTTTTGTAATCTTTATGTTGGCCGCTCTGTCTATATCAGACATTTAATATCATTATATGATTATTTAAAAGTAACGAAATATTTGAAAGCCCTATAACTTTGTTGAGAAGTAAGTTTGTAAAAGACAATAGCGCCGTTATAGTCAAAGAATATTGTTTAACTTCACAGAAAAATTTGTTTCTATTATTTCACTATTGTTACTATCGCAAATGAAAACAAATATGAAACGATTAAAGTTGTTCTTCATTGAAATTGATATAACAACATATAATTTTGCTTTCACAAATGCGAATTGTCCTTATTCATTGTTACTGTGAATGTAATGGACTCTGTTCCAGCATACTGAGAAGATTTCGAACTCTAAATGGGTTGAGGTAAGAACCCTGCAGTTTGTTGTCATTGTGGTAGCCTGTAAAATATTTGCAACGGCAGGTTCAGCACATTGTTTGGCCAAAAGTCGGTAGAAAACGATAAGGATGCTGCAGTAGCTATGCAAGATGTTCAGGAAATTTGACAAAATCCAATATTTTCAAATTGAATTTTCTTTCAACAGCGGACAAGTCACAATGTTATGCCAATTCTATTAATTTTCTAAAGTTGAACAAAATTGTATA
This sequence comes from Periplaneta americana, assembly GCF_040183065.1. Classification (NCBI taxonomy): domain Eukaryota; kingdom Metazoa; phylum Arthropoda; class Insecta; order Blattodea; family Blattidae; genus Periplaneta; species Periplaneta americana. The sequence continues at coordinate 137,624,413 of NC_091126.1, forward strand.
ATATTTTATAACCCTTGCAACCTTATTCGGGACCAGAAATAGCTGAATTCTTACAGAGCTGGAGGAGGCAAACGTATATACATTTAAAACTGCCTAAAACGGAATCTGAAAAATCCGTAAACCAGCTTTAAGCGTATTTTTTTTGTCTGGTCCCCTGAAGTTATAGGGAATGTTATACAGTTTAAAGCGGAACTCTATCTAACGCGGAAAGGGAACACTATTACTAGTTGCACTGGAGAAAATCGTTCAATAAAACTGAATTCCTACAAAATACTTTAAAAATTGCTGGCAAGAAATTATGTCACTCATTACCTTTCTCAGCAGGTTGTTGAGTGTGATACAACGCTTGATCTGTGGTGCTAGTACTGTACTGATAACACTTGAGTCGCAGGCCTAATACTCTACAACTTCAGTCCTTCAGTTTGGTTGTGCTGTGTGTGCTATCCTTTCGTTTGTTAGTAACAATAGTAGGGGAAACATAAATCTCTTTCTCTAGATGGAAAAAAAAACATACACGTAGGCTATACAGCGTGTTAGAAAAATGTATCTAATATTTTAAGGGGTGCTAGTATGTATCAAATCAGAAAAATAATGGTTAATAAACATGGGTTCTACATCACATACTTTCTGTGATCTGAACACTTGTTCATAATAGGTGCTTAATGTCACGTCCATTCGTGGCAATGCATTTCCCTGCTCTTTGATGTAAGAAATCACGCACTCTTTGAAATTTGTTGTTAATATGTTAATAAGAAAGTCCTGATAACGAGCCCCACTTAATCTCTGTGCTTGCACGTATGGCTCCATTAATCTATCACCAAGAACATCTGCCCATACGTTGATTGAGAGTCGGTACTGATTGCTGATGCCTTGTTTCTTCAACTGCATGGGGATTTTCATCAGCCCACTCATGCTGATTACGAAAATTCACAACACCATCTCTGCTGAATCTTCCTCATATCCGCAAGAAGACTTTTGTTTTCTGTATTCCTGCGACGTATCATTATTCTGTGCCAGGGGTGCCAACTACGGTATGATTATCTGGTAGTCTGCTGTATTGTAGGGCAGAGAAATGCATTGCCATAAATGGAAATCACATTGAGCACCTCCTATAACCAAGTGTTCATATCTCAGAAAGTATGTGTCGTAGGACCCATGTTTATTAGACCTCGTTTTCTTGTTTTGATGCATACTGTCACCTCATAAAATATTGGATACTTTTTTTTTTACCATCCTGTACAAACAAATTAAATTAAGAATCTATCTGTTCTGCAATTGAAGCAATTTGCATCAACGTCAAATAATTCAGAACTACTAAATTATGCCGTTCAGCTACAAAATTGTAGTAGAGATGGCTTTAGTATCCGAAAAATTTATGAAGCAAAACATATTGGAAGTTTTTGAAAAAAAAAATGCAGTATAGTTTCATAGCACTGGAGTGCCTTTTACTTTTCAATAAATAGCTGTTTTCATACTGTAATGTGTTGTAGAATATAATTTCATGTTTATATTAAAGGTTCTTAAAACTTAAATATTCAATGCGTGTACTGAAATAGCAGCACAGAGGTACAAAAAATCAGCCTATCTTGCATAAAACGGAAACCTCCTTAAAACGGAAATTATTTCTGTTCCCGAGCACTACGCGTTTCGACAGATTTTACCGTATAATGAAGAATAAATTCTGGGCGAAGATATTGCTGGTAAATTTTCGAATTCTGAAATTAGGGACAGTGTTCCTCCATCCGCCACAAATATACGACACGGGACTAGAAAATTAATTTTTCTCCGAGATATATTTATAGCCTTTGAAATGGATGGAACTTGCAAACTTCAGACTCAATGGCAGGCATGGCAACAATTTTATCATTGGGCTTTGCTTGTAATGTGCTTATTAACGATGCAATCTACTCTTAGAAAACAATTGATAGGATGGGGCTCTATGATGGAAACTTCAAGTGAGGTTCTACGGACTATAAAAAGAGGCCTCCTGGCGAATGTGATTAATTAAGCCTCAGAAAGTGTCAATTGTTTGGTATCATAAATCCGGGACACAGAATACTAGCAAGTGGGATTGGCAGTCAGCTCCTGGAACTGATTAAAGTTTCAGGGCTGTTTAATTAACTCCGTCCTTTTGGTGTTAAAGAGGTAGACACAATGGGCCCATTGGGGATGAAGTGCTCAAGGCTAATTAACTCGCTTCTAGTTCTATTCCTATTTCTATTAGACTGCACTTTCAACTGGCTGTTATGTCCTCGTTTTGAACAGGTACTGGTAACAGAAGAGGAAAAAAAATGCCTACACATTTCTGTGCTAAAAACGTTTCCAGTTCGTATCACTATGGAGTGTGTGTCGTTGCAATATTAAATGAAACGCATTAAACGAATTAAAATATTAGGGATGGAGAAGTTGCGAAAAGAAAATTATAAAATACAGCTGACCAACTTCCTATAAAAATATGAAGTCAAACATTTTTCCGCATCGACGCGTGTAGCTAATGTATTGATCTAAGAGACGTAGTATAAAATTCAAGGAAGAGACCTGAATAAAATATTTATTACTAAATAGAACTAAAAATATGAATTCTCTGGGTTTATGTGAACCTAAATGTAAAACCAATGCAGGTTTTTATCGTAGCATGAGTCAACGTCCTAGATTATTAAACAAATTATGTTCTAATATTATTATAATTGCTAATCCTCTCCAAATTATTAAAAAAAATAAATAAAAATTGTATTGAATTTATTATTTGGGTTTAAAGATATTTAACACTTTTTAATCTGTAATTTATTCACTCTAAATTTTATTTTTGTTTGTTTTGGAATCCCCTCCTGAGCACGAGTATTACTCATTCAGGAGCGGGCTAGTTTATAGTATATTGTATTAACTTCTATTCATTTGAAACTTACTATCAATAAAATAAATAAATAAATAAATAAATAAATAAATAAATAAATAAATACATAAACACTATTTTCTTAAGGGAATCCAATTAATGGGGTACAATTCACAATGACGCAATATTATTATTATTATTATTATTATTATTATTATTATTATTATTATTATTATTATTATTGTTCTTGTTGTTGCTGTTTTATCTGCTATTACGTATTTAAATTTGATGACACTGCATTACACGAAAATTCAATTCATTTATAAGAGGGAATTTGTGTTTTATCGAATATGTCTATTACAATTGAAGGGTTCAGAACAATAGTGGGCCAAGCGCCATTTACTAAAACCGTAGAAAACAAGGGTTAAAATGAAGTTATTACCATAATTCAATGGAAACTTATAGCAAGTAGTATAAAGTATACATATTAAAAATAAATTATATGTCAATCTTCATTAAACTGTGGGAGTTACTACTGAACTTTGCTAATGACCATTATTTACTGGAGAGAAACTTTTTGAGGAAACTGTAACAATGAAAATTACTTATTTCCTCTCTTCGATTCGAGCGCGCTAAATTGTGATAATAATGAGTGAAAGCACCCTTTGCTTCCAATAAATTTGTCATTATTAATTTTAAAACATGAATTCCATAACGAATTATTACATGGCTAGCCTACTGATGATTGATTGGAATTATGTATTCGACTCAGACTTATAATTTTTTCATCAAAGATCAAAGATGTTGTTACGGAAAGTCTCTGTCAAGTTTCATACTGAGCAAAAAGATGATTGTATTGCAATTTTTAGTTTTTTTTTTAAATTTTCAGTAGGTATATTTGATATATTTTATTTTCTTAAGTATATAATTATATCGTGTTCAGGGTGAGAGGAGATAATACTAAGGGATATGCTGCTGAAGCTAAATGGCAACTGTGAGCAGTATGGAATGAAGATAAATACAAATAAGACAAAGACCATGATTACAGGAAGAAAAGTAAAGAAGGTAAACTTGCGAATTCAAAATGAGGCAAAACTTGGGGTGTACTTTAAGCAGTAACATGAGATGCTGCCAAGAAGTCAAAAGGACAATAGCAATGGCAAACGAAGCCATTAACAGAAAAATGAATATCTTCTGTGGACCTCTGGAAAAAGAATTAAGGGAGAGAATAATGAAATGTTTTGTGTAGAGTGTAGCATTGTATGAGGCAGAAACATGGACATTACGACGAAGTGAAAAGAAGCGACTACAAGTAGTTGAAATGTGGATATGAAGAAGGATGGAACGTGTGAAATGGATAGACAGAATAAGAAACGAAGCTGTTTTGGAAAGAGTGGATGAAGATGAATGATTTTGAAACTGATCAGGAAGAGGAAAAGAAATTAGCTGGGTCACTGGTTGAGAAGAAACTGGCTTCTCAAGGATGCACTGGAAGAAATGATGTACGGGGAAAGATTTCGGGTCACAAGAAGATATCAGATGATAGGTGACAATAAGATATATGAATCATATGAGGAGACTAAGAGGGAAAGACTGGAGAAAGCTGGGTTTGCAGTCAAAGACCTGCCCTTGGGCAAAACAACATGACTGAATGAACGGTAGAGAGAAGTAGAATTTTGTAATTTTTATTAAAAATATTTAGGCCTACAATTTTTCGTTTTTATGATTACAAAATTAAGTTCTAAAATAGCACTTCACCAATTGACACATCCATAGATAGAGCTGTCCAATCAATCACCTGTTCGAGTTAGAAGAAGATGCATGTATTTAGTTCCATTCATACAGGTTCTAAACCTTTCAACTCGTTTTTCTCGGCTCAGATTCCTTGTACATTTTCCATTACTAAAAATTCTATCGCTTCCTACAAATATTTCAGTAGACGCATGGTCTTTTTTTGGATATTTTTTAATGTTATGCTTAATAACATTTGCTATTAAAACTTTGTCTATTATACATATATATATATATATATACTTGCATTTTTTGCAATTTTTCTATTCTAGTTTTGAAAGTTTTGTTTTTCAGAGTTAGGCTGATGTGTAGACAAAATGTCACACAAAATTTTAAAATTTGTGGGAATAGTAAGAATATTTCAAAGTGACATTTTAATTTGCAATAATGTCCATAATTCAAAGGCCCATATTTATTAACAAAAATAGGTGAATCGTTGTACAGAGACCATTTATATGTAGAATTTTAACTATACAAATAATTCAGGTCTCTAATTTGAATAATTTAGAAACTTAAATTTCACCTCAGTCCATATGCCCAATTAAATAGATTCCTAATTTTTTTTAATGTTGTCATGGTAACTGAGATTTCCAGAAATAAAAAAATGGTGTGGTAATGTAATTATTATAGGGGTAGATAATTTTAAAATGAGAAAACTTCTCAGCAGATCACCAAAATTTCTTATTTGCCTTTTCCTGCCTCAATATAACGGGACTGCAAAACATTACAACAACGAATTCGGGGAAAGTATTCTGGAAAATGTAGCACTACTTCTTTTCCCTCGCTGATATTTCTCTGTAGTTGAAAACGTTTTGAAATAAATCACTGAATATGACAGAATTTAAAGGAATAAAATGGACAGTATATTTTTTCGGAACGTTGGATCTATTCTTTTCCGCTCCGCATTCGTGTAAATCCAAGTGGAAACCCGCAGGAAGGGAGAAGGTACTGAGGTAATATATTCTGTTGTAGAGTTTGTCCATTCATTACTCTCAACCTCTTTTGTAAGGACTTGCCATTGTTTTGTTGCTCTGTTGAGAGACGCTGGTGCCGAAGAAAGGAGGGGAAGCAAGGCAGCCATTAAATGAGGCGATCTGAATTAGAACGGAATGGAAACATTTCTTTTAATTTAACTTTGCGCGAGGTGACTCATAATTCAAATGTTTCATTTGCTTGTCGAACAAGAGCGAGGTCTCGTTTGTAATCATTACTGTAATTTACTGCTCAACGTGTTCATTTGAAGCCGGGAGTTAAAAACTCATTTTCATAACCCTTATTAATATTCCTTGTAGGTCTGAATATAGAATCAAGCATTCCCCACTACTTGAGCGCCCGGACCGACGTTCATTTGGAATGGTAATTCAAGTCCCATTCAGCGAGCCCGAGATCAGGGATGTAAGAAAGAAGATGAAGAAAAGGAAATTACAGTCATGGATGCCTCTCCGACGTTGACGCGACCGCAATCATTGGTTGAGGAGCAGAAAAGCAAATCTTGCAAACTCACGGCGCGCAGCTATATAATCAGCTTAGAGAAACTATTCTCGCCCATCCGAAACCGAGTTTACTCAGGCGGGCGAGATGTTTACAAGACAAAAGAGATCAATTCTTGAAGACTCCATTCCCTCTTCATTAATCTGTCTTGTTCAGTTTCCTTCGGAGACACGTACTTAGCCAATGCGAAGATAAACTTTTAAAATATACACAGCATTTATAATACACAGCGTACCGTGGAATTTTGGGATTTTTGCAGGTGTCGCAGATGCAGAAACTTCGAAAGTTACGGAACCATGTATTCTTACCATTATCAGATAAGACGGGGAACTTGTAATCTATGTGTTACGTACATTTGCAAGAACTTTTTCCAAGAGATGATTGTCCAATCCATTTCCTTCATATATGATGCATCCGGTAACCACTATCTAAGTTACATAATCCTAAGAATTTCCCATTAGATTTAGGACCGAAGAAAACACTATTCAAGTCAATGCAAAAAATTCTTCCACTGAGATAAAAAAAAAGACTAAATCATCTTGTTGTAAATTGCGTGCTAGAATTAATTTAAGTCAATTGACACTGATTTTAATGCATTTCCACAAGTGTAATGTCCATCAAAAATGGATTCGCAGAAAGTTCGCCCATTTCATTTTCATCCAAGTTTTTAGTTCCTTGATTTACTTTTGTCCGGTTGCACGTTCATCCTACATACATTTTTGTTCACAAATGTTTTGTCCAATTCCTTTTCGGCCTATATGAAATTTCGTCCTATATATGTATTTTGTCTCTGCCTGGTGGGAGTCCAGAAAGTTGGATCTTGTGGTTATGCAGAATCATGAAGTGAAAACGTGGAAATTTATTATCTTATATTTATACAACCTATAATATAAATTATTTATGGATATTTAATTTCACAGGGCACAATTTCGTAATTTTCTTCAGTCCTCTTCATCGTCATCCTCAGCGTTCTGTGGGTTGCTGTGTTATTTCAAGTGGTATGAAAGTGCCTTCAAGTGCTTTTTTATTTGTCTGCTTTGCTTATATTCATCGTAATGTCTCAAAATATGTTCTACGTGTTCTTCATTCATTACATAAGTTTTGGCAATGGGTGGTCTGTAACATAAGTGCCCTCCTGTGATCTGTGCAATTACGTTTCTTGTTTCTGCCTGGATATATTTTCTGTTTTCTAAGAAACGCCAAGTATTGAAATGATGTGTCGCAATTACTGTTCGCACCTTTGAATGAAACCTTTTACAGGATTTCTTGATATTTTTACTCCCGTCTATAACTAGCTGGTAAACGTTCTATAAAATTTGAGAGAAATATAGGCGGAACAGCCCTGAGTCGACCATGTGCGTAAAAAGAGGGACAGCATTTTAATTGAATTTTGTTTGTGTAGAGAGGTATAGTAATATATACAGTAGGTAAATAAGTGCTTATGGGTAGGAATAGGGAGCATCATTATGCACTTCATCATAAATAAGCTTTTGGTGTAGCCGTGAAGGAATTAGTTGCGTGTTGACTGTCCTGTATGGCTAAGCTACCCCAGCAATTGCTACACTATACATTCATCTCCACCTAATATCTCTGGTTGTTATGGACTCTTCCTCATTCATTTGTATATGTTGCAGCCGTCATGTCCCCTTCAAGCGGACAGGAACCCAATGGAGTTTCGGTGCCTTATATTAAGCACTAAACTATGAGTAGCCTAAAACTCACAAGCATTGCCATCTAAGCAATGTTTACATGTAAACCATAGTGAGTATATATTGCATCCATAATGTAGAATTGAGACGAGGAGTCCAAACATTGGTCAAGGAATTTCTTAATGGTAGTTAGAAATAGAATAGCTATTCCAGAACATTAGCAGTCTCCCCGACAGGACATCTACCCATTTCAACTGTGACACTTCCTCGTATGCTAGCGAAAATTTAGAAAATTAACTCATCCTTATATACGACTTATTTATGCTTTTATAAATTCATAGCAATCCTCAAACAAAATAGTTCGGGTACGAGATAAAACAAAATAATGTCATGCTCATGATATAAATATATGTGCGGCTTTATTAGTTCACATATACTTCTTTCCATATGTAAAGTGCTTTTCGTAACAGGCAATGACACGCGAATACTTTCAGAGTGTTGTCTATTTGTTCTCCTCAATATCTTACTCTTTCTCCCTCAGTCTCACTCACATTCGCAATGACGTCGACCACATTTACCTTAAAGTGTGACGTGTTGCAAAAAGAGTTTCGTAAAATACAAACAATTTAAAATAGATTGCATTAAGTACCTAACATTTCAATGAAATGGAACTGCTACAGGCTTGGTGTCGGTTTCGTTATTTTTACCAACATCACTATTTTCAGCAGAATTAATTTTGTCACTGACATCGTCATCTCAGCCTTTCAAATTTATTATTTTTGTTGTAAATTTTCGCCACATAACTTTTCGTGACAGTCATTGGCATTTAAAGGGAGGGAAACGGGAGGAAAACCCCTTGAAAAATATGCGAACGTGCGTCTCGTTGCAATCCTCGTTAGACAAGGGGACTGAGTTCTTGCACTAAGCGAGTGATATTGGAGTAATATCGACCAAAAATGTATACTAGATCTAAAATATCTGATGCTCTGTATCTCAAGTCCAAAGTTTTGTAGTTAGGTTCTTGGTCCAGAAAATTCCTCAATTTTTAGCGCAGATCATCAATTTTTCTGTATCACGTCCATTTCTCGATTTAGATAAGGTAAAAAACACGTTTCTGCGTATCTCACATGGAAAACAACATTTCTACGTCACCTTTCAACATATACCATTAGTCCATCTCTATTGAATGTGTTGGAAAATTGATATACATTTGAGCCTTTAATTTATCCGGTCCGACAAACTAAAAATACGGGTCACGCATTACTAAAATTACCAATTTGAAGCACTTGGGCTTAAGAATTATAATCTTACCGTGTACTTATGCCTTTAATCTTCGTAATATTGCTTAAGTGAACGTCCCTTCCAACGGGGTAGCCAGCTCTCCACTATTTCAGGTGCCTTTTGAATCTGATTTTAATGTATGGCTTTAATTTACATGTCTGGTCCAACTAACATATTGACCACACATCGGCAGAAAATCCAGTTTGAAGCATTTGGTCGTAGTAATAATAATGTTGCCGTTTAATGGCTCAAAAATTCGTAGGATTTTAGAAGTGGACGTATTAAGAACTTTGTCTGAAAGTTTCGTTACGGAAGCTACAGAATTTACTTTTATCCTGAAGTAAAAAACAGTTCTCCATATAACAGCTTTGTCAAAGTTGTTTAATTTATTGTATAATCCTCTTAGGGAACCGGGAAGTTTTTGAGGTGATGTAATCACCACAGCAATTCTCTCCAACAATGTCAAACCTTTATCTTTATTCCTCATTAGAATACATTTTAAGTAAGATATGACTACTCTGCGTGAGCTTTTGGGCCTCTCTGCTAATTACTTGTCTTTTCCTACTACTGGTAGTGAGGGCATTATTAAATAATGCGCTGAATTCTCTTGATTTGGACTTTCAAGAGATGAACTCGATACAGGTCCCTACATTTAAGATTTAAGCATGATTTGATAAATTGTGCGTCCTATATAAGCAATTATTGTCAAAGTCCGACAGATGGACTGGGTGAATCCGACGCTGAGAGGTGGACCATGCTGCTTCAAACCCTGATACAACCAGGTCCCCTCTGCTGGCGAACAGAATGGTAAGCCCCAGGGACGCGGAGCTCTACCTGAAACAGCATCGTAAAACCGACGCTGACAGGCCATCCTGCCTCAACCCTCTGATAGTGTTAAGTACGTCCCATCCGTAGACGAGTAGCCCGAGATGCATGAGCCCCAAGCCCTTTCCATATTTACATCGGAAACTCGTACTACTCAAAAAATTTCATCGCAACTTATTATATTTCTTAATAATTTATATCTTGAATTTATACATCGTTCCATTGTGTCTGACGGGGGAAGTAAACATTGCCGGCAGTGTAAGAGAGAAGTATAATTTGTATTCAACCAGTGGCAGAAGTCTCGTTCCACGCTTGTCATGATGTTGGGTGGCGTAGAACGCTTCAGACATACGAACTTCAACATAAGAGTGGAATGAGACCTCTGCCATTGGTTCAATAATAATTATAATTCTCCCCTCCTCTGCCGGCAGTTTTTACATTTGCTCTCAGACTTTATGGAACGAAGTATTGTTAAGTCAATATATTGATTTTAAAAAAATTATTTAAATGTTTCTTTTATTTTTATAAGTAGAAATATTCAAGCGACTGGAGTAATTTCAACTTTAAAGAGCGCTATTTTGCACACATGAGATCTAGTAATAAAATAAGAAAAAGAGAACATAAATAAATAAGTAAATAATAGCTGAGTTGCCAGGGAAATCCTGTATCTCTGCACGGTAAATGTCCTCCATTTTTAATTTTCGAAAAGAAGAATATACAAGTCAATAATTTCATAATATAAAATATTTTATTAAGTAGAAGGAAAAAAGGATATTAATTTTTCTTCTTTTTAATTTTACTAAATAAAGTAAGAGACAAAGAGCAACATTAATAACTCTTGATTATATTGGTGAAACCATTTAATTATACCTGTTATTATTACTATTGCTCCAATAGCTCCTGTTAATGGTCATGGACTTGGTTTCATTCGTGATATAGACCAATTAATAGAATTCATAAAAATATTATTCTGATAATTGTTCATAGTTTTAATGCTGTAAGCTATATCTGCTTCTTAATTACAGTATCCAAGCAAAATGGACCGAACAAATTAGATGACTTCTCATGTTTTACTATACACGGCGGAAGGAGACCGATGCACCAACATTTAATAGATGATTCTACATGTTAAATATAACAAAACTTTTATTACACTTTTCCTTTCGATTAAGCACCGTTAAGCAGGAAAAAAATCTTTGTGCAATGTTTGCAGCGCTCTATTGCGGTAATGGCCCGAGAGAAATGACTGATTGCTGTACAAGCAGATAGTTAAAAATAATCTGAACAGTTAATGCCTTGAATCTTTTTTTTTTTTTTTTTTTGCAAATTAAACCGTTTAACCGTGAGTTTAAATTGAATAATTGCGAACATCGTTAAAATAGATCTTGCAACGCACCGCACTGTCGCGCGTCACAGACTGAGTACAGCAGAGGGAGAGGGGAAGGTAAGGAGTGCAAGCCTCGCTTGCTAGAGTAGACGTGCTTTTGCCAAATATTTCATAAAAACATAACGATTTCCTCTAAAACGGTGAATGTTAGAGAGAAACTTATTCAGATTCTTCAAATCTCTCTTTATGATCTATTACCAGTTTCATTTTGGTGCAGAGGTTACCATCCACCTTTATGACCCTAAATATGGAACCATTATACAGTTCCAAAAAGTTTTATATGTTAACTACCTGCACACAGTTCAGAAATAAAAATGACTTCTTCTGTACTCAAGGGTTCATATGAAGGTGTAAGAGTTCCAGTGTTGACGCTGCTGAAGGTTAAATTATTTGATATCGACTGAAATCAGTGCCACGTCTTGCAATTTTTGGCATGATTACTTTAGAACTTTTAAAATTTTGCGTCTCTTGGTCAGTTCAAAGCTACGAACCTCGGACGTAGTAGCAAATGAAGTAACTTGTACACTACGGGACGTAGATTGGAATGGTCCCTCCGATGTCTTAAGGTTTGCATCTTTCAATCTGGTTTTCTACGAATGAGTGTATCCAAAAAACAGGGATCAATGAAATGTGACATTGAATGGAGCAATACGAAGTTTCACGGTCGCGCAGGGACCCGTGTCACACGCAGGTTTCTCGCTTAACGCTGCAGTGACACTCAGCAAGATGGATTGGAACGTTCATGAAACAGCCAAGTCTAACATGTGCCTCTTTTCGTAGTATAATATATACATGCGCTTACGTTCGATAAAGCCGTCAGTAGTTTCCGATATATTGTGCACTTTGACATTTTGTAATGAAATATAAATGTTATAAAAACTCCTTTTTGAAGTCAATAGCAATGAGTATCAAAATTGTAAGGGTCAAGACAGCATACATGAAATTAACTGTACGGAATTTTGCGATATATCTGTCAGAGTAATAGCTTACAAGGATTTAGGACACTGGTGGTAGCACATTCTTTTTTGTGGTGGAAAGTTCCATGTTTCTTAGCTAATATTCTCGGTGATCTCTCATTTCTCTTCAACGTCGACTATCAATCTCCATGCAAACATTAATTATTAATTCCGTTAGATACACATTATATCCCTTACTTAAGCCTACTCATTTATATGTTCTACTAATCTACTTATCGTTTATTTTACGCTCACCAGTATGTAATTTTTTGTACATTTGGTAATGTTATTTTCTATTCCAAAATCGTTAAGAACGATGAACATTATTTAGTATGTTTCCTGCATTTCCTCAAATAGTGTTTATGGTAATTTTCATTTGTATGTGTTTCCGTAAACAATGGTTCAAAATGGAGCCGACACTCGTACAAAAGACACGACATATTAACATCTGTTTGGAGTGATTTATTGAAGATTGTATTCAATATTAATTTAGAAACTTATTAAACGAATTGTCCTTGCACCAAAAGCGGATATTTCCTGGACAAAATGATCACATTTCAATTATATGAGTACGATGGCAATTAAGAAAGAAGTTAAATGAAATATCCTTGCACAAATATGTATGCTCTCTGGAACAAAATGTTCGTACTTTAACTACTTAAATATTGTTGCAATTAAAAATCATGTTAAACCAATTATCTTTGCACCAAAAACTAATACTGCCTGGACAAAATGATCGTGCTTTATTTAATTACTTCATAGTTTCATCTGTATGGTGAACAAGGTATTACTGACTGAGGTATCTACTGCCAATTTGTTTTCATTTATAACAGTAAGTAGTGGTAGCACGTTAGCCAAAACTCTTAATTCTTTTGAAGGTGTGTAGATGTGACACAGTTCGCCGTCTTGCATGAAGATTTCGTTTCCCAGATGGTGATCCCTAAATGTATGCGTGAAGAACTTCTGTAGCATATAGTAGTAGCGGTCCGAGTTTATCGTGACAATCCCTATTATCCTAGTGTTGTCTTTTTCGAAGAGATACAACTAATGATCAATTAAGAACTTGAGACATACTGAACATGGACTTCCAAATCATGAAGACGATGTGGGATTGAAATCTAGACAAAATTCCGCACTTAACGTATGTTAACTCCACAGTCCTTGTAGCAGTACTAAGAAAAGCATTGATGTTTTGCTCAGCAAAATTTTAACTACAGGATTTGGAAAAGAAAGATATAAAGAACCCCAATGTTAGCCATACACAGCGATGATTTTGCTTCTTTTTACATCTAATGTTATAACATTTATAACACTTTAAAATATGAAGTGACTTTCGAATGACCTTACAGTATTCTTCTCTAGTAAGGTATTCTGATTCCGAACCTACAGTGCCTACTAAAAGTTTAAGACCACCATGTGACATATTTTTAATTGAGAAAAAACTAACTAATAATTTTCACAAAATAATCACTTTAATACAAAAAAATAGACTATTATTTAATATTACTGAAAGTTTCATAAAGGTCATTAATGTTTTAGCTAATATGTTACACTTTTAATTAAAGGATGTCGCTGAAGTAAACAAAATGAAAATAATGTTTTAGACAGAATGTATGTTTCTTTATTTCACAAGCTGGACATGCAAACTTTAATGGTCAGTAGATCCATCCTTATGTTTTAAACACATTTTAAATCGTTTCCACATACTTTGCACCAATTTATGACATTTCATTTTTGACACCTTTGTGTTGGTAGAATTTTCAAATTCTCTCATTATTACCTGGAAGAGATACTTTCCGGTTCTTCTTCGCCACTCTAGACCGGTCCTCGCCTAAGGAAGTTACCCTGGGACGGCCACTGCGTGATTTATCAACCACTTCACCTTTCTCTTGAAATTATTTGTGTTAGTCACAAATTTTACTAACACTTAAATCTACAACAATTTCTCTGTGAAAAGACACCTGTGCATACCAATTATCTGACATTTAAAAGCCTTGGTCACAGATTTTCTCCCCATTGTCACTTCACCTTGTATTGAAATCGACCTGCTTCTAACAGTGTCAAGGAAACTGCTTACAAGTCAAAACTTTTTTTCTTAGAAGTATGGTTTTTGCGCTTTCTTTTAAGTTAAATGTTGACTGTCGATTGTGCAAGTCCGGTAATCCTAACTCAATCACTTTGGAAGATATTATTATATAGGCTCCTCACGTTTAGCTACATTTTGTTTTATTTTGCCAAAATATAACTACTGTATGAGTGTAACTTTGCACCACCAACACTTTTTGAACTATACATATTATTTTATAGATCTCCTACAGAGAATTCCGTTTGTCTGGTGGCTCTTTTTCAAGTCTGAGATTTGATGTACCATCTGGTGCAAATTAAGTTACCAATCGTTATTTGTCCATCATCTATGGAATGAGTTGCTGAAATGGCGATGAATGTTTTCTGTTGCGTTACTGAAACTTTCTAATCATATACTGAAAAGGTAACCTTCTAACAATAAATGTATGATAATTTATGTACCTATAAGTTTAGTTTGCATATTGCAAAACATTGAAATAATTATTCACATGGATTAAATGAGTGGAATGCAGAAATGTTCAGTCATATTACTCCGAAGTAGAACTTTGCACCGCGATCTTCTTAATTGCATTTACAACAACACACATTGTGTATCAGTGAACCACATTAATAGTCAACTGCAGTGTGTATTAGAATAAAATAGCTCTATAATACACATTTTTCACTAATTACTGAGACAGAAAATCAGTTCTCTGATAGTGAATCTGATATAGGTATCATTTTGAATGATGAAACTGATGTCAACATTGTGCCTTCTAAGTGTAAAGGCCGACCAAGTGCTGCAAAGAAAACAGTAACAAGATCTGAATCCAGAGGTGTCAAACAGGGGACACTTTAATGTTTCAGAGATTTCAAAATATTTAAATTGATTAAAAAACAGAAATTATATATGGTGAAGTAACAATGACCTAATTATATGATTAATGTTTTGATTCATTGTTATAAAATACTAGTGTACCAATAAAGATGGCCTCTATAGTGTGAAAATTGAACTACATTGTTGTAAATTTGCACCAGTTGAGTGTCGTAGGGAAATATAGCAAGAAGAATATTTAGGTGCAAAGATATCTCACATTGCTGTACAACATTCCACCACATTTGAAAATTTTTTCTTGATTGATTTATTGCTTCAAAGATCTGAATTAGAATAAATGTTTAGGTTATAATCTTAGTATTGACATATATTTTTTAAGGAAAACAGAAATAATTTTTTTCGAGTTATTCTAAGAAAACTTTAAAACGTGAAACAATCTTTTCTATTTTTACGGTATGTAAAACGACAAGCAAATATTTGGGATTGTTTATTCTTGCGCCAAAATGTTCCTTCATCTGCTGCAATACTGGAAAAAATAAGTACTGTCTTAACACAAATCGTTTAGTGTTCACAGGTGCATCTGCAATTGAAATTTATGCGTTTTTTTTAATTAACCAGTTTTTATTTAAATAATTATATCTCTCAAAGACATGTATTACCCCAATTTTGTTTACATAAATAGATATCTAAGAGACTATATTACTTATATAAAATTTCACGAAACATTTGTAACAAAAACATAAGTCTAGGAATCTGTTACATGAAATACGCTTGTGGTGTTAAATTTTGGTAGGCACTGTATATACCGAATTTAGAGAATATTGACTGCAATGAAAAACTTCAACCAAGACATCTACCTATATATATATATATATATATATATATATATATATATATATATATATATATAAGAGAAATAATTTGATTTACTTTGAGAACCCGCGGGAGACAGGAAATAACTTGATCGGCTAAATCATTATATATAAACTGGTTCAACTTAAAGTTTCGAGGAAAGCGTGAGACTGTAGGGTACTCGTATTTTTCTCACTGTCAGAGTAAGAAGACAAATTGGAAGGAGACAGACGTAACCCGCTTACTCTCTTAAATAGCGGTGACCTGTAGCTACACAAAGAGGTTTCACTTGAAGAAGCGAGCCACTTGTAGCGCTGGACGTGAACACAAGCGATGATCAATAACTTCGATATACCAGAGTGAATATCGAGGCGAATGGACATCGCAAAGGCGAAGAGGTCAGAGATTGTTTTGTCGACATGGACGAACTCCTCAAATGTTGATGCGACACCGAGGCGCAAGTGCTGAACTTCTTCATTACCTTGCTTCTATAAACTGCTGCACTTGAAGGGTGAGAGTTACAGCCATCAACTTGTAGTTTTCTCTTTAAAATGAGAAGTGCTGAGTTACCGGTATAATGGAAAAGGTCAACAGTGTGTTAGAAGAATGTTATTTTCTTCAAGTACTAAGTTATTAAAAAGTAAGTTATATTTTGACGTCGCCGTAAACTTTTAAAGAATTAAGACAATATATAGTACGATTATTTACTCCTGACAGTCGCCGGTAATGTGCGCCTGGGTCAGGCGAATCCATTAAGTTACGCCACGGGATGTTCATGTTAGTCTGTCACCTACAGTCAGAGCGATCGTATGTCACGCATGCGGTATAGCGTTGTGTTTCCAGAACAGTTAAGATGGACTGCATTCCTTTACCGACCGCTCGCCCTTATCTCTACTCCGGAATTCTCCCCACTACTCCTATTACTTTCCCCCTTTCGCGTTGCTGAGCTGTCAGGACTAATTAACCGGTCAGTACACAAAACAAGAGCACACTTATAGGCCTAAATTATCACTTATAAAGATATGGGGTTGATTGGATTCAGTTTAAACATTGAATATGTCCGCAATTTTGTTCTTCAATAGACAACAATCTTTCTTCTATGTTGTGAACAGCATTAAAGTTTACTAATAGATCTGGTGGAATATCTTCAATATGTTATGAAATTGCATATTTTAATTCGTCGGTAGTCGTACGATTAGTTAGAAAAAACTCGATCTTTTAAATAGCCCCACAGTAAAAAAATCTCCTGGATTGATATCAGGGGAACGCGTTGGCCAAGTGTTAGGAAAATGTCTGCATATTATGTGATCACCAAATGTGTTACATAACAATCGCTTAACTGATGTATGTTCTCATTCGTGACACAACTAGTTCTCTAAAAATTTGTCCATTAACTTCCTGTAAGATTGTAAACTACACGGACCAATTTTTAAATTATATTTTTTGTGCATTTTCGTATGCCGTTTGTTAAACTTCTTTTACATTTATAATAACACTGAACAAAACTAATTCGATCTTGTAAAGTCGAAACTATTTTAAAACACAGTCAATTATAGTAATTTAAACAATCAATAAGAAGTAAATAATTTACATTTGACACATTATAAACAAAACCTGTTACCATATTAACCAAAACAAATGAGTGTGATAATGAACAAATCCATTGTTCGATACATGCAAATGTGTTAGGCCAACCATTTTGTGTATACGTTAGTTTTTTTAAATTTTATATATATTTCAAAATTTAACTTACTTTTGAATACCTTATATTTCGATTCGTCCACATATTTTATTCCAACGATGTTTCGTTGCAAATTATCATTTGTGTTACAAATCCTTCCAGTTGAAGCAGTTGTGAAGGGACGAAAGTAGATGACCTGAATGTGATGTGATATTTTAGGGTAAATTAGACTATAATGTTGACTTGTCCTATTCGACATAATATTTTCTAATTTTTCATTGGAATATTACGTTATCATAATGACTACAGGCCAGTGTTTGGTCACCTAATGAACACAGATTAACTGTGCTATTGGGTACTGTATAGATGATACCTCATACACACGGAACGTTCGGTATTGTCAGCGTAGCAGATAATAGAAAATTATCATCGAAGGTAACTTTATTTGATTTCGATTATTAGTCTGATTAAAATTGTTTTCTTTGTAGAACTGTATAGGATATTGAAGCACACAACCTGATCATAAACACTCAACCTACTCCACCTTACGTAACTTGATTACAATATTAGAAAGGTTTGCATGTTTCGGTGAACTAAGGTAAGGCCAATACACACCTCGATGTATCACATTTTATGTTTGTAGCAGTAACTTCTTGTAAAAATGAAATAAGTTTTCCGAAGTAGAATATTGCTCATCCGAAAGTAGGAGAAGACATTTTAAAATATATGTAGTCATACATTGTAGGCTTAATGGTTTTACGAGTAAATATGGCTGCTGGATATCACAGTCGTAAAGATGATTGTTTTTTTATGTTTTAACAGAGTTTATAGTCTTTATTGTTGCCAAAGTCTCCAATGCTTTAATTATAACAATTATAATGTTATATATACATCAATGGCTATTTATTCTCTAAAATAGTAAAAAACCATGTATTTTTATAACAAAAACAATCATAATTTCCTAAACAGTATTTTGCAAATGAATACCTTGATTTCTTTCGTGGGCTGACTACAAGTTTATACATGCCCAGTAATTGGTCCTTGCCGCATCGTTCTTTGCACAAAACAGTAGAGAGTGCAGTTATGTGCTCACTATACTTGTATTTCAGTGTGACAAAGCACTGGGCTCTAATAATGACACATGTCATAAATTTCCTGCAGACATTGCTCAGAAACGATCTTTTCAAACTGATCCGATCAAAATCCCTTTTGGAAAGTTTTAATGTGGGTGTATTGTAAATAATGTTAAATTGAAATATCAGCTACCACTGCGAACTGTAGGAAACAATTTCGAGTCTCAAAAACAGTTTAAAATCCGCATTTTAATAATAGGCCTATTATTTTAGGGAGTTTTGAAAATTTGTTTCGGACAACTAAACGTCAGCTACGTCCATAGACAACTTGTACACTTTTTATTTTACACATTATACCTATATCATATTGCATTTTTTTTGGCAGCCTGGGGAATTTTACACAATTTTTCAGACATCACAATAAACGGTTCATAATAGACTTCAGCATGTCTGAGGCTTTAGCGATTGGGACTCTCAACCGAGGCTGTGCTTTGGTGTGAGTTAGAAACCCAATTTATCTCATATCCGAGTTGGAATTTTTGTGAGGTTTCCTTCAAATGCAAGGCGAATGTCAGGTGAATACATGGCGAATCCTCGGACAGATCTCGCCTAATACGATCTCGCTATCATCGATTCAACCTAAGATAGAAAATGCTTCACTTGTTACAACGTCGTTAAAGAAAATATTTAAAAATTAATTCGAGTTACTTTAAAATTTAAATATTATAAAAATTTGTCTACACTATAGTGAATGTAATAATTTAGGCAGCTGTATGTATAAGTTTTAAGTACAGAAAGGGCTTACTGTCTTTTCGTCATGTATAATTTACAATATATTTGTCGCCTTGCCGTTTGTACTAAGAGCTAGGTTCAGTAAAAGTAATTTCCAACCACAGTAGGCCTATTTGCTTTCAGACGAATTTTAATTAGACTTTTCACCTTAAGCTTTGGAAGGTTCTTCTGTTAGTTTGCTGGTAGCCTTTAATCAGAACTATACGAGTTTCTTCTCCTGAATAGTCTATCCTGTGAAAATGATAGTAAAAAGTTGAATACATTTCCTAAGGGACGTATGGCTAACCTAGTACTTTATTTCGACAACAGTTCAATTTACTCGCCAAATAAAACTCATAAATTTGTTCGAACACATCTCAGACCGACGAAAAATTGTCGACAAAGAAACGCTGGTTTTATCCCCAATATATGAAGGGTTCAGAACCATAGTAGACCAAGCGCCATTTATTAAAAACGGAGAAAGCAAGGGTTAAAGTTAAGTGAAGATTGACATATTTTGTTTTACTACGTATACTTTATATTACTTGCTATATGTTTCCATTGAATTATGGAAATAACTTCATTTTATTCCCTGTTTTCTACAGTTTTAGTAAATGGCGCTTGGCCCACTATGGTTCTGAACCCTTCACATCTTCTAAAAATTTTGGAAGGGCAAAGCGTTTCACTCCTCTAATATAACTTTGTTACCATATATAATTTTGCAATAATTGGTTTAGGCGTTTAGCGTATCTCATCTGCAGTCTTACGTCTAAAGTGAGACAGATTCCTGACATTCCCTATAAGATTCGTTTTGATTCAAATTAACTTTTGGAGATTTCTGCACAGCAATACTACTTTTCTAGTACCATTTTATTCCAGTGCAACACCATTACCACCATATCATCTCTCTAATATTATTATATTCACAATAGAATTTTGTTTCTTAATCCTAACAGGCAATGGTCAATTTCAAATACATAAAAATATAGGCTAAACGGTCGTAATTTTTACTGTCTGTATTAACATGTTAAAAACTAGGAAAATCCGTTTACAGAATGTTTATTTTCTACTGAATTTAAAGTTACGTGAGTATACTACTAATATTAAGGCATATTGTCGGCCTCAGTGGCGTAGTCCATATATCGCTGGCCTTCTGTTATCGAGGTTGCGGGTTCGATCCGCGGCCCAGGTGGAGGAATTTAAGTGTGCTTAAATGCGACAGGCTCATATCAGTAGATTTACTGTCATGTAAAAGAACTACTGCGGGACAAAATTCCAGAACGCCGGCGAAACTGATATAACCTCTGCAGTTGTGAGAGTCGTTAAATTAACGGTAATTAAAAATTTTTACGCTAATTTTGTTATCGTAATTAAGTAACAGTAAAGCCCTTTATTCTTTCACAAAATGGCTTTCTACAATATTTGTAATATGACTAAGTTATTCACCACCTTGCAGGACATATTGCTCACACAGCATATTTTTCGTATTCCTGAGGTACTGGATAACACTGCTCTTCTTCTTCTTCTTCTTCTTCTTCTTCTTCTTCTTCAGTATTAAAATTTGTCCGAGTTTTCCATTTGAATTAACAATTCAACCCCCCGATAGTTTCAAACTCAGTTCCAGCTTCGGTTTTGCCAGTACCACACACGGTTGAAAAAGAAAGTTATCTTGACAACACATTTTTCATTTTTCCGAGTCATATTTTCTAATGCACATAACCCAGGAACTGATATCAGAGATGTTAGAATGTCGTGAAAATTGCAATTTCCTTTACGTTACAAGTAATAATAATAATAAAAATAATAATAATAATAATAATAATAATAATAAAAATTTGTGACGCGAACTACCATGAAGAGCGAAGGCTGACAAAACGGCTGCTGTGTCACGCCCAAACGACTGAGTAGATGTGAACGATCATCCAACCAGAACGGAAGTATCATGTTATCAGCACGATGATCCTCCTAACCGTTATAGCTTATTTTCGCAACCGGATTTCTCTACCTATCGTAGCTCTCCAAATTAATTTCAATGCTGGTTGGACACCGATGCCATACAATGACCGATAATTCATTAGAAAATGCCTTCCCTGTGAGGACTCAAACCAGAGGACACTCCGTAATGCGAACCCTAGGTATATTGCCTTGGCTTGGCTTTACAAGGGCTGCACCCGGGATTGGTCTGTACAGTACGATTATTTAGTCCTGACCGTCGCCGGCAATGTCCACATGGGTCAGGAGAGTCCATTAAATTACGCCAAGGAATGTTCAGGTTAGTTTGTCGCCTGCAGTCAGAGCGATCGGAAGTCACGCATGTTTCCAGTAGAGTTAAGTTGTACTATATTCCTTTACCGACCACTCGCCCTTATCTCTACTCTGGAACTCTCCCCACTACTCCTATTAGGCCTACTTCCCCTCTTTCGCGTCGCCGAGCTTCAGGACTAAATAATCGGTCTGTATACTTAGGCACTCTTTTCCTCATTGTGTGCTCTATATATGCTATGATTGTCCAAGCTTGACAGGTGACCCCGGTACTCGTAAATCTGACGCTGACAGGTGGCCCACCCTGTATCAGTCCCTCATAGAGACAGATCGTGCTTTGTGGACGAGTTGCCTGTTAAATTCCAGTGGCCCATAGCCCTAACCCACTTCTGTCTTCGTCGGCTAACATGTGGGCCATTCTCCTTGAGTCCCTGATTGAGCCAGGTCTCACTCGCATACTGCTAGCCTGGTAAACCCCAAGCCCTTCTTCTATCAGCGTTGGAAACCCTCTGGAATGTCTCCTTAGTGCACCGCAAATACCATTACTACCTGGCAGGGGATCGAACCAGGGCCACCTTGATGGAAGGCCGGAGTGCTAACATTTGAACTACAGACGCGGTTAGGTATGATGTCTTTACTCCTTAGACCACAACGCTATGGCGCGGAACGAAATAAAGACAAACCTTACCTTATTATTAAGGTACGAATTTTTAGGTCGTTAAAATGTAATTTTAGATACCTAAAATAGGCTTAAAAGTGTAGGTAATAGTCAATATAGAACTGAACATAGACTGTAACAAAAAAATTATGTTTTCCTTAAAAACATGTTCCAGATCATCAGGAATTCACTTCTAGAATATTTAATAATTTTAATTGTTTATACGCCGTTACCACCACTAATATTAAAAGTACAAGAACAACAAATAACAAACTAGTTTCATACATAAACTTAACAATTAAATGTGAAAAATAAATTTTAGACATAAATTCAGTACACAAAGAAGTCTAATGCAATTCATTTTTACCAAGCCTTGTCCGTTAATGTCCATAATTAGCTTCACAATAAATTACTAATACTTTTTCTAAATTTTCAACTAAAAAGCAATGCTGTTACTCAACACAATTTGTATGCTGAAAATGAACGCTCCACATCCACTGAAGTAACAGGAGCGTATTTCAGTTTTGACACTAGTTGGACAGTAATGTTGCATTGTAAATCCGTGTTCTTTCCTGCTAGGATATCTGAAGTACTACGCAGTTCATTCAGTCCTACATTTCTCTGCAGAACTTGCTCCAGTTTATCCCGTACTTTATTTCCAATAGAACCAGGAACACATTTAGAATTTAAAATACAAATTTTGGAAATAAGAATGGGTATTTTGGCCTATTAGAGATAAAACATACTTAATGGGTCAGGATAAGCTTTATCGTCAAAATAGGCATTTTTAAGTGTTATTAAAGTACCAATTTTAGGCATAGTTTTATATGAAACGTGTACTTGCAAGTTTTCATGAACCTATCTTTTGATGATTAAAATAGGTTTTACCTAAAATCCGAAGTCGTAGTACTGGTTTTCGCGAGTACACTCTCACTAAAGGTAAACGATCGTAAATATTTCGATGGGACCTCTGATATTACAACACGTGTTATCTGTTCGGCAGCTGAAAGCATATTATCGGAGAGTTCAACACACAAGGAGAAGGTACACGGAAAACAGGAAGTCTCTAATGAAACCATCGCCAACAATGGACAAAAATAAAATCCTGCATCGTAAATTTTACGAGCATTACCTGTCTAGGGTTAAAGGCTCCTCATAAAACGCATACGAGTAATAACAGATTTTCTTACAGTAACTGTTTCGGAAGAAAGGTTAATTAAGAACTGCTCCATTATAATTTATTACACTATTATGTCTGTAGATTACAGAAGCAATAATCAGCCTCGATTATACAGTGGTTAGCATATTAGTAATTGGAGACCAGGTTGATGGGTCGAAAGAGGTCTGACAATGATGCATTCTAACTTGCCATAGGGCCTATAAGTTTTCGGTATGGGTTTCTCCAGAAAGGAAATAATGCCTGGTAGACCGTTTCGTAGATTTGCGGTACGGAAAAAAAATTGTATCTGATACAAGGATGTAGGCTAATTTATTTCGGTTACAATTATTTCTCCTTCACGTTGAATTTCGATAACGAATATTCTCTTCAATTGAACGCTTTCTTAAATAAAATTTTACCCTTACTAGCAAAGTGGTAATTCAGTTAGTTGTAACCTACAGTAGATGATCAAATTATTAGGGACACTTGGTAAAAGTAGGAATTTCATATTCAAATTCACATAAAACACAAGTAATTTGGATTTTCTCATCTGAAAAAGCTTTATTACTCTAAATAGTGTTTTATAAACAATATTATTACATATTCAATTGTGTAATAATGAATATGGAATGAAATAGACAAGAAAACTAATATTTTGTCACACATCCCTTTGCAGCAATTACAGCATTAACTCTATTTGGCATACTAGAAATGCATTGGATACAATTGTTTTTAACTTCTTGGCCCTGATGCCACATATTGATCAGTTTTTCTATTAAAGGTTGTTTATTTCTAATAATTTCTGAATGAATTTGCCCCTTCTTTAGCTCCCAAATATTTTCAATCGGATTAAGGTTCGGAGAGTTACCAGGCCAATCCAGAACCTTAATTTTGTTATAAGACAGGAATTTGTCACCTTATTTGCCTTGTGACAGGTCGCAGAGTCGTGCATGAACACAAAATCACCATCTGGAAACCATTCACGGACTTGTGAAAGAAGCCGTTCCTTCAGAACCTTTATGTATTGATATTGTCTCATCATTCATTGAACAAAATACAGGTGACCATGACCACTAATCACAGACAACACCATGAGGCTTAGAGGATGTTTAACAGTCTTCATAATACAGTCATTATTCTACTTTTCATCTTTATGCCTTCTAACGAACACAGATTTGTCAGCAAGTATCTGTATGGTAGATTCATCTGGAAACACACCTGAAAAAGGAAATAAACAGTAGGCCTACATAAAACACATTTGCACAAATTAAAATTGTGACTAACAAAGAAATCATGTGAATGACATACAACTCACTTTTTTCCAATCATCCACAGTTCAAGATTGATGCTGCTTTGCCCAAGAGAGACGCTTCTTCACCATGTATGGTTTCAGGAATGGTTTCTTGGTTTGAGTGCGACATGAAAACCCTAACTCTTTGATCCTCCGACGGGTTGTCATAGGAGATATGTTGATTCCAGCATCTCTCATTGGCGCTTTTCTACTGTATGTAGAAGACTGTTAAACATCGCCTAAGCATTATGGTGTGGTCTGTGATTAGTGATTATGGAACTGGTCGCCTGTATTTTGTTCAAGGAATGATGAGACAATATCATTACATAAAGGTTCTAAAGGAACGGCTTCTTTCACAAGTCCATGAATGGTTTCCAGATGGTGATTTTGTGTTCATGCACGACTCTGCGACCTGTCACAAGGCAAATAAGGTGACAAAATTCCTGTCTGATAACAAAATTAGGGTTCTGGATTGGCCTGGTAACTCTCCGGACCTTAATCCGATTGGAAATATTTGGGAGCTAATGTAGAGGCAAATTCATTCAGAAATTATTACAAATAAACAATCTTTAATAGAAAACTGATCATAATCTGTAACGTGCATTAACAACAGGGGGGCCTGCCTCTCAGGCCCCCCTAATATAATATGTATTTTATTTTTTCAAATTGTGCTCTTTTGTTTTTATATCCATTAATTAAGACTTCAAATGTTATTTATTTGCTGTAATTCAAGATACATTAGCCTACGTACACGATTCAGTATTCATATCATAATAAATTATGACTACTAGGAACGTAATACTTGGGAAAAAGCTCATTGAGACTTTGAAATAATTTCCTCAGTTTTGAAAACTTGTCATTCTGGCGGCGTAATTCCCTTGTGTTCTTGTCGTTAAATCTAAGAATTGGTGTTATTTCAAAGACTCATTGCTCCGTAATAGATGTGTCGACCTTGCAGGAAAGACCACAGATCTTGGATTGGTGCAGCCGTGTCGTGGTTTGTGCCATTACCAACAAAAAACCAATGTAGCAAAACAAATGTGTGCTGTGCCTCATTGAAGTAGACTTTTATCAGATTCATGATATGTGGTTCAAGGAACAACTGTAGGTCTACTGTCTCCGTCACAGAATTTACTTTCCCCTGACTACGAAGTCCCTTTTTTAACGTAAAATATTCTGCACAATGCAAATCTAGCTTTCAGGTATAGATTTCTGTGATGCTGAGCTGAATAATTTCAAGGGAAAAATTGTTCCGTGTCGGGTATCGAACCCGGGACCATTGGCTAAGCGCACGAACGCTCTACCGAATGAGCTGCCCTGGACGGTTGGTCAGCCCACTTTGAGGTATGTGGATACAAAAGGAAAAATTGAGTCAGTTTCTGTTAGAGTTCCTGGGTAGCTCAATCGGTAGAGCATTGATGCGTTTAGCCAAAGGTTTCGGGTTCGATACCCGGCCCCGGAACAATTTATTCCTTGAAATTATTCAAATATTCTGCACAGCGGGCGTGAGGATCGTGCTGGAGGTTGTGTAACATATGTACACGTCTAGATTTTGATGTATAGATTTCTCCACTAATTAACACATTGTGTTTATCCTCATTTTCAACTTCAGAATCAGACAATCCTAATTCTTTGATGTTGCCCTCTACTTCACTTGTTTCTGTATCTGATTCGTCTAAGACAGTGGTCGAAAGCACTCGCTGAAATGGGTAATAGGTAAGGAGTGCATCGGAATATCCGCGGGTAAGGGACGCTAGTCCGAGGGCGCACTGTGCTAATGATCGCTGGTCTAAGACATCATTGACTATCTTCTCCATGGAGGTTACACGAATTGCACACGCCGACATAACTATCTGACTATGTCTATGAACAGAAAAAGTGAGAAAGACAAGTTCTCATAACAAGGAGGAAATTGTAATAAAAACCCGACAGCTGTTAATACCATTGTTGAAGAGAAATATATATTTCAAACGTTCAAACAATAATTGAAAATATAATGTAAACAAAAAAAACTTGAATTTTCCGACCCTTTCTTTTACCAACGGGGAAGACTCCAAGGCCCATAACAAGTTTGCAATTTTTTTGTTATCTTTTATTAAAATAATTTGAAAGTATTTCACAGTTTGTCAGTTTACTGTCCAACTGACACTATTTTTTTCTTTAAATTTGATTCGAAATAATTTACGAGTTAATAATGAAAAACTAAACCTGTGGACCTTAGAAACCACCCCGTTGGTGTTGCTAGGGTTAAGACACTGAGTTCGTTTCCTGGCATGTAATATATTTGTCACGGAAAATGTATCTCTGGGGCTGATTTCTCGGAAGACTAGTATTTCCTTCACGATTTTAATGATCTCATTTTTCCATTATCACTTTCTTTTTTATGTGTTTTCAGTTGCATGAGTTAAAATATTTTATTTAAGGTCCTTTATTTCGATTCCTATGTATCTTTGAGAATTTTTGATGAAATGAGCTTATTTGTGGGCAGTTTTTCTCCAAGTACTCAAGAGCTTCTCCGCCACTTTAATTTCACTATAGTTCTGTGGCCGTCGTTCGGAATCACCGTGTGGTTTTGAGGGAACGATAAATAAAGAATTACAATTGCAGTGTTTCACTGAGTGTAAATACGTATCGTTTGAAAGGTTGGTTGAATAAAGAATTATCTTGCATAATGAAACTGTTGTCCGTCTGTTTAATCCAGGGCGCTTTGGGCAATATTACGTGTTCGTATAACAGTTGTGTAGACAGTTCAGTTATTTCAATTCCCACTACATGAAGAGCTGGCGGCTTTGCTCGAAAGACGGTTTCAACCCTAGAATATTAGCGTTTCTTCTGAAGAAAGTGTACGGGAGAAATTATTTGTCTTCCGTATATTTAGTCATGTACTACTTCATAATTAGCCTATACACAATTTCTCTTCGTTTCAGAACAAAAATCTTCTCAGGCTATAAATTAAACAGAATGTCTCTACCGGTTACATCCAGCCATCGTTTTCTACATGGAATTCACTGATAAAATGAATACTCTATGGGCAGATCAGTGTAGCGAGAGTTCCCTAGCTTCAGGTAGCACACAGTACTAGCCTTGCGACAAATTTTGTTCAACATACAGTAAGAGTAATGTCGCGCATTTCTGTAAATCGCAATGTCATCAGAAGATACTAACAAAACAAAATCCGAGAGAGCACGTCGTTTTATTTCGAATGTGACTGAGAAGAAGCCAAATTGGTACCCACGTACATACAAACTATTTTCAACGCAGTGGACAAACTAATCTACAGTTTCCTAGTCAGTGCTATATTCCAGTGCGCCAACGCAAAAATGTTCGTTACTTTAATTTTCTATCACTCGATATAAAATGAAATTTTCTGTAGTACAATTTCGGTGTTGCAGCCTCGTCACTAATGTATACAAATTAGGAACGTAGTCAATAGAAAAATCTAACTAATTTCGCCCACTACACCATCGAAAACTAGTCTATTGTTTTCGTTCATTAGTAGTAGTAGTAGTAGTAGTAGTAGTAGTAGTAGTAGTAGTAGTAGTAGTAGTAGTACTAATAATAATAATAATAATAATAATAATAATAATAATAATAATAATACCACATTCAGCAAAAATAGAAAAGAATATTTAATTAACATTGGTCTCTTGGTTGGAAATTCAGTGCGAAATCCTCTTTACTATGTATTTCACGGAATTTATGAAATGTAAGAATAAAAGTAGACTAACTATGATTGGGCCTATCGAGGTGTAAACATGCTTCAAATCAATACACTTGCAATGGCCAAAAATGGTTAATTTTGTAATTTAAAAAATATGATATCATTTTGCACTCTTAATTATTTACATTTAGGATGGTGTTTGTTTCATGTAAATCTGATAAGTAATTTTCGAGAAATCAACATTTTATTGCAACGCTGCCAATTTAAAAGAGCCTACGTAGACTCAAACTTCATCGTTATTTTCTCAGCATTGGTTTAAATTTACATTTAATACTGTAAATTGATAGCTCGAAAAACTATTTAACTTATTGTCTTTATACTTCTTTTAATTGAACATTCTTGAAATTGTCAGAAAATAATATTAACTTTCTATAAAATGAAATACCGTATATTAATAATAAAATATACATTTTTTAGCAACAAGTATTAGTACAGTATACATTTTTTTTTGAATGTACGACGATTTGTCCCAAGCAAAAATGGTACCGGTTACCTTCTTTCAATTTTCTTTGTTCCAGAGATGCTTAGTCCCTTCTTTTTTGTCCCAAACGCCTGTACGTCTCCAGCTGAAGTTGAAGTGATTTGTATATATATTTTTTAATTATGATAAAATACAAATAAATTATACATTATTTAACAGTGTACTAGCTTTATTTAATTCAAATTTATTTTAGAATAATGTCTTGAAACATGTCCCAAAGCGCGCAGGTACTGTGTAGTTTCACCATTAATCTTATACTCACTATAAAGATTTACAACGCTTTGCATCTGACGACCTACGGCTTCAAGAATTCTTCTTCTCTTCCTTGGAGATCCACAGATTTCAACACGCAGGAGTTTTCTGACCACTACTGATGCCTCCTTTTGTAATTTATCTAGAAACTCATTCATTGATGGATATGGTTTTCACATGATTTAATTTATTTTGCTATTCTAACCTTCCACGTGGTTTCAATTGATGTGGAAGATACTTGTCGATTTATTAATGATGTCGTACTTTCACTTTATATTAAAGCTCCTTCCCTAATGCTTGAAACGACTTCTGTGGCCTTGCATTTATCCCAATCTGGTTCATGTTTGTGCTTTTTTTCATACAGTACCTCTAAGGTACCTATGGTGAAATGTAATCGACCTGAACACTGTTCTCAATTTTCACATCTCCAATTGGTTTTAACATCTTCTTCCCTATATTTTGTGTATAAGAACCCTTTGTTAATGAGATTGAGTTTGCCCCTTTTAAACGTAGTCAGTTTTGGTCGGTTCGTTTGCAGATAATTTTGTAGTTTGCACTTACAATTTAGAAACCTATTGATTTGTAATGTTATACCAAAGAAAACAAGAACTGTATTTTTAAGTGACAATGTTGTATGAGTTCTGGGACTACTCTAGAATGACATAATAGGCTCTTCGTTATATTCGTACCTAACGAGTGGAACGAACAGAGATGTGGGACAAAAGATTTTGGACAAAAGTGTCTCGCTTTGGTCGAGTTGCGTGGTGCGAACATTAGTTTGGTAGAAAACTGTTTGTGAAAATGAATTCCTGGGACGTTAGTGACCTGGAACGAACCACTCGGACGAAAATTCGTACTAAATACTTTACACATGAAACACTAAACACATGCGAAATTTTACTATAAGACCTGCATTAATTTAAATGCTGCAATTTAAAAAAGAACCATGAATTTATCATGGACGCAACAGAATCGCAACACTATCAATGACTTTCTATTGTTTGCAGGATAATATATTGTTAACATAACTGAATTAGTTCACTTTATTCAGCTAACTATTATTAATGGTTTGTGTGATAAAATTTCGAAAACATGCAGGTGAAATTTTAAGGATGATTCATAAGTGTCAAATAAAACCTTAAAATTTCTACATTTTGCTAGGCCTATATGGGTTTTGAAGTTATGTACACTTAATCAAACGTGAGCTGTAGTTACTAGTTGATCATACAGTAGTGCGATATATATAGAACTATAATTTTAGTGTTCGTTGTTGTGTTATATCAAAACATTGCATGAATACGTCCCAACGCGATAAAATAGAAACGATTGCATGAAAATAAATCAACACAAAGCATAATACATAGCTCAACGTTTAATATAAAAGGATATGCAAACAATAAACTGAGCAGGGAAGTAAAAAATTTCATACTATTTCATCATTGCCATACATTAATTTACGGAGAAATACGTGTTGAGTAATTAATCACATACCTCTACTACCTGCATGGGAGTCATATCACGAAGTGAAAGGTCATTGGGAATCCTATTCGGTGCAGTACAATCATTATGATATTTATTTTGCAACCAAAAATCTATTAAATTTAATTAAGATAATGCTTACTACCAACGCGTTAATTGGAAACCACATGGATGCAGCTTCCATTACCGTTCAGCGAAGCCGAGTTACAAAATCACTCCCAGAGAGATGAATTTTAACTCACATACCCTTCAGGATACTTGGTAGAGTTTTCCAGTTCTTCCTTATGTCTTACCTAATCTCGAAAAAGTAGAATTTTCTCCAGAATTATAGCAGGTAGACAAACAAAATTTTCACCTGTCATAAAACAAAACCTTCTCAATTGATTGATAACTATAGTAAGTAACAATAAATATTTTATTCCACTTGAGAATAACTGAACGTGAAGTAACAGTTCTTATTATTTTTTTAGTCTGGTACAATTATCTCAGAAACTACATGTCACAAATTAGCAATTTTTATACATATTATTTATTTATCAGTTTGACATTGCTGGCAAAATTTCTTTCTCTATGAAATCTGAATTACTGCATTTTAATTTACACTGTGTCCCAAAAGTCATGGTAGGTTTCAGAGGATTGTATTTTTTTCAATGAATAGATGTAGAAACGTATTGTTGGCGCCAGATGAAAATAAAACTCTCTAAGTTTTTAGTCTGTAAGCTTGAGGCACTGAAGGAAACAAAGGACTGTAGCATTCGAACAAATGCAAACATTGTCATTGTTACAATTAATTATACAAATCGGCTGTCTAAAGAAAAGTGCAATGTGTTTTGTGGCTGGCAAAATTTGAATCTGTGACTCGTGTATGACATGAATTTCGTTGCGTATTTAACGAAAAACCACCATATGAGAATAATATTCGTCGTTTGGGTAGACAGTTAAAAGAGACTGGAAGCCTATTTGACAAAAAGCGTTCTGGAAGACCATCGACAAATGATGAAACGGTAGAAGCCAAACGGAAAGCATTTGTTCAGAGTTCGAAGAAATCAATTCGTAAATGTTCCTGACAATTAACACTTTCGAAAACACCAATTCGTAAAGCTTTCAAGAAATGTCTTCATCTGACTCCTTATAAACGAGGTACAATTTATTGTTATATGAACTTAATCTAGATGGTTATTACAAAAGGTATGAGTTTACTTTGGATATGCTTAATGATTCACAGATTCAAATTTTGCCAACCACAAAACACATTGCACTTTTCTACGGACGTCTGCCTTGTGTAGTTAATTGTAAAAATGAAAATTATTGCATTTTTTCGATTGTTAAAGTCTTTTGTTTCCTTCAGTGCCTCAAAATTACAGATGAAAATTTTAACAGTTTTATTTTAATCTGGGAACAATATTATATTTCTACCTCTATTCATTCAAAAAAATATAATCCTCTGAAACCCCACCACGACTTTTGGGACAAAGTGTATTAGGCCCTAACATAATTATATTCATAATTGAATTAAGTTAATTAATAAAACTTAAGAAACAAACATTAAGACTTTATTTGAAAAATTCTTTCACAAACAATGTCAAACTAGTAAAGGCAATGTGTATAAAAATTGTCATTAATTTATGACAAATAGTTTCTGAGAAAATTACACCAGGATATAAAACAAACAAATACAATACAAAGACTACTACTCCAGTGTTTCATTATTGGCAACTGAAATAAAATATTACTGGTTATTTATTGTTGGTATCAATCAAATTAGCAGGGTATGTTTTATGACTGGTGAATATTTTGTTTCTTATCTGCTACACTTCTGGATAAAATTCTATTTCTTTTCAGGCAAGGTGAATCATACGGAACACCTGGCACACTTTAGTAAGTGTCCTTGAACGAGGATCTTGTAACAGGTTGGATACACATTGTGATTGATAATTGGTATCTTCTTCATATATATTAAAAATGTACGAAGAAATACTAACGTCAGGGTGCAGCAAAATTACTTCAAATTTTCACGGAAACAAAAATGTCAAAAATCATTGACACTGAGATAGAATTTTTGGCGTGAAACTTCTTTAGGCTGTGTACAATTTGAACGCTTTGAAACAAAATTTTTGAAGGAAATTTTTGGGTTTTTTACGACGCTGTATCAACATCTAGGTTATTTAGCGTCTGAATGAAATGAAAGTGATAATGCCGGTGAAATGAGTCTGGGGTCCAGCACCGAAAGTTACCCAGCATATCCTCGTATTGGGTTGAGGGAAAACCCCGGAAAAAACCTCACCCAGGTAACTTGCCCCGACCGAGATTGGAACCCGGGCCACCTGGTTTCGCGGCCCGACGCGCTGACCGTTACTCCACATGTGTGGACTGGATGTTTTAAGAGGGCTATTCGTGTTGTTGCTACGGGATTGTGTACGTTGTTATACCATCGCGTAAATAAAGTTGATGCTATTAGAAAATTTTCATCTAGTTTTCACATATTTGTGGAAATTGGCTGCCGAAATGAGCATCTAAACAAACAAAAACATAGCATTCAAGAAAGCGTGAAATGAACCGCTAGAAATTGAGATAAAAGCGAAAAGGAAAATACATTTTATAACATTTCTGCTGAAGTTCATTTACAAAATGTCAAAGATTTAGTGAAAGTTCCTAAACAGCCAATAATGAACGAAAAATGAACGAGTACAAAGTGTAATCGAACTGCTGTCAGCGACTTAGAATAAAATAGTACCTACTTCAAATTACAAACAATTGATATGATATAGAAATACTCATACGTCTGAACAGCAATTTAGAAACGGCCAATTGGTGTTGTGTGCTTCATTTTTCATATTTCAACTATCGTGGAACAGTAGATTCATTTTCAAGTTTAAAAGCGTATGGAGTATAAAAGTGTAAATTTCAGCCTAATTTGTCGTACCTTATTGCACGACCATCTGAAAAGTTTAGTACATAAGACAGTAACTGGTGCAATAACGACATTAATGTAAAATTTCAAATTTGAAAAATAAATTATATTTTTTTAATTGTTAGTAACAAAATCTTTACATTTGATAATAATTACTCTTATGTTAAGGGATTATATATTAATAAAATGAGGTATTTTATAATTTATGATATTTAAAATCAGCTGTCTATAATAACAGCATTAACAGGCTAACTCTTTTATTGCACCCAGCTCCTCAATTACAGCTTAAGATGTTTTCAATTCGGCTGAGAATTGACACTACATACTCTGCTTCTACGTATGGAATACTTTTTCTTAAATTGAAGACTTCCTCGGAATAGGGGTGTAACACCATATTAATTAAATATATGACTTTGGTGGAAAAATAGATTGTGAAACATTTATTTATAAGAATAAAATGATTTCATCCAATAGCTCAATAAACATGAATCCTTGATTATCCAAATGGTTCTGCTAGTAAATGTAGGCCTAACGCGGACCTGCACAACTGTAGCTCCTCAGAGCGACTGCCTTACCATCCCTACCCATCCACCTTTTCTACCAGTGCGGTCATGGCTTTCTAGTTACGCTCGGCTGAATCAACATTTATTCTCTTGGCGGCAGGTATACAATACGCTATCAACAATTACAAATAAACACATAAAAAATCCTTAGGAACTTACCTCTAGAAAGTAAGAAAAAATGAATGAGAGAAATAAATAAGTTAAGACATATAAAATAAATTTTAAATTGTACGTGTGCATATAATGTAAGAAGGTCTACCTATGTATATATCGTCCTATTACTAGTAAAGCCGATTAAGTCCACTTTTTGTGTATAAGTTAAATATATTACTCGAATTGTCTTTACGTGCTCTGTATTCAACTAAAATGGAATAAGTCTGAAATGTTGCATGCAGGCAACAAACCAATTACTTTATTTGAAGAATTTATTATGGTGTTTCGTGCATTAACACAATTTTAATTCCTCTTTTTATAAAACTTGCATTACTGGTCTTAACAGGTTTTACTAGTAATAGGAAGATAAATAAATTATACGTTGATAAGTGAGTGATAGCTATATGACCTGATGTGAATGCTGTCATTCAACAAAGTAAAACACTCCAGGCAAATAAATAAATATATACTCCATACCCGTAGTTTAAAGAGAACTGGAACATGGTAAAATCTAAACCCGTGAAGAAATACTACTTCCAAAGCAAATGGGAATATGATTATTTTGTTGTTGAAGACGAAAGAATTGCTTGCTTACTATGTCCATCCAATTTATTTCTACTCGTCATTTCAATATTAAACCACATTTCAACAAAACCCATATTAAGAATAACACTAGTCAACAAATTTTAACTTTTTGTCTGTCACAGAAATGAAATCAGCTGATTTTTACTAAATCGACCCTGCTGATTACGAAAACCGCAGTGAAAAATTTGTAACACGTAACATTTTTGTGTGACAGAAGGGGAAGTATTTTGATTTAAAAAAACTTTTTCGTGCATTTCAAAATACGTAATTACAACAGTGATAATAAATAGATTCCTAAGACAAAAAATTTATATACAAAATACACTGGCGTTTCACAGAAAAATGATAACGCTGCATAAATAATAATTACAATAAGAAAAAGTAGCATTATATTCCTTTATTCCCTTCAAAATAAGCTTTTAATTCATTAATTTAAAACTGGATCAAATGAGCTATAATTTTTTAAGATTTATAAATTAAATTGATTAAAATCTCAAATCAAATAACTTAGGATCCCTACACTGAAGTAAACAACCATATACAGACTTCAAGCTAGATTTGTTTAAAAACATATTTAGTTTTTTTCCTCTTGTAGTTTGAGTCACCTTCTCTGAACAGAAACCAACAGTAGTCCCCAATCATACTAGAATCCCACCTTCCTTGATATCGTTGTTCCATCCTGTGTATATCTTGATGAAATCTTTCCCCTTGTTCATGGCTTACAGCTCCTAAGTTCTCTGGGAAAAAGTCCAGATGGAAATGTAGGAAACGTATTTTCAATGACATTCGACAACCAAGCTTCTGGTAACTATGCAGGAGTTCTTGTACAAGCTGTTGGTAATTGTCAGTTTTATTATTACCTAAAAACCCACTAACAACATTTCCAAAGGCATTCCAAGCTTCTAGTTTCTCAACACTTAATTTTTTTCGAAGCTCTTATCTTTCAAAAGTTTCCTAATTTGAGGGCCAACAAAAATTCCCTCATTCACTTTAGCTTCACGGAGTTTCTGAAACATATTCCTTACATATGCAAAACCTTCTCCATTTTTATCCATAGCTTTAACGAAATTCTTCATTAAACCAAGCTTGATATGTAAAGGAGGAAGCAGTACTTTTTCCGGTTTTACTAAAGAGACATACTTGGTATTATGTTCTCCTGGGACATAGCTTTCTCTGGGAGGCCAGTCTTTCACTATAGGGATAGTGTTTTTCAGTTGCTCTGCTATCCCACAAACAGAGAAAGCAACAGTATTTTGTGAATCCACCTGAAGTCCGAGAAATAAGGCGACAATTTTTAAATCTCCGCAGAGTTGCCAGCAGTATGTTTTATTTTGGATTGCATCTAGTAATACTGACAAATTTGTATAAGATTCCTTCATATTCACAATACGCCACTGGAATTGATGGTTTAGTGTTTCCATTGTGGATTAACGCTGCTTTTAAACTTATTTTGGAAGAATCTATGAATAACCTCCATTCCTCTGGGATGTGTTGAAATCCTAGTTCTTCCATTAAGCCGTCTTTATTTGCATACGCGGAAATAGAATTCTTCATTATAAAATACTTCGAAAACCGTTCATGTCTCTTCCTGTACAATGAAATTCTAGTATCTGCTGCTAGCAGGTACCATTGTTGCAGTCTAGACCCTAAAATCTCATCTTGTTGTTTAGTGAGATTAAGATCTCTTATTAAGTCGTTCAGTTCACATTGTTCGATTAAATGATTCTTTATGATGTTCTGGACTATAGGACGGATCAGATGATGTTGATGATTGAGCCAAGTCATCTGTTTGTTCTATTGCAAGAACCAATTCCTCCAATTGCGAAAGTGGATTAGGAATAGGGAGTTTTGGTCCATGTGGTACGGGTCTTATTGCAGATTGAACATTAGGATATTCAATTTTAGATCTTGTTTTCTTTGAAAAATCCCGTAATCTTTGTTAAACAGACAGAAATAACAGTCTTCTGCATGGCTTGTCGGTTCTCGTCAGAACATTGGAACTGCAATCGGCATACTTCCATTCTTCTCTCCATTCATCCATTTTATCAGTTCCGAGTAATATGTTGTGCAGCACACCTGGGGAGCCCACGATTTGTCCTCATCACACACACATTACATTCAAAATAGCAATAATATGCCTGTTTCAACTTATCTGATAAAGGCCAACGCTGCGATTTTGCCGTAAATTCTCCATATACGTAACAATTAAAGCTGTCCGGCGAAGTTACACACGCACGACGAGATTTTTTCATTCTCAGAAAGCGTGAATGAACGCGAAGATGAACACTTAAAATCAGCGATACAACTTGTCACAAGCTCAAACAATATTAAACTAATCCTAAAATGCAATCTACTTCACTCTAAAAGCCCACCCTCTCAGTGCTTTCTCTTGGTCTAGCGCCATAAAGCAATAACGTTATACAGATATATATCGCCTTATTAATGCAGACTCATGTATTTCAAAGAACCTATTCCTTAAAATACACTTTTAGTATATTCTGAGCAACAATAAGTTATAAAACGTATGAATATTCTGTGTAACCGTTTAAACAAAGTCCATAGTTCGATACCCGAGTTCTTTAGTAAATTCATTCTTCTTTTTTTACAATTTCCAATTTTCCTCTTGAATGGTGTGTGATGGAATATTTTCAAGTTTAGATCCACTATCAGCACACAAAAATTGATCTAAAATGACCATTTTCACCCTTGTGACAAAAACCTTGTTGACTAGTGTAATGGAACGCACAAACTGTCGGATAAGTTCATTATTACGAACTGTCCCTATATTGATTATTTATTTATATACTGTAAAATTAAGGACGTCACTCGTTTTGTTCATTTTGAATTGAAATTAATAGTGACTTTCAAGGTTCATTACTTAAATGCTATAAATTTATGTTTCCATAGGTGATGACAGGAGGAAATTTTTCGAAAATCTAAAGCAGGCTAGGTGCAAAGAAATCTCAAAGAACCTATCGACAAGAAATCTAGCATAATTGTAAACTTGAAACGAAATAACGCATTATAAATGAAATGAATAATTTATTGCAATCCTTTTAGAAAATTACATGCCGCCACTGATGGACCTTGCACGGGAAAAGAATGTAAACAACTCGACGCGGAAGTCGATCATCCCCAATAGAAGTGGAGTAAGGCTGACGGCATATTTCCCCTACGTACGGGTTCTGCAGGCTTGGTCTAACGAAATATGCTTCTGAAATGAATTGCGTTCCTTTTGAAATATATATTACAAATTTGTTGGTTACAGTTTTAGTCCGTGGAGTTCTTTAGTTGTTTGCTATATTTTGTTCAAATTTGATGTTGTTTAGTCATCTGTCCGAAGACAGGTTTGAATCTCAAAACTGATATCAAGAGGGCATCAATAATGAGACAACTAAGCCAGGAGAATATGGGGTAGGATAGCCAGTTCCTTTTCCCCTTCATTGCATACATCGCTGACCAGTAACATATTACACTATTCAGACTTCAGATATAAACAAACAATTGTATTCCCTCCGACGCATATAAGTTGCTCAGTCCATTTTTCCATTTTTATGATTTACACATAGGCTAGGCCTATATATGATTTTTGAGACCTCTATCATTATATTTTAAACTTCATTTCCTCAAAAAACAATGCCAATTATTTTCCAAAATGTTGCGTTATTGTGCATGTCACAAGAAAACTCGGTTAGTCCGTAGACGGGTGGATAAAATCTGGCCCAGTCCTTTCATAAAAATGGACTGAACGCATTTTGGGATCGCATTAAATTGATCTTCCTATGACATATCGTCGAG
Organism: Periplaneta americana; assembly: GCF_040183065.1. Taxonomy (NCBI): domain Eukaryota; kingdom Metazoa; phylum Arthropoda; class Insecta; order Blattodea; family Blattidae; genus Periplaneta; species Periplaneta americana. Next base: position 137,663,215 of record NC_091126.1, read on the forward strand.
GGAGATGTACTGTCTGATAATAGATTTATATATCAGGCAGAATCTCAATCAGAGGCAATCATACACATAAGAGCAAAATTCCCCTGTGGTGGCTGAGTGGTTAGACCTCAAGCCTGTCACGCAGGCGGTCCGGATTCGAATTCTGATCAAGCCTGGAATGTTTCAATGAAAATTCCGAAGTCACACTAATGGCGGACAAGGTCTCAGTTGGGTTTATTCTCGGGGTTCTCCCGTTTTCCCGTGCCAGGACACTGCATCATTCCATCAACATCTCTTCATTTCGTAATATTTCTATAGCATTTCCCGAACGCCGGCTGTCGGCGGACGGAGGGGTCTGCCCTAGGGACGAGTGGGGTGGCTTGCTCGAAATGTGATTAGGCAGCGAGCCAACGTGTAGTCAGCCGATGTGGTTTTGGGAACGCGCCTGGCTTGAGAGTTAGCGCAATAGATCGTAAAAGATCGCAGTGCTGGGACATGGTACCCCCTGACAATAATTCTATTCCATACCTTGCAAAAAGCGTCCAGATTTTCTTGATATTATAGTTACTCTAAATGAGTGCCGCGTGTGAGGCTATAAATATTCAAGTTGTCTTCGAATTCCTGTCAGATTTTGGATTACATATCACATTTCACCGTGGTTGCGACGTCTTCAGTCCTAAACAGTTCGAGTAGGTCAGTGGAAGAGGCGGTACAAGGGCAATGTTCTTCATTTAACTACACAAAGAAAACTTGCAAGAGCTTAATTCAGAGATCACGAAGGCCATATCACGGAGGCGTTATGTTCATTTCCGATTCGTCCCATCTACCGTTCAGGAAGCGCGTGGCTAATTTAGACGCGAAGTCTACACTGACAATGGGGCTCTGCTCCACCATGCTGGTACACTGGAGTTCAAATATATCTGACCTACAATTTTATGATCGTGTTCTTTCCAACCACGGGATAAGCCACAACCAAAGATATAAAATACAGTATTTACAAACTTTGAAAGATGGCACCATTATTGGGACGGTTAAAATATGTCAGGGAAAATGATTATGTAGATCAAGCATAAATTATTTTCATAATTGACAATATCAGCGGTTTCCAGCTAAACACAGTCTTGTTTTATAATCAGTAGAGTGGTATGAAAAATGTCATTCTTTAATGCGGGTACTGTACATTTATGTACAATTCGCAAAACTGGCTATCAACTTCGCCATCTACTCATAGAAATAATAACTAAAGAAGCCACACATACACCAGTAAATTATCGAGCACTATCGATTAGTAGGGTCAGATATCTTTGAACGTCAGTGTACAAGTAAACATTTAGGGGAGCAAAGAGTTACACAACATGCCAAAGTGTTCGTTGAGAAAACTACTGCACGTCCGGCCTTTTTCTGTATAGAACAACCATAAGTGACAAACTGTTTATGCCATTTCATAATTTACTTTCCGGTGGGTGCTTTTAGTATTCAATGAGGAAAAAATGTTGCATTTCGAAATAAAAAACAACCATTTCTGTCGAATTGTAAGACGCATAAAGTCTTCTAAGTACCAGAAAACGCCATTGTTGCGTACCACGCCGTTTGCGGCCTACTGGGTAACTGCAGTGGGAACAAAACAAAACCAGATGGCGTCTTGTTATACGCGATACCTGTTGCATGCTCTTATAGATACTTAGAAATGCGCTGTAAATTATTGATATTCGAATTTTCTGTGTGGACAGAGTGTAGGCCTACATATCATTATAATTAAACACTCTATAACAAAAATGGACATTTAGCCTACTCAAAATTCTGGTTTCAGTGAAATTTTATATTGTTAATAACATGAAAAATGTAAATGTTGGAGGATTAGTTTCACTATAATATTTAACTCCGCTTTTATTTACTGAAGTATTGCATCGAAGAAATCTTACATGGCCGAGAACTGGCCAAAGAATTTTCCCTGAAACCCTCTTGCTTAACAGGAGAAGAGCTATTCTAAGTTATTTAAATATACGGTAACGGACTCCACACCTTTCTCGCGGACGGAGCTATAATAAGGAATTTATCGTTCTTTAAAAACCATCGACTTCGGCCTGTTTTGATCCTGAGGTACAGTGGATAATACCAACGAGCACAGAAGACATAGAGTAGAAAAACAGCTAGGAAGTGAAGCCGCGCTTGCGGACAGTCGCCATCATGATGCTACCAAAACATTAGCTCCCGCTTTGCACATGGACAGTTACTTGAGGTGTTACATCGGCGTTTTTATTCATAAATCAACCAATTTCAAAATGCCTACATGTGCAGCGTATGACTGCACAAACAGATTTTCAAAGAAAATTTATTATTGGAATAACTTTCCACAGCTATTAATATGCATGTGTGGAATGTACTCATTATATAATGATTTAGCCTAGGTTAGATTCGTATTGTTCATGTATTAGTCCGATTAAGAGAGAGGTATAGTGTATTGATATTATTGTAGTTAGTTTTTAAAATCGCGATACCACGAATTCAAACTCAAGTTTTGCAGACTTAAACATTTACGAACTAAGCTCACCTAACTTAACCCAAGTTGGAAGTTTCAGAGTCGCGTGCTATAGAAAAGCCAGCATTAGATGTAGCCTACCGAGGTTTCTCTTGAACCTAATGGAACAAAAATATGAAGAATAAAGGTGAAACTTCGGTTTCTCCCCAAACTACACAATTCCCCATCCTCATATCACTTAAATAATTTCCTCAACTAATCCACTAACCTTGTCACATACTCGGCTTAATGTCATTCAGCTACCTCCTCATTCAACCCACAACGCATAAAGAATCTTAAATCAGAAGTCAGTCCCTTTGTGGCGTAGGGCGATATCAAAGATTGGCGTGTCCACACCTGTGGAGTAAAGGTCAGCACGTCTGGCCGCGAAACCAGGTGGCCCGGGTTCGAATCCCGGTCGGGGCAAGTTACCTGGTTGAGGTTTTTTCCGAGGTTTTTCCCTCAACCCAATATGAGCGAGTCCTGGGTAATTATCGGTTCTGGACTCCGGACTCACTTCACCGGCGTTATCACCTTCATATTCAGACGCTAAATAACCTGAGATGTTGGTACAGCGTCGTAAAATAACCCAATAAAATAAAATAAAATCAAAGATTGGCCAGAATAAACAATCATATAAAATTTCGGGAAAATATTGTTTTACAAAACTAAATCATTAGTATCATCTTTGTCATATTCACTTTATGAGTATTGTATTATCGTATACAGTAGCCTATTGTGAAACTATCATTGTATTATTATTATTATTATTATTATTATAATTATTATAATTATTATTATCACATTATTATACTATTAACCCATATATGCCCGTAACTTTTATTTCTGAAAAAAGTTTTCATTTTCATAAATGTTGCTTCTTTCAGTCATAGTAAGAGAATGACAATGCAAAATCTCCGCTTACATAATCATTAGTGCCCATTTAACCGTGGGTCGAAAACGACCCTGTGTGCACATGAACAACCTTTTCATGTATATTACAGTAAAGTAATCATAACGATTATTTACTAAATCTGTTGGACATAATTAATAAAAAATGACTCCTTTGCTTAATGTAACTCAAAAATTTATTATTACACTTATATTTTGTATATACAAATACAAAGGGACATATGTACAAAACTACTATGCATATAAACTATCTCTGTTACTCAGAAATTCCAGGTGGGTGCTATGTAATAGGGCAGGCCTGTATAACTCGCAAGTAGGGGAACTATGACGTCAGCCTCACTCCACTTCTATTCGGGATGATAGACTTCCGCCGTGAGAATGAACGTTGATGCAGCCGAGCGTAACTAGAACGCCGTGACTGCACAGGTAGAAAAGGTAGGTGGGGTAAGAAAGGGGAGGAAAGAAGTCGCTCTCAAGAGCTACAGTTCTGTAGGTCTGTAATAGGGCGTATTTACTAAGGCTGTTGGACATAATTTAGTCAAACTTTTACATGTTTGATATAATAGGAATTTTTTTATTACCGTTCAGTTGGAGCCTCAAGTTGGCGATGGCACAGAGATTGTTACAATCTTCGTCAACCGGATCGTCACCAGTTTCATTACAGTCATCTTCAGGATGTTGTAGAACCACTCAATATTTGAATTATTTTCTTGAGAAAATACTGTCTCAAGTTCTTCCAGTATTTCAAAAGCGGTAAGACTCTTTTTGAGAGGTTTGTCGTAATTATCTCTAAAATAAGGAAAAACAAACGTCTTACAAGAAAACATTCTGATGGATGCAGATAAAAAGTTAATGAATTTCTTTCACCATGTTAATAATATCAGAAGAAGTGCTTATACAAATTTTGGCCACTCACCCGCAATTACGAGGGCCGTAAAAAATAAGTTCGCCAGGGGAAGTTAACAGAAAAAAAACACGATTTCATTGGAAAAAATTATTGGAACAGACAAAGCAATTGCAGAACTATTTTTTCAACATATTCTCACGGAAATTGAGATATTTGTCATATCATGGGATCGATAGAGATTTGCAAACGGCTATCAAACGCTGGTTCCGATCCCAAGCGGCTGACTTCTACGACACAAAGATACAAAAATTGACCCCAAGGTGTGACAGATGTCTCAATTCCAGTTGGGGATATGTTGACAAATGGTGCAACAATTTCTGTATCTGTTTCAATAAATCTTTCCATGCAATTGTGCTTTTTTCTGTAAACAGCCCCAGGGAAAATTACCTTCTGGACAGCCTCGTAATTGTGGTCGAGTGGCCAAAATTTGTATAAGCACTTCTTTTGACATTATTAACATGGTGGAAGAAAAACAAATTAACTTTTTTATTTGCCCTAATCAGAATGATTGCTTGTTAGCTGTGTTAGCGGGATAGTAGTTTTCGTAAAAAAATACTTCACGTATTTATAAATCGTAAATGTTTCGTAAATTTTCATAGGGAATATGAAAGTAAAGAAAATCTGCTCACAATATCAATAATAATATTATTAGAAAATTTAGCAAAATGTACAAAAGGTTCCCTATGTGCCGTTAGGGTCGAAAACGACCCACCCAAATTTGTTACACTATTACGCCTCTACTGAATACAATTCATGACTCCACCTCATGTAATCATATTGGTTACTGCTTGCCCTATGTAATAAAACAATAACAGAACTAAAATACTTAACAGTGAAGTGTCTACTTACATTTCTTTGTTGACGTGCATTATAACCAAACTAAGTGTTACACATTTTCAGTTAAAATGCATTGCAGAGAGTTACAACGGAACAATTGGACAAACTAAAGTGTTGCCAAAATATAATCGAACACATAATGATGTTGTCCGACCGAAAATTTAAACAAATATTAAAGGCACCAATTAAAATATCACGCGGGTCGTTAACGACCCTGTGGGCATGTATGGGAAGGACTAAGAAATGCGAGTAATTTACAAGATGAATAGTTACTTTTAGTGCGCTGTTGATAAATTTTTAAGTTCATATACTTAGTTGTTACTCTGCATTATAGATAACGCCCGCTACTAAGAAGGTATTTTTACATAAGAGCGCATATAACTGTAAAAGAGAACTTCACAATTTGGGTATCAGGTATTATTTTAAGATATGAATGATGTAATTATTTTTAGTTAATTTATTGTTAATCTCCTTATTATCATATGATTAATATCTTATGTAATTTTCTATTTAGAACACCACAGTTTGTTTCGAGGTTGGTAGCATAGAGAGTTACATTGATGATTGTACCGACGGTGTAACATTATTCTTATTTTATGATGTTCTTTCTTTTTAATGGGGATCGAAGTATATTGTGTACCACCTTCCCCCTTCTGTTTCAGAAGTCCTTAGAATTCAAAGCAACAACCTTTCTGCTTTCTGTCGTATTCACATTCAACCTTTCTAGTTATCAAGCTTGCGCGACCGGACCAACTAAAATGCTAACGGCTCTCAACTGAAGGGAGTGAAGAGGAAGTATTCAGGAACTCAAGATTAATTTCGACGGAAGGGTGTATAAAGTGTTCCATGTATGTGAAAACCATCATTATTGTGCATTTGCACAGTACTAAAATTCATTAAAAGACTCTAAAGGGAGATTGTTAATTGCAATTTGTAGTGAGCATTACTAATGGAGCTACACTCTCTGACATTACTTTTATAAGCAAGAAGACAACATATCACACTCAGCAACCAGAGAAACAGACCGAGTTTGCAAATTTCTAAGGCCCAGTTTTATAATACTATTAATCTAAAGCTTATGTTAAACTCAAGATAAACCTAACCGAGAGTTTAACTCAACGCGCCGTGTTACAGAGTCTCGGTTAAGTTAAACCGTAGTGGAATACGATTGGTATTACTGCTAGGAAAGAAAAAAAGACGATCGCAGTTGTTTAATTATATTTTTGACTTAAAATAGTCGACACTCGTGGAGAATCTTCATTAAGAAACAGAAAAAACCTGTAGAGGACCAATACCGCCTACTTCAATATGATAGTTAGACTTAACCTCAAATACTTTCTTAACGCTCCCAAACACAATACAACCAGATTAAACCATGCATGACCATCCGCGACTGAACTCCATATAGAATCAACTGACTAATGAGGTAATAATACAGGGTGTGTCAGAAAGAACGGATGGATTTCACATGGCAAGAAAATTGTAAAGATTCATCAAATCAAAAATTTATTGTTATCAACATATTCACCAATACATGCAGTTTATTTATGGAAAACAACATCGTCCATATGATGTCCTTGGCTTTCAATACAGGCATCGAGGCGTTTTCTGATGTTCGCCATCACTTTCACAGTCATAGCTGGTGCAATTGCCACGATTTCTTCACGAATCGCTGTCTTCAGTTCGTCCAGTGTATGTGATCGATGTTTACAAACTTACGCCTTCAAATGGTCCCAAAGAAAGAAGTCGCAGGGCGCGAGATCTTACCGTAGCCTCGGACAATCTCAGTGCAATAGAATTTCGTCCAGGTGATTTCTTCTTTAATGTTGAACCTGTGATACGAAATGAAGCCACCCACCGCAAAATTGTATTCCGAGTTGGAATCCTAGCGTGACATCCGATGTCGAAATGAGTCCTGAGTGGCGATCACAGATTCTTCATTTTTCAAAAATGTCTCTACGATGAAAGCACGTTGTACACCAGACCAACACCATATTCTCAACTGAAACTGCATTCTATGGCTGACCCAACAGTCGTGGTCCCCCTCACTATATCTCTCTCCTCGTTGCGTATCGATAGTTTGAAATCCATCCGTTCTTTCTGACGCACCCTTTATTAATGTGAGTATTTTATAAGTTGTCTAGAAAGTTTATGAAACAGAATTCAGTTAAAGAATAAAATTAGTTTTATGAGTCTAGTAAAATTAGATAATAATATTAGTGTGTTTTTAAATCTGGCCCCGTAGTAAATTTTACCAGGAGACTGTCCGCCACATACAGTACAATGAGCAATAGGCTTACAGTAGATTTACGGATACCTCCGAAATCTCCCAACGTTTTCTGTATATCTTCTACCACAGGAGGGAAAAGAGCAGCACAAGTAACTCATGCAGAGGTTCAGGAGAATGTTTCTAAAATAAAAAGGAAATCGTTAATTTTTTTAATAATCTTTAAAATCTAACCCTAAAACATATTTTTGCACTTTCTCATTCTTTTGTTGCATGTTTAAATTTTTTCGAAACAAGATTAGCACTATAAAGCTTAATTTTGAAGTTCAGGATTGCCTGCTTCGAAAGTCTCAATCTGTTTTAAAACTCATATTCATTTATATTTCAAAGTCGTGGACCCTATTTCGAAAAATTCTTAGCAGCCATGGTCACTCAGTAATCTTGATCACTCGCTCATCGTCACTCATAAGTTCTTGGAAAACATCTGCAATATCCATGTGTATTGCAGGAACCGCCATCTTGCACTGTTGAGCCTTGAACTACAGTTTAAACGGCAGAGAACTGCCGATCAAGTTAAACTCAAGTTAACTCAAGATTAACTGGTAGTTAAGGTTTATAACGAAAAACTTCAGTTTAAACTGAACGTGTTGGTTTAAACAGAGTTTATAATACCGGCCTTAAATCTGTTTCATAACACTGCACTATCATGGACATATTTTAATTGAAAGCAGAGTTTCTGAGGAAAGTATTCACTTGGTGGTAAAATAATATAAGAATTTGTTGTACTCTATCCAAGGAATAAGCTGTTATAATATGCAAGGTTATATTACTTTCGCCTTATGCATATAAAAACTGTATGCCTGGAATTATACTTTGCTTAGTTAGAAAAGTGACATGGACATGTGACATTTCGCTTCGCGGTGATTCAATACATGAAATTCCGGCAATAAAATGTCACGACTTGAAAATCTTCGCACGATTTCTTCATAATTTTATAGACTTACCATAAATAAATACTCCTTCTGTTCTTACTGTATTGTCATGAAGAAAACTGAACTGCACTGAATGGAAGTCAGCTGTATACTAATGTTCTAACTTATAAGCTACTTGGCATCTGAACTACAGATGATCTAGTACTAAGAATCTCAACTACAGGTAAGTAATTTAACAGCTAAATGATGTGGATTATTGAATTTTATTAAACTGAATGTGATCTAAACACAATTAAAGTTGTTAATAAAGCAATGTTAATTCTAAATATAAGTTTGAAACTGTATAATATGGGTCTTAATTCAAATTTCCGCCTTATAATTGAAAGTATAATAATTATGTAATTGACATTCTTTAAAAGTAAAAGTATTCGAAGATGCGGAAGTTGATTGGTTCCTTCATAGTTTGTTCATAATGGTATTATGAATATTTCTCGTTATTTTGTACATTGTTTTCAGTGAGTATGAGCCGTCACTGCCTTCTAATAGCCTATTTCCTGCACTGAACAGGAACATTTGCTAATCAGGTGCAAAAATTTGCAGATTATTTCGAACTAGATGCAACGAGGTTATTTTTAAAATTTTACAGTGACAGATGACCGTGAATAGTTGTAGATGAACGAATTTTATACGGAACTGTTTACTGAGTGCATGAGCGGAGTATTCACCGAAATATATAAGAAATACTTGCCGCTGTATTCGCCATTAACATGCTGATCTATAGGCCAGTTGTTATCTCGTGAAACCTACCTACGCTTGAGGGGAAGCAGAAAGTGGACTGAGAAGCGTCCTTCTCTCGCTACGCTTCAATATTCAGCTAGCTAGCTCACTTACTCCGAAGAGAAAATTCTTATTATAAGCTACGGAGTACGCATGCATTTCGTATCTTGAGAAAAGGAGTGACCTATACGAAGAGTAAAATACCATGAACACGATAAAACAACTTTTGCACAATTTATCTATTCATTCCTCGATTAGGTGAAAACTGAGAGACAATGCAATTGAAGACCTCCCCATATTTTAACCAACAAAACTGTAATTCTTATTTCAAGAGAAACGAGAATAACTTCAGAGGCATATTTCCTTAAAACTATATTTACTATCATATCCATTTGACTAAACAAGGAAACAGGTTTATTCAGCCATTGAATAAAATAATATTTAGATGGCTCAGAACCAGCCTGTTTCAAGTCCATTTTAATATTCTTTTTTCAGGAGAGCTATTTTAAACTCCTGACATTCAAAGCTTCATGAAAAAATTTGGAATAGCTTCATAGGAACCTTATGGAAAGGAATATTTACAATTTTGTTCCATTCATATATGCAGACAAGAACTGGAACACAATGAAACACAGATTTCTTTCTCACAAAAAGTTGGACTTAGAACAGTCTGGTTCTCCTCTATCGATTCGTTACAAATAAATGCTTTAAAATTACTTTTTCCACTTTCATCACATCTTTCAAAAGTTTGATGTTACATACTCCTTCCGAGAAGGTCTTCAATTGCTTTCGGGCTTTTTCCACCATCTCAATCTCTAAACCAATCCAATGTATGATACCGAAAGTATACTCCCTCTCCCTTAAAACTTAGTTCTCAGTTTTTTATTTAAAAATATTTCCGTTTGGATGTATTTAATGGATTTATCTGAAGGCTATTAATTTTGCAAACTACAGGGTTCTTGCACCAATCCACAGACTATTTGACTTCAACGGGCGTCAACTCTCGGACATGCAATCTGTGGGCAATCGCAGTACCGATTGATCTAGATCGGAGAACCATTAAAACGTGTGCACTGAATCCGGATGGTGACAAAAGTGCACATAAAATGTAAGCGGAGAGATATATTTATAGTCTCCACTTCGCTTCGTTGTGTTTACGCGTTGCCCCAACAGAGGAAAATGTGTACATAGAATATTTATCAGTTTTCTGTCAGCTGCAGAGATCGATGAACATTTTTTTGTTGTATATAAAGGAACTTCTGTTCCTAACCTCATATTAGCTCGCAGTGTTTTTTAAAGGATTTTATATATAATGATTAAAAACTTTTTTCATTATAGAACAGAGCGCTGTTCATTAAACTGTTTGCAATATTTCAAAGTTGTGCAATAATTACAACATGCCAGAATCTTCCTATCTTACATTGTCACAGGGGGTTGTGATCGGTTTTCAATATGAATTCCTATGTGCCTGGAACTCGCCGTAATGCTTCCAGAGTAACAGCCTTGTCGTCCAGTATCTGCACATCCCTATTTCAGGACTGATAGTCTCTAAGTAGTCGCTCTTCATTTTCATCCTTTGCTTTTTCTACTTTGTCACTAAACGAAATAAGGTACAAAGTATTGCGATGCTTCGTAAAGGAAAATTAACTATAAAATTTGCTCTGAAATACAATGAAACACATCAGTTAAATTGTGCAACATCCCTCTCAATAAAGGACATCTGACAGATGCGGACTAATTGTTGTGTCTCTCCGATGTTCTTGAATAAGTGTTTCAATTTAGCCGGAAACAATGTAGAAATAGAATTTAAAACTATAGGTTTGGAAGTAAATCCCGAAAAGACAAAGTATATGATTATGTCTCGTGACGAGAATATTGTACGAAATGGAAATATAAAAATTGGAAATTTGTCTTTTGAAGAGGTGTAGAAGTTCAAATATCTGGGAGCAACAGTAACAAATATAAATGATACTCGGGAGGAAATTCAACACAGAATAAATGTGGGAAATGCCTGTTATTATTCGGTTGAGAAACTTTTATCATCCAGTCTGCTGTCGAAAAATCTGAAAGTTAGAATTTATAAAACAGTTATATTACCGGTTGTTCTGTATGCTTGTGAAACTTGGACTCTCACTTGAAAGAGGAACAGAGATTAAGGGTGTTTGAAAATAAGGTGCTTAAGAAAATATTTGGGCTAAGGGGGATGAAGTTACAGGAGAATGGAGAAAGTTACACAACACAGAACTGCACGCATTTTATTCTTCACCTGACATAATTAGGAACATTAAATCGAGACGTTTGAGATGGGAAGGGCATGTAGCACGTATGGGCGAATCCAGAAATACATACAGAGAGTTAGTTGGGAGGCCGGAGGGCAAAAAACTTTTAGGGAGGCCGCGACGTACGTAGATGGGAAGATAATATTACAATTGATTTGAGGGAAGTGGGATATGATGATAGAGAATGGATTAATCTTGCTCAGGGTAGGGACCATTGGCGGGCTTATGTGAGGGTGGCAATGAACCTCCGGGTTCCTTAAAAGCCAGTAAGTAAGTAAGTGAGTAAGTAGTAAGTAAGTAAGTAAATAAGTAAGTAATTAGTTTCAATGTGTTGCGAACAAAACTGTCACCAGATTACTTGAAACGTAATTACTTTATGAATAGTCCTAGTCAATTGAGATAGGAAAGAGTAACCATATTCTAAAAATTTGCCCTGTGATGAAGGAAACTTGCTAAAGGTATCATTTTCAAAGATTTTTAGTGAATATTGTATAGATATATTTATTCCAAAAAGTTAATGACAGCCCTATTAAATATACAAATTTCGACACTCTATATAAGTAACCATATTTTACATAGGATGCACGAAAAATTCAACTTGAAAACTTAAAAATTGTAGAAGGCTTTAGATTATATAAAAATGTAGAAATACTGTATATAGCCTCGTTAAATAACCAAGTAAAGAAACAAGCGTAACAATGCAAGTAACAGTCGCGCGATTTTCTCTGCACCACTGCTCAAAGCGAACTGATTCACGCAACATTAACTGCAAAGATGGCGTCACTACGCCGATTATTACGCGCAATATATGAATACGGAAGTTAATCTATGAATAGCCCTGATATCATACATACTATACACATATTTGTAGACAATACGAGTACACTTACAATTTGTGCGAGAAGAGAAATTTTGAAAATACGTAACATTGTAAAAAACGTGTAACTTAAAATCTAATTTAATCATAAGATATGAAATTCTGTAGCATGTATAGGCTTACATAATGGAAGAGATGCATATGTACAAAAAATAAATTCCCTAATTAAAAAATTGTAGAAGTTAGAATTTTCAGCTCTTTTCTCCCTCAAGAAATCCGTTATGCTGGTTTGTGGAGTACACTTTGGAATAATTTATTTTCTGCTGAAACGTGGCCTGAATTGTATTAATGAGTTAAAGAGATTCAGCATCGTTGCTGTTAATAGCATATTTCATCAATTCCTCTGCTGTCTGGTAAGCTTATTTATATGTCATTTTTATTTAATTCTGAGCGATCAAATAGTCATCTCATTCACCTAACCTCGTCATCGCTACACTCGTTGCTAGATGTTAGTTCAGTTGCTTGCACATCTTCACAATCTCATTTACTTCGAATAAATTTTATCAACATCTGTACTGCTATCAATAAAAGTGTATTCTCTTGCTTCAATGTTCTCATGTCCTGCCTGGTTCAGAAGTCTTTGAATCGATTTCTGCGTAAATCATTATATAATCTTGCTCCAAATGTTCTAGGGAAGAAGAGATTTTAGCACTGAAATATTTGTTTAATATTTTCATATTTTGCCAATGTACTGTAATTTTCATATTCTAACAATAATTTCTTCATATTCTGCCGGTCTTTAGTAGTAGTAGTAGTAGTAGTAGTAGTAGTAGTAGTAGTAGTAGTAGCGGTAGCAGTGGTAGCAGTAGTATTAGTGGTAGTAGTGGTAGTGGTAGTAGTAGTAGTTGTCATAAATAATAATAATGTTATTAAACATATTTATTTTTACGCTGAATATTTTCCCATCCCTAGTGCGGGCTCCCTGATCGTGTGGTAAGCATAGTGCAAGTGATGATGCGAACAGGATCTAGGGAAACATTCTTACTCCTTGCTAATAGAGTACTCATCTCTTCACACGCAAAGTGCTTTTCGAAAAAAAAAAAACGAGAAGTTTTTTTTTTTTTAATTTTAATTCTCGCACAACGTGTCAGAGATTGCGGGGTACGTTTAAGAGATAGAGTGGGGGTTGGCGAAGTCGCATTCAATCCCGAGGCTGGCATGCGATGGGTTGCTGAAATATGTTCATACACGGTGTTGTGTAGCTTGGGGGTGGAGAAGATTGGAGCCTGTGTTGGAGGAGTCCTAATCGATAATGCATAGAATACCCCGGCTACTTACAAAACGCCCTCAGCCCAATGACACCGTGATCGATGTCTGTGTGTGTGCGTGCGTGTAAAACCACGCAGGTTACTGAAGGAGGGGGTGCAAATCTCATCTCGACGAACGTTTTAATGGATTCCTGTGTGTAAAGCATTCTGTGGAACAACTTTTTTTTTTTTTTAAATAACCGTCCACGAAATACGTAACCGTCTGAATAACGAAGTACAACAAACGTCCATCCCTCACCCCCACCGTCCGCCGCGGTGTTTTCGAAAGCCCGTCATCCACAACAATATCTGGTATTCAATGAGCAAGCCAATCCAATTCATCGTCTTGTTTTGTTTGTCCTTTCTGTAAAGTAATCGTGTGTACTATCCAATGTTGTAAGTTCTTCTTCTGTAAATAAACAGAAGAAAATTGGAAATGCAACTCGGTTCGATCCAGAAAATGTTAATCTACACTTATTACGAAAGAATGGAATAGTTCTATCTGAAATTCCGATTCCACACGACAAGGAAGTCTCAACTCTTACATCAAGGTAATAATTGTATTTAAATACAGGATGTTTCCGAGGTGGTGTTACAAACATTCAGGAATAATGGCGAAGGGCACATGTATTAATTTGAGATAAGGAACCATGGTCCGGTCGACCTGGTTGGCGAGTTGGAACAGCGCTGGCCTTCTATGCCCAAGGTTGCGGGTTCGATCCCGGACCAAGTCGATGGCATTTACAGTAAGTGTGCTTAAATGCGACAGGCTAATGTCTCTAGATTTAGTGGCATGTAAAAGAACTCCTGCGGGACAAAATTCCGGCACATCCGGCGACGCTGATATAACCCCTGCAGTTGCGAGCGTCGTTAAATAGAACATAACATGAGGAGCATCGTTTCAAATCATATTATGTCCAAAAAAGAAAATTTTAGAGGAATAACGAAAAACTGATTACTCGTAATCCGGGTAAATTTTCACAAAATTGAAAAAGTGAAGTTATTATGCTTGAGGCGTACTTCAAGGAACTTGAAAAAATGAAATCACTTTTCAATTGTGTTCTTCACATTCAAGGAAAATGTGTTGGACATAATACGTTTTGATCCATTAATTGTACAAATGTTCGTAATTAAAAATTCTTAATGAGGCAAATACATAAAATAACCAATCATTATTGTTATTATTAAAGAACAACATTATTTGTTAATATAACATTACAATATCCACATTAAACATTTTGATATACAGAGTGTTCATAACTTCTTCCTGCTGTAAAATGTCTTTAACGAGATAAATGAATGCATACAAACCATTATTATCGTTATTATTAAATAAAACATCATTTTATTAATAAAAATAAATATATACAGTACATTAAACAAATTTTATGTAGGCCTACAGGTTGTTCATAACATCCATCCGACTGGATTCATGGTGTTTGATTCTTGTTCACAATTTTTCGAATCATCCTTCTTCTTCTAAGCAGCCACAAGTAGCCATACTACCATCATCCTCATTGCCAGTTACCATAGTAACTGCATCGATAATGTTACCATAGAAAATAAATTAAAGTTTCACGCAATTGAAATAAGCAGCCTTTTTTTAACTATTCCTTTCTGCCATAAGTTACTTTAGGTCATAGAAATGAAACGTTAATTTTACGTTTTAAAAATTCGAGGGTAGATTTCAGCCCATTTCCCTTCTCCGACATCAACCCCATGCCTATGAATTGGTAAATACCCTGATGCGTAAGAATGAGGTGAAGACCTGAAGATTTGAATGTTGACTTGGTATTGTACTAAATACAATTAAAATTATAGGATTTCTACAGTCATTAAAATATTGCCGGGGTGTGATAATGTTTGTAGTGGTTCTCATAATCCCTGCATTCTTCATTAAAATCTATTCTTTACGTACCTTGCCTCAGATTTCAGTTTATGAGAATGGTTTGCTTGCTTTTGCTTCTTTCGGCGTCGTCCTAAACTATCACCTACAATAGTTTATTGTTCCAAACTGAAAACAAATTCCATTACAAACAGCTCACGAGAAAAAGACTGTGCTGTGCGTATTGAATGTGTAGCATTGTCGAAAAAAGTGGGCCAGATTGTAAGTGTAACTAACATAAGAAAGTAAGTAATTAATTTCATTTATACCAATTCTATAACATGTATATTGGACGTAATACGATATGAAACATACACTATAAAGGACTGAATACGATTTGAAACTACCTCTAGTTTTAAGCAGTCATTTACACTGTTAGCGAATACGATTTGGTACAGTCAGAGTTCACAGCGTGGAAGAGCGCATCCGAAACTATACGGAAATGTACCAAACTCAATTTTGTCCACCAGTGGACTTAATACAATTTGAAACGATGCTCCTCACATTAACATTAACCATTGTCCGAAAATGAGTGAGTCGAAGGTTATAAGCAAAAATAGTTGTGTGGAAATGGAATTGTAATTTGGCACCACGTGCCCTCCTTCCCTTAACATTTGGAACAGTCGTGGAAAAATGATATGGGCCGGATGTCTCCTACGTGGGTACTTGCCCGATACAATCTGTGACCTTGTCTACTGTTCCCATTGGCTCATCCATATTCGAAAATCAGGTCTGCTTATTCCGCTCTCGTCTACTCATCCATTTCACTAGGACTGATCGACTGGACACTGCAACATGTACACATACACTGCTGTCTATAGACGTGCTTATCAGGACCGACCAAGCCCGTTACACATTACGCTATCTGCATTACTTTAGTGTAGTTTCCTTTCCCCATCCCTCAGACAGCGCATTGAATGGAATACTGTAAGTAGACAACGTAAACAACATCAGATGAATACAGTATGTGTAAGATGTACAGATAAATACACATAAATAAGGTGTACAGAGGAATAAAATTATTTCATTTCCACATAACTGTATTTGCTTGTAACCTTCGACTCTGTCATTTCCGGACAAGGGTTCCTTATCTGAAACTGATAGATGTGCCCTTCGCCATCATCCCTGAAAGTTTGTAATACCACCTCGGAAACACAATATATATTCGACCTCGCTACGCATCACACACACAGAACTGATGTTACATTTATGTTGAATTATTTCATGATAAAATGAAACTGAGAGCTGATATAGGCCTAACTTACAAATATAAAATATGCCTCTCTGAAAGAATACATACATAAGCAAGTATTCCGTAAGGCCGAGGATCAGTGACAGGTTAGGATGTTTTTTCAGGCTTTCAACAGGCGTTACTTTATATAGACTGGTACGTATTTAGAAAGTAAGTTTTCGTAAGCCCGAGATCAGTGAGAGGCTTTTCTTTTCAGGATTTTGGTATTCCCTGCATAAACTATATTCTTCCTGGTAGATAGGTACAAGAATAGATTTTTCCTGGATCTTAGTAAGAAGTGCTTTCCAGAGCAATGCAACATAATGATGAGACCACTAGGTTTTGTATTCAATGCATATGAAAATATCTGAGAAATTCAATGATTATTTAAGAAACGAAACTATTCGGATCGTGTTGGATGGGTTTATAGCTTTCACAGTGAACACATCATGAGTGTAGTTTCATGTGCTAAAAATGAGGTTATTTTCAAACATTTAAGTTGTTGTTTTCCCAGCTGTGTGGTGTGAAGTGGGATCAAAGTTTCACCTAAATGTTATAACGAAAGTTAATATACAAGCGCTTTCAATATTGATGTAGGCAGCAAAACTTGGACCCTTTTAAAAACGAAAGTCATAAATATTAAGCACGGAAGAAAACTGACTTGTGAAACACTTAATATATTTTGACAATATTCAAAACTAATTCAGGAATAATATAGAAACAAGGGTGAACGGGAGAAGAGTTCGGGGCAGAAGAAGATATCAGATGATGGAAGACATTAAGATATATGGATAATATGCGGAGACTAAGAAAAAGACAGGAAGTGGGAAAGATTGGAGAATGCTGGGATTTCAGTGAAAGACCTGCCCATGGGCAGAATACGATTTTGTGTGTGTGTGTGTGTAAAATTTTAAAATGTTATGTTTCATTTAACGACGCTAGCAAATTCTGAGCTAATATCAGCCTCGCCGGTGTGCCGGTATTTTGTCCCGCAGGAGTTCTTTTACATGCCAGTAAATCTACTTACATGAGCCTGTCGCATTTAAGATCACGTAAATGCCATCAACCTGGCCCGGGATCGAACCGCAACCTGGGGTATATAAGTTTATTGGGTTATTTTACGACGCTGTATCAACATCTCGGGTTATTCAGCGTCTGAATGATATGAAGGTGATAATGCCGGTGAAATCCAGCACCGATAGTTACCCAACATTTGCTCATATTGGGTTCAGGGAAAACCCCGGAAAAAAACCTCAACCTGGTAACTTGCTCCGACCGGGATTCGAACCAGGGCCACCTGGTTTCGCGGCCAGACGCGCTGACCGTTACTCCACAGGTGTGGACTTATGTATGTATGTATGTATGTATGTATGTATGTATGTATGTATAGAAACATGAACTAATAGGTGTAGGGTTAGTGAATATTTACGAAAAAATTGAAAGTCTTCTAAATATATTCAGAAGTAAAGGTGTACATTGCATAGATTTTATCTTTCCACACTCACGGAAGCAGAGTTAGTAATACCGGTATTAATATTAATATCAATACATGATTCAGTTGTGTTGCGTTGTGATTCTAATTCAACACTATATTCAGGTAAGTGTAATTAAATAAGGTATAACTTAAAGACCTACTTGGTATGAAACATGCACGTGGCTAGACCTAATGGATAGAAATATATTTATTAGTCTTCATATTTTTATTAAAATGTCCAAGAGAGAAAATAGCATGGCAGTGATTTAAGACTACGTATTTCAAGTAAGGTACAGTTCAAAGTGGTATTCCTGTTCTGTTTTCGGAATTAGTATTAATCATTTCTCGTGATCAAACAAAATATTTTTTTTTGATTAGGTCACGTGAATCGTAAACTATTTAGTCAAAGCAGTGCATTTCATGTTGTCAGACAAAATACATTTTAATATTACATCATACTAATCTACTAATTACCAATCCAATATGCGAGAGGTACAGGAGGAAAATACAGGCTGTTTAAAAAATACGGGGCATAATTTCAGGTATGTATTTCCCACATGTAGACAATCAAAATAGTTCATTACAACATGTGTCCGGAAATGCTTCATTTCCGAGTTATGGCCTTCACAACATTGAAATTCACAAGAACGTTTTTCTTTCCGGCAGGTCGTTGTCATTACAGAAGATGTTCAAAATGTCCACCTCCTGCTTGAATACAGACCTCACATCGATGTCTCATTGACCTGCGAACACGATCCCAAACTCCAGGAGTATTGCGTATGTCCTCAGAACATGCCACAATTCGATTCCGAAGGGATTCCAAATCAGGCTCCGGAGACGAATAAACCAATGATTTTAAATGGCCCCACAAGTAGAAATCGAGAGGGTTCAGATCAGGTGAGCGTGGAGGCCAAGCAATTGGGCCACCTCTACCTATCCATCGATCAGGAAACCTTCGATCCAAGTACCGGCGAGCCGTACGACTGAAGTGTGCAGGAGCGCCATCATGCAAAAAGTGAATGTGTTGACGATTGATCAGTGGAGTATTTTCAAAAACATGAGGTATGGTGTTTTCCAGGAAGTTTGTGTACGCCTGCCCCGTAAGTCTGTTTACAAGTACATGGGGTCCAACTAATCGATCACCAATGATACCGGCCCACATGTTGAGGGAGAATTGCACCTGGTGATGAGATGGAACAGCTGCACGTGGGTTTTCATACGCCCATACATACTGATTGTGGAAATTTGTTATGCCATCTCGTGTGAAGTGTGCTTCATCTGTAAATAATACTAAGACAGGAAAGTTTGGATTTACACCACACTGCTGCAAGAACCACTAACAGAACCTAACTCGTGCATGGTAATCTGCTGGTGACAGGGCCTGTACACGTTGCAAATGATAAGGATACAATTGATACTCTTTCAACAGTCTCCAGACAGTCGTATGAGGAAAAATTGACTTCCAACGCTACCCTTCGTGTGCTGATAAAAGGAGTCATGTTCACAGCCTCCAGAACCTCCTCCTGTACTTCTGGAGTTGTAGTAGATCTTGGTCGTCCCCTTCCCAAACCAGGAGAGTTAAATTTTCCATACTCGCACAGACGGTAATGGAGACGTACAAATATCTTCCGATCTGAACATTGTCGCTGTGGGTACCTCTCCTGGTACAAACGACGAGCCAGCGCAGCATTGCCGTCCGCCTTACCGTACATGAAGTGTATCTCTGCCAGCTCTTGATTTGAATACATGTCGCACAGTCTAACGCCTACACAACACTGAATGTAACTTTCGCCTCGGAATGAACTGTCAGAGCGCCCTCTTAATGTCTCCTTTGACGGCAACGACCTGCGGATAGAAAAACGTTCCGGTGAATTTCAATGTTGTGAAGGCCATAACTCGGAAATAAAGCATTTCCGGATACATGTAATGAACTATTTTGATTGTCTACATGTGGGACATACATACCTGAAATTATGCCCAATATTTTTAAACACCCTGTATAGACCTACTCTTTCACAAATAATTATTGAACCATTTGGAAAACACCTTCCAAAATAAAGATGAGATGTGGTCAATAATTAGTCTAAATAAGCAAGACATTTTTATTGTTAATTCTATAATAATAATAATAATAATAATAATAATAATAATAATAATAATAATAATAATAATAAAACTATTTTGTTTAGACATATTGTAAATGCACAGAATTAATTTTTAGGTATAATTTTTATTATTATTATTATTATTATTATTATTATTATTATTATTTTATTTTACACAGACATTACGTTATTTTTCCATTAACACTAATATCTAGGTAACTGTCATTGTCTCAATGTAACACGTGCTGTGCTGATCATACTAATTGTACTATTCCTTTAGTTGTGAGATTATATTCATATGTATTAATTCTTTTTTTCTTAAGTTAATACTTGTATACTATAATGTATTTTCCTGTTTGTGATTATGTATTGTCTCTTTTTTATTATATATATTTATTATTATTATTATTATTATTATTTTAAAGTTAATACTGATTGTGTATATGTATTCAATCTCTCTTTTTACTTTATTATGCTTATTGTTATTTTTAAGTTAATATTTGTATACCGGTATCTATTTTTCTGTATGTGATTTGATCCTGGTTGAGTGGAAGAGAAGGCCTGATGGTCTTAACTCAGTCAGGGAAAATAAAACTATTATTGTTATTATTATTATTATTATTATTATTATTATTATTATTATTATTATTATTATTAATATTTCAGTAGATGTCATTGTGATTTTACCCTCTTTAGTGATATCTGGTATTAGTTGGCGACACTGAAGAGACGGCCAAATTAGCCCTTTAGGAACTCTTCGTACGTGACCCTCACTATAATATTTCTTATGATATAGTGGGTTAATTAACAACGTTGTACAAGCTTTTGAGGTTGGTAATAGCAAGAAAGTATTTGGTGGGTTGAGTCCAAAATATTTGCTGTGGGAATCCCTGATATTTTCCTTACTGTTGCTGATACGTCGGATAAAAACACAGTCAAATATCAATCCAAACTTGATTGGAACACATGTCACAGCACAATTTAGGATCAGTAAGAAAACACGTTATCGCCTCAGCTATAAGCCTACCTATGTCCAGTTACGAGGTACGGTATAAAATATGATATCGTATAGTGACACGAATTCTCATACATGGAATAAGATACGATATGGTATATGATATGACGGTATACAATATTGTGATGTGATATTATTTGCGACTGTGTTATACAATATTATGTGAATGTTATACGGGATGCTTGCTACATAGATTGAGGTAGAAGTGAGTAAGTGGAACAATGGCATTATGTTAAAATTATTTTATAATTTTGTTTTCCACTAAAGCCTTATTTAAGAAAACGTTCGTTTATGTATTCAATGAAACGGAGTATGTGCCTAGGGTACAATTCTGTCGATAGAGATGAAATCTAGCGTGTGTAGAACGATACGAAATGCCTATTAGGGAGTATGGCCAAGCTCTTATTATAAGGTAAGCAATTAAATCGAGAAATTTAGAGAACGTAGAACTACAGGTATTGTATTAATACATAACATAATTAGAAACATTACATCCAGACGTTTGAGAAGGGTAGGGCATGTAACACTTATGGGTGAATCTAGAAATACATATAGATTGTTAGTTGGGATACATGAGGGGAAAATATCTTTGGTGAGGCCAAGGTTTAGATGGGAGGATAATATCAAAGTAGATCAGAGGGAGATGGGATATGATGGTAGAGACTGGATTAATCTTGCTCAGGATAGAGACCGTTGGCGGGCTTATGTGAGGGCGGCAATGAACGTCTGGGTTCTCTAAAAGTCATAAATATGTAAATAAAGGTCTTACTAATAAAAACTCTCTACACAGACGTATAACTGTCTTACACTTATACAATGGGTAGCTCGTTTATAAGTCGTGTGTAAATTCCTTATTAATAATCACTACATACGTCGTGTATAACAGTATAACTGTTACACAGCTAAGTCATAGTTTCGTCATTACTTCCTTACGAAAATTAATAGAATATCTGAGATTCTCTATTGCATCCGGTAGAGCGCTCTAGTGTAGCGTGTTTAGTATCGATAGTACAACTAGATCTAATCGATTACCAAACTATATTTTGGTCAAAGAGTATAAGCTACAGCAATATTATTCTAATTATTCTGTGCTCTTTGGTTTGTTCTTCTGTGGTTACAAGACAACCATCATCATAAAATGACAGTCGATACGAACAGCTATTGGAGGGGCGGCCATTTTTTCTCTATATACAACTCTTAAACAAGGGGTTTCTTGTATATAACTACTACATAGCAATTCCCATTGTATAGTTACAGCCTGTTTATACATTCATTGCTTATGCATGGTTTATTAGTAAAGATTTCTATCTCAACTCTGCATAAGTCTCATATAAAAGCTATACACGGTTTATTAGTAAGACTGTAACGGTCTTACTAATAAAAACCCTATATACAGACGTTTAACTGTCTTATACTTATATAATGAGTAGCTCGTTTATAAGTCGTGTGTAAATTCCTTACTAATAATCACTTCATACGTCGTGTATAACAGTATAACTGTTACACAGCTACGTCATAGTTTCGTCATTACTTCGTTACGAAAGGTAATAGAATATCTGAGGTTCTCTATTGCATCCGATAGAGCGCTCTAGTGTGGTGTGTTAAATATCGATAGTACAATTGGCTCTAATCGATTACCACACTACACTTTGGTCAAAGAGTACAAGCTACAGCAATATTATTCTAATAATTCTATGTTCTTTGGTTTGTTCTTCTGTGGTTACAAGGTAACCATCATCATAAAATGACAGTCGATACGAACAGCTGTTAGAGGGGCGGCCATTTTTTCGCTATATACAACGCTTAAACAAGGGGTTTACTGCAAAGCAATTCCCATTGTATAGTTACAGCCTATTTATACGTCCATAGCTTATTCACGGTTTATTAGTAACGTTTTCTATCTCAACTCTGCATAAGTCTCGTATAAAAAACTATACACTGTTTATTAGTAAGATTGTAAATTATTAAATTCGATGAGACTGTGGCTACAGTGCAAGCGAACTGGCCATCCATCCAGGTGGCCCGGACTCGATCCGCGATCTAGTTTGTGTGAAATTTATAGTGTACAAAAATACGCTGCAGAGGGTTTTTCTCTGTTTCATGTCACAAGCACTCTTCACTTCCCCCTTATTTCGTCTATAATATATAATAGTAAAATAGACTGGAGTGATGTCTGGGGGTAGCACGAGTTTCCGATGCCGAGCTGGGATTTAAGGATTTGTATGTTCGTGCTCTAGGTTCGGGCTTGTCACTAGATGATGGGATCTTACCTGCAGGGCCCAGGAAGGATGGCCCGCCTGTCAGCGTCAGATTTATGAATGACACCTTGGTCATTAGTGAGATCTGGACAATATAGGCCGTAAAATGAGCCTAATTTTCCTAAGTGCAATGCTCCCCCCTCATCCAGCCCTCGTTAAATCTATAAATCAACCAACCAATCGATCAACCCATTATATACATCTGCAATGTAATGTATAAATCACGAGGTTTTATTGAAGAAATTTGACACCTAATGAACAATAAATGGTTTTATAACTGCCGATGATATGTCTCGAACGGTGTTGTACTAATCGAAACTTGTTTCCTGGCGTACACAAGTTAATTTAACGACTTATGCAATAAAGAATGAATAGAGCATCGAAATTTAACCTAGGCAATAAATAAAAATATGTTTTTTTTTTTTCGATACCGTACACTATAACAGGTACATGATTGATTTACGTGTCATAAGTAGGAACTACATTTTTTTCATGGTGTACAGTGACGAGCAGGGAAAGGATTTCTATTTAAATACATATTTACTAATAAAGCTAATATCAATTATATTTTACATTATCTTTATATTTCGCAATATGTAGCGTTGAAAAATGCTTCTTATGCTTTTTTATATTTCTGCATATTTCAGAGTTTGATAAATATTTTAATTAATTTCCATATATCATATAAAGCAGTTCATATTATATTAAGCTTAACAAAATAAATAAAATAAAATTATATTAACTTTAAAAAATACATCTCAACAATAGATTTTTTAACATTTTCATTATTTAAATAGGAATTTCGACGCTCTATCAGCGTTTGGCAGTAATGGATAACGTTAGGAAAGACAGCCACTGAATTTTACACCAGAAGGCAAGACTGAATGACGTTATGAAAGTAATCTGATATCGGTAGTAGAATCTACGATGGGACCTGTTCTCCACGGCCCAGATGTCCCAGTACCTGATTCACCAAGGGAATTTCCATTCACACATTCGGATTAATAACATAGGGATACACGATTGACTTGGAATTCAATGCACAGCCCTTTACACAACTGGAAATGAACGATTTGGTCAAGAACTTGAATCTATCCAAACAATCTGTTATTAGGATCTCAACTAAAAGAGAAAAACATGTATACATCTTGATTACCCAGCTTTTAACACTATATCACTTCGGAATATATACTGTATTTCTTTCACTTGTTAAAATTAAGTACCTTGTTGTTGACTAGTTTCAACCTGTAGTAGGTTATCTTCAGAACTGGGTGCTCCTGGTTTTCATGCCTTCTGATTGTGCTTCCTGTGGGGGTGTATTTGAATCTACATTACACTGCACAAATACACCCCCACAGGAAGCATAATCATAAAGGCGCGAAAACCAGGAACACCCAGTTCTGAAGGTAACCTACCACAGGTTGAAACTAGTCAACAACAAGGTAACTAATTTTAACACGCGAAAGAAATATAGTATTTATGTTACGAAAAGAAAAATATATGCTTCCTGTAAGGACCTTGTTCAGACGTGAACAAGTGTGCATTCCATACTTTTTATTGTGAAGAAAAAATAGTGTTTTGTAATGATGTTAAAATTCCATGTCGAAACTTACAGCAAATGGATTCTCCGTACAGGAATGGAAGTTATTAATAGATTCAAAGAAAAAGTTTTGAAGGCTGTACTACTCCACACCGGAAACCAATATCCTAGTTTCTTCAATTGAAGGAGAGTTCCAAAATATGTTAATGCTTTTTGATAAAATAATATGGAGTGTAATAGGGGTTATTGTGTGGCGACATCAACAGGGTACACGAAATGTCCGTGTTATATTTGTGAATGGGTAGTTAAGCACGTGATAAACATTGGGCACACGCAGAATGACCTCTAAGGCCAACAGCATTGTGGGTAGTAAAAATGTTCAGAACTTTAGCCTCGTTGGCCCAGCAAAGTTACTCTCATCCCCATTACACATAAAATTAAGGCTGATGAAAAAATTTGTTAAAGTTCTTGAAGAGAATGGACAGTGTTTACAATATTTCATCCAAAAATTTTCAGCTATCTTACAAGATAAGATGCATGAGGGCATTTTCATCAGATCTCAGACACAGAAGTTGCTCAAGGACTTGAAAATTGAAAACGCATCACAAATTTTGAAAAAGGAGCTCAGACGACATTCAGAGATGTAGGCTATGTAAAATTTGCTTGGTGTCAAGAAAAATGAGAATTGTAAGTGTATCGTGTGTAATATGCTGATAAAATTCAAAGAATTAGGGTGGAAAATATGACTCAGGATTCATTTCTTGTTTTCGCATTTGAACAGTCTTCCTCCCCACTTAGACGATATAAGTGAAGAACATGGCGAAATATTTCACCGAGACATCAGTGACATGGTGTGCTGGTACCAGGGGCGATGGAGTACAACAATGATGGCAGATTACTGCTGGACATTGGTACGCGAGAAATCACAGCTGTCATAACGCGGATGCTCCTGTAAAGGGTGTTAAGTCAAATTGTAAGGTATGTAAACTTCTCTCTTTTGGTACTGAATAAGACCCCTTTGTCACAAACTATGGAGCACTGTAACTGCATCATAGATGGAAGAATAACTTAACCACTTTAACACAAGAGAAAAGTAATTGTGGGAAGTTCAAATCTGTAATTATTCCAGTTTAGCCAATTCATACTTAACCCCCTTTACACGAGCTAGGAAATAGTCTTAGAAGCTTCAAGAGAAGGAAAAAGCAAACATGAGATAAACTTCTTACTCCAATATATGATTTTCTCAACTTTTGACGACTTTCTGCGACGTCATATACCCACATTCTGCTATTGTCCTCAACTTCTGCAACTTATTTTCCTATACAAATTGCGCTTTAGGCCGAAAATTAATTTTCAAATTGTGAAAAATTCTGACGTGATGGAAGAAAACAAATAACAGATTTGTGATCAGCACACTCGAAATATGTTGTATCACCTTTCATCCGAAAAACAGCTCTCACAAAGTTTCATTGTGAGGAGCAGTGTTATCCAAAACCATGTTTCATCGATAAAGAGATTTAATTCTTTCAGATGTTTATATACATGACTTAACAAATCGTCGGCGACTTTTTAAAAGCGAAACAACTTTCAACTGATCTTATAACAGAAAAAAATTACTCGGGTAAATAAATATAAAAACTGATTAGAAGATTAATGGAGAAATGTATTTTTTTTTTTTTTTTTTGGTGCAGGGCCAACAATATTTTTATGTACGTTTATCGCAGAGTAAATGCCTATTTTACAAAGTGAATGCAAAGTACCATGTAAAATAGTTTGGGGTAGCTTTTCGATTCATGAGCCAGGATTGTTGTTAATGATACCATGACGAATTCAGTTCAGTCTATTTGAAGTGGTGGAGAAATGAATTGTGTCAACTCTGAAATCGTTTTCCAAAATCGAAACAACATTTTTCAACATGACTTTGCACCCTATCACAAATAAGAAAAATTATAAATGTTTCCGAAATCATCAAACTACTTTCCCCTCACTGACCAAGTAATTCACCGGATATCATTCCCATTCAAAATTTATTTGCAATTTTGAAGGAAAAAATGGTAAAAATGCGGACTGATGATATGATTGCAAGTTTGATACAAATTTGGTTTAAATACACCTAAGTGAAAGAAAGTGTTAAAAATTGGTTAAATGTATGTCTCACAGTATAAAAAAGGATGTTTTAAAGGCAAAGGATATCACATTCAATGACGATGTTTGATTCCAATGTGTACAAATAAAGTAGAGTAAGTAACTGATATTTCATGAGTTCATATTAATTTGCACAATATGCTGTGTTATTTCGAGAAATCTGCTTCCCTGGTTACTGCAAAATACTAGATAAATAATGTTAGTTATTTAATTTTGCTCTGGAGTTTTCAATTTTTATCGATTTTATTTATTCCTTCATAGAATACCTACACTTATTTACCTAACATTCAGTGTATGTGTATACACATGTATACATAATTTCCTAGCAGTAAAGAAATGTTCATATAAAATATAGAGCTACTCTAATGACTTGAGCTGATGTGTGACATTCACAAATGTACAAATGTATATCATGAACGACATTATAGGCAGCGAAAATCGAACGCAATCGATGCGAGAAGAGCCTGAACTTTTCTTACGGACACTACATCTACGAATTGAAGTAAGCATTATAAGGAACGTACGATGCAATGTTTACGTGTTGAGCTCTCAGACTTTCGCATTATAAAATCTTATCGACAGTACACAAGTTTCTAGAAGTGCCATTTACACAGCAATTCAGGAAGAGAAAGGCGTCACTCTGGTCATCTGAGAGGACAGATTCCTGCTTCACTCTACTTGTAATGATACGTGTAAATTTAAGCAAAAGGACCTTTGATATTATTTTGATGCCTTGATATGTAGTAATGTGAAACATAAATTTCTTCCAAGCACTTGAAAAGTATCTTTTGTTATTCTGCAACAGTGAAGCTCAATACGTAGTAAATATGCATCCATAGATGGTTGCTAACCACTAGGATTGCTAATATCGTCTCATTACAGACAATGCGAAATAGTACCGGCACAGTCTATTGTTCCTGGCACCCTCACAACTGAAGCTTCGTGACTGTATATACTAGACTGTGGTTAAATCATATTAGTACGCTGACGATTTTCAATCCCTAATATATAAAGTGAAGTGCTCTATTGATAACGTATTCGCTTTTCAACCAAGCACTCCCTGGTGCGTTTCCCGGCGTTGGAGAAGATTGTCTTCATTCAACAGAATTAAATATTTGTCCATTGTCCTAAACTTGACTGTGACTTCTCCGCAATGGCCGTCATTGCAAGGGAGACTAGCTTTACAGGACGAAATGATACATTTGTTTGGATCAAATTTCTGCACATTTAAAGAATAAAAGTAAAATTCTTTCAATTATTTTTATAACAATACACTGCTCTCTTAAATTGTCTAGTCATATTGGGAACTGAATCAATGGCTCTCCCAAAACACACTATGAAACATTTCATATAAAACAATTTTTATCTCGAAAAGGAAGCAAAAACGAGCAAAACTGTATTAATATTTTGTTTAAAATATCTCAAGGAATAACAGCCTGAAATTAACGACATTACTTATGATTCATTCTGCAGAATGATTAACGTACATATCACCTTACAGAGCAGAAAACATTTAACAACATGGTTTTGTTTGGTTTAAATATTCAAAATAGAGTAGAGCATCGATTATGCGAAACAATTGCGGCCGGGGATGTTCGGATAACTGATATTTCGGATAACCGATCATTTACGAAAATAAATTGTACCGATGTCATAGGAGCAGTATGAAACAAAGGAACACTGATATTAAACACAAAACTGTACATATATATTTTATATCACAAGTCTTACAAATAACACAAAGAACTGACGAGCCTAGTTTGACAAGTTCAAAATGGCCATTAAAGTAGGCTTACAGTTTAGGAAAAGATGTCCAAATGGTTTTCTTTTTGCTTCAGAACTGAGAGACTTTTTTCCGCTAAATCTCGCAAACAGTGCTAGCGGAACTTCTACATGGCGCGCCCAAATTTGAATTTGCCTACTGGAAAACTTTCGGTTAACCGATGTTTCGGTTGATAGGTATTTGTATAATGGATGCTCTACTGTAGTGTAGAAGTTACATTATTTTAAAAAATTAATCTTAATTTTGAGAGAAACAAGATTAAAGATTAACTGTTAAATTTCAGTATCCAGATATTACTTACATTTGTGTGCATTTCTAGTGTATTATTCCACAGAATATTTTCTGCTGATTTCAGATCTGAATTTAGAAGTGTAATTGGTTAATTTTCATATGAATTATATTTTTTCTCTTCTGCAAAATGATGTCTGGGAAGTTACTGTCCCTTGTCAATGGTCCATCATACCTAGTATGAAGAGTTACTTTCAAAATTGTGCAAAGTAAAAAAAAAAACTAGTTTTTTAGGAAACGTGACTTTTTATACATGGAAATATCTTGAAGGTACTGAAAGGAGACTACGACAGTTAAAACATTATGGAAAATGAGCTTTATTGATAGAATTTAATTTTTGGAAATTAATATTGTGCTAGGTAACAATGCTTTTAAATATTTTAATATGTTCCAAATGTGCTAACTCGCTTGACTGACGTGTGTTTATTTAAACATTTTGAATTACAATAATTTCGAGGGAAAAATTGTTCCGGAGCCGGGTATCGAACCCGGGATCTTTGGTTTAACGTACCAACGCTCTACCACTGAGCTACCCGGGGAACGTCGGGTCGGTGTCGGGTAGAGTTTCCCGGGTAGCTCAGTGGTAGAGCGTTGGTACGTTAAACCAAAGGTCCCGGGTTCGATGCCCGGCTCCGGAACAATTTTTCCCTCGAAATTATTCAAATCAACTTTACAAGGAGTTATACCTGAAATCTTGATTTGCATTTTGAATTACATGTAGAACTTGAAGTACGTAATGTCTTAATAATAATTGGCTAATCTTTTCAATATCACATCATCACAAGGAAATATGTTTATAGCTGATACTACATAATAGAGTGTCAAATAACAGAAATTATAATATTACCAATGTCCACTTTGAAAACATGTTGTTTAGTAGCCTAATTATATATTTTATTTGAACATTTTGCATTACATGTAAAACTGAAAGTAGGCAATGTGTTAATAATAATCATTTTAATAACACATCACAATGACTTAGTAGTTTGGAAAATTCATATTACTGACTTAGCACACTTAGAAAAATACTGTGAGATTACAATATGAATAACACGGAACAAAGCACCGTTTGGAAATTTTCAAATGTATTCCTGTATATATGTATGGGAAACAATAGTGTTAACCTATAAAATAAAAAAAATGTTTATAAATGACTTAGCACCGTTTGGAAAATCACTCTTCATATGTGTGATATATTTATGATTCTGTCGAACTGCGGATAACGTATGTTTCAAATAAAAACCAACTCAACGAAAGATTACACAATGTTTCTGTCTTCTGACGTTGCTGTTAGTGCACAGTGGGAGAGGATTAAACCTTCCGCCAAAGTGACGATTAATGGTGAAAACGTGATTATTCTACCAGAATAAGCGGAAATGCATGACTAAAACCTACCATATATATATAATCCTTTTCCAACACATGCTATAATTTTGTATTATTCGGGATTTCCAATTGGGTGCCAAGCGCAAAAAATGCGGCTCTTTAGCTGTTCGAATAACCTTTCGACATTTAAATTCAAATAAAGCATTCACTGTTGGTGTTACGTTTTAACAACGGCGAAAATGCGAAATGGGACTTTGAAGGAGTGTCAATAACTTGTAAGAAAAACTGAAGTGAACGGCAGAGAATCGAACTCCGATGTATTTGCTAAAGCCTTTGGCTGAACTGTAGTTGAGTCTCTTCGAAATGAAGAAGCGGACTCGCTTGGAATGGCGTCGACAGGGGGTTGCGGGGACGAGCCGTATTCTCTCCCTGGAGGCTCCTTTAAGTTTAGGGAAGGAACAGAACACAATGGGAGCAAGTACCTCGTAAAGAAACAGCTCGCTTAATGGGAGCTCGGACCTCTGTAAACCTTGGTTTAGTGCAATGCGATCTGCGGGCTTTATTTTATTTACTCAGAGTACAAGCCCCTGCGGATTCCGCTGGTCCTCTTGCGTGTTTAATTGCTGCTCCGACACAGCTTTCTGAACAACATTTCAAAATTTAAAGCACACCAAAGAATTCGGTGTAACCTTTATTGGAAACACATTTTCATGCCACCTGAAAGCTGAGGTAGCAGAAGAGTTCCTAACCCAATATACGATACAGGCTGCATATCTTGCGGTATTAAAAGGTGTAGTCTATTACCAGTGTAGTATACAGAGTGAGTCATTATCATGTGTAAAAACTTTGTGTGCGTAATGTAGAGGTGAAACTAAAACTAAAACGTTCTATACAACTTTTTCTCAAAACCTTCAATTCCAGAGTTAACGCCATTTTGCGTAGAACTTGCGCTGTAATAACCACTGGCAGTACTGTCAACGATGCGGATAATATGCAGGTGCCAACTCTTGTACTTTCTGCAGGTGAAATGGATACAGCTGTTGTCTCCGAAGAATGCGCCATACAGTACTTTGCGGAATTCCTAGTGCTGCACTAATTGCTCTAGTACTTATGGCTGGATCCTGATCTACCATGTCCAAAACACAGTCCTCTACATG
Organism: Periplaneta americana; assembly: GCF_040183065.1. Taxonomy (NCBI): domain Eukaryota; kingdom Metazoa; phylum Arthropoda; class Insecta; order Blattodea; family Blattidae; genus Periplaneta; species Periplaneta americana. The sequence continues at coordinate 137,694,914 of NC_091126.1, forward strand.
CACACGTGGTCGTCCTGTATGTGGCGCACTTCGAATACTGTACTCCCTCATACGCCTGTCCACACCTGGAAATGTCTGATGACTTGGTAATTGTCGTCTAGGAAACAGCTCACTGTATCGTCGTCGTGCTGCAAGTGCATTACCTTCTGCTGCACCATACACAAGGTGCATATCAGCATACTCAATGTTTGTGTAGATCTTTCCCTCTACACCACTGCTGTGTAGCACGAAGAACTCTAGCCGACTGATGCTGCATCAGAGAGAATAGTAATGCCTATGCAGTTACTACAACGCAAGTGTCATCTACTGGAACTCTGGAATGAAAGATTTTGAGAAAAAGTTGCATAGAACATTTTAGTCTTAGTTTTACTTCTACAATACACACACACAAAGTATTTACACGTAATAATGAATCACCCTGTATACAGTCATGAAGCTCAATATGTAATAAATATGCATCCAAATATAGTTGCTAACCACTAGGATCGCTACTGTCACCTCATTACAGACAAAGCGAAATAGTATCTGCACAGTATATTCTTCCTAGCAACCTCAACAACTCAAGCTTCGTGACTGTATACATTAGACTGTGCTATTACGTTGGTGTAACAATTGAAGTTTAGCAAGACTAAACTCTGTGTCCATTGCTGCACAAAACATAGAGACGTCGCAGTGGCGTCAACTTCGGATTTGAAGCTTATTGATTTGAATTTAGTTTAAGCCGTGCGAGAGCTGTCTTCTAATTCGCACTGATATCCATTCTCACCTTCTGCCGGTTTCGTATACCGATCCCTTGAAAAAAGCTTACTAACGCGTGTTCAGTTAATATTTTCTGAACTTTTGAGCCCCATTCCCGTCCTATGCCTTCTCGAATAACTCTCATATTTTCCGAAGTACTTAACGGTTTCTAGAATTTTGTTGTATATCCTATTTCACGTGCATCAGGTGCAACAGGTCAAATCCATCCATCCATCCATCCATACTAGCGCTACAGCCCTGAAGGTTCTTGGCCTCTTAAACGTCGCCTCCATTCCTCCCTTTATTCTGGCTCTCTTCTCCATCCACGTATCCTCAACATCTCTCTTGTGTCCTTTTCGACAACAACTTAGGAGTGTTCGAACATTCCATGCGAAAAAAGATCAAACTCGTTTTCTTGACATGTCGAATATTGCAACTTTTCTGCAGTTCAGTTTTCTTATCTTATCACTGTTTACCCGTTCGATATTCAGGATGTAAACAATATAAATTTCCAAGAATATAGACAGTATATATCGGTCTGCTCAACACAAATTCTAGTGAAATTTAATGACTTCTTATAATTCATTTTTAATTTGTAAAATACCATGCTTTTAAGATTCATAGTAGTCTATAATTATTTGTTTACATTTCGACTGAGTCCGCCAAGTTAGATCTGGTAGCGCGTCTGCCTCTAAACTAGCCGGCCCGCGTTCGATTTCCGGCGGGGGATCAGAAATTTGCATGTAAAATTTCTACCTCGGTACTAGGAGAGATGGTGGTGTACAATAATTTCTAATCACTAAATTGTTCACCAATATGCCAAGTTAAATCTCAAATCTCTCCGCAATGCATGTAAGAGAAGGCATATGTCACAGTTAACAGTGATTCTTCCGTCGGATGGGGAGGTTAAGCCTGGAGGCCCACTTGGTGCTATTTGACAGAAGTAGGTTACATGCCGGCACCGGGTTTCCTCTTCTCCCTTCCTCATCTTCATCATAATCCTCACCCATTTCCTACACTACACCAAAACGAAAATTTACACATACTCACCCTAGTACACGACATAATTCTCCATAGATATACATAATGCATAACGTGACACGCCGAAGTGGTGTGCAACTTGAAAATAGGCCATAATCCTTTCTTCTATCAGCAACTGCGGAACCCGAATCACACAAGTGAAGTGGGTAGGCATTAGATACACACACATTTCGACTGAACGTGAATTATATTGTCAATTACTTTGCGTCCAACACATACCAATACACAACAGCCACACAAGACAGTAACAAACGACTGTTTCAGCGTACGTATTGAACAAAATAAATAATGTCTGTATATTATCATTTTCAGAAAGTTATACACACAAAACACATTTTTTTGGGAAAACTTTGACAGTTACAGAAAAATTTATTTAACATTTTTCTTCAGTTATTTATGATCTACCACCAGTACATTTCGTCAGGTTATATTGTTTATATTGTTTACATCCTATATTAAGTTCTACTGTAGATAATAATCAATAGCTCTTAAAGTTAGTCCACACACATAGTAGCAGTATGCACCTGTTCTGCAGAGCTGATTCATTGTCAAGCAAATGGAGAAATTTACTGCTCAAAAAAGTACATCCTGCTTGTCACACATGTGTAGTTTCAACACCTATATCAAGCTAGAGAATATCGAATACCAGCACGTCAGCCCTGGATGCACTCTCTTCTGATGTTACCCGAATTCAGAAACGTATGCAATTTTCTTTTGCTTATTGAACTAGTTGGAAGTGACACTGAATAACATAGTTTTGAAAATGATCACGTAAATGCACATTTTCAGCATCTGAGATACAGAAATAAATGGTACCTTCTTGTCCTCCAAATGTTCCTCTGTTGGGTACAGACATTTTCCCGATATAGTTGGTTATATTTTGTTGAAATTGAATACCAAAAAGTCAATTCATCAGACAAACTTTGCGAGGGTTAGAATCCACTGAGACTCTCTACAATTCTCCACTCATCAATTCCGTCTCGAAAAACAGAACACGTGCTCTGTTTGTTAGGTGTCGTATCAACCGTCCACCGTGACACGTGTTCCTCGACGTGTGTCTAAAGTTTTGTAGGTGGCAGTTGTAGTGGGTTGAAGACGGCTCTGAAAATTACAGAAGAAAGGGATCTCCCAATGCAGAGTGGAGAGCTAGACTACACTGATAGATCTCGGAGATACGGCATATCATCATCACCAGAATCGTTGTTTTCGGTCTTGTTGGATAAAAAAGGATATAGGGTGTTCTGGATGGTTGAGATTGTTTACCGTGAAGAACAATGAGCACGTAACTCAGTTGATAACTGATACACAAGAAGTCTACTTCAATTTGTTTGCAGTGATTAGGTGTAACCCCGTCCATCAAAGTAGTTGCCTACACCTATACCTATACTAAGCTTGGCCAATTCAAATAGCAACATAGAGTAAGAAAGGGAAATATCTTGCCTCAAGTAAGCCAATTAATCAAGGTACATCTTAGCACTTAGGAATTGTTTACCATATTTATGAGATATTATTTTTTAGTTATATGTATTTCAGTTATTGCAATTTTAATTGCTATATCCGTAACTGAATAATTGATTATAGTTTCTTGCATCTGTAGCCTATGTCCTGTATCTATGGTGATAGGTAGAAAGGGCAAAAGTCATAAATTTCAAGTTTTCAGTGGAACAAAACGATTGATGTGAGGACCAATATCATTATGACGGCCTCTAACACTCCACATAATTATGTCCTTTATACCATCAGAAGAAATAGCCTACATTTTGCGTATTCAAAAGGCGGTCTTAGCCCAAAACCAATTTCTGACTTTTGCCCGTTTCACAACACACCAAATAAATATCTCCTATAAGCTTAGGCCTATTAATCCTACACCTACTATAGCTGCTACTCATGCTCCTAATACTAATTCTATTACTCATATTACTATAGCTTCTACTCCAACACCTGTTACTACTACTAATACTACTACTACACCTGTTACTACTATTAATCCTACTCCTGTTACTACTACTACTACTACTACACCTGTTACTACTACTCCTACTACTAATATGCCTGTTACTACTGCTACACATGTTACTACTACTACTCCAACACCTCTTACTACTACTACTCCTACTACTATTAGTACATCTGTTACTACTACGACACATGTTACTACTACTACTCCAACACCTGTTACTACTGCTACACCTGTTACTACTACTAGTACACCTGTTACTACTACTCCTTTTACTACTACCACTACACCTGTTACTACTATTACTCCTACTCCTGTTACTACTCCCACACCTGTTACTACTACTCCTACAGCTGTTACTAATACTACTTCTACAGCTGTAACTTCTACTACTACTACACCTGTCACTACTATTCCTACACCTGTTACCACTACTACTGTTGCTACTACTACTCCTACACCAGTTACTGCTGCTCCTACACCAGTTACTACTACATCTGTTACTACTACTATACCTGTTACTACTACTACACCTGTTACTACTACTACACCTGTTACTACTACTATACCTGTTACTACTACTGCACCTGTTACTACTACTCCTACACCTGTTACTATTACTACTCCTACTTCTGTTATTATTACTACAACTGTTACTACTACTACAACTACTACTACTAATACTACTACTACACCTGTTAATAATACTCCAACAACTGTTACAACTAATCCTATACCTGTTACTACTACTACTACTCCTACACATGTTACTACTACTACTCCTGGATCTGTTAGTACTACTACTACTACACCTGTTACTACTAATACTACTACTCCTACACATGTTACTAGTACTGCTACTACTACTACTACATCTGAAACTACTACACCTGTTACTACTACTACTGCTCCTACTCCTACACCTGTTACTTTTAGTAGGTTATTTTACGACGCTTTATCACAATCTTACGTTATTTAGCGTCTGAATGAGATGAAGGTGATAATGCCGGTGAAATGAGTCCGGGGTCCAGCACCGATACACTTGCTGCCATTGCTTCTGCTACTACTACTACTACTACTACTACTACCACTGCTACTACTACTCTTATCTTGCTGTTACAACTGCTCTTACTACTGATGCTACTACTAATCCTCCTGTTCTTATTACTACTACTAATAATACTACTACTGATACTGCTACAGCTCCTACTTCACCTGCTCTTACGACTGTTAATCATACTACTACAATATTTCTGTTGTTCCTACTACTTCTACTGTTATTACTACTACTTATACTACTGCAACTGATGTTACTCCTGTACCCACTAGTACTATCTATTTCTTCCACTAAATACCACCACACCTACAACTCTGACCCCTGCTCCTGTTCCAAGTAATAATACTGCTACTTCTGCTCCTACTACTATTACAAATGATATTCATATTATTCCTGATCCCATTACATTTCAACTCTTATTATTAACAAGACTACTACTAATGATAATCCTATTAATACTAATAGTACTACCTTTAAACCAACTAGCATACTACTCCTGCTTCTACTACTACTTCTATACCTACTCTTAACACAGAGCGTTCTTATGCATAATGTATGTCGTCCGGGCAGCGATCGACCGGTACGAAAGTCATGCAACACGCGACAATTCGTATCCCGAACGCTCGGCAGTCCATTTCAGTCTGTAGGAGTTGTTTTGACGTTAGATTACGTGTTACTCTTCTGACTGTATTAGTGAAATGTTTAGATTTCGATTTCGTAGCGGTATTTTCATCCTGTTGCTATGTGAAATAGTAACATAAGGAAATTTTCCTGCAAATGTCATTTTAACTTTCCGCAATCACTCTTTTCCAGATAAGTCTCTACAATGAAAATCGTTTGCTTTAAAGTACATTTCTGTTGTGTCATGTGAACAAGTTATCTAAACACTTCACTAACACTATAAGAAGAAAAACATTCAAACTAACGTCAAAACAATCACTCCTAAATCTATGCACTTCACTAACACAGTCAGAAAAATACACGCAATCTAACGTGAAAACAACCAATCCTAAATCTAAACACTTTACTAATACAATTGGAAGATAAACACGCAATCTATCGTCAACACAACCACTCCTACAAAGAGATTGAACTGGACTGCCGAGCATGTGATAGCAGTGTTGCCAACTCGATTCTTAAAAATCCGCTATGAGACCGTGCGGAAACAGTTAAATTGCTACAATGTCAATGTAAAATTAGATTATTTTGTCGCTGTGAGTGCTAAAAATACCCGCTAAATCCCTATATCAGCAATACAAATTGCATAAATTTTATCCGCTAAACTAACACTGAAAAACGCTAGATCTAGCGGGCAAATCGCTGAATTGGCAACACTGTGCGGTAGACGGTTTACCGCGATCTTCTACCGTTGCATGATCTTCGTGCCAGTCTTGCGTCACCCCGTCGTCGACCTACGTCCAGTGATGTCAACGAGAGCGCAAACCTGCTCACAGCACTTATGCGCTGATCACAGCACGTTAAGCACGCAGGTACAAGTCAGTGGTGAACACAAGAATTGCACATTAGACATTGACGAAGAAGTCGTTCAGTAAGTCTCAGGCTGACTAGACTCTTGACTTCTTATGTAAGTGAAAGATGAGGTGAAGCTCTTTGTTGGTTTGTGGAAATTATTTAGTTACAAAAGCAAGCTTTGTCGAACGCCTGAAATTATTAGTTCAAATACAGATTGATGTAATATTTAAATTAGTTAGTTTTTATTGACATTAAATAATAGTAAATGTATGTGAAGATGTACTGTATAGCTTCTTCCTCACAGCATTTTATTTATGTTTACAGAATAAGTAGAAACAAAAGTATGTGCTGCTAATGGCGTACTCGTTACATGTCAGTTACGAGTTGTGTCTATAAATTGTCCAGATTTTCGTACATAAATGATCAGTTTGACAATGTTTCTTACCACTACGATATCCTTTGGTTAAGGCAAGAAAACGTTCTGTCCAGGTATACTGAATTGCGTGAATATTTATAAGAATTCATAATAGAAGCCACAGGCGTAGCTCGGTCGGTTAAGACGCTTGCCTGCCGATCCGGAGTTGCTCTCGGGCGCGGGTTCGATACCCGCTTGGGCTGATTACCTGGTTGGTTTTTTTCCGAGGTTTTCCCCAACCTTAAGGCAAATGTCAGCTAATCTATGGTTAATCCTAAGCCTCAACTCGCCAAATATCATCCCGCTATCACAAATCCCATCGAAGCTAAAAAACCTCGTATTTGATACAGCGTCGTTAAATAACCAAGTAAAAATCATAATATAAAAATAGAGACAATCCAGAACTAGTTGACTCTACATGGATAAAGAAACTTAACTTTCTCAAGGATATATTCGTGCATCTGAACTTTTTGAATTTGAGATCGCAAAAAAAGAATCAATTAATTTGTGTCGACAGACATTACAAAAAGCTTTCAGATGAAGATTTAATTGTGGATATCACAGATCTCACAGTCATTGAACTCCTGTTCAGCAGTGTAAAATAATGCAATGTTTTAAAAAATCTTTGGGAAATGTTCCATAGACGATTTCAAGATATTGACCTGCTCTAGCCCAAGTTGGATTTGTTTTGTGATCCTTACTCATCAAACCCAGAAAATATACCAATATAGTTACAATTGAATACCTGAATTGACAAACATTCCAAGTCCAACATTTACCAAATTCGACTTTTTACCTAACAAGTAGTGTTTTACAATAGGCTATCACTCTGTAAAAAATATCCCAAGTCCGACTCTAAGCCTGTGTTTTTGGGTCATAAAATATTTATTTCAATGCTCATAATGCAAGTCTGTATAATTTCTTTGCGGTCCTGAAAAATTTACTTCAATGGACTTGGAATGTTAGCTAATTCAGGTCTTCCATCAGAAATTATTTTGCTGCAGGAAACAACATATCACCGACATAAAAAGGCTGGTGTCGGCAAAAGTCAGAAAAAGCACTTCTGAATTACGCGAGAAGTCAGGAATTTAAATTTGTTTCTAGAAGTATTGACGATGCTCATATAACTAGTACATGGATTATGTAACAGTTAATAACAACAATTAGGCTAATTGTAGGCCCCATTATGTAAAACTGCTTAAGTTAAAGAGAAAATATGTTTATTATTTGTTATAGCCTACTATTTTATAATTAACTACATTTATTACAGAGGTACATGCTGCAAAACGTGCTTTTGTTTCTTGTTTTATTGTATGAGCGTAACACATTTTCTATTACTGAAGAGCAGTTTAATAAATCTCACAGTGGTAGGCCAAGAGTTCATTTTGCTCACCCCTTCTTTTTCACCGCTACTACCTGCAGAATAGATTCATTGGAACCCGTGAGCGCTTGGTAGCACGTAGAGTCTCTCACAGCTCTGACCTTGACATCCCTGACTCATGCGTTGGTTCAGAAAAATCAAGGCTTAAGTGAATGCTCTGTATTACTACTATTACAGTACTACTCTTGCTTCTACCTACTACAACTACTTCTATTAGTACTGCTACTTCTGCTGCTAATAATATCACTCGTAATTCTATTACTATTACTACTGCTATCACAGAGATCTTGAATTGTAACACTCAAAAGTCATCGGATGTAGCGCTTTTGCCTACTGATCTAGAGCTGGTGTCGGGTGTAGTTTCGTTTTCTGTTTAGAGTGATTACTTCCTTGGCTTTTTTCCGAGGTTTTCCGAAACTTTAAGGGAGAAGTCAAGTTTATTCACACAATGAATAATCCTCGTTCTCATCTCGCCAAGTACCATCTCGCTATCACCAATTTCATTGATGCTTAGTAATTGATGCACCATCATTAATAATACCCACATCTATCACTCAATGTCATTATTTATTTAGATACTTACCAAGTTCACTTCGAAATTCAGCCGCTTTAGAAGCTTGAAATCTCCTATGTTCAATCAACTTATGGAAGTTCCAGTACCTTCGCAGTCTGCTAGGGTCTGATTTCAATATTATAAACCGCTGAACTGTTAAAGGCCTGGAGCGACATATGTCCAAGGCAGGAAAGTTGCGCTAGGAACAGACGAGAGTATTTTTTTCTGATCACTGTCGTCCGAGAGAAATGAAAATGCCGTAGTAGACTGCAATACTCTTTGCTATGTTTTCTTAAAGTTGTGACTCACTTTGTAGGTCTTCAGTTGAGTTTCGGTTTTAATTTTCTGTAGTGCTTGTTCAATAGCATTTCATTCCTACTGCAAGGAATACCCTGACATGAACTTGACAAGTAGTTTCTTTACCATTACTTCTTCAGCGCATTTCGCAACGATTGGAATCCATGTACAGTGTGTTCTATTTATCTTTCTCGAACAAAATAAATTTTGGGCGCTATTTGAAAAATTGTTTCAAACTAAAGTTCTTTAGGTACACTGGAGAATCACACGGGGGGGGGGGTATTTGTCTTGTAACCTGGTTCATTAAGGATGATTTTTTTGTTTAAATGTCACAAGGTTGATTTTATTCAATGAATCATTTAAACTCTTCAAGGACTGTTAAAATTGTATAACAAAGTACCATTATAATACACGAAATATTGAGATGTGCAAAAGAATGTGGAGCTTGCAGTGTACAGGATGTCTGACTCAAGCCAATTATTAATTGTTCTAGGCATCACCTACAACACGACTAGGGGTGGACACACAATACCTTTTGGTCGCTCAAATTTTCTAAATCGCAGCGCTTGTATTTTGGTTTAAGTAACGATTAAGAACAGCTAAATAATATATACATATTCTCGGTGGACTGATTGATAAATTAATTCATACGATGCGTCTGATTAAAGAAACAAATATTTATAATACGCGGATCACTCGAGGATAGTTCATGGATCTTAACTGGAATGATATATTCGTATTACTGTTTCGATTATTTGAGAGGGTTCGATAGTCGGTCCTCCCTTTCATACTCTTTAATTTCGAAATTGGAATGCAGGAATTGGCATTCTTTGTAATTCTGAATAATTCTGAATTGTAGTTAATTAATTAATTAATTAATTAATTAATCTTGTCACTCAGAGCATCACGACTGGCTCAAATATACAATTGAACGTCGTCTGCAGTGTTTCAATTATTTAGAAATTCCATTTATGTAAATAGAGAAGAGCAAGGAGCATAATACTGCACTCTAGGATATTCTGTGTCTACAGTCCGCCAGGATTAGAAACGATTAATAGATATGACACGCTGTTGGCGGCCAGTAAGGTAGGAGTACATCCAGGTGATGGCACTGTCAGAAAGATGTAGCGTCTGTAGTTTAGTCAGTAGTAGATCGAAGTCAACTGAATCAAAGGCTTTGCTATAAAACAACGAAGCTAGTAGCCTGTCGTTTATCCATGGTTGTATGCCAGTCATGTCAACTGATGCCCATAAGCGCAAGCGCACGTTTTAGAGCTCAGGAGAGCCTGAGCGCTTTACAGCGGAAATGAATGAGACAGAAGATAGAGGTAGTACATACCGCTTGGTCGAGCTATATACAGGGATGGCCAGCATTGATTCATGGATAAAGAGAAGAGAATTTATTAAAACTGTATTCATGTTCATTTTCAGATTTGTCTGTGAAGTGTAAGTGCATTATAAGAATGTAGGTTTTAATTTTAATGCTCATTTTTCACAAGTTTGCTTTTTTACTCAAAAGGAATCTTTTATCTATTTTTTTTACATAAAGAGAAATAATCACATGTGTTTGTTTAGTAGCCTTACAGGTACTGAAACAATGTTTTCGTAAATCTAATATATCGAAAATACGTATAACTGAAGACAGTCCATTAAAAATTTTGAAAATATTCGGATGGAAAATGTTTGTAAGGAAATGAATTAACAAAGTAATTTTTGTTACATCATAAACAAAAGATATGTGCCGATGTGTTGCAAAAAAGTCAGTTCTATAGCTCCAGCAGATTTCGAGAAAATAATTTAATATTCTGATGATAGGAAGTTGCGCAACATTATCAACTTAAAAGCAAAATGCGATAAGAGTTTTTTATGTCATATTAGTTACAGTTAAAACATATACCTAGGTAACTTTGCTTTGTACTGTAATATTGTTTTGATTGGTTTATTGATAACTTTTATAAGGCTAAAGATATAATCAATGTCAATTCCAACTTACCATGTCATACTCAATCTCTTTCCTTGGGATTTCATTTTCTTTAAGAATGATGTGTTTCATTCACTTAGTACAGTGTAGTTGTACTACTATGGAATTTATATGAATATTCCTTCTTCAGTCTTTATTATGTTATTAACGTTTAAAATACAACTGCAATATTAAGGAATTGGTGTAAATACTTTTGTTTTACAAACAATATAGATAATATCGAACAGAAAGGAGCCATATAAAAATAACGACATAAAATTCCATTTTCCTTTTGAAGTTTGTACACCACTGTCTTCTTAATCCATCTGGATGATTATTCATATACATAATCCTTTCTCCTTTCATACCTAGCACTTGATGCCCGCGCAAGACGTCAAGGTCAGAAAAATGCGCTTGCTTTGACATCACTGGTGTATGGCCTCATTAAACTTTCAACAAAGCAGTAGAAGTGCTATGGTCACTTCTCAGTCCTGATTGTAAGAGTTCTATGAGATTAAATTCGATTAGATTATCTGACAGATGCTTATGAATGAAGCGTTCAGGACCTTTAGATAAGAAGGTATAATGGATATTGATCTATATACTTTGCCAAAAAAAAGATGAATTTTCCTTTAGGAAGTGGACGTACCAAGGCTGTTTTCCAGAATTGCGGATAAACAGACGTCATAATTGAAGAACTGAAATTATGTTTTATTGCGGAAAGCACAATAGTTATCAGTGCCTTGTGATTTACACTTAACACTTATGAGATCCTTCCTTATTTTAGACTCAGTAATGTGCGAGAAAATTAAACTTTTCATGAGGAGGAAGAGGATTAGCTAGGAGAGTATTAATTGTATTTAGTTTTGACTGTTTTTCAGGTCTTATAGTAGGAGGAGAGAAAAAGTATTAATTGAATATATCAAGTGGTGTGTTTATAACTTCAGCTTCTGATGATTTCTTCCGTACTCCCATGTCACGTAAGTTATTCCAAAGGTACCGCGGGGAAATGGATGTGAGATTCAGTGCATTACGGCGTTTAGCATATTTTTCTAATGTTCCGCGTGGTCCTGTTTCTAAGGTTTTTATAGTTAAAGTTTTCGGCAGATTTGTTGTGTCTGTACTTATGGAAAGCAGCATCATGTGACGTCATAAGGTTACAAATACAGTCATTCAACCATGAGTTGGCTCGGTGGGTATCACGTCTCTTTTTCGAAGGTGCATGTTTATCGAATATTTGTATTACCATGTCATTAAATGTTGAAACTTTTTCGCCAACTGTAATTAAATTAAAAATAGAATATCACGGCATTTATAAGGCGTTAGAAATTATACCTGGTAAGGTTTATCTTGTCTCAGTAGCAATAAAATAAAGTCCCTTCAAATGAGTGTGGAGATTATAGGTGGGTTGTAAATTTTCAGGATACCTTTCAAAATCTTGTTATATATACAGGCTGCCGGAACTCAGTTTCTTGAAAGACAATCTCAGTGACGGAACTATACAGTACGAAGACAGATATTTTGTTACTTTATTTTGCGCTACTGAATATATCAACTAGTCCTTCCGCCAATGGCATCGCTTCACTCCCCCCAACACAGACGAGGTAAGACATATCTCCTTTGTCTCTCTTTTCACAGTGAGAAAAGATTCATCACACAGACTTTAGTTGGTCGTCGTCAATACATTTTAGATCTCTGTAAGTAATTATCTTAGCTGCAGTTTTCGGACACTGGAGAGAGTATTCAGCAAAAATAAGATCATGACCAGGTGTTCATTGAACTGGTAACTGTTCTGAAATTAGTCTATCAGGATTATTCGTAACGATTAGGTCAATTAAAGTATTGGAAATGGGTTTGTGGTGGGTACGATTGCGTGGAAGAATAATTGTTAGATTGGTAGTTTCGAACATATTAGGGAGTTGATTAGTTCTATTTGATCTGACAGCCAAAAGATTAGTGTTGAATTCCCCTACAACCAAGACATGTTCGTATTGCGGTAAAAGCTCGACTAACAGGCTTTCTAAATCAGATAAATGTACAGAAGGAAAAAAAATATGTCCCGTGAGCACGAGTAATAAACTAGACTGGGAAGGCAAAACACGATATATGCACTTTCCATAATTTTACAGGAGAGCAATTTTAAACTTTTGAGTTTAATTTAAAAATAACTTTAATTAATATTGGAAACTAAGACAGTAGTATTTTAATAGATGATTTCCTCGAGATGTTGAATTTAAATTTGGATTTGATATTTTTTTTTCCAATCGACAATTTGAAATTTGAAATTTTCCGACATATCATCTTTGTCCAATTATTTTAGTGTAAATAAAAGATACAAATCAGAAGGTGGCAAATCTTTAAATTTTACATAAAATAGTATAGGCCTATTTCCTTCACGGACTCTGCGGAAAGCATGATGTTTGTAGATTATTATTATTATTATTATTATTATTATTATTATTATTATTATTATTATTATTAATTGAAACAACTGTAATCGTAATATTAAATAAAATGTTTTCTTCGAGTACACAAGAAATTAACACAGAACTGTATTAATTATTAATTTAAAGAAAAATGGTTTTGTTTAGAGAATAAGGCAGGAGTTGAATTACAATCGCCTACAGATTATCACTATTTCTGGTTTGTTTTCACTGGTCACTGTCCTCTGATATTTCACCATCAAGTACAACTGCAGTATGTGAAGTTTTCAATTATCTGTAGGGATCATAGCAATCCTCACCAATACAAATAGGGGTCAGCAAGTCCCTTTATAGTTTCTGGCTACGTTTTCGCGTATTATGGCTGTCATGTTTTGGATATATGTCAGTAATTTTTTTATGAACATAATACTGTAATTTCTCTCCTCACTGATTTTAGTTTTCGGATCATACTTTCCTCTAGTGTCAGATACAATAAATCCACATGGAGAAACCCTTTTCTTGTGTATAAGATTATTAATCTGACCTCTAGATTATAGACCATGAATATGTGAAATCAATTTTTTTAACAATTGAATTGTTTCGTCCCTAGGAATTTGTCAATGAATAATTTAGAATAATTTTTCATGTAGGCTTATACTGCATAATATTTTGTCCTCTATTTTTCCTTTAACTTTCGTTTTGGGTAATATTACGTTTTGAAAGTATTTTTCAGATTTCTTTAAAATTCTGAAGATGAGTTTGTTTATCTTGAGAAAGTAATGTATGGTACATTCTTCTACAGTATTAAACCAGAGGTCTAAATGTTAATGTTTTATTTAAAGACGCTCGCAACTACCGAGGTTATATCAGCGTCGTCGGTGTGACGGAATTTTGTCCCGGAGCAGTTCTTTTACACGCCAGTAAATCTACTGACATGAGCCTGTCGCATATAAACACACTTAAATGCCATCGACCTGACCCGGGATCGAACCCGCAACCTCGGACATAGAAGGCAAGCACTATACCAACTGCGCCAACCAGGCCGACTAGAGGTCAAAAAGTTTTAGCAGGAACTATTGCACCCTTTCTCGTAATGTACTTCGTCCCAGATTCCTTCTTAATTTTCTCTTCTTCTGTATTGGAATGCCTTATTTGTTTTACTCTCTTACTTTCTTATAGAATTTATTGGATCCTCTTTTGTCATTATCGTGCCCTTAAGTTTCTTCATTTACTTTAGGATTGATTGAATCTTCTCTTGTTGTTATTATCTGTCTCTATTTTCTCACTATCCATTACCTACAATGTTTGAGGAGTTACATCGGAAATATCTTGCTCGTTATAGATTTCACGTGTATCATATGTTGATAATAAATTAAAATTCCCCTCATTTTCAGATATAGAATTTACAGGGCTTCAGTCACTATCAGCAATTGAATCACATTCGTCACTTTCATCATTTATGAGAGACACTTCAAATAGGACAAATTCTTTACCTGCAAATGCATTAGTATTTAATTGCGAACTGTGATTTCCTTCGTATTTTCTTCCAAATCCATAAAATTATATTCTTGCTTACTTATAGTAATCTCCATCGCAGTTGACGGCGTTGACTCTGTTTCCATAATTTTTCCTCCTAAGTCCGTAATAGTTTGTTTTTTTTTATATCTGTTGTGACCTCCATGTCTTCTAATTCATATCCATTATTAAAATTTTCCTACACTGAGATGAGAAGGACGCACACAACTATAATATTCCTGGTCTAGTTACATTACTTCACACCTGTTCAGGGCTTTGTGTATCATTAAAGAACCTCTTCTTTGAAATTTAAAACCATGCATATCACAACAAAACTTTTGCCCACATAAGATGCCATTGATTCTCGCCATGAAACTAGGGTAATCATTTAAAGTGTATAACAAATTAAAATTTCAAACAGTTGGTAATCATTATCTTGCATTGATGAGAGTGCCAATACACACGTTTTAACTTGGAAAGTTTCCTGAATAGCAGATGGCAAAACATGTTATGTCAACATATCAATGTTTGCCACCTTAGAAAATTCTAAGACCAAACTTGATATGTACACTTATCAAAATCTGCCACCTCACACAATTGAACGGTTTCACATATCTTGAAGTAACTGAATTTAATATTACTGTAATTATTGACCCTGGACATATCATGCCTTGCCAGTTATAGATCTTCATGAAACCAAACAGCTGAGCTGAAAAACATAAAATGGCCAAAAAGTGACATATGTTCTGCCATCCTAGTCGAATGGTAACGTTTAAAATAAAATAAATGAGTTCAAACATATAATTGTATATCCGTTAGGTAAAATTAATAATAATAATAATAATAATAATAATAATATTATTATTATTATTATTGTTATTATTATTATTATCCACTTCCGTCTATTCCAGTATATAACGCATAATATATGCATTAAAGCATAAGATATATAAAGTAAATTATCTACCTAGTTCTAGTAAATATATATATATATATATATATATATATATATATATATATAAGATATCATTTCAAAATATATGTCATCCCACCCGAAAGTTTTGTTGTTTCATGTTGCGTTACAACCTTATTTTACGAATGCCAGACTTGTAAGAACGTATATTACACAGCGAGGGGGTTTCATGTAGCTGTCGCTCTTATTTGTAGAGGGGAGGGTTGGAATGGGCAATTACGGTGCGTATTAGGTTTTCATTACTCGCAACCTCCCTTGTTCAATACCACATGTCATAGAAGAACGCTCGTTTCGGAGCAGCCGGCGCGCTGCCACGTCTGCAGTTTGTGTTTCTCTCGCTCCAGATTGCTCCGCTAAGAATCTCACGCGTGGTGCATTTTGGCCGTTTTGGGATCCTGCGGCGTGGGAATAGCGCTTCCTACACTTTAATAGTTACAACAAGATGAAGAGCTCGACCATAAATCATTCTATAAGATGACGGCTGCTCATCATCGAGCACGGTAGTCGATGATTCTTGAACAAATTCCTGTACCTTTCTTTTCATACCTGACATCTATTACACCTTACTGGAATGTACTTTATCATTCCCAACATATGAAGTCTTCTGAACCACGGTTTCTATTTAAAAATTCATATGTTTATGTGCAATTCTGAGAAAGTTTATCTGCAATCATATTTTTTTTCGAATTCCGTAATAGTTTTTTAATTTCTAAAGTTGTGAACTAGCAATCGGGAGGTCCGTGATCTGATTCCCGGACAGACCAACGTAACTGTGGATTTTCCGTGGTTTCCGCAGTTACTTATGCAAATGCCAAGTGGGAATTTTCATTGCCATGGTCCTTTCCCTTCTTTTCCTGTGTAGAAAAGAATTTAGTTTTCATACTATTCATCTTCTTCATCTCATTCCATAGACATATTCAGGTCGAGACTCATGTCTTCGTCCGTTTACGGGGGGGGGGGTCCTCTCCGCAACCGATCCTGTGATTCCAGCCTTTCGCAATATTTCTGCCAGGATTCATTCTTTAAGAGCACTATCAAAGGCGCTTCGACGCCTTGAAAGGGCCGTTGGAATGGATCCTCTGCTGCTTGGTCACCTTGGCGGTATGGACTTAGGACTGGAAATAGGGTTGCCTCCATTGGATGAGCGGGTAAGGAGTGATATGCAGCCGGTGGGCTGGTACGCCTCATCCTCATTCATCCCATAAATTCGGAGTGCACTGTAGCTCTCAGTATGGCCGACGTGCCAACGGTCGTCCCCAAACCGCCCATAGGCACCAGTACCTAACCTAAAGTTGTGAAAATTTTATTTTCTGAATAATAAAATTATTTACGTAAAGTTATGCCGTACACATTCAAACATTTTCTTTCGCTCGGTATAAGTTATTGATAGCATTCAATCGAATGTTGAAAGTTCAGTAGTACAGAAGCGTTTCTTATTGCCCATTGAAGTCGATATCGATCTGAATTTTTATCGTCTTACGGGAACTTCGATTGAGAAACAAAATACATAACGATATGCTGTTTCTCTCACATCTGCCACTAAATTCTGGACTGATGAACCACACGATTGTTTATCGCCTGAAGATTATGTTATAAATATAGCATAACCATTTATGAATGATTTTTTGTAGTACTCCGCAAATGTATTTCTAATTAAGTTCCGTATTCTAATGAGTACTTCATTACTGCTAACTAAACTGAATTACACTGAATGGAAGTCAGCTATATACTAATGTTCTAATTTTGTCATCCCTTCAGGCTGTGTTATATATCCATACTAAGTAACACTAAATCGTTCCACATTCGGTGAAGGGAAATGTAAACGCTATTTCCTCGGATGTCACGTTCGAGCTGTGAGTGGAAATTTAACGTTAATTACCTAAGTGAAGCCTGCTTTCTGGTAAACTTCCCGTAGTTAGTATTACGTTTAACGGCGTTATACGCTGCAGAGGTAATTCAGCGATGCAAGTTGTAAACGTGTGCAAGAAATTGTCTGGTGAACTCTATTAGAGGTAGAAGTCCTTTATTTGCCGTAAATCTAAGACAGGGGACTGGCAACTTTACGTCGCTCTCCGGGAAATCCAAGCCATATCAATGAGATAAATTAACTCAATGAAGGTAAAAAAAATCCACAACGCGATAGATATCATGAAGTGCCCAAGCTGGCTAGCAGACACCTGACCTCACATCCACATGCTTCAGCAGAGGTGAACGATCACTCAACCAGTAGGTCTATGGGGCTAACATGCAGTGAACACGATAGTACCCGCAGCCGTTACAGCAACTTTCAAAAATGATTTCATTATAGGCTAGTTAAGTAGCGTGGCGTCCGAAATTTATCACGATGCTGGGAGGGAACCGATACTAGTTGAAAATTCATAACAGAATTTCTTCCCCCACTAAAACTCGTACCAGTGCTCAATCAGTAACGCGAGTCCAGGATGACGCCTTAGACAACGACGTTTCTCTCTCTCTCTCTCTCTCTCTCTCTCTCTCTCTCTCTCTAGAAGAGCGGGAGGGAGAACATCCCATGCACCGTGACCTGAGATCCATTGTGCGCCCCTGGGATGAGTTGCATGTCCACCGATCTAACCGCTAACACCCTGACGACCAGTCCCATCATCCTTCTAAACCAGTATACCATTCTACGCCAACAGTTCCCCACGTTTTCTCCCTCAATGGTCTGAGTTATAAGCTCCCTCTCCCGTCTCCTCAACGGTCTGGGGTGTAAGCCCCCTCTTCCGTCGGAAGGGGAGTGGAGACAACGACGTTACTGCGCTGGACTAGTTAACTCAATTCCATCGTAAGTCAAATGATTCGTTTCAAATTTTAATAGGGTAGACCAGGCTAATTGTAAACACTTCTCACTGATTTCAAATATATTTCAACATTACACAATCCTCAGTAACGGTAACCATGACAAAGAAACATTGTGTTATATTTAGATCTTTATTTTCCCTGAAATTGGTTTAAAATAATAAGGTTGACATTTCACCATCCTTTAATTGCTAGTTTACATTCACCTCATCTGTTCACATTTACCCCTTTGAGAGGACGCTAATTGTAAACACCAATTTTCGCACGGGCTATCAGACACTGACATTTTTTCTTGTGTTTCAGAAGAAAGAGCTGTAATCCTTCGAACTCCAATTTTGGTCACTGGTACATTTCGCCCCTTTAACCTACGATATATGACGATATAGGAACTCAGTACCTCTGCTGAGCTTCACGATAACTGTAGTTACTACTTTTCATATCTGTGACAACCCTTTCTAAATCCTCTACAGTGTAGTTGGGTGGGAGTCTCTTTCTAATATAATTTCTTGGCATTTTGATTACTCAAAAGTACGAAACGTAACCATAGTAAAACTTGTTTACAATTACCCACAAGAAATTAATACTATGGGGAAAATGTAAACACGTCATAATTTAATGAACTGAGGTTATGGGAGATCTCAAAACCATTGTAATAAATATTAACTGCTATACATTACTCATAAAAACAACATATTCTCAAAAATAGCACTGTACGTTTACTTACAATGTCAAAAATGAAGAAAAATTCTGTCTCAACTTTTTTGTAGACTCTTATGAAACATTCGTTCGCAACTAAGCAGTTACTCCTATCTGGCGCCAAACTGCTTTGTAGGCTAGCCAACATGTTAATTTAAATATTCCCCCGATTTGAAATTTTTATATTGACAGTTTTGTATTTCTCAAATCATTTGTTTAAAATTACCCCCTGTTTACAATACCCTCATCTACCCTATTTATGCTGATGATGTTTTACGATACAAGTTGTTATTTTCTTTATCCCTGGTTTCTAACATGACTTAGGCTAAAGGTATGAGATCGTTTTATTTAATTTACCTCGATGTCTAATGATGTGTTCCTAACATCATTTGTGAAGTTGATCCAAGTTGCCACATTTCCCTGCTTTTTTAATTCAAACCGTGATCATGACATCACTTTGTTTAATATTCCTTAAACATTTATTAATAGCTCCTAAGACAAATTTTTCAGGAGCAGTTGTGCCCTGTACACAACTATTCTGTAGCACATTTTCTGCTTGTCTACGATCTATGATCATCTTTAAGAAAAAGTTTAGAAATACCATTACGCGTTATAAAATTGTCAGAAAGTGAATTCTTTAGTTGAAAGAAGTCTATCGCTTAACAGGAATGGAATTTGGCAAAAGAATTATTTATGAAGCTGGACTTCTGTAAGATTTTGACACTGAATGTGTAAGGATGGTGACTCTTGTAATCCTATGCATTCGCACTGTACATTCTGTAATATGTACACTCATTCATAGAAAATCAATCTAAGATTTTCCACGTATAATCATATTCAGTAGATACGCATTCTGAATAGTTATTTATGACGGAACGTCACTCGAAATATTTACCTGTGCGGAATTTCATCCATTTGACCTATAACATTATTGCTGTCCAAAAAATCCAGATGTGTCAATTTGCACCCTGGTCAATTATGATGACACTTTGGTTTTTCTTAAGGCATAAAATGTCTTAGGGGCATTTTGCACGATCCATGATGAGATGCAGTTGATGAAGAAATGTTTTTGGTTATGGGGAAAATTGGGATAAAACTTATTTAAATGCTAGCAACGGAATGAATGTAGTGAAAACTCGCCATGACTGTAATCTTCTGTCCTCAAATACTAATAAACTATCTTTATGCCATTTTTTAAACAATGAAAGGTTTTCCTCCACCCATGAATAATTATCATTAATAATACAGTAGAGCATCGATTATCCGAATACAGCTCAACCGAAACATCGGTTAACCGAAAGCGTTCCAGTCAGCAAATTTTATTTTAATGGCCATTTTGAACTTGTCAAACTAGGCTAGTCAGTTCTCTGTGTTATTTGTAAGACACGTGATACAAAATATATATGTACAGTTTTGTGTTTAATATTAGCGTTTCTTTGATTCATACTGCTCCTATTACACCGGTACAATTTGTTTTCGTAAATGATCGGTTAACCGAAAAATCACTTATCCGAACACCCCCTGTCCCCAGTTGTTTCGGATAATCGATGCTCTACTGTACATAATACTTCGTGGAATAAATTAACAAATAATTATTGTAATTGCCACATCTAACACCTTTCACACAAGTTAAATACTTAGGAATTTTATAGATCAGCATTTACGTTGGGATAAAATCGATTTCATGTGCACAAATATAGGAAAAACAATTAAAAAATTCATAATATTTAGAAATGTTATCACTAAGGAGGCATTGAGAAGGTATTTTTAGCTTTAGTGCAATCATTAAAACAGTATGGTATAGTAAATTACGATGGAATAACATCATCTGTATTATTACACAGAAGATAAATAAATATTTGTTTGACTAGAACTATGGATTAACCAACAAATTTAATTTATATAGATTTTAAAACATTAAGAAGTGAAAAAATTTATAAACATACTCGTAGTTTACTAACTTACTACCATAGAAATCAAATAAAGAGTAAATGAATAGTTTATTGTAAATACACCACAACTGACATTTTTTATAAAATGCGTTTTTTGTGGATTTTGATTGCCAGCATAAATGCGCATCTTTTTATATAAAAATCTTATATCTAGCATGACTGTAACATGTAAAAAATTGGACAAGAAATATACATTTATTGTAAAAACGCCACAAATAACATCACATATGGTGTTTTTCAAGTAAACAAGTCTGTCATACTAGCTGACAGCAGCACTGTCGCACTCAACAGCTGATTTCAGTCACAGCAGGATCAGTGTTTTGTTCTGTCTATTGCTGATTAAGGGTTGCCCTTAATATTATTATCTGTTTTAAGTATTTTGTTACAAGATAGTTAGTTCAATTGGTGAAAATGTTGCTTATGAAGATTATTGAGAACTCGTCTAAGTTCAAAGTAAAACAAATCACAGCTAATGATGTGGTTCACTTCAAAGCTTGGTGGCGAAAATTTTATAAGCTATCTAGCATGCCTGATTCATCTTATGGCCGTGGTGTACCGAAGGATAAAAAGGTACATTTTAAAGTTTCGAAGGTGAGTGAGTTTTTTCACTGGAATGAACAAAAAGTTAAATTTCGTTGTGAAGAGTTCATTGACAGCATTGTACCGGCAGAAGTATTCACCAATCGAATTCCTGAGAAAAGTGTTTGTGCTGAAAATTTGCCGTTTGAACTGCGAACAGACCTAGCTTACAACAGATCGAGGCTACCAATCAATGTTAAAAAAATGGAGGACCTTAAGAAGATTTTGCAGTACATACCGGATGAAGTGAAAGGATTCTACACAGAACTGTATACATGGCCTACCACCAACAAAGATAGTAATGACAGTGAAAGCGAAGACTAGAATAATAACACGTCCTGATAAGAAAAATGTCTGTTGCAACAGAAAAAAAACAATAATTTTTTTGTGATTTTATAGTGTAGTTCTTACACAGATTATAAAGTTTGTTCACACTCGTTCACACTAACTTTCATTCACTCTGATGCATGGAAAAAGGCAATGCTTTAGTTTGTTTGTTGGAAAAACCCCATAACAGCCTAATTAATTTAATGTTTTGGGGGAACTTTATATATATTATAAAGCATAACTAATGACCAATAAACCTCATATTTAGCAACTAATATCACTTTTTAAATACATTTTGACAATAAGAATGAAAGTAATGAAACGAAACAGTTTTTATTGATTTCCAAAAAGTTTT
This sequence comes from Periplaneta americana, assembly GCF_040183065.1. Taxonomy (NCBI): domain Eukaryota; kingdom Metazoa; phylum Arthropoda; class Insecta; order Blattodea; family Blattidae; genus Periplaneta; species Periplaneta americana. The sequence goes on from NC_091126.1 coordinate 137,717,423, forward strand.
CTTTTATCACTTGTGGGGTTTTAGAAATAAACTATTCAATTGTAATCGACATGATTATCATACTAGAAGAAAAATGTAGGCCTATATTTTCCCATTGATTGAAACTAAATGTCATACTAGTGCAGCACTTAAACATGGTGCTAGTTTGGGCCCGAGACTTTATAATAAAATTACAAATCATTTTTAAGATTTGAAATATTTTAAAACGGAACCTTTTAAAAATTAGATTCACAAAATTATTCTTTATATATAATATTTTTAAATGTGCGTATATTTTACCTTTTTATTTCTATTTATCGCTATATTCATGTTTTTATTGAATGTCACTGGTTTCTGTCTGAATGTTAATTTATATTAAATGTGTTTCTTTTCTCTTTTTTCTTATATACTATTTGTCTGTCTGAATTAAGTTAATTAGTGTATTTAGTAAATTGCTTTTGTAAATTTTATGCTATATTATTGGCTAAGATCAGACTGTACACGAGCCTGGTTCTTATGGTAGTGGCTAGAAACATTTCTTGTTGTAAGTTATAATTTTGAATTGTACTCACTTTGCTTACTATCTGTATAAAATGTTATAAGATTTTATCAACAATTTTTATATCTTTATTATTTTTTGCTATTTCAGAATATATTTTGCCGTATATATTCATTTATTTAATCCGGCGGAGTTAAGGCCATCAGGTCTTCTCTACCACTACCAGAATATAAATAACATACAGGGTGATTCACGACGATTTACCATCCTTTACAGAGCCTACTTCTGAAGACATTTTTAGCAAAAATTGTCCTATTCTAAATATTTTCAAAGTTACACTAATTGAAAATTGTTGCAAAATACTTTTTTTCTTCAGTTTCAAGGTAAAAGAATAATACAAATAGAGAATGAACAATTCAGAAGTATTATTTCTTTAAGTGGCAAGTACTGTGAAGCTAAAAAGTGCTGTGAACTCCTTACTTGCTTCGTACAGACATTTTTTTAACTAGAAAATTGCATTATTCTTGCGCACTTATCACAGCAATTATTACAAATCACATCACTTCCACCGAATTAATTATTTGAAGTTCAATTTTGTATCCTAATTTACAGTCTTGGAGAGTTTACAACACATTTTAAAAAAGGTCGCTGTCCGCTTTAGTACACATAGCCGCTCGTTTGTGAACGGCACTTGTCGCTCTACGTAACTGCATACGGCTATCTTTGTTTTCCATAGCGCTCGCGCTGGTTGCTGACTGCACGCTGACCAAGATCACGCGTTCACAGCAATGCGTTCCAATAACGAAACGTAACTCTGTAAATATAGAGAATAGGACCCACGTTTATATGATATATTTATGCTCAGAATGTCTTCGGAAATAAGCACTGTAAAGGACGGTAAATCCTCGTGAATCACTGATTATCAATAAAAAGGACATCAGTAAACCTGTTCTTTGAAGTTCTATAGTGAAGTGAAAACTTTAGGATTTTTAAAGGTGCATCACTCAGTGACTCATGCCCTTCTAAAACTACACAACAAATATCTCTGTCTGCACTTAATTTACTTCGTCTTTGATAATACCATAAATGGTTGTATTAAAGCATCTACAGCGATCAACGGACTGACAGTCACACTTTTCTTATTGGCCTCCAACGTATATCAGTAATTGTGTCACAAGAATGAGCTCATCCATCAGGAAGGGATTCAATGAAGTCCAATAAAATTAAAGATTTAGAAAAACTGAGGTATTATGTGCCTGAAGAACACCTAAATTCCATTAAGATATTTTTGAAGTTGCATGCAAACAATGACAACCAAGAGGATGAGAAAACAGAGTTGAAATAATTACTATTTTTGTAGATTGCTACATCAGTGTTACAAAATTTGGAAATGTATAATTTTTAATATGTGCAGTTAATATCATGTTAATTCGGGAACACAAGTGAATGGAAAATGTAAGAAAATATGTGTTGTTTTAGTAACTATTCTTCAATTGTTTTAAAAAGCATCAGTCTTGAACATTCAACTACTAATTAGAATGATCAGAAACTGAAGCAGCATTGAAATCCCTCTTCCAGGAAACAAAATTGAACCATAGAACTTGACAACTTCAATATATTTCACCACATTTTATCACTTTGCATTTTAAAACCCTTTTCCCCATTTCCTAATAATATTTCTCTGTTGACTGATGTCTTTTTTTTAAATATACAATTCCAACATAGTTTTGCTTGTAATTAATTTAAAAAGGTGTTTAATATTAATTTACTCAAATTAAGTGACTAAATATCCTGGGCAAAGCAAGCATAATAAGTAAGACAGGTATGAGTAAAATCAACACATTAAAAAAAAAAACAAAAAATACTACCCAAATTAAGTATAATGAATAGCATTAATTTAAAGAGTTTTATGAAAATCAACCATAGACCAAAAAATGCAACTTCGGGATATTAAGCTTGTAGTGAACGCCATGTACTGGATTAGTTGTTAGTGGATAAAACATAGTAGTTCTATGTTATAGAAATGGATATTTACAGTGGTTTTCATAAAACAACCATAGTTCAAAGACTTTATTTTTGTGAACACAACCATTGTCCAGGACGATGGAAGCATCTACAAATATCCCATTGACATTATATTGAAATATTTATTCATACAATTTTAAGCTGTAGTAGATTGGCAGTACTGCTTCTTATGTACGCGGCAAAAGTTACCTCAGTGAATTGTAGTATTAGTTATGGTGCAGAAGTAATCCCATTAAAATACGTAAGCAACAACAGTAGAAAACACAGGATATAATAAAGAAAAAGACGATGAAAGGAGCCACAGGAGTAATTTTCTTCAAATAAACATTACCCATAGTTACCTACATTAACACATATATTTCTGTTAATCAATTTAAGTTATAAATGTATGGTACTTCAGTTTTTCCAAGTTTCTAAAACACCTTAAGAAATGGCATGATGAACTTCATACTTACAACCAAAGTTATATACTAATGCAGGAAGTGCACGCATTTACAAAACCAACAACGTCAAATGGTCGCGATTCCAAAGGGCAGCACGACTCAAACTGCGTCGAACATCCATAAACATTAATAATAGCAACACGCCGGAATCACTTAACTCAGCTATAGAACAACTGACTAGAAACATAACAGAACTATGTGAAGCTCATCTGCCAAAGAAATCTCAAACCGCGATCGAAAACTACTGGTGGACCGCAGAGTTAAACATAATGAGAAAACGAGTGTTAGCCAGCCACAGACGATACAAACGATGTAAATGTGAAACGCTTCGAATTAAATACGAGCAATTTTACAACAACATTAAAACTGATTACAAAAACAAAATTTTGCAGGCTAAAACTAAGGCATGGAAGGAGTTCTGCTCATCGCAAAGTCCACAAAACCCATGGGGGATAATTTATAAAATGTGTCGAAAACCCGAGAACTTCAACAGATCTCTCAATACTATCCAAACCGACAACGGGTTTACCTCTAATACATACGAAACAGCTAGTGTCCTAATCAATAAATTATTTCCTGATGATTCTATAGACACGGATGTGCACAAGCGTACCAGACTTGAATCCGAGCTGTCACCTGACACGGAAGATGAACCACAATTCACAGCAGAAGAGGTAGAGAGGGCAATAAAAAAAATTGAATGATAAAAAAGCACCAGGGATTGATGCAATCTCTGCCAATATAATTTAAAATGTACATACGAGCTGTACCGATCTCTTTGTGAGTATTTTCAATAAATGTATGTCATTGCAAGTCTTTCCTGACTGCTGGAAAATCGCAAATGTTAAAATAATACCAAAACCGCACTGTCATAACCGAACAGCAAACGCCTATCGGCCTATCTGTCTGCTACCTGTTATGGGAAAACTCTTGGAGAAACTTATTATAGATAGAATTATGTATAACTTGTATAATACAAATATGTTAAAAGGGAATCAATATGGGTTCACACCGCAAAAATCCACAGAAGATGCAGTGCTTCATGTTGTGAACTGGGCAAATCAAACTCTAAGACGTCGGCAGTTCGGATTACTCATATCACTGGACATTTCGGGGGCATTTGACAACGCTTGGTGGCCTAAAATTATGTCTCAACTGAAGAAAAAAAAGGTTGTCCTAGAAACCGATATAACCTAGTCAAAAATTACTTTAGCAATCGCAAAGTACAACTCACGATAGGAACTACTACTCTAATGAAAGACGTTAATAAAGGATGTCCCCAGGGTTCCTGCTGTAGTCCAGGGCTTTGGAATATCTTATATGACGACCTGCTACAGATGGATCTGCCAAATGATTGTCAATTAATAGCATATGCTGATGACGCTCTCGTCCTAATAACAGCTGACAATATAAACTGTATTGAAAACAAAGCCAATGAAACGCTGACTTCCATATCCAAGTGGGGAAAAGACAACAAACTACAGTTCAACCCTCTTAAGACAAAAGCCTTGCTGATTACAAGGAAAAGAAATTACGACCTACCACACATACAGATGGACATGAAGGATATCGACATAGTAGAGACACTCTTGTATTTAGGCGTCACTCTCGACAAACGTATGTCTTTTAAGGCACATATTGATTCACTAGTCACTAAATCACACCAGTTTCAATCTGCTTTGCATAGGGCCACCAGACCAACCTGGGGTCTTAGTCCTGATATATTGCGAACAATATATCATGGCGCTTTCGAACCATTGATATTATACTGTGTCTCGGCATTTCAAAATATACTTCACAAAAAGTGGGTTCAAAATAAATTGATACAAATCCAGCGTGGATTCATTCTACGAATCACGAAGGCTTACAGAACCACATCGACAGACGCAGCCCTAGTGATCGCGGGTATACCACCATTGTTTTTAACAGCCATGGCTAAAGCTGAAATCTCTAACGTGAAAAGAAATGGGATATTTATAGAACAAGAATCATATCTTGAGGTGGAAAAAAGATCACATTTTCAATTAAGTGGTCATCCGAAAGATTTTCACCGTGCATCAAATACATGTACAGATCGACATGAATACAACATCTATACTGACGGCTCTCGGTTGCAAAAGGAGAACGACGTCACCTTGGTGGGCTGTGCTTTTGTTACCTACTACAACACTACTGAAGTCCACTCTGCCACGTTCCGCCTGGCGCCCATGTGCTCCGTGTTCCAAGCAGAACTCTTTGCCATCTTGCAAGCAGTGAAATGGAGCATTACCAACGGGATTGACTCATGTATTCACAGCGACTCTCAATCTGCCTTACAAACCATTGACGATAAATACAACTTGCATTCTATAGCCGTCGAAATTAGATCCCTAATATTTAAATTTGAAGGTCGTATTTGCTTAATGTGGGTGCGCGGCCACACAGGTACTGAAGGAAACGAAAGAGCGGATACATTAGCGAAGCAAGCGGCCTCAACCAACTCAGAATATAAATATTCCACCTGTCCTATTTCGTACATCAAGCAGAAGATCAAGCACACAACTACACTCAAGTGGAATACATACTGGAACTCTAGTGTTAAAGGCTCTGTGACCAAGAAATTATTCTTTCCCAATGTACAAGACAGACTATGTTGCAGTCAGTTCTCAACCGACTTCTTTTACACCCAATTTATGACCGGCCATGGAAAATTCGGTTCCTACTTTGAAAGATTTAGGATCAAAAGTGCAGAACAATCTCTGTGCATATGCAAAGAGAATCAGACTGTTGAACATTTGATTTTTCACTGTCCAGTGTTCGAAAGGAAAAGACACTTTTTAAGATATCATATCTCGGATTGCAATTTAAATTACTCCACACCCCTTTACCATTTTCTTAGAAAAAAATGTTGTTACAAACAATTCACAGAGTTTATACACCACATCCACGCAAGACTGTAGCTGTTAATTGTATATAAATTAATGATGTTATAAAATCCTAATGCACTATGTAAAACAAGGTGTCTACATTTGGGACATAATAATAGTAATGACAACAATAACTATGTTTGTATTATAGATTTTACTATTGTTGAGTATTTGATGATAGGTATATAGTTTGTAACCATAAGTAATTTTGTTTTTATTTTTTTCTTTACTATCGCAAACCAACTATATAATAGGTATTTTATTTGTAACTACGCCAATTCTTTGCATTATCTCATTAATATTGCTTAAAATTATGTATAAGATCACAAATTAATGTAATAATCTTGCAATTTCTCTACACCTTCGATTATAATTTCTAATTTTATTTCATTTTGTTTTAACTGAAAGTAATTATTGCATAACGTATTTAGTATTGTTTACTGTCTCTTAATTAGTGTATTTATATTGCAACTATGATTCACACCTACTATTAATTCTTTAAAATTGTGTATTATCACTACATAATGTATTTCACATGTAACAAACTACAACCCTAATATACCAAAGGTAAAATAGGGTTTCAATATTTGGATAATAATAATAATAACTTCATACTTGAAGTGTCAACAACAACTATGCCAGATAGTTCTTTGTTTGTCCTGAAAATTTATGTTTTTGGACTGCGGTTGTTTTCCAAAAAAAACTTTCAATTGAACAAAAAAATGTTTACATACATGGACAAAATTACGTATATTTAATTGTGAGAAATTATGACAGTGTAAATAATCCTGATGAATATATGCATGGTGATTATCGTGAGTCGAACGCAGTAGCAACCCGTTGTAGAAGTCATCCTACATAAGTGGTAGTACGATTTAACAAAACAAGCAGCAGAAATGACACGAAACAACTGGTGCCCAGTAGTGAGGAAGCACAAGTTTGTAAAGTTGAGTATGAGATGTCGCTTATACCTGGATTCTAATTAAAACATATTTATAATTAAATTTGTTTCGTTGCTTTGATAACGTACAATGATATCCAAGGTCATTGATTTAAAAATAGGCTTCTGACGTATTTGATTCTTTTGTATCCGCTGTCTTTTGTTGAGCATTTTCGTCTCTCGTATAATTCTGACATTAATATTAACACATTTCTGCAGAAGTTACTAAAATTCATTATTTTGTATTCCAGGAGCACAGGTTCTATTTTTTCTAATATGTCTACTACTTTAATTTCAGTAATATCTGAATTGGAGGATATTGAAAATGAATATTAATATTGCTTCGATGTCTTGTCAATTGGAGTAATAACGCTTTCCAGTTAAATCACCAGCACTTTCGCAATTTAGTAGTTGATGTATGGAACTTCTTTTATCTGTGAATATTCAAGTATTTCTAGGATTTGAATTTTATTGCCAGCAGAAATACATTATTGAATTGCCTACTGGTATTATTTACTAACTCAATAGGGAAGAGTGACGGAATCTTTTGACTTCAGGCCTTTGATTCCGTAGAATTCTGTGCTACATTATTGTTATCTTTATATATTTCAATTACATTCCATACTACAGTTTCTTATATGACACTTCGGCCACACTCCAAGTTCAGTGACATTTTCTGTTGTAAGCGTCACACATTTACCGCGAAATCGGATGCCATTTTTACAGTAGTAATTTAAGTTTCTTCAACATCTTTCGTTGGGAAATACTTATAAAGTACTTAAAAATGAATAAAATAGTAAGTTACTTCTGTCACAATAGATATTTCAAAGTGTCCTTCTCCCACTTCAGTACGTTTTTAGCATCTCCGAAAATTGTTCTGAAGTACTTCACCAATCTCTTCGTGCGAAATGATTGAAAAGACTTCAATATGTTCTTTCACTTTCTACACAGTGTAAGGGAGGACTATGGAGGAAATGTAATTTTCTACATTGTTTTGAGATTATGCTTTCATTTTTGGTACACATATAAGAATCATGTAGTTTCAAAATGTGTCTTATCCACTTTGATGTTTTTTTTCACAAATTAAGAATTTTCTTGCAATTTTTTATATTAAAATAAGAATTTTTCCACCCTTTAAAAATATTTTATAGTATATGGGTCAGGAATAGCAGCTCAGTAGGTTACTTTGTTCAGTAAGGTTTTTATTTAATGTTAAAATTGGAGAAGGCAAATTTTGGAACTATACCTAGGAGAAGGAAAGTTCTGGAAACAACATAGTTGATTAAGGCATGGTTCGGAAAAATACAAAAATCTCCAATGTAAATTAAATTTTATATTACAAGACTTCAAATCAAAAGTTATACATTGTTAAAGAAGTAGTTTAAAGTCAATGATTATTAAAAACTGAAAGCTTACTAAAAAAACTCAAAATACTATCACAATTAGAATGTCATTATAACTTACATTTTGCATTACAAGACTTCAAATCAAAAGTTATAAATTATTATTAAAGTAGCACAGGACTTAAGGTCAATGATTTGTAAAAAAAAATGATAGATTACTAAAAAAATTCAAAATACTCTTATAATGAAAACGTTTTAACATATTTTTAAGCACAAACTGATTCAGAGTCTGGTTCACCACAATAGTCCACATCTGATTCTACATTCCGAGATACATCAGCACGATTTGCATTCAGGAGATACTTGTAGAAAGATATTCCGGCGTGATTTTTCCATCCATCGACGAAATGTTTTCTTAGAATATTGTTAACATAATTTAATTTTGCTTCTTTAATGATCTTCCCTTTGCGAATAACTTGAAGCTCAATTTCAAAAATGTTTCCCCATTTTTGACAACACTTCTAAGGAGTATGGATTATGCAAGCTATGGAACAAACTTTCGAAGGATAAGAGACATTTTGGAAAATCAACCATATTTCTCCTATTCAATTTGTGACAGTATATCGTGTATTGATCGTAGAGTGCAGTAGTGTTCCTATCTAAATGTTCGATTTTTCAGGATAAGATACGTATTTGAACTATAGGACTCGTATGTATCTTAGCAACCTAATAGAATTACCAAAATTTGACTTCCATCATAATTATTCTTTTAGTTATTCAATATCCTTTAAGAAAGTGACAAATTTGCAATATTCCACTCCTCATATAATTTTCATTCAATCAGTGAATATCATGCATCATGTTGTTAGGAACAGAAATAATTGCCTATTTTTAATGATTCCAAATTACACAAAAATTATTTCCAAAATAACGAAATTTTTAATATTAATTTGTTTATGTGACATATATTTTCCCCCTTTTAAAAGTTGGAGAGTTAAATAAAATTCATAAATAAAATTAAGTACGATAAAGTGAATATACAGAGAAAATTCAGATTCTTAGCTACAAAATTGTAGAAGCCTTGCTTATTTGGATGAAGGGAAATTCACAAAATATTATAGCGGGAAAAAATGAGTTTCAAAGTTAACACTCCAAGAGCTCAGACGTTTACGGACCTATATTTGTGACGCCATTTGTAGGATTTAAAATCGTCTTACACACTTGAAACTTTGAAAACCTGTAGAGTAGGGTATTAGGAAGGATTCACAAGAAAAAAATATTCCAGAAATGTAATATTTCTCTATAGGACTCCCTTAAAACTATAAAAAAAACCGCTGCAATATGCTATAGACCCACACCAATTTCAAACAATTAGGAAAAACAAAGTAGCTCAAACTACATTACACACGAATGAGTAATAGCCTCCGGTACTGCAACAAGAAAAACGAAAAGTATTGGCTCACAAGTGAATAATTTCTTTAGTGTTCTCAGATAATGAGAAAAAATATAGCTTCCACTATATTGCTCACGAATGAGTAATCCCTTTAGCAGCTCAAAACGGACTCGGGTGAACTGCACGTCTGCAACGCTCGAAAAAGACCTTGAATTTCGGCGCAAATGATAAGCAAACTGTAGGAGGCAACCTTTCTATACGTCTCGTGGTGTCATACACGTTGGATTGTGTATCTTTCACGCAATTCTTAATGCCAAATCCTTCGTATTTGAGGGTGTTAGTTACTATCTGGCCGTTCTAAAATGTATAAAATATTCACGTGATATTTCTGGATTTATAACAAGTTTCCTCATCATCTTCTTCATGGATATTGTTATTTTGATAAACACTGAATGAAGACTGTGGGACTGTCCTTTCTCAGTGTTTCCTGTACGTAAGAAAGAGAACTGAAATCTGAAAATTATTATTGAAATCCCTATTCATTTACATATAAGTACTTGCAAGTAGAACTTTTCCGAAGTTGAAATGGCAACCTTCGGTTAGTTTCGGATTCCAGGTTCAATGGGAGAGGAGCGTTAACTTTCATTCCCTACATTCCATCGGAAAGTTGGAAGGACGTTCAGGACAAACGATCGAGAACGCAAAGCAGGAACTGTGGAAATCTGCCTCCCGGGGGGAATCTTGGTCTTTCGTGCTAGACCACCTTCCTACTCTTCCCACTCATGCTACGTGGATATCCGACGGAGCTCTAATACTTCGCAATGAAGTGCTTTTCATTTATGCCAGTATCAAATTCAAAGCTTCCAACAGCAAATATGTTTCATATTTAATGTTGCTTACTTATGAGCAGACAAAACTTCGATATCTCGTTTGCATTCAATGTTATCCGAAGTGCAAGAAAGGTATACATCCACTCCACGCAATTTAACATAGTTCGATTCCTCCCCGACCCATAGTATCACTTCACCACTTCGTGTACTTTTTTTCCTTTAACGTAGTGAAACTACAACTATAAGCTGAAGATTGATAATTTGGCCACAGGACCACGTATCTTCTAATTATATAGGTACAGAGAAATGGAAATCGACGGAAAGGAGTACTTTGCAGTAGAAAATAATTAGAGAGAGACAGAAAAATAATAAGTCTGACCTAGAAAGAGCCTCTACAACATAGTAATACACCATAATATACCTGAAGCAATATCAATGTGCAAGTTACCACAAAAGAAATACACACTTTTTAAACTAATTAATTTATCAATTAATTAATTTTATTTCTTTGGTTGTTTTCTCTTTATTTATTGTCATTATTTGTTTGTTTATTATTTATTTATTTATTTACATTTAGTTTAACTTATTCTATTTATTGAACTTAATTCCATTTATTTATTTACTTATTTACATACTTATATATATTTATTTTACTTATATATTTTTATTTATAGGTAGCGGTTTAAAGACGATGGGGCCTCTCCTTACACTGCACAATGACACAAATATTTGATGTTTTTTTTTAAATCCAAAACTGTCATTGTTATCACAAATCTGTCTACACTTTTCTAAAAATAATCTAAGTTCACTTATTCCACCGCTGTGAAATAACGGTTAGCGTGCTGACCGTGAAACGACCAGACCTGAATTTATATCCTGATTGGGACAAGTTACCTGGTTAGGGTTCTTTCCGGGGTTTTCCTCCAATTCATTAAGAGAAAATTCTGGGTAAATTTTTCGAGCTGGATCCTGGATTCATTTCACTGGCATTATTACTTTTCATCTCACTCGGACACGAGATAAGCATAGCAGTTGATAAAGCGTCGCAAAATAACAAATTAAAATTCTAAGATTGCTTTCATTCATTTAACCAATAGTTCCACAGTTGGAACATAGGTACAGTTCATGCATTTTGTTAAGACACTCGCGACGTGCAATACGGGAACAACGTTTCTGTGGAGGGGGTAGGAGTAGAAGGGAAGGTCGAGCGTGTGTCTACCGAGTTTAAGACAAAGACAAACCCACTCCCCTCTAATTCGTAAGTAGACTTATCCGATCCCGTGCGCAGCTCTGTAGGAAGAGTGGCGGAGTATCTGGACATAATGCATGCGCTGTACACCTTAGTGAAGGTTTCAATACCTACAAGGAACTTAGTTAGGTACAATTCTTTGCCGGCAAGGGGCAGAGGGAAAAGTGGTAAGATCATCGCCGTAAACGCCACCTAGTGTCTAGTTGAGGTATTGCTAAGAAGGCCTTATCTCTACAAGGTTAAATAAACAAATACTACTAAAATATTACTAAGAAGCGAGGGAAGAGAAATGTAGTCCAGAGGCTCTAACTTATGCTCGGAGGTCTTTAACGTGCCGGAAATCTCCAACAAGGGACACACGGTTTAATGTCCCCTCCGTAGGACTTGCCCTCGGGATTTTTCCGTCCTCAAAAGTTCATCAATTCATATACAAATCTACATAGTCATAGTTAGTACAGGTCGATATTCCAGGTGTAGTAGTAATAATAATAATAATAATAATAATAATAATAATAATAAATCAATTAAAAGTCCAAAATCTTCAAAATCAGCCATTAGGGACAAATTTTGGCTAACCCCTTGCAAAATTTCGCAAAATCCCTGAGGGTTCGGGAACCACAGTTTGGGAAGCATTGGGTTATCGAATGTTTGTTTCGAAATCTATGAACAGATGTGTTTCTACTCTATATTTATAATATACTCTTCTATTATTATTATTATTATTATTATTATTATTATTATTATTATTATTATCAATTTTAATATCACATCTTTGTCGTCTTTGTGACCGCTCTGAATGCTGGAAACCCAATGCAATGCCCGCCACGCAACAACCTCACAGCTAGTGTAAGAATGCCGTTGGTTTAGGTTTGACTCACTCTGTATTACGCGGGTGCTGTGGTTATTATTATTTTTTCCTTATTGTTTGCTGACAAAGTTAATTGTACAGTTTGGATTTTTCTCAAGATTATACTTTCAATATACCTTTTTAGATGAATTTGTATTTGACTGTTCTCTCTCCTTGTAGTTTAAATTAAGGCTTTTCTAACCCAGGATTGGAAATAACTTTGGAGATGTCTTTATATAATTTATTGTGATGTCTGGGTTCCGCATGTGAAATATTTTTTACACACAGGCCTAATGTTAGGAACTCATTAGCGTTTTTATTATTATTATTATTATTATTATTATTATTAGTATATTATTATTATTATCATCATCATCATCTTATTGAAGTGTTGTATCAGTGAAGAAGTGTGTTATGTAAGTGAACTGTGTTTCTGTCACTGAAGCTTTATAGTTTATAGTGGCAGTGCAAAGTATTTGAAGAGTGAAATGTTTTTGAAGTGTTAGTGAAATCAGGATAGAAACAGTGAAATGTGTCGTAATTCCAGTGCAGTGAGTGATTTGACAGCGAAATGAGTGTAATGTTGAAAGGTACTTGTGCAGGTATGAACACATGATACTCGTGGGTTTTAGCTCGAACTTAGGGTTAATAGACAAATTAAATTTAATTTAAATGTTATTTTAAGTGATAGTGCTTGTTTAATTTAGGATCTCCATATTATTAGTATTAATTATTATTAGTGTTAATTATTATTATTAGTAAAAATTATTCATTTATTATGAATTGCATATTTTATTAATTGTGTTTATTATTGTCATTATTGTGTGTAATTGGTTACCACTACCACCGGGTATATACCTATTTGTAGTGTGAATAAATACATAAATACATATATCATCATCGAAATAATCATCATCATGAACTACTTTTGCTTCCGCTACTGAAAAAAGTCACAATGTTATCTGTGTTTCATAATTCGTGACCAGTGTCCTCACCTGCTTCTCTATAATATCGATATATGTCATTCACTTTTTTCCTTGTGGCCTTCTACTGTATGTATAACTTGATATTTTACCTATTTTGCTGTCATCACATGTTAAATCTGAATACCAAAATATAAAGTTTTATTTTAAAATTTCAAAGTGACTGTAGAGGCCTACTGAAACATTTAATTTATGATAACGACTTTGTTGGCGGTGGTGGAAACGTGATGGGTTTTTGTTGGTCTCTATTTTTAACAGGATTAATAGGAGTGATTCAATGAAAACTTTCCAACATTAAAGAAATTACGCTCCACAAATTTAGTCTGAGCAGAGAATCGAACCTAAAAAGTACAAAACATTAAACAAATGCTATTGCCTCAACTTGTAAAACATTCAATACAGCAAGGGATGAGACATCACTTCACCAGCAGGGAGAGAATGTGGTTTCTACCTCTGGAAGTCATGTGGCACAGAAGCCTTATCAGAATTCCATTGTTGTATCATTCATCCGCTATAAATTCACAATTTAACGGCCGCTGAAACCACATGCTGCGGTGTTTTATGGTATTTCGAAATTTATAATGAATATTTAATTGCATAAATGAAGCACGTGTGGCCTGCGTAAGCAAACCGCGACAAAATCGCTTCTATGGCTCAACGTAATATGGACACCGACATCAGCATTATAAGAGACAATTTTCCCACAAGTGTTGGAGCATGTAATCCTTTCAGGAATGCGGTTCGTAGAATCACAGCTCCATGTACAGGAATGTGGGCCTGGTATGGGACATTGCCCATTGGAATAACAAACACATTTTTCCACTAAGTTATTTAGCTAGCGTTACAATGATCTTCGATCTCAAACATGCATATAACCTTTTCGTCCCATTTCTTACTCAAAATATTTCAACAATAATTCAACTTTGGATCCAGTTCATACAATAATTCTACCTATTATTCTACTGGAAGTAGAAGAGAATATTTAAAAAAAAATGACAGGGGATTCGTAGGATCCCTATAATTGCGTGAAAAATGTATGCTCTCATTTTGGGTGTTTTTTTATAATTCCTTCATTTAACGACACTGTATCAACTATTGGTTATTTAACGTCGATGGAATTGGTGATAGCGAGAAGGTGCTTCGGGAGATGAGGCCGAGGATTCGCCATAGATTATCTAACATTCGCCTAAAATTTGAAAAAAACCTCGAAAAATCCCAACCAGACAATCAGCCCAAGCGGGAATCGAACTCACGCCCGAGCGCAACTCTGAATCAGCAGGAAAACGCTCTACTGCCTGAGCTACGCCGGTGGCCAACCAAAGGAATACTACCAATGGCGAACTTATTAAATTCCCCTGAAAAATACTATCCTTCTTTAAGTAATATACAGACTAAAAGACGACTACTTCCATTATAATATGTGATCCCATACCCTGAAATGTAATAGTCAGGCCACCAGAAAAATAACGAAGAATTATTCCCTTAAAATACATATACATACTTATACAGAAAGAGGTAATTAATATGGACTCGGGTTAGATGAATGCAATTAGACTCACAGCACCTCTCATATTCCATAGCTTTTTAAAGTCCAAGGCGTGACCTTGATCATATTCGTGAACACTATGCTAACAGGCGGGCCATCCTGTCCCACTACTTACATAGTTAGGTCCTATCTCCAGAAGGATATTTGATATACTTCATTATCTAAAGCCCCAAATCCTTCATTGCTGTATCAGCATCGGAAACCGATATTATCCCTAAGACTACACTCCAGCCTAATGTTAGATATTGTAGACCGTAGATAAAATCAGGGAAGGTGGAAAGTGCTGATGGAATGAATTAGGGAAATGGGAGTGTCTGAAGAAATCTCGACACCATTTGCTTTGTTCAACACAAATTTTATCACAACTGGAGCGGAGATGGAAATCGGGTCGCATTGATTGTAGATCAGCGCACTACAAAAGGGCCGCATACGGGACTAATTGATTTAGGCTACCCGTATTTTCAGTAATTTTTATGCAGTACCGAATATTGGAATACACTTTACTACAGAGCAGTGGGTGCACATTACACACGCAATGAATGATGACGGACAAATTTTGTGATATCACTGGAGAACCGCAGTACCTGGAGTAAAGTCCTGTGTTGCCTCGATCAGAGGTTTGCCCAACCCAAATTATAAATTCAAGCTAGTGTGTGATTTGAACCGGGGCTCCCTGCTTATAATCCCATTATTTAAATTTGTTCCTTTACTGTCATTACTCTTCAAACAGGGTAACGAAAGCTGGCCATTTTGAAATCCTGTTTTGTAAAAGCGTCATATATATTTTATTATTATTATTATTATTATTATTATTATTATTACTATTGTTATTATTATTATCATCATTATTATTATTATCATTATTATTGCTATTATTATCATTATTATTATCATTATTATTGTTATTATTATCATTATTACTATAAGCTCTGTCTGGATACTGGAACTCTCTTGCAAACACACTCTCGACGTTGATGTTCTTTTTTGGTAGTTTTGCAACATAAGATATCTACTTCCCATTGTAGGCTGGACGATGGAAGATGATGCGGGACTCATGTTGCTTTACTTCAAGTTTACGCATAGGATGTGACATAAGTAGACACTTCTTAACGTATTTATGTTTCAAGAACCCTGTCCAGTCTCGAACCATTGCCTGACCAAGTTTCACCACTGTGATTGGCTTAGGCTTACTTTTCGCATTTCGGAAAATTTCGTCCCAGTTTTTGGAGAGTTCAGTGTGGGATTTGGTATTTATGAGCCCAATGTTGGGATCGTATTCTAAGTAAGAATGTCCTCTTAACGGAAAGTCACTTTTATTGACTCCAACATTTTTATGTCGTGGACCAGATAATGTAGGTATCCGAAAATTGTGAAGTTATTGTTTTGTCCTCCGCAGGAGTCACAAATCAAATGCAGCATCCTGACTTTCTCGTCAAGTATGTTTTTATGAAGTGGTCAAGAAAAGAGACAACTTTATATGTACTTTTATTAGCGATTTCTTCAGTGTCACAAATCAAATGCAGCATCCTGACTTTCTCGTCAAGTATGTTTTTATAAAGTGGTCAAGAAAAGAGACAACTTTATATGTATTTTATTAGCGATTTCTTCAGTGTATGTGTAAAACACAGACTCACTGTCAGATGGACCTAACCGATGGAAGTTAAAATAATTAAAGATCAACTGCCTATTGAAATACATATTATTTATTGAAATATTTCGCAATGGTACATATTTCTGAAAGTTCACAGGCGTCCGGTTCCTTTCTTTTGTTCTAAGACGACGTACCTCATTATTGTCGTGTTCACTGTTTCCTTAATGTATATTGTAGAAGTGGCTAACCAAATTTTCAATACCTACTTGCTATGGAGCGATAGATTAGGCCCTGGAGAATATATTGAACGCAATATCTCAATTTCGCAGAAAACGTTTTTTCCGTGTATTCTACTATTGCATTCTAGTTCACTACAGTTTTATTCCTCAGGTTAGTTAGTGTACCTTATGCTGTTAAACGCTTTTACAAAACACATGGGAATGGAAATATTTTATTCTAAAAAACGGTTACAGTTAGGAGAAAATATTAAGAAATTCTTGACAGTTAGCTATTTAGTACCATTTGTCTGTTTTAGCAGTTAATGTAACTTAAACTGTGTATTCTAATTTATGTTATGATTAGTCTATGATGCTTATTTATATCCAGAAGGAACATTATTTTGAAGATATCTTCAGTCTAAATCGACTCCTCGGCTCTAGAGAAATCTACTCACAAGGAAAGTAACTAACAGTGACTAACAGCGAGAAACAGCTGGCCGCTAAGTTATGCCTGTAGCCCCTTCAGTAGGAGAAATGATTCGTTTACATTATGTATCAAAATATGACACGGGACTGTTCTATTCATGCTTCTTCGAGAAAGTTATAAATATACTTTGGGTATCCCATCGTGTCCTGAAACTTAACACAAATGAGTACCCAGTGGTCCATTTATGGCCACATACGTGACAGCATTAAAACTCATAACTTATGCAATTTTAAGGATCTAGTATTTCGTTACTGAAATACGTATATTTCTCACGGCTTAATATTAACCCGGAAATATGAAATCTAATAACAATCATAGAACGTATATACCACTACGAAACTGTACCGTCGGCCACTCACCTGTGTGCTTACTTCTAGAGTTGATAATAAATTGTCTTTGAATATTATAGGAAGACATTTGTTGCTTCCGTTTTAAACTTTAGTATTTAAAGAAATGTTAACTACAACAGAAATTAATTTTTCTAAAAAGCAGACTGTGAAAGTGCTTGTTCTCACGAATGTCAGTCTTGAGATGTTAAAGAAAACGACGCGATTGTATTCCTGTACGAGAGTTCGACGCGATGATGTCGAAGAGTTCCACGGTCTTGTCTCTAGAGATTTGCAAGGAATAGACTGACTCCTCACGGAATACTTTATCAAATGCAGTCAAAACTTTTGCGGTTGGAATAAATCAATATTGACCTCTTCGAATGCGTGTTTCTACTTCATGACTTGTTGGTGTCGACGTTCTGGATATCAGTTCGAGATTTATGTTCAGAGTGAGTACGACAATGTCTTTGTCTAGTACATATCTGTACCTCAATGGTAAACGATTCCAGGCCACAAAATCATAATTTTACAGTAGAGCAAAAATAAGATGTTGGAGTGTGTTTACTTCTTTGTCATCCGAAGAAGAATATTGGAGGAAACTGAATTTGATACAGTTTGTTACAAATTAGCATAATTAATATTGATCATACATAATATTTTCATTATTTTAATATATAACACATTTTTGGGATTATAACTTTCTACCACTAATGTTAATATGAATACATAGAAACAATGTTGGATTTGCGTGTACGGTTAATAGTATCACAATACCATATCGTGAACAGTAATGTAACAAAAACCAAATATATTATAACAACTAAACTCATAATGTTCTATTTAGTCAGTTTCGTCATCGTCATAATTGGCGAACGCTCCTGCTTTTCTGGTCTGCAGATTCTTATAAAAATTGTGGAAAATACTTGGAATCCACTAGAGACCTTTTTGAACATCATTGTTCTTATTCAGAATTGTGGTTCTTGGAGTATCTCTAAGAGGATGAATGTCGTGGGGCCAGCGGGCTGTTCGGTTATTCGTTTTTATTTCAAGAACTTTGAAATCTCCTGACTGGAAACCGGTTCTGCAGGTCAGCTGTACATTACTATTTTCATCCTTCTGCATACGAATGTGCACTACTTCTGACATCTTGTAATCTTATCAAATTGTGTTCTTTTTGTTTACCAGTGGCGAGTCTAGGGTACTGAATAAGAGCTTGATACTTTTGAAGTCATTGAAATCCATATTGACTACAGAGAAGGGATCTTCAGTCTTGCATGACCGAACGAACTGCTGTCAGTCTCACGGTATTACTATCGGCATTAATTTTATTTTTTTCTTTGATCACTCGATAATGGAATGGTCAATGTTGACTTCCAGTTGAGTATATCTCGCTTAAGAGGTATTTATGGTGAATTGCCTTCAAGTTTGTCGAGTTTCTAAGCAGCCAGAAATAGAAAGCCAGTGTAGCAGAATTTCTATTTTGACCTGCACAAATGACACTCCAAACCGTCAATTCTTTAACTTTAGTACTATCTAATGCTATTGAGGCTCATTTATTCAACGCAGAGGATATCTGCCAAGCTCCTCGACCTCCAACTGTTTCATCCTACATTACACATGTGGTTCTTTTATTGGTGGCATCATGGACCGTGAGATGAAAAGTCCAATGTTTTCTGAAGCAGAAAGACTGGCTATTAGTTAGATATGGTGTTGGTAAATATTTTTGAAGATTTATCATAACAGTTTCCTTTAAAGCACTGTTTTCTAGCGCGGATGATTTGTCCGTTTTTTCTCAGTAGCGCAATGTGGCTTCATCCAAATATTTGTCATAATCTGCCCTTATTTGCTGCTTATATTGTTCATTGTCTGCGTCCTTCAGTTTTATTGTGAATTAATCACAAGTATCACAAGAATCGTTTGCAGGTTGTTTGAAAGACATGTTAAATTCTTTGTTAAAAATGTCTTCATATAGTCATTTCTTTGCTATCAAAGTTCTGATACACCACTTTCCTTATATTTTTCCAAATAGAGACTGTACATTTTTAATATGTTTAGTTCATTCCCTAGATAGGCTTTTGGTGTTCGTTCGCGGCTGTAGTGGCTCCCATTCGTTGGAAAGGATGCAATATGTTCTCTAATCTTTCCACGTATACAATCGGATATCTTATTGGGTAGTGTATGATGTCGACGTCTGTCAGGTCTAACAAATCCACCACTTATTTTCTTATCCAGACAAAGTTCACAAACATATCTGTTATGCTCAATGTGCTAAAAATAATGTCTTGCGCACATGAAGGGTTTGACTGTTAACATCAAAAAGAATACTGCAGAGTTCTATAGCATCTTCCAGTTCTAGTTGCATCTCTTACGCGAACGCCTGTTTCAACTGCAATTCCAGAAGTACAACATTGTATGTGGGACTTGTGAACAATGTCGAACAATGAAAATGGTACATGGTTAGAGGTAAAATATTGTAGCAGCAATTGTTTGTATTTACCTCTGAAGTAGCAAGGATTTTACAATGTTATACCACAGCTTATTTCAGTTAAACATAGAGATACCACTAGGTACCTCTTACAAAAATAGCAACCTTTACATGCCAGTGGTGGACGTATCTTGAAAATCTAAAAAGAAATTGGACTTACAATGGTTTATCTCTGAGGTACAGATATTACATTTCAGTTTTGTAATCTTTAAAACAGCTAGACTGATATATAATACATAATTCTAACCTATGTTGGATGGAGGCACTGCAATATTCATTCTGACTGAACATTATCCCGAACTGAATGTCAAAACGTCAACACAAAGAAGCCACGTTCTGGATAACAATAATTATAAATTTATCTTCAGATAGAAGAAATACTGAAACGCGTGCGTCTGGCACAAATTATATTTCATAGTTTTAATATTTCAAGTACATTTTATATATTAATATGCTGTGAAGTGATCCTGTTACCTGTGAAAAAGTGACAACGAAAGAAGTGAATTTCGGAGCAGGTAAGTTTACAAAAGTATGCTAGATCTCATATCCTTGCAAAATGTCTATATGCCGTTGAATTAGCTGTGTGAAATCCAAGTCAATTAAACACATTCGTTTCTCAATTTGCCTATACAGTCTTGTTGAAGAAAGTTAGAGATGTCGCCATGTAATCTGTTCGCGACGCAGAAACCAATTTCTGATCATTCAGTCTACCTAGATCACGTGAGTCTCCCTCTTTCTACACTCCTCTCCCCGATACTTCTCCCAGCCGCTTTCGCTAGTGAATGAAAATAAATGAAAGGCACTGTATTCTCGCAAACTGATAAGGCTGTAGCTTCCACCCTCCCGCCATCATCAGCGCACCTCGCAGACAATTTACATGGTGACATCGCTATATAATTGAGGCCTTGAAATAAGAAAGCTACTAAATTCCAAAATAAGGAACATAGTTATTTGAGAAAAAAACATCTACTGGAGTATTGTCCAGCGTCATCGTTCCAGTCATGGTTTGAACTGCTTATAGATCTAATCGCACTTGTCCCGGGAGATACATAAACTGAAATAGTACGTAGCATATGTCAATGTGAAATTACATGTCTAAAAAATTACACTGAGGAACTTTGACATTTCCATGTCTCAATTCTCAAGAAATAAAGCCAAAATAAATTATTATCCTATTAACGCCTGAAAACAAGTTTCACTTAATATGTGCCATTCGAAAAGTGACATGAACACGTAACAGTTCTTATAACAGTGATTCAGAACGTTAGATTCCGGCAATAAATCATCCCGAATTGTACGTAACAATATAGATTAAAGCTACATGATTGGCTCAATTTATAATAAGTGCTGAAAGTCTAGACTTCTGAAAATGCAGAAGGATAATTTTAGTACGATTACTTTGTAATTCATGTGAAAATTCGATTTTGTAATATGTACTACATTGTCACGAACTAAACTGAGATAGAGTGAATTAAAATTAGCTGTATACCAATGCCCAAATCTGACGTTCCTTCAGACTCTGTTATCTCTGTCCAACAAAAACTATACATCACAAAACATTTCCATGCTCGATCTAGGGGAAATGTACATATTATTTGCTCGGCAGACACGTCCGCTTTTTAACAGTGAAAGCCCATATCAATTTTTATGCAAAATATGAAACACTAGTCACAGTTTTCCTTAGTTTGTTGTCACAAAATATAAACACACAGTGCTCACATTTTAAAAATTAATTATAATTTTATTACGCAGTAATTTTTATTAATCTACTTTTCCCTTATTGTTGTCCACTTTTTTTTAGTGAACTCGTACAATCTTCACTATTTTTTTAAATTTAATTTTTAAATAAAATAATTTCAAAGGTGCTAGAGTGCATACATCTATTTTCCATTCATTCATTATTACATCTTGTTTCATCACTTCTAATTATCTCTTATTAGCAGAGTTTGTGACTGAATTCATTTTTTATAAACTTAATTTGCCTCAGAATTTTATAAAAGTAAAATTAATGAGTCTGTAAGGGAGAGGGAGTAAATAGGAACTTGATCCTGCTCATTCTGTATCTGATGACATTATACTGCTCACTCGTATATCTCGGTTAATATGTATTTGACAAACTATATACCTGAACTATTGTTTTTTTTTTTAACAGTCGAACGTTTATGGTTATTTCTTAAGTGTGTTTGCATCTGTTTTTGAATCGCTACAACTTGGATAACTTGAAACTAAAATATGAATTCTATCTACACCGCCGTCACTAGCCACCGCCGTAGCTCAGTCAGCTGTGACGCTTGCCTGCCCATCCGGAGTTGCCCTCGGGGTTTGATTCCTGCTTGGGCTGATTACCTGGTTGTGTTTTTTCCGAGGTTTTACATAACCGTAAAGCGACTGTCAGGTAATCTTGGCGAATCCTCGGCTTCATCTCGCTAAATACCATCTCGCTATCACCAACCTGATCGAAGCCAAATAAACCAGTAGTTAGTACTCGACCTAGACGAGTGGAGCCGCGGGCGTAATGTGAAATATCCCAATGCGGTATTACGAACGCAGGAGCAGTAGCGCCACTGCTTCGGTTTGCAGGACTCTACTGGTCTTGGTCGAGTAATAATAAATCGTCTTTAAATAACGAACTGAAGAACACGTCACTGATACAGCGGGAAGAGCATTGAAAGCGCTACACTTTGTGATGGTCTAATGAGGGCACTAACAAACTGCTTTGATAATTCAGAAGAGATTATTTATTAAGTTAGTAGTTCGACCACTAATGGAATATATTGCCGCATGTTAGGATCTTTAGATATTAGAGTATATTTGAATACTGCATGTGATTCAAAAACGGACTCTTAAGCTTTGTCGAAATAATTCAACATTAAAATGAGACACACTCACGGACAAAACACCAGTTCCATTACGTGCTACTTTGAAAACTTGTAGCTGAGAAACTGCTTGAAAGAGAAATTGAAAATAGGTTGCAGCCGCCAAATTACTCTTAAAAGATGGACCATTCACATAAATCGAGGGAAATAAAACAAGAGGACGGAAATTGCCAAGTTTTCTTTTCTCAACCGTACTATCAGGGACTGGAAGGTTCTACCTGCAGACTTACTAAAGGCTTTACTAATAATCACGAATTGTTTTAGAAATAAGGTTCAGACATTTTAATAATATACGGTAGTATAACATTCTCGCTATTTTTTACGTTTATAGTAAAACTGAGTGCGTTGTAGTGAGTAAGCACAGCATAATGTGAAAATGCAGTGTGCGAAGTGTTTTGTAGCGAAGATACAGTGAGTTACAGATCCAGTTCAGTACATTTTAGTGATCGAATAATGGGTTTATTAATGTGTAATGATTAGAGAATGTACAGGAGATGTTCAAGATGTTGGCAATGAAGAGTTTATACACATACAGTAGTGTAATATCGTATTATAGTTTTTTATTTATCTTTGTTCGTTCTTTTATTTACATTTCTACTTTGTACTTCTTTAAACTTTTCTGTCAGTATGTCTTGTTTTTATAGCCCATACTGTTATATTTCCTGTAACTACCAACTGGTGATAACCCAATTATAGTTATCATTCATTCATTCATTCATTCATCTCGTTATTTTTTTTCAAAACAAAGTCATTTGTTGGAGTTATGGTTAATTAATGGTTATAATTATGGTCTTAATATAACTTACTGCGTAGAAATCTGTGATTTCAAGCAAAATGTAATATATTGTACTCGCCAAATTTAGACGAATCCAGCTCAGATGAAAGAAGTCAAAGAAGTCACATCAACATGCTCTCGATGCTTATGTTATGCAGTTGGCCGAGTCCGATAAATGAATTGCTTATAACAGCGTTACCAAACATAGACGGCCTCAGCCCGAGTAGAGAGGTCAGCTCATCTTGCCGCAAGAGATAACTACTAACTTCTCTGTTAAAAAACATCGTACTTGCCTCAGCCTAGCGGGTGGGCTAATTCAGAGTCATAATGTGACAACGCTGCATAACTAACAGGCATGTACCGTATGATTCATTAAATTTTGGGTAAGGCACGAGTCAGCAGAGCGGTGTGAGTTACGTCGTCTAAGCTTGGCGGGAACAATACGTCAGTTTTTGGTGATAATTAGATTATGCAATATATTTCACATCTTGATGGCATCTTTTTGTGGCAAAAGATGGCATGTAGCCTATGTCTCTATTATTTTTCTCTGTAACCCGTTGTTATGAAACATGATTCATATGATTTTATATGTCCGTTCAATATTGAAATGCTCGCTCCTGAAAACTAAAAGAAATCATATTTCACATTTTGGTTGGAGCTACAGAAATATACTAAAGCTTTTATAGTCCAGTTAATAATTTCAGGATAGTTAGTTGTGTGATGCGTACAACTGAAACATGGTAAGTTTAAACTGGATCAAGTAAACTGGACTTCCATGCTCAGTCCACTAGTACGATGCGAGAGAACACTATGGGACAATTTCACACAAAGTTTTTCCAAAATGTTTTTCTGAAAATTTGGGGAATAATCAAGACGACAAAACATTGGTTCGAATCGGAAAACCTCAGCTTCGGTTGGACTGTTCTCGATTATGATCAAACACCGATGTCGACAGGGAAAAGAACCAGACCGTGATCAGAGCTTGGGTGTACTTTTCGTCAGCACAAGGCTTCAATGCGGACGAACGAAATTGCAGTGCATAAAACAAAGCAATTCTGTGACGTTCGGCTTAATGGGAAAAACCACGAGTTCGTTAGTGACGGCTACTACACAGTCCGATTTTTAGTCGTACATAAAATAGAATACTGGTCTAATAATTCTGCCCACTATCTCCAGCCTCTAGTCACACAAAGGACGTTACAAGAGGTACATAACTTGAGGAAGGTATAATCGTCAACATTGTACGTAACGAAAATGACAGTGTTAAGCTTCGAACAACCGGTAGCCGCTGCTAATAAACAAGGAAGACCACAACCCATTTCTTTCAGTTAAAGCAGAGCAAGCAGGAATTCCTACTGTTACAGCTTGCAGAATTAAATCCCACACAAAATAACAAACAGAATACGTACGGTAAATGGCCACACATAGATCAAGTGTGGAACTTAACATACAGATTGAAGAACCTACATACGCAAATCATTATCACCATTGCAATCGTGAATATTGGCACTTGTTTAATTATAACTCTCATTATTATTATTATTATTATTATTATTATTATTATTATCATCATTATCATCATTATCCTGCCAATAACACCAATATCACCAGCTCAACACGTCACTATTATAACCTCCACCACTATTATTGTTATTATCAATGAGATCATCACAACTATCATGTTCGTTATCGTATCTATTATAATCTTCACAATTATCACCACTATCAACCTTAGCAATACCGACGGGGGTACCTTGTGTCCACCTTTTCTAAAATTAGTATTTTAAATATGTAATTGATTTATTAAAAACATTAAAATATTATTTATTGTCAGTTATGAATCCTATTATATTGTGTTATTGTTTAATACTTTTCCAGATCAACATGTGAAGCAAATGAGATACCGTAGATGTAGAGAAAGTAACCCATCTAGGTGGAGACTGAGACTTTAATTTAAAAGGATTCGCGATACTAGGAAATATTTCAGAAGTTAAAACCCGATCAAAAACCTCGGAATTTCACAAAACTAATATGGTATGTATACGTTGAACGAATGAGTGACGACGCCTGTCGAAACAAATTCTACAATTGATTTCACAAGAGAGAAGAAACAAACAGAGACTAAGGAAGGGTTGGAAGGAAGGAGTCAAGAAAGAGATGAGAGGGCGAGGGCTTGAAGATCTTCAAGGAAAGTGAAAGCTGGAGATTGAGTGTCGGGAGACATCGAGGTGCTTTGTGAAATCGATGATGATTATGATGATGATCGTGATGTGATTGGTCGATTAGTCCAACGCGTTGATTTGTCTCTTGCAAGAACTTGCATAAATATTATTGTTATATTTCTTCTCTGTTTTACATGTATTATATTCACTTTAATTGGCAATGAAAATTCGTAAATTACAGACTAACTTATATTCCAGCAACACCAAAATTCAAATATTTCCAGACGATGCTACATTGATATCGTTATCTCTTTTGAGTTTCTGTAAATATCCAAATATACTGTATAGACTGTGGTGATTTACACTTTTATCCACTTGGCAAAAATTCAAACACTACTATAAACATAGGAATTAAGCACAACCAAATAACTTCAGTTGTGTTGGGGTGGAAATGTCAGGCTGCAACTGACCAAGGACCTCTTCCATTAATTCGATTTAAAGCCCCACTGCAGCCATAGCAACAGCTTCATTCACCTGCCTCACTAACGTCATTGCTAATAGGCCACAGTTTACTCTAACTAGGATATAGGGTGGTTTTTCCTTTGCTTCGATGAATACAGATGAACAAATTCAGCTGAAATTTCTATTGATTTATGTTTTTCACACAACTGATCATTAATTATTGTTCATCTAACTATAGAATAATATTTTACTGAGGCGTATAGGAGGCAGGGAAGTAGAGTTTCAGTACTTTCTAAGTTAGAGACTATGAATCCATGAATATATGAAGGAGGAAAGGTGCATGAGTGAGCGTTCTTTGAAGAGATCTTGGGACTGTTAACATTTATGTGATCTCCCAGCGTAAGAGCCACTTGAATCACTTCGTTCACAATATTCCACTTAAGGGAATGCACTAAGTTTTGCAAGGGGAAAAGCCGAAAGAACCGTAAACTAGAAAGAACTTTAAATGGCTGGGAAATTAAACCAACCGCGCGCATTTAACCGCAACTTCACAGACAGCTACTACTGCCGCATTCCACAGCAACACTCGCCAATCGACAAGCCGAGAGAAAGGAAGGCACCGCAGAATCTATGTCCCGGATACATATCGAAGATTTAAGAAGAACCTGTCACGCCAAGGCTCCAATATCAGCCGCAGGGAGGTAAAGACCAGAATTTGAATATCTGAAATATAAACTAGTGGATGATATTTCAGTGGCCCATTTCTTTTAGGGTCCATCCCGACATTTGCCTTAACGCCTTAGTAAAACCGTAGGCAGGATGAATGGTCTTAATTTAGGACACAATAGTCCATTGTCGCATTAATAGTGACTCTAAAGATGTCATTTGGCCACCACCTCAGTCAGAATACAATATAACTCCGGCAAAGTCCCTGTGCTCGTAATAACATAAAAATTTATGCCAGCGATTTTTTTATAATTTTAGTGAAAGTTAAAGAAGGCAAATGAGGCATAACACAGTGCTCAAAGATTATACAGCTAATTACAGTGAAATTTTTCATATACAAATTTATTATTTAATCAATCAAGGTGTGTACATTTGAAATGTGGATATTGAGAAGGATGGAGCGTGTGAAATGGGCAGACAGAGTAAGAAAAGAAGCTGTGTTGGAAAGAGTGGATAAAGATAGAATGATGCTGAAACTGATGAGAAAGAGGAAAAGGAATTGACTCGGTCACTGGTTGAGAAGAAACTGACTTTTGAAGGATGCACTGGAAGGAATGGTAAACGGGGGAAGAGTTCGGAGCAGAAGAAGATATCAGATGATAGACAACATTATGATATATGGATCATATGTGGAGACAAAAAGGAAGGCAGGAAATAGGAAAGACTGGAGAATGCTGGGTTTGCAATGAAAGACTGCCCTTGGGCAGAACACTATGAATGAATGAATGAATGAATGAAGGCGTGTAGTAGCGAGATGGAAAGATCTGAATTTGGAGATGATATGGTTGTGAAAATGATACTGATGATGGAGGGAAATGTTAATGTTCATAAAACAATGATGGCGGTTATGAGGCTGGTAACTACTGTGATGGTTGTGGAAATATTAAAGATGATGTTGATGATCGCGAAGATGATACAGCAGAACATTTTATTTCGAACTCTATGGAGAATTAAAAAAATCGAATTAATCAGGAAATATTTTTAAGAAAATTCGCATCATCATCATAATCATCATCATCATCATCATCATCATCATCAGGTCGGTTTCACAAAGCTCTTCGGAGAAATTTATTTTCGAACAAAATGTTAAAACTATGGAAAATTTGGCTCTACTTTCTAGCGATTCTTCGCATATTTTTGGCTACATTGCATTATATTATTGCCGTTGTTAAGTTTCTTTAGCTAATTTTGTAAAGCTCATCAGACACTACAAATTAATAAGAGTGTCTTGTGAAACAGATTTCACAATGATTTGTAATATTTAAACTGTTATTTGTAATTGCTAATTTTTAATTCTTAAAGCCTGTGAAACTGGTTAATACTCTCAGGTTCATAGAAGAGAATAAGTGGGAGTCTTTCCAAATCGTTATAATTTGTTCAGCGTGGTATGCCTTTGAAGTTGTTATGATTAAGTTTCTATCGGAAAACCCTGTTAACTGAAGAAATTTTGAAAATATTCGAGTTATATCTCTTTAATTCCGATAAAATGTTGAGCAACAAGACAATCGAAAGCGTTCCTCAGTGTTATTGTATAATTAATTTTATTACAATGTTAAACCTATCTGGATATTATTCCTATATAGGTAATTTTTGCCTCATTAGTTGAAGTACTTATACCGAAATTCACAGCAATTTTCAAATGTATTTGATGAAATCTGTAATGCATTTTATTTTCTTCATGTACCATTAAAATTTGATTTTGTGCGAAAATGATTGTCGAGATTTCTTTTTTAATTTTTTACATTTATATAATCACTTCCCAAACTGTTATGATATGAGATTTGTGTCAATGCTGAGTTAAATTAAAATCTCTCAGCCCATCTCTGGACTTAAGTAACTATTCACTGTTCTAGAAATGGGAATAAGTCCGCCCATTCTACTTGAGATACGATTACGGCAGGCAGGCGTAATCCACCCGAGGAAGACTGCGCACGCAAAATAATTAAAATGCTACTTAAAACAGTAACACCCAAGCAATCTCTCTACCCAAATTAGTGACTCCATTTTATTCTCAAGCTTCTAACAAATGGCAGTTACATAGACCAGTGCTGGGAGGAAAATTAGTCCAGAAAAAAAATAAGGGTCATGACTCGAAACTTTCGGAAACATTCCGTCTGATTCAGTGTATGAAAGTCAGTGAACACAAAGCAGAAATATAAGCACCTGTAGATGAGAATAATAAATACCAGATGCAGTACTTTACCTCGAGAACAAACACTTAAAAACTGTAGCTTATCAAGTAAATATTCTTTGAATCAATGAAGTATATTACATGAATTTGAAGCATGCCTTGCATGCTTAGCATTTTAGTATGATTTTTTCTCTTAGTTTTTCTCCAATACTATAGTTTCAAATCTTGATAGTATCGTCCTTTATAATATTATTTTAGAACAACTTTCGGTGTTGTAATTCAGATTTAGAAGTGCTAGTAGTTACCAAAGTTAGTATTTTCGACATCTATAGATTCCCGCAAGGGAAATTCGTGGGAATTTCGAACCAAAGCTTGCGCTTTAAAAGTGAAATGCAATGCAACTGTTAGTTTTATTTTAGTTCGTATGATGTCATCTCCAGATCTTCGTTATTCTTATTAAACCATTAACAATATCTCGAAGAGGATATTGCACCACTATGAACAGTGCATACAGAAGGTAGATTTTTAATCAACCCTTTGGAGCACAAATTAATTTTTTACGTTTTTCCTTTCATGGATCATAACAAAGTTTCGAACATTTTTTTTCCCAGATTTTAACTCTGCACACAATTTCAAAACATAGTTGGCACCTCTATGTATACTAAAGAGGTGGTTCATTTGTGGAATATCTGTGCTATAAAATTTAGAAAGAAAGAATACGGTGGTTCTTCTGAACAACCACTATGATGCAAAGGGTTAAATGAGATAATTTTCAATTCAGTTTTCTTTTGGCAGTGTTCAGTGATATAATTTCTATGGTAGATGTTGTGTTTAACATTCTTCAGTTAAAATTACTCGACATGACATAAGCTACTGTTTTAGAGAAGTATAAGATTTGAAAGAAAGATTATGCACAAGGAATAAGATTTTCGACCCGATTTTGACAAGTAGAGAGCAAAAGTTTGAACCCCCAAAAAGAAGACAAGGAGAAACATCAGTCAATCTGAAAGATGATTATAAGATACTGTGTTTTGAAATAAATGATACAGCACACTTTCAATTACAATGCCGGTTTGATCCATTGCCACACTATCTTGTCCTTTATCGAAATGTTTGATTGCCATAAATTTTCAAATTTCTTTTAACTATTTCCAGAAGAACTATTTCCTAACTGAGGGAAGTGTATGGGGGAAATTTCGATCTAAAACGACTGAAATCTGAATTTAGGGCCGTGTTTGTATCACACAATTTGAAAGAAATCAATATGCACAAAACTCCTAACGCCAGAGCCGTCTCTCTGCTCGAACGATGATGCCAATAATTGAAAAGGATCACCGTGTTGAAATGAAGGCAAATGCTGAGTTTTATTGACGTCACAGCTGAACTCTGTAAGAAGAGCAGCAGAGCCGAATTTAACTACAAATAGTAAGGAGGGAAAATGATTGTTGAAGAAAACATTAAAATATTATGATTAGGTCTACTATCCTTTGTAATACATGTTTACTTATGATTGCATGGACTCTATCAGAATCCAGGATACGCCACTCACTGCTTTGAATATACAGACAATGTTACATAAACTGAAACAATTGCTAGGGAAGAATTTGTCTCACAAATCAATTATGATCATTTGATATCTGAAACATGCTCATACAATAAAATGAATTCATTGTTATATTTTAAAATTGAAGTACAAAATTCAATACAGTGTTTTTAATGTCAGTTTCATGACAAAATATCAGGAAGGATTTCCTTGTCCGAAAGCACTGCACAATGAGCAAACAGTAATTCGAAGACTAACTATACAGAGAGTCTCAGCTAAGTTTGAGTAAGTTATGTGAGTGGCAGGCGGGTCGTTGCATATGCAGTTGCCACTGCAGGTAGACAAAAGTGCAGTGTGGTTTCGATTATCTCGCTCGAGCAACTTATAAAGCAGCGGTGATTCAGTGCATTTTATTTTCTCATAGTTTGTTGTGTTCAGATATCCACTGAGTCAACGTTTACAAATGTTCAAAACGCGCATAAAGGATAAGCAATTGTATGGAAAACAACAGGAAAATTCAGACGTAAATTTCTTGACTGCCCAGTTTCGTGTATAAACACAATACGTGTTAAATTTAGCGAACGAGTTTACTAAAGCAGATTCTATGAATAACCGAAAAATTCAACGAAAATACTGTGTGATTACTCAACAAAAATGTGACGAAAACGCAGGTGCATTGGAATAGAGTCCTCGACAGTCGCTCAGACGTCTAGCACAGGATATAGTTTGTCTAAACCAGATTCAGCGTGAGTAACAAAATAACTAAAGTTTAAGCCATACGTAATTACAGAGAAAGTTAGCACAATTTCCAGCTCTTATTGTAAGAAATATGTGTACCGAATTCTGTTACCTAAAATATGTAGTAGTTAAGTTGTAATCGGTGAAGCCGAGCATTCGTAGAGGCAAACAGCGGCAGTAACTTGGGATCTTACCGCTGATCGTTCGACGTACAACTGTCAAAAGAAAAAGTAATTGCTCTCTAGAAACAAAGTTTCCTTCGGGTATCTTCGCTACAATTTGGACAGAGGTGATGTTACATGATGTTGGACCAAGCTGCCCGATACCTACAGTTATAGTCATGGGTGGGCAACTCGTTCTCTCAAACTGTGAACAAACTCATTCAGGTAGAACGAACACTGTGCTAGCTGTAGTGTACGTGGGCCTTGCAAGAAGTGTGGTTGTGTTTTGATAGCGTTCGCTCGCGGCTCGTCATGAGTGAATCACAGTGTAATCCGTTCAAATCCTTTCCCTTTAGTGACGAATGGGAAAACAAGTATTTTTTGTTAAGAAGGAAGGTAAAGCTGTGTGTCTTATACGTTCTTATAGTTCCTTACGCGTCACAAATGTCTTAAGGAAATTGACAGTGATTATCATGATCTCATTCATTACACTAAAGTAAGGTGGCTTAGCAGGGGTGCCATGTTACACACGTTTTTCATGCTCAAGGAAGAAATAGGTATTATTTATGGAGATTATTCTGCAATTCCATTGGGTTTCAGCCGATAGAAGCTCCTGAAAATTTGCAGCTTGAATTGATAAATCTGCAGAACAGCACGACACTCAGAGTTTTGGCGAAATCAGGAATCAAACTATTCGCAATGCTACCTAAGTCAGAATTTCCAAATGTGCGCTTATTTGCCTCCCGCCTAGCAACCATGTTAGGTTCCACATTTGTGTGTGAGCAGTTTTTCACTATAATGTCCAACAAAAAAACTGTTTGGCGACCCAGGATCACAGACGACAATTTAGTGGCTGTTTTACGCTTATATGTTTCCAAACTTGAGCCAGATTTTAATGCTCTGACAGCAAGAAAAAGATGTCAGACGTGTAAACGTACAGAAGGACTTCAGGAGTAAGTTTATTTCATTTTCTGTTATATGTATAAAATTACTTCCTTGATTTTGTAATTGTTTAGGAATGTAATAAATTTTGAAATCTCATTAATCTATAAACACTTATAAACTCTGATTACTTTCTATGTTTCAATGGTATAATAACTAATAATAACAAACAATATAATAAGCGCTGCAAGTACATTTGTTGTATCTTCAAAGGGTTGTGTTTAATTGATGTTTTCAGCACTAAATAATAACGTTTTATAATTTAAAAATGCTTTGCAATAATGGAATTTTAGTTTTGTGTATTTAGTTATAACCTGCCTAAACTACTGTAATTATTTACCATGCGTCATTTTGAAATATAAATCTTGGAGTAGGCTTATATATTACGACCACCTGCACGAGCCGCCACAGCTCACCATGGCAGTGAACCGCTTCATTAACGAAACTACACACAACTTGTAACTGCAGCGGCTGCTTCAGTGTGTGTTTTATTGTGCGAAGGTTTTTAGCGCCTCGTGAGTACGAGTTGCCCACCCATGGTTATAGTCGTAGTATTTTGTGTTACTTTGTAGCGTAATGGTAGCGTTAGACGCTGGTATTCGTGAGGTCGTGGACAAATTAGTAATATGCTTTTGTTCATCTGATCTATAGGTGAGGCTATTTAATTACTTCCATTGAATAATTACGAAATTGTAATAGTTCGTGGCAATGATTCAGGATCTAAGCCACTGTATCAAATATGTTGGACTGTCAATCAGTATAAACAAGACTCATGTCGTTACAGGTCAAGTATCACTAATCAGGATTAAATCAGCAGGGTGATATTCCTTACCTCTGTAAGCCTTTCTGGTCTAATTTTAGTTTGCAACTGCCCTGCTTCACTATGACGCAGGAGACAATAAAGTCGGAGGTGATACGTCGAATTTCATCAACCTGACGCATAGTGGTTTGATGTTCTAATAGTTTGTATCCAAATGTATCCATGTCACATAAAAGTGGTTACGGCCTTGTTTTAGATAACTAAAACTCAATTTTAAATCAAATGACTGAAGTCATTTCGTCAATGAAGTTCGTAAAAACAATTCGGTGCAGTTATTTCGAAAAGGTGTTGTAATAACGAACATTTCACTAACGAGAGTTGTTAAATACGCTGAAATATGACTTCAGTATCTCTTACATACTAACAGCGAATGGGAACCAGATTAGTTTGGAAAATTTCTTTTCGCATACTAGATGCCAGTCTTTTAAAAATTATTTTAGCTTGAAACAATGTAGCCTATTTAAATATATTGATGCAGTTTTAAAATTACGGTTGCTGTCTAAGGTATGCAGATACGACATCGCTATGGGTCCAGTCGTGGGGTACAACTCGGCGACACCACCGCTTCTATTCCATTATCTTGAGAGCTGTCGGTTAACAGAACTGTTAGAAAGGACCATTTTCTTTACATCTACAAACTTCCACAGGGAGCCAGAATTCCTGCACTCATCCCTCCAATCTCTGCTGCCATAGATTCCCGAAGGTGATGAAGTTGTTTGCCCGACCAATCAAGTGTGGCTTGCTGAATAATCGCTGAATCCGCCACTGTAGGGAGCCACAACGACAGAGAAACTAAACGGCAATTAGAAGTGCTGGAGTTGTCTGAGAGAACACACATGGCTCAGAACAAACATCGAGGGCAGGACTTGATGAAGACGCCTCGTTTCTCACCAGCTCATTAAGAAAGTTGAGCGGGCATATAAGCGGGATCGAAAATCTACGAGTGTTTCTCTACAACCTATTTCGAACTTGCTGCATGTTCGGAGACGGCATACCGCTTGCAGAAGTCATATAAAAATATATCGTGCATGAATTCGTATTTCGTAATGTAGGCTACGTGTTTTTCTTTATGTACATATAATATATATGGAAACACTTTTAGATATTTCATAAGTGTCTATATTTTTCTCCTATCTAAGAATTTTGTACTACTGCAACATTCCAAATCAATACAATTAGAACTGAATTCTAAAATACAATAGTGATAATTATATATTCAATTGCCTATTCTCAGCCGCCTGCATTTGTTCTTTATATCTTCAAAAATCATATTAATTCTTTTCTCTATTGTATTTTGTATCAATTTCGATCATATTTTAATCGGTATCTTTCCTCTCCTTTCCATACTTACAGATGTTACTTTGATATTCATATACTTGAATTTCATAAGTAAAGCAGTAAAATTTTCATATAAATTTAGTCTAATTTTATATTTTCTATAACATAATAACTTATTTACATAATACGTAAAAGTAAACTAAATCAACAATTATTTAACATGTACAATATAAATAAAATAAAAGTATTTTACTTGTTCTTGTCACATTCTTAGTCATGAAGATAGAACGAAAAAAGTATTTAATAAATAAAATAAATATATCGCTCATCTCTAATATTTTGTAGAGTAGTTCTTGGCTTTAGTAACAGCTTCACATCTTCCATGCATGGACCTTAAAAGGCATTCACACTTTGGAGGCTTGATTTTTGGCCATCCATAACAATCTCCCGTTCCAATTCTTCTTTCCTGTAGACCCTTGGCTTCAGATAACCCCATAGATGATAAATCAAGTTTAAATCAGCAAACTAAGGAGGAGTTATGAATAGTTTAGGCACTTTCCAAATTAACCAAGTCTTATTTATTTCGTATGTATGCTTGGAGTCGTTGTCATGTTGGAACACGTATGTAGGCGTCATTCCCAATTTTGCCGCACTTCGTTTACCATTTTTCTTAACAATATCCAGCTACACTTCCTTGTCCATTAGACAATAAATAAACTGCACATCTCCACCTCTTCCTGCTGACATGCGCAACCACAACATAAATGTATACATATTCCAAATGCTTTGCATTAGGCAGATTTTTGGCCACATTATTATCCTCATTGAGTTTTCTCCACACTCTGCTGACGCCATCAGAACCAAGTAGGTTAACTTTAGACTCATCAGGACAGAGAAGTTATTAAAAAATTCCTGACCCTTAAGTGAGTGTTCTTTTGCATAGTTCAGTCTTGCAGATCGGTTCTTCCTATTAATAAATGGCCTCTTCCTGGTTATTTTAAAGTGGTAACCATGTCTACGAAGTACCCAAAGGACAGTCTTTCTACATACCTTCTTATCAGTTGTTAGAACCCGATGGCAAACTTGTAACACCTGCGCGAAAGACGAATTGGCATCCACTTACATGGACTCGCCCAAAAGCCATGCTGGGGGGGGGGTGTTTGAACAGTATGCTCTATGAGTAAGCAGTCGCTAGCATATATAGAACCCCACTCTGAAACCTCAGAAAGAAGTTCGCGCATGTTGGTGCCACGAGTTTGCGATCGGACTCTACTGCCATTGATGACCTCGGTTTTGGAGCTCTCATCCTAGGGTTCAATTTAATCTCACGATGTCTCATTCCTCCTTTTCACTTAACTTCATTTGTTTAGGTTTTCTTCGTATATTCTTCGAAGATACTTTATATTTAAATTTATTAACAATATACTGCACCATTGCGTGACTTTTGTTTAAAAGTTGCCATATTTTTCTTACAGAATATCCCTCTGGGGCTAGATTGATAATTGTCTTGAGGTCGGATCTCTGCTCTTTATATTTAACCATCATGAAGAGCACTACCTGACTAGGTAAATAAACGAAGCGAACTGTGCTGGAATATGATCCAGGACTGATTGTGCCACGTAAAAAATGCAACCATGCCTATTACTTACACAAATGCATGAATAAGAAATTGGCTTGTATTTTTTGATTAAAAATACTTTTTTTTTGCTATAAATAAGATGTTTTTGTTTTGAAGAGGTTTTTTGCTTTGGATATTTACACATACCATAGCTCTATTTTCAGACTATAAATATACAGTTTAATATTTGCAATAACCTATTTAAAAATTCTGTTTTTATAATAGATTTGGCCTGGTATGCATAACAAAGTGATATACTCTATCTCGATTCAATGACAGATTCTGGTATTTTATGATCTTCCCTTCTTCCAATATGCTCACGCTATTCTTTCCGTTTGCTTCCTTCCTTAGAAAACCAGATGGAAATTTCTTCGAAATGTAACAAAATGTATACAGTACATTAGAAATAAAGTGATTATTTTCTCGGGAAAATAAGAATTATTTTACACTTTCTTATCAATTTTGTTGACACAAGAGGTTTTAATGAATCTAATTGCTTCCTTTGACATTCTTTAGAGATATTGTGCAAAAATGAAATATCGAATTGAAAATGGAGAACAAATGGTATTAATTTTTCTTTAGGGCAACATTTAAATGACAGAATACAAGGAGACTCCCTGGATTCTTCGAAGCACATGAAGACTTTTAGAATCTTCAGAAAAGAGATTCACCCGTCGGAAAATCAGCCGCGATTATTATAATCCAATAATCAAATAATTTTTCTCAGTTTCAATTTAATTACCGTTCAGATCATATCTAGAAAGATTAATTCCGACGAATTAATATGGGGTTAAGTTGCTATGATGGTGAGAGTTAATCTAATTAAGAATTAAGAAAATAACACTTTGGAACCTAATAGAAACGAAAATGGTGTAAAAATTAGCTACTGAAAAGTCAAAAATTGTCTCTAAATAATTATTTACCGAATTAAAATCTGAGAAAGAAGACTTGTTTAATTATTTACGTATGAATGAAGGCATATATTGTCGTTGCGGACAATTAAAGTTATTATTGAAGAAAGATACGCTGCTGAGAAAAAATGCAATTACAAGTCACGAACGATAACAGCAACATTAATATTTCTAGCAACGGGGTGAAGCTATGTAGATATCAAGTTTTCAGTAATCGTATCACCACAAGAACTGATTTATATTAATTCTGAGACTTGTGCTGCATTTTATTAGGAATTAAAAGGAAGTATCTAGAATTCTAGAGGTAAATAAAGAAGAAAATTAAAAAATGCCGCTCCACCAATAGAAAAAGAGAGGGATCTCACCCCTGCAAATAATTCGAAGACAGTTTTCTCATGAGAAAATAATTAACTAGTTTAAAGAATGGAAGAAAATTTCTAATGAATTTGAAAAAAAAAAAAAAACATGGAGTTCATATTTCAAAGAAAATTTTGTAAAGTAGCACCTAAATTCACAAAATAAAATTATTTCATAGAACAGTTTCTTTTTTTTAATTTTACTGTATAATATGACTTCCAATTTAACAAAAATATT
The DNA here is from genome assembly GCF_040183065.1 of Periplaneta americana. Lineage (NCBI taxonomy): Eukaryota > Metazoa > Arthropoda > Insecta > Blattodea > Blattidae > Periplaneta > Periplaneta americana. Next base: position 137,755,253 of record NC_091126.1, read on the forward strand.
CTGACAAACTGTTTACTAATTTGTTAACGTCTGACTCTACTATGAGCGAGTAGCTCATGTTGTATGTGATAAAATATCGTAATATGGTGGAAAGATCATAGTTTTTTCACAAAAAATGCTTTCTCCCAAATGTTTAACAATCTGTTATTCGTTAACTATTACGAGTAGGATCGTGATTTTTGTCCAAATCGATAGGAAATCTAATAAAGAATAATTTATCCCTCTGGCGTATTTCAATAGCGTGCACGGTTTTCGTGTAAATTTAATTTAAGAACCCCTAAATTCAAGCCATTGCACGAAGCGTGTGACTGGCAACGTCTTGGCTGAGAGAGCAGCTTACTTACGGAGACTCGCCGAGTTCGTTGACCTCTCTACTCTGTATCACGAGTAGAGTGCATTAGCGACGATGTTGCCGGGCTGCTGAAACGTCAAACTTAATTTTCTAATAATCAGTGAATTTCATCATGAAACGTAATATAGGTTTTGAATTCATTTACCTTTTTCCTATCGTCCTTTTCAATCTCTAAGTTTATTTCTCTTCCATCCTGTATTTGTCACTGTAAATCGTGAAGTTTACTGATAAAAATAGATCAAAGTACCACAATGGGGCTTATAAACTTCATCTTCTGCTACTGAGTGTAGAGAAGTTTTAAGTTTATTGACTTTTTTCGAAATGAACTTCGCAATTTGATGCTTTTTCTCACTACATTTTCCTTCTCACTTAGTTGCAGGAATCTTTTCTCTTAACTTCTCAGTCAATTTCTCGTAAGCCAATGGCTTTTTATTCTGATCACTTTACTACATCCTATTTTTCGGGAGAAACAGAGAAGTGAATGTAAGGAATATTTCTATAGAATTCAAGATGAGGAAATATTAATTTATTAAAATTATTTATTTAAAATAAGGTACCTGAAGGTAATATGGCCACTTTAATTTGAATTATATTTTTAATGACTGTGGTATTCCCTAAATCAAAAGTTCGCGTGTTTGCATGAACTTTCATTCTTAATGCATATGTAGAACAATAATCCAAGACTTTTCTTTAAACCACAGTGCTTTGTTTTTTACATTTTGTAAAATCTTGCATTGTGCAGGTAATATGCCCATATGAAGGTAATATGGCCAGAAGAAAGAAAATTCATTATTCTGGAAAGAACAATATTTATTGGTGATTCATGAAGATTGGATTGAAAATAATCATTCTTGGCATCTAAACAATATTCCCACAAATAATTTGTGATTAGATATATGAAACATTGCAATTAAAAAAATAATAATGACAAAGTTAACAAACACAAAAATAAAAAGTCAATGGATATATGTGTGACAAATATATAAGTCTTTTGTGAGTCCAGCACATTCCTCATGCATGTACAGCTGTCAAAAGAAAAAGTGGCTGCTCTCCTGAAACAAAGTTCCCTTCGGGTATCTTCGCTACAATTCGGAGACTGGCGATGTTACATGTTGTTGGACCACGTTGCCTGATATCTACAGTTATAATTGAAGTATTCTGTGTGTTATCGATAGCATAATGGTAGCGTTCAGGCCTCTTATTCATGAAGTCCTGCGTTCGACTAAAACCACGTGCTTTTTATCTTCTTTTTTGTTCTGTTTTTGAGAGGGACAAACTATACATAATGGCTCCTTTCTCTTTTACGATTATTTTAGTAATTAACATAAGGTTCATTAATATATTATGCCACGACTTTATCATTATGATATTGTGGCTGCAAATGGAAAGAAAAAAGATTTTATTCTCAATAAAAATATCTTTCGTGGCATAAACAAAACAAATTTACTGGCGTCGGCCTTAAAACATTCAAACAATTAAGCGTTCAAAAAATAAAACAAAAAGCCACAATTCAATATTTAGTCTATCTTCCTCTTATCTCGATCATCTTGCAGTCGAGTGGGCATGGAATTGACTAGTCTTTGCAAATAGCGACTGTTCTTAGACACGATATTCCAGGCATTCTGAATATACATACATAAGTGTTCTGTCCATGGGAAGGTCTTTCATTGCAAACCCAGCAATCTCCAATCTTTCCTATTTTCTGCCTTCCTCTTAGTCTCCGCATATGATCCACATATCCTAATGTCGTCTATTATTCTTTTCAACCAGAGACCCAACCAATTACTTTTTATCTTTCTAATCAGTTTCAGCATCATTCTTTCTTCACTCACTTTTTCAAACACAATTTTATTTCTTATTCTATCTGTCCACTTCACACGCACCGTTCTTCTCCACATCCACATTTCAAATGCTTCAATTAGTTTCACTTCATTTCGTCGTAATGTCCATGTTCCTTCCCCATACAATGCCACACTCCACACAAAGCACTTCACTAGTCTCTTCCTTAGTTCTTTTTCCAGAGGTCCGCAGAAGATCCTTCTTCTTCTATTAAAAGCTTCCTTTGTTCATGTTTGCAGTTTTTCTTGGGAAGGATAGGCCTAAATGCGGTAACATCCGTTGCTTTCCGCACACCACTATCTCTTTCGCATCTTATTAAATTCCAGGGGGCCCAAGCGTGGAGATGAGGAGAGTGGATTTGACTAATTGGGCCCTCCGGACTTCACCGAAAGTCACGGCAAGGGTTAAAAATTAATTCTATCAGGATGTTTGACCCTATCAGAGATCGGGAAATCTCAATTAGCCTTTGCCCCCCGCATCCTGGACTAGCTTCTACGAATCATCAGAAAATCTTAGAGTGTGATTGGGCCAATTTTTCCGAAAATTTTTCCATACTTTTGCTCTCGTAGCTCAGCGGACGAACGCCGGAATTTAGATGTCAACGTCTCAGGTTCAATTCCTCGTTACTCCTTTTCATTTTATTGCGGTTCAAGATAGTATAATGTAATAATACAAAAAGAAAAACTAATACCAGTATTATGCAACTGGATTTTTCCAAACCTAATATTAAATTTATGTTATTTATATCGCTAAAGAACGATTACAATATAAATAACTTGAATATTATTTATACAGTATCACTAAAGAACGATAACACAATATAAATGATAAATATCGGTTTATTTAATTAATATAAGATATTATATAATACGTATTTAATTATCTAAATAAAATAACCTATTTTACGAAGAAAGATGTTTATTTCTGTTATCATAATTACTTACATAAAATACAGATTATTTATATTGCGAAAGAACAATAACAATATAAATAACTCGAATATTATTTTATAATGCTAATGAAGAAAAACAATATAAATGATAATTTGAATATTATTTATATCGCTAAAGAACGATAACAATATAAAAACCGTGAATATTATTCATATCGGAATTTCACAGATTTATTACAGATGTATTTAAGAAATTGTAGAAGAATAGTAATTAGTAACAGTGTCCTATTTATTCTTCTTGGAGCCAAATTTGTAACTTTTAAAAGTGTAGTTACTATGTTGAAGTGTATGTGTTGCAACGGATGCTTGATTTGTTATGTATGTGAGTCAGTTATGGGATGCTTGATGTCGTCGCAATGTCGTAATTATAGTTTGATTGTGTTTGTGTGACTATTGTGTATTAATTTATGATGTATGGTACGGAAAGCTGCATATTTGTGTTATAGAAGTGTTACGTATGTGTGTTGTTAATGTTTTTGTATGTTTCAAATTGATAACTGATATTTGTTTTGCAATCGCAATGCCTAATTCACGGATTTTTTATGTTTTGTTTACATCGCGTAAGCTAATTTAATTTTCTTTTCCATTTCTCTTTATGCTTATCTTTTTTTGTGTATAAAACTATAGCCCTAACATACATATGTAAATTAGGGCTAACCCCCATTGGAGATACTGTAGCTACAATAGTAATAATTATCATTCATATCGTTATAAAACGATAACAGAATACAAATGATGACTTGAATTTTATTCATATCTCTAAAGAACGATAACAAAATATAAATAACGTGATATCCATCAAGAACGATAACTGGATATAAATGATAATTTGAATATCATTTACATCGCTAAAGAACGATTAAAAAATAAAATGAAAACTTGAAGCACGCGCGAACCCACAACCTTTGAATCATTAAACAAGCACTCTACCGCTGGTCTACGAGGCGCAGTTATGGAACACTTTCATAGTTCCGGAACTGCTTGTACAAGCACATGCATCGTGTAACATCGCCGCGACCCGAAGTGGACTTTGAAAATATTCGCTGTTCACGAGTGCGGCCACTTTTTTTTTTGACAGCTGTACAGTTTCCCTGGAAAAGCATGAGACGATTGAATATTCCTAAGTCTCAGATGTAAGACACTGCGCATGATCGGAGACCAGAGCACTGATACACAAGATAACGAATATTGAGTTATTTAAATGCAGGCTATTTGGTTTGTTATTACCATCGTTCCGAAATTCACTTCAAATACTGCAAAAAATATGATAATATTACGTAAATAGAATATAAATATATACGTAAATCGTGTAGTTAAATCGACAATGGACCTTCATGACTAGATCGACACTCCGCACAGAAAGGAAAGCTTTCGTGTCGTTTCAATAGCTCAGCCGCTAAGATTCTGCCTGTTGTGTAGAAGAGAGCAAGTTCGATTCTTAGTCTAAATCAACTATTTTTTTGTCTAAATAATGTTGAAATAGCTAAGTAACGTTCAAATAGAGCTTTACAAAGTCCTGAGATTAAGTGTTAATGATCACAGACAATACAAAGCCACACAGACAAACTTTTACAAAGGTTTAGAGTCCTTAGGCTATGTCATTTGCTGAGTAATTATTACAATATTTTATTAGTTGCTTTCCCATATGTGTAATAAATGCACTCGCACAAAACAATTTTTGTTATAAGTGTGGCTTTGGATTATTTCCTTCTCACCCCTTCAGTTGATTTTAACTGTTTTATCTACGTGTTTGCAATAGTGTTTAATTTAATGTGCATTCAATTTTATTCATGTTATGATTGAATGAAAAGGCAATGTTGCAATTATTGACTAATTACATATATTAATACTAATTATTAAATGCAACTCTTAAGTAACCAATTGCAGTATCTTTTGCAAAATCTTTAATGTTGAAGTTGTCAATAATATTTCTGTACCATATACTGTAAGACGTTAAAAAATTTGCAATAGATTTGGAATCCTCTACTTTATAATCACTTGTTTTAATAAAAAAATATTTTCTTAGAATGTCTACAAGTTTAACTTTAATAATATTCCGAATAGCTTTAATTGCATTATCTGAATTTTGTACTTTTCTATTCAAATGTATTCTATTTCCCTCTTTCATAATTTTTGATAAATTACACTGTACTTCTTGTACTATTTAAGAACATGAGGATCATTACATTGCAGCTTATTACATAGAGATTCTTCATTTTAATACATGAGATTTTTAAGTTCCTGCGTTATCTACATTTTTTTTTTTTTTTTTTACTTTTCAATTTTTTCACAACATTGAGTGGAGAACATCCACTGAAGTGGTTCTGAAATTAAGTGAAAGATACAATACATTTACTCTTAATTTCAGTAGTACCAGTATCATATACTTTTTCCCCAAGATTCAATTTGTAGACATAAATGTAAATAATCACTAGATACAGCATTTACGACCCTTTTTTAGTTTTTAAATTAATATTTTGAAATTGTTCAGTGATATTGGAAACACTTAGGATTTGTTTATCATGTTCAGACAAGCCATTGATTATAGATTCTGTCAACTAGAAATTCAATCTAATTCTGTGTACAAAACTTTTATCAATGGCTGTGCTACTTCAGCTTGTATGCTGGTGGGAAAATTACGCTACGACTAATGTTGTCAGTTTCAAGGAGTGAATTTAATTTACTTTTACGGAAAAGTTCCGAGAGATAATGTATGTTTGTGTCACTACAGAATAGCCACCTATGCCCACCGACGCCCTCGAAATCGAGACGAATTGTGGAATCAAGTTGTTGACACCTGGGAAGATCTCGCCGGGGATCAGAACCTATTCCACAATCTCGTGACATCCATGCCGGATTGACTTAGAGCTGTAATAGAAGCTGATGGCGTGTGGACAAGATTTTAATTTAACAGGTCTCTTTTTGTTTGTTATGATTATTGTTTGAGGAAGAATACTTTTAACTTCCAAGTAAGATTTTTTCTGACGAGGTTCAGCCCACTTGTAAGACCCAGAAATTGGGCATAAATTATTCCATATTTTTCGACAAATTACACAGTCGAGGAACTCTCTGAAGAAATTAATTACACCTCATTAAAAAAAATTTTTACCTGGGATCGAACACGAGACGTTTCGTTTATATAGTGGAACCGACACGCTACTATATAAGCTATCGAAACAAAATAGTGACGGCAGCAGTCCATAATGTAGATCCCATAGCAGGCGTTTGCCATTCGGTACAGAGAAGCAATGATATTTTGTGACTCGAGCTATGTTGTGAAATCGTGGCCTTAAATGGCTATCTTCTTCGTGATTCTTATTCTGGTCCTTGTCCTTGTTGTGGTCCTTGTAACAATTCTTGTTGTATATGTTATGGTACTTATTGTTACGTCGATATCGAGTGAACCGCGCTGTAGAACTTTAACTTTCGACGACCAAGGGTCGTCTCATTCCTTTTAAGGTTAACTGTACGTACATACCACAAATTGCACAAAGTCGCATATCCATGTGGCCATATTACCTGCATCCAGCACCTCTCGAAAAATCAGCTACTTTTCAGTTAAATATGATTGAATTTTAAATATGCATTGGATATCTCTAACGAGCATTGAACAAGTTCTAAAATGTTATATAGAAACTATAATTACCAATTGCTTGAAAAGAAATACAAGACAAACATACCAACAGCATTATTACAACATCGTCTTAATCCGTTACAACAAATCAAATAAAAAAGACCTGTGGAATTAAGTTTTTCTGTTATTCACTAATGTCGCTGATTATGTACACTTCCTGTTACGTGGTTCGACAAACTGGCACATATTTACATCACATACTTTAGGTTAGTCACTTACTGTATTGTTCTGATGTGAGGAACTGTATAATTATGCTTATTTTTATGTCTCTAACTGAAAAAATATATTCTGTAGACACACATTGTAGCACATTAAGAAATGACCTCGCGTTATTTTGTGAAATAAGTCTCGCCAATCATGACAAAATTATGGTCTATAGACTAAATCTCATACCTCGATTGGAACCCCACTCATCTTCGTCACTTCCTTTCCTCCCCTATCGTCCTTTCATTCATCAACCCGTTATTTCTTCTGGTTTTCAGATCGCTCTACAGGCGGCCCTCCGAATCTACTGGCTCTCTCGACCGGCCTCCATGGATTGTATTCATGATGGACAGCTTCTGCAACGGAACCCAGGGCAAAACTTCTCGAGGGAGGACTTCCGCCTCGGACCGTTAAGGGAGACTTGGGGGGGTTGCCGAAGCAGGAGTGGTATATGGGCTTTGTTGGCTGTAGGGACCGGTCGTTAAGGGGGTCAAGTTGTTAGGTCGGTGCGCGTAGAGGATGGGTGGGCACGCAACTCATCCCATACAGAGGGTGTACAATAGACCTCAAGGTCGTAGTGCTGGAATGTTCCCTCCCTCCTAACAAAAGAAGTCCCATACATGCTGTGAAGATTTGTATGGTCTTCCCGTTACAAATATGTAGTATGATTGTGTAGGTCTGTTGCAGCAAACAGACAGAAGTCCCTTCCCACATCACCTCTTAGTTGTGTCAGAGGGAGTAAATATCCATTGTAAAATGCTTCTCCTCTTCAATTCTTTTCTTTTCTTATTATTGAAAGTTGATTGTAAATTAAGCGACATAGTTAAATCTCAGGTGTAAGTAGCGAAAAATTCTATTGCGTATATTAGTTTTAAATGCCGATTTTCTTGAATAGAAAAATGGTATCACAAAGCTATTCAATTTATTATTAATTATATCTTGGTAGATCTTTGGAATAATTTTTGTACAATGTGCTTAATTTTCGGTTATTCTTCCCGACTCTACGAGCGTGGCTCAAAGATGACGCTAGTGTCGAGAAGTGTAAACCACTTAGTTCGTCAGAGATTATCCAGAGAGCGCCACAGGCGGTGAGTGCACATTACACTCGTAATGAATTATGAAGAAATTTTGGGATGTCGCAGGGAAGCCGGAGTACTAGGAGAAATCCCATGTGTTTCCTGGATCACGGGCTTGTCTAATACAAGTTACAAATTCAGGGTGCATCGACCAGGATTTGAAGCCGGGTCCCTTACCTTAGGTCTATACGGCCAGCTCGCTAGTACTGAGTCACCGTGGCAGTACTTTGAAAAGTAATTATATATAAACCGTAAAATTGATAAATAATCACATACTACTTGATACTTGAGTCGTGAATCCTCTAGGATATGATATGACGATTGCAAGTGGTAACTAGACTTCGAAGTTCAGGTCCCGATGGAGGAGATAGAGGTTAATTGATAGCGGATTGTTGCGCTGAGGTGGAGGAAGAGGCTAGAGCGTGTTTGCTTTTTCCGGTCTGGTTGAAGGTTTCGTACGTACTAGCACTGAAGCTGAGATACTTGGGACTACGTGAAGTATTTGCGATGTCGAGAACGAAGTTTAATTAAAATTACTTTTTAAATATGCTATACATTATTAAATTCCTCGCAAAAAAAAGTTACAGTTGATGTAACTAATTTTATTTGAAATATCAAAAGACATCAAAATTGCTGGCAAAAACACAGCCTTAATTATGAACGAAAATTTATAATGGCATGATTTGGAAATACCATATCTAAATTTAAATATTATACCATACAGGATGATTCACGAGGATTTACCGTTCTTTACTGAGCTTATTTCCGAAGACATTCTTAGCAAAAAAATGTCATATTAACATGGTTCCTATTCTCAATACTTACAGAGTTATATTTCGTTATTGGAACACATTTCTGTGAACGCGTGATCTAGTCAGCGTGCAGTCAGCAGCCAGTGCGAGCGCTACGGAAATCAAAGATAGCCATATGCAGTTACGTAAAGCGACGAGTGCCGTTCACAAACGTGCGGCCAAGTGTTCTCAAGCGGACGGCAGCATTTTTTAATATGTGTTGTAAACTCTCCAAATGTGTTATAAATTAGGAAGCAAAATTAAACTGCAAATAAATAAGTCGGTGGATGTGGAGTGATTTATAATAATAGTTGTGATAAGTGTGTAATAATAATATAATTTTCTAGTCAAAATGGAAAAAGATGTCTGTACGGAGCAACTAAGGAATTCACATTTTTAGCTCCATAATATTTTCCAATTAAAGAAATGATGCTTCTGAATGGTTAATTCTCTATTTGTATTATTCTTTTACCTTCAAACTAGGTAAAAATGTATTTTACAAACAATTTTAAATTAGTGTAACTCTGCAAATATTGAAAATAGGAACTAAGTTTATATGACATTTTTTGCTCAAAATGTCCTCAGAAATAAGCTCCATAAAGGACGGTAATTCCTCATGTATTACCCTGTATGAATCCAAATTAGAAAAAGGAGCTAATTAGAATTCATAATTTAAATTAGTATTAATATACATATTATATTAAACATAATATATATTTTAAATATGTATCTTGTTAATTTGAGATACTGGTAGGCTTACTTCATTTTATTTTAGTTGAGTCTTAGTTTACCCTATTTTTATTAATATAACCTACAAAACTTTCATTTTGACTTCATGCTAATATTAAATGATTACTAAATAGAATACTTCAGTCATTTTCATTTTAAGTATATTATCTTCGTATCTTGGTAACGAGTTTATTCATACGGGTTGTAAAGTTTATGTTAATTAGAACGTTTCTAAATGTTTTATATAAATATTGTTTCTTTTATAGTTTCTGACCTATGTTTTATAATTAACATGTTTATGCCACATTTTTCCATATTTTGTAACTTATGTAGCCCTACAGATACAAATGGTATGTGTTGTTGTGACATTGCAATAATAATAATAATAATAATAATAATAATAATAATAATAATAATAATATTATTATTATTATTATTATTATTATTATTATTACTACAATGTCACAACAACACATACCATTTGTATCTGTAGGGCTACATAATAATAATAATAATAATAATAATAATAATAATAATAATAATAATATTATTATTATTATTATTATTAATATTATTATTATTATTATACTAGATTAATCTTACACAGGATAGAGGTCGATGGCGGGCGGCAATGAACCTGCGGGTTCCTTAATATACATTATTATTATTATTATTATTATTATTATTATTATTATTATTATTATTGTTATTATTATTATTATCATTATTATTATTATTATTTTCATATCATTACAATTATTAAAATTGTTACAAAGTACCTAAGTACCCTTGTAAATATTATTGCCCTGTGTAACTGTTTATAGACCTAAGAATAATATTACGTTTCTACAACCAAAATACGATAATGCAATGTATTCCAACCATCGTAATATTTGTACGTTTGTCCTTCAGGCGAACATTTAATTCTGTCCTTGCTCGGCCTATATTGCTCCATTCAACTAACATGACGTGTATATGGGGGGAGGGACTACCTTTCCAGCTATTTTGTAAACACTGTATTACTCTGTGTGTAAATGACTGCAGAGTAGGCCTAAATGTGCCTCATCTTCGTAGTCTAGTGATAACTACTCTCCTATTCTAAAAATTTTTCTCAGATCTCAGTACAGCAGCTGGGCTAATTCAGAAATGGCTGTTTCCATTTCAGAGGACTGGGAACTACTATCTTCATGTTCCAAATAAATGACTCAACTTTCAATAAAGTCACACATAATGTCATCCTTCTACCAAAGTTCGCTTTCTAGTTCTTCTGCGAAACTAAAATATTCATTCCAATCCGCATTAATAACCTCTGAAACATTCATAATTGTGCTCTTCCTCAGCTTACTGAAGGATAAATCTCCATTTAGGATATTTCTCTTCGATTTTATTCCGAACATTTTCTGTTCGAGTTAATTTCTGAAGTGACTGTCTTCTCATGCATTCCTAAACTCAGTTTCTTTAATTGGTGGCCACTATATTATGGGTCAATTAGAGTATGTAACTTCTCAGTGTAGAGTGGTACGGTGCACTATTTAACACAACAACAGATGAGAGGTGAATGTTAGGTGTAAATGTTTCATTAGCTCACATTTCCGATATCATCCAATTAATTCACCCGTGATAATCACAGTAACACTTCAGGTAATGTATCAAAGGAGAACGTATTCCATGAAACAATTCACAATCCCGATATTCGTTACCAGAGTCCTTGCTAGACTGTTGTTTACTCTTGTTGGTACTCCTACTGTCCAACCGAGTGGTTATGTCACAGGGTCATTAAAACAGGGTAAATCACGTAACAGTTACTAATCTAGCCGTTTTCTATAAATTATTATAACATTTGCATAATATTACGTTGACATCCAATTCCGAACAGCAATTATTTTCTGGAAATAGCTAAGATAGTCCAGCAACAAGCCTTTACAGTCCGCGTCACCGTTTTTGGCGTGTGAAATAAGTAATGGGAACGTTAAGTGCTAGTGTCTTACCTTTACCGTAGTCAGTCTGACAACTGTGTTTGGGAAATGGCTAATGTGACGTATATAGGAAGTGGTACCATTCTCAGCTGCACTAGCTACATGCTCACAAACTGGGCACTATACGCTAGGACACACGTCAAAAACACTGACGCTAGCTGTACAGAGGGACCAGCGAAAACTTGTATGGGAAACCAAGATACGACATTACCAATCGAACGCACAATATTTCATTATTATTTTGTAAATGCTTTGTAATAATGAAATATTTATCCAACCATATCTCCTCTAGGTGAAAATTTTCGGTCCAATTTGTTCATCCTTTTTATTCTTATTAAGTAATCCTACTACCACGATAAAATACAAGGATTTTCATTTATAATTTCTTCTGATTTATTTTATATTTTAAAATTATAGGCCTACTATTGTCACGTTTAAAAGAACAGTCTCCCCTAACTGAAATAGTATATTACGATACAAGTTGGGAAGTGCTTTCTACGAAATTGAGGAAAAGTTTGAAAAATGATCATAGCGGCTTTTTCAATTTCAGAGACTTTGTAATGCACATCAAAAATATGTATTGTACAACATATTTTGCACGATCTTATTTTTAAAATTGCAAATTAAATATATTTTGGATAGAAAATTGAGAGCAATAGTATTCCAAAGTCTTCGTATAACTATACTGTAATGGTAACTAAGTAACAATAAGTGCACTGTAATGTGTCTATTTCAGTACAGCTTTACGTTATGAAGAATGGTTTCCCTAGCAACAAGTTTCCGTATGAAAATTCTAATTTTCATGGCCTAACAACAATAGCTGTAAATACAACAAAAACACGATAGTGCAAAAATTATTCTTTCATTAACATTCATTCATAATTTTCTTCCTAAGGGCATGTCTTCCACTCCAAACGAGCGTTCTCCAATCTTCCTTATTCTCAGCATTTTTCTTAATCTGCCAATACGACCGATGTATCTTAATGTTGCTGTCATCTGAAGTTTTATTCTACCCTGAATTTTTCTTCCGTTCACCTTTCCTTTCAATGTATCTTTCTGTAGACAATTTTTTTCTTTGTCAGCTGTCCGGCAAATTTATTTTTCTCTTCCTGATCAGTTTCGGTATTATACTTTCTTTACTCCCTCTTTCTATCATAGCTTAATTTTTTATTGTCTGTGCATTTCACACGCTCCATTGTTCTCTATATTTAATTAATAAGCAACAATATACGAATCCTTTGAACTAATTTTAACGCAAAATACATCTATTGTGTAACATACACAAGAGACAAAGTGTTTGAACGCTTGAAATATCGGGTATTTCAAAAGTCAGTTCAAATATTAAGCCGCTATAAATATTATAATATTCCAGATAGGGATAAAACAAAAACATTACAGTGTTGGGCAAACAACGGGGTTTACAAAACATTGAGAAGATGTCAGCCGTTCTCTTGTTCCACTTACACCATTCTGTCTGCGACAACATGCACAGCATTTTGCACATAATGTTTTTGAATATTGGCAATTTCTTGCCACATTGCATCTTTCAGTTGCAGTAGGGTTATTGGATGTGTCAGGAAAACTCGTTCTTTAAGATAACCCCACAAACAAAAGTCGGCCGGATTGAAATCTGGCGATCGCGGAGGCCACACTGTTGGAAAGGGATTACTGATGACACGATCGCCAAACATCTGCGTAATTAATTTTTTGCAGGGATAAAGATGTGGGGTGTAGCGCCATCTTGCATGAAGATTATATTTTCCATATCGTGATTTCTCAGGCTAGGGATGACAACGTTTTGTAACATGCTGTAGTAGCGCTCCCCCTTTTACTGTAAACGTCTGTATTATTCCATTATTGTAAACACCTGTGGAGTAACGGTTAGCGCGTCTGCCAGGGAAAAGAGGTGGCCCGAGTTCGATTCCCGGTCGGGGCAATTTGAGGCTTTTTACGGTGTTTTCCTTCAACCCAATATGAGCAAATGCTGAGTAACTTTCAGTGCTGGACCCCGGATTCATTTCACAGGCATTGTCACCTTCATCTCATTCAGACGCTAAATACCAAAGATGTTTATAAAGCGTCGTGAAATAACCCACTAAAAGAAATCAATGGTGGAGTTAACACGAGTAATTGAGGTTCGTTTTCTGACCAAAGTCATCATTAGGCACTTTCCAATAATGTGGCCTCCACGAGCTCCAGATTTCAAACCGACCGACTTTGGTTGTGGGGTTACCTTAAATAACGAGTTTTCCTGATACATCCAACAAACCTACTGCAACTAAAAAATGCCATCTCGAAAGAAATTGCCGATATTCCAAGACATTATCTGCAAAATGTTGTGCATGGTGTCGCAGATAGAATGTTGTACGTTGAACAAGAGAACGGCGGACATCTTCCCAATGTTTTGTAAACTCCGTTGTTTGCCCAACACTGTGATATTTTTGTTTTTTCGCTCTCTCAAATATATTAATATTTATAGCGGTTTAATGTTTGAACTCACTTTTAAAATACCTTATGAATAAGGATATGAGAGCCGTTTTCATGCCTTCGAGAAAAATGAGTCGTATATTAGAAGTAGGCCATGTTGAAGCTGTTAGTACATAAACGTGCCACTACATGTGAACACCTAATATAACGAGTCTAGGTTTTGAATATTATTTGTGTAATAATTATTTCAGTAAAGACACAATTTTCATGAAAATAGCAATTGGACTATTCTTTATTTCAAATCTCCATTTAGGAACTAAAGGTTGCTATTTCAACAGCTACAGCAATAAAGCAATATTCCTACTATTATATAAAGTCACTGCGTTTCGAAGTAGTATCCAATTGTAATAAATGGATCCAACTTTCTCTTAGTGACATTCACTGTAATTGGTTACTGCTTTCGCTGAAGCATAAATTGTGGTTGGCGTTAATGGGTAGTGCAAGCTTTGCAAACTCCGGTTCAAGTGATCGGTCTCAATTAACAAGTGTTTTTCACTAGATTCATTCTCAAATCTTTGTGGCCCATTTCACCTTTTTCAGACGTAAGAGTTTTGTGAACAATGTCTCAAAATAGTTATAAAATAAATCACTACCAATCAGATAGGCTCAGTGACATGTTTATCTTTAAAGCATATTCGAATGCGGCCTCTACATATTACAGATTTATTGTTATAATCAATATGCACTAGAATATTGTCAAGTGTGAAAGTCATTTTGTGCCTTACCACTGCTATTCTGAGTACCAATTTTAAAAGTCCAGACGGTCGCGAAATTTTAGGTACTGTAAGTTGTATGGTGCTATGTGTTGAATCAGTGTGTACGTCTTGAAGTTCCACTGAGTCCTAGTAAAGTAACTATCCATACCATCTGTAAAGCGTAGTAGGCTATGTCTTCTCGTATTTCTGCCATCTGTACGTCAGTCAAAACACTACAGAACTCCGCACTGTTTTAGGTGAAAATATTAAACTTGAGAGTGACGGTGGAATTTTGTTGGGAAGTGGGAGAATCCTGAAGTAAACCCTGAGTAAATATGTAGAAATACGGCTCCACCATCGTTTGGTTTCGAACACGGATATGAAGTTATTTTAAAGGGAGAGGATGGTATTTCTTGGTGAAAAATGAGAAAATTAAAAAAAAAATTCTTTAAAATACTCTTTGATATGCGTTAAATGCACTGCATAACATTTTGCGGGTATTTGTGCCCTTATCGGATGTTGAGAAGTCATTTTTAAACTTCCTGCGCTATGGATTTTTAAATCACACGCCCCCTTTTATCGATTTCCAGTAACTTCACTTTTTTTTGCTACATTGCCAGACAAAAATGGATATAATTTCTGAACTATTAAAGATACATGTATGAAATTTATAACACACATTCTTTAGACTATTAGGAAACGTTTCTCTGTAACAGAATTTTGTTAATTTATTTCATTTAAAAAATACGTCCGTTTGTTTGCAAGAAAGGAAATCAGAAGTGTTATTAAATTTTAATTGTTTATTTTACAAACGTAGGGACTAACATCAATTTCTGTTACAGACAGTTTGTAGAACATGCTTTTGCAAATACATTGCAAAAAACTGCTTGAATCTATCTTTAAAGACGGTTTAGATATATCGGTTTTAGTACAATTCTACATTGGGTATATATATATGTTTTTTCAAATTTGGGCCCCCAAATAATTTTTTTTCAAAATATTTATATTTGGTTGATTTGTTACAGCTATGAGCTCTCTATATAAAAAATAATATTTTACACCAAATAGGAAAAAAGTAAAAAAAATACCATCCTCTCCCCTTAATTCAATACTCCCCCAAAAAAGCTACCAAGGTATCTACAAAGAAATCAGCTATTGTTAACTTGAGACTGTAGGATTATTACATCTGTCTCTGCGTTATGAACATTGAAATGTTAATGAAAAACGACATACATATTAGTATAAAGAGATTAAATAATAACATATATACAAGAAGCTGTTAACTAAGGGACTCTCAAATGTTTTCAGCTGCAGGGTTTTGTACGATTTGATTGGTAGCATTATGGATAATTATGACTTCCTATCCATATCCATAATGAAATATCCCATAAGTGATTGATTATAATCAATCACTTATTGGATATTTCATGAAACCTGACTATAAATTCCGTTATAAATCATATTCCAAAGATCAAAGGGGAACAAAAATTGTGCAAAGCCTTCGGTCGAATCGCGGCTTACGTATACTGGAAGTGTGTTTTGTGCGCAGGTGTCGTATATTCGCCTTCATCCGATGTTCCTTTCATCTCAGTCTCACTTTTAGTGCCTTGAGAATCATCAGCAAATAAACTGTGATAAGCAAATGGCTTCTGCTTAATGACTCTTTTTATGCAGCAACTAATAAACCTATTTAGCGTACATTTGTGTAAATGAATTGTTTGCTACCTCTGTTTTACAACCGCTTGTATTCGCAAATTTGCAAGCGTACCTAGTAAACAGTGCGCTTAAATGGCGGACTATTTTCACGCTACATGCAATACATGGCGATAAAATCATTACGGTCTTGATTAAAGTTATATCATTAACATTATTAGAGATCAAGTTTCAGTTCGTTTTCGTATTAAAATAATTACAGAATGTGTTTAATGACCATAAATGAATATTTTCAGAATTTCCTGTGAATACATAGTTTTTACATCCCTGAAATCGAGAGAGCTTTTTTTTATACATGTATTGTGTGTCATCGTACACAGAATTCTCCCAACTATTTGCCCACATCTATGGCTAGAGTGCTAGAATGCTGGCCTTCCGTTCAAGCGGCCTGAGTTCGAACCTCGGCGATTTCGTGATTGAATTTATGGTGGACAAAACAGACGTTTTAGACGGTTTTTCTTGGGGTACTCTCGTTTCCCTATATCATTCCACCAATGTTCCACTTCCCCCTCATTTCATGTATCACCCGAAATGGTAAAAACAGGCTCGGTTGAAATCTTGGGAGGACAGTACGGGTTTTCGATGCTAATATAGTAAGAGTTTGGGTCTCCGGGTTCCAGTCGCTCATCACGCTACCCGCATGCGGACGGGACCTGGCTCTATCAGAGGCTTAGGCGGAATGGTCCACCTGTCAGCATCGGATTCACGAATGCCACCCAGGCCACATGTCGGATTTGGACAATCATCGCATTTAAGGGCGTAAAGAGGGCCAAACCGTGCCTCCCGGGTCCAGCCCACGTCAAAGCCAAGTCAAGCCTAATTATTTGATGAATCATCTCCCATATTCAGTATCTAAGAACCACTTTCTTCTGAAATTATCTTCACAATGTAGCTTTCATGGAGTTAGGTCATTTGTTGATCTGTAGAGGCCTCGTTTTTCAAATGGCGTCTTAGTCTTCCTTTACCTTCTGGTATACAGCTTTCTAAATATGTTCTGTGTACACGTTGAGATCTTATTGATTTATAATACAACTTTCGGTATTATATTTTCAATTCTACTACAATCTCTCCATTTGCTTCGATCTGTCTACGTAAGGCTAATTTGATGCCTTATCAATTATTTAATTTCTGCAGCTCTTATTATTGGTGTATCCGCGCTAATGTACAGTTTTCACAAATGTATAAACCAATGGGTGGAGTTCGCATGGTGTATAAATGTTAAACTGTAAATTATGACCTAGATATAGCCTATAATTATTTTAGTAAGAAATTAATAGATGTTTAAGACGAAATTTCTATGAACTGAAAAATATTATTATTGTTATTATTATTATTATCATTATTATTATTATTATTGTTATTGATATTATTATTATTAATATTACTATTAATATCATTCAAATGGCTTGCACATAACAAAATTTCCATAGGTTACATTCATTCTTCTTCTAGCTGCCCAGTATCTACTAGATAGGGTCTAAATTGTTAATCATGAAAATTTTCCCTAACATTTTTATCAGCTATTTCACTTCTTTAGAATATATATTTTCTTACCCCAAATGGGTTTAGTTCAGTTCTAATTACAAATATGTTTGAAAATGTTTTTTTTTTTAATTAAGGTTGTAAGGAGGCGTGGCATTTAAAGAGCTGTCAAAATTATTTTTTCATCAAAGAATTCTATTTTACAAATTTCTGATTATAATTATAGTAACATTTTGTCTAAAGTTGGCTCCCTGAAGTTACTAGATGAGTGTAGCGGAGGAGAAATTTAATTTACATAAACATTCAAATTCAATTTTCAGTAGGTTGATTTGCTTGATTCAATACAAACCCTTTATACCAAATATTAATGTCAGGATTTAATTTTTACTGCAAGTATATGTGATGTAGCTGCAAGTTTTTATGCATTTTATTTTGTAAGTGCTAGTTTATTTTCTTAATATTTATTTCACAAATTATAGGGGAAACAATATTTTAAATAAAAAAATCAAAAGTGAATAAATGAGATATTTCATAAAATGAATGCATAGAAATGGTTCTCTATGCCATGTGAATGCAACGAAAAAAAGTTAAAAAATTGAGAACTTCTACTAAAAACTTGGGTGTGAATGTATTTCTAAAAAGAAGAGAGAAAAAAAATCAAAAGCCAAAAATTTTTGGGACTTAAAAATTTGGATTTTGTTAGTCCTTTACATAGTAAACATGCTCTCAAAATTTGGTTAATATGATTCGGAAAAAGTTGTCATTTTTAGTGGTGTGTCCCCTTAAAGCTGGACAGAATATTATACAGTATGTTTTTTCCAGTATCTTCTGTTGATGACACAACGTGCATAGTACGCTTGGTATTACACCGATGCGTTGCAGTGATGAGGTAGACAGTCATGGACGGTGAAGAGGCGGAATATTGCAACGGTTATACATCCCGGAGAATCCAGGGTATATTTTGTAGTTTTACTCCATTCTTTGCGCGAAGTTTTTGTTAATACTCGATCTTCAGAAGTATTTAGTCTTTCGTATAAGCGCCTTTACTATGTGCAACAATGTTCGTCCATCTATAAACTGAAAATGAATGTTTTAATTTATTTCTGTTTTGGGCAGTCTAACCTAAAATATCTTTTAAATCTAGGCAAGCTGTTAAATATTAACCACTGCACGGAAGCGTGCGGAAACTACTTTCAACACTGATATTTAGCTCCTTGCGCCTCTCGTCAAATTTGTCCCATCAGATGTCAATCAATGTTATGAAACAATTAAGAATTAATCGTAATTATAAAAATTAGGGAACCCCCGGTTTCAACTGGGACCTCTCTTTCTCAGTCGAATGTTACACTACCGCCTCTCTTGATGTAGTAAAGTTTCACTATTATAATGAGAGGGAATACAATACTGGAGAAGTCGGAGAAATTGTCTTTATATAATCTCGGACCAACTGTGCTACAAATGTTAAAAGTGATTTTATTTTGGTCTTAGGGTTGCTAACCTCAGCCTGTGGATTCGTTTCAGAGAATAAAATGTATATTTGACACCTGTATCTTAAATGACTATAATTAATTTTAAGAAATATGTAATTATGGTATTAAATATTGGTTCCTCAATATGCTTGTGATTACCATGCTAGTATTTGGATATGAGATTCGCGTGTTCATAATTGACTAATAGTAATGGATTTAAAAAGGGAATACAACTGTTAGCTTGGCTTCCTTCGCGACAGTAGGAGATCTGTGCGTCCGTGCCGTGGACTTGATATAGTACTCTACGTACTGTAATGCTGTTCTTGATAGGGCTGTAGGCAGAATTTGTCGACCATTTCTCCCTGATG
The DNA here is from genome assembly GCF_040183065.1 of Periplaneta americana. Classification (NCBI taxonomy): domain Eukaryota; kingdom Metazoa; phylum Arthropoda; class Insecta; order Blattodea; family Blattidae; genus Periplaneta; species Periplaneta americana. Next base: position 137,775,020 of record NC_091126.1, read on the forward strand.
TTGAATTTCAATGATGAGTAATAATTGCAGTTGAAAGCTCTACAACTACTGCTATAATTACAAAATAAGATTCGTAACTGCGCCTTCCTTTATGCCATACAGACTCACATGCTTTAACTGGTTTCGCAAGACAATAAAAATATGTACCTTACAATTGCTTATATTTTGAAATGTGAGAAATTGTCTGAGCTTACAGTGGTAAGATATGGACTTCTGAACCATTTGGTAAAGTATTTTTGTAACATCATGAATCGCATATGAGGTTTACGCCATGGACACATTTGCATATCTGCGCCATTCTCTTTTGATAAACATTTATGTAACAACGATGTTGGATCATGGACGTGAACCGTGAACGAATCAGGTTTATGATTTGTAATATCGCCTCAAGTGCATTGTTTTATTGTCAGAGTACAGGTGCTGCAATAATAAAATTGCTATACGCAGGTGGATGATGAGTAATAAAACGGGAAAGCCCGGATGATCAGTGTTCTCACCCCGCCTATTTATTTACAGCATTTCTCTTTGAGGTCCAAATGGACTTGCAAAGGTATATAGTCTCTCGTTTGCCTACGTTACGAAGATAGTGGGAAGGAGTATTAACCTGGAGGATGCATTTAAGCAGCCCTGAAAATCTGACTCTACCTCGTGATGGACGCTGTATCAACTACGAGGTTGTTTAGCGTCGATGAGATTGGTGATAGCGAGATGGTATTTGGCGAGATGAGGCCGAGGATTCGCCATAGATTACCTGGCATTCTCCTTACGGTTGGGGAAAACTTTGAAAAAATTCCAAGGAGGCAATCAGCCCAAGCGGGGATCGAACCCGCGCCCGAGCGCAACATCAGACCGGAAGGCAAGCACCTTATCCGACTGAGCCACGCCGGTGGCTATGTAGTTTTATCTGCGTTTATTTGGCAGCATAATATTTTCTCAATACAATAGTTATTATATTCCGATTCATTTTTCCGGCTTTCTCCACAATAATCTGGTTCATGACACACTTAGAGAAGGCACGCTCCTTAGGTTAATATTTCTCGGATAGGTGGAAGGCCTATTGCGAAAAATGATCATAATCCAACAATTAACAATTGGTGGCCCACAGGTCTGAATTACTTATACAGAGTGTGCGTTTCATCTAGCCTAAGACTTTCCGTGGTTTTCCTAAGCAACTAAGACAAATTTCGGGATGAGACCTAAAAGAAATGGGCAACGGACCTACATCTACATCCCCTTTCCCAATAAAGTTTCAGGTCTTCTTCCAAATATAAAATTTCGACATAAATGCCCTAGCTCAGCTTTCATATAATACCCTGTTACATGAGCGAGGTTACTCGACTCTACTCGCACTGAGAAAGGACACTTGTACATTTCAATGTGTAGGCTTACAACACACGGCGTTTCCTCTTCCTATCCAGCAGTCAGCTCATCCACCGCCTCCCCTCCCCCGTTATGTGGTAGTTACTAGGTTAGCTCATTTTCAACATTTCCCCCTAAATATTTTTTAGAGTTCCTTCAGTGGAGCAGCGAAACTCGGAATAAGACAAGTGACCAACAGGCTTGGAGCTCACAAATTCAGTTTTCCTCAGCTCCGAACTCAATTACAAGGACACGTTTTCGCGTATCTTTTAACTTTCTCTTTCCAATTTCTCCCTCTCATTCACTCACTTATTCTTCGGCCGTAGCTCTACCCAAAAGCAGAAACTTCTTTGATGAAGATGAAATTTTCGGATAGATTCAAAATTGTTAAGGATTCATTTCATCGAAAATTGTGAGTGCTGTACATAGGTATATTTTTTCACTTAACCGACGTTTTGGGGTGAAATAATTAAATTCAATATTCTCAGTACTAGGCTTGACGGTTCTTAAGCGAATATTGATGTTGAAAATGAGATAGAGGCTTCTTCCTTTAAACTTGTTTTTCTCAGAACTGAGAAAATATTGTACATTCATGGTTTTGACATGAGAGGATCGATGTGACGAATCCATTACATAAAATTTAATACACATTCATGGCCTTGTCACCTGCTGTGAAGCCATTTTAAATGTCGGCTGTATATGGTTCTGATATGATACAAAATTTTGACTGCAATTTGCCGTAACCTAAACTGTTTTCTTTATTGCATACAAAAAAGTAATATACTTTCCGAACTCTTAATGTTACATAATATATCATATCTGGTATACATATTTTTAGTATATCAGCAAACTTTACTCTCTAAAAGAAATTTGTTATTTTATTGTATTTGAAAAATATTCCTCCATATGTCTATAAAACCACTCCTAAAATTCATTGTTAAAGTGTAATTTTTATCTAAAAATTTTGAAATCCAATATTAATACTGTGCTTGAGACATTTTAAAGAACGTGCTTTTAGGAGTCAAGTTACTTAGAAAATTTTAAATAACGTGTAAAAGAGCCTGAGATACTTCCATTTAAGTAAATTACTGTAGGCTATCCAGATTTTTTAATGTGGGCCCCAAAATTTGTTATTTAAAAAACTAATATCGAATTTAAATTCTTAAATCAATGGTAATTCTACATACAAAAATGAACATTGTGCGTCAAGTAACAGAAAAACGAATTTCAGAATTTTCTACCCGTACATATGAAATGAAGGTCTATGAATATTCATACATCTGTAGTTTTCAAAATGTGCAATTTTCATAAGGAATGGCCTGAAGGCCTAAAACTTACAAAATGTTTATACAAAATTTTAACCGCAATTACTTCTTCTAACTCGATAACTCCAGCAATGCCACACTTTATAGCGTTATGCGTGTTCAAAATTCCAGGTGTCCGTGGAATTCATTACTGTCATTCTTCAATATTTTGTATGAGCATTTATAAGTTTTCAATTCGTGTTGATATAGCAATGAATTTAATAATGTCACGAAAGTAAAAAACTGGTCGAGGCAGCGTGCAGCACAGAAAGTGTGTCTTTCATGACCAATCTATTTAGTTGGGAAACTGTTCACTAGAAAATTCCTGGCTATGCGACTAAAATGATGCGTAGTATCATCGTCTATAAACCACACGCAATAATGGAGGTGCATTTTATCCAGCACGTCATTGAAGTCATAAAATTGGATTAGCTTCCACCTGCCAATCTTTCGGTCAGAATAATAATCGTCAGTTATTCCTGTTCAACAATTGCATTGATTTACTATTGATGGATTTGATTCAACAATACCGTGTGCATTTTCTCCAGCCTAGTGATGAATAGTAATGAACATTGAGTTTAATCTAAATACAATACAAAGGACACAAATTGTAATCAGGAGTAAACATATGCAGAAACAAAATATGCAGAGTGTATACAAATTGCTGTGAAATATTTTGGAGATATATTCCTAACAAGGAAACATTGAAAACTTTCACAAAAATGTAGTCATGAAAATGTTAAGTTTCACTTGGTAATTGATTGGTAACAACTTAGCTGAGGGGACAAGTGATTTTCAGCAACTTATTACTAAAAAGTGTTACAAAATTGAATAATTTCGAGGGAAAAATTGTTCCGGAGCCGGGTATCGAACCCGGGACCTTTGGTTTAACGTACCAACGCTCTACCACTGAGCTACTCGGGAACTCTAACCGACAGCGATCCAATTTACAAAATTGATCAAAGTGGCACTCTCTTGTGTCGATGCATCCCCTTATCTTCCGTTCCATGTTTTGGCGCAGTGTATTGAAAACACCTGGAGTGTTTCGTATTTTTAAAATCCATTTAGAATACGCTCGCTAAGAATGTTAACATTAGATGAAGTAGTTGCATAAACTATGGAGTTCAAATCTCCTCAGAGATAAAAATTCAAACGACTTAAATCTGGAAAACGGGCAGGCCATTGAATGGATACCTTCGACCAATACATCTATGCGGAAAACAGCGATTCAAATTATGACTAACTCTAAGACTAAAGTGAGTTGGAGCGTTATCATGCAGTTACCACATTCGGCGGATAACGTCCAGAGCTACGTCATCCATCAAATAGTGCAATTCGTTTTTGGAGAAATCGCCGGTAGCTGGTTCCTGTTAGATGGAAGATATATGAACCAATTAGATGACAGTCAAACAAAGGAACACAAATTTCGTAACCTATTCAAAGAAGAAGTTGAAAGATGATAATTTGAGTTTACTCAAATTATCAATGTAAGGACAAACTCCTTACTATCTCTGAAAATAAGAATTTTCAGGACCATATTTATATTCAAATTTTTCAATATTCCGTTGTTCAGAATAGGCCTACGTTCCCAAAATATGACATCAATTCGTATGCACCGTACAGAAGGATACTATTGGAAAAAATTAGGCTTTTCAGGCCTTCATCGAGGCGTAAAGAGCTCAATTTCAGAACTATGTACAAAAGAAAGGAATTGCATCATTTAGCCATATATTACAGTACTGGGCAAAAATATGAACGGATGTTCTAATTAATTTTAAGTCTAATTTCATCCTTCATGTAAATTCTACATAATATGACGGTATACATGTGATAAAAGATGGTGAATTGCGTTACGACATATCATAACATTGAGCGGAACATTGTAATGATGACTAGAATGTATTTCTTTATATTTTTATACACTGGCATAAAATCCGAGGGTTAGCCTCCGAGAACGTAGTGCCACCTGTTGTGTATATACTATACCACAGTTGCCAAATTCTTGTTGTGCAAAACTAGGTCACCATAAACTTCATTACGCCCTTGCCTGCAATTTCTTTCCCTCTACGCGCCAGACATAAAATTAGTAGCGTGATGAGGTATCTCGCTGCTTCTCGCCTCTAGTTACATAACAAAATAATCATGGTAGGGAACACAACGAGCCGTGATTGCCAATGTTTATGCAAATTGAATTTACTCTACACAACAAATACTAGTCAACATTATGTAAGATTTGACGACGAAACCGCGCATACAGCTGAAGTAACATTCAGATATGAAACACTCAATAGCTGACAAAGGAAGAAAGCAATATGAATACATTCCTTATGATAAAGTTGGCATTTGAACTGTCGATACCGAGTTAGGTGGCTCATGTGTTGAGTACGGGACACTCATTCGGCAGGTCCGTGGTTCAAATCCCCGGTCCGACCAATCCGACTGTGATTTTTCCGTGGTTTTCCACAGTCATTTAGGCAAATGTCGAGTTGGAAATTTCATTGTCATGGTTCATTTCCCTTCCTCTTCCCTGCATTAAAAATAATTTAGTTTTCATAGCATATCATTCATCTTCACAATCTCATTCCTTAGGCATATTCAGGTCATAACGCATGTCTTCAGAAGGGGGGTCCGCTCCGAAACCGTCTCTTGTCTCTCGGTTCTGAGCCTTTCGCAAAATCTCTATCAGGATTCATTGCTTAAGAACACTTCCGAGGGCGCTTCGACATCTTACAAGGGCTGTCGAAATAGCCTATATCCTGTGCTGCTTGGTCATCTTGACGATATGAACTTACGACGGAGAGTGTAGGGAACCCATTGGGTGAGCGGATGAAGGGTCTCATGCGGCCGATGGAATGGTACACCTCATTCTCATTCATCCCATATTTCGGAGTGCACAATAGGATACTGTCGACCCGACGTGCTGAAGGGTCGTTCCTAACCCACACTTTGCTACTCAAAACTACTACTACTACTACTACTACTACTACTACTACTACTACTACTACTACTACTACTACTAGTACTACTACTACTACTACTGCTACTACTATTAGTACTACTACTACTACTACTACTACTACTACTACTACTACTACTACTAAAATAAAACTGTAAATAAAGTATCCTTTGTTAACCTCGTATTCTTTATTGTAGCTGTATGTGTTTCGCGGGTTAAAAAACTGATAACAGCTACTTTAAATCAGCTGATGAGTATCTTAGGTTATTGGAACTGAAGTAACCCTGACTCGACAATATTGCTGGATACTCAGTAATGCATCTAACAAGTCCACTGCTCTCCGGATAGTAGAATTTGAAGACGAACGTAGCCTACACATAAAATCTGCATGATATTGTCTAGTCTGACTGAAGAAAAGAAAAAAGGACAGAATATGCTTGCAACTGCTGCAGCGTTTATGGAGAGTGAAAAGGAAACAAATATTATCATATATGCAGACCATTAAATGATGTGTTCTGTTAGATCCGATTTATATGGATTCATACCCTGAGAGAGGGAGATTGATTTTAGGTGGAGATAAAATTATTTGTATTGCTGTCTAAAGCACGGTACTGAAGCTGAAAGGCCCTGTAACAAATTTACAGTACATAAGGGACAGTGTTCCTGACAGAGAAGTTCAGAATAAAATCTGCCTTCGATTTATAACCCACGTTAAATTTCGACGCTAAATATGCTCTATGTATGAGAGCGTCGCAAAATGAAATACTGTTTTCGAACTAATATCCTTTATTTAATTTTATGAGTGATAATGAATGAGAGAACTGTTGCAATTCTAAGTGGAGAAATAGTAGAGTTCTGAGAAAAATTCATCGAGCGAATTTCTTGCACAAAAGTTCAATCTCTGTTCCCCATAATGTGAATCCTGCGCATTAGGTGTATCAATAATTTCAGGTTATTTAACGTCAATGGAAATGGTGATAGCGAGATCGTATTTGGCGAGATGAGGTCGAGGACTTTCTATACATTGCATGACTTTCGTTTTACGGTTGGGGAAAACCTCGAAACAACCCACCCAACTAACCAGTCCACGCCCTACCATAGTTCCTAATCAGTAGATATATCAGTCTGCCGACTGAGCTACGCCGGTGGCTTCAGTTATAATTTCCCATTGTATGAAACTGATTTATTGCAATTGCTTACTAGTCTATTTTTATTTTCCGCAATTCTTTATCAGCATTTTAAGTAACATATTTATGCCAAAGCACTTTTTAATAGAAATAAAGTACACCCACAGAAATCCCATTAGCTTATGAGCCTCCTGCAAGACCAGGGCTAGCTTTCTTTGATACTCGCCAGCGAGGCTATTCTTGGCAAGACTTAGTCAATATCCTGTTAAATATACCAGGAAGTCCTAGTAGTAATTATTGTTTGAAAACAGTAGCATATTTTTAATCTCCTCTCCTTTCTTCCAGTTCTCATTAGTATGTTCTGCATTTAGCTGCTAGGACCTAGGATACACTGTTCACACGCCCCCTACTTGAAGAAATGTGCCTCACGATCTCGTGGTCTACCGATGTTCCTCTTTCCGATTCTTGGGTCCCACGTATTTGCCAGCGTCAAACTCTTCTAATTAATTCTGCACATATGACCACTCAACTTCCACGTAAGTTGTTCTGCTGCAGTCACCACGTCAGTCATGCTCGTCCTCTTCCATATGACTAGGCAGCCGAGAAGAATTATTCGCTTCATATTCTGTCCCTCAAGTATATTTTTTTCATAATGACCTTCATTTGCCTTTAACATGTTTGAAGCAGTGTCTATGTTTTCTGTTAACGATCATGTTTGGAAATCGTACGGGAAAGCAGGGATCACACAGTTCTTCAGCACTTCTTTTTTTTTTTGTTTTCAGGTTTTGGATTTTTCTGTCGCAATGATTTCCAAACTATAAAATTTCTTCCAACCCACAGTTATACGCCTCTTCATTTCTTTTGCGAGTACCTTGCGAAAAGGCACTCTGTATACAAGGTATTTGTAGTCTGTGACATCCAGAGTTATGTCGCTCAATTTGATTTGCATTTCTGTGTGGTTTTGTCATAAGCTTCATGGCTCGGGTTCATGGCTAGTCCAACGTCTTGGCTGACATTGTTCAGGTCTTCCAACATTTTTTTCAGCTCGCTAGTGGATTTTGTGAATAAAACTAACATATCTTCTGCAAAGGGGAGATTTATTGGCCATTAACAATCAAATCCTATTATTTATTTTCGGTCACCACAACATGAAGCAAAACTATACTGATGTGCGTTTATTACGATTCTATAATTTATTCAGAAGTTCATCACCGATGCTAAATCAATGTAAAATTTATCTAGGGAGAATACCGTCAATTGGTCCTATTCTATTTTCGCTTTAGTGCAACCGATAGCCATTTGAACACTGAGTATAAGTTCCATTCATCGACTTCACTAGAGAGAATTAAGACTTGATACTATTAAGAGGTCCACACCTGTGGAGTAACGGTCAGCGCGTCTAGCCGCGAAACCAGGTGACCCGGGTTCGATTCTCTGCCGGGGAAAGTTACCTGGTTTTCCCTCAACCCAATATGAGCAAATGCTGGGTAACTTTCGGTGTTGGACCCCGGACTCATTTCACCGGCATTATCACCTTCATCTCATTCAGACGCTAAATAACCTAAGCTGTTGATAAAGCGTCGTAACATAACCTACTAAAAAAACTATTAAGAGTAACATTACTTGGTGCTAATGTTCCAACGTTGTTGATTTATGGATTACTAAAATTGATAAAGTAAGCAAACGTTACTCCGTACATATTTGATTGATCGATTTCACTCAATAGCATTAAGCATCGATATTTTAAGTACCGTCAGGTGATCCTGCTGTTTTTAGTGGGTTATTTTACGACGCTGTATTAACATCTCAGGTTATTTTGCGCCTGAATGAAATGAAGGTGCTAATGCCGGTGAAATAAATCCGGGGTCCAGCACCAATAGTTCCAGGTGGCCCGGGTTCGAATCCCGATCGGGGAAAGTTATCTGGCTGAGGTTTTTTCCGGGGTTTTCCCTCAACCCAAAACGAGCAAATGCTGGGTAATTTTCGGTGTTGGACCACGGACTCATTTCACCGGTATTATCACCTTCATATCATTCAGACACTAAATAACCTAGATGTTGATATAGCGTCGTAAAATAACTGAATAAAATAAAATAAAAGCATCGATAGTTACCCAGCATTTACTCATATAGGATTGAGGGAAAACCCCGGAAAAAACCTCAACTAGGTACCTTGCTCCAACAAGGATTTAAACCCGGATCACCTGGTTTCGCGGCCAGACGTACTAACAGTTGCTCCACAGGTGTGGACGATCCTACTTTTGCGATGTCATCAATGTAGTGGGGTTGATAAAAGGACGGAAAACAACGAAAGTGTCAAAAGTTTTATTTCACTCAGTAGCATTATGCATCGATATTATTAAGACTACCGCCGTGTCTTCCTATTGATATGTCGACAGTTTATTGCAACTGAGAGTGTAAGGGAAAATTACTGCGCATAATTGAAGAGGTGGATTCCAAACTGGTGTAAGTCCAAATGACGCTGCTGGCTTTCTCGATCGGCTCCGTGGATTGTATTCAAGTGATGATGGATAGCTTCTGCAAAGGAACCCGGGGCAGACCATCTCGGGGGAGTACTTCCGCCTCGGACCGTTAAGGGAGCGTTGGGGGGATTGTCGAAGGACGAAGAAGGAGTGGTATATGGATTCTGTTGGCTGTAGGGACCGGTCGTTAAGGGGGGTCATGTGGTTAGGTGGGTACGCGTAGAGGAACAGTGGGCACGCAACTCGTCCCATATATGGGGTGTACAATAGACCTCTAGGTCGTAGTGCATGGGATGTTCTCTCCCTCCCCCCTAGCAAGAAAAAAAGTCCAAATGACAAATTATCAGAAGAATAACAAAAACTGTTAAAAATATATTGGAGTGTAGGCTTTCACGGCCGGCGTCAATAGTAGAAAAGTTTTCCGGGCTATGAGGCCGTGGTCTGTTGGTTGTAAGACCAAACGTTTCATTCAATGCTGCGGTGAACATCTTCAGTGGTGTCTATTGCTGGTGCGGCTGGTTCTACTGCGTGTGCCGATTACAGTCTGCGCTGGCTGCATCGTTGTATATATAGTGCGGAAGGGGGGGCTTGCTGTTGTCGCCTCGGTCCGCGCTCGAATGTGCTTCGCGGGCGAGTTTGCTGTTTTCCACGCGCTCCGCGTCCGAGGTTGTGTTGTTTAATTGTGCTACGCGGGCGGGTTTGATGTTGGTTTTCCTTAATGCCGGATACCAGGCCTTGTTAACCTTGAGACCTTCTTCTTTTCGATTGAAATTGTTCTTATGTTTATATATTTCAATCGCCTCTCGGTGTAGCCTCGCGTAGAAATGTGGTGTGTCGCTGAGTGTATCGGTGTCTTCGAACCTAATTTTATGTTCGCCTTCCAGATAAGCATGTTCAGCTACAGCCGACTTATCTACGTAGCCAAGGCGGCAGAAACGGCCTTCACCTGCTTTGTCATCGAACAACAGATGACGGCGTCTTGCCATCCTAACGGCAAACACCAGCCAACTCCTCCTCGCCCCGTTCCGTGATCAATTGATCAATCTCAGCCCCCCTCGTGTATGTGGTACCTAAGAGGTTACGTCCAATTTCGGCTTCGCCTTCAAAATTTTCTAGAGCTCCTTCAGGGGAGCAGCGTAACCCGGAGTGAGACTAGTGGCCAACAGGCTTGGAGCTCACATATTTAGTTTTGTACAGCCCCCAACCCCTTGCAAGGACGCGTTTTGCGTACCTTTTAAATTTTCCTCCCAATTCTCCTTCGATTTTTCGATTTTTTCGAGCGCAGACTGTGGGGATCATTTCTTTTTTGGACGTGAAAGGAGCAAGACGTGTCCTGAGGCCTTCTGATTGGCGCACCGGCGAAAGCAACTACAGCGGACAACCAACCAGATTCCTCAGTTCTACAGCAGCAAGCGAGCGCAGCAGCCAAGCAGCTCTCGGCCAGGGAGGCTCGAGGCGCCGAGCATCGTACTTCTGTCGGCCAGGCGGCGGACACCTACGTAATCGGCACTTCTTAAAGAGCAGCCTATTGGTTCCATTGCCGCACCGGCGCTCAGCGCGAAGAAAGCCGCGCAGCCTACGGAGGGCTGTGCGCACTAACTTCTCTAGGCCAGGCGGATCCCGGTCGGGGATTGGGTCCTCTCTCGAGGAGACCCCTAGCCGTCCTCGGCCCCTAGGCAGGCTTCCTGCTAGGGAGAGACTCTGTGCCTTCGTGCCGGAGTGACTGCCCAAAGGCAGGGCCTTCGGGCGAATTTGCTTTCCGCCCTCCACTCTTCTACTATTGCCCGGCCCTTCTGAGGGCTACGCAAATTTTCGTCCGGCCCTTATCAGGGCCAACGAAATTAGCGAACCAAACCGACGGTCCCCGGCGGGCTCCGCAACGCTTGTTGCGATCAGCTAACCGGGCTAGGCTTCGGCGACCGGTCGGGCGTAACTGCTGGGCTTCCACCCTTAGTGGGAAAGGGGCCTAGCAGGTTCTTGCACTGCGGACAGAGTGCCGCTTAGGTCTCCCCCCTGACAGGATCGAATTTGTAATTCGAATGGCTCCAGTTAAGAGCAACAAGGCCACGAGCCATCCTACTGCAGGTGGCGTAAAGCGGTTGCTAGTTTGCACTAGCCACCACCTCCTACTTGCGCGTGTCGCGTCCCGCGCAGATTACTCCTCCGCCCAGGCGTCGGAACCTGCGATCGGCTGGTCCTGTACGGACGCCGCCTGTCCCGGTCCCCGTTGCGGAGATCCTTGAGCTTCGTCCCCCTACCACCATCCCAGTCCCTTCAGGACTCCCGAGAAAGCCCACCCCTCCCAAGGTAGCTCCCAAGGTCACTGAGGTGACACATATTGACTTACCCGGTCCTAGCGGACTGAATAGCCGTGGTGTTACGGTCTTGGCTGATGAAGTGCCGCCGATTCCATCTGGGTCCGGCGCACTTCATGTCATTAAAGCCAAAAAGAAGAAGAAGAAGGGCTCAGCTAAGACTGAGCAGGGCGGCATTCCTTCCGCTAGTGAGCTCACCAAGGAAGAGAGATCGGCTCTCTCTACCTTGGAGCAATTGGAGGCGGCGACTCTTCAAGTAGTGACCGAGGAGGCAGCACCCCCCGCCGAACCTGAGGCCCCACAGGAGACGGCTGCTGCCCCTGAGGTAGATGAGGCAGTTCCCCGCCCCCCTTGCCCAGCTCGTACTCACGTGTCGGAGAGTGAGGACGAGGAAGATGATGTTGAGACTGCCCTCACTAGGCGACGTGGTGATATCCCACCCGTTATTATTACGCCAGCCTTCACTGGCTCGCTGGGCCGACTGAACTTAGAGTTCAAGGCCGAATACGAACCGTTGGGCTTATGCTCGTACAGGGCGCGCGGCGGGACGGCCGTGAAAACTGTTTGCGAAAGGGACTACGCAAATCTTTGCAGGTTCCTGACCGAACGGGGAGTAGCGTACAACTTGCTGCGCCCCAAGAATGACAAGCCTCTGCGATTCGTTCTAAGAGGAATAGATATTCACACAGATGAGGAGGACATCCAGGGCGACCTGGAATTCCAAAGCATAATCGTCCGGCGAGTGACGAGGATGCACTCATCAAGGACAAAGGCCAAACTCCCAATGGTCATTGTCGATGTGGAGAATTCCCCCGAAACCCGGGATAGAATGAGAGCCTTGCGTCAGTGCTGCCTGATGAGGGTAACAGTTGAGGACTACGTCCCCAGCAAGCGCCCGCCTCAGTGCAGCAACTGCCAGTGGTACTACCACACGCAGGCTAGCTGCAAAGCGCAGCCTATGTGTCGAGCTTGTGCACGCCCCCATAAGACTAAAGATTGTCGCAAGCCGCACGATGTCCCCGCTACATGCGCACTCTGTACTGGCGCTCACACCGCCAATTACGGAGGGTGTCCCGTAGCACTACAGGTTAGAGATGCCACGGAAGGAACGAGCAGGGCTGCCCGACGGAGGAGGGCAGAGCTCGAGGAACAGTGGACGCTCCAATACTAGTGGCTCCGGCAGCAGCGTGTGGAGCGAGCTGCGAGGCAGCAGCAGGTGTTCCGAGAACAACAGCAGCAGCAGCCAGAGGCTCGCGCCACTGTGCAGGGGCCCCGTGCGGAGCGACGCACGGAACTCGGGCCGGTCCGCCAACAGCAGCAGCAAACGCAGCAGCAGCAGGCGACCATCCCTTCGCTTTTGGAAGTGCCTGTTGCCGCGCCTCTGTGGTCCACAGTGGCAGCGACAGCCCCCCAAACTGCTGCCAATAATGTAGGACCCCTTTCTCAGCGCCCTAAGCGCAACAGGGGCAGCAGAAAAGCCACCAAGGCTACCACGGTAGAGTCCATCTCCGCCCCTGTCCCACCGGCCCAGCAGGAAGCTATTGCAAGCACCTCGAAAGGCCCGACCGGTCAAGGCGCGACCTTGGACCAAGTTTAGCAATTTGCCGAGGCGTTGCAATTAGCAAACCCTAACCTCCCGCTCGCCCCAATCCTAGAAGGATTAACCAAAGTGATTGTTCTCCTTATGGAGAATCCTATGTCTGCCCTCCCGGAGATATTTAAGCTCCTAACCTCCCTCGTTTCTCTCAATGGCCAGACGAAGTGACGGAGTTGCTAGGATGTGTATATGGAACGCCAGGGGCCTTAGACATGATAGACATGAGTTCAGGGCTTTCCTAGACGCTAATAATATAGACGTAGCATTTATAACAGAAACGTTCCTGACACCCCAAGTAAATTTAAGATGCGCGGGGTTTAAAGTCTATAGACAAGATAGAGCGGGTAGAAGAGGCGGAGGTGTAGCGGTGTTCGTTCGTTCTACGATCGCGCACTGTGAGTATATCCTTCCCCAGCTAGCGGCATTAGAGGCAGCGGCTATTAGAGCCTACATAGGCAGACTCCCCTTTCTGCTTATGGCTGCCTACAGTCCTCCGGGTATACTAGATGAACGCGATTTAGATATAGTGACAAGTCTATCCGATAGATTCGTAGTCGCCGGCGACCTCAATGCGAAGCACGCTAGCTGGAACTGTCAACGCCCCAATCGGCAGGGCGATAGGCTTTTTTTAATTCTACAGGAAACGGATACGTCGTGATGGCCCCTACGGAACCCACACACGTACCGGATGCTGCAAATCAACTGCCTGACATATTAGACATCGCTCTGGTGAAAGGTCTCACAACTAGAGCGAGACTAACAACCCTGGATGATCTTCCGTCCGACCACCTACCGGTGATAATGGAGATCATGCACCCAGTTGAACTCTCCCCAACCGCTGAGAAATTCAACTACAAGGCGGCAGACTGGGTGCTCTTTCAAGACCAGGTAGCCGCTACGCTTCCACCACTCCCCCCTGAAGTCACTCCGGCAGGGATAGATAGGTCAGTTAGCGACCTGACGGAGTGCATAAAGAAGGCAATGGTTGCTGCAATACCGAAACGGTCTTCATAATCGGGACGGATGCAGCTCCCAGCCTATATTAGAGACCTAAAGATCGCCCGCAATAGAGCAAGAACATTGTGGAAGCGTACTAGGTTAGATCAACATAGAATAGAAATGAACCGCTTGCGCAGGCGGATCAGTGAGGCGGTCCACGAAACGGTCGTGGATGCTTGGAAATTCAAGGTTGAAACGATGGACAGCAGAAACCTGTCAGATGTCTGGCGTGTATCTCGAGCTCTGTCCAATCCGTCTCAATCTATTCACCCATTAGTAGTCGGTCCAGATGTCACGGCCTTTACTCCTGAGGAGAAGGCTACCGCACTGGCAGACGTTCTAGAGACCACTTTTCAACCCGTGGAACAAAATTTAAACTTGCCCCATATCAGAGCTGTTGAGGAATCGGTTCGAGATCTCCTTAGCAGGGAGCCGGAAAATGGGATACGACCTACGAACACCCACGAGGTCGCCCATTTCATTCGTCGCCTCGGCCCTCATAAGGCCGCAGGAGCCGACGGTATCCAAGGAATTATATTGCAGCATCTCCCAATGTCAGCTATGAAGCACATAGCAGAGATAATTAATAACATCTTGGCTTCCGGTCACTATCCCATTCCCTGGAAAGAAGCTCACGTAGTTCTCTTTCCAAAGCCCGGAAAGGATAAGACGAATCCAAGCAACTATAGGCCTATTAGTCTCCTCAGTTGTCTCAGCAAACTGGCGGAGCGGGTCATACATAGACGCCTCACTGAAGTAGTATTGCCCCAAATCAGGAACGAGCAATTCGGTTTTCACCCTGGTCGTTCCACTACACTCCAGGCACTCCGCATGACGGAGGACATTACCTGGGCTATGAGCACGAAGCGTGTAGTAGCTGCAACTTACCTGGACATCGAGCGAGCATTCGACAAGGTTTGGCATGAGGGACTCCTCGTTAAGTTACTGGGCATGGGAGTCCCAGATGGAATGATACGCCTCATTTCTAACTACCTCCGAGGCCGTACATTCAAAACCCGTGTAGGCACTAGTTTCTCCACCCCCCGTGAAATTCACGCAGGAGTCCCACAGGGTTCCATTATCGGGCCCATACTTTTCAATATATTCATTAATGACCTCCCGTTTCGCTATATCCACGGCAGAAGTAGTTATCTGTATATCTATGCAGACGACACTGCCCTCTTGGCGATGGGCAAAACCTATAGATTAGCGTCCCGTAGATTACAGTCGATCTTAGATCACCTCCAGCCGTGGTTCCACGACTGGAGAATCAAGGTCAATGTAGAGAAATGTCAGGCCATACTCTTTCCACTAAGAGCGAGGCTCGAAGACATACCACCACCACCCACACTTTTCGGACGAGAAATGCCGTGGATGAACCAAATTAAATATTTAGGGATCATTATGGACTCTCATCTCAACTTCCGAGATCACATCCAATCCCTTCTTCGTAAGGCCAACGGGCTGATAGTTAGACACTATCCCATTCTGGCGGCCTTAACTCCTGACAACCTGAGGGTAGGACTTACCATGTATAAGGCCCTCATTCGCTCTGTCATTATCTATGCCGCACCCGCATGGGGGTTTGCGGCAGTGTCCCATCTCCGTAAAGTCCAAGTTGTCCAAAACCAGGTGATTCGACTCATTACCCATCTCCCCCGAGTCGCCTCGAGAAGAAAGTTCCATAATGAACTAGAGTTGCCAACCATAGACGAGTTCATTGCTCGACTGGCTAGGAACCTGTATGCGGAAGCTCGTGCTAACCCCAACCCGCTCATATCTGGCCTCGGCCAGTATGATCCTAGGTTACGGCGTAGACACCAGACAGGTCCATTAGCTATACTATTGAGACAGGAGGACAGGGAGGCTGGCGTTAGTCCCAGGTTTTGGTAGCCACGACTCAACTCCATGAGACTCCTTGGATAGTGCAACCGCTGTAAAATGACCTTGTTTTAACTGGGCTAAACAAAATCCCTCCATAACATTATCTACTTTTGTTGATCGATGGAAATCTAATAGAGCCAATTGGCTAGTATATATCCATCGATTCATAGAGTCATTCAACCTAAGAGCCAACTGGCTAGTCTCTGATATTGAGACAACTCATCCTGCCTAAGGTTTTTCCGTGGTTTTCCTAAGGCGCTAAGACAAATGTCGGGATGAGCCCTAAAAGAAATGGGCCACGGACCTGCACTCATATCCCCATGAATCTCCCTAATTAACAATTACATCTCTCCCCCCTCTTCGCAATTGAGCCATCATATAGCCAAATGGCTGGTCTCGAAATTGAGACAAATCAACAAGGCTCATGACCTCCTACATAATAGCCAAATTGGCTAGTCTCTTATATGAGACAACTCATCCTGCCTAAGGTACTCCGTGGTTTTCCTCAGGCGTAAGACAAATGTCGGGATGAGCCCTATAAGAAATGGGCTACGGACCTATATGCCCTTCCCCATATATACTCACCTTTATTATAAATTATGTATGCCCTAGTTCAGATAATATTAATAGTCTATTAAACATACGAGGTCACTCAATAAGTCGCAAATTGAAAGGACAGGGACCTCTCAAATTGCAGCTTAGATTTCACGGCGCTTCTTCCGACGGCCTTCACCTGCTTTGTCATCGAACAACAGATGACGGCGTCTTGCCATCCTAACGGCAAACACCAGCCAACTCCTCCTCGCCCCGTTTCGTGATCAATTGATCAATCTCAGCCCCCCTCGCGTATGTGGTACCTAAGAGGTTACGTCCAATTTCGGCTTCCCCTTCAAAATTTTCTAGAGCTCCTTCAGGGGAACAGCGTAACCCGGAGTGAGACTAGTGGCCAACAGGCTTGGAGCTCACATATTTAGTTTTGTACAGCCCCCAACCCCTTGCAAGGACGCGTTTTGCGTACCTTTTAAATTTTCCTCCCAATTCTCCTTCGATTTTTCGATTTCGAGCGCAGACTGTAATCGGCACACGCAGTAGAACCAGCCGCACCAGCAATAGACACCACTGAAGATGTTCACCGCAGCAGTGAATGAAACGTTTGGTCTCACAACCAACAGACCACGGCCTCATAGCCCGGAAAACTTTTCTACTACTGTTAAAAATATATTTGGCGCCCTTAGTTTCTGCATGTGTTTTTCTCAAAACAATCTAAGACAAGAAGTAGGAGAGTCTTAAATAATCTTGCAGTTATATGTAGGCTTCAAAAGGATAAATTTAAATGCGGATAAAGGAAGTTAAAATCTTTAAAAAGGATTTAAGACACTTTGGAATACTCCTCTTAAATTTCATTCAGTTCATTCATTCGATGCGCATTGATTAGCAATATTATTGACAATACCGTGGCGTGTTCCTATTGTTGCGATATTGTCAGTTTAGTAAGATTTGTAAAATAACAGAGAATTACTGCGTATTTGTCACTTTATTAATTTCATTCGACAGCATTAATTATCGATAAGCCTACTGTTAAGAGTACTGACTGAGAAATGGTCATAAAACGAAATCATCAGTTTAGTATTTTTAATGAAATGAAAGGAAAATTGCACCATATATATCCATTGATTTATTTAACTCGATATCATTATGCTTCGATATTAGTAATAGTACTGTTATTTGGTCCTATTGTTACGTTATAGTAAGTTTAGTCCCTCAATTTCTATTAGAGTCTTTACTAATAGACCAATAAGTTCAGTCTTCTAAATTGAGGACACTCATCCTGCTTGTGGTTTTCTCGTGTCCTTCCCTAGGGCGCTAAGACAACTGTCGAGGTGAATCCTGAAGGGAATAGGTAACGGACCTATCACCCATCAATATACAATTCGGATTTCCAAATTCTTTCTCTTACTTATCTTGGGCTAACAACGGAAGTTTGACATTATCGGAGCATCTTAAAATATCGGAAAGTGTCAGGAACTTGGCTTGGTGTGACTACCTATTCCCGATAACTGGGCGGGGGACGCTGTGGGATGCAGCGGTAGTAGCTCTCTATGTTGTTGTGGGTACTCGTGCTCGACCCGCTAAGCTACCCAGTCACTTAACATTCTACTAGTTGATGGTTCTATTGTCTTTAACCCCTGCAAAAATGTACTTAAGTCTCTTGAGTGTAATAGTGCGGACGAAGCGAGAAAAATGACCTTTACGCTAGGAGCTCACACAAAAAAATAACGGGACACGGAATTGTGTACTTTAGCAATGTTAAATTCTCTCTTACAAATATAACTTTTTTCAGAAACTGATTTTTTACAGCTAATGAAATGATAACTTGAAATTATGCTTAAACAGTAGTTTTTCTTTACTTTATTTCCTTACTGAGACATCAATTTTTCTTATTCGTATTGAATTCTCAACAATTATTATATCTTCAGTACATGACGTTCTGCAATATCTAAAAAATGTAATAAACATAAGAAACATTTCTTCAATATATGTAAAACACCCAAATACACAATTCCTGAAAATGTCACTTTTCTACATTAAAGAGAATCTCAGAAAAAGTTCGTTTTGTGTAGCAAATTGAACTTACGGAAAATTAGGGTTAAAGTAATACATCGGCCTACATTTACTACGCAACTCCTTACAAAAAAGAACTAAAAATTAGCATGGATATAATAGCCTATTAGTATAATCGTATGCTTTATACTATTTTAAAGAGAAAAAAAATGGAATAATAAATTGGACAAAATCAGAAACAAAATGTTCCTCCCAAAATCCGTAAATTTGTTAGCGTTATATTTAAAACTGTTATACACATTTTCAGAAAGTCTAAAATTTCAAATGGATGGAATATAAATATAATCATTAAAGGTAAGAATGTATACCACAACATGAGGATATCAGGTTAGTTGTGCAAAGACTGTCGATACGTCATGAATGACGTGAAGTCTGAGGTATGGCCAGGTTACAACTGAAATATGTTGTGTATCGCAGCAATTGAATGGAGATACGCTTCTCGTGCGTAGGGTTCAGCGTTGTGTTCCGCCGGCAATTGGTTTGTTTATATTGCACTGCGATCCATTGATTGGTTAACCACAAAAAGCTACAACCTCACTCTGCTTATACCAAGGCAGAGTTCCCTAACAGGTACCCATGCATCTCCATTGCTAACTACGCCCACTATCTCTTTCAACAACGAACACTCTATGCATACCTAACCCTGTAGTCTCTGTGAGTAAGTTCCTATCTTTAATAATCATATATGATATACTATTTAAAAGAGGGGATACCAAATAATACATAGGGAAATTGGAAAAAATAAATTTTTCACCCAAAATCCAAATTAGTTCTCTCTTACGAGTAGACCTAAGATTTTCTAAGTATTAAAATCTCAGGCTGGGGACTAGCCTAGTTTGATGTGTACAAACTGTAGGTAGACAGTATGAGAGATCGGATACTCTATACTGCTGATACTGGTGCAGTTGAGCATTTGCGTGGATACGGTACAGTCGTGTGCATTACGAGTGTTGTCATCGTGCAAAATGTCGAAAGTGAAACGAAATACACGTAAAAATTTAAACGAATATGTATTAAAGGATGGTGAAAAAGTGTTTGTTGTAAAAGACGAGAATAAACTATACTGGAAGCTTGTTACACTGAAATTAGTGGGAAACAATATTTCAATATAGAATTACATGTTCAAACAAAAAACCATTTGCAAAATATTAAAAATATAGAAACGGAGTTGGAAAATCAAGAGTCTACACACGATACTGACGCATGAAGCGTTCGTTACGGCAAATATTCCACTCAGAAAACTCAATAACAACAAATTACGTGATTTCTTAACGAAATACACTAAAAAAAACTATACCGGATGAATCGACACTAAGAAAAAAATATGTTGATTAATGTTATAATAATACAATGAATAAAATAAAGACGGAGTTGGAAAATAAGAAACTATGGATCTCAATGAACGTCACAAGTGATTCTTTAGGACGTCATGTAACTAATGTGATTGTAGATGCTATAAATGTTGATGAAGCCAGTAAACCTTACCTTCTTACTGGTGAAGAGTTTGAAAATGTAAATTATTTATCAGTTTTTGAGCTTTTCAATAAATCATTGAAAATACTATTGCCTGAAAATATCAAATCTGAAAATATACTCCTATTTATAACAGATGCAGCGTCATATATGGTTAAGGGTGGAATATACCTGCGAAATACATACGAAAATATGGTACATACTGTATAACCTGCCTTGCGCATGCATTTCATAGAATTTCAGAGGAAATAAAAGGTCAATTTCCAAACGGTGACAAACTGATTGCAATATGAAAAAAAATTTTGTTCATAAATTTAAATAAAAGTGTCAAGATATTCCCCTCCCACCAGCCCCTGTTCTAAGTCAATGGGGAACAGGTTGGAAGCCTGCCATTACTACTCCAGACATAATGAAGTAAAAAAAAATCAGTTCTTTTAATAATAATGACAGTACAGCATTAAAATTTTCTAAACAGCTTTTCGAGAATGAATGTATTAAGAATAAGATTGTCTATGTACACATTCTAATTTTGGTTTTCTACCCACTTCCATTTTAGCTCTAGAAAAGTGTGATTCTAAATTAACTGAACGAATGTCTGTGCTAAGGGAAACTGTAAGCAAGTTCCAACATTTGAACGATGACATAGGAAAAATAGTGTTGAACGAAACTGAGCAAGTGCTAAATAACAGTCCTGGATATAATACGTTGTGTAATATTGTTGATTCACTGAAAATTAACACACTTGTAAATGACGTAAAGTCCAGTAATACAGTTTATTTCAATTATGCTCCAGTAGGATATGCAGACGTCGAAAGAATATCTTCCATCTATAAGACATTATCAGATCGTCGAACATCTTTTACATTTCAAAATCTGAAAAAGATGTTGGTTCTTTATTGCAACGCTGGATACTTGAAGATGAAATAAACCGTAAGTAAAACTTAACCGTACAAATGTTTATCATAAATACGTACTTGATTAGGATTCATAATTAAGTTCCTATTTTGTACCTCATGTAGTTATATAACATCCAGAATGAATTTGAAACTTATTTATACAATACATATCACAAGGATAGACCACAGTTTTTCTGTCGTCATAATGTTCTTTTGGAGTACACTGTACTTTGCTGTTCTCGTAACGTTGTATATACTGGGTATTCATTTCAAAATGTGTCATGACGTCACTGTTGTGAGTCAACGATTTGAAGCGAGTTTCAGATTTTATGTCAGAGAAATTGCCTATTAATCAAGGCGTTGAATCTGAACTTGAAAACGTGTATGGTAGGCCTATAACTTGAACGTCGCAGGAACAGATGGCTGTCTGTAAAGTCTGTGTGCTACCATAACCTCTTTCGAACTGTGTTTTGCGCGGGCAAGTCGCACGCAGGGTATTTGTTATCATCGGTTGCGTACGGCAACATTCCACAGTAAAAATCAAATGCTCCGTGTCCATGTTGACCGTCGAAGTTAATGTCAACAAATACGTAAGTAGTCGTCTTAACCCTCTTCCCATATTCCGACAGTAAAAACAAAAATCACCTGAGTACGTGTTTCCAAACAGTTCATATTCCTGCCACTACAGGCGTTAACGTACGTATCGGTAAGTACTCTTCAGAATGAACGCCGTACTTGCTAGGAAACTTCTCTGGCACATAGGTAATACGTCTCTGCGGAAGTATAGGAAGATTGAATTCTCTAGGCTCATCCACTAGCCACATGACGGCATACAGTGAGCCATGACACACTTTGAACTGAACACGCAGTAAAGTGCAGGTTCGTGACAGCTTCAACAATTCAGCAGTACACGGTACCCGGTCTCTGATACTATATCTACAGTTTGTAAACATCACACTAGGCTAGTCCCCAGCCTGAGTTTTTAAGACTTAGAAAATCCTAGGTCTACTTATGAGTCACAAGAGCCCTTGCAAAAACCATTATCTTCCTGTATCCTTAATTGATAATTGCTTCTTTTTCCCATGTTCGTTCCTTCGTTCATTCACTCATTAATTCATTCATTGTCAGTTTAGTGGGATTGATCTAATAAGAAAAATTAGTAAGTATATATTCGATGGATCGTTTTGACTCGATAGCAATAAATACTGATAGGCTATTATTGAGAGTAGAGTCAATTGCTCCTATTGTTGCGATGTCATTTTAGTGGGATACAAAAAATGTACACTTTATTGAGTACATTTTCCATAGACAGGTATTAGGCGACGGCAGAATAGTATTACTGTCATTGAGATTGTTGTGGAAGTATGGCTGTTACGATGTCGTAAGTTACACAATCAATCGGTTTATTGGGATCGATAAACGACGCAGGATGATTACGTGTATTTTCAATAGGTCAACGCTACTCGATAGCATTAGGTGTCGATGCTATTAAGAGAGCCAGACGTCACTTAGTGCGATTGTCCCGTTCACAACGAGTTTCATTCCCTGATAAAATAAACGACAATAAACGCATATTTTTCTCTAAAATCGACATCACCTGATATGGGTTAAGAATCGATGTGTTAGAGCATGCCTCTTGGGCCAGTTGTTTCATATTCGTCATTTGGAGAATGGATCGTTCAGACCGGATCATTTTCAACAAGACTGGGCGTATTTATCTCTCAAACACACAGCTGTAATTTGGGTTGTCAGTGCAGCAGTGCCACTTTCCAGGTAGCCTGGATTAACGTAAAACATTCATGAGGCCGAGCATGCATTGTGCCACCACATCATCACCCACGAGGCCTCGGCATTCGCAGTCCGACTTATGACTTTGATTAGGCACAGTGTTAACAGAGATTAACCCCTTTCCTATTCCATTGAAAGCTTTCTCTTATGAGCGACGTGCTATCACTTTTTAGCCGTTTGATAAAGCATTCTATGAAACTTGAAAGGGGTATAATGCAAGAGATAATTTCTATGACAGCTATAAATTCAATATTACGCCACCAATACATTACAAAAATACGAAGTAGAACAAGAAATAAAAAGACACATTATCATAATTTACAGAATTTGTTCACTGACCCAGCAACAAAAGGATATAGTACAAGGGACAGACACAGTACGAATATTTGATAATGTATAGTCTTATACAATGACATCATTTCATTTTTACTTCAATTTTATTGTACCTCAGTTTTTAATGTACTTCACTCCCACCCCTTCTACTAGACCGTATATACAGTCATAGTAGCCTTACGGTCATAGTAAACAGTACGTTCCAAATATATGTTCGCGTTTTCCAGTGACGAAAGAGCTTTCAATATTGAATCATTTTCGCACAGGTATTGGCTTCCATTTGCCTACGTCGTATCCCGGTTTCCCCCACCAGCTTTTATTCGCCAACTAGTGGCTGGGCTGTCTTAGCTCTTTTCTGAGAACGTTAATTTCTGTTAGGAATTGGACGTCTACGTAATATTATACAACTGTTTAAAATAAAAGGACCTCGTTAAGTAATCAACTGTCACGTGATTTCCTCCCTTTCTAGGACCCTACGTCATAACCACTTGGACGGACAGTAGATAGTATGTCTGAGTAATTTTATCTTTTCGGATCGGGCAGAAGTGAAGATTGAATTTACAGTACGTAAGGTACTCTTTTGTAGAATAGGTACAGAATTATTTCAACATGAGTTACTAGCACGAAGGACGAAACTGGTAATTGGGATTAGGTACAATAGTTTATATTGCGATAATATGCACAAAAGAACTGAAGCCTGTATCGAAATGAACGGCCACCATTTTAAAATATGTGTTTAAATATCCATATTATGATTATTTTTCAATGTATCTTCATTCTCTATATTGTACGCTAATGTGCTGTAGAGAGTATAATATACACTGCATAATGAATACGTCCACATGGACAGCTCAGTTCGTCAATAAAAACACTCAGTGTTAATACTGTACTGTATTTGATTAAACATTAACTTAATGAAAATGATCAAACTCTAAAGCGCGATATTTCCTAGTTTACGTAAATGGATGAACTACATTTCTTCCCTCCTATACCTAGTAATGTGATTTGTTTGTATATAACGCCAGTATCATCGAACTCCAGTCGTGGAAGGGGGTAGCAAACGGCGTTGATCCAGAGGTATAGCCAAGTTAATATTAAGAACGTTAGTAAAAATAAAATGTTATCCCTCTACAAAAAATTACCAGCTGCCATACGCTAAGATCTCTTCGGAAGACATTGGTTGATTCCGTGAGAGCCTATGTTTACACGAGAAGGGATTTCTTATGCACGACTCCTGGTTGGGTTTTCCGAGGTTTTTCCCACCGTAAGGCAAATGTCAGGTAATCTATGGCGAATCCTTGGCCTCATGTCGCCAAATACCGTCTCGCTATCATTAACCCCATCGACGCTAAATAACCTCGTAGTATATACAGCGTCGTTAAATAACCAAGTAAAAAAAAGTGAATGAAACACACAGTAATGTAGACGATGTAATCACGACACTCGTTTTGGTCACCGCTGCCCTAGGCCAGCCCTCTCGGTGTGTTGCCAGCCGGCGATCAGGGAATGCTATGGAATAATGACGAAAAATGAAGAAATGTTGATGGAATGATGTAGATAGCTAGTTTGGGGAAATAATAATAATAACAACAATAATAATAATAATAGTAACAATAGTAATGATTTATTCTAGCTGGCAGAGTTAAGGCCGTAAGGCTTTCTCTTCCACTCAACCAGGAAAAAGTATACATACGCATTTATGAACTTACAAAGAATTCAACAATTTGATTTAGATAAGAGCTACATGTATACAAGAGTTATTTACGAATTAAACGACAAAATACTATGAACTATTAATTAAACACTGAAATACATACTATGTAGCAGAATTAAACTAAAATACATAGAATGTAAATATATTTCAAATAATGTTAGATAACAGAAAGAGCTTATTATGAGACAATTTTGAAAATACAGCACTATCAGGATGCATGTCTAAAGGAAGGAGTAACAATGTAGACAGTGATAGTTTAAGTCAGTATGATTGGAGTGAAATGCTAAGAAGGTTATCTTTTAAGCTGTTTTTAAAAGTGTTTATTGTCTTGGAGCCCCTAATACTTTGTGACAGGGAATTCCATTGTCGCGAGATTGATACTGTAAAAGATGATAAATAACTAGATGTTCTATGAAGAGGTATACTTAACGCGCCACAGATAAGTGCTCTGGTATTTACGTCGTGGTTAGAGTATAGATAAGAGAAACGAGAAGAAGGGTAATTTGGTGTTGAAGTGTGCAGAATTCGTAAGAGTAAAGACAAAGAGTGTAAAGTTCTACGTTCTTTAAGTCGGAGCCACGAAAGACTTGCGAAGGAGGTGATATGTGGTCATATCATCGGATGTTTCATACATATCTGACGCAAATATTCTGAACTTGCTGTAACTGGGAAAACCCCGAGAAAAATCTCAACCACAATCTTGTCCGCCACTAGTATCACTAGGGATTTTTTAATAAAAAATCACAGGCCTAATCATTAATCGAACCCTGACCTCCTAAGCGACAGGCTGAAGGTCTCACAACTCAGCTATCGCAGGGGATTGAAAACTACAAAACTTGTAATGAACAAATAATAACTAAGGGGTGGAGATCATGCTTTATCAATCCACACTGCTTGTACGTTAAGGGGTTGACGCGGGAGTGAAAAAAATGCCCACCACCGCTCTAGAGATGCGATGTGGCCACTGAGAAAGTTATAAACTTAATGGGTAACAGTTCCACATTGCTACACAACACTCCATACTGGATAATTAGTAAAGCTACGTCTTTAGTACGACTTGTGGCTTGTGGGACAAAACCCGAACCTCGACCAGCATCTCTCTGAGGGCGAGTCCCTATGCGTACTCTGTCAGTCAAGGGCCCACTATTTTAAACAAAACAAATTACAATAAGTATCTCAGGTATAACAACCTCATAAAATACCAAATGTAACAGTACTGTGAAGTAATTAAATAATATTAAAATACGATCATTTGGTTCAGGGAGCAACTCTTTTATGCGTGTTTGTTAATTGAAATTATATTAAAATAATTAAAATATATCATTTTGGACCTGGGAGCTTACTCTACACCAGCTGCAGCGGTGGCAAAACTGGGCATCGTGATTACATCGTGTAATCAAATACATTCATACTGGTAAGGGGAGTTTCCTGTGCATTGCTCTCTGTCTCGCTCACATACTGAAGATAAGCAGTGTCGGTACCATGTTGCTCTACAAACTCTCTGTCTCTAAGAGCAGGAACTGAAGGGAAGAGGAATTTATTCGCTGTTCTGTCGGAGAAAATATAATATGTTGCTTTGCTCAACGGTTCAATTAGTATTAGTATATAGAAGCGTTACTAGAGGGCATTACGCTAAATACACAGGCATAATATGTATCATTATTATTATTATTATTATTATTATCATTATTATTATTATTTATCAGTAAGTGTTGCCATAATTCGTATATACGTGCCTGAATATATAACCCTACACCGTCCCTTGAAGGATAAAATAATTACTAGACTACGCTATAACTTATCTCCAATTTTTTTTTCTTTTGATGACTATTGTCAGTTATTTATTGTTATTGACTTAATAATAATAATAATAATAATAATAATAATAATAATAATCGTAATACTAATAACAATACTGATAGCAATACCACTAACTTCAGTAACAATAATAATAATAATAATAATAATAATAATAATAATAATAATATTAATAATGTATAAAAATTTATTTAATATTACGTGCTAGTGTAGTAATGAAACGAGCTACTAAACTCCAAGAACAGAAATCAGCCTTAAATCATCGTAATAAAGAGAAAGATGACATAAATAAAATGTAAGGAAGCCAGCTATCTAGTGGCGAACATAATAGCTCGTTCTCTTAAACCTTCCAATGAAGGAGAGTTTTTTAAAAGCGTAATGATCAAGGTGACTGAAATAATTTGTCAATTGAAAGTTGTTAATTATTTTTGAAAAACTGCGCTTTCTCGACTAAATATTCAGAGATTTCTCATTGTGTTTCTTGAGGGATATTAAAAAAGAAAGAAAATTTATACATTATTGGCTCTTGATCACAGTAGTGAAATCGCTGATATAGGATAGCTTGCTATTTTTATTAGAGGGTTGATGAAGAACTCAATGTTAGTGCCCGAACGGCCACTGGTTGTACTTTTCATGCCAACTACCTCTCCCCGGTCTCTCTCTTGTGTGTACTCACTGCCGTTCACGTTTTGGTCACCGCTGCTCTACACTTTTTGTGCAAGGATAATGTATTTTCATGCTTCTTAATTTCTACTGTATTAGAGTATGTTTGTTTGGTGTAGGGAGCATCTGTTTACAGTGAAAGAACAATTGGTTTAAGATGCTTATCAATTAGTCTTCAACATATTTAATAAATCACTCCAAACAAAAGTGAATTTAGCCTACATTGTGTACGAAGAAATTTATTTTTGTTTGTACCATTGTGCATCAATTTTACATATAAGAAAACAATTGAAAATCAACATTACGTATGTACATTTTAAGAAATACAGAAAGTGGATATGTAATTAAGTAATAAAAGATGTGCACCTCGCGGAATACAACAGGCTAATATATTCTGCATGCCACTCCATACATACAGAGTGTTTCTAAATTAGACAGACAAACTTTGGGATCGGATAGATAAACTTCTTTCAAACAGTTTTTGCTAAGGAACTCATGGGCTGCGACACTTCCTTTCAGAGTAAGAGGGGCTTATGTCGTTACATTGTTCGATCGTACAGGAAGGGATTGAAGTAATTATTTACGTGAAAAGTGAGTCAAGAAATCATTAATGTTACAGGCACAATTTATGGACCCAAACATACAGAAAAACACAAACAAAACAAACCGAATGAAAAAGAAAAACACTCACTTCAGTGTTAAATTATAAGTATGGACCCATTGCTTTACTGCCTCATCACTACAATAAGTGCTGGAACACACTTGCATTGACTTCCAGAGAAGTATTGCATTGACGTGCCCCACTTTGTCGTATCCTTTCAAAGAGGCATTTCCCTGATGTCAGGTGCAGCGCAGACACTGCGTGTTGCAATATCTTCTTCAAAGTCAACAGGGGTTTCATAAACCACAGGTAATCAGATTGGGTTAATGCATGATACTGAGCTCACAGAATAAACAAAACGGGTCAAAGAATGATACTGCGCTGATGGAGTAAACAAACTGGGTGGTAAAATTAAACTCCTCTTGCACTGAAACGAAGCGTCCTAGTCCATGGGTTCCTTAACGAAAAGTGTTTGAAAGAAGATTATCTATACGATTGAAAAATTTGTCGGTATAATTTAGAAACACCCTGTATTGCTCGGGAAGGCGAATTTCCGATTCGTCCTTGTAGGTCAGGGCGCTGCAATTGACCAAGTGACTGGTTACCTTACGAAACGATGACGTCACAGCATGTTGCATATATTTTCCGCGTCGGAATTTCGCTTTGCCGGGTAGTACAATAGCTACAGCACGAGACGACAGATGTCACCCTCCGCTCTTTTAACTACGCATGCGTTATCGGTGAAAATGTTTGGCTGGAAAAGTGTTGCTGGGCGCCGTTGTAGGGATAAAAATGTTTTATTCATCCCATATTGGGTCCATCTTGATGTAGACCTTCGTAATTGTTTATAGTTTATGAAATCAAATTATGGTTTATTTAACGACTCTTGCAACAGCATCGCCGGTGTGCTGGAATTTTGTCCCGCAGGAGTTCTTTTTACATGCCAGTATATATCTACTGACATGAGCCTGTCGCATTTAAACACACTTAAATTCCATCGACATAAACCGGGATCGAACCCGCAACTTCGAGCACAGAAGGCCAGCGCTATACCGACTACGCTACCGAGTCCGACTAGTTTATGGATGTCTAGCTATAATAGATCATATTTTATATTATTCCGGCTTGTGTTATGCAAGCTAAATATGATTTTCATAGGTTGTGTTGTAAAATCATAGCATATAAGTCAAAGTACCGGTACTTGGATTAAGAGTAAATTTTGGTAATATTAATATTAAACTTGACTTGCACAGTATTCTAGCCGTAAAGCGAATTACGAATATCACATAATCCAAATAAATATCGCCAAATATAGCTAAAGACATAATATTACTTTAGTTGTATTTCTATTATAAGAAAGTTGAATTTTATTGTGTTAATAAAAATTTCCTTAAGTAATAAACGGAGTGATAATAAAGGTATCAATCCTCTAGACCAGGCCTGCAGAACTGTAGCTCTTGAGAGCGACTGCTTTCCTCCCTCTTTTACCCCACCCACCTTTTCTACCTGTGCGGTCACGGCGTTCTAGTTACGCTCGGCTGCATCAACATTCATTCTCGGGGCAGAAGTCAATCATCCCCAATAGAAGTGGCGTGAGGCTGACGTCATAGTTCCCCTACTTTGTGAGTTCGGCAGGCATGCTCTAGACGAATGGTAGTAGTGGTGGTGGTGGTGGCAGTGGCGGTGGTATTGTATTTTTTTGGGCCTGCAGAGTAATCAGTATGAGAAGTCAACGTAACATATTATTCATTCCATGATGTTAATACATATCGTCGTTGTTCCTGCAATAACTCCTATGTGACATATTTATCGATTTTCAGTTTCTTGCTCTATTAAATAACTCATATACTGGCATAGAAAATAATAAAATCTCCTATATGTAATTATATTTCTTTGTTTGGAAAATATAAGAATTCATAGTCTCCTATGTACGGCTGCTATAGGGCGAATAAATGTGTTTTTTTCTTCCTACTGAAAAATGTTATATTTTGCACATAGGAGTTATTACAGGAACAACCAGTGATGTCAAAGCAAGCGCATTTTTCTGACCTTGACGTCGTGCGCGGGCATCAAGCGCTAAGTATCGAAAGAGGAAAGGTTGTGTGTATGAATAAGAAGCCTGTTGGATTAAGAAAACAGTGGTGCATAAACTTCAAACGAAACGTGAAATTTTATGTACTTATTTTTATATGGCTTCTTTCTGTTTGATATTATCTATATTGTCTATTAAACAAAAGTACTAAAACAAATTTCTTAATATTGCACTTGTGTTTTAAATGTTAATAACATAATAAAGAGTTAAGAAGGAATATTCACATAAATTCCATAGTAGTACAACTATACTGTACTAAATGGATGAAACACATCATTCATAAAGAAAGTGATATCCCAAAAACAGAGATTGAGTATGACATGATAATTTGGAATTGATATTCATGGTACCTTTAGCCTTATAAAAGTAATCAACAATCTAATCAGTAAAAGGTAAAGTTACCTAAGTGCTGTACTGTATATGTTTTAAGTGTAACTAATATTCCATAACAAAACTCTTATCGCATTATGCTTTAAAGGTGTCATTGGTAAGCAACTTCCTATCATCATAATATAAAATTATTTTCTCGAAATGTGCTGAAGCTATAGAGATGACATTTTTACAACATATGGGCACGTATCTTTTGCTTATGATATAACAGTAGTTGCTTTGTTCATTCAGTTCCTTACAAACAATTATTTCCATGCGAATATTTTCAAAATTTTCAATACACTATCTTCAGTAATACGTATTTACGATATATTAGATTGACGAAAATATTCTTTAAGGCTACTAAATAAATAGGCTTATATCTGAAAATTTCACTTTTGTATAAAAAAAGTTGAGAAAATATTTCTTTTGGATAAAAAAATTCAAACTTGTGAAAAATGAGCATTAAAATTAAAACTTACATTCTTATAATGCACTTATACTTCTCAGAAAAATCTAAAAATTAACATGTATACAGTTTTAATAAGTTTTCTTCCCTTTATCTATTGAATCAGTTCTGGCCATCCCTGAATATAGCTCGACCAAGCGGCATATACTACCTCTTTCGTCTGTCTCTTTCCTTTCCGCTGTAAAGCGCTCAAGCTCTCCTCAGCTCTAAAGCGCGCTTTCTCCTATGGGCATCAATTGACATGACTGATATATACAAATGATATAAGAATAAGAAAATATTATAAATCGACGTAAGTTTGGGTCTCTAGAAAGTATTATAAAAATAATAATATCCCAGAAATAGCATTATCAAATTATAAAAAATGCATTCATAATAGTTCACAATAAGAAATATACATTTTGTTCTCAGTTATAAAAAGAAAAATCGTCACCCATGAATTCTTTTGTTGAATATTATAGGCTACATCTATTATCAGGGGTTTCCTGATTTTAGTATTACGGATCTTGTTTTGTATATGTTTAATTGGGTGGCTACCGATTCCCTCCACGGTTAATTTTTCTTCCCGATTTCCTCCGGAGCAGTAATTGTAAATATACCGATTCTCTGCGCGCCAAAAAAGGAGCTGCTGCAATTAAGTACTCCGATTCCCTCCCGTAAAGTCTGGTCGCTCGTTGGGTTCCATGGTCTATCTTGTTTTTGGTTACCTATCGTTGCGGACATGAATGCTCTAAGACTCTAAGTACACTAGTGACCATGTGAGCAGTCCATCTGTTAGTGAATCTAAAAAATCGTAATATTTTCATTTAGAATTAACTGAGTAAAATGTAGAAACTATTGGTTCTTAACAGTGTTCTCGACTACTTCCAACAATATTTGCACTTTCTTTATACACATAAATACATATGTACATAAATATAAATATATGTCAATAAGAAAGACACCAACCGATTCGGTCGTTTAGTATGCCTACATTTTCCCTTAGTTTTGTGTCGGTAATACTGACTGGGTTCTGGCATGTTCATTCGTTATACCACTACATTGCAGTGTAGACAATTGTAGACGTGGGAAAAATCATAAGTGAAAGGGGCAAAGAATTAATTGTGTTGGGGAACTACAAATTTAGCTTCAAGAAACATTGAAGAATGGTGTTAGGAGGTTGACATGTGTGTTAAAATTGCTTCATAATAACTGAATCAAACGCTGAAGTAATAATAGAACAAAACGCGAAACATAGTCTTGATTGTGAAAATGATGGAAAATTACAGACAAATTATTAGAAATAGCATTAAATGAAACCATTTGATATAAGTGAACGTCCATAGAAGCTCTTTCACAAAGAGGTAAGCCAAGAATAACTAAATTTTGTTACTACGACGGATGTTCAGTGCAGAAGGAAAATTGTGTCTGGATAAGGTATGGAGGGAATTGGACAGACCAAAGTCTGTGTAAAGTTGACGGAAAATTGTGTGTCTGGTTAAGTCATGGAATTAATCGGGCTACACTGAATTCAAACAACAAAAAATTGGGACGGAGTAGGGCTCTACCCTTTTTGAGTAGGGAATCTGCGTCCCGCGGTTTTAATTCCATCTGGAATTTTGTTAAAGAACTTACCACCTCCCACAGATTGTTTGGAATTGTAAAGTTCAAGGTTATGATGTTCACTGTTTTATTCTTGTATTGTGTGTACCAGTTTCTTGATGAGACATATAATTATTTGCCTTCATATACTTTATAATTTTCACTTTATACAGGAAATGTAAATTTCATACGCCTATTTTTAACGAACTAAACGCTCGTCTGCATGAATCTATACCTTACAGATTTTCAATATATCTATAAGTTTTCTTCTGAAGATGGAAAACCCTGTTGGTACCTTTAATTGCGCTATGACTCCAAACAATTATCTCATAGGAAAGGAATGAATGCATTAGATCATAGCATACCATTTTCAAATCACCTGTGTCAAGAAATTTGGCTGTTTCAGTACATGCTAATGGTGATTGTTTTCCTTATCTTTCTGAGTCCTGAGACGCCTTTTGTTTTATTTTTAAAGTTAAGTATAATTCCACACTTCCAAAATTAGTCACTGACATCAGAAAAAGTGCTGAAAAACTCTGTAGGTTACTATTGGGGCAAAAGTGCAAGTATATTTTACTATACTTCGGGGGCGCGCTTCCGACCAGGGACAGTGGCATTTCTTCTAAGCTTAGAGCTGAGTTTAGGTGTGTGTGTATTAATCGAAAAAAATTTCATAAAAATGCGTCCTATTCTCAATATTTTCTAGCCCCTAATTTTCGATTAATGCACACACACCTAAACTGGGCTCTAACCTTAGAGGAAATGCCACTGCCCTTGTACGGAAGCGCGCCCACTTCGGATTTCTGCACATACATCTTATATCATATTTATTTTACTCTTAAAATGTAACATATACTGTGTACTTACTTCGAAAGCATGCCCTATGGTGCCTTGGCGTTGAGTTGCTGGCCGCCATTTTAATTTTCATATAGTTGAAACACGCACTCTATTGATTTAATCGATCTTCTTGTGCTTCCTGTAAGTCCCAAGAGATGTCAGGAGCTTGAGAGCACAGAAAAGAAGTGATCGATAATGATTTCACCTAATGAAAAAATTTTGGAGCTAAATGCATGTATGAAGTATACTATGCTATACTCCAGTACCCGGGAGGATATACCTACTTTCTATCAGCGTATTATCTTTATATGAATGATGTACTTTGCTATACAGACGATATGACAGGAAGGTTCAATCTTTCGTCAAACGATGTAATTTTATTTTATTTTCTCTTTCAGCGTTCTACGATAGTGCTCTTTTTTATGCGCCTTATGAAAGTATTTTTGTTTCGATATAGCCTTTGACGTTACCGCAAACGAAAAGCTTCTGTGTTCACGTTTTCTTTCGCTTCTAATGTTATCGTTTACTAAAATCATTGAGAATGCATACATTAAATTACTTGACCGCAAGCTTTGGCGTTCACGTCGCGTTTGGATTTAATTTTCATTATGAACTGCCTTTAAATAGCTTTAACGCAAGAAAGGTTGTATAATATAAATTTTTCTGCAATCTACATGGCAACCTCTGCAAGTAAGTTGCTACGAGACGATCACAGCGTACGTATTTACGGTGCACTCCAGCTAGAAGGGCTGACGGGGGAATCGTTAGTGTGCTGAGAAGGGGAATGAGGAGATATACCATGCGAAAGATGTTTCAAATATGTTTACTCATATCTACAGCAAGTACACTGAAAGTAAAATACCCCCGCGTACATAGCATGACGATGTGAGAGGACAGCCATCATGCTCTACTTGCTTTCTTTCTTCCCAGTATGCCGTTATACACTACTACATGAGCGTAGAGCGCCTTCTCCGGGAATTCTTCCCTTGGTTACTCCGCAAAATGCTCCCCGTGGGAATTCATGCAAAGATAGTGCAGTACAAATCTTCTCATACCTACAGCAAGGTGAAGGGGTTAGTTTGTCAGTTGATAGAAGTTTCGGAATATCAAAAAGGAAGGAGTATCTCGAGAGAATCTGTCCGACATTGTGTTTGTTGATCACAAATTCCACTTCGAATCGCAGGAAATTCAGTTACAGTTCCCAGAGTAGAACCTGACACACTAAAGCTTTTGTTTTTCTGAACCGAAGCATGCGAGGCCTGCCTCCCAGAAATCCGGACTACACGAGAGATAGTGAGTGGTTTCTATAACTGCGAGATGCGAGGTTAGCGCACCTCGCAGTTATAGAAACCACTCACAATCTCTCGTGTAGTCCGGATTTGTGCGAGGCGGGCCTCGCAGCTCGCACGTCGCATGCATCGGTTAAGAAAATCCATGGCTTAACATAAAGGTCAGCAAAATTGTAATGACTCAAATACCGGATGATTGAAGTGGATGTTCTGAAATTGAAGGAGTTTGTGGAGGAAATTATTATTATTATTATTATTATTATTATTATTATTATTATTATCATTCGGTCGTCAGCCGTCATGCTGAACGGTTGTGCTAGTGAGTAGCTGCCTGAATTGCTTAGTCAGTGCCTCGCTGCTTGTACTGCTATGGCGCCAAGTAAGGATATCTGTACGATTTGTAATTCGGCCTTCTTCGGGAGACAGAAGTTCCTTAAATGTGCGGGACCCTGTGGTCTTCGATTTCATCTCGATTGCCTTAACATTGGCGAAGCAGAGTTCGACATTTTCATGCAGAGTGGAAGTTCTACTTATAAGTGTCGGAAATGTTTAAGTGTTTTGAAATCTTCGCAAGGAGACAACACACCAGTGCGATCCACTCAACCTGGGGAGAAGAAGGTGATCTCGCCTACCCGAGAACTGGTTCTTCCGAACTTTCCATCGTCATACGATGGGCTTGCTGTACAAGTTGAAACAGTAAGACTTAATAGTGCCTCGCTATTGGACATGGTGAGTGATATATTGGTTTATGTAAAGAATCTGGAGAAAGACATGAACGAGCTGAAAAGCGAAAATTTTGTTCTCAAAGAGCAATTATCTGAATTATTATCTAAGGGTGGCTGCCCTTTAATCCCTAATCAAATTAAATCTACTAATTCTGTTCGATCTAATGACCCCATTAAGAAGTCATACAGTAAGGTTGTGTCAGAGAACAAAGCTGCTGACAATCCACATACTTGTAATTCTGATGCGTCAGCAACAAGGAAGTCTGTGTCCACAACTCCTCCTGTTACAGTTAGACATAACAATCTTGAACTTAATCAGGCCACTGCTTCAACATCTGCCAACGACTCGGAAGGTTTTCAATTGGTATCTCGTAAGAAATATAAAAAAAGAGAACCCAAAGTTGGAACATTGGCTACGAGCAACATTGAAATGGCCCCTGAGAGAATAAAAACTAAATCTCTATTTGTTTCGAGATTTAGTTCAAAAGTCAGCACAAGCAATATAGAGGACTCTCTGAAGAATCAACTTCAACTAAGATCTCTCGCTGTAACTAAACTAAAAACTAAATATCAATCATATTCTTCCCTTCACATCACTGTTGATGTGAGGGATTTCGATTCCATTAACAATCCTGAAGTTTGGCCTGCAGGTTACCTAATTGCACCTTTTTATGGTAAATTAAAGCCTGAGCAGCATTTTGCGCATTCTGCCAATTCGAACTCCGTTGATTCTCAGGGAAATGCCTCTTAGTCTTAGTCTTGCTCGCTCTCACTTTCAATGATCAGTTCTATTAATCATCTTGAAATTTTCTACCAAAATGTTCGTGGACTTAACACTAAAGTTGATGAAATTTTTCAAAATATAGTGAGTAATAATGATCTCATTATCTGTCTCACTGAAACATGGTTATCTGAGTCAGTAATTAATTCTAATTTATTTCCTAATAATTATACTTTGTTTCGTGCAGACAGGCTGTTTGAAAACACTAACAAAAAAGAGGTGGTGGTGTCCTAACAGCGATTAGCAACCAGTTACCTTTTACTAGAAGGCGTTTTGACTTAGTAATTATTAGTGAATGCGTTTGGGTTGAAATTAAAATGGCTGATGGTTTTAATCTGTTAATTGGTAACCATTATTTCTCTCCTGATACAGATCACAGTTACTTAAAATCTTATCTTCATTTTCTTGAAAAAAATCTTGACACTCAAAATTTTAGAATAGTAATCCTTGGTGATTTCAATACTCCGGGTATGAACTGGTCAACTGGTTTTAATCTTAATGATACTCATTATTACTCTAAAATTAAGGCTAAGGATTTATATTCCTCGTCCTGCCTTCTTGGATTAAATCAAATTAACTCTACCGTTACGAGTAAAAATCTTCTTGATTTGGTTTTTACTAATGTCAATAACAGTACAGTTAAACTTGCCGATCACTCTCTAGTTTTAGAGGATATTTATCATCCATCTATC
This sequence comes from Periplaneta americana, assembly GCF_040183065.1. Classification (NCBI taxonomy): domain Eukaryota; kingdom Metazoa; phylum Arthropoda; class Insecta; order Blattodea; family Blattidae; genus Periplaneta; species Periplaneta americana. The sequence goes on from NC_091126.1 coordinate 137,811,786, forward strand.
TCTATTTATATTGAAGTAAATTTATCGTTACCAGAACACTGTCATATCAGTTCATATTTAAATTATTCTCAAGGTGATTATCTGAATCTTTATTCTATTCTATACAATTATGATTGGACTAGCATATATCAGACTACTGATGTAAACACTGCTGCAAATTCCTTGTCTCAAATTATAAGCAATGCTATATCTCTTTGTGTCCCTGTCACCTTTGTTAAAAAATCGCACTATCCTAAATGGTTTTCAAACGAATTACGTCAGTTTATTAAGAAAAAAAATAAAGCTCATAAAAATTACAAAAAATATAAAACTGATCATCATTATCAAATTTTTTCTAATTTTAGAAAACAAGTCAAAGCCATGATTAAATCCGATAAATTCAAATGGTTACAATCAATTGATGATAACCTAAAGCATGAACCAAATAAATTTTGGAAATATGTAGAAACGTTTCGAAAAACTAATAGCAATCCCACAGAATTAATAATAAATGGTGTTCACATCACAGATGAAAAAGAAATTGCAAATGCATTTGCTAGTCAATTTAAATCTGTTCAACAAATTTGTAACTCTAATTTCATTACTTATGATTCTAATATTGCTGACTGTTTGCCCCTGCCTAAAATTACATCTGATGATGTAACTAAAGCCATTAAAAAGCTAAAACCTAATAAATCTAAAGGTACAGATAGCATTCCTAATTTTATAATCAAGGGTTGCTCTAATATTTTCATACCCATTTTAACTTTTTTATTCAATCTAAGTTTAAAAACAGGAATTTACCCATCACTTTGGAAGGAAGCGTCCATTATTCCAGTTTTCAAAAATGGTAATAAAAACAGTGTTACTAATTATAGACCCATTTCTATCCTAAACAATTTTTCTAAAATTTTTGAAAAAATTATTCACAAACACATTTCATTTTATGTCAAAAATAAGATCAACTCGGCCCAACATTGATTTACTAGAGGGAAATCTACTACTACAAATTTAGTTTCCTATCTCAATCTCATTATGCCTGTTGTCGAAACTCAAGGTCAAATTGACTCAATTTATTTTGATTTTAGCAAAGCATTTGATGTTGTTCCTCACAAAATTTTATTAAATAAATTAAGTAATTTTGGTCTCTCCACTAACTACGTTAATTGGTTTGAAAATTATTTAACAGATAGACAGTCTTGTGTTCGACTAGGTAATTCTCTCTCGGTTCCATTTAATAGTGTATGCGGAGTTCCTCAAGGGTCTACATTGGGACCTCTCCTATTTTTATTATTTATAAACGATATAAGTAAAAGTTCTAGCTGCCTTTTATTTGCGATGATCTCAAAATCTTTCGTAATATTAATAGTTCGGCTGATTGTCAAATTCTTCAAAATGACATTAATTCAATTTTACATTGGTCTGTTGAAAATGGAATGAAAATTAATCAATCCAAAACTTTTGTTATTTCCTTCTCACGGAAAACTACTTCCCAAAAATTTAATTATTCCCTTAGTAATGTCGTAATTACTAAGAAAGATTGTATTAGAGATCTTGGTGTCTTACTTGATTCAAAATTATATTTTCATGATCATGTGAAATATATTTATACCCATTCATTAAGAATGCTTGGTCTAATTAGATCTATAACTTATTCCTTTTTCTACTCCTATGTGTTTATTAATTTTATACTATACATTGGTTAGATCCAAGCTTGAATATGCATCTGTTGTATGGAACTCCATTACTTCCACTGACTCGGATAAATTAGAGAATATTCAAAGAAAATTTATTTCCTTGTGTTCTTATAGATTTTTACCAAATTCCGATTATAACTATGAGATTAATTGCAAATATTTCAATTGCGGTAGTTTGTTTACCAGACGTCAGGATCTTGATTATTTATTTTTTTGTAAAGTCATTAAGGGTGATATTGATTGTGAATCTTTCATAAGCAATATCAGTCTTCGTATTCCTGCTAAAGGTTTAAGATTTCATAAATTGTTTTATAATAGGAACTCTAAATCTCTCTCTCCGGTCTGCAGATGTATTAAATATGCTAATTTGCATGGAATGAACTTGGATCCATTTAATGTGTAGTATATCTTTGAGTTTTTAATTCACTGATCTTATTTTAATAATTATTTGTCCATTTTATTTCTTGCATTTGGTCAATTGTTTAATGTAGACTATTCCATTATTTCAATTATCTCATTGTACTAATTTTATAATTTTATAATTATTATTTGATCATTGATTAATGTAGACCATTATATTGTTTGTATTTCATCTCATTGCCATTTTCTATCATTCATTCTCATCATCATTTGTTGTTTTGTTCTGTTTTTTATCGTGCAAAACTGTAATTGGCCTTGTGCTGTTGTTTTTGTCACGTTAATATTCTAAATAAATAAATAAAATAAATTATTATTATTATTATTACGTATCTGTATCTGTATTTTAGAAGATATCATTGTTCAGCCCTCCATAAGAAAATTTCTTACCACAATCTACTCGCTGAATTTAATTTAATGTCTCTTGGAAGTCGTAGATTACTTGCTGAGCAACTTTTATTATATCAAATATTCAACGGTCTACTGGACAACAGCGAAATATTATCACAAATCCAGATTAACGCTAGAACATCACATTTAAGAAATCGTCAATTGTTATATTATAAAAAACCGAACACTTCATCACATAAAAATTCACGAGTGATAAAAATTTGTTCAAATTTCAATGAAATATATAAACATGGGATCTGGATTTCTGCATTTCTTACGTGGAATACAAATATTTTCTTAGTAATATACTGAAGGTACTGTAGTTGATTTAATATAATATTGCTATTAGTTACTCTGTATTTTGCCAATTATAGGTACATTTTACATTTTTGGCTATGATATCTATATGTAACTATTTTTCATTTAATTTATTTTGTATTTTTCATTTTATATCTGTATATGTGTCTTTTATTTAGGTAGTATCTATTTGTCTGTTCTTTTTTTCTTTTTCCTTTTCTCATTTTATATTTTAATTTGATTTACACTTGTATCTGTTTCATCTCTTTTTTCATGTTGTATGCAATTCCATGTTTTTTTATTTAATCCCATTGTCCTATGAATAGGACGGAAACATAATTCCAGTTAATAACCGAATTTTGTGAAGAGTGTTTGCTCTCAATCAAAGATTATCAGATCAATTGACTCAGCAATGTTTTCTGAACGAACTCTGACGAAGACTTTCAACAATCGCTTTGTTTATTCCCGTCTAATCGCCAGTGGTTCAAGTACCTGCTTGCTGTCTACATAATGTCTACAGGTATGCAGATTTATTTATTTATATTTCTGTTAGTTATATAATTCCAAATGTTCTATCATGTTATTGTTGTTTGAAAATGTATATAACACCCTCTATAAATTAAATCATGTCGATATTTGTATCAGTGTTCAAGATAATTGCGTTTACATTCAGTGTCATATCTATAGGACATTGGGACAATATGGATTATTTCTCTATTATGATTTTTCCGATGAGCCAACGCAACTTTCTTTCACCTGAAGAGGTGGTAGAATATCTGTATCAAATATGGAATAAAGAAACAGATGAAAATGAAGTCAACTCAATTTCCGTGGCTATAATTCCCCCACCACCAGATGCCCTCAGCGATTGTGAGGATATTGATGACGACTTCATTGTGGTTCCTTATAAAACTATTGGTATGCCATCTGATATTGCAGGTACGGTTGAACTGACAATTCCGGAGGAGGAAGATATCTCTCTTGCAAATAACACCAACACCTCAGAACCAACTGGGACAAATAACCAACCCAGCAGTAAAGAAACAACTTCCCTAAAGTCTCCAAAATGGAAAAAATTGAATGGAAGGTGTCCCCAATATTCCGATTCTCCTGACAAAACTCATCTTTCAATGAAGGAATCCATAAAGAATAGTCTGCAAGGCAAATCTGTCCCTGTCATATTTATTTCTATATCCAACAACATTTTTGACAAAATATTAGAACAGTCACAAGCATACGGTCAACAGAAAAATGACCATTCATTTTCACTTGCAAAAGAAGAGCTTATGAAATTCGTGGGTATTCTTCTTTTTAGTGAGTACCACACACTACCAAAGGAGCTCATGTACTGGGATCGTTCTCCAGATTGCAGCATGGAAATTGTTGCTGACTGCATGTCACGTAATAGATTCCAAGACATAAAAAAGAACCATTTCAATGAGAACAGCAGCATTGACATAGAAGGCAGATATTACAAAATGAGGCGACTATATGATTTAGCTAACGAATCTCTGAAGAAATATGGGGTTATTTTGTGAAAAGTTATCAATTGACGAAAGGATGGTGAAGTATTATGGCAGGCACATACTCAAAATGTATATGAGGGAAAAACCAGTAAAATTTGGGTACAAACTCTGGATGCTATGTAGCTATGATAGTTATCCTTTACAGATTTTGCCATACCAGGGAAAAAAGAACAACGATCATGAACCATTGTCATTTAGAGTTGCAAAATCGCTTGCATCCATAATTGAAAACCCTAAACAGCTTGTTATTTATATGGATAACTTCTTCACTTCCTACAAACTTGCTGTCACGATGAAAGAAAAAGGTTTCTTTGTGATAGGAACTGTTCGGGAAAATCGCATTGAAAAATGTCCACTCAAACCATTTACCAAAATGAAGAAAAAGGAAAGAGGGGCTATCGACAAATGTTTGGATACAAATAATAATATTGCCATAGTTCGCTGGAATGATATCAAAGTTGTAACAGTTGTCACCAGTTTTGAATCCCTCGGCCCTAAAGGAGAAGTGCAACGAAGGACAAAACGCTCAAGAACTAACACCGCAATCCCACATTGCATTAGTTCACACAATAAGTACAAGAATGGAGTTGACCTCTTCGATAACCTGATGGCTGTATACCAAATCCGGATTGGAGGCAAGAAGTGGTACTTCCCTCTATTCACAAATATCTTGAACACCATGGTGGTAGCATCCTGGAAGCTCTACACTACTGCTGAGCTGGGTACTCATGACCTGCTTATGTTTCGAAGACAGTAAGTAATCAACATATTTTATGATATTAGTAACCATATGACATACAATACATTTATTATTATTATTATTATTATTATTATTATTATTGTTATTATTATTATTATTATTATTATTATTATTATTATTATTATTATTTTATAGATTGGCAACTTTTTTCTTGAAGAGTAGTAGTACACCAAAACCCAGACCAGGACCACATCGAAAAGAAAATGTCTTATGGACGTCAGGCTCTACAACATTGGTCATTTCATAGCAAAAAATCCATAAGAAAACAACTTCGGAGTGAATAGGGAAAGCCGAAAACAATGTGTGTGAAGTTTAAAAGGAGGCTCTGTGTCAAATGTTTTGAGAAATATCACAAATTGTACAGTTTATGGATGAAGGTGTGAAAGAAAATGTTTCTTAGTAACGCAAATTAATATACTAGTAGATTTCTCATATAGCCCCAATGTCCTATGTATAGGACACACTGTATATTTCAAGTGAGACATTTTTTTTTTTCGAAAATCCAGTTTGTACATATTCAAACAATGTATCTGAGTTCGTTTAGTAATAAAATATCAAAATAAATTATAATATCCTATTGTGGGTCTTAATGAGTTAAACGAATATTTGTACCGTCTATTGTAATTGGGGCTTTGCCCTGTTATAGGAATAAATAAATAAATAAATAAATAAATAAATAAATAAATAAATAAATAAATAAATAAATAAGTAAATAAATTAATAATAAATAAATAAATAGTAAGTAAGTAATTAAGTAAGTAAATAAATATTTAATTTAAAAAATCCGTGGCGCTATAGCCCTTGAAGGGCACAGACCGACCAGCTGGCTGCTGGCCTCACGTCCACATTCCGAAGCAGCGGTGGATGATCGTCCAACCAGAATGGAGGTATCGTGTGGTTAGCACGATGATTCCTCCAGCCGTTATGGCTGGCTTTCGCAAACAAATTTCGCTGCCTATCGTAGCTCCCCAAATGCATCACGATGCTGGGTGGGCACCGATCCCATACACTGACCGAAATTTTATGAGAAAATTTCTTCCCTCATGAGGACTCAAACCAGCGCGCATTCCGTATCGCAAGTCCTAGACAGGATGCCTTAGACCACAACGCCATGGCGCGGGACATTATTATTATTATTATTATTATTATTATTACTATTATTATTATTATTATTATTATTATTATTTAATTAATAAACACAAATAACGGAATCATACATGTATGGACAGTAAACAGGGACTGAATTTTACAATTAATTCTAAAATGCAGACCACATAACAGAATAAATGAAGATCGTTCTCTGGAGAGACTTCTGGATGTCTGAGACGAGTATAAGTCATTACCAAATTCCATGATAGTTAGATTTATGTTCATGACGAACAATGATGATGATGATGATAATGACGACGACGATGATGACATTCTTGAAACTCCACATTATTTTTGCAGCTCAATTGAGAGTTAAAGACATAAATACATTCTTGAAACCTACTGTATAATCAAGGTCTTACCACACTCTAGTATATACAGTCTCGATTCTCAATATGTAGTAAATATGCATCCATAGATAGTTGCTGACTACTAGGATCGCTACTACCTCCTCATTACAGACAATGCGAAAGAGTACCGGCACAGAAGAATTGTAATAAATTCATTGTTTTTATAATGCGTTATATCGTTTCAAGATTTACACTTATGCTAGATTTCCTGTCGGTGGTTTGTTTGAGATTTCTTTGCACTTAATCTGCTTTAGATTTTCGAAAACTTTCCTCCTATCATCACCTACAGAAACATAAATTCATAGCATTTAAGTAATGAACCTTGAAAGTCACTATTAATTTCAATTCAAAATGAACACGAGTAACATCCTTAATTTTACAGTATATAAATAAACAATCAATATAGGGACAGTTCGTAATAATGAACTTACCCTAAAGTTTCTGTATTCCATAATTCTTAATATGGATTTTTTGAAATGTGGTTAAATATTGAAATGACGAGTAGATATAAATTGGATGGGACACAGTAACCAGGCAATTCTTTCGTCTTCAACAACAAAATAATCATATTCCTATTTCCTTTGGAAGTAGTGTTTCTTCACGGGTTTAGATTTTGCCATGTTCCAGTTCCCTTTAAACTGCAGTACGCGTATTAGTTGTTTGTTTGTTTACTTATTTACTTACTTACTTATTTACCTATTTTATTATTTACTTATTTACTTACTTATTTACCTATTTTATTATTTACTTATTTATTTAGGCCTACGTATATACTTTCTCAATTACTTATTTATTTAATCAATTATTTACTATTTACTTATTTAATTATTTATTTACTTTTTATTTATTTATCTATTTATTTATTATTTATTTATTTATTTATTTATTTGGCTGGAGTGCGTTACAATTTGAATGACAGCATTGACATTCGGTTATATAGCTATCACTCACTTATCAACGTACAATTTATTCATCGTCCTAATACTAGTAAAACCATTTAAGACTAGTAATACAAGTTTTATAAAAACAGAAAGTAAAACTTTAATAATGCATGAAATATCATAATAAATTCTTCAAATAAAGTAATTGGTTTGTTGCCTGCATGTAACATTTTGAATTTATTTCAGTTTAGTAGAATACAGAGCACGGAAAGACAAATCGGGGACTGTACTTAACATATTTTACTGTAAAAGTGGATTTAATCGGATTTAATAGTAATAGAATGATATATACATAGGGAGACGTTCTTACATTATATGCACACATATATTTTTAAATTTATTTTACATGTCTTTTAATTTATTTATTTCCCTTATTCATTTTTCTCTTACTTTCTAAAGGTATGTTCCTAAGGATTTTATTATCCGTTCATTAGTAATTCTTGATAGCGTATTCTATAATTGCCGCCGTGAGAATGAATGTTGATGCAGCCGAGCGTAACTAGAATGTCATGACCGCACTGGTAGAAAAGGTGGGTGGGGTAAGAAAGGGGAGTAAAGCAGTCGCTCTTTCGAGATACAGTTCTGCAGGTCTGCCGTAGATGTTCGTTAGTTAGAATAATTCTATTTTCTTTTCTTTTCTGTATTTCATGTATGAAAATAATAATAATAATAATAATAATAATTATTATTATTATTATTATTATTATTATTATTATTATTATTATTATTAAGGTTTACTTAACCTAGCAGAGTTAAGTACATACGACCTTATCTAACACTCAACTAGCAGTAATACTGCGATACATAAAACACTACAAATTTACAAAGTACACTGAAATTTTACACAAACCTGTAGTTGATAATCATAATATAATGTAAACAAGAAGTCGGCCAGAATATAAATAACCTAAGCTGTTGATAAAGCGTCGTAAAATAACCTACTAAGATAAAAAAATAAGTCACTAGAAATCAGACAATACAGGGTGGAAGGTAAGGTAGTACATTAATTGACAGGAGCCATAGATCTCATTATTTAGAGTAAGTTTTGTCAAATAAAATAAATTATAGGACTTACGGATAGTGAGATAATTACAAGTGTTTCGAAATCGCTGACGGCAATTGCAAGATGTCTCAGCGCTGTTTCAAATCACTAATTCTGGGCGTTAATAATAATAAAATAAAGAGTAATAAACTCTGCAAACCACATTCTACTCACATCTTACAGGTACTGTTCAAAATGTCCACCATCAGCGTGCGTGCAGCTGTCACATCTTCTAATCCAATTATGACGAACTGTGGTCAGTAGTCCTTCACTATTCCGAATTTCTTCCCCGGCCTGGATCATGTCTAAGTATTGTTATAGCAAGTTATCTTGAACCTTCTGAGCGGGGACAGAGGGGCAGAGGGAAGGAAGCTCTTAACGCGGGTGGAGCCAACTGAGTTGTTTGCGCATGCTCCGCATCATAATCTCTTGTCAAAAAACATTGTACTATTTCCTTCACTGCGTACCAGTAGTGTTACCATGAAGCAGCAACCACAGGGTAGTTATTATGGTGAAATCACACCACCGCGGAGAAAAAATAACGCTGTTATCCACAGCGGAGAAAGAGAAATTATCGCAAATATAAAAAAATTAAGCGTTGCGAGGAGGAAAAATTAAACGTATATATGCTGGAACCTCTTGCTAATATGAGAGAGCGGCTAAATACTCTGGCAAAAGTATTAGTTCCGTGAAGAGAATTAAAAATAATATTGAATTACAACCGAATGAACCTCACACTACTCCGGGAAAGAATAGGTATGTAATGTTTAGAAATTATTGCTATAATAGTTATGTACAATAGTGTGTGTATTGAGACCGACATAATGAATTACTGTTGCAAGTTATTATTTTCTTATAGTTCTACTAAACATATTATTTCATTCCAGAATTAGACTTGTGTAAAGTTGAAGTGGACGACTTCGATCAATATGTTATTCGGGATACAATCGAAGAATTCTATCGTGTTCAGAAAGTAGTACCTACGATTAAGAATATAATTCCGAATGGATGATGCCATTGGCGAAATAATTAATTTTGAAACAAGCGATGATGGCAGCAATGATAGGGATATGGATTATCTATAATTGTAAATTAATGTAAATTCAAATAATAGGCCTGTAAAATATTGTTATAAGAATATTTACATATTAGCTGAAGGTGTAAGTCATGCAGGCCTATAAAATGTATAGCTAGAATTAGCTGTAGTAACTCCTCCATTACCGGTCCTCAGCCCGGATGAGAGAGGAGTGTACACACGATTATATTTAAATACTAAGTAATTACAGGTTAATTAAAGCTTGCTACGAAACTATGTTCTCCTCTCAAAACCGGAGTATCGAGAGAAGATGATGTCTGTATTGAACCAAGTTCTATTACAGTAGAGAGGCGTAAAGTGTAAGAACCAACGTTTTCTGAAAAGAGTCACGTTACCCGAGGGAGGGGCATCCTTGCCGTGCCGTTACGTTGAAGAGTACACGCCGTACCGAACAGTTCCAAAGACAGACTTAGGGGATGTAAGGTTCAAGATAACTTGCAATGACAGTACTCACGATTTGTGAACTCTGGCATCTCGTAGTTTTGAAATAAACTAAACTGCATCGCTGTACGTCAAACTGCACTCTAATTCAATGTAAAAATCACAACAGCTGATCAGTTGCTAGTACTATGCAAACTGTCTGCCGTCCCGACAGCGATGCCAGATTTTTAGACCTTCTGTACGTGACTCGACAGTCAATTTTTCCATTGTTTCTTCAAACGATTAATTCGAAATTGGTGAATTTTCTAATTAAAATACTGCTGCAACGTGAACATAGCAAACGTTCTCTTCATTGTTTTACAAGAAATTAAACCGTATTTTAAACAGTATTCGTGAAATTCGCGATCGAAATGTCGGCATAAAAGTATCATTTCTTCAAAAATTTTGCAAAAAACGAGCAAAATGGTATTAGACTTTTTTGTTTCTTATTATTTAAGGAATCACATCGTACAATTAATGTACTATTTTACCTTCCACTCTGTATATGACATAGAAGGAAAGGAAAATGCAAAATAAATTTTGAAAAGTAGGTCAAAATAAATGATACAGAGAAAAAAGTATAAAAACATAAGACAATAGTAACATTAGTAGTAGTAGCAGTAGCAGTAGCAAAATAATGAAGTACAAACATACAATGAACACAATATTTTTAGGTACCGCAGTAAGGAAAATTATGATTATATATAGCTGAAGTTATCACGTTATATATATACAATAATCGGGAAATATAATGAAAACAAAACGATAAAATAAGTTAAATATCACTATAATATAAAAAAAATGTAGTGAATACGTGGAAGTATACAATACAGCACTTGTCATAACTGTAAGTTAGTTCGACAACTCATCATAAAATAATTTTCTAACTTGGATATAAAAGATTTCAAGGTTTCGGCACCCCTGACTTAAGGCGGCAGATAGTTCCAGTGACGAAAGTTAGCAACAGTGAAAGATGAGGAATACAGAGATGATGAGTGGAGGGAATTTTCTGGCGTGTTATCGCGTTGTGATCGCGTATTAATATTATGGTAGCGATAGAGAGTATGAAAACTGGCGAATAAATAAAATAGTTATGAAGTGTGCATAATTGTCCCGCGCCGTGGCGTCGTGGTCTAAGGCATCCCGCCCAGGACTCGCGTTGCGGAATGCGCGCTGGTTCGAGTCCTCATGGGGGAAGAAATTTTCTCATGAAATTTCGGTCAGTGTATGGGACCGGTGCCCACCCAGCATCGTGATGCACTTGGGGAGCTACGATAGGTAGCGAAATCCGGTTGCGAATACCAGCTATAACGGCTGGGGGGATCATCGTGCTAACCACACGATACCTCCATTCTGGTTGGATGATCGTCCACCTCTGCTTCGGCATGTGGGCGTGAGGCCAGCAGCCGGCTGGTCGGTCTAGGCCCTTCACGGGCTGTAGCGCCACGGATTATTATTATTTATTTATTATTATTAGTGTGCATAATTAAATATAAGAGAGAAAGCGAGTGCAGAGTTCTCCTCTCATGTAACCTAAGCCATGATAACTTCTCGAAAAAAGGTCGAATATGATCATAGTATCGAACATTACAAATGAAGTGGAAGCACGCGTTATGAACACGCTGTAGTTTCTGAGAGGAATCGAGCTTAATATCACTGAACAAAACGTCGCAATAATCGAAGTGAGGTAGGTGGAATGAGTGTATGTACCAGCGTCTCTTTTAATTTAGATGCATAATGATAAGGATGAAAGTGAAAATTCACAAAGGGTAATTGAAACAAACATGGTCTTTAACCGAAATGAAACATCAGGCAGTGTAGCACATGTCATTTGAGGAATGACAGCCAAATATTTCTTGAGTTTTGCAGACCTTTAAAATTATTAATAATGATTTCTTAATGAGATAATTCAAGGTAAGCACCAGGTTCGTGTACCTATCGCATATTAAATTTTCGGGGTTTGGGTTGCCCTTAGAAAACACAACAGCGGTTTATAAAACAATTTCACGCACTTTAAATACAATAACCAGCAGGCCTCTGTATGATTTTCTTAAAACAACAATTAATTAGCTCGCAATTAGTATAAAGGCTGACGGGTCTGTACACGTAAGCATTCTTTGGTTCAATGTGATCTCTATATATGTGATTATTGTAAAAATCTGACAAGTTCCCTGGATAGCATTCATGAATCCGACGGTGACAGGTGAGCAATCCTGACTCAGCCGCTGGTAGAGTCAGCCGCTGGTAGAGTCAGGTCCTGCTTTGTGGACGAGTAGCCTGGTAAGCCCCAGCGGCCCAGTGCCTCAAATTCTTGCTGATCAGCCGATGCTGTCAGATGGGCCATCTTGCAACAGCCCATGATATAGCCAGGTCCTTACGCATACGAGTAGCTTGATAAGCCCCAAGTGCTCCTGAGCTCCAAGGCCTTCCCTAGCCTATTTTTACTATTTCTGATAACTAAAATAAGGGGGAGGTGGAGAGTGTTTGTGGTATAATAAAGGAAAACGGGAGTACCTGTAGAAAAACCCTCTGCAACGTCTGCTTTGTCGAACACAAATTCCATCACGATCTGACTGAGGATTGATTCCTGACCATCTGGATGGAAAACCAGCGCGATAGTGCTTGGGTCACAAACGCGAGCTATGTAATGTATATACTGACTTACAGTCGCCAAAATTTAGCCATGGCACTCTGCTTTACGTGGCATTGTTTACCACACTACGTCACGCGTATGAGAAAATTGATAATTTCAGCATTCGAGGAACCTACTCAAAAGCAAAAACGAATATCGGAATGCGAAGCCAACATCACTTCGCACTTTACTCGTCAGAAATAAGACCGGCCGATTCGAAGAGTTGTAGTGAATAGTGCTGATTATTTATTAGAATTTTCCTGAAACATTTTCGTCTTTTATAATGAATGACGCTTGCGATTTACTGATCTGTTCTCGCGATCTACCGGTTGATTGCAATAGACGTGTTGCAGGCACCTGATCTATTTGCAACTTTACAGAAGACAGACAGAGAGTGAGATTTGTTGACGTACATGCGCGACAACAGTTATGTATTGAAAGCATTGCAAAACAATGCAGAACAACATAGTCACAATGGAAAAGAAACGTTCTAGAATCAAGATTGATTCAAATTAAAGAATATGGTTTCCACTCATTGTTAAAATTCTGTGTACCAATCAAAAGGTTAATTTTGTTCACTGAGAAAATCTGGATATCTCATTCAAGTTTTTTTAATCTATTTGTTCTAACAGACACGCCGTCGGCTAAAATTATTCTTATTCCAAGGAGTTTCTACTACTGGGATTTCCTTCTGATAACAGGAGTGCGCGACACGTCACAAGTAAGTTGTGGACTAATTAATATTGTCGGATGTCGCATTGTCAAGTTGCTTAATGATCACTATTGAAGCTGAACAATCACTGTTATAATTCTGGGATATCTGTGTTACACAACCTAGTTAATTATGCTAATTTTTCATAAAACGAATCTGGATATACTGTATGTATTAGAAATAACTCAACGAATTACTCGCAATCAGCATCCCACACAACTGAAGAAACTACTTCAATTCGGTTTAAGTTAAGAGTAATGTGACGTACCGCTACGCCTCCTTTGACTTTTTGATTCTCGAGTCGCCAATCATGTCTGAGATTACACGTAATATAGCAATAGATTAATCAATTTAAAACTTTTCTCTGGGTTCATGAATGCATTAAAACCCATTACAATTTCGGTTTAGTAATCATGCGTGTAAGGTTTTACATGTAAGATGAGCAGCTTACAAAATACCCACCCAAAAACCTCCATTCAAGGTTGTACTTACAATCAGAAGGAAACCTTCTTTGCCCCTCACATGCAAACCCCTCTTGAAATTTCGCACAATCGTAGCTAATACAAAAGTAAAGTAGTGTGCAAGAAATGAGCGACCGATATAAGAGATGACATGAAACGTATTAATATTATGAATGTCGAAGTTGCATTGCGTATTATAGTAAGTTTGCTGCACTACTGACAAGCACAGAGCCTGCGGTTTCCTTTCCCCTATATCTGATTAGTTTCCTCGAACCAAATTCCACAAACGTCTGATTGGGAGTGCTGTGCATTCATATGACCTCTGATCAAATATAATAGATTAATCAGTCTAATGGACTTTCAAGACAATCACCTTTATCAATATCACTATACTGCCATCTAGCAGCTGCAAAAACAAATCACGCTATAATCATTACGGAAATGCATGGAGCAACTGTACTTCCACCTAGAGATAATTACCAAAAATACCTTTTGGACAGCGGAGGCTCTGGTGGTTTTTCTCTTCAAGAGCTGTGGCGCCATGGATTATTATTATTATTATTATTATTATTATTATTATTATTATTATTATTATTATTATATTCTGAACATCTGTTATATTATTCCATCTTCCTTGCATTTTTTCTTTCTTCTTTCTATCCTCTTTTATTCTTTCCTCATATGAATAGCACTGTTTAAAGCTGGCATATAATACTTAATTATTTGTGCATTAATTTTAGGCTTACATGTAAGATTTTCGGAACTCATTTGGAAGTAATTTCCGCACTTTTATTTTCGTATTCACGTGTAATAAAATTGTCGATTTGCTCTGCAATATTGCCTTTACAGCGGCTTAAGACTATTGCACTCGTTTACTATCCAGGTAGACCAAGTTTGCTATCCAACTATGATGAAATTTGAGCTGAAAAAGTAGACGCTGAGGACTATTTTCTCAGGAGCCTCCCATTTCCTCTTTTCATTCCACCGACACTTTCCACCCCTAATCATTCCACCTATCATCTGCAATAGTTAAAAATGAGAGTGAGAGCTGTCTTTGGCAGGGTTCATACACGTTGGCCCACATGACAGTAACCGATACACGAATGACACCCACGCCACCTGTCAGACTTGGACATTCATCGAATGTAAGTGACGTACAAAGGAAAGAAGTAAGTTTAAATGCAAGAATCCTTCCTGGATTCGGCCCTCGAAAACTCTAACAACGTATCATTTCTTAAGCCCCACATCCAAACTCTTCCTGAAATATTATATAATCTTGAGTAATGCAAAAGTAAACTAGTGCGCAAGAAATGTGCGACCGTTATAAGAGATAACTTGAAACATATTATTATTATGAATGTTGATGTTGCGTTGCGTATTCTAGTAAGCTTGGGGCAGTACTGATGAGCACCCAGCCTGCGGTTTCCTTTCCTCTATATCTGATTAGTTCCCTAGAGCCCAATTCTACAAATAGCTAATTGGGAGTGTTGTGCATTCATATGACCTCTGATCACATTATAATAGATTAATCAGTCTAATGGACTTTCAAGAAAATACCTTTTTCAATTTCACTATGCTGCCATCTAGCAGTTGCAAAATAAATCACGCTATAACCCTTACGCAAATGCATGGGTGAACTGAACTTCCATCTAGCGGTAGTTACAAAAATGCTTTTTCGAGAGCGGAGGCTCTGGTGGTTTTTCTCTTCAAGGGCTGTGGCACCAAAAATTATTATTACTATATTCTCAACATCTGTTATATTATTTCATCTTCCTTGCATTGTTTCTTTTTTCTTTCTGTCCTCTTTTATTCTTTCCTCATATGAATAGCAGTGTTTAAAGCTGGAATATATTACTTAATTATTTGTGCATTAATATTAGGCTTACATGTAAGATTTTCGGAACTCATTTGGAATTAATTTTCGCACTTTTATTATTTTCGTATTTACAAGTAATAAAATTGTTATCAATTTTCTCTGGAATATTGCCTTTATAGCAGCTGAAGTCTATTGCTCTCGTTTTCTATCCAGGCGGACCAAGTTTGTTATTCAACCATGATGGAATTTGAGCTGAAAAAGTAGACGCTGGTGAATATTTTCTCGGGAGTCTCCCTTTTCCTCTTTTCATTCCATCGAAACTTTACACCTCCCAATCATTCCATCTATCATCTGCAATCATTAAAATTAGAATGAGACCTGCCTTTGTCCCACCTCACAGCAACGGATACAAGAATGACACTCAGCCACTGTCGGACTTGGACAGTCATCGAAGTAATGGGCGTACAAAGGAAGGAAGTAAGTTTAAATGCAAGCATCCTTCCTGGATCCGGCCCTCGAATAGTCTAACAATGTAATATTTCTTACCTCTCACATCCAACGTCTTCCTGAAATATTATATAATTGTGGGTAATGCAAAAGTAAACTAGTGTGCAAAAAATGAGCGACCGATACAAGAGATAACCTGAAACGTATTAATGTTATGAATGTTGATGTTGCGTTGCGTATTCTAGTGAGTTTGCTACAGCACTGATGAGCACCCAGCCTGCGGTTTCCTTTCCCCTATATCTGATTAGTGTCCTCGAAGCCAATTCTACAAATATCTGATTGGGAGTGTTGTGCATTCATATGACCTTTGATCACATATAATAGATTAATCGACATAATGGACTTTCAAGACAATCACCTTTATCAATTTAACTAAGCTGCCATCTAGCAGCTGCAAAAGAAGCCACGCTATAACCCTCACGCAAATGCATGGAGGAACTGTACTTCCATCTAGCGGCAGTTACCAAAAATTCCTTTTCGACGGCGGAGGCTCTGGTGATTTTTCTCTTCAAGGGTTGTGGCGCCACTGATTATTATTATTATTATTATTATTATTATTATTATTATTATTATTATTTTATTATTATTATTATTATTACTATTATTATTATCATTATATTTTCAACATTAGTTATATTATTCTCTCTTCCTTGCATTCTTTCTTCTTTCCATCCTCTTTCATTCTTTCCTCATATGAATAGCATTGTTCAAAAGCTGGCATATAATACTTAATTATTTGTGCATTAATATTCGCTTACATACAAGATTTTTGGCACTCATTAGGAATTAATTTTCGCACTTTTATTTTCATATTCACAGGTAATAAAATTGTTATCAAATCGTGTGGTTACCACGATGATCCCCCATAGTTTTTATAAGTTAGTTGGCTTTCACAACCAGATTTCGCTACCTAACGTAGCTCTCCAAGTGCATCACGATGCTGGGTGGGCACTGATCCCATAAACTGGTCGAAATTTTATAAGAATATTTCTTCCCCGTCAGGACTCGATCCAGCTCGCATTCCGTAACCCGAGTCCTAGGCAAGATGCCTTAGACTACGACGCCACGGCGCGGGACGTTGAAAATAAAATTCTAATAACTTGTAAGTGTATTAAGGCGGTACCGACACATACATTTAATTGAAGGAAATGCAAAAACAACTACACATAAGACTACCGTAATGATTTAAGCGACTCGAAACTTTAAAAGTAATGGTGACAATTTTTATTCTTGCTGTTTTCTACGTTACATTTTCTGGAATATTGTTCACATTCATTTTTTATGTTTATTGCAACATATCGCCTGTAATTTCTTCTTTCCATCAGTACTGCTATACGAAACATATATACTGCCCACTTCTAAAGATCTAGAACGTTAATCTTTGCAACCATCCGCCGTATGCAGCTTGGATATACTAAAATTTTGAAGGTAATTTTCCCTAAGTTTACATTTTCTGTATCAGTATTATTCGAATTTAGACTTTTCATTGTCTAAAACCAACCCTGTAGAACAGAAGACATTCCAAGCCAATTCGAAGCAAATTACGAAGTCAGTTGACGTACACAAGAAAGAAAGGAACTACACAGTATATTGTTGTGTCTGTAATACATAACAAGTCTCTTATTTCAATATGTTAAGAAGAAAAATTGTAAATAATTTACATGGTCTTGAACTTCCAATTCTCTAAAATCAAGAAGAAAGTCCTACATTTTCTATACAGGGTGTTAAGGAAGAAGTATCCAATATTTCAGGAGGTGCTTAGTAAGCATCAAAACAAGAAAAAGACTCTAGTAAACATGGGTCCTACAACAGATACTTTCTGAGATGTGAACAAGTGTTCATAAGAGGTGCTCAATGTGACTTCCATTCATGACAGTGCATTCCTCTGCCGTTCGTAGTAAGGAATCACGTACTCTTTGAAACTGACCTGGTTGTTCTTGATAACCAAAAGTCTAGGGGATTTATATTTGAGGAACGAGCAGGCCAAGGTGTGGGGGCTCCCTAATCAATCCAGCGGTCCTGAAATGTCAGCGTCAGGCGTTCACGCTTATTGCGGAAAAAATATGCTGGTGTGCCACCGTGCATGAACCAAATCTGTAGTCTTTGCTGACATGGCACATACTCCAGCAAGGTAGGCAATACATTCATTAGAATATCCAGATAACGAGTCCCAGTTAATCTCTGTGGTAGCACGTATGACCCTTAATCTATCGCTAAGAACGCCTACCCATACGTTGATTTAGAATCGGTGCTGATGCCTTGTTTCTTTAAGTGCATGGGGATTTTCATCAGCCCACACCTGTTGATTGCGAAAATTCAGAACACCATCTCTGCTGAACCCCGCTCATATCCAAACTTTTCTTTTCAGTATTTCTTGCGACGTATCAGTATTCCATGTCAGGGATGTCAAATACGGTATGATTGTCTCGTAGCCTGCTGTATTGCAGGGCAGAAAAATGCATTGCCACAAATGGACGTCACATAGAGCACCTCTTACGAGCAAGTGTTAAGATCTCAGAAAATATGTGTTGTAGGACCCATGTTTATTATACATGTTTTTCTTGTTCTTATGCATACTATCACCTCCTAAAATATTGGATACTTTTTAACACGCTGTTTATCCTGCACAGTACTAGCACAATATGTAAGACAACTATGGGTAGAACCAGCACAATACGTAAAAGTATGTATATTAGCAATATTAAGTAAGATGGGCGAAATTAACTAAAAAGTAATGTGTTAAGTGGCAGCAAAGTAGGCCCTAACTTACAGTCAGTCTATTTCATTATTAGATATAGTAATGGTGTCAGATACCCTGATGAATATGAGTATGGTTGTTGCCGGGATTCGAACGCAGTAGAAAATCATTGCGCCAACCATCCGACATAGGTTTTGGTACAATATGTTAATTTTAGTGTCCGCAGTAAAACTTATCATAACTATGTGCAGTAAGAAGCGCAGAAAACAAGGTGAATTATTTGTCTACATTCTTCCTTTTAGAGGTTTCCAGAGATAAAAGTTACAAGAAATTATATCTGGAAGTTAAAGAGTCTACATTTGCTAATTCTGTCTTTGAAGTTTGTTAATATAATAGCCGGTTGTATGTGCTGTTGCAGAATCTTGTTGGACAGGGAGCACGCTCTTGGCCTTTGTTTTTCACCTGAGTACTTTTTGAAGACGAAACCATAGTGTTTTGTATTATTGTAATATATTTTCGAATAGTATTTTTTTAAATTTGTTTCATTTAAGACGCATTATTAAGTGAGATGGTTATCTACCGTTTGAGTGATGTGAGGCGATGATGCCGAGTTCAGATTCCAGCACCGGAAGTTACCCAGCATTTGCTATTAATGAGTTAAGGGAAAACTCCGGAAAAGACCTCAATCAAGTAACATGTTCCAACTAGGATTTGAATCTGAACCCGCTCGTTTTACGGTCAGACATGCTAACCGCACTCCACAGCGGTGGACAGGATTTCATTCAAGGTTTCATTTCACAAATCAAATTTCGAATAGGCAGCTAAATATTGAATTTTTATAGCTGCTGCGGAGGTAGGCTCTAACACTCTGCGCAGTTTGCGATGAGTTTTCATTCCAGTCCCCATTTGAGCATTAAGCTGTTTGTTATAAATGACGAAGAAGTTGGAACAAATACTCCCCTCTATTTATCCGAAAACAATGTTGTGGTCTAACTCCAACAGGAGGAGCAATAACTGTGTTTGGACTGTTTGTGACTCACTTTATGTCCATGAGAACGTGACGTTACTTCGATATTGCTGGTGTAAGTTCCCAAATGAACAGGACATTGCAGGTGTATAGGGTGTAACAAAAATTTCAGGAATTGATTCCTCATAAGTAGAGAAGAAGGACTGGTTATAACATGATGACTTTGAAAATATGACTTATAATGTTGTTAGACTTTAAAGTACGATCTCAGTGCACTCCATAAGAGATGAAAGCCGTAATTTCCATAACAAGCACGTGTGAGTAGGCAGAAATTCCAATGCAACAGTTAAATTTTTTCACCAAGAGAAGTTCTCTTTTAACATTTAAGCCGTCATTGTTGGTGATTAATTGTTGGACTCCACGTACTTTCGAACAGACTAACAGGACGGAATTACAGAGATTTCTTTGTGCACCACATTGCCTACTTTCTTAGACGACATACTACTATTACTTCGTGGAGGTCTCTACTTCATATATGACGACTCTCACACACATTTCATTCTTTCTGCCCGCGGATACCTTAAAACAAGATTTCGTGGTCACTAGAAAGCTAGATGTATGGCCTCCACGCTCTCCTGATGAAAACCAATTGAACTTCTTCCTGTGTGGTTACTTAAAGTCTTTAGTGTATTTCATTGCTTTGGATAATGCAGCAACTGTCCGTCAGCAAAACGTGGTACTCTTTCAGAAAATACACACTGCACCAGGAATGTTGGAGAGTGTTCGGAACTCATTGACACGATGAGCTGAGCTGGATATTTTGAACAATTCATAAAAGCAAATATAAACAGAGTATCTCATACTTTCAGCAAATAAACGTATTGGTGATTCAGAAATTATTTTCGAACCTATATTGTTATATAGTGTTTTTCTTGTACGAAGAATATAATCCTGAATTCTGCTTCTAATTTGTTGTAACCTATATATATGTATGTATTTAACGATGCGTTGTAGAACATATTTATTTGAAATTTTGATATCGCCGTAAAAATGTAGTAAATTGCAGTGGTAGACTAATTTGAAGCGTTGAGAAAAACTGTATTACTTAAAATTTAAATGTAACTACTTTAATGGCTGTATCAGTTTTTGCTCCTTATGTGCATAGAGACCCCTCAAGATTCATCGAGTACTACTTTATACTTTCTTACTATTTAATGTCACAGGCATTTCCGGTCTCTAGGGCACTTCTCTGCACAGACAACTGCAGTCATGATCAATACTTTGGTCTGCAACATCTGTCCGAGGAACAAAAGAACTAGTGAGACGATAAAAATTTGGCCGGAAATTTTGCCACAGTAGGTTTCTTCTACGTTATGAACATCTCAACACGGAACAATTTGTTTCAACTCTATGATAACAATATTACCGTCCCTTCGAAAACCACTGCCATCGTCAGGGTTTCAGGCAGTGTATTTAAAGTGCACTGTTCAGCATTAACCCTTAAAAGCCTGAATTATATTTTGTCAAGTTTTTCGCTTATTTCGTTATAGACTAATTAAATGGATGTAATTGAACACAACAATGCTTTTGTTTTCTATTGTTGAAGCGAATATTTGGAATTACAGGGCGTTACAATATGGTAACGCTAGGTCATTATGTTGTCAAATCTTAAAGAATGAGTTATTGCCTTATAATGACATCTTTCAAGCAATTTATTGAACTTAACTGAACTTTAGCATACAAATAATATATTCATCACTCATTCTGTGTTCTGCCCCAGATCAGATCTTTCACTGCAAACCCAGCACTCTCCAATGTTTCCTATCTTCCGTCTTCCTGTTTGTCTTCTCATATGATCCACATATCTTCATGTCGTCTATCATCTGATATCTTCTTCTGCTCCGAACTCTTCACCATTCACTCCTGTTCACCATTCCTTCCAGTGCATCCTTCAGTAGGCAGTATCTTCTCACCCAGTGACCCAACCAATTCCTTTTCCTCTTCCTAATCTGTTTCAGCATCATTCTTTTTTCACCCACTCTTTCCAACACAGCTTCATTTCTTATTGTCTGTCCACTTAACACGTTCCATTCTTCTGCTTATTCATATTTCAAATGCATCTATTCGTTTCTCTTCACTTCATCGTAATGCCCACGTTTCTGCTCCACACAATACCACACTCCATACAAATAGGCCTAATACAAAAATAAGAAAATTACTTTCACAATACCTTAACAAATATATGTAATAGAATTATTGTCATAATATGCTCGTATAAACAAAACACATTTTCGTACCATAACGATTTACATTAATTTTTTGTGCGATTTTCACATTTTTCGGTAGTGAGGTAAAACATTTCTTATGATATGACAAAAAACATGGGCTGCAGAGACCTACATGTAATTTTGAGAAAGCTGTATGCCAGAAGATCATTCTCACTAGCACATCGCTGTCTTTTGTCTCCGGGTATCGGAATCACTAATGTTCCATTCCATCGTATCTTATATAATCAAATGTTCTGCGAGTGACGTTCAGAAAGTAAGTTTACCCGGAGCCGTTTACAGAAAGAAAACACAATTTCATGAAAAGACTTATGGGAACAGATACAACAATTGTTGAACTAATTTTCAACGTATTTCCCACCGGAACTGAGACATTTGTCACACCGTGGGATCAACTTTTGTCCCTCGTAGAAGTCTCCCGCCTGGAATCGGAACCAGTGTGTGACAGCCGTTTGCATCTCTCTGTTGATACTACGGTATCAAAAAGTCTCAATTCAGGTGGAAATATGTTGAAAATTAGCTCAACAACTCCTGTATCTGTTCGAATAAATCTTTCTATAAAATTTTATTTTATTTCTGCAAACGGCCCCAGGGAAACTTACTTTTTGGACACGTCTTGTAGCTCCAATATCGCTATATTTGGAAGTAGATGGTCACCCCTAGCCTTTTCGGGTGCTCCCGACTTCTTCAAATCTCCCATTTGAATTCTAATTCATTCAATGGTTAGCCAGATCTTCTACTTGGCTGCCAAGCATTTTGTATAGCTACATCTAACTACCATATGAAAATGGGCTAAAACAGTTTTTACATGGATAAAGCGAATTTTTATAAAGAAAACAAAATTTGTCACATCTCTGTCTTTAAAAGTCACTCTCTGGAGAAATCGATTGAACTGTTATAACACACTGTTTTATCCACTTATGTTTCCCTAATGGCACCATTTCCACACATTGCAATCTTGACGGTATCATTCTCTATCACAGATAACTCTTCAACTTCCTCTTCTTCTATGAAAGGAATATCATCTGGTCCACCAATTCTGTCGCTATGAACAAAAATAACCCCAGCTTCAGTACTCAGTTTCCTTCCACTTAGGTTGTCGAACATGCCACCCTCTACATCTGCAGAGTTCTCGTCAGATACAAAGTTGGGCTTGGTGGCTGTATGTAGAATGCTCTAATGTTTCGTTTTCTAATTCCCAAAGTATCCCATGCACTTCCACGCACTTGTTTGTAACATTCATTTTGTTACTTGTACTTTCCTGTAGCTCCTCCATCTTACTGTTAGTAGCAAGAGAGCACAATGAATGAGTGACAACGTATTAGCCTATCGTTACCATATGGTAACGCAAGAAACAATGTATTATATCCACAACAATATTACGGATTGTAAACTTGTGCTTGATGTACACGAATACTCAATCAACAGTAAGTAAAATACCACAATAAGCATGATAATCAAGTTAATCAAAGTAACAAAAAAATTATCTTACTTCTTGTTGCTCTCCAAAATTGCTGCTGAGAAAGTAACATCTAAATCGCGCAGCTGCTCTTGCCCAACTGGTATAATAAAGTTGTGATTTCATAATGTAAAGAAAGAACCAACCATGTAGCTTCGATTCACAAAGAAAAATTCCAGTTTTATTAATTAAGGACGGGTATGAAGCAAGTTATATTTCTTTCTGCACTGCGTTACCATATGGCAACGCTAGGTTAAAATGGGTTAAACTAACCAATCTTCAGAGGAACCATACTTGTGCCAAACAATTTGATGCAATCTTCAAAGTAGATACGCATAACCCAACCTCTAAATTGGTCCTTAAACGTTATTCTGTGTAGTATAAATTACAGTAGTACATAATTACACTCTCTACATTTGGATGTAACTGACATGTGATATCTATTTTTAAATATATATAACAAGCCATAACTAGTACCAAAATCTTTTCCATTTTCCTCTAATGATAATAATGACTATTATTACTATTGTGATACATTTTTTAGTACTTAATGCATTAAAGTGATTTTAGAAATTAGTAGAGCGTTGAATACCTCATGCTGGGATAAGACTAGATACCTCAGAACAAAATTTCTTCTAGGGAGATCCATAATGGAATTAGTAGTGCTTTATGGATGTGAGATCTAGACACCTAAATGCGATAAGAAAAGGAAACTTCTAGCACTGAACATGGATTATTTGAGGCGCACTGCTGGTGTGTCAGGAATGAGGAAGTTAGAAGAAGATTAGATTTGGAAGAAGATATCTTGGATAAGATTGAAAGAAGAGATTTAAAATGGTTATGATACCTACTGCGTATGAATGAGGACAGATGACAAAAGAAGATTTGTAAATGGAAACCAGAGATACGAAGGAGGAGAGGTAGGCCCAGGAAATCCTGGGACGCAGTCATGGCAGAAGTAATGAACAGTAGAAACCTCAGTCTTGACTACACAGCTGACCGCCAAAGATGGAATTTGGGGACGGCGAGACAGCGATCAGTTTTATAAGACGATAGGTGTAAAATAATTTCAGAAATTATTCTCCTACAATGTGCTCATTAATTCAATGAAACAGTAATTAATTACTGATATTAAAACTTGCATTTCCTCCCTATTGTTTTATACTGTGACGAGATAGAGGTATGAAAGTGTTTAGCGGGAGAGATATCGGGAATCCCTATGATCTGTAGTCTAAAGAGTTTTGTGCGCCCATGAAAGAATGAGTTACATGTCAACTGTACCGCTCACCTAAATCGGTATCACCATCCGCTGCACTACGCATTCCTCTCCATCCTTCTAAACCACATACCCCAGTCTCTCATGCATCTATATAAACAGAATGGAAGTAATAAAACTGTGCAGATTTTAACAGCTTATTCATTTTACAGAGTGCAGCAAAAGGTTCAATTACCATATTAGTACCATTGAATATATTTCGCAGAAAAAAGTAACATTTATATAAATGTTAACACTCTTTTATTCCATAAGTAGTATCCGAAAGATCCTGATTTTTACTTTTACCATTAGAAAAACAATGACGCAAATGTCGGCTTGGGTAGCGTAGTCGGTATAGCGCTGGCCTTCTGTGCTCGAGGTTACGAGTTAGATCCTGGCCTAGGTCGCTGGGATTTAAGTGTGGTTAAGTGTGACAGGCTTATGTCAGTAATCTTACTGGCATGTAAAAGAATTCCTGCGGGACAAATTTCCGGCACACCGGCGACGCTGATATAACCTCGGCAGTTGCGAGCGTTGTTAAATAAACCAAAATTTTTTAGGACGCAAATAATCATAGTTGCTGACGCGCCCTACTACACTTCACTCACATTAGAGAGACAGATATTAAATAATTTATCCGTTTGTTATTCTTAAATAAAATGGAGTCCACACTTGTGGAACAACGGTTAGCGCTTCTGGCCGCGAAACCAGCTGGCCCGGGTTCGATTCCCGGTTGGAGCAAGTTACTTGGTTGAGGTTTTATCCGGGGTTTTCCCTCAGCCCAATATGAGCACATGCTGGGTGACTTTCGGTGCTGGACCCCTGACTCATTTCACCGGCATTATCACCTTGATCTCACCCAGACGCTAAATAACCTAAGATGTTGATATAGCGTCGTAAAATAACCTACTAAAATAAGAAAATTAATAAAATGGATGACTTTTTTGCAAATGAAATAAGAATAAGACTTACGCCTCACGCTACTATTGTTTTGTGAGTGGGTCGAGACAAAACATAAACTACTTTAACAATTACACTAATATTACCAATTTAATTTTTTAACAATGTAGGCTACAATAGAATACGTTATTTTCACTATTTACACTATAATAAATAATATAGGTCTACATTAATCAAACATTTTGTACACTAATAAGATTACGCACATTATTGTGTATTGTAATAAAATGTATACTATCTAAAAAAAGTAATTGGGCACTGTTTTTGCCCTTTTAGAACCTCGTAGTACCACCTTTTGTTGCTATAACAGCAGCCACCTTGTCAGTCATGCTCTCCACTAATTTGTGTAGGATATCCACTGGAATGCGTCGCCATCCCTCTTGCAACAAGGCACTCAGTTGGACAATGGAAGTTGGCCCCATGTTTCGGCAGATACTGTGGAGTGGTATGCAGACAATAATGTTCACCTGTTGGACTGGCCTGCACAGAGTTCTGATCTCAATCCCACTGAGCACCTTTGGGACGAACTGGACCAGCGATTGAGGTCTCGGGAGATGCGGCCAACTCCCATTGTCCAACTGAGTGCCATGTTGCAAGAAGAATGGCGACACATTCCAGTGGATATCCTACGCAAACTAGTGGAGAGCATGCCTGACAGGGTGCTGTTGTCATAGCAACAAGAGGTAGTATCACGAGGTTCTAAAGGGGCAAACACAGTGCCCAATTACTTTTTGGTAGACAGTGTATTTTATATCCAGTACCAATAAAAATAAGTTAAAAATTAAGTGAACAAATAATTTAAATTTTATGCAAGATTATCGTTAGTATAAGTCTTTATCACTAAAATGCATTTTCAACAGTTTCCAAGGTGAAGTTTTGAATTATTAATAGAACGTCAACTGCAGAACAAATGAGATGCAAATGTTCCCTCATAAAGCCTGTGCCACGCTCCAACACGACGTCACGCCAATATAGTCTATGAACAACTAAGATTAACTCCGTAGACAGAATACTAGCCCTAGACATGACTTCTAGTCCATCTATTAGTCTCCATTGAGGGGAAGGGAACGGGCTAGGCCGCTTGGGTGAGTACATTGTACTACACGAAATAGAATGGTGTAAATGCCTTTGGGCACCCCGTGCTACAAATTCCTCTGGGTGCCGCCTCCGAACTCCTAAAGAATCCTTTTACCTTTCCACGAAGGGATCACTGCGGTTTCACAATCCCGGTCAGATGAGCTACCATGAGCCCAGGGGAGAGTCCATATATAGAGTAATAGCACTACCACCATCAACTAATGACCATATACCACGGGTTCCGTATTCGCTGGCGGCCCAGAGCCGACTCTGCATGACAGCAAGTCTGAAATGTGGGGAAGAAACGGAGATAGCGATGAAAGGGGGAGTGTAATTATGATGGCGAAAGGAGTTCGAGATCCCATGCCGAAAGTTACCCAGAAATTCTGATTCAATTGGTTGATGTAAAACAGGAAAATACCTTAACCATGTAACTTGTACAAACTAGGAATAGAACCCGGGCCGGTTCGTTTCGTGGTGAGATATGTTAACCGTTACTCCACAGCGGTGGACTTTGGGTGCGTAGTTTTTTTAATTTACTTACTATTAGTTTAGGAAATAATGCCATAAATTTGAATAGCGCAATTATTAAACAACGAATTGTTTTAGAAAGCTAATATTTTGGGTACATTTTTAGAAGTCAGGTAGGTTGATTGTCGACTGTTATATGATATTCGTTTAAGGACATCAAGAACTTCACAGAAATTGAGAATTGTTCTTAGTAGGTTATTTTACGAAGCTTTATCAACATCTTAGGTTATTTAGCGTCCAAATGGGTTGAAGGTGATAATGCCGGTGAAATGAGTCTGGGTCCAGCACCGGAAAATACCCAGCATTTGCTCATGTTGGGTTGAGGGAAAACCCCGGAAAAACCTCAACAAGGTAACTTGCCCCGACCGGGTATCGAACACGTTCCACCTGGTTTCACGGCCAGACGCGCTAACCGTTACTCCACAGGTATGGACTTGAGAATTGTAATGAGAGTATTATATAAATTAAACCACTTGTATAGGGGAGAGTTGGGTAGTATCGGACATCGGGTAATATCGGACAGTGAGTTTCTTTCATCTATTACCAGATGATAGTACCTGAATGACATGGTTACGTTTCTGTATGCGACATCACAGAAACGTAACTATGTCATTCAGGTATTATTATCTGGTGGTAGATGAAAGAAACTCACTGTCCGATATTACCCGATGTCCGATACTACCCTACTCTCCCCTAAGGTACAATAACTAATTACTGAAATATTATAGTGTTATAATTAAGCTTTTTTGTACTCTACTGTGTCCAGGAACTTGAAACTTTCAAAATTTCGGAACCACATACAGGTTTCTTCAGCACGGAAGTTAGGTAAGATCAGGGTGTTTATACAGGGTATATCTAAATTAGACCGATGAACTTTTGGATCGAATAGATAACCTTCTTTCTAACAGTTTTTTGTTAAGGAACCCATGGGCTGCACCACTTCCTTTGAGAGCTAGAGGGATTTATGTCATTATATGATTCGATTGTACAGGAAGGGATTGAAGTAAAATAGTTACGTGAAAAATAAATAAACAAATAATTAATGTTACAGGTACAATTTATTCATCTAAACATACAGAAAACTCAAACAAAACAAAGCAAATGTAAAGGGAAAACACACACTTCAATGTTAAACTAGACGGATGGATCCATTGCTTTAATGTCTCATCACTACAACAATTACTGGAAGACACGGGCCATTGACTTTTAGACAAGCATTGCATCGACATGCCATATTTTGTCGTACCTTTTCAAAGACGACAGTCATTTCCCTTATTTCAGCTACTGCTCAAACGATACGTGTTGCAAGATCTTCTTCAGAGTAAACAAGCGTTTCATAAACCGCAGGTGGTAATCAAATTGGATTAATGCATGATACCGAGTTCAAAGAATAAGCAAACGCGGTCGAAGAATGATACTGCGCTGACGGTGTAAACAAACTGGATGGTATTACTCCATCGAGGCGAGTGGAGTCGCGGGCGTAGTGTGAACTATCGCGATGCGGTATTACGAACGCAGGAGCAGTTACGACAGGGCTCCGGGCTGCAGGACTGTATTAAACCCCTCTTGCACTGAAACGAAGCGTCCGAGCCCATGGGTTTCTTAACGAAAAGTGTTTGAAGGAACGTTATCTATCCGATCCAAAAGTTTGTCGATCCAATTTAGAAACACCCTGTATGACAATAGTAATATAATACCAAAAATAGAATACCATCTTTATTTACTATTTTTATGAAAATATGTTCCTTTAGATTTAAAATAGGATATGTTAGAAATTTTTCAAAACTACGTATTTTCTATGTTACGTTTTATAAAAGAGATTAACTCCATGTGGGACAACTAGATCTGGCCAAGTGCAAAGTAACAGTACCAAAACAAGTGGTTAGAGCAAGTACAATGCAGTTTGTGAAGTTTTTTTGTGCTTTTCTTAAAATGACTTCTCCATGACTAGTCCCGTTTTTGTCTCAGTGCTTGAAATGTTACGGAATATGTTGGGGATCGAACCAAAACATCTGCGGAATAATACTCTTAAATGAAAAGTCTTCAGACAAAAGGCGACGACGAAGAGCAGCGTACAATTTTTTTGAGTTACGTCTCCTTGGCAGCTGGGTGGAGGATCCGAAGACGGCAGCATCAAATATAATTCGCAGAATTGCGTTCGACAGAGCCGGGATCCACACGTCTTAATCCAGCCTATTGTAATCAACTCCTTGCCAGAAACCTTCGAGCAAGATCTCGCATTACAGACACGACTAGAGAAATAAGAGAAATCTCTACCTGTCTCTGTTCATTGAAGGCTGGAAGTGTGGACGTGATACAGAGTGTTTAGAAAAGCTTTAAATAATGTCCTTTCTATACTTCATCAGTGTAATGAATTTGTTTGTCATAGAATTCATTGTTTCAGTGTAGACTCTTTATACCTTTAGCCAGTCTACAGTGATCGCAACAAAACCCACTTACCTCATTCACGTCATGGGCTATATTGTCTCAAAACCCCTTGCAACTGCTTAGTGGCGGTTCATATATAAACCAGTACAAACTCATTATTATCCTTAATAAAACAGAACTAGTTTATTTATTACAAATGATCGGGATTAAAAACTCAAATTTATGGAAACAAATTTTATTTTTAATGAACACCTCATCAGAAATTTTTGACATATATAATGATGGTGATCTTTTCCAAAATTCGTATTTTCTCAAGAACACACGTTGTGCTAATTTAATAAGAAACTTTTAAGAAATATTCCTTGCGTTTACGGGCTTTTTCCTTCAGCTATATTCCAAGCAACTTCATAGCTCGCTTCAAGAATATTTTTCCTCATGAATTCCGGCTCGGTTGTTGTATTTGATTTATTATTGGCTGTTTTCAATTATTTTTTTCCATGAAACTTGTTTTTTAGGATTACTAATTGTTTTGCACGATTATAAGATGCCAAGGGTTAAATTCTGTATATACAGTAACTTTATTTTTGTGAAAATTTCTCTGAGAGGAATCAAGTGAATTCTTATTTCGTTCATACTTTTGACACACGAGGTTGATTTTGAACACCATCGATATGCCAACTTTGTTTAGGTGAGCAGCTAGGTAGGTATCTTCGATGTCTAATCTGAAGGCAGCTTCAGTAACTTCTTTTCTTGCTTGGTATTTGTATTTTTCACAAAGCTTATTAATGTTTTCCCACGAAATTCCTTGGGTTTGATTTGGAGACTTATGTTATAATGTGTGTCTGCTGTCCTTTTAATTAATTGCTACATGGATTTTTGTCAAGTTTTCTAATTGAAACCTTGCCCCGAATAGGGATCTAAGCGTAAAAATCGTCGAAAACGTGTTATTAGTGGAATAGGAATCTATGATTGTTTCTCTATCATATAGGAACATCTATTGGTAGCTATGGCAACTAAATCAGGTTGAAATTCCAAAACCAAAGTTCATTCGTTGTGGTAGACGGATCTAGCTCCAGTTAGTTATGCTTAAATTTGTCAAAAGAGTAGAATTGGAGCTTAAATTCCTATTCGGGGAAAGGCTTCAATTTTATTTTATTTGCTATTGTAGTTTGATTCCGTTTTTGATTAGTAGAACAGATATTTCGTTTCCCACTATTCGAACATAATAGTATTGTATCCACTGGAATTTTATTGTTTTTGTAGTCTTGTAAGATTTTAATATTTTTATGATTTCTTCTACGGTTGTTGAGTTTGGGTTTTATTTGTTACAGCTTTGATTGTTACCTTGGAATCGATTAGAATCTTTAATGTGTTTTCTCTTAATATTAACTGTTGAGAGGCAAAATGTATTACCTCTATTTCAGCTATGAAGTTTATCTGGTATTTTCCGACTGAGGTGTAATGGGGAAAACAATTTGCAGTACACACCTGTTTCTGAGTTATTCTGGACCTGAGAAGAAAGGCGAATGTCCACTTTTGAGCAAAAATAAGTTATAGCGTCTTCATATGTGGCAGAAAAATGGTTGTCCGGTTGTTAATCATAGCAACTTTAGAGAGTTATAAGAAGACTGAAGTTCACTGTCTATTCTGGGGCATAATGGATGAAATCCTACTTACGCACTAAAAGCTGACAAATTTACATTACATTTGCGGCATATGGGTTGAAGTCCCAGATCCGCCGTTTTATATTTTCCTCTGAAATTTCTGCTTCTAACCTGACTCTTGAAACTATCGTTTCTTTTCTGTAAGCTTAAAGTTTCCCCACGACTTTTTCGTCCTCTGTTAAAATTCTTGAAATAAGTTCTAGAGCGCCAGAGAAAACGGAAAGAAAATTTGCGTTTTCTTTACACATGAAAAATTAAGCTCGGTGGTTGTCTTAAATTTATCTCGAACATGCCATGCTAATTAAAAATATAATTGAGCGCTGCTCGAGCGGCACCGGAGAGAAGTCAAGCAACCGCTAGAGGATGCAAACGACGAGGTGTGAGATGAAGTGTGGGACGACTGGTCCAGCACATTAGCAGCGTGCGATTGTGAGGGAGATGAGCCGATAAGCCCGAAGCTGAATACGGACCACATCAAATAAGCGGATCATTCTGTTCATAACAAACAACCTCTATCTCGCCATCGACACCATCTGATGGCGTAAATACTCCATGCCGTTATTCTGTGTAACCAATTCGTCGTTTCCCTATCCTTTATTATGGATAACATGTTGTAGTGCTCGATAATTCATAACACACTAAGCACACACTGAAGCGGGATTTTCGTCACAGCGCTATAAAAACGTGCTACGTTTAATACAGTGTCGAATATTAGTTTTCGGAATGAGGCATGTAGGCCTATTTATGGCAGCTTGCATCAAAATAGGTTAGTGTAACCACAGATTAAAATTGCTACTTAGCCATTAGTTGAGCATTTTTACGGTGTATCGACTTCGGTTAGGACTCAAACAGGAGGTTAACGATGGTAATCTTTAACCAATCATTTTGCAACTGTTAGGGTGGGATTGAATACTAAAGTGGCCAAAACTGATAGGTTACAATTTAAACATTTTTCCTTGGGAACTACTCAACTAACAATGCCAATTTTTTTTTTAAGAAATTGCGTTTTGCATATGAAGAGTCCACTGCAAGAATGATGGATTTCATTTGAAATTCATTTTGCAGGAGAAGCAATTGAAAGTTTGAAATGCTTAGAGCTCAAAGCTTAACTGTGACTTTCCAATCATTACTGGACATTAACTATCAGTGTTAATGCCATATAACTCTGTATGTACGTTCTATATGTTATAAGCTATGCATTGACAGACTTGGTTCATTTTCGACACGAAAGTGACATCCATCATTCTTGCAGTGGACTCTTCATATGCAACATGAATTTCATTCTTATTGGATGACTTGTTTAGCTATAAAGATGAGTTCTTTGAAATTGTAATTTTTTCGATACCTTAAAACAATGATTTCAATATAATTTCTTTTTCTAAAAACCTATCATTATTAGAAGTGTGAATATTTCTTTCACATGTCAGGAGCCATATGTTACATTCTGAGGGACAGAAAATCTGATATCTTCATTAACGTCATACGAAAATTGATTGTAATGTTCAATATTCCCAATCGAAAAAAGTACATTTTCAAAATATTTAACATGCAGTATGAATGAGTCTTAAGAAATAGCGAAATGATTTTGTCACTAGGTGCACTTCCATAAGAATCGTGAAAAACTTGAACCAAATTGTACTTGTAGTTTCTGTCAAAACAAACATTGAACATTGCAAATGGTCGTTTTGGGAAAAACAGCGATAAATATAAATTCAATTATTGCTACTGCGTAATGTAATATAATTTTTAAAATGTCATTTAGAGGAAGTAAATATTATCTTAAATAAATTATATAATTTTTTTCTCATTTAGCAAAAAGTGACAGATTTAATTGGATGAAGTGCGAGAAATATCACTTTTGGTCGTTTTAGTTGAAAATTTCCTTTAAAATGGATAACCAGTAACTAGTGGGCACAGCAAAGCAAATTGGCAGCCAGATGCATTGTTGATGATTTCGAATGAGATTATTATTGTATGTGGTTTACTTGGAGAGGGATGATGTTGAGCAGGAAGTGGACACTGTAAAGTTGTATTAATGGAAAAAGAAAATTATTAACATTACTGCTACCAAGGTTTATAGAATATGAAATATGAAAAGTCTGAAATCCCAAAATGGCAATGGCCTCCTACAGGAGTGTAGGGTGAGCTGAATGTCTACTACACTTATTACGAATTATTAATACCCCAGATCACATATAGACAGCT
Source organism: Periplaneta americana (assembly GCF_040183065.1). Classification (NCBI taxonomy): domain Eukaryota; kingdom Metazoa; phylum Arthropoda; class Insecta; order Blattodea; family Blattidae; genus Periplaneta; species Periplaneta americana. Next base: position 137,845,467 of record NC_091126.1, read on the forward strand.
CAACCCTATGTTAAAATCGGTTGGACTTTGAAAAGAACAACCGACAGGATCGCCACCCGCCCGCCGTAAACGAACACGAGATGGCAGTACAGTTGCTAATGCAACTCAAATGGGAGTTATGACGTGACTCCTTATGTAACAACTAGATGGCAGCATAGGAAACTTCACAAAAGTTGTTACCGTCAAAACCTATAACGCCGAGCAATCTGGGTATATATGATCTAGGTTAATACCAAGGGATGTAATACAATTACCCCCATCAAAATCACATACCGATCTTTTTTCAGAATAACTTGTGTATTATTGACTACAGATGTCCATAAAATGTACAAATGTCAAATAATTGTCCAATTTTTTAAAATACAGGATGCTTCAAAAGTTCCGTTCCATACTGTTGAAAACGTATAACAAAATTAAAAAAAATTCAGCTATGTTACTGGCGACACTGTAAGATAACATACCGGTATACAGTAAATTTCAACTTGTCTCACTTCCATTTAAAGACAAATTCCTCAAAGCTATATAGTTTTGACGTAGTGAACAACAAAACTACAAGCTATGAATATCACAGTATAACATAAATTTGAAGTTGAAATGACTTTGTTAATTTGTTGAAATGTAAATATTGGAATATAATCCATACAACCTTGAAGATCTTCAAAAGATTAGTTTATAACAAAATGAAATTATAAATATCTAAAAATTAAATAAATAAAAATGTAAATCTAATATAACAAATTTTATTTCTTTGTTGAAATTCAAATATTCGAACAACACCTGTACAAGAATGGTCATCAGTAAAAGAAAAGAGCCCACTAATATTTATTTTTAACATTGCTATTAGAATATACATAACACACAGGAATAAAAAAATGGAAACCAAACGTCATTATAATATAAATAATAATATGAATAACTATATAAATAACACAAGAAAAATAATTTGCAACTAGACAAACTCATAAGTGAAGAAAATTAAGCTACAGTTTGAATTTAATTTTCTGTAATTTTCATAAACCAGAGTACCAAGGGGGTTACAAGATAAGCGCAAATGAATAAAGCGAATTACTTCTTAAAGTAGATAAATTTAGGAGCTTGGTATCAAAGTAGGACAACTCACTTTTCCTTTTTTTTTACAGAAGACACGAAAAACTAGATCCTTGGAAATCAATGTCACTGTTATAAGTACTTTTTTAAAAACATTCTCGTGGATCGTAAAAACATTTTTTAGTCTCAAAATGTGATTAAAATTAATATTCATGTCGCAATTTAAGTTTAAAAAGTGGAGTTCATCTCTGAAACGAAGTCATGGTATTGTCTGTATTTGAAAGCAAATGAAGTCATAGTTCAAATGGAGTTGTCTGTTTTTCAAACTAAACGAAGCTTCCTTGCTTCCTTCTGAGGAATTTCTTTAGCATGAACTTCCATATTCTTATTGAAATAACGATGTAACATAATTTTACAAAGAAAATTTACGTAAAACAGTGTCTTATTCACCCACAAACCGATTATATAAACAATCAGCCATGTTGGATTTAAGATGTGTGATGGGAAAGTGTGGTACGAATGTGGACTTCTCATTGGCTGCTGAAGGAATTGTCCTAATTTGAAACCAATCCACTGTGGAGTTGTCTACATTTTGATTCTAAAGTGCACAATTAAGTGATATTTTCACTCTGATCTGTCCGTTTTTTTAACCTAAACAGTTCCATAATCGCATTCAGCATAGAATTCTATAAGAAACAATCGATATCTCGAAATCGCAAAAAATGGAGTTGTCTAACTTTGATACCGTTCCTCAATTATTTATGACATTCTTATTTCAAAATGTTAGCAGACATATAACAGAAAAAAAACGAGGAATTTAAAGAATAAATAGGGACAAAAATTGAAACAACACTAAAAAAAATCTTCAGTGGGGTAATCCCATTACCCCTCTTGGTAGCAGAAAGGTTCAGAGGAATTTGGTGGTAGAACATTTCAGGAGATATTTTGTTTATAGAAATCTACCGTGTTCATGCTTCGGCAGATAGTTAACTTGGAATAACCCCAAATAGAAACAGTCCTACTGTCGGTGACTCAGGAGAAGACGAGAGCGGACTGAGGAGGAAGGGATGTGAACAGATAACGTAAGACAACACGTGCAATATTTGTACTGCAGTAAGCGGAAACATTAGGTCTCCTTCTGTTCAACTTAGCTTTAATTTTCATACGCATTGTTACTCATGCTTCCTACACCAGTAATAACCTGGCTACTGAGATGCTTATCTGAGCGATGTATATAATAATCAACAGCGATAGTCAAGAAGGTCACATTCTTTCCGTTCGTCTTCTCCTGAGTAACGGACAGTACCTCCTCTGTGAACCAGCTACTTACAATAATACGATTCTATGCAAGTGATATTTTCAGTATTGTAAGGGACTCGAGTGTCCATTTTTCTACGTCACAGGTTGAACGAAGTGAATTTATGGATGCATTTTAGGATATTCCACAGTTTAACGGTGTAATTTGGACTCTGGACTGAACATACACTTATTAGTATTCTGATGGTCTATTTTTCATTCCTTCCTTTATAGACGTTCCGTATTTTTTCTACCAAACATTTGTATCTAGTAATTAGTCCATCAGTATTTTCTGATTCACATTGGGATATAATCATTTTGGTTACTTATCTCTCATTTTGTAATATTTTAACCTCACAACATTGAAAAAAAATGCAACACGGAAGTATAACAATGTTCAAAGGCAAAAAATGCAACACGAAAATATACAATACGTTCGTTTCGATGTAGAATGGAGTAAGCGCAGTCGTTTCTATACTTTGAATATCATCTCTGCAGAGATATAGAGCCTTTCTTTTCGTCACTTTGTAGAAAGAGTGAACCATCACAAATTTTATCTTCGTTAAATGAGGTGTCACCTAACCATTTGTAATCCGTGATTATGAATGGTGGAAGAAATGAGATAAAAATAGTTGCTTTTAACAGTAGTTTCATAACCCATAGTAACTACGTTTTTAGTCATGGTTGATGCACATCACCATTACATCGCCATTACACACAAAATAGCTTCGAGTCCACATCTGTGAAGTAACGGTTAGCGCGTCTGGCCATGAAACCAGGTGGCCAGGGTTCGATTCCCTGTCGGGGCAAGTTACCTGGTTGAGGTTTTTTTCCGGGGTTTTCCCTCAACCCAATATGAGCAAATGCTAGGTAACTATCGGTGCTGGACCCCAAATTCATTTGACCGGCATTATCACATTCAGACGCTAAATTACCTAAGATGTTGATAAAGCGTCGTAAAATAACCAACTAAAAAAATTACTTCGAGAGTGTGACACAAAGTGGAGATTCTACGAAAAGTGGAGTCTTCCGACTCCCGTCCTCTTTTGTCACTACTTGTTCCATATAATATATAGAATGTGCTATTAAATTAATGAATTAATGAATCTACATCATTATCATCTGTATAATATGTTGCCGGTAATAAATTATTCATTAAGAATTTGTAAATTGTGCCTGTATCACGATTATTAAACACCGTAGACATATCCTATTTTCTGACGACTTACAAATGTGTACCTCTGAACCTACACCAGCACTAAATGACCTAATAAATGAAGTTAACAAGGACCTAAAATCAATTATTTCAATGACCACAAAATTTAGACTAAAACTGTACTTAGATACATCGCAGGCAATTATAATGGGATACAAACGACTGCTAAATAAATTAAGCACATGTAACTTACCTCCTACTAAAATAAATGAAAATATTATCCCATAGAGTGATACAAAATAGCTAGGAATTTATATGGATAGAAACTCAAGTTGGAATACGCAAATTAAACACATATGTAAAGTAATTTTTATGAAAATTCACACAATAAAAAGAATCCGAAATTTCATTCCACTGTCACTCAAGAAGAATTTAGTACAGTCGCTTTTGATGGCTCATTTTTATTACCATGATACTCTCTTCACTAACGTTAACGTGAAACTGGCAAAGACTAGAGCGTGTTCATAATGCATGTGTTCCATTTATTTGCAACATTCTTAGATCTGTCCATATCTTACCTTCACTTAATATGCTCTCCTGGATCCGTCTCAAAGAACGGAGAACCATTCATTCTCTCACCTTACTCTTCAACATTCTTCAGAATTCTAACTGGCCTATTTAGCTTCTCATTTTCAAAATTTGTCCTCATAACACGCTAAATGTTTAGTTCACAACATCATAACACAATTTCCATTCCTAAACATAGAACATTCTTCTACTCTTCATCTTTCTCAGTTTCTAGAGCCATCTCTGGAACTCTCTATAAATGCATGTCAGAGACTGTCGGACATTATCAAGTTTTAGAAATGAATTGAAACTGCACTTCAATTAGGATTCCCTTCAATTATAAGCCCATTTCTCTACCACAGTTTTATAAATTACAGTATATATTTTTTATTTTTATTTATTTATTTCATCAATCTTTGTTCACGTCATGGCGGATTAGATGTATTCCAGTTCTTAATCCGCCATAACTCTCAATACAAATATAACGAAAACTAATAGATATTGAACCTATAAGTATCCTCTGTTTACAATAATAATAATAATAATAATAATAATAGTAATAATAATAATAATACTAATAATAATAATATTAATAATAATAATAATAGTAATATTAATAATAATAATAATACTAATAATAATAATAATAATACACAACTAATAATAAGTATAGCTCTTATATTTAAAACTCCCACCTTAGCTATTTCAATTTTATGCTCAATCTCTTAAGAATTATTCTGTTAACTTCATTGACTACTCCTCGTTGTTTCTTATCTTGTGACTGCTCAACATTTATAATTCCATCTCCGTTAGAGCTTTGACTATCTCTTCCCATCTAATTTTAACTCTAAAAAGAAATTTTCCTAATTTATGTAGATTGGTGGCGTTAAGGTGACCATTCATTTTTTATAAGCTATTATAGCGTTTATTTGTAGAAAATTTTTATCTACCCAACTGTGTCTCAAATCATTCGTTGCCTGACACTTTAGCACAATATGCATTGCGTCTTCAGCTAGTCCACACAAAGGACATTTATCCTTCTCTACATTCCCTCTTTTATTCTTGAGTCTCCAGATACCTAATCTCCACCATGCCATTCCTGTTCTCTCTTCCCTTGAATTTAGTCTAACATATTATTCCTGTTCCCAAAACTGCTTAACCTCCCTATATAGTATTTTAGTGATCCTAGGTCTTTAATATTACTAAAAATATCTTGTCTCGAAATTTCGTTTGCCCTCTCTTTTATTATTCTTCCAATAGTTTTCGTGTCTATAGACCCTAGTTCTCTCCATAGCCAATTTAGACCTAATCTGTTTATTTCTCGTTGCAGCTCCTTCAGCCAATTCCATTTCCAATTAGCGGCTTTCATACAAAAGATACATTATAAATTATATATATATATATATATATGTGTGTGTGTGTGTGTGTTTTGTGTGTGTATTTCTTTTCACTATCACAGTACCCCTTTACCATCACATTAATTTATCGTCATAATTTTTATTGTGACATTTACTTAAATTTTGTTTTTTATTAGTTCATTACATTAAATTTGTTATATTTTTTCCTATGTTTCCCTGTGTCCATTTTGTATTGTCTCAATTTTGTTATTATTTTGTAAGATGTTGATAATTCTATTCTTTTCCCTTTTTATTTTATTTCACTGATACATTGTGTATTTTCTAATCTCGTGGAATGTAAGAGAAAGCCTTAACTTCGTTAGCATAAATAAATTTATTTATCTTTCGTGTACTAATCCTAATCTACACTTTGACAAAATAGGTTTTATCTACTGGATGTAATAATAATAATAATAATAATAATAATAATAATAATAATAATAATAAGAATAATAATAATAATATGACTAACCAACTAAGTTATTTATGTTACGAACACATTCATTGATGAAATGTTCGTTTGGTTTATGGATGAATAAAAAACGAGTTTGATCAACGTAGCCGCTATTCAATAATGTTTTCAATGCCATGCAGATGAAGGAGTACTTTTCATTGCAAGTCTTATGCTTTTTGCAACAGATATAAGAACCCCATTTACAGATAATTTCCTTGAATAGTCATTGAAAATATATTGCTTATGTAAATTATGCAGTTAAGTATGCAACGAGATATGATAGTTAAAAACAGCCGAAATGCGATTCATGTGATGAACTGCACATATGTTCATCACTTGACCACCTTCGGAATTAAGACAACCTTAAAGAACTTAAAATAGATAGTATTGTTAATTATCTACAGCGATGTAGGCTATAATGCAAAGAGAATGTGAAGAGGATGGATCGTACTAGATGGCCTAAATTAGTCTTATCTTATGTCCTAAGAGGAGGAGGAAGTGTAGTAAGACATAGAAAAATGCTGGCACGAAATCGAAACAGATCCACTGGTGTCTAATACACAAAGGCTCATGATGATGATGATGATGATGATGATGATGACTAGATACGACACAAAGTTACATTTCCTAGACTGCACGCAAATGCAATTGAAGGGTTCAGAGCCATTGTGGGCCAAACGCCTTAGATTAAAAACGGAGAAAACAAGGGTTAAAATGAAGTGAGTACTGTAATTTAATTAAACATATAGCAAGTAATTTAAATTATGCAGATTAAAACTGATATATTTATCTTCATTAAACTACTGTATTCACTTAACTTTAACCCTTATTTTCTCTATTATTCATAAATGGTGCTTGGCCCACTATGGCTCTGAACCCTTCACTTGTATCAAGAATTATAACTAAATTTGTTTGAAAGATATGTAATTTAATAGTAATGTGTATGTAATTAGTATTTTTTTAACTAAACAGCTACCAATTTATAGCAAGGAACACAGATACATATTTTCCATTTACGAAAACTGACAGAAAAATGATAATATTTAAATATAGTAACAAGTCTTAATGGCATTGTAAGTAGTCTATCAGCGTATTCCGAATATCACCGGTCCGGTGTCAACAATGACGTCACGTTGCAGCAAAATAAGGAACAAAACTGCTGGAAGGATCTATGGCTGTCATGGCGATTGTACAAGTTGTTGTCTGTGCTACGCTAGCAAAATTTTGCAAAATTTTCGTACTGCCATCTCGTTCAAAGAAAAGATAGCATAAACAGTTTATTTCTTGAACCGGTAGTAATAACGGGTCCGTTGACATGTTCGCTCATAAGCCCTTAACATATTGTTTTTACGTTGTGCTCATTACAAACAATACAGCGGAACTAAAGCAGAACACACCGCCATGACACAACAGTGCACGATGTTATTCGTCTGCTAATTCCCGCCCTATACAAGAACCAATCAGATTCACTGATGGAGACTGCCACCACCTCTGCAAGTTGATGGCACCGGTGCGACACCGGTGGAGCATTAATGACGTCATTGGTGAAATTCGGAACACCGTGAAGCCATCGGATTGCTCAGCGGTGAGATTCGGAATGCGCTCTATATTACTTGTCAAATACGCAGCAGTGCATTGAATGGGAGTTCATCAGTTGAGCGCAAGAGAAAATTTTACCTGAACTGAATGCATCAGTTGAGCACCGCGGTCAGCTTTGGGATGCATCAGTTGAGCGCGGCGGTCAGTTTTGGGATGCATCAGTTGAGCGCGGGGGTCAGTTTAACACGAGCCGCAGCAATTTTCCTTCCCGTTTTGTAGAGACTTATGACTCTCTCTACATTGACAGGTATAGTTAAAAATGCTCTTACCGATAAATTGGTACTTATCAGAATTTAAAATGCTCGTACGGATAACTTGATAATTTTCAAAGTTTAAAATATTTTTTCCAGTGCCAGTAATGGATTGTTTAATATCTAGATCACTTTCTTGGATAATAGTAGGTCATTATCTGTAGGAAACCAATTCTAGTAATATTTCCGCGTCTATATCTACAAAGTAATCCTTCTATATACCGTTTTCTCCTTTTTTATGTAGGATTGGCTCTAATAGTATTCCCGTTGTCATTCATTTTAATATGTATACTAGTCTGTTTTTCAATAACGACTTGAAGAAACAAATATATATGACGGTGCGCACTATTAAAATTCAGAGAAAACGATTTGTGTTGCACCTCACATGCATTATTAATTCTGTCTGATGCAACAGCATCGGAAGCCAATATTTCAGGAGGAAATAACGAATCCGGTTTTATGAAATTTGATACCAAGTAATCAGCAAATGCTGTGATATTTCATTAACAGGTTGGTTGCTAACTAGATCTTCAACAAATGCATCTCCGACTTCATTTGGAGGAAGAATGAAATACCAAATACCCAGTGCAACCATTTACAGTTGTCAGTATTGTTATTTTTATACTCATTAGAAAGCCTTCAAGGACTGAATTTTTCTCCACCAAGCCTGATTAACACTGCACACCAATTTTCTCACACGTTACGTGTCATCACTAAGCTTAAGGAAAACTGACCACCGCGCTCAACTGATGTATACCCAAAACTGACCCCTCGCTCAACTGATGTATACCCAAAACTGACCCCTCGCTCAAGTGATGTATACCCAGAACTGACCCCTCGCTCAACAGATGCATTTTTAATCCTTTCGCGCTCAATTGATGTACACCCCAATGAAATCTCACACCGGACGATAATCTACAAATCTCTAACTTTCCGCAAGTAAGAAGTAGTCGAATGAAGTTAAACTTATGACAGCTATATATTAACAGAAACTACTATGTATTTTATGCTCGCCCTATCTATTCTTAAGTTACAGCAGTAAAGAAATATTCCCTAACAGTCAATTTTTCTATTTGGCATACCTACAGAAAACTACCATCATTAAGGAAAAACTGTACAGAATTTTGTCTAGTTCGGTGCCGGATAGGATTAAGTTACTTTTATAAAGTACTGGCTGAACAATTCACATCCTCCCCGGGAGGAGGTAAATCAATGTTCGGGCATACGCGCTCCCGAACGCTGGTGACAGTGTAATCTCAGTGCCGGTGATTTGATGAAAAAAGAGTTATGATAGTAATTAATATAAGAATTTGACATATAATTTATTGATCAAAGTTAAGAGAGCATTTTCTGAAATTGTGTCGATGAAGTCTTAGCTTCCAATCAGAATAAAATTAAACCATGACCTCGGTCAATAGTACACTAAACAATCATTCTTGCGGAATAGCAAATTAACAGTATTGTTCCTTTCTTTTAGGGAGAAAATTTGCTTATCTTGTCATTTGTGCAGACAATTTTAAACCCTAATATTCTCGTCCCAAAAATTTTCAATTAGACACAGGCTAAATTACCTAGACAATAAAATTTCATACTGATATAAAGTATTATTTTCACGCTATTTCCCTATAGACATCTCCAAACCCTAATTGGCTTGCTTACATAATTTTTCGATTAGGAACACAATTTTGAAAATAATTAATAATTAATTTGTCTAATCAACAATATTTATTTAAGGAAATTAAATAGTCGGGATCAGCAGTGTGTCACGGAATGCAGCCTGAAAGTCCTGTTCTTGTTTAGTACATAAAACGTAGAAAATAAATTGTATGATAATGAATCCACATATCCGCCAAAATGTTCATTACACCCAAGTTAGAAACTGATCAGAGAATTCTCCTGCAAAACGTAAGCCCAAGCATAAATGTCTGCGACACTGGAAATTGCATAATGGTTAACCGCAGGGTCTCATTGATTGAATTGGGCCATGCTCACATCCGGGGTCTCGAAGACTGAGCATCGGAGATGTCTGGCACGACCTGAGATAAGACTAAGAAATATACACATTCAATTAAGTGTGGAATGAATTCACCCTTACGAAATTCGCGGATCAACTCCCAACACATTCTCCTCTTCAATTTACTGAAGAATCTAATATTTACGAGTAGTAGAATTAGCAGTAGTAGTAGTAGTAGTAGTAGTAGTAGTACCAATACTAACAGCAGTAAATATTAGTGTTAGCAGCAGTAGCATTAGTAACGGCAAAAGTACTAGCAGTAGCAGTAGCAGCAGGAGTAGCAGTATTAGCCTGGAATTAATTTTAAGCATATCAGTCTCAAACAAAATCGATAAGAGTGTTTGACAAAGATCTTCAGAGGGTTAAAATAGAAATTGTGCAGGAAGCAAGTATTTTGCACATTCAATTTTTTCAGGAAACAGAAGTTCTTTGTGCATGCGCAGTTGTTCACGGAACAGCTGAGTATGAAAATGGTGCTGCCAGCCAAAATATGAAAAATAACGGAGGTATTTATAGTGACAAATCGAGATTATAAGTGAAATAGACACTACCAATTCCGATTATCGGTCATAAGATATGCAGGAGACAGCAAGCGAGTACGAGTTGAGTAAAATTATCATGTTTACATAGTTCAGCGTATTGCTACAAGTTTCCCCCTGTTATTGTTACATGTTCACCATTGATTTTGGTCAGTAGGTAGCATCTTGTTGCATGCATGTGGAAGTGTATGATGCGAATTTTGTATAATATAAGGTATGAATTTACAAACTCAAACATATTTTGTACTCTCCCTGCGATTTTGGTCAACAAAAAGCATCACACAGAATTGTATTAATTTATTTCTTTAGAAATGGCCCTAAGTAAAACGTAGATTTAAACAGAGGATTGATTTTACCTATGCAGAATACATACATTTGTGTATAACAATAAGAAGCCATCAGGAAATATCCAGCATAAATCGAAGCAGCATCCACAATTTTTTTTATCCTTCCTGTCAAATTACTGAAAATGGCTTAACTCGTTTTGAGAGAAAGCTCATCAATTGTTACGTCGCTAGTGAAATAAAGCCCATATAATATGTAGCAAAATGCAAGAATCCCTAACACACTGACAGGACAATACTGGTTTTCTTCGAAGTTACAATAGAACTGAGGAGAAAAAGTTTACAGTTTTCAGTAATTCATCTCATTTTTTTAATCTTGTCTCAGTCGTGAAGCCGGGTCGAACGAAGATAATATTTTTCGTGTTTCCACTTATTTCAATTTGAAATGCAATTGAAGCTACCATATTCTCCAAAAATTGACAATGGCATAGCTAAAAGAAGTCTAAAACAATGCTGGAACATTTACTGCGTAATATAATCCATAATTATGTCCACAAGTCTTTTGTGTAGGCCTATTTAAGGAGAGTGTTGCAGTAATGAGCTGCGATTTTAGGCGTCAGAAAATGATGCTGAACTTCTGTGAAGTAGGCAACTCTTTAATCCGCGATCGCTCGCATTGTTAGGTAAAAATAATGTAAGAGTTTTATTTTTCCGATTTTACTTCATTATTATTGCAGCTGTGAAGCTGCTGTAACAATGTCATTTCCATTCCTTGAAAGGCCTATTTATTGTTGAGATTATAATACCCAGGATTTCATTACAAGGCTACTGGTAGTATCATTTAATGAAGTAGCGCACTAAATTAGACTTTATCTAACATGGGAGTTATTACTTTAGCCTTTGCTGAATTTCAGTACAGTGCTTGCATCTGTGACGTATTGAACACCGATAATTGGTGTTTTATTCTTCGTCTATGTTCTTTATGTTGAAGGTAAGTATACTCGTTGTTGCCTCTGTGGGTCAAGTTTCAGCGCGGTGTTCCTCCATTCAGGAGGCCAGAGTTCGATCCCCGGCCAAGTCGTGATGAAACTTGTGGTAGTCAAAGGAGATGTTGCAGAGGGTTCTTCTCGAAGTACTGCCGTTTCTTTCTGTCATTCCATCAACAATCTCCACCTCCCACTGAGTTCATGTATCTGCAGTAGTAAAATAAACTGGGGTGAAGTCTTGGGTATAGTAAGAATTTCTGATGCTGGTACAGAAAGGTCTCGAGGCTTCGGGCCCCTGCAGCTTATCAGACTACTCACTTGCGGATGGGACAGCTTATCAGACTACTCACTTGCAGATGGGCCCTGACTCCATCAGGGACTTAGGCATGATGACCCATCTGTTAGTGTCTTCTGATTAGGAAGGGACTGGTGCTGTGGGTCCCTGAGACTTATCAGGCTACTGGTCCTCGAAATGGGATCTGACTGTATCAGGGGCTGAGACAGAATGCACATCATATCAGTGTTGGACTCAAGAATGCCACCCAGACCATCTGTCGGACTTGGACAATCATCGACCGTCCCAGGTCCAACCCTCGTCTAAGCGAAACCAGTCCAAGTATAGTCGTTGTTTATATAGTTTTTCTGTTTGTTTAGCAAGCATGTCATTTTAGATTGTTTTGCTTCCATTGTAATAAAGCAATACAAATGAGTTAAATAAGGACAGAAAATACTTGAATTTATAAATGATTATTTCTTTCAGCGAAAAGTGTTGTTACAGGAATTCCAAAATATATAAAATTGCTTATATTAAAGTTATTTTATTATAAATAACAAATACAAATTGTATGTATTACTCAAAACAGTAAATGAAGTTATGAAAATACATTTTAAATTCTCAAATTATTGTTTGTTTATCTAAAAGTGTTGTTACAAGAATATCTAAAACACAGATTTCAGTTTGTGCATTTTGTTAAAAAAATATTTATAATGGTGGTTAGATTATTAAAAATGTTGCATTTATTTAATGCACTTAATTAGAAACATAGATATAACACAACAATTTTTTGTGTCTGTAATATAACTGTTAATCCAAATGTATACTAAGAAACGGAAAAATGAAGATTGTTAGATAAAATCTAACACTGGCGTTATCGCGTAACAATATGCATGAGCGATCCCAGGTTGAAAAAGACTTACGTATTTATCTACGAGCCTGCGCAGACAAAAAATGGAAGTCATACTGGCAATAACATCGTTAAAGGTCAGTAACAAACGCAGACAACACAAACCTACACATATTTTAAAGAGAAAATAAAGAGGTTTCAATCTATTTTTTTAAAATTCCATGATGAATATTTACAAATTGTTAAATGACAATTAAAACATGCAACAATTTTCACTCAAAATAAAATAGTTAATCTACATACATTGCGAGAGAAATACATATGTTAACAAGTATTTTTCAAATCTGTATCCAGAGTCTAGCTAACTTTTATGGTTTAAAAGTTTTTATACAATTTGTTAATAATGCTTTGTTATATTGAAGTGTGTTATATAGTACACTGTGACAACATGTACAGATAAAATAGCTCAAGGCAAGCGTGAGAATTCATGCGCGTATATACTGCAATATTTAATAAAATTTAAACAAAACATATAAATACATTATGTAACGTTATACAATGTAACTAGACAACCAATATTCACTTAGCTATTTCTAATCGGTTATTTAACGACGTCTTTCCAATTACAGAACTGTATAGTGTTGACGAAGATGGTGATAGCGGGATGATATTTGGCAAGATGAATTCCACAGTTCACCATAAATTGCCTGACATTATTTCCGAAGAACCCCAACGAGATAATCAGCCTCAGCGGGATTGAACCCCATGCCCGAAAGCATTCTAAAATTATTGAAACAGAAGTTGGCATGGAGATTCGTAGAAACGCTGTAATTGCGTGGAACGTTTGAGCGATAGGTGGTTGTGTGATCAAATAATCGTAGTCCAAATCTTGATGAGCTCATAAGTTTTAATGATTGTCGTAACCAATGTAAGTATATGAATGCAGCATTCGCTGCTCAAGGCGTTCATTGTTGTGGTCGCAACGAAAAAACAACTTTTTACTACTCCATAACGTATGTTTTAACACCCTTCCATCCGCTTCTCTAATCCCCTATCAAATGCTTAGTGGATATGTCACTCATCTTTATGTGCACCACACACGAAGGAGACGCGACTTTGCCACTTAAATATATTCCCTAATATTCCTTCCGCGTTAATCTGCCTACCCGTCCACCCGCCCTTTCTCCAGCTATATGCCAATTGGGTGAGAGAAGGGAGAACGCCGTTTAATTACAACGTCGCCCTTTAGCTCTATACATTCCACGTGTTTTACTAGAGACATCAGAATTTACATCTTTCTCTGTGCCAACAATAATAATATGAAGGGGTGAGAATGAGATAGTCCAAACCAGCACTTTTAACAAAAATTGTTTTTTGTGCTAGTTCATTTCTTACACCTATGAGCAAGCTCCTGTTAAAATACTGTATTATAAGAATTAGTCAACAAATGACGTAACTCTACGTAGGTAAGTGTGGACTTTAAACATTTAACATACTCTCCTGTAAAATTTTGTCTGTGTGGCTTAGGTATCATTCTCATCCTTTCATATCTTGAATGTAATAAATATTCGCTGATATTCAAACTTGATTTATTTTTCCAATAATAGGCCTAATATGTTGCGGGTTGCATCGGCCCGCTACAGCTAAGGAGCAATGATGTGTCGCGGGTTGCATCGGCTCGCTCCCGCTAAGGAGCAAGATGCGCAGAGAGTATTACAGAGATTGTAACAGTCATTTTTCACAAATATATGTCCATTTAAGCATTCGACTTTAAAATGACAATCGTATGATCAACAGCGGAGAAGTTGTCCCGTCATCAATGTATATTTTGCGGTAAAGTCGCAAAAGCTGGTACAATAACTGAGTTAGTTGGTTCTTTGTGAACAACCATGCATCACTTCACATGGACAGAGCTTGATTTCACGTTGTTTATGAAGCGCCGGGAGAAATTGGAACGTTGCTCAGCAGTTTTCCCAAGCTCAGCATTCCGTAACAACCGTATTCAATATTCCCAACATTTAAAATGTTGACAGGTAAGAAAATTAATATCACAATATTGAACAATATTTGTTTTTTTCAAAAGTTCCATTTAGAAAATTACTTCTCTCTGACGTGACATGCCTTCCAGGATTCCATGCGAAATGCAGCCCGTCCAAAATAATCACGGAGTGCTAATTTGGAACAACAGAGAAAATTTTAACCGGTACTTTGATTTATGACATGAACAGTAGTTAGCGAAAGTTTTGAAATTAATCATATTCACTTGTTTCTCTTACTTTTGTTTTGTATTTTGCACTTCCGAGGTCAATTAACGTCCAAGATAACGACGCAATAAAACCACATCAATTGCCCTGTTAATATATTTTAGCACCCGTAAAATATTGTACACAATATTTTCAACCATACTGTATACTTACACGTTCATACGTCAGAGGAGTTCCATAAGTAGGTATTCAATTTTTATGGAATGGAATTATTCACCACATGTTTTGAACAATTGTGTATGGGGAAGAGAGATACATGAAATTAATAAACGTATGCTGCAGCTATAGCACGTTACAAAAGTGTGTGCAATCCCTAGCTTTATTTATCTATTATTCAATATTTATTTTATTATATCCAAATATTTTGCAAAAAAGACATGAATAAAAATTCCAAAATATGCACTTGTGAAGGGAACGTAAAATGACAGCACAATTCTTCCGCCGAGGTATCACTTGACATACTGTAATAACATACAAGCCTCTGTAGTCCCTCTAAGATGGTTACGTGGCTAGATAGCTAGATCATCAGTCTGTAAAATAGGCAGTAGGTTTCGGGACTTGTCATATCTTGGATTTGTTCAAAAATCCATAGTGACACGACGAACAAGACTATATTTGGACGCTTTTCATGGAGTTCCAACGTTTCCCCATAAACTTCCTTTTCTGCCGATCTCCATTCCATTCTCATATCATAGAAAATTTCAAATCAATCGTTGGCAACGTGTGGAGAGTGCTGATTTAACGATATATTTTATGGGGTTGCTTGTATAAAACATGAATACCGCTGCAAACTTCAAATGACATTCTCTGATGTATTTTAAAAGGGAAGGGGGTAAATGAAAGGATATAGAAATAATGAATGGGAGATAGACATATAGAAAAAAAGAGCTGAACCTCAAAAAGATAAACAATAGTACATTAATATAACAAAATTTGACTTTCACTTTCAAATTAATAACTAATTCATTGGTCACGAATTAAATATTAATTTGAAAGTGAAAGTCAAACTTTGTTATATTAATGTACTATTGTTTATCTTACTTATTTGAGGTCGTGTATTTACTCTGAAACTGTTAGACATTCTTGTATATCTTTTGCATCGATTATTCCTCAAACATCTCATTAATCTTTAACAGGATCCATTCTTTCATTAAGGTGCATTCTTCTACATAATTCATGTGAATTGTAGCAGTGACCTCAATTTTATATTACAATTTTACTATAGTTTTTCTTTGGTTATAAAATATGTATTTTGATGCCAACTATAACCCTAATATACCTCAGGGTGAACTAGGGTTTATTAAATTGGATAAAAAAGAGACAAAAATGTAAATAGTAAAAAGAGAGGAAGAAATAGTAATAGTAAGAGTAAAAAAAGAGAACTAGAGAGGAATTAAGGTAGTAAAATGGGAACTAAAGAGAGAGGAATGAAAGTTGTAAAAAGAGAAGAAGAGAAAGAGTAATGAAATAGTAAAGAAAGGGGAAAAGGAATGAAGATAGTAAAACGGAGGAAGAGAGAAAAATGAAAATAGTAAAAGAAAGGAAGAAAGAAGAATGAAAATAATAATGATGGTGGAAGAGAGAGTAGTCACATTCTAGTATATACAGTCACGAAGCTTGAGTTTATGGTGGTACTAGGAACAATGGACTGTGCAGCTACTATTTCGCATTGTCTGTAATGAGGCGATAGTAGCGATACCAGTGGTTAGCAACTATCTATGGAAGCATATTTACTACGTATTGAGCTTCGTGACTGTATATACTAGACTGTGGAGTAATCATGATGATAAAAAGAGAAGAGGAGAGAGGAATGGAGAGAACTCTACGTGCTGACGCTTTATCCACTAAGCCACGGAAATATCATACGTACTTCGGTACATCACAATAATATGTTATGCGTAAATAATCACTTAGTGATTTAGATAGATAGATAGATAGATAGATAGATAGATAGATAGATAGATAGATAGATAGATAGATAGATAGATAGATAGATAGATAGATAGATAGATAGATAGATAGATAGATAGATAGATAGATAGATAGATAGATAGATAGATAGATAGATGGATGGATGGATGGATGGATGGATGGATGGATGGATGGAGGGACGGACGGACGGACGGACGGACGGATGGATGGACGGATGGATATTTATTTGTGCATCAACAGTTGTATTATTTATGGTGTACCACTCCATAACTTTCTATTACATTTACCTACAATTAGCATGCAATCCCGACAGCCTGTTAAAATAATAACTAATCTGCTCTCGCTATTAACTTAACTCCAAACAATCAATTTATTCTTATTAATCTTAAATGTCCACCATCTGTTCGTTCCACACTTACGTTCCTTTCAGCTACTTAGTGATTTAAGACAGTGGTCATTCCATCGGATCCCGGCCACTTAGTCACTCGTATTGAGTGCATCTCTGCACATTGTTGGACATTGTGCCACAGTCACACATCTGTGACACAGTGCATGAGGGTTGGTCAATAAAGGGAAACTAAGACGTGGAACTTTAATTCAGAGGTTTCAATCCGGTATCGGAACTGGAATCCGGTGTGGCTTAGTGGATAAAGCGTCAGCACGTAGAGCTGAAAACATGGGTTCGAGTCCCAGTGCCGTGGAGAAAATTTTTCTCCGCTCCACCTATCCTTCATCAATATAGCTAGTTAAGAGGAAAGCGCTTCAGACATTTGCCCCGTTTCCTTTTTAGCCTTACGGTTGAAAATAAAACGCGTTATTGAGTTTATATAATTAATGTTCTACAGTTCATTAGTATCAGCCACCCTGCTGGAAAAGACAGTACAGTCGTGCCCAGTTGTGCATTTAGAAACTCTTACAAAATTTTGTCACTAATATTTTCGTCTAGGATTCACATGATGTAGCCATTGTGCTATAATTTCGGGACACTCTGTATAGTGCCACGTCACTGTCAGTTCCAGGGAATACCTGTTGGCAATAAATCTGACAGAGAGTTTCTTCTTTATTTGCTTGTTCTAATGGTGAATACATGCCTCGTAAACTTACGATATTTATATATCTCTGACACGACGCATTAAATAAAAATTTCTCACTATACTTTGAAAAATTTTAACTACAAAAACTTTATTCGATCGATATAAGCCTAGAGGTCTTAATTTTTATGGATGGAGAAAACAACGCAATTTTTACGAAGTCTTTCATGTTTCCGTATCAGCTGCAGGTCTTTTGGTATAAACTTTGTCAGATGTGAAGTGTTGAATATTACGAGAGTATAATTTTGAAACATGAAGAGTATCTAAACATTTTCAATTAAACTAGTTCAGTTGATAAATACGCAGAGTGGACAAAATGTGGCTCGGTATTAAAATGCTTTCATCCCTAACCCAACACCACGGGCAAAGTGTCACAAAGTGACACAAGTGCGGCCAGCTCAATAGGGCGCGTTTCAATTTTAACACCTGAGTGATTAAATTTCCCATAATTTCACACTATGTGTGAAGTACCATTATATAAATTGACCGTGGAGTGAGGGCCTTACATGTATAATCATGTCGTAAAATAGTGTTCAATTTTTCACCTAATCTAATCACTATGCAATTCTACTGACATTTGTACCAATATGTTCGCCAAGATTTATATGCACAAAACGTATACGAAAGACAATACGGTGCTACTCATGAATGGTGAAATTTAAATTATGTGAAAATATGAGTTATCTTTCAGCTGCAAATGAAAGAATCGGATTTTCACACTAGATATCACAATTCAAATCTCTGAGATCAGTGTTTGCTTGTTTCGAGAAGTTTCAGTTTTCCTTGTCATCGACGTAATTAATCACAATTAAAAGTAATCCATCTTACACTTCCAAGTATCCCTCAAAATATAAAACCGTGTCATCTCCCTATAATAATCATTCCTTGCGATTATTGGATGACCTTTAAACAGTTTATTAGTTAGTTTTTTGCTTTTTAAAGATGATACATTAACTAGTATGTTATTTAACGTCAATAGAATTCGTGATAGTGACATATTTGGCGATGTATGATCGAGGATTCGCTATGTGACTACATGGCAATCGCCTTGCAGTTTGAAAAAAGCTCGGAAAAATTTTAGCCAGTTAACTAGCAAAAGCGGGAATCAAGCAGATGCCCGAACTCGACTCTAAACCAGTAGACAAAAGTGAATATTTTCTTAGGTACACTTCAGTGGCGAAATTAAAAAAAGTAAATGTGGAAATATTTCGAAGTATTAATCGTCTTCTGTCTATAATATCAATTATGATAGAAAAGATATGATACTAAATTCCGTCTGCGAAAACCAGGTCGAACAAGGTTGGATGACCGTGTAGTTGATATACCATGTTTAAATATCCGATTAGAAAATCGCATGACGTAATAGAGCACATTAGTGATTCTCCTCACAATTCAAGTTTGAAAATTTGTAAATCTTGAAATCAGGCAGCCGTATGCAGAGTTAAATTTGGGTTCCATTTCTCACGCTTGCGCCAAAAGTAATCGCTATTTTTAGAAAGACTCGCAAGTCAAATTAATAAAGGAACATTTAATTGATACATTGCTAATTCCTGTTCTGCATAAATATAACTACAATTGTGTACAAAAATATCGCAAGTTAAGCCTTACTTTATTCCGAAATAAGAGGTGGAAAATCAGGTTTCTTCGAGCAAGTTCTCAACACAATGCGCTAGCAGTGTATGTGTGTGTACACTGCAATTAGGTATACTCCTGGTGGCAGTGATATGTATTATACAATAACATTAGACCTACGATAATTACATGATAAAATTACAATAATTACAATAATAGAATGACATAGATAAAATAAACGTAAAATGAATTCTAACCCTAAATAAATAAATAAATGCAATAAACCTAGGTCTATAAGTAAAGACTATGCTATAATAACGCCCACTATAAGGCATAACTAAGCAGAAGTAAACATTACTTACAAGTAAACGTATTCCTATTAAACCAAACTATTGTCACCATAAGTAATTATAAGTCACCTTAATTAATTACATATCAACTTAATTAATTATATGACAACATGAAAAATTGCACTGCACCTACATTACTAATAAATATCAGCGTAAACTTTTCAACTTTTCTTTAAATGTTTAAGTGGACTACCCTAAAAGACTGTCGCAGGTACTGTCCGCATTTCACGAGAAGATCCGAACATGGAATGAGAGTTTTTCCCCCACTCTTATAACCTGTCCCCGACACGGAACCGGCCGGCCATTAACTGAGTCTTGTTTCTCCTAGACGACCAATGACACCACCTTATCCACCTGCTCCTTCAATAACGCCCAATTACTGGCTTACCCTATCCTCTTACCCGGCAAGGACCATATTTTCCTCGCAGGGATCCTTCGTGAGTAGGCTGTTCCAATCTACTATTGTGTGGTTTACAAAGCACATTTTGCCAAGTCTTTTCTTTGTTTTCTGCATTTAAACTTCATAATAATATGATCAACGCTGCCTAAGTATGATGCTGTCACTAATCCATGTCCACACCTGTGGAGTAACGGTTAACGCGTCTGGCCGCGAAACCAGGTGGCACGGGTTCGAATCCCGGTCGAGGCATGTTACCTGGTTAAGGTTTCTTCCGGCGTTTTCCTTCAACCCAATTTGAGTAAATGCTGAGTAACTTTCGGTGCTGGACCCCGGACTCATTTCACCGGCATTATCACCTTCATTTCATTCAGATGCTAAATAACCTAAGATGTTGATACAGCGTTGTAAAATAACCTGCATAAGTAAATACTCAGCCATGTTCACTTCACAGATTTTTTATGGCCCATAAAGCCTCAAAGATTACTTAAGAAGTTACTTCCTATCTACATCTCAGTCACCTAAGCGTGCTTACAAAACCAGAATCATACTTTTGAGGAAACTCCCAGAGACGGCGCTTGGTTTGTTAAATCTTATCGCAACAAAGTTTCTGAAGGGAGGAAGCAGATCTTGCTGTGTCCCAGAATGTCGCCGTATCGCACTGAAATCTTAACTTAAGTTGTGTACAACAAGACAGATCGGGTCATAGGAAGAACAAAGCAAGTTGTAGGGAATGGAACCGCATCAATATTAATTTCGGTCGCCGAAAGTTTGGCTTTGTACTCGACTCCTCACTCCATTAATCAGACCTCGACTCGTTTCTAATAGCCGAGACAGGAATGACTCGAGGCACAGGTGTTCTGAGTTGTCGTCTGTTGAGTGACGAGCGGGCTCAAGATTCTCATCTGGAATGAATATAATAAATTACACAGTGTGATGAACGTGATTCGTCCCGTAACGCGAAAACTGCAACCGTGTAAGTCGCAAATACATGCATCGTTGTCCAGAAAGATACACACACTCAAGTATCATTCTCACGTTCTTAATATAACCGAATAAATAAAGCTATCGTTTTGGAATAAAGTATGCAGTTCTTTTTATAGAACGCATTACATTTCGAGTTGTAAAATGTTAACAGAAACACAAGTAGCCTACAACCCCTACCAATAGTTTGACACCTCTCCATAAGTGATGTTTTACTCGACCGAGGTGAGTGGAGCCGCGGGCGTAATGTGAACTATCGCGATGCGGTATTACAAACGCAGGAGCAGTAGCGCCACGTCTCCGGGCTGCAGGACTCCACTGGCCTTGGTCGAGTAATACTTAAGTGAAATTCCCTGATGCTTATACAGGGACCAAATGCCTGTGAAAAATGAAGTTTTTACTCCACTCAATCTGTCTCTCTTCCAAACTGTGAATTATATAACAACTTGTCTCTTATGAAACTTACAGAAAAGTTACATATTTTGTAGTAAAAGAAAAGTAATTAGGCCTACTCCGGAATGGTTGACTTAGATCAATGGATTTTCGAATGAAGTTAGATATTTTCTCCAGTCATTCTTTCATATCCCAATAATCTGCGACTTCACGTCTACACTCACTAAATTACAACATATTTTCCTTTTTTTTTCAAGGAAGATATCCAACCTTTCCACACTTGTAGCAAACTCCACGACTGATTATTATAAATGGAGGGAATAAGCTGATTCACCAATGTTACTAACTCCCAATATTATGATGTAAATGGCAGTGGCGGATACGGGTCTATTTGCCGCCAATTTCAAGCACAAGGAAATTTTACAAAATGAAAATATTTCCTAAAAATTAGATACAATCTGAATTACAATGCCTGCACGAACTGTAACACATTTTTTAAAAGAAAAAGCAATACTTGCAAGAGAAGCCTTTCAGATATGTCTAACTCTATCCCAGAATTCACTGATCTAAGTGAACCCATTCTGGAGTAACAAAATAAACTATTTTTAAATAAGTTTCATAACAAAAAAAATTGTTATATAAACTACAGTTTGGAAGATTGGCAGATTGAATTTGCAGTAAAAACTTCACATTTTACGCGTATTTGGTCCCTCTATAAACATCAAGGGGTTTGACATAAGTATATCCTCCTGAGTCTTGAGAGTGTAGTTAATTTTTTTAATTGGGTTATTTTACGACGCTGTATCAACATCTAGGTTATTTAGCGTCTGAATGAAATTAAGGTGATAATACCGGTGAAATGAGTCCGGGGTCCAGCACCGAAAGTTACCCAGCATTTGCTCGTATTGCGTTGAGGGAAAACCCCGGAAAGAACCTCAACCAGGTAACTTGCACTGACCGGGATTCGAACCGGGGCTACCTGGTTTCGCGGCCTGACGCGCTGACCGTTACTCCACAAGTGTAGTTTAATGTACCATACTTCAAACATGATTATGATATAAGATGTACGTGCAGAGACCCGAAGTATAGTATAATATACCTACATTTGTACCCTAACTGTAACCTGCAGAATATTTTCAGTATTTTTCCTCATATCAGTGACTTTTTTTCAAGTGTAGAATTATATTGAACTTTAAAAATAAAACAACAAATGTTTCAGGACTCAGAAGGATAAGGATAGGAGTGAAATACCACTTATGAAGGCGTGTCCTTAAACTTTTGGTAGGGGCTGTATAGTATGGAGAAAGTCTAAAATGAAGACTTTTTTTAGTTTCTTTGTGGAGACGTTCTTATGGTTTAAAGTTAAAACATTTTAATAGAGAGCAAATATCGTGCAATGAAAATGTGTTATCTATGATTCTTCATATATGTTAAACTTTCTTCATTGAAGTTATAGTAATTTCCAAAAAAACACACTGCGTAAAAAAGTACGAGTATATATATAGCATATGTGTACAATATAGCCTATTATTACGAATTTATGATTTCGTCTGCAAACATTTGTATTAGGAAACCACTATTTCAGAATTTCTTGCAATACTTCTTTAGAGGAAACTGTTATTTCATATTTATAATGACGAATTAAAATGAAGTATTGTTCAGAAAAATCTTACTAGGATTTTTAGCTGTGTATTATATTATAAAATTTAAACTCATAAATCTCATAATTAAACCCAAGTATCGTTCTGATAACGACGCAAGTGAGAATCTTTTGGAGTACTGTTCTAGAATTAATTACTGTGGCTCAAGTCAAAATGTTTAAAGTGAAGCGTGTATCCTTTACAACAGTCGTATGAGGATTCCCATTGGTCTTTTCATAGAGGTAGGCTAAGTTCAAAGGTAGAAATTACAAAATTTCCGAGTAAACACTTAGGCCTACATCAGTCATTAGAATAAAGAAACGAGCATTATTGAAATTATTTTATAGAACATTTTCTTTAAATTCACAATTTAAAGTCTTATTAAAAGTCACACTAAGAATAGTTCAGAAAAATTGTAAGTAAATTTTACTAAGCGGCTATTTCTATAGAGAATTTTTAACATTGGAGTTAAAAATGTACCAAGAAACCTAGTCACATATCTCTAGGGCTACTTTCATGAATTGAATTGTTTTGATTCCGGTTTTAAAATGAAAAACAAATACGTATGTAGGTACCGCTCAAAACTATTTCCCAGAGGACGCAATGTGTTACTCTCTCAACGCATCAAACAAGGTATCGAAAAGATTAATCCATTTTCTTTATATGTAAGCTAAAATAACAGACACAAGTTTGGAAATTCTATTGATACCATTTCAATTATATTCAAAATTCATTAACCATAGGTAAACTTTCTTACAAATTTTTGAAAGAGATTTGAAGTATATTTTGTATATTTTTTCGAGCTATGATTCACTGTTATCTAATCGTGGAGTTACGAAAAATAATAATTTATTTTAAATTATGTCTAAAAATTTCTTTCTTCGTTTTATCATGAGAGTGTTTACCGAATGAAAATGAGATTCCTACGTTACCTGACATTTACCCTAGAATTTTTCCTTTATTTTCTCCTTTTTTTAAACGATTACAAAGTAATAATTTCTCCGATGTTTAGACTAGGACAGCATTTGAAGACCTAGCTCTCAAAAGGGGCTCAGTGCCAAATTTTTAAATTTTATTTTAGGTAATATAAGGGGGCACAGCTATATGAGCATCACATACTAAGTGAGGACCGTTTTTGCAAAACTTGCTAACTGAAAAAACTAAATTTTACAGGAGAGACAAAACACTATAGTAAGCAAGTTCTGCAGTAACTCTCACTTATAGCAGAAAGCAAGTTTTGAAAAAACGATCACACTTTGACACAATACAATGAAGAGAAATAACCCAATTTTACTAAGACGAGTTGAACATCATGTAGAGGCCTGCCTTATGTTAACGAATCTATCAAAATCTCAATTTTTTCAAAATTTGCAGTTAGCAAGTTTTGCGAAAACAGTCCTCAAATGGGCTCTGTCGTAGTTGAACTCTAAGCAACTCATTCATGCTCTGGAATATAGATTGGAGGTATATCAATATGTGTTTCGCAGTGATTTTGCCATCCACCTCTCAAGATACTAGTTTTTTTATATACTGACTTTCAAAGGCATCCCACCTACGATTTTGTGATCGTGTAAGCAAACTTTTGAACCACGGGATAAGCCAGAAGCAAAGATATTACAAATTGACAAACTTTGAAAGAGTTCCCCTAGTTCTCAATAGAATGTTAAATGTTATATTTTATTTAACGACGCTCGCAACTGCAGAGGTTATATCAGCGTCGTCGGATGTGCCGGAATTTTGTCCCGCAGGAGTTCTTTTACATGCCAGTAAATCTACTGACATGAGCCTGTCGCATTTAAGCGCACTTAAATGCCATCGACCTGGCCCGGGATCGAACCCGCAGTCTTGGGCATAGAAGGCCAGCGCTATACCAACTCGCCAACCAGATCGACTTCTCAATAGATGGCACCACTATTTGGAGCAGTGAAAAAAGTGTCAGGGAATATTATTATGTAGATTAAGAATAATTATTCTTCTAATAGACAATATCAGCGGTTTCCAGCCAAACTCAGTGTTGTTTTACAATCAGTAGAGTGGGATGAAAAATTGAAATCTTATAACACGGGTATAATGAGTGTTCATTTCAAAGTGTGTCATGACGTCACTGTTCGTGAGGCATCGATTTGAAGCGAGTTTCAGCTTTTATATCAGAGAAGTTGCCTATTAATCAAGGCGTTCAATCTGAACTTGAGAACGCGTACGGTATAACTTGAACGTCGTAGCAATAGATGGCGGTCTCTACGGTCTGTGTGCTACCATAACCTCTTTCGAACTGTGTTTTGCGAGGGCAAGTCATACCCAGGGTATTTGTTATCATCGATTGCGTACGGCAAAATTCCACAACACAAATCAAATGCTCCGTGTACATGTTGACCGTCGAAGTTAATGTCAACAAATACTATACATGAGTAATCGTCTTAACCCTCTCCCCATATCCCGACAGTAAGGAAAAAACTCACATCAGTACGTGTATTCAAACAGTTCACATTCCTGCCACTACCGGCGTTACGGTACGTATCGGTAAGTACTCTTCTGAATGAACGCCGTACTTATCAGGCAAAGTCTCTGGCATATAGGTAATACGCCTCTGCGGAAATGTAGGAAGATTGAATTCTCTAGGCTCATCGGCTAGCCACATGATATACAGCGAGCCATGACACACTTTGAATTGAACACGCAGTGTTTATCTACGATTGGTAACATTGTCTATTATCTTCGCCATCTATTTATAGAAGTTTTAACTATAGCACCCATACTTACACCAACAAATTATCGTTCACAATCGACTAGTAATGTCAGATACCTTTGAAAAGATAGGTCTTCAATTGCAGATAAACTGCCTGTTTAAATGTTATGTTTTATTTAACGACGCTCGCAACTGCAGAGGTTATATCAGCGTCGCCGGATGTGCCGGAATTTTGTCCCGCAGGAGTTCTTTTACATGCCAGTAAATCTACTGACATGAGCCTGTCGCATTTAAGCACACTTAAATGCCATCGACCTGGCCCAGGATCGAACCCGCAACCTTGGGCATAGAAGGCCAGCGCTATACCAACTCGCCAACCAGGTCGACTTGCCTGTTTAAATATGAAAATAGTTTGAAGAAAGTGATTCTGGATAATTCATTTGACGTAAATTAGACCTATTACGCTCTCAGCGCATTAAACCGTTATCGAAACGACTCATCCTTTCTGCTGCAATTGTAAAGACAAAAAGAAGTTCATATTACGTCAATGGAAAAAGAAAGCTTAGAGAATCTGGTCGTACATATACCAGGAGGTGGTCCACAAGAGAGATCGTCCACGCGTTGTGTAGATCCAATTATAAAAGTGGATGAACCAACAACCAGTGCCGCACTCAGGGGACACAGCGTCAGCTAGGACGCAATCCTGAGCAATGTGGGAAATGCAGCAGGGAGAACGCATAATGAAAAATTATGAGCTAATTCATATTACTCCATTACACGCGCAATGAATTCAGTATTTCATATATTCCAACCAAGTCGTTTGCGGAAGAGAATTATTGATGATATGAAAATAAGATTCATCTCATTTTCTACACCCATAGGAAATAATCATTAGACTGCGGAAGTTTGCATTAAAAAGTCGGGAAATATGCATGAATTTATGCACTAAAATTTACTAAAGTATGTACTAAATATAAAACACATGCATTAATGTTACTGATTAGCAAAGTATTTTTGAGTTGTTGCTTTATTCGGCCATAAACAAAATATTAAAAACAATGTACTAATGATAATATTGAAATTAAAACTCGTGGCAATACTATTTCCGAAAAAAAAAAAACTAGAAAAAGGGGCCTGGATCTGCAGCTGAAAAAAAAGAAACAATTAAATCAAAGAAAATAATTATTACGAACTGCGCCTTCTCAATTTCAAAACTGGCTTGTTTTTCACATACTAGACAATGTTTGAGTTCACCATCACTAAATAAACACCTTTGTTTCTATTCCTTTTCAATACCGATAATAAAACCTTTTTACTTAATTTTCCTTCGTATTTCTAAAGTTTTCTTCAAGGAAGACTTTTTACTATCTGTATGTCCAAGCACATCAACTCTGCCATTATTTTCAACGCAACAGTAAATAAAAATGAATAAATGTACATGACTGTAGAAGTGATAATAAAATTCTTTCATATAATGCTTAATTATGCTCTTGTTACTTAAGGCGATCATATACTTCTGTGAATCAAATTATATTGCTACTTGTAGGAAGCTAACAATGACTTAAATGAGACAACTTTCAAATAATATATTGTTGTTAAAGTGTTAGTAAGGGTGTTACTATTCTTCATAAGGATTTTCAAGCGTGAAATTTAATGAAAATGAAGTTTTTTTAAAGAACAATAGCCAAAGAACGCAAATTTGAGATATTAAGCATGTGGTTGAGCGTATTGTAGCGGTCATCTACTGAATTAGTTGTTAGTGGAAAAAACACAGTAGTCCTTTGTTATAGGAGTGAAAATTTTCAGTGGTTTTCACAAAACAAGCATAGTCCAAAGACTTGTTATGTGAACACAGACATTGTCCATGACGATGGTAGCATTTATAAATATCTAATTCACATCATTTTGAAACATTTATCCATACAATTTGAAACTGTAGTAGACTGACAGTACTGCTTCTTACGTACGCGGCAAAACTACCTCAGAGAAAAATACTTTAGCACGTGAATAAGTTATATTAGTTATGGAGCCATATTTAAATGAAGAAGTAACTCAATTGAAGAAAAGGAATAAACAGAGAAGAAGCAGAATATAACAAAGAAAAAGCAGATTAAAAGAGAGGTACACTTCTGCCACAACAAAGAATTTTTTTTAAACAACCATTGTCCACAGTAACCTATATTTACACATGCATTTCTATGAAACAATTTCAGTTATAGTTAATGTACTTCAGTTTTTCTAAGTTTTAACAATACTTTAAGAAGTGGGATGATGTAGTTCTTACTTGAAGTGTTGACAACACCCATGCCAGATAGTTTTTGTTTCTCCTGAAAATTTATGTTTTTGGGCTATGTTTGTTTTTCCAAGGAACCCTTCAATTGATAAAAATTCTCGTTATGTCCTCTTTTATACCATATAAAATAGACAGAACCCTATAAATATGGAAAACAGGCCATATAAACATAGCTTTATTTGGAACTTAAACGACATGATCCAGGAAGTTTTGTGTGTGCACTGAATAAAAATGTACATTTTCAATAACTTCAGCTGTCTAGTAATGACTGATAACGGCAAATCAGAGAAATATTCATAATTATCAAAGACTTTATGAATTATTAGAATAATAATTTAACATTTTCAACTGTTAAAACCTATACTAAAAGAATGGCTTGCCAAAGAGGCGATGAAGGACGTCTGCATGCTTCTACTAAAAGAAAGTGAAGCCCAGTAGTTCTACGGCGTAAATTAAGGACAAATAATGTGAACTTGTTCCTAAATAGGAGAACTTTACGCAAAGATCACGAAATAACCAGCCTTAAATTACATTGATTCAGAAGGTAAACGTGTCATTTCAGAAAGCAAATGTTTCCACAGGGGTTACCTGAGACTGCAATGGTGTTGTTGCAAGACAGGATTTACGAGGGCGATGAAAGTATAACTCGTTGCAAGAATGATTGCCGATTTTGAGAGAGACATTGATGGTGCGTTATAAGATATGATCCAGTATTTATGCTTTAGTTCGCCTACTGGCCGCCGGCAGCCATTCGTACTGTATTGTATCCCCGTGTGGTTGTCAGACGAAGGTAAATATCCATATGTTATAAAGATTTACTGGCGTCATGTGAAACAAAAAATGGTTGTTCAGATGCTGTTTAATCCCTCTGGTTACAGTAATTGCTCTACACTCGTTAAGTGGGCGATGACAATTTTTATTCGATCCTATTGCTCAAATTTCACTGAAGGATTTTACAGAACGATTGAAGCAGGTAGCCTAACGTTCTCATAAAGGCAAGAATCGCTGACAATCCCGCATGGATAAGACCTGGCTCCTTTGATGCAATGATAAAAATATTTAGAGAGAAACTGCTTCCACAGAGCGTAGGAGAGCTGCCGCTGCCAGCAGCTCATATTTCACTGTGTCAGCGTTCGCTCAAGGAAGGGTATTCATACGCGGCCTTTTGAAGTCCATTTGCCTTGCTCCACAGTGATTCAATTAGTGCGCTGAGCTCAATCACCATTTAAAGCAGTTAAGACTGGGATTTGGAGTGACAAGACATTGTAAATTCAATTCGCATATATTTAATCCTGCGAGTGCTCAGCACTGGATTTCCACTCTACTCTCTGCTAGCGGGTACGACAGTCGAGTCCCGGTCGGGTCGTAGAATTCATCTGTCCCATTAAAGAAAAGAGACAAAGAGTAGAATAGTATTTGTGAAGATATAACAAAAAATTTCAAAGGAAGATGGTTGTTATCGTGTATGAAAAATTAGACAAAATTTTCTGAAATCAAACTGCCATATTCCTCCCAATTATTGTAACATTTTGAATTTATTTGTGCTGACTAAGGAAACTGTTGGCTGTTGAATTAACAAAGAGTTATTGTAATCTACTACATTGTAAACTAGATAATATTTTTTTAATTTCATATTTATTTTTATTTGTATTATATCCAGGGGCGTATTTAAGCCTACGCAGGCTAGGTAGCTGCATTTGTATCTGTTTTATCTCTTTTTTCATGTTATCTGCAATTCTGTGTTTTAAACAAATATCTCTACTGTCTATTGTAATTGGGACTTTGCCCTGTTATAGACATAAATAAATAAGTAAATAAATAAATAAATAAATAAATAAATAAATAAATAAATAAATAAATAATTAAATAAATAAATAAATAAATAAATAAATAAATAATTGAGTGAGTGAGTAAATAAGTAAATAAATAAATACATAAATAAGTAAATAAATAAATAATAAATAAATAAACAAATAAGCGAATGAATAAACAAATAAACGAATGAATAAACAAATAAACAAATAAATGAATAAATAAATAAATAAATACGTATTAACATTCATTGAAAAATGTCTTAAACCAGAGTTAAAGAGTTTCTGAAAAAAGGTATAGGCTTGGTTACTAATTGAGTGACTCTAAAATACCTTAAAATTTTTAAAATAACTTTATGTAGCTTACAATATAGTAGATAAGAACAATTCTAGGTTTATTGAATAGTCTAAATTTCTCTTATTCAGCACAAACACTTTGACAAATCTGCCATCAATACGACAAAATCTATGGCAATCAGATCTCAGGCTATTATTTTTTGATATCTCATATACCTACCATAAGAAGTATCTTCCCTTATCTAGTAGAATGAACAAAAATCAGTAGCTTTTAGCACACAAGCACGCATACACACAATCTTAGCAGCTCAGTTGACAGAGCGCTGCCTTACGTCGACCGCGGACACGAGTTGAAATCCCGGCAACGACGAAGTTGTAATTTTGGTGAAAAACCACAGGATGTGATTCCTTCTTTTCGGCTTCTAATATGTTCTCCATTTCATGGCACCAACACGCTCCATAGTTTACATTTAATTATCATTTACATTGCAAAAACAGGATAATACTCGTACTAGTGTTTGCGCGACGAATTCGGCCGTCTGCCGTGGCAAGCATTCATCGCGGTATGTCCAAAAATTGGTAAATGGCAATGGTGGTGGATTCAGTGACTCACAGACATACATGAAGGACCCCGATTCTCACAAGAATCTCACCCGTAACGAGGGTATGACTTCTCATGTGTGTCTATTAAGAATCACACGCTCAAAGAATTACTTAAATAAATTGAAATATACATGACTGTTACCGCACGTACACTGAGAAGAAACAAATGACAAAGTATATTAAAAAAGTATGTACAAGTTAAACTTCCTTAAATAAGACACCCTTGAGGCCTACACAATCCTCGGCATGAGTCGATTTTCACATGTGACACAGAGGAAAATTGTTTTCTTTCAGGCGTGAACTTTTCGACTGACGTTTCAATAGTGTAACAATGTAATGCATTCCCACAAACTGGAATTATATATCAATGAAACAACAGTAAAAGTAACAACACGTTCTGATCGCCAAGAGATTTACCACATTACATTATGAACGGAAATACGATACTTAATTCCGGGACACAAACGCGCATTAGGTGGCCTTCATGTGGCGTGAAATTAGCTGGCTGCGATTTAGTCTACTCGGCCCAGACACAAAGCGAACGCTCTATATAAAATGCTTCGTGGACGTACTGTGTATATAATTCGATTTGTCACTTTTTTTGGGAAATAATAATAATAATAATAATAATAATAACAATAATAATAATATTTTTGCTTTGCAGTATAAGCAATATTTTCCTCCGAAAATTATAAAATAATTCTCTTACTGTAAAAGTATTTATTGTGTGTGTTACTCATTGAAAGAAACTCGAACCAGTGGTAAGACTGGATTTGCTGGAACGAGGAAATTATTACTGGAACTATTCCATCACGTAGAAATTACATGGAACTGACATAACACAATGTTTTCATTTCCCTTACGGTAGAACCCACGATCAAGGTTGTTCCTTTAACAAAGTTTATACTCGATAAGTATATTAACCCTATAGGACTGGCGACAACAGGAAACGTATGTGTATATCAGTAGGGCAATTGATTACCCACTGGAAAGGTAATCTTCGTTCCAAAGTTAAGAGAAGGCGATTTCATATGCTATAATTTCTAGAACAATATTGGTCTCTTGTGGGCAGTTTGAAGATTGAGTGCAAGGGTCGCGTTAAATATATGCATCTGCTAGCCTGTACTTTCCTAGGGGTTCGTTAAATGTGTTATTGTTGATGAGAATTTTTAACGAAACCGAAAATTACCAGTTAAAATTTGTCAGGGAGCAATGTCAGTGCCATTCATTACCAAAATTACATAAACGAAATTCTGTAGAATTGAAGAATAATCATTTTTGCTTGTAATGCTTTCGTTGAAAAAGTCAACATTTATTTTCAATCCGAAGAGCAATTCTACTACATAAAATCGTCACGAAAACCTGAGTGTCTTGTATCTTGTATGTGGAGAAGATAAATTTAATGTTTACGAACTTGAGTAATATATATAAAAACAATGAAATATTATAGACCTAACGTATTCATTAACACACGTTACTGGGTTCCGCGAAACCTACTGTATAAAATCCATCACTTTTTGCATTTACACCATAATAAAACTTATTGCCTCAAACAGAGTTTGCCGTCGTAGAAGTTTACATTTATTGACAAAGATAATTAAGTGGACTGAATTTGGAATTTGGACTGAATATCAAATCAGCTTCATAAAGTTTGTCTATCTCTTGGTAAGTTATTCACAGCACAACACTGGGCAATAACTTACAAGATTACCTAAGAAAATTAACAGGAAATGGTCGCATAAATATTATTGGACAGAAAAAAAAGGTTCAAGGAAATAAAAGAGAAACAATTTCACCAGTCGGGAAATATTACAATTTAATTGAATTATTTCGATACGGACCTCACATTCAACATACCACGAGGTCTAACTTTTGCCATAGCTCCTATTTCCATTGAATGTACAATATATTCTTAGTGTTTTACAGAATTCTATTAGAGAAATAATTGAGAGACATCACGGGAAATTGGACAATAAACTTTGAATTTTGTCAAGATTTAATGAAATCTCACCACCGGCTGAAAAACCGAACTAATACTTCTAAACACAAACACCAGTTAAGAATGAAATCCCAAACTTCTCCTTCAAAATTTTCTAGAGCTCCTTCAGCGTAACCCGGAGTGAGACTAGTGGCCAACAGGCTTGGAGCTCACATATTTAGTTTTGTACAGCCCCCAACCCACTTGCAAGGACGCGTTTTGCGTACCTTTTAAATTTTCCTCCCAATTCTCCTTCGAGTTTTCGATTTTGTAAATCTAATGAATTTCTGAAATTTGCAGTTTTTTTGTGGAATGGCAGAACCCTTAACTTTCAGTTTTTCGCCCTCATTTTAGGAGCTGTAGAGATCCAGTGTGCTCGCAATACAGGAGTTGTATACTCGTACTCAACGTGCAAGAATGGGAACACGACCTACCAGATCTCTTAGCGTACCATGAGCTACCATGAACTCAGGAGAGAGCCCGCTGTACATAGCACAACCATAAGTAACTAATGACTAGGGAACGGAATTTGGAGCAATAAAAGCTAGTATTGGCATCTACATAGTCATTTGTTTACAACCCTTTATACCAAGTCCTCCCCTCCATGACTTACTCGCAGCTCTCTGCACGTCAACAACAGGTGAACGGGACAGTTGTCGCATAAGAACGTCAACGTGCAGGTTTGCAGTTCAGAGTAGTTCATGGTTAGAAGCTTGCAATTATTACGCACATCACCTCCAATCTGTAAAGAAAGTGGTCCAGTCTTTCGATCCCGATGATGCCGCTGCGATTCAAATATGCCAGGAACTGCTAAATGATAGAACAATCGAGAAATAAGTCATGGATATTAAATCAAATTTTGGATATTTACCGGATGTCATTATTCAATTAGAAAAGTCAGGAGTAGAACTAGTTGAGCAAATAAATATTATGAGGACTATTGTAAATAAACTGAGTGCAGTAAAAGGTGAAGTAGGAAAACGTATTAGTGAAAAAATGAACAGAGTTTTGATTAAAAATTATAGGTACAGTATTCTTAGTCGGATTTCAGATGTACTAATAAAGTAGTGTCCCAATGACGTCATTCAACATGTGAATTTAATTGATGTATCTTGTCTCAAGTACTCTCCAATTGTTTCTTCAGATGTAGAGCGGAGTTTTTCCATCTTAAAAAATTTCCTTCCTTGCAACAGAGCAAAGCTGTTTTTTGAAAATTTGAAAATATTTACAATTTATTATAACAAGGCAGAGCAGGAATAATTGTTTCATCACCAAAACATAGCATTGATTGAAAATGCCATGTCGTTTGGTTCTACATTTTGTTCAACCTTTAATGATACTGTATTGGGCTATGTTGTAAATATTGTAATATATTGTATATATTGTAAATACTGTAGTATACTGTACGTTGTATACATATTGTCATATTTCATGATATTGTAAATAAAGGTTTTAATTTAACACTCTCCTGACAGAAAAACACAAATATTCAGAGGCGAGTTCCATGCAGAAGACAACTGTCTATCAACCATCAACATTTCCACGTTAGGACGCAGAGATTGATATTTAATTATGTATGTTTGTAATGTTGTTTATTGGTGTCTTGTGCGTTGCCAAGAAAAACACATATAGTTCAAAATGAAATGCAGATTATGTATGTAGGCCACTATATGTCATTAAACTATTCCATATGTTTATTCTGAAATACGTTTACAGCACGTTGCGTGTAAGTTAGTATGAAGTGGACTGTACTCGTCCATGCTCTGTGACGCAGCTCGCTTGACAGTAACTGAGCTACAAATATATATACTACGTTTCACCATTCTTTATAATACTCCAAATCCCTTTCCCTGCTAATGACACATACACACATCCGAATCTATATATGATCAGGCCCGATCATCAGGAGATGATTAAAGATGAAAGTGTAATGATGATGACGAAATGAGTTTTAGGTCCAACGACGAAAGTTACGCAACAGTTAATCATCAATTAGTTGAGGGAAACCTCGGAGAAAGCCACAATACAAGTTGTCCCTATCACGATTTGAACCTGGATCTGATCGTTTCATGGTCACAGATTATAACCGTTATTAAACACAGTGGTGGAGCCATCAGTCAGATTAATCCGGTAGTGTTTTACCTTTGGCAAAGAGCTACTCCTCTCGAATGCCAGTTAATATGTGGTTAACTTACTTTACTTACATTTTTACTTAAATAACTTATTTGGAATAATGAAATTGTATTCATTAGATCAGACTGTCAAAGTGTTCACCATCTGCTATTAAACATGAGTCAATTCTGTTAAATGATTGCGAGAAACTGTAAGAAGTTCATTCTGATGTAATGGAAATATCGCTCGAATATTTTCCTTGCAATACTTCTGATGAAGTGGATTGCTTGCGGAAACTTTTTGTTGAAGGGAAGTCCATATATAAGAAAAGCAAAGGAAATATCATGTGCACGCAAATTTTCCTAAACTTTAATGAGTATTGAGGGATAATTACGAAGAAAATTTCTCTTGCAGGATTTGCATGCATGTTTATTCACTTAACTAATATAAAGCAGTAGTCTTTGTTCTAAATTGCATTGAATTCTCACCAAATGACACAACAATATGGAATGAACCACGCACAGGTGGGTAAATATATGAAACTAGCTCGACACTCACAACTGAACTGCGGACTAAACCGGTTATGTCTGGCGGGGTCGATCTTGAGTACGCCAGAAACACAGTTCAACTAGTATGGACTATTTCCGATAAATCTATCTGTCCGAAATTCGATATAACTAATCTTTAAAATACTACAGAATTCGTTGAAATGTTATGAAAGTTGTGGAAAAACTTGTCCCAATCACGATTTATTATCGTTCAATATCGCAAGGTTTCTAGATGGTCATGAGAATGTAGCAACGACTCAATGTAAAGCATTAGCTAAACAAAATTGTTAAAACTTTCAAAATGAAAATATCCGCTGTCAAGAGAAAATCTGAGGGATGCCGCAGCATCAACATGCAGAGGAACTAAATTGTAAATCAAATAATATACAGTTTTCTGGAATAAGTAACCTACGGTTTTGATATCGTTCAGCCGAAATGAAACTGATATCAATTTACAACGTTACGCAAAAAACAAATGGCGTAATTAATAATGATTTGAAATAGAAAACAATGTAAAGATACCACAACATTTCCAAGTAATACTGGTTTATGACAGAGTATTTAGGTCTTTTTTTTCTAAATTTGGGTATTTAAAGACTAGACAAGCATTAGTTAGCAATGTTTTAACAAATCTCTTAAGATTTTATTTCAGCACCTGTGTATATTTCAAATACCTCCGGAGTTTTATTTCTTGAAATTGGTGAGTTCATTAATTCTAAATCATCGATCAAGTAGTTTTGTTAGTACAGACAAAGTTACTTAATTTTAGACATGAGAAAACTGTAAATTATTGGCTTCTCAGTACAACAAGAACTCGGTTGAGTGAACCCAGTTCGGCTAGATATTTTTATTTGAAAACTTCAATCCGAAATATAGAAATTTACGTTTGAAACGACTAGATTACGTTCATTCTTAAGTAAACGAAAGTTTTCAAATAATAATCTCCCGTAAGTAAGAAATAGAGAAAAGCTTTTAGTCAGATTGATTTACTGTAGAAAAGCAATGCAATCTAAGCCCTGCGTCCGTTGAGAAGAACCAAGGCTTAAAGGTACAGCAGTAACTTTCAATCCGCCATCTTACGACGTCGGAGGGCGTCTCTCCTATCAGAGCTGTTGCAATGGCATAGAAGATTCATCATAGGGCTTACGGGAGAGTAATGTATCCGAGGATAATAATTGTGTAGGTAAAATCATACATTAATGTAAATTAGTGTATTGTGTACAACAACAATTTAAATTCTTGTTGCAGTTCGCTTTATATCATTTTTTATTTAAATATAGAACGTTAAAACTTAAAACTTTCGAAGTGATGAAATTTGCTTAAAATAAAATGCACATTTGTAAACCATTGTCGAATATACTTAAACATTTTTAACACTTTCAAAAGTTTTAAGTTTAAATTTCTATATTTTAGTAATTTAAACTAACACTGTATATTCCTCTTATTCCTAAGTAAACTTAAAATATTTTATGTTCTATGCAAGTAATCTCTATTTCCTTTATACTCTATTTTCTCATGATTTGACTGAAAGATTAATAGTAAAATTACAACTGAAGTTCTTATGCTTAAAATATTTGGGTTGTGAACAAGAAAATGTAGAGAAATTTGCCTATTTCCGTGATACCGTTAATCCCGTGATACTTTTTAAAAATTGAATGTCAGTCAAAGCTTTGCCGTTCGACCATAGCGCCAGACAGCTTTCTCAAAGACTGCATCTTTCGCCTACTTTTGAGACATCGGTGAAATTAATAGCAAGATACCCAGTCCCTTAACATTCAGTAAAAAAACATATCACGGAATTAGGAGTATCATGGAATTAGGCAGCTTTACCCTATACGATAATTTAGGCTTCAGTTCTTCATAAGCATATTTTCCATCATCCTAACTAGTGCTGGAAATTAACATCACCAGCATTTAAGCACTGTATACTATGGTTGTCAGAGACATTGTCCAATAGTGAAAATATTCGAAGTATGTTCATTGGAACATAATCTGATAATGCCCTGGTAATTAAAACACCCTGATAATGAAATTGACCAGTTACATAAAGTACAACTTTAAAATGCTTAGCGTGACTAGAGGACATGACTGCAATGCTTTCAATCTGAAAATTCCCACTTTAAAGGTCATGTTGAAAATGTTCCATATAAGATTGGCCTGGAAACATCTTCGTATTGTATCAGAAACATAACGCACACGCATCTCGACGATATGTGGTGATGTGAGCCCCAAATCAGCATTCATCACCCATCAAGCATTGAAAGGTCTTTCGTCTTAACGGAGCTATTATTTCTCAGTCACACTTAAATTTCAACGATCGGCATTAGCAGAGTTTCATTCTGTTTAGAGTAGACGTATAAGTTTATTTTTTGTGTTTGATTAAGTCCATATAGGCGAATTGTATTTTTTTTCGGAAACTTCACAATTCGAAGGGAATTTAAAACAGACTTTACATTTCCACATCAACAGAAACAATATATTATAATTAAATAATAGATATATTCCTGAGTTGAGTTGAAACCAGTGTAGTCAAATTTAGTACACATAATAGTGCTTCGTTTTGCTACAGTATTAGATTAAATGGAACTGATCACCAAGAATCTATAACCATAAAGTTCCTTGGTTTTGAATTGTATAATAACTTTATTTGAACTGGAAAAATATACAGAGAATATATTAATCCTAAATTGAGCCCTGCTTGTTATGAATTAAGTCCCTTATCTTCTATTGGCAATATAAACACACTTAAGTGTCATACACTGCATAGGTTCATTCTATAATGAAATACGGATTAATATTTTGGGGAATCATCTGAAGCTGAACACATTTTCGTTTTACAAAAGAAACTATCAGAATAATGGCTGGCGTGAATGAAAGCACACCATGTAAAAAGATTTTACAAAATTTAGACATCTTGATCTTACCTTGTGAGTACATTCTTCCCCTGATCATGTTTTATATTGAAAACCAATATATATTTAGTACTTATCAAAATATTCATAATTGTAATGGAAGACACGAATCAGATCTCTATATATAATCTGTTATTCCTAGTTGTTATTCATGTATCTGTGTCTTCAATGCACTGCCAAATTATCTTAGATATTTGTAGGGCTATCAGGAAAGGTTCAGTACAGTTTTAACCAAATTTATATATACTCATGCCTTCTAGACAATTAATGAATTGTTTATACATGTAAATTGAATAAGATAAATAAGTGATCTTTCGTAAGATCGATGGCTAGTAACCGGTTAGATTAAGTTTGGTTTCTTCATTCTTTTTTAATTCCTTGCATATATATTTTTGTTAGATAGGTATATAGATAGACTTACCTTGGATCTTAATGAAGAAAGGAAATTTTGCGCAAAGAAAGGAATGCAATATTATGGTGTTACTACTGGATTACGTAATTATTGTGAGCGAAAATATCAGAGAAAATCATTGGTGAGTTACGTGAGAAAAGAAGACATTTGAAGCGTGTCTCTAGAGTGGTATTCTATAATTTAGAGTTTATTTTCAATGACTTAAGTCATTCGGTTGAAGATAGAAGTTTCGCTAATTACTTGGCTATATCACCCTGAAAACTATACTTTACATACTCTTTTACTAAATATATTATACAGTGGACTTCATTACATTCCTGGCGTTTAACACGTCTTTGCAAATTTGGAACACAAAAGAAATAATAATTTTCGACATTTTTATACTAGATCTTTCAATAATGGAATAGTTGTCCTGGACTAGTACGTGCCTGGACTTCTTATTATAGACATTTTAAGTATTTTGACCATTTGCTTTGGACCATGTCTCTCGTAAGCTACAGGTTCTACCTTCAGGACAAATTTAATAATTGTGACCTTAGAGCCACCTACTCCATACAAATGGCCTCAGTTTTTGGATTGGTCCAACAGAGTACGCTCATACGCTCTGAATTTGTAACCTGTATGTAGTTCCGAAAAAGTTGAAAATGTTAAGTACCAGCTCACGGTGGAATATCCAAGTATCAGCTTCTAAACGTAATAGTCATTATATACATAGTGTATATCGCTTTTATCAGAGACTAATTTTATTAGTTACTAAATTTAAGGGATAAAATTAAAATTCGCTCTGTCATTTAGAATCAGAAATCATTACTTTCTTAAATTGACTAAGGATATCGGGAATTTAGTGAGTAGTTTTCTATAATAAACTACTAAACTTTTCATTACTATATTTTATTCTAGAAACTTAAGCAAAAACGAGAAAATTGTATTTAAATTTTCTTCTTCAAATATCTGAAAGACTGGCCTCATGAAATTAATGGCATGACTTACGGTTCATTCAGTATTTAACCAACAGCGAAAATATGATGATTTTTCAAACAAAAATAAATCGTTCAATTTATTTTCTTAGTAAATCATGCAAAATTATAAAAATAAATATTAAAATTTAAAAATGAAATAACACTACAATGAACGACTAATGCAGCATTAACGTATTTCGAGGAACAACAACTATTAGAACCATTACAAAATGTTTTAATTCATATTTGATTCATGTCACTGCTGAGACAATCCCAACAGACGGCCACGTTTGCTCTTTGCTCCAAAGCTTTGCAGTATATGCTTAGCAAGTTTCTAGGGAAGCGATGTGTGGCATCACAGAGCATACAGTTGTACGTCACCGAGCTATACGAAACGCACTTTTCTCCAGGGATCCCAGAGCTAAGGTCACAGGCCAATTGTTTCGGTACGATTTTCACATTTTTATATAAGATAAATGTTCTAATAAAAGGGGGCGTAATTACAGAGAAAAATAAAAGCAAATTTTAATTTTCAATTAATATTACGCGTAATCATAGCATGCTAACTCCTTCTGCAAATTCATAGGAGAGTTTTTGTATGACGAATCAAATGATATAGATTTGATTCGCTTTGATTCTTCAGAACTATTGTCGTCATAGTCTCTTGCTCAACAACACTTTCTTCAATTTACGTTTAAAATTATTTAAATGATATGCTGTAGTAAGATCACTCTTTTTACATACAGTATAATAAAAAAGTAACCTACCTGCTCCATTAGTGACAGCAATTATTAAAATGTATGAGAATAATGTAGTAAAACTTGAAACACATACTAATTTGACAAATTATATAAAGATTAATAAAGATGTGGCACAAGAATACCCTCTTCACCACACTTTATTCAGCATACATATAAACAATACAAGGTGTTTAAAAATACGGGGCATAATTTCAGGTATGTATTTTCCACATGTAGACAATCAAAATAGTTCATTACAACATGTGTCCGGAAATGCTTCTTTTCCGAGTTATGGCCTTCACAACACTGAAATTCACCGGAACATTTTTCTTTCCGCAGGTCGTTTTCATGACAGAAGATGTTCAAAATGTCCACCTCCTGCTTGAATACAGACCTCACATCGATGTCTCATTGACCTGCGAACACGATCCCAAACTCCAGGAGTATTGCGTATGTCCTCAGAACATGCCACAATTCGATTCCGAAGGGATTCCAAATCAAGCACTGGAGACGAATAAACCAATGATTTTAAATGGCCCCACAAATAGAAATCGAGAGGGTTCAGATCAGGTGAATGTGGAGGCCAAGCAATTGGGCCACCTCTACCCATCCATCGATCAGGAAACCTTCCATCCAAGTACCGGCGGCGAGCCGTACGACTGAAGTGTGCAGGAGCGCCATCATGCAAGAAGTGAATGTGTTGACGATTGATCAGTGGAATGTTTTCTAAAACATGAGGTATGGTGTTTTCCAGGAAGTTTGTGTACGCCTGCCCCGTAAGTCTGTTTACAAGTACATGGAGTCCAACTAATCGATCACCAATGATACCGGCCCACAAGTTGAGGGAGAACCGCACCTGGTGATGAGATGGAACAGTAGCACGTGGGTTTTCATACGCCCATACATGCTGATTGTGGAAATTTGTTATGCCATCTCGTGTGAACTGTGCTTCATCTGTAAATAATACTAAGACAGGAAAGTTCGGATTTACACCACACTGCTGCAAGAACCACTGACAGAACCTAACTCGTGCATGGTAATCTGCTGGTGACAGGGCCTGTACCTACACGTTGCAAATGATAAGGATACAATTGATACTCTTTCAACAGTCTCCAGACAGTCGTATGAGGAACATTGACTTCCAACGCTACCCTTCGTGTGCTGATAGAAGGAGTCATGTTCACAGCCTCCAGAACCTCCTCCTGTACTTCTGGAGTTGTAGTAGATCTTGGTCGTCCCCTTCCCAAACCAGGAGAGTTAAATTTTGCATACTCGCACAGACGGTAATAGAGACGTACAAATGTCTTCCGATCTGGACATTGTCGCTGTGGGTACCTCTCCTGGTACAAACGACGAGCCAGTGCAGCATTGCCGTCCGCCTTACCGTACATGAAGTGTATTTCTGCCAGCTCTTGATTTGAATACATGTCGCACAGTCTAACGCCTACATAACACTGAATGTAACCTTCGCCTCGGAATGAACTGTCAGAGTGCCCTCTTAATGTCTCCATTGACGGCAACGAACTGCGGAAAGAAAAACGTTCCGGTGAATTTCAATGTTGTGAAGGCCATAACTCAGAAATAAAGCATTTCCGGACACATGTTGTAATGAACTATTTTGATTGTCTACATGTGGGAAATACATACCTGAAATTATGCCCCGTATGTTTTAAACACACTGTATATTGAAATGGAAAAAAACATACATAAAAATATGAATATATTAAGGAACAAAAAAATCCAGGCTACTATGTTTTAAGATGCTTAGATTATAATAACGAACTCATGGGAAAGGAGTACATTCCAGAGGTGAACATAGAAGTCAGATGTAGTATGTAGCTGTTGTTTAAAATATCTCAATCTAAGGCAATGGCTCTGAAAGAAATGGAACCAATTAAAAGAAAATTGCAATGACTAAGATACATTTACAAATAAACACTTTTAACTAACTTGGATGAACGATATCATCCGAAAAGGAAAAGAAATAAACAGAAAATTACAAAATATAGCCCAACAAAATTCCAAAAATCGTTCGAAAGTCAGGAACATAACAGATTTAAAATATAAGTAGAATATTTTTGGGATACCTAAAGACTATATAGATATCAGTTTTGGACATTAGGAGATGAAGATAAATCAAAGATAAATTCTGTAGATATAACATTTTTAAGAAAAGCTCCAAAACATATGAGCTGCTCGGGTTAAGACAGTGTTAAGTGACGAAAACTATATTTTGAAATACAGTAACTTTAATGTTTGAAAAACTCATACTCAAGTAACACTGACATGTACAGTATTGCCAACATTGGAAACTTCAATATAATTAAAACGTCTCACATACAAAAGACAAATAGCACTGAAATGAGCATGTGGCATATTATTTTCATTAATAATACATAAGTATGTGAAAATGTCATTTAACATTGTCTTCACCCGAGCAGTTTATATATATATATATATATATATATATATATATAGAAAAAAATATAAAACAAAGAACGTTATCAGAATTCAAAATGAATCCAATTTTGCACTGAATTCAAAACTGTCTTGCAACTAGTTTAAAAAAATTATCGAATGTAATCAAAAAGATTAGGTACTGGTATCACATTTAATCCTGAATACCAACCTCGTGGAAGAACTCAAGAGACTTTAAGACGCAACTGACCATGGTCCCTATAATTCTAATTGTTATATCTTGAAGATCTATATGAAAGACGCAGTGGGAAAATGACCAAGAACAATTTATTCAAAAGAGTTTCCTCTTGTCCATCCCATAAGATTTACTTTAATTAAATGGGACGAATGAACATTTTAATGAACACAGAATACCAAAACATGACGCACTGTACTATATAAAAGATTATATCATTTTTAAAGATACAATATTTTAGTTCCAGAACAGTTTGGATTCACAAAAATTAAATCCACGGAAAATGCAACATTTAGTTAAAGTTACAAAATTCTTGAGGTAATTAATAAAACTTTCCAAGTTGGGGCAATTTTCTGTGATTTATCCAAAGCATTTGACTGTATAAATCATACGCTGCTAGATAAATTAGATTATTATGGAATTAATGGCGTTTCACATCAATAGTTTCAGTCATAGCTCATAGATGGAAAACACAAAGTTGAAATCATTATCACTGTGAAATCTGCCTCGATATGTGGAACTATTAATAATGGAATTCCACAAGGATCAATATTAGATCCCCTACTTTTTCTAGTGTTCATAAATGATCTTGCCCTACTAATAAAATATATAGGTCATCCCATATTATTTGCAAATGACACAAGTACAGTGATTACAACCAATAACTACAACGTATTCCAATCTTGAACAGAGGCAATTCTCCTCAAGATGTGTTATTGGTTCTCAGCCAATAAATTAATATTACATTGTAACAAAACTAACATAATCCAATTTAAATTCTGTCAAAATTCAACCTCGCGAATTTGAAGCCCAATAATTAACAACAGGTCCCTAATAGAAACAATAACA
This sequence comes from Periplaneta americana, assembly GCF_040183065.1. Lineage (NCBI taxonomy): Eukaryota > Metazoa > Arthropoda > Insecta > Blattodea > Blattidae > Periplaneta > Periplaneta americana. The sequence goes on from NC_091126.1 coordinate 137,889,657, forward strand.
ACCAAATTTATTGGCTCACAAATCGATATTTTAAATTGAAAAATAATATTAAAAAAATTACCCCAAACTAAATTCAGCATGTACGTAAAGATTAATTTATTGTTCCTACAGAATATATCTCTTATGGTAACAATTGATATTAGGGGAGAAAAATTAATCTTTACGTAGATTCTTCGCCCAACAGTGCATTTTACTGTGGAATCCCAGCCACCAAGTCACTCAATTTAGTGAGCTCCATGTATAACGGCAATTGACTTAATATAAATGTCAACATACATGTCGAACTTGGAGTCAAGCCACAAAGGGAAAAGCACTGGATGAGGGATTCGATCTGGTGCTGTGGAATGAACTTCGGCGTAGCTCAATAGTTAGAGCGCTTGGTACGTAGAACCAAGGACCTGCGTTCGATCCCCGACGCCGGAGCGAATTTTTCCCCTATAATATCAATTAAATTCAGCATGTTTTGCTATTTGATCTATGCAAGAGGTAGTAAATATCAATGCTTTCAAACAATGTAGGCCTACACTTTGGATACTTCAATTCAGTAATAAGTTTTGGAATAAATTCTAGAAATAATAATAATATATTTCCACTGCAAAAAAGGAGATTAGAATAATGTAGGTGCCAAATCTAGAGAATAATTTACTACCATTAAAAAAAAAGTACAAATAATGTCCATGGCTTGTCAGTATATTTTTTCATTAATAAACTTCCTCGTATGGCATCGTGAAAACTTTGTAACTAATTCAACAGTTCGTAGCATAAATACTCGTCAAAAATGACTTTCATACTCCATCGGCAAATCCGTCGTGCTATCAAAAAGGAGTGCGTTATATGGCAGTAAAAATGTTTAGTAGCCTTCCTATGGATATAAAAAACTGAAAATCAAAGCATAAGACTATTTATTACCAAATTAAAGAAGTGCCTAATTTCTCACGCCTTCTACTCTGTAGGTGAATTTATGACATTAAACAATGTTGCATGAATATTTCTGTCTTGTACAAAGTATTCATAAAAATCCTTACGTTGTACTAGTATATTGTAAAACTCTTCTGTATATATTTCAACTAGACTGTGCCTTTAATTAAGACTTCATAGTACTATTAAGATATTTTTTACTTGTTCCATATTTTAACTGTGAAACAATGTACTAATTCCATGGATTGTAAATAAATACAATACAATACGTAGTTCTAGGACAGTAACCAGAAATATAATGTGGATCATACATCAGTTAGTAGCAGTGAGTGGAAACGAAACCAAAAGCGGAAAGCATGGTTCCACAAGCAATTTGTAGCAATATAATGTACGTTAAAGTGCAACAATTTCTAATTGTTCGTCAGGAAACCAAAAAATAAATATCAAAGTATTTGAAGCTTTAAATAAGTTCTACTGCAGCAAATTTTAATCGTTTTCCATTGTGTACAGACTTAATAATTTTCAGATAGTTTACGTAATATTTCATATTAATTTTCCACTTTATATTTAACATTTGCTGTCATTTTTTAAGAAAACAGTAAAATTAATTACGTTAATTCTATATAGAAAGGTTTACTAACGGATGACGTTCAAACAGTTGCGTCGCTGTATCCACATAGCCCTGCTCCTCCATCCAAATAACTCCATCGTACTTTGATTCAATGTATCTAACAAAATGATTACCACAATTTAAGTACCAGTACTAGGTAATGACTCAAATAATTCAATTTGTACTGCTGAGAGATTCTTTAGTTTTCCACGTTTACACTCTACTATCACAACACGTTAGGGTTACAATTTAAAAAGCCGATTAAATCTAATTTATTCAAAACCCCCCGCTACACCCTTGACAAATACTGCAGTGTAACACATCAATTATCTACAAAATTTAAATACAGCAGATGCTAAAAATACGTAATGCAGTTAGTGATATTGTTCTAAAATGTCTCAGACAAAGCTGCAATGTGTCAGTTCTTCTTATAAAGGAACTATTAATGAGTTCACGTCGAAACCTACTCTCAAACTAAACACATACATCTCCAGAGCAAATGGAAGATATGAAAAGAAATTTAGCTAACTATATTAAGTATAAAATTGCGAAATTGAAACTTAAGTATAATATTATTGAAAAACTGAGTAGACCCCAGTTTTGAGTAAATAATTCTCACTCAACACCTGCAAGCAAGTTGAGTACAAGGCCTTGTTTTAAATGCATATGACAATAGTTGTTCCTTGAAAAAGGTGACTCAATTGTCATATCCAAAAACGTGAATTTTCGCTTAATGCAATATTTCACGTTTTCAGCAATGCAGGTAGAAAGGCAGCTATATCTCTTTTTATGCGACTTACTTCATGTAGGTTGCGACTTTTAGCAGCTCAGAACACGAGCTATTCGATCTTAAGTGGTTAGGTGCAGCTTACAGCAAGTAAAAGTTTGGAAATATTGTACATTTTTTTCCTCCATTACTGTATATTGTAACAATAATGAAAATTATTATGTGCAAAACACTGTCCTTCTGCTATATGAAAAAAATTTACAATTAAAAAAAAAAGCATTTTTTTTTTCAAAATTTAGTTCAATGTGCAGTGATGAATCTTTTCCCACATAACTAAAAAAACTACCCGACATTCTGTGATGAAATTTTTTGTGTGTATTTATGCATGTCATATCTACAATATGATGAAAGACCACTTCTCTACCTTTGATAGAATGTCTGAAAAAAAAATAAATTCATTTAAAAATGGGTAAATATCAGTATTTTTTGAAACACAAAATAAAAAAAAAAAACTATTATTTATTAAGGAATGTAGTTGAAAGAGCATTATATTATAAACATGAGTTTCAGCAGTAAAATAAAGGAGAGAGAACATGTAATAGTAAACAAGTTTATGAGTTATGAGGAAACGCTTTATCATTGCACAGTAAACTGCCACTATTTTTAATTTTGAAATTAATATAAAATAACTTTTTAAAATCATAAAAATATTTTTCATATAACAGAAGTACAGTGTTTTATACATACCAATTTTCATTATTGCACAAGATATAATAATGGAGGGAAAAAATGTTGAATATTTCCAAAAGTTTTACTGCTGTAAGCTGTATCTAACCCCTTAAACAACATTGCGTAGTTAAAATGTTAAGACTAAGTCGCTGTTAGTTATAGCCTATAACGGTGATTGGTCTCCTGGCAATCACTAATTTTGAGATTTAGCATGATACAATGGTTGAGCAACCATCTTTGATGCTCTTTGTCATTTGGTGTAAGTAGTCAATGAGAATTATTATCGCCAAGGTTTGTTGTACTTATTCATGTACACTTAAAATAACTTTAAATATCAAAATTATTATTTGATATAAACCAATTGCTTCAGGAGATGTTAAGAATTCCCAGAAAATCTAAGAAAATTCAGTCATCAAACATTTTAATCTATGGATAACAATAAGTTATGAGCCCTTTTGAAAGAATAAATCGAACTATTCGTAGTATTAAAATGTCAAAGTCGGTTTCTGCCGTAGAAAAATGAAAATTATGTACAGATCTACATTATAAAATAAGAAGGTTAATCAAAATAGAAATTATGGTGGCCAGTCACTGAAATTGGCCAAAAGTTGTAAGGATTAAACTAGTAAGTAGATATTACATGCTCCCAGAAAAAAAGTATTGTAGCCACGAAGATTATGAGATGTATGAACTATGTCACGTAAAAAGCATAATAGTTCGTTATATTTCCTTATCTCCTGTAGATGTAAGTGTAAGCAGTTTGAGAGGATAATTTCGAAGTGACCTCTTAACAGTTATTTTGTAACAAGCTGCATTTAAGTGCAATAACACAGAGCGATACAACTTACAAGAAATTAGCTTCTAAACAACAGAAAGATATTCCCATTGGAATCAGAACTTCATTTTCTTTTAAATTATGTGAATGTCATGCTTATCTAAAAGTACAAGAAATCTTCAACGCTGAATTTTACTGGCTCTGACCTACTTCAATCGGACACTTGTTCTAAACTTTGAGAACACAAAAAACAATCTATTTTTAAGACTTAAGCAGTCGCGCGGGGTGTTGTGAATACCCCGGTCACGTATGCGGAGCTGTTAAACTACATTATGAGTAAGCCTGTAATTCTGAAACTTTCAGTACCTTTCCTGGAATTGGTAAGGCAACAATAACCGTAAACATGTTTGAAATCGGAATTTGCATACTTGAGACAATAACGTTTTAAGTGATATGGGGTGACGCCAACACACCGTGCTTCCATTGTAAATAGTGGCGTGACTAAATTGACCATAATTGTGTAACAAATAATAACAATGGATGTTAAGTAGTGACTGTGCGCACAGAAAAATCAAGAAAGTGGTGTGGAAAAGAAGATAAAAACTAAATTATGATTGGGCTTGAATAGACGATTGAATATTACATGTGAACCATGATTGTAATATTACCATTACTGTGCATTAATTACGACATTGTGATAAGTATTAAAGTATTTCATATTGTTGAAAAAATAAAAAAAAAGATATTTTAATTGTTTAGTACAAAATAGCCCATAAGAACCCATTATATTTGGGGTGTCATCAACACCCTTCGCGAGACTTATGGCCGGTTTCTCCCAGTATTGTTTGTTAGAACACTTAACGACTGTTAAACCTTCAACAGTTTGATAAATACAGTTTTTTCATGTCTTCAACACTAGTTTGGCTTAAGAGATTGTTAACTGTTTGTTAACTTTAAATGTACGTAGGTTTTCAGGCAGATAACTCATTTAACAAACAGTTAAACATGGCGGATGACACCACAGCTGTTCTGACAAAAGTTATGAAATTAATATGTTATGACTCTCTTTAAGGAATGTTTAGAGTAAGACTGATAATATGTCATTTAAACGATATTTTGGAATATTAATATAGGGAAGATAATCTTTATTTCAACTGATTATCCCTACTTAAAGTGACTGAGGACATTCGTGAAGCTATGGATAGGGGTGAAGTAACGGCACTAACTCTTCTCGATTTCAGCAATGCCTTTGGTTCTGTTGATATCGACTTGCTTCTTGCAAAGATGAAGGCTTTGCACCTGTCAGACAATACCTTGAGCTGGATGGACTCCTACCTACGTGACCGCCAACAGTGTGTTTCACTTGATAATCAATTCTCCCAATGGAGATGCACAAAGGCGGGAGTGCCGCAGGGCTCCGTATTAGGTCCACTACTTTTCTCTATCTACATTAATGACGTATCAAAGAACTTACAGTATTGCCGATATCACCTCTATGCCGACGACCTACAACTTTACATACATTCCAGACCCAATACGATCAATGAATCGATTGACAAGTTAAATTGTGACCTAGCCACTGTCTCCACTTGGGCGGCCAATTTCGGACTCGCACTTAATCCAAGTAAGACTCAAGCCATAATTATTGGACATAAGCGTTTAGTTAACTCCCTTAATAACAGTAATCTTTCAGTTGTTACTCTTAACAACACGCTAATCCCTTATTCATCTGTCGTAAAAAATCTTGGCTTCTTTTTTGATAATAATCTAAGTTGGAATTTTCAAGTTAAAGAAACGATAAAAAAAATCTGTTCCTCCATTCACTGTTTGAGTCGCTTGAGAAACTTCTTGCCCCAGCAACTAAAACTTACCCTAGTGCAAACCCTAGTAACGCCGCACTTCGATTATTGTGACGTTTTGTTAAGTGACCTAAGTTCTGAATTGTCAGTCAAGTTACAGCGAGCTCAGAATATGTGCGTCAGATACGTGTGCAACATCCGACGGTATGATCACATATCACCGTCCTTCGCAAGTCTCTCGTGGCTCCGACTTAAAGAACGTAGAACTTTACACTCTTTGTCTTTACTCTTTCGAATTCTGCACACTTCAACACCAAATTACCTTTCGTCTCGTTTCTCTTATCTATACTCTAACCACGATGTAAATACCAGATCACTTATCTGTGGCACGCTAAGTATACCTCTTCATAGAACATCTTATTATTCATCATCTTTTACAATATCCACCTCGCGTCAATGGAATTCCTTGTCACAAAGTATTAGGGGCTGCAAGACAATAAACACCTTTAAGAACAGCTTAAAAGATAACCTTATTAGCATTTCACTCCAATCATACTGATTTAAACTATCACTGACTACATTGTTACTTTTTTCTTTAGACATCATCCTGATTGTGCTGTATTTTAATTGTCTCGTAATAATCTCTTTCTATTATCTAATATTATTTGAAATATATTAACATTCTATGTATTTTAGTTTAATTCTGCTACACAGTTTATTTCAGTGTTTAATTAATAGTTCATAGTATTTTGTTGTTTAATTTGTAAATAACTTTTGTATACATGTAACTCTCATCTCAATCAAATTGTTGGATTCTTTGTAAGTTCATGCATATGTATATACACTTTTTGCTGGTTGAGTGGAAGAGAAGGCCTTACGGCCTTAACTCTGCCAGCTAAAATAAATCATTATTATTATTATTATTATTATTATTATTATTATTATTATTATTATTATCATACTGACGCTTATTTAAATGCTGAGCTGTTATCCATTTAATATTTAGAAAATGTGCGATCTCAACGTGCCAAGAAATTGAAGTCAGATTTGAATATCTTAGAAACATAAATAGGCCACTTGCTTACTATTAACTCTAAATTCTATGATACTGACTCTTTTCTGCTATAGCCAATGTCAGTAGTGCTTCAAAATACGCAGTGAGTAAATAATAAAAAGTTTCAGCAGCAATTGCTTTTTTAAGACGAAATTGCATGTAATTTCTACATGAACCTGAAGCAGAGAGTGTGATTAGAGAATTTTATATGATACGGAATTCCCCTCAAGATTTTGTGTATAGTTGACTACACACATTGCTGTAATTATTTTTACCTGGTGGTCATGATGCTGAGATTTTTCTAAACAGAAATTCATATTTAGCATTACAACTATAACCTTACTTATAACAATTATTATTCAATAGTAATCAATACTGCTTTCATTTATCAACTCTCTGTACCATATGGATCATGACCTACTGTAAGAGGTTATGATTTTATACACGTTTCATGACTTACTCTACAGTACAGAATTTAAATAATAATTTCAGCCAATAAGAAATTGCCTTACATGTGCAAAATCATTATCAACTGCTGTTGAATAGTTGGAATAGTATTACCAACAGTTAAAGTTAAGTGTTGGTTATTTTAAACGAAATCATGTTGAAGAAATGGAAAACATATTAAAAAAACGTTAAAAATAAACTAGCTGTTAATTTAACATTTGCTAAGCCAAATTAAAAATTACTTGCAGAAACTAGCCATTAATGTTACAACTTTAGGCGCGACTGCTTAAGGTTTAATAGTTTTTGTTCTATAGCCTATTACACAACTATAGGCCTACATTTTTTTATTATGTCACAATAGAGTAGTATACTATATTTGAATTATAAATCTATTCTCTGTGTATTAAATTATTTGTTAAAATTTTTAACAACTGAGAGCGGATTATTAGCTACTGAATAAAATTCAATCTGTTAAACAGTTCCAAAGTGTAATAATTCCGTTAAAATTTTTCCACTGACAATTGTCCTTGCTAAAGCATGGTAAAAATTATTTGCCGGCATGGAAGCTACAAGTTCCAGCAAAGATTATGTTAACGGAATTCCATCTGTCAAAGGAATTGACTAATTTACTGGAACTGAAAAACTTGAAGGAACTTGTACTTGAAAGCATGGAAGGTTTATAAATCTGCTAATATTTAGAGTGTAGATGCACAACATTTCCTGCAATCATTGAATGCTTTGTGTTCAAATCCTCCTATTTCACTCTCGGTTATTTTTATAGGAAGGAGAGAAAAATTCTGGCTTTAAAATATACATGACAATTAAAAAAATGCGTTTTTACCCTTAACCCTCCTGTTACCAAGTGGGGTAACAGGATTACCCCACTGATGATTTTTCAGTATTATATTCATTTTTCTCCGTATTTCTTGTTGAAATTCCACGTATTTGTGCGTTGTATTTTAACTAACAATTTAAATTTAAAATGTCGTTAATAATTGATTAATTTAAGATGTAATTCACATTATTCACGTGGTGTGATTTTGTTACCCCCTTGGTAGTCTGTGTCATGAAATTTCCAGGATATAAAATTCAACTTGTAACTTAATTTTCTAAACTTTTTGGTTTATCTCCTTCCAAATTATTTAATTTTGTGTTATTTATAACATTATATTTTTATATTGTTTTTTTTATAGTATTGTGATCTATTGTTTCCACTTTTTATATTTCTTGTCTGTGTGTTATGGTTTTTCTAAAAGTGATTTTGTTATAAGTATTTATTAGTGGAGTTATTTTTTCGAAATAATCGTTGTTGTGATGTTCAAATATTTGAATTTCAACAAAGTATTAGAATTTTTTATTAAGTACATATATTTTTATTTATTTATTTTTAGAACATAAAAAGTTTTTACAGGATTTTATTTCACCGTAAAGAAATGTTTTTTGAGATTTTAATGGTTGTATAGATGGTATTCCAATATTTAAATTTCAAGAATTAACTCAAATGATTTTTAATTTATGCTATTATACTGGGACTTTCTTGACTCGTAAATGTGTTTCTCATCATGTCAAAACTATACAGCATTGAGGACTTTGTTTTGAAATGAAAGTGAAGTAAGTTTAAATTTACTGTAGAAGTTATCTACTAGTGTCACAAGTAACATATCTATAGTTCATTAGTTCTGGTAGATGTTTTGAACAAAATGAAACGTAACATTCGAATCATCCTGTATTTTTAAAAATAAGGTGATTCATTTGTATTTTTACATTTTCTGGAAGTCTGTAGTCAATAATACATGAATTGTTAAAATTCCTAATGCTATATGATTTTGATGAGGGTAATGGTAATTGTATTACAACGCTTGGTAGTAGTAAATTGTGAAAAACCTTGGTAGCGGGAGGGTTAACTTACAGATATTTTATACAGTTCTATGTACTATGTTTATTAAAATACTTTATAGTTGACCAACAATTTCTAGATTAAAATATGAGATATTAGATTTTGTCCTGAAAAAATAAAAGAGAAAGTTTTGGAAAAATAATATTTTTATATATAATTTCCAGTGACAAATAGCAAGAACTGACAAAAAAAAATTATATCACTGGATTCAGAGTTTACGATATATCTTTATTGTGTTACTGGATCAAATCAGGTTTTCAAAAAAAAAAAAAATAGCAGGATTTGGAAACAAAGCATACAATTTGAGAATTGTATTTTTACAGCGTCAAGATGGTTCATTTACGAGTATTTCAAGTTGGGGAAAATAAATTATTTATTCTTGCATATTTTTTTTTATTTAGCAACTATCACGCAACTATATGATAACCAGTGGATCCCCATTAGGCAATTATCTTTACTCAAGGTAGCATTACTCCGTTGATCTCCCACGGCCAAGTAATCCATGAAAGATATTTTCTGGTAGCATTGGCAATGAATTTACTGAATTACATAATACTATAACTAGCTTTATGGTCTTTGACATTACTTTCTGTACACTGTTCACTACATTTTTCCATTTAAACATAGATTATCTTCTGTAGTACTGTGTGCAGTTTATGATTAAATGATTCCCATATCTTTCTACCATGTACTGCTCTGGCTATTGTTTCCCACCTTTTCTCTACTGTGTTGACAAAGTCGCCTGAATTCGATGATGACGTCCTCTTCCTCTCTTTTACAGTCGTACTGTTGATGCATATGCCCAACGTCCTAGTCAATTCCTGCAGTGTGCCCTCCCCATTTAAACTTCAGCTGTTTCAAGCTGAGGCCTTTATCTTGCCAAATTTGCTTCAGGCTCCAGAATATTCTCCAGGCAAATACATTTTTTTTTACCTCGGTAACGCAAGTTCTACCCACTATTAGGCTACATAATAAGTTAAAGATATTTTTAAATTTGCGTATATGAGTGCACACATCTGTCTAAGAAACAAATCATATAAGAAACTTATTTTACTGGTAGATACTAATGAGCAGGCCTGGCGGTTTCGGTACCGTGCACTTACTTAATGGTACATTTACTGCAGCATACTAGATGTTAGTTGCGTGCCATGAGCAGACGTTCATATAAACAAAAGTGTGTATGCACAGGTGGGGTGGTCTATCTGCTGTGTGCACGAACAATTTTAGTATACTACAAATTGTTCCTGAAATAGTTAGTCAAGGTTTAGTTGCACAACACTGACAGGATAAATAACTTGAAATAACATTAAATCTTTACATATCTCACTTACATATATACAAATTTAAAGAACAATATATGAATGATTTAAATAAATTATTATATAACTTATCTAGTCGACTTTCTGAAAAGTCGATGTACACATATTTTCGAAATTCATTACGATTAAAATTAAATGTTTTTTTCCTATCGCTATATTCTATGAATGATTGTACAATGAAACGACGGGCGTATGTGTACTTATAGAACTTCAAACGTTGATAATTTGAAAATGCCTTACAGTAGGATTTTTTTTTTCAATTTTCTTGAATTTTACACAGCTGTCTGGAAAAGTCAATTTTGTCGCCCGGTTTTGTTTGTGACGTGCAATGCATCCTTATTTTCCATTAATGCAATATTTTTCTTATTATATTACCTATATATATTATTACAATGGGCCTACTTATTTGCGTTTTCGTTCTCTTGTAACTGAACGACAAACTTTGCACTGAATTGCTTATTGTCGAGTTCCTTCACAATATTTTACTTAATATTTATTCCTTGGAGCATATTGTTTCCGCTGTATGCACTGAAGGACTGAACTCCCGGTACCTTCACATAACACCGCCTCCTTAAAATCACTGAAATCTGTGGTTGTCCTATGCTGATTGTAAACAGGGACTGCATGACGTAGACCAGTAATCACAACCCTATGAGAACTTAACTAGTCTCTTTGTTTGGGTTTCGAAACCGCCAGTCCTGCTGATAAGGTACTCTTTAAACTGAACTACTGCAATATTGTTTTTGCCTTTAGTTTTGTCATAAATTTTTATTTCAATATCGAAAACATTAATTGAAATTCATAAGCTCTGTAAGACACAACTGAAATTCCTACATCAATATCATTATAACAGATTACTCTTAAGTCTGTACAAAATTTCAACTGTTTTCAAGATTTGTATCTACGATGTGAGTACTATTAGAAAATTTAAGAGTATTTTGCATATAGTATGTAAGAGTGAAGAAGAAAAAATGAAACCGAAAGCTATATTTAATGCTTCAAAATATTCTGAAATACAGTCAACTCTGGATATAGTGAACTCGGTTATAGTGAACATTTGGCTATAATGAACCTAAATCGCATACAGTAAAAGGTACATTAATATTCCCGTTTATAGTGAACCCTCGGTTCGGTTATACTGAACCTTAAAAACTGAAGTTACAAGAGTTGTATCCTGACAAATTCTTATTTGAAGTGAGACCTTATTGTATAAAATTGAAAGAAGTGTTGAGAGCAACATTCTAAGTTTCTTACACCTTTAGTTAAAGGACAAAGGTAGGATTTGTGATTCCTAGACAATGGGGTGATGACCTTGCCTCACTCCACCGTCGAAGGGTTGCCATTCTGTTCTCAGGCACACTACTGCACTGCTACTTCTAATCCTCTACCGTAAAAGGGTTGCCTTTTGTTCTCAGAAACATTTCCATTATAACGGATAGCGTCGAAACAACGGAAAATGAAATTGCCTTCTTTTATTAAAAGGAAACGGATATTATGTCCAGAGCATACATGAAGGTAAGATTCCGATGTTTTTCAAATTACATCAACCCCCTCCCAGTTTCCATTAAGTGACCCAGGAAATTCCAAGGCTGAGTACGCAGTCACACCATAACAGCGTTTTTCCTTTCCACCTGATCAGTCTGTTCCTAGTGTTCGAAAATGAATTTATTGTATAAAAATTTCGAAGCGTCAAGTGTTTCCTTTGGAAGATAAGGCGAATATTATAACTGACATTAAATATGGTCTTTCGCAAGCGGACGTGGGTCGACAGCATAATTTAAATAAATCAACTCTGAGTAACAGTATACGGTGTAATCCTTTCCATGGAATATTTTAATTTCTGTATAGTATTTTATTTTCTTGTTCACAATTTTATTCATTCCTGTCATTTAAGGTTAGGGGAGAGCCACTTCGGATTTAGTGAATCTCGGATATAGTGAACGAAATATGCAAGTTCGCAGAGGCTCACTATATCCGGAGTTGACTGTAATTCATTAGGACGATCAGGATACTACATCAAATATTAGATGCAATTTTCAATATATTTTAGTTTAAATATTAACAAATGCATAAAGATCTTTTCCGGGTAATCTTGTACTGTACAAGTTCCTTTCATATTGTCGACGGATAAATTAGAAAGAGAACACAATTTCGTCAAATCTCACGGCATTTTTATAACTTCCAAAATGATTTCAAAGTTCTTTAAGTGTCTAAATTGAACAGCTGCTGTTTAAGAAGACGTGACTGCTCAAGCACTGTGAAGTGAAAACTTGAATCTCATAATAATAATTATAAAATAATAGTTTCAACTCAAAATGGAAATATTATTACACATACCGTATTCCCAGACTTCATTCCAGTTTACATTGCTACACTCACCAGAATCCAACCTGAAACATAAAACAATCAGAATTACATCACTAGTACGAACAACACATTTGGATTAATTTAGTAAAATGTAATGTAGACCACTGAGCTACGTCAACATATATGCCTAACTTGGAGTCAGGCCACAAAGGGAAATATTGAAGGAGGAGGGTTCGGTCCGGTACTGTGGATTGAATTCGGCGTACCTCAGTGGTCAGAGCGCTTGGTACGTAGAACCAAGGACCCGGGTTTGATCCCCGACGCCGGAGCGAATTTTCTCCTCAAATATTAATTGTCAATATTAACAGATATTATTCTATAGGACAAATTAATGTATCTATAATATTCTCATAGCTGCAGTGCATATATTTGTTCAGATTGCTGTGCACGTAACTGCGGAATACCGGCCAAACAAGTCACTCAGCTGGGTGCGCTCCTAGTATAATGGCAGTTGACATTGGACATATACGTCAACATCTATGGCTATCTTGGAATCAGGCCACAAAGCGAAACATTGAAGGAGGAGGGTTCGGTCCGGTACTGTGGATTGAATTCGGCGTACCTCAGTGGTCAGAACGCTTGGTACGTAGAACCAAGGACCCGGGTTTGATCCCCGACGCCGGAGCGAATTTTCTCCTCAAATATTAATTGTCAACATTACATATATTATTCTATAGGACAAATTAATAAATCTATAATATTCTCATAGCTGCAGTGCATATATTTGTACAGATTACTGTGCACGTAACTGCGAAATCCCGGCCAAACAAGTCACTAAGCTGAGTGCGCTCCTAGTATAATGGCAGTTGACATTGGGCATATACGTCAACATATATGCCTAACTTGGAGTCAGGCCACTAAGGGATACATTGAAGGAGTAGGGTTCGGTCCGGTGCTGTAGGTTGAATTCGGCGTAGCTCAGTAGTCAGAGCGCTTTGTACGTAGAACCAAGGAGCCGGGTTCGATCCCCGGCGCCGGAGCGAATTTTCTCCTCAAATAGAAATTTAATAGTTCAGAAGTACTCAAAATTAAGATAATGTGATTGATGGTATAGGAACTAATTTGTTTAGGATATATAGTATATTTTATAAAAAAATATCATAATTGCTTTGTTTATTTAAATAAATAATATATATTTCACTTTTGAAATCTGTCATATTTAAAGATAAATTAAAAATTTCTACGAATTATATTTATGACTGCACTGAGCGTATACAGAGGAAAACTTAATTTTGTTGGAAAATGCTGAACTAATCGTATTTGCACAAGATATTTCAGTTTTTCAGGAAGTCATCTTAAAAATAAAACAAGCTCAGGTTTCAATGTGACGGATTAGATAAAGTTCAAACAGTGTAATCAGAAGAAAAAATTAAAAGCAGAACATTTTGTCTAAAAAGCAGAATTTTCACAAGAACAGGACATAATAGCGTGATAATTAACGAGAAGCTTATTTTAAGTATTCGATATAATAAGGTTAAGTTTTTAGTACCGGAAAATAATAACATTGTTTCTTGATAATATGGCCTGTTAGCTGAAGAGATGATACTAAGGAACATATTACTGCAGGTAAAAGAGAGCTGTGAGTGTTATGGGATGAAGATAAATGCTGAGAATACGAAGGCCATGTTATTGCAAGCAAAACAAAGAAGGTAAACATGCGAATTCCAAATGATCCAATAGAACAACTGGAGAGCTCCAAATACGTGGGGTGCACTAAAAGGAGTAACACGAGCTCATGACACGAACTTTAAAGAAATATAGCAAATGCAAAAGTAAACTTTTAATATAAAGAGGCATATCTTCTGCGGGATTCTGGAAAAAGAAATAAGGGAGAAACTAGTGAAGTGTTTTGTGTGGAGTGTGGCAATATATGGATCAGAAACTTTGACATTATCACGAATTGAAGATAAACGACTGGAAATATTTTAACTTTGGATATGGAGAAAAATGGAGCGTATGAAATGGACAGACGGAATAAGAAAGAATTTGTGCTACAAAGAGTGGGTAAAGTAAGAATAATGCTGAAGCTGATCAGGAAGATAAAAGAAAATTGGCTGGATTACTGGCTAACAGGAAACTGTCTACTAAAGGTTGCACTGGAAGATATGGTGAACGAATTAAAAGTTCGGGCAGAAGAGGATATCAGATGATAGAAAAAATTAAATAAACATTAATTAAAGTATATATATCACTGCATAGTCAGTAAGTAAGTTTATACCATGTTTAATTACATGATTGCTGGTACTTCTCTGATGACCTAATTTGTTTCAGCAAGGAATGTTATTTGCTATCCGCTAAATACTTGTGGAAATCCACGCATGATAAGCTTAGATGTGTTAAATTACATTTTGCAAACATGATTCCTCTAACAGACTTCAAACATAGATGGTTTCTCTCGTTGGTCTACTGAGAATTGACGAGAGAGAGAAGCTGGTGAATTTCTGATTTCCTACAATGCTTAGTCGAACGCACGACACAAACGTAAAAGGCAGGACATGTCCAGCGAAATCTCAACGTCTGTTAACCCTAAATTCAAAGATTCGGAAATATTGAAGAGGAACTAAGAAATGATCAGCTTGGTTATCTTCAGCTTATGGGTACTTTTAAACTCTAACAAGTAGATTTCCGTTGTTACAAGTAGCATTATATTGACGAATATTTACAAGAGTTTGTAATTATGTGAAATAGTATAATAATAATAATAATAATAATAATAATAATAATAATAATAATAATAATAATAATGACATATTTTGGCTAGTTTTACAGTTTAACAAAAGTATACATCTTACTGTAACCAATATGTTTATTTTATGACTGAAAATGAGAATAAAGAGAATTATTGGTTCAGCAACCAGAGACAGGGAGCCCATGACGTTATTAGTTCCGTCAGCCTTCTCCCTGTATCGAAATTGAACGTGTAAATACATACAACTAAAACTACACGTAACACTATCCGATACACAGAACGTAGACGAATGCACTGTTTGCCGCAATAAATTGATGGTTAATTAAATTTTTTGTTCCTGTCAGGGATTATGTATCCAAATGTAATTAAAATATAGATAGATTCAGGAGTTAAAAAAAAACAAACGGCTTTCATCCGCTTGTATATACATTCACGTAGGCTAATAAAATAAATGAACAAAATATGTTCCGGCTTTTAATATTTCAATTATAATAAATTCTGTATTTAAATTTTTAGAGTAAAAGGTACGGTGACTATCAGTATAAAGTTATTTTCACTCTGATATGTTAGCAAAGATATTTACTAAGAATATTCTAATGTTTTTCATATCATATGGTAAATAAACGTCTGTCAGGTGTACACTCAAATTCACTGTAGGTCTCAGTATTTTATATCCCAGTAAATTATTATCTTTCAACGGAGGCTATATTAAATATACAAAAGAAATACTAAACGTTTTGCAAGTTTTAATGTAGCTTTTAAAATTATAACATAAAGATATTCAGCTACCGTCACAACGAAGAGGCCTACTGAAAGAGATAAAAAAATATAATTTTGAGACAGCGATTGGGCGTAGAATACAATGCGAATTTCAAGTAATAGTTTCCACAGACAATACTAACGGAATAGAAGGTGACACCGCTTGCTCAATTTTGGACAAAATTTTCACTTTCACTCAAAGACATTTGCAGAAAATCAGGTAGTTATATCAATAACTGGTGCTTGTTAAGAATTATGACGAATGGGCTTAAATTTTTATAAATATTCAAATTAAACTATTATTCCAAAGGCAAAATAAATCGTTTTGGAAAGGGCTTTATTCCGAAATCACAACAGTAATCAGACCTCCTTTAAAATTGCCTTCTTCCAGGAATGGGGCCTCTTCAAATGTGCTGTAAAAATTGTGCAGCTTCTGTACACCTAATGAATCCCTGGAATAACACCATTTCTTAACAGAAAAGTGTATGCAAGTATGATGAATAAAATTGCCATAGTAAATGAATTTATCAAGAAACCGAATAAAGTCCTTTTTAAAATGACTGATTCGATCAACGGCTATATAAAGAAAAATTTTACCGAAATGCTTTCGGAAGCACAACGTTATAGTGACTAAATTAATTGTCTTCATTTCATACAGAGCAAAGATTCAACTTGAACCGGATTCTACAGAGAGTATGTATATTTCGCCATTATCATGATCCTTTTGGGGTTTTGAATGGAAGTGTGTGAAAAATGTAAATATGTTACTATTTTTATAAGCATTAAATACGAAAACTTCAGATAAACTTATATAATTAGGATGTATTTTAGATGTACGTAATTACATCCACTTCGGAAGATAACCTATAACGAGGAATATTTCCCTTAAACAACATTCTAAAGAGTCTTTGACACTCAGATGTCTTCGAAAAAAATCTAGGACAATGACTTTTCTTGATAAAATTTCATAAGAACAAGATTGCAATAGAAGGCGAAGTGTTAGAAAAAAATACATGTGTGTAATTATTTTGGATATGAGTTATCATATGAAGGTGAAAAAGATTTTCAGAACCAAATATAAATAATTATCAACAAATATTGGGAATTTTGAAGCAAATTTTCAAACCAAAGAGAGATCAAGAAATCACAGTATTCAAACCAGAATCTCTATGAGTTCCAGTACTGCCGTATGATAACGAAACTTGGACCCTCCGAAAACGAGACATATCTGGACATTGCTGAGATTAAATTGAATCAGAAGAACATCTTGTTATAGTACTATAATAGATCATGAAGGAAATGCAATTTTTACAGGTATTACAAATTACACCCATTCTTAATAAGATTAATAACTCAACATAATTGGATAAAACATATTCGAAGAATGAATGAAATCATGATACTTATATAAATTTTGAATTACCAACCGAGAGAGGTGAGCAGACTGGTAGACAATTAAAACATTTGAAAGTTGACTTTTATTTGCTATTAGAAACAGACTAACTGGTCTCAATTTCGTGGAGGATTACGATGATATTTTATATTAAATTTTTTTGTTTGTAAATTTAAACATAAATTTAGATCTGGTATAAGGGTATTACGCAAAACGATGTTCAAGTGTTTCTAGAAGGCGCTGTGTGCCTTGGAGGGAAATAATATTTTGTCAGGAGGGAGATGTGTCATTAAGATTGAATATCCGCCCGTCTTGGAGCACAGCCTCCAGCATACCAACTTTTGCGTGTGCTGTCAACTAGCCACCAATGCACACACACCACGCTATCTGGCAGTGGCATCCCATACAGTGTAGAACATGTTTTCAAACGTATATACTGAAGTAACCACATTTTCGGTTATTCGGAAGATATAACACATTTGTCATGACTTATGGAATGACCCTCGTATTTATTTTTTTTATGCATAACATCGTCCAAATGTTCAATATGTTCCACCATGTTCACACGGCACACATATATCCAATACTCCGTTTCCTCAATACCTGACCCAGCATAGAATATCAGGAGTGATTCTTTCGATAGCAGCTGCAATGCCGTGTCACAAATCCTGGAGGTCCTGTGCTATGAAAACTCTTTCTTTGACATAGTCACACTTGAAGAAGTCACGTGGGATCAAGTTTGATGACCTGGGTGGCCAGCGTTACTGCCTGGTCATATCGAGACACGAGAATGCGGCAACTACGAATACCGAAAGATCGAATTCAAGGACACAAAATGCTTTCTCAGGCTGTGTCAAGACCATCTTGAACTTTTATGAAAGGGGCGCTGCCAGCGGAAGTACGACAGAGGGCATTAGAAACCATAAAACGGTGAGTGTGTCTTTAATTCTGTAAACATACAAGCACATGTTTATATCTTGCTATGAAAGTACTCATTTTCGTAATATTTCACGGACTTTGAAACATAAGAATCCAGAGTAGAGTTTTAGACAAGAACAAATCCTTAAGATCAATATAATTTGAAGGAAGTTTCGAGGTGAATAAAATTTCTTACCCTCTAGTTGTCAGTTGTATACTAAAAGTAAGGAACACAATAAAATAAACGAAGAGCCTTAAGCCCGTTCCATTTGCACGATCACACTTTCCAGAGGATTAAGCACGCAGCCAAATAGCTTACGGCACAAGTGTCCTTTCCAGTCATCAGTATACTAATTACACTGTAGAGAAAGGAGTAGTAAAGTCCAATTAAGTTACACAGGAAGAACTGTACAGTCTGATTAAGTAGGGGATCGAGTTGCATGTGAACAGAATGGGAAATTGTTGGTCGTTCAAATGAAGACGGTAAAAGTGAATCGTTTGCACAATATTAATGCACACGCCTCTACCCGGATTCCACCACTTCTGAGCGTATTTCCAACTCCTCTTTAGATAGACATCTCCGTTTGCAGAAGCAAATTACTTTACGGGTTTGTTTACATCGACCATTTCTCATGTAACCTACATAACGAAGTATGCAAAAGTGGTTATACTATTTCTTTTGAGATTGTCATTTTACGACGTTGTATGTACTACAACGCTATTTAGCGTAGACGGAATTGACGATAACGGAGTGGTTTTTTATGAGATCAGGCAGAGTATTCGCTATAGTTTACCTACCATTCTTCTTACAATTGGGGAAAAACTTGCAGAAAAAGACATCAAGTATTCAGCCCAAGCGGAAACCGAATCCTCATCGAGCACAACTCGAGAACAGTAGAGAAACGCGACACCGCATGATCTACAGCGGTAGCACAATACGTTTAAAAATTGGCATGTACGTGAGAGTGTTCAAAATATTTACACATAGCCTAAAATTGTTTCTCTAATCAAACTAAATTTAAATTGAAGAACGTCTGCAAGCATAATGCCAAAAAATAATGTACCTCACACCACTGACACTTTTAGTAGATCTTGCTTTTCGAATTCTTATATATTAGACGAAAATAAACATATTTAACAGAGAGGAAGATATTGAGTTCAATTTTAAATCCTATTTTCCAAAGAAGATATTTGTAATTGCTATTTCTTAATTCTTCACAAAATAACTACACAGATATTCCATAAATTTCTAATTTTAAATTCCTATTTACAGACATGGACGAATAAAAGAGAGATGAAAGTTACACTACTTATAGATTATAGACAAAGACATTTGGTTCATTCACACAGAAAAATGCGTTTATGAATAGGGGTCTTATATCTATGAATACTTGGAAATACCAAGGGGCTATAATCCTCAAAAGGTAATTGCAACATTTACCAGCCTGGAGGTATTTTGAGTAGGAATATTCAGAACAAGAATTAGAAATTATTATGAATTTAATAACTCATTTCGCCAAATCATGGCGAACTCGAGACATTTTGGGTTTCTCTGTTAACTTTATCTCCACATTCTAAAGAATAAAACACAATTTAAAATAAACAGTTGGATGCATTTGAGTTCATAGCCATTTTTACCTTCAAACTAAAGAAAAAACATATTTTAAAAACAAATTTAAATTAGTGTAACTCTGAAAATATTGAGAATAGGAACTATGTTAGCCACCGGCGTGGCTCAGTCGGTTAAGGCGCTTGCCTGCCTGTCTGAAGTTGCGTTCAGGCGCGGGTTAGATCCCCGCTTGGGCTAATTACCTGATTGGGTTTTTCCGAGGTTTTCCCCAACCGCAAGGTGAATGCCAGGTAATCTATGGCGAATCCTCGGCCTCATCTCGCCAAAACCATTTCGCTATCACCAAAATCATCGACGCTAAATAACCTAGTAGTTGATACAGCGTCGTTAAATAACCAACTAAAAAAAAAGGAACTATGTTTATATGACATTTCTTGCTCAAAATATCTTCAGAAATAAGCTCCGTAAAGGACGGCAAATCCTCGTCAATCACTCTGTATATACCGAGCTAAGAAGTGATACGACGTATTTACAAAAATCGTAATTTATTTTAACTACATTATTATTTAAAATACCTACGTTATTATTATGTTCACAAAATTGGAATGTTAAATAATATTTGTCCTCTAATAGATCTTGCTAAGCAGAAACATATATAAATAGCTTGTCTATTTAGAGAGGAATAAACTTTTAAAACAGTTTCTTATTCACCTGCAAATTTATTCACAGATAAGAACATCACTTCTTAGCCATCGATGTGAAATTTCTACACTCGTTTACCAACTCCACAATCTTCCTGCAAGAATTTTATTCCTTTTATTGACTATCTAGTACGCGAAACATTACTTTCGTAATGAAGTTGGCAAAGTTAAATAACAGAAGTCAACGAAATGATGAACCACTCAAACCATGTTTGCAACTGGGCAGTACTCAAAAAATAGTTCAACGTATTGAACGGCTGCTTACAAACCCAAAATGTAAAAAATCCGGGAAAAGTCACTAGTCTCTAAGAGAAGATACTTCGATTATGGAATTTAATTTAATTTTATTTACATTATTCTTCATCAATTAGTTAATTCATTTTTCGAGATTGAGAAGTAGAAAAACCACATATATTTCATATCTATAATAATAATAGTAGTAGTAGTAGTAGTAGTAGTAGTAGTAGTAGTAGTAGTAGTAGTAGTAGTAATAATAATAATATCTGTATGAAACATTAGTTTCATAATTACGTTGGACTTAATATATAGTGAAAATATATATTTCACGCCTGAAATGCGTTTATACCGTCATGAAAGTTCTAGGCACAACAAACCCTTGGTTCTGCCACTGTAACTACTGATTGAAATGCCCACGGACGAATGCGAGAGCTAGAGGTTTTTTGCGTACGCCCTAGAGTGCAGTCTGTTAAAGATCTCTGCACTAGAGTACCCTTTCATCAGAGTCGTACAAAAGGGGATCTTCGGGGATGGAGCCCAAAGTTTTGCGAAGAAACTAGTGAGTTAGAAAGTGAAATACTGAACTATTTGAATGTTATACAATATCGAAATCTTAGAACCATTTGAAATTGCGATATTGTAATTAATAGATAGAGTTTTCATTCATTTTTTAATTTTTATTTATTTATTTGGTTCCACCGCGTTACAATGTTCAGTGACAGCACTGACCTCCGGACATTTAGCTATCACACATATAAACAAACAATTTTATACTTACTGCGCGTTCAATGACCGCTGAACGCTGATGTCGCCACTGTAGGCGCTTAGGAAGCGCGGGACAATGAAGGGTTCAAAGCATTCGTACAGGGGAGAGACGCATTGTTACTTCGTGGAATCAACGCAGGTCAATTTACAACGGACAGGTAGTATATAGATCTGCTTACATGTTATACACACAGACACATATAAATTATTATTAAAATTAAATTTATATTAAGATTTATTTCATATTTCTTTTACCTTATTTCCCTCACTCGCTTCTCTCGTAATTTTCAGAAATATGTTTATAGGTATTTTATGACGTGTTCGAAATATAGGGTGCTATGCATAGACATTTTGCTAGCCCGCGCTACGAGCGTGCTAAACTAGCCCCGGCTATCGACTGATTACTTGTACAGGATTCATATCATATCATATCGCTAACACTGGTTTATGAATACGAAAAACGTTAGTTCGCTGATCATCCACCGGAAGCCCGCCCTAAGAATGTCTATGAATATGGCCCATATTGACTAATAAAATTTCATTCAAATATAGTTCTTCAATACAACTGCGTTCACTCCAATCTGTCCTAACTCACGTTAACAATGTTTTATATATCTTGTATTTCGCCACTTAATATAGACGGTATCATGCCAGAATGGCGTATCGAGAAATGCTGCTTTATTGGAATATTTTAACCTTCTAAGGACTGGATGGAGTGTTTTGAAAACCCAGTAGCAGTTTCTTTAATTAAAAACACATTAAAAACTCTTCTTATGTAATGATATTTTTGTTATTGTGTCAGAGTTGCTTTACGATTTCTATGCCAACTGTTAAAAATAAGACAGTTCATTAATTTTCTTAGAAAACACATAAATAGTAGATGGGGTGCTGAAACACTCCACATAGTCTTTACTTTCACTTTCAAATTATTTTATTTTATTTTTATTTTGAAATGTTTTCTAGATTGTTGATGTTGGTAATAGCCTACCTGTTTTACAACAATGTTATTTAAATATTTAAATATGTTCCACATTTTAACTTATCGTTGAGTACTTTTCAACATGTTGCAGAAACAAACCACAATTCAAGACAATAAGGCAGTAAGTAATCTTCAACAATGAACCAATAATTTTAAATGTTGAACATATTGAAATATGTAAATAACATTGTAATGCCACACTCAACACAAAGTACTTCACTAGTCTGTTCCTTAGCTGTTTTTACAGAGGTCCACAAAAGGAGCATTTTCTACGGACCTCAGGAAAAAGAGCTAAGAAAGAGAGTAGTGAAGTGCTTTGAGTGGAGTGTAGCATTTATAGGACAAAAACATGGATATTACGACGAAGTGAAGAGAAACGAATAGAAGCATTTGAAATGTGGATATGGAGAAGAATGGAGCGTGCGAAGTGGACAGACAGAATAAGAGATGAAGTTGTGTTGCAAAGAGTGGGTGAAAAAGTATGATGCTGAAACTGATCAGGTAGACAAAAAGGAATTTGTTGGGTAATTGGCTGAGAAGAAACTGCCTACTGAAGGATGCACTGGAAGGAATAGTGAACGGGAGAAGAGTCGGTGCAGATGAAGGTAACAGATGATAGACGACATTAAGATATATGGATCACATTCGGAGATTAAGAGGAAGGCAGAATATAGGGAAGATTGGAGAATGTTGGGTTTGCAGTGAAAACTTCCCATGTGCAGAACACTTTATATAAATGTTAAATGTTATGTTTTATTTAACGACGCTAGCAACTGCAGAGGTTATATCAGCGTCGCCGGATGTGCCGGAATTTTGTCCCGCAGGAGTTCTTTTACATGCCAGTAAATCTACTGACATGAGCCTGTCGCACTTTATGTATGTATGTATGTATGTATGTATGTATGTATGTATGTTGTAAAAACGGCAGGGTACTACCAAAATAAATAGTCCACAAAATATTTCAAAATAAAACAAAAATAAAAAAAATATATAAAGTGATGGTAAAAACAATATGGGATGTTTCAACACCCCATCTACAAGTTATGTGTCCACTTGGGTCACTGTTGACCTCAGTTACTGAGATTGTATAGAAATAATAAACTGTAGGCCTATGTTTTTTTCTCCTTATTTTATGTAATAAGAAATAAAACTGTTTGTAAACATTGTTGCTAGTTACCATTGTTGGTAGTCTCGGTTTCACAACAGTGTTCATTATTGAGATTCATTTACTGTTCTTTTATCCATTTTTGAATAAATATACTTAGAGAAAGGAACAGAAATACTTATTATCTGAAATAATCTGTTGGGGTGAAGAAACACTCCACATAGTCGCCTATGTAACAAAATGTATCTAATCCTCAGAAAGTTAACGTAACTTATTTATCTATTTATGTCATGAAAACAATCGTTTGAGAACTAAAATCAACATCATGAAGAATCAAAGAAAGTACCTTGTTATGTAGAAAATGATAGGAAAAATCATTCCATATTTATATGCCTCTCATATAAGTTTTGTAGTTTTGTCGAGAAGCCCTTCTGGCATGATAACCTCCATATCGTATAGATCTAATACTCCTAAATCCTTTCAGTTTTCACACTCTCAACTCAATCCACGCAAAACCTATTCTAGGATTTATATCGCATACCGTTATACTGGGCGAACAGTATAGAGCAGAACAGGTTTCACTGTTGGCCGACCGACTGTGTGAGCGAAGATGGGGGACTCAAGGCAGCGCGAGGCTTCTGTTCTGTTCTATACTGTTCACCCTGTATACGGTTCTTGACTTTGTACAGTTTTAGTTTTCATACAATTTTATTATTTGGTAATGTTTTGTTATTAATAAAAACTAAGTATTTTTTTACTTTATATTGTTACACCATTGTCTAACAGTAGACCTTATTTGAAACATTGTTTCACTTTCATGATTTTCTATCCACAGTTGTCCCAGTACAGTTTTATCCAGTTAAGTTTGGTTGAATGTTATCCCAATTTATTTTATGGCCAAACCTTTTCAATTAACTATAACAAATTTTAACAGTCTCGATAACTTTCATTTTTAAAATTCTAACCAAAAACCTTGCAATTTTTATCGTAATTTCTCCTCAGTTGTTACATCTACTATACAAAATAGCTAATTGAAAAATTTATTACAAACTACTTTATGAAATAAATGTTTACCAATTTCAAAACTCTCTTCAAAAACATTGCACATGGCCCTTTTACCCTTCCAGAGCGTTTTATGTTTCTGACTGATGACATCTAAACGCCAGTCACAGCACTACGGATGAATGTTGATAATAGTGAAATACTGAGGATGGATTTTGAGATGAAGAATGACAGAGGACTGATGGAGAGAAGCGGTAGAACGTCCAGGAGAACTTTGAGGAACTTGGTTTTTCTCCACCAGAAATATTTCTATGCTATTATTCGGGACTCGAAACTGTCTACTAATTCATAATAAGCCTGTGATCTGCCAACTAAGATATCAAGGCGGGTTTCAATGCTATCTTAATGTCTTTTCTCGTCATGAATGTTACTTATTATGTATCTACTACTGCGTGTTCAGTTCAAAGTGTGTCATGGCTAGCTGTATGCCGACATGTAGCTAGTCGTTGAGCCTAGAGAATTCAATCTTCCTACGCTTCACAGAGGCGTATTAATATTGTGCCAGAGAAGTTGCCTTGCAAGTATGGCATTCATTCTGAAGAGTACTTACCGATACGTACGGTATCACCTGTAGTGGCAGGAATGTGAACTGTTTGGAAACACGTACTAAGGTGAGTTTTTTCTTACTGTCAGGATATGTGGAGAGGCTTAAGACGATTACTTACGTATTTGTTGACAATAACGTCGACAGTCAACATGGGCACGGAGCATTTGATTTGTGTTGTGGAATGTTGCCGTACGCAACCGATGATAAATACCCTGGTTACGACTTGCCTGCGCAAAACACAGTTCGAAAGAGATTATGGTAGCACACAGATTTTACAGACTGCCATCTGTTGCTACTACGTTCAAGTTATACCGTATACGTTCTCAAGTTCAGATTGAACGCCTTGGTTAATAGGCAACTTCTCTGACATAAATGCAGAAACTAGCTTCAAATCCCTGATTCACAACAGTGACGTCATAACACACTTTGAAATGAACACCCAGTATATATCATGTGTTATTCCTTTGGAAATGTAGACCTATTTAATTTAAAATTGTTTTCCATGTCGTAAATTACAATAGACCTTTGGATACCATTGTGTCTAAAATAGCCAATACAGTTGAATCAGCTTTGTTAAACAACTCAGAAGTTTCGCGAGTGTCTCACCCTACTCGACGTTTGTCTCTCTTAGACTGCACGCGCTTCCCCTCGCATTATGTATGCAAAGTTTGACGTACACTACTTAAGACTCTGGGGCGTCTGAATGGGAGCTGATATCTGCTGTTAACTTTCATTAAATTGTATACCTACTAGCAAGTCGCTAAGATCGCCGAAGGTTGTCAAAGAGTGCTCAGTTCTTGTTTGTTCCTCAGGTTTGATGTCGCAGTTTCAGTAATGAATGCGGAGAGCGATGAAGCGATAAGTCACGGGAGGAAAGGAAGGCGTTGTCCTCCTTCATACCACTGTCACGCTGGAAGCTGAGGCTTCTAAAATGCGACCAAAGGCTGGATAGTTACAAAAGTTATATTAATAATTTATTTATTTAATCTGGCAGAGCTAAGACCAGCTTGTTTTTTCTCTTCCTTTTAGCCATACTAATTGGATATAATAGCCTTATTCATTAACCACCGTATCCTTATGACGGGTGTGATCACACCCCAGCTTTAGTTATTGAACAATAATAAACAATAATAACTATAGTTCGTGCTGCAAACATTCACTCATGATATAATCATCAAGATTATCCACTTGTTACATAAATATTCTATACTATACGACAAATTCAATTGAAGTATAGGGTGTTTGACAGACGAAGATTCACTGTATCCACCATTACCTTGAGTTGGAGCGGGTGACGTCATCTAGCGATACGCGTGGGGGGGTAGAAATTTAAGGCACGAATTGGCGGGTCGTGCAGCAGCCGAGGCAGTGTAATTCGAGTCTCAGAGTTAAGTTTGTCATCGTAAGCACGTTTGTGTTTAATAGTACTTACATGGGCGCTTTACGTTTAATTCCTAGAACCTGGCACATAACGTTTATAAAATTTGCAGAATTGTCTATTGTTTTAAATAATAAACACATCAAAAAATTCTGAAATATGTGCTCTTAATTTTGTATACACTGTTACTGTCCTATTATTCGGCATATATCTGCAAGAAATGTACAAGAACTGCTGTCTGACACACTTGAATACAACGGCACTATTTAGTTGTTTATATTCTGACGGAGCAAATACTTTGGAGGTTCTGAAATAATTTCGAAAAAATTTGCGTGTAATTGCCATTGACTGAATCTGCTTGATCAATGCAGTAGCGCGGTTCAAGTTCACAACAACTTTGGCTATATACCTATACAATATTTCACTATTACTTTATAGTACTTCAAATCCCTTGTTCTGGTGATCGTATTTTTGCAATTTACATGCAACAAAAGATATATTTCTTTCAGTTAATTCTTTATTTCTCTCTTCATCATCAGGCTAATGATTTATGATAGACTAATATATTATTTCAGTTATGACTTCGAACGAATAGCATTTTTCAGTGATGTAAGGAATATTTTTCAGCCTACTAATTTTGTAATTCTCAGAAAGAAACAGACACAAATTTATCTCATTTTGAAGAGCGAAGACCAATTATTTCTTGTGGTTCCAATTATTCTAAAATCCCTGAGTCAAAGTTCCAGAGCCCACATTATTCAATGTATGGTTCCAATCAATCTTAACCACAATATTCACCATTATGTTTCAATTTTCCTTCAACTATGGAGGATAAAATTTGCACATTAATTTTTATTATTTGACATGCCGGTACATATTTAATTAGATTATCAAACAATAACTTACAATTTCTTTTTGTGTTTTATAGAAAAAATGGACACTGGATAATAAGGATTTTGGAACATGACACCTCAAGTGCAGACTCTCTGTTTCATCGTCTTATAGGTGTTCACAGATAGTGAAACGTGTATGTGCGTATAGCGTCAATCAGTATTTTAACTCGTTTTCTGGAATATTTGGGAATGGCACTTAGATCCATATTTACTTCAGTTCTTCAATTGCTGTTGAATGTAGAGTGATAAAGCTTGTGCCTGAATTTAAAACATCATCATCATCATCATCATCATGACTACCACCACTACCAAGATCATCACATAATATGCCATGTTTAGAATGTTTCATTTTCTCTGTCAGAGTTAAGGCCATAAGGCCTTGTCTTCCACTCAACTAGCCTTAATCAATTCTATAGTTACATACGTATTTAAATTATGAAAACTTACAATACACTTAAAAGATTCTGCAGTAATATTCTTCAGTTAAGTTTTAACTACTAGTACATGTTTATTTAAATTGAGATAAACCTATAAGAAAAAGTAATTATTTAATTTATTTGCTAATTTAATTCAATTCAATATATATGCAATATGTAAAGAAGTATAATTAAGTTGGGATAGCTAGTTGATTAAAATGATGAGAGTTCATTTAATATAAGTTTACTAGAACTATGTTATAAGGAGCAAAATTTAAGTCTAAAATACCGATTGATATAATGAGAATATTAATGTAATGATATTTTGCCATTAGAGGTTTTGTATTGAATTTAGAGAAATTAATGGTAATAATATGAATGGACAGATGTTAGTTTCATTATAAGTACCAAATATTAATCAATAATTAATATGTTAAGTAAGAATTTATGTAATTTTGACTTAAATGAAGTTATTGTCCAACAATTTCTTACATCACTCGGAAGCGATTTCCAATTTCTAGCAACTGAAACTGTATACGATGAAGAATATAAAGATGTTTTGCCATATGACTCAATTTATTGCAAAACCAAATGAATATAGAGAACCAATTCAGTTTCGACAGTGAAAAGAAATTCGAGGTTTCTCTCTATATAGGTGATGTGTATTAACGTCCTTGAAGCGGAATGGACCAAATCACCCAATCTGTGAGGTAAATTATGATTAAGTTTATCACAATCACAAACATCATGATTATTACACAATATTTTCGGGATATTGTTTTCCTTTCCGTTCTGAAAATTTGAAGAAATGAAATGGAAAAAAAAATTATAAATTTATGTTAAGTTAACTGAAATTTTATTAACTTACTGACGGATCGACTCCGTACGGTCTATTAATGCGACGAAAGTTTTAATATGTAACTTATACTATGTAATTTGATAGTATAAACTCAGTGAAAAATTAGAACAGTAAAGATACAAAGGAAAGAAAGCTAACCGCAGCAATGAAAATATACGGTTTAAGAGTTATTTTAGATAGGATATTATACAAAATTTTATTTCTACTTCACCACTGCCTACTATTGTTACTACCGGCATGAAAAGCGCTGGATGCTGGAAAAATATGTTCAATTTTTTAAACACTATTTCTGGTGTAGGAACCTTGATTGAGATGTCTTGTTCTCATTGCAGGAGCTGTTCAGCAAAAAAATTTGTTACTCTTGCAGAGAGTACGGTTTTAAGCAAGGGTTACCTTTTACTGTTGCTACAACTCTTTCTTGCGCATAATTGGTATTATTGTTACTATTATTATTATCATTATTATTATTATTACTATTCTTCTTTCTATTATTATTATTGTTAATATTATTATTACTATTATTACTTTTGGTTTTTAAGGAACTCGGACGTTGATTGCCGCCTTCACATAAGCCCGTCATCGGTTCCTATCCTGAGCAAGATTAATCCAGTCTCTACCATCATAATCCACCTCCCTCAAATCAAATTTAATATTATCGTCCCATCTACGTCTCAGCCTCCCCACAGGTCTTTTTCCCTCCTGCCTCCCAACTAATACTCCATATGCATTTCAGGATTCGCCCATACGTGCTACATGCCCTCCCCATCTCAAACGTCTGGATTTAATGTTCCTAATTATGTCGGGTGAAGAATAAAATGCATACAGTTCTGCGTTATGTAACTTTCTCTGTTTTCCTGTAATTTCATTCCGCTTAACTTCAAATATTTTCCTAAACACCTTATTTTCAATCATCCTTAATCTCTGTTCCTCTCTCAAATTGACAGTCCAAGTTTCACAGCCGTACAGAAAAACCGGTAATATAACTTTTTTATAAATTCTAACTTTCAGATTTTTTGACAGCTGACTAGGTGACAAAAGCTTATGAATCGAATAATAGCAAGCATTTCCCATATTTAATCTGCACTTAATTTCCTCCCAAGTGGGATTTATATTTGTTTCTGTTACTCTAAAATATTTGAATTCTTCCACTTCTTCGAAGGATAAATCTCCAGTATTTATATTTCCATTTCACACAATATTCTGATCACGTGACATAATCATATACTTTGTCATTTCGGGACTTACTTCCAAACCTATCGCTTTACTTTCTTCAAGTAAAATTTCCGTGTTTTCCCTAATCGTTTGTGGAATTTCTCCTAACATATATACGTCATCTGCATTGAAAAGAAGCTGATGTAACTGGTTCAATTCCAAACCCTCTCTGTTATCCTGGACATTGCTAATGGCATATTTTAAAGCGAAGCTAAAGTGTAAAGTTAAAAGTGCATCACCTTTCTTTAGCCCGCAGTGAATTGAAAAAGCATGAGATAGAAAATGGCCTATACGGACTCTGCTGTACGATTCACTGAGACACATTTTAATTAATCGAACTAGTTTCTTCGGAATATCAACTTCTATAAGAATATTGTATAAAACGTCCCTCTCAACACAGTCATATGCCTTTGTGAAATCTATGAAAAACTGTTATACTCTACTCTTGTACTCCCATTTTTTCTCCAATATTTGTCGAATACAAAAAATCCCATCAATAGTCGATCTATTACGCCTGAAACCACACTGATGGTCCCCAATAATTTCATCTACATACGGAGTTATTGTTCTCAAAACAATATTGGACAAATGTTTGTATGACGTCAACAAAAGTGATATTCCTCGAAAAAATTTATTATTATTATTATTATTATTATTATTATTATTATTATTATTATTATTATTATTAGGCCTACTTAAAATGTATATAATACCAATAACAGCAGAGTGACGTTCACTGGTTACTCCTACAATAAAATGGAAGATATTTTACGAATTTTTTCATGTACGTCACTTTTATTGAAAGTTTACTGCCCATTGTCACCTATAGGTGTCACCTCTGTAACGCCCATAAATTTGACAAAATTAAAAGAGAAAATTACCTATAATTTATTTATTCCAAACATTTGAGCAAAGGTAGCAAACAAATTATTATTAAACAACTGGAATTGGAGGGTTAATATTACAGAATGCGATGAAGCCCAAATTAATTTCTCCTGATAGTTGTGTTTTCATAATCTGTTCACTATTCTCTATCTTCTGCCCTATTGCGTATCTTCGGGGTTTCATCCAATCTATCTATTGAATCGTGTACACAGTTGTACCATTTGCTCATCAGTGTGCATAATTTTACCCTTCAATTCATCTTCCACTCAATTACAGCGTTTGGTATTACACAATAACCCATTCTTCTCACACGCCCATATCAATACTTCCTGCTCCAGGGTACCACCTAAACAGGTTTTCAGATTTTGAATCGAAGTAAGAAGTGTAGTTCTGTCAAATTTTCCTGTACACTGAGTTGCGTTAAAGGCGATTGAACGAGAAGAAACAAATTGAAGAGTGTGATCCCAAGAGGAGGTGTCAGTTGCGTCCCCGTAAACATGTTGACGAAAATTTAATACGTCAGTTGCGTCCGGGGTTTTTAAAATATATACTTCAGTTGCGTCCACAGCTACCTGCCGGTTTAGGATGTTATGTTAACCTTTTAAAACGAAATATAATCCAAGGACGCGTTCTGCGACAAGACCAAACAAAACCAAGCACTGTATAGGAAGCGTTAACGTAAAGGTTAAATTGGCAACACGTAAGAGTTATGCACGAGCCATGGAGTCAACGACAAGTGAGACCTTTAGGCTATTTGTGATAGATGGATTCAAATTTAGACATCACAAGGATCTAAAGAACAATCTTTCGGGTTGGGCATGCTGCAAGAAACCTTGTACAGGGACATCATTTCATTTTTACTAAATTTTTTAATATTAACCTGGCTATACCGTTGGATCAACGCCGATTGTTACCCCCTTCTCGACTGGAGTTCGATGATACTGGCGTAATATACAAACAAATCACTTTACTAGGTATAGGAGGGAAGAAAAGTAGTTCATCCATTTAGGTAAATTAGAAAATATTGCGCTTTTGAGTTTGATCATTTTCATTAGGTTTTTGTTTAATCAAAATACAGTACAGTATTAACAATGAGTGTTTTTACTCACTAACTGAGCTGTTCATGTGGACGTATTCATTATGAAGTGTATATTATACTGTCTACAGCACATTAGCGTACAATATAAAGAATGAAGTTAAATTGAAAAAATAATCATAATGTGGGTATTTAAACACATTTTTGAAAATGGTGGCTGTTCATTTCGATACAGACATCAGTTCTAATGTGCACATTAACGCACTATAGACTACTGTACCTAATCCCAATTACCAGTTTCGTCATTCGTACTAGTAACTCATGTTGAAAAAATTCTGTACCTACTCTATAAAAGAGTACCTTACGTACTCTAAATTCAATCTTCACTTCTATCCGATCCGAAAACATAAAATTAATCAGACATACTATCTACTGTCCGTCCAAGTGGTTATGTCGTAGGGTCATAGAAAGGGAGGTAATCACGTGACAGTTAATTACTTAACGAGGCCCTTTTATTTAAGTTACTCTAAACAGTTGTATAATATTACGCAGACGTCAAATTCCTAACATAAATTAATGTTCTCAGAAAAGAGCTAAGACAGCCCAATCACTAGCTGGTGAATAGAAGCTGGTGGGGGAAACCGGGATACGACGTAGGCAAATGGACGACAGTACCTGTGCGAAAATGATTCAATATTGAAAGCTTTTTTGTCACTGGAAAACGCGAACATATTTTTGGAACGTACTGTTTACTATGAACGTAAGGCTACTATGACTGTATATGCGGTCCTGGATCTGTGTGGAGGACGGTTTAACTTCATTAGTAGAAGGGGAGGGAGTGAAGTACATTAAAAAACTCAGGTACAATAAAAATTGAAGTAAAAATAAAATGACGCGTTTGTATATGTTTCATAAAGTTTAATGTTAAAAATGAAATCACTGAAAGCAATTAAGAACACAACCATAACAAATCAGATGCTGTGTTAGTCAACAGCATGGGCAGAATTTGCAGCAACAACGATGAGAACGACTAATGGCTGAGAGTCATTTCATTCGAAACTTAATAGTCTATTATTTTATACTGCTCACCCAAACATTTACCATTTTAAGACGTTTTGAAATAAATACAAAGCGAAGCATACTTAAAATTAAGTACTGATAGAGCTCTGCCATTTAAATAGGCAAAGGGGGAGAAAGAAGCTTTAATTTTAAAAACATTATTGATTTGCAGCAAGGTGATATAACAAGATTGGTTTTCATCCGAAATCTGTCATTTAGGTTTCAACCAATACGATTGTAATTTTATGGTGAAAAAGCAACTCATGATTTTTAATACATTTTATGATGAAGTATGACATTACAAACATTGTATGCTGAAGAAGTCACAAACAACATTTTTAACCTATCTGTAACGTTTAAATTGCTGATATTACAGCCAGTCCTAAGTTTGTAAAATGGGAAGGACGCAACTGACGTGTGATCCAAAAAATATAGGGACGCAAAAGATGTATAACCCAAAAATATAATAATAATAATAATAATAATAATAATAATAATAATAATAATAATAGTTTTATTTTCCCTGGCAGAGTCAAGGCCATCAGGCCTTCTCTTCCACTCAACCAGGATCAAATCACATACAGAAAAATACTTACCGGTATACAAATATGAACTTAAAAATAATAATATGCATAATTAAGTAAAAATGAGAGATTGAATACATATACACAATCAGTATTAACTTTAAAACAACAATAATAAAAAATATATATAATAAGAAAGAGACTGAATACATAATCACAAACAGGAAAATACATTCTAGTATACAAGTATTAACTTAAAAAAAAGAATTAATACATATGAGTATAATCTCACAACTAAAGGAATAGTATAATTAGTATGATCAGCACAGCACGTGTTGCATTGAGACAATGACAATTACCTAGATATTAGTGTTAATGGAAAAATAAAGTAATAAGTGTGTAAAATAATAATAATAGTAGTAAAAATAAAAATTATACCTAAAAACTAGTTCTGTGCATTTAAAATATTTCTAAACAACCTAATTTTGAACAACTGAGGGACGCAACTGACGTATAAACCTGACCGCGGGCCGCAATCGTCTGTCCCCGGATCTCAAAACGTGTTAAATCCATTTTTATGAAACGTACGTACTAGTTAAGGCCTACTTTATCCACCGGTCTACGGGCAGAGCAAGTTTTGAAGTGACATGCAAAATAACAAAAGCTTTAAGACAAGGACTGGATTTGCTTTGAAAGAAAACAAGCTTAAAATATAATGATAGAGATCTGAAATATAATCATAAAATATATGTATAAATCATAAAAGTGGCCAAATAGACTGATCGAGTTCTGAGATCACACCATTCAATTGCACCATGAGGGTGTGCTACACAAAAATCATGGTAGCCAAAGACGTTAAAAAGAAGAGACACGCGGCGCTAGTGTAGGTTTCTCAGTTTAAACACGAATCCAGTCGTTATGTTGGTGGTAGAATAGTACTGAGTTAATATGCGCTGGTGGTTTTTATTGTCTCTTTCGAAATGGTGAAATTTTATATGACCGTGAACTGTGTAAATGGACGTAATAAATAAAATAAGTTGTCGAGAATAACTATTTTATTTGAATAACATCACAGTTCTACGGACGTATATGTATAAACATTTACAAGAAACATTACTATACTCTGTTTTTATGAAGAAGGAATCTTCCCACCGTTCAGTTTAAACGGGAGGTCGAATCTTGACAGTTACGAGAGGGATAGAGACTGGTTCACAATAAATCGGGAACGGAAATGAGAACGAGAACAGTAATAATAATGAAATAAATGTATTTAACAATATTTCCGTTCTCGTTCTCGTTATCTTTTCCGTTCCCTGTTTATTGTGAACCAACATTTAGGGTTGTGGTCATTGTTACCGTAAGTTATACCTGTTTCACAGGATGTTCCTACAACACATTAACGTTCTTCTTTATCCCCCTCAGTCTAGGCCTGCTTGAAACCTAATTAAGTTTAGTTTTTGAACACGTCACTTAAGGCGACTGGGTAGTGATGCCTGTGCGATTAAAAAATTTCAGTGAAAAAGTTTAGTTCAATATTTCTAGGCTTTTAGTCCTCAGATTGAAATAAATGTTTCCATGCTTATAGAATCAATCATTCAGAATGCAGTGGTATAAAAGACAACTAATTAGTTTCGTATCCAAGTACAAAAGAAAGGCCCTAACTGAGAACTTGTTTTCCCACTTCGCTAAGTGTACCTCTTTCTTCAGGTGCACATTACTTGCTACATTCTTTACTCATATACATTGTATTTTTTAAAGTTATCTAATACTCAGAAGACTACACCTAGAAGAGCACGTTGTCCTGTGGTTTGACTCTTACCTTAATGGCCGCCAACAAAGTGTGATAGCTGGAAATCGTTCTTCCCCTTGGCAAGCCGTGAGATCAGGGATACCACAGGGATCAGTTCTTGGCCCTTTACTATTTACAATTTATATCAACGACATATCAGAATCTCTAAAATACTGCCGACACCATCTCTATGCAGACGACCTTCAAATATACATAAAATTCCACACTGACGAAATAAATGATGCAATAACTAAAATTAATGACGATCTGGACTCAATCTGGACATGGACACGGAAATTCCGACTTAAACTAAATCCAGAAAAATCACAGTCAATCATTGTGGGCCATTCACGTTTGTTAAGCACTATTAACATACCAAATTTGTCCCCGATTAAAATACACGGCACCGAAATTCGGTTCAGTGAATCAGTAAAGAATCTAGGTATCTATATGGATAAAAGTTTAAATTGGAACATTCAAGTTGCAGAAACCTGCAAAAAGGTAATCTCATTAATCCACTCGTTTAGACGATTGAAGAATTTTCTACCCTTTTCCATGAAAAAAATGCTAGTGCAAACACTCGTGATACTCCACTTCGATTACTGTGATATTCTGCTTACTGACCTAAGCGTTACTTCGGCGCAGAGACTACAACGTGTTCATAATATGTGCGTCCGTTTCGTCTGCAATATTCGCCGGGCTGATCACGTAACACCATCCCTCGAAATGTTGTCCTGGCTCCGTCTAGAAGATCGTAGGAAAATCCACTGTCTTTCCCTTCTCTTTCACATATTGCATTTCTCCACTCCTGTCTATCTTGCGTCTCGTTTTCAAAATTTATCCACCCATTATAACCTAGACATACGATCACAACACTCCTCAATATTATCCATTCCCTCCCACCGAATATCCTCATATTCATCTTCTTTCACTGTGGCTGTTCCTCGACTTTGGAATTCCCTACCGAGTAATGTCAGGGACTGTCAGACATCGAATCAATTTAAGAATAGGCTAACGAGATATTTTTCTAACAATTATTGTCAACAATAATAGCTGTTTCAGGCTTCTCAATGTTTAATGGTTATATATATCACAGATAAATATCTAAATTATCTCATTATTATTATTATTATTATTATTATTATTATTATTATCATTATTATTATAACTATTTCTTACCAGTGTTTATTATTGTCACACTAACATTAGTTATCCAATTTTCATTATTTACTTGCATGTTGTTTTATGATCTAGATATTAATGTAATAACTATGTAAGCAAATGTATTTAATTAGAATTAGAGCTGGGCGGAAGAGAAGGCCTACTGGCCTTAGCTCTGCCAGATTAAATAAATAAATTATTATTATTATTATTATTATTATTATTATTATAAAAATAATGTGTATTGTAAATTCTAAAGGAAAATGTATTTAAATATTTCATCTTTAGTAAAACAGAAAAAATATTGAACTTTGTTAAACATTTTAAATTTTTTTTTCAAACCATATAATTTTTTTCCCGTGTTATGTGTTATTCTTAGACTGGTAGGTCTACTATGTAGAATAGAGGCTGGAAAAAAACATTGTAAAAATTGCATGTAAATTTATTCAGTAGTTTCAGAGGAAAATGTACTTAAGTATGAAAAATGTCAACTTATGGAAAACTACATTTAAAAAAAGGAGGATGTATGAATTACATGCAACGCCAAATTTTAAAAGGCTATTTAAAGGGTTTACCTGCAGAAATATCCCCCACAATATGTATATTGTTTTAAAGAGCACGTTATGTATCTTATTTTTAAAACACAAAATAAAAAATCGGATTTTTTTATCCTTAATCATTATCTGGTTCCCTTAAAATTACTTTATATTCAGACTCATAGATATTATGATCGGTGTATTGAGTAATTATTTTTATTTAAGAGGTGGTAAAGAGTCCCTACGGTGGCTGAGTGGTAAGACTTTCAACCTGTCACGCAGGTCTCTGAGTTCGAGTCCCGGTCAGGCCTCGAATTTTGTATTAAAAATCCACAGTGACACTTTCGGCGGATATGGTCGCAGTTGGGTTTTTCTCATGATTCTGCCGTTGCCCCATATTCGGCATCTACATAATTCCGTAAACATTTCTCACTTTCATCTTTCCATAGCATTTTCAAGCTTTGCTGTATCAGTAATGTCACTGCTGTCATCAAGAGCGAGTGAATAATATACGATTTTTCTTCCTTCTTTTTTTTTAACTTTCATCTTGAATACAACCAGGAATTTTCTAAATTCTTCTCTCGATACCTGGTCCAGAAATTCGTAGTTCTTCAAAATTAAAAGCTTCTTATGGACAAGTTATTTAAGCTATTTTAATCATTAATCTGTTGTTAAATTCTGTTCTATTAAAAGGCTTTACAGCACGAGATATTTCAAACCCCATTAGGTAGCTCACTTCCTTACATTTATTTCTCTCATCTTTCTCTTCTTGGCTATCATTTAATACATGTTAATTCCTGGCGTTTAAGAGTTCGTTACCACATAATATGGAATCAGTTTTTCTACAATATTATTATTAAATGAATAACTAATAAATAGTTATCTTCGTCTAAAGATTAAGAAGATTAAAATTGAGATAAAACCTTATAATTTTACCTTGTAGGGAGAAAATCCAAAAATATCAATATTCATGCACGTACAGAAGAATTATAGAAACACATACTTAATGGTCAGTAATAATAATAATAATAATAATAATAATAATAATAATAATAATAATAATAATAATAATAGTAATAATAATAATAATAATACAAATAATAATAATAGGCCTAATAACAATAACATATTAATCAGCGTGGCAATTAATGTTTCTATATACTCCTAATTGAACCGTTGAGAAAAGTAAACATATTACATTTTGTCCGAAAGAACAACAAAAAAGTTCTCATTCTTTACGAAAACATCTTTTACTGCTTGTAGGGACAGAGTTTCTAGAGCGACATGATACCCCACTGCTTGCCTTCAGTACGTGAATGAAACACACAGTAATGTGCAGGAAACTCCTCGTACACGTTTGAATGTCTGTGATTACACGATGTAATCACGACACCCGCTTTGGTCACCGCTGCTTTAGAACTTTTGATATTATTATATCTCAGTGTTATTTTCTTGAACGTATTCTTCAATATTGCTTCCTTCTGTTCTGTAGATAGTTCTCATACGACTTCTTTGTCCTTAATGTTTCTCATGTACATGCAAAATGAATAATTCAGAGTAAAATCGCATTGTAGATAACTATAATTTTCTGTTTGTTCTTATTTTATTCACCTTTTATATGATAACATAGAACATGTTTTAACATGTAATTTATATGCTTTTCACGTCATATGGCATTTACGCTATTCTCTGATCGATCCTGGAAACTAGCTAGCTTATTTTTCTAAAACAACCGAAACTTTTCAACCGAATCGGAGCGCTATTCTAGAATGAGTTGAAACGACGCGACTAATGGATCTCTCTGAAAGGCAATTGTTTCACACACCGACGCCAAAATTCGTGTTCGATGCTCTCGCAATTAGCTACATTATGCCCGTCATTATAGACAATTAACGACTGCGAAAAATGTTGACTACTTAGCGCTCCCTATCCACCATCACAGTGCCGCAGGTCGCGGAGCTCTTGTCGTAATGATAACTCTGTGTATGTGTGTGTGTGATCCTGACAATTCAATACAATAAAGGACTTAATGTCCCCAATTTCGTTATTTAAAACTATTCCACAATTTTTGTTGATCATATGCGAATTTCAGTGAGCACTCTATTAAATAACGAAACGTTGTGAGCACCTTTTCATTTCTATAGCATTCATAGATTAAAAAAAATAATACATTTTAAATTGAATATTTCATTGTTAAAACTTGTCCAAGTCTATTTCATGAAGTTTAGAGAAAAGTTAAATAAAACTGAAACTTATTTTAGAAAGGACATAAAGGCCTAGATTATTTTTATGATAAAACAGCTGAATATCTTAACTTTTTTGTTTAGTACTGCATTTTACCTAAGAAAAAGGAAGTTCAAATCGTTTGATTCATATCCATTTCTTTTTAATGGGAGAATGTAGGTATAGGTTACCAGCTATAACGGCTGGGGGATCATCGTGATAACCACACGATACCTCCATTCTGGTTGGATGATCGTCCACCTCTGCTTCGGCATGTGGGCGTGAGGCCAGCAGCCGGCTGGTCGGTCTAGGTCCTTGACGGGTTGTAGCGCCACGGATTATTATTATTATTATTATTATTATTATTATTATTATTATTATTATTATTTAGGTATGTAGAATCATGCAATTTTGCACACTAGTAGACAAGAATGTTTTTAATCATCCTTGGATTTTTCAAGTTATAATGTTAGAAATATTGACATTTGTCACCAAACATATCTATATTCCCCCGTTAAAAAAATTAATGTTTGCATGTTTCCTTTCTTTTCTAATTTATTCAGTTCTTTAAATTTCAGATTAAATGAACAAGAATTCGAACAGTACATTGTTTTACGTGCATTTGGATCAATATTCAAAGAAATGGACAAAGTGATTTAGATGTGGAAAGAAGAATCATTCCGGCTTTAAGCTATTGGTTTACTCCCCCCAAAACATTAAAGTAAACACATTTGTTATTCTGAAATTTCCTGTAATTGTTCAATTAAAAATAAATCTTCAGAGGTTAAATATTTAGGAATCATTATTCATAGACATCTGGAATGGGACAACAAATCAACTATTTTTGAAAAAAATTACGTGAAATTTTATGAAGGTTCAGAAGTGGGCCAAGCGTCATTTATTAAAAAGTAAAGTATATTTGCACATTTGACCGTATGGGTTTAATTATTCTTCTTTGCATACAACTGCTATATTACCGAGAGTAGATGTGTCTGAAGCAAGATTCGTATTGCTGATCGTAGTTACAAATGTGCCAAGCTTTGCATGAAATTATTTATGCAGTGGCAGGCATCAACCGCAAACTTCAGCAAATTACAAGACACCCATCCAAAATTCAATGCGGGATGTCTATCGGCCCTGAACAGATAATAAAATATGAACGAAAATCTCCATCCGTAAATAATTCCTATGGCTGATCCGTGTCTAACTGAGCCGTCCTTTCTTGACGTTATTCTATTCCTTTCTCAAAGCCCTCTTCTGTATCTGTTTTTCATGAGAAGATATTAACGGACTTTGTACACTCCTAGCTCTCTTATACCGGTTCATCATTTTGTTTTTGCTAAAATTTCCATTATTAACCTGGCTATGCCTTTGGATTAACAGTTGAGAACGCCAAACACTATGTTATCCCCTTCCACGACCGGAGTTTAATGATAGTAATGTAAAATACAAACAAATCAATTTACTAGGTATATGAGGGAAGAAAAGTAATGCATCCATTTACGCAAACTAGGAGCAGTTACGATTTTCAGTTTGATAATGTTCGTTAGGTTTTTATTTACTCAAAAGACAGTACAGTATTAACAATAAGTGTTTTTACGCACAAACTGAACTATCCAGGCGGACGTATTCATTATGCAATAATATACTGTCTACAGCACATTAGCATACAATATGGAGAGTGCATTTAAATTGAAAAATAATCAAAATGTGGATATTTAAACAAATTGTTGAAATGATGGCCGTTTATTTCTATACGGGCATATTATCGAAAACATATTTAAGCATATCTTCTGAATTGAATGTACCGGTATTGTTTCTTGAATTTTTTTTTATTTTAGTAGGTTATTTTACGACGCTTTATCAACAGCTTTGGTTATTTAGCGTCTGAATGAGATGAAGGTGATAATGCCGGTGAAATGAGTCCGTGGTCCAACACCGAAAGTTACCCAGCATTTGCTCATATTGGGTTGAGGGAAAACCCCGGAAAAAACCTCAACCAGGTGATTTGTCCCGACCGGGAATCGAACCCGGGCCACCTGGTTTCGCGGCTAGACGTGCTAACCGTTACTCCACAGGCGTGGACCTTCTTTATTGAATGTTATTATTTAATTCTTCTATTGCTGTGGGATGTTTAAGAAACACAACTGTTTCACAGTAACCCCAAAAGAAATATTGCAAAGAATCAGTCGACATGGGGGGCGATAATCCGGTGCCTCTTGAAATAATAATCCTGTACCCACTCTATAATAGGGTACCTTAACTACGTATTGTAATCACTACACTTCTGCCCGAGTCACACAGATAAATTTACTCAGATTGCTATCTACTGTCCGTCCAAGTAGTTATATCGGAGGGTCGTAGAAAGGGACAGTTACTTAACGAGACCATTTTATTTAAATTATTTTAAACAGTTGTACAATATTACGTAGATGTCCAATTTCTGACAGAAAATGTCTTCAGAAAAGAGCTAAGACAGACCAGCCACTAGTCTTTGCAGAGGGGCCAGTAGAAACGGATGTTGGAAACAGGGAAGCGACGCAATCAAACGGATACAGGACCTGTGCGAATATATGATTCAATAATTAATGCACTCTATTCACTGGAAAATACGACCAAATTTCTGGAACGTACTATACTCATTCAGTGCTGTATACTGTATACTGTGACCGTAAGACGACTTTGACTGCATATGCGGTCTTGGGTGAAAATTCACTAGTAGAAAGTATGGGAGTGAAATACGTTAAAACGCAAGGTGCAATAAAAATTGAAGTAAAAATAAAATGATATCCTTGTACTACATTCAAACTTTTCACCTTAAGTTTTAAAGGACTGAATTGGATCGCTAATTCAGTCCTTACTAAGATGAAAATTTTACACAGCAAATTAGTAAGTAGTAAGCCACCGAACTAGCTTAGAAAGTAGTTGGTGGAACTGTCGATCAGAAGGCGCACATGAATTGAGTATTTCTGTTTTTTTTATGGCTTTTCCCCTACTCTTTACCAAGTGTCAGTTAGTGAGCACTATAATCACAATAATTTCACAGTCGATATGGTGATACAGCGTTTTTAAGCAAATCATTGCAATAGAAAGAAACATGTCTACTGATTATTCTTTGACGGTACGATAAATAAAGAATGTGCCTTCATATCTGTGTTTTACAAGAGAATAAATGAAATCTTATTTCATATGA
This sequence comes from Periplaneta americana, assembly GCF_040183065.1. NCBI lineage: Eukaryota > Metazoa > Arthropoda > Insecta > Blattodea > Blattidae > Periplaneta > Periplaneta americana. Next base: position 137,932,188 of record NC_091126.1, read on the forward strand.
AACCAGAGATCACTAGTGCAATATTTGTACTGACATGTTTATTCACATTATTGCAATTAATTAATATTACTTCTTACAAATTATATCGAACCACGCACAGAATAATAAACGTGCCAAATTAGCACCACCCTCAACAACTCAACTACCTTCCAAACCGGTTATCAGGTACCACGACTCCCGACGGCCGAACTTGGTTAAGTGGGGAACATAATTCGACCAGTTCCTGCTGTTTCTGCTCAATCTCACCGGCGCACAGTGTGAAAAACCCAAATCTATATAGGCAAAATAAATAAATTCTCTGGATTTTGACGGATTGCTACGAAATTTTGTACAGATCTTATAGGTAGCACATATTTCTTGTGTAAAAAACTCTAATTACGTCTCAGTGAGAGGAACCACCATTTATAGGTAGTAATTTTAGACAAAATTAGTAACTTCTTTCCTATCTTACAGTTTTTTTTAACGAAATGTGGTATGGAAGTTACAGATAGCACATATTCTTTGTGTACAAACTATATTTACGGTTCCATAAGAGGAACTACTCCTTTATAGGGAGTGCATTTACACCGAATTAACTTCTCTCCTACTTAACAAATTTTTATGAAATGTTGTACACGAGTTGCAGGTAGCATATATGTATGTTTTTGTGTAGAAAGTCTCATTGCATCCGTGTGTTACCTGTATGCCTAATTGTTGTACAAATTTCCATAAAAATATTATGTTACCTGTATGCCTAATTGTTGTACAAATTTTCATAAACAATTTATATAGGAGAGAAATTAATTTTGTCTAAATTCACCACTATATAGGGGCAGTTGCTCTTATAGAAACATAATCAGACATCGTAAACAAAAATGTATGCTACCTCTAATTTCTATATAAAGTTTCATAAAAAGCTGTTAGATAGGAGAGACATTATTAATTTTGTTCAACTACTAGATTTGCGTTCTGATCTACGGTCATTTCGTTAAGGTCAGATAAAAATGTGGCCAATGTATTTCTAACTTGATATTCGTTGATATGTGAATAATTTTGCAGGCCTAAACACTTACACAGTGATTAAAAACTTGCTTATTCCATTATTCTTTTCTGCTGTTAAGCAAAACGTGAAACAGTTGCCACCGCGTTACCTTATGCCCCAATTAAATAATTAATTACTGAAAAAATGCGCAAACTTTAGAACAAGGGTTCAACACTCTAATTGATGCTGTATTTTGATTGGTAAAAGAATTGTTAGAACCGGACGTGAACTACTATACTAAAACTCACATTTTATTTGGAGAGCTTTAAGATAAGTATATTTTTCAATTGTAAAATTTAAACCGTAATGCAAGAAGAAAAATACATTGAAAAATTGAAATTGAAGTTACATTAGTAAGGACGCACCTATCTGAGCACACTACATGTCTAACAGAATAAATCACTAACAATTGGCACTTATTCAGTCGCATAGTAAGCCACTCTGTCTACAACTGAACCGGAGCGAGATGTGTTTAGGATGAACTCGTTCATACCCTTCTAAATATAGCTTGGTGCTAATAGAAGAGTAAAAGCTATTTCTCACAGCATTCTTCAAGTGTTAAAAAAAAAAACATGAATTCCTCTTCACCTACGCCTACCTTAAGAAGTCGTAATTTGATTTTTTTCCACCTGGATTGGGAAAGTTGCACACTGTGCTGCGTACACTAGATTGGTGGTGAAGTGAAAACTATTACTTTTGTAAAGACATTAATTTAGTATTATTTCATTTCATACTTATTCTACAGTACATCATATGAACTGCAGCAACTGTGGTGAAAAATATCTCGTAAGATCGTGCTTTCGGTTGTGGTCATACATTGTTTTTCAATTGCTTATTTAACGACGTTGTATCAGCTACTAGGTTATTTAGCGTTAATGGGATAGGTGATAGCGACATGGTACTTGGCGAGATGAGGCCGAGGATTCGCCATAGGTTATGTGACATTCGCCTTATGGTTGGGGAAAACCTCGGAATACAACCTAACCAGTTAATTAGCCCAAGCGGGAATCGAACCCACGCCCGAGCGCAAATTCGGATCAGCAGGCAAGCGCCTCAGTCGATTAAGCTACACCGGTGCCTATATGTCGTTTCTAATGGATTATAATGGAAGGCAATAAAGAGAATGTTATTACATTGCTTTCTCCAATTGAAGTTCTAGAAACTGTCTATTTCAAAGCAATTATAAAGAAATGCAGAAATGCAATAGAGTCGGTTTAATATGCTAGTAAGCCGGTCGTCCAGTTGGAATTTGAGTTATACAGAGAGATTCACGAGGATTTACCGTCCTTTACGAAACTTATTTCTGGAGACATTTTGAGCAAAAAATGTCATAAAAACATAGTTCCAATTCTCAATATTTTCAGACTTACACTAATTTAAAGTTGTTTGTAAAATACGTTTTTTCCTTAGTTTCAAGATAAAAGAATAATACAAATAGAGAATGAAGCATTCAGAAATATCATTTCTTTAATTGGCAAGTATTATGAAACTAAAAATGTGTTGTGAACTCCTTAGTTGCTTCGTACAGACATCTTTTTCTATTTTTAACTACAAAAATTGCGTTATTCTTACGCATTTTAAAAATGTCGCCGTCCGCTTGAGTACACTTGTCCGCAGACTTGTGAACGGCACTCGTCGCTTTACGTAACTGCATATGGCTATCTTTGATTTCCTTAGCGCTCGCGCTGGCTTCTGACTGCACGCTGACCAATATCACGCGTTCACAGTAATGCGTTCCAATAACGAAACATAACACTGTAAATATTAAGAATAGAACCCATGTTTATATAACGTTTTTTGCTCGTAATGTCTTTGGAAATACCTAAGATCGGTAAAGGACGGTAAATCCTCGTGAATCACTCTGTATAAAGACGGTATTTGGTAGAAGGTTATCGGGGTACTTCCTTTTCCCGAATCGGCATTCCGCAATTTCTCAATTAATTATCAACTTACGGTGTTACATATTTCGCCAACTATGGTGCACCAAGGATAATTCTTTCTTGGCGGTTGAAAGAATTACAGAGCACTACAAAGCTTTAGCATTTTGCCCACTAGATAGGGATTTAGTTAAAAGGAAACAATGCTAACGGACAAACACACTTGACGAAGGAATTTTGTGTCTACCGAATTGAAATGAGCAACGCTGAAGTGTCTCTCCTTGATCATTTGTTATTCTGAGATTTGAAGGGAAAATTAGGACTGAAAAATTGAAACCGCTGTGACTTCGTGATACCAAGAACACTTCTTTTTGCCACTAGCATAGGTGTAACTAAAGGGTAAGGTTCTGGTCTTCTGATTGATGTTTGCTCTGCGGACTGATTTCGAATCCCCTTTGGATACATTACAGGGTCTAATTTTTCTTTGCGAAGAATTCACTATGAGTTAAGCGAATGTAAGATATTTCATTTCTGATTCTCTGCCTCATATCCCAAAATAAAACTGTCACGAATTGTCCCTATGACAGACAACCTGTGAGTTGATAGAGCGTATTTTAATGAAGGATTACTAACAATGCTTTTGGAGTCCCACAGATGTCTCAAACTGGTCGACCTTGAAAAGCCACGGCATTGTTATACTACGTTCCATAGGAGATGTAAACATTGCCGGTAGAGAAGGAGAGAAGTATAATTGCTATTAAGTCAATGGCAGAGGTCTCATTCCACGCTTGACTTGAATTTGGGCAATTTGAAGAGTTCTACCCCAGCCCAACTTCAAGACAATCCTGGAATATGACATCTGCCATTGGTTGACTTCTGCTGGCTATATTTACTTCTCCTGTCAGACATTATGGAACGAAGTATAAACTTCGAACGGAAAGCCTCAAGGTCATCCAACTTCATTCACGCGTTTGAATGTAGCGCGCAATTAACCAGGTCAATTCGGAAATGGAGATGGGAAGTTGGAGACGGGGTAAGAAGGGTAGCATTTCAACAGGTGACATTGATTTCTGAAGTCTGGAGTTGCTGCCGTGCTCCCCGCCACAAAGGAATCCAACGAATCGTATTTATTTGGTTTTACCACCTAAATCAACCGTTGTTACAAAATCGATATTTTTAACATAAATTTCACGCCAATACGGCAGTTGAATTGTGTACTGAATTTAATTTTAAAAACACTCGTGTACACCAACTGTTACACGTGCGAGTGAGAGGGCGACGCTTCGTGATTAATGGGCCCCAACCACCGCAGGGCGCGAGCTACGCCGATGGGAGCGAAACAATTCCGACGGCGGGTCACAATCAACTGACATTGAAAAAGAATGACGAGTCAACAAATCATACTATTTTCAGGCTACATATTAATCATAGTTCGGATTCTCCGTGCTATTCAAACCACGATGTCTAGATACGTGAAAAAGCACATATAGATTTCCTTCACTTACGACCCTGAGTCCTGCATGAGTGGTTGTTTTTTGTATCACGTATGGTGTCAATATCCTGAAAATTGAAAGGTTATCATTCCTTCCTTCTTAACCTTCCTGTCCCTATGTCGTAAAAGACTACGAGGAGCACTGTGTAGGATTTGATCACACCCCAAGTACTTTTTGGTCTTGAAGAGGAGAAACGTAGATTTATATATTATTGCATGATTTAATAAGTTAAGAATTAAATTATTGATAATCAAATTTAAGGGGTTAGGTACAGCTTACAGCAGTAAAGTTTTGGAAATATTCAGCATTTTTTTCCTCCATTACTGTATCTTCTACAATAATGAAAACTGATATGTACAAAACACTGTCCTTCTGCTATATGAAAAAAAATATTTTTACGATTAAAAAATTTATATATGAACTCAAAACGATGGCAGTTCACTGTGCAGTGATGAAGCGTTTCCCTCATAACTCATAAAATTGTTAACTTTTTCATGTTCTCTCTTTTTTATTTTATTGCTGAAACACATGTTTAAAATGTCATGTTCTTTCAACTATATTCCTTAGTATTTTTTTATTTTGCGTTAGAAGAAAATACTGATAGTTGACCATTTTTTTAAATATTTTTTTTATCAGACAATCTATCAAAGGGAGGGAAGTGATTTTGTATCGTATTGTAGATATGACACGCATAAATGCATACAAAAAATTCCATCACAGAATGTTGGTCCCTTTTTGAGTTATGAGGGAAACGCTTCATCATTGCACAGTGAATTTTGTATTTTGAAAAAATATATATAAATAAATTTTTTAATCATAAAAATATGTTTATCATATAGCAGAAGGACAGTGTTTTACATATACTAATTTTCATTATTGTACAAGATACAGTAATGGAGGAAAACATGTTGAATATTTTCAAAATTTTACTCCTTTAAAGCGTTACCCAAAATCACACACGGACAATACATAATTATGCACGTTCTTTTCAGTGTGTGATTGACAGTAGAAAGAGTTATCGCCTCTTCGTTTCATCTGAGACAAACAAGGATCTTTCCAGAGTTCCGAAAGGAAGTTGATCGGTTAATCTGTGACGATTCATCGACCACATCTCGCCAAATACCATTTCGCTGTCACAAATTCCATCAACGCAAAATAACCAAGTAGCTGATATGGTATCGTGAAATACCCAAATAAATAAATAAATAAATAAATAAATAACTAAATAAATAAATAAATAAATAGAAGAATAATAGTTGGAGTAGTAGGTAATGATAATGATAATTATGATGATAATAATGATAATAATAATAAAAACAACAATAATAATAATAATAATAATAATAATAATAATAATAATAACAAAAATAATAGTTGATGGGTATGATGCTTACATTCAACAAAACAAGTTCAGAACAATATCGTCCCTCAGCACTTTACACTCAGTACTCAATAACGCTGAAAACTGCACAACTATATAGAAGGCAAGAAAAGTAAAATTACAGTGTTGCCAACATTATAACATGGTTTCCTGATAGGGGTGTACATGCACCTCAAGCATAATTCAATTTATTTGTGGGCACATTGTTGACAAATTTGGAGTGGCAACAATTGGAAATAGCGTAATAATACTTTTCTGACACAAAATAATTAGTACGTGTTGCTGAAATCACATATGGTGATATTGTTCCATAACTAAAGCTGGGATGTGATGACAACCCTCATGGGGATACGAAAGTTAAACACTAATATCTACGAGGAGTGCAGTTTATTATCATACACTATTTCACACACACACACACACACAAATATATATATATATATATATATATATATATATATATATGTCCTTGTTTCTTCTTTTTACCAATAACGGTAAAGTACGCATTGGATATGAACCATTAAAAAAGATGTAATTCTTCAGAAAATTATGGCAACTTCTGGTTCAACTTAACCCTTCTGCTGCGAAGATTTTTGACAACTTATTGTTACCAAGTTGGAGCAATACGTGTACAATTATCCCAATCAAAATCATATATCAATCTTTGTTAATCATTTGGAATATTTAATTGTATTAGGATCTCTTTACAATAGAGTAGTTATCCTTAACCCAAAAAAAAATTTGCTCCCCTACAAATTGCTATTCTCAGTACCTTATTCAGTAATATATCTTCTTGTCATACTTCTAGTGACGCTATTCATCCATTGTTGTACTGATTTTCTTCTTTCCTCCGCAGTCCACTCGAGCATCAATTTTGACATTTTTATTTTTTCATCTTCTTCAAGTGTTCAAATAATTTTAATCTTATTTCTTCACTTACTTAAGTAACGTTCTTTCTTACCTCCATAATTTATGTAACTCTTTGATTTCTAACTACTTCCCTTCTTGATTTTCTCCTTACTCTCAGACAAAAGTTCATTTCAGTAGCTAATAATATGTTTTAGGATATTATGTCTAATGTCCAAGATTCTGCAACATATAACATAACAAAAATACATGTATTTCTGACTATGGACCTACAGAAAATTAAAAAAGTATTATATAATTTCCATATTGTTTAAAATACATGGTGATTCAAAAGCCGCGATCCATTTTTAAAACATGTATCAAATTGAATGAATTTAAATATGCTATTGGTGACAATATGGGATAAGGTATATACAGTAGTAGAAATAAGTTTCCTCCCCTTCAATTCAAGGTAAACTTCTCAACGCTATAAAGGATATTTAAAAAAAAAGTGTTGCATACTTTTACAGGAAGTAGCATGGGTCGAAACTAGAAAAAAAAGTTCCTATGAACATGTGTTCAGAAACAAATATCTGTTGATATATGGGTCATGCTGTATTGTGGCCTATGACCGTAATTCGTTTAAAACACAAAACAATGGTGTATGATTTGAGAGTGGATAGCATCCCTCAACAGAAGTAAACAGGGAATGTAGTAGTAAACAAAGGTCCAGGATACTATGGAGTCTATCGTTTTACTTGTGTTAGTAAGCACATACAGTATGTACAGTTCAGAGGTGTAGGCTGTATTTCTGTTTATGCACGACGAGGCACCACCCCATTTTCTACGCTTTTTGCGACAATAACTAACCCGGAGGTTTAATGGGCCATAAATTTGTCGCGGAGGTCCAGTTGCATGGCCTCTTCGATCACCTGATCTAAATCCTTTGAATTTCTGGCTATTGGTGGACATTGGTGCATGCCACATCCATCGACAACGTACAAACGTTACAGGAGCGTGTATCCAATGCATGTGAGCAAATCCGACAACAACCAGGTGTGGTCGCAAGATTTCGTGATTGATTGAGAAGAAGGGCTGAATCATGTGTAACAATGCGTGGTAGTCACATAGAACACCTTCTGTAATGTCTACGTAACAGAAAGATGGGTATCGTAGGCCACAATATAGAATTGCCCATATCTCAACAGTTATTTGTTTCCGGACACATGTTTATAGGAACTCTTTTTTTTAGTTTCGATCAACGCTACTTCCTGTAAAGATATGCGATACTTTTTAAACACCCTGCATATAGTTCTGACATTGTGGAAAACAGAACTAAAAGAAGTAATTGTCACAGTACTATAACATTAAGGGAAATCATTTCAGTTCTTTGTACAACTTTATAATTTCGGATACTGCCTATACAACCATTAACATCTCCACAAATGTTGGAAATATTTTCAGCTCATTGTTGAAATTCAAATATTCGAATAACACATATACAACCATGAACATATAGATAAGTTCCATGATTAATTTCTAACAAAATAATCACTTTTAGATTAACCCTAAGAAGCAGAAATAAAAAAAAATGTAAACCAAAATGTTTTAATATTAACAATTCCTATGTTGGAATTTTCGTAGCATAGACTACATGGGGTATCAAGATAATCCCAAAGATATAATGAAAATTTCTACTTAAAGTGGATTAATTATTTATGTAATGCTTATTTAAAATGCAAGTACTGTTGATATATGACCAACAAATACGTAGCATTGAAAGAATTATGTGTGGACAGAAAATGAAATAATAGTTCTGAAAAATCATCAGTAGAGTAATCGTGTTACCTTCCTTGGTAACAGAGTATAAAGTGAAGTACAGTACTTAGGAATTATTGACTAGCATTGAAGGTGTGATAAACATGTTCCTTATTTATGTAACAGACTCCGTAAAACAAATTTGAAGTTCGTTATTCTTTATTCTTACATCCCTGGATTAATTATTTGTGTAATGCTTATTTAAAATGGAAGTACTGTTGTTATATGACGGACAAATACATAGCATTAAAAATTAGGTGTGGAGAAAAAATAAAATAATAGTATTGAAAAATCATCAGTAGGGTAATCGTGTTACATTCCTTGGTAGCAGAGTATTAAGTGAAGTACAGTACTTAGGAATTATTGACTAGCGTTGAAGGTGTGATAAACATGTTTCTTATTTATGTAACAGACTATGCGAAACAAATTTTAAGTTCGTTAGTCTTTATTCCTACATCCCTAGAAATATTCTGCGATTAGTAATTACGTAGTTTGGTCCAAATTTTCATTCAAATTGGTATAACTGGATGGGGGTGAAACAACAAAATTTACACATTCTCCGCTGATACTACGTTTAAAGCGGATAATTAAAATTTGCTTAAGGAAGGGAATTGAATACGAAACAAATTTGAAATATTCTGGTTTTAATTTTTCACATTGAAAAAATACATAAATATATATATTATTAAAATATTATAATAAAAATTATGAGACATACAAATAACAACTTCATGTTTATTCCACCACAAGAGAATTGACGTCTTCTTTAGCTGAATATATGTTACACCACAACAACGGGTGGATAAAGTTACAACAAGCGTTACTGGTCAAGGTTACACTGGGACATCATTTTATTTTTGGTAACATTTCTAATTTTAACCTGGCTATACTTTTGGATTAACGGTTGAGAACCGGAAATACCGTTAGCCACCCCCTTCCACGACTGGAGTTCGATGATACTGGCGTAAAATACAAACAATCACTTTACTAGGTGTAAGAGGGAAAAAAGAGTAGTTCATCCATTTACGTAAACTAGGAAATATCGCGATTTTGAGTTTGATAATTTTCATTAGGATTTTGTTTAATGAAAATACAGTACTGTATTAACAATAAGTGTTTTTACTCACTAATTGAGCTATCCATGCGGACATATTCATTACGCAGTGTAGGCTATATTATACTGTCTACAGCAAATGAGCGTACAATATAGAGAATGAAGTTAAATTGAAAAATAATCATAATATGGTTATTAAACACATTTTTGAAAAGGTACCCGTTCATTTCGATACAGGTTTCAGTTCTTTTGTGCATATTATCGCACTATAAACTATTGTACCTATTTCCAATTAGCAGTTTCGTCCTTCGTACTAGTAACTCATATTGAAATAATTCTGTATCTACTCTATAAAAGAGTACCTTACGTACTGTAAATTTAATTTTCACTTCTGCCCGATTAGGAAAGATAAAATTACTCAGACTTGCTATCTACTGTCTGTCCATGTGGTTTTGTCGTAGGATCGTAGAAAGGGGGGAAATTACGTGACAGTTAATTACTTAACGAGGCCCTTTTATTTATGTTACTTTAAACAGTTGTGTATTATTACGTAGACGTCCAATTCCTAACAGAAATTAGTGTTTTCAGTAAAGAGCTAAGACAGCCCAGCCACTAGCCTTTACACAGTCGAGCAGAAGCGGGTGGAGGAAACCGGGATACGACGTAGTCAAACGGAGGACAGTACCTGTGCGAAAATATGATTCAATATTGAAAGCTCTTTCGTCACTGGAAATCGTGAACATATTTCTGGAACGTACTATACTCACTACCTTAGTAGTGTTTATTATGACTGTAAGACTTCTTTGACTGTATACGCGGCCTTGGTTCTGTGTGGAGGACGATTGGAAGTTTACTAGTAGAGGGGGTGAGAGTGAAGTACATTCAAATGCTCAGGTACAATAAAAATTGAATTAAAAATAAAATGATGTCCCTGTATAACACGATACCGTCAGCTAGGATGACTTTATCTACCCTGAGGTGACTTTTTACCATATCACGGAAAAAAATAAAAGTGGTGCATCTCACAGGTTACTAATTTCTGATTCCGATATATGACAGAACTAGTGTCAGTATGGATATTTCAGAATGGACTTTGTGGTTTCAAGCTGGTTGTACTGGAGCTGTAGTGTTGTTTACATTTTCAGTGAATTTCTTGTGCAGGAAACTTTCTATTGCAACAGATGACTAAACTTACTTCAGTAAGCTGGTAAATATTTATTTTTATTCCTTAATATGTCTACTTGAATTACCAGTGAAAGTTACAATTTATTAAGCTAAATTTGTAGGTTATTTTATTAGGTTTAGGGAAGAGTGGCGTTTCTAACAGCAATTTTGGATGACTTTGTCTCATCAAAGTTTTCTCATGTTTTGTATTGAGAATAAAGTTAGGTATTTTTTATTTGCATGTATATCCATATATGAATACTAACAAATACTGGTACTTTCTTTTGTTTTCATATAGGTTGGTCTAGGCACGTACTGATCCATCATGCCACGCAAGTGTAGGTTTATGTCCCTAACAGGTAGCCGGCCCTATAATAACTACAATGAAGGAACTTTAAAGAAAGCTGTAGATGATGCCTCAATGAAACGATTAAGGCAAAGAAAAGCTGCCATAAATTATTGAAATCCTGTTACGAATTTGAACTGAAAAACAGGCACAGTGGGGTGGGGGCCAAAAGATTTTCAACGATAGGGAGGAGCAATCATTTGTTGATCATCTTATCAAGTTATCAGAGTTTGAGTTTCGTGTGGATGAAACTGATTACAGATGTTATCTGCAGCGCAATGGTGTAAGTGTGCCTAAATTCAAGGACAATACTCTGATTGGATCGAAAGGTTTCTCCGTGATTGCCCTGAGTTAACGGTGAGGTTTGCGCGAGATATTAAGAATGTAAGAGCTGATATCTCAGAATACGAATGGGAGAGCATTTTGAGGAAAACCGATTCTCTGAGACTTGTTTCGGTGAGGAGGAACAACTCTATTTCAGTCCTAGAGTTGAGTGATTACTACTGAAAATAATTCCTTCATTATTGTTTGTTTTCCAGTTTTTTGTATCTCCTTTTGTACTCCTCAAATTACTTTAACAAATATGAAAATACATGGTTTTTGAGATTCGAGACAAAATCACCCCAAGTCGAGGAGAGATTGTTCCATTTCTTTTTTGAAAAAAATATGCGTACTTAAGTAATTTCAATAACTTTTAAAAATGGTTTAAATTATTCATTAGACACCAAAAAGTTTGAGAGTAATATCCTACAAATTTACAAAAATACTTTTCACACAATAAAACTGTTTTAAAGAGGAAAAGGTGCTGAAAATTAGACAAAGTCACTCCGGTTGACGATACTGATAATAAAGCCAGACCAAAATATATTTAATTTTGATAAATTTAAGAATAAAATTAAGCAAATAACTTAACATTAATGTTTTTCCTCATTATTATCAATATTTATTTCTTTAATTTGGTTATTTAACAACGCAGTCTCAAATACCAGGTTATTTAGCATCGATGAGATTTGTGAAACCATTCCGGAAGTTAACAAATGTAAATATCTCTGAATAACATTTAGCAGCGATCTTGGCTGGGGGGAACACGTTACAGACACAGCGGGAAAAGCATGGAGAGCATTACACTTTGTGATGAGGGTACTAAGAAAAGGCTCTGATAAATCCAAAGAGATTGCATATAAATCACTAGTACGTCCAGTAATGGAATATGGTGCTGCATGTTGGGATCCCTACAGACTAGAACATATTAAGACAGTGGAAAATATTCAAAAACGGGCTCTCAAGTGTTGTCGGAAAAATTCACCATTAAAATGGGACACACTCACGGACAGGAGAACGTGAATTCGATTATGCGCACTGTTCAAAACATACAGAGGTGAGCCTGCCTGGAGAGAAATAAAAAATAGTTGCAGCCGCCAAATTACTCTTCAAGGAAAGACCACTCATATAAATTGAGGGAAAGAAGACAGAGGACGGACACTGGAAAGTTTTCTTCTTTCAATCGTACTATCAGGGACTGGAATACTTTGCCTGCAGAGTTACTAAAGGCTTTACCAACAACCAAAAATGTATTTAAAAATAGGCTTAAGGACTTTACTAATAGACGATAATTATACACAGTATTTAAAGGGTGTAATTAATATTTTGTTATTGAAGTGTTCCATCAGTGAAGAATTATGTTGTGTCAGTGAAGTGTGTTGTGTCAGTGAAATGTGTTGAGTAAGTGAAACGTGTTCCTGTCAGTGAAGCTTTATAGTTTATAGTGGCAGTGCAAAGTATTTGAACAGTGAAATGCTTTTGAAGTGTTAGTGAAATCAGGATAGAATCAGTGAAATGTGTCGTAGTTCCAGTGCAGTGAGTGAGTTGACAGCGAAATGAGTGTAGTGTTGAAAGATACTTGTGCAGATATGAACATATCATACTCGTGGGTTTTAGTTCGAACATAGGTTTAAGGTACAAATTAAATTTACTTTAAATGTTATTTTAACCTATCGTGCTTCATTTAATTTAGGATCTTCCCTGTTATTATTATTATTATTATTATTATTATTATTATTATTATTATTATTATAAATTATTGTTAGTATTAATTATTATTATTATTAATTGTATTTTTAATTAACAAGTTTATTATTGTCTTTATTGAGTTTAATTAGTTACCACTGTCACCGGGTATATACCCATTGCAGTGTGAATAAATAAATACATACATACATACATACATACATACATACATACATACATACATACATACATACATACATATAATGGTGATAGGGGGATGGTATTTGAAGAGATGTGGCCTAGCATTTGCTATAGATTACATGAAATTCACCTCACGCTTGGGAAAAGCCTCACAAAAAACCCAACCAGGTAATCAGCCCAAGCACAAATAGAACCCGTGCCCGAGAGCAACTCCGAAACGGCAGGCAAGCGTCTTAGCCGACTGACCTACGCCGATTGCCTCAATGCACTGTATTTATTCATTCAAATTTATGTTTTTGATTCATTCTCTGATATTTATCAACAATTTCTTACAATTCATGTAGTGATTTGTTTAGAAAAGTCAATAACTTCCTTAAATTACTACACTACTCGTTCCGTAAATATGATTTATCGGAATTAAAACTTTAATTTTAAAACAAGTCAATGTTATTATATTAAAATTATATTTTTATTAAAGCTGAAAATTTCGTAAATATTTTTGCCTTTGTGGCATCATCAGATATTGTATTACAATATCCAGCTACGTAGTGATTACTTATTAAAATGTTAAAATACAAAAAAATCTCATATTTACATATTAATATTTCAATTCAATTGAATTCATTAAGCCATTAAACATACAGTGTTAGGCTTCGTCACAAATAGAGAAGGGATAAAAAACATACATTTTAAAATACACATATAATTGAAAACAGTAAAGTTTAATTAAAATGTATACACAAAACTCTAAAAATTAATGAAAACACTTCACTCTTAATGTATTATTTGTAACTAAATGTAAATAACTATAGTTATTAAAAAACAAATTTCTTATGAATTTATGTTAAGAAACTCATCTACAGAGTAGAAAGGATAATTGAAGGTTTCAGAGCCGTAATGGGCCAAGCGCCATTAATTAAAAACGGAGAAAGTAAGGATTAAAATTAAGTGAATACCATAGTTTAATGAAGATTGACATATCATTTAGTTTTAATGTGTATACTTTTTATTACTTGCTATATCTTTCCATTGAATTATGGTAATAACTTCATTTTAACCCTTGGTTTCTACGGTTTTAGTAAATGGAGCTTGGCCCACTATGGTTCTGAACCGTTCAATTGAAAGCTACTTATAAAATCTAGTTTTGAAATTATCGGTTGGTAACTTATAATATTGATTGGGAAGCTTAATATATAATTTCATCCCCATGACACTAAAATTTGCACTAGTTTTATGTAATCTACAGTATGGAATATTAACTTGTTCGCTATTTCTAATTTCATGATCATGTGTATTGGCTACTATTGCGTAATTGAGGGCTTTGCCGGAAGAAAGGTGAATAGACCTATACGCCCTTCTTCGGGAAAACGGTTTAACCCTAGCAATACCAACGGGGGGTTACTTTATGTCCACCTTATCCAAAATTTATATTTTCAATATCTAACTGATATCTTAAAAATACGAAAATACTATTTATTGTCAGTTATGAATCTTTCTATCTTACTGTGTTATTGTTTAATAGTTTTCTCTGATAGTTTTACCAAAACACGAAAATATGTCAAGGTGGACAAAAAATATCCCCCCCTTAGTAACCGGTGTAACCCATAATACGAGGTTTCACGTTATTTCAACTATTTCAAGAATGCTTCAGGACTCATGGACAATATAATTTTTGTGCTTTTGTATTACTACACATATAATGCACCAACAATGAACATATTTATTCTTTTTTTTTTTGTTACGCTCCTACTGTCCCCACAATGGGCATATTTGGTCTTTCTATTTTTGTTACACCTGATTGGTCTGATGAAGCGGTGTGATATTTATGTATCCTATTTGTTTGCGACAATTACATTTGTTGTTCAGTCTACTAGCAATGAGTCGAAAGACCACAGAAGAGTTATTGGAAGAATCTACAGATTCCGAAACTGAAATTGAACATGATGATGATGATGATGGTGATGATGGTGATGATGGTGATGATGGTGATGATGGTGATGGTGATGATGATGATGATGATGAAGTAGTGAGTAAACCTGAAGACCAGTGTATCATGCGTGACGAAGTGGACGAAGATGAAGTGGAATCCAGTTCTGAAGATGACCCTGATAACTTATCTGAAATTGAAATCAGTGATAAATATTTTACTAGTACTGGAAGAGTTTACGTTTCCAAACCACCTCGAATATCAAGACGAGCTGCACAGAATATTGTGAAAGAACGTGAAGGACTACGAAGTGAAGGTAAAGTGGCCACAATAATAGAGTCGTTTGAAAAGTTCTTTACTCCGG
Source organism: Periplaneta americana (assembly GCF_040183065.1). NCBI lineage: Eukaryota > Metazoa > Arthropoda > Insecta > Blattodea > Blattidae > Periplaneta > Periplaneta americana. The sequence continues at coordinate 137,947,687 of NC_091126.1, forward strand.
AAATTGTAGACAGCATTATAAAGTATTCTAATGAAGAAGCGATTAGGCAGAAAGTACCAGGAACAAGCAGACTTGGATTCCTTGCTTATAGAGGACTTCTTATCTTTATGGGCAAAGAAAGTGATAGCAAGACGGCAGTTACAGATCTTTGGTCCAATATTTCTGGAAGATTTGTTTATACTGCTACTATGAGCCGAACTAGATTCCAGCAGCTAACTAAAATAATAAGATTCGATGACAAAACCACACGAAATGAACGCAGGGAGTTTGATAAATTTGCCGCAATGCGTGAAGTATTCGACAAAATGAACTCAGTTTTACCAAAATGTTATTCTGCTGGAATGCACACTGTTGTAGATGAAATGCTTTCATTATTCCGTGGAAGATGTCCCTTCAAAGTTTTCATGAAGGATAAACTTGGGAAGTATGGCATACTTATACGTATGCTTACAGATTCAAAGTCAAGATATGTTATCAGTATGGAATCATATGCAGGGAAGAATAAGAATGCAGCGCAACAAACAAATTCAGCTACAGCTGTCGTAAAACGTTTGGTTCATCCTATAAATAACTCCGGGCGCAATGTAACCACAGACAGATACTGCACATCTGTTGACTTGGCTGAGGAGCTATGGAACAATCACAAGCTAACTCTTGCTGGAACTTTGCAGGCAAATAGGAAACACATTCCTCAAGAACTCAAAGAAGTTTTTGGAAGAGAATTATATTCCAGTAAATTTGCGTTCAGTGATCCTGATACTGGAAGTGTTCCAATTACAATTCTTTCATACATCCCTTGTGAAAAACCTAAGCGGAACCTTTTTATGTTATCCACTCCACATTATGATGATGCAATTGGTGCACCATCTGATCCAAAGAAGAAAACAGTAATAAATCTATACTACAATGACACTAAAGGCGGTGTCGACACAGTGGATCTAATGGTATGCAAATATTCAACAAACAGAGCTACCGGAAGATGGCTAGTGTCTATTTTCTACACACTTATGATATAGCAGCTCTAAATGGCTACACCACATTTATACTGAACTTTCCAGACTGGAATAAGAAGAAACCAAATCAGCGGCGACTTTGTCTACAAGAATTGGGATTGAAGCTCATAACTCCGTATATTGAAGAACGGGCAAGAAATGTTACAGGACTGCAGAAGTGTGTGATTTCGGCAATGGAAGGAATTCTGAAAAGGAAAATCAAGCAGACAAGTGGTGCAAAAGAAGTTCATGGTGGTAAGGGTCGATGCCATTTGTGCACTAGAGACTGCCGATCAAAATTAGAAAACTACAACAAAGTGAGCAAGACAACAATCATTTGCAGTGTTTGTAAAAGGTACACATGTGGTAAACATAGCAAGAAAACTGTGGTCTGTTCAATATGTGAAGACGGGTGTGAAGAAAGTGATGTGTAGCATTTTACACTTTATTTTGTGACTGTTATACTGAAGTATTTGTTGGAACATATACAATGACATTTCATTTTTTTTCTTTCATAATAGTACATACTATTCGCTGATTGTAAGTGTGGTAAACAAAGCAAGAAAACTGTGGTCTGTTCACTGTGTGAGAACTAACGTGAAGAAACTGACGCATAATATTTTCCAGTTCTATGATATTTTCTGGACTGTTGCATTCAAGTACTTGCTGAAAAATATACGACAACATTTAAACGTTTTTTGTTTTATGTATACGTATAGTACACACTATTTGCAGATTGTAAGTTTGGTATAAGTAGCCTATAACAAGGAAACGGTGGTTTGTTCAATACGTAAAGAGTGTGAAGATAGTAATGCGTAACACTTTCCAGACTGTTTTGTTGAAGTAAATTGTTCGAAAATATACAATAATATTTAAATTTTTATCTTTTATAGTCGTACATGCTATTTGCCGATTACAAATGTTTAAAAAATGCTCAAAATTAAAAATTTTTAGAGTGGTCACAAAATATCCCCCCCTTGGTATTGCATGTCATCAAACTAGCTTGGTATTGCTAGGGTTAAAATGTAGTGAATAATTATAGCAGCGAAATTTTGTTTTGATTGTACTGTACATAATTGCAGGACAGGGCTGCGTGCGTGTATAACATTTTATTCAGGTGCGTTTTAAAATCTTAAATTGCATGTATCTCTATTCGCCATATTGACGTATACGCCCTTTTTCCGGCTAACCCCTCAATTGTCTATACTGTATTTTGTTGAGTGTAAAGAGCTAGGTCGTATATATATATATATACATACGTGGTGTGTCTAAAAAGTTCGGTGAATGGTGTCATATCTGAACGGCAACTTGGTGCATGTGCTTGCGCATGCGCATGGTTATTCAGAGACTTGGGGAGAATCGATACACAGCATGCAATGCATGTGACTGGCAGTGTAAACAGACTGCGACCAGTTGAACGTAGTCAGTGTGAGAGGAAGTGTCACAGCGCAATCGAGCAACGTGTAAACATCAATTTCTGCTACAAATTGGGGAAGACTGCAACGGAGACACATGGAATGTTGGTGCAGGTGTACGGGAGGGAAGCCGTGAGCAGAAAATGTGTTTACGAATGGTTTAAACGCTTCCGTGAAGGGAAGGAAACAATTGAGGATGAGCCACGTTCAGATCGGCCATCGACAAGCAGAACCCCAGAAATGATCGAGAAAGTGCGACAAATGCTGGCACAAGATTGGCGACTGACTCTAAGATTAATTGCGGAGGAATTGGACATTAGCAAGGTCACGGTGCACACCATCGCCCGCGATGATTTTGGTGAGTGGAAGATCTGCTTCCGATTGGTGCCGCACAAGCTCACAGACGAGCAGAAAGCAAAACGGATGGAAACTTCTGGTGATTTCATTTCCATGTGTGACCAGGATCCATTGCTTCTGAAAACCATCGTCACGGGAGATGAGACCTGGTGGTACCAGATCGATCCGGAATCAAAACGGCAATCGATGTCATTGTGTTCACCGACTTCCCCGCGACCAAAAAAAAGCCGTCTGCAAAAATCCAAGGTGAAAACACTCTTGATCGCCTTCTTCGACAACAACGGCATCATCCACAAGAAATTTATTCCTACAGGTCAAACCATTAATGCTGCAATTTACCAGTCCGTTTTGAACCGATTGCTACAGCGTATCCGGCGGGTTCGGCCAGAGTTGCACAGGACTGGAAAATGGATGCTGCTCCATGACAATGCCCCTGCACACTGTGCGATCCGTGTGCGCCAATTCCTGGCTCAGAAGATGGTAACTGTTCTTGAACACTCTCCGTACTACCCTGATCTGGCCGCCTTCAAGCGGGGAAATAGGAAGAATTCCGCAGGATCCAGTTCAGGGGAGTACGGAGGGTGTTCAAGAACAGTTACCATTTTCTGAGCCAGGAATTGGAAAAGTTCGGTGAATGCTATCAGAAAACAAAAAAAACAAAGATACAAACAAATTTTCATTATTGCCCTTCAAAATAGGCACCACCCGCTACAAAACACTTTTGGCAACGTTCGTACAGATTCTGGAAAATATCAGCAAAGGCCTCCTGTGGAATCGATCGTAGAACGGCCGTCACACGATCTTTGATGGCATTCACGTCCGCAAAACGGTCACCTTTCATGGCCGCCTTGAAGCGGGGAAACAGGAAGAAGTCCGCAGGAGCCAGATCAGGGTAGTACGGATTTTGTTCAAGAACAGTTACCATCTTCTGAGCCAGGAATGGAAAAGTTCGGTGAATGCTATCAGAAAATAAACAAAACAAAACAAAGATACAAACAAATTTTCTTTATTGCCCTTCAAAATAGTCGCCACCCGCTATAACAAACTTTTGACAACGTTCGTACAGTTTCTGGAAACTATCAGCAAAGGCCTCCTGTGGAATCGAGCGTAGAACGGCTGTCACACGATCTTTGATGGCATTCACGTCCGCAAAACGTTCACCTTTCATGGCCACCTTCAAGCGGGGAAACAGGAAGAAGTCCGCAGGAGCCAGATCAGGGGAGTACGGAGAGTGTTCAAGAACAGTTACCATCTTCTGAGCCAGGAATTGGCGCACACGGATCGCACAATGTGCAGGGGCATTGTCATGGAGCAGCATCCATTTTCCAGTCCTGTGCAACTCTGGCCGAACCCGCCGGATACGCTGTAGCAATCGGTTCAAAACGGACTGATAAAATGCAGCATTAATGGTTTGACCTGCAGGAACAAATTCCTTGTGGATGATGCCGTTGTTGTCGAAGAAGGCGATCAACAGTGTTTTCACCTTGGATTTTTGCAGACGGCTTTTTTTTTTTTGGTCGCGGGGAAGTCGGTGAACACAATGACATCGATTGCCGTTTTAATTCCGGATCGATCTGGTAGCACCAGGTCTCATCTCCTGTGACGATGGTTTTCAGAAGCAATGGATCCTGGTCACACATGGAAATGAAATCACCAGAAGTTTCCATCCGTTTTGCTTTCTGCTCGTCTGTGAGACAAATCGGAAGCAGATCTTCCGCTTACCCAAATCATCGCGGACGATGGTCTGCACCATGTCCTTGCTAATGTCCAATTCATCCGCAATTAATCTTAGAGTCAGTCGCCGATCTTATGCCAGCATTTGTCGCACTTTCTCGATCTGCTTGTCGATGGCCGACCTGAACGTGGATCATCCTCAATTGTTTCCTTCCCTTCACGGAAGCGTTTAAACCATTCGTAAACACATTTTCTGCTCACGGCTTCCCTCCCGTACACCTGCACCAACATTCCATGTGTCTCCGTTGCAGTCTTCACCAATTTGTGGCAGAAATTGATGTTTACACGTTGCTCGATTGCGCTGTGACACTTCCTCTCACACTGACTACGTTCAACTGGTCGCAGTCTGTTTACACTGCCAGTCACATGCATTGCATGCTGTGTATCGATTCTCCCCAAGTCTCTGAAGAACCATGCGCATGCGCAAGCACATGCGCCAAGTTGCCGTTCAGATATGACACCATTCACCGAACTTTTTAGACACACCACGTATATATATATATAAGTTTATGACAGTTAATGACTGTGATTATTTGAAAATTGGTCGACAATGTTCAAAATAGTTTGATTGACATAGAATTCTAATGACTTTCTTTTGCAAAATCAAGACAGTCCCAATTTTTCTACCATATCCACAGAAAATTAAGGCATACCGAATTATCGACTGGGAGAACGAAATTAAATAATTTTGAGAAACGCAAGCCAGTAATTTGTTCAATAAATTTATAACTCTTATAACTTTCTTGCATTACTTAAATTTTATAGGCTGGGGGTTCTGTTGACCCCCACGCGACTACTAATGTCATAAATGAGTTCACACGTATTATAGAATTATTTTTATGGTTCTATACGTGAAATCTCTTACTCTAGAAGATTATGGCATGTAATGATGCGTATGAGCTAGAAGATTTACATAGAACCAGGATATTTCATATTTTAATTCGTGTTTTTAATTGGGTTTCACTCTAACTCACACGCGACTACTTATGTTACAAATCAGTCCAAAAGTATTACAGTGTTACTTTTGCGGTGTATATACATGCAAATTATTACTTAAGAACATTCTGGCAAGTAATGACCCATATGACACTGACTAACACTGCAACACAGCGACAATGGTGGTTATTACAAATTATTTTGGCCAAGCATAAAATTATGAAATTGATTCAACAATTCAGAATGCTAAGCCAGAAAACATAGAATAAAACATAAATGTCTATGGAGTCAGATTTCAGAATCTTGTAACCTGCGTGGTTATGAATTAAAAAGACGCACCCTAACTCAACACATGGCATACATTTTAAAATTTTGGGGTATTACTTTGAGAACATCAAACTGTGATTAACAAAAAATGTTTACTGTGAAAACCATGTACAATATAGGCTTAACGAAACTCCAAACCGTTTCTATTTCAAGAATGTAACACTTAAGTACTCGCGAACTATTTTGTGACATTAGTACTCGCGTGGGGGTGAACGTGACCCCCAAGCAAAAATACGAATAATTAAAATATAAAATTCATAGTTAAACTTTCTAGGTCATGTGGGTCATTACTGTCCAGAATGTTCTTAAGTAATAATTTGCATGTATATACACCGCAAAATTAACACTGTAATACTTTTGGACTGATTTGTAACATTAGTAGACGCCTGTGGGTTAGAGTGGCCCCCAATTAAAAACACGAATTAAAATATGAAATATCCTGGTTCTATGTAAATATTCTAGCTCAGACGCATCATTACTTGCCATAATCTTCTAGAGTAAGAGATTTCACGTATAGAACGACAAAAATAATACTATAATACTTGTGAACTAATTTATGACATTAGTAGTAGCGTGGTGGTCAACAGAACCCCAGCCTATAAAATTTAAATTAACGCAACAAATGACAGTGATAAACTGGAAGTTATCATGTAGTCTTATTACCGACACCCTTTCAGGAAGGTGCTGATAAGCTGGACAATGTAGGCAACAGCGTAAAAATAATACAAACCAACATATAGCAGTGGGGTTCAATATGAACCCCAAGCGACTGTTTAAATGTTAAATAAGCTAAAGATATGAGTACAAATATTGCCGGAAGAAAATAATAAATACAGATCATGTCAAAAAATTCAGGCCTATATCAATAAACTCATATTAATATAAGCTCATTCTTGATTTCTATGATGAAAACATTCCGGCCGGTTTGCAACACTATTTTCAGGAAACATGAATGGAAGTGTTTTGATGAGGTATATCTACTCTATGTGCCGGTGATCTGAGATCGAGTATTTTTGTTAGGTTGGGACATAAATACACAAATCAAGACGATAGGCAATTTGGTGTTGAGATGGGTAAAATTTTGAAATAGAAGAGAATAATATTTTAAAGTTCTGCAGCCGTTGAAACGGAGCCAAGAATAGTGAAATGTTACTGTATCTTCGTACATAGCATAACACATCTCAGATACATATTATGAACAAGTACAGCAATTTGTTCGAGACTTCGTTGCATAAGTCAATTAACAACACGTCACAATTGTCAGTGTGGCATTACGAGTGTTTGAAATAATATTTGTCTCAGTGGCGTGGGGAAGAAATGCTTGAACAGGCTTTGCGAGTGAATAGATGAGCAGATTTTCTTGCAAGTGTACTTTACTTGAAAATTACAACTTAATTAGTTAACAAAATACGTTCCTAGCTTGTTCACGATAGATGAGTACGTAATATCAATATTATTCAGGTTAATGGCCGGAAGTAGACTATCTTTCAAAGTGTTTAACATTCGTCTGGCTCCTATGATTATGCCCTGAGCATTAGCTGCATTAAATCTAAGTCCGAATCTGCTGGCCCATGTCGAGATTGTAATCGGATCGCTGTTTTATTTGCGAATTCGTCATTGGAACTTCCTACCTCATAGCTTAAGAGGCTCTCAGACATTGACTACTTTCAAAAGCCGATTGTCAAATAGACTTGTTAAACTATGATATTTCTTAAAATATAATTTTTCTAATATATGAATTTATTTTAATATATAAATGGTCACTATTATTTTAATGATACTTTCGATTCACATTGTTGCAAATGTTTGAATCTTAAAATTATATGTAACCAAACTGATCTTCATTTTCCTCATTATTATTATTATTATTATTATTATTATTATTATTATTATTATTTGTGCATTGTTAATGTACTGCTATTATTATATTTGCTATGTGTTCTTGTACTGGTTGAGTGGAAGAGAAGGCCCTATGGCCTTAAATCTGCCAGTAGAAATAAATCTATAAAGCAAAGAAATAATAGTTAATAAAACTTATGGTATACAAGACTGATTCTCTTATTTTTATGCAAATTGATGTAATGTGTCGAACAAGTAGATTTTTGCCTTATTCGAACGTAGGAGGTTTTATTTTTCATAAGTTGCCGAAACTGTTTCGAATAAAATTGTCCAGCGTGCTCTATTAGAATTTTAATTGCTTATGTAAAAAATATTTATTATACATATTTTTCGAACATTACTCAGATTATAATGTTCCTGTCCCATCCGGAATAAAGGTGTAACAAATACCAGTCGAGAAATTGAGATTTCTATTACAGGAGAACTTGGTATCCAAAGAACAGGTCCCCTGCTGCCAATCCGCTTGTCTTGAAGGACGATGTTCAGGAACGCACGGGCATTATATGTGAAATATGCTGGATTTCCATCGTCCTGCAACCAAATGCGTTGCTTTATCGTCAAGGGAACCTCTTCCAGTAAAGAGAAGAGATTTTCGTGGAAAAGGTGCAGGTAGGGTTCGCTCTTAAGACGGGCTGGAAGCAAGATTGGACCAACCAGCATTCTAGCTGAAAAAAGAGCATTTTCGATTTGAAAGCTTTCTATCGGGCCAACGGTGTAACGCCGTCCTTAAATTGTCAACAAAATATGTTTAATTTGGCCTCTTCTACCACCCATTAAATTTCATATACGGACTTCTGGGATGTCCTGTAGGTCTATGTAGCCTGAGAAATGGGCCGCCCATTACACATAGCTTGTTCCAAACTCTAAAAACTTGTCGCACGAATGCATAATTATATCAGGATTCACTCTTGAGCTGTTTCGAGAATTGAAGAGAGACTTAGTAACGTAAATGCCATACAGTTCCGATCTATCCCTCAGCGATTAATACCACAAGGATTGTTCATATAAATTATTTCCAAGAATTACTTGAAATAGGACGATATGAATGCACGTGTGAAAAATTGGCCAACTCGGATGGCGGCCAATTTCTTTGATGAAGACATTCTGAAACTTATGGCACGCTAGAATAAATGCCTGTATTGTTATAGTCATTACATAGATAAGTGAATAATGGCTATAAATAAAGGTTGTAATTAAAACAAGCATTTTTGTTTGGTTTTATAGACCAATTCCCTATCGTGCCTAGTATTTTCAACTTACCAATTTTCAAACCATTAGGTTCGCCATTGGGAAGTAGTAATACAAATAAAACTCCAAGCAAGGTTGAGCACTCTTTATCTCCAGTATCGGTTAACACAACAGAAGAATGCGGTGCCAGCTTGTGTGATGTATCGCAGAGGCATTGCATGGTTGTAATGGAAGTCACGTACAAATGCTCCATTCCTCCGCAGAATGCTGTATTGCATTGCTAAGGTGAGAGGGGCAGAGACGTCCTTGCAGCCGTTTCGGTTAAATCCCTTGCCTTAAGGTGTGAGATTCGTCCCATACCCCTCGGATCGTTGGAAAGTAAATGGTCTCATTTTCTTCCATTCTAATGAGATACGAAAATCTTGTGTATTGTCTCATATTTGGGACACATCTTCATTCGGAACTTCACTGTCAGTGTATCACTAATTAGTATGTCTACAATGCTGCAAAATGTCGACATGTAATTATCATGCAAATAAACTGAAACTAACTGAAGAAATGAATTATTCATACAGTACAAATTGGCTGGCCAGCGCGTTGTCCAGACCTAAACATATTTTAATATTTATTTGAACTATCCTTACTCTTAAATAATATGTTCTGAAGATGTAACATAATGGGTATAACCAATAATTTGAATGGTTGTGTTACACCAATTTACCCATAAATCTACCGAATTGTACGTATGCACTTCTAAGCACGTTTCTGGATAAATCAAACGTCACTTTAATTCACTTCGGAAATGGAGATCCATGAATTTTTAGAAACGATTATAACATTGAATATGGTAATTATGTATATGTAAATATGGATATGTATAGTATCTTCATTTTCAAACTAGTGAGAAAAAAAAAAACAAATACATTCTCAACTTTAAAAAAAAAAATTTCTGCAAATTTTCATATGGCACAACATAAAGTCCAATAATATTTCGTTGTATAGTTCCAGACCCAATCATACGCAGACACAAACTTCAGTGATTCCAGCGTTATCTTTTTTTTATTTTATTTGGTTATTTAACGACGCTGTATCAACTGCGAGGTTATTTAGCGTCGATGAGATTGGTGATAGCGAGATGGTATTTGGCGAAATGAGGCCAAGGATTCGCCATAGATTACCTGGCATTCACCTTACGGTTAGGGAAAACCTCGGAAAAACCCCAACCAGGTAATCATCCCAAGCGGGGATCGAACCCGCGCCCGAGCGAAACTTCAGACCGGTAGGCATGCGCCTTAACCGACTGAGCCACGCCGGTGGCCAGCGTTATCTTCCTGCGTCGAATGTTAACCTCAGGAATATACCATGGACTGCATATTGTAGTAAGTTGCATGGTACAATAGTAAATTTTGGTATTGCAGCGATGATAGTAGTTCTTGTGATGTATAAATGAGCAGTGCGAAGACACAAATCGTAATAGAACTAGCTTTTGGAAATGTCCACCAATATCGTATAAGTCCAAGGAATCTAGAACAGGGTTGCAGAATTGGCGAGAGAGGGATGGAAGCATGGGGAAAGCATTGGTTCCCCGTCCACCGTCCACCGGCGTTGAATGACGTATTTGTGGCCCTTACGCAATCACATAGTACAGACACTGAATACAAATCCCTTCTCCTACCTAATCAATGACGAGTGGGGTAAAAGGAAGCGATTAGTGACGTATTCCGGCTTGTGACGTACGCCACAATTGGCCCCTAGTTCTGCAAGCCTGATCTAGAAGCTGAAGGTTTGAAAGACTTCGATCTCTGTCCTTGGAAACTTCAAATTGAAACTGCTGCACATTGAACTCTGGTCTCCTGCGTGGAAAAACAGCTCTGTGGCCTTCCTCTTAACGGAGTGTTAAAATGCATATGACGCTACTAGATGCAAAACTTGTCGTATCCAAAATAAAAAGAAAATCAGTTATGCACGGTATCCTATACCTGGCGATGTTCCCTACTGTATGGAATTTGCTTCTACATAAAAAAAAACTTGCCTATTTACAGTCTTATGAGGTCTCAAAAATCTTTATTAAATGCATAAGTCGCCAAATCCATGATAAAATTTGATGCAAAACTTCCATTAACCTTCCATAATATTGTGAAGAAATTCATTCTTATCCCTGGGTTTATGCATCTGTAATGTGAAGTCTCAAGAAAAACTTGTCTTGTACTGAAATGAAAGATTTTTTTTCTAACTTTTACATGTTTCATCTGTTTCACTCAAATATCCTCTGTAATGAATTTGTAGGGCAATGTTTCATACTGTAGCTTCAATTATTCAAATAATAGTTCTATTCAGATATATTGTCAAATAATTACTTTCTTTTCTTCAAAACTTGCCTTACCAATATCATTAACAATTATAACTGGTCTTATTCAAAAATGAAATTCAGTTTATGCCCATATTTTTGGGCTTTCGATTTACCAAAAAAGTAAGGGTTTAACTATATACAATGTAATGTAACATATTTGTCCTGTTTCAGTGACCAATAGTCTATGTTTCTGGAGATTTGTTGCGATTTGTGGAAATTCCTTTAACAGTCGCATACCAATGGGGGGGGGGGGTCAGTTACTGACCCCAGAGAATATCTTTAGTGGTTTCTCTTTTATTACTGGGAAATTTATGCTATGCTTTTATGACATTTTTTGTTGTTATGTTTTAGTCATTGTAGCAGAAAATTAACTTTTGTCGGCAATCCATTGTCGAGTTATAGTGATTGTTGTCGGTACATGCGCATTGGATTTCTTATTTCCATTTATGTTTCAGTAATTTTAACGGAGCTAAGTGGTTGTATTTATTTCTTTGACGATAAATATGGCTAAGAGGAAGTGTATGACAGAGGCAGAGATTGATGAGGCGATATTTGACAGTTCTTGTAGCGAAACTGAAGATGTTGTTCCGCAGCCTATAGGAGAGGATGTATCAAGAGAAAGTAGTGAGTCCGAGGAAGAAGAAGGTAGTCCTAATGTTTGCTTCACTCCTTTGTATAATAACACAATTTTTTGTAAATAAACTACTGGTCAGAAACTAGGCATAATAGGTTTCTGGTTACGTACGTGATGCATGTAAATACTTATAGTTTTAGAAGTTCAGCCCGTACGAAGGCGTCCACGTCCGGAAGCAAAAATCGACCAACCCCCTGGAAATATGACTGCTCCATCTGGTATGATATGGAAAAATGAACCCAGTAAAAATCAGAGAAGGCGTCACTCCTCTAACATCATGAGAACCCAGGGAGGACCTAAGCCGGGAGTGAAGCCTGACACTCCAAGGAACGCATTCTGTATGTATTTCGATTTTTTTTCAGTAGGTTATTTTACGACGCTTTATCATCATCTTTGGTTATTTAGCGTCTGAATGAGATGAAGGTGATAATGTCGGTGAAATGAGTCCGGGGTCCAACACCGAAAGTTACCCAGCATTTGCTCATATTGGGTTGAGAGAAAACCCCGGAAAAAACCTCAACCAGGTAACTTGCCCCGACCGGAAATCGAACCCGGGACACCTGGTTTCGCGGCCAGACGCGCTGACCGTTACTCCACCGGTGTGGGTATGTATTTCGATTATCAAGTTCTAAATATTATTTTGATGTACACGAACCAGAGATTAGAAATATTCAGACAATCGTGTACTGATGCATTTATTCAAAATTCGAAAGATTTTGTCCAAGAGGAAATTTTAGGTGTTATTGGAGTTCTTCTAAACTGTGGTGTGAATCGACAAAATAAAGACAATGTTCGTGAGCTATATAGTGAAGAAAATTTTCCACTATGTAGAGCTACACTTTAAGAACACAGATTTAGATTGTTACTGAAATTCCTGCGTTTTGATAATTCAGTTACACGTGAAGATCGGAAGAAGAGAGATAAATTTGCTCCTATCAGAGATATTTGGAATATGGTGGTGAGAAAGTTTCTTATGTTTTACAGCCTTAACGAGTCTGTCACTGTTGACGAAGAACTAATAACATTCCATGGGCGCTGTCCATTTAGGTTGTATATCCCAACCAAACCAGGTAAATATGGGATAGAAGTAAACCTGTTGTGTGATTCCAAGACAAACTACTGTCTCGCAGCAGACCCTTATGCAGGAAAGGTTGAATCTGAGCAAAGGAATCATAACAGTGGTCCTGAAGTGGTGAAAAGATTGATTCATATGTCTAACTTGGAACAATCAGGACGAAACATCAAAATAGACAGGAAATTCACAACCATGTTGCTTGCAACGGAATTGTTGAAGGAGAAAGTAACTACAGTTGGCACTATGCGAAGTGACAGAAGAGATTTACCGACAGAACTTCGCCCTGTTTCTTTTTGAACAATGCCCAACCTGGAACAGTTAGATTCGCCTTCACTGAAGATACCACCTTGGTCAGCTATGTCCCAAAGAAAGGAAAAGTTGTGACAGTCCTTTCTACGCAACATTATGACATGAAGGTGACTGATGATAAGCCAGATGTAATCCTGTTTTACAATTCTACTAAAGCAGGAGTGGATGCTCTTGACAAGTGCATAAGAACATACTCTTGTCGTCGAGGAACGCGGCGATGGCCAATGGCGGTTCTATTTAACCTCATTGACATTGCAGCATATAATGCATATATATATATATTGTTTCGTGAAACTAATGATCAATGGGCTAAACAGTACTCAAAAAAGGATTCTGGAAGGAAATATTTTTTTAAAGAACTGAGTCGACAACTTTGCATCATAAATATGAAGAGGCGTGCTGATAATTCATTTGGCCTACACATAAAAGTATATGGATGCTTTACGTGTCTTTGGCTATAATTGCAATCAACACCAAGGTGCAGTGAGCAGAGGAAGTGTACGTTCAGAATTACAAAGAAAAGTAACACGTAATGCGGTGACAAATATTCCAAACAAAGGCCGTTGTTATTTATGCTCAAGAAGTAAGGACCGCAAATACATGAAGACCTGTACTTCATGTAATAAGTACATATGTTCTGCTCATATGACGAAAGAAGAGTCCATTCCTATTAGAACCTGTTCGCAGTGTGATTCTGAATGACTGTTTCTGTTTGCATAAGTTTTGAATACAGCAAGTAAAATTGTATCAGAATACCTGTATTTCTCAGAATGTTTATATATTTTGTATCTGTTCAAAAATGCCTTTTTGTAAAGTAAAATACATTCAATAAAGTTGATATAAGATTCCTTAAGCCATAAAGATTACAAAAATATAAAGTTTATATAGTTTAATTGCAAGAAAAAATGTAAACTCCGTGGGGTCAGTCACTGACCCCACCATTGGTATCAGTTGGTGTAATAATGGGCATGGGTATGCGACTGATAATATGGACCAGGTGAGTTTTGCATGTAATAGCCTGAATATCTGTATTATTTAACGTAGCGTATTCATTTGTTCGAAATATATATTTTAATTGAAATGTCTGGTGGTACATTTGCCCACTTAGGAATTGAACGCATTTGTACACTGGTAATACTGACTTTCAGTTTGTTATTTATTATGGGTAAATGGTATCTTGTTCTTAATCTATAAAACAACAACACACAACTATTTTTCAACATTTATTACAGAATAGACATTACATTTGTCCAAATATTTATACACAATGTCAAGTAAATGGAAGAGTGCGAAGTTCCAGGATTTGAACTGTGCCTGGTAACCTGAATTGCTTCCAGTTGTTTTCCAGACATTCAAAACAAAATATGGAATGAAATCTTATTCTCCTAGAAGACTCACTTCTAAGTGCTTCTGCCTGTTTATGTAGTCATTTGGATATTGGTTCAAAAGCCAGTTACTATCGCCTTAGTTAAACGATATCGAATTTGAAGATGTATCAGCGAGAAATTGTGAGATTACGATGGTCAATCCCTATTTTCTTTCGAAATGATCATGCGATAGATAAAAAGCAGGAATATAGCTTTTTTGTCAGGGCCACAGGGTTAAATTGCATGTGGGGCATGACATATAAAACTGGATTCTTACTTTCCTTAAACACCGGAATGCAAATTGATGATTACAGAATTTTGCTGTTCGTTTTCATTCGAAAGGGAAATCACTGGAGCATTTAGGGTTTTCACAACCAAACCTATTTCAGTCCTGGTACTTCAAGCATTGAGCTTTCGAACTGAAACTACATCTTCACAGTCACCAACGTCTTTATAACACTTTACATTTAACAACGATCTTCAAGAAAGACACACAGTATTGGCTTTATAATTTAAATTTCATTACTTCAATTGTATTTCGAACATTTTAGAAGAATTGATATCACCACCTTGTAAAATTTTTCAAAATATTTAATCACCGTTGAGCATTGATTTCATAAATCTGTCTATTATACGTGCGTAAGTAAAATAATATTCTTTTAACATTTCAAGAAGACAGACTTTTCCAACTCCATTACCTCAACCATAACTGTTTCATCTTTTTTTCATATTATATAACTATATATTATCTCTACGGATATAAATTAATTGTGAATAGAAAATATTTTTGCTAGCTATATCAGAATATGAAGCTAAGAGGGTAAGTCTGAAGCAAGATTTCAAACTGTAAAACATGATCAAGCTCCTTTCGACTGTTGCCGCTTCGCTAAGAGGGTTCTTCGCTTCTAGGAACCATCGAATTCAGTCAATTGTGATTATATAAGAATTACTGCATATTTATCACATTCTGGAAGGATTGTTTTATTTACTGTTTAATTTTAAACCATTTAACTTCAGAATACGCTTAAAACGTTAACCAATTTCTGTTGGAAAACAAATTTAAAATTATGGAATTTCCTTTTGTTCGTCTAGTAAATAGAGATGTAACATATTTGACTTTAGGAAAAATACTTGACTTCCTCGTGTGTTCCGAATACTAACGAATATCCATCACAAATATAAATATAAGACATGTACGTCCTTAGCTATTTAATTGGTGTTTCATGAGCAATATAATTGATCTCAGTACGTCCGTTTTACTTTAGAATTTTAAAAACATTATCCAACACTGAAGTGCTATATCAAAATAAAGCACAATTTTAAACAAATGTTAATAATGATAACTAACAACAACAGTACGTAGTAAACTCTAATTTCACTCACATTAATAATATCTAGTACAAATATATTAAATTGATCATACAATTAATGACAAAATTTAACATGTATATTGGAATGGAACACCATTGGTAATATAGATTTTTCCAAAGTAAACAACACTTAGTAACAATAAACAATATATACCTATATATATTCCATTAGGCCTAATATCTCTTTGCGAATAGAAAGCAACCTTCAGAAGCAATGCTTACCCAATACTAAACACTTATATCTGAGAAACTGAATTAATAACACATGGCACCAAGAGTTCGTTTGTAAATCCTACACTTTTACTCTTTAAAACCTGGACATATATTCAGAACTGTACATCAAAATCTCTAATAATTGTTAGTATAGGAACATGCGTTACTCTGAAACATATTCTAATTTGACTATTGACGAACACTTTTCTTCGTTTCTTCTTTTTCTTTTCACATACAAAATTATTAGCAACAGCTTTGACATATTTACATTAATGGCTTATTTTAACATATCAAGAAGACAAACTTATCGCACTTCATTACCACAATCATAACCCATCCATCTTTTGTTTAAATAACATCTAACACTAAATCTACGGACATAAATTAATTGTGAATACATAAAACCTTTGCTAGCTATGTTAGAATATGAAGCTACGAGGGTAAGCCTGAAGCAAGGTTTCATCAAACTGTAAAATATGAAAAAGCTATTTTTTACTTTTGCCGCTTCACTAAGAGGGTTCTTTTCGTCAACCGCTTCTAGGAACTACCGAATTCAGTCAATTGTGATTATAAGAATTACTGTATACTTATCACATTCTGGAAGGATTATTTTATTTACTGCTCAATGTTTAACCATTTAGCGGTAGAATAGGCCTATGCTTAAAATGTTCACAAATTTGTGTTGGAAATCAGATTTTAAATCAGGGAATTTCATTCTATTCGTCTAATAAATGCATATGCAATATTCTTGACTTTTAGAAACCATACTTTATGACTTTCCACTTGTATTGTGCATACTAACGGATATTGAATGTATTGAGTATGTGTGAGACACGTATGTCCTTAACAACTTAAGGTGTGTTTCATGAGCAATGCGATTGTTCGCAGTACGTCCTTTTCACATTGGACATATTAAAATATTTTTCAACACTGAAGTGCTAGTCAAAATGCAGCACAATTATAAAAAAAATATTAATCATGCTAACTGACAATAATAGTTCGTATTAAACTATAATTTCATTCATATTCACAACATCTAATACAAATAAATGAAATTGTATATTATTAATGACAAATTGAACATGTATATTGTAATGGAACACCATTGGTAATATAAATGTCTCCAAAGTAAACAACACTTAGTAACAATAAACAATATAATATATTCGATTAAAATCTCTTTGCCAATGCAAAGAAACTTTCAGGAGCAATGCTTACGCAATATTAAATACTTATGTATATCTGAGATATAATTAAGGGGGGACTGAGGTGAAAATGTTGATTTTTCCAAACTATACATTCCAGAAACCTACGTTTTTGCAAAGAAAGTCTATTTGACACTAAAAGTAACTGTGGCAAGTTTAAACTCTATATCTCAAATAGTTTTTTAAATATATTTCTTTCTTTAAATTTTCCAAAAAAAATTTAACGTAAATGAAATATATTTCTCTCATACAAAAATTAATATTATACTCTAGTTTTTATTTTCCATACTTTAATATATAATGAATAAAATATCCGATGGAATTGCGAATGTCTTCCTAGTACTCAAGGAAAAAAAATTAAAAAAACAATAAAATTGAAAAATTAGAAAAAGAATTTTGTCAACATTTTTCTTTCTATTTATTTAATGAAGTTCAAACCTGCCAAAAGATTCCATCTATCATTTAAAAAACACATTTTAGAGAATATTGTGTTAAAATATCAGGGTCCTACTTCTTACATTGTGGGAGAAGATACCCTTTGGATACGATAAAATTATCAAAATATTACAAACGAGAAAAAACATGTTTAAAATTTTGCATGATATATCTATAAGAAAAAACACATATTCTCTGTACTTGTACTTTTAGAAGTGCCCAGATTTATATGATACTCCATCCCTCTTTTTGGTAACATTTTCAACCCTTATATTCGTCACATATGCTACAACTATGCCTATACTTATTTCACTATATTTAGGCCTACGGTACGTAGATGTTTCCGTTTAAATAAAACACTCAACAAACGATTATAAACATACAACACAAACGAAATTCAATTTGTAAACAACACACCACATGGGCTCTCATGTGAATGAATGCTTTCAATAACAATGTGGTACCCAATTTATTTATATAAAAGCTCTGGAAATAACTACAAGGAAAATAAATTTCTAAACACAACGAATAAATGACTATCAAAAATAAGTGATATCTATTTGGAAATTATGACAAACGAATTTGAATACGGAAACTTGCCAGTAGAAGTAACATCAACATTGTATAATCTAAACAGAAGCGATAGAAATGTTTGAGATGTTAATTACATATTTTAATGCCTGGGCATAGTTGGGCTGTGAAGCAAGCTTTTAAAAATGACGACGAAAACAATTGTTCCAGGTGTCATAGACAAATGTAAATTTGCAGAGTTATTCGTCAAAGTGTAAGGTATTTTTAATGTAAAAATCACAAAATTGGAATTTGTTTACCAAAATGTCAAAAATTTCACCTCTGTCCCCCTTAATAACACATGGCACCAAGAGTCGTATGAAAATCCTACTCTTTACCAAATATATATTAAAATTTAGACATATATTCAGAGCTGTTACATCAAGAATGCCAATAGTTGTTACTAGAGTTGAACAACGATCGAGAAATCAAGACTAACAGCGCCCGCAAGTCCGAAAACCCGCACGATAATATTGCCTACGTCGTTGACTGCTTTTAATGAATGATCAAGACATCGGGAGTGGTCAACTCTCGAACGTCAAGCAGTCTTGAAACGTCACAGTTGTTTGAACTTTTATCTGTTTTGGCAACTGTTATTCTCGTATATGTATAAACAATCAAGTAGCCTATTTGAAACATCATCTCTACCTTTCAGTGTATAATAATCCGTTTCACAATCTTTATTTCATTACTAAGCCCTTATTAAAAGGCTAGGATTTTTTTTCTTATGTTTGAAATCAAGTGACCGAGCGGGCTAGCGGCGTGGTAGAGGGCTGGCCTCGCATTCGGGAGGTCCGTGGTTCGATCCCAGGGGCTGGCAATCCTAACTGAGGTTTTTCATGGTTTCCTCAGTTATTTCCAAGCAAATGCCGGGATTATACCTCTCGAAAGTCCGGCCATGGACGGCGATCCTTCCCTTAATCCTTTCATATGTGTGTGAGTGAATGATGTATAATGTCTTAAATGTTCGTGTTGTATTGGAGGTGACCCTGGCATTGAGCTGATCCCTCATCAGTGGAGGCCCTTCATGTCCTTGTGTGGTCAAAGAAGTATGCATGTGATCCATAGATTAATTCCTCTCCCGACAGGTTGCGGCCCTGTAAGTCCTGGGTGGCATGGGTCGTGTAAATGCACCTAAAAGGGAGAGGTTAAACGAATATAAAGAAAAGAAGAAATCAATTGTACAAACTCAAGTAAAAAGCTATTAACTTTTTATGTAACATTATGTTTTATATTTCTTATAAATGAAAATTTATTTGAGAACTTTTTTTCTATTTATATAACCATACGTAATATCTGATAATAAAACCAGAACATTTTCATAAGTATGATAATGTTTTTTTTTGTCTTTTGTATAAATTAAACAGCTTTAAAGTTATTTATTTCAATTATGTATGATGTTATTCAAAATTACGAAATCTTTCCACGCCGACCAAATGCTATTTCGAGAATGATGAGCAAGACTCTAAGCGCACGAGAGTTACGAGACGAGACTCGAAAGACAAGTGCAACGAACACAGCGAGCGAGAGCGGCAGTTAGTTTTGTTCATCTCTAGTTGTTACTACAGGAACATGCGTTACTGTTATACATATTCTAATGTGATAATTAACGAACACTTTAATTCGTTTATTCTTTTTCTTTCAACATAAAAAGTTATTAGGAGCTGCTTTCACATGTTTACATGTATGGCTATGGTTCGCATTGTTAATGACATTTAAAAACAGACGCTGAATAAATACATACTTTATATAGTAATACCACAGTCTAGTATATACAGTCACGAAGCTCAATACGTAGGGCATATGCATCCATAGATAGTTGCTAACCACTAGGATCGCTACTATCGCCTCATCATAGACAATGCGAAATAATACCGGCAGTATATTGTTAATAGTGCTCTCATCACCTCAATCTTCGTGACTTTATATACTAGACTGTGGTAATACAATGTCCCTATGTGGGATTATAAGCAGATAGCAAAGATCCCGTGTCGAATCTTTGTTCAATTTTCAAAGTTAACATTCTAAAATTGGTAAAATAAGACCCATCTAGTGCACAGGCAACTCGAATCTCACAAATATCATTGAGCAACTTCAGGTAATATTTCTTTTACAAAATAGTCAAGACAAACAAACATATTTATAGAATTAAAAATTTTAGTATACTTACAGGCGTCAGTTTAGGAACATCGATCTTATGTTTACACTGGTTGAAACCTTAGAGCGACGCCTTATGACGCCAATAAGATGTCACTCATAAGGCAACTAAGCTAAGAGATAATGAAATAGGGTGACCAGTTTCTTTCCCACTCCACTCCATACAGCGTTGACTAGTAACATATTTCACTATATTCTGCTTCATGTGCAGAAGGAAACTTCCCGCCATTAAATTTAAACGTTAGGCAGTCAGTAACAAGAGGGTTTGGGGATTTGCTACTTAGACCTGCTACCATAGGCCTATATTTGTTTCACAGAATGTTTCTAAACACGTATTACTGCAGAAGCATCTTTCATTAGGCTTATACAAGGTGTTTCAGAAGGAATGTAAATCAGGATCTTCATTAACTTTGTTTATTATAGGCAGTTAATTTCGAAAGAAAAACGCGTGCACTTTTGTTGTGAATTTTTGTCAAACTCGTCAACTGTGTCAACAGTTTTCGCACGCGGCCTTTCCTTTTTTTGACACTTTTATACAATTGATTATTCTTTACTCACGAATCAAGTGGTAAATAGAAGCTTTATAAAGAGTGAAAGTAATTAAACCGACAAACTCTGGGAGGTTGTATGGAACACCAAAACAAACGGTTTTCTCTGTCATATTTTCCTCGGAGGCTTTATTAAACCGGCAGAAGGAGTATGCGTTTTTCAGTTCAGGACTCTACAAATTCACATTTTGTTGTACGTCTTGGCCCAGTACAGTGCTTTATTAAACCGGTCAAGTGGCTCGGATATTTGTTGCAGCACTGGAAATAAACAATAATCCTGAAGTCTTTCACCGCGTTAGAAAATCCATGTCCCGCCGATGTAACCTTTGTGTACAGGTCAATGGAGGTATTTTTGAACACCTTTGGCAGTGATTTTGGTGTGTAAATGTTTTATGAAAGACTCAAGCAATAAAGCATGGCAATGGTTTGTGTTACATTAAAATATGGGAAATATTGCCTCACAGCACTATATGACATTAGAGAAAAGTGTTTGTTTCGGTGTCCCATGCAACCTTCCGGAGTTTTTCGGTTTTATTACTTTTCACTCTGTATAGGCGTAGTGCCTACTCCTTTGGAATATGTGATTTAATTTATGATGTTCGAAATCAGTGCGACCGGATTTAAATTATGTTCTGCTTTATACGTATTTAATATCCCGTGTCTTTCTAAACTACTGAAAAGTGTTCGTTTGAGTCGTTTTTAGGCGCACTCAAACAAGTAGGCTATTTGCACACTCCGTACGCCTGTAGCGTGACATACTTTCATGTAACACTGAATTACAGAAAGTATAATACAGTATAAATATTACTTCTCTCCATTTAAAATCTCGCCAATTAATAATTTCCCAACCGCTTAACTTCGGACATGCGTATGTCAGGTTAAATCGATGTAGGTGAATCCAAACTGCATTATCATGAATGTTCGTCGAGGACATGACAGTATGCTGATAGATGAGTGTCACATTAGAAATACAATTTTGGTAGATTCGTCCGTTTTGCCTTTGCAGCAAGCTTTTCTTCAGGATTATCTTTTGGTAATAAGGCCCCTCAGGAAAAGTAAGACTTATGATTATTACTCACATTGGAAGTAAATCGGGCTTTGTGGAGGTTGTTTGTTGGTATTTGAGTCAAAAATAAAGCGGTAACTAAATTAAAAGTTGAAACTTACAACTTAGATTCAAATCACAATAACTATAAACGTTTTAACTATCGACAGCCTGTAACACTTTTTGAATTCCCTTTCACAAACGAGACCTAACTTTGGTTATCCCTGTTTGGTACTTGAAGGCTGCAAGAACTTTATCTGTAAATATTTGATTAAATGGCGATCTTACTCGTTTTAATTGTGTAAGCATGTGCGGCTTACAGCTGTTTTGGTGTTTCTTCACACCATCCTCAGAACCTACTAGATCTCAGCGTCATCTCGAACTTCGCTGACTGTTGTGTGGGTGCGGTCGATTGTTGAAAAATGTTGAAATGTGGTGTCAAATAGTATGTGTGTTCTGAAATTGATCTGTGTGTTGAGAATTTGATCAGGGGGTGTTTTAGTCTGTCTATATATATTTCATATTGTTCTAGTGTGTTGAATTTTTGGTTTTTGGGTTGCATGTGTAGGATTTCCATGTCTTTATTTATGTTATTGTATGTGTGGTTAGCATTATTTATGTGTTCGGCATATGTAGATGTATTGTGTCCTCTGGTTATTGCTTTAATGTGTTCTTTGTATCAAGTTTGGAATGATCTACCTGTCTGTCCAATGTAGAAACAGTAGCAACTATTGCATGTCAGCTTGTATACGCCTGTGTGGTTGTATTTATTTGTTTGTGTTGTTTGTGTGTTGAGATGTCTTTGTAGTGTGTTTTCTGTTCTGTATGCTATGTTGTATTTCTGTTTTCTGAATAAGGATGCGATCTTGTGTGATTTAATCAATTATTTATATTCAAGTGTTAAAAGTAGTGTACGAAAGATTCAACATGAACTTTATCTGTGTTTACTTTTCGGTCGTGAGGGCAATGGGATGACGACCTATGTTTCAGAACTTTGTGATATGATACATTACTGAAAATGCTGCATCTTCTGTTGTTACAATAAATTTATTTCATATTAAGTACACACTCAGTAAGAAAATAAAATAATTACGCAAGAAAAATTATTAAGGTTCCAGTTGTACTATTTGCAGTATGTTTTCCTGTAAATTCATGTCACATACCGGTTCTCTTACCGACCTCAATGAAACATTAGGTAGCTCACCAGTTTCAGATAACTCAAACACATGCCAAAACACGGCTAGATGGAACATTGGGATTAGGAAAAGTCTCCTTTCAACAGCAACAAATGCACGAAATCCATAAACAAAAAGCATGTCAACATTTTCACTATGCGAATACGCGAATTGCATCGAGACTCAAACACAGCAACACAGTATTGCAAAACCAATGTATTCAACAATGATATTGTCTGCTGAAGAATTAAAAGTAATGTAAACACAACACTGTAGGAAAATAAATAAACACATCTCAACAGAATTAAATGTCAAAGTGAATGTTTATTCAGCTGTGTGGTTTTGTGGTATCCAGATAGTGCCCTGTGCAAAAGATCTGACAATGGAACAGCAAGACGTTCCAGTACTTCTCCCGTTAATTTCTCCACAACTGTTAGACTTCGGACATAGATATATTATGTTAAATAGAAGAAGTTTAATCCAAGCTACATTACCATTAATTATTTCATATTACTCCTCATACACCCTGTATTTACTAGCAGAACCATTTGACTAATCACGGATACAAGTTTATTCAACTATTGAATACATTAATTTATTGTTATAAATGAATGCTTAAAATTACTTTTTCCATCTATGTGAGATATTTCAATCATTTGATGATTACATCTTTTTCCCTGGGAGGTTTTCAATTTCAGCGGGAAGTTTCCTTCTGTATTAAAACAGATTACAGTCAGACTTAAGATGTATACAATTGTTCTTCCTCTGACACATATTTTCAGGTGACATGTATTCCCTGATAGTATCCTTTATAACAGACAAAACAACCTCAGTCTATAAAACTATACCATGGAATACATTAAAGTATAACTTTGAAGATGAAAGCAATATTAATTCATTACAAAAGAAAACCTTGTGAGGAAAACCATTGTACATTTCTTGCTAATTTTTCATAATAAAGAGGTCGAATGAACTATTTTAAAGTTCCTAAATCATGTAAAGAATATTATTCGTCATGGGACGGTTGTCTATCTGATTTATTTTCCCTTATGTTTATTTCATCCAAGTTGGAAATTGAAATATAAGTGCAGATTTTGATTCCGGAACAAATGAAGGGACATAACGGACAATAAACTATGTTAAACTCTCAAGAAATTCTGTAGAAACCTTCCCTCTATCTTCGAGGAAATTTAAATCTCCACAGAAGTTATACAAACAAAACATTAGCTGCCGGTTCTATGTTAAAATTTTCTTCGGATGTTACGTAAAAAAAAAGATGAGTACTTTGAGAAAGTAATTGCTTTGCTATTATCCGTGAATTTCTTCCTTGTGATGTGATATGCGAAACTAGGTCGTGAATTATCGTGTGCATTATTTGTTCAAGATCAGGGTCTATTTAATGTAAATCAATTTTTATTCAAGTTTCAATATTTTCTAACTTTGCACTTATGAGGAAATTTGTTTTCTATATCCCTCAATCTTCTGTGGGGATGCGATGATGTGCACAGTTTAATATTAAGCTTTCGATACGTTCCCTTGTGAGGTTTAAGTAGGCTACAGAGATTTTATCGATCTGGTTTACGGCTGTACTGGTGCGCGGGTCTTCGGTGAGGACTGCGGATGCAGCCGCCAGATTCGGTACCGTAACAGAGCCACTTTCCACGGAGTCTAAAAACGAATTGGAATAATTCACTCGTAAACGTAGAAAATCTTTGTTTAGATCATGCACTGGGGTACAGTGATTTTGAAAAGAGCATAAGTCCGTAAGACCAAAGTTTGAGTAAATTAAAATACTGTAGATTGTCGTACGAACGAGGTTTTAGCTTTAGTGTAAGAACAATTTTTTGCTATTTCCTATTATAACTCTGCATTTTGTTCTAAAGTTTTAGCTTTTTAACTCATACGGCAAACCCGTAAAAAAGTTTAAAAAGAGTGCACTAATGTCTTTTTCAGAACTTACAAATTTAAAGCATAAATACTGTGTTAATTTTTTTCATAAAACAATATTTAATACTAAATGAAGGGATCATGTAGCATCTTATAAGTGTTTGAAATGAAATTACTTCAAAATATAATATAAGAAATGAAAAGTTACGGAATTCTATTTTAACAAAAAGTTCATTCAATGTCTTCCCCATCCTTGGTTGATCAATCGCATATCTCATCATAGAAGAGTAAGTGCTCATCTGGAATGTACTTTCTCAGTTGAACGATGTCCTGAAATTTTTTATTCCTATTTCAAAACAAACGCAATATTCAAGTACATACTGAAACCATAGTGAACCTTGGACTGGTGTCTTTCGCATATAAAATGGTAGGTCTAGTCTTATAGAATGCAAAAACAGCACGTCATTTTCTGAGAAAATGTGACTGATGCCTTTTTCAAAACTACTGATTCAATTAGAGATCTACTTATTCGGGCTATTCGACAGTAATTATAAGTATTTATGAAATTACGATATCGAAACGCTCTAAATTCGCAATAGTTATTAGAAAGAAAAGAACAAATCGACAGTTGCACAACTTTACTACGATTTATAATTATTTTACGCACAACTACACGTGAGTGCGCTCAACTGTCAACAGGTGCACAGATTTATTATGCTGCACATCTTTGCGTAGTTCAAAAGCGCGCGGAATGTGTCGCCAGCCAGGAGAAGAAGAAGGGAACAAAGGAAATACGAGAAGAACGATAGTAATACAAAGGGAACAAGACGAATGCAAAGAAAACTAAGATAACACTGTAGAACATGAAATTTGTTCTTTTTGTAAAAATATAGGTATTCGATGTATTTTGTGGTCGCAAAAACGAATCTGCAGTTCGTTATTGTCCAGCAAGTACTGTTTCTTCAAAATAAAAATATATTTAGTGCTAGTGATATTTTGCACTGCACTTATGTTAACGAATCCACCAAAATCTCAATTTTACAAATTTTGCAGTTAGCAAGTTTTGCAAAAACGGTCTTCAATTGGCAACAGTGACTATCATCTTCATCTTTTCATAGAAGACATACCATTTACACCAACAAATTATCGATCATTATCGATTAATCGGATCAGATATCTTTGAACGTCAGTGTACGTGTGTCGCGAGGCAATATCGGGTAAGTACGGACTCTGACATCGAACATAACACTGTAATTTAGCTATAGAGAGGTGGGTTTAATTTGAGAGAAGTAAAATTGAATACCATTGTAGTCTAATTGTTCGCGTGATCGAATCTTTCGCCGTATACACGAGCAATTACTAACTTTAATTAAATTATGTTAGAAAATCTCAAGTTACGATTGGAAATACTGCTTACTTATTAGCTATTTCTATTTGTGATTCAAAGAGAAAGGGTTACGGCGACATATAATTCCTAAAAATAAAGGCAATTTCTCAATTTGCCTACTTTGTAAATGAATAGAAAATTTACGTTGTACTGTACTTAAAATTATTTTGAAGTTTGAAGGTAACTTCACATAGCTAAATGTATTGAAAATTACAGTAGATTCTTTGAAGAAATTCTTTATTGTATTTATATAATTATTACTTAGTTTAGTATTTCAGGTACGTCTAAGCTGGAATACAGTTGTCTACACTCATACTGTACCTGACGTCACATCCCAGGGATACGTCCCGTCTGATACATAGAACCGCATCTTACTCACGCTCACTCTAGTTTGTGTTGAAGCCGGAACACGGTCTAGTGAGTGCTTTAAACCAGTGAAGTGCAAAAGTCGTATTATTTACTTAAAGTAACATTTGTATTTGTAACGTGGTAAAATGCCGAAGACAACAATTTCGAAGTACGAAAGGCTGGACGACTTAATTCAGGAGTCCGGAGCCAATAATAATTTACATTACATGTAAGTTGTGCAAAGTAGATAATTATAAAAGTTACAAGAAAACAGTGCATTGAAAGATACTGCAATACAAAAAGGCATAGAAATATGATTGAACGTAACTCAAAACAAGCAGTACCATCTAACTCAGAGAAAGTACGATAGAAATCCATGTTTTGCAGGGATCTATGTTTCATGATGGTCAATGCCAATATACCGCTTAATAAATTGAACAATAAACACTTTAGAGAATTTATAGAAAAGTACACGAAGGAATATATTCCAAGTGAGCCCAACTCCGTCAGCAATTTGTGCCCATGCTTTATGAAGAAAAAAAGGTTTGCAACGCAGGTAGGCCCTGGCCAACTTCGGGCTGTTGCGCCGTTAGATTATAAAGTCAGTAGTTGTTCTACTTTTATTTCAGGTTGGATGTACTCTACGAACATGCAGTAAGAACATGTTTGTCTGTCTCTTTCTCTGCTGCATCACAAGGTTTCCACATACTATATAGACTATTTACCCGCAACTTGAGTCTTTTGGTAGCAGGAATACTAAGCTTAATTATTACATTTGTTTTACGTTGAGCGCAAGACATAATATGAAAAATATAACACATAATATTGTTGAGTTATAGCATAACTGTTTACTACAAATTTATCATCTAACATTATTTTTCCTGAACTTCGTACAATTCTAGCTTATGTTCTTACGGGCAATATTTTAAATCAACTGGTTCTGAAGATGAAAGTGAGTCCTTTAAACTATTATGGATTAAAAATATATTATGTAGGATGCAGCAACAACGGTTTTATTTGCTGTGCATAGTGAAATAAAAATTTGTGCTTTTATCACTGCATGAACAACACAGTTTTATTCTGTTTATATTCAATGAGACTGTAATGTGTATAGACAAGCAAAGGGAATGGAAGGACTAAATAAGAAAAATAAATATGGAATAGTGACAGGTTTTAAGAATAACGAACCTGTGTCGATTGGGTTTGTATTGTATTTGTGTACTTATTGTAAAATAAGCTATTATAGGTTTAATTTGTGAGACCATTAAACATATCATATCAATTTAATGTACTATGAGTTTGCTTAATTCCATGAAATCAGTTCATTTTTTGTTCATGATGATGGACCCTATATAATTCTACGTTTACAGACGTTGAGGCCGCGAAACCAGGTGGCCCGGGTTCGATTCCCGGTCGGGGCAAGTTACCTGGTTGAGGTTTTTTCCGGGGTTTTCCCTCAACCCAAGATGAGCAAATGCTGGGTAACTTACGGTGCTGGACCCCGGACTCATTTCAGCGGCATTATCACCTTCATATCATTCAGACGCTAAATAACCTAAGCTGTTGATAAAGCGTCGTAAAATAACCCAATAAAAATAAACAGACGTTGAGTTGCAACCTTGTTTGTTCCAGGTCTCTGCCACACGCAACATTCAAAAGGCTCCGCAGCTACTAGATTCACAACGATATTCGGAACATATTTTTAATACTTTGTATATTATTTTCGCAAATTTCCTTTTTGACACATCTTACACTTATAAGACGTATCAGTGTGCAAAATTTGAAGGTCCTACGCAATCTTCCAGTATTGAACGTTTCCTTGTCAGTGAAATGTATTAGGTTTATAATTAAACAACTTGTCTGTTCCTATAATTCACTCGAAACTCTAGCAACTTTGAGTATATCACTTTAACGCCGATGCAATGTGTTGGAAGAAACATTATGCCAAGTGACTGGAGTTCTGAAATCTTGTTAACGATACGACTTTCGTCGAAGTTAGCTGGCAGCCTGAGGGTGCTTTATCGAAGGTCACAAATGCCTAGCGGCTGTCGATGGCGGGTAACTAATTACAATGTGAATTACTCGCTCAGTAATAGAGAAGTTGTGCACTTTTTGGTTACAGGAACTGCGTTAAGATTGAAAATTCAATGACTTTTGAGAAATGCCAGAGTGTTCAACAACATACAACGTTACATGTATTGCTGTATTCCTTACACCTATAACTTCCTGATCTCAATTTGTATAAAAATTACACAACATAAAATAAGAATAAAATAAGTAACATATTACATGCCACCCACTGTTCCTTGAGGGGAGCGGGTAGTGATGCCTGTACGATTAAAGAATTTCGGTAAAAAAGTTTAGTTCCATATTTCTAGGCTTTCAGTGTTCTAGAATGGAATAAAAATTTCCATTATTATAAATTAAATCATTTTCAATTCAGCGGCACAAAAGATAACTAAATAATATCTTGTCCAAGTGCAAAAGAAAAGTCCTAACTGATAATTTGTTTTCCCACTTTGCTAAATATATCTCAAACATCAGGTGCACATTAGAGTGTACTTACTACAATGTTCCCTTATATATCTTGTATTTTTTAAATTATTAAGTAATTTATAACGCAAATTGTAAAGCAAAATTTAAGTAAATAGCCTGCAGTCTTTCAACCTTAGTGAAACAGAAAGAAATATTAAACAATTTTTTCATATTTTTTCAATAAAAATAATTCATTTTTTCCTCATGATATGTGTGTGATATTCATAAACCGAAGGCTTACATTTTAAAATACAGGCTGCAGAAAACACTTCAAAATTTTTATGTAAAGAGATTAAAAATTTAAGTGAAAAATACACCCTAGTTTGAAAAATAATTAATTACGGAAAACTGCATTGAAAAGTAAAAACGGTGAATGAATTACATGCGCCGCCATATTTAAAGAAGCTATTTAAAGAACATATTTGCAGAGATACCTCCACTATTTACATCGTTTTAAAGAACAGTAGTAGTAGTAGTAGTAGTAGTAGTAGTAGTAGTAGTAGTAGTAGTAGTAGTAGTACTAGTATTAGTAGTAGTGGCAATACTAAGTGGCTGGGGGTGGGTTAGGGACGACCCTTCAGCACGTCGCGTCGGTTCGACAGTGGCCTATTGTGCACCCCGAATTATGAGATGAATGAGACTGAGATGCACCAAACCACCGGCCGAATTAGACCCCTCACCTGCTCCCCCAAAGAGCCTCCTTAAGTTCATACCGCCAAGGTGACCAAGCAGCACAGGATCCATTCCGACAGCCCATCTAAGGTATCGAAGTGCTCTTAAGGAATGAATCCTTTCAGAGATATTGTGAAAGGCTCAGAACCCAGAGACGGATTCGGAGACGCCGCTCATCCTGCAAGCGGACGAAGACATACGTCATGACCGAAATATGTCTATGGAATGAGATGATGAAGATGAATTATATGATATGAAATCTAAATTCTTGTTTTACATGGAAGAGGAAGGGAAATGGACTGTGGAAATGAAAATTTCAACGTGGTATTTGCCTAAGTAACTGTGGAAAACCACGGAAAAACTACAGTCAGGTTGGTCGGCCCTCCCGAATGAGAATCCCGTGCGAAACGCATGAGCCACCTAGCTTGATATAAGAACACGTTTTGTACTTTCTTTCAAACACAAAATAAAATACCGGGCTATTTAACCCTAATCACTACCCAGTCCCCTTAAGGGTGTATATCTTCGAGTGTAATAATATTATACTCCATTTTTAGTATCTTAAATTAATTAGGAACCATTAGCTGTGCAGCTGTAAAATAAATTGTAAAATATCTATATAATTGGCCAAGTTTTGGATTAAAATGTCGTCCCATGTAAGTGCAGTACCAGTCAGTAATCTGGAGCACCTGTTTTCTCAAACATACACCTTCGATTGTACCTAAATAATTTTTCATTTTTCATACAATAATTCAATATGATATTTTAGCTTTATATCTGCAGAAGTTGTCCACTGAAATGTTCTACCTTGTAAAAATGCTACCAGCCAGCATTCGGTAATACTATCGCTCGTTTCCTGAAAACAGAATTTTTCAAAACTCTTAAAATCATAATATATTCAGAACTTTTTAAATACGTAATTGCAAGAAATGTTACATGACCTTTTTCTTAATAAGATCACCAACTGTAGCTCAATTTTAATCTATTTTAATATAGATAAAGAAATCAATGAAAAATTTCTGTAATATTTAAGTATTCTTTTATGAAAAAATAGTTTCTGACTCTTGCAGCACAGATATTGCAACCATTGCGCTAGGGATTCTTACAATATGAATTTTAGCTATACTTGTGGGAAATATCTTTTCTAGGAAATAATAAATATCTCGGGAATAAATTTTTAACGAACAGTTCGTTTCAAGTCATAAAACGAAAAATTCAGAATTCATAGTTCCAAAACTTTTTTAATGTAGGCAATTAATATGCAAAAAATTAGTTTTCCAAATGCAATTTTATTGAGATTGATATTAACATAAGCTTCTTCAATTTATATTAAGCACATATTACATAAAACACGTGACTTAACATCTTACTGTTATTAACATAAAATTGATGCTTTCTACAAGAGTGAACACAATTTCACTATGTAACCATATTTGGACATGGTAGTAATAACCATGTAACATATGTGATGATGCCGTACTAGGCGAAAAAGTTTATACGTTCCTTTTATAATTACAATTTAATATTCTTGTAATTCGCCTATTTTAAGCCTACGTGTGTTTTACTAATAAAATTAATGTTTTCTTAGCCTTATTAATTCTCTGAGATTCCTGTATAAAGCTTCATATACTTATTGGATAAAAACTGAAATAGCCTACTTTCATATACGAATTAAATACATGAGAAAGGAATAGGAACCAAGAATTCTTTCACTGATATGGCTTTTCGATAATTTGAGACTCTTAACATTTTGTGGACTGGTTACACTCAATAAGAATTGAAAATCCACTACAGATATTATCAAAAAATTGCGAAAGCCTGTACTATCGTATATGAAGAGTCAGGCAATGATTTTTTCAGACTTAATTCTGCGCGAAGTTTCAGATTGTGTCTTTGCCATAGTTTTCGTCTACGCATTTCACTGACACCACTAGGATAGTAACGTTATATACGCAGCAACAATACATTCTTCTTCCTCATTGTATTTTGACTTCCTTAAGAATTTTGATTCTGATGTGAGAGTTTGTTAAAAATGTTTTGTCATCAAAGTTAAATTAACATTGTTAATTAACGATATCAACTTCGTTAATAAAACTTCTCATTAATATTGATTATCAACTTCAGTGTGCACTCACCTATACACGACATTATCATACTTGTATTTTACATAAGGCGAATGAAATTTCGCTTTTAGTTGTTAATGTTCTCTATTACTTTCATTGCATTAAGTACCGTACTATATGAAATTGATTGCATGTCCTTCATTAATTGAGAAATAACACATAAATGCTTTGTAAACTGTCTACATTTGTCTATTGTAAACTGCCCATATTAATATCGTTCTGTGATTTAAAGATACCAGTAATGTAGTAATAGTCTAAGCTCCATAGCAAGCAGTAATAACAAAATTAAAAACACAGTGAACAAGTTGCTTCTGTATTATATATGCCATATACTGTGGGGACATTTATGTCTTTAGATCTTACACAAAATTACCAATCTATATTTTGTGAAGGGATATTTGTCGCTATCACTATTGAGAACATTATTATTATTATTATTATTGTTTTTATTATTATTGTTATTATTATTATTACTATTCCTACTACTACTACTATTATTATTATTATTATTATTATTATTATTATTATTATTTACATTTAAATACAAATGGCTTTTAGAGAACGCGCAGGTTCATTGCCGCCCTCACATAAGCCCGCCATCGGTCCCTATAGTGAGCAAGATTAATCCAGTCTCTATAATCATATCCTACCTCCCTCAATTCCATTTTAATATTATCCTTCCATTTAAGTCTCAGCCTACCCAAAGACCTTTTTTCCTCCGTCTCCCAACTAACACTCTATATGCATTTCTGGATTCGCCCATACGTGCTACATGCCTTGCCCATCTGAAACGTCTGGATTTAATGTTCCTATTTATGTCAGGTGAAGAAAACAGTTCTGCAGTTCTACGTTGTGTAATTTTTTTCCATTCTTCCGTAACTTCATCCCTCATAGCTCTAAACATTTTCCCAAGCACCTTGTTCTCAAACACTCTTAACTTCTGTCACCTCTCTCAAAGTGACAGTCCAAGTTTCACAACCATACAAAACAACCGTTAATAGACTATAACTGTTTTATAAATTCTTACTATCAGGTTTTTCTTAGAGTAGACTGGATAAGAAAAGCTTCTGAACCGAATAATAGCAGGCATTTCCCATAATTATTCTAAGTTTATTTTCCTCCCGAGTGTTATTTGTATTTCTTAATATTTCTCCAAGGTATTTGAATTATTTCATGTCTTCAAACGGTAAATTTCCAATTTCTATATTTTAATTTCGTATTGTGTTTTGATCCCGAGACATAATCATATATTTTCGAGACTTACTTCCAAATCTATCTCATTACTTGCATCAAGTAAAATTTCCGTGTTTTCCCTAATCATTTGTGGATTATCTCCTAACATATTCACATCATCCGCATAAACAAACAACCGATGTAATCCGTTGAATTCCAAACCATCTCTGTTATCCTAGACTTTCCTAATAGTATATTTTACAGCAAAGTTAGAAAGTAAAGGTGACAGTGCATTTCCTTGCTTTAGCCCGCAGTGAATTGGAAAAGCATCAGACAGAAACTGGCCTATGCGGATTCTGCTGTGCGTTTCACTGATACATATTTTAATTAATCGAACTTGTTTCTTGAAAATAACAAATTCAATTAGGATATTATATAAAATTTTTCTCTTAACCGAGCCATATGCCTTTCTGAATTCTATGAATAGCTCATGTACTGTGCAATTATACTCGCGTCTTTCTCCAACAGCTGTATTATTATTATTATTATTATTATTATTATTATTATTATTATTATTATTATTATTATTATTATTATTGCTATTGAACTATCTTAGATGCACTTTTATTCAAATCTTGTCAGCAAATATCTTACAGTAACAATGTTGCAAATTTATAAATTATACCTATAGTAAAATTAAAAACGAGATTAAGCCCAAAAAATAAACTTGACGAAGCCATTGTTTGTAAAAATTTGTATGGTGAATAAATTATATAGGCCTATTACTACTACTAGTAGTACTACTACTGCTACTACTACTACTACTATTAATACTGCTATTACTAATAGAATTTTCGATTCTCTGAAACCTTATATTCTGCTTATAGCAATTATATATTTATGCCCTGTGATCTAAAAGAAATTTTGATCTACGATAATATAATTGTTCTATTCTCTAAAACCTAACACTACAGGTACTGATTGTCATGCAATTGTATGTTCTACGTATATCGTGTATTATGTAGGCTTATTTATGGATGTATATGCGTTTTTTTCTTTAATGTTGTGACGCATCAATGAAAAATTTGAACATGTTTATTTCGCCCAATATTAAGTTAAGCGTCGAAGTGATCATGGTTTGTCAAGGTTTCACATCGTATCTTTGAATTGAAGGGCTCAGAGCCAAAGGCTACCCACCCACAATTTTGTATTGTTCATTATTAAGCCTTTTTTTTTTCAAAACTATACATTGTTGTTATAGATTCATTATATTATTTTGTATTTATTCTAGTTAGATCAATTAAAATAAATTGTGAAACCAATCATTTTTGTCAGGATCCTCTTAATATCAACTCTTATTTACTCATTTTGTAATTGTGGGTTATTCGCCTTTGGCTCTGAGCCCTTCAATTAAGTGATTTACGTACTACTATTGCGTGTTAGCTTCCTATTAACATGGCGGCAAGAGAAGCGTTTAATTTGTCCCAGTTTCCTCGTTCTACGCAGCCGGGACTGTAGGGGCTTGGACCAATCAGCCACCGCAGGGTGCTAAAATGATGTTGACTTTTCTTCTAACTATCGTACACTAGAAATTTCACGATTCATTTATAAGCCACGCCATGTAGTCCGTATGCTGGTACTAGAAAGAGAAACTGCTGCTTGAGCTGACATAAAAGTGATTTCCAATAACACCGAATCAACTGTGAGAAGGTATGCCTATAATATTCGTAAGGTTTTATACAAAATGGAGTGGTCGTGGTTGGCCAAATGTTCAACCTCCAATATTCATGGATTGATCCCATAAGATTCTTTAATTAAAGTATAATGAATTGAGAATGGGCCTGGGAGCACTGTTGATCTCGAGAGCAATGATGTAATATATTTCAGATGTGAATGAAGGGCGCACAAATAGAAAAGAAAATCTCTGTTCACTAGATTCTTTCAAATAATTTGCATCGCGTTCTTTTTAGTTCATTAGCTGTATCAAATACTGGGTTATTTAGAGTGAATGGCATTGGAGGTAGTGATATAGTATTTGGCGAGATGAGTTCGAGGGTTCGCCACATATTACCTGATATTCGCCTTACTGTTGGGGAAAACCTAGGAAAAAACAACCAGGCAATCAGCCAAAGCGGGACCCGAACCCGCTCCCGAGCGCAACTCCGGATCAGCAGACAACCGCCTTAAGTAACTAAGCTAAGCGGGTAGATGAGTATATTTTATTGCCAGTTATAAAAATACTTCATCTGTCGCGTTCTTGGTGAGTATCGGTGTCAAGGGCACGGTAAATGCGATATAAAACTTTAGCACGACTTAGTATTCCTCAAAACACAAGGCAAGACTGTGTACCAATGTCACAAGCATAGGTGAAATGAACTTACACGAATATCATCTCCCCTGCCAACTGCCAATCAGAGTGCTCGGATGCTATGAAGGTCACGGCAGCCATGATGATTCCTCTAGTCATATCCGGAATTTACTACGTCTATATTAACGTCTGTAGAAATTACTCCACACATTTTTAAATGCTTATTTTACGACGTTATATCAACTACTAGGTTATTTAGCGTCTATAGGATTGGTAATAGCGAGATAGCATTTGGTGAGATGGGGCCGAGGATTCGCCATAGATTTTCTGACATTCACCTTACGATTGGCAGAAGCCTTGGAAGAAACCGAACCAGATAATCAGTCGAAGCGGGAATCAAACCCACGCCCGAGTGCAACTCCGGATCGGCAGGCAAGCGCCTTAGCTGACTGAGCTATGCCGGTGGCTTCATCACATGTTAAATCCCAAACAAGAAAATTAACATAATCTGTCGTGTACGAAATGGTAATCATGCTAACATCTACTGCAGGCAGATACAACAATTCTACCGTCCTGGGAGAACATATTAAGAAATACAGAACAAAAAATTTCAAGTTATTGTATAAAGAGTGCATTTCACCCAGAACTAAGCGCATCACTATATTTAAAACTGCAGAGGACGATTTCACACATACAGATTGATATTCTTCCTCTCCAACCTAGTATTGTTTGTGAGAGATGCAGAAAATAGCAGAACCTCCTTCAAACAATAAAATTAAATTCTGTTGTAAGTTGTTGCAGGTGGTACAGTTAATTCTCGCTGAGTGAAGGTTCAAAGCCAAGCACAGATGTGAGTTGTTAGTGTAAACACAACTCGGTCTGCCTGAGCTGCAATATGTTTGAACAGCAGTCCATTTGCAATACTCACTTACCTCACGCGCTACAATCCCGACCTTCAATGCCGCTTGCGCTTAAATTGTTTAGGTACTCATTTTTCCGGGCTTCTGCCGCCCGTAAATAACCGCATGCGGTAGCTTTAACCATTGCGGTATGCTCGGGCGCCCTACATGATCTACAAACCTGCCGGATTTATCCCTCACTAGGCTACAGTATGTGTTACAAAACAATGTATTTCAATGAAGGACCCAATACACAAGATAAATTACTCATTCAACGTCTCAAGACAGTCATAGTCAGGTCACTGGTTTGAGGTCTAAGAGGTCAGGTCCGTCAAATGAGTCAGGTTAGATCAGTCAATTCAATCAGGTTAGTTCATCCAAGTGAGTTGGGTTAGTTTAGCCAAGTGAGTGATCTTAGTTCGGAGAAGTCAGTAAGGTTAGATCAGTCAAGTCAGTCAGGTTCGATCTGTCAAGTTATATCAGTCAAGTCCGTCAGATTAGATCATTCAATTTATATCAGTCAAGTCCGTCAGGTTAGATCATTCAAGTTATAAGCCTATCAGTTAAATCAGTCATGTTGCATCAGTCAAGTCAGTTAGGTTAGATCAACCATGTCAGTCAAGTTAGATCGATCAAGTCAGTTAGATCAGATCTGTCAAGTTATATCAATCAAGTCAGTCAGGTTACATCTGTCAATTTATATCAATTAAGTCAGTCTGGTCAGATCAGTCAAGTCAGTCCGGTTGCATCTGTCAATTTATATCAATCAAGTCAGTCAGGTCAGATCAGTCAAGTCAGTCAGGTTACATCAGTCAAGTCAATCGCGTTAGATTAGTCAAGTCAGTCAGGTTAGATCAGTCACGTCAGTGGAGTTAGTCACGTTAGGTTAGTCGAGTCAATCAAGTTAGATCAGTGAGTCAGTCAAGTTAGGTCAGTCGAGTTAGTCAAATGAAGTCAGTCGAGTTTGGTTAGGCCAATTAAGTCAATTAGGTTACTTATGTTAATTGGTCAGGACAATCAGGCAAATCAGTTAGCTAAGTCAGGTAGGGTCGCTCTGTTAGACCTGTCCAGTCAGGTTATTTCAGTCATGTCAGCCAAGATCAGTCAGGTAGCTCAGTCAACGAGATCAAATCAGTTAGGTTATTTCAGCCAGGTTTGTTCAGGCAGATTTAATTAATCAGGTCACTCACTTAAGTCAGGTCAAATCACCCACGTCAGGTTAACCACATCAGTCAGGTCAGGTCAATCACATTAGTCAGACCAGGTCAACCACGTGAGTCATGACAGTTCTACTACGTCAGTCAGGTCAGGTCAACTATGTCTCTCGCATCAGGTAACCACGTCACTCGCGTCACGTCAACCATGTCACTCACGTTAGGTCAACCAGGCCACTGGAGTCACGTGAAACATGTCACGTCAGGCCAAACATGTTACATCAGGTCAAATATGTCACTCACATCAGGTCAACAGTCCACTGAAATCAGGTGAAACATGTCACGTCAAGTCAAACATGTCACTCACGTCAGGTCAACAGGCACCTGAAGTCAGGTGAAACATGTCACGTCAGGTCAAATATGTTACATCAAGTCAAACATGTCACTCACGTCAGGTCAACAGGCCACTGAAGTCAGGTGAAACATGTCACATCAAAGTCAAACATGTCACATGTCACGTCATTCAACCAGGCCACTGAAGTCAGGTGAAACATGTCACGTCAGGGTTAAACATATCACTCACGTCAGGTGAAACATGTCATGTCGGGTCAACCAGGTCACTGAAGTCAGGTGAAATGTCACGACAAGTCAAACATGTGACTTACGTCAGGCCAAACATGTTACATCAGGTCAACCAGGCCACTGAAATCAGGTGAAACATGTCACGTCAAGTCAAACATAACACTCACGTCAGGTCAAACATGTCAGGTCAGGTCAACCAGGCCACTGAAATCAGGTCAAACATGTCACATCAAGTCAAACATGTCACTCACGTCAGACCAAACGTCAAGTCAGGCCAAATATGTCACTCACGTCAGGTCAACCAGGCCACTGCAGTCAGGTGAAACATGTCACGTCAGGTTAACCAGGCCACTGAAGTCAGGTGAAATATGTCACGTCAAGTCAAACAACACTCACGTCAGATCAACCAGGCCCTGAAATCAGGTGAAACATGTCTTGCCAATTCAAACATGTCACTCACATAAATCCAAACATATGTCAGGTGAAACATGTCACTCACGTCAGGTCAACCAGGCCACTCAAGTCAGGTGAAACATGTCACGTCAGATCAAACATGTCACTCATGCCAGGTCAAGCACGTCAACTCATCCAGTTCGGTCAGTCAGATAAATCAGTCAAGTCATTAAGACAGGTCAGTCAAGTAAATCTGTCAAGTCACAAAGACAGGTCAGTCAGGTAAATCAGTGATGTCTTCAAGACATTTCAGGCAGGTAAGTAATTGAAGTCATTAAGTCAGGTCAATCAGGCATTCAGTGAAGTCATTAAGACAGGTCAGTCAGATAATTTAGTCAAGTCAGGAAAGCAGGTCAGGTATTTAAAAATACAGCATTTTTGTCTCAAATAATAATTGAAATAATACTGTAAAAATCGTATAACCTTGAATAAATTATGATAAGAAAATCCGTAAGTACTTATGAATTTATTGGGTTCTGAATTTCAGAATAGTAGAGACGAATCTGATGAAAAAATGGGACCTTGAAGTGGCTGGAGATGATGATGATGATGATTATTATTATTATTATTATTATTATTATTATTACTGTAATCAATAGGCCTATATGTCTGCTACAAATTATTACGTGAAAGTGAATCCTGAACAATGAAAATTGTCTACCGCATACCTACTCAGTTTATGCATGACTACTGCGTTACGTGCCAGAGGATGAGCCGCAATGCGAGGTGGGAAATAAGAAAGAGAGACAAAAGCAAAACAAGGGCTCACGCAATTAAAATGAACTTCAAACGCTTTGTACCTCACAAAGAAACTGACCAGAATCTGAATATGTTGAGGTTCCATAGAAGTAAACTGAATTAAACAACTCTATCGTCCGTAATTTTATTGCATATATTGTACAACAAAAGTCAGTTCAATAACATAAATTTATAACACCAAGAATTCCATAAATAAATGTAAATTTTCATAAATTGAAATGAGGATCGAATTAAAAATGAAACTCAACGCAATTATTTTTCAAAGATTTTTTTCCTTCTAAGTTGTAGTAGAAAGGAACATAAAAAATATTATTAATTTTTAAGATTGGAAGGAATGGTAAACGGGAGAAGAGTTCGGGTCAGAAAAATATATCAGATGAAAGACGGCATTGAACTATATTGAATCATATGCGGAGACTAAGAGGAAAGCAGAAAATAGGAAAGATTGGAGAATGCTGAGTTTGCAGTGAAAACCTGAAGGAGTAAGACGGCACAGTAATAAAAAGCTGTTCATAGTGGCGTCCATGAAATATTATAGGTCTATAGCGCGATGGCCATTTCAGTAATATTTTAATGACTCTAAATCCAATAAACTGATTCAAACAATAATATTGAATAATTATATGCATTTCTACCCTGCCCGGAATGTCAACGGTAAAAAAGGGACTGCAGATGACCTCGCCAGTTAGTGTTCTTGAAGTTGAAGCTTGGTGATACGAAGGACCAATAAATTTTTCGACCGAGACTCATAATCATGTTCACATAGACAACATAACGATACTGAGCTATTTACTTGATTGTAGAAATACGAAATGGTAGTGCTCTATCCTAAAAAACTATTTAATTTGGAGTTGGTACACACCATCTATTTATTGACTTTAGAGCTGCTTATGATAGCATTAATAGAGAACATTTGTATAATGCTCTAAGAGTACTAGATATTGCTGAAAAGTTGGTGAGACTGGTAAGAATGATAATGACAGATGTCCGAAGCAGTATAAGGGTCAGAGGAATGATATCAGATCCATTAGATATTAAGAATGGTGTGCGACAAGGAGATACGCCGGCGTGTCTCCTTTTTAATGTTGCATTGGAGAAGGTAGTAAGAGATGCAAACCTGCTTAGCAGAGGGGCCATATTTTATAAATCAGTACAGATACTCGCATACGCCGATGATATAGATATAGTGGCAA
The DNA here is from genome assembly GCF_040183065.1 of Periplaneta americana. NCBI lineage: Eukaryota > Metazoa > Arthropoda > Insecta > Blattodea > Blattidae > Periplaneta > Periplaneta americana. The sequence goes on from NC_091126.1 coordinate 137,988,461, forward strand.
GATCTAGAAGGGCAATGGAAGATGCATTCTTGAATATAGAAAAGGCAGGAAGGAATATGGGATTGACTATTAATCAATCGAAAACTAAATACATGGCTTGTGGAAAGGCAAACCTCAAGAATATTCCATCCTCAATAACAATAGGCAGATATGACTTCGAGAGAGTGGATGAATTTAAATACCTGGGATCAACAGTTACTCATTCTAATGATATTTCATATGAAATAAAGCAGAGGTTAATGGCTACCAATAGAGCTTACTTCGCCTTAATAAAATTACTTTGTTCAAGAATTTTATCACGTACCACAAAGATAACTATCTATAAAACACTTATAAGACCTGTACTAGCATATGCTGCTGAGACGTGGTCCCTAACAAAAAAGGACGCTGGAAATTTGGATGCCTTTGAGAGGAAGATACTCCGCAAAATAATTGGCCCAGTATTCGAGAGAGGAAGATGGAGGAGGCGATATAATAATGAGTTGTATTCCATCTATAAAAATCCGCCTATTAGAAGAATGGTAAAAGCAGCAAGATTAAGGTGGGCTGGGCATGTGGCACGGATGAATGACGTAGAAATTCCTAAAAGGATATTAAATGGAAATCCTGGGGGCCAAAGAAGCCGTGGACGACCAAGAATAAGATGGCTGGATGGAGTTGAGGAAGACATATGTAAGATGGGATATAGGAATTGGAAAGCAATTTCGCTGGATCGAGACAACTGACGGAAAATCGTGGAAGAGGCCAAGGTTCACAATGAGCTGTAGCGCCAAGAAAGAAGAAGAAGAAGAAGTGCTCTATCCTCTGGCAAAAATAATTAATCTCCTCGTGTGTCAAGGGAAACTATTTTCTTTCTGTTACTGGTTTTTCGTGCTGTAACTCTAAAATTATGACAGTATAAGTTATTTTTATTTTTAACTTTGCATTCCACCTACAAATTGTTTACGATAAATTCTGAACGTTATACACTCTTAGCAGTAGAGCTATACAGAGTCCGCCAAATGTTTTAAACACAAAATTATAGCTGTTGTAGAAACAATCCGCGCTATACATGAGAATTACCACGGTAGCTTTCAACCGTGCCGTTACGTTTACCACCAAATTTAACTACATACACAATGTTGCCAACATAAGAAAATGATTTTGGTCTGTGGTATCGTTAGAAGGAGAAATTTGTTTCTTCTTCTCTCTACCTCCTTCGTTCTGAACATTACTGAGAGACAGCACCACTGTTACTCTCATCTATTGCAATGATTTTTCCTTGACCACCAATTTGCTTGGACGACATTACTACATTGAAGATTAAGAGAGATCTTACAAGCGATCTCCAGTTACTAACAGTATGGTCATCAAAATTGTATGTCCATTTTATCTCGAACTAAAATCTCTCTCGCATTTCCTTTTGTTTCATCACGGCCAAATGGATTTATCTCTTCGGTGTCGATGTTTCAAGTTAGTCATGGCCTTTATGAAGTTTTTGTTTCGTAATATTGATAGACGGTAATATAATTAAAGCAGTGAATAATTTCATGGCCCCTAAAAGTTTTTTTTTTTTTTTTCGTAAAAGGCTAGGATTTTCTCTAGGCCACAAATAAAACTGCAATGCGGTCATAATTATGTACTTAATGTTTTGGTGAACATTAACCGGAAATTTACTTTCCGTTATTTAAATGATATTCCGTGAACCACACCTTTTTCCTCTTTATTTCGTTGTCATAACATAATTTAAAATCTTACTACATAAGCATTTTCTTTTAGTGTATTCAAAACATCGTCGTTGTACTGCATAAATCTTGCAATTGACTAATAGAGTGATTTATTTAAGAATATAGTCGCGAATTTTACTGCCACCATTTCGATTGTCTTCTGTTTGACACGGCTCGGTACGGCCCGGTGACTAGTGGCCAGCGAGTAACGTCGACTATCGGCATTGCTCTGCCGTGGGTACTATCCATTTGTTCCACAATCCACCTGAAGACATTTTTACTCGTAATGAAAATGAAAACTCCTTTATGTACGAACAATAGCAAAAACAATCGAAAACAATGTGACATTATTATGAGAGAGTACCACTGAAAAAAATAATGTAGTATACAGATTCTCATATGCTAATTTATTAATGTTTCCCGATTAAAAAATTAACAAAAATCCTAATAAAGAATGCTTTTAAAGGAAGAGCATATTCAGGCTGCTATTATGCCTTCATGTTTTATTTAATTTGTGGTGAGAAGCCTGCCTATATCCACAGAATTAATACATTTTTGTTAATTCATATTCTCGTATTATCGGTCTTTGTCATTACTGTGATCTGGATATCGATTTCGGTGTAACTTTATTCCTTTATGTGTTACGTGTTTTAATATAATATTGTCAAATATGTTTTAGTATAACATTACCATAAAAAATTCTTACATTGCCATAGGGTAAAATGAATCACTATGTAACACAAAGAGTGTAGCAGTTCCAGAGAGGGCCAGGGCACCGACCTGGTACTTTTTCCTGCAACCTGGCAGCGCCCTGCACACTTCAGACTTCATATGATGATATGTTATATGTTTTATTCTCACATTAACCTCTCTGGTCCTGCTGGCCCTTCACATTTCGCTTAAGTTTATATACAACATCCCAACCTATTAATCGGTCCTTTATCTGCACGGTTAAGCATACATGTAGTTACAATACCATATCATTTTCCTACACCCCCATTCTCAAAGAGCTATTTGCAGTCGACTAAAATTGTGAAAATGTTTCCTGGTAAGTTTCTTTTCTTTGGTGCATTGAAATCTCTGTGACTGAGTTTCTGATTATAATAGGTGTTAGGCAAGTTGTTCGTTATGAAAGTAATATATATATATATATATTTCCTTATGTGGAAGGCCGTTTCTTCCTGAACGATTTGATATATGTATATATAAAATATCGTCGTTGTTCCTGCAATAATTCTTATGTGCAAAATATAAAATTGTTCAGTAGGAAGAAAAACATATTATTTATTCATTCTATGGCAGTAATACATAGGAGACTGAATGCTTAAATTTTCGAAAGAAAGAAATATAATTACATAATATAGGAGATTTTATTATTTGGTGTATCACTATTTAAGTTATTATAGAGAAGAATCTGAAAATCGATAAATATGTCACATAGGAGTTATTGCAGGAACAACGACGATATGCTTTGTTACTGCAAAGCACTATGAAATGCAGTATTTGAATCCATGTTTAACCATGACCACTACCAACAATCTGTCAAACCAAAGAAAACTTCATTTCTTTTTTACTTTTTAACTGAAAGGTGGTAATTTTAGTTTGTTTCTGCGGCCAACCTGATTATAAAATATACACTCTCTGGAAAGCGCATGTTCTCATGTTAGTCACAAAGGAACACGACTTTGTTTACATCCAAATATGTTCTGTGAATGTAGTGAAAGGTGGGTTCGTGTTGAAGTCTCGTGTATATATATATATATATATATATATATATATATATATATATATTTCGTGGGGTAATTTTTATGTTTTACTTTTAAAATATAGGTAGAACCAAAATACTTAAGGTAAGCAAGCCCTCCCTATACCGCCCATGTTAAATTTTAAAATTTCAGGTGCACTTTATTCTGGATGTATCTGAGGTACAAACTCCAAATTTTCAGGGATTATTTAATATACATTTATCTTTAATAATACGAACTAGTTTTGATCAAATGTTATTAGTTTTTTAATTATTAATTTTTTTCTAAATGTTTAATTTTGTGTTTAAAATTTGTAATTCAAAATTTGAAAACTCAGGTTCTAAGTAATTTACAAAAATTTCCTTTCATATTATTATTAGTTATGGTCTTCCTAATGTCCAGTCCAAATTTCATGCATTTATCTTTAATGGTGTTGATGTAACGTGCACCAACGTTACAAAAAATGTACAATTGAGAAAAATGAAGTTAAAGTTTTGGCAAATATTCTCATACTTAAGTGCACTGCTAGGACATTCCAGTACCATAATCTGGATCTTCTGTGTCCTCATGGCTTCTCTTCTTATTCCTCTTCAATTTTCTTCCTTTTTTTGCCATTTCCTCCATTACCATTTCTGCTTTTTTGATGCGAAGAGAGTCTAATTCCTTCAAGATGTTATGGTATTGAAGCCTGGTTCAATCCCCAACTGTTGTAAGACTTCCACTCTTCCAATATTTCCATCATTGGATGATATGATGGCATCTCTTAGTCCTAATCTAAGTGAATTGACACTACCAAAGACTGTTTTGGGGATCCTGCATCACAGAACACGGTTACATGCTTCGTTTGTATTTTGAAACTTATTATGCAAACATTTTTTTTAGTAATTCTGCATGGTACAAGTTTCATATTGGTTTTATGGCAAGCATAACAGATTCTGGTAAACCATGGTGTTTATAATGAGGTACCTTTCTATTATATTTTCACCACGAATTGTCACCTTTAGGACACAGGTCATGTTGGGGATGATCGTCAGTGGAGAGTTCGTGAAAATATGTAGTCCATACTGCACTCCTCATATCCTGTAGACTTTGCAAATTATTTTTTAGGGCTTGATCATAGTAATTTTGTAATTTATCTATCATCCCATCTGTAATCTCTTTGATCCCCCAACACCTTTGCCATCTGAAAGTTTCTTCCCCACTAAATCTTTCTTGAGTTTGCGAAGCCTGGAACCCATGCGCTTTTGTACATGTCCAATGCACTCCAGTTTCTCCACAGTACAATCGTCCCTAATTATATGGTTCACTTTCCACAACTTTTACAAAACCATTACTGTCTCCATCACCTAAGTACTGTTTTTATTGTACACCATGAGTCTGGTTGGAACTTTGAAAAATACATTCAGCTCCCTTTGCTTCTATACCACCACTGCTTCCATCAAAATTCTTTACACAACCTTCATGAGTCCCTAACTTTTTGCATGTATAACAATATTTTGATAGCAATTCTGAATCTAAAACTTTGCCTGTATCAACTGAAGTAGCTACCACAACTCACGGTTTGACGTGTGGCGTCTCTCATGCCATGTCCCATCTACTGCAACTGGAATCTTACCATCACTGTATTGCATTGCACTGCTTCCTTACATGCTTCTAACATACTATCTTTGAGACACTATCAGCTGATTCTTGAATATGTCCATTCACCTTATGAAATTTTGAATGGGGCTTAGACATTCATCATGACACACAATCTACCAGCATAATCTTTTCCAATACAGCGTAGCCCATATATGAATCTTGTATTCACTTCATATCCACTAGCGGTAACTTTTGATGTTTGAAAAGTGCCTTCCTTTCTGCACACTGCACACACTATTACTAATGATCTGGCAAGTTCTTTTCGTTTCTTTATGTCTTCTTGAATTGACAGAGAGTCACATTCACAGTATTTACATTTTGTTTGTTGAGATAATGCTTTTGACATCAGTTCCAAATCCACTAGTACATAACCAGATTTCAACATGTTATTTTCACAAATATTAGACTGTTGCATTTCACACATCTCATCAAATAGTTCTATGGAAGATGAAAGTTTCTTCTTCGATGAACTAGGAGGTGTAACACACTTACCGGCACTGGTAGTTGTTACATTTGCTTCACATGGTGTTCGGTCAAACCTCTTCTGCACTAAAAACATTACTAACTTTTCCATTACTAATTAAATCACTAGTAACATCCTTCTTTCTTGTATAAGTGTTCCCAGTAAACTTTCTCTTTCCAAACTTCTTATTTCTTCCCATTTTTTACCTTCACAAATACAAACTAACAAATATTTACATTTACCTCGCTTCCCGTTTCCTTGGAAACCAAACCATAGATGACCATGAAAAAAGAGAAAGTTGACAGAGGCATCAACAGAAAATATGAAATTTCTCGCAAAAAACAAGAGTTAGTTCATAAAAATATCTTCAACGGTTTAGGAAATATATCGAAAAACATAAATGTCTGCAAAAGTGGGAGTGGTCAGAAAAGACATGCAATCAATTATATGCTTATTAAACATCCAATTTTGGTCCGAATCGATTATAAACCGCATATTCGCATTCAGAACACTTGAAACACCAATAAACACCAGAAATCCAAAAATCCATATTTTGAACCATAAACGAAGGCTTGCTTACCTTAATGCAGTCATAATTCCTCTTCGTCAACTGGTAGTGCCTCTAAAATAATTATCGTACTTATGTGATGGTAAAAGTAGTGAAAATGAACAGTGGAAATATTATTATTGAAATAGATATACTTTCATCTTTCATCAGTAAAAGTGTGTTGTGTTCCAAGTGCAAAAACATAAATAGTGTTTACATTAGTGAAGATATACAATGGAGGAGAGATTTATTAAAATTGCTTTACAGTGTGAGTTTTGTAGTCAATGTTAAATGCATCTAAAGAAGCCGAGGAACTAGAAGACTCTAGTCGTATTACTGCCATATTTGATGGTAGATGGCTAAGAGGGGGCACACTTCCTTGAATGGAGTCATCACAGTAACTTCTTCAATGACAGGGAAGGTGACTTGTTGACTTACAGCAAACACTGTGCTGGGTGCAATACAGAAAATGAGCATAAATCCACTTCCAAAATCTTCTCTCAAAGTGTCTTTATGCAAAAACACAGAATCAAAACGAAACATTTAATAGTTGCATCTGGCAACGAATATCCAAAACTGACTTTGTAGATGTTGATACTTTGAAGATTGGTGTATTAGATGCACTTATTTGTTTCAATGATACTGTTTATAAGAGGGTTTTAGTTTTGGAAGGTATGGACATTATAGCTGGGAAAAATATGAAGACTGCTCTAAGAAACTTACACGTTGAGCTTGTTGACAAGGCAGAAAAAGTACCAGGAAACATGGCAAAGTAGGCTAGGATGAAGAAGAGAGGAAAGAAGAGAAAGAGAGAAGACAAGAAAACAGATGTACAGGACAGTTGTGGTGCTGGGAGGTTCTAAAGCTGCAAATATTGAGGTATGTACACACGTTAACTTTTAAGTTCAATTTTCTGAAAGTTACAATTTTCAACACGTTGGTACATATTTTCACAACTCTGACATTTTGAGAGCATGTTCCTAGTTAGATACCAAAGTTGCCCTGTGAAAATTGAGCCAGTATGTTCAAAAATAATTAATTTACGAGGAATTTATGTTATAAAATATGATTATTTGGTACAACAAATTAAATATTAACTTTAATAAAAAAAACTCAAAGACTCAAACTTATTTCACTAAGGGAGACTGGTACAACCATTAACTATAATAGTTCAAAGTTTTACTACTCTCCAAAATATGGTAACTGATATACATGCACCTTCCGTGGACATTTAGTGAATATTTTTTTAAATTCATTAATATAAAAAATGTATATATTTTTAATTTCCAGTGACGTAAAGAAAATAAATTGTACATTTTCATGTAGCAAATGGCTCCATGATGCACCTGTAAACATTATACTATTTATAGAACCAGAAGTACACTGATTTATTTGTGGTGTTATTTTTGATAAATTTAACCTAGCGATAAGAACCAACTTGCCTTAAACGGAAAGCTCTTATTCTGATGATATGTCATTCGGTGTAAATTCATATTTAAATCGTATTCAAAATGTGATTATTCATTGTAGGAATTCGCATATCAGAAAACAATAATAAAACGCTTTGTTTTTTTTTTTCGAAGGAATTAAATAGGCCTACTTAGCATTACTCTAAATATCTTTGACATATTACATAATGGGGTAAGTATTGTGCATGTAAGTTGGAATTCAATAATAAATTTATAATAGATATTTTATATAAGTCAAAATTATACTGCCTGCCTAATACGCAGTCGCTGTAAATACGCGGTTTACACGCGGTTCCTTGAAGAGGCCTTTTCGGTGTTTATCCTGATATTAATATTAGTAATAACAATAGTAATAATTATAAATATAGTGTTCATAATAATCTTTCGCGATGCGCCCTGGTACTATTTTATTTACGACTATTATGAACCCCTCATAAGTCATGTTTAAACGTAGGTGCTTGTTGTGGACAATAGACAAAAGTGAGATCTCGAGATTTAAGTCAGAAAATCCAAAACTCCGAGTTAAGGAAAGATTAGAGGCTGTTCAGCAAATGATTAATAGATACCATTCGAAGATCCGACATTTTGGTCATTCATTTAACGACGTTGTACGAAATATTGCAACTGAGAAACAAGTAGTTTCTTTATTTCTAGGAACAATTACGCAGTAAACACGCAAATCAGCGCGAAATAATCAGTAAGGATTTCTGGATAGGAGAAAGGTCGGAGTCGCATCATTTCCCTGTTTGTGTGCAGCTAGAAATAATGGACGAGACTAGGCTAACTGGGGATGGAAGGAATAAACAGGACCAGGGAAGATCGGTCCCAATATATAGGTGAAGGGAAGAACATAAGGACGTGTATATACAGAGATTGGAGGACAGACTGAAGGACGTTGACTCAGTCACGGCAGAACAGTTGACGTTAATTATTCAGGAAGCGGGTTCTGTAATGAAGTTAAATTGAAACCGAAAGAAGACACAAGGAACTACTAAGTTCTATGACAATGATTATAGGAAAGCTAAAAGGGAAATGGATCAAGCGTTGCGGGCTTTTAGGCGGTTAGGTGGCAATGTTAATATTCTTCTATGACGTTCTGAGAATGACAACGAAGTGGCGTGGGTAACGAGGAAATATTTTATTCCGTAATCTACGTGAGTTCAATTGTGTTGTTTACCGGTTACAGGAAAATGTGACTCCCGGCAATCAGGCATTCCTTAGCCGTTACTGAAGAATTCCCGACACTGTAACTTAAAGTATTGGCATGCCCTCGTTATGGCACACCTGTAGCTGAACGACCAGCGCATCGATTTCTTATGTTCATCATTAGGGCTATAAACTTCCTGCCCATAATTCTGATCATTAATAATAGGTACAGCACACTTGATTTCTCTCGTGGATGAGCTGATACTATTTTAATTTTGATTTAAGGTAAATTCCAACTTAGAGCAAAATTTAAGGCAGTCCCATGAAGAACTCTTCGACTTATCTCTCCAAATATTTCTTTGCTATCACCAAAATCCAACAATACATCGCTAGCAATAGTTAGTTATACTGTTTTAAATTCCTGATTTATCCCTTAGGCAGCTAAGATTAGCGAAGATCTTGTGAGTTTCTATTACCAAAATATTGTATATCAAGTTTCAGACCCTTGTTGACTTTCTGGACTACCCTTTCAGAATTATGGCATTTTCTTGTGAGATTACTTCTTTCAAAAAGAATATAATTTCAATGTTTTAAAACTCCACACATTTAGCTGGATATATTTAGTTCTATATTATTTTGCGTTTCAATAAATTTTTTCAACTATTCTCATAAAATTTAAGCGCTCTAAGTACGGCGTATCTATTCTTCAGAGTAACGAAGTGCTTGTGAACTCAAATTCTCCTCTTACGGACATGAAAATCTGATATAGAATTGACTATCTGATATAATGAATATTTTTGCAGGACACATTCAGAACATGTAATTCGACATGTCCTTCTATTGTGTTCTTGAAAATGATGAGGAGAGAACCAATACATATTAATAAAAAATTTCCCTCAGTTCCTTTCCCGGATGCACGCATTATTTCTCAGGAAACCAAGAACTATGAAGGTCTTATCAAGGTGACATTAAACAGGAGAGATTTAGATAACATTGCAATGTTTTCATTACAACTCACAAACAAATATTCTCTATGGGGCAGACAAAAATGTTATTTTTTCTTCTTCTACCATGTTAATAATGTCAAATCAAGTGCTTACACAATTTCTGACTACTCGATCACAATTACGAGGGCTCTTCGAGAAAGAACGTTTTTCTGGGGTCGTTTACAGAAAGAAAAAACAATTTAATGGAAAGATTTATGGGAACAGATACAACAATTGTTGAGCTATTTTTCAACATATTTCCCGCCGGAATTGAGACATCTGTCATACCATGTTATCAACAAAGAGGTGCCGACGACTGTTACACACAGGTTCCGATCCCAGACGGCAGATTCTACGACACAGGGATACATAGTTGATCCCATGGTATGATAAATGTCTCATATCTGATGGGGAATATATTGAAAAATAGCTGAACAATTTCTGTATCTGTTCCAATAATTTTTTTCATGAAATGATAGTTTCTTTAGGTAGTGTAAAGGATCCCAGGGAATTTTACTTTCAGGAGGGCCCTCGTAACTGTACTCGAGTGGCCAAAATTTGTATACGGACTTGTCTTGACATTACATGGTGGAAGGAAAGAAATTGCTTTTTTATCTGCCCCCATGAGAATGTTTGCTTTTCAGGATAATTTGGTAGATGCAAATTCCGTCCACCTAAAATAATTTCGAAAAATTTGTGATTCAACACACATAATATTACTGCTTATCGCTGTGTTAATATAGTCCCACAGTAAGAGATAAATATTTTTCGTCACCAGTGTGCAAACTCTTTGTTGGCTGCCACTTGGACATATTCCATGAAAGGGCGTCAGATTCCAACGTTGAATAACTCAGCGCCGCGGTGATCCCATGTCGTGATATGAAATTTCCCACAAAGCAACGAACGTAATGTTATATGGCGTCGCATTCCGACTAATACAATCAAACTAGTCGTTTAATACCATTTCTATCAAGTATACATATAACCTTTTTTCGTTAAAAGTTGGTTGTTTAGTAGGGATTGTCTACGTCGCTGCTGATTTTTCCACAAAATTGGTTACCTTCCCTAAGAAATTACTTTCGGATATATATATGTACAGTTCCCCAAAAAAGAAATGAGACGGTGGATTATTCTAAGTTCCAGGTGTAAGACATTGCGTATGATCAGAGACTCGGAGCCCAGATATACAAGATAGTCCACGCCTGTGGAGTAACGGTTAGCACGTCTAGCCGCGAAACCAGGTGGCCCGGGTTCGATTCCCGGTCGGGACAAGTTACCTGGTTGAGGTTTTTTCCGGGGTTTTCCCTCAACCCAATATGAGCAAATGCTGGGTAATTTACGGTGTTGGACCCCGGACCCATTTCACCGGCATTATCACCTTCATCTCATTCAGACGCTAAATAACCAAAGCTGTTGATAAAGCGTCGTAAAATAACCTACTAAAAATACAAGATAAGGCGTAATGCAGTATGGTATTTTAAATTCAATCTACAGTGTAGATATGAACTAACTGTGCAGATTTTCAGAGCGAATAGCCCATGTTGCATATAAAAGAAATGTAATACCATATTAGTGAAAAGTTCAGTTTCTCCTCAGAATTGCTTTTTTTCCAAATGTTTAACAGCTTCCACCTTCCTATTCGGTAAATATTGCAAGTAGGATCGGGATTTTTGTCCATAACTACACAAAATGTAATGGAAAATTATTTATCCGTCAGGCGTATTTCAACAGTGTGGATGTTTTTCATGTAAATATAATTAAAGTCCACTAATTTCAAGCCACTGGGCGATCGAGCGTATTGAAACGTCGTACCAAGAGAGGAAGGTTCGCGTACAGAGTTAGGCCTGAGTTCGTTGATCTCTTACATCTGCATTGCGAGAAGAAAGATGACTGTGTTAGGGACGATGTTACCAGACTGCTGAAACTTCCAAATAAACTTTCTAATTAACCGTGCATTTAACCACGAAATTAATCATTTAGGTTTTCTGTTACTTTAAGTATACCCTATCGTCCCTTTCAATCTGAAGGATTATTTCACTTCCACTCTGTATTTTGTTTGTTGTTGGATCAAGTTCCGAAACTGACTTCAAAAACTGCTAATAAATATAAATGTGTTGCAGAAATAGATAAATATATATATAAAATTCCTGCAGTAACATCCAAATTTGGGCCTTCATGGTGAGATCGTCATGTCCCGCAGAAGAGAGACCTTCCATTTCGTTTCAATAGCTCAGTCCACTAAAGCTTCTTCGTGTCATGCAGAAGGAAGCAGCTTCGAGCCCTAACCTCGTGGGATCTTTTATTTCTTTAATATCGTTAAAACTCAGTTTTACAGAGTTCAGGGATGAAGTGGTCTATCGTGAGCACAATGATACTTGTTTTTGATAAATGTTAATGTTCACAGACATTACAGAATTAAAAATTGTAACATTATGAAAAATTAATGAATACGTTAATTATGAATAATATATAATTATATATATTCATAAGGCGTGACTGTGAAATTTTTCAACAAATAATCATTTTAATTTATAACTTAAGATGTCATTGTAAATGAGATGATGATAATAATAATAATAATAATAATAATAATAATAATAATAATAATAATAATAATAATAATGGAATTTAGAATGTTTTAACAAACTTTAAGAAATTTATTTTAAATATCAGTAATAATTACATTTGATTACTAACCTTATGAGCTACCGGGATGAGTGGCGTCAAAAGTGTTTATCCAGCCGTTTTGTCTCACCACAGGCAGGTGCCGTTCCAAAATACTTGTAATATTTTCATTTGTTCCACATCTTAAAGCTCCAATGCTAATGAAATCTTAAAGCTTCAATGCTAATGTAATATCTATGGAATGCAATAAATGTAAAGGAATAAAAAACAACCATGAGAGGGACCGCGACAAAAATGACAACAAGACAATGGTAGTCACCGACGCAGTCGTCTAAGGCTCTTGCCTGAAGATCCGGAGTTGCGCTCTGGCGCGGGTTCGATTCCCACTTGGGCTAATTAACGTTTTGGGTTTTTCTGAGGTTTTCCCAAAACGTAAGACAAACGTTAGGTCATCTATGCCTGATCCTCGGCCTCATCTCACCAAATATCACGCTATCACCAATCCCATCGACGTTAAATAACCTCGTAGTTGATACATCGTCGTTAAATAACCAAGTAAAAAAGACAATGATGATTGTCGTGGTCGATGTCGTGATCCCTGTCTTACGTCATGTTTTGGTCATTGTCGTGATTCTTGTTGTGAGCCTTATCGTAATCCTTCTCGTTCAATTAATCGTCGTGCTTATCGTGATCCTTGTTGTCTTTGTCATGGCCTTTACATTTATCCTTATTGCTTTTGTCGTGATCTCTATCGTGGTCATTGTCTATGTCATGATTTTTATAATGATTTTTGTGGTCTTTATCTTGGTACGTTTTGGATCATGGTCCTTGTTACCTTTGTCATGGTCCTTATTGTGTTCCTGGTACTAGTGATGCTTATCGTTGTGCTTGTCGTGGTCCATATCGTGATCCTTATCGTGGTACTTGTAGTTGTCCTTGTCTTTGTTCGAGCCGTGGTCCTCCTTATATTTTTCATGGTCCTTATCGAGGTCGTGACATATCGTGTTCCTTATTGTGCTGCTTGTAGTGGCCAATGTCGCGGTCGTTATTATGTTTCCAGCCGTTGTCCAGGTCTTTGTTTTGTCCTTGTGATTCTTATCATGGTCTTTATAGATTTTGTCGTGAAACTTATCATGATCCTTGTCGTAGTGCTTGTCGTGGTCCATGTTGTGAGATATATCGTGGTATTTTTACCTTCGTGATCCTTATAGAGGTTGTTTTTTTCTTGTTTCTTACCGTGATCCTTGTTGTCTTTGTCATGTTTCTTATCGTGATCCTTGTTGTATTTCTCGTTGTCCTTCTTGTCATTTAATGGTCCTTATACTTCTTCTCACTGTCTTTGTCGTGTGACTTATTGTGGCATTTGTTTTCCTTGTTATAATCCTTATCGTGACCTTTGTCCTAGTCGTTGTCCTTATCATGGTCCTTGTAATCCTTATCGTGGTCCATGTCGTGATTCTTATCGTGGTGCATTTCGTGTCCTTTTCTTGATTTTTGTCGGCGCTGGTTTTCGTGGTCCATGTTGCGATCCTAATTGTGGTCCTTGTCATCGTTGAAGTAGTGGTCGTTGTCTTTGTGACGACAATTACCGTGGTCCTTGTCTTTGTTACGATGCTTATCGTGGTCCTTGTCTTTATCATATTCCTTATTGTGATTCTCATTGTCTTTCTCCAAATCCTTATCATGGTTCTTGTCTTTATTATGGTCCTTATTGTCGTCTTGGTACTTCTCGTGATCCTTATCGTGGTATCTGTGATTCATTTCGTGTTTCTTATTATGATACATGTTGTTTACCTTAGCTTTATCCTTATCCTTGTAGTGGTTCTTATAATGGTTCTTGTCTTTGTCATGGTCACTGTCGTTATCCTTGTTTTCAGTCCTTATCTTGATCCTGGTCCTTGTCGTTATCCTAATCGTAGTTATTGTTCTGATCTAATTTCTCGTCCTTTACTTGGTCCTTAACTTGGCCATTATTATGGTCTAAGTCGTAGTCCTTATCGTGAGCCTTTTCATGGAGTTTGTCGTGACCCATATTGTAATCCTGATGGAGGTTCTTGTCGTTGTCATTGTTTTTTTGTCTTACTCCTGTCGTGGTAATTACCATAGTTCTCGTTGTCTTTGTCGTGGTCCTTACTATGGTGATTGCATGATTCATAAAGTGGTCCTTTCGTGGTATTTTTGTGTCCATGTTGTGTTCCTTATCGTGAACCTTGTCGTGGTCCTCATCGTAATCTATGTGATCCTTATTGTGTTTCTTATCCTTCTCCTTCATGGATCCTATAGCGGTCCTTGTCTTTATCGTGTTTCTTATTGTGTTTCTTCTCCTCCTTTATGAATCTTATAGCGGTCCTTGTATTTATCGTGTTACTCATAATGATCGTTGTTTTCTTTATCGTAGTCCTTATCGTGGTTCATTGATATTTTAATGGCCACTATCATTCTTCTTGTCTTTGTCATAGTTCTTATCGTTGTGGTCTTGGTCCTTAATATACTCTTGCTCTTTATAGTAGTCTTGGTCCTTATCGTGGTCTCAGGTCTTATCGTTGTCTTAGTCCTTATCTTCGTCTTGGTTCTTATCGTCATCTTGATTCTTATCGCTATCTTTATCTTGGTCTTTTCTTCGTCCTTGCCGTGATCTTTGTTGTGGTCCATGCGTGATCGTTATCCTGGTTCTTGTAATACATGACGCGGTCCTTAATATTATCTTTATCCTGCTACTTGTCGTAGTCCATATCGTGTCTGTTACGGTGGTCTTCGTCGTTTTCCTTGTTCTTGTTTTTTTGGTCCTTTTAATTGTCGTCTTTACGTGATCATTAAATTTGTCCTTGTTGTCTTTCCCATAGTCTTTATTGTAGTCCTGATCTTTATCGTGATCCTTATTTTGTCCATTGTCATTGTTCTGTAGTGGCCCTTATCGTGACCTTTATCGTGGTCATGTGTTTTGTGTAGAGTGAGGCATTGTATGAAACAGAAACATAGAAATTACGATGATGTGAAAAGAAGCGATTTGAAGCATTTGAAATGTGGATATGCAGAAGGATGGAGGGTGTGAAATGGACGGAGAAAATTAGAAATGAAGCTGTGTTGGAAAGAGTGGGTGAAGAAAGATAGATGCTGAAACTGATCAGGAAGAGAAAAGGGAATTGGTTGAGTCAGAGGCTGAGAAAAGACTGCCTACTGAAAGGTGTACTGAAGGAATGGTGAATGGGAAAATAGTTCGACGCAGAAGAAAATATGAGATGATAGACGACATTAAATATATAGATCATATGCGGAGACTAAGAGAAAGGCAGAAAATAGGAACGATTGGAGAACGGTGGGTTCGCAGTGAAAGACCTGCCATGTGGCAGAACACTGTATTTATGTATCGTGGTCATTGTCATTGTCCATGTAGTGGTCCTTATATTGGTCATTGCTCTTGTTCTTGTAGTTGTCCTCATCGTGATCCCTACCGTGAGCAGTTATTGACCTCAGATTGGTCTTTATCGTGATCCATATTGTGGTCAATCATCGTCCTTGTAGTGATTCTTATCAGGATCCTTATCGTTGTCATTGTCTTTAGTCTTGTAGTGAATCTTATCCTTATCATTTCGTGGACATCATTGTCGTCGTAGAGTCCTTCTCGTAATACCTACTGTGCTCATTGTCGTTGTCCTTATAGTGATCGTTGTCGTGATCATTTCGTGGTAATTTTCGTTATCCTTTTACTGGTCCATGTCGTGATCCTTACCGTGGTCAATATCATTGTCTTTATTATTATCTTTGTGGTACTTGTCGTGACGTATATCGTGACCCTTATCGTGGTCCATTTCGTTGTCCTTGTCTTTGTTTTGTCATTGTCCTACCATTGTCTTTGTTGGCTTTGTCGTAGTCCATATCATGATGCTTTCGTGGTCCTTGTGGTCTTTATCGCAGTCCATTTCGTGTTCATTTTCGTGATCCTTGTCGTTGTCCATGTCGTGATCCTCATCTTGCCCTTTTATTTGTCCCTTTCATGGCTCTTATCCTCATAGTGGTCCTAATTGTCTTTGTTGTGGTTCTTATGACAGTCCTGCTTATTGTAATGGCCCTTATAATGGCATTTATTGTCTTAGCCATGTCCTTATCCTCGTAATTTTGTCTTTGTCATGGTCCTCATCGTGGTCTTGGTCCTTATTCTGGTCTTGATTCACATAGTGATTCTTTGGTGGCTCTTGTGATCCATATCGTGGTTCATGTCGAGGTTCTTATCGTGATCCTTGTAGTCCATGTTGCAATCAGTAACGTGGTTCTTATTGTGGCGATTGTAATGATCCATGTTGTGGTTCTTATTGTGGCCCGTGTCATTGTCCTTGTCTTCGTCTCTCCTTGTCGTAGTCCTTACAAAAGTAATTGCTATTGTCTTTTTCGTGGTCCTTATCGTGGGTTTTGTTGTCTTTCTCGCTGTCCATATCATGGTCCGGTTTCTGTCGTCATCCCTATCGTGGCTCTTGTCTTTTGTCCTTTCCGTTGTCATTATCGTTCTTGTGGTCTTTGTAAATGCTCTACATTTGTCATTTCATAGTAACATTGTTCTTTTCCCTATGATAAGTGACCTTTTGTCACGTACCAGAAATTGACAGATAACTGAACACAGTTTGACTGGTGTGTGCTTTGAAATAGGGCGAAAATACGCATACACTGATAGATATCTTCCTGCATGATTATGTTGATATCGTGTCAACCGCGCTATAGAACTTAGATTTTCGTCTCATTCATTTTTTGGGGAACTGTACAGATACGGAATTAAAATTTTGAGCGAGTCTTGATAGGAGTCCGCATGTATGTAGCCAACAATTTCATACTACTCTTACAAGTAGCTTATATACAGGGGTTCTTTTTTTACTGCATATGCACATTGTGTTGTAAGCGAAACTGATACAATAAGGAACTCCAAATTTTATTTCCGTATCTGTACATCTATGGTGGAGTAATTCTACAAATTTTGTGTAGAAGAATAGTAATTAAGAGGGAACGGAATGGAATTTTTGTTGAAAATTCCGATTTGTTTAATTTTTTCAATACATTACTTTGTTTTCTGTCTTCAGAATGTTGTATCACATTATGAATAGTTATGAAATTTTAACGATTTTAAATTTTTCGATTTTTTGAGAAGTATGCAAGTTTTAACTTTAACGCTCATTTTTAATAAATGTAGGGTTTTGGGAGAAAATTACATATTTTTAATTAATCCAATTTATTTATTATTTTTTCTCTTGAAAATTATATACTTAGGCTATATGATTGTGTTGGAATTATATCCATGTTAACGTTTCGTTTTTTTTAAGGATGGGACGTATTTTATCTATGTAAATGTTATTACATCGCATATTTTCCTTATGTTTAATCTTTTTGAATGTAAAGTTCTTAAATTCTGTAGATGTTACAAGGGATAATGTACTGAAAATCTTTTAAAAATTTATACAAATTTATAAATAATTGTTTCTCACTAAGGAAATGACTGACTGAGCATAAAGAGAAAAATTGTGTTTATGGCTGTAGAAAAGCAGCTGGCTAGCTTCAACAGTTTTTCAGAAAAAAAGTTCCTTATTTCAGACATAATTTAACATTGTCATGATTAACAAATATGTATGTGTCTCCTTACGAATTACAATTGCAATTTATTAATCCAGAAGTCGCAAAAATAAGTGTTGTAACTTCAGGAATGTGTTTCTCATATGATAACAATGGAAATATTTCACAGGAGTCCGGTAATCTTTTGTTTCCGATTTATAAGCAAGTACTCCATCACTTAATTAAATCCTGTTCTTTCCCTCATTACCTAGGTTTGTATTAAATTTTTGGTGATAATATTATTCAGACTCCATGTATTTCCAAACACAAGAGGCCGGTGTACAGATGCTTTCCGACAAACAACCTGCCTCCTTCCTTTGACCACATTTCACTGAATATTCTTCAACAAACACATTACAGTAGCTGCATGACGGCGCTCCCGCACACTTCACTCTCGTTTCCCATAGGTATCTGTATAAAAAGTACCCTCGTCGATGGATCGGTAGAGGTAGACCAGTTGTTTGGGCTTCACAGTCATCTGATTAGATCTCTTGGATTTTTATTTGTGCAGCCATTCAATAACATTGATTTATTTGTCTCCGGAGGCAAATGTGGCCACTCTTAGAAATATAAATATAGCAGGAAGTAAGAAAATACGAAGCACGCTATGAATTTGGGAGCGTCTTCACTGGGCTTTAAAGCGTCGGCACAGTGGTATATTTAGCAAAATTCCTGACCTAAACTCCCATAAGATTATAAGGTTTTAATAACTAATATCTATTATTAAAGTAATATGTACATAAATATTACATAATATTTACACTGCTTCTTTGTTTAATTGAATAGACTAATTTATTTTACTTATAATCACAGCACATAAGAGCTTTAATACAAGACTAATCCATAACTAACTGTCCACAAGTCACATTTAGATTAAAATATTCTTAGATTAAAATATGTTAGACATTCAGTCCCTAGAATCTATATAGATATAAGTTTGTAACTTTTACAATATTTGTTAAGGATATCGAAACAAAATTATGAACTCTAACTTATAAACATAGTAGAACTGCAATAATATAAAAAAATATAACGTTATTTAGGAACACAGCTCACTATAATGCCTATATACATAATACAACAACATAAAGTAAATTAATACTTACGCATTCACACACTCATACATACGTACACACACAAAGCAACAGAAAAGAATCATGAAATGAGGAATTTTATAATCACGTGTGAGTATTTCAGAATTTCAAAATTATTTACATGACTTTAAACATAGGATTAAAAATATATTAGGCACAGTTTTATCTAACCTTAATTAACACGCAGCGGATCAGAACGCAAACCTAGTAGCTGGACAAAATTAACTTCTCTATATTCTAACTTATTGTTATGAAACTTTGTACTGGCCTTACAGGTGGCACATATATTTTGTGTACAAATTCTGATTACGTTCATACAAGAAAATCTACTCCTTTATAGGGAGTTCATTTAAAGAAAATTAATAATTTCTCTAACAGGTTTTTACGACATGTTATACAGAAGTTGCAGATAGCATATATTTTGTCTATAAAGTCAGATTATGTTTCTACAAGAGGAATTGCTTCCTTATAGTGGAACATTTAGACCAAATTAATAACTACTCTCCTATAAAATATATTTTATGAAACTTTGTACAAGAATTACAGGTAGCATACAGATATAATCAGAGTTTGTACACAAATATATATTACCTGTAATTTCCTTACAATGTTTCATAAAAATCTGTTATATAGGAGTTAAGTCATTATATTTGCCTAAAACCACCCCTATAAAGGAGTAGTTTCTCTTACACAAACGTAATAAATGTTTATACACAATATGTATAGTATCTGTAATTCCTGTACAAAATTTTGTAAAAATCTGTCATATAGGAGGGCAGTTACTAATTTTGCCCAAAAGTATCCCCAATTATGGGATAGTTTCTCTTATACAAACGTAATCAGAGTTTGTACACAAAAATATATGCTACCTGTAACTCCCGTAAAAAGTTTCATAACAATTTGTTATATAGGATATAAGTTATTGATTTTATCTAAATTCACCTGTATAAAGGGATAGATACTCTTACACAAACGTAACCAGTGTTTCTACACAAAAATATATGCTCCCTGTAACTCGTATATATAGCTTCATAAAAATTCTTTAGAATGAGAGAAGCTATTAATTTTTGTCTAAAACCACCCCATATAAAGAGATAGTTCCTCTTACACAAATATGACATTTTGTACACAGAAATATGTGTTACCTAATGTACAAGGCAGTGCCACATTCTGAAGTGGGTAAAGGGTAAGCGGAGCCGTCCCATGTGCCCCGTCGCCTGCAGGAAGAGGTAGAGATTATACCCGCTAGCAGCAACGAATGCACCATAGTGCAGTGTCTTCTCCGCGGGTATGAGACGCTAGCCCCAGGGTGCTCTGTGCTGATGACCGCTGGTATAAGTCTGCTCAAAGTTTCATAACAATTCGTCAGAATGCAGAGAAGTTGTTATTTTTGTCCAGGTAGATTTGCGTTTTTGCACACTGTGCACCGCTTCAAAATGAAGTTTCAACTTATCTTGAAAAGATGACTTGTAGCGAGGGAGAAAGTGGGTAATAAGTAGTACATATTTTTAAAATTGTAAATTAATTAAATTATGGTTTATTTAACGACGCTCGCAACTGCGGAGGTTATATCAGCGTCGCCGGTGTGCCGGAATTTTCTCCCGCAGGATTTATTTTGTATGTCTGTAAATCTATTGACATGAGCCTGATGCATTTAAGCACATTTAAATGCCATCGACCTCGGCCGGGATCGAACCCGCAACCTCGAGCATAGAAGGCCAGCGCTATACCAACTACGCTACCGAGGGCGAATTAAAATTTTAATTAATGATATCCGATTATGAAAACATATTCCCAATGAACCGTACTACTTGAACAATTTCTGATATAGATTATTTCATGATTTTTAATGTACTTTATTATAGCCTAAATGTTTTGCAGGTTTTCCTGTCACTAGGCTAAAGTGTAATGGTTTATTGTGATTTGAATACTTTCTAAGTTCAGGGTTATACAATTTAAATTAAATATGTGATATAAATATGTAGTAATGAGAATCGCGGACGACTGAATGTTGCAAATCTTTCTCAGCGGTAGCATCCTCAGCCCGAAACAGATGGAGATAAGATTGATGATAAAGTGGAAAATGATCTCATTCATTTATCTCGGCATAAGTACGTCGAATTTGATTCTGATAACAAAAGTGATCTACTAAAGTTAGCATCACCACCACCACCACCACCAGCACTTTCATCACCACTACCACTACCAACACCAACATCGCTACAACATACTTTTGACGACCTCATGAGGCGATTACATTTTACTGACAATGTAAATTTTAAAATGATCGGTAATACAAATTTAGGAACATTTTTAATATAGTCTACTAGATAAGTCATTCAGATTCTGTGACAATGATCACCAGGTTACGAATTTGTGACGTTGGAGAATGTTTACCCTTGCTGAGTATGTGAAGTAGAGGAGTTGAGTTACATTCTCGAAGCGGCAAACAAGTGTATTTCCGTGGCGGCATGTACATTATTGAGAAAGTAAAATCTTTTTGTTGGTCCGTCTATAATTTTTCCTTCAAAGATATTGCCTAAATTATTAGACATGTTATGTTTTCATGTTCCAATTTGACAAATGTTTTCGACTATGAAATAGTCATCTTTAAGTATATATAGGCTATAATGTGTAAATTAATTTAAACCATATAATAGGATGGAAAGATTACAGGATGAACCCAAATGCAACATTGCACTTTTAATTTTAAAGTAACTACTCAAAACATAGGTCTGTGAGACATTGGTAATACTGCTAATGCAAGATGTTTGTTGTTTACAGTACCTTTTTAGCAAGATGTTATTTGTATGATGTCACTTTTGTTGTCATAATAATTATAAACCCAGATGTTATATTAACGATTTCTTTTAAGTCTACAGGTCTGGAAGACCTCGTGTTTCTAATTAGGTATGTTTTCTGTGGCATGGTGTCAGACCCAGTGTTTCTGTGTGTACGTGTTTGGGAAAAATTTAAGGTAGTTCCATTCTAAAGTAAGTTCTTAGATAATTTGACCCTTCCATGTTTTCTGTAGAATTGTGTGTTCAGAATGTAAATTGTACACACAACACTTTCGAGAAAACTCTAAGTGGAATTTCCATGTGTAATAGTTTACTAGACTAATTTGTCAGGCTAGTTTAGAGTAGGTATGTTCATTATATGCCATATGCCATTTTAAATTGACAAACATTGAGTTTAAGATTGAATTACATTCACACATTGTTAATTTCCTGCAAGTGTCTTTTTTATGCAACTTGGTCTGAGAGACCACTAAGTATATGATTATGTCTCGTGACCAGAATATTGTACGAAATGGAACTATAAAAATTGGAGATTTATCTTTCGAAGAGGTGGAAAAATTCAAATATCTTGGAGCAATAGTAACAAATATAAATGACACTCGGGAGGAAATTAAACGCGGAATAAATATGGGAAATGCATGTTATTATTCGGTTGAGAAGCTTTTGTCATCTAGTCTTCCGTCAAAAAATCTGAAAGTTAGAATTTATAAAACAGTTATATTACCGGTTCTTCTGTATGGTTGTGAAACTTGGACTCTCACTTTGAGAGAGGAACAGAGATTAAGGGTGTTTGAGAATAAGGTTCTTAGGAAAATATTTGGGGCTAAGAGGGATGAAGTTACAGGAGAATGGAGAAAGTTACACAACACAGAGCTGCACGCATTGTATTCTTCACCTGACATAATTAGAAACATAAGATCCAGACGCTTGAGATGGGCAGGGCATGTAGCACGTATGGGCGAATCCAGAAATGCATATAGAGTGTTAGTTGAGAGGCCGGAGGGAAAAAGACCTTTGGGGAGGCCGAGACGTAGGTGGGAAGATAATATAAAATGGATTTGAGGGAGGTGGGATATGATGGTAGAGACTGGATTAATCTTGCTCAGGATAGGGACCGCTGGCGGGCTTATGTGAGGGCGGCAATGAACCTCCGGGTTGCTTAAAAGCCAGTAAGTAAGTAAGTAAGTAAGTAAGTAGGTCTGAGAGACCCGATGTTTCTAATGAAACATTAAAAAAATAGAAGTTTCAGGTTAAGAGTTAGTGTACAATTATAATTTTAACATATGTTAGTCTCTAATTGATTTAATGTAAGTCTATATATGTAATAAAAATTGCATACTTATATATACACGAAAATAATCCTTGGAAACATATACCAGTTTAGAACTAATAATTGTGTTCATGAATGACACTATCTTGACCTGAAGATGACTATTTCTCAGTCGAACACACTTGTCAAATTGAAACATGAAAACAAAACATGTCTATTATTTCAGCTATGTTTGTTAAAGATAAGTTATAGACGGTTCTAATAAAGAAATATTCGCTCAACTTAGTAACTTACCGGAAAATGAAATCTGTCAATAAAGATGTACATTACTGTTCAGTAGAATTATTAGTGAAGTTTTGATTTAATAGAAATACAGTATATTGTCTGCATAAGCTGGAGTATGTATGTACATTATGGCGGAAGCACAAGAATGTATTGGAGAAAGACCATTAACCTCTTCTACCTTTACATTTGTGTGAGAGAATCTGTTCCTATTTCTGGAATAGTAGCAATGTCAAAGTACCTCACAAACAGTGCTTGTAGAAGGTTAATTGTGTGGTAGAGGAAATTCCTTATAACATAATTTTTGTACTAACATTTTTTTTATTGATTAATAGTAGCCTGAATTAAATGATAATTTTTGCTTGTTCTCAGTTCTCCAAAAGAAAATATATATATATATATATATATATATATATATATATATATATATATATATATATATATATATATATATATATATATATATCACTAAGGCTTGTAAATTGAATTAATCTGCTGTGTATTCTGTTTTTGGTATAGCTCAACCTGCTTGCTATGTATTGTATATTCTTTTGTATAAACAGTGTAAAATATTCTATATAACACCTGGAACTGAATCCATATTCTTGAGATCACTTTTCACTATATATAAGCGTATTTATGTCCCCTTAAAGAAAGATGCGTATACTCTAGGAAGGGTCAAACTAACTACTGCTTGTTTATAATAAGATGCTTATTATTCACTCAGGTACCCTGACTCAGCGCGTTATGGTAAAGACTTAGAATAAAGAGCGATAGATGCCCCAATACTTCCTCTTGAGCCTATGATAAAAACATAATATAAACTATTATATTTAGGGTTTTGGCCAGGAAGGTCATAAAATGTACCACTGTGCGTCGATGTGCGGCCTGTATTGAGATATGAGGTGGATATTTTCAAAATTTTCCGTAGGATATTGTGAAGAATTAAGTGCCAAAGATCACTTGCGTTTAGCTCATATTGTGAAAGCCTGTAATTCGGAAGAAACATTTCCGAACCTTTGTACATACAAACAACTTTCAATGTTTACGTATGAGAAACACATTTCTGAAGTTATGTCGCTTATTTTCAGGACATTCTGTATTGGTTAGACGACAGACGGCAGTGAATTCTGTCATAGGGCTTTATTTCATACGATTGTTTAAAGCGCCTGTACATTCCATTCCTGGCTAACCTATCTTAGTCAAATAGAAACGCCAGATTTAACGAAGATTACTATCACCATTTACCCAGAGATGATCGCTTTTCATTATTAATTTTCAACTACTTTTTTTTTACTAAATATCAAATACAAAGCTATTATTATAAAACAGAATTCGATATTGAAGTCTGTTACAGAATATAAAATATAACACGGATTCGTTCCAAACCACTTACAAAATCAAACATACGTACAATATCAACAGATGAATGTATCAGTACTTTGTACAATTAAACAATTAAGCACAACCAAAACAGTGTATTCCATGGAAGAGTGTTTATTTTCCGTTTTTTAATTTACTCACAGGACTTTCCCTTGAAAACCAACGACAGTTTTGACGACGAAGTTTGGAATGAGGGAAAATGAAATACAAAAATTCAACTTATACCAGGGAAAGTGTAAATGAGGTCAATCATATCTGCTTTAGGGATTATCACGCCAATTTTCTTTCTAGGACACGTTTGACACTAATGACACATAAGATATTCACAGAGTTTGTGGAAGAACTTGATGACATGGGACTAACGCAAGGATGTTTTGAGCAAGATGGGAAGGCCATCAATGCATCCGAAAAATCAATAAAAAAAAAAAGTTATTTTGACAACCGAATCATCTCTTCTGCTTTGTACACATCACGTTCGCTGATCTCACCAGTTCTAATTTATTCGCGAACATTGATGGTGTGACCTTGGTAAGCGTTGAAGAAAACATGAAGTGACGCAGAGTGTGATCCCAAAACTTGCTCTGTCCACTTGGCCATTTTAATGATTTCTACATACATTTTTTATATTTATTTATTTATTTGGCTGTAGTGCGTTACAATGTTGAATGACAGCATTGACCTCCGGTCATATAGCTATCACTTACCAACATACAATTCTACATACAATATATATGATTATGTTTGAGACTTCAATATTTATATTTTAAGCTTGATTTCGTCCAAAACAAACGTCAGTCATTGTCTAAAAGTTTTTGTTATTGTGCATGTCACTTGAAAACTCGTTCAGTCCGTAGATCAGTTGATAAAAGAAAAACTAGCACAGTTATTTCATAAAAATGGAGTTAACGCGTTTTTTAATTTGCAAAAGGTTTATAAAAACGAATAGCGTTGTAGGCAATCTGCTAAAAGAAGATTTCAATTATCATCATTGTAATACAGGATTTTGAATTGTAATATATCTTAAATTTGATTGAAAATTTATAATTAATTAATAAAAATAAATGTAAAGAAAAGTCATTCGTGAGTTAGTTTATGCTAACGGAAACTGAAATATTTAAATGAAAAAAGAACTTCGTAAAAGAATTTGAGAAATTTCATATATCTTATCTGAATTGTCACCATTCGGTGAAACTTAAAATTTAAAACTGACCTGCTATATAGAGGAGCTTGTGGCAAAAGAAATAAGAACGCAAAAGGAACTGATACGATTCGTGGAATTTAAAATTCTCGCTCTCACAAAATACATTAATAATGGGATATTTGTTCATTGGTAGTGGCGCAGCAGCGCAGACTATAGTTTATATAAAATTTAAAAACCCGTCCTTGATGTAAACAATGACTGAAGTACAAGTTTCATCAATGACAGCGGAAGGGGGAGGTAAAGTTTCTGATATTGATGTGGAGGATTGTAAGAACAAATATGACCATAAAGATAAAGGTAAATATTCACTACGACTTAAATAAAACAGCAATATCTACATATATAGGCTATAATGTGTAATATACAGGGTGTCCCATTTAACTTCAACACACTAAATAACTTTGTACGCAAGCACCAAATGAATAATTGTTTTATACAAAATGTGTATAACTGATATGGGAAATAATACTGTTGGGGAGGCAACCTTGTAGCGTTATTTATTAGTAAGATACGGGTACTAACATTGTTTTTTTTTAATGGCACTATGTATTTGCTATTGTATATTTCAATTAAGCTCGTCAAAATTTTTAAAAATGTATTACAGAGGGCCATTCTGATAAGCAAAACGTTAGTAAACGGAACGTTATTAGTGCCTTGACGGCATGATTCCTGTGCATAGTATGAAGTAGTTTGACATTAAGATGATATAAACAATACGTACTGCCTTGTAGATACTCTGGGTCGTGTAACCCATTACATGTAGTTTTGGGTTTATTCCGCTGAACGCTGATGACTGAGTGACTGATCTGTGCTAGATTTGGTTTCATGTGTTTCCTATAAAATAAAGCTACATGGAATATCTGCGATGTAGGCCTACTACGTATTGTTTACACCAACTTAAAGTCAAACCACTTCCTTTGTACGTACGTACCATGCGTTCGATTTATACATTTCATCCTATGAATACTATAGAACCAGAAAATTGCCATTTCGTTTATTTGTTAAATGTACATTTCAGGATCCATGTAATGTGGTGTAAGATAAGTGTTTTTTCTTATATTTAACTTTCCATATTTAAATCTGAACAATTTTAATGTGATACTACTATATTAGTTTTAGACTAATCAGTGTAACTGGATAACAGTTTTTATACGACAGAAATACAGGTGTTAAAAAAGTATCCAATATTTTGGGAGATGATAGTATGCATAAAAAAAGAATGTCTAATAAACATGAGTCCTACAACACATACTTTCTGAGATCTGAACACTTGTTCACAGGAGGTACTCAATGTGACGTCCACTCATGGCAATGCGTTTTTCAGCCATACAATGCAGCAGACTACCAGATAATCATACCGTATTTGACACCCCTGCCATGGAATAATGATACGTCGTAAGGAATACTGAAAACAAAAGATTGGTTGCGGATATGAGCGGGGTTCACCAGAGTTGGTGTTGTGAATTTTCGTAATCAGTATGTTTGGGCTGATAAAAATTCCCTTGCAGTTGAAGAAATCAGCAGCGATTCTCAATCAACGTATAAGCAGGCGTTCTTGGCGATATATAAGGGCCATACGTGCTACCACAGAGATTAACTGGGGCTCGTTATCAGGACTTTCTTATTAACGTATTGCCTGCCTTGCTGGAGTACGTGAAATGTCAGCAAAGACTACCGATGTGGTTCATGCATGATGGCACACCAGCACATTTTCTCCGCAACGTGCGTGAACGCCTGACGCGGACACTTCAGAACCGCTGGATTGATCGGGGAGGCCCCACACCTTGGCCTTTTCGTTCCCTAAACCTAAATCCCTATACTTTTTGGTTATCAAGAACAACCAGGTCAATTTCATAGAGTACGTGATCCCTTACGCCATAAATGGACGTCACATTGAGTACCTCTTACGAACATGTTTTCAGATCTCAGAAAACATGTGTTGTAGGACTCATGTTTATTCCACACTTTTTCTTGTTTTGATGCATACTATGACCTCCCAAAATAATGGCTACTTTTTTAACATCCAACATATTATATTATGGACAAAGTAAAGGCATATGTTTTGTTGTCAATCATTATTCGGAGAAGAATAATTATTATAATTAATATTATTACTATTGTAATAATAATAATAATTATAATAATAATAGTAATAATAATAATAATAATAACAATAATAATAATAATAATAATAATAATAATTATTATTATTATTATTATTATTATTATTATTATTATTATACTAGCGATTTTTAATATAGGCTAGTAATAGATGCATTGACGAAAGAGGGAGAGAAAGATAGGGGCTATTGCCTTTTTTCTAGACGGACTTAAAAATTCGTTGTCTCAAGTTCGAACTGTGAAGGAATCACTGAGCATCGCAGTTAGGTTTCGTGGGCTCCACTGGCTGCCCGAATCAGACTCAGTCGGACTCAATTTTATTTAACCTAAGATGAGAAATTTTAAACTTATCTTCATGTCTAGTGTTAAAATTATGAAATGTACACTTTGCAACAAACTTGTGGAAGTTCTGTTCAACAAATAAAAATTCAAGTACCTATAGGCCTGTAACAGACTTTTTATATCTGCCTTAGAGAGAGGACGGCAGTATTCAGACACGAGAATTTGCGATTATTTTTACAGCTTTCTTTTTCAGTTTCACTCTTCCTATACGTGAATACTGTTTCCCAAAGTTAAATTCCATAGGTTATGACGATTTAAAAATATGTGAACTATTCTGCTTTTAGTCCATAATTGTATCTAACTTTTAGAAGTGGGAAAAGAGTAACTGTAGTAACTTTCGAGGAATATCATTTTTATTGACGTCGTACAAACTTTTGTCCAATATTTTGTTAGAAAATTGACTCCATATATAGATGAAATTATTTGGGATCATCAGTGTGGTTTTAGGCATAATAGATCGACTATTGATAAAATTTCTTGTATTCGACAGATATTGGAGAAAAATGGGAGTGTAAGGGTACAGTACATTAGTTATTAATTAAAAAAATACATACGACTGCGTTGGGAAAGAAATTTTATATTATAATACTGTTATTAAATTTGGTATTCCCAAGAAAATAGTTGGATTAATTAAAATGTGTCCCAGTGAAACGTACAGCAGAGTCCGTACATGCCAGATTCTGTCAGATGCTTTTCCAATTCACTGCGGGCTTAAGCAAGGAGATGCACTCTCACCTTTACTTTTTAACTTTGCTCTAGAATATGCCATTTGGAAAGTCCAGGATGATAGTGTGTGTTTGGAATTGAACGGATTACATCAGCTGCTTGTCTATGCGAATGACATGAATATGTTACGAGAAAATCCTGAAATTATTAGGGAACACACGGAAATTTTAGTCGAAATAAGTAAAGAGATATGTTGGGAAGTAAATTCCGAAAAGGCAAAGTATATGATTATGTCTCACGACCGGAAGATAGTAGGAAATGGAAATATATATAAACGGGAATTTGATCCCTTGAAGAGATGTAAAAATCCAAATATCTTGTAGAAACTGTAACAAATATAAATGACACTCGGAAGGAAATTAAACATAGGATAAACATCGAAAATGCTTGCTATTATTCGGTTGAGAAGCTTTTGTCATCCAGTCTGCTTTAAAAAAAAAAACTGAGAGTTAGAATTTATGAAACAGTTATATTACCGGTTCTTCTGTATGGTTGTGAAACTTGGACTCTCACTTTGAGATGAAAAAAGGTTAAGGGTGTTTCAGATTAAGGTGCTTAGGAAAATATTAGACGCTAACCAGGGAACCGTCCCAGGTCGTGTTGCTTGAATTTAATGAAAATTCATATTTAAGCTAATTTTTGTTAGTTAAGAAAAGTGGTGGTAGTCGTTCATTTCGCTTTTTCCTTCTTTACGAAATAGTAGGGGAGAGTCGGGTAGTATCGGATATCGGGTAATATCGGACAGTGAGTTTCTTTCATCTACCACACGATGATAGTACCTGATTGACATGGTTACGTTTCTGTGATGTCGCATAGAGAAACGTAACCATGTCATTCGGGTACTACCATATGGTGGTAGATGAAAGAAACGCACTGTCCGATATTACCCGATGTCCGATACTACCCGACTCTCCCCTACTTGAAAATCGATGCTATTTATGAGGCTTCTCGCGCGCAGTCGGATCCTCATAGTTGCGCGATACCGTATCACAGCTCTCGCATTAATGCTGTAGTCTATTTTGTTTTTATTTTAACTCACATTAATAGAGTCCCCTTGCTGAAATATAAATTCAATTTGAATTTCAAATATGCATTAACTTTGACTCACCCTAAATATGGTAGTGGGATTCGAAATGAATTGGTCGGATTAAAGAGCCATTGAACACTACAAACATTTTATATATGCTGGTTTTTCACTCTCTTCTGTAATACACACACACACACTGTTTCCAACATGCAACAATGTTGCAAGAACGTTATCAAACTTTCTCACATGTTTGTCCGTCACATATCCATATCTCTGCCACTCGTATATTTGCTTGTCTTTGAAGATAAGTTAATGAAACTGTTAATACTGAACGGAAATTAATGTCATTATGGAGTCCCTATCGTGTAATGTGTCTGGAATGTTTTAACAGATAACTTTATGTATGAAATACTCCTATAGCCTTCACATTATAATTTGATATTGTCTACAAAAATACACATCCGATGGTTGCAAAAATCTTGTGTTGTTTGGAGGGATAATTTGTGTTTTAATTGTCTTAATATGTGAAGTATTGTGCACTCCTACAAAAGTATAGTGTCATCTACCTGACCACTCCAGAAATCCATATGTGGTAGTGTGCCTTTCTTAACATTCAGGAGAAATACATCTCTTAACTGCGAGGGTATGCTGTAAAGTAATGCCTCCTTTTTTTGTTGCTGTGAATATAGTTAAAAATATAAGTGATAGTACATTGTATTCAGTGAATGTTCTGCTTTCAGTGACTCAAGTTTCATATATATACCGGTAGAGAGCTCTGAGTTATAGCCTGAAACATTGCGGCGTTTACCAGTATTATGTCGGTGCGTCTGAAGCAGCGTGCTGTGATCGAGTTTTTAACAGAAAATGTGCCCTCGACAGATATTCATAGGGAATTGAAGACTGTTAAAGACTGTAAAGGTCTAGCAAACTACTCCTGTTCCTGTAACTATCAGCGAAATCAATGCCACATTTCAAGTTGATTAATTCCATTTTCTCATCTTTGGGAATATTTATGCTAAACAGTGTAGCAAATACATCTAAATCTAATTTTAAGTGACCCAGATCTTGAAATCTGTCTTCAAACTCACGAGAAAGCTACTGGACATGTTCAACATAACAGCCTATATCTAAAAAATCAGAGTTCCGGACCACATGTGCCAACCTGAAAAAAATGACCGGGATTGCATTTGGACAATTGACGTTCCTATAATGACATAATATTTTTTAAAGCCCTACTACAGAGCATCTGTATTCAATTTGTTTTTCGCTTGAAGTGATTCATTAAAAAAGTTCAAAATGTTCAGTTATATCAGCCATGAATGCAAGATCACATTTTCAGTTAATATTTGCGAGCTCAACAACAAGATCTCCACTCATTTCCAGGAAAAAATTTATCTCTTCCAATAATTCCGAAAATCTACATAGAACTTTGCTGCATTCCATTAAGAAGTATGTTGCTTCCCATTCAGGATTGAAATTGTTTTTTGGTGTCAAAGGCCTTCTCTTTAACAAGTTTTTTTCCATGCCAAACAGGCGCCGATCTACGAGACACCACTGCTACCGAGGACAAACTGTACGCGTCCACTGCTACGCTCGCACTGAGCCCGTACCGTGCTCAGTACCTGCTCATAGCACCGCGAACATCCACTTGGTTGTCACTGCCATAATAGTAAGTAGGCTATTCTGTTTTTATGAAATTTGATGGGACGGAAAGTTTTCAAGCTTCTTAAAAAGTTTAGTTTTAGACAATTTTACACAGCTGTAGAAGTAGCATTACTGATAGTAAAAGTTATAAAAATTGCAATAGTATTACTAAATAATAAAACAATTTACAAATTAAATTGTTAATAAATGCAGACTATTGTGTACTAACACTGGATAAGCAGAACATAATAACTACAGATTTTGTGCTCCTGCCATGTTGCGGCTAGGAGTGGAAACACTAAATACCCGTGAAATAGGAGAGAGGAAGTATAGTCAGAGCACATCAGTAGTCTGACATGGCGTGCATAATGCTTTACACTGTTATACTCGCAATGTATTCAAATTTGTTATGTACGTATTTTTTAATTTTCGTGTAGCAGCGAAAGAGAAAGTTTTGAATGACATGGGTGGGTATAGTTCTAATGCCCTGCAGTACTTTGGTTATAGGAATGAAGAAATTCCTGGAAGGTGTCTGGTTTTGTTGAGCACTACACCAGACAGTAGAAATGTGATGAATCGGGAGGATGTACTTTTTCCTAAATAAATCAGCATGGCAAATATTGCTAGATTCAAATATGCATCCATTGCTTTTTTTGAAGAATTGTTTTCGCTCATAAAACGGTTCTGCCTAAGAAAAGGCAGTTTCACATTAGAAAATTAGAGAAAACCGTTGTAATGTATTAAAATGCCAATTATGATGTGTTCATTTAAATTCATTGGTAAATTAATTGATTTAATTGTAGTATGAACACTTACATATTAGAAGCCTTAGAACAAGGGGACTGATGAATAATAATTCAGTAAAAATTGCGTACCGGTGTTCATAATTCAAGACTTAACAAAAACAAGCTTTATAACCGCATATTTTTTACTGTTTTTATCACTGTATACCATAATCCTTAATACTCACTAATTCTTTGCATTTTTATAGTTGCTGTAGTTTGTGTGGATAGAAATTACATTTAAGCTGCATTAAATAGTATTTTTAGCTGCCTGAGATTGTATTTTGTATGCCCAAATCTATGTTTTTATTGCTTACTTTGATATATTCAGGGCCTAATTTAGTTTCATAAAAGTTAGTCTTTAAGTGCATAATGATCCGAGGTCACATATAACAATAATAACGCATATACTAAAAAATAAGCAAATGACCGAGAGTTTATATATATTAATTATTTATCTTGTTTGATTATTTTGTTTAGTATTTAATATATTTTTGTTATTTACAAATTTCACACTATCTTTGTAAACAACCTCAATACCAAACATAGAACAAGAATACATTCCAAAATGTGGTTCACATTATTAGTATGAAAATGTTGTACGCAAGGCGGTGCTTCTGTCTACTGTTGTAGATTTATTACTTGATATCCATTATTATAGCATGTATAAAACTTCACATCAAAACAGAAACACTTATACAAACAAATTTCTAACGACAGCAGTTTCAATGTTTCTACTTAACATCTGTTTAGGTCACAAATAGCTGCTATTTAAGAATGTTTTTCTCTCTTAGCCTGTTTCCAGTGACGCAGTTGATATATTGAAGTATTATTTTCCTGATCTGAGAAATCAAGCACTTCCTTAAGGAACAAAGTCATCCCTTCTTTTTCATATAACTTTAATACTTTATTTACATATTTTATAACATATATCATATAAAATTTAGCTGCCTGTCTATGCGGATGATGTGAATATGTTAGGAAAAATCCGCAAACTATTAGGAAAAGCACGGGAATTTTACTTAAAGCAAGAAAAGAGATACGTTTGGAAATAAATCTGGTTCATGACCTAACTTTATACGAAATGGAAATATAAAAATGGGAAACTTGTCCTCAGAAGAGGTGGAGAAATTGAAATACCTTGGAGCAAAAGTAATAACTATAAGTGACACTCTAAAGGAAATTAAATGCAGAATGAATATGGGTAATGCCTGTTATTATTCGATTGAGAAGCTTTTGTCATCTAATCTGCTGTTAAATATTCTTAAATTAGAATTTATAAAACTGTTATATTACCGGCTGTTCTGTATGGTTGTGACACTCGGACTCTCATTTTTAGAGAGGAACAAATGTTAAGGGTGTTTGAGATTAAGGTGCTTAGAAAAATATTTGGGGCTAGGAGGGATGAAGCTATAGGGGAATGCAGAATGTTACACAACGCAGGACTGCATGCATTGTATTCTTCACTTGATATAATTAGGGACATTTAATCCAGACATTTGAAATGGGCAGTGCATGTACCACGTATGGGCCACTTAAGAAATGCATATGGAGTATTAGGTCGGAGGCCGGAGAAAGAAAGACCTTTTGGGAGAATAAGACGTAGGTTGGAGGATAATATTAATATTGACTTGAGAAAGGTGGAATATGATGATAGACACTGGATTAATCTTGCTCAGGATAGCGATCGATGACGTGCTTATGTGAGGGCGGCAATGAACGTCCGGCTTCCTTAAAAGCCATAAGTTAGTACGTATATACTGTAATATAAAATGAATAGTAATTCAATTCATTATTTCGGGTATTTGGAAATAGAAATAAACTAATACATAAATATAATTATTTTTAAATTGAAGCACTGCTTACTAACAGTAATTAAATTTACTTCTGTTAGATTATATCCGTTAGAAAATATGTAAATTACAAATTTGTTATTTTGAAATGAGGGGATGTCCGCTAAGAAGGAGCCTATATACGCAATGTTTGTTTCTAAACTCCGAACGTTGTATAGGACTCGCGTTACGGAATGCACGCTTGTTCGATTCCAAATGGAGAAAGAATTTTTCATATGGGACTGGTGTCGACCCAGTATTATGATGCATTTTGAGAACTAAAATAGGTAATAAAATTCGGCTATAGAAACCAATTATAACGGCTGAAGAAATCATCATGGTAACCATAATATTTCTGGTTGAATTATCGTTCACCTCACGTGAGGTCAGCAGCCGTCTGGTAGGCCTTGGCCCTTTATCAGTAGTGTTGCCGCGGAATCGATTCGATTTAATTTATTTTAATGTACAAACAATTTCGCTCTTGTTAATAACTTGTTTTCTATTAAATACATTCAATTGTTGAATATCTGTAATAAGTAACTTCGTCAAATTAGAAAATGGTAGATTAGTTTTACAAGGGTTGTTTGAACTCACTCAGAAAGGTACAACCCTGAAACTTCATTAACTGATACAGCTCCCATATGTAAGTAAACACACAAAAAATTAATTGCCGATAGAAATTAATATACTCTTAAAACTTACTTGAATGTCGGGTAGAATGCATTGTTCAATAGCCTTCCTGGGTGTTCTCCCTGCAAACCGCTACGCTGCTCGAGCATGAGGCGGTGCAGAATGTGTCTTGTCACTGCATTGAGTGTGATACAGCTTGTCTTTAATTTCTTTTACAAAACATAATCAAAAGTATGAACGTCTGAACTTATTCAAGGCATAGTGATTAGTGAGTATTTATTTTACTCTAGAAATGCGTAACATGAGTAGTAGGCCTACCGCTCGATCGAGTGATTAAAACCCAAATGCATTTTACACCATGCACACCGAAGTAACGCACTCATATCACAATTATTTTGTTCACAATTTCTGTGTATATTGTCAAGGCAAAACTCCTTTGGTGTCAGGAATTCTGGTGGTCTTTCTGATGTATAGTGTGTAGCAAACCATGAATATTTTACCATATTGCGAAATCTGGGTGCAGAAAACTGACAATGAACGAAGATTGTAATTTCAAATTATTATCCCAGTGAAACAGTTCAAATTTTGCACTTTCGTTTGATGATATTAGTTCAGACAAGCGGCTGTAGAATGATTTCCACTGACGAAAGACGAACTTATCCAGAGGCTGACCTATCCCGGTCGTTCCGGGAAGAATCTGAACTAGTTCAATTGTTTTACCTAGAGAAATACTTTCTATGACATGTGGTATAATTGTATGCTGTCCACGAATCCAAAATCAAGGCGAACTTATCGTCTGTAAATGGAAACAAAGCATCATATTATTTTTAGCTCCCTTTTCCCCATTTTTAAGGATTTTGAAGCCTTAACAGTAATGTTTTCGGCCTTAAACATTGTTTTAGAAACTATAGTGCTGAAAGTTCTTGCCGGTTCTTGCAATACAATAAAATGTTTCGAAAAGAGAACTCCATCCATACTTATGGTAGCCATAATCGTGTAGGAATGAGTAAGAGCTGCAACAGACTGGGGCCTCCTTTCGGTATGCTCTTCACTAACAAAAGACAATGTGCATTTGGTTCTCATTTCCTTTTCAAAGCCGGTCTGATCTGTATTATGAATAGCAAAGTGTGAATAATGAATAAGTTAATGTTTTTTTTTTTTTTTTTGCGTTTAGAAAGTCATCTGCCAATTTCTGTATTTCCGCCTCATCTCTTGCATGCCAACGGGAGACGAATTTAGTATTTTTTTTGTTTTGATGTTGTAGCACTTTTTAAAATAATAAATCCAGGATCTCGAAGCTTTAAATGTACCCTCTGGCAACATTTTTCTTGAAATGTCTACAGACCACACTTTTAAACCAGCATCAGATACAGTTTGTTTATTTTGCCTACATGCACAAATCTTGACAATAGCGCTTCATACATGACCTTTTTGAACTCTACTGAATGTGGTTTTACATCCTCTAATTGTGATTGCCAAAGATACAGTTGCCGTTCCGACTTAATTGCCCGAAACATTTTCCGAACTGTTGCTAACCTCTTTCATTCAGCCAATATTTCACTGATTTTCTCTTATAATCGGCACTTACACTCTTTGTTGCTTGTTTCTGTGGACTTGGTGCTTAAGTTGACGATGATTTCATTGGTGATAGAGTATGATAACAACGCAAATCACTATCCGATCTGTTAGGTCCAAATTCCACAGGTGAGGAATGGGGGTTCTGGTTATGGGTACTAGATTCTGAAGATAAGGTATCATTGTCACTTTCTTCATCCAAAGATTCTTCATTAGTTATTTCTAAAGCTTCGTCAGTGGTGTAATTCGTCCCGAATGGAAATGTTATGTTTTATTTAACGACGCTCGCAACTGCAGAGGTTATATCAGCGTCGCCGGATGTGCCGGAATTTTGTCCCGCAGGAGTTCTTTTACATGCCAGTAAATCTACAGATACGAGCCTGTCACAATTAAGCACACTTAAATGCCATCGACCTGGCCCGGGATCGAACCCGCAACCTCGAACATAGAAGGCCAGCGCTATACCAACTTGCCAACCAGGTCGACTCCCGAATGGATGATCTTGTATACGTTTTATAATATATTCTGCCATTTGTATAGTGAGTTCATTTTCAGCACAATTACGCTCACGAAGATAATTTGTCACTCGTAATAAAACATTGACAGAATTCAACGACGTTTGTGAGCACATTCTTATGTCCCACTGATAGCACTCACTGCTTGCGGTCGTGTTTACTTGCACCCTGCGATGCAGAGGAAGCTCACCTGCACTCAGCTGATAACCCAATTATTTTAGTAACGTATCACATTTATATAACAATTTTAAACCTTTGCATTGGATATCGGTAGATACTTTTTGTGTTTACTTACACATGGGAGCTGTAGACTATTAGTTAACGAAGTTTGAGGGTTGTACCTTTCTAAGCAAGTTCAAACATCCCTTGTTAGTATAATCGTAATCTTTCTCTGTGGCAAGACCAAGAGAGTTTTCTAATAGGCTACATACAGTCCAAATTTCACGAGAGGATCCCTGCGAGGGGAATATGGTCCTTGCGGTGTAAGAGGAGAAGGTAAGATAGCAACCCAGCTGGGGGTGGTGTCATTGGCCGGCTGGGACGAACAAGACTCAATCACTGGCCGGCGATTTCGGGTAGGGGTTGGGTTCTAATAGTGAGGGAAAAACTCACATTCCTTTCCCGGATCTTCTTCTGAAATTGCGAACAGTAGTATAAGCCTTTAAACGCCGAACAGGAAAATGGCGCATCGCAGTTATTTCGATTTTTAATGTATTCTTCTCAATTGAGAACACCTTCACAATCATTTGTACAGGACGTTACTTCTGCATGCAATACTTCGAGACGTGGTGTTATTAATCACAACAAGAAAACGATGTCTAATAAATGTAGATCTTAAAATCGATATCTTCCGAGATATCAGTACTTTTCCATCAACATCTGTGTATCCTATAAACATCATAAAAAATGCTCAATGTGATTTCTAAGACTCAGAATTCTATGGTATGTCACAATTTTATTTTCGTATTTTTTTTTATAAATTTAAGGTGAATTATACATGTTTCCAGCAATCGTGAACACGATGACAGGTTTAAGTTCAGAAATTCTTTTCAGGGAAAAGGTTTATTTTAGAGTAACCATTCTATTCTATTTTAAAGCTTAATGTATATAGACACATCAACAAAATGATGAAAGAGCTCTGACAAATAGTATTACATTTATGACTACCTGAAAATAGGCTATTTTTTGCATGTGATAAGTAGAAACTTAAGCGAAGAATTGGATTTCGGATCTTGCTCAGGAATGGAACCCAGGGCTGATGAAATATGAAATTGTTCATCATTTTATACCGCCGAGGAAGAACATTAATTAATGACATAAGAAATAAAAATAATAAGGAGCATTCAAAAAGTTGAACGTGCCGTAAACATTGTCGAGAAAACGTCGAAAAAATTCAGCACAAAGCACTGCTCAAATCCCTCTGAATTGCAAACCCGTTGAAAAATGAAGGACGAAGCACCATAGAAGAAAAAAAGCTAGAAAGATCATCCTAGGAAGAGATTTAATGGTGGAGGCTTCATGAGGTTAAAACCAATAGTTCAAGAAGAATTATGGATGGCACGATACCAGAATTTTTCGATACTACATACTGATGCCAAAATGTAACGTCCGATATATGATAGTTTATCAATGATGTATGAAAGAAAATGCTTGTGTTGAAATTTATAACACAGATGATACAGCACAACCTATAGTATTGTAACCCACTTCAAACAAAGTTTAAATTCAGTAGTACGAATCAATGAAATTATTGAAGGAGTATGAAACAAAACACCGTAATTTTCAAGTTAATTGTGCAACTAGAAATTTATATGATGAAATGCTGAAACTTGTTAAAGTATCAATTTTTAATTAGATACTCCTTTAATTATTTAAACTTAGGGAGCTAATATATATTTTTAACTAGTTTCGACGTGATATTTGCCATTTTCAAAGAGGGAATAAGATTTTTCTCGTAGTTCATCCCTAGGCACA
Source organism: Periplaneta americana (assembly GCF_040183065.1). NCBI lineage: Eukaryota > Metazoa > Arthropoda > Insecta > Blattodea > Blattidae > Periplaneta > Periplaneta americana. The sequence continues at coordinate 138,027,580 of NC_091126.1, forward strand.
TACTCGTACAGTCAGTCTCCTAATGAGTGACATCGTCTACGTGCAAGTGTAGCAGGCTGGTGTGCAGTACGAGGAATTCAGTGTAGAGACAATGAGATGAAATCCATGACTGTTATAACAAATGAGCTAATATAAATTCATTGTATTTTACACCTGGAAAACATGTGTGCGGAAATAATTAAGCTCAAAAGCAAAAGATACTTCGATTTTGCATCAATGGAATTACTGGAGTTCCAGTGTGACATGTTGAAAGATAAATGTACAGTACAAGGGACTTAAGGGGTTAGGTACAGTTTACAGTAGTAAAATTTTGGAAATATTCAACATTTTTTTTTCCTCCATTACTGTATCTTGTACAAAAATGAAAGTTAGTATGTGTAAAACACTGTCTTTCCGCTACATGAAAAACATATTTTTACGATTAAAAAAAAAGTGCATTTTTTTCAAAATTCAATTCACCTTGCAGTGATGAAGCTTTTCCCATATAACTTAAGGGGAATTGGACGTAATCGCATGCAAAGTAATGGTAAAAATAGCCTATCTTCAAGCAGTCATAAATGTAATAGTATTTATCACAGCTATTTCATTTTTTTAGTGATATATGTATATACATTAAGCTTTAAAATGAAAGAAGAATGGTTAATCTAGTGTAAATCTTACCCTTAAATTCATTTTTGAATTTAAATATATTTTTTATATAAATTCACTACATACCTGTGATTAGGTACACTCTATTCACTTCTCACAGCACACATTGAATTAAAATTTTGGCCACTTACTGCTAATAGATACTAAAACATACCCTACTGAAATTATTAAAATATCTGTAATATGGGCATATGGCTTATACTAATCTTCGTCAATTTTTTTTTTATTTATTGACGGTAATGATTTCTATAGGCCCTATGCCCATAATATTACAGATACATGAATAATTTTAGTAGGGTATATTTTAGTATCTATTAGCAGTAAGTGGTAAAATTTTCAATTCAATATGTGCTATAATAAGTGAATAGAGTGTACCTAATCACAGACATGTAGTGGATTAAAAAAATTGTGCTTAATTTAAAAAAATAATTTAAGAGTAAAGATTCACTCTAGAGTAACCATTGTTTTTCATTTTAAAGCTTAATATATATACACACATAGCTAACAAAAATGAAAGACCTCTGATAAATAGTATTATATTTATGACTGCTTGAAGATAGGCTATTTTTACCATTATTTTGCATGCGATAATGACCAACTCCCCTTAAAAACCATCCAATATTCTGTCGTCCACATCTGTGGAGTAACGGCTAGCGCGTCTGGCTTCGAAACCAGATGGCCCGGGTTCGATTCCCAGTCGGGGCAAGTTATCTGGTTGAGGTTTTTTCCGAGGTTTTCCCTCAAATGCTGTGTAACTTTCGGTGCTGGACCCCGGACTCATTTCACCGTCATTATCACCTTCATATCATTCAAACGCTAAATAACCTGAGATGTTGATAAAGCGTCGTAAAAATTACCTACTAAAACATTCTGTCATGAAATTTTTGTGTGTATTTATGCATGTCGTATCTACAATATGATGCAAGATCACGTCCCTACGTTTGACAGATTGTCTGATAAAAAATAAATTATTTTACAAAAATGGTCAAATATCAGTATTTTCTCCTAACACAAAGTAAAATATTTAGGAATGTGGTTGAAAGAGCACGATATTGTAAAGATGAGTTTCAGCAATAAAATAAAAGAGAGAGAACATGAAAAGGTTGAAAAGTTAATGAGTTATGAGGAAAACGCTTCATCACTGTACAGTAAACTGTAACAAATTTAAATTTTAAAAAATATATATAAATAACCTTTTTAAATTGTAAAAATATTTCTTTTTTCACATAGCAGGACAGTGTTTTACACATACTAATTTTCATTATTGTACAAGATACAGTAATGGAGGAAAAACGTGTTGAATATTTCGAAAAAATTTACTGCTGTAAGCTGTACCTAACCCCTTAAGCAATTTTTCTCACAATAGATATCCAAGACAGTACAGACTTGCTGCACGTATGTTGTATGTTTGAATCTATAAAAGCTATACTATTTTCTGTAATGGAAATAGCAAAATAAAATATATAAAATGTAATTGCCAGACACGAACGTAATGCATAGTTTCAGGCTAAATGTTGCCAAATCACTGTATTCGAATATCGGACAACTGATTGGAAAATTAACAATTAAACATCTTCAAGGCAAGGTACTAAACGTTTTGAGTTTCTCTTTCCTTTGGTGCTATTTTCATGCACTTCAGATTCATAGAACGTAAATTACATGTGTTCGAAACCGGTTACATGAGCGCTCATTACATTACGTTTACAATGTTATTTATAACATTACACAAGAAGACCTGCTATTCTATAATTTACTAAAGCTTGTCTATGATAGATGGACAACAATTCGACGGTTTGTAGGCCTATTTGTTTCAGATTAACCACTGTGATAGCGTTTAATTATTATTTTAATAATTTAGCTGTATCATAAATTTACGTATTTTACTGTGAAAGTGTGCGAGCGAAGCGTTAGCGGCAGTCCGGGAAACGACCGGTACGTTTCGAAGGCGCTCGAGATTGAACACACTGTTGTAGTAGTACTGAGTTTTTCTCTCTTCTCGATCCTTTTTTCTGCGATGAAACAAAAAGTAGTGTCGGGAGCTATAAAAGCTATGTGCTGTCATCTGTCCAACACATCCTTGTGTCAATTTTACACATTATATTTTTCGGTATATTTTATTTTGTTGAGTGCGTTTAGTGTATTTTTTCAACCAGAGGAAAGTTATTACTCACTATTAGTAATACCAAACATGTAATGGGACGGATTTTAACTGCAATAATAATCTATATAATATTCCATATAATTATAATGCCGAAAACTGTAGTAACCGTGAATATCCTGCGATTAGCAATGAAAGTACTGAGGCCAGCAAGTATAACTGTAAGAGTAACAATTTTTATCTAGCGAACTGAACCCTTTGCCAGGCGTAATACCAATGTTGATACAAAGTCAGGAGGAACGTGTCAAATATATGTCGTATTAACGAATCTGTTCTGCTTGAAAATTCCATTATATTTAAAACTTTTACCTAACATAATAGTTTTTTTAGTTGGTTATTTAACGACGCTGTATCAACTACTAGGTAAATCATAATAGTTATACATTATATTTTACTACTGAATCGTTTATGTTATTAAATAATTTTGTATGTAGAAAACAATATAAAGCTCTAAAAATAGCCGTTTTTTAAAATGATTAACGGTAACAGATTTTTAAATAATGCATTTCTATTGCCGTTATAAAAATAAAGAATGATATCAGATTTGTAAATAATTAATTAAAAATAGCAAAATATTTAATTTGTGTCAAATATTCATAAAAGAAACGAAATAGCTGTAAACTTTAACTTATACCTAGTTCTAAAGCAAGAGAATTTTTTCTAAATTATAATGATTCTATGAAAGAAATTGTCACATCCACAAGTACATGTAATTTTTGTTCTGTGTATAACGAAAGTTTGATATTCTGCCTTATTTCAATTCTTACTGTATTAAAAATATTACACTAGGAACTGTTGGTAAAATTTATGCAAATTCGCCCTCCAAGCTATAGGTAAAAGAAGAAATTAAGGGGGAATGGAATTGGATTTTGGATGAAAATTTTGATATATTTTAATTTTAATTTGAAATGGTATATCACATTACGACGACTGTAAAGCTGTATCCTTTTAAATTCTTTTCAATTTTCTATGACGGGGTGTACGAGTATTTCTCTTCCAAAATTTATATAAGTTAATCTGGGCGAAACATTATGTGTTTTTAAGATTCTCATTCATTATTTGGTTTTCCTTCTATGAAATTGTATGTCACATATGACTGTAATACAATTTTATCCATCTTATATCTCTGAGGAGGTGTATAATAACATTCTTTCCAAAATTCATTTTCCAAAAAGTTAAATATTCTGAGCGAAAAATTATGCATTTTTTTATTTTTTCCATTCATTATTTTTTTTTGTCTTTCCTTTTCAAAATGCCACATCATATATGATTATATTGAAATTATGCATAAAGATTTTTCGTTTTTCTTAGGAGGTTTTCTCTTGAATTCCTAATGGAATATTCTAGAACAAAGTTAAAAGCAAAGGTAATATTATGACACTCGGGAGGAAATCAAACGCAGAATGAATGTCGGAAATGCCTGTTATTCTGTTGTGAAATTTTTATCATCCAGTCTGCTCTAAAAAAGACCTGAAAATTAGAATTTTTAAAACAGTTATATTGTCGGTTGTTGTGTATGGTTGTGAAACTTGGAGTCACTTTCAGAGAGGAACAGATGCTAAGGGTGTAAGAGAATAAGGTGCTTAGTAAAATATTGGGGCTGAGAGAGATGAAGTTACAGGAGAATGGAGAAAGTTACACAACGCAGAACTACAGGCATTGTATTCTTCACCTGACATAATTAGGAGTGTAAAATCCAGACATTTGAGTTGGGCAGGACATTTGGCACGTAGGATGGGAGAATCCATAAATGCATATAGAGTGTTATTTGGGAGGCCGGAGGGAGAAAGATCCTTGGGGGGAGCAGACGTAGATGGGAAAATAATATAAAAATATAATTAATGGAGGTGGGATATGATGGTAGAGAATGGATTAATCTTTCTCAGAATAAGGGACCAATGGCGGGCTTATGTGAGGGCAGCAATGAACCTCCGAGCTCCTTAAAAGCCATTTTAAGTAAGTAAGTAAATATATTTATGAAATCTGCTGTTTCAGCATAAATTCAACTGATGTGTACATGAGCTGTAAAATATCATCTGTTTAGCTTGAAACATTTTTCGAGAAAGCGTTTCCTATATTATAAAACATAATTTAACATTGTCAAGATATGTAATTTCCTAAGTCTTTTATGTATCAAAGAAAATGCTTGTGTATTTTTGAGTTTATTGCCTGTGGAAGTGTTAGAACATCATAGGTATGCGGTTTTGTTTCTATGTGAATATTGTGAAAAAGAGATTTTGGGGTTTCCATTACCTGAACAAATAGATATGACTACAAGAGTCACCTACTGTGGTTCGTGACTACTCCAAATACCTGCATAATGAAAATCGTACGCTGTCTGCTTACATAATATAAATCATTGATGGAGTCAAATGAGACAACCAAAAAACAAGAATATAAATATTATACACATTAAAGAAAACTGTAAGCAATTGTTCGGAATTAATGAACTAAAGGCTGGTTCACAATAAACCGGTAACGGAAACGAAAACGGGAACGAGAACGGAAATTTGTTAAAATAAATATATTTAAATACATTTATTTTAACAATATTTCTGTTCTCGTTCTCGTAGTCGTTTCCGTTCCCTGTTTATTATGAATCAGCCTTAACTTATAATATTATTAATAGCACAGAAAGAAAAATAAAATTAATGAATATGAAAATAAAATGTAGCATAGTCATATGATCAGTGTACTGGTACTCAGCCGCCGTGTAAATCAATAAGACGTATAATACCAGGACACTTGAGTGACGTTATGATATTAAAAATATTACGGTTATGGTAAATCCACATTAATGTAAAATTTATGCAGTAATTACACATTAACAATTGGTTAGAATCTCTCTCAAGTTTTTCTTCCCTTGTTCTAAGAATATGATAAGTCGGTTTCCATATTTTGCTCAATATGAACCAAACGTCTAGGTTAAATGTTTTGCGACATATATTTTGGTTTCAACGATATTTATTTCCAATAGCCAAATTTTCTAGTTCGAAGGCTGGTTTTATGGAAATGAAACAAAATCTTAGTTGACGTTTAAAGTAATGCCCAGCTGAACAGACTTGTACGGTTGATAGAAACTAATTTTCCCTTGTATTTCAATACTACAACCTGTTTGGCCGATATAAACTTACACATACTTCCACAGAATTTGGTAAATTCCCGGAAATTTTAAGTTCTATGCCGTCTTTAACGAATTTCAGAAAATATTTATTTTCTTATTGATTTTTAATTGTTTATATAACGACTCTGTATCAACTGCTCGGCTATTTAGCGCCGATGTAATTCGTGATAGCGAGATGTTATTTGCTGAGATGAGGCCGAGGATTCGCCATAGATTACCTGATATTCGACTTACGGTTGGGGAAACCTCTGAAAAACGAAACCAGTTAATCAGCCCAAGCGGGAATCGAACCCACACCCGAGCGCAACTCTAGAGAAAATTAAAATAGTTTTGTTGGCCATGGCTAACCTACTAATACGATTTGTAATAGCTTTGATGAATGAATTTATTGCCAGTCAGATTTTGTACAGTTTTATTTTTCTTAAGCGTTGTCTGCTTTCTGAAGACTTTAGGAGAGAGAATGCCATTCGTCTTGTTCCTTAATGCTTCTGAGATCCAATTGTATTTAATTTTATCACACAGTTTCTGTCAGGCAGTGTACTGACTATGGTCACTTATTTAGGTTTTCATGTCATCTTGAGTAGCATCAGAATCTTGATTACTGTCCTCAACCAAAGCTTGAAAATTTGCATCAATTATATACGTAAATTGTGAAATACTCTGTTGTCATCATATTTCATTCACTCTACTTGCTACTCTGTATATCCTTGGATTATTTGTGGAGGTTACGATTAAAATCGATCATTTCCAAAATAGTATATATATTTTTTTTGCAGGAAATAGAAAAAACTTTACCGAGCCTTCACTTTACCCTAAAGTAAATAATAATTTTGTGTGTAGTGCATGTAACATCTATTGCTCTAATGGTGCCAATAATCATGTTTTTAGTCATTTTCTGTGCATTTTATAGACAAAAATGATTTGGAAATGTCCGGTGTCGTTTGTACATGTGAGGGAAATGTTCACTTTTGTTCAAAACAGCTATTTGACATCTAAAACAGTAAAACATAGACGATACTTACATCAACTGTATAATGGAGTAACAAATGTGACGTTATAATCTTAGCAATAGGGGTCCAGAGCACATAGGCCATACATTACCAAATATATACATATATTTTAATGAAATTTTGACACTATAACGTCTTATACTGTGGGAAGATGGCGGCGTGGCCGGTGATTATTACATAATCATCCGTACCATAACACTTTTACAATAACTTCAATTAAAAAAAAACATTTAGATCAACTATGTGAATGCACGTTGCATGAAGATAAAATTATGAATTAAATAGCTTATCTCCCTATATATCCTTCACTTTAACTCTACTGAATCACGGAAAAATGAATATATCATAACATTTTTACAATAATTTCAATTACCAATAAGATTTTAGCACTCTTTCACATAGAAGTGGAAATGACCGATTTTGAATGGATTGGTAATTGTAGCACATACAGAACGTTGAAAATGTCGGTTTCTGCTGCAAATAAAGACAATAAAAATATTGACGTTAGTATGATATGAAATTATCTGGTTTTTATTGAAAATTCTGGTTTTACCATACTCTTTCTTGTGGAAATGACCGAATTAGGATAAAAACAGTAACATATTCAGAAAGATGCCTCTCTAAATATACCGAAATCGTAAAAGAACTCAGTTTTTGTTTTCGGTGGAAATGGCCGGTTTTGTTCGCAACCTCCACAGTTATGAGCATATATGAATGAAATAGTATTCATCAGTAAATGCTACTGATTAATTAGATACATGTGAGCTAGAAATGTATCCTTCAAATATTTCTATTTACTAGTAAAATAGATGTTAATAACAAGTTTTAATAATTAATCAGTAACGCCACCATGAATTTTAAAAACTACTATATGTTACAACTATTAAGGTAGGCCTACGACAATTATGTTGTTACGTTTAAATATGCGAAAATCAGCTCTCTAAATACTTTGAAACCGACTTGAGGTCAATCTACATTAGTAATTGACTGTTGAGGGAATGAAAAATATATGCTAACAATGGCAAAATTAGTAAAGAAATTATTGAAGTACTTTGGTGAAGCTGTTCTAGAGGGGTTATACTCTGGTAAAATATACAGAATGCAAAAAAAAAATTGATCCAAGTCCAAAGCAAGAAGAGACAACAAAGACATTACAACTAATGTATAACAAAAATTGCCGACATTAAATGCTATTGGACGGACTGCACTAACTTCTACATTTAATTGGACTTTAATTATAATAACATTAATGTTAGAAATGTACGACATACTTCAGAAGCTTAAGTTGTGACTCATCATCTTCACAGTCTTCATTCTCTCCACATCGAACATCCAGAAACATCACACTTGAATTTTATTTCATGCGCACACAAAACCAGAAGATTAATAAGTTTTATAGATGAAGTCACTACTCGAAAATAATACTTGCTGAACGAAGATATGTTCCTTTTATAATCAGACACAACTCGCCATGAGGTTGCAGATTAAATTGTTTTGTGAATGTTACAAGTTAGTACAAATTGTAATGTAATAGGATCACTTAAAATAAATGAACCTACAAACATCCCTTTTTGAGACTATGAATTCAATCATCCGTGAGGTGTGATGTACTAAGTTCTCGCCCTACCGACCGGCGCCACAGTGGAGTATTTGGCAGATTTAGGCGGCCAAAATTATTTTTCTACTGTAATTGAGTCTAAACGTGCTGTCTTAATAATTTATTTTATTTTAAGCGATATTAAATAATTTTTATGAAGAAAAATATTATTTCTACCCTTTGAAGCCATTTAATTATTCGTTAAAATCAAAACATATCATCAACCTACATATTCATGCTTATTATTACTTAAAATCTGACTCACATTGATCAGCATGATGATGATCATGATGATGATGAGAGCCATGGTTCATCAGAAAATTTAATTCCATATGAAGGGTCCAGGGGAAGAACATGCTAAGTCACATTTTACTGTTTTTACAGGAGAGCAAGTTTAAAGTTTCAAGGTCCATTACATTCTATTGTCTCTGAGTTATCATTTTTCAAATATTTCTGTCTTAATCAAGTTTTTACTCTGTACAATTAAACCACTGAAATCTCTATTGCCTGAGGTATTACATGGCATCCAAAACAAAAAAATTGATAAAATTGGACTTATCACGTTTTTCCCCTGGACCCTTCATATGTCAGTAGATTCTTTGACAAATTTTATTCTATTAGCGCGGCAATAGCATGGCGAAGGAGTAGGGTTGTACCAGATCAACTTTTTATTTTTGCCACAAATTAGTTGATGTACAGAGCTCTGAGAAATATTTGTGTTGGGGTCACATAATTCTGAAATCTCTGTTAATATTGAGCTTTCTGTAATCCGTCTCATTCATATTTGCAAATTAACAAAAATGACTTATTTTGTCTTCACTTAGAGTTTTTAAAACGCCTTCCAAATGCGTGTAATCGTATAGTCCAATAAAGTCTGTAACTTTAGCTTAGCAGAAGTATCAGCAGCATCATATGACTCGTTGTACAGATAGCAATCCAATTTTGCTTCCTGTAACACACTGTAACAAGGATATAAGCTTAACATTTTTATTAATTCTTATTATTTCATATTGTATTCTTGAAATACCAGCTTCAACAAACATGACAAGTTCCTAATTTCACCTGGGTAGCATATTTAAGTCAATACATCCGTATCTGTACCTCTACGTAAATCTTCTTTCTTCTTTTGCTTCTCTAGCTCAACTCCTGAAATTTCTTCGTTAGCCGTCCAGGTCGAATCATTACTTTAGGAATCGCGAATATTTCTTTGAGTCAGTCATTGAGTCATTGTTTTTCTTAATGTATGTACAGCTATTACCAAAAGTTTAAGAATACCCTTCCAAAAGTGGCGTTTCACTCCTATCATTACACTTATATGAATGTTAGTTAATGGGGTTTAAAAATAGCGTATCAGCTACTATGACTATTTGCGCACTTATCGAAAATTCTTTCAAAAAAGACAGAACACAAACGATACAATAAGCTAAATACTAACACGAATTAAAAATCATTGTCACATTACTTATGTGAAACCCCCTGATGTTTATACAGAGATCAAATGCCTATGAAAATTAAAGTTTTTACTGGAAACGCATTCCGTCTATCTTTCAAACTGTAAATTAGGCATACATAACATGAGGAGCATCGTTTCAAATCATATTATGTCCACTGGTGGACAAAATAGAGTTTGATACATTTTCGTATAGTTTCAGATGTGGTCTTTCACGCTCTGAGATCTGGTTCCATTAAATCGTGTTCACTAACAGTGCAAATGACTACTTAAATGTAGCGGTTGTTTCAAATCGTATTCAGTCCTTAATATTGTCTGTTTCATATCGTATTATGTCCAATATTCGTGTTATAGAATTGGTATAAATGAAATTAATTAATTACTTTATGTTAGTTATGCTGACAATCTGACGCACTTTTCTCAGCAATGCTACATATTCAATACGGACAATACAGTCTTTTCCTTGTGAGCTGTGTGTGATGGAAGTTGTTTCCAGAATGGAAGAAGAAACTATTGTAGGTGACAGTTCAGGAGGGCGCCGGAAAAAAGCAAAAGCAAGCAAAACATGCACGTAAAGTGAAATCTGAGGCAAGGCACGTAAAAAATATATTTTAATGAAGAAGGCAGGGATTACGAGGTCCTCTACAATCATTTATCACAGCCCGGAAATATTTAATGAATGTAGAAATCCCATAATTTTAATTTAGTTTAATACAATACTACGTCAACATTCAAATCTTCAGATCTTAAACCTTTTTCTTACGAATCAGGGCATTTACCAATTCATTGCGGGGGGGGGGTGATGTCGGAGAAGTGAAATGGGCTGAAAACTACCCTCGAATTTTTAAAATGAGAAATTACCTTCTATGGCCTATAGTAACTTATGGCAGAAAGGAATAGTTAAAAAAACGGCGGATTATTTCAATTGTACGAAGCTTTAGATTTCTATTCTAACATCATCGATGCAGTTACTGTGGTAACTGGCAATGGAGATGATAGTAATTTGGCAGCTTGTGGCTACTTACAAGAGGAAGGAGGATTCGAGAAAAATTTGAAAAAGATTCAAACACCATGAATCCAGCCGGATGGATTTTATGAACACTCTGTACGCCTACATCAAAATTTATTTAATGTCTATATTTCTTTTTCTGTATTAACAAAATAAAGCTTTATTTAATAACAACTTTAATAATGGTTTTTATGCATTCATTTATCTCATTAAAGATATTATGACAGCAGAAAGAATTTATGAACACTGTATATCAAAATGTTTAATGTGGAAATTGTAATTTTATATTAACAGATCATATTTTTATTTAATAATAGAAATAATGGTTGATTGTTTTATGTATTTGCCTCATTAAGGGTTTTTAATTACGAAAGTTTATACAATTTTTGGATGAAAACTTATTATCTCCAACACATTTTCCTTCAAGTTGAATTACAGAAGTGAAAAGTGATTTCATTTTTTGAAGTTCCTTAAAGTACTCCTCAAGCATAATAACTTCACATTTTTAACTTTGTGAAAAATTACCCAGTTTAGGAGTAACCAATTTTTCGTTGTTCTTATAAAATTTTGTTTTTGGGACATAATATGATTTAAAACGATGCTCCTGAATTAGTCTGTTGTGAAACTTACTGAATAATTACATATTTAGTAGCAAAAAAATTACTCAACAATGGGTTGACTTAGATCAGTGAATTTTGGAATGGAGTTAGGTATTATCTCCAGTCATTCTTCGACATCCCAATAATCTGCGACTTCATATCCACGCTCACTGAATTTTGACATATTTTTCATTTTTTGCAAGGAAGAAATCCAACCTTTGCACACTTGTAACAAACTCCACGGCTGATTTCTAAAATGAAGGGAATAAGCTGATTGACCAATGTTACCAAGTCACAATGTTTTGATGTAAATGGCATTAGCAGATCCGGGTCTATTTGCCGCGAATTTCAAGCTCAAGAGAATTTTAGAAAATGACAATTTTTCCTAAAGTAAAAACAAAACAATCTAGAATATAATGCCTGTACGAATTGTCACAATTTTTTTTAAACAAAAAGCAATAACTGCACAAGAATTCTTTCAGATATGTCTAACTCTATCCCAAAATTCACAAATCTAAGTCAATAAATTCTGGAGTATTAATTTTTTTCGTACAAAATATGTAATTTTTCTGTAAGTTTCATAACAGGAAAATTGTTACATAATACACAGTTTGGAATATAGAGAGATTGGGTTTGCAGTAAAAACTTCCGTTTCCACAGGTATTTGATCCCTGTATAAACATCAGTGGATTTGACATAAGTATAAGGCAGGAATGAAACATCACTTATGGAGGTGTGTCCTTAAACTTTTGGTAAGTGCTGTATTCTATTTTTTGCGTGCTGTGATCCATCTTAATTTCAATTCAGACTTACAATGTGAACATTTACGCTTTATTTCTTTTACTTGTTCGTCTCAGTAATTCTCATAGGCTTGTAGGTAATTTTTCACAAATTCTCTCAATTTACGATAATGTTTGGTAAACTTAGCCGCTGCATCATGTTACACTACTTCCTTCAAGTCATTGTATTGACGTCTGGTTGCCCTAAAAATTCGAATAGTATAGAACAGAAATAAACATAGGATCGAAAAATCTACATTTCTACTAACAGGTCTAGTTTACCTTTCACTAATAACCTATTTCATCAAATTTGAGTTTTCAGTTTTAAATATTTTTTCTCCCCTTCATATTTTGACATGTTCAGCCCTAAAGGTTATTTCTTGCAAAAATTTAATTTTCAAAATTTGAAAACTGATTTTAGCTTCCCCTCCGTGTTTTCTTCAACACGTATATATACTTTTTTTACAAAGTAATTTATAAATCTCAAGACAGTTTTATAAAATCTGTGCACTTATTGCAGAAAAAGCCGAAATTTTGATGATGAGCATAATTATGCACTCAGGGTCGGAAAGGGTTAATGAACATATATATTGGAAAACTATGCGATTCTGCTGCTGATTTTTACGAAATCTTTAATTAAATATTAATATTAATTAATATTTAAAATGTATTCACACTTTCCGGCTTCTTCAGAATCAGTAACTATTCACTTCAATCCATACACGGAATAAATAATATTAATTGTAGAATGTAAGCTTACACAGATAATTCCGAGAAAAGATATGTGCACTAAAAGAGACGATGAAGTTTCGACTGCCTTACAGCCTCAAGGTTTGCGCGAAGTGGTGGGAGTAGGATAGTTTACTGTTCCCTGTCGATTCAGCTTTGCCATATGGTATTTTTTCCTACCTAGAACAAGTTAAAAAAAATCGGTTTTTGGCCACCTAAATCGGAAAAGTACCCCACTGTGGCGTGTAGAATGATTTTACTTTTCATGAAAAATTTTAAAATCTTCTTTTATAGGAAGCAAATTGAGCAATGGTTGCTCAATAAATTGACAGTCTTTAATTAGCAGCACATGCAATGTTATATATATATATATATATATATATATATATATATATATATATATATATATATATAGATTTTTATTTAATAGAGGAAATTACATCTCATTTATATTTCCAAGTTTTACTTTTAAATTTGTAGGAAACTGTCCCAAGAGAAAATATTCCTCGAATTAAATATTCCAAGAATAAACTAAATGGGGTATATTTTATACTTTATTACATATCGTATTTTAATAATTGTGTGATATTTTGAAATTAAAAAATCACGCAGGGTTCCGTCATAGTTTCGCTGCGGAAGTGTGGAGTTGGGAAATCAATGTGATTTTGACTTTCCTAGAAGTATACTCTCGCGCTCATCCAAGAACATTCTCTGGAGAGGGAGAAAATTGTCACTAATATCTAAATTAAAGGGACGGATTTTAAGGACAATAGTGATGCAGACGTATGTCTTTTAAATTATCTCCATTTTAATTAGAGCCTTTCAAGAAAGATATGAAAAGTTATTTGTAAAGATTCTATATTTCAAGAAATCATAGCAAAATATTTATAGTAATTCCTTAAGTGGTAAAGCCGAATCCTGCGTTTCCCCCTCACACGTCTGACAGTAATTTCTAGAAGAAAATTCTGTAATTACATGTTATCAGCGTACATGGAAGAGCTTAATTTCTTTAACTGGTTAAAATTATTCTGCATCCACAAGTAATTCGAAACTTATTGTCTTACAAGACAAGGAGTCAGATGATGTGCATCGTAAAACGTGTGACATCGTTCCAAATTGGAGGATCGGCTTCCATTTAAAGAAATTCAATATTTTTCTAAATATGAAATAGATACGCACAGTTGCTAGACAAAGTATAAAATTGGAAGAGTCCTCTAGATCGAGGATTGAAGGAACACGGGTATGCAAAAGACTGTGCAATTACCGAAATTTTTATCAAAGTTACTAGAGGAGGTTCTTTTGATATATTTTGTTTTTTTTTTGGATTTTGCATCGAACACAAGTGACCTCATTTTTAACCTAACTCAAATTATACTACGTTCCTTCACACAGAATTTGTGAATTTCTTCCGCCGGACATGTGGTATTGCTATCGCCAATACACAGTTCAAGAGGAAAGCAATTGTTCTTGATAAGTGCACACTCATTTTGAACATCCGTTCCTTCGTAAATCACATTAGAGAATAACTTTTGTGAAAAACGTTGCTGAGATATTGATGAGGAAAGTGCGCAAATAGTCATAGTAACTGAAGCGCTCTTCTAAACCCCACTAAGTAACTCAATAAATAACTAAATAACTAACTAATGATGAGGACTTCTGTGGAACTGACTGTGCTACTCTACTTCATATTGTGAATTACGATCCATAGGAGAATTTAATTTGCAAGGTAAAAAATTCTCAATGTCAAAATCGCTTTCGCATTGAAGCTCATACGGACACTCAAAGTTGAAATCCGATAATTCTGGAATCATGTTTTCACACATGGCTGAAGAGGTGTACTGGTTCACAGGAATGTGACTAAATTGTGATTCCTCGTGGTAGAAGTTCTTGTAACACAGACAATTGCCACAGGAATCCTTTCCAAAGTTCAATGAATGCATCTCTCTTATTTTCTTCAGTTCAAGAATACAATTCCATTCTAAGGATCCGACAAATTTGTTGGTTGAGAGGACGTGTCCGTTTCGATGGTTATCGTGAGAAACGGGGTGGTTGTTGTTGTTGAAATCGATATTGTTACCGAAGCTCCATTTGGAATGCTGCTCATGGAAAGGACACTTGAAAGTTCCTGGAGAATTTGCGGCATTAGTTGTGTGAGAACTTCCAACACCGCCGTACTCGTGCTGGGGAGGGGCCTCTGGACAATGTACCTGGGTTTCCGATTGGCACACATTGTCAGTACTTCTCTGACTTAAGTCGTCTTCTCCAACGGGAATTCTTTCCAGGAGTGACTCGAAGTCGAGTAGAGGCTCGTTGTAATGCTGCAGTAGTACCTCAAAGTCGAGTAGAGGAGCTTGAATTTGGTGCAGCATAGATTGCTCCGCAATGTCTGCGGACTCGGAAGGACTCACGTATCCGCAAGCTGCTTCCGGGATTCTGAATGATGATAACTACGAATCAGGCGAGTGAAACAAATCAATATCTCTTCATGAGACTGGGAAGACGAACAAACAAAAGCAACAAAATGACGGCTGACACCAGTTATCTAACCAAATAACGGCTCTATTTGTATTTATTTCAAGCACATTTGAAGCACACGGTATACAGACGGAAACGATGATGCTTAGCATACACGTAAACATGGAATATGTACACAAACACTCCCACAAAGCAAGACATATTACAAATACTTTGCCGATATTATTTGGAGACAGAAAGCACATCAAATTCGAGAATATGTACACTCATAACTATGATAAAACCATTGAGGGAAAACACAGATTACACACTTGAAAGAAATGAAGACTTGTAGGAAACTGACCACAACAATGAAACTCTGACAGTGAGCAATCAATCAACTAACTCTTTTGGAGAACTTCGGTATGATTATAAAGCTATCACGATTACAATATTTAAAAAAATCATATCTAACGTTGGCTGCGTCCTGAATCCCATGCCCTCCAAATGTCCTAATAACGTTATATACATTAAGAATTATTCATACCTACTAGCAAACTTTGCCATAAAGGTACTATAACTTTCGCAACCATTTTTCCAAAACAATTATTCTCGTATTTTTCTGATTTCTATATTTTTCCGAATCCCATTTCCTGAAACTAACTTTCCAAAATAGTTATTCCTAATGTACACTTTTCCGAAAGGAATTTTTTCCGTTGAATATTATTTCTGCATAAGAATTCATAAAAGTGTAACACTACTAATAATACACAGCTAAGTAATGCTTACAGTACATTATATTTCGAGGTAAATATCTTTGTGTTATTCATCTATTTAACTACAAAGAAAAATGCAGAGAGAACACAATATTAGCATTTGCAAGTAAAATAATGAAATAGCTGTTAAATAGATCTTTGTATTATTAACAAAATCAGGAATCTAGGGAAAACATGTTCGGAAATGCAAGCGACTTCGAACAAATAAATGTTGTGCAATAGCCATCGACATTTTCAATGGGAGAGTTTTCCGAGTGCTTAAGGGCTGCGAACTATGATACCATTCTCTTCCTCCGACCAGAACAGAGGCCAGAGAAAGTAACATAAAATGTGACGCGTACAACCCGAGATCATCCGGAACTTCTTCCATTAGAAGTATTGCGTAACGATCTACATCGAGTTCCTTTCGGTGGTTTAAGTTTTTGTCCAAAAGAAAAATTTAAAGAAATCAATTATAAGGAAGAAGATAATGATCAACCTTAATCCGGTATCTCTGGAACTTTTCTTAGTGGTTCCCGACAGTTACGAAGAAAGAAAACCTTCAGAGTGAGAGAGTTCTGTTATGTGACTCGTATCAAGAGGAAGATATGGATGGAGGTCGGGTAATTACTGTATGTTTGGCACGAAAGAAAACATAATTTTTGAGGAACAGTCACAAGTGGTTCGAAGGTACCTCGTTGAAGTTCAATCACCTTATAAATATAGCCAACAATGTTAAAATTTTAAAATACGCTTGTAGTCTATCGAAAAATTAGATTAGGAAAACATGTAAGAAAATCTACTGCACCTAAGTACGCAGTTATTATTTACATGATCTCGCGCGTGTGTTTCGAGTTACAAATGGCATTTGCTACTTATGAGGCTCTTTCAATTATTAATTGATAGAAAGATTAATAGAATTAAGATTTTTGTGTCATAAAATTAGACTATTAAACATTGAAATTAATTAATTTACTACCATAACAGAAGGTAGGAAGTTTTATGAATAATTCTGCGAATGAAAAGTAGGACTTATATGAATATAATTAAATAAAGTTCTCTTATCGCGCGTGTGCGGTAAAGTGAATTTATCGGACGCTTCATGGGCTACCGTATTATATAAAATGAGCCAGCGTTAGCTAAGTGGTCAGACCTTCAGCCTGTCATGGAGGCGATCCGTGTTTGAGTTCAATGAAAAATCCAATGGACGCCTGTGGCGGAAAAGTTCACAGTTGGGGTTTTCTCGGGGTTCTCCCGTTTCCCCACATTAGTCAATATAATTCCGTCCATTTTTCCTTTCCGTCGTCATTCCATAGCATTCCCTGATCGCTGGCTAGCGACGCACGAAGGGGGCTAGCCTAGGAACGATTGGGGTTTTCTGCTCGAAACCTGGGTACTCAGCGAACTTCAGTGTAGTCAGTCGGTATGGGTTTGGGATTGCGCCTAGCTTGACTGTTAGAGCAATAGGCTTTCAAAGTTCGCAGTGATGGATCATAGTGTCTCCCACCCGAAATTCCCTTCCATTCCATCCATTCCATGTTATATAAAATTAATAGTAATAACTTACTTCTTGTATGGAGACAAATCTTTTTAAAGTAATGAGTAAAATAATGTACGCAATATGTGTGTGGCGTAGACGTCTTTGCACTCATGTGATCCTTGGCATTTTATTTTGTGGGATACCTTCAAACAAAATTGTACGCATATATATTATTTTAATGTACCGAAGTACATATGATATTTCCATACAGATATTCTGCGTCATCATATGATGAAAGAGTAATGGAACGGAGAAAAATTCTCTCCGGCGCAGGGATTTGAACCCGGGTTTTCAGCTCTACGTGCTGATGCTTTATCCACTAAGCCACACCTGATACCACCCCGGCGTCGGACAGAATTGTCTCTGATTAAGCTCCAACTCTTGGGTTCCCTCTAGTGGCCGCCCTTTGCACTACGTCATAGATGTCTATGAACGGCGCTTATTCCGTCGGATCCCGGCCAACTAGTCACTCATAACGAGTGCACCTCAGCACATGTTTGGATTTCGATCCTATGTTCATAGACATCTATGACGTTGTGTAGAGGGCGGCCACTAGAGGGAACCCAAGATTTGGAGCTTAATCAGAGACAATTCTGTCCGACGCCGGGGTGGTATCCGGTGTGGCTTAGTGGATAAAGCATCAGCACGTAGAGCTGAAAACCTGGGTTCAAATCCCGGCGCCGGAGAGAATTTTTCTCCATTCCATTACTCTTTCATCAAAATTGTACGCAAATAACCCTCGTAATTTGTAGGTTTTAAAGGAAAAGAACATTTCCCGGTAAGCGATTCCTGCAGTACAGAAAAATGAACTTCACGCAGTTTCCTAATATCATTTAACAGGATTAATTTATGTTTAAGAGAAAAGGGTGTGCACTTTGATCGTTTGGTGTAATGCTTCATGCCGTTTGATTATTTCGAACAAAAAATTACAGCAAATACTACGATAAAGTAAGTTATTAAAACAATAACTACCATCATAGAAGTGCAGTCTTTTTCCGACAGAAAAAAAAAGCTGAATCAACCTGATTGGTGGACGTTTGTTAGAAGTAATGATTTAGAGCTAGGATTCGTATATAGTAGTAGCTAATATTTTAGTCGGTATAGTTTACAAACATGGAAGCCATGCCCCCCCCCCATTCCTCATACTTGCCATTCTTGTCATTCAGTACTTCCATTAGTTAGCGCTAAGGGTCTTTAATCCTCTTAACCACCACTTACAAACCAGCGGGGGGTTAAAAGCTGCATTGTCTAGGCCTTGTGACTTTTCCTGCATTTCCAGTCTTGTCAACTAGAATTAAAACCTTCTTAACCGGAATCACATCGACGCAACTATACTCGGCGTCATTCTTAACTCATACTACATATAAATCCTAGCTCTACTAATGATTGTGGTACAAGTAATAGTAATATTGTAATTAGTAGTACAAGTAGCAGAAATATTAGTGAAGTAGAATTATTAGTACCTTTAGGTGTAGCAGAAGTAATTGAATCGCTCCATGCAGAAAGGGCTTCAGTCACAAATTTTGAAAAACGAGATATCGATGGAAATCATATCTTTATGGGTGGCTCCATCGGCCTGTGCAGAAAGGTATTCAGTCCATTGCTTGGAAAGATAAAAACTGAAGCGTCAGGCTCAGAGTTCTATGCAGAAAGGAATACAGTGTACAGAATGTTTTTCTTAGTTTTCTCAAAACTAGGTCTAATGGACTGAAGCCCTTTCTGCATTGGGTGATTCAATTATGATAGAAGAATCTGTAATAGGGACAGTATTATTAGAAGCACAAATAATAGTGACAATGAGTAATTTAAAGGGAAAATTGTTCTGGGGCCGGCTATCGATCCCGGGACCCTTTGCTTATCGCACGAATGCTCTACCGACTGAGCTACCCAGGAACTACACTCGACACAGTTTCAATTTTTCCCTTTACGTCCACATAACTCAAGTGGGTTGACAAGGCGCCAGAAACCCAACTGTGAGTGCACACAAACTCTGTGTGACTTAAATTGTGGTTATCTGTTAACCTATCTACAGAGACGTATATACTGTGCAAATATGGCTTTCAGGTATCGATACCCGGCCCCGGAACAATTTTTTCCTTGAAATTATTCAAGTTTGCTTCACAGGGAGATTTACCTGGAAGTCAGATTTGCATAATAGAGACATTGTTTATAGTAGTGGATACTAACTCTAGAATCAATGATTTCAGATCTATTATATTTAGTAATAGTGGCATCAGTTGTATTAGTAGCACAAATACAGTGACAATAGTAGTGACGATATTAGGATTGGTGGAGACAGGACTAGAATTAGTAACAAGTTGTAGCAGAAATGACTAAGTTATAGATGTAGGAGTAATAGCGACATTATCAGAAGTAATAGTAACAATAGTATCATTAGTGAACACGTGTTTAATTAATGCTTTTAATATTTCACAGTCGTAATGGTGATGATAGAAATTACAGTTGTAGTGCACTGGAAGCAGAAATAGTAGTGATTATTGTAGCAGTAGTGGGGGAAAGTGTAGAATTAATTTTTTATGTAGAAGAAGTAATGACTGTGTTGAAATAGCTGTAATAGCATTTAAATAATGGTTGCAATATTAACGCTAGTGAAATAAAGGTAGAATTACAAATTTGATATATAAAATGAGCGAATTCAGGTAGAAATACCAGTCGTTGCGGCATTAGTAATGTAAGTAGCAGAAATAATGGTAACAATGATATCACTAGTGGAGATAACTGTATTATTAACTTTATTTGTAGCTTACGTATTGTGGTAGAATTAGCAGTAATATTATCGTCATAAGAGGCGTTAGAATTAGACATAGTTTTGACAATATTAGCGTCAGTGGATATAATGTAGAATTAATCATTTCAGAAGTAGTACTGGTAATTATGATGGTACAATTATTAGTAATAATGGCATTAATCTTATCAGTACCAGAAATACAGGGTAGTTTCCGATCTCTGATAACGAATTTGAATGACGTCATGTGCGTCAGGAGTCGCACGACAGCTGAACTGTGGCGCGAGATAGCAGACCTGTAGTGAGTGATCTCATAGAGTGCACGACGACTCACAGCAGACCCTTTTTGGGAGAGGTACATTACGACCCTTTCCACTGCCATATACAATTAAGTAAAAATAAAAGAAGTCTGCAATAAACGAGGTTTCGTTATTTCCAAGAAAGGCATCTTCTGTATACTATATAATATTGGTAAAACTCAAATGGAATTAATTTGTATTATCTCGTGGGGTGTGGTGACTTGTGACGGGGGGGGGGGTGGATTTGTTTGCTTTTTCTCCTCTGGAATTAATTCCATCCGAGTTTCGCCTGTCTTACTACGTACATACAAGACGCCTTTTTTTTTTTGGAAATAACGAAATCACGTTTTTTGCAGACTCCTATGATTCTCACGTAACTGTACTTGACATCGGAAAGAGTTGTTATGTACCCCTCCCAAAAAGGCTCGATTTTCTTGGGCATTGCTACTGTGATACGCCGTGCACTCTGATTATGAAATCACTCACTGGTCTGTCACCTTTCGCCGCAATGCAGCTGTCGGTGTTATTCCTGACGCATATGATATCATTCGAATTCGTTATAAGAGATAGGTTATAACCCTGCATTACATACCATAGCAGCAGTAGTGATCATTGTAGGAAATTTCTGGTTTATCTGAAATAATTATTGTGGTAGAAGTAACAGTAACATTTTCATTAGAGGTATCTGGGCTTGGCCATCAGAAAGTGTCCAAAATATTCAAATAGAACCTAAAAATGCTATTTCACTTATTACACTTTACACATCTTTATTTACACCCACTTATTTCTTTAAATATCACAAAACTCGTTGAAATTTTATACAGGTTTCATCTAGTTTTTCGCACATCTTTAGTACCCTATAATACCTCCCACGGTTCCTGCACTTGGATCATCTGTCCTCTCGTTCTCTGTTATATTCTTGACTTTTTCTTCTCTTCCTCGCACTCGCTTTGTACCTTGTAAGATAATGAAAATTAGTATGTGTAAAACACCGACCTTCTGCTACATGAAAAAAGAAATATATTTTCAGAATTCCAAAAATATGTATATATATATATTTACATTTTCTTTTCAAAATGAAGTTCACTGTGCAGTGAGGAAGCGTTTCCCACATAACTCAAAAACTATAAAACATTCAATGATGAAGATTTGTGTGTATTTATGTATGCCATATCTACAATATGCTACAAGATCACTTCTCTACATTTGATAGATTGTCCGATAAAAATAAATTCATTTAAAAATGGTCAAATATCAGTATTTTCTTCTAACAGAAAATAAAAAGTATATAGTCCACATCTGTGGAGTAACGGTCAGCGCGTTTGCCCGCGAAACCAGGCGGCCCGGGTTCGATTCCCGGTCGGAGCAAGTTACCTGGTTGAGGTTTTTCCGAGGTTTTCCCTCAACCCAATATGAGCAAATGCTGGGTAACTTTCGGTGATGGACCCCGGACTCATTTCACCGGCATTATCACCTTCAAATCATTCAGACGCTAAATAACCAAAGATGTTGATAAAGCGTCGTAAAATAACCTACCAAAAAAGTATATATTTTTATTAAGGAATGTAGTTGCAAGAGCATGTTATTGTAAAAATGAGTTTCAGCAATAAAATAAAAGAAAAAGAACATGAAAAATTTAAAAGTTAATGAGTTATGAGGGAAACGCTTATTCACTTCAAAGTGAACTACCACCATTATGAATTTTGAAAAAAAAAATATATATATATATAAATTATTTTTTTTAATCCTGAACATATGTTTTTAATATAGCAGAAGGACAGTGTTTTACACATACCAATTTTCATTATAGTACAAGATACAGTAATGGAGGAAAAAAATGTTGATTATTTCCAAAAATTTTACTGCTGTAAGCTGTAACTAACCCCTTAAGGGTAGGATTAATAGTAACGTTGGTGGCAGTGTAGGTAGTAATGTGGTAATAATGTTTCTTTATCAGTAGTAAAATCGTTAATAGTAGTATTAATACTGGTAGTAAAATAAACAGTAATGTTTGTAGTTGTATATACAAAAGCATTAGTAATGGCAGGAGTAGACTTAGCAGGATTAGTGGCTATAATACTAGAAAAAGGAGTAGTGCTGGGGAATTACCACGAAAAAATTTAAGCTGAGAGAGGCGAATTGAGCTGCCAACCAGAGTAAATAAATGATTCATGAGGAACAGTGTTTGTGATACATATACATATGAAAGTATTATTTCAAACAAGTAATTTCGCATGCTGTAAATTTTATCACAGACTGCCAGCGTTTTTGTTTTTTGTGCTGGCATGGGAACGCAGTAAATCCGCAAAGTCTTTAACTCGAAACCATTGAATGAATTCTCACAGATCGCGATAATTCAATCTGTCACTCATAAAGACACAACTTTCTAAATTTTGGATGAAAAATCTCATATTTCCCGTTGCCGCAACGGTTCGCGATTATTTTGCTAATATCCAGGGCACGTAAATCGTAAGTACCCCGGTTGTGTTTCGCTCTCGCTGCATCACTAGTGTTCTTACGGCTGACGTCTCCAATGCAGGGCAACAAGCCAAATATGAATTGTGCTCTCTCTCCCTCTATCTCTCTCGCGAATGCTGGCAACTCCCTCTTATTTATTGATCGAACCTGTAGCCCACTCGGTTTACCATTACTCAAACATTTACAACTGTTTCCCTGTCTTAATCATAGACACACATAATCATGCCTACACTGAGGAAGAATTTCTTAAGACATCCAAATTTTGAGTCTCTATAAATTAAGGTACATTTAATTAATTTCAAATTTAAAAACAATTTTCTGAAAAGTGCTCGAGATAGTGAATCGACACTACAACAGATTATCTTCAGTCCTCGGTGGACTGGGCGTCGGGTGGCTGTTAGTCGACAGTCGAAAATCTCCCTATATCGTACCGCACTAGACCGACGTAATTATAGACTGTCAGCAGATGAGCATTTTGAATTAAATTAATAAATCCTCCTCAGTCCATGAGACGAAGAGTACAATTGTAACAGGAAATGAATCCAGTTACTTGAAAGAGATACTTGTTTTGCTTGCAGGAAGAAATACGTTAGTAAAAGTAGCGAAATATGACGCATTAACAGCAATTATATCATCATAATTATTTGAAGTTTCTTAATATTGTGATCAAAGACTTATTTCATTTTTCATGGACTAGCTCAGATACCACTAATGCAACTGTTATTACCACCTCTTCCATCGTAATTACTCCTCAAATCAGATAGGATTGCTCGACGCGGCACACAGTGGTCCAAAACGCAAATTCAACGGGACAATCTAATTACTGTAATTTTTAGCTACGTAGCAGATTTTTATGAAACTTTACACAGTTGTTACAGACTGCATATTTGTTTTGTATACAAAGTCTGATGACGTTGGTATAAAGTAAACTATCCCTTATAGGGTGTGCAATTAGACAAAATTAATAACTTTTTCCTTATCTAAGAGATTTTCATGAAATTTTACGCAATAGTTACATGTAGTATATTTGTTTTGTTTACAAACTCTGATTACGTTTGTATAAGGGAACTAACCTTTACAGGCATGCATTTGGGCAAAATTAATAACTTTTCTCCCATCTAATAAATTTTCATGAAATTTAGTCTACAATAATTACACACTGCATATTTGTTTTGTATACGAACTCTGATTACATTGGTATAAGGAAAACTACCCCTTATAGGTGGGTAAAATTCGACAAGTCTTGTAATTTTTCTCCCATGTAACAGATTTTCATATAACAGTAGTTATATGTAGTATATATGTTTTTATTCAAACTCTAATTACGTTTACATAAGGGGAATTGCCCCTTATAGGGGGGTGCACTTGGACAAAATTAACCCTTACGTAGTCGCGTGGGATGTTGTCAATACCCCGTTCACATACACGGAACTCATTAGTACATATTGAGTAAGCCTGTACTTCTGAAACTTTCGGTACCTTTCTTGGAATTGGTAAGGCAACAATAACCGTAAACATGTTTGAAATCGGAATTCGCATACTCGAGATAATAACGATTTAAGTGGTGTGGAGTGACGAATTGATACAACAATGCTCTTATTGTAAATAGTGATAATGTCTAAACTGAACATACTTGTGTAACAAATAATAACAGTGGGTGTTGAGTAGTGACTATACTCACATAAAAATAAAGTGGTCTGGAAAGGAAGATAAAAAGTGAATTATGATTAGGAGTGAATAGACGTTCGAGTATTACATGTGAACGAATATTGAAATATTACCATTACTGTACATTATTTATAACATTGTGATAGGTATTAAAGTATTTGAAATATTTTAATTTTTCACTTAAAATAGTAGCCCGAAAGAACTCATATTTGGGGTGTCAACAACACCCTACTCGGCTCTTAATGTTATGAAATTAGGCGCGACTGCTTAAGTTAACAATTTTTTGTGTCTAATATGTTTTAATTTGGAAATTCAGGTTTCGATATAACAATTTTCCTTTTTTAATATTTCCGCAGATTGTTTCACAAGTTGTAATCTTATTGAGCGGCAATATCTCGTGAAGTATGTTCTTGGATTTTGCCTAAGTAGCCTGTATTTTCAGTGGAATCTGTTTCGGTTATCAATCTCAATGGAACCACAGATGTTAGCAACATATCAGAGTCCGTCTCATTCAAGTCTTGAAAAAATGAATGCTTATGAAGGTAGTGACTGGAACTACCGTCAAACCCCCATTTATGAATCATTTTAAATTAAGAGTTATCGTCTCTCTTTATTGCACTAGGTATGACTTTATTTTGTAATTTATATATAGGCCTACGTTCAACTGTCATAGCCAACAATCTTTGTAATCCTACGTCTGCTATTTTTTCTGTAATAGCAGGTAATTGATTCTTCTTTTGGGTAACAGTGCCCTTCACTTCTAAAATTTTGTTATAAGCATTGCATGTGTCAAAATTTCTACTTTCTACCCTTTTCTCAGACACACTTATTGGTGTCTAGTTAGTTTGAGATTTACTATCAATGCCAGAGCTTCTTCTATAGTGTATGAACGAGCGTGAATTGATGTAGGGATACTGGTACGCTTACTTCTTTTCAATGGTCGAAATGTACGTTTCTATTGTTGCTTTTCTAATAACAGATGAAACATTTCATTTATCTTCTTTGACGAAACCTATTTGCGTTACAAAATCTACTTTTTTTATCTACACGAAGTAACAAATTCTCTGGATTGTCATTTTTTCGACCTTCTACTTCCTGTAATGGAAAAGCTTCCTTGGGCGGTCACGACTTTCTCCAGGGGTACGTTTTCTCTAAAATATCATTACTTTCATGATGGGAACATAATTTAATAATCTTACAATTCATTATAAATCATTTGATTTAGAAACTTTGAATAAATTTATAATAATTTAATAAGTATTTCACTATACCAATATTATTTTGGTTATAAAGCTTATATTCTTTATCCTATTGCTCTCTAACAATAAATAATCTTAAGGGGAAAAATTAACATTTCAGTTACTATTGCAACTTTTGGGCTCTCGATAAGCTTATTTGATGCATAATTAACAATCTGTCACCTTGCATTTTCCGAATATTGTACTTCGGAATCAGATTCGGTTCTCAGATATTCAAATAACTCCAATCGTGAAAAGTTGCACTACTGCATAATTTATTACTTCTACAAATCCACGCACCTTAGAAGTGAAACAAAAAGCATTTTAGACGGAAGAAAGGATGTTTTTTTTGTGTCTTAGCCAAGTCTACACTCAGTGGTTATATTTATGGGTATATTTTGTCCCCTGTCAATTCATGCTCATTTGACGTGCTATAACAACATTAAATGTAACAGAAACATACAGTGTTACATACCTGAAGAACTACTAGACATGTTGGTGCGAAATATAAAGGGAATTGACTACTTACAACAGAGTTACAGCACAACGAAAACGAATAAAACTCGTGACATTTCAGTAAGAATGCTGGTGTTGGAAATGTGATACCTTGCCGGCCTCTTATCTCGCTCTGCAGCCACCTCCGCTGATTAAGATCACCGGGGATTACTTAGTCAAGTAGTGAAAATAATTTATGGAATTTCTTTCATTTTTTTACTTTTTTTTACTTTTGTTCTCCTAAATATATTTTTGGACCACTGTGCGACGGCTCGATTATGGAATTGGCAGAGACTTCCATCTACATTTCACGGGATGTGTTTTCCACCTGCCACCGTGTTTGCCCTACATCGTATTGACACACGGTCAGGAAGGCTAACAATGTGAAAGACACTATTTTTAATTGGTTATTTTACGACGCTTTTTCAACTGCTACAGTTAAATAGCGTCTCAATGAGATGAGGGTGATAATTCCAGCGAAATGAGTCCAGGATCCTACGCCGAAAGTTTCTCAGCATTTACTCTTATTGGGTTGAGAGAAAACTCCGGAGAAACCTCAACAGATAAATTGTCTCAACAAGGATTTCAACCCGGGCTCGCTCTGTTTCACGATCACGCATACTAACCGTTACTCCACAGCGGTGGACTGAAAGACACTATTGTTAGTTCAAAGATAGACGGAGTACCAGAACAGAAACGGCTATGTAACATTTGCAGGGTGATTCATTCCGACAGTATAACTTCGTGAACAATTACACAATTGAAATAAATATGATCTCGTTCGATAGGGCATATGAATACCATGCGAAAATGACCTTGAGTTGGCATCGTGCAAGCGCGCGGCGCAGATGGGGACTCACGACGACTGGCGACCATTTTCGGCGTGGGCGAAATTTTCCGGACAGTATATCTCGACACTCCGATGAAATATCTCTTCTAGATATATCGATTTAAGTCACACGTGTTCTCACGTGTACACGATCGGACTCAAATTTTTTCTATTTGCTTTCATGTATTTTGTTGCTCCTCCTATTTGTACAGTTATAACATTTCCGGCCTGTGAATACCTTGGAGTTGAAGTTGATACGAAAAGGGGAGGTAAAACAGTGCAAAGAATAAAGAAAATGTATAAATTATTGCTTTTAAGGGCATAAAGACTCATACATTGATATATTTGGTGTAAAAAGTGTACCTAATTGACGATAAGAATTTCAGGAGCAATCACGTCATTGAAATCGGTCCTATGTTTGTTTTTTATTTTTTATGTTACTAGATAAAAGAAGTTAGTAGACTTAACAATATTAGCTAAATCAGTAAATTTTATTGATAGCTAATCTCAATACGGTAAAACACTGGACAACGTCTTTCATGGATTGCATTACCCTACCTTGAGTAGGCGGCCATTGACCAATAGAGATTTACTACACTCCGTTTATCGAATCTGTAGAGTACAGGAGACGAAATAAGTCCTTTGCGCAAATGGAGTGGAGAGGGCCAGTACAATTACCGCTCTAAGAGAAAGCATTGCTAAAAGATGAGCGTCTGAAATGCCATCCCTAGATCGCCTTCTGCAACGCGCATCTGTCATGAGCCGATGCGGCCCGCAATACACTTTCGCACTGATAGGCTCCCCACATTCGCTTGTCATAGGCTCCATCCAAGTGCGTCGACTTACTCTACAGATTCCAGAAAGGTTATTGGTTTCAATAGCTGAAGGCCTTTGCCTGAAATGTATGTAACGTAGTAAACGGAGAATAATTTAAGATAACGAATAAATTCTATTTTACACTTCAATTTCTTATTTAAAAAAAACGGTATAATTTTACATATTATTACAACTACACATTTTAATATAATCTTGCAATTTAGATATTTTATACGTAATCCTTAGAGGAAAGAAATACATGTTTAATCAAGTTAATATATGGATGTAGGAATACAGATGAAAGATGGGACAATTCACTTTCAATTAGGCCAATGATGTACCCATTGTTGTACCATCATACATTGACTTCCGCTAGAAATTGCATGCAAATTTTGTCTGGAGCCCTATTATAGGGCACACGGTTCTCTTACGTGTCACAAATCTAAGACACGGATCCCTACCTTCTTCCCAAGGAATCCTAGTGAAGAAATTTTATCTCCCTTAAAAGTTTTTCTGCATTCCTTCGGTTGGCACAAGAGGAAATTGTTTACTGCGTCACACACAGTAAACCCCACAATATCTCATAGTAATGGGACTGGAAGGAGGGCTCCTTATCCAAAAGTTTCCTAGAAAATGATAACTCCAAAATTTGGATGATTCTATCTCTATTAAGAGTTATTAATAGCCTACCCAAAATCTTGCATCGCTTTATGAAAATTCTTTCCTTTAACCTTTTGAAGGATGGTATCCTAAAATTGCTTAATGGCCGTGTTGACAGTGAAAGGGAACAGCTTCATGTCGAATACAAAAACATCAAGCTTTCAACTTCAAACATGAAAATGAGCTTTTGTTCGCGACTAGGTGCGGATGAAATCTGTCGAATTGTGTTCTCATCCCTGCTAATTAAACGGCAGAATGTCTTACGGCTCCATCTTCCTCGGCTACTTTTAATTATGGAATATAAGCTAACAAGGCTAAGGATGAAAAACATAAAACTACTCGGTGACAAAAACAGCTTCTACTTGCAGCAGGCGCTGGGATGAAGAGTAAGCGTTCAAAAGCGCCTCTTTTCACTTCCAAGTCTCTTTATTCATCTTATCTTAATTAGCTAGCTGTCGGCGCGACCAGACGTAATTAATCACTCTCTGTGCATGCGTGTGCAAGGGGTGACACGTGTGTCAATTACTGTCCTGCATGCTTCTAACCACAGCTTACTCAAGATACAATCTGCAAGTCGTACACATGTCTCATTATATATTTACGCAACACGGCTCTAATTTCTATAAAACTGAAATATCTCCTGAATGCAACGTCAAAATGTAAGTTTGAATTCAGTTTCAGGAAGGTAACATGTACGAGGACATGTCTTATGAATTTCGAAAAATTCGAAGTCATTTCAACCCTTGTCATACACGAAGATATTTAATTAAGTTTCGATAAGGGGTATAATTGTAAAGCTGTGCAAGACTATCATAGTCTATGGAGTAGGTTAATTTTCCTAGCTAACCTAACCTAACCTAACCTAACCTAACCTAACCTAACCTAAAGCCATCAGAGCTCTGCTAATTGCATAAAAAGGCGATCTTATCTTTAAATACTCTTCAAAATAACGATACAATAAGCCGATTCTGTAACTTAAGACTTCGTTGTGTGGGGGCGACATTAGTGAATACAAATAATGAGATCTCGAGTTCGATTCTCGTCCTGAGCATGGAAATTTTTCTTTCTGCCTCCTGAAGCAGAGGGCTGTGGAATCTTGAAATCTTTTAAATTTAAGTAAGAAAATTACCTTATGATGAGTTTCCAATCTAACTTACTATTATGGCAAGTGTTAGTCTAGGCCTATATGTTTCCACATCTTCTCTACATTTAGATTTTTTATTTTATTGGGTTATTTTACGACGCTGTATCAACATCTAGGTTATTTAGCGTCTGAATGATATGAAGGTGATAATGCCGGTGAAATGAGTCCGGGGTCCAGCACCGAAAGTTACCCAGCATTTGCTCGTATTGGGTTGAGGGAAAACCCCGGAAAAAACCTCAACCAGGTAACTTGCCCCGACCGGGATTCGAACCCGGGCCACCTGGTTTTGCAGCCAGACGCGCTGACCGTTACTCCACAGGTGTGGACTCTCTACATTTAGATATTCTGGCAATGTTATATTTTATTCCATTTTGTTTCATCATTTTTTCTTATAATGCTTATCATGATATGATAGTCATATGAGAACGAACGCTACTTATTATTAAATTTTTTCTTTTTGTGTGTAATTACTTAAAAATTGCTTTTAATATATGCTCTGTAGTACTGTAGTACTTCAATATTTTTTATTATTAGTCTTTTTCTTCTTATTTATAGACAATGTATAATAATAATAATAATAATAATAATAATAATAAATATTATTATTTACTTTAGCTGGTAGTTAAGGCCGTAAGGCCTTCTCTTCAACTCAAACAGCAAAAAGTATATATATATATATATGTATGAACTTGTACGCTACAAAGTTACAAGCTACAAGGTATAGAATGTCTCACTCATTTTGATTTATTGTTCATATTTAGATATAACTACAGTATATGCTTTTTTATTTTTTCCTACATGTTACATATGTCTCATTTTCATTTACTTATTGTTTACATTGTATTATGGTTACCCTATATCCTTCAGTTTTTGTGTACTATATTTGGTATATTTGTAATATTATTTACATCGCAGTTTTACTCCTAGTTGATTGTTAGAGAAGACCCTATGTCCTTAACTCTGCCAAGTTAAATAGAACCATTATTATTGTTATTGTTGTTATTATTATTATTATTATCATAATCATCATCATTCAAACCTTTCACTTGTAAAGATCTAGAAGCAAAGTGAGTGTATTTAAAGGATTTCTGTAGTCAGGAGCACCTTAGGATCTCACAGAGCATCGTAGGTCTGAAATTTGGGTCATATATGATAGAAAAACCATCAACAAATACTGCGTATCGGTTTACCATTATGCAGTGGCAACTGAACCTTTAAGTGTAAGCATAACTGGACTGTAAATTAAAAATTACAAGAAATTTAATTTGAACATTATATCATATTATTATACGTGAGATTGAAAATAAAATGAAACCCACACTAGCAGTGAAAATTGTAATAATCGGACACTTTTATGACGAACCAAAAAATAATATCTAACCATTTAATTTCGGAATGTGTATTATATGTCTTTCTTGTATTAAATTCTATCGTACCCTGTTAACATATTTCGGCCTTGTATGGACCTTCTTCAGAACTGGTTATTGCTGGTCTTGGCGCCTTTTGTTTTCTTTCCTGTGGGGGTATGTTTATGTAGTGTAATGGGGAGTCAAAGAGGTGTGTGTTCTGAAATTGAGTTGTGTGTTGGAAATTGTGAAAATATGCAATTATTTTACTTGTAATAACTAAAAGACCGTTCTTCTGATCATGAAACTTCTATGCAAATATAGTTATATGAAATAACAAAATATGAAGTCTTTAACACAAAAAGTGTAGGAAATGCAACCTTCACCCAATCATCCTCAAGAAGATTAAAATTCACCGAGTATATTTCTTCATGTTCCACATTGCAGTATTTTGAAACCATATTACTAGCATCGAGTATGAGATGCTCGCTCTAACTGACCGAGTACTGCTTCCTCGGTGAGGATAAACCAAGCAAACAGCTCTCGTATCCGTACGCCACCGATTGTTACATCTCCTAACAGTTGTCGTGCTCTAAGAAAAATGTAATGCAGAACTTTGTTGGACAGAATCATGTACAGTTGCATCATCAGGAATTCATTTTCCTCCAAGAAGTTTCTTTAGTCGCTCAGACAAATTAAAATCGAATTTGGCTAAATCCGGGCTGTAAGGAGGTTGCTCCATAATGTTCCAGTGAATGCACTGTAGAAGTTGCTGTGTTCATTGTGATGTGTAGGTCTGGAATATCGTGAATAAGCATAACAACTCTGGATGGCAAATCGGGCAGCTTTCTTTCATTGCTGTGATGTTGCACAGAACCTGTCAGCTGTGATTGTTATTCCAGTGTTCATACATTCATGGTGAAGTACGAATAGTTCGTACACACAGAAAAAAAAATAATTTCTTCTACCATTCAAGGAACTCTTACTGAGGGAAATTTACTTAATTATCAATCCTAGAATTTTCAGTTTTGTGATGCCCAATCCACTTCGTAAGAAGTTCTTGTAACCCAGAATCAGACACAAAATACGCGGATCGCTCGATAAGTCACTCACACCAAGTACTGTTTTATGGAAATAATTTTCTTCAGTTACCAAGTAAGAAGTCGAAACCGGGTCGCCTTTTTGGAAAGATCGTAAATTATCAGTACACTATGGAAATTCATACAATTATTACATGTTTTTATAGATTTGGCATGTTTGGAAATTAAAAAAGTGATATTTTCAGATTAAAGTATTTACCATGGAAGGTGTATTGTGAAGGCGGATACAAAACGGAATACTTTCGTAACACATTTCTAGCGTCTAGATTGGAGCATTCTTACGTAAATAGAGAAATTTATAAAGTTATCAATTTTGATATGTCATTAAAAATTATTCAAAATTTATCACATCTGCCGTACAAATGTCTCTCAGTTATCATATTAAATTTAAATCCTGAACAACTATTGTGGTTAAAGTAGAGGCACAGTTGCTTTGAGTATCTGAAAGCACTCTCTCCGGAAGTGTCTGGATAGATCTATGATATCTTCATTCAAGAAGGTTCACTTGAATCAGGGTTTGAACCAAGGTTCTGGTTATAAGGAGCAGCGACAAAACTATCCAATCTTGTGAACATTTCACAAGTCGCACGCAAAAAAAAAAATGCCCAACAGGCGCTTAAATACACACACATCATTCATGCAGTCGTCACTCGCTTGAAGAAACGCTCCATTCAAACGTTTGACAGACGTATGAGTTAAATGGAGCGAATACTTTCGACCAGACGTGCTTCTTCACAGTGACAGGTTCATCGCACTCAAGGAAGTCGAAATCTACTGGGATATTATGGTCCTTGCGAATTACAATACGAATTTCCTAGCCGTCATTACAGTAGAAATGAAAAACTTTCTTGTAAACAATTATGGATTTAATATTATGTGCCACATACGAGATACATTAGATTCACAAAGTAGTCGTTCACCTCATGATAGTTATAAATACTGTATGATATTTCAGATGTGCTCCAGTAACGTCTTCTGACATAGAATGAATATTTTCAGAGTACAAATATTGTTCTTATATTTTTTCTGAATATAGAAGGAGTATTTCTGTGGCAAAATGAAAATCTTCATTGTTATTTCTTGTAATGATGCTAGAACCATAATTATACACTTCGTCATTTTTATATGTATTGGTAAATTATTTTAGATTGGCGGTTACTGATTTTATAATTACATTTTTTTAATTATTGCTTTATTATTTTCTTGTTCTAAGGCCGTGGACGATTGGAGCATATGTT
This sequence comes from Periplaneta americana, assembly GCF_040183065.1. Lineage (NCBI taxonomy): Eukaryota > Metazoa > Arthropoda > Insecta > Blattodea > Blattidae > Periplaneta > Periplaneta americana. The sequence goes on from NC_091126.1 coordinate 138,061,489, forward strand.
TGATAACCACCCGGCTGTACTACAGTATATGTTTGTCGTTTTGGTTCACTGATATTGAGAGCTGCCCTACTAGACATTTCATTCGTTAGAGATATAGTCCAAGCTCACACAACTTAACAGTTTTGGTACCGACTTACTAACTCTGTTCGTATTCATTCTGTGTGTTTTTATGGCATTTTATGTGCTTACCCATACGGCAAAAAAGAAAGAACAACAGTACAGAATACTAATCGCAAAAAGTCAACGGCCATATAAAACATAAACATGAATCCCAATAGAGTTCTTCTGCAGCTGTGATACAATTCGTTGAATCCATAAGAAAGGTAACCTCAGTAATTTCTTTTGTGTAACTATTATACGAGGGTGCTTCAGAAAGTAAGGTAACAAGAGCTCTTATAGACAAACTTTTCTTCACAGGCAGAAATACTGACGCACAGTAGTAGGACACTGGTATGCATTACTTCTGAGCATAGTCACCATGCTTGTCCAAACATTGTTCCAAAGGTAAATGGCGGGGAACCGTAGCAGCACTGTTACATCGCTCATATTTGAGCACATACCAGCTAATTTCTGTTAGAGCTTGTAACGCACTCAGTCCACACTAGGGGTGGTGAGAAAGGAAACCCGTCCCCGAGCATAAAATTTTCATTGCAATACAAAGCAATAGGCACCACAAAATATTACATTTTAAAAATCATGTCACTTGAAATACGATTTAATTATTATATTCACAACTGTACTCAGAATTAGGTTTTGGATAATATTCATTTTATTTATTTATTTAACTAGCTAACTGGCTAGTGAGTACACATTAAAATTATAAAACAAAAATGTTTCCATCCACTACCGTAAGAGCCAGGCTCGTGTACGGTGTGTTCTTAGGCAATAATATAGATTAACATAAAATTTACAAAGACAGTTTACTAAATACAATAAATAACTTATTTCAAACCGATAAATAACACACACGAGCCAAAAAAGAAGAAAGACAAAAAGAGCGAAAAAACACATTTAATATAAATTGACAATCAGATATAAGCCAGTGATATTTAATAAAAAATGAATATAGAAATAATAGGTAAAAAATACACACATTTGTTAATATTATATATCATGAATAATTTTATAAATTTCTCTTTTAAAAGCTTCAATTTTAAAATATTACAAATTTGGAAAATGGTTTGCAATTTTATTATAATGTCTTGGGCCGAAATTAGCACCATGTTTAAGAGCTGCACTTCTACAATATTTAGGCTCAATTAATGGGAAAGTAGACTTTTGTCTTCGAGTACGATATTCATGTCGATTAGATTATGTTTTATTTGATTTCTGTGGTAGTAAGTTAGTAAACTATATTTACAAATTTCTTCAATAGTTAATACTTTAAAATCTGTATAAATTAAATTCGTTGGGTAATATATATTTTTGGTTAGACAAATTTTTATTAACCTTCTGTGTAATAAAATTAATGGATTAAGTACAGATGATGCTACTCCACCACAATTTATTATACCATATTGTATTAATGATTTTACTAAATCTAAAAATATTCTCAATGCCTCCTTAGTGATAAAATTTCGAAGTATTATGAATTTATAATTTGTCTTTCTTATTCTTGTACACATGAAATCAATTTGTTTATCTCAACGTAAATATTAATCTATAATAATTCCTAAATATTTTACTTCAGTGGAAGGTGTTAGATGTTAGATATAATAATTTGTTTGACATAAATATCAATGCGCAACACATTATGCTTCAATCACTCACAGATATTAAGAAGAGACCAATGAATGCAAATTGTTAATGGAAAAAAGTGGTCTTCAACTCACGTGAGCATACAACAACTTTAAAAATATTCCTGTACGTAATTAAAACAACATCGTAAATCCAGCTAACTCCGATCAGTGCCTTGCCTGGCAACAGTGCAGCACGCAGGGAACCTACTGTCCGTCCGAGTGGTTATGTTGTACCTCGGTGGGGGAACCCGTTTCTGCTGGATCCCCTGTAAAGGCTAGTGGCTTGACTGTTACACTCTTTCCTGAAAATATTTGCTGTATGGAATTCAGACTCTATGTAATATTATACTATGTTTGAAAGGGGCCGGTTAAGTAACTGTCACGTAATTTCCCCCATTTTGACGAACCTGCGACATAAACACTCGGACAGACACCAATTCTTATTGTATTAATTTAAACAGATATTTTTGTACCTTTAAATAATAATTTTTAGGGAATTTCAAAAAGAATTCCGTTAAATATTTTCGTATTGAATACTATAATTTCGAGTAAAGTCTTACTAAAAAATATGAAACGCTCGCGTATGCTAGAATTTTCGAGGAATTTCTCAAGTTAAACTGATTAGATCTGGAAAGGCTTCAAACTACATTTTTATTTTATCAGCTAGGAAACAGAATTTCACAAATTTGTGGCCTGCGTAAACTAGGTATCTTTAAAGCTATATCATCCTCAGTGTCCAAAGACGATGCGAATCAAGTCCATTGACAAGTTAAGAACTTCACATAAGTGAATGAAAATTGTTTCCTGAGTTTGCGGACTCTAGCAAAGAATTATCTCTTTGAGATAGATGAGATTTGGCACGTTATGTTTGTGAACTGGGTGTTAATGCCAGGCACACAAAACATTGCAAACAACTTATAGGTCTACGGCACAACTTTTGGAAGCCCTGTTCCCAGTCTCAAAGCCTCCTGGTAAGAACTTGCTGTACTTCTACATAGAAGGTAAAAGCAAACCTTCATAGTTCTACTAACTTTTGGGGCACGCCTGGAAATGGGAACATTGACAAAACTTTCAAGTTGGCTTGTGTAGTATTGTCTCCAGTTTGCCGGGTAAATGCCAAACTCACACACACAGAAACACGCATTCACACATGAAGAAAATCTCTTCCGAGCGCACAAAACATGATAGATGCACTCCCTTGAGAAATGGCATTGAGCGTAAAAACGTAACTTAATGGTTTAACTCCCTGGGGCACGATCAGTTATTGTTCAGTAATTGTTCAAATCATTTTCAACACGAGCAGTTGGAAATGCGTGAAGCCTAACACTGCGGATGCTGGACATGGAAGCTAATCTTCGTGCAAATGATCCGTATCAAAATGTATAATGGAGATCCAATTTCTACTATTTAATTGAGGCAGATAAAATTGTTGATGCCTTTGGAAACGGGACTCGAAAATGTTTTACAAGCTCCGCCGCTCTGAGGGATTACATTATCTCTTTTCGTTCCGAATAGAGTACGGCGCAAAAATTATATGGAGTGCAATTATAAATTACAATATTACCCACTCATAGCCGAATGTGACACCTCTTCTTCAAAATAGAGAGTAGGATTAAATTAAACTTGTATTATAATAATTTCCTCACACTATCTTTCGAAGTAAATTTTTGTGTTAAAAAGGATGGAAAAATAAAGGAATATGCACAGTGACTTTGTGCTGATTAAAATTTCACAATAGTTTACTTTTGCGACCTGATATAAATTTAAATAATTAAAAAAACTCGAAAATAATTAGTTATAGCAACATATACGTTTTTTTTATTTTTATTCTTTCTACATTCCATTATCATGCAATATACAGTCTAAACCGGGTTGATAATGATGTTCTGTTAATTTTTAACATTTTTATCTAGATATAGATGATTTCGGTTGAAGGTACAGTTGTGTGATCAATAATTAATTTATCCGACGTGAATGTTTTAAAGACGTATTTAATTTATGACAAGGTTTAGGTAATAAAAATTTAATTAAAATATAGATAGACATGACTGGTATTTCTTTTAAATAAATTTTCTTCCTTTTTATTAAAAGTTGTGAACTTCACGCGAATTATTATCGGATGAATTGATTCGTAAATAATATGAACAAAATATATTCAATATAAGATAAATCGCTGATTACAGACAGAGAATAATTTAGGGCCTCCCCAAAACCATTTTCTCTGTCAGAAATAGTGAAAACACAAATTTCCATAAAAATATTGGAATCAGTTTTCTACAGCATCATCAGAATTCTCCTCGTATTTGACAAGGAGGGTCAAAAATCGCTTTCCCCAGTATACGTTCTTAGTTTTCATACTTGTACACATATACAGATTTCATAACTTGAATAAAGGAATAGCTGTTGATGGGTTGACAACCATGTTCGTGCGTCAACATTTTTTCCGATGTCATGTCTTGTTGTTTTGTTTTATTATGTTGAGTTGCGTCTCTATGCAATAAGTGCTAGTTTCTTGCAATGAATCGCAAATTAACCAGAAAATAACGCGTTTTTGTACCACAATGTTGGTGGAAGCATAGCAAGAACATATTGTGTATCGAGAAACAGGACCTCGATTTTGAACAAAATCTGTAAAGGAATGTGTAGTCAAATGTAAATTGGATGTAATTAAATGTAAGGAAGTGTTTGGGGAAAGCGATTTTTAACCCACTCTTTATTTATAATCTCATATTTTATTCAATTCTCATTTTACTGTTTTGTAACAAGCGCTCAGTTCGGGTCGCTGCTGGAAACACGCAGAACGGACATGCTTGTATGGCCGGTGTATGCAACGACATTATCGCTCGGCAACCTCCCGCGTACTTGTACTAATATAATATTAACATTAATATGCACAAAGTTGTATTGCTGTTACAATAATTTATAAATCTATATGGTTTTTTGTAAAGTACCGGTAACTAATACAGTTGACATTAAGATAAATGTGAAAGAAATTGAATAATCCAAATGAATTAAGCGGCTATGAAAATATGCTAAGAATGGCATTTAGACTGTGCACGTTCAGTGTTTGTCGTCCATATTTGACAAAACTGCAGAAAGACACTCATCTGACCACAGTATTTGAGGTAACTATTACAGTCCAATTTCTGAAAAGTTGTATCTCTTTTCATAATTTATTAGCTTCCTTCACTTCAAATATCATTTTCAGCTTATAAGGGTATGTTTTCAAAAGTTTGTGAAACGTTCTCCAAAATAACCTCTATGGCATTTGCGAGTGTTTGCTTAACACAATAGCACTGTTGACTGATAATGAGTATTCTCTAGCTAGGTTTTGGCCTTCATGAAAAACCTCAATCTGAATATTATTAATCGTTGGTCTTCGAGAGATTTGTTTTCATCATTAACTGAACCATTTTCGTCAAACCTTTCAATTAATCCACGATAAAAGAGCGCATGATACAAGGGCCGTCTCTCAGATTCATTAATGTCCGAAATATTTTTAATACAACAGTAAAATTGCTACTACAATTAAGACAATATTTTAAAAAATTTTCGATTTAATATTTAAAATCAAATTCGTAAATTTAAAAACATGTCTGACAAAAAAGCCAAAAGGAAAAAAAATATGATTATTATTCTGAGCTTAAATTCATGCATAATAACGATTGAAGCAATTGATTCAACTTGGAATTGCTAAATCTCGTTCCTTATACATCCAATAGCCGTTAGTTCATATTGACTGCTCTCATATATATATATATATATATATATATATATATATATATATTCTTAGAAATTATATGAATTTCAACTATCACTTATCATGTGAGAAGAGTACCAGTGAGAGTCCATTGTTCTGTAGGGATTGTTTTACGTTTAAATTTTAACATTAGTTTCTTTGAAATATATGACATAGACGGCATCCCAAAACTACGTATATTCTTCATATAAGACATGTTGAGAATATATTTTTATTAACCCAAAAGTTTCAAATTCAATTATTTTACATCAAAATATATTTGTATATAGAGGTACATTATGTCCCGCGCCGTGGCGTCGTGGTCTAAGGCATCTTGCCTAGGACTCGCATTACGGAATGCGCTCTGCTTCGAGTCCTCAGGGGGAAGAAATTTTCTCATGAAATTTCGGCCAGTGTATGGGACCGGTGCCTACCCAGCATCGTGATGCACTTGGGGAGCTACGGTAGGTAGCGAAATCCGGTTGCGAAAGCCAGCTATAACGGCTGGGAGGATTATCGTGCTAACCACACGATGCCTCCATTCTGGTTGGATGATCGTCCACCTCTGCTTCGGCATGTGGCCGTGAGGCCAGCAGTCGGCTGGTCGGTCTAGGCCCTTAACGGGCTGTAGGGCCACGGATTATTATATGTACTTTATATGTATATTTGTTTATTGTTTACGTATTTTTCTATTTATTAATTTATATGTTAATTAATTAATTCATTTGTTTATTTATCTATGTATTGATTGATCTGTTTACGGTATTAATTTATTCATTCTGGCACAGTTAAGGCCATCAGGTCTTTTTTTACACTCAGAAACAGAACAAAATAACAGTACACTAGGCAAAAAAAAATAATAGTTTAGTATTCTGGTAGAGTTAAAGCCTTCAGACTTTCTATTCCACACCCAGAGTACTTCACAGAGTGTAAAACATTTATTCTATACAGAGTGAACCGTAATTAATATATTAAATTCCAGGGGGTTCCTTTTTGAGATATTTCAATCAAAAAATTTTAATACAGTTTTGCTCGTTTTTCTTCTTTTTCGAGATAAAAATTGTTAGATATGAAAATTTTATAGCGTATTTTGAGAAAGCCGTTTATTTAATTCCGCAATATGCTCAGTCAATTTAGGAAAGCAGTGTATAATGATAATACATCCATGAAAGAATTTGAGTTTCGTTCTTTAAATATGCAGAAATTTTATCCGAACAAATTTAACTTTGCGTTCTGCAACGGAATTGCACTATGTTACATTTGTTCGGATCAAATTTCTGCACCTTTAAAGGACAAAATTAAAATTCTTATAATCATTACACACTGGTCTCTTAAATTGACTGACATATTGGGAATTCAGTCAATTGCTTCCCCAAAACACGCTATCAAATGTTTTATATAAAACATGTTTATTCTCGAAAAGAAAGCATTAACGAGCAAAATTGGATTCAATTTTTTATTTGAAATATCTCAAAGAATAACGCTATATGCGGTACCTATATAATTTATAAATCATATAATTGGGTTGAGCTTTGTAACTACGACTTTGTAACTCGTACTTAGAAAAAATCTGCTAATCTTATAGTACAACAATTGTTTTTAACGTCTTCAAACATTGACCCTTCTTCCATTATAATATTACTGTTATGAGAACGTTTTAATCAAGTAATGAGACACTCTACTCATGTAGTCAGCATGGCGAAGGACCACAGTTTAACAAAACGCAAGAGTATCACAAAATAAGAGGCACATACAAAATCTATGGAAGAGTGATAAATGTCTACGTTCCTCACTAGAAACGAACCCGAGGTCACTTGTTTTGTAGCTAGAAACCTTTCTACGTCAGATTGGATTACATAATTAAAATAGCATTATCCTAGAAACGCTATATTAAAATATATTTTCAATTATCACACAGAATAGGACAATGCCATTTATAACCATACGCAGTGTAATTACAAATTTGATAAAAAATATTTACTGTGATTCAGCATTGCAGTACTGTGGAATGCATCCCCCCGATCTGAAGAGCGCGAAGAAATCTCTTTGAGTTCCGCTAGGTCAATATTTGGGATCGGTTTAAGATGTCCCTCCAGGCACTTCATTCAAACCTTAAGCGCGGTTCACACCTAACTTTAAGCTATGGCGGTAAACAAAGTGCATTTTCTGATCTTTGTTCCAAAATAACATTGTGACACTTATAAACATGGTGAATAAAATTTTTCTATAATGCTACCACATTTTTTTTATTGAATTGAACTGAGAGGGAAATGAGAGGAGAAACTTTAAAATGTACGCGTGAACGCGTCCCTGCATGGCAGATCGCGGCTTAGAAAAAGTGAATATGTGAGCTCCAAGCCTGTTGGCCACTTGTCTCACTCCGAATTTCACTGCTCCACTGAAGGAGCTATAGAACATTTGGAAGGAGACAAAGCCGAAAATGAACGTAACCTATTAGCTCCCACATAAGGGAGGAGAGGAGGAAGCGTACAACAAGCTGACTGCAGAATCAGAAGAAAAACTCAGGAAGGTGTAAGTCTGCACATTGAGAGGTACTTTGTCCTTTCGCAGTGTAAGTGGAGTCGAGTAAACTCGCTCCTGTAGCAGGTGAGTTGTTCGAAGGGCTAAGGCAAGACCGAGAGTTACGTCTGCACATTGAAATGTAGTGTCCTTTCGCAGTGCGAGTAGAGTCGAGTAACCTCGGTCGTGTAACGGGGTAATTAACGTATGTAATTTGTGAAAGATGAGCCAGGGAATGTTTGTCAAAAAATCATCATGCCTGAAATATACCGAAAACTTTATGGAGTGTGAGAAGTAGGTCCGTGGAACTTTTATTTCAGGGCTCATCCCGACATTTGTCTTAGCACATTTGGATGACCACGGAAAAACCTTAGGCAGGATGAGTTGTCTCAATTTAGAAGACTTAGACAATTGGTTCTTAGGTCTCTATTTTTCTGACAGCGGGCGAGCTAATACAATTGAGTTGCGGGAATAATAAGAGTTTAGTGATTTAAAAGGACAAGTCGATGTTATGTATTATTATTATTATTATTATTATTATTATTATTATTATTATTATTATTATTTAGTCATAGAAATTAAACACGGAAATGCTGCAACTTCTTCCTTTTTAAATTGTTGACCTCCCAGGAAAAAGGATGTAACATCAAATTCTTGAAATACAATGGAAGCTCTTAAGTTCGACATCCTATAGTTGGACTGCTTACGTAGGAGGATTAGACACGCCCCTATACGGGCACAAAGAAATGGGTTTGCCATTTGAATGTAAATTGGTTCTGTCTTGTACTGATACATTTGTTAAAGGAAAACAAAATATTTTATTGATTAGAACATCCATATCGATCACTCTTCTCTTGAACTCTTGTTTTTCTACATGAGAACTGTGTCGTTTTTGAGATGGAACTTTCGAAACTCACTGTGGTACTAGAAGCGCATACACAAGTCTCGGGGCGGGCAGGAAATGCATGTACAATACTGTATTCGTTGATGAATAACCAATAAGAATTTGTATTCATTTCACCTGCCACACCCACTACCCTTATTAGACTGAACTTTCAATTCTGTTTTGTCGAACTTAGGAGAGTTCACTGTATGTAATGTAGGTGGAAAAAGTAATTTTGAAGCATTTATTTATAATAAATTATTGCATTCAATGGCTCAGTAAAATTGTATCTTTGTTACTCAAAGAGTTGTGATAGTCAATATAGACCTAATTAAAAATAAGCCCCTGAAATTATTTTCCTTTGTCCAGAAGCATGAATTACAGTTTCCGGTAAGGTCTTCAATCATATTTAAAATTTTATAAATTCCTTAAATTAGTTGCAATTATCTATGGGAAAAGAACTCGATTATTTGAGGGATTGTTGTAAGTTCCTCTAGGGAATATGGGTCTGTTTTGTATACGCTGCTTTTTAAACTTTCCCACAGTTAAAAGTCACAAGAGATTACAGTGGCCCAAACATTTTACTACATAGAAACTCTATCCTCGTACACTGTATGAATTCCTTTTATGGAAATGTTGACGGTATGGACTGTGACAGAATTGTCCCTCTCAGTTTACCTCTCAGAAGAAAAATATTGCAGATTATTATGTAATACACTGCATCTATTTAAAACGGAGGATGTATCATACAGTCGCCGGAAATTTACCAAGGGATTCCAAATTGTTTCGTCACAGAGGAATATTAAAAATATGTTATCAGTATTGTTGATTATATCCACTAAAATTTTCATACAAATATTCACTTAAAATGTCCACTGCAACGGAAAGTCGGAAAACTGACAATTGTATAGGATCATACGAAATGCAAAACACTAGTCAGATAATGGTATATTTTCTAATCAATGAGTTTAAGAAACATATTCACTGTAACTATCTAGTTATAAACTTATTGGCTACTGCTAATTTAATTAAAATCAATTTTTTGCAAACAATTAATTTTCTTTCATAGCTGTAGAAATCTTTATGACAATTTTTTTTTCCACATTTTTACGATCCATATTCTTTTCCCTGTCCGTAATGATTAACTAGTTTATAAATTTTTTCTACGTCACATGAAGTTGAGGACAAAACTTATAATTTGCTACCATGACAACATTAACGTCACCTTACTGTCGTTTCCTTGAAGCAAGAGTAGAATTAGGGGAAAGTTGGGTAGTATCGGACATCGGGTAATATCGGACAGTGCGTTTCTTTCATCTACCACCAGATGGTAGTACCTGAATAACATGGTTACATTTCTGTATGCGACATCACAGAAATGTAACCATGCCATTCAGGTACTAACATCTGGTGGTAGATGGAAGAAACTCACTGTCCGATATTACCCAATGTCCGATACTACCCAACTCTCCCCTACCTTTTACTATTAAATGTGTTTTTTTAGGTAAACGAACTATAAAATAGTTTCCGCTACAAAAATTGAAAATATTCACGAAATAATCTCTTAACGTAAAAATGCACAAACATGCAAAATATGCACATATATCTACGAACACCCATTAGTCATTCATGTTAATTAAACACGAAACATGTAATTACGATGTTTTATTATGACATGAAACTCTGATAAAAATATGCATTTGCATATATTTCTCATCACAAATGATCAGTTTTAAGAACTCTTCAACCAACAGTTATATTAATTGATTTGACTTCTAAAACATCGTATTGTCCCATATACGACAGTCAGGCATGCTTGATTTCAGAAGAAAATGGAAAAGGTATTCATATAAAGAAAATTACCGTTTCAAGTATTTCAAATTTTTGTCAATAAGAACCGTATGCTGTTGATTTGCTCTAAGATGTCGCTCATTTCTTCTATGGCCTCACTTAGTGCACGCTGCTATTCGGCGCATGAATCTCTTATCACTGACTATTACACTCTTACTACGTCATACTACTTTTGACCAATAAAACGGTACGAAAAGACGTATTTCAACCAATCATGGCTGCTTATCGCAAAATTTTATCGCGTCCCTAGCATTTGTTTCATTTTATCGCGTCCCTAGCATTTGTTTAATTTTATCGCGTCCCTAGCATTTGTTTCTTTGTTTGCCAACATTTGAAACTGCGCTGGTCTGGACGTCAATATATATATATATATATATAATTACCAGGGAAAGGATTTATATGTAAATACATATTTACTTATAAAGCTAATATAATTTATATTTTGCATTATCTTTATGTTTCACAATGTGTAGGGTTGAAAAATCCTACTTTTATTTTCCATATTTTTCCATATTTTAGAGTTTAGTACATATTTTCGTTAATTTCCATATATTTTCCATATTTCATATAAAACAGTCCATATTATATTAGGTTTAACAATAAAACAAAACAAAATTCCATTAACTTTTAAAAATACATTTCAACAATAGAGATTTAAACACATGTTCAGTAATCCCTTTAACATCAGAGTTATTTGAAAATTAGCAGTCCTATCAACAATGGGAAAGTAAGTTACAAAACTGTATTAATTTAATTTAAAATTTTTAACAGACTTCAGTTGTGCAGCTCAACAGTTAAATGCCAGTCAGAGTACACATAGGTTCAGTTTTGTAAATCATACTATAAAGACGGTAAATATGCCAAAAGTACGTCATTCAGTCAATTTAAAATCAAAACTAACAAGTTACATTTCAGAATTTAAAGAAGATGGTTTATCAACTGACAATAAAATATTATTTTGTAATTTGTGTCAGTGTGCAGTATCATCTACACAAAAGTTCCTGGTGCAACAACACATTACAACTAGTAAACATCAGGCCAACAAACAACTAAATTCCAAGCAGAGACAATTGTTTTTAACACAACCAACAACATCGAATGTAAGATCTGAGTTTAACATCGACCTGTGCCGTTCTCTCATCTCTGCTGATATTCCTCTCTACAAACTAAAGAATAAGGTCTTCAGGGAATTCCTTGAAAAATATACTCAACATACAATCCCGGATGAGTCAACACTTAGGAAGACGTATGCTCCATCCATCTACGATGAGACAATACAGAAGATAAGAGATTAAATTAAAGATAGTTCAATTTGGGTTTCCATTGATGAGACTCCCGACAAAGAAGGTAGACTTGTTGGTAATGTAGTTATCGGTTTGTTAAGTGAACAATATTCTGAACGAATTCTTTTACATTGTGATGTTCTAGAAAAGTGCAATAACAAAACTATAGTTAAACTGTTCAACGAAGCTATGGGTATCCTGTGGCCAAAGGGTATTATGTACGATAATGTGTTATTCTTTATTAGCGATGCTGCCCCTTATATGGTCAAAGCTGGACAAGCATTATCTGTTGTATATCCTAAATTGACTCATTTTACTTGTGTGGCGCATGCATTTCATCGTGTGGCAGAAGTGGTCAGAGACAATTTCCCTAAAGTAGATTTGTTGATTTCATCAGTGAAAAAAGTATTTCTCAAAGCTCCCAGTAGAGTTAACGTGTTGAAAGAAATGTACCCTGAAATTCCATTGCCACCAAAGCCAATTTTAACTAGATGGGGTACATGGCTAGAAGCAGTTGAATATTATGCCGAACATATAGACTCTATTAACAATGTTCTCCTTGCATTGGACTCTGAAGATGCAGTCTCAATTGATACTGCGAAAACAGTTACCTGTGACATAAGTGTGAAAAATGACTTAGCTCACATTCAGCATACATTTTCATGCATCATAAAAACGCTCAAAAGTCTCCAAAATAGGCACCTTTCACTATCTGAAAGTTTTGAAATTATAAATAGTACTGTGGAACAACTGAATCGTGGTAGAGGTAAAGTTGCAGATGCAGTAAGAGCTAAGGTGGACACTGTACTTTCAAAAAACCCTGGATATGAAGAACTACAAAAGGTTGTTGCTGTGATGAATGGTGAATCAACAGTGAAGATTAACTTGGACTTATCCCCAGCAGACATTGTGAAATTGAATTATGTACCAGTTACTTCTTGTGATGTCGAACGCTCTTTTAGTCAGTATAAATCTATCCTCAGAGACAATAGAAGAAGATTCACTTTTCAGCACTTGAAAGAAATGTTTGTAACCTATTGTTATGGTAACAGACAATAAAAATTGTGTTTTGTTGAAACTACATTGGAAGATAAGGTACGTCCATTATATTTTTTGTTTAGTTTGATTAAAATGTACCAATATTTAACGTACATAGTCATTTTTTTATAATTTTAAGTCCATATTTAATTCCATATTTTGGTAAAAATCCATATTTAATTCCATATTTTGGTAAAAATAACTACATATATATTTACATATTTCATATATTTTTAGTCCATATAAATCCGTTCCCTGATAATTACAAACCACTCCAGCCGATGCACAGCAGTTTCAAATATGACTCGCATTGGCATTCAAGAACAAGAATTAATAAATATCACTGATCATACCTATGCATCTTCTGAAATCCTATTTACAAATAAATGAAGACCACCATTCGGAAATCCTGAATGAGTTGAATACATCATGTAGGCCTAAATGAACAAGTTCCACTTCTATTACGCACACGTCCAATATAACATCAATTGAACCACCAACCACATTCAATTTGAAAATTGTACATTCAATAATTATTCCTTTTAAAATTATTCATGTTTATTTTTTATGTCATCGTCGTTAATTAAAACTTTTCTAACACTTGTGTATATTAGTTAGGTTATGTTACAGCTTCTGCTATATGATATTATGGATATTCACGTATCAGAGATTGTTTAATATTAAGATTTATTGAAAATCATCTGTCAAGTGACGTTGATTACTGGGTTTCGGATAATTGAAGTGGAATATAACTGTTTTAATAAAAATGAAACTGAATCAACAAAGCCTTCTTGACTAGTAACACTGCCATCGTGATATAGATCAAGAACTTCTCGACAAGAAGGCATTGCTAGTAATCATAACTCACTACTGCCATATAGCATGCATCTAGCGTAATATTTGTAATGTTGAGATGGTACAATAATACATTTGAAGACAGTTGTATTTTCGTAAGTCAATATTTTATTGTACTGGAGTACATCGTTACTTCTAATCTTTATAAACATTCTTCTAATCATGTAATAGTCAATTAAATCCCACTCGAGTTTTGATTTTCTCTAGATAAATCAAAACCTCTAGTGAGATTACTGTTGATAAAACATTCTACTTTCATGAGTATCTCGTAGCATCCAGACTTCGTTTTCATAGCAGAGGTCAGGCCTTACTAAAGTCTTGTACAAGTGATTGAGGGTGTTTTTAGACAAAATAGGATTTCATGACACGTTTTGTTACGCCCGTGGGTTCATTAAATTTGTTCTTAGTTATTTAACTATTGGGTTATTTAACGACAATGATATTGGTAATTGCGAGATGGTATTTAGCGAGATGATGCCAAGGATTCATCATAGACTACCTGACATTTGCCTTACGGTTGGAGAAATTCTCGAAAAACATGCAACAAGTTAATCAGCCCAAGCAGGAATCGAACCCACGTGCGAGCACAATCCCGTATCAGGAGGTAAGCACACTAACGCCTGAGCTATTCCGGTGATTTATTGCATTTTAAGATGTTGTGTGGCTGTCAAAATTCATAACTTAAAGTCAACTTAATATTTACAATTATTTATTTCGCCCAATTACATAGTATCTACATAAATTTGATTAACACATATTTCTTTCCAAAAATAAAGCACTTAATTTGTCTACTATCTCAGGATATTTCCATGAAATATTTTTGTAGTACTTTTCTGCATTAGCTACTGAGGTCAAAACTGCCCCAAAATTACATCTATTGATAAATTTCGATTCATACGTACTTGACCATATCTTCTCCGAATTCTCTGAGAATTGCATTCATAAAAATGTTGAAATGTCCACCAATTTCGAGTATTGGTCAGCGTGCCTAACTGCGTATCTGGTGGGCTCAGAATGGAATCCTGGTTCCGGTTTGTCCTCAACACAGTAAGAGCAAATGCTGGGTAACTTTCATCACTGGACACGAGGGTGCTCATTTCGCCGTCATTATGACCTTCATTTTAATTCTTGCTACCTACATCCCTACTGACGTCATCCTAGCATACAGGCGAACAGAATCCAATCTCATAGGTTCTACGCCCTCAGAACAGCATTATTCATCGTAATCGCCTATAAAGTAGATCGATTGGCAAATGGCACATCAGAAAATATGCGCTAAGTAAAAAAAATATATTAAATAGAAGGACTTAAAGTAGTGTATATTGCTAACTGTTGCCAGTGAAAGTCCCATTCAAGATTGATAATATACGACTGATTATGATATTATATATGATATATGATATGATATGATATGATATGATATGATATGATATGATATGATATGATATGATATGATATGATATATATGACATGATATATGATATGATATGATATGATATGATATGATATGATATGATATGATATGATATGATATGATATGGTATGAAGACATTATTACTAAAACAGCCGTAGTTATTTTAATGAAATTGAGTTAAGGACACATTTTCTACTATTTCAAATGTTTATAGACTCCAAAAGAGACCCCGTCAGGTGCAATAGCCACAAGGATAAACACCAGTTGTACGAAAATAGTTGACATATTGTTCTATTTATTTTTATTGTCTGAAAAACAACCATTTTGACAAGGGTTGTTTTTGTAACAATGTCTTCATATATGATATGATATGATACGATATGATATGATATGATATGATATGATATGATATGATATGATATGATATGATATGATATATGTGATATATTTTATGATGTGTGACATGATAGTTTACGATGTGATATATGGCTGCACAAATTGATGTGATACTCTGTTGTTTCGTCTCCTGAGCCTGCATTCTATGCTTTGGCGTACTCTTTTGAAAACTGCTCGAGTGTTACATATTAATTTAAATTCATTTAGCATACCATCTCTCATAACATCAACAATAGATACAGGAGTGCATTAACTATGAACTTCAAATGTTCCAAGGGATAAATACACATTCGATTTAATTCTAGCGGTCGGGCAGTCTATTCAATGGATCCCCCTCGACCAATCCATTCTTGGGGAAAATAGTGTTTCGAATGACGACGAACTCTTAGAATAAGGTTAGCTGGAGCGCCATAATGCAGGTACCACATTCGGGTACATCATCCATTAAATGGTGCAATTCGTTTCTGACACACAGGTTATATCTGGCTTCTGTCGGATGTAAGAAAAAAAAAAGAAAACACATCTCATGGCCTGTTGTAAAGAAAAAGTTACAACATGAAAGCAACTTCAGTTGACTTCTCTTCAGGAGTCCATATATGGAGAACTTCTTACTAACTCTGAAACTAAGCATTTTCTGGGTCATGACTACATGAAAGTTTTTCAATGTTTTGTTGATCGGAGTACGACCCCAACATAGACACCAATTTGCATACACCCGGTATTTTAAGTCAAATGTAAGTCTAATAAACAGAATTGATTGAGTGCCAATTCATATGAATTAAATTTACACTGGTAACCAAATTAGAATATTACTTCTCTCTTACAAAGTAACAGTGTCCTGAGTTTCTAGATGGCACGAAGTAATGGATATACGCGAAATTTCAACAATCTATAAATTTAACGGATTTCTGCAAGTTAAACTGATAATTTGTTACTGTGATTAAACACATTTCATGCACTTCCAACATCTGTGACTCTGCTAATTGCTTCCTATATAAAGTTATGACACATTCAAAATCATCTGAGTTTTCATTTATTTTATTCAGTATTTCGACATCTTTACTTAGAAAAATAGCTGTACTTGTGACAAGTACGAAATAAATAAATAAATAAATAAATTAATTAATTAATAAGTCAGTAAGTATGTAAGTAGGTAAGTAAATAATTAAATAAGTGAATAAGTGAATAAGTAAATAAGTAAATAAATAAAAAAAATAAATAAAGCACTAGATAATCGGAGATTAGAATAAAGACGGTATTATTCCGTCGAGTGTTGATGATATCGCTTCATTCTACTAGTATTCAGAGTAATGAAGAAACGTGTATCACTGCTGCACGGAGGATAACAAATCCTGTAATATCCCAGACTTATTCTCTAATGCAATCTTGAATTTTCGAGAAGATATGCTCTTTGAAGAGGAGAAATGATTATAGGTTTTCTGCCCCTGTTTCCTACTTTTCCTGTTATGGAAAAACATTGTCTCAGAATAGTACTCAGTACCATCCACATATCTCAAGTTACGACAAGATCTGAAGTAAATTGTTTTGACTTCAGCTTCTTGTGCTTATATACTACAGTAACTACACACTTTGTTTATTTGGTTGCATTTTCTTGTTACAGAAGTTAAAAAGTTTTTAGTGATTCGAAGGAAATGCAAGTCAATTGCACAGAGAATGTTCCAAGTGCTCTCAGACGTCGAAAAGAATTGGATACCGTACACATCTGTGCTCTCTGCGAAAGCAGTAAATATGAACAAAAGCTCGCTATGGGAACATTCCAATCACATTCAATATATGGACTGCTACAAATGTGTAAAAACGTTGCCGTGTTAAGAATTGGATGCGAATTTGATCGACTGAAATCTGAACGAAGACCTTACAAATCATTAACGTGGCCTCTTTCGAAAAGGAATGGAATCCATAATATCCTTGTCGTAGATTACGGAGCGCAAATTGTCCCATTTTTCTGGATAGATACAGCAGAATAAATCACCAGACATCTGTTTCCCTATCCAACATTGTTCATTTCCTTGCGGACAAATTTTATACGAGACAAGCTATCGAATTGATCAGCAAAATCTTTGGTAAATCAGGAAACGATGAACATATTATGGTTGGTTCGAAGAGGCAGCAGACCAAAGTATATCAAGGATCCTAAAATAATAAAACTGCCAAAGACGAAAGACTAGAATCTTCACATCAAAAAGAAAAGGAACTGAATTAGAGTTGAGTGTACAGGATTTTACAAAAGTAAAACACAATTTTAATCAAAATTGAATGTAGGAATTCCGAACAGAAAGCTGAAGACTTATCAAACTTTGTATTTTCAGAAGAATAATTTTATGGAAACAACATAATATTCTTGCGACTATTTCTGTGTGTGCTATGACGTCATAGAAAATTTCGAATGCCACTTTACTTTTTTTTTATTATCACTTGAAAGATTTTACGTTTTATTGAATATTTCAGTTGGTAACCTCAGGTACACCTTCAACGTTTCGGGCTTCATGAGTTCTAACTTTCCTTGTTCATTGAACTGGCGTAAGTAAGATTCAGTATGAAATGCAACATGCCGTTTTTGCCAAGCATCAAATGATGAAATAGATTAAATATTCTGGACTCAAAAGCCGCAAAATACATATATGTATATACAGAGTGTAACTAGACATATAGGACACTACTGGGGAATTGATCGAGAACATAAAAGCAAGCAAAATATTGCATACAAACATGTGACACATTTCGCTTAGTTTCTGAGATGCAGTCTTTTTTTTTGTGTTCAGATAAAGTTTAATTTGACAAGCTTACACGAAAGTTTTCTTTATAGAAAATTTTATTCATATTTTATTTACATCCATCTTATTAATAATGAAAATAGAGGCTTATCAATTGAAAGTAATACACAAAGAATTCTTTGTTTACTAAACACAAACTTCTACAAAACTGCTCAAAATAGCCACCAAGAGATCTAATACAAGCTTCTAAGCGCCACATCATGGATTGTCTTACTGTCTCACATATTCCAGGTGTCTGACATTCTTGGTCACTAGGTTCATGAAGAATTTCCACGTTCAAAATATGTCTGGAATACAAAATGGCCTTTAATTGACTACATAAGGAAAAATTCAATGGATTGAGGTCAGGAGAACGAGCATGTAACTTTAAAAAAAACAGCAAAACCTTGGACAGAAGTTAATATGAAGTTTTCTGCTTGCTTTTATGCCCTTTATCAAACGTCCAGATGTTTTCCACATGTTTAGATACAACCTGTATATGTGAAATCAGTTTAAACGGTTTTGTGAAGTGCGTGGTTATGAATTGAAAAGAGAAGCACCAACTCAGCACACGGCAAACATTTTAAAAGATTGGATCATTAACACGAGTAAATCAAATGGTGATGAATATAAACAGTATATCGTGAAAAGACATGTGAAATATTACAGCATAAGTGACATAAGGGAAAATAACTTAGGGAATATTGATGTAATTTCAACTAGTGTGTAGATCAAAAGTTTAAATCTGCTGGAGATGCAAGAAACATGAAAAGGTAACAATTGCAGAACATACTAGAAAAGGGAAAAATAAGTAATTTTTCAGGAATTATGTATTTAATTAATAACCTGAACTATGCTTTCAATTAAGGTAATTTTAATTAAGAACGTTTTTCTTTCCATTTACCAGTCTGATTATTTTTATTCTTAATCAGGAATAGGATTTGTAACTTTATGTAATAATGTGCATATCAAGTAGGACATTATCTTATCTGAACGTCCAATGTTCTTTGTTTTCAGAAGTTCCCGAAACTTTTTCTAAAACAATTATCATCATTCCGCTATTATCCTGTACATAGTGAGGGAGTTCACAGGAAAGTAAAATTTTAATTGTATACAAAAGTAATAAGTAAGTGCTATTAAACGGATTTTATTAAATTTGTTTACATTCTATTTTTCCAGACCCATTCGGGAAATAGTCCTAATATGAGTAAATGTTACTCGAGGACTTACGTTTCCAACAAAAATTCTCTTTTGACAACACCTACGATAACACTTTGCAGAACTGTTTTTTATATATTATAAAAATCGAAAAAAAAAACTTGGCAATCTCTTATAGCGACATTCCAAAGACTGAATGATGTATTACAGTCGTTATGGTGGAATGTATTGAACTGTGTGAGAGAACGAGTAGCGTCTGAAGCTAAACACGTTTTTGTTTTACAAAAGAAAGCTATAAGAATAATGGCCGGTGTGCATAAAAGGACCTCATGTAAAAATATTTTCCGAAACTTAGAAATCTTGACTTTACCTTGTGAATACATTCTTTCCGTAATGATGCTGTATATTAAGAACCAAGATAAATTCAGTACTAATCAAGACATTCATCATTTTAATACAAGACATAAATCAGATCTTCATCTGCCCTCTGTTAGTCTAAGCTGTTTTAAAAAAGGAGTTCGCTATTCATGTATAACAGTCTTCAATGCACTGCCTAATTATCTTAAAGATTTGAAGAACAACGAGAAAAGGTTCAGAAAAGAATTAACCAAATTTCTACATACTCATACCTTCTACACAATTGATGAATTGTTTATGCTTGTGAATTGAATTATTCTACTTAAATGACATGTACAATTTTATATAGCTCAACTAAAATATGTTTTTATATTGACTTAATCTGTTTACTATGTATTGTATTTTTTGTTTAGCATAACTGATGAATTGTATGTACTGTAAATTGAATAGTATACTGTATAGGTCAACTGATGAATTGTTTAAGCTTATAAATTGAATTAATCTACTTCATATGAATTGTATAGCTTAACGAAAATAAGTTTGTAAATTGAACTAATTTGATTGTATATGTTTGTATAGTTTGGCTGATGAATTGTATATGTTCTTAAATGATTACTAGTCAGTGTAGCTCTACTGATGAATTGTATACAGACCTACTGTAAATTGAATGGTAATATGTATAGCTCAACTGATGAATTGTTTATGATTATAAATTGAATTAATCTACTTGATATTAATTGCACAAATTTGTATAGCTTAATGAAAGTATGCTACTTTGTATTGCATATATTTGTATAGATTTGGCCGATGAATTGTATATGCTTTAAATTGAATAGTAATCTATATAGCTCTACTGATAAATTGTTTGTTTGTAATTTGAAGTAGTTTGCATGATATGTATTATCAATTTCTGTATATCACAACTGGTTGAATTGTTTATGCCTTAAATTTAATTAAATTGTTTTGTATTATAATATAGCTCAACTTATGAATGATCGTTTGCGTTTGTAAATTTAATAATCTGATTGGCTATGTATTGTATACTTTTAGTAGAGCCATCGATGTTGGTCAGTCGACAGACTCGCTGGGCTGCTGATCCGGAGCTGCGTTCGGGCTTGGGTTGGACCCCCCTTTGGACTTTGGTTTCTTCGGAGGTTTTCCCCAGCCGTGGGACTGAAGCCGGATGGTCTATGGCGAGTCCTTGACATCAACCCCTTTGATTTGATTACCTGGTTGGGTTTTTCCGAGGTTTCCCCCACCGAAAAGGCAAATGCCGGGTAATATTTTGGCGAATCCTCGGACCTCATCTCATCTCACTACATCTCGCCAAAATGTAAAAAAATGTAAAAAAATGTAAAAAAATGTAAAAAAATTGTACAAAATTGTAAAAATTGTAGAAAATTACTAAATTGTAAAACTATAAAAATTTGTAAAAATTGTAATTGTAATATTGTAAAATGTTGACATGTTCCACATCTTAAAGCTTCATTGCTCATGTAAGATCTATGGAATAAAATAAATGAATGAATGAATGAATGAGTAAATTCCGTAAATGATGTCTAACATCTCACGAAATGTCGAAATCACTCTGCTGTGACTCAATTGTAGAGGTTTTGGCTACACATCCAGAGGAATCGTTTCAATCTTCCCCAAAGGAAGAGGTGAATTCTTTTCACTCGTACAGATGGGGTTGCGGGCTTTGTAATGTCACAATGACAGAGAGCGAATTACGCTAATTGTGTATGTGGAACGAGTTTTGACATATGCATCGAAATCAAAGACTATGACAACAAATGATCGAAATAGAATTCAGATAGTAGAGATGAGATTTCTTCATAGCATAATAGAGAAAACAAGAAGAGGTAGAATAGGGAATTTAGAAAATAATAAATGTTTCAGACAGTGAAATTTGCAAGATACACTGGAAGATGAAAGGGTTGAATGGTTTTGACATGTTACGAGGATGGTTGATGATATATAAAGAAAACATTCGCATATTAAGGGACGAGAGTGGTGAAAAATGAAATTTGTTTCCTAATTGAGACATTTTCATTTTCTGTATGTAGAAGTATCTTTTCTGCATAAACTTAAATTCGAGATTACTTAAGGCTTTTTGAGGTCCAAATTTGGGAAAAAATGTACCAGAATACTGTTTATTGACTGAAATGGATATATCAGCTATTATTAAAAAACATTTCAAAATTTCTCTGGCATATTTTTAATCTTGAATTCAAGTTCTTCAAAATGTCTTTAGCACAAATTTTGATATTGTCTTTCAAAATTGTGTGATAAATAATTATTTTTAAGAATGGGTTTTAGAGGTACTTTATATAAAAATGAATGCATGTTCTTCAAACGCTACAAAATAAATTTTTGTTGCTCAGAAACAAATTCTAATAGCCTGAAAATGTGTACCAGTTGAAAGTTACAGGGAAAGAACATGCATTGTCCACTTTAAAAAATCAAGTTATGAGTGTTATATGGAGTAGGATTGGATATAATTTAATCCTATGAATGAAACACATTTTATATCTCGTACTTAAGAAAAGAAAATGCTAAAGATATACTTTAAATTGCTCTCCTGAACAATTTGCTCAAGTGGGCAAAGCTCGTTTCTCCCTGTACCCTTCAATTATAATGCATGTAGCACTAATAGTTCCGAACATATTATACAACTTGTAGAGTGGAATAAAGCAACAAATTTAAGTTACGTGAAATTACAATCGAAGTTTATTGTCATTTAAAAATCATTTGTACCAAAGTATATAAAAATGTCGTCACAGCACCTGACAAAGTCATTAATGCGTATTAAATTTCATGTAACATATTACTCACAAATGAAGATGCACTTTAGGGAGGGAAAAAATGAGAAATTTTACAGGAAAGTATCATAGATTAATGTTTGTTAAAAATACTGTGCAGCAGAACTTTAAAAATGGTGTCACAGCAGATGAAGAGGATACAATATTATGAAAATATGGTTCACATATTAAAGATTAGTTTAAAGGGGGGGGGGAAATTTGAAAATGTTCCAGTTTCTCATTACATTTAGCGTTTCTCCTCAAGTTGTTAGACGGAAGACGCAAAGTTCAGGTGGAAAAGTCGTGGAAACAAGTGTAAAGAAATGAACGGAAATAAAACTAATCCGTAACGCCACAGCCCATGAAGGGCCAAGGCCGACTAACTAACTAATGACCTCACGTCCAGATGTATCAGCAGAGGTACAAAGTACAAAGTGTCCAACATGCCCGACTGTCCAACAGACCCTAGTTTACCCTATACCCAGATTGCTCGGCCTTATAGGCTTTGAGGGTAACAACTTCCGTCAGGTTTACTGTGCTGCCATATAGTTGTTACATAATGAGTCACGTCATAACTCCCATTTGAATTGCATTAGCGACTGTACTGCCATCTCGTGTTCGTTTACGGCGGACGGGTGGCTATCCTGGGGGTTGTTGAAAGTTCTATCGATTTGAACATAGAGATGAGCTATCTGTTATATATGATTTAGGGTGATACTTATTATTCTTCAACATGAGGAATAATCGATAAAAAAATAAACGCTTACATCTCACACTCGACCCTCGTGATCTCGGATACGGGGGAAATTTTTTGATGGTGTTAATATGCTATTTTGCTTCCTTGTTAACCAAACGTTTGAGTATGTGACAGAATATGCCCATTAATACACTTGAACCTTAGGAATTATCAAGAAAACTGGAGTCTGATATCTAACAGTTCACCCCCATAATCAGGTACACGAGAACCGATAGTGACGATGATAATCATTACTATGGCGATAACAATGACGATGATGATTATGACGATGACGATCATCATGATGAATGTACATTTAATCATGAATTGCTAGAAACTAAAGTTAGGATTCTTGATGCGATCATGAGGTAAATGAAGGTAACATTATTTCCATACCTATAGGTATTGAAAATTCTTGTATATTTCGTGCATATTTGCACCGCGTGCACTGAGTGAAAACACTAGCTTGTATTGTTCTGAAGATTGCCTGACCTCTAGACCAGGACTGCACAAGGTTTGCGCTCTCCGAGCCGGCTTACAGCTCATGAGCGAAATGCAAGTATTGGCTGCGCCCTGTATAAGGGTGGTCTGGAAGGAGGGGTGATCTCGTACAAAATGTACACAAAAGGAAGTACAAGTGCGAGTGTTCATGAAATGAATTCCCGTTCAGTGTTTACAAAACAGTCTTGGACTATTATTAATTAATAAAAACATATTTATTTTACAGAAATAATATAAATTCTATACCTGCTTAAATGTGCAATATCATTTTGTTATATTTTTATTTATCAGTACAAGAAAACGGGGTTTTATGCTGTTGGCAGCTGACAGGAACAGTATTGCTCGTAATAAAACATCAGTTACAGATGTTCGATGCCTGCCTTTATTAAAGGTGATTACAGAAAACAGTAAAGTTGCTCACAAATATAAATGTTGAGCCAAACATAGCAATCATTTTCACAGCCAACCTGTGTAGTCGTGGATATTATTGCTGAGGTTTAGTCTTGTAAAACTCAACCAGGCTAGTAGTATTATTCAAACGGTCTTTAGCCCAGAGCTCCCATTGAAGATCAATAAGTTTATTATGTTTTATTTAACGACGCTCGGAACTGCCGAGGTTATATCAGCGTCGCCCGCGTGAAAGAATTGTGTCCCGCAGGAGTTCTTTACATGCCAGTAATATGCTGACATGAGCCTGTCGCATTTAAGCACACTTAAATGCCATCAACCTGGCCCGGAATCGAACCCGTAACCTTGGGCATAGAAGGCCAGCGCTATACCAACTGCGCCAACCAGGCCGACCTGTAAATTGTATGACATTATTTCAACTGGTGTTGAAGGAATTTACTATAATAATTTTAAACTTCTTTCCCATTAATACAAGACCTTGGAACCTAGAATTAAATTCATTTTGAATTTCAATTAATATTTGCACATAATCGCTTAACATGGATTCATCACGAGCAGTTTCTATCGTTCGAAAGTGAGTCATATTACCTTCCCGAAACGGACTTACGAAAAGTGTATGTTTTCGACTGAAATCCCGTAATTTATTAAACATATCAACAATGAGCTGGCCTTTTCCCTGAAGAGATGTATTTAAATTGTTGAAGATTCATAAATTCTAACGTACCCTACCTCATGTAATAATGCAACTTTAAACTCCTGAACCTCTTTACTGCGATCTTCACCAATAAAACCATCGTATCTCTATGTGTGGACTAGTAATAACGCATTATATTATGTTTTCCTCTTTCTTTTAAACTTCTATGGCAGATAAGTATTGACTCCAACTGCTATGAAAAAATAAGAATTTTCCCATGCAATATTAAAAGAATTTGCCTGATGATCATTTTTCCGTCTTTTAGATTGCTCCATTATGTAGCCGTAGATAGGCTAGGCAAAGTGAAACAGCTACTGATAATACACACTACACCAGATAGCTAAGTGAACTATCCTCTACGTATAACAAGCGTATGTCATTCAGACGTACCTTTCCGACGAGGTGTTTGACGGCTCTCCCGCTCCGAAGGAGCGGCCGCGCTCACTGAGCGCCGTTAGTGCAGACCTGCTCTAGACGCTCTTGATTTTCTTGTTCGGATAAAGTCAGTGTTTGATCAACATTGATTCCTGATCTTAAAAAATGAACTAATCAATCGATGTTGTGTAATATATGAACAGACCTTCCGTGGGTCAATTACAGCATGGCTTGCACGAGTGATATTAAACGACGCTCAGGGTATCAATTGAATTCTTTATGGGACAGTGATTATTTTCGGAGATAGAAGAAGGGACACAGTGAGAAGATTTTGGAAAAGTTATCATCACTAACAATAGTCACTACGATGCAATACTAAAACCCCGATTATGACAATTCCTGGAAAGTATTTTGATAGCTCTGTGCTAGCGTTCTTGCTCGCATGCTACAAAATTTAGGGTTCGGATAATGTTGAGAAAAAATTTTTAAATTAATTATGCAGGTTAGTTTCCTTTACCGTTATTCTAGTTTCCTGCACGATTTATAAATATTCATCTGCTATTGAGAATAAATCAAATTTCATTGTATCTTTTCAAATGTTTTCTGGATATGACAACAATCGACATAAAACGAATTACAATACCTGCTAAAGCGATCATTTGTGTACCACTGCTTTGGAGAACTGAGCATGCGCTATGCGTGAAATCTGGATGTCAGAAAATTCAGGCGAACCATTTTTTCTGAAACCGTACTTTATCTCCCAGAAAACAGTGAAATGAAGTACACTGTATCCCGCAGAATCACTACCACAAACAAATATAAAATCTCGTCACTCAGTGAATTTAGTAATATGTTTCTCATCTTGTCATATGTAGAAACACTCCAAGTTTGGTAACAATGAAAATTATGATTCTGGTGCGCATGCGCGGGATATGAGAACACATAGAGTTAAAATGGCGGAATTCACGGTGCAGAAGAAAGTGAAATGTTGTTATTAGTTAGCCGAATTGAAGTTCTGAATAGCAGTAAAAGGACGATTTAGGCAGGAATATTGTGCAAATGCTCCAGAGCGTCATGCCATTGTTAAATGGTATAATCGGCTGTTGGAAACAGGCTCTGTGTTAAGGAAGAAGACAAGATGCAAAAAAACAGTGTCCGCAGCTAAAGTTGAATTTGTTAGGCAAGCATTTCAGCGCAGCCCAAGAAAATCAATTGGACGGGCCAGTTCAGAGCTGGGTTTTCCGAAATCGACTGTTCACAACATTGTCCATAAAAGATTGCGACTTAGAGCATACAAAATCCCAGTTGTGCAAAAGCTGCAGCGAAATGATAGATGTAATGCTGCGGAACACATGGAGGGAGATAGAATACCGTCTTGATATTGCTCGGATCACCAGAGGTGCACATGTGAAGATCTACTGAAACTTGGTGAGTTTTTCTAATATAAAATCTAAGTCCAGTTATTCTGTCACTATTACTTTAGGAGATATTCAGGTTTCTTTGTGGTAGTGATTCTACGGGACACACTGTAAAGCATTTCGCTTTACTGTTAATACTGTCTTCTTTAAACACTGTAATCAATTTCTTTATATAAAGTTGTTTAATAATGTAATTTTCTTAATTATGAAAAATCCTTATATTTAAGTTGGATGGAACTTAAATTAGTGTTGAGTGAGCAATAGGTCATCGAAATTTGATTATACATTTCGCAGATCCAAGCATCTGATATCTGTCTGACTTCTCATTTGACATTTTATACGCTTGAAAGGACAATAATTATCAGCTCATCGTCACCAAAACTTTTGTCGTCACTGTCCTCCATATGTATGGAACGCGGAGTTGGATTTCGCGAATGAAGCGGATTTTATCGTCGAGTAATTTCGGAATTGAATAAGCATTTTTGAGGCAACTTTCCCGCTGGGTTAAGGTGATTGTTTTGCAGAAACTCTCTCGAAGGAGTGGAGAGAATGGAGGAACGCCACGCACACTCGTCCAGTCTTGCCGTCTGCATTAATTATCCTGATTTCATTATCGACTTTAATTTTAAATTAATTTTATTCTCTACAGCCGTGGTTCGTTCCTGCCTGTAAATGTTGAAGAAAACTGATTTCAAGCGTTTTGAATTTTTATGACAATCCAATTCATTACAGCCAGCCGAGCTGTGAGCGAAGACGGCCTGCGATCACAAATGCTGTCTTTCTAGGATTATAACGAACACAACATTTCTGCTAACTGAAATTTGAGGTAGTTAGAACAATGCCCAAACCACCGACAGAACACAGACTTGATCTGAATAACTCTACGTAAATCTAGACAAATTCGCAACGCTAGTAGCAATAAATTTAATTATGCATACTAGAAGTAACTTAAAATGTTAGTGATGATAGTGGTAGTGTGAATATTTCATTATAGTAGTAGTAACAGTAGTAGTAGTGATAATGTTAGTGGCAATGGTGCTAGTAGTAGCAGTAGTAGAAGTAATATTAGTAGTAATTTCTCATGATGATACCAGTAAGTCGTGGTAGTGTGTTTTGATGATGGTAGTTATAGAAATGGTGGTTTGTTGTAATGTCAGTAGTAGTAATGGACCTAGTAGTAGTAGCAGCAGTAATAGTGACTTCTTATGACGACGGTACAAGTAGTAATTTTGATCTTTCGTGTTAATGTGACTAGTAATCCTAGTCTGTCACGATGTGAATTGTAGTAGTAGTAGTTGTTATAGTCTAGTAGTAGTAGTAGTTGTAGTTCTAGTAGTTGTTGTAGTAGTAGTAATAGTAGTGGTAGTAGTAGTGGTAGTAGTAGTGATAGTAGTAATGGTAGTAGTAGTATTAGTAGTAGCAGTAGTAGTAGTTGTAGTGCTGGTAGTAGTGTAGTAGTTGTAGTAGTAATAGTAGTTGTAGTTACTCACAGTAATGGTAGTAGTCGTGGTGTTTCTAGTTGTGTTCGTACTATTCGCGGTTTTTTTAATGCCAGCAGTGGTGCTGGTAGTAGTAGTAATAATAATAATAATAATAATAATAATAATAATAATAATAATAATAATAAAGGTTCCTCATGGCAGTCATGTTCTTTGGTAGTAATGGGAGCAATAGTTGTGATATGTTGTTATCTCAGCCATAGTACCAGTAATAGCAGTAGTAGTAGGCCTATTAATATTTGCTTCTCATGGTGATTGTGGAACTAGTAGCCAAGATATTTCGTGGTAATATTGAAGTAGTCATTGTTTGTGATCTGAGTAGTAATAGTACAGGGAGATTATTGTACTCTGGGACTTCATTCCGTCTCTGGAGCGGCATTCGCCTGTAGCTTATCGGCGTCTGCCTTGCATTTGGTACGCACTCCGTTCCACAGCATAATAACCTCCCGTTAGTATCAGTGGCTGTAGTAGTAGTAGTAGTAGTAGTGATAGTAGTAGTGGTAGTGGTAGTGGTAGTGGTGGTTTCTCATGGCCAAGGTAGAACTATCAGTCGTAATTTTTCGTGATGCATTAATAATAGTAGCAGCAGCAGCAATTGCAGTAGTACTAGTGTTAGTGTTTCTCATAGTGGTGTGGGAAGTAGACCTACTAGTCGTTTTCGTTTTCGTATTAATGGGGGTAGTAGTTTTTGTCGTGATGTCAGTAGTATGCCTGGTAGTAATAGTGGTGTCTTCTCATGACGATGATGTAGTGGAAATAGTAGTAGTGTTTTCTGATTACATCAGTAAATCTAGTGCTTTCTTACGGTAATTGTAGTGGTGGTGGTGGTGGTATGTAGTAGTAGCAATAATAGTAATAGCAGTAGTAGTTGTGAATCGTCGTGGTGATGGTTACAGTATTCCTGGTGGTTCGTCAAGACCGCCGTGGTAATAGTCGTGGAAGTTTATCGTAACGATCATGGTATTACTGTAGTTGTGGTACTTTCTCTTAGCGAATATAATGTTGCTCTGTCTTGGTGGTGGAACAAGTAGTGGTGGTTCGTCCTGGTGATGGAATCGGCTGATAAGTCGTGGTTTTGGCGATGGTGATTTTGGTGGTGGTAGTAGTAATAGTAGTAGTAGTAGTAGTCGTAGTATTTAGTGGTTTGTTGTAAACATGGTTCTAATTCTGGAACATTTTCATGACTGCAGGATTGTTTCCGATCTCTGATAACGAAATTGAATGACGTCATGTGCGTCAGGAATCACACCGACAGCTGAATTGCAGAGAGGGGTGACAGATCATTAGTGAGTGATTTCATAATCAGAGTGCACGGTGTATCACAGTAGCAATGCCCAGAAAATCGAGTCTTTTTGGGAAGGGTACATAACAACTCTTTCCGATGCCAAGTACAGTTACGTGAAAATCATAGGATCATGAAAAAAACGTGGTTTCGTTATTTCCAAGAAAGGCATATTGTGTATATCTAATAAGACTGGCAAAGCTCGGATGGGATTAATTCCAGAGTAGAAAAACAAGCAAATCCACCATCGTCACAAATCGCCGTACGTCACGAGATGATACAAATTAATTCTATTCGATCTTTACCAATCTTATTAAATACACAGAAGATGCCTTTCTTGGAAATAACGAAACATCGTTTATTGCAGGTTTCTTTTATTTTCGCGTAACTGTACTTGGTATCGGAAAGGGTTCTTATGTACACCTCCCAAAAAAGCTCGATTTTCTTTGGCATTGCTGCTGAGAGACACATTGCACTCTGACTATAAGATCACTCACTACAGGTCTGTCACCTCGCGCCATATTTCAGCCGTCGTGTGACTCCTGTCGCACATGATGGCATTCAAATTCGTTATCAGAGATCGGAAACAACCCTGTATAGGCCTAGTAGTGGTAGTGATTCTTTGTAATGGTGGTGGTTGTAGTAGTGTAGTCATAGTCATGTAAGTTTAATGGTGCTTTCTCGTGTATATGGTAGGTTCTAATGGCGATAATATGAATTCTCTATCATGATTTTAGTAGCGATGATAGTAGTAGTTAGAGTAGTAGTATGTATTTCATTGTGATGGTACTATTATCCGTGTTCCGTCGAGTAGTAATAGTAGTAATGGCGGTTTTCATGGTCGTACTTGTAGCCGTGGTAATGGTGCTTTTTCGTGATTGTAACAGTCTTATTCGTTCTGGATTTCATATTCTTAATAGTAGTCGTAGCGGTTTGTTGTATTAATGGTAATATTTATAATATAGCATGATGTAGACGTGGACAAATTATTAGACTAAAACGTTTTTCTTGGAAACATAATATAATTCGTCATATGAACTATCAGTATAATTCACAGAGTCTCTGTTGTTGTAAATAAGACTGTTTACATCTTCTGGTATATTTTTCCAATGGTTAAGTATATCTTGTATGGTTGTGTTGATACTACTGGTGTTTTAATTATATACTGCAGAAGATATTCAACAGTCTATTCTCCCATGGCCTGCAAGAAGACCGGACATGAACGAAATTAAAAATTTGTGATCTATACTGAAGAAGAACGTGAACGAAAACAGGGTTACAACAAAATGTGGACTCATTTAAACACTATCTGATATATGGCTAAATGATGTTGATATTCAAAGAAAGTGTCAAACTTTGGTTTCCAGCATCCCTGACAAAATCAACGTGTTAATAAGCAATAAAGGAATGTTCACAAAATATTGGTAACCTCCAGACTCAGTTTTCTGTTCATTATTTCTGTACAAAATACATTTTTGTTCATTATTTCTGCCGATAAATACAGCTTGTGTTGCACATAATTAATTTAGTCTAATAATTTGTCCACGTTTGTATAATGGCTGTAATATCAGTCATGGTAGTTAGTCGTATTTGTAAATCAGCAGTCCTCGTTATCTGTCATAATGAGAGTAGTAGCATTGGTTGACTTTGGTGTTTCTAGTAGTCGTGGTTTTCTCGTGGCTGCGGCAGTTGTAGATGTAGTAATGGTGGTGAAGGTAGTCTTTCTTCATGGTGCAAAAATGGTATTTGTGGTTACGGTAGTGTTTTTGGCTATGGTTTATCGAGTAGGCCTAATAGCCGTGACTTTTCATAATAACGGCAGTGGGAAATTGGTAATATTAATGATGGAACTTGTGAATAATTTTTTGTAGTATAGGTATTTTTTTGTGATAATAACAGTTGTGTTAGTTTCTCGTGTTAATGGATATGGTGGTTCTGTTGACTATTGTTCCTCATGGTTATGGCAGTGGTAATCAATATGGTGGTTGCAGCATATTTATTGTCTGGTCATCGTAATGGTGGTAGTAGTAGTAGTAGTAGTCACGGTAGTCGTGTTTCCAGTAGCTACACTCCTCTGGCAATTTGACCCTAATTCTGATTAAGTAAATGAGATTAATACAAGCCTCAGAATAGGATCAATTATTTCATATCACAAATTCGAGAAAATTAATATCACGAACATCGATTGCAAGTAATCTCTAAAAGTGATACAGGTTTCAGATCAATCTGGTCAAATTTGCGCATTGAGCCATTGGTGCTCAATTCCAAACGATAACTTATCCGGTCCCAAATTCCATTGCTTTCAAATATTTTACAACTTAAGTTTGAAAATTTAACTTCCTCTTGCTTACTTGTCTTTCATTCATTCCATTATTTATATTTTTCCTTTCTTTCAATACCTTCATACCTTCTTACAATTCTCACTTTAATCTCTCTGTTACTTTCACTGTCTCAATATAAGAATTATAAAATAAAATATATAAATCCGCAAGGATGATATTTCAGTGTTTTAGCCTGATTAGGCTCACGTTTTTCAGCATATGCGATTTGCAGGAAATGTCTGCGTCCCTTGCGTACAAATACATAAATTTCTCCTCAACTAGTAGTGGGATTTTATTTATATTCAATATACGAGGGTGATTCAAAAAGTAGGCCTAAGTTTAAAAAGAGTCCTCACAGGTGACATATTTCTCACTTGTTTGAATTTCCCTCCAAGGCTGGAGCAGTAGACCACATCTTTATGACGCAGCTATTACATGACGCGTATGTTTCGTCAGACTCTCGCAATATCAGTTGTCAGATGGCTGCGCACACGGAAACATGGTCAAACGTGGAAGTGCGTAGTGTGATCAGGTTTGCGTCTGAAGGGCACCTCACCGGCAGAAATTCATCATGCGAATGTCATGTCATGGAAACGGCTTTTCCGGTGGTATTGGACCATCCTTCCTACAGTCGCGACCTGGTACCCAGCGATTTCCATCTCTTCGGTCCGTTTAAGAAGCACCTGACTGGTAAGCGAGTCAGCACCGATACGGCCGTTCAGTAAGCCGTCATGACGTGGCTTCAGAGATTTGACGCAGATTTATTCTGTGTTGCCATCAATGCCTTGGTGTACCATTGAAATAAGTGTTTGTACAAGCATGCTGACTATATTGAAATGTAATGTGTACCACTGCACTACTACTGTGTATCAGTGTTTATCTGTTTTGTGGAATAAAGTTTCTGCATGAGAGCTCTTGTTTCCTTACTTTTTCAAGCACACTCGTAAACGAGTTAATTTATTTTCAAATATTGCTAATGATAGATAATTCCTAGTAAATGAAATAATGGCTCCTTACTTTTTCAAGCACACTCGTAAACGAGTGAATTTGTTTTCAAATATTGCTAATGATAGATAATTCCTAGTAAAGAAAATAATGGCTCTTCATTTGCAGCAAAATGCACATCGAGCTTAAACTTCAACATTCTCCTGACGATCTTCCACGTATTTTTTATTTTTATTTTTTTGTGTTAAACATATTAAGCTGACAATAACTGAAACAGGCGATTCAGTATCGTATGAGAAATATTTTTGTGAGAGAAACTTATCATTATTATACTTAGAATTGTTTCTCTCGGGCCAAATTATCACAATCCAGACTAATACGCAGAGCATGTAGAAAAAAGAGACTGCATTTTTTCCGTATTTTGTTGAGGGGATTAGAAATGCTAATAGTGAAAACATTTATTGCGTATGAATGGACCTTAAAAGGAAAGGATTAAAATTGTAGGATTTTTTTTTTTCGTGAGCGCTACTATAGACCATTAATATATTTTAGAATTTATAGCATTATTTCGTAAGTAGGAAAGCTACTAGAAAATTTTACAACAATTATAATGTGTAACATTTTATTATATTTCCCTTATGGTCGCTGATCTTCGGCCTGTCACACATGCGGTCCTGATTCGAATCCCAGTCATACGTGGAATTTTTCCATTTAAAAAAATCGATAGTGAAACTTATGATGATTAAGATTGTATTGAATTTGTTCCTTTGGATTAACCCCTTTCCCCAATTTATGCTTCTCCATCAGTCCGTCCAGTCCCCATTCGTCACCATTCCATAGCATTCCCCGTACTCCAGTTAGCGACGCAAAAAAGAGACTTGTCTAGGGACGAGTGGGGTTGCCTGCTCGAAACATAGGTAAGCAGCGAATGTTTGTGTAGTCAGCCGATATGAGTGGGAATGCGTGTAGCACGAAGGTAAGCGTAACAGATTTTATGTACCTTAGACCCCCTGTCAATTACAACATAATTATTACTGTTATTACTATTATAAGTCCTCAAGATGTTCCGTTGCAGATCAAACAATATTTTTCCAGTTTAGAATATTTTTCTTCCACAAAATTATGACTATTTTTTCACCATTCTTTATATAGATTAATAATCTTCCACGTTGTCCTGTGACGTTTCTAATTTCCCTTTCTGTTGAAGCTCTCACCATATAACTTAGCCGTTTAAATGGTTAGATTACTTTTTACAATCACATCTGGATGCTTTCACAAATTATACCATAGCATTTTCATAAATATATGTGTAG
This sequence comes from Periplaneta americana, assembly GCF_040183065.1. Classification (NCBI taxonomy): domain Eukaryota; kingdom Metazoa; phylum Arthropoda; class Insecta; order Blattodea; family Blattidae; genus Periplaneta; species Periplaneta americana. Next base: position 138,095,789 of record NC_091126.1, read on the forward strand.
AAACATGGATGTAACAACTTTTTAGGGAATTATGGGAATCTGTTGCAATTTGTAACTTTCGTAAATATGTTTTTAATTTTTTAATTCTTTCTTAAATGATTAGTACAGGCTTGCAGAACTAGGTGCCAATTGTGGCGTTACGTCACATATCTGAATACGTCACTCGCCCCTTCCTTCCAACCCCCCGTCATTGACTTGGTAGGGGAGGGGATTTGTATTGAGCGTCTGTCTTATATGATTGCGTACGGGCCACAGACACGTCATTCAACGCCTGTGGACTGTGGACGGGGAACCAACGCTTTCTCCACGCTTTCCACCCCTCTCTCGCCAGTTCTGTATCCCTGGCTTAGTAGTTATAACGGTGAATATTTTCACAACCACTGTTTCAAACAAGAAAAAGTTTAATTACATGTTTATTTTTACTTTTTTTTAGCAATTTTATGTTTGTTATGTTCCTCAACTCTTCATTTTTTTTCTGAATCCCCATTCTCGGCTAATATTATCTCGAAGTGGTCCAAATATTTTTCTCAGTGCCTTTCTTGAAAGTACAGTATTGTCAAATAACATAAGTATTGCCGATTTTGGACCAACATTTTAGTTGGAGTGTATTGCGAGAAGAAATTAATCTGATCTTCGAAGTAAAGGTCATGGTCTTCAGTCACCTTTCAGAGAGGTTCTTTAACCCGCGACGGTACCAGTTTCTGGATTTTGATGCGAAGAATTCCGTACAACCATTTCAGATGTTTCAAAGTTTTTAAAATGTCTTCCACGCAAACAGATGGTAATCTGCAGACGCTAGATCAGGGCTATATGCTGGGTGTGGTATGAGTTCGAATCCTCACAAATCCTGGATTTCTTCCGTGGTTTTCGAAACGGTGTGGAGTATCGCATTGTCCTTGTGCAAGAGAAATTCACCTCGATTAACTTATGCCGGGTATCTATCTCTCAATATTTCGTGAACGTGTTCTAGCTGTCAAAAATAAAGATCCGTATCGACTGCACGTCCGTTTGAAACAAACTCCCAGTGAATCACAACTTCAAAAGTTCATCAGGCATAACATTACTTTGAGAACCAAACAATTTCCTTTAAAAATAACTTTGATAGGCTGAATGGAATATAGGGCCTAGCTTCTTTTTTTAGGTGGCAGAGTTTCGGTAATACAGGCCTGCACATTTTTCATCACAAGTGACATATTCGTGGTAAATTTATCATTAATAAGATTAGCGTTAAGCTGATGACATATCCACTCTACTTTAAGCCTTTTTTCGTGTAAATTCATGAGTAGGCTCCGTATTCCAGCTACCTATAAACTAGAATGAAGTTTCCTGATCCGAACTATATGTGACGTCACAGTGCAGTTATAGGTACGTTCGTATACAAAATAGTTACGCATCCTCTGCTCTCTTCCTCTAGATGTAGAAAGTCAAATTCGGGACGCAGTCATAGTGAGAAGTCTTATCGATCACTGCTCTTGCTAGTCATACTATTTGTGGCTGATGGAAGATTCATTGCCGAAGTAAATTGCCTTAGGTAACACACGTGTAGTATTGCAGGGCATAGTTGAGCATATTTGAATTAATATTTTCACTGGCAATATAGACAACATTACATATAAATTGTGTAAAATAAACGTAAAAGTGACAAAAACAGTTCACTGAAAGACATTGCAATACCAAAAGGCACAGAAAGTGTGTTGTACATAATCCAAAAAAAGAACCAGTGCCATCAAAATATGAAAATTATGAAGAATGATATTAACTCGACATTTAGCATGGATTTGTGTAGCCTACCTTGATGTTCAGTGCCAATATCCCAATTAATAAATTAAATAATTTACATTTTACGGAATTTCTAGAAAAGTGCAAAGAAACTTAGTGCGTTTTCAGCGATGAGCTACATGCAATATCATAATGAAACACGAAAAAATATAACACAATTGGAATATCTTGTACTAACAAAATGCACCAATAACGTCATGTGCTATTGGAAGAATTTCTCGCAATATAAAATCGTTTCAAGTGACATCCGTACATGTTTAGGATCTATAACTTATGAATGCACGTTATTATTCACTGGAAAATGAACATGATGGCTCAAGCTTGTGTTTATTAGTATAACTTTAGAATATCGAGAGTTGACTGTACTCCACGAACACGCAGCGTAGATGTGTTTGTTTATGTCCTTATCCGTTGCAGTTCCTGTGTCCGGCGTACTATATATCCAATGTGTCTTTAATTTAAGTATTTAGATAGCTGGAATACGCAGCCTATTTATGAGATACAGATCTATAACTCCTGTGTGGTTTTATGAGCGTCTTAATGTGGCAATATTTTGTATGTTTTGAAACACAAAGTTCTTCTGACAACGTACGAGTACTTTATTATTATTATTATTATTATTATTATTATTATTATTATTATTATTAATATTATTATTATTATTATTATTATTATTATTATTATTATTTTATTTTCTTCCAAAATTCTGCCAATACCTATTCTCATTCTTTCATACATTATGTGGTTTCAGGACATAGTAAATGTTAAATGTCTCCTTCCCATTATTGAAGCACTGGAACCGTCTTTGTTATAAACTCTCAGTAACAACACCTTCATCCTAGACTTCACATAATCTGCACATTTATAATTTTGTTTCCGGTAGTGTTTCAAAAGTTCTTTAATCTCAAACTTTATCGCCTCCATTTCATATTCTTTATATATTAAAAATTGATAGCAGTCGCATGGTAATAATACGCAACCACAGCTTACTGTAAATTGCATTGCTCAAATGAAGAAAATAATTAAAATCTTAAAAAATGCTAAACATTAAAAACCGACATTATTTATGAGACGATGTAATATTTTAAATTAAAATATGGAAACTATTTTCTCAACCTTTGTTCAAAATTGATCTCATATAAATATTTAATCTAAATATATTTCTTGCTGTATTATTTCTGTTTATAAATAGAACCCATGAAAATATGAACATCAACATGACTCGCATAAAGTTAAAGAATCTCGATTGTTTCCAAAGACGTGAAAGGTGAAATGAGGAAGTATGTGTCAACTTTCTGACATTGGTATTTCTTTCTTTAATACATATTCTATAAGATATTCAAATACATATGTATTACTTGTTAGTCATAAGCTGTATTACTAATGATGGAACATAATCTCCGCTCGTGAAGAAGACAGGATTGGAAACCATGGTGATTAGCTTGGTTTATTGGAATCGGGATGCTACTGAACCTTGCTGCCATACCTAAGAAGCTTAAACTGGCTTCTTGTGTTACAGGATCTTGTAAGCCTACATACTTGACTTCGAACTCCAACATTTCTCTACTCAGCCTCTACATTTTGCGTAGGCGTCAAAGAGGTTACGTAAAGCTTAATTTTAGATCCTACAAAATATATCTGTTATTGTAACAATGATTATTAGAGGAGAAAAGAATCTCTAATGATAATTACCATAACAGATATATTCTGTAGGAACTAAAATTAACCTATACGTAGATCCTCCGCCCACCAGTGCACATTACTGTGGAATTTCGGCGACCAAGTCACTAAATTGGGTGCGTTCCTTCTATAATGGCAGTTGACTTAATATAAGTTATGTCAACATGTCGAACTTGGAGTCAGGCCACAAAGGGAAAATCACTAGAGGAGCGGGATTCGATCTGGTGCTGTTGATTGAACTTCGGCGTAGCTTAGTGGTTAGAGCACATGGTACGTAGAACCAAGGACCCGAGTTCGATCCCGACGCCGGAGCGAATTTTTCTCCTCTAATAATCAACAAAGAGGTTAGTTAAAACTGTGTGAAAATACTCGCAATCGGAAGGATAGGTATCTTCGACTGAAACCCCAACCATTTCCGCACCAATTCCTTGATAGAGATTATCCCTGAACACTGGAAATCTCTATGCACCCTTCATGGCAGTTTACGTTCTGATTGCACGTGTTAAATTTTATGTTACCTTGTTAACATGTTTCGGCCTGCTATTGGCCATCTTCAGAACTGGTTGTTGCTGGTCTTGGCGACTTTTGTTTTGTTTCCTTTGGGGGGGGTGTTTGTGTAGTGTAATGTGGAGTCAAAGAGTATGTGTGTTGTGAAATTGAACACGCTAGAACAATACGAAATATACACACACAACAACACATCCAAATGAAATTCTCAACACAACCCAATTTCAGAACACACACACTCTTTGACTCCACATTACATTACACAAACACACCCCCACAGGAAACAGAACAAAATGCGCCAAACCAGCAACAACCAGTTCTAAAGATGGCCAATAGCAAGCCGAAACATATTAATAAGGTAACAAAAATGTAGCACGTGAAAGACACTAATAGGTTTTCCGATACATTTGTTTTATTCTATTAGATTTTAAATTCTTTATTTTACAATGTATAGCTTGAATTGTAATTCCTCATAGAGATATAACATTACATTTAATTTATCTTATTGGTTGATTGAATCATTTGGAGTCTTGACAATCCGGCACTTGGACAAAAGATTGGCGTTCGTGTGCATTTACATTCAGTCATTTGAGTTCTTGAACTAGTGGGCATTTTTCTGAAGATTGCTCAACCTGTAGGCGTTCTTATTTCTCTTGTCTCGCTAAAGTCAGTGGTCGACAAGCATCATTTGCAGAGCTTATAGAGCAAACAGGAATACAGCGCATGCATTATGCCCAGACATCCCCCACACTTCCTACAGAGATGCGCACGAGATCGGATGAGTCTACTTACGAATTCTAGGGGAATGGGTTTTGTCTTTGTCTTGAACTCGGTAGACACACGCCCGACCTACCCTTCTATTCCTACCCCCTCCACAGGAACGTTGTTCCCGTACTGCACATCGCGAGAGTCTTGACAAAATGCATGAGGTTTACGTAAGCAATAAGTTTTGTAGCCTTTATCAAGAGGCAATCTGAGAGTCAGTTACAGTAGCCTTCAACGTTGATGTTAAATTACGATCAAAATTTCAATAGAATTTTCTGTGACAAAGTGATTATTTTCGAAGGTAGAATATGGGGTATACTTCTTAGATTGTGAAGAAGCTATTAGCAGAGTTATAAAATTACATTTACACCGCCATTATGAAAATATAAAATTATTTGGTATGAAGATATAGGAGCGGATCGTAAAGTGCTTCTCAAATATCTCCGTAATAATAAACTTCAGATTAAATTAAATTTATTCAGTTCCACTGCATACCATTAATATACAGGGACATCATTTTATTTTTACTAACATTTCTAATATGAATCTGGCTATAACTTTGGATTAACGGTTGAGAACCGAAAACACCGTTTGCTACTCCCTTCACGACTGGAGTTCGATGATACTGGCGTAAAATACATACAAATCACTTTACTAGGTGTAGGAGGGAAGAAAAGTAGTTCATTCATTTACGTAGAGTAGGAAATATAGCGATTTTGAGTTTGATAAATTTTCATCACGTTTTTCTTTAATCAAAATACAGTACTGTATTAATAATAAGTGCTTTTACTCACGAACGGAGCTATCCTATCCATTCAAACGTATTCATTATGCAGTGTACATTATACTGTATACAGCACATTAGCGTACAATATAGGGAATGAAGTTAAATTGAAAGATAATCTTAATATGGATATTTAAACACTATTTTGAAAACGGTGGCCGTTCATTTCGATTCAGCTTCAGTTCCTTTGTGCATATTATCGCACTATAGACTATTGCACCTAATTCCAATTACCGGTTTCGTCCTTCCTGCTATTAACTCATGTTGAAATAATTCTGTACCTAATCCATAAAAGAGTACCTTACGTACTGTAAATTCAATCTTCACTTCTGCCCGATCCGAAAAGATGAAATTACTCAGACATGCTATCTACTGTCCGTCCAAGTGGTTTTGTCACAGGGTCGTAAAAGGGGGGAAATCACGTGACAATTAATTAACGAGGCCCTTTTATTTAAGTTATTTTAAACAGTTGTATAATATTACGGAGACGTCCAATTCCTAACAAAATTAATGTTTTCAGAAAAGATATAAGACAGCCCAGCCACTAGCCTTTACAGAGAGGCGAGCAGATGCGGGTGGGGGAAACGGGGATGCGACATAGGGAAACGGACGACAGTACCTGTGCGAGAATATGATTCAATATTGAAAGCTCTTTCGTCACTGGATAACGCGAACATATTTCTGGAACGTACTATACTCACTAACTCAGTATTGTTTGTGTTTAGTATGACCGTAAGGCGACTTTGTCTGTATACACTTGGTTCTGTGTGGAGAAGGGTTGGACATTTACTAGTATAGGGGGTGGGAGTGAAGTACATTAAAAAACTCAGGTACAATAAAAATTGAAGTAAATTTGAAATGATATCGCTGTATTATTCATTATGACATAACATTCATCTAATAAATATTGTTGTTATTTTAATTTCCTTTCCAAACAAGCACATCTCATTACCCCGTGTTCAACTGTGTTGCCAATTTTATAGGTTCAATTGACATATTTAAAATTAAAAAAATCCTCTGTAAAATTTATTTAATTGTTCAGACTATTAAAGCTAATTACTGATACTGAAAAAGATGCTAATGTTTGGAGAGGACATAGAAAGCATAGAAACAAGAAATAAAAGTCCTACAAATAAAGACCCTAAAATTATTATCTTCAGAGAAATGAACAAATGTTTAACATCACTGCAGGAGCAGCGTATCTTCTACTGTCAGCTTTTGACAATAATAAATATGTTCCGATTCAACAGATACGAAACTAACGTAACCAGAGTGATACAAAAATAATTACTGTAGTGCGGAATCAGTTTATGTACAGTAGTATTATTACGAATGTGAAACATGGATTCTCACTTTTGAGAGAAGAACATAGGATAAGGGATTAGGTACAGCTTACAGCAGTAAAAGTTTGGAAATATTCAACATTTTTCCCTCCATTACTGTATCTTGTACAATAATGAAAATTAGTATGTGTAAAACACTGTCCTTCTGCTACATGAAAAAAAAATATTTTTTACGATAAAAAAATTACATTTTTGTTTTCAAAATTCAGTTCACTGTGCAGTGATGAAGCGTTTCTCAAGTAACTAAAAAAATATCCAACATTCTGTGATGAAATATTTTGTGTGTATTTATGCATGTCATATCTACAATGTGATGCAAGATTATTTCTCTAACTTTGATATATTGTCTGATAAAAAATAAATATAAAAAATTGTTAAATATCAGTACTTTCTTATAACACAAATATAAATATTATTTACTGAGGAATGTAGTTTAAACAGCATGATATTGTAAACATGACTTTCAGCAATAAAATGAAAGAGAGAGAACAGTAAACAATTAACAAATTAATGAGTTATAAGGGAAATGCTTCATCACTGCACAGTAAACTGCCACCATTTTTAATTTTGAAAAAAAAAATATATATACATATTTTTTTTTTTTACATAGTAAAAATATTTCTTTCATATAGCAGGAAGGTAGTGTTTTACACCTACCAATTTTCATTATTGTACAAGATACAGTAATGGAGGAAAAAATTTTGAATATTTCCAAATATTTTACTGGTGTAAGCTATACCTAACCACTTAAGGGTTTTGAGAATAAGCTTCTTAGGAAAATATTTCGTGCTAAGAGGAATGAAGTTACAGGAGAATGGAGAAAATTACATAACGCAGAACTGCATGCATTATATTCTTCAACTGACACAATTAGGAACATTAAATCCAGACTTTTTAGATGTACAGGGCATGTAGCACGTAAGGGCGCATCCAGAAATGCATATATAGTGTTAGTTGGGGGACCGGAGGGAAAAAGACGTCTGGGGAGGCCGAGACGTAGATGGAAGAAAAATATTGAAATGGATTTGTGGGAGGTGGGTATGATAGTAGACACTGAATTCATCTTACTTAGGATAGGGACAGATGGTGGGCTTATGTGAGGGCGGCAATGAAACTCTGAGTTCCTTAAAAGCCATGAGTAAGTAAGAAAGATTGCGAACTCTAACGTACAGTCTTCTGCTTAAGCATGCTAAATACACAGTGACGCCGCGTCTGTGACTAGAGTGGTAGTGCGAGTGATTCAGATATCTAAACATAACCAAATGTTTAACTTCGCAAGTGTCACCGATCAGTGGCACCATATTGAAATCAAATCCTTATTATAAGTCCCGAAAGCAAAACAGTGCCGATCTCTGCACAGGTGCCAATGACTATATAGTTTATCCCACCCACTTCATACTGGGATAATAATAATAGCGTGGACCGTGAGAAAATGAGGATGACAGTTGGAAGAGGTGGCTGTGTTCAAAGAGTTACTGTCTTCATTGATTATCCTCCGACAGATATAAGAATGACAGGAATATCTTAGATTTAAACGTATATATCCTAAAAAATATAAATTACATTAAACTCGAAATTAATGCTGTTGTAAGCTACTGGTTAGAGACTCGCTGTCACATCCAATTGCCTCCCGATTCATGTAATTTCATTTTCAGATAGCTGCGTAGCGCCAACCTCATCCTCGAGCAATGCAACCCGCTCTTACCCGCTTCGCATCAAGTTGCATTATTTCACGTTGCCGAGTGAGCGAAATAATTTCCAGTTCCAATTCCTGGGAGCGCCTCATCGAGCGCAAACAAATTAATTCCTCATTATCAGTATCATGGAGGGAACTCAAAAATTCACCTTCATAACACTGACGCCACAACTCCTAGTGGAGAATATTCTTACACATCTGATTCATTGCTTCTAAAGATTTTACAACACCCACACAACGATTTAATAAATGCTCTTAATTATGGAAATGTCTCAAGCACCTCATTTACTACAACACGGAGCAACTTTTCACTGTGGAGTTACGAAATTTGCTTCTCTATACAGGGTGTTAAGAAAAAAGTATCCAACATTTTAAGAAGTGATAGTATGTATCAAAGCAAGGAAAAAATGTCTAATAAACATTGGTCCTACAACACATGCTTTCTGAGATCTGAACACTTGTTCATAGGAGGTGCTCAATGTGACGTCCATTTATGGCAATGCATTTTTCTGCCCTACAATACAACAGGCTACCAGATAATCATACTGGATTTGACACCCCTGGCATGGAATACTGATACGTCACAAGGAATACTGAAAAGAAAAGTTTAGTTGCGGATATGAGCAGGGTTCAGCAGAGATGGTGTTGTGAATTTTCATAATCAGCATGTGTGGACTGATGAAAATTCCCATGCACTTGAAACAAGACATCAGCACCGATTCTCAATCAAGGTATGGACAGGCGTTCTTGGCGATAGTTTAAGGGCCATACGTGCTACCACAGAGATTAACTCTGCAGTGCTTGGGAAAAGTGGCATAAGTCAGTTTCCACAAAAATGTTTTATTAATTTATTGACAACTTACGGAACAACTGCTCGCTTGGGAAAAGACACAAATATTTTTCAAAATTATAATAATTCATACAGAGGAAAATGAAGAGTCCACTGCAAGAATGATGGATGTCATTTGAAATACATTTCTCAGGAGAAGCAATTGGAAGTTTGAAATGCTTAGCGCTCAAAGCTTAACTATGATTTTCCGATCATTACTGGTCAATGTCTATCAGTGTTAATGCCATATAACTCTCTATGTACATTCCGTATGTCTTAAGCTATGTTTTCACAGTCTTGGTTCATTTTCGACAAAAAAGTGACATCCATCATTCTTGCAGTGGACTCTTCAAATAAAATCGACATAAACCAGTGTGAAGACAGTTTTTTCCTTCTTCTGTAAAATTATATTTTTGCCTTGTGCCACTTTTCCCGAGCACTACATAACTGGGGCCCGTTATCAGGACATTCTTATTAACGTATTCTCTATCTTGCTGGAGTATGTGCCATGTCAGCAAAGACTACAGATATGGTTCATGCATGATGGCACACGAGCATATTTTTTCCGCAATGAGCGTGAACACCTCATTCTGACATTTCAGAACCGCAGGATTGATTGGGGAGGCCCCACACCTTGGCCTGCTCGTTACTGAAATCTAAAACCCCTAGACTTTTGGTTATCGAGAACAACCAGATTAATTTCAAAGAGTGCGTGATTCCTTACGCCGAAGGGCAGAGAAATGCATTGCCATGAATAGACGTCACATAGAGCACTCCCTGTGAACAACTGTTTAGATCTCAGAAAGTATCTGTTGTAGGACCAATGTTTATTATACATTTTATCTTGTTTTGATGCATACTAGCACTTCCCACAATATTGGATACTTTTTGAACACCCTGTATAGGGTGACAAACTAATTATAGATGAGGAGGCATGACCTGACATGTGAGTTATGCGAGAGTTGAAAGAATAATCTATCAGAAAGGAAATGTTTCGTGATGGTTAATATTGTACGAATCTACCGACACGAAAGTTCATATCAGACTAAAAACTGCCTTCCCCCTTCATACCCATTGGTGATAACAGCCGCGGCATATCATGAGATCACACGACAGGTCCTGCCTCCTCTACTGTATGTTTTAAAGCTTCGAGTAGGCTATTTGTATGTAGACTCAAAATAGAAATCAATGTTCCGAGTGGTGTCATTCAGCTGGATCGCCCCGGTTCGCCCTAACCGCTTATTAAATTTATCACGTCCACCGCTACAAAGTAACAGCATGTCTGGCAGTAAAACGAGCGGATTCTAGTTCAAATCCTAGTTTGGGACAAGTTACATGGTTGAGGTTTTCTCGTGGTTTTCCCGCAAGACATTAAGAGCAAATACTGAGTAAATTTCGGCGCTGTATCCTGGACTAATTTCGCTGGCATTATCACCCCCATTTCACTCAGATGCTAGATAAGCATTGCAGATGATAAAATTGTCATAGAATAAGCCAATTCTAAACAAAATTGTCGCAGTACGTAGATCAGATTGTTAAGTATTTTAAGTTAATTATATTTTTGTGGAATGGAAGAAGAGTAACTCTACACAAATTTTATAGGTGAAGTGTTAGCGGGGGTCTCAAATCTAGGCGGCCCGAATTCGTTTCTCGGCCAGGTTATGATGAAATTATTGGTAGACAAAGCACACATTTCAGAGAGCTCTTCTTGGGATACTCCCGTTTATCTCTATCATTCCACCAACACTCTCCATTTTCCCCTCATTTCACCTGCCACTCGCAATATTGAAATTGAGCCGAGATGAACTCTTAGGGATAGTACGGGTTTCAGTTGCTGATACGGAAAGGGCTTGGGGCTCCGATTGCTTGGCCTTATCAGGCTAGGCGTATGCACATGGGACCTCGCTCTATCAGGCGCTCAGGCATAATGGTCCATCTATCAGCGTCGGATTCACGAAAACCACGTCGGACTTGGACGATCATAGCATATATAGGGCGCAGAACGGGTCAAAGCGTGCCTAAGTGTACGGACCCCTCCCGGGTTCAGCCTTTGCAAAGTCGGGCAGACAGTCAACAAAAAATCTCCAGATTTTTATTCTCGAATAAACATATTGCAAAAATATATGACACTACAGTTTGAAGTGATCGTTTAATTATAATGCTCTTTCCCGTATGTGTTCAGGCAATACCGTGTAAGAAGAGATTAAATACAGTGTTTTTAAGAGATTAATCTGGGAGGGAAGATAAAAGTAAAAGTGTAATAACATTGTGGTCTTGAACGGTTTTTGAGATTTTCAAACAAAACGAACATATGGCAACACTGCAATACGTATTTACATAACCATAGTGGTTCATTCACGAAATTATTTAATCGCAGAAAGGGTTCATTAACCTAACGTGTCCAACAGGTACAGTGGTGACTTTGCATTTCCTCCCTCCCGGTTTGTAGACTACTTATTTCCGACTTACTTCTACCGTCACTGAATGCACGGTTGCCACATCTTCCTGCTGCATACTTTGTTACTAATCTTCAATGAAATTATAGACAAACAATGAAAGTTATGCAACAAACTAATAAGGACACATTTGTTGGTATTCACTCCACAGTTACCCATCACCTCTCCAGTCTTCTGTTTTCCTTGAACATGCGGCCATAATTCAAAGTAAAAATGCTACTTTTCTTAAAACCGTTTCACTTATTAGTTTAACTTTCTTCCTTGATTCATGTTTCAAGAGAACCCTATTAGTCTTCTTCCATTCTTTGTACGAAACCCCACAGGAAGAAATAGAGTGGAGTGAATTCTGACGACCGTGGTAGGCAGTAACATGTTAACCGTAATTAAATATAAAAACACAATTATTCGTAGATCATTGTCAGATTGGTGTACTGAAACAACGTAGAACATTTATTTTTATAATTTCCTCTATAAGGCTCTACATCGGTTAACAACACTTTCCTGAAGAATTAGGCATTCTTTCAGAAACGCACTGTTTATGTCTCCAATTTTCTGCTGATATCGAACGTGGGATCGCTGAATTTGTGGGAAATATCCAGTGACGGATGTACTCAAATGGTAAAATCTTTTAATAAGAATGTATTTACAATTCGGAGCGGCTCTCTTTATTATAAAAGAGCATTACATTGGAACCGCTATGGCTCGTAATTCAAATATTGCCGAGTCGAGACGCGAAGGCCCCTGTACAGTTTCACATTTCAACTGTAACCTCTTGTTAATTAACAAAGGTTCTTGTTCAAACAGCGATTGTTTCATAAAACTGGGCAACGCTCATGCAAAGAAGAGCAAACGTGTAGTGAATCATCTTATGTTTTTTTATTTGCTTGCTTTCTAATTATTTATATAACCGCTTTCCTGTTGTTCAACAAAGGCAAAAAAATAGAAATGAATATTGAGCCCCGCCGTTCCAGGGCTGCCTAATTATTAAAACCTTAGGCTACGAAATCAGATTGCGTAGCGGCTAAAAACCGTGAAGTAACGGAATCCAAAATTTAATTGTTTTGCTCCGAGGCTAATGGGAGCTCCGGTGCATGTTACAAGAGAAATAAATTAATAAGTATTCAAAGAGCAGGAATCAATCCAATTGCATGAAACACAAAAACAAATTAATATCACTCAAACAACCATTCTTCGCCCAGCGTACTTCTCGGGGAAAAATGGAAGTTTGAACCAGCAGTAGCAGAGATGTATCACAGAATTACATTTTTCATTCTCCGGTTAGCTCAGTGGAAACAAAGTTGATGAGCATTAAAAATAATTCTTTGGTAGGCGGGAAAAGGCACATAAGTAAAAAAATGAATTTTTCAGGAGAGACTTTTTTTTAAATATACTCTTACTAAATGTAAGTATAATAATGAAATTAATGTATGTTGGTCAAAGTAAGACGCTTTTCAATTTAACACACAAGAAATTTTATTATTTCAAAAATTGAGACAGGGAAATCAAAAACTCCCTTACTCCATCCAATAAACCAAATTTTGCAGGAGAGAGAAAAAACTTATCATTTCTCTTACTAACTTTAAATATTATACATTTATCTATTAATATTGTCTAAAATTACATTCTTTATCAATTAAGTACTTCAAAACCTAAATTTTTATATTATCTTACGCTACCATTTGAAATAAACACTGCTGGAGTTAGTGGTTTTCTGACTTCCACAATGTATGAATTAAGAAAAGTGAATAAATATGAGCCATGTGAAGAAAAAAAGATAAGTACAGTATATCACAATTCCCTTATGAAACATTGGAATATATGAGAAAATGTAAGTTTATTATTAACATTAACATTGCTACATTTTTTAAATTTCAAATATATGGGACAGAAAATCACAATTTACCATAAAGCACATTAAAATACACAAAAAAACCACAAACAATATTAAAATGTTAACACAGTCTCATTCATGTTACAGATTCTGTTTTTTTTTTCCTCACTCTCATGTTCTTCCTGTGCATTTAGATTCTAGATTATTACTGTCCGCAAATAGAGTCTGGTAATTCATCCTACTTTCCTCAGAAATAAACTGCATTAAATTTTCAAGTACTTTTGCTTTCTTCTTTCAATGGCAATGCTGAATTGTACTTTAGTTGACTGGAGAATGATGCATCTGTATTGGGTTTCTGGAAGTTAATCGACTCGGTATTGTGCCTTTAATAGTCTTACTTACATGGATTTCATAGATTTTTGTGACATTCTGAACACCATATCGTATCACTTCACTCGACTGGTTGAGCGATAATGTTGCCACCTACCGGAAAATTAAGCTTGGAATGCAAAAACTCTTTTATTCCATGGAGTAAGTGGAGTTCTGACGTCCACGAGTTTAAGACAGCCCCCAGAATGCAGATAAATGTCGATATTAGTGTATTCTTGCATTCACGCATGCGGGAGAAACTAAAAACCATCATCCAGCCCATACCTCAATTTTGTCAAAAATGTGAGTTAGTAACTTTTGGTCTCCCTGTCTCAATTAGAAAAAAATACTTTATTTATGTGATTAGGTACAAGAGAAAATTCGATTTTTTTACTCATGTGCCTTTTCCCGCAGACCAAAGAATTGTGGTTTCGTATAAAAATTTGGTATTCCACTTTAGACCTCTATAGTCTTATTAGTCCTAATATCCACCCAGACAAGCGTTCCAAGTGGAAATCAGCCCAGCTCCTGATCAGCAAGCACACGTACATAACATTTGAAGACATCACAAACAATCCTTAACAAAACTGCTATTTTTCAGGAGAACAATAAAAATAAATAGAACAACACATTTCAGCTGTTTCCGTACAACTGATGTTTATTCTTGTGACTATTGCACCTGACGTGTGTCCTTTTTGGAATCTATAAATATTTGAAATAGTAGCAAATGTGTCCTTAAATCAAATTAATTAAAGTGACTAGGGTTATTTTTGTAATAATGTCTTCATTTGATCTATTCTTGTTGTTAATTTCTTTCATTTGTATATATCTGCTGTGATCTGTTTTCATTTTTGTTCGTAGTTTATATTTTTAGATGTTTACTTTAACACTTAAGTACTCACGAACTATTTTGTGACATTAGCAAAAATACAAATTAAAATATAAAATTCATAGTTTCACGTAAAATTTCTACCTCATATGGATCATTACTTGCCAGAATGTTCTTAAGTAATAATTTGCATGTATATTCACCACAAAAATAACACTGTAATACTTGTGGACTGATTTGTAACATTAGTAGTCACGTGGGAGTTCGAGTGGTCCCTGATTACAAACACAAATTCAAATATTAAATATCCTGGTTATATGTAAATCTCCTAGCTCATATGCATCATTACTTGCCATAATCTTCTAGAGTAAGATATTTCACGTATAGAATCACAAAAATAATACTCTACTACTTGTGGACTAATTTATGACATTAGTAGTCGCGCTGGGGCCAACAGAACCCCCAGCCTAAAAAATTTAAATTAACGCAACAAATGACAGTGATAAGCTGGAAGTTATCATTAGGCCTGTGACATTGGAGCATGTTTACAGTGAAAGGAAACCAATTCACTACAAGATAGGTATACACAGAGTACGCAAGTGTACGTGTGTACGGAGACGACACAACCGCCGCGGTACAGTTCATTGAATTGTAATACAAACTGTCAAGTGTAGTGCGCTCCGCAGTATGGCTCAGAAGGAAAT
The DNA here is from genome assembly GCF_040183065.1 of Periplaneta americana. Lineage (NCBI taxonomy): Eukaryota > Metazoa > Arthropoda > Insecta > Blattodea > Blattidae > Periplaneta > Periplaneta americana. Next base: position 138,111,361 of record NC_091126.1, read on the forward strand.
AAACACGTTTTGGAAACTAGAATATATAGTTTCACAGTATGGTGCGCATGTATTTTGCATTCTAAATAACAGTCTGTATTGTAAACTTTGCAATGTCAGAATTACGTCTGCTAAAAACAAAGAATATAATGTTCAAAGGCACGTAAGTACAATGAAACATAAACGGCTGGGACAAGGAAATGTGCAGAAGGACCATATATCAAATTCAAAATTTTATGAAGACATGTGTAAGGCATTTATACCTGTCGACATACCATTTAATAAACTCGCAATTACGGCGTTCCGCGAGTTTTTACAGAAATACACTAGAAGAGAAATTCCACATCAGACTACGTTACGGAAGTATACTATGTCGAGAAAATTTACAACACATGCATTACTCACATCAGATATAAACTACCAAACCAACATATATAGGTATCAATTGATGAGACGACAGATGTTGTTGGGCGGCATGTAGTTAATGTGATTGTTGGGGGTCTGGATCCTGAAGGCCCTGCTGGATCATACCTACTGCCATGTGATGTGATAAATGCTGTGAAGAATTCTACAATATGTGGGGGTTTTTCAACATCCAATGCAATTATTATGGCCATCAGGTAGGTATAGACCATGACAAAGTACTTCTGATTGTTACCGTTGCAGCATCATATATGCTAAGGCAGTAACTACGTTGAAAACAACATACAGAAAGATGGTAAACATCACAGTTTACCCTGTCAGGAGCTAATATTCTGCCGGGTGACAAATGCACTGTAGATAATTTCGATATCGAATATTTCAAATATTCAACTGTCGCTTCGCAATTTTTCTGCATTCAAATCCATACTAGACAGTAGTAGACACTCATTCGCTTTCGAAACTATGAGAATGCATTTTGTTGTTCACTCTAATTAAAAACTAAACACGCAATATACAATAAATCTAACCCAACATGTGTTGAATGGAATGTTCTAATAGTTGAAATGAAGTTAAATAAAGATAGAAAGTAATTCAGAGGAATGTGTGTATTATTCTCTTCTGCAGACTGTACTGTACAAGACGGAGCGGAGCTGCGTACTCTGTGTACATCCTGAAGTGAGTTGACTTTCTTTCACTGTACACATGCTCCAATGTCACAGGCCCAGTTATCATGTAGTCGTATTGTGGACACTGGAAGTTATCATATACAGTAGAACTCCGATTATCCGTTACCCTATTAACCGATTGGTGGATTATCCGTCTGCCTCTTTGCTATAGAAATATATGAAGTATTAGCATATTATTTTTTTCTAGAGAATGCTATTACAAGTATTTTTCCTTATACAGTATGGTCTACTGTTCGAATTGTCGTACTGTATAACTTCTATATGAAATGTCTTCTACGGGTGTCAAAAGAAATCTTGTTGTGCTAAGTATCGGAAAAAGAGTGTAAATAATTAAGTGGTTTGGGGAAAGAGACACTGTGGCTCATCTCGCATCAGGATATGAGTTTGGAGTGTATAAATTATGTAAATTTACAACACATGACTTCTACTATTCATATCTTTTCACAGGCAGCCATTACAAGGAGTTTCCTTCTTTGCCCCTTAAAAACCCGTCGTTGACAATGAGTTTTAAATTAGTAAACTTGTGATCCACTACCTAGTGTGTTAAATACAAAGCCCATAGAAGAAATTACCAAAGTGTAAGTATTATTCACGAAATTTACGAAAACTTTTTATGGTACGGATTATCCGATTTTTTCGATTAACCGTTCAGTCCACCCTCTTCATTACCACGGATAATAGAGGTTCTACTGTAGTCGTATTGCCGACACCCTTTCAGGAAGATACTGACAAGCCGGACAATGTAGACAACAGAGTAAAAATAATACAAACCGATATATAACACTGGGGGTCAACATGACCCCCACGCGACTACTTAAATCTTAATTTATGTAGGGGAAGGTTGTCTATATCGTACCACTTTTCAGTTTTTCTTCAGTTATTTAGAAATGGAAAGGAATTTTAATTGAATATACTGTTAGACATTGAGACAGTACCTTGGGACACAAAATATATTTTTTTCAGAATTTTAAAATAATTATAAATTGTTTTAAAAGACATTATTTAAAACTTTTGCAAGTGGTACGATTTATGCGCCTAGTTTCCTAAATCGTACCTATAGGTTGCTTTTTCATTATATTATTATCATTTAATATAGAATTTTATTAATAGAAATGAGAAGCAGAGATGTTTTAAGATACAAAGATTTTTGTAATATATAAATCTTAAATATTATCAAGATCTAGTAAAACGAAAACACGAAGGATCATTTAAGATTCAATCTTATTTAACACATATGAAAAATACCTACTTGTCAGATTCTGTCGTTACACGTCATAGACAAAATGAGAACGTTTTCTTGAGCCGTAGAAACTCCTGCACATGTCTCATGCACCCATTGATAGCACAGAGAGCAAGAAGGAATCATAATGAGAGCTTCTTCACAGATAAAATAAAACCAGTCCTCTTCTTTTATATTTACATCAATAATTTTAGATGCCTTTTTAGTTCTTTTTGATAGCTGATTTGTTGTTGCTTCTTTTTGTTTCCCCTCCCCCCCTTGAAGTTCTTCCTTTCGATTACTTCTGCTGCAATTGATTCTTACAGGGACTTGAGGTTAGCACAACTGCTTACTGAACACTTTTTCTCGTTCTCGTTTGAACTGAAATCTTTGGTTTAGGGAGAAACCCGTTTCGTCAACGTTAAATTTGTACAAAGCGTCCCGTTAACGGATCCATTTGCAGGACGATCCAGACCTCTCTTTACCTTGCCCATCAAATCTCGCTTGAAAATCGATTTTGAGATTTCGTACTTACGGCAACATTCATTCAATCCCACTGCTCCGGATCGAAATTCATCCAGTGCCTTAAATAGAGCACATTGTTCTGATTTTACGTAAGCTTATTCTTGTTTGATCATTATCTATTCTGAAATTTGAAAATATTATGCACCTAACGTTACTTGTTCACGTCGCCAAAATCGTAATGGTACGATATGAGCAAACTTTTAAAGGTACGATTTAGGAAACTAACATTCCAAACAAACTATTCAGATTATAACCTAAACAAAACTCGAAATTATTCAAATTGACTTTACAGGGAATTATGCCTGAAAGCTTAATTTGCATAATACACGTCACTGTACGTAACAGAAAACCACAATTTAAGTCACACAGAGTTAGTGTGCACTCAATGTTGGTTGCTTGACGGTTGTCAGCCCACTTTGAGGTCTGTGGATTAGAGGGAAAAATTGGATCGGTGTCGGGTAGAGTTCCCGGGTAGCTCAGTTGGGAGAGCGTTGGTATGATTAACCAAAGGTCCCGGGTTCGCTACCCGGCCCCGGAACAATTTTTCCTCGAAATTATTCTAAACAAAACTGTTACAGTGACTATTTTTACCGTTTAAATAATGCAAATAATCTAATATACTAGGTGTAATAAAACACACTCATTAAACTAACTCAATGTTTTAATAAAAGCTTACGAAAGAGTAAGAAAATCTTATATGAGAAATCGGAACTTACTATTAAACACGATTTAATACAGCTGTTGTCTTGGGTGAAAGGCGGGAAACTGAATGAGTATCAATTTCTATTTATATTTCATGAAAAATTCCTCAGATTGTTCCTGCATGCAATACTTTCCTCAATATTAATAGTGGTACGATTTCGGTGCCGGTACGATATAGGCTACTTTCCCCTATTTAATTCTTTGCCCATTCATGTCTCTAAAATGAGATGTATGCCAAAAATAAAACTCAGGAATAAAAACTGAAGCTTTGAAAAGTGTAAAATCTTCTACGTTGAATGATATATTAAAACAAAATTCCTTCTCCACCCCCCCGTAGCCCTGGAACGCATTCGCAAACTTGTGCTCAACTGACCTAACTTCAGTCATAAAAGCGATGTTTTCCATGAAGCACTGTTACGCGGACCTATCAAGCCGGTGATGTGACACTAAGCCTCAGCACAATAGTGACAGGGAACATGCATAATGAATCGGTAATCTACAATCATACAATCACTAATGTGACCCGTGAGCTGTGTTAAATATGTCAATACTGATGCATGGACACGGGATGTACAGACATGGCCCGTTCTCCCGGGGACGCTTCGCGCCAGGAATGTGGCTTTGTGAGGAATTCCTCTGTCTGCGCCACTGGATGCTGGGTAATGAATCAGTTTCATTCCTATGTACCCACGCTAACTAAACAAGTCTTTGTGAACAGTCAAGTAAATGGAAAAATTAAGGAAATTCTAAACAATTTATTTTCAATATACACTTTGTTGTCTATATTGTTCACGCTAGCAATCAAAATCACAATAAAGCACAGCGGTAGTAACGCTAGATTTTCAATACAATGCGGTTCCTGGAATATCCTCTCATTTGTGCAATGAATTTATTATTATCCTTCCCACAATATCATAGGTTAAGGAAATTACATTATATTAAATTGAATTATTGTAAAGCTAGATACGAGAGCAGTAGCGTATGAGCAGAACTGGCAGTATCGGAATCCAAACAAAAATCAAATTATGTGTACATAGGGTTGTAATTACTGGTCTACGTCATACAGTCCCTGTTTACACTCATCATAAGACAACCACCGATTTCAGTGATTTCAAGAAGGCGGTGTTATATGAGGGTATAGAAACCAACAAATGACGTTAAGTGTGAACTTCTAGTCGTACGGTGCCCTTGTGCAGATGGTAGTGTTGTGTAGAAGTGATTGAAAATGCCTAAGTCGAAGGATTTGCAATTACACAGTCTAAGAAATAAATGTGGAAGAGAGATTTAGATTCCGCAAGGAGAAAATATTTTCTGTACCATATGCAAATGTGAAATTAAAATACGTAGGAAATATTACATAGAGCGGCATTGTAACAGTAAGAAACATATCTCCAACGCCTTGTGATACGGAAAGAATCTTTTCGATTTCGAAAAACTGTTTGAGTGAGAGACGTCGAACTTTCTCTATCGACAATTTACGATGTACATTGTGGTTCAGTGTAATAAATCCTTTAATCATCCAGGCGGTAGAAGTTAACATTTGAGGTAAGTTTTTAAATCATCAGAACTATAATACAACGTCATTCCAGTATTCATAGATCGAGTGAATGGAGTGATAAGGTTCTCATTACCAAACTGTACTCTCTTGCTGCTGTTTACGTGAGTAAATGGTAACAGTATAGTCCGTTGACACTGAACTTAAGGCATAACGCACATTTTGCCGCACTTTATTCATAAGTGGCACTAATAAAGCATCACTCATGAGAAAACTATGTTAGGACATAAATGGGATAGAATGGACAATTCGTTTCTCTCTTCATTTCATACATCACTGGATAGTAACATATTTCACTAATCAGACAACAAATTGTTCTTACTCTGACGTCGTGGGATGTACTGCTTGAGTGATAATAAATGCACCAGTCAGGAAAAAAATCAGACATAAAATAGGTGACTACGGGTTTACAGTATATGTTCATTTCAGTGTTTCCGTGAAATATATTTACGCCCTGAAATTAAAAAAAATAATAATAAAGCGCAACAAAATGATCGAAAGTGCGACAAAATGACCGGAAATGCAACCAAATGACTGATGGCCTTTCAGTACATATAATGGTATGTAAGTGAATAAAAAACTTCACGAAACAACTAAAAATTATTAACTGTCACTATGACCTCATGAGAGGTCCAATATGCCCCTTCCACTCCTGGCAGTTTTAGAGTTAATCGCGGAGCACTCCAATGATAACGGATGTTGCAGCATTACCTCGATCTCTTTGTTCAGAGCCTGCCTCGCTTTTAGAGTATATTTTTCCATCTACTGCAGATCTGGGGCGCACATCATTTCTTCCCGTTACACCTGTGTGCTCTGGTTTACTACCAAAACGATTTATGATAGTGCACCCGCCCAGAGCGTTCGTGAAAGGGGGAGCTTTAGCTACTATTGTACTCAAACTGCTGCCAATGATTTTTAAGGCTGAGAGAGCTGAATCACTGATCCTAAACTTCCTTTCAGCACTCCTTCATTTCCTTCGTGAATGGAATAGTCTATCATAATAAACAATGGCAGCCAATACAGCTGCCAGAATGAGAGAAGCTGTTTCCTTTTAATAACTATAGCCGTCCCCTGTTCGCGCATGGTATCAGAAACTCCTTTATAATATTTCTGGAAAGCATGTATTACAGCAAATACAAAACAAGCAACGCTCTCGAGTCCGGTTTAACGCCTTTTATTATGATGCAAGTTTTTGCATGTTTCGCTTGCAAACGTGCCTTGTTTCTCGAAACATGACGTTGTACTAGACAAAACTTTTAAATTACGTTTAATTAGTAACGTGTTCGCTTCGCTTTGATCTTAGTTTCTAGAGCCCTACTGTAACTTATTCGCTCATTTCTCGTAATCCCTTCACAGGGACCGGGGTTCCATTACTGACACAACTGCCGAGATTTACACTTCAGTAAAACCGCTATGGTACATGTTCCCTGTTGCTAATTTACTGCCTCGTTATCACAATTAAATCTTCCCGATTATGTATAGATTAGAAGTGATGGCCGATAACACCACTATATGCATTTACTTACTTACTGGCTTTTAAGGAACCCGGAGGTTCATTGCCGCCCTCACATAAGCCCGCCATTGGTCCCTATCCTGAGCAAAATTAATCCATTCTCTATCATCATATCCCACCTCCCTCAAATCCATTTTAATATTATCTTCCCATCTACGTCTCGGCCTCCCTAAAGGTCTTTTTCCCTCCGGCCTCCCAACTAACACTCTATATGCATTTCTGGATTCGCCCATACGTGGTACATGCCCTGCCCATCTCAAACGTCTGGATTTAATGCTCCTAATTATGTCAGGTGAAGAATACAGTGCGTGCACTTCTGTGTTGTGTAACTTTCTCCATTCTCCTGTAACTTCATCCCGCTTAGCCCCAAATATTTTCCTAAGAATCTTATTCTCAAACACCCGTAGTCTCTGTTCCTCTCTCAAAGTGAGAGTCCAAGTTTCACAACCATAAAGAACAACCGGTAATATAACTGTTTTATAAATTCTAACTTTAAGATTTTTCGACAGCAGACTGGATGATAAAAGTTTCTCAACCGAATGATAACAGGCATTTCCCATATTTATTCTGTGTTTAATCTCCTCCTGAGTATCATTTATATTTGTTACTGTTGCTCCCAGATATTTGAACTTCTCCACCTCTTCAAAAGATAAATTTCCAATTTTTTATTTCCATTTCGTACAATATTCTGGTCACGAGACATAATCACTATATGCATTTACCTTCCTTAAATGTGTTATTAACATACTGCATATTTCTAATAAGTAGTCATGTCGATACAGTTGTTTATAGCAAAATTACAGCATTTTGGCTAAAGTTGTCCGAGGATTCGTCATCAAATTACCTGAAAATCGTTTTAAAACTGAAAAATATATATAAATCCCATGTGGTAATTGAGAATCGAACCTCTTCCCGAACGCAACTTTAGACAATGAATAAAATTCGTTACCCCGAGATTACGCTGCGACGGCTTGAAATTTCTTAATCCTTGGTTTTTCTGAACCGACGCATGCGAGTTGTGCGAGGCCCTTCTCTCACAAATCCGGACTATACGAGAGATAGTGAGTGGTTTCTATAGCTGAAAGGTACGCAGACCTCGCACCTCGCAGTTATAGAAACCACTCACTATCTCTCGTGCAGTCCGGATTTGTGCGAGGCGGGCCTCACACCTCGCAACTTACATTCGTCGGTTCAGAAAAACCAAGGCTTTAAGGTTCGGCTACGGAGAATACGGTCTGCCGAGCGGGCAGTGATCTGCGCCCGCGGCGGGAAGTCATTTGTATTGTACTTTGTTACGAAAGTAACAACCTTAGAGTTCTGGAATTCAACATCTAGTCTTAACCCTCCGCTGGGCACGTTAAAAAATGTTAAACGTCTTGGCTAATGGGTCATGGGGTCTCAAAAGACCCCACATGCCCAGCGGTGGGTTGATGCAGAAAATTAAGAAAAGTTACTAAAGCAGCAGGAAAATATATTACTAATTTCGTAGTAAAGTGTTTATTTTTCGCTTTCGGATGGTGTGACACTGTTATTCAAAGTGTACAGAAGCTAAAATTATTAATCTCCAAGGAGTCGACTTATAGACAGCAGTATGATTCGTGCCATTACTATAGTTAATATAATTATAGTAATACGTTTCCTCCGAGGATAAGAGTGAAAAGAATACAATTGAGTATATATTTTACACTAAACTTTTTGTAGTAAATACTTTTATTGGTAAGAATAAAAACATTGGAGTGCCTACTTATTTGTATTACATATTCATAACATAAAAGCATAGTAGAATATACTCAAGTATACATCTAGTACAGATTATAGCCTATACTCATATTTGGTAAGAATGAAAGCTAGTATATTCTCATCTTTATAAATTCTTTCTCATGTTATTCTGAGTATGGTTTGTAACAGGCTCAATTCTGAGTATTTGTTCACTTGTGTTTAGTTTAAAGTTATGTCTGAAAAAAATTCAGAATTTATTAGCGATGTAATGCCTCATGGAATCACGTGAATTCAGAAAACTTCAGAAACTTTCAACGCTTCACAAAAGTGAATTTAAATTGGTTAAACACGTATTTCTTCTTCATAAAAAGGCGTGACCTACAAAACATGAATGACTATCAAATTATAAGGTTTGATTGCATTTTTATTTAATAATTAACAATTATGGTTCATTTTGTAAAATATGAATTACAAAATGCAATTACTTGTAACTTTGAATTACATACCCTATGCATATAACATTATATATAAATAACTGCTCCATAATAAAAAAATACTAGTAACATGCCTCAAATTCTACAAATTGATTGTAATCTCCAACATCTCGTTAATAATGGTTTCCCAGTATCATTTTCTTGTTTCGTGTTTTATTAATGTCACTTTTCTGATTCACTCTCCCTTTCATATTTGTTTATTTATTTATTTATTTATTTACATTATCAAAATTTACACAAATCAAAACATGAAGCAGTACATCATGTAAACGTCTATAAAAAGTTGAGCACCACGGTACGATGTGGTCAAAGAGGATACATAACACGACTATATACTAACTTTAAAATTATCAAAAAGACTGTTGAGATGAGTATATATTCATGTCAGGTAGAATGTTTTCATTCGTACGAAAATGAGTATGTTCTACTGGTTGCGAGTATATAGCCACAGAAAGTGCTCATACATATAAGTACAAATCTTGAGGAAGTACTTAAGTTTTATACTTGCTACCCAATATAACTTTGGATTAGTTACTCATCAATTTAAAAATGATGTATTCGGTGTGAATGACGAACTAATAATATTTTCTCCTAAGAATACTAAAGTATGTATTTTTGGCCTGCAAAATATAATACTTTGAGTTTGTTCTGAATTCTTGTAACAGTAATGAGAATACAAAGACAGTCAACAGTGTGTACATACATAGGGAAATATGTACTACTAACAGGCTAATGGAGAAGAATGCAGGTTGTGAAATGAAAAGACAGAAATAACAAATTAAGCTGTGCTAGAAAGAGTGGATAAAGGAAGAATAATGCTGAAACTGAGCAGGAGTGCATTTTTCTATAGGCATTTTCTTCTCAGCAAGTGATTCAGACTGCCTACAGAAAAATGTACTGGAAGTAATGGTGAACGGGAGAAAAATTCGTGGCAGAAGAATATATCAGATGATATATATCATTAAGATATGTTAAGCATATGCGAAGACTAAGAAGAGGGAAAGTAGAAAAGTTTGCAGAATGTTGGGTTTGCTGTGAAAGAGTTCCCCTTGGGCAGAAAACTATGAATGAATGAATGAATATGGGATAATCTCTTACAAATTTGGATAGGTAGTAATGAATTATTGTGACAAGTCAAAAGTTTGTTTTCTAAAGTAATTTGAAGGCTTCAGAGCCATAGTGGTCCAAGCGCTCTTTATTAAAATAGGAGAAAGCAAGGATTAAAGTTAAATGAATAACATAGTTTAATGAAGACTGACATATCATTTAGTTTTAATGTGCATACTTTATATTACTTGCTATATGTTTCATTGAAATATGCTATTCACTTAATTTTAACCCTTACTTTGTCCGCTTTTAATATATGGCGCTTGGCCCACTATGGCTCTGAACCATTCATTTGCTGCATGATTGATTATGTAACATTACCCATACAATGTTCTACCAACAAATGTACCGATAAGGTAGCAAGTTTTTAAACATAATCCCAAACAGAGAATATAATTTGTTCCTAGTGGCGTCACAAAGAACTTCATCCGCACAAGCACGCTTCGTTCAAGAAGAGTACCTCAAGTCTAACGATATCTGACGTGCCTGTTCAACTTCATTTCACGTTAATTTCATCACAATGAGTAACGATCGACGTCACAACTCATGAAGAGTTTCTTGATGTGCACTTCGCAGCGACGTAGGTTTACCCCATGCATCGTTCCCAGTTAAGCCAAATCAACAGAAATATATCAGACACATACTCATATGTGAGTTCTGAAGTGTTTTTTTTTTTAAATACGCACGAATATTCGATACATTGCTCCATATATTATCCATAAGGTTCACAGACCTGTTTTGAGATCTAGCGATATTTATTATCTACAAATTTAAAAATACGCAGCCGTGATATATACAATGCTCGGAGTTCAGACATGAAGCTCTACACAAATTCGTTTGAGTTTGAGGTCCAGATTCGTTACGTATAAGATTGTTTATGTGCTCCACTAGAATAATTTTGTATACCCAAATGGAGATTTCATACATGGTATCGTTATTATTTTATTTATTTTTTTTAATCTGCACCTTACAGACCTATATGCTGCAGTAAATAAAACCGAAAGAGCATCTATAGGCTGTGTAGTGCTATAAGTATCTTAATTACCATTGTACAAATACTCGGGATGCCATATTTCGACTACTGCGATATTATATTAAGTAACGTAAATGCAAATTTGAGCAGCAGGTTACAACGTGTGCGTAATGCGTGCGTCCGTTACATTTGCAATATTCCTAAGTATGATCATGTTTCCCCGTCTTTCCAAACTCTGTCTGCGCTAAGGCTAAGCGGTCGACGAGCCCTGCATTTTCTTATCTTATTTTAAATTCTGCGCACCGCTATCCTAATCTATTTGGCTTATCGTTTTCAAAATTTATCCACATATCATCAGCTAAGTACCAGGTCTCATCATAACTATTTACTCATTATACCTTACCACAAGATATCTTTATATTCTTCATCCTATACAGTTTCAGTTGCTAGAAATTGGAACTCGTTTCCAAGTGTTGTGAGGGGTTGTTGGACAATAACTTCATTTAGGTCAAAATTACATAAATTCTTGCTTAACAGATTAATTTTATTACTTATTAATATTTCTTACTTGTAATGAAACTAACATCTGTCTATTATTATTATTATTATTATTATTATTATTATTATTATTATTATTACCATTAATTCCTCTAATGGAATAATAAAAAACCTCTAACGGCAAAATCTCATTACATTTATATTCTAATTATATCAATATATTTTAGAATTTTGTTTTGGCCCCTATAACATGGTTGTAGTAAACTTCTATTAAATTAATTCTCATCACTATACCCCACTAGCTATCTCAATGTAACTAATTGGCATTCGTCTTACAGTTGTAATCGTGGGAATGGAACCCAATAGGGATCTCAGATTCGAGTCAGCTGGCAAACGCGACCATTGCATAAGCTACGTCGGTGTTAATGTTATTGTAATGTTAACCCTCCAGTGGTCGCTCAATCAAATGCAACGTTAGTTAAATTGAATTATGGTTTATTTAACTACGCTCGCAACTGCAGAGGTTATATCAAAGTCGCCGGTGTGCCGGAATTTTGTCTCGCAGGAGTTCTTTTACATGCCAATAAATCTACTGACATGAGCCTGTCGCATTTAAATACACTTAAATGTCATCGAACTCGGCCGGGATCGAAACTGCAACCTCGAGCATAGAAGGCCAGCGCTATACAAACTACGCTACAGAGGTAATGAAGGATGGGTGGAGCGGAGAAAAGATCTCTCCGGCACCGGGATTTGAACCCGGGTCTTCAGCTCTATGTGCTGACGCTCTATCCACTGAGACACATCGGATTCCTATTACGATGCCGGATTGAATCCTCTCATGCACTGCGTCGCCAACCATCATGAACTGCGTGGCAGATGTGACAGTGGCACGATGTCCAACACATTAATGTGCAGAGGTGCACTCTTAATGAGTGACTGAGTGGCCGGGATCCGACGGAATGGAGGTGGTGGAGCTTAAACTGAGAGCATTCAATCAGGCATCGGAATGGGAATCCGGTGTGGCTCAGTGGATAGAGCGTCAGTACGTAGAGCTGAAGACCCGGGTTCAAATCCCGGTTCCGGAGAGAATTTTTCTCCGCTCCACACATTCTTCATCATATGATGACGCAGAATTTCTGCATGGAAATATCATATGTACTTCGATACATCGTAATAATATATGATATGCGAAAAATAATGACTTTGTGATTTGAAGACGGCGTTCATTCCGTCGGATCCCGGCCACTCAGTTACTCGTAATGAGTGCACCTCTGGACATTAATGTGTTGGACATCGTGCCACTGCCACATCTGTGACGCAGTGCATGAGGGTTGGCCACTAGAGGGAACCCAAGAGGTGGTGGGTGGTAGAACTTAAACTGAGAGGATTCAATCCGGCATCGGCATGGAAATCCGGTGTGGCTCAGTGGACAGAGCATCAGCACGTAGATCAGAAGACCGGGTTCAAATCCCAGTGCCGGAGAGAATTTTTCTCCATCCTTCATAATATGATGACGCAGAATTTCTGCATGGAAATATCATATGTATTTAGGTAAATCGTAATAATATATGCTACAGAGGGCGGCGCAACGTTAGTGGTTGTGTGGATCATAATTTTTCATTAATATTTGAAGTTAATGTTTTACATGTAATTTTATATATGTTTTAACTTTTTCTGGTTAATTATTAATTATAACGCATTAGAAGGATATAATTGGATTCATTTTCCATTATTCATATAAAAATGTTTCTCCAAATACTTAGTAAGTTATAACAAATGCTGTATAAACATAAATATAGAGGTTCAAAAAAGATTCCATGAAGCATAATCGTGATCCAAGAATACATCCTGGAAAAAGCTTTGTAATTTTGGGTGAAAAATCGATTATGGTGGTGGTGGTGGTGTACGTGCTTAAGTTTAAATAATAATTGAAAAAAAAAAAATATATATATATATATATATATATATAGATGAAGATAAAATAGGAAGTTGAAAAATGTCATTTATTAATTTATTTCACTTTGTATACAGAGTTGCAATTTCAAATTCTGTGTTCGTAATGTCTCGTAACCCAGTATCACGTCTCCTCTTCATAGAAAGTTACAGTTATTCATAATCGTCAAAGACAACATGAATGCATTTGAGTTCTTTGTTGTTCTGGTTTTATGCTAGTGCTCTAAAACGCAACGCTGAAAGCTCGTCAGAAACAGAACATGTTGCAGTGGAGAACCTATCAAAATCAGCGCTGGGTCTCCCGATCAGACATAAGAGAGAGAAAGAGATTTGGATGGAGAGAGATAGCTGATTAATATCTATTCCATGAAATAGTGAAGTTTTAAACATTTGGATGCGCAACTGGTAACTGAAACAAGTTGTAATATGTTTGTAACTGGACCAATGAAATGAAGGTATGAAAATTCATCAGAACATTTAGATCAGTGTATTCGGCAATCAATAACTAGAGCTTACGTTAATTTCCCATCAATTTATTGTGTTAACTTTCACTCTATACACAAAATTGAGCAAGTAATAACTCATAATTCTATGAAATAATATAATATTGGTAATCATTATATTAGATTATATGTAATTGATAAATGGATACGGTCGCTGAGAGAGACTGCAAAGGGAATAATTAATAGACAAAAAGGGAAGAAAAATATTTTGAGGAAAAATGGGCATTCGGAACAATAATATGGAAAAGTCTTCTTGAATCCTTGGAAACATTTTTCAATACCGTCTATGTCACTTAGAAGGTACTCGCAGTGGAATAATGGACAGAACGTAAAATTGTACGGCAATCACTTAGACAATAATGGGTTAATAATAGTAATAATAATAATAATAATAATAATAATAATAATAATAATAATAATAATATTTTTGTCATTAAACATACTGTATACAGTACATACTACGAAACTAGTTAATGGAAGTCCTGCTACTTTTTCCGGGAACTCCTCTTAACTCTTAAAATAAAAATCCATTTAGCAATGCCTTATTACTTTTAATACCTGTCAAATCTAAAACATTAATCATTGTCATATCTAATCATAATTATAACACTACATTAGATTATTTAGTAAATGCTATGAATTCATGTACGTGTCCTGAGACTATCTATTTATTTATGTTTATTTATTTATTTAGTTAATCTGACAGGATTAAGGCCATAGGGCCTTCTCTTCCATCCTACAGATAGCACATATAAATACAAAAAAAATGCAAAGACTTATGAAAATAATACAAATTAAATTAAAGCCCTATAGATGGTGAACAGGGTCAAAAGAACATTATAGAGCTCTCATCGAGCTAATACAAGAAAAAAAGGAAAAAAGACAGTAATGATGATGATGTTGATGACGGTAATAATAATAATAAAAATAATAATAATAATAATAATAATAATAATAATAATAATAATAATAATAATAAAGATAATAATAAATACCTCACATATTAATTGTCGATTTTACAATAGCATAGTTTCTGCATTTAATATATTATTATGTTAAGCCTTGGTTTTTCTGAACCGACGCATGCGACGTTCGAGGTGCGAGGCCCGCCTCGCACAAAGCCGGACTACAGGGGAGATAGTGAGTGGTTTCTGTAACTGCGAGATATGAGATCTGCGCACCTCGTAACTATAGAAACCACTCACTATCTTTCGTATAGTCCAGATTTGTGCGAGGCGGGCCTCGCACGTCGCATGCGTCGGTTCAGAAAAACCAAATCATTATGAGTTAATCCAATGTTGCGCAACCTGACAGGTGTTTAACAAGGAATTCTATGAACTAGAATATGATTCTTTAATTTAAATTTGAATTTTGATACTGTCTGACAGTCTCTGACAGGGTCAAGGAAGAGAATTCCAGAGACGTGGAATCAATATGCTGAAAGATGATGAGTAGATTGATGTTCTGTGCAGAGGAATAGAGAGAAGGTACATGTTCCTGGTTCGACATGTTAAGTAAAAAAAAATGTAAAAATCACACATAGAAACGTGTTAAATATATTTACACATACGTATAGACTTTAAGAAACAAGTACTTAAATTTATACTGTAATTTGTATGTATAAGACTACCGCGTAAATAATGAAAAATTCGTTTATATATGAAGTAAAATGTACATGAACATACTGTAAGATACTTTTTGAGAGGAGATCATTTTATTGGTTTATTTTACGACGCTTTATCAACTGCAATGGTTATCAGACATTTAAGTTCAATGACTGTGATAATGTCAGCGAAATGATTCCAGGGTTCGGCGCCGAAAGTTACCTAGCGTATACTCTTAAAAAACCCCAACCAGGAAACTTATCCCAACTAGGATTTGAACCGGGGCCCGCTCGTTTCAAGGCCTGGCATATTAACCGTTACACCACAACGGTGGACGAAACATAAATTGACTTTTGATGTATATTAATGTAATTTTAAGAACAGTAAACTAAAATACCTTCAAGCCTTACTAACATGCAATCATCCAGACATGTTAGATAAACTGATGGCGATCATTGTTTTATTTGTACTGTTATATAATTCATTTCTTTAGAATTTACATCTAGTATGTAAATCATTTACAGTAGACAAATAATATGTAAGAATGTTACATATTAACTAATCACAGCTGTGATTTCACAAAATGATTCTTCCGTGTTACTAACTAATTTAGAGGTATAAGAATCGGCGTGTACTGAAACTGTACGTTCTCCATTAACTTTAGTCCGATACAGCGACGGTACTTCACTATTTAATTTTGAAAATTTTATATTTATTTGAAGTAAATTATAGTTCACATTTTGGTTATAAAGTCCCTTAACTGCGTTGCTAATATATATTGTTTCAGCAATAAAACCGATAAAGCTGGTCACGCAACACGACAATGACATTATCTACATTCAACGACTAATTTCTCAACTGCCCGAATGTGAATATATTTTAAAATTTTATTAGCACATTATACACTTTATTTCGTTTTACTCGGGAAATAGTCATAATGAATGTTACTTGTAGTTTCCAGTTTCCGCCGATAAATTTATTCACAACTGATGTTGATCGTAAATTTATTGGTAACTACAAAACAAGGCCTGTATACCCTCCTGAGTTCTGAGACATTTGTTGTTTAATTTTTAAAACTCAATATTAAATATCCAATTTATTTATTCATGTATTTATTTCTTTATTTATTTATTTGTCCATAAAAGAGTTAAAAACTCTACTACTTGTCAAAGAAAGGAAGGAGAAACAATAATTCAAACAGAAAACAAAAATTAAAATATATAAAATTACAACAGCAACAACAACAACAACAACTATAATAATAATAATAATAATAATAATAATAATAATAATAATAATAATAATAATTGTTTATTTAACCTGGCAGATTTAAGGCCACACGGTCTTATCTAACACTCAACCATGAGTAAAACTGCGATACAAAATACACTACAAATTTACAAAGTAAAGTACACTGCAATTTTACACACAAAACCGACGTAGATAATCATAACACAATGTAAACAACAACTCAGTAGAAATCAGACTTAATATATAACATATGGAGAGTAAGGAAATTGGATAATAAAATGTAAACAAAATGTCAAAATAAATTAGATATACAAAGTAAAAGGATAGGGGAGAGTTGGGAAGTATCGGACATCGGATAATATCGGACAGTGAGTTTCTTTCATCTACCACAAGATGATAGTACCTGAATGACATGGTTACGTTTCTGTGATGTTGCGTACAGAAACGTAACCATGTCATTCAGGTACTACCATCTGGTGGTAGATGAAAGGAATGCACTGTCCGATATTACCCGACGTCTGATACTACCCAACTCTCCCCTATAAGACAATAGTAGTAGTAATAATAATAATAATAATAATAATAATAATAATAATAAATTAGCACCTATGTAAACCCACACGTATTTCATCTAAACTGTAGGGACAGAGGTTTGATAAAATTCTTTCCATATATCTTTTAAAATATATTATTATCATTCTTATTTTTAATTTCATGAGGCAAACCATTATATATTTTTAAGTCATTTAGACCATATACGTTTCGTAGAAACTTTACAATCGATGTTGGAATAATAAAGTTATCCTTAAAACGAGTGTTGTAATAATGAAAATCACTATTTCGAAAAAAATAGTTTTTGTTAGAATGCATTAATTCCATAAGCTTAAAAATATATAAATCATATACTGTTAAAATATAAAAAAATTAAAATATTCTCCACATTATGTACGATTATCAACACCTGCCATGTATCTCACAACATGCTTCTGAGCAATAAAAATTTCAGTCACCTTCGGACTTGCCCCCAGAATCATATGCCTTATGATAATCTCGATTCTACTTCGGCATAATAGAAGGACTATGAATGGTTCTATGACACAAACAAGTTCTCAAATAATTCTACAATTCAAAAGAAAAGTCACTGAAATCAGGAGAAATCCTGAAAAATTCTGCAGGTTACAGTTATGGCAGAAATATGCATGCTAT
Organism: Periplaneta americana; assembly: GCF_040183065.1. Taxonomy (NCBI): domain Eukaryota; kingdom Metazoa; phylum Arthropoda; class Insecta; order Blattodea; family Blattidae; genus Periplaneta; species Periplaneta americana. The sequence continues at coordinate 138,129,274 of NC_091126.1, forward strand.
ATAATAAACTGAAGGGTTCAGAACCATAGTGGACCAAGCGCCATTTACTAAAACCGTAGAAAACAAGGGTTAAAATGATGTTATTACCATAATTCAATGGAAACATATAGCACGTAATATAAAGTATACACATTAAACTATGGTATTCACTTAACTTTAACCTTGCTTTCTCAGTTTTTAATAAATGGCGTTTGGCCCACTATGGCTCTGAACACTTCAATTATACAGTGTCCCGCAATTCAACCAAAAAAAATGGAGGGATTGTGGAGGGGACTAAGGCATTTTGAGATAAGAAAATTATGGTCTAGAAGAGGTTCAAAATTCCACGTAATAGCATAAATCGTGTTAAATACTAGCATGCCACTGACCTAATTTCCATCCTATGTGGTGAAACAGATGGTTATTTTTCGCGAATAATATCACTGTCACACTGATTAATCGGAGATTCATATTGTCATTCGGATCGGAGGTTAAAACCATCGCTTTGTGAATAAGTAAACGTAAACAATATTAGAGTATTATTTGCATATGTTGTTGAAAAGTGCCTGTGTAGGTAGGCGTATTCCAATTGTAATGTATGAATTAAAAATAATTAATTCAGAAAAGATTAACTAACGAAACTAATTAACATGCAAATACTGTATGTTTAAAATAAAAAATGCAGTATTTCGGGCGCAAGGAATATGTGCTATATCGTAGAATAAGTCCCCGCTTGAAACTTAAATAACGGCTTAAAATAGACCTCATTCGTAGTTATAATTTAAATAAGCACAAAGATTAATAAAATAATAGCCAATCTTACGATATAAGAAATAGTTTAAGCAATATTTAACAATATGTATTTAAAATGTATCGAAAAAATTATATCTTGATCTTTTTCATTGTCTACTATGCAACAATGTAATCTGCTTAAGCGAGAATCAAATCCATGTTTCGTTTCAGCAGGCAAACGTGCATATCACTTTTGCTACGCTGCTGACTGCCAAGTGCTGTGTTTAGCCTATGTTCGATATTGTTATTCAGATAAATTAACTATTTTTCATCTTGATTACACACTTTTAACAGTGTACGTCACTTCGAAAAATAAAGTATAATGTATATATACAAGGTAACGTAGTTAATTAATACGTGAAAGCATACACGTGTTAATTAACTAGGTTACCTTGTTGACTTTTTCGGCCTGGGGCCATCTTAAGAACTGGGTGGTCTTCGTGTCTTTATTTCTTTCCCTGTGGGGACGCTTTTGTGTAGTGTAATGTGGAATCAAATAGTGTGTGTTCTGAAATTCAGTTGTAATTTTGTTTCTTGTTATAATATAAATGTCCTATTTTGTTCCTCTTCAAAAACATAATTTTTATTTTATTTATTTATTTATTTATTTATTTATTTATTTATTTATTTATTTATTTATTTAACCTGGCAGAGATAAGGCCATCGTGCCTTCTCTTCCCCTCTACCAGGGGATTACAACTACAATATTAAGAATACAATTACAATTTTAACTACAATTAATATTAAATTTACTAATACAATAAAAATCAAAGTACTAAAAGATTAACTGAATAATAAAAAGCTAGACAGTTTATTGTAAAAATTAAGAAGAGAGAAGCATTTCTTTTATTAAGTAAAAATTAAACCTACTCTACGCAGTAAGAAAATGCTTAATAAGCTTGCTTTTGAACGCTACTAAATTCTGACAGTCTCTGTTGACACTGGGAAGGGTAGTCCACAAGCTCGAGAGCGAGATTGTGTATGATGATGAATACGATGATGTCTTATGTGTTGGTATGGCTAGTATGCGTGCGTGTGAAGAGATTATGATATGATGACAGGTAACTGAAACGGGAGGCAAGGTAGGTAGGTGTAGAAGTATGAAGGACTTGGAAAAGGAGAACAAGAGAATGAAAATTTCTACTTTCGTTAAGCCGTAGCCAGTTTAGAGTTTGGAAGGATGGGGTAATGTGGTCAGCGCGACGGATATCGCAGACGAAGCAAACACAAGAATTATGAACACGTTGTAATTTTTGCGACTGGTTGACATTGAGGTCAGTAAGTAGAAAATCACAACAATCGAATTGGGGCTTTACTAGTGTTTCCACTAGTATTTTCTTGATTGATAGCGGAAGGAATTTTCGAATGTTGTTTAAGGAATGTAGTATGGAAAGCACGTTTTTGGCAATATGGGTTACTTGGTTATTCCAGTTTAAATGTGTATCAAAGTAAACTCCAAGGTTTTTAGCACAGGAAGCAAAAGGGATTATTGTGTCGTTTAACTTTACTGGAAGAGCAGGAGTAATATTGCATAGTAGACGTTGATGTCCCATTAGGATTGCTTGTGATTTTCTTGCATTGAGAGTCAAACCAAACTTTCTGGCCCATGCAGATACAGATTCAAGGTCCTCGTTAAGATTTTGTATTGCGTTGAGAATGAATTAAAAAAAAACAGTATAACCGGAAACATAAAATTGGCCTAGAAAGAGTGGATGAAGATAGAATAATGCTGAAAATGATCCCAAAGAGAAAAAGAAATTGGGTGGGTCACTGCTTAAGAAGTAATTGCCTAATGAAAAGTGCACAGGGTGGAATGGTGAACGGGAAAAAATTTTTGAGGTAGAAAAATATGTCACATGTTAGATAACATTATGATATATGGATCTCATACAGAAACGAACAGGAATGAAATATAGGGAAGATTGGAGAGTGTTGCGTTTGAAGTGAAGGACCTGCCCTTGGACAGAAAACTATGAATGAATTGAATGTTGCGGTAATCACCGTCACGTAAAATTCGAAGAGGTGATGGACTGTTTTCTGAAAAAGTTCCAATCTGAAGCACTGTAAGAGGGACATAATAGTAACGGCGCGCATTTGAGAGAGTAAATTTGTTTGCATCTCTAGAACAGAATTATCGGTCCAGGCGATCATTTGGATAGCCATGATCCGTTTCAAGGCTCATTAGCGAATCCTATAGAAACATCAACTCCGAATTAATGTTAGTAGATATCTGAGTGACTACAGTGATGCAAATAGATTAACACGCCGTTGTAGGAAAATACACGTAGCCGTCGTTAATGGGAATGTCCAAACCGCAATGAAAAAGAAAGGTACTACATGTCACGGAAAACTGACGTAATCGGTCTATTCTAACCATGTAAATTCTGTCTCACAATCTCCTATCTCATTATTCAATCTGAGAAAATTAGTACAATCATCTGAATTCTGTTTCATGCTTGTCTTGTTTCCGATGAGACAAATGAATCCTTTAAATTCAAAACTCCCTAAAGACCATTTGGTTCATAATTGAGTTATCTCACATATTGCTTGCTAAGAATGAATTCTGATGACTTATATAGTTCCCATTCAAAATCCACTGAATTTAAAGCAAAAGGTTCGTTTAAAGCAGCCGTGACGAGGATGTGACTCGCGAGACATTGAGACTCGCAATGATAGCTATATATTTCGCTTGCTTCTAACCTCCCCCAACCCCACCTTCTCACTCACTGGAGTCAAACTCCGTTCCATTTGTATTTGTCTCTGACCTGCGAGTGGCATGTCTCTCTCGAAACCATGTACCTTTACAAAAACGAAAGTTTCAAGTGGGATGGGAGGCCGCATTTTTTGCTGTCAATATGATAAGAATATTAAATGTGTGATTTGTTCACGAATATTACGAGGAAAACGGTTGTATAACATAAAACGGCAATATACTATATGTTATTCATGAAACATTAAAAGTTTGTATTATTATTATTATTATTATTATTATTATTATTATTATTATTATTATTAGTATTATTTATTATTTATTGTAAATTATTGCTAATGTTTTTGTTATATTGTTTGTTCTGAACTGTAATTGGCCTCTGGCTGTTGTACAGCACATTAAATATAAGCAAATACATAAATAAAATAAAAATTATTATCATCATCACCTCTGTACGTCGACCATTTTTCAGTAGATGTACGAATAATGCGGTTAGCTCTTCAATTTGAACTCACTGATTTACATGTGATGTCAAATGAAAGCTAGATTTAAGGACTTGACAAATGTTGAACTTTCAAATCTTTGCCAAAAAATAAATACCGAAGCTTCGTTGTTTCGCGTGCTCTTTTGAAGCCATGTTCGCTACAACTTACGTTTGTGAAAAATTATTTTCAACAATGAAAATAGTAAAAACCAAATTTAGATCACGACTGATAGACAAATACCTTCGTAATCAACTACGACTGGCAGTGACACAATTCCTGATTTTGAAATTTTGTCGCAGAGACATTCTGAAGACAGTTAATTTTAGGTTGTGATATTGTTCATTTATTGTTCATTTCTTTCTTCGTTACACGTACTAAACATTACTTTGCAGCCTTGTACTGTATAAAATTATATTTAAGTGCTTGACGTAAGGAAAATGAAAATCTGTTAATAAATCAGACAGTTGCTTCACTTCCTCATTGGGTGTCCGCCTCCCTTCATAGGTGATATGCACGTTGCAGATTACACAGTGGCTCGGCGCACGATTACATTTTCGCCACGGCTGGTTTAAAGTCGCTGTTAAGTTGAAAGTTTCCTCTATTTGCCACCAGTTACTGTCAAAATCCTTTAATTTGAGAAATTAGATATAGGGGATTTTGAATCTATAGGATTCAAATATAATATGATCACGTGATATCTGATTTACGGTCAACCTCTGCAGTTGTGCGCATTCTCTTCGAATTAATGTGATCAGACCTTGGCCAACCTGAAAAGCTGGCAGTGAAATAAGAGGCATATTATATTACTAGTTCTGTCAGACCGCACCACATTAGAAAGACAGACCGTGTAACAAAGTCACGTGATGTAATTAGTTCGGTCAAACAGTTACGAGCGAGAAAGGCGAGCCGTAAAGAAAAGTCACGCAAGTTGACTGTTCCGGTCCTACCAGATTATATTGCGTCAAATGAGGACAGCAGGCCCTGAAACAAGTCACGTGTCATTTCTAGTTCGGTCAGACAGCGCCCAATGAGCTAAGCAGGCCGTGAAACATGACACGTTTCCCTACTAGTTCTGCTAGACTGCGCCCAATCAGAAAAGCAAATAACTTTTCTTTATTGGTTCGGTCAGATCTCACCGAAAAAGGAAAGCAGGCAGTTAAAAATCCACGTGGCCTTACTAATATCGGTCAAACTGCGCCCAATGAGAAACTCAGACAGTGAAACAGAAGTCACGAGAACATACTACTTCGGTCAGCCCGCAGCCACTAGGAAAGCAGGCCATGAAACGAAAGAGTCATATAATGATATTGTTTCGGTCAGATAGCGGCCAAAGTGAATGCTAGTCCGTGAAATGAGGTCTTGTCATCATAACCCTTAGGTCTGAAAGCAATCTAAAATGACAACTGTTAAACGGCACGCATGTCGTCATATTATTTCAGTCAGTACGCGACCAATGAGAAAACGAAGTCACTGCATGGATAATTCACGTGATCATCCTATTGCAGCCTAGACAGTTAGTTCTCGTCTAACGAGGTATTACCTGATAATGAAACCGATATGTCGCTTTTAAGCGTTGAAATGTTGGATATTTCTGCATCCATGACAGGCTGCAAAATGTAGTCATGCAGCATATTTTAATTCTGTGATGGAACTATACAGTTTTAGGGCATTAAATTAAGTCCCATTTTTTAAACCCGTATATAGGGACACGTATTGTCTGAACACTGCTTATTAATGCCAGCATTTTAGTACTTCGACATAATTAAGCATTTATGTGACTGATACACAAAACACAATAATGTAACCTTATGCCTCCTGCTACCAAGTGATGATTTTTTAGTATTGTTTCCATTTTTCCTCTAAGTTTATTTATGAAATTCCTTGTATTTCTCCGCTATATGTCTACTAATATTTTGAAATAATAATAACAAATAATTCATCTACTTTGAGAAGTCATTCGATTTATTCATGTGGGATGATCTTGTTACCCCCCTTGGTAGTCTGTGTCATAAAAATTCCAGGATATGGAATTCAATCTGTACCTTAATTTGCTTCTGTTCTGAGTTTGTCTGGTTCCAAATTACTTTCTTCTATTATCATTATTTATATTATCATGACATTTGTTTTCCATTTTTTTATTTTTTATTATTGTGTGTTGCGGTATAATTATTCTAAGAGCGATTTTGTTAGAAATAATTATTAGTAAAGCTTTTTTCCGAGATGTCCATTGTTGTAGCTATAGGTGTCGTTTGAATATTTTAATTTCAAGAAAACTAAAATTTGTTTTATTGGATTTGTATTTTTATTTATTTATTTTTAGAACTGTTTATTTATTTTTTAGAATATTATGTTTTTAAAGCAAATGTTTTGGAGATGTTTATGGTTGTATAGATTGTATTCCAATATTTAAATTTCAACAAATAACTGAAATGAATTCCAATTTATGTTATAGTGCTGTGACATTCATAGCTTGTAACTGTTTTTTTCCCACTACGTTAAAACTATATAGCGGTGAGGAGTTTGTCTTGGAATACATGGGAGGCAAGTTTAAATGTACAGTATTGTATACCGGTGTGTTATTTTATACCTATAGTGTCACTAGTAACACAAAGTTCTTTAATTTTTGTGTATGCTTTCAACAAATGGAATGAAGCGTTTGAACCATCCTGTATTTTAAAACTAAGATGATTATTTTACATTTTTACATTTTCTGGAGGTCTACAGTCAATAATACATAAATTGTTAAACATTCCAAATGCTTAACAAAGATTGGTATATGATTTTGATGGGGGTAATACACCCCCTTAGTATTATTAAGTTACAATAAACCTCGGTAGCAGGAGGGTTAAAAATAGTTCTAATTCAAGTCAATGCAAATTGGCGTCTAGACTAGAGACAAGATATTTGGATAAAAATAAAGATAAAAGTGACTGCATGTCCAAGAGAAAGAAAATTGATCGCGGCTTTGGAGTTCTCTTCAAGTGTAAAATAAAGTGAAAGTGTAGTTTGTACAGCCCTGTGCGTCTCCACTGTATGATGAAACTGTCGGGATTAAAGATCGCTGCCGGCCAGGAAAAGTGTCCGGAATTAAAAGTCGAAACATTTAATATACAACCTGAACTCAGCTGAAATGACTCTCTGGAGAGCCACTTGGCAAACTTAGTTTTGCAAGTTACAAAAGCTTCATACTTCATGCAAGCAGAGAGGCCGACTCCATATTGGTACTTCATAGCGACGAATAATATCCCGATGTTGCATATGATATTGTAACGAAATGAACTCTCGCAAGAAATTAACAGGAAAGGGGAAACAGAAGAAAAGCTGAAAGAGGAAACTCAGAGTGACAGACATTAAGACAGACAGGAAGGAGAAGGAAATAGAACGAACAGAAATAATTATGGGACAAAAAAGAAAAAGAAAAATGAAATTCAATGTGGAAAATGCAGCGAGAATAAAAACAAAAGAAGCTCCACAAACGTAATTCGTATAGCCTATTAGAAGTTATTAAGTGTCTATATTGTATACAGAAGCGATAGGTTGAGAAATTCTGCCTGAAGTTATCTAACTAGACAAGTCATTTCCAACTGGACAAACTGTAACTTAGGAGCGAATTTCCCCTCTTGGAGCAGATCTTGTAGAGCACGTGAGGGAGGATAATACTGTGTCTCCGCTACTTAAACATCTGCGTCCCTCCTACCTTCACTCTTCCTACATACTTTGCTCTTCCACCTATGCTACCCCTCTCGAAGAGCACGAGAGCAGAGACGTGTGACGTCACAGAGCCAGCAGTTGGAAATGACTGATCTAGATCTAGGGTCACAATTCCTCGGAGGAGAAAACCATGCTAGGGATTTCATCGCCCTTACAGTTCCATCGCCTTCGACCGGGGTTTGAAAACGCGAAACTCGAATCCAACGCCTGATATTCTAAATTTCGGACCAGCGAAAATATCACAAAAGAAAAGAGATCTTAAGTAGAGGAAGAAGGGATTTCTGAACAAAAAAAAAATACAAAAGATAAAGGAGATTCATGAAGAGAAGGAAAAAACGATGAACAAAAAATACGTGGAAATGAAATAAATTTAAAAGGCAGGTACTAACACAGCAACTAACAAAAATACAATTAAAAAAAACAGAGAAAAAGATAAATGCTGATATAAAGAACGTAGGAAAGAAGAAATAAGGAAATAAATAACTATAAGAAAAACAAGGGTATATTAACAACGAACAAAGCAAGGAAGAAAAGAACGAAGTGATGCATTAAGGAACGAAGCGAGTAAATAAAGAATTAAGAGAAGAAATAAAGGGCGAAAGAAGGAAGTAAAGGGCGAAGTGAGAAATTGAAGGGCGCAGTAGAAAATAGGGGGTGAAGCGAGGAAAAAAAAAGTGCGAAGCGTAGAATTAAATTACGACGAGGAAGTAAAAATCGAAGCGAGGAAGTAAGAAAGAAGCGAGACTGTAAAGAATGAGGCGAGGAAGTAATGAACGAAGCGAGAACGAAGCGAGGAAGTAAAGAACGAAGCGAGGAATAAAGAACGAAGCGCGGAAGTAAAGGAAGAAGCGAGAATGTAAAGAGTACCGCAAGGAACAATTTTGGGACCTATTTTATTTCTAATATATGTTAATGATATGCTAAACATAAATTTAGAAAAAATTAATGGCTCTATATATTCATATGCAGATGATACAGTAGTTATTTTCAGTGGTTTTTCTTGGCAAGAAGCATATAGAAATGCTAATATAGGTGCTAATATTGTTAAAAAGTGGCTTAATTCCAACTTCCTTTCTTTAAATATATCTAAATCAACTTTAGTTCCTTTTTCGTTAACAGCTGCCAGTGTACAAAATTTAAAATTTAGCGATGAATATAGACTAATAATACACAGTGAAAATTGTTTAGATCCCAAAAGTTGTAAATTTCCACCATTGAAAGAAACCACGTATGTCAAATATCTGGGTATCGTTATTGATCAGAATTTAAAATGGCCTCATCACATTACTTATCTTTGTAAGAGGCTTCGTAAAACAATTTATAAATTCTTTAATCTTCGATGCTACTTACCCATTAGAGTTCTACGAAATGTTTATTTGGCCATTATTCAGTCTATCATTAAATATGGTATAATTGTTTGGGGTGGAAGTACAAAAATTAATCTTAGTCCGTTAAATTTACTACAAAAACGAATAATTAAAATTTGTTTGAAGAAACGTTTCGATTATCCAACTAAATTAATTTATTCTGAAATTAATGTATTTAATATTGAACAAATTTATAAGTATACGCTGTTAAAATTTTATCATAAAAATCGTAATAAGTTTGTATTACAGACACATAATTATGACACAAGAAGAAATATTAATTTAACATTAGTAGAACCTAAATGTCTCACATCTGTTGGTCTAAAGTATAGCATTAATTTTGGCCCTCGGTTGTACAATGCTTTAACTAAATTACACTCAGAACTTCTAACATGTAACCCACTAACATTTAACAAGAAAATTAGAAACGTGTTAATATCTTCAATTTGATTAATTAAATTTATAGCCTATGTGTACGAATTAATCAACCTATATTATATTTGTATTCTATAATTTTGAAATATATAGTCCTACTTTTCACGTGCGATATTATTCTTCTCTAGTGTTAATATTATATTATATAATTCCATTGCCGCTGTAATTTAAATTTTATTTCCTATTGTATTTTACTTATTTATTTTTATTATTTTTTCTATGTTTCTCTTATATTAATATTGTATTATATAATTTCTGTAACCTTTAATTTTAAATTCTATTTCCTATTTTATTTTATTTTATATTCTCTTATAGGCCTATTAATATTATATCTGAACTGCGACCGAACACGAGCGCTGTTAATTCGGTCTCAAATTTTGTTAATACTACTGTATCTCCTGTTTCATATTGTTTGTATTATATTATTTATATTTCTCTTGTTTGTTTGTAAATTATATTCGTTATTCTGTATATTTAAATTTAAATAAATAAATAAATAAATAAATAAATAAATAAATAAATAGAAGGAAGGAAAGCAGCGAGGAAGAAAAAACAAAATCGAGAATGAAACGACAAAATTAAGGAATATAAAACGGAATCAAGGATGAAAGGTCAAATTTGAGAAAGAAAAGCTACAGAATCGAGTAAGAAAAGTAAAATCGGGGAAGGAAAAAAAATTGTAATATACTATAATATATTTTAACAGACCCTAATACACAAAGTAGAATCAGAAACCACCATCTAAAAATTAGTAAAATAGCCTACACAGATTTCTAATTTATCTGAACAACAAATTAATATGAAAGCGATCAATATGAAAACAGAACGAATTCCATTATTAGAGGGGTGTAACACATGACAAAATCGATGAAGAAAGGACAGAATCGATTATGAAAATTCAGAATCAATGGAAGAAAGACAATCGATGAAGAAAAGGCACCCTCGATGAAGTGAAGGCACAATCGATAAAGGAAAGGTAGAATTGATGAAGAAACGGCAGAATCGATGTTGAAAAGGCAGAATCGATGAACAGAAAGTGGTAACAAAGAAAAAGAGACACTATTGAGGAACTAACGACAAAAGCGAAAATGGAAAAATAGAATCGAAAAAAAATCAGAATCAAGAAAGAAGATACAGATCGAGGGAGAAAATGTAAAATCGAAGAAGGAAAGACAACAGAGCGGAAGATAAAACAGAAGGAACATAAGAGAGGGGAGGTGAAGACAATAAAGGGAGAGAGGAAAATAAGAGAGTAGAGAAGAATATAAGAGAGGAGAGAGAAATATAAGAAAGAAGAGAGGAAGATAAGACAGGAGACAGGGGAGAGGAAGATAGGCGAGGAGAGAGGAAGATTAAGATAGCAGGAAGGAATATAAGACAGGAATACAAGAGAGGAGAGAGGAATATAAGAGAGGAAAGAGGAATATAAGACAGGAGAGAGGAAGATAAGATGGGAGAGAGGAAGATAAGAGAGGTGAGGGGTGTATAAGACAGGATTGAGGAATATAAGACAGGAGAGAGGAACATAAGATGGGAGGGAGGAAGATAAGAGAGGAGAGAGGAATATAAGACAGGAGAGAGGAATATAAGGCAGGAGAGAGGAATATAAGGCAGGAGAGAGAAATATAAGACAGGAGAGAGGAATGTAAGACAGGAGAGAAGATACGACGGGAGAGAGGAAGATAAGATGGGAGAGAAGAAGATAAGAGAGGAGGGAGAAATATAAGACTGAAGAGAGAAAGATAAAACGGGAAAGTGGACGGAAAGACATGAGCTGGGAAGAAACACACAAGGGAGGAAAGAAACAAACAAGAAGAATTGAATGAAAGCGAAGAAAAACATGAGCGAGGAGCAAATGTAGAAGCGAGAAGTAAATATTAAGGCCACAAAACTAAGGAAGAGAGGAATGTATATAAAAGGGAGAAATGGAAGAAAATGATGAAGAAAGTATATTGGAAAAATGGTAAAGACGGAAGCTTAGAAGAAAACAAAGTACAGAAAATAAAGAATCAAGAAAACATACAGGAAGAAGAACGATCAAGAAAGGCTGGAAGGAATATTGAAATGGAAGGAAAAAGTAAAGGAAGGAGTTGAGATTAATGGAACTCTGAAAAAGTAACAATGGAAAGAAAGAAGTAATAAAAGAAACAAGAAGATAATGCAGTTTTGAACCCCAAACACGAGCATTTCTCATACGGAGGTGAATTCATTTAATTTAATATTATGTTTTAATATTTAATATGTTCTTTATTGGTTAATAAAGATAACAGTTTTTAATCTATTTTAATGAATTTAATATGTATTCTTGTATTAAATACATACATACATACATACATACATACATACATACATACATACATACATACATACATACATACATACATACATACATACATACATACATACATACATACATACATACATACATACATACATACACGCATACATTATTGAAAACAAGGTAAGAGAGCACAAATCGATAGGAATATACTTTATTGAATATAATTCGATTATTATAATTTTGTGCTATATTAATAGGGAGCGGTAAGACGTGGCATTATGATATGTCAAGTCTGCATTCTAATTCGTAGAATTTCGTTACGACGATGTTGAGAAAAATGTTGCAAAGGAAGAACAGATGCGCCCGAAACCCTGCAGACAGTTCTAAACCTACTTGAGTCCAAAGCGTAAGCCCAGGACAAAACAAACTAAAGTTCAGATCAGCTGCATTAGAAGTTTCCCCTGTTGTGCCAGTTTATGTTTTGCGATAATGGAGGCGATGGCCAAGTTTCTTGTATTGTCTCATTCCCGGAGTACTCGGGAGTGCACTTCACACCAATTCAAGTACGCTTCACGAAAAGCGATTATTAACTAATAAATCTAACATCATTTACTTCATTCGTAGTAGCAGACCCTGTTCAATCCTCACAAACTCTACTTTCGTAAGTTGGAATTTGTGAATAAATAAGAAACTACTGAGAGGTTATTATATTTGCAAGGCACTTGGATTTCTGCCAGAATATTTCACAAAATATCATTAAAAAGTACATCTTTTCATTATATGAATTATTATTACAAGATTTTTTGGATTAGACGTTTCCCATCGCTTATACGGTCTGTCTGTTAATCTGAGTAAAGTATTAGCTATTTACTTATTTATGTATGTATTATCCATTCATTCATTCGTTTCCTCGTTCGGTCCATTCATTCAGTAATTCATTCATAATAATAATAATGATAATATTAATAATAATATTAATAAAACTTTGTCATTGAATGAAAAATTTCACTGTAGACATTTCCAGTGTTACAATCTTGGATATACAAAACATAAAAATCTAATTATTAATATAATGTAGATATTTACAAATTATGTAATATAAAGCTAAAAGTACTGTATTTACTGGATAAAAGGCAGTATCAAGTACTAATTGGCATATGTTTAATAATTAATTAAGAATAATACAACAGAGGTTAATAATAAACTTAAAAAATTCATGTAAAATAGTGCAATTTGCTCTGTTCATTATTACATTTAAATTTAAAATATTAATTGATTCACCAAGAAGTTTCATTCAAAATCTCACCACTAAAAATACATTAAGAAACAACAATCATAACATTTAAAACTACATTATTTAAAAATGTATGTCAATTTCAAAGAACACATTGATTGAGAAATGGGTCTTTAATTAACCAACTATACAATTTTGTTTCATAACTTTCAACAGAAAGACGCTGAATGTTTATAGGGAGTTTACTAACAATTTGATTCCAATCAACTTATAATATTCTTTGTCACACTAAGTCTACAAAATGGATAATCAAATTTATTGCCTATTATAGGTCATTCATTCATTCATTCATTCATTCATTCATTCATTCATTCATTCATTCATTCATTCCCTCGTTAATAATAATAATAATAATAATAATAATAATAATAATCTTTATTTTCATTGAATGAAAAACTTCACTATAGACATTTTCAGTGTTACAATCTTAGATATACAAACCATAAAAATTTAATTATTAAAATAATGTAGATATTTACAAATTATATAATATAAAGTTAAAAGTACTGTATTTACTACATAAAAGACAGTATCAAGCACTAATTTTCATATGTTTAATAATTAATTAAGAAAAATACAACAGGGGTTAATAATAAACTAAACAATGCACGTAAAATAGTGGAATTTGCTCTGTTCATTATTACATTTAATTTTAAAATATTAATTGATTCACCACTAAGTTTCATTCAAAATGTCAATACTTAAGAAAACCTTAAGAAATAACAAGCATAACATTTAAAACTGAATTATTTAAAAACGTATGTCAATTTAAAAAACTCATTGATTGAGTAAAATGAGTTTTTAGTTAACCAAATACACAATTTTGTTTTATAACTTTCAACAGGAAGAAGCTGAATCTTTACAGGGAGGTTATTAAACAATTTGATTGCAATCAACTTTTAATATTTTTTGTCACACTAAGTCCACAAAATGGATAATCTAATAATTGCCTATTCCAGTCCATTCATTCATTCGTCCGTCAATCCATTCATCAAAACATACGATTATTTAGGGCCAAATTAAAGAAGTACCTAATTTCTCACGCCTTCTATTCTGTAGGTGAATTCATGATATTCAACAGCGCTTCATGAAATTGATACTAAAACTTTCTGTTGCACTAGTAGACTATATTGTAAACCTCTTCTGTATATATTTCAACTAGACTGTGACTATAAATTAAGACTTTATAATAGTATTAAGTTTTTGACTTGTTCCATATTCTAGCTGTGAAGCAATGAATGAATACCATGGAATGTTAATAAATACAATAAAATAAAATACAATGAATCCATTCGTCCGTCTGTTCAATGTACATTATTGGCGAAGAAAAATACTATATTCTGAAACAATAAACCGTTTGGGATCACTTCGTTTGAAATTTCATCACAACGGATCGTCTGCTTGGGTTAAGTATATCCTCATTAGAAATTATTTTTCTATTAGTTAAACTCATTATTTCCTCATTTAGAGAAAACCCCGTGACTACGGCAGCGTATTACAGTCTCTGTGATTTAATAGTGGCTCTCACACGATACGCAAAATGTTACCACGAAATGACCGAGTAGATGTAAGGAAATGCAGGTTGTGGGTGCATTCTGTTGGAAGGGAGTAAGCCCTGCGCTCAGGAGCTCCGGAGCTGCAGAGTACATGATCGCTGCGAGCGAGGCAAGGAAAACTTTCACACGACAAAGAAGATTACAAGCAAAGCCGATAAAAAAGGATTGGTTCATAATACGAACGCTGACTCTTTAAGGAGACGGCGTGCGCTGCTACGAGTCGCAACACCCCGACGAGACCTCAGGAAGGAAAATCGACGTATCGAACACAAGGCGAATCCAATACGGCAATACTTACATAATAAAAGAGAAAGGTATCCCGCATACAGAGTCCTGTACGCTGAGTCGCTCTTGGAAGACATGCTGTAAACTGTCTCTCGAACAATACTAAGGTCTAATTGCGATTATATTTATAATCTATGTCAGATAACCGTCATCACTCAGAAGACATTGACAAGCAAACATTCTAATGGGGGGGAGAGGCGAAAACATTTTTTTTCAACCAAAATGTTAATAATGTTAAAATAAGAGCTAGCAAAACTTTTGGCCACTAGAGCGCAATTACGAGGGCCCTTAAAATAAGTTCTCCCGGGGCCGTTTACAGAAAGAAAACACAATTTCATTCCAAAAATTTATTGGAATAGATAAAACTGTTGAGCTATTTTTCAACATATTCCCCACAGAAATTGAGATATTTCTCATACCACGGGGTAGACAGAGAGGTGTAGACGGGTTGTCACGCACTGGTTCCGATGCCAAGCGGCAGACTTTTACGACAAAGGGATACAAAAAATATACCCACGGTATGAAAAATGTCTCAATTCCGATGGGAATATTTTGAAAAATAGCTCAATTTCTGTATCCGTTCCAATAAATTTTTCCATGAAATTGTGTTTCGTGTCTGTAAACGGCCCCAGAGCAGCTTATTTTTACGGCCTTCGTAATTGCGCTCGTGTGGCCAAAATTTGTATAAGCACTTGTTTTGACATTACTAACATGTGGAAGAAAAAAATAATATTTTTATCTGCTCCCATGAGAATGTTTCCTTGTCAGTCTGTGAATGCCCGGACAGGTGCCATCTGCCAGTGCTACCATCCGCTTTTCATTTTTAGTTGGTTATTTAACGACGCTGTATCAACTTCTAGGTGATTCAGCGTCGATAGACTTGGTGATAGCAAGATGGTATTTGGCCATATGGGGTCGAGGATTCTCCATACATTATCTGACATTCGCCTTACGGTTGGGAAAAATCTCGGAAAACCCCAACTAGATAATCATCCCAAACGGGAATCGAACCAACGCCCAAGCGCAACTCCGGATTAGAAGGCAAGGACTTCTGCCGACTGATCTACGCCGGTGACCTACTTTTCATACTTACAGGATTTCTGAGCGTTCTACTTACTGCGGTGGGTTTTTTAACGCACTGTATATTCAAAGCTGGTTATTTTACGACGCTGTATCAATTACTAGCACATTTATCGCCGATAGTTGTTCACAGCGACTCGGTATTTGACAAATTCGCCTGAAGGTTCACCATAGATTATCTTATATTCTTCTTACCTTTAGGAAAACCTCGGGGAAAATCCAATTTGGTGATCAGTCCAAGAGGGAATTGAACCCACACTCATGCACGGGATCAGCAGAAGAAAGTGTGAGCAGTTTTGGAGAGATTTTATTACGGGTGCATTAACAGCACCCTTGTTAGATTATTTAGCTAGAACGTGACATACAAGTGAGCATATTATGGACAATTCTATACTTCTTTCCGTCTTGCAACGTAACGGATATTTTAGTTCTAAATATGGAGAGAGTCACCGAAGTAGCTCAGGCGGTAACGCGTTTGCCTGCTGATTCAGAGTGCGCTTGGGTGTGGCTTAGATTCCCACTCGGATGATTACCTGGTTGGGTTTTTGCGAGGTTTTCTAAAACTTTAAGGCGAATGTTAGGTAATATATGGCAAATCCTCGGCCTCATCTCGCCAAATGCCATCTCTCTATTACCAATTCTATCGATGTTAAATAACCTAGTAGTTGATACAGTGTCGTTAAAACCAAGTAAAATAATCATGGAGAGCATACCCTAGCGTTATTATCCATTTCACTGCACTATTAATCTGACACCGAGCTGGGTTCATTCACACTAACATCAGCTGACTGTACTAAGGATCACTATGTACATATTACATTTCATGTAGGAAACCCCACATGTCTATAGGTCGAATCAATTCGCAATTCAGCAATTGGTATCGTAGAAGAGGGTAAAGTCGATATTGAGGTTATGCAATGGAGCGAAGTTCCTCAGAAAATAGCAGTTTGTCGTCATATCCTTCACTTATGAAGACACGTTACAAGAATTGAATTACAATCTATAAAAAACTGTTTTTATTTGACTTGTGATCGAAGTTACCTGCTTAAATATGGTAAAGTCGATCACCATTGAATTTTTAGATTAAGATCGATTTTAAAATATTGCGGAGTAAAGCCGATCACTGTTTTTGTTTTTAAAAAACAAATTAAGCGTATTATATATATTTTATTTGTTATAAGGGGTGTAAAAACAATAATATTCTTCAATACATGCCTATAGCATTATGTAGTTGTTACTGTGATCATACTATTCGATACAATTAGGCCTATAGGTCTCCACTGTACAATCGTGACTATGATTGCCAACTTATAAAACATAAAAACACATTGTAATACTTCACATACCAACAAACAAAGATTTGAGAATTCAACATTTACATTGAAATACCACACTTTAATTATAGTCTAAAATACAATTCAACATTGCCTAGGTTTATATCAGATGTTATTTAAAATCTTCCCCTCCTCATGTCACTTTAGAAACTACTTTGTTCCCATAGACAGGTACAGAGGAGTGTACAAAATATGTTCCTTTGGCAGTGCTTCTCTTGCGCAAGAAATTCACCATAATTTCGTCTTCCTCTTTCCCCACTATGCCATCAATATAAGCTATACTATGACACTTTTCTGTTTATAAATGTTAGTTGGAGGTATTTCGGTGAACAATTTATTCTTCCTGCTGGTCCTATCTGTTTCGAGTAGATCGATGGCATGATCGACGTAACCCTACAAAGGTACAAGTTTTCTTAAAATAATAAGTTTCAATACTAACATTTACGAACTGCAAACTATTATTTCAGGATACAATCCCAACGAAAAGTACTTACGTATACTTCCTGTCTCCTTTCACTGCTAACTATAATTTACAGTTTGTAAGACTTTGTTTTCATTTAAGAGAAAAAGTTGAAAATAACAACTTTCACTTCAACGGTAATTACACAGTGTTCCCATTGTTGGCATTCGCAGGCTTTTTGTTGTCCCTCTCGCTTACATTTACAATGTAAGGCAATGAAGTCAGCATAACAAAATTTCAACAAGTAACAGAGAAAATATATAATTTTCAATAAAAATCGCAAATGATCGATTTTACACCCACTGATTGACTTTACCCACTTCTACGGTAATCGGAAAATTGCTGTGAGTACAGACTGTAACAAAAATCTATGTGAAATCTTTAGGGAAACATTCCTCACATGCAGAGGATAAAATTAAGTTTATAATCATGTATCCGAAGAATGTTATTTCTAGGCTCCGTATTTCAGCAACCTATAAACTGGAAAGAAGTTGCCTGATTCGAAGTAAATGTGACATCACAGCGCAGGTACAGGTACGTTCGTATACAAAATAGTTACGCATCCTTTGCCCTCTTCCTCTAGAAAGTCAAAACCGGGACGCAGTCATAGTGAGTAGTCTTATCGATCACTGCCCTTACTATTCGAATTATTTAAATAACTACATCTTTGTGGCTGATTGAAAATTCATTGCAGAGGTAAAATGCCTTAGGTAAGATGCTCAAGCGTTTAATATTGTAGGGCATAGTTGAGGATATTTGAACTAATATTTTCACTGTCAATATAGACAACATTACGTATAAATTGTGTAAAATAAACGTGAACGTGACAAAATAGTACACTCAAAGGCACTGCAATACCGAAAGGCACCGAAAGTGCGTTGAACGTAATCAAAAGACCCAGTACCATCAAAATCTGACAAATATGAAGATAATAACTCCACGTTTAGCATGGATTTGTGTAGCCTACCATGATGTTCAGTGTCAACATTCCAATTAATAAATTAATTAACGTAATCAAAATAACCAGTACCATCAAAATCTGAAAATTATGATGATATTAACTTGACGTTTAGCATGGATTTGTATAGCCTACCATGATGTTCAGTGCCAACATCCCAATTAATAAATTAAATAATATACATTTCAGGAAAGTTCTAGAGAAGTACATAAAAAATTAGAGGGTTGTCAGTGATGAGCGACATGAATAACCTAATGAAACACGAAAAAATATCAGACAATAGGAATATCTTGTACTATATCATGCACCAATAACGTCATGTATCATTGAAAGAATTTTTTATATTATAAAATCTTTTGAAGTTTTGTAATTTACGAATGCACGTTGTTATTCACTGCAAAGATCACGACAAAAATGAACATCACTGCTCAAGCACGCGTTTACTAGTATAGCGTCAGAATGTCGGGAAATGACTGTACACCACGAACACGCAGCGACGAACTTTTGTTTATATCCTTATCCGTTGTATTACCTGTATTCGGCGTACTATATATCCAATGTGTCTTTAACTCCAGTGTTTAGGTAACTGGAATACGAAGCCTAGTTATTTCCTTGTTAGAGACCTTTTCCTGCATCTCTGCTTACACTGTAAGTTACGCAAACTAGTTAGTGTATGTCATCATAGCTATCTTGTAACAAGAACCCGCATACCAGAACAGCCTGATTACATGAAGACGCTCTTATTTTCCTCCGTTTAAAATCTAATTAAAAATGGGGTGACGTGGAGGTGATATACGTATCTTAAATACAGTATGTGTTTCCCACAGTTGTGGTGTTGAATGTTGTACGGAGTGTAATTCACGCGATAACTGTGATGGCATCCCAAACAAAATAAACACCTAGAGCACCATAAAATGTTTGCAGAGTTTAGACAAATTTCTCTATCAATAAGTACTATGTTTCAGATCTCTTGTTCGTGTAGTTTAGTATTCTACATGTAAGGAGTGTGTGCCTATATTTCTGACACATCTTTTTGTTACGTTCGGTGTAGTGATAGAATGGAGAGTAGTTGAGTTGATGCTGATGTCTACTAAGAGGAAACGGGAGAGGGTCCAGACACGCGTTACTGCAGGAACGTAACTAATGTAGAGTCCAGATATAAGTTTACAGGAAATTCGTGAAATAATCTTTCGGAGTCTGATCTCCAACTATTTACAATGTGTGGCTTTTTCATCGAACAGTCAGTAGGATAAAAATGTTTAGGTTGAATCGTATTATGTATTTAAACAACTAAATAGTTTATTTATACTTTTGGGTTCAATTTATTTACGCCATTGAAGTTGTTTAAAAAACGTAAACTTAGGTCACCCTCTTCCACCTGCGTTAGACTGCTAAAATATCTTCTAGAAACTTATCATGACACGAACGCATAACTCCTGACCAATGTATTTAATTATATACCGAATCTTATTTTTCAGCTCTTGAAAATTCTGTAATCTATTGAACTACACTCTCTGTTTCAAATAACTCCTTAGAAGTATCCGGAGCTCTCAAATCTGTTAGGGCCGTATTCATAGACATTTTTAGCGCAGGCTTCCGGTGGATGATCAGCGTTTTTCGTATTCATAAACCAGTGTTAGCGATAGGATATGATTTGAATTCTGTACAAGTAACCAGTGGATAGCTAGCTTAGTACGCTCGTAGCGCGTGCTGCGAAATGTCTATGAATAGCACCATTTATGTTTAAGAGTGCCATCTTGTTGGACGACTAGGGCTACATTGCATTGCAATCCTTATTCTTTCGATATTTTCAACGGTTTTTGCTCTCTTTTCATAAGGACGATGATTATTTACAACTACTATGTCTTTACACTGACAATTTACTAACTATTCTATTGTTTTTCGTGAATGAACTGTCCCTCGGCCATCCTGGTCATCAAAAGTACATTTAAGGTGTACAATTTATTATTGACTCTGTTTAATATATCCTCTGATTGAGGTGTTTAATTTTATAAATTGCGCTGGTTAGGAATAAACTATTCCTATGAATATATTATTACAATGTACATATGATATTTCCGTGCAGATATTCTGCGTCATCATATGATGAAAGATGAGTGGTAAGGAGAAAAATTCTCTCCGGCACCGGGATTTGAAACCGGGTTTTCAGCTCTACGTGCTGACGCTCTATCTTCTAAGCCACAACGGATTCCTATCCCGATGTCGGATCGAATACTTTCAGTTTAAGTTCCACCTCTTGGGTTCCCTCTAGTGGCCTACCCTCATGCACTGTGTCATAGATGTATGACAGTAGGACAATGTCCACACATGTGCAGAGGTGCACTCGTTATGAGTGACTAAGTGGCGGGATCCGACGGAATAAGCGCCGTCACGCATATCATATATTATTATTATTATTATTATTATTATTATTATTATTATTATTATTATTATTATGTATCGAAGTACATATGATATTTCTGCACATGTGTGGACATTGCCCTGCTGTTAGATATCTATGACGCAGAGCATGAGAGTACATATGATATTTCTGCACATGTGTGGACATTGCCCTGCTGTTAGATATCTATGACGCAGAGCATGAGAGTAGGCCACTAGAGGGAACCCATGAGGTGAAACTTAAACTGACAGGATTCGATCCGACATCGGGATGGGAATCCAGGGTGGCTTAATGGATAGAGCATCAGCATGTGGAGCTGAAAATCCGGGTTCAAATTCCGGTACCGGAGAGAAGTTTTCTCCGTTCCACTCATCTTTTATCATATTCCTATGAAGATGGAGATTAAAAATTTAACTTATGAAATTTGATTACTTTCCTGAGATTTAGATTTTTTGATGCTCTACAACAGTCTTGCGATGGTGACTAAGGGTGCTATGCATAGACATTTCGCTAGCCCGCGCTACGAGCGTGCTAAACTAGCCTCGGCTATCGAGTGATTACTTGAACAGAAATCATATCACATCATATAGCTAACACTGGTTTATGAATACGAAAAACGTTAGTTCGCTGATTATCCACCGGAAGCCCGCGCTAAGAATGTCTATGGATATGGCCCTAATATTTGCGGGCGAGAGCTATTTTCTGCCCGCAGCGCGCGCGCGGAGCTCTTTTAACTGTAAACATGGCTAAAGGATGTACAGATCTTAGAACATAGCGCATCATGACGGAACAAAAGCGCTCATACAATAAAGTTGCAAGGAAGAGTGGAAGATACAATATTTTTGCTTTGAACATGGTGATGAAGTCCAGTGTTTGTGTAAAAAAAATATCGTTTGCAAAAAAAGCAACATAAAACGGCATTATGAGACTCAACATTAAAAAAATATATATAAGCATTATTCAGGAGAAGAGAGAAATAAATTGATTTCGGAATTGACATCGAAGATAATTTAATTTACATTTGGGTCAGTAGATTGTATCTAGATTCCTATCATTTCTTTATTTTAAATGTATTGTTGATGTTTTATTTGTTGCTTGTTTCTGGATATTTACTTCTATTAGACTACGTGTTTCTTTAATTTAGAAATAACATATTATCTTTGATTTCACTTTAACTTATACTATTACTAAGCTCAAAAAGCCAATTCACTTTTATTCCAATAACTATTTTCAAGATTTTGAGCAAATATGAACTAAACATTTTGAAAACTTTGATGCAAGGAGCTTTTTTTAGTAACGTCAATATAAAATATACTTAAAAATATAATTTCAAAACTATTAGACCTAATTACACCAAATTTTGTACAGATATTATTATAGATCTGTTTATATAGTTTAAATTTCACAAATTTTTGGCTGAAAAGTGTGGAAGTTTTAAAAGTCATACATATCCCCTTAAATGATTGACCCAAAAAATTACGATGGCTCACAATATCTTAATTTAATCAATTTGTTTTTTCGTGTTACGTGCATCTCACAAATCACTCTAAGATAACTCATTACATAATCACGACTGGAGAGTAAGGACTACATTTTCACAATCATACAATCAATATACTCTATTTCAATCAATATTGTCGTTATTATTTTTTAACAGATACTCAAAAGTACTTAGAGATCACACACGTCGAGCAGGTAGACCCTATTAGTTTCTCCTAACCAATGAAGTGAAGTATTTACATAATAAATAATTGCTTTTAACAAGAAAATGGTTTACATACAATTAACTTTTCCTATTTCTCTTTTTGTTCCTAAAACACCCTTCCCATTGCGATTCGTTTATATAAGTACATGTATATTAAATAACTGCATAATTAGCCCTATTACATAGCCAGAAATTTGGTAACGCAAGTTATTATAATAATTGTTGCCTTTATTCGCTGCATTTGCATGTACATCCCTGTTGTCTACGTTTCAGTGGATGCGTTATGCGCCCGTGATCAAGGTCGAGCTCTTCTATCGTGATTGGGAGCTAATATCGTCTCATCCCAGCTCTACAGCAATAGCCAGTCATCTTGTTCAAGTGCAAAATTTCCTTATTTACTTCGTCTATATTATTTTAACTGTGAAATTCGTCACACAGCAAAGATGTTGCTTTGCAATGTACTTCTTGAAGCCTCTGCATCAGTCAAATGAATATTATTAACCTAGAGAAAAAAACGGTGTACTGATTTCTCAGAAACAGATTGCACAAAACCACTTTAATGCTACTTACATTTGCCGGTGTTTGAGCTTAGATTCCTTGCGTGAGATGGCAACTTTTGACTTCTTCGGCTACCGGAAAACTTGGTTAGAGGAAGGAAAGTAGTTGGAAGAATCTTGGGAAACTCTGTGATACCAAGTTTGCGGTCCCGCAACATTCTCTTTACGGGGTTGTCTTTTGCCTGAATTGCAGTTTGGCTGCTGTATTAAGTATTGATCCTCCTCTGAAGTTGCGTAACTGTTATTTGCTCAAATTAATTTATATTATTCATGTATGTTTGAAGCGACCCGAATCCTGAAACTTTGCAGCACGCTGTGTAACAATAGAGAGGTAGAGAGTGCGGCGTAATTGTTTATATGTGCCATAGTCGCGTTTAATTTCAAGTTGTGTATTCAAAGTGGTATCACAGTGGAATAATTTGGCACACTTCTCACATTCCACTTCGTATGCATGTAATCACACATGCAAGTCACTCGACCCCATGATTACAATATGATATTTTAGTGATGGATTCTATCTGTACTAGCGTAATTTATTTAACTACACTAGACTAATGCGTTATTTGGGAAATAATTTGGATGATCTGATAACAGACCTTTGAAGCAATCTAATATTTCACGTGACGTTAAATTCACTTATCTAGGATTTGTGTATACCACGTGCATATAGATCAGCAAATGGTGTTTGCTCCAAGTGAAAAAACAGAAGCGTTATCCAGAAAGCAAGTTTCGCTCATGCAAATACTTTAAAACTTCTAATTTTATAGACGGAACGAGGCTCTCAAGGCAATATTGTGTAAGCCTGCGTTACCCCTAGATGAACCGTAGGAACGTTCTATTATTGCGTGTTATGAACGGATGACACAGACTTAAGGGATGTCAAGCTAGGGTATTAGTATACAGCTGACTTCATTTCATTAGTTCATGATAATGCATTGAACATAAAATCAGGGAATGTTCATTTATGTCACGTAAGTTACAGGCCTATTACGAAGAAATTTTGCAATAAGTGTCATACTACATTTCTACTGAAATACTATGAAGCATAATAACAAGTCTACCTAATTCGACAATCAGAACTTAGTAAACAGAGTGAAAGAACCCAATTGTTAAATAAAACATAAAGCGTATAAATTGCATTCTATCTTAAGAAAAACTCTATGACATGGGTTATACGAGTAGGCTACAAAATCGTTAAGAAAGTTGAGCTCAACAGACAGGAGTGTCCAAGACATGCGCCTAGAAAGCTACGATATTTTAAAAATTAAAGTTATTCATTCATTCATAAATTGAACGAAACAGACCATGCGCCTAGAGATCTATTTTATCGTTTGAGACAAAGACAGACATGTGTCTAGAAATCTTTTCAAAAATTTTAATGCGCATTAGAGATAGTGGTCGACTGTTCCAGCATTTATAATATGAGACAACAAATACATCTGTAATGTATAAGTCACGAAATTTTACTGCCGAAAGATGACGCACTGAATTATCTCTAACCGAAGAGTTAGTGGCCCATGCCACTTTTCGTACTGCCCCGTACAAGTCAAATCTGTTTGTAGTGAATAGTAATTATGTATAATATATGGAAAGTCGCTTTCCGTTGACGTTTATTCTCATTAAGCGCTTTTGATAACTTGGGTTTCATTAATAATTTTTATAAGTGATATTGTATGAAATAACAGATAATATCACACACGTGCATTCATTGTTACTAAGAAGCGGCCCAAAGGCTAGCACTGCTACCGCTAGTGGGCTTATTGTGTCTTACCTATCTTTTATATTGTTGATACTTGAAATCCTAACGAGCATGCTTTTACAATTATCGCGACACAGTTATATGGTACCATATTTCGACCCTATTTGCAAGTCATAATGTTCCGGTGAAGTCCCTATAGAAATGCAAACCTGTTACGTCAGTTTTCGGTCGATTTCACTCCCCACACTCTTTCCTAAATGCCAAACAATGAAAGAAAAACAGTTGCACTAGCTTTCAATTCATACACGAAATTGCTATTGAAGTATAACTATATATCCATAGTAATAATTTAATGTATTTATTGTTTTTGTTATCCGTGACACTCATTAAAACAAGTACAGACTTCCCCTTCAATAATAAATATTTGATTTACGTCATTGACTCATCCGTTACCATCTAGACGGAACGCGTCGTAATTGTAGATTATTTTTCAAATCATGCACGTCTTTTTTATTCGGAAAAAGACAAAAAGTTAAAAACTTTAGTGCTCTTGGAGCTTACATAAACACTTCCACTTACGAGGCTGAGAGATCTTCACTGAGGATTACGACATTTCAAGCACCTGCGATAAATGAACTTTGTTTCCTACACTGCAGAGAATGTTTACTAACGCAGTTGCCCATACTGACCGCAAGTACATGAAAACCTAAGAAAGAATTTCCTCGGATAACGGAACTGTAATGCAGCGGCTCTAATACAGGGACATCATTCTATTTTTACTTCAATTTTTATTGTACCTGAGTTTTCGAATGTACTTCCCTCCCACCCTTCTAATAACGGAGTTCCAATTCTCCTCCACACAGAACCAAGGCCGCATATAGTAAACAATACTGAGTTAGTGAGTATAGTACATTCAAGAAATATGTTCGTGATTTCCAGTGACGAAAGAGCTTCAATATTGAATCATATTCTCGCACAGGTAATGTTGTCCGTTTCCTTACGTCGCATTCCGATTTCCCCCCACCTGCTTCTGCTCGCACCTCTGTAAAAGCTAGTGGCTGGTCTGTCTTAGCTCCTTTATGAAAATATTAATTTCTGTTAGGAATTGGACGTCTACGTAATATTATGCAACTGTTTAAAATAACTTAAATAAAAGGGGCTCGTTAAGTAATTAACTGTGACGTGATCCCCCCCCTTTCTACGATCCTGCGACATAACCACTTGGACGGACAGTAGATAGCATGTCTGAGTAATTTTATCTGTGCGGGTTGGGCAGAAGGGAAGATTGAATTTACAGTACGTAATATAATCTTTTATAGAGTAGGTGCGGAATTATTTCAACATGAATTACTAGTACCAAGGACAAAACTGGTAATCGGAATTAGATGCAATAGTTTATAGTGCGATAATATGCACAAAAGAACTGAAGGCTGTATCGAAATGAACGGCCACCATTTTCAGAAATATGTTTAAATATCCATATTATGATTATTTTTCAATTTAACTTAATTCTCTATATTGTACGCTAATATGCTGTAGACATTATAATGTACACTGCATAATGAATACGTTCGCATGGATAACTGAGTTCGTGATTAAAACACTTATTTTTAATACTGTACGGTATTTTGATTAAACAAAATCCTAATGAAAATTATCAAACTCAAAATTGCGATATTTCCTAGTTTACGTAAATGGATGAACTACTTTTCTTCTCTCCTATACCTAGTAAAGTGATTTTTTTGTATTTTACTCCAGTATCATCGAACTTCAGTCGTGGAAGGGGGTAGCAAACGGTGTTTCCGGTTTTCAACCGTTAATCCAAAGGTATAGCCAAGTTAATGTTAAAAATGTTAGTAAAAATAAAATGATGTCCCTGTATAAGTGTGAATGACGTCTCACAGCGGAAAGGAAAGTACGACCGTCATGACGGTAACAGAGTTGTAAAGCTATACTTCGTTCTGTAATGTCTGAAGGAGATGTAAACAGTGCTGGCAGAGAGAGGAATTAGAATAATTGCTATTGAACCAATGGCAGAAGTCTCATTCCACTCTTGTCGTGAATTTGGGAGGAGGTAGAACGCTTCAGAACGTCCTACTTCTAGATAAGCGTGGAATGAAACCCCATCACTAGTTTAACAGCAATTATACTTCCCTCTCTCTTTGCTGGCACTGTTTACTTCTCCTTTCATGCATTATGGAACGAAGTATAGAGCCGAGCCGTAACGTTGTGTTGGATAAAACGAGTATTATAATGTTAAATAAATTTAAAATAGATGATTTTGAATTTGCGTTCTTGCCAGAATGGAACATGCCTACTCCCTCTGCAAGGTTTCTCGTCTCCCTCTCTCTCTTTTTTCTCAAAATTACTGTGGTTTTCCTCAATTTTCTAAGTGATTGTTTACACATTTAGACAGAGAGTACATTTCAGATAGTATATATAATCTGATAGCAGTGTTTCAGGATGAATGCGGAATGTATTTCTTGTCTATTTCCTCGTTTTAAATTTTTTCTACACATTCTCTTTTTCAAGATCTATCTACTCCCACATTTATTGACATTGTTCTGAAATTTCTTTCTGCGCTTCCTCTCTATTTAAATATTTGATAATTGGCATTCAAATTGGTGTAGTGTAAAGTATAATTGGGTCTAAGAATTTTTAATTCCCTATTATGCATAATTTTCTTAATTCTGTGGCCGGGAGGAAAAAGGTCTTAAGTCAATTTTTTGTCAAAATAAGATTTTATGTATTCTGAAAGCGGAAACAATTCTCTACAAACTGGTAAAGCGGCTAAAGTCAAATAAGACTCCTGACTGGATTTATAGAGCGTTAGCAAATGTCCTAAGTACTTTTTGAATCAAGCTCACACAGAATAAAGGACTTAAGAGTATTTAATACTTTGTTCCTTACAAACCATCACATGTTTACTTTCCATACTTCCCTATTAAAAAGGTCTAACTTGTATTTTAGCCATTTTATCACAGACTGATGCCCTTACCTTTTAAAACTTTAAGCACCAGGGTAAACAGTCCTATAATTGTTTAAGACCCATTTTGCATTCCTAATAATTTATATTTCTCATTTATTTTGACATGGAAAATGACTTATGTTTAAATAGTCCCTTCTGCTCAGTTTGGGTTTTAGTCTTAAAAGGGCTTAAGTGCGGCTATTTTTGGAAATAATCAAGAAAATTGTTAAATGAGCAACATTACCTATTTTAGAAGAAGTATAAACAAAAAAACCAGCAAAAATTTCTTAGTTAAAAAAACTATAATTGAAACCATTTTCAATATTTCTACTGCTCCCCTGAAAAGTATAAATTTTTACTTAAGAGCTTTTTCCTTCCAGCCACAGAATTTGAAATTATTAAATTTAATCATTTTAATTCGAACATAATTAGATCTTGAGCAAACTAAATGCTACATTGAGAAACAATTATTTAACAATTTTTGAAATCGTAGCAGAGAAATTATATAGATATCAAAATATTAAGATAAAATTAATATGATTAGTAATTAATAATGCTGATATTACTTTCACTGCAGCTTTGTAAATTTGTATGTATGTACCAAGTAACGCCCAGAAGTTGTATGCAAAAAATTATTCATGTGTCTTTTATAGATTAGAAATTACCAAAATTCAGTTCAGGTCCCCACTTTAAGCACACCATAACTTTTGTGTAATGTACTTGTTCACTTCAACTGCTAAGATTAATCGTTATGTTATATAATTGTAATTAAAAATTTGTCACAATAATGAAATGATAAGTGTTGGTATCTGTTGATAGTTCAGAAATTTGATCAAAAATGGAATGGCTAACAAATTATTTTAAATAGTACGGTATAAGCAATGGAAGAAGAAAAATATTACATATAAATAATAAATTCGTAATTTTAAGGTCAAATAATTTACGTTTCTCTAACCAAATTGGTTCTTTAAATTCCGAGTATTTAATCAATAACTTATTATTGTTAGCATACAACAGGTGTCGTTTTGATTTGAAATAAAATGAGCTGTCATGTAAGAATTAAAACATAAACTCTATGTAACGCACGTGCGACAAATGTATTCAGAGGTATATTACTCATAAATTATAACACTGGTCAACAATTATTTTGCGCCAGGCATAAAACTAACAAATTCTAAATGAACAAAACTTTTCATTACACTTTATAAAACACTATTCAGAATGTTAAAATAGTGAATAATTACCTGTAAAAATAATATCATATTTGTATAAATTTTTACAACCTTAAAGCATTTACATAGTAAAATATAAGTTACAGTTAATTCAATATCCGCATGATTATTTTACTGGAATGTTATAAAGACATACATCAATAACATAGTCTAGGATCTTTTGCCTATTCCTTCAAAAATAGTTCTTTTTTCTTATCTATGTCTTTAATATTAAATTTTCTAAAATTTTTTATTAAGAAAAATATATGTCGTAAAGGAATAGATAAAACATCCTATTCCATGTTTTTGATTTAGGCCTTTAAAATATTACAGTAAAAGAATGATGCAGATATTTAATTACTTTTATATTTTCTTATGTAAATGCTTCACGATTGTAAAAAAATATGCAAATTAGAAATTTTTTACAGGTATTTATTACCTACTTTAATTTTCTGAGTAGTGTTTTATAAAGAGTATTACAAGTATATTAAGCATAGGAAATTTTGTTCACTTAGCTTTTATAGTAGCTGAGATATAAAAAATATACATTTCACTAAATGTTTGCACGCCAATGGTGTACTTCCCCCCTTAACCTACCTTACTTTTAAAGAAATATTCGAATTATTTCCTAAACGTTTTTAACGATATGCGCATTAAATCTATTTTTTACATTAACATTTAAAGCTTTAAGAAAATTGTAAGAATAATTAACATAGCTATTCAACATGACTCTCTTGGGATGTTCTCCAATAAGTTATAATCTGCTGCACAGCAGTATAGCCAAATCCTTCCGATTTGCAATCACGAAGTGCAGATAGAGAGGTAGGGGTAAAAGATTTCTTAACATAGCACCCCTCGTTGACTTTCTGCACATCCTCATTAAAAGTTTTACGTCAGGGTTTATTTGTATTTCCAATTAACTTTTAAGTAGATGTGACAAATGCTGTTCTTTTTTATTTTGAATGCATGGCTCTTTTATACAGGGTGAGTCAGGAGGAAAGGTGCATGGTTGGAGGGGTGATAATATTGGTGATTCTGAACAAAAATGTTTGAATGAATATATGTCCTGTTCTTAACGGTTTCGGAGAAAACTAATCGAAAAGATGAGGAACGGGAAAAGTGCAGATGATAGTAAATTAAAACATTGTTACCTTATGTTCTGTTCAATTGTGTACTTTTCTTTACTGAACATGTTCTAAAAGCCCACTCTCAACTCCAATGCACTTTGTAAATCTTGTAGAAAGCTGCTTTGTTGCTAATCTGAGCTGATTCGGATATTCCTTTACTTGAGCACAAACATGTAAAATGCAAGCGACAAGTTCCTCCCTTGTTTCCACTTTGCTCTTGTACACTTCGCTCTTAAGCCAACCCCATACACAGTAATCCAATGGAGTAAAGTCGGGTGACTTCGGTGACCAAGAAATGATTGCACCGCAACCGATCCAACACCCAAGATGTGTTTCATTGAGGTACTGCGTCACTGGCCGTACGAAATGTACAGGAGCTCCATCGTGCTGTTAGTATATACGAGGTCGTGTCGCCAAAGGAATCTCCTCCGAGTGTTCTGGTAACACGTATTTAAGGAAATCAAGATACTGTACTCTCTTAAGACGGTTATCTAAAACAACTGACCCGATGAGTTGGTCATAAATGACATCGCTTCACACTTTTTCCGTTCCTTATGGTTTCGTTAGTTTTCTCCAAAACCGTTAAAAACAGGATATAGGCCTGTGTTCATATCAACTTTTTGTTCTGAATCACCAATATTATCAACCCTCCTGACTCACTGTGTATAAATCTGACGTACGAAATTTTGTTGTACTCCACTTACCAATAATTGTACATTTTGTTATTATTATGATTTTTATTATTTTATTACAATTATGCTTCGTATTATTATTATTATTATTATTATTATTATTATTGCATACATATATACATACGTATACGTACATACATACGTACATACATACATACATACATACATACATACATACATACATACATACATACATACATACATACATACATACATACATACAGACATACATACATACATACATACATACATACATACATGTCGATGACTAAGAAGTGATACCTCGTATCTGGAAATAATAATGTCATGTGAACTTTGTTAACTTGTTACATGTAATCAATTTATTAATTTAATAATGTTATCTTTCCTTACAGCGTCTATTTGACGAAACTGATACTTCTCATAATAAACAAAATATCACCAGTTTAGGTACTGTATGTGTTAGCATTTATTAGGCCACCGTTGTAATTTCGAAATATGAGCATTAATCCTAAGATGAAGTTCCGCTTGAGTGTGGTTTCTAGTCCCACTTTCTTAATTTCCCCGTTAGGTTTCGAAAATTTTCCCAACTATAATGCAATGTCAGATAATCATAACTGTAGAGCTAGGATTTATGTGTAGTACGAGTTAAGAATGACGCCGAGTATAGTTGCGTCGATGTGATGCCGGTTAATAACGTTTTTAGCCTGGTTGACAAGACTCGAAATGCAGGAAAAGTCACAAAGACTAGACAATGCAACTTTTAACCCCCGCTGTTTTGTAAGTGGTGGTTAAGAGTATTAAAGACCCTTAGCGCTAACTAATGGAAGTAATGAATGACAAGAATAGCAAGTATGAGGAATGGGGGGCATGGCTTCCATGTTTGTAAACTATACCGACTAAAAATATTAACTATTACTACATATGAATCCTAGCTCTAATCATAAGGGAATTTCTCGGCCAGTTGCCAAGAAATAATATATCGCTGTCAACAAATTCCACTGACGCTAAATAACCACAAGTTAACAAAGTGTCGTTACATAACCGATTGAAAAGGGTTAGCATGATAGACCCGTCTGCCGAGCTGAACTTAAGTGACACCCTAATTTTGTTCCCACTTATTACGTAGTTGAATTTTCGGGAATTTTCACTGTATGGCTAATGTCAGGTAATCTCATACGAATTATCGGTTTCAGCTCACGAAGTGTTGTCTTACTATCACCAATTCTACTAACGTTATGTAACTTCACAATTGATAGATCGTCTATTACTATTGTTTCGCACCTGATTATAGCATTATATATTGTCATATTATTATTATTATTATTATTATTATTATTAATGGATCCAAAACTTACGTAATATTTTGAAGGAAAACCTCTACACTAAAATATAACTATCATCTTAAAAATATATTAATTAACAGAAAAGACTGTATTAGAGACCTCGGTGTATTAATTGATAATAAATTATATTTTCACAACCACATTGATTATATTTATAACCATGCAATAAGAATGTTAGGAATAATTCGGTCAATTACTTATTGTTTCTCAACACCTGACTCTCTTTTAATACTATATTATGCATTAGTGAGATCGAAACTCGAATATGCATCTGTAGTTTGGAACTCTATTACTAGTTCTGATTCGGCTAAACTGGAAAATAGTCAAAGGAAATTTATTTCATTATGTTCGTACAGATTCCTGCCTAATAACTCTGGGTATAACTATGATAAAAAATGCGAGTACTTTAAATGTCGAAGCCTGTATGCCAGACGTCATGATCTCGATTACTTCTTCTTACGTAAGGTCCTTAAAGGTGACATAAATTGTCAATCTTTCTTAAACAGTATCAGCCTTCGTATTCCTACGAAGGACATGAGACATCACAATCTCTTCTATATTAGAAATTCTAAATCTTCCTCGGCGGTCTCCAGATGCATTAAACATGCTAACTTACATGTAGGCGATTTCTATCCATTTAATGCTTAGAAATATTAGAATATGGAAATGTCTTTGCTAGTATTATTTGCATAATTCTTATACACAAATTGGTAGTAAGAATCAAATCCCTTCCCTAATATTTTTAGTATTAATCCTTGTAAATTAATTATTGTAATCTATGTTCTTTATTTTATTATTATTATTATTATTATTATTATTATTATTATTATTTGCTGTCCCTTTCAAACGAGCTCTATAAATCCAATTGAGTTCTCCACTAATTTGACTGCATATTGAAGTTCAAACCTTTAAGTTTTAAATTATCGTAAAATAATGTTTGCAAACTAATATACAGGGAGTTTTAGAGTTACATATAGGCCTACACACTGCGAAGGATAGACAAGGCCAAGGCAAACTTTGGTAGGCAACATGGGGTCTATGACTCCTCGTTATCCTTCTACGCTTTGATAAAATCTTATAGGTAGGAACTGTTAAGGAAAGGATTAGTACATTATTGTTTCTTATAATATAACAATTGTTCGAAATATCTTTCATTCACTTGCAAACAAACCTCTCAGCGGCAAGGACTGCCTCACTCTTCCCGCAATCCCTGCGTATCACGTAGTTTGTGTTAGTGCGATTCTTTAACGGATATCCTCGCCGTTGACTGTCGTGGCTGAAACCCCTGATCACATTATGCGAGTATATCAGATTGGCAATTCCAATGTTATGAAATTATAGCATATGATAGACAATAACCACCAGGATCGCCGTCGGAAATGAATATTTTGTTAACGACCGCTAGAAACAAGTAGCTATGAAATTTCATCAGGGTCATAATGTGACTATTTTTGCAGTCGCTAGATGGCAGCATAGTAAAATTAATAAAAATTGTCTTGAAATTGCAAGAGCTTATCAATATGTTACATATGGTAAAGGCTGAAACCTAATTGCACACGTGGCTCCACAAGTTGACCGAGCATGTTACAGCTCATGACCTTGGTTCCCAAACAGCCTGTCCAACACGACCAATCCATCGACTAATAAAGGTAGGATTTATAAAATAAGGAACTTTAATGGGTAAATGGGCTGGCCAAGCTTCGTATAACTCCACATGCCTCATTTTATCATTGAAGGGACATCGTCAAGCAAGTGAAATAGCGTTTTCTGGTGAAAATGGAGGTAAATAATATCACATTTCAGTTGCTGTCGTACGAACCTGTAACCAACTGCTGATACAGATGCGAGCTTATGAAGTCAGTGATGAGTACCATACAGTGCTCAGCACAAGTATTGGTTGTTCATCTTTAGGTACTGTGACGACAACTGCAGGATAGCGACCCGTTACCAACCCCATACTGTATAACAAAAAAGTTTTCCTTGGAATCCGTAGTCACCGCTTCAATTTTGTGTATTAAATTTTGAAACATCCTGTATTTCAATGAGCAATGAACATGTTAGGAAGGGAAAATCGATGCGAGCTGCCAAGTCTTAGCCTCCTGAGCTACATACTGCAAGTCCAGACGACGGTACGATGTTGCTTAGCGACACGCGCGCGTCCCAGGTGACTGTGGGATGGGGAAGGCATTATGTAGCAGCGCTTCACAAGCTTACGTTCGACAATGTCAATAAACAGATGCGAAATTAATTATATGGACATCTTTGATGTCAGAACTAGCTTAAAATCATTATGTGCATTAGCGGCATGGCTGTGTAACTGACCATGTAATTTTCAGAATTATCGGATCAATCTTTCAATTATGAATAAATTGAAGTGAATATAAAAAACACAAATACAACCAAATAGTAGACAGCATTACAGAAGGTACGAATAAATATAGCAATGAGTAAAGAGAGAAAGAAATTATAAATGATAGAGGGCACAGGGAGGAAAAAAGCACAATTGAATAGATAATTATAGGAAAAGAAAAACTGAACGTAGTCGTGCTTTATACAGGGTGTAAGGGATATAAGTGCCGTCCTTTTCACAATCGTCGGGGACGGTCTACAGGATCAAAAAATGTGCATACAACATAGGGTCAACACTTGAAAGTTTTCCCAGAAAAAAATATTCCTTCTCTTATTTTATTCGCGTTATATTGCTTATATCATTAGTAAAATTACGAAAACAATTACATCAGTAGCTATTACTAGTAAAGAGTTAATACTAGTTTATATACATATTTGTGTGTTGTATTACGTTTTCGTGAAATTAAATAAGATTCCATGCTTAAATTTGTTAATATTCTGGCGCGAGGGACGTGGCAACGTGTTCAGCAGGCAGTACTCTGCACAGACGTACGTACACGTCAGCTGAGTTCAAGCTCCCTGTCCATAGGTCTACTGCCGAGCGGATGAGAGTTCGGTACCAGTATTCGATAAACAATTTACAATGCCATTCACAGTTTAGGAATATAATATGTTATTAATTTATGGAGAAAGTCGTCGTAATTCAAGTGAGTCAAGAACGTGTACCGTCAATGTTTTCTCCAATGAAGGTTACCTAATCGGCGAACTTTTTTAGAGGTTTCTGAACGATTATTACAAATTAGGAGTCTCTTACCCCGTTTCGAAAATGACACAAACAGAAATTTCTTTAAAAATGGTACTGCATTATGGAAGCGGGAGAGATTAATATGTTGCATTTAAAAGAAAGTTCGTGTGATTTTGTGCAGTAAACAATTATTGTTTATTCTTAGACGTACAATAAAAAATGGACCAATATTGCCATTATTGTTAAATAAAATGGATATTTACCATAAAGTTCTATTAATGAGATTGAAAGTTTCCATTTGCTGTTCGTTTTATGTAAACAACGGTCCGCTCCTGCATTAGAACAGAGCGTCTGTTTTGTACCGGTATGTCTGTATCCGCTTGAGCTGTACCGTGTACTTGTAAACTCCCTCCTTGCTATCAAGCAACATTGCCAAACGCCTAATATTATAAACTTTAATAATTAGTTAAATATTGCAATTAGAAAAAAATTATGAGGACATTTTTTCTTCCTTATGACATGAACAATCATCAGTTAAAATAGTGGCACTTATACCCCTTACACCCTGTATAACGACGCTTTCAAGTTTAGACTTGGACCTTGTTATCAAGCATCGAGGTCTTTTAGATAGTTACCGTAAATCTACGACACGCGTCTCTCAGCTTCACTTTCTTCCTGGATGAAGCCATCTTATCCCATTATGTAGGTCTACCAGCTTGACCATATGGTTACAGCTATAAAACAATCGCTGCTTAAATTATTATTTCCAACTAACGTCCATTGTTGGGAATGAAACTTCTTTTGACTTCATTCAGAATGTTGAAAAAACTGTCCCGTGAAATGGGAAGACGACTCTTTCTATCTACTGGTGTCAGCTAAGTTTTGTTTATTCGCCATTGAATTTCCGTGTTGCTTTTTGTAAGGAACATGACATAAACAAGGGAAAAAGTGATTTTATTTTATTCTTGGTACTTTTTCGTTGATATTGGCACTTCTATCCTTTTGTTTAGAGATGTTCTATCTGAATGGTGTTGTAAAACTTGATAAAATACAATTTGCTAGTCCATTGTAATCGGGAACATTATTATGTTACAATATGGTTACACTAATATTTCGTGAGTACATTTAACTTTATGGCGAAATTCTTTTGTTTATCAGCAGGGCCGGGCATTTATGGAGATCGCGAACATCACGACGTAATAGATGTACA
The DNA here is from genome assembly GCF_040183065.1 of Periplaneta americana. Classification (NCBI taxonomy): domain Eukaryota; kingdom Metazoa; phylum Arthropoda; class Insecta; order Blattodea; family Blattidae; genus Periplaneta; species Periplaneta americana. The sequence continues at coordinate 138,165,990 of NC_091126.1, forward strand.
ATAGATTTTTACTAATTTTTACAATTAAGTGATTTTGATTAATAATATGCGGGTAAACAATCGCGACAAATCGCGAAATAGAATTCTAATAGCGAAATATGAACACATTCGCGAATTATTATTGCATCGTTTTATAGCGAATTTCATATTCTGGGCTTTTTTTTCGAATTTGTTTCACTTAAATTTGTTATATATCCAAATAGGCTACAGTACATGATTTTCCAGGTGTTCTGACTGCATTAGTGAACTCAAAGGACGGAGAATTCAACATTTCACTAATAATTTGAATGTGTTGATTTGAGGGCTGCAATTTTTTTCTTTTTTAATGAATGTGTGTTATACAGTCTCAATCCAATAAATACTGTCTATTGACCAAGTCGCCATTACCAAAATCCAACGAACATTTAATGTTAATTATTTGAAAATAATATTCATACTGAGTTAATACTCAAGTTCCAAAAAATTGTATTTTCCAAAATTTCCATTAATCTCCGCCAAGAGTACAAAATAATCTCACCAATATTAAAAAACACAAATGATAAAATTGATCTCAAATAATATCTGCCCCTGCTTATCGGGTTATCTGTGATTACACTTACAACAATAAAATTGTGAAAGAGTGTTACTTGCAAGGTGGATGAACAATTTAGTTGTAGCTGTAGCCTCAACAATACATGGAATCAATTCAATAACATCAGCTAATCGGTATTCACGCTCAGAAAAAAAAAAGAGAATCGAAGTTCAATATCCAAATCTAATCACAATGTACAATACATATATGGAGGAACTGACGTAATAGATACAAATTTAGGCACATATCATATCGGAATGAGAGATAAGAAATGGTGGTGGCCTGTATTCACCTGGATGACGGACACTGCAATGCCTGGCTACTCATGAAAGGAATTGGCTCTAACATTCCTCATCTGAACTTCAGAAGGGAAATTGCGCAAGCATATTTTCGGTGTTAATAAAATATCCCTAAGGGTCCCAGACACCATTCAAACTCGAAATATGGTGGACACACACTTGCTTATGTGACATTAGATTGAAAAGATAATTTCATTTAACCTGTCTCAGGGAATAAAAGGCACAGTTATGCAGGAAAATTCTGCTGAAGTGTAGGTCGCACACAATGCAAGAAATGTGAAGTTGAACTATGTGTATCATGTTTTGTTGCTTTCCACACCAATTGAGTTTCAAGCATGTAAAAAGAATATTTATTTAAGAAAAAGAAAGGTATCCTTACGGTTCATATCTGTTTTTACAAAATGTACATGTATGGTGTACCGCGCCGTGGCGTCGTGGTCTAAGGCACCCTGCCTAGGACTCGCGTTACGGGATGTGCACTGATTCGAGTCTTCATGGGAGAAGAAATTTTCTCATGAAATTTCGGCCAATGTATGGCACCGGTGCCCAACCAGCATCGTGATGCACTTGGGGAGCTACGATAGGTAGCGAAATCCGGTTACGCAAACAAGCTATAACGGCTGGGGGCTCTTCTTGCTAACCACACGATACCCCCATTCTAGTTGGATGATCGTCCAACTCTGCTTCGTCATGTGGCAATGAGCCAGCAGCCGGCTGGACGGTCTTGGCCCTTCGTGGGCTGTAGCGCCATGGATTATTATATGTATGGAACTAGCGTGACAGTATGGTCACGGCCTGTATCTATCATCCTACATCATGGGTATCCAAACGCCTATAGAACTAGGAGATATTGCACGTCTGGCATGCTCTGCTAAGGTCAATAACGTTCCATATAAAATTGGAAAAACAAGCTTAAAGAATATGCGCTGCGAGTTGCTTAAGCCAGGGGTTACCTCGTACGAGTTACAATTGGATATCTACTGCGTGTTCAGTTCAAAGTGTGTCGTGGCTCGCTGTATGTCGTCATGTGGCTAGCCGAGGAGCCTAGAGAATTCAGTCTTCCTACACTTCCGCAGAGGAGTAATACCTATGTGCCAGAGAAGTTGCCTAGCAAGTACGGCTTTCATTGTGAAGAGTACTTACCAATACGTACGGTAACGCCGATAGTGCCAGGAATGTGAACTGTTTGGAAACACGTACTGAGGTGAGTTTTTTCTTACTGTCGGGATATGGGGAGAGGGTTAAGACGATTACTTACGTACAGTATTTGTTGACATTAACTTCGACGGTCAGCATGGACACGGAGCATTTAATTTGTATTGTGGAATGTTGTCGTACGCAACGGATGATAACAAATACCCTGCGTACGACTTGCCCGCGCAAAACACAGTTCGAAAGAGGTTATGGTTACATACAGACAGTACAGATCGCCATCTGTTGCTACGACGTTCAAGTTTCACCGTACACGTTCTCAAGTTCATATTGAACGCCTTGATTAATAGGCAACTTCTCTGACATAAGGGTTGAAACTCGCTTCAAATCGCTGAATCACAACAGTGACATCATGACACACTTTGAAATGAACACCCAGTATGTACTACATTGTTAAAAATAAAAAAACTGATTGTTTTGGTTAGATTGCGATGTATTTATACCAAATTAGGTAAACAATTTGGAAAAAGTGAAGATGAAAAATTCCGTCCCTAATGGGAAAAGGACTTTACACACCTTTTAAATCCCATCGCCCTTGATCATGTATGATAATTCTAGTGTCGTATTCTAAGGCTAGGCTGACATCAGCAAGACATAGGTAAAGAATAATGTGATGAGGAAGGAAGAAAAACGAGGAACAAGGTTGGAAAATGAGAGAATGGGAGGAAGACGAGAGGAAAGAAGGAAAACTCCAGAATGGATAAAAACAAGGGATTGAAAAGAAAGCTAAGTGAAGGTAGGAAAACTAGAGAAAGTGTGGGAAAGGAGAGAAAGGGAGAAAAAACGAGAGAATGGACGAAAACGAGCTAACTGGAGAAAAATGAAGGATGAAAACGAGAGAAAGGAAAGAAATCGAGAGAAAATGAGGAAGGCGAGGAAAAGAAAGTAAAGGAAGAGAAAGGAAGGAAAGCGGGAGAAATGGAGGAAATAGAGAGAAAGTGAGGAAAGTGAGAGAAAAGAGGAAATGCGAGAGAAAGGGAGGAAAACGAGAGAAAGAAAGAGAGAAGGAGAGAAAAATGAGGAAAAGGAAGGAAAACGAGATGAAGGGAGTGAAAGGGCGGAAGATAATAGAAAGACAGAAAGGGAGGAAAACGATAGAATGTGAGAAAACTAGGGAAAGGAAGGGAAATGAAATGTAGGAAAACGAGAGGAAAGGAGGAAAACAAGTGACAAGGACAAAAACGAAGGGAAGGGAGGAAAACGAAAGGAATAATTGAAAACTGTCATTATTAGAAGCGTTAAGGATACTAGCACAGTCTAGTATATGCAGTTACGAAGCTCAATACGTAGTAAATATGCATCCATTAATAGTTGCTAACCACTAGAGTCGCTGCTATCGCCTCATTACAGATAATGCGAAATAGTACCTGCACAGTCTATTGTTCCTAGTAACCATATAAACTCGAGCTTCGTGGCTGTATATATTAGACTGTGCTACTAGAATGGAACTATGGTTTAAAACTACTGGTTCAGGAAATACAAGTACAGTGAAATTTAAATTTATAAGATATTATTAATAAAATTGAAGTAGTGGTAAATATTTAGTCTATAAATAATTATTAATGTTAATTATAAACTGTTACTATTGCAGCTAATTATGTCATCATGTAATAATAATTTATTCAGTTATGCTGGCAGAGTTAAGGTAATAGGGCCTTCTGTTACACTCTACCAAGTCACAAAGTATAAAAGGAATGAAAATTTAACAAAATGTTAAAGGACAGAATACTAACATATTACAAAAAAATAACAGCATAACAAAATATACACTAAACAACATGAAAATAATACCAGAATAGAAAAAAAATAAAATACATATCTAAAAACTGGAATACATTTTATTTGTAACTTATAGACCCTACTATTCTTATTATTATGATTTGTTTATTTCTTTTATTTTTATTTCTGCCTATCTATATTGCAATATTGAACCTCTGAACACATAATTTTTATATTTTTGTATTTATTGTGTTTAGTATTATCTAATGTAGGCCTATTTAATAGCTTTTAATAATTTTGGTATTATGTTTTTAGTTTAATATAATTTCAATATTGCAAGTAATATTTCAACATTGCTTCTCAAATACCTTTTAAATTGTATTAAATTAATTATATTAAATATAATTCTTGTGGAAGTTTTTCGTGTTTTAAGTTTAACTGAAGAGTGAAAATGATCATGGGAATACAGCCGACATTGCTGGTTACAGAATCGTGAATATTCCTTCTCTCAAGGGCAGAGACTAATTTCTGAAAGTTTCCCAGTCCAAACTAAATTATGTAGGCATAGGTTAATACATAATCGAATTTCAACTTCGGCGATGCGACCTCAACCTAATTCACTGGAAATCGCATTACGTCTCGAACGCAAGTGACACTAACTCGGCATTATAAAATGCAACTACACTTGTTAAAAAGGAACGAGGTATGAATGTCAACCATAGGTACGAGAGGGCGAACGCACAGAAACCAATGAGATCAGTCATGGGATTCCCTAGTCGCGCCACCTTATCTCAGAGGAGGATTGTATAATAGTAGAATACGGAATTTATGCAATATGAAAGTGAGAAATATGTACATAAATATGTAGCCAGAACTGAACAGATATGTGGCTAAAAATGCAGTACAGGTTTTCCCAAACTTTTTCTATTTCTCGGTACAATTGACTGGAGGCTAAATTTTCGAGCCATAGGGTCTACTGGTTTAAATGCCGTTATATCAGACCAGGAATTGGCAATGATGAACTGTCGTCTGAGATTTATATTAAATTTAAGTTTGAATTAAAATGATTAATGTCGAGCTGTAGCTGAAAGTTAGAATTTATAAAATAGTTTACTACCAGTTGTTCTGTATGGTTGTGAAACTTGGACTCTGACTTTGAGAGAGGAACAGAGTTTAGCAGTGTTTGAGAATAAGGTGCTTACGAAAATATATGGGGCTAAGAGGGATGAAGTTACAGGAGAATGGAGAAAGTTACATAACGCAGAACTGCACGCATTGTATTCTTCACCTGATATAATTAGGAAGATTAATTCCAGATGTTTGAGATGGCCAGGGCATGTAGCACATATGGGCAAATCCAGAAATGCATATAGTTGGGAGACCGGAGGGAAAAAGATCTTTGGGGAGACCGAGACATAGATGATACACGTAAGGAAACTTTGTTCCTAATTCCAAATAATAACAATCCTCTCATTATATACGTTGAATTTGAGACGGCAATTAACCAGGCAATTTCTTGCCTTTGAACCCAAACGAATATAAAAGGCTGCAGATTTCATTTCGGGCAGTCATGGTGGAGAAATATTCAGTCATTGGGCTTATCAAATGATTTTAAATTAAAGGAGTCTGAAATCGAAAGATTTCTGAAAACTTTCTTTGGTCTGCCTCTACTGTCCCCTGACCAAATTGAAAACTGCTTCGTCGAAGACCTAAAGTCCTGCAAACCTATTCATGAACAACTGCATGACTTTATTATTTACTTCATATCTATACTATATTCTCTCGGATAGCGACTTTCAATCCATTATATGGGCCAACTTTAGTAGCAGTTCTCAACGGACTACTAACTGCTGTCAGGCATTCCACTCTAAACTGAACGCTCGATTTTACACTTCCCATCCCAACATAATCCACCTAATAGAGACATTAAAGGATGTTCAAACTGAAACTTACGTCAAAATGAGAAGCGAGAAAAAAAATACTCCCAAAAATGCGGGACAAACAAAACTACATAAAAGGATAAATGGAAAAGCCATCTGATTCTACCATTACCCGGTATGAATGTCTTAAAAGATCTGCTATAAATTTATCTCATCTACTTAATTTTATTACTTATGCTTGACAATTACAACGTTGCATGTACACTTACGCTATCGGATAAATAAGGAGCTTTTTTCATAACTCAATATCTCCAAGAAAATCGGAATTAAGATTTTCATTGTTTCTGGTTCACTTGCTTGAGTTCTATCGAATGATTTAAGAGTCTTCTACGTAAACTTAATATATCGCATTGAAAATAAATAGCGAAAGTTTTGTTTATCAAAACTAAATATATCCTTCCTATATAACCATTTCCTGAAAACTTAATATTTCCAGTTTCTGGAGAGCACACTCGTCTCTTTTTTTTTTTTTTTTTTTTTCAAAACTTTACATTTACATTAAATCTTAAATTTGAATTTGGTTTTATTATCACTTTTATTTGATTGGAGACAGTATAAAACCTTCCTGAACGCTACTACTAATAATAATTTCAACTCAGTCCATTGTTGGATGATATTTTCATTTGTTTTATAACATACTGTTTCTGGGTAGCTTCTTACTGTACTGTCGTGTAAAATGGACGACTTTGTAGGAGATTTGGGTTGAGGATCGGAGGCGTGAACGTATTCGAAGTCAACAATCAAGAAGTAAGAAAATTATGAAGTACACTGATCCAGATCCAACACATTCTAATGTAAAATAGAGACCATGCAACCATAATTCGAAAAGTTTTAAGTGCAGTGTGGTAACAAAATATGCCGATTTAATAATAAGAAATCATTCTACATTTTATCAGATACTACCTGATAAAGTAACACAGGATAGAACACTAGTCCGTTTTCTTGGTGCGTGCGAACCGCAGCATCGACGTGTTAGTCTACATGCCACAAGGAAGAACCCACCGAAAAAGGTTAGTGTGAAATATTTTTACGAACTACTGCGCATGGCAATGTCCTGTTTGTCAAAATTTCTTTTCTTATGGCATGAATTTATCGAAATCAAGAATCTTGGAAGTAGCAAAAGTTCTCATTGAAGGGGACAGTCCTGTTGAAAAACATAAGGAGACAGAAAATCAAGAAAAATAATTTTGTTTCAAACCTTAAAATGTTGTCTTTTGATATTTGAAAATTATCTCAGTTTCAAAAATTTCCTTAAAGTATTTAACTTTTCAATCTTTCAAACACTAAACAGCTGTTTTCATGCTTCTCTAACTTTTTTTTCAAAACTTAATATTTCCATCAATTTTTTTCGATTTTTTAAAGTTAGTACATGCACTCTGATTTTTTCAGAACTTAATATCTACAATCTTTTTTTTTTTTCAAAATTAAAGAACTATGAAAAAAGTTGCTTCATCAAACATTTGGAAACAAAATCTAGGCACAAAATTCTACAGTTCTGCATTTTCTTCGACGAAAAGATGTGAAATTTAACAACGAATATAGTTTTTGTTCCTACTGTGAAATTAAAAAAAAAACTGAAGATATTAACTTTTGAAAAAAAAAAAACCTCTCAAATACGGTGACAGTTAATGGGAATCAAGACGAACGTTATGGAATCAATTCGGGATCAGCCGTATTTTACGATCTGAAAGACGGACACATATGGTGGAATTTCCTGGCTTTAAATCAGCACAAATCATTAAGAAGAAAGAGGCAATCACATTCACAATACATGGCTTTCATTTCTTAGACTATATTCAAATCCAAGACAATGGCTTCCATGCACGCTTAAAAGGTACGCGCTCTAGCGGTTCCTCACACTACGGCTGCTCTCTTTTCCTTCTTTATTTTTTGTCAGAAACCCGATGGTTATCTCTGTTTCTTGGCAGATACCTTCCGAGGATATAGACGATCTTCTCCCTAGTCTTTTTCCTCGTGGTTTATTATTCTTGGCTCCTTTCCTTCCCAGTGAGCTCCCAACCTCCCTTCCAATTTCAACGTCTTACTCTCGATTTCTTGTATATCGTATGTTTCCCATTCGATCGAGTAGTATTTCGGTAGCGATCTCACTGAGAATTCCCATTTCACAAGTGCTCAATTGTGCATTTGCTTTCTCGGCGTGAACGCTTTTTCTAGGACCATTAGTCATTGCTGCCGTATAACACAGATTTTTTTTAAAATTTTAATCGTTTACCAATATTTCCGCGCACTATCAAACATGATGTTCTAGTCACTAATAGCTATCATGCACTTAAATAGACACGAGGTTCGAGAATTAAAAACGATCTGAAAACCAGAAGAAAAAAATTATAACTGCATTCTTCGGCATTAAAGTGAATTAGAGAGATTCGTGTACTATGTTTAAGGTACAGGGACATACTCTTATCAATGATTGAGAGGGATCGGAGCAAAATAAATCAAATGCTTTGTCCATGCTTTAAACGAGAGGTGCATACTTTTATTAAGATCCATATCTTTCCACAGAACTACTTGTTGGTGCTATCACTTGCAAATTATTAAATTGATTAGTTGGTTGGTCATGATTAACTATATGGATCCTCTATGATCCGTTTCAGGAATCTGTGGAGTAGAAAGACGAAACAAGACCTCTGCGCAAGTGGTATGTGGGAGGACTACGGCCAGCGACTGCTCTGGAAGGGGGAGACATTGCTTGAACGAAGCGAGCAATAGCTTACAGGGAGGGGATAATTCCTATCTCAATTCTACTCTACCTTCTATCACGAGTATCTTACCCCTTAGCGGACTCGAGCTGATGCTGCCTGCAATACACTCCGGCACAGATAGACTCCGCCCACATATGCGCGAAGTTACTATACAGATTCCCGCGACGGACCATAGATCCAAAGGCCTCTAAAGACCCTTTTTGTTCATAAAATTTTAGTCTTTATTTAGTGCTGCTTATACTTAGGAAAGCAAGGAGAAGACAAGAGAAACAAGAGAAATTTAAGGAGATCAAGGACAATACACAGAGTAAAGAGAAATACAAGGAAGAAATGGAGTATATAAGGAGGATAAGTGAAATACAAGACTAAAACATATTCAGAGAAAAGAGGATTATAAGAACAAGTAGAAGAGAAGATAAAAAAGGGAAATGCAAGAAGAATAATTTGAATACAAGAAGATGAAAAGGAATACTAGAAGAACCAGTGTAATAAGAGCAAAACAACGGTTCTAAAGAAGGAGAATAAGGAGACAAGGAGAGTAAGGGAACTAGAAGGAGAACAGGAGAACGACAAGGAATTCAAGGTGACGGCAAGGGGAACAAGTAGAAAAGAGACACAAAAAAAAACACAAAGAATTAAAGAAAAACAGGAGGAGAGTAGAGGACACAGAACAATTGAACGGCAATGAGAACAATGCGACGACAAGGTGAAAAATGGGACGACAAGGAGAAAGTGTGCATACAAAAATAAGGAAAAGACTAGAACAAGGGAACAAAGCGACAATAAGGACAAGGTGAACAAAAGGAACTAAATGACAAGAATAGAAAGAGGAATACAAGAAGAAGACATGGAATACAATGTAGCCGGGTTGCTGAGTGAAATAATAGTAGAGGTAACTGAAAAATATCTTAGTTAAGAATAGGGGATAATCTTAGATACAGGCTAGAATTATATTCTGGTAAATATGGTATATAAAGTGTATGATTTGGAAAAATGGCATGTTGTTACAGGTGTACCTGTTATTTGAAATGTCGGTTAAGTGGTACTCATCCACCAATTCCGTTTACTTTTCGATAACATGGATAGAACACAACAACCACATCTGAGGCTATTATTTCTCTTTACCGCATCTTTCTGGCTTTTCATATAAAATATTCTATAATCTATCCCAATTCTCCTTAAGCCATAAATCTGATTATTAAGATAACGATACTTAAAACATGGACACGCTGCTCTTTCATTTCTAACACTGGTTCTAGGTTTCTTTAATTCGAAAACCCTTACGTCATGGTTTTAAAATGAGAGTTGAACAATCTCGCAAGAGACAAATACCACGAAAATTCAAGCTGAACGTTTACTTCCCGAATAGAAAGATAACATCTCCTACATCAGGGCAATAAAGTATTGGCCTAACGAACGGGCCATTACAATTTATAAAAAGTGATCCAAAAAGGTGGAATTGTTTGTCGTATTAAGATAAATGGGCTTATGTCACAGTTAGGTAGGGAATATATTTGTGATGAGTGTAGTCATAGACTTCTCTAAATAAATTATGAAAACCGTATTGCAGCAAAATGAAAAGTTTACTCCTCAGTTCAGTGGTTTATTGCTGATAATATGAAAGAAAAAGAATTATAACATGGATATCGTCTTGATAAATCTGAACTATTCTGACCATAAACGGCAGATATGTGGAGATGTGAAAGTCATTGAATTTCTAATTGGAATTCAACCAGAATGCATTATATATGTATTTTTTTATTTAACTGTTGACAATGCAATTTTCATTGCAAAATCTAAGATTAACTTTTGAGGTAAACTTCAGTGACAGGAGAAAAACTGTAAACAATAATTCCTTTCTATTTCTAACAAAATACTCCTACCGCCGTTCCATATTCTGCAGAACTCTGGACAGAACACTAAGAAAGAGAGTAGTGAAGTGCTTTGTGCGGTATGTGGCATTGTAAGAGCAGAGAACATGGACATTACGACGAAGTGAAGAGAAACGACTAGAAGAATTTGAAATATGGTTATGGAGAAGAACGGAATTTGTGAAATGAACAGACATAATAAGAAATAGTGGGTGAAGAAAGAATAATGCTGCAACTGATAAGGACGAGAAAATGAAAATGTCTGGGTTAATGGCTAAGAAGAAACTTCCTACTAAAGGATGCACTGGAAGGTATTTTGAACGGGACAAAAGTTCAGAAATATATCAGATGATATACATAGTTCATATGTAGAGACCAAGAGGATGGCTGAAAATAGGAAAGATTGGTGAATGCTGGGTTTTCAGTGAAAGACCTGTCCTCGGGTAGAACACTGTGAATTAATGTTTCATATCGAGTTAGGCTTAACGAAATACTTAGTTAAATTAATCAAGAGAAGTGGTAGTTCACTCGTATGAGGAATGTTTGCGACATTGAAACAACGAAAACTAAAAGGTCTTCAAATTTGCATAGTCATGTGGATCCTTTGTTTTTGGAAATAATCATAGAAATGAGGAAAATGCCGTGGTGTGTATTCAAAGATGTGTGCTCAAATTTCTTTGCGATATTTTAGCAAATAATTATATTTGACTTTTATAACATTTAACAGCATTTTAAATTATAGGTTAAAAGTTCCTGATAATCCATTTTATAGATTTCCATTTGGATTTCTTATCCTCGAAACTTGTAGCTGTGTTCGAGTAACAACCGGAGAGATTCCACCAGGATATACCTAGAAATAGGAAGGCTGTATAAGGAAAGGTTATCCCCCGGTATACTTTCTGATTATAATCTTAGTTCTAAGTACTAACAGAAGTCTCCTATAAAATTATTTTTAAATTGTAAACAGAATTCTAATACTTTTGTAATTATATTTGCATGCAATAATAAACTTTAGTAGGCATAACTTAAATTCTGTAACATCATATTTGTGTTTTGATCATTCCTTCAAATGGAAAAGACCATAAAAATGAAGCTTCATTTCGCTAGTTTTCTTTTTTACGAGAGCGAAAACATGAACAATTGCATTACTTTTTAGAGATAATGTAATCTGAGTTCCCGGAAATTTGAATTTACGGAATATTTTGGATTTGAGACTTAAATCACAGTCAAGTGTATGCAGTCACGAAGCTCAATACGTAGGGCATATGCATCCATAGAAAGTTGCTAACCACTAGGATCGCTACTATCGTCTCATCACAGACAATGCGAAATTTTACTGTCACAGACTATTGTTTCTAGTACTCTCGTCAACTCAAGCTTCGTGACTGTATATACTAGAATGTGACTTAAATTCAGTGCACACGGTTTAGTGTTACCTGCTTTTAAGTGGGCGACAAAGGGTTATTAAGGTTTGTTGCTTAAAGTAATTATTACGAGACATTTTTTTTATTATGTTTAATTTCTGTCTGATTAAAATGTATGAAAGAACTACATTATTATTATTATTATTATTATTATTATTATTATTAGTAGTAGTAGTAGTAGTAGTGGTAGCAGTAGTAGTAGTAGTAGTAGTAAAAGTATTCCTATGTTCATAGTAGTATTTCTACTTCTTTTTGTTTCTTATTATTTATATTAAATACGGAACATTTTTAAATGAGGAAAATAACTACTATTTATGAACTTTTACAATGCATTTGAGAAGACTGACATGGCAATTGAATATATTAATTGATAATAAATGTGTTAAACAGCCATGCAATCAAAGTTGAGAATCAATTACCTCACGTCATTGATTTTACAGGTAGCTTCCTTTTCGAATAACACCGCCCAATTGGTTCGGTGAATCACAGCTTGTCACGCTAAGGAGTAGGAGGCCTTTACATGTCTGCTACCAACTTCCGAAGCTTGGCAATATCTCTAACCTCAAATTAGCTGCTTATTTCCATTCCGAGAAAATTTAGTAGGAGATATCTTCGATATCGTCAAACTGGTATATATAGTACATAACTACATGATTGCACTATTGAAATAATTTATGGAACTTGCAGCCTACTTTACTTCAAAATACTGGAAGTAATCGATATGAACTGTTGCTAAACAGGGTGTAAACGTTATAACATTACAACTAACGAAACAGATAGGTGATACCATACACTCCTCTGAACAAAATACCATCGAATAATGTTTCGTATTAACTGTAACGATTTCTCCAAAAATAATTATTGTTCTTGGAAGTCCTACACATTTATACAGTGAGTAACGTTAAAGAGTTCATAAACTTACCTAAGGTAAAGAGGTTAGATGCAATAGCGAATGGGATATTGAGCATTAAATAGCTTATATTAGTGTACCATACTTGTTTTCAAAGTGAAAAAGAGAGTAGAATTGGAAAACATACTTAACCCGGGAGAGATCTCCACATAGAGTGTCGTTCGAGTGGTCGCATACACGGAATTTTGCCGAAACTAGCGACGTTTTGGATTTTTCCTATTAGGGTAAACATTAGTAATTTCGTGATAATTTCATGAAAACTAATTTAAAATGCAAATGTGTAAATATATCCATATTCCGATTTTTTCATCTAAAAGACGATAACTTGCTGTACTAATTTGGAGACATAAAAGATTGGATACGTTCTTGAATGTGCCAAAAACCACTTTTACAACTTAAGCTGAAAGGTTGGTTATTTCGTGATAACCTAGTTAATTTTGTGATATTGCATTGATAATTTCGTGAGAGGTAGAAGAATTGTGGAAAAATTCATTAAACTCAAATGAAATTCTCATTTATTGTTACAAGACTTCAAACATAGTAATTCCGTCTAATATTCACAGCAAGAAAACATAGAAATACATATCAACACATAATAAGCATGAAATCAAAGTAAAAATTGAAATTTAAAAGGGATCTTCTTTGCCCTGAAAGGGTGAACACTTTTATTACGGACTTTACTATAGCCTATATTACTAGGGTAACTCCAAAGGTAATGCATAACGTTTGTTTAAAAATTATATTTTTATCCTACAGATTTGCTACTTTCACAGAATGTAGATGCATCCTTAAGGAACAAAATGTCACTTTTCCACATAATCCCTGTCCCTTTCAACTGCCTTACGTAACCTAGGAACGAGGGCCTGTAGACCAGCACGGTAAAAGTTTGGACCAACACATCTGAGCCACTCTTTAGCAGCGTGCACAAGGGAGTCATCTTCTAACCTCGATCCGCGAAGGGATCCTTCAGTTTAACAAAGAGATGGTAATCGCACGGTGCCAGTTCAGGACTGTAAGGCGGATGTTTCAGTGTTGTCTATCCGAATTTTCTGATCTGGTCTCTGGTCTTGTGACTGACATATGACTGTGCGTTGTCGTGCAATAGCTGAACATCCTGCTTCTCCCGATGTCGTCGAACACGACTCAGTCGAACTAGAAGTTTCTTGAGAGTTGCAACATACCCGTCAGAATTAATGGTGGTTCCGTGTGGCACGATGTCCACAAGCAAGAGTCCATCTGAATCGAAAAACACAGTAGCCATAACGTTTCCTGCCGAAGGTGTACTTTTGAATTTCTATTTCTTTGGTGAATTGGCATGATGCAACTCCATTGTCTGCCTCTGTCTCCGGTCCAAAATGGTGGAGCCATGTTCCATCTTCTGTCACAATTCTTGCAAATAAGTCATCTTGCACTTATCATTGACACTTAGCATGATAACAATTCAAACAGAAGCTACACTGAACCCATTGCATCTCCGTTTTCTTTTTTGTTATCACATCTTGTCTTCAGATTTCTAAAATTCCTATTGTAATACAATTTTTAAAATAGTATAAAATGTAACACTTAATGCTCAACACAATTTTGCCTCAAACAGCAAAGATTCCTATCAGTAAAGCTTCAGCCTATATGGCGACTACAGATGTATCTATAATTCCAAAAACATTTGCTAAAATTTCATGAAGATACAATAAATCTTTGTACCAAATATCATATGCTTACCTTTAGTAATAAGCCTGTAATGTAATTACAAACATCCACAAAATTTGAATGCCTGAGAAGTCGACGCAAACTTGCTCTCTCCAAACATAAAAGCTCACTGAAGCAACTACAATAGTCACACAAAGCTTAGCTGTATGTTTCTGGAAACTGGACAACATATGCAATCCCTTGGCGGAAATTTGGATCTCGTAACACCATTGGTTAGTTCACAAAAGAGCAAAGAAGAAGTATCACGAAATAACCACTGCCACGAAATTACCAATGATTACCCTATAACTTTTGAGAGGGATGATATATGGAAGCGGAATAACAACCCATTTTTTTAAGACTTTGGGCTTTCTTTTGATATGTCACAATGTGCAATTTGTTTCAAAAGAATGTTCATACCTTCTGTAATACTTCCCAGTCCTATTATATGTTCATCTAGCTTTTTTACTGCAAGTACACGCTTTTATTTTATTTTATTTTATAAAAGGGTAAATTATCTCGCATAATACTTGTGTTCAAGAAAATGTTAGAAACTTCTAAATTGAAATAATAAACCCGAATATGTTAAGAAGATTTTTACCAAGATATGCCAGTATTTATTTCATCATAATTGAACTATTAGTCTGACAAATATTCCGAAATGTATTGTCCGAAAGAAACTCTTCTCGCAGGTAATTGTCAACACATATAAATTGAGCTAAAAAGAGGGGCAAATATGCAATTCCTTGCATTTTTCTGTGACTGACAGTTAAATTTGATACTTTACAAAGTATTCTTATAGCGAACATCGCTGGAACATGCAAAGTCACGATGCACAAACCAATAGCGAATTGGTCAAAGGATTAAGCACATTATGCCAGTGCACCATATTCCGGAGTGTTAAATTCGCCAAAAATTCGGGATATCCGATAACTTCATGTGTAAACTGCTCCAAAAAGGTATCGGGTATGATAATTTCTACATGTAAATTAAGCCAAAGTCTTCTGTTTCGTTAAGACGTCATTAAAGTTCTGTTGTAGTTCCTATTTACACCACCTGCAGTACTACCTGTTACTGAAGGACTCCTATTGCTGGCTACACAGTTATTCACATAAGCATATTGCCTACTTCTGTGTATCATGGAACTGCAGAGGTGATTTCTGAAAGAAATGATTTAATAGTTTTGAACTGTTACAGTCATAGGAAGAAGTATGTGTCGTAGAAAGGCAAAATGTTGGGAAGTGCAGTACATTGAAATCGTCTTAGCTTAAATTTATTTCGGAATATGTATGATGAGACTTTCTTCTGTTAAATTCTAACGTATCTTGTTTACATGTTTCGACCTATTTATGGGTCATCCTCAGATGGTACGTTAGAATTTAATACAAGAAAGTCTCATCATACATATTCCGAAGTGAGACAGTGTTAAAAGTTGTGTAATCAAGATGTATTAATAGCACATTATGCAACGAGCTTATAATGATAGTAATTAAGACGCGAGTATGTTTGTTTATGAAACGAGCGCAAGCGAGTTTCATAATTTTCATACGAGCGTCTTAATTACCATTATAGGCAAGTTTCATACGAATTTTTTTGCTCGACCATATTTCTAACTTGATATTATTCAGAAGTATTCATTTTATTTGTATCTGGCAGAAGATCGGAAGTGACCTTGTTCATAGCTCGTAAATTGTGAGATGTGCGCAGACGCGAAAGTATTGATTTTTTTCGAGGAACAATAATGTCATTGACCTTGATGTAATGCAGAGAATAACATGAAATAATTTTGATATAACCTGGAAATTGATTTAGAATTGAAAAACGAGATGACAAATTGAATTTATTTGAATATTATTTACAATTAACGCTAATTATTATAGTAACAGAACAAAACCTTCTGCGACAGTATTGGATTTCCAGCTTCCGTGACGTTTCCCTCGTCTTTCGATTGCATATTCGAGAATAATCGAAAACCTGAACTTTAATGAATAGGTGTACTTTAATGGCATGCATTAAAGGACTGATACCAGGTGTATAATTACTACATTTCGGCATGGTCGAGCATAAATTTATTTAGCTACGCAAGATGGAAACTGTATTTCACGAAGTGAAACACAACATTCACATGAACATGACATAAATAAGTCACATCATTGCAAAGAGGAAGGTGGTAGAAGATGCTAGAAAATGACCTCGCAAAATAACCGCACCAGGTTTATTGAAAGCCTGCCAGGCCCGAAGTCTGGAGAAAGTGAAAAAGAATTTTGTTTCTTTGGTTTCGGCGAAATTTACGTATGGCCCTAATAAATTTAATACCAAGAAATTGTTGACGCCATTTACATGTATCCTTTCGGAGTTTACCACGCATTACACCCCTATTTCCCTGTAAAAGTGAATACCAACAGGAGCTTCCGACTTGTTTCTACCGTCAGTGAATGCACGGTTGCCGCATCTTCCTGTCACACATCTTTTACCTTGTTCAATGAAATTACGATCAAATCGTCAATGTTAAAGTACAAGCCAGCCGAGTGTGCATTTTTAATATTTATTCTTCAAAATCCCACAAAATCACTTCTAATAAATCAGAAAGCTAACAAATAATGTCATTAACAAATCGATGGCTCTGAACCAGACTGTTCTAAGTCCAATTTACTATTTTATGAGAGCTATTTTAAGCTCCTGACATTCAAAGCTTCATGAAACAATTTGGAATAGCTTCATAGCAACCTTATGGATAGGAATATTACAATTTTGTTCGATTCATACATGCTGACAAGAACATGGAACAAATTGAAACACAAATTTCTTTTGTTATAAAAAGTTGGACTTAGAACAGTCTACTTCTCAGCCATCGAAATAGCGAACGGCAGAGACAGGATAAACCACATTATACCGTATGTCCATCAGTCAGGTTGATCAGGTGTTCTGGTATCCACAAAGCGTTGTGCCGCTCGTGTGATACCGTTTGTTTTAAAGCCCCACTTCATTGATGTATTTACTTCAATTATTCATTATAAATAATCAAACGGTAATGACCTTTAAACTGGACAATTGAATTGTCCACTCTCTATTATTAAACATGTGTCAGTACTGTTCAAAATTATGCCAAACTGCAGGGGTATATTTTGCTGTATAACATAAAGAAACTATTGACAAATATTTTTCTTTAAATCCTCCAAATTACGTGGAATTCTTCCGTACACACTCTATTTAAGAATAGCCTACGAATGAAAATTACAGGAACTTAGGTCCGGGAATCTCGGAGGTCATAAACCCTTCCATAAGTATTCAGTTTCCGAACATGATGGAACATGTATCCCGGGATATTAACGAAGAAGTTTCCTCTTCAGTGTGTGTATCATTTTGCATGTAACTAGTCGTAAATTAATATTTTTTTTGATTTCAAATTATGTCGAAGTCTCATCATATCGTACACGGTTAAAGAACGAACCACGTAGACAGCAATAAACGTGTCAAACTAGCTCCAGACATATCAACACAACTTCGAAAGTAACCGGTTATCAGCTAGCATATCTCGCAGTGGTCAACGTTGACTGCGCCGGGAAACATAATTCGATCACTTTCGCTTTTTTCCGGTCAATCTAACCGACCGACACCAGATATCAGTGCAAACTTTTACTCGTAAACGTGAATAACTTAGTAGGATTAAGAAAGTTGCCAAAGCATAGTAACATGGCAACGGGGAAACAAAATAACACACCTTACATAAGTGTACACATTTCTTTAAATAAATAGATATGTTTTAGGAAGCCACTTAATAAACGTAACAGGACATGAACCAATAAGAAACGATTAAGCACTAAATACTATTACATCGTTTTCTCGTAAAATGTAATAACAGCATGTTTTTGTAGGGTACTTATTACTGTCAGTTTAACTTTGACGCCAAATCGCAAATGTCTATTTCGAGTGATGTATTCGGATTGAGGTGTCGCGAATCAATATTTTTGCTAGAAGAGTACGTTCAGGAGTGATAATCTCACTTAGATAAGATTACAGGGCAAGAAACATAGATATTTAAGACGAAAAACATTAAGCACCTCATGCCAGTTAACTTTTCGCTCTTTTTTGTAATTGTGTGAGATATAAACGAAAAATCTCAGCGAAATAGAGAGAAAACCTGGTCATGTGGTTGGAACGACGCGACATTGTAGTATTAGGAAACACAAAAACACAGAACACAAGGAACACCTAATTATATACGTAGACACTATGGAAAAAATTGAACTCTATCCTCCTTCCGTCAATCAAACACAAATTCGCTGGCTTTATGTAAGTAGAAACAGCATCATAGGATAGTAGTTAAATACAACATTTGGGTTACATTCAAAAAGTATTGATCATTCAAACTATCTTAAATAAGAAGCAATTAATTGCTATTCCATAGGATAATTTGTAAGTAGTGGAATAAAATGTAAGGGTGGAACGTAGAAAATAATACGAACAAAAAAATCTCAGTCGACATAGATCTGCAGCTGAAGTCTTTGAGAAACAATTGGGAAAGTTATTTGACGATCCGTCACTGACATATTAGTTCGCAATATTTCTGATCATGTGCGTTCTACCTTGCACACGCACTCTTGGTGCGGTAATACTAGTGTAAAAATAAATAACAAAAATAATACACACACTTCACAAAAAATGAGTTTTATTACATTTTATTCCAGTTGTGTTGATTCTATCGAGCAAGATGTCACAGAGTACAGTGTGTCGAAAGGAGTCTTAGAATTGTTTTTATTTCATTTTATTGGGTTATTTTACGACGCTGTATCAACATCTAGGTTATTTAGCGTCTGAATGAAATGAAGGTGATAATGCCGGTGAAATGAGTCCGGGGTCCAGCACCGAAAGTTACCCAGCATTTGCTCGTATTGGGTTGAGGGAAAACCCCGGAAAAAACCTCAACCAGGTAACTTGCCCCGACCGGGATTCGAACCCGGGCCACCTGGTTTCGCGGTCAGACGCGCTGACCGTTACTCCACAGGTGTGGACTAGAATTGTTCAGTCACATTCTGTACGCAACAGTTCGATTTCTTTCAAGTACTCCCGGGTCATTTCTAAGTTGTTGACAGGCATCGTCCCTTCGATGCTCCAATGTATTCAACTGTGGAAACGAGAGCGCTCTACGCTGCGCTTTTAAATGACCTCAGTCAAAAAATCCAAAGGATTTAAGTCAGGTGATCGGGGAGGTCAAGATATATGTAAGCATAGCTTCGCCGCTGTAATGTTCTTCCATGTTGATAGCAGTATTACTTCAACAAATCTGACCAGCAACATCCCCGTTATTCAATCTCAGACGAGTATACACTCTGTGTTAATTTCAGATAAGTCAGCTGAACGTTGTACTTTGCTTACAACTCTGCCCTCTCTCGGCAATGTTAAGTTTTGTAAACAAAGAGCCAAATTCGGACTATAAATCTGTGAAGAAAAATGCATGAAATGAGAATGAGCAAAAAAGATAAGTCATTGGCGAATGTTTACATAGCTTTTGCAATTAGTTGGCAAACAGTTCATTTGCAGGCTTATGGTCAATGAGACTTTTTTTCTTATACTATTGTGTACAATCTACCTTTATGTTTTTTCTCATCATTTGTGAACCTCCCTGTATATTCTGCAAAACTTGACAGTCACTATTACTCAAGCTTAGACGGGACAGGTTCAAACACTGCTGTACAATGACCCTTTAATACAGCGGTTGGAGGGTTTAGACTCACGCCTGTACCAGAAAGTCGTCAATTCACTACAGTGGCCCATTTTTCTTATTAAACATATCTTTGTGAAGACCTATGGTATTACTGTGACGAATGACTCTTTTCAACCCCACTGCACATATTTCGCCATAATGTTTGCTTTCAATCTGGATAATAATTACGATCCTATAAATAAACCTCGACCATAAATTGTGCAACTGTAACGTCAAACAAGCAAGAGAAGTGAGATCAGACAGAAGCGCCATTAGAAAAGCGCAGACTAGTGTGCAAGTGATCAACATTTATGAATATTAAACACATCTCTGAGTGCATAAGAGCTTCTTCCCAAAGACTTCAGGCAGATATGGTAGACCGATTTATACTACAGATGGTGTAAAAATAGTTAGTAGTGCTGCAATCTGTGGTCTGACACGAGAACCTCATGCAATGGAAAGCTGAGTACACTAGTAAGAGAGATTATCAGTTAAAATATGCATTGTAAAAGGTACAAAGCACAAATTTCCCCATTTGAAAAATCCATTTTACGACAATGACAACATGAATGAAATTTGTTTCTTAGTAAAAAAAAAAAAAGGCAGAGAAATAAACTTACATTATCACTGAAATGATGTCGAGCATAGACAAATGTCCATTTTACAATAATGACTACATAAAAGTAATAAACATTGGGGTTTATCTATAGATAAAATATGTGTTTAGATTGATAGGATATACCTCCTAAAGTGCTAATACATACTAAAAATATCTCTTTCATATAAAAATGTACAGTAATGTTAATTGCTTTAGAATTCAATAACTCTCGAACTAACATAGTAAAGTTGTAGCCTCATTTTTTACAAATTTCGTTTTATTTGTTAACAACAATATAGTTTGTTGTTATTTCCACCATATGCCACTTTTTAACTAAATTTCCCGAAACTTGCACTAAATCTGTCAAATAACTTACAAATAAATGTGATACATTACTTAGGTCAATATTAGAATAGACCTACTGTTCGACACTTTTGAATCCAATTACAATTAAATATATAAATTTGCTTAAACAACTTCAAAAATAAATTTCCAAAATAGCTATGTTGTAAAAGGTTCATTTATTATCCATAAAGTGAAACATAAATTTACGATGCAATTTTTAATTTTTCTGTTTTATCCCACAGAATACATTGCAATGCTTTACATTTTACATAATTTAATATATAATAAAACAAATTATGCCAGAGTATACAAGATGAAATACCTTATTATGTCCCACACAAGTTTTCTTACAAATCCCATAATATTTTTTTTTATTCCGATGGTAAATAAAAATTCACGTTACTATTATATTTACAAAGCTCTTGCATAAATAAATATTTTGCGGGTGTGAAACATGTCAAATACTCGTGTGATTCGCAATTTCTTGTATGCAGATTGCTATTTTATTAAGATTAACTTTTGTTTTAAGATTTCTCTTCCAGGTTAAATAAATAAATCTAATCTAATCTAAATCTAATCTATTTCTTTATGTATTTATATTTTCATTTTTTATATTTATGTCATTAGATTTGTCTTCGCATTCATATATTATCGATTACATACATGTTTATTATACATTAAATGAATAACTATTGTTATATTTATAAATCTACAGTAACGTATACTTTTATAATGTACAATTATAGTATTACCCTGTACGTGTTCATATCCTAAACGAATAAATAAAGGAAAAGAATAAGAATTACAAAGTGGACACCATATATAAGCAAAATTTCATACAACATAATGTATCTAGAATGGATGACAACAGAATCCCTCTAAAGTTCCGAATTACAGAGTCGGAGAAAAGAAAAGACTAGATAGACCTTTAAAGGATCACAACTTAGGATTTCATTGCGCGTGCCAAAACGGACCATCTGCGCCCCGTTTCAAAATGTTAACGAATTACAGAATAACGATATATAAATCGCAATTAAAAGACTACAAATGCTTGTAGCACTCTGTTTCACAATTCAGTCTTATTAATTTGTTAAGTTTGAGTAGATCTGTAAAATCAGATAAAGAAATTTACAAATCGGAGTTTTTATTATGCAATGTCAACAAAGACAAGGTGTTGATTGGTCTGTGATTTATGTATAACATTGCTTCAAAAAATGTGGCCTCCGCGATCTCCAGATTTCAATCCGGCCGACATTTGGTCGTGGGGTTACCTTAAAGAACTAGTTTTCCTTACACATCCAACAACCCTACTGCAACTGAAAGATGCTATCTCGCAAGAAATTGCCAATATTCCAAGGCATCTTCTGCAAAATGCTGTGCATGGTGTCACAGACAAAATGCTGTACGTTGAACAAGAGAACGGCGAACATCCTCCCAATGTTTTGTAAACCCCGTTGTTTGCCCAACACTGTGATGTTTTTGTTTTTTCCCTATCTCAAATATTATAATAATTATCGCGGTTTAATATTTGAACTGGCTTGTGAAATACCCTATATTATAACTTTTTCGATTATGACTAAGTTCAATATCTACATCGGAGTTACTACATTTATCAATAACTTTACAAAAATTGCTCCAGTTTAACACGTAATGGTGTTCAATTACTTATGATATAATTGCAATTAATATGTATTTATTTCATTTATGCATAATGTGTTGCATATTTAAACTTAGATACCTAAGAACAATATTGTAGAAAATGTAATATCTTTGAAAGTAAAATGGACACATTTGTAAAATTATACATTCACTGTCAAACACTTGTGGAGTATACGAATTTTCGTTTATAAGGATATGACTTCTTTTGTAAAGTTCAACTTTACAAACTCAGATTGTGAAAAAAAAAAGTTTACAGTTATTTACAAGAAATGCAGGGTGGAAGTAATATAAATATGCAGATTTCAACAGTCTATTCCTTGAATAGAGTACAACAAAAATTCTAATGCTATATTAGTCCCAAATTAATATTCTCCCCAGAAAAGACAGCAATTCTCCCATGAAAGTTGACAGGGTTTTACTCGATAAATACTCTCCATTACGATTCAGATTTTTATTCTATCATTATAGAAACTAATAAGAAATAATTTATCCCAAAACCGGTTTTAAATAGAAAGGACGACTTTTTTTGTAAATGAAATACAAATATTAGCGCATATTGTTTTCTCCTGCCATAAGGAAATCTCGTGACCCTATTGTAGTGGCTAAGGGACTGAACTTTGCTATTCAGACGGAGTAAAATAATAATAATAATAATAATAATAATAATAATAATAATAATAATACTTTATTACTAGAACAAAAATACACATTTTTTTATATAAAAACACTCTAGCACCCCAGAAAGAGTAAGATACATATTCGTGTTCAGGGAGCATTCCACATAATGTCAAGACATTTTATTAAATAACAGAGTAAAAAGTAAAAAAAAAGGGAAGGGAAAAAGGAGAAAAAACACACATATCACAATAATTGAACTTTAAATTTTCTCTGTTAACAGCAATTTTTAAATTGATTTTTTGAAATAAGCAGCATTAGCAAATTGTATGTTTAGGAATTTAGCTATTATCATTTATAAAGCCTTGAGCCGAATTTGATACTGTGATTAGATGCTACAGTTGTAGTACATTTAGGTACTGTCAAGCATGTGTTGTCTGATCGTTTGGTTTTATATTTATGTGAATATAAATTAAATATATTTCGGTTTTTATGTACGAAATTCAATAATACATTGTTATAAATTTAATGTAAGTCAAATATTTAAATTCTGAATACAGCAGCTCTGAAAGATAATCAAGAGTTTTATTAAGGAATATTTTTATTATTCTTTTCTATACCAAAGTTATTGGCATAAGCCATATACCATAAGCACTACACCACCCTATAATGCCGTATTGTAATATAGCTTGTACTAATGCGAGGTATATCAGTCGTAAAATATGGACAGTCAAGTAATTTCGTAGTGCCTGTAAGTTTTTTTAGGTGAGTCGGCGACGCGATTTTTCCAATTTGTGCAGACTGTCAGCGTAATTTTCTAATTAAGAATTTATGTATTTACAAAAGGCACATGTTTTTATTTATTCTGCAGCATTATCTTGTCTCATTCAATCTGCTATGTAATAACACTTCCACCTTACATAAATATAGTGAAAGAGGCCCCTGGGCTAGAATCTTGAAGAATGATGAGTATTACTGGGAAAATGAGAAAACGAAAGTGTCTCTAGTAAAACCTCAACTATGACCTTTCCCGTCGTGACTGCCACTATGAATTTTCCAACGAAATATTTTATGCCTGATCGGATCTCGAATTCGGTTCTTATTTCTGACAGATCGATCATCTACACCACACGGTTTGCGGGCCTTTCGTCAACTACTTTTTGTCCACAATTTGTTTCGTCCATTAGCTTTCGTCCACTCACTTTCGTCCACGTTTTATTGTCCACAACCGATTGGTCCATACAATTTACGTCCATCCATACATTTTGTCCACACCTTTTATGTCCATAAGCTTTCGTCTATCTTAGAATACACAATTCCCACTTACAATTATAACAGAAAGTATTGTCATCACTGTCGTCTGTTTTTTAGATACGTTTCATTTTCCTTTGGATATTAAAATGTATGAATACATGTGTTTTCCAGTTTGAGTATTAAAAATTACGGCAGAGGTTGTATATCCACGTCGGAGGCAACCAATGTTACATTATAATAAGTACTGGTACCACTTCCACTTAGTCAGCAAAGATGGAAGAAGTTATTGGACATGTGAGGATGGACAGAATTGTAATCCAAGATGCATTTGGAGGTTTTTGGAAGTTTTGCTAGATGAACAGGAATCAAATTAGCAGATGAATACTCAATAAAATTATTGGTAGGACACACGAGAGTCCGTGCACCATTAAGTCAGACATATGTCAATAATCATGAACGCATCAGTGAAATGATTACACGGTATGAAAACTACAAGAACGACGGCCGGTTGGAAACATATCTGAGAGCAATTTCATACAGATTAAAAATTAACCCTGCTGAAGTTCTTCAGGAAGAAGAAAATGATGACTAATAATGTTTATAATACAAAGAGTATGTACACTCAACAATACATATAAATTTAAATAAATTACATTTTCACCAAATGGAATATATTTCATGTCATATTTTTTTGCCATAGTGGACGAAATAGTCAGTGGACGAAAACATAATGGACGAAGCATGAAAATGGACTAAATAGTCAGTGGACGAAACTTAATGGACGAATAATGAAATGCACAAATATCAGTGGACAAAAAAGTGGACGAAACATAGTGGACCAAAGGCCTTATAACGCACCACACATCCAGCGCAAAAATTTGACTTCTGTAACTACTTAATTTAACGAGTGTTGAACCAGCAAAGTAACGTTACAATATTACGTCGCGTTTGGACACGAGAGATCAACACTGCCTACAGTGGAACAGAGTTTATTTCGTGTTTTGTTATGTAGCCTATATAAGCCTCATATTTGTGCCGCCCATGTGAAGTGTGGATAAATAGATGGATTGGTATATAATATTGAACTCACTTTATATGAATTAAAGCATGGCGTGGAGATGCGTTAAGTACGTCGGATTAATTCATTTCCACCTCTAGTGCCATCAGCACCTCGTCTACCGACTGTGCATACGTCATCCACTCCACTCATCAATCTAGTTCAAAGCCGTCCGTTATTCACCCCCGAGGCTTCCATTCGTTTCAACAAAAACGTGCGCAACAGACGTTTTATGTCTACAGCTGTCATGAATTTTAAGCCAAAGCCGAGCACATATTTTGATTGACTGGAAGCCATTTTGTTTGTAACGTTAATTGGGGTAGTATTTTATAACACACCCTCAGGTCTTATAGCCGGTTGATGAATTTTTCTGTTAGCCTGCCTCAACGTCCATATAATTCCACGCAGATGGTTCACAAGAAGAAATTGCATACCCATCAGTTCCATCGATCGCAATAACACTAATTCGAGGAGAACTCAGTACGTCTGGTTTATTGCGTCCGAGGACTATATACTCAGAAGTCTTTGTGGCCTGTTTTTGTTCAGGAAATATCAAATTTATTTCCAGGAATTCTACTTTCACGTTTTATGTGTTATTATCTAAAAAAAATCGCTTTTAGTATACAAACAGTGAGCCGTCAAAGAAACACTGATATACATGACTAGTGACAGCCTAAATATTAAATTACATATCCCAAACTACCTCCTAGCTCAATGGAAACAATGATTTTCGCCATTCATGAGGTATAGAATGGAAATGACGCCAAAATATTTCCACATAGCGTAATGTTTTGGTGAAACTGTCATATTTCATAAAATATCTTCATATATTTACCTATTGAAATTATTGGGGATCATCAGTGCGGTTTTAGGCGTAATAGATCGACTATTGATCAGAGTTTTTGTATTCGACAGATATTGTAAAACAAATGGGAGTACAGTACATAAGTTATTCATAGATTTCAAAAAAGCCTTATGATTCGATTAAGAGAGAAGTTTTATATAACATTCTTATTGAATTTGGTATTCCTAAGAAACTAGTTTGATTAAAATGTGTATCAGTAAAACTTTCAGCAGAGCCAATATAGGCTAGCGTCAGACGATTTTCCAATTCACTGCGGGCTAAAGCAAAAGGGATGCACTATCATCTTTACTTCTTAACTTCGCTCTAGAATATGCCATTAGGAAAGCTCAGGATGACAGGGAGGGTTTGGAATTGAACGAGTTACATCAGCTTCTTGTCTATCAGGATGACTTTCTCAATCAATAATTTCTGCTAAATTAATAAATAAAAATCACATCATGTTAGGTATGTTCTGCTCGTGGATAGCCAAAGAATCTTCAACGACTGCAAAGAATATTATTTTACTGTTCCTCGTTGACTACTCGTTCATATCTTCTGATAGAGTGTTTGTCCATTTGAAGGAGCAAGTTAAAGCAAGAAGCCTTATCTTGAAACTTACTGAATATTAACTAATTATAATTGAGTTTGAGACTTCATTAGGAAGTCAGAATCATAAAAATTATATTTATTTTCTTAGTTTTCATCCATGTTATCGTATTAATTGTGTTTTCAAAAATTACTTCTTAAAATATTTAACTTACTCATGTTATGTGCCACTCGTGAATTATACTACTGGTATAAATATTATGTTCCATCTGCATTTTTTTGCTAGTGATAAACTGATAGTGATATACTAAGTAACAGACTGATTCTAGTCGATAACTTTTATTAATAATAAATCAGTAAATAAGTAATTTTCATGTAAAATGTCTTCATGTATTCTTTCTTGTTGTGTGCCATCTTGGATAGCCAAATACAGTTCCAAACTCCGTTATGTCCCAGTTACTGAACCTAACACCATTAAGTCCAACCTAAAATATTTAATTAAAAATAAACCATTACAATATGATTTCAGCACTGCATATAACTCAGATGGGAATAAATCGCTGTATAAAACTAAAGAAAGAAATTACAGAAAAGCAAATTTAGAAACAAATGACAGTGTTTCCTGACTTCTGTAAAATTTTGTTCGAAGGACTTAACAGGTATTGGAAATGAACGATTCAATATGACTATGGTCATTTTTTATATTTGAACGTTTCCCTCTGCACTTCGCCTGTAGCAAACCATACCAATTGTTTAAAGGCAGATAATGTTTCGAGACATTTCTGTCAACATAATAACGGTTAGTTTTCAAATCGCTCCAGTAAATGCCACTTTAGGCTTTATTTCGAAAATGTTGCATGTCCCAAATAAATGCCCAACATTCTTTTCATTGTGTGGTGAGAGAATCCGCAACCGCCAAGTGTTGGTGTCATTTTTATCCATTTATCTCTTCCTAATCCCACATCCTACACATCCCGCGTCTTCCCACGGGCTCAACAAATTGTGCACAACAGGTTGTTCAACTTCCACTATACGCAGTAGTATCCATCCCAGACAGCTGAAATGTGTTACGAAGAATTTCAGTTACTATTAAGTATAATTTTCAGTTTAACAGTTGCAATGCATCGTTTTGGATTCCAAGTTCGTGAATTCAAACATGGGTGAGAAATTATACATTTTTGGGGTGATTAAAATTATTTCACTGTAATAGGGATTTGTGAAATGGCTTAGGCTTAACTACCGCGACTTGAGATTTAAGGTTCCAACATTTCGAAAATAAAGATTTCATCATCAGAGTCCTAATTGGCAAAGTCCGCAAGGTTAGCAATTGGACCCGCTATGCTTAGTTAGACAAAACCTGGACAGGAAATCAAATAAAGTAATTATTTTGCAGTAGCACTTAAAAAGCTATGTTTTATCTCTGAAGATTTAAATCTATGGCATAAGGCAGTGATATCAAAACAAGCGCATTTTTTTACCTTGACGTCGTTCGCGGGCATTAAGCGCTAGGTATGGAAGAGGAAGAATTATGCATGTGAATAAGCAGCCTGTTGGATTAAGAAAACAGTGATGCGCAAACTTCAAACGGAACGTGAAATTTTATGTCAGGTTTATTTGGCTTTTTTCTGTTTGATATTTTGTATATTGTCTGTAAAGCAAAAGTACTAACACCAATTTCTTAATATTGCAGTTCTATTGTAAACGTTAATAACATAATAAAGAGTTAAGGAGGAATATTCATATAAATACCATAGTAAATCAACTATACTATACTAAGTGAATGAAACACGTCATTTATAAAGAAAGTGATATTCCAAAGAAAGAGATTGAGTACGACATAATAAGTTGGAATTGATATTGATGGTATCTTTAGCCTTATAAAAGTAATCAATAAACTAATCAAAACAATATCATAGTACAAAGCAAAGTTAACTAGACAATGAATAATTTATTATTTGCCGTCATTGGCTTAACATTTCATATAAGGTGTCTACCTTTATATTACATATTTAATCTAGGGTATTAAAGTTTTCGTTGTACTAAACGACATCATCAGATACCATTATTAAATTAAAATATAATAATCTCTTATTTGTGTACACGCATATGCCCTTGATGTCAAAAAAAAAGCTTGACCTAAGTACATAAAATATAACAGTACACATCTTCATCGTTTAGAAATATTTTAAATTTGGAAAATGTCATAACATGTTGAGTATAAGGCTTGCTTACATAGAAATTAGACTGTTTTATCACACAACTTATTGTGGATGTAATAAAATATCATTTTAACCTGATGATATGTTGATGTATTCATGCTAAACATGCAAGTACTGAGTTGTTCAGGCTTTAAATCTTTTGCTGGAAACCATTGATTTTGAAATATTTCTTGTTATGGAACGTGTTCATCTATATTAAATTGTTGACGTGGAATTGTGTTTGAATATAATTAACCTCGGTCTTCATTTCGGGAAGAATATTATATGAGAATTATGAGGCTAGAAGATTTACATGCTGAAAAACAAATATTGAAGAAAGTTTGTTTAAATTCAAATTATCGAAATGTAAGTGATATGTTGGAATATTATGAAGTTGTGCTTGTGTATCTCAACAAATTCCTCAAAATTAATTGTAAAAAAGTTAACTATGTATATGTTTTAACTGTAACTAATAATATAACAAGACTCTTATCGCATTATGCTTTTAAGGTAATATTGGTGCGCTACTTACTATCATCAGAATATTAAATTACTTTTTCGAAATCTGCTGAAGCTATAGAGCTGACGTTTTTACAACACATGCGCACATATCTTTTGTTTATGACGTAACAGTAGTTGATTTATTAATTCATATCCTTACAAACGTTTTCCATGAAATATTTTCAAAATTTTTATACACTATCTTCAGTATGATAAATAGAAGTCAATGTTCACTGTAAGAATTTTAACCATAACATTTCTCAATATACTATATTCAGTAATACGTGTTTACGACATTAGATTTACGAAAATACATCTGAAAATTTCACTTTTCTGTAAAAGAGTTGAGAAATTATTCCTTTTGAATTAAAAAGCTCGTAAAAAATGAGAATTAAAATTAAAACTCACATTCTTATAATGCACTTATACTTCTCAGGCAAATATAAAAATTGACAAGGATACAGTTTTAATAAGTTCTCTTTCCTTTATCCATTGAATCAGTGCTTGCCATCCCTGTACATAGCTCTATCAAGTGGCATATACTACCTCTTTCGTCTGTCTCTTTCCTTTCCGCTGTAAAGCGCTTAGACCAGGGCTGGGCACATTACGTGATTATGAGAAATGAGCGCTGTGTGCCTTAAAGAGCTTGTCTTGCGAGCGGTGTGACGTATGCATAATGTACGTCATTCAGTGTCGGTGCAGTGGTGACTCTGCAATATGAAGGCGAACTTTGAAGACGGAGCTTCCGCTCATAGACTAAAGCGGAACTCTACTCCCAATGCTTTTAATGTATCATTTTTCGTAGAGAGCAGTGGATTAGCAAAGTGTTTAATTTGTCATAAAACACTCCAACTGATTAAGAGGTTCAATATCCAACGACATTATTCTTTACAACATGCTACTTAATATGACAAATATGTTGGTAATGAAACGCCATAAATTAATACAACTTAAATAAAATGTTTCTCAGGTACATTATATTAGAGTATATATTTGATATTTGCATTGCATTATAAGTTATTATACACTTAGTAATATATAATTTTAAATTATACAAGTATTATATATAATATATAATATTATACGTCATGAACTGTAATATACTATACCATGTTATATCATAATATTTGTATAATTTAAAATTATATATTACTAAATGTACTATAATAACTTATAATGCAATATAAATATCGAAGAGATACTCTAATATAATGTACCTGAGAAACATTTTCTTTAAGTTGTATTAATTTATGGTCATATATCATATCATATCATATCATATCATATCATATCATATCATATCATATCATATCATATCATATCATATTATATCATATCATATCATATCATATCATATATCTCATCGCATCAATTTATATTATATTATATTATATCATATCATATATCGCATCACATTATTTTATATCATATCATATCATATCATATCATATCATATCATATCATATCATATCATATCATATCATATCATATCATATCATATCATATCATATTATATATTAACAGGATGACAATAATACACTTAGTGAATCGGCTATGAGAATTAGCTACAAAATTTGCCACGAAATTGCAAAGGAATTGAAAACATTTAACGAAGGTGAATTCATCAAGCGATGTTTAATTATATTGGCAGATGAACTCTGTCCGCAGCAAGTAGGGGAAGCGGAAGTCATATGCCTGTCTCGTAGAACCGTGGTGAGGAGATTGCAGTATGTGCGTATGGGTTATGTAAATATTCCTAATGATTTGTGTGTGTGTGCATAGAGCGAAGTTTATTTCATTAAATTAATAAGAGTGTTATAAATTTTGTAATGTACAATGGATTGATGTAATAGGCTATCCTCATAAATTATTATATGCTGACAGACTGAATGACTAGAACAACCGTGGCTCTTGTTACATTAATGCAGGGAACGTAGCTGTAATGCGAGTCCGCCACTGCGTGAGCGTTCTGCTCTGGCTTGGAATTGAAGTGCCTTTCGGAGCGAGAGCAGCTCTGGCCGGCTAGACTGAGCCGCTCTCATGCCCGGCCCTGGCGTAGACTCTTCTGAGCTCTGAAGCGCGCGCTTGCGCCTATTGGCATCAGTTACATGACTGGCCTAAGGGAAGCAAATTTATGTCGAACAAAAAGTGTAAAAATTTTGACATAGGTTTGCGACAACATAATACAAGAAAAGGAACGAATACATTCTACTTTCACACTTCTACTCTTCACTGAAATTGTAATTGTAGTTTTTGATTCCGATAAGTTATATGGCTAAACAAATCTTGAAAACATTTCTGACTACACTTACCATTCCAAGTGCATACATATAAAAGTTGTGTATTTTTAATTTGAACAAACGTTTTAGATTTTTATATAAAGCATCATCATATCCCAAGGTTATAATTTCAATTTAACACCACATCAAAATGTTAGGTTAAAAGCATTTTAAAATGCTAACATAATAATATCCATAAACACAATATAATATTAGTTACACAGTCAAATGACAAATCAATGTAAAATAATGACATATTATATGGTCATTAAATTTTATATACATGAATTACAAATTGCAAACGTTTTCGCCCATTCAGGCATCTTCAGGCACAATTATACAATATCTCAATATAAAACTGTGTAGGCATTACATTGGTGGTAGATAAACTGTTTAAGATTAATGATGTACAAAACATCTCCATAATTAAAAATGTAATATTACAAGTCATAAAATTAAAATAATGTTAAAAACCACGTAGTGTTGTAATTAAACTTCACACTCTTGTTCCACAGAATATTATGAAGTTTAATTACAACACTACGTGGTTTTTAACATTATTTTAATTTTATGACTTGTAGGGTAAAAATTGGTAATTTCGTGGCAGTGTTTATTTCGTGATACTTCTTCTTTGCTCTTTTGTAAACTAACCAATGGTGTTACGAGATCCAAATTTCCGCCAAGGGATTGCATATGTTGTCCAGTTTCCAGAAACGTACAGCTAAGCTTTGTGTGACTATTGTAGTTGCTTCAGTGAGCTTTTATGTTTGGAGAGAGCAAGTTTGCGTCGACTTCTCAGGCATACAAATTTTGTGGATGTTTGTAATTACATTACAGACTTATTACTAAAGGTAAGCTTATGATATCTGGTACAAAGATTTATTGTATCTTCATGAAATTTTAGCAAATGTTTTTGGAATTTTAGATAAATCTGTAGTCGCCATATAGGCTTAGCTTTACTGATAGGAATCTTTGCTGTTTGAGGCAAAATTGTGTTGAGCATTAAGTGTTACATTTTATACTATTTTAAAAATTGTATTACAATAGGAATTTTAGAAATCTGAAGACAAGATGTGATAACAAAAAAGAAAACGGAGACGCAATGGGTTCAGTGTAGCTTCTGTTTGATTTGTTGTCATGCTAAGCGTCAATGATAAGTGTTAGATGACTTACTTGCAAGAATTGTGACAGAAGATGGAACATGGCTCCACCATTTTGGACCGGAGACAGAGGCAGACAATGGAGAGGCATCATGCAAATTTACCAAAGAAATAGAAATTCAAAAGTACACCTTCGGCAGGAATCGTTATGGCTACTGTGTTTTTCGATTCAGAAGGACTCTTGCTTGTGGACATCGTGCCACACGGAACCACCATTAATTCTGACGGGTATGTTGCAACTCTCAAGAAACTTCTAGTTCGACTGAGTCGTGTTCGACGACATCGGGAGAAGCAGGATGTTCTGCTATTGCACGACAACGCACAGCCATATGTCAGTCACAAGACCACAGACCAGATCAGAAAATTCGGATAGACAACACTGAAACACCCGCCTTACAGTCCTGAACTGGCACCGTGCGATTACCATCTCTTTGGTAAACTGAAGGATCTCTTCGCGGAACGAGGTTAGAAGATGACTCCCTTGTGCACGCTGCTAAACAGTGGCTCAGATGTGTTGGTCCAGACTTTTATCGTGCTGGTCTACAGACCCTCCTTTATAGGTTACGTAAGGCAGTTGAAAGGGACAGGGATTGTGTGGAAAAGTGACATTTTGTTCCTTAAGGATGCATCTACATTCTGTGAAAAGACCCATTGTATTATTATTATTATTACTATTATTATTATTATTATTATTATTGTTATTATTACTGCTATTATCAATACTATTGTTATTATTATTACTTCTAATATTTCATTAAATTAGTATTTGTATAAAAACACAATTCCAGTATTTCTCCTGAATTATCTGATACTTCCCACTTTTTCCCGTAATTTAACGAAATCCATGATATTTCCCAGTATTTCTGGAGCGTATATATTATCAACCAATTACCTGGCGATATTATTATAATTTATTATTATTGTTATTATTATTATTATTATTATTATTATTATTATTATTATTATTATTATTATTATTATTATTATTTGACAAATGGAAGAATAAAATTGCAGGATATTTTTACAGAATTCCCCAGGTCCCGATATTCCCAGAATTTACCAAAATGGGATGGTCACGTCTGCTGTTGGACAACTAATTCTGGCAATTTTGAATGGGTTATTTTACGACGCTTTATTATCTACGGTTGTCTAGCACCTGAACGATATGAAGGTGACAATGCGAGCGAAATAAGCCCAGGGTCAAGCGCCGAACGTTATCCATCATTTACTCTCATTGGGTTGAGAAACAAACCCGGAAAAAATCTCAACCAGGTAAATACTGTATTCTCAAACAGGATTTAAACACGGGGCAGCTCCTTTCATAGTCAGACATGCTAACCGTTACTCCACAGCGATGGGATTAATTCGGGTAATGAAGCCACATCCATCATAATAATAATTACAGGACCCGTTTGCGATAATCTGAAATCTACGTCGGAAGGGGCTGGAAAGTTTAAATTCTGTCCAATTAATGTTCTATACGCCACAATCCTACATTTATGAGGCGACTGATGTATGAACGAGACTATATGCACTAAGATTATTTCTGTGAATATGAGAAAATAGAAGTATAAGGGTTCAGAGCGATAGCGGGCCAAGCGCCATTTATTAAAAAACGGAGAATACAAGGGTAAAAGTTAAGTGAATAGCATAGTTTAATGAAGATTGACATATCATTTAGTTTTAAGGTGTATAATTTATATTACTTGCTATATGTTTACATTGAATTATGGTAATATCTTCATTTTAACCCTTGTTTTCTACGTTTTACTAAATGGCGCTTGGTCCACTATGGTTCTGAACCCTTCGTATTATAAAGAAAAGAACAACGGATTACAACAGGAGCTTAATAATGAATCTCTGAAACTTATCCTATATCAAAACAAAAGAAAAATTGTCTTGCGGTACATAAAGATATTGGGAATGAAATTTCACGCCACAGAATTGAATATTTTTACTAGCCATACTTTTTCTACTCCTTTATTTTTCAAATATAGGTTGCTACCTTTTAAACATTTTGACTCAATATATTTTGCATACTGAATTATTGTTACTCAAATACAGCTAGAGTTTTAACTAGAAGTGAACAGTCCTGTGTCTGTGAAGATTGGGAAGAGAACTGCGACTGCAGTTCCTAAAACACGGTATTGAACTATTATATTCTTAAGGAAAGCATTGCTTTTCTAATAAATGTATTTAGAATCATGTCATGGACACCCCTGTGTTGCCATCACACGTGTTAATGAGGTCTGCTGGAAACGTGTCCTGAAAACCAGCAGAATCGTATTGCAAACGGGCTTCCTACTTCGACGTAAACGCGATATGTTTTTTGCAAATTACTATTAACGTGCTTCATCGACGAAAATCTCTGATATTTCTCGGTATTCTCGGTTTAGTGCACCGCTGTGGTGTAACCTTTAGCATGTCTCACTGCGAGACCAGCGGGCCCGGGTTCAAATCTTATTTGGGACAAGTTAGTAGATTGAGGTTTATTTCGAGGTTTTCCCTCAGTCAATTGAGACAGAGTTGCTGGATATCTTTAGGCGTTGGACCTCGGACTCATTTCGCTATGATAAATACACGTCCACTTTTTCATCATCATCTCCGTTTCTTTCCCATATATAGACCGCCACCGAACTTTGACTCCGTGATATGTGGTCATTAGTTACTGGTGGTAGTGATATACAGCTGTCAAAAGAAAAAAATGGCCGCTCTCTAGAAGCAAAGTTCCCTTTGGGTATCTTCGCTATATCGCGATGTTACATGTTGAATATTATTAATTTATACTTATCGCTAACGAAGGATAACAAAATAAAATGATATCTTGAATATTATTCATAAACTATCGCTAAAGAAGGATAAAATATAAAATGAATGCTTGAACAGGGTCAGAATCATTAAGCGATCACTCTACCGTTGCTTTAAGAGACGCAGATATGGAATAACTCCATAGTTCCGAAACTGCTTCCACAAGCGCGTGCATCGTGTAACATCACCATGACAGGAAGTGGACATAGAAAATGTTCGCTGCTCACAAGTGCGGCCATCTTTTTTGACAGCTGTACATTCTATTCCATTAATGCCGTCACGTTTCGAAATTGTGTTTACAGTCAGTACTTCATCCTCTCTCACTGCTATCCTGGTAAGTATGTATAACCTACAAGAAAAAGACACAGAAATAGCCATTTTTATGAGCAGTGGCATACCGCTGCATCTCTGAAATCTTGACATATATGGAAAACGAGTTGTAATAATTGTTAAGCTACTAATCTAGCATGAATGCCACTGAAAACCGGAATATAGCCTATAATAAATGCGAGTCCAGTCGCATGTGCGTGGTAGGGTGCGAGTAGGAAGCGTAGTTTTGTTGTCAGTACGAGTAAAGTACGAGACGGCACTAATGGAATCCAGTATAATGTAACCCCTCCTCTGGAGCTGATGGTAACTCGTGGGACCGGGGTCGAAGGACCGCGGTGATGTCTAAGTGGAAAGGCAAAATAATTCTGTAGCCTGTGGGGGAGTTCGGAGGCGAGACGCAGGGGAATCTGTAGCGTGGTTTCCCTGAGGGCATGCACATAATCACAAGTAGGAACTTCGTACCAAAAGAGTAGATTTCAGTTAAGTATATTAGACGAGGTAAGACCTGTCCTGTGACCTTATCATGTACCTTGGCTATATCACCAGTGGGTATGGACAGAGAAGATAAGTTTTTAGCATGAGTTTAACTTCAGTGTCCGTAGATTCGTGTAATATTAACGACCGACATCCATCGTACCCCAAACTCTTTTTCTGATCGCCTAACCTTTCCCTTCTCGCGCAACACACATGCCAGGTTTTGCCTCCCGAACTGTACAGCGAGAAGTATAGATGTCAACCGCGAATCGCGCTGCATCCGCTCGCTACATACGATACTTAGTCCACATAAATAACGCATAGTATCATTCTCTGGACCTGTGTAGAGTCGTGAATAGTTTGAAGAATATTGTTAATTTGTATGAATAGTTAAGGTTTTGAACAAAGTGAGCTTTCTATTATTATATTATTTCCTAATGTTAACATTATGCAAGATTCCAAAGAAGTAAACTCATCTGTTATTAAATAATTGTGCTAACAGAAGCGTGTAACACGTTTATTTTTTTCCCGGATTATTCTTCGTTAAACATTGGTAGAAAGACACGTTTATTTACCAACCGTCAATACTTGTTTGTTTTGCTGGTCCGTTGACGTCTAGTGCTACTGTTCTACTATGCATTCGGTTGTGTTACAGTCCAAGTTTATTGAACTTCAGAATTACGATACAAACTTCCTAGCTATCATTAAAATAGAAATTATTCTTTTAAAACAATTATGAGTTTAATATTATGTGCCACATACGAGTTACACTATTAGATTTACAAATTTGTTGTTCACCTGATGATATTAATATATACCGTATCATATTTCAGATTTGCTCCAGTATCGTCTTGTGACGTAGAACGAATATTTTCAGAGCACAGATATTGTTTTTTTAACGTAAAAGGAGTATTTCTTTTGATAAAGTGAAAATCTTCATTGTTATTTGTTATAATGAGGCTACAATCATAATTGTATACTTGGTTATTTTTTATGTATGGCTAAATTATTTTAAATTGGTAGTTGCGAAATTTATAATATTACAAATTATTCATTTTTTATACTATTCGTTTATTCTTTTCTTCTTCTAAGTCAGTGTACGACTGGAGCAAAAGTTTGGTTAGCACCCGGTTGTACATGCTTGCCGTTCTGGTTCAATGACATTGACAGCTGCGCTACTAATTTTCATTCGGTATATAGTCCAAGCTCACACAACTCAACAATTTTGGTATCAACTTCATAGCTCTGCACATACTTCCATTCCAAGTAGCAAAATGAACCCACCCAAATTGCCTACGTGCGTGGGGAGTCCATAGGCTGTGCCCCACCTCTCAAATGGTACTAATAAGTAAATACTCACTTTAACGTAGGGGTGGATATTTTACGAATCATTTTTACGGATCCATTCATGTTGCTACCACAGAGTAACACAGAAAAAAGAACACAAACAACACACGAGTGAAGGAAGAAGAACCATTACTTTCTCGCTGGAATTCATGTGATTAAAAGTAAGTTCAATATCTTTCTGCAGAAACCCCCCAAAAGAATTATCTCAAATATTAACTGAATGATACACCGGTGCCAAAATTTAACACTTGTAAATAGCTATGTATATATGTAAGTAACAGACTGGGTTTGGGAGGAACAAGTCACTAATATCACAAGGAAAGCTTAGAAAGCATTATATTTTTCAATGCATATTCTTAAGAAAGCTAGCCGAAGGTCAAAATAATTAAGGTACGAAAACCCCGTTCGCCCAGTTATGGAAAATGGAGCAGTAGGTTTGGATCCGTATAGACAAAACCAAATTAATTCAATAGAAAAGGTCCAACGCAGGGCAGCAAAATATGTTGAAATGGGAAAAGGACATGGCGAAGAGATAGTAAAAGACTTAGGGTGGAAATTTCTCAAAATAAGGTGACGAAAAACGAGACTGGGAGCATCCTTTAATGCACAAATAGAACACAAAACATGGACCGAAATCAGTGCTAGATTAGTG
Organism: Periplaneta americana; assembly: GCF_040183065.1. Classification (NCBI taxonomy): domain Eukaryota; kingdom Metazoa; phylum Arthropoda; class Insecta; order Blattodea; family Blattidae; genus Periplaneta; species Periplaneta americana. The sequence continues at coordinate 138,204,716 of NC_091126.1, forward strand.
AGACTATCATACTTAGGCAGCGGTGATCATATTAGGAAGTTTAAATGCAGAAAACAAAGAACGAAAGTGGCAGAATTTTTCTTTGTTAACCGCACAATAGTAGACTGGAACAGCTTACCTGCGGAAATTTTCGGGGTTCCTCTCAAAATCAATATATTTATGGAGAGTTTGAAAAGATTAGTCTGAGAATTTAATTTTAGGTGCAATGTAATTATCTAAGTTGTGTCATGTGATTAATAAGATTGATATTAAATTAATTAAGTTAACTTATAATTAAGTTGATAATAGTTAGGTTTAATAGAAATGTTTATGTTAGGTTTATTTTTGCTTATATTAGGCGTTATTATAGCATAGTCTTTATTTACAGTCCTAGGTTTATTGCAATTACAGTCAAATCTGGTTATAGTGAACCTCTACGGACCAGCATATTTCGTTCAATATATCCGAGGTTCTCTAAAACCGAAGCTTCTGTTTTTGTATTACTGACGGTGCAATGCATACAGTATTAATTCCCGTTTGGGTCAGACCACGTTCAATATCAGTACTAATGTTCGCTTTATCTTCCAACTTAAACACTTTACACTTCGACATCCTGATGTTCACTGTTCGAAAATTGAATCTAATCTGGCCATGTAGGTAGTAGACACTGATCGATTTGGCACATCTTCCCACTAGAGGTATGCTACTGTGTATTCGGCCTTGGAATTTCCCCAGGTTCACTTTTACAAAGATTTGGAAGGAATGATTGAAGACCATTATACCGTAATCCTTCTTGTATTTATCCTTTTACGAAAGAAAACACTTCCTCTTCGTATTCCTCTAATAAACTGTTTTAAAGGACTCAGAACAAATCCTTCCTTTATCCCTCACTGGGTATACACTATTCTCTTTAATGCTGTCCAGGAAGCTGAACAAATCCTTTGTTTTCAATGCACTTAAGGAGTAAAAGGTTTGAGATTTTATTCTGAACATATTCTTGGAAGTTTATAGGAAAAAGTAATTCCTAAATTACCACTTTGGCCATTTTGAAATTGAGGGGTTTGGGAGAAAAGCAAGACAGTTTCAATTCAGTACTATTCGAGATAATGAAGAAAAACTTACCTCCAAACAATATGCATGTACAGAAGGGGCAGGTTCAAAATGCATTAAAACTGTGAATGTATTTCTTGGAGCTACTTGGTTCTTCGACCAAACATTAGAGCTGCCTGGTTTTTCCCCCAAATCCCTCAATTAAGTTTTCTTGAGGACGTTCTAGTTTTAGGTTCATCATAACCGAAGTGAGGGTTCACTATAAACGGAAATATTAATGTACTTTTTAAAGTATGTGGGTCGGGAACAACGATTTACGTAGGTTCACTATAGGCGAATATTCACTATAACCGAGTTCACTATATCCAGAGCTGACTGTATTTATTTATAGTTATAATTCAATTTACGTTTATTTTATCTATGTTATTACCAGGGAAAGGATTTATATGTAAATACATATTTACTTATAAAGCTAATATAATTTATATTTTGCATTATCTTTATGTTTCACAATGTGTAGGGTTGAAAAATCCTACTTTTATTTTCCATATTTTTCCATATTTTAGAGTTTAGTACATATTTTCGTTAATTTCCATATATTTTCCATATTTCATATAAAACAGTCCATATTATATTAGGTTTAACAATAAAACAAAACAAAATTCCATTAACTTTTAAAAATACATTTCAACAATAGAGATTTAAACACATGTTCAGTAATCCCTTTAACATCAGAGTTATTTGAAAATTAGCAGTCCTATCAACAATGGGAAAGTAAGTTACAAAACTGTATTAATTTAATTTAAAATTTTTAACAGACTTCAGTTGTGCAGCTCAACAGTTAAATGCCAGTCAGAGTACACATAGGTTCAGTTTTGTAAATCATACTATAAAGACGGTAAATATGCCAAAAGTACGTCATTCAGTCAATTTAAAATCAAAACTAACAAGTTACATTTCAGAATTTAAAGAAGATGGTTTATCAACTGACAATAAAATATTATTTTGTAATTTGTGTCAGTGTGCAGTATCATCTACACAAAAGTTCCTGGTGCAACAACACATTACAACTAGTAAACATCAGGCCAACAAACAACTAAATTCCAAGCAGAGACAATTGTTTTTAACACAACCAACAACATCGAATGTAAGATCTGAGTTTAACATCGACCTGTGCCGTTCTCTCATCTCTGCTGATATTCCTCTCTACAAACTAAAGAATAAGGTCTTCAGGGAATTCCTTGAAAAATATACTCAACATACAATCCCGGATGAGTCAACACTTAGGAAGACGTATGCTCCATCCATCTACGATGAGACAATACAGAAGATAAGAGATGAAATTAAAGATAGTTCAATTTGGGTTTCCATTGATGAGACTCCCGACAAAGAAGGTAGACTTGTTGGTAATGTAGTTATCGGTTTGTTAAGTGAACAATATTCTGAACGAATTCTTTTACATTGTGATGTTCTAGAAAAGTGCAATAACAAAACTATAGTTAAACTGTTCAACGAAGCTATGGGTATCCTGTGGCCAAAGGGTATTATGTACGATAATGTGTTATTCTTTATTAGCGATGCTGCCCCTTATATGGTCAAAGCTGGACAAGCATTATCTGTTGTATATCCTAAATTGACTCATTTTACTTGTGTGGCGCATGCATTTCATCGTGTGGCAGAAGTGGTCAGAGACAATTTCCCTAAAGTAGATTTGTTGATTTCATCAGTGAAAAAAGTATTTCTCAAAGCTCCCAGTAGAGTTAACGTGTTGAAAGAAATGTACCCTGAAATTCCATTGCCACCAAAGCCAATTTTAACTAGATGGGGTACATGGCTAGAAGCAGTTGAATATTATGCCGAACATATAGACTCTATTAACAATGTTCTCCTTGCATTGGACTCTGAAGATGCAGTCTCAATTGATACTGCGAAAACAGTTACCTGTGACATAAGTGTGAAGAATGACTTAGCTCACATTCAGCATACATTTTCATGCATCATAAAAACGCTCAAAAGTCTCCAAAATAGGCACCTTTCACTATCTGAAAGTTTTGAAATTATAAATAGTACTGTGGAACAACTGAATCGTGGTAGAGGTAAAGTTGCAGATGCAGTAAGAGCTAAGGTGGACACTGTACTTTCAAAAAACCCTGGATATGAAGAACTACAAAAGGTTGTTGCTGTGATGAGTGGTGAATCAACAGTGAAGATTAACTTGGACTTATCCCCAGCAGACATTGTGAAATTGAATTATGTACCAGTTACTTCTTGTGACGTCGAACGCTCTTTTAGTCAGTATAAATCTATCCTCAGAGACAATAGAAGAAGATTCACTTTTCAGCACTTGAAAGAAATGTTTGTAACCTATTGTTATGGTAACAGACAATAAAAATTGTGTTTTGTTGAAACTACATTGGAAGATAAGGTACGTCCATTATATTTTTTGTTTAGTTTGATTAAAATGTACCAATATTTAACGTACATAGTCATTTTTTTATAATTTTAAGTCCATATTTAATTCCATATTTTGGTAAAAATAACTACATATATATTTACATATTTCATATATTTTTAGTCCATATAAATCCGTTCCCTGGTTATTACTGTTATTTTATTGCTGTAATTATTGTATATTATATATCACTGCCACCGGGTGTATACCCAATTGCAGTGCAAATAAAGACATACATACAAACCAAATCCAGAACAGTTATTATTATTATTATTATTATTATTATTATTATTATTATTATTATTATTATCAACAATTGTCTTATTTTTTAATACTTTGTATGTCTCATTTATTTTGACCTGCTGTTCATATTTTATTATGCTTTTTCCTTTCTTTGTGTATGTTATAGCCTATATTATGTCTGATTTCTACTTACTCGTTGTTTACATTTTATTATTATTATTATTATTATTATTATTATTATTATTATTATTATTATTAACTTATTCAATTTTGTGTGTAAAATTGTAGTGTACTTTGTAAATTTGTAGTGGTTTTTGTAACGCAGTTTTACTCCTGGTTGAGTGTTAGAGAAGGCCGTATGCCTTGACTCTGCCAGGTTAAATAAATTATTATTATTATTATTATTATTATTATTATTATTATTATTATTATTATTATTAACAGTGGAAAATGTAGCAGGGCAAGCTACAGCGGAAACCTGCCCGGGAATGATTCGTAAACACAGATTCAGAAACGAAGCCAGTACCTCTGCATGAAGAGCGGCACGCACTGCTGTACAGTATGGCCACGTGCACTATAATTTGAAGAGCGGCAGCGAACGGGGATGAAATCTATTTTGGATCCATTTGATTATGATGAATGCGATACACTGCGTTAACATATCTATGTCGTTAGTGTAGCATCAATCAGAGACGGAAAAGGGACGTTCTAACATAACACAGCAAAAATACAGTAACGAAGTTAACTTTGTGGAGTTGAGTGTGACACAGTGAGCTCGCTTTGAACTCTACGCGCCTCTAGCCCCTACTTAGAAGCGTGTGCTCTCGAATTATTATCGAAACCGCCAAACTCAAACTAGTTCATTACGTGACTCTAGCAGCGTTGTTCGCTCTTCCTCCATAATGAGCACAAGACTCTGTATCAACTGCAGCGGTTGCTTTGTGAGCCCGATCACAGCTGTTATCTCATGGTTTCACTGAAGGAGTAGCTCCAGGCAGGAAACTCTATTCAACGCCAGACCAGTCTATTGTCAACAATACGCTAATACAATGGAACCAGCTGTTTAATTTATGTAAATATTTCAACCTGACACACAAATTGGGTCATAAAAGAATTGCCGGCATATTCAAGGAAACGAAAATTAAATTCATAGAAGACATATAAAATAATTGACAGCATGTCAATTGAATAGATCTCAGAAAAATTACAATCCAGATATTATATTATTAAAAGAAATGTACAAAACGACATAGAAGAACACTCAAATATAAGCCTTCCATAAATGACTTGCGTTTCTCAAATTTATTCAAGATGTGCCTACTTTTCTTTCTTTCAGTCGATAATCCGATATGCCCTAATTTTCTGTGGAAATGGAACCAAAATTGGAAGCGTCTTGATTTTACAAAAGAAAGCCATTAGAATTTATGTGAATCAAACTAACTGGAACATTTTCGGCCACTTTTCAGACAATCACGAATTTTAACAATCATAAATTTTTATATATACAAATATATATATATATATATATATATATATATATATATATATTATCTAGTACTTTACACTTGACAAAATATCAACAATTACTCATTAGTGGCCAATAAACATGATCATGAAATTAGAAACAGTGAACAAATTAATATTCCATATTGTAAATTACACAAGAGCAACACAAACTTCTTAATTATGGGGATGAAATTGTATAATACGCTCCCAAGTCAATATTATAAATTACCAATCAATAGCTTAAAAACTGGATTTTACAATTGGTTATTAAATAATCCTTTTTATGCTGTTGCTGAGTTTTTCAACACAAATTTGAATGAAATTGAATTTTAATAAATTAGTTTAATTGCAATTTAATTAGTTTTCTTTAATTTAAAAGTTTCAAATTATTTCATGTTTTCATTGTATTATTTAAATTTTACTGTTTCTTTTATTAGTGTTTTTTAAATGTATTTATATGTTTTTCAATGTATTCTGACGAAGCCTAAAACTGTATGTCTAATGACCAAATAAATTGAATTGAATTGAATTGACTCGTGAAAATACTGGACAATTTCACTACCGAAGTTTTTTATAAGGAAATTTAAATTATAAGTTACTAAAAATTGTACCGATGTTACGTAAGATTTAAATTCGGCAGACACCAGCGTGGCTCAGTCGGTTAATGCGCTTGCCAGCCGGTCTGAAATTGAGGACCGTTTTTGCAAAACTTGCTAACTGAAAAAAAAAAAGCTAAATTTTACAGGAGAGACAAAACAATATAATAAGCAAGTTTTGCTGTATCTCTTACTTATAGGAGAAAGCAAGTTTTGAAAAAACGATCACACTTTGACACACTACAATGAAGAGAAATAACCCAATTTTACTAAGACGCTTTGAACATCATGTAGAGGCCTGCCTTATGTTAACGAATCCATCAAAATCTCAATTTTGCAAATTTTGCAGTTAGCAAGTTTTTCAAAAACGGTCCTCAATTGCCCTCGGGCACGGGTTCGATCCCCGCTTTGACTGATTAACAGGTTGGGTTTTTCCGAGGTTTACCCCAATCGTAAGGTGAATTTCGGGTAATCTATAGTGAATCCTCGGCCTCATCTCGCCAAATTCAATCTCGCTATCATCAAACTCACCGACGCTAAATAACCTAGTAATTGATACAGCGTCGTTAAATAACAAACTAAAAAAAGAAATTTGGCCTGGATAGCATAGTCGATATAGCACTGGACTTCTGTGTTCGAGGTTGCGAGTTCGATCCCGGCCCCGATAGATGGCATTTAAGCGTGCTTAAATGCAACATGCTTATGTCAGTAGATTAACTGGCATGTAAAAGTACTCCGGCGGGACAAAATTTCTCGGTGACGCTGATGTAACCTCGGCAGTTGCGAGCGTCGTTAAATAAACCATATTTTTTTAAGTAATATTGAAATAAGAATTTAAGCGGAGAATACACTGATTATAATGAAAATTTTCCAAGAAAAAATCAATTGGCTATTTCGCGTCTTCAGAATGTACCCTAAATTCCAATTAACACTGTAGGAAATAAGTGCCTTATGTCAGAGTATTGTTAAAAAATATAAGCGGAGACGACTTCACCTAGAGTCAACCTTAAAGTAATATTACTTAAGACCTTCCCGTTAATATATTCTTAATAGAACAAAAGGAGCTGTTGAATGCAACAATTACGGGTTTCTCTTTATGACGGCTTTATGGCCATTACGCGGCAAATGATATAGGCCTAGTGGAAATAATTTTGTTCAATTCTTGTTAGTAATGCATTGTTGTTAACATGTAAAGTGATAAATAAAGCGAACCACATAAGCATTAAGAACATCTCTGAATAAGCAATGTGTCCTTTATGTCCTAATAGCATCACACAGAAGAACCTATATTTTCATACCCTAAATGGATTTAGTTGAATTCTCATTAGATATAAGTTTATAAATGTTTGTAGGTTAAGGCTGTAAGGGGGCGTGGCATTTAAAGAGCTGTCAAAATTATTTTTCATCAAAGAATTATTTTTTACAAATTTCTGATTACAAATCTAGTAACTTTTTGTTCTAAAGTTGGCTCCCTGAGATAGTAAATGAACGTAGTGGAGTAGAATTTAAGCAAGTATGTGTTACATAAATATTCATTGTACTTTAAAATGCATTTTTTCGTAAGTTTATTTTTCTTGATTCAACACCAGAATTTTTATGACAAATATTAAACAATCTGGATGAAATTTTTACTTAAAAATGCATTTATTTTGTAAGGAATGCTGATACTTTATTTATTTTTTTCATGAATTGTAAAAAATAACATACTCAAAACTTTAAAAAACTTTTTTGTGAAACTGAATACATGAGATATTTCATAAAATGAACGGATAGAAATGTTTGTGTATGTCTTGTGACTTTAACCAAAAAAAGGAACGCTTAAACATTGGGATCTTCTATTAAAAACTTGTTTTTAAGATATTTCTAAAAAAATAGAGAGAAAGCAAAAACCAAGAACATTTAGCAGTTGAAAAATTCGGATTTTGTTAGTCCATTATATGGTAAACATGCTCCCAAAATTAGGTTGAAAAAATTATTAGGGCGAAAGTTGTCATTTTTTAGTGGTATGTCCCCTTAACAAAATAAAATAGCACTATTGCCTTTTCACAATGTTTTTTTTTAATGTCAATGCTTCGCACATACCTTTTGTTTAATTTTTGTTTACTGTATTCCATAGGCTTTATGTTAGCATTGGTACGTTAAGATGTGGAACAAATCAAGAGTTTTACAATTTTTTGGCGAGATGAGGTAATGTCTAACAGCAGTACCCATCATGTAAAGTTCATTCATATGTGTTGAGTTTAAAATCTTACATTTGCGAACACTATTTTATAGAAACCAAAATAATACTTTGATCACTAATTTATTAATTAAATGTCGCTTAGAAAAATTTTTGATTTTTGCATTATTAAATAAAGTTACATTACAATGCGGTAATTTTTCGTGTCCCGACAAAAATTTCGCGGACGCCACACACCTACGCCAAAAGAGGGGACTGTCCCGTTTTTTACATGCTTAGGCCTACTCAAATAGGGCTTCTGAATCAGAGCTAGAGAATTTCATTAGGGGTCCCGTTGTCCCGCAACTGTTGTGACGTGAAACTACAGCTAAACTACAATAAAACTATCCTGTAGGCCTATACTTATATATTGTATAATATTGTATGTGTCCAATTTTAATGGCGTACATAGCAAGAAAAAAAATATTTTCAGTAGGCCCACATAATAGCATTATCAGCTTCACATTCAAAGAAAATATCGACCTAAACATTTATTGCTGTCAGTATATAATTCACTTATTATTGTCTGTGTTACTTAAAGTATAACATCATTAGTAAATTTGTTGGCTTGAAAACAGTACTGATTACTGCATAAATTATTTTCTTTTTGTAAATAACTAACTAGCCTAAATTTAATGTATTTTTCTAGGATTTTAGGCAACTTTGATATAAGCGAAACGGGTCTGTCATTATCCATGTGGATTTGATCTCCTGAATAATTAATTGCTATTACTATTGTAGGCCTATTCTTTAAATTGTTTGCATAGATACCTTGATATCAATATATGTTAAAAAAATTTGAGCCACCGGCGTGGCTCAGTCGGTTAAGACGCTTGCCTGCCGGACTGAAGTTGCGCTCGGGCGCGGATTCGATTCCCGCTTGGGCTGATTACCTGGTTGAGGTTTTTTCCGAGGTTTTTCCCAACCGTAAGGTGAATGCCAGGTAGTCTATGGCGAATTATCGCCCTCATCTCGCCAGACACCATCTCGCTATCACCAATCTCATCGACGCTAAATAACCTCGTAGTTGATACAGCGTCATTAAATAACCAACTGAAAAGAATTAAGATTAAGTGATAAAATATGCTACACAAAAACACCACACTTCTTCACAAAAACGATATGTTTCATTTAACGACGCTCGCAACTGCAGAGGTTATATCAGCGTCGACGGATGTGCAGGAATTTTGTCCCGCAGGAGTTCTTTTACATGCCAGTAAATCTACTGACATGAGCCTGTCGCATTTAAGCACACTTAAATGCCATCGACCTGGCCCGAAATCGAACCCGCAATTTTTGTTATAGAAGTCCAGCGTTATACCAACTCGCCAACCAGGTCGACGACTTCTTCACAATTTTTTGGTTAGGCTATTGAGTGACATAACACTAAAAACGCCTCTGGAAAAGAATCTTGTTCTATTTCATCTGCATTTCTGGACGACACTATTTTTGTTATACGCCATACACATAGAAGAAGTAATGCTTCCAACCTGTCTTGCTTTTTAGTAGTTCTTAATTCCTTTTTCATTACACTGAGCTTTGAAGACCCTCTTTCACATGAAGAGCGTATCACTGAAAATTAATGTAACACTTATCGTACATTTGGCATCACTGAGAGTAACTAAGCAAAAATAAAAGATATTTTTGCTTACATAAGTATGTTTCGTCAAATATGTATTGCTAAGCAATCTGGTGAGGACAGGGGAACAAACCGATGCAGTCCGGATTTAGTGTTCGTGCATAATCCAATGTTCATTGAGAAGAAAAGAAAAAGGGTAATTTATGGAATATTTTTAAGTTTGATATATTTACGAGACGTTTCTTAGAGTCTAGCATTTTCAGGGATCCACAGTTCTATCATTAGAGGATGCTCAGTCATTCATGACACTCCTCTAGCTATGTTTATGTTTGAATTCGAGCAGTGGCGGTGCATCAATAAGAACACAAGAGCACGTGAACACATTGTTTCCTTTAATGCACGACTAGTTTTATTATTTAAAACCGTATTGACGTAGTGGGGATGTATAATATCAGATTTGAGTATTTTAAACTTCCCGCATCTTGCATAAACTTCTTATGTAAACTTGGCAACATTCGTTCACGTATAAGCCCTGCTTTTTTCAAGGATGTTACAGGAATTACACGCATGCGCGAGAGAAAATTGTATTACGCCGGACGCTTATGACTCGTCAAGAGCACAAAGCGTTAAGTGAACAGTGAATCTATCCTACAGATATCAGGTGCATCGATGCCTATCGTTCACGTGTTACATCTCGAGGAAGAAATTTAATAGTCTGTATTAAAAAACTGGGTTTCGTTATTATTATTACTATTATTATTATTATTATTATTATTATTATTATTATTATTATTGTATGTTTTGAATTTATATACGTTTTTTTCGATAGTGAAACATTGGAATCATAACATTTCATATTAGACTAAACGTACGATTTCAAATTCTTTTCGGGTTTGGAACACAAAATTGTGAACACAGGTAATATTTTACCATGAGCCGCCATTGAATTCGAGACAGAATAAATTCAAAATCTGAATGCTTCACTTGATGGTGACTATGATTATGATGATGATTAATTACTTCAAAAGACGAAATTGAAAGGAGACATCATTATTCCTGCCTAAGAAGCTGTTATTGCAAATGAGCGGAATTAAGGGACCTGTTTCTTAAAACAGCTACTTTAGTGGTGAAAAGCTGACAAGGAAATAAGAAACAAGTGAAAAATTGACACGGAAATAAAAACAATTGAAAAGTTGAATAAATTGTGTTCCTTAAAATTTTTGACATCATCATTCCTGCCTAAGAAGCTGTTCTTCCAAATAAACGGAATTCAGGGACCTGTTTCTTAAAACAACTACTTTAGTGATAAAAAGCTGACAAGGAAATAAGAAACAAGTGAAAAGTTGAATAAATTATGTTCCTTAAAATTTTTGACAAACTTGTCAAGTTACTATCAGATCTTCAAAAGTTAGACATGTAAATTAGCAAATCACAATATGACATAATACCTTCATAACATGAAATATTAAAGGGAAATTATTTCACCATAAAGCAACGTATAAAAAAACTAAGAAAATGAAAGGTAATTGCTCCGGAAGCTCATAAAGCTTTAACTCCAACCTTGTTTCCTCCATATTCTGTAATTATAGCTAAAAGCTGTTTCATTTTTGTTGAGGTAAACTTGAATCTCTCACTAAATCATGTGTATTCAAATTTTCCACAACAGAAAGAAATATTCTTTTTCTGTATACATTTTCTTTCAGTGTTTTAGCTATATTACAATTTCTCCTTCTGAATTACAATATTACAATCTGTTTACCATATATCTGGTTGTGATCTACCTCTTGTCATAGATTTATAAAGACTTATAAAATTGTTATTGATTTCGTTTACCGAACTACGGCATGACTACCGGCTTGCACTACTGTAGATCACCGTCTGCCGTCCACTCTGCTTCCCGATTTCCTTTCAAGTTGGACGCGCCAATGCTTGCTGTGCAATTGTTTTGAGTACAATTATTTCTTATGACATACCACATAGAATGGTTCACGGAGACACTAGAAAGAGTGTTTGTGCGCAAGACACATAAAAAATCTGTGCGGAGTTTATTTAGATTTTTTTTTTATATTTGGCCGCCGAAGAGGCTGGCACTAAGTTACATAAGTTAGTGAATTAAATTGAGAACACTGTCTCGTTGATGCACAGAAACGCCCTATAAATAGACCTGTTTTAGTAGAGGCCAGAGTAGATAAAATTGGCTATATTTCCGAACGTTTTCTACAAAACACGCTAAAAAAATAGCACAGAAGATTGGCGTGTCTGTATAATCTGCAAGAAACACAACAAGTCTATTACATTCCAAACTTGATCACTATACATCAGTGCATGCTCTAAAAGAAGGTAATCCACGCTTGCGAGCGAATTATTGAAATTGGTCTCAGGAATTGAAAGAAAGCACTGAGTTAGAAATTACAAGATTTTCAATTAAATAACTGGGGAAGGAATATAGTTGCGAGATATTTCACTTGTTTGGGAAAAGGGGATCGGAATTTTCAGCATGTATTATAAGATAATGTGTTGTAGTTTAATTTCTCTATTATGGAGCTAATTATAGCGGCTGCAATCGCAGTGCTCGCCGAGGATCCCTGCGCCGATCCTCGGTAAACCAAACATGTAACAACTCTGTAGACCTATTTATTATTCGTCATATCGTCTTCAGGCAAGTAGGAACCTTTTGGGACTTCGATTCCCATTATAAAGACTTATGAATCTTCAAGAACTCACCACACTGCCAACTACTAATCTCTTGACTAACCACGAGAAACATCGACTTCGGCGGACAGCGACTCTGATGTCACACAAACACAGGAAATGCTCTATTTTAAAGACACGAAGGTGATAATGAAGTGTAATTGTAGTGTGCTGATAGAATGTCAGGGAGAAGTCGAGAGAACAGCGAGGAAAACCATTACAACCTCCGATCAGTCCAACACGAATAAAAATCCTTTATGACAGACATTCGAACTCGGATCGGCGGACGTTTGTAACCCAACCCTCTGCCAACTCAGCTAACAATATGACCAAATTTTCTTACATAAAGCTAATGAGACACACAAAATTGTATGGACAATATTATATCTCCGAGGCATATTTTGTAAGCGTATTTAATAATTGCTCTTTTTATTATTATGTCTTCACTCGAAAACTCCAGACAACACTTTTGTTCTTGAAGATTCCTACAGGAATGACTTTTCAAAGTAACCATGTATTTAGTCGTAACGGAAATACAGCGGAAAGGAACATCATTATTATTTAAAATATTAAGTATGTACAAAAAAATTCTAATTGAAAAATCCTTCAGGCTAATATGCATCGTTATCTCTAATAATTATATCGTCATTGGTAATTAATATCGCTTCGTTTCCCTGACCTCAAACGCAGGGAGTAGCAATGTCTTCACTCACTGTCTTTCTGTCTGTCACGAACCTACAAAAAATGCTTTTGAGAATTAAAATATTATTTCTCTATTAAACGAGACATCTTTCCAATCCCCATATAATTCACTGAAACGGAGAACATTACCAGCTAATTAGTTTTCTTATCTCGAAACATACGTTTCTTGTGTTCTATAAAATTACCTTGATTCAATGGCACACACATGTTATAAATGTCTTATAAAAGTGAAGAGGTGCTTATCAGGTGGGATATGGAATATCACTTAACACTTCAGTCCGATTTGTCTTTTTATGTACTTGTGATGAAATAAGTTCCGTGCCGATTGTGCTATTCTGCTAAGCCGACACCACCAACCGCCACACCACGTATTCCTCTCCAGTCATCAAATTTTTATACTACACCTCTTGTGGTAGTCTTCATAGCTTACAAAGCTTATAAATTGTCATGTCTTCGTCAGTCAAGCAAGAACCTTGGGCGCTCCGGTATCCCTTACACAGATAAGTCGTCTAAAATTCACCACCAGTACCATCTAACAATCTTCGCAAGAACGGGAAGGAACACACAACGGTGGACAATCAATTCGGCGTCACTCAAACACTAGTGTTCACCTATTTCTCTAGATGGAGATGGTGAAGTAAGATAAATTGCGAAGCCTGTTCTTGGAATAATGAGGGAAAAACGGGAGAACGAGAAGAAAAAGAAGTTAACAAGCTTTGCATTGGCCCCAGAAAAAATATGTTTTAATGGGTTAATAAAACATCTACAAATCGATGGCTCAGAACAAGACTATTGAAAGTCCATTTTACTTTTTCTTCAGGAGAGCTGTTTTAAGCGCCTGACATTCAAAGCTTCATGAAACAATTTGGAATAGATTCATAGCAACTTTATGGAGAGGAATATTTACAATTTTGTACGATTCATATATGTAGACATGAACTAGAACACAATGAAACACATTTTTCTTTATTATAAAAAGTTTGACTTACAACAGTCTGGTTGTCAGCCATCGAAATAATGGTGTGCTTTTGGTGTCTCCTAGCAAAATAAAGAAATCTAGAGATAAAAAGACTAAAGAAAAAAGTCGCAGTTGTAATTAATGTTACGTAAAAAGGCATACTTTTTCATTTTCTAGTAAGTGTAACATTTTATCTTTAACCCTTTGAGGCACAAATGTTATTTTTATGTTTTTCATATCATGGATCATAAGAAAGTTTCGATCAATTTTTTCAAAATTTTAACTCAACACAATTTTAAACACAGATGGCACCTCTATGTATCCTCAAGGGATGTTTGCACGGTGGAACATCTGCGCTATAATTGTAGAGAAAGAAAGAAAAAAAGGTGGTTCTTCTGAACAACCACTATGCTGCAAAGGTTTAATTAAAGTATTATTCCGAAGAATAAACGAACTGGATATAAAGATGTACTGTTGAAATTATATGCAGTCAGTGAAATCATATTTAAGATAAATAAAAACTTCATTACTGTCTCTATATTACATGTTTTACCAATTGTGCAACTACTTAGTACAAAATTGTAAACATTCATATACGTGATGCACTTCCGTCTATTAATATTCTCCGGAGAAATATGTTAAATATGATATTATTTTACGAGGACTTTGGTAGGGAAACTAAATATAAACATACACGGAAAACATTGTAATCTCTATTGTTGAATGTAGTTTTAAAAACATTAAGCAATTTCTACTTTTTAAAACTAGTTCTATAAAATGCAACCGGAAGAATAATTATTGAAATGTGGGAAATAGGTATTCCTTTAAATGCGATCGTAGGTCCAGCGAAATATGGAGACTCTACTGGATAACTTAAAGCGTTTTCAAAGACCTTAAAATGTGACCGAAGACAGGACTCTCCGGCTATACCAGCCTCAAAATCCATCAGTACTCATTCCTATGAAGCCTTCATATCCTTATACCATAACTCTGGTTTTGATCTGCCTTTACCCTTACGTATATAAATATATCAACCGTCATATCCCCGTCTGGAGGTGAAATCCTGTGAGGGCTTCGGAACCTCTATATACAAATTCATGGGGCGCTAACATCTTGAACTCTCCACTACTGCCATCTAACAATGTTTGGAAAAACAGCGAGGTACATCCATTGTGTCGGAAGGTAGATTCGAGATCAAGAAGCATAGGAGGTACCCTATTTTTCAAGACGTAGATAATAATGAAAGACATTTTACCTGCATTATCACCTTCATCACATTCAGAAGCTAATAACCTAAGCTGTCGATAAAGAGTCATAAAATAACCTACCAATAATGAAAGAGGAATTGTGAAGAGTGTTGTTGGGATGTGGAGGGAAAAATGGGATAATACAGAGGAAACAGTCACAACCATGGCTTTGTAAACTACAAATAGAACTCCACCGTCGCCTAGACTAGAACTCGGGACCGAGGTGGTCGTAAGCCAGCGTTGTTTTATCTACTAAGGTGGTTTGGAACAAATATAAGACGACTTTTACTATATCATCGATTTTAATGTGTTTCACTTTGGGAATCGTGACAATGGGAAAGCTAACACAGCTTTGTCCTTGCGTTTCATATAGTTTGCTACATTTATTTTGAGCAGATTTTTTTTTGTCTGGAAGTTGCTGTTACTTTCATCCATTCCATCGCCACCTTTTAATTGGTCACGTAGTAGATGCAGACCTTCAGTAATTATCAAACACGTTTCCTAAGCATTCAGCCACAATTTAAATTGTTAGAATTATTCTTTCGTGTCTCTCTTCTACGAAAAAAATAAGTTTTTCTGAAGCTCCCGATCTTGAACTTGTTTACGAGGCACTGTTCAACCACAACTTGTACTGTGATCCTTACTCTAAGGAAGTCCAGATGTAAAGTAGCACCTGAAATGATCGGAATTTATATTCCTCTCTTCCTGGTCTTTTACTACCTGCGCTAGAGTGTATATATTGAATGTAAACAACGTAAAATCTTCCTATTACATCCAACACATTCCAGCTGTACCATTGTCTTCGGTGTTCATTCCAACATACTAGAGTGTGGAGGAAAAATATACAATTTTATAGTAAGGAGAACTGATTGTTTTTTCTACCTGACATTAGTGAAAATATAACTACTGTAAATAAAAATTAATTTTGTCATAACTTAAAAATTAATAGAACTACATATGTATGGCTTATTGTATCTTCTTCCTATTTAAATAATCTGTGTACTTTAAGTTTTGTTACACCGCTTTACTTCTTGAAAAATATTAATAACGTAGGTCTAAATAAGTTGTCATTTTTAATTACCAAGGTTAGAATTTTTAGCTGCAATTCTCATAGGAAAAATAAGATACGAAAAGGTACTAATTTAAGACAGAGAAAAGGGGAAAGAGTGGACAAAAGTGCTGTTTTCTTCAATTATTTTCGCAAATTTCTTTCTCCCATTTTATCAAATTAAAATTAACGAATTGGGAACTACATATATCTCCGTAATATACTCCATAATCAGAAGTGAGTGGATTACATACCAGTATCATGCGCTAGAGGACACAGTGCACCCTATAATACTTCCATCTGCTTTGATTAAAACCTGCTGACCCAAGATAAAAATTGGAATTTGGACGCCTTCGGCATAACGAAATCTTTAACCGACAAATTTACATCCACTAACAGGAGACTACTGATTACAGCGATTTTTTTTACTTGATTGTTTAACGACGGCGTATCAAATACTGGGTTATTAAGCGTGAGAATTTGGTGATAGCGAGTTGGTATTTGTCGAAATGAGACCGTAGATTCGAAACAGATTACCTAACACTCGCCTTACGATTGAGAAAACTTCGAAAAATACCCAACCAGATGATCAACCCAAGTTGGAATCACATCCACGCCCGAATTCAACTACGGAACAGCAGCCAAACACGCTACCGCCTGAGCTACGCCGGTGGCTTTCCTGCGAAAATTAAAAAGAGTTCGTTAAAAACACAATGTTGCTTCACAGATACACCTAGTTGAGACAAATTTTAACAGAGGTCAGCGAGTGGAATTTTCCATTGTTGCAGTTGTGTTTTGTTTTCAGTCTTGCATTCAGCACCAACGTATTAAAAATTGCAATGAAATTGTAATGAAATTGAAGGGTATATTAAATGAAGAAATGCGCCGTGGAGAATAATAAAAAGTAGCAGTAGAAGGGTATAAAAAGAGACAAAAGTATATTCTGGGCGGAGAGAAGTGAAAAAGGGGTAACGGTTCATAAAAGAGGAAAAGGCCCTTAAAAATTACCAGAATTCTCACCTGGAGACAGCATTTCACACACTCTTTTCCTTCAAAGGGCTCCAATTTACAGTACAAAGAAAAGGTGCGCACCTAAATACCTTAACCCTGGTAATTACAGTACATGGACAAGCATTGGTACAATTTTCTTTCATCCTACGTATAATAATAGAAGAATAATAGAAATAGTTGTCCTCACAAATGACTTGAAGACCACGCAAAACCTCAGAAGAAGTTTAAACGTGGCAAAAAGTAAAACAGAAACTGGTCACTAAGGTAAAGTACCATATTAAGTTACGTACGTTGACGTTCTTAATTTAACAAGTGTTAATTGGATACTTAACATTATTAGTCTCCTGCCATGTCAACAATACATTGCCAAATTCTTGGAAGACGGCAGCATTTCGGGATATCTCTCTCACTGATCAACCTAAAGCTCTTCGGATGTCAACTCTTGATTGAATGCCTAGCTTCCACTCAACTTTCAATAGTTCGGTATGGTATAACATCTTGTAATGCCCTAAAGCACCGACTTGCATGTTTTTCTCTTGCAAGTTGGATTTTTATGAAGCACCTTTGTTCGTATCTTTAGGACTGCAAATCAGAAACAGCCCCTGTATTTACAAAATATGGCTACTTCGAGAGTTTCAGTATTGCAAATTTATTAAACAATCACTGCTCTATTACATAGCACAAGATTTCAATGGTCACCGCTAGGAGCATTGATTTACATCATTGTTGCCATTACATATCGAATGCCCTAGTACAGCGTTTCTCAAAATATGGTCCGCGGACCACCTGTGGTCCTCGAAGTCTGCCCTTGTGGTCCTTCAAAAAAGACAGAAGAAAAAATAAAATTCGAATGAATTTCGTATCACACTCTAGCTTAAAATCTCAGAGTTTGAAAATGACACATGGCAATCGAATTTCACTTTTTCTCCCAGTGCAGACATTTTATGAAATTTATTACCCTACTCGTCTATCGACTTCCCACTCGACTCTCAACAACAAAAGAGGGATTTAAAGCACTACATGCGTGGTGTTTGTCGACATCTTTTCCCTGGACATCTGGCGCCGCGTCTGTAACCCAGCCAGGGACCATCCGAATTCATAATAGAGGACCAAAGTACCGAATCATAATTCAATTTTAAAATATATGTAATCTTATACTGGTATTGAAATATGCTACGAAAATGATAAATTTGATTTCGAAGGGAACAAGAGTAAGGTGGTCCTCGGAACTGTTCTCACTTTAACAAATGGTCCCCACTTCAAAAAAGTTTGAGAAAGGCTGCCCTAGTATATAAGAAGCTATGCAGAAATGTTCAAATAATTCTTTGAAAAAGAGACCAACTTCGAAATTTGGTAAGTACAGTACTTTCTCACTGTTGATACAAACAATCAGCAATAAGGTTAGCGGCCGAAACTAAGCAACACTTTCACTGAAAAATTGTTCATGAGACTTGGGGCGAACAAGATTGCAGTTGGGTTTCTCTCCGGGTTCTTCCGTTAGGCATCGAAATCATTCCATCAACATCTCTCTATTCCTTCATTATTTCATAGCATTCCTCGAACGCGGTTGGCGACGAAAGAAGAGGGATGGCCTAGGGACGAGAAGGATTGCGTGCTCGAATCCTGGGTACGCAGCGATCGTAAGTCTAGTCAGGCGGTATGGGTTTTCGAACGCTCCTACCTTGATGGTTAACGCAATATATCGAATTTATTTTCAATTCAATTCGAGCATCACTTGTACCGCACAGATATTGCTCTTGTTGACTATGAAGATCGATTTGAGCTCCACCATGATTATTATTAGTATTATTATTAGTATTATTATTATTATTAATTTAATTGGAAAGCCATGTAATTCTAGTAAAGTAAAAAAGAGCATTATCTCGCTTAAACCTGAAACAAACTTCGCCCTCTTCGACCAAAAATTCCATTCCCAGACATGGTGAGAATATAGCAACTAGGAAAGAAATTCAATTTCATATTTAATGGAATTAAAGAGACGGAGACGAGCAAACATGTTTTAACTGTTTTCGAAATGATGTTTTTGTGTCTGCGCGTGAGTCTGTGATGGTATTTTATCACGATAACACGAAATGTAACGATTAAATCAGACGTTGGAAAAAATCTTTATTACGCAAACGCAGAAATAAAACAGCAAGCTACACAAAGAAGAGGAATAATTGCTGCGAAGGAAGTGAACACACGGTTCTATGCAGCAGAGTGATGAACTGTGAAATGTGACGAAATGTCAATTCTCTGCCAGGGAAGAACATGTTATATTTTTTTTATATTTCCAAGTTATTTACACTCAACCTAGTCATTTGTACAGAACATGAGCGTACATTTTCCCTTTATCTACTACTAAGAGAGATAGGATAACTTTGCAAGTGACAAATTTTAACTAAAAAATTAAGTTCGTTCATGTCGAGAAATTTAACTATTTCTTTTATAGGTTTTATATTCTAAATAATGATTCACATATTCAAATTAAACAATACAGATTGTCGAAAAAAATCGTGCACATGGACTATATTAATAGCAATGCTCCAAGAAAATGAGAGACGTAAATGTCAGTAACAAAATTTCACCCGAATTATTTTAATTGCACACTATGAAAACACTGCATTTTGCAAATAAATTTTACTACTGTGACCGTAGTTCAAACTACCCGTACTCTGCTTTGAACTACATTTTCAAGGTCCAAATCTACTCCTTTGTTTCTATATTCTTATTAGGCTACAATTTTTGTTTTAAATTTTTTTTGTAAGATATTAATTATTTTTCTTTTTCATTATATTCTTCTGTAAAAATTATATATTATCAATTTCATTTAATTTTATTGATTGTTGGTTACAGTGCTAATCATATTAAACTCTACGATACATTAGACTACTAACACAGTTTATGTTGTGCTATGTTGCAAAATTGTGCAATTTATTTTTTTTAGGAAGAATTTTGTCATTCATGTTTTTGCCTCCATTTTCTTTCAGGATTCACAGAAGGCAGCCCGTGTGAGTTAATTTTGGGACAAATCATATATAGCCACACAAAAATGGCAGCATAAGAATAATAGTATAAACATGTTTTAATCTCAAAGATTACTTATTTCAATATAATTTGATTTAATAATTCCACGAGGAACTATTCAGTGCATAATGACTTTCTTAGATATCGTCTTACTTACAAATGACTTTAGAGAACCCGGAGATTCATTGCCGCCCTCACATAAGTACGCCATCGGTCCCTATCCTCAGCAAGGTTAATCCAGTCCATACCATCATATCCCACCACCCTCAAAAGCCATTTTTATATTATCCTCTCATCTACGTCTCGACCTCCCAAAAGGTCTTTTTTTCACAGGGCTCCCAATTAACAATCTATATGCACTTCTGAAATCCTCCGTACGTGCTACATGGCCCGCCCATTTCAAACTTCTGGTTGTAATGTTCTTAATTATGTCAGGTGAAGAATACGATGCGTACAGTTCTGCGTTGTGTAACTTCTCCATTGTCCTATAAATTCCACCTCTTAGCCCCAAATATTTTCCTAAACAACTTATTCTCAGACACCCTTAACCTCTGTTCCTTTCTCAAAGTGAGAGTCCAAGTTTCACAACCACACAGAACAACCGGTAATATAACTGCTTCATAAATTTTAACTTTTAGTTTTTTTTGAGAGCAACTGAGTGAAAAAGTTTCTCAATCGAATAATAACAGCCATTTCCCATTTATTCTGCATTTAATTTCCTCCTGAGTGGTATTTATATTTGTTACTGTTGCAGCAATATATTCGAATTTTTCCACCTTTTCAAGCGATAAATTTCCAATTGTTATATTTTCATTTTGTACCATATCACGAGACATAATCATATATACTTTGTCTTTTCGGGATTTACTTCCAAACATATTTCTTTACTTCTTTCAAGTAAAATTCCCGTGTTTTCCCTAAAAGTTTGTGGCTTTTCTCCGTTTGTATACCCAATTGCAGCGTTAACATACATGCTTACATACATACATACATACATACATACATACATACATACATACATACATACATACAAACATACATACATACATACATACATACATACATACATACATACATACATACATATTCACGTCATCCGCATAAACAAGGATCTGATGTAACCCGTTAAATTCCAAACCCTGTCTGTTGTCCATGACTTTCCTAATGGCATATTCTAGAGCAAAATTAAGAAGTAAAGGTGATACCTTAGAATCAGTCCCATTCCGAGGATTATGTTGGGGTTTCGCAAAAAGCTCTTTTTTACGGTGATGGTTTGTTATTGGACATCGTCTTAAAAACATCATCTTAGAGGTAGAAATATTTAACTGCAATATGTCGAATTCGTTATCGTGAAAGTCGACGAAAATTTATCTGTATTTTGCATCACCAGTTGATTTTATTTAAACATAATTTCCACTGAAGATATTGTTTAGTATAGAATTTCAATATTATTGAGAAATGGACAACAGAAGTTTCCTTGGACTCTCTGAAAGGGACAGGTTTCTTTGAAGTGCCATAAATATGCATTAACCCATAACTCTACTCTGCTTCCGGATGAACGTATGTTCAAAAACTTTATCGTTCTTTTAAATCCAACACTTTCCATCGTGTTTAAGCTCGCGACCTCAAGATGCAACCAGAAGAACTCCGTGTAGTTACGAGTACTTCAATATTACTACCGACCTTCACACATCTGACGAGGTTTGATGACCACTTGTGAAATACATTACTTATACTACACGAAACTGACGTCTATGGATGCACTAATTTCATAACTATTCTGAGATATCTACTTTAAACAGTACCACCTAAATGTGATGAATTTAGTTAGGGAGAGATCAATAATAACATTGAACAACAAATTATAAATTTGAAAAATGTTACTGTAAAAATGCGTACTTTCTAAAGTATTTTGATGCGCTTCAGTTCAAGTATGCCATCAGATTCTGCTCGCAACTAGCAGTTATTTTATATAAAATCGCATGTTATAGGCCTAAATGTTTGGCATAGATTAAGGAAAAGCACTAAATTTGTGTAGTAATATATTCATCAAAATAAATTGTTTTGACAAGAACGAAAGAACAAAACATGCCGGGAAAATATTTCGTTCATCTTCTTATCCTGTTCTGTTTCATACTGTGCATTGCAGTCAGTATGAGGGAAATCTTTCCTTGTAAAACACCGGTAGTGAAAATTTCAGTTCTTGGGTTTTACTGCATTATATTTCCTGAAATTTCTTATCGCCAACGGAATATGGAACACATTTGTGAAGAGCTCTTATATTAAGCCGCCATTTGCAGCTGGGATGTACCTGAACGTTTTGAAAGTTACAATGAATAATAGTGAAAATTTTAATTTTTTACTGCTTGGTATTATCTGAAATTTCCTCTTTCCAGTAGCATATCAGACATGTAGATTACACTCTTCTGAAGAGCTCATTATCTTCGTAACAATCTGCCATATGCAGCTTGGATGTACGAAAAAGTTTGAAGGTAATTTTCGTTAAGTTTATATTGTCCATACAGAATGACATTTTCTCAGTTTCCATCTGTTAACTTATCATAGTTTTATGTTCCGATATTACTATGTGTAACGGGAAAAGAAACTTGAACAGTAGTTGCTTCTGTTACTACGAAGGCGCAGCTGCAAATTACATGCCGCGTGGAATACGAAATATAGCTTGGATATTTGCTCTTTGAATTCCGGTATAGTTTGTTACATTATCCTAATTCATTAAAACTTATAACATTGTGATTCTGTATTAAAGATCTTTCCGAATAACTGCTTATTGTATAATAAATTGTCCCAAATATACATAATATCTTTGGATTTAATTCTTATAGATAATTTATTTTTCCACTTTCTACTTATTCAATAATTTCAAATAATTTTTAATTTTAATTGATGATGCAGTATGATAAAGATTTCATAGTTCTTATAGAGTCCGCCGAGTTAGGTCTCTGGTAGCGTGTCTGCCACCAGAATAACCAGCCCGAGCTCCATACCCGGCGAGGTCATATTTTCATGTAAAATTTCTACCCAGTGAGTGAGAGAGATAACGGTGCGCAACGTCTAATCACTAAATTGTGCACCAATATGCCTGGGTTAAATCCCAAATCTCTACGCAGTGCATATGAAGAGAAGGCATATGTTACTGTTGGTAGTGTTTAGTCCGTCGGACGGGAACGTTAAGCCTGGCGGCCCCCTTGGTGTTATTCGACAGGAATAGGCTACGTGCCGGCACCGGGTTCCCCTTCTCCCTTCCTCATCTTCATCGCCATTCTCACTCATTTCATACATTACACTTACACGAACACTTACACATATACTGACCCCAGTACACGATATAAATCTCCACATATACACATTATTGTACAACGTGGCCCGCCGAAGTGGTATACAACTACAAAAAGCGTCAGAGTCCTGTCATCTATCCGCTATATGGGGAACCAGATTCACGTGAAGTGAAGTGGGCAGTCATTGGATATATACATACATAATGTTTATGGGAAACGGACATAATTATGTTGAAGAAAAATAACTATTATTTATTTGACAGGCCTGGGATTTAGTATCATTTCTTCGATTAGATTTATTTACTAACTTTTAATGCAGGTCATGATAACAGTTTGGAATAAATGAGAAAGTGCATTTTTTTGTTAATTTTGCCTTTAAAATTACACTAGGTCTCTACCTCCATCTACTAGTTATTTGACAAACCTCCAGAACATACGCTATGATGGACGATTGATCCGGTGTCATGCAAACAAAGTTGCTCATATATTTTTTGAGATGGTGATGGTAATAAAACAGTAATTTTAGGTTTTCTGATGGAATTACGAAAGAAAAACAGAACCACAAAAACTGTCACAACCTTGGTTTTGTCAGCAATAAATACAACTCTACCATCACCGAGATTTTAACTTGGTGGTCTCCGGTATTCAAAGGTCATCTCCCTGTCAAATGAAAAACTTTACCGGCTTACATATTCGTGGGAAGATATAGTGCAGGGTTTCGAATTAGTTTATACCATTGAGCGGCCGCTATTGACGGATTTCTGTCTAGCGGAGGAGGGAATGAATCTTTACAACAATTAGCCCACGCAGTGACACACTGAGTCAACCCACAGGCAAGAAGTGTGTGCCTCCCTCTCCGCGCGACGGTTTATAAGGTATCGATTATGAAGAGGAGGTTCCTTTTGGGCATTGGGGGTCTCGGAGAGACACATTATGTTCTCTCATTTATCCTTTACCTGTTGCATAACAACCAACTCGAGTCGTAAAACATCTTGATTCCCTCGTAATTAGGCATATTAGTTAATTTGTTAACTCTTCCCACGTCTAGTGCATTATTAAGTCACTGCCTTTCCCGATCCTTTTTCCGAATCTTTTTTCCGAAACTATTGTTTCTAATGCTGTTTTCCGGAATTATACGTTTTCCCGAATCCCTTTCTCTGAAACCAAAATTCCGACACAGTAATTCCTTATACACAATCTTTCCAAAGGGAATTTTTCCGTTAGCCGTTAATTGGGCATGAGAATTGAGGTAAGTCTAGTAATACTTTTGCGTTGCTAAGCAATGTTTATATTATATTATGCTTATAGTTAATTTTTGCGTTTTATTCACCTATTAACATAAAAAACTAAAAAAATAGAGGGTCTACAATATTTACACCTGAAAAAGGAGAGTTCAATTTAGCCGTTAATTGGGCATGAGAATTGAGGTAAGTCTAGTAATACTTTTGCGTTGCTAAGCAATGTTTATATTATATTATGCTTATAGTTAATTTTTGCGTTTTATTCACCTATTAACATAAAAAACTAAAAAAATAGAGGGTCTACAATATTTACACCTGAAAAAGGAGAGTTCAATTTTATATGAAAATATTTTTTTTGTAATAATACGATATCTGGAAGGGAAAAATTTATTGGGAATGCAAGCGTCTTCGAACAAAGGATTGTTCTGCTAATCACCATCGACAATGGACGATTACTTCGAGGGTTTAAGGATGACAAACTATGAAACAGGACTGGTCTTCCTACACCATCAAAAACTTTTTTCATAATGTATGAAACTGAAACGGATTCATTCATTAAACTCTTAAATTTTTCTAATAATAATTTAAGAATGAAGGCTACATGAATACAAGATCTTCCATTATTATTATTATTATTATTATTATTATTATTATTATTATTATTATTATCAGCCCACCGGTGTAGAGTAACAGTTAACATGTCTCACCTCGAAACGAGTAGGTCTGGGTTCAAATCCTGGTTGAGAGAAGATATTTCGCTGAGTTTTTTCCGACGTTTTCCCTACATCAATTAAGAGCAAATGCTAGGTAACTTTCGGCGCTCGATCCTAGATTCATTTCGCTGGCTTTACCACCTTCACCACTTGTTTGTTTGTATGTATGTATGTATGTACGTACGTATATACGTATGTACGTATGTATTTATTCACACTGCAAATGCGTATATACCCGGTGGCAGTGGTAACAAATTACTCTCAATAATGACAATAATAAACACAATTGATAAAAAATACAATTAATAATAAACTAATATTACTAATAATAATGCATACTAATAATAATAATTAATAATAATATAATAATAATAAGAATAATAATAACATGGAGCATCCTAAAGTAAAAGGGAGCATTCTAAATTAAATGTTGTGTTGACTTCAGCAATTTCAGTAGCGCATCAACTTAAGTAACAGTTACTTCCATGCATGATGTGGCAAAAGCTCGAAGTTTCACCGTTTTTTAAGAGACGTGATTTCTTTTGCCTTTAGTCAAGTTTCTTGACTTGGGACCTAGAGTTTAACTTTTCTTTCATTGAATTAGTGTTTTCAATCAGTCTCCGAAGACAACACATCACTGTACTTCACCTTCGAAATTCATTCAAAACTACTTCATAATGATGTATGAACAAAAACAGAGATAGGCCTATATCATCTCACTGAGGAGAGTAAATGAACTTGTTTTTTTATTTCCGAACCTCTAATAATTACGACCCTAAATCTTCGGTAACATAAAATAGCGAAGGGCACAAAGGGAATAATCGTGATGTATCTTAAGGTATTATCCCTGTATTTTAATGTATATATGAAAAGACGAATAATTGCAGCTACATGACAAGTCTTTTACAACACCACTCTGTTCCGAATACTGTCAGCAGTATGTCGTGTCTGGTTCATGAAACACGAGGTCGACAACTAACATCATCGTCGTTTTTCAGTTGCAAAAGAGTTGATCTTTATCTTGGTCCCTCTCCCGCAAGGGCCTCGCTATGTGGGAAGTGACTTGCAGTCAATGACGTAGAAGAGAAGTTCGGCTAGCAACTGCCACACACGACATCAGAGTTAGTAGACGGCTGACAGATGCACGTAACACAAGAACAAGCTTGTAAACGTTGATACAGGAAGTTCGCTGCAACGGCGGTCCGCATCCGAATGCTCTTGTGCTCGTTATCTCGCTCTATTTGACAAGGGGAAAAGCAGTCGTACGCCACACACCACTAGACAGCGTTCTCACAATTGCCTCTCGTAAGTACACCTCATAGGCATTACTAGTTACTGCACATAGGGTGATTCAGGAGGAAAGGATCATATGTTGATGAGTGATAGTATGGGCGATTCTAAAATAAAGACATTATTTAAACATGTCTTATTCTCAATCGTTCCCGAGAAACAGCTGTTTGAAAACAAAAAATATTTGTCTCCTTTCCTTCCTCAGCATAATTGAAACCAAACCACATTATGTTACACAATTGCCGTTGTCATGTTGGTCACTTGCATGTGCGCATGTGTTACCAGAATACTTGCAGGATGTTCCTGGGCCTCGGATTGGTTGCGGTTGTATCATTTCTTGGCCACCGAGGTCACCCGACCATACAGCATTAGATTAATGTTTGTGGGATTGGCTAAAGAACGAAGTCTAAATGCGCAACGTGGGCAACAAGAGGTAATTTATTGCCTGCGTTTCAAATGCCTGTGCTCACATTAAGGAATGTCCGAACTAGCTCAAATATTAGCAACAAGGCATTAGGGTACATGAGCTGCAGAGTGCATCGAGATTGAGGTGGCGTTTATGAACATGTTATATAAAAATTAAACACAACACATAGGTAATGAGCTGTTAAAATACTATCACCTGCGATGTTCGCGTTTCTCATGGTTTCGATTGGTTGTTTCCAAAACCGTTGCGAAAAAGACGTAAGAAGAGTCCACTGCAAGAATGATGGATGTCACGTTCTTCTCGAAAATGAACCAAGACTGTCAATGCATAGCTTAAGACATATAGAAAGTACATAGAGAGTTATTTGGCATTAACACTGATAGTCATTGTCCAGTAATGATCGGAAAATCACAGTTAAGCTTTGAGCGCTAAGCATTTCAAACTCTCAATTGCTTCTCCTGCAAAATGTATTCCAAATGACATCCATCATTCTTGCAGTGGACTTTTAATATGTTTATAGAAAGTTTCACCTTTAGAATTTCCAAAACCATCATCCCTCAAGGTACACAATCATGAATCATCTTGTATATTTGTACATACAGAATGAATCAATATAGATTTCATAAAATGATACAGAAGGCTAAGAGACAGAAAATCCATGTCTAGAAACGAACCAATTCATGCTATTGTGACCTAAAAGTAGCTGCGTTTTGAAATTTATTCTTCTCTCTACCTTCAGGCAAACAATAATTTTCTGTGTTTTGGCGCCTTGAATTCAGAGCAGAGGTATTATTCCCTTTGCCGTTTTAAATGGGGTAACACTTATTTTTAACAATAAAAATATTTAAAATATTTTTGCACGATCGTGCTTTTGTTGTAATTACAGCTATTGTTGTCAGGCCATGAAAGTTAGATTTCCTGCACAGAAATTTGTTGGTAGGGAAATCATTTTTCATAACATAAAACTATACTAAAATAGAGTCCTTACAGTGCACTTATTGTTACTTAGTTAGGTACTATTACAATATAATTTTTCAGGCTTTGGAATACTATTGCTCTAAATTTTCAATGCAAAATATATTGTATTTGCAATTCTAAAAATATGATCATGCAAAAAGCGTACAATACACGTTTGTGAAGTTCATTACAAAATCTGGGATATTTCCTCGATTTTGTAAAAAGCACTGCCAACCTTGTATTGCAATACACCATTTTTACATGCATTATGGAATTGATTTTAAATAACAATGATAACTACATTTATATGCTTTTGCATGGTAATTTCCTCCCAACTGTTTTCAAGTATCGAATCCTGAGACAGAGAGGAAAGACATAGGGACTTTTCCCTTAAGCTCAGAAATATTGAGGGCAATTATTTTTATAGAAAACTGGATAGCTTACTGTAGATAACGAAATGAAATTAGTATATTAATTTACCATCTAACTACTCATTGTTTTGTTAAGAATGATATATTTGTGGAAATAATTAAGTTAATTAATATAGTTTATTTTAATGGATATGTATTAACTTGTAGAATCAGAAATAAGGACCAGAACGAAGAGACGACTCTAAATTCATCAGCGTGTATTTACCTTGCTCTGTTTACACCATTGTTCATTCTAGTAAATATAGATTATTGTATCACTTCTCCAGCCCTTTGGTTTCACCGCAGAAAGGTACCGTTCAAAAATACTGACAAGCAATATAATCGTGGGAATCGCGCTATAGATCGTAGATTTTCCACCACCAAGATTCCGCCCATCCTTTCTGTGAAGCACAGTGCCTACATAAAATTGCAGTTTAAAAAGTTAAATGTCTTGACGTGAATAAGTCTTTAAATCAGACCGACATATGGGACACCAGAACGGAAAAGCCGATGTAACTTTTGAAGGATGATCCATTCCGATACTGTAACTTCATTCACTAATAATTTAAATAAATGACATCTCGTTCGATCATGTAATCCAGAATTGTCAGACAGAGACTAAACGGAGCGGAGCGCTCCACTATGACTCGTTGCGTACTCCGGTGTTTCCACAGACATAAGCAAGTTCACGCTCCGACTGCACTCTCTAGCTCCACAACCGGTTTTGGAGCTTACAACTTTGACACTACTGAGGTATACGAATACGATGCGTACATGACCTTGAGTTGGTCTCGCGCATGCGCGAGGCGCGGATGAGGGCTCGCAGCGACTGGCGGCCATTTTGGGCATGGGCAAAAATTTGCCGACAGAATATTTCGCAACTCCGATGCGCTAGTGAGCTGATTTTGATGCCAAACGAAAAATCTCGTCTAGATCTGTCGATGTAAGTCAGAAGTATTCACGTAAAACTCACGGCTTTGTTTCCGACACAGCCACATCCGATATTTTCCATTTATTAGTATCATTTTTTTTCTCTTTAACTCTGCGTGCTCTCCTCCTTTCTTCCTCCTATATTTATTCTCAAATGAATATTTATTTCATGTGAATTTGCAAGTTTTTGTGCTGTGTTTTGATGTGTGTCTGTGTGTTATGGCTACGAAGCGAGGCAACACAGAGAGAATGTAAAGTATAATGTAAAAATGTGGCTACGTTACGTAGACAGGAATGTAGCTGATTAATATGAGAAAATATTTTTTTAATACAAAACATGTACGATGAAAATATATGTTTGCTTTGTGAAAATACTTTTTTTTCCTATTACTATTTACGAACGTTGACACACGTTTACAGAAAAATTCATCGATCGTTTTTGTTTAAAATATAGAAGAGCTAGCCGCGAGTACGAAGAAAGGAACGGGGAGGGATGCGTCTAATTATCTTTAACCCGTAGGCTTTTTCCTCCGAAAGAGAAACTATCGCTTTTGATTTAAAAACGTCCCAACACAACAACTTCCAGGGCTAAGCACCGCTGGACACTGAACAAACCACAGTGTTGCTGGATTACTTTACTCTTTACTCAGTCATTCATGAGTGGTGTGTAAGAATCCGTTGAATTTCTACGAATCAGAACCGTATGCATGTATTTATTTAGTATCTACTAACCGATTTACTTATTTACTTAGTATTTAATGGCATTTACGAAGTAACAGTATATATTTACTTATGTAATGACAACTCAAATAATTATTAATTATTTATTCCTTATTTACTTTCTTAATTACTTGTGCACTTATTTACTTTTCTTGCTTTCTTATTTATTTATTCTATTCACTCATATACTTTTTTATTATTTATTTATTTATTTATTTATTTATTTATTTATTTACTTATTTATTTACGTAGTTAAGATTATTTAGTTACACATTTACGTGTACATATTTACCAACTTATTAACTTAGTTACTTATCAATTTACCTATTTACTTCTCTATTTTCTTTCCTATTTTTAAATTCTTTTTCTATTAACCATTTACTTTTCTATTTACCTATTTCCTTTACTACATATATTTTTTATTTTTCTTTTGTTCATTTGCATATGAAGAGTCCACTGCAAGAATGATGGATGTCACTTTCTTGTCGAAAATGAACCAAGACTGTCAATGCATAGCTTAAGACATATAGAATGTACATAGAGAGTTATATGGCATTAACACTGATAGTCATTGTCCACTAATGATCGGAAAATCACAGTTAAGCTTTGAGCGCTAAGCATTTCAAACTTTGAATTGCTTCTCCAGCAAAATGTATTCCAAATGACATCCATCATTCTTGCAGTGGACTCTTCATATCTATTTATATACTTATTTAACTATATTTTATTTATCTATTTGTTGTCGACCTGGTTGGCGAGTTGATATAGCGCTGGCCTTCTATGCCCAAGGTTGCTGGTTCGATGCGGGGCCAGGTCGATGGCATTTAAGTGTGCTTAAATGTGACAGGCTCATGTCAGTAGATTTACTGGCATGTAAAAGAATTCCTGCGGGACAAAATTCCGGCACATCCGGCGACGCTGATATAACCTCTGCAGCTGCGAGCGTCGTTAAATAAAACATAACATTTATCTATTTGTTAACCTACTTACGAAATGAGCCCTTAATTAAGAAAAAACACTTTTCTCCTTGTCATTGGATTTCAGAATTAAATTCCGAACATTTTTTTAAGTTCGTCTTTTAAGAAAAATTTCAAAATATTATAAGGATTTCTACCACCTTTCGTTTCCATCCATCTATAGCAAATACTGTGAGAATGAAATTAATATTGTATAGAAACCGCAAAGCGGCAACCCGGCTCCCCGTCGTACCTCTCGCATACTCCGTTTAAGCAGATATCTTGCTACCGATGATACACCGCGCACTGTTGATTCGACGCAGAAAAATAAATTGATGTAAAATATTATTCAATAGAAGCGACTAAATATTTGCTCACAAATTAAAAAAGGATCTGCTCAAATTTCCAGCCCCTTTTTCTAATAATTATTTGTAACTCTAAGAAAATATTTCATCAACCTCTGCACTTTTCTCTTCAGGTATCAAGGGGATGATTTCACGTGTTCTAGTTTAATTTCTCCTTGGGAATGTGAATTATTTTTGTACATTTTATTCTCTTACAGTTTTCCAGAAATAAATTGGATCAGAGCTTATGTTTGAAGACTGAGGGGAGCCTCAGCTTTAAAATGGCAATTATATCCTTAAATACGCCTTCCATTTCGTCCGTAAAATAATTGGGTCGACTGTACGAGCTGCCGCAAAATCCTATTGGAAGAGGGAGAGTGCTTTTGGCTTATTCCGACAGAAACTGTGAAATAAATGTGTATAAAATAATTTAGGGCCTACATGCCTGAAAGAAGTTGAAAATTTCATCCGAAAAACATCGTCTCCATTTCTCAACGAGGACTGCAGCAACTGAATTTCTTGTTAAACATTTGCCCCATATATTTGGAACAAATAGACAAAAATTTTCTGCATATCCTTAAGTAATTTTTATGAATAAGTACTGTATGAATTGCTTTAATTGGTCATATTTTACATTAATAGCTTGCGATGTGTCCAAATATCTATGCTGTGTAACAGATCAGTGATAACAAATTGTCTACATAAGAGCAGTCTGCGAAAAGCTATGATGAGAGCCGGGAAGCTACGTTGCAGTTTCTCTACACTCTATTAACCGAAAGTTATTAACACAGCCAAGTTCAACCGTAACTCTTATGTGTTAGTAGCATTTGAGCTATGAGCACCCCCAATCCCTTGACTTGATGGGAAAGGACTTGCTAGTTGTCCATTCCTTAATACTTTAACATGACATTCACATTAGTCATTCGCAGTGGCGGCGACCTTGTGAGTTATTGTAATTTTCATTGGCTTATCCAAAAGCAACCAGATAATTATTTCACGAATCATAAGAATGACAATATTTTTGTGTCCAAGAGAACAACAAAGTAAAAGTAAAATGTCACATTTGTTCTAAATATGCAATGAGGCTCCACATAATTTCCAATTCAAGCGGTGAGATCAATAACAATTCAAGTCCACTTCTGGTCATTCATTTTTTGCAAATTTCAAATTAAATTTTGGATATTTCCACAAGTGTCACGACTTTAAAAGTTGGTATACTACTTTGTCTTGATCTTTAAAACAACCAGAAATATTACGTGCAAAAAATGATAATTAGGTAAGAAATAAAAAACGTTTTTGCATTTTTCTCGAAACTTGTGTAAATGGAGTTGTTATTAGTCTCACCGCTTCAATTGGAACTTCTTGAATTACAGATGGTCTATGGCGAGTCCCTGGCATCAACCCCTTTGATTTGATTACCTGGTTGGGGTTTTCCGAGGTTTTCCCCGACCAAAAGGCAAATGCCGGATAATATTTTGGCGAATCCTCGGACCCCACCTCATATCACTACATCTCGCCAAAATATTGTAAAAAATTGCACAAAATTGTAAAAATTGTATAAAATAACTAAATTGTAGAACTATAAAAATTTGTAAAAATTGTAATTGTAATATTGTAAAATTTTGACTTGTTCCACATCTTAAAGCTTCATTGCTCATGTAAGATTTATGGAATGAAATAAATGAATGAATGAATGAATGAATGAATGAATGAATGAATGAATGAATGAATGAATGAATGAATGAATGAATGAATGAATGAATTACTACAATTAAATATTCTAACAAAGAAGGCTGGGAACTATTCAAATCACTGTTCTGTGATAGACTTCCACTGTTGCGTGTGTTTGCAATAAATGTAATGACAATCTTCAGATCTACATATATTTGCGAGCAAACATTTTTTAAATGAATTACATTGAAAGCTAGTATCGAAATAGGATACTCGACCATCATTTGGTGTATCTTCCAAGAATTTGTACGTCATCATTTTTGCCAAATATAGATAAACTTGTTAAGAAATAAGAGTTGCTAGAAAAGTAACTACGAGAAATGTGAAGTACAAACGGCACGAAATCTATAACGTTCAGTGTTCATGTTGAGATAATTGCATTAAATTTCGTTAGTTTGTGAACACAGATACACGATCATAACAGAACGTCGCAGCTGGTGAAAAGAAGTAAACCCACCCTCCCCTATTCCAACTGCGGTTGCGCATTCCTGTACTAACTGAAGTAACTGTTTAACATTTAACAGTTTTGTGAATGTCAAAAATTATAGGCCTATCCTGTTTGTAGATATAATACATCTTTTATTATTTTTCTACAATATATTTGAATTATATAGTGCGAATTGTTCCTTACACAAAGGTAATCACACTGAAAACGCATCGTTTTTGTATGAAGGATTGTTCGAAGTCTGGTGAACGTCTATATTGTCACTGAACTGCGAGAAACGCAACGGTCTGGAAGAAAATTCTCTACCTCTCCAGGGATCGTTTCTACATTTCAGATATCTCCAACGAATTAATTATAATTAGCCAGCCGTAGATTGAAGTTCCGGTGTTCGTTGAGGGAGATCTCCTGCAACAGTGTTGTTCTCCGACGTCGCGTCCAGACAATTAGTCCGGCAGTAAGACAAAGGAAGGGAATATTATCCAGACGGCCTCGGGCTCTCGACTGTATAGAATGTGGAGGAAAGAGTATTGTTTTCTAGCGAAGTTCCTCATTTTTGTCTGTCCCTTTCGCTCTGAAGATGGGTTGACGAAACAGGAATAACTTGGGCGGATGTCGATCATAAGCTCCAATTGTGTGACGAACGATTACATAACCGCCAATGACTATATTTCAAAGGCGGCAATATTAGTTTATTTATAATACCAGAATTAAACACTTGAAAAATACATATAAATGTAAGTTTGGCAACATAGCTGCGTAAAAAAGATCAATTCTCTTCACATATTGGTTAGTATGATAAAACGATTGTACTCACACATACTGTACAGTGTGGACTTTATGTGTCGTCTGGTATAGTACATTATGCAACGAGCCTATAATGGTAGTAATTAAGACGCGAGGATGTTTATGAAACGAGCGCAAGCGAGTTTCATAATTTTCATATGAGCTTCTTAATTACCATTATAGGCAAGTTTCATACGACTTTTTATGCTCGACCATATTTATAACTTGAAATTATTCATAAGTATTCATGTTATTGTTATGTGAGTGAGTGCAATAGCCTACCTCATAAATTGTGAGACGTGCGCAGACGCGAAAGTATTGATTTTTTCTGGGAAACGAATGTCGACGACCTTGATATAATCTAGAAAGTAAGATAAAAATTAATCTTGATATAACCTTGAAATTGAATTCGACATTGAAAAACGAGATGACAAATTGAATTTATTTGAATATTATTTACAATTAACGCTAATTATTATAGTAACAGAACATAACCTTCTGCGTCAGTATTGGTTTTCCAGCATCTGTGACGTTTCCCTAGTTGTCTTTCGATTGCATATCCGAGAATAATCGAAAACCTGAACTTTAATGAATAGGTGTACTTTAATTACATGCATTAAAGGACTGCTACCAGGTGTATAATTACTACATTCCCGCATGGTCGAGCATAAAAATAATTATTTAACAGACAAATTCATTTTTTTTATTTGAAATATTTGCCTTTTTTGTTTAGAGATATTTCACGAAGAGATATTTCCAAATACCAATTTCGTGACTCTGATGCTATTTCGTTGAAATCATTACATTTCGCAACAGTACACGTTTAAATCCCATTAATTTTCTGAATTATCTTCGTGACATTTATGTTTTTTTGCGAATGTAATGAAGTTTTGAAACATTTCGCGTAGTCGGTGAATGCCAAAAATCATACACCAATAATAACTTGTGACTAACGACAAACAAAGAGGGCAAGTCCTTGTTGAATTTGTACCGTACTACTAACCTTGTACCACTTTCACATAAAGTGTCGCAAACCATGCATGTCAGGAACCAGTGTATAAGATAGAATGTAACGTGACGCCAGTAATATAATGTAACAGCAGAATTCAGAGATTCATAAGATTTCGTTAGACGCAGTACACTGGAAAGTTCTATAGTGTAATTCCCTTCAAAATTATTCTGAAAAGGACCAACGCGCGTCGCTGTATATGGTTACTGGGTGAAATATAATTACATAATCAAATTTCACCCGTGTGTATAATCATTTAATAACAATCTGTGGACATATTTTCGCTTCGAGGCAACGATATTTTGTGAAAAATTTTGATTATGTAAAGCTTTATTATAGTTAAAAAAGGCAGAAAGTAATTTAATATTTGGCCAACACAACTCTAAATTAAAAAATATGTCAAATATATCTACTCGTTAATGTGATTATCACGCACAAAAAATGCAGTGAGTCTGTTTACAGTTTCAAAATTATTTGCTATAGGCACAAGCACTCAATTCAGAGTGTAAAAATACCTTCGGGTTCACGTTGAGTTATTTCAATGTCTGCTACGTCAGAAATCCACACTTACTATATTTCCAGTTATGTAATTACTTCCAACTCTATGTATACTGCATGGTCGAGAGTAAATATCAATTTCTAACAGAACTAGGTAAACAGAGTGAATCTTAATTCGCGCACAAGCTCTCCGTAACATCATTCAAAACAACGAATTTAAAACAAAATATCCTAAAATACATCTCTTGACGGCTCTAATTTTCATTAAAATAAGATCAGTGAAACAGGACAATACAGTTTTCATCGATATTAAGTGGAGAGTAGAGTATTTATTAAAACAAATTTTCCTATTTGATGTAAAATATTAAATTTTGTATGTAGAGAGCTCATGGCTGCAGCTACTCAACTAAACATATATATTTTGAAAAAAATATACATTTTACTTGTAAAATCATGCTCTACAAACTATCTGTAACAGATTTTGATATTAGTCCCTACATTTCTAAAATAAACAATTAAAATATAAGAACACTTTTTCGACTTCCTTTTTTACAAACAGACAGATATATTTTTAAAATAAAATCAATTATAAAAAGTTTGTTACAGGGAAACGTTTCCTAATAGTCTAGAGAATATGTGTTCTAAATTTCATGCATGTGTCTTTAATAGTCCAGAAATTATATCCATTTTTGTCTCGCAATGTAGCAAAAAAATTAAGTTACCGGAAACGAGAATCAGAGCGGGCGTGTGATTTAAAAATACAGAGCGTAGGAAGTTTAAAAATGGTGTCTCAACATCCGATAAGGGCATAAATACCCACAAAATGTTATACAATGTATTCCACACATATTAGAGTCTCTTAAATATATTTTTTTAAACCTTACTCATTTTTTGCCAAAAAAGTCCTCTACCCTTAAAAGAGGTTAAGGCATTTATCCGTATCAAAATATTGGATTATAGTTACGTACTTTCAGGGTATATATGCTGTACGGCAGTAGTCTTGTAAACACTGCTCATAAACACAATTCAGTAACAGGCAACTGCATCGAGTTAGTTTCCATCCGAGTGTAATATTTTAAAAGCTTCTTCCAGGTTCTCAATGTTTTGGGAAATGGTACTCCAAGATCGGTGACAGTTCGTTGGGGAACATGGTTACAAGTTATTTTCATAAAATCGTGGACGTAACAAACGCTCTCAATATGAAGACAATTCTTCGAATAAAGCGGTGAAATGCCACATATCGGACCAAATTTTTCAAGCCTTACTAATAATTGAATGGCATTTCAAGCATATACCCAGAAAAATTATAATATTAGAGTCGGGAAATATGGACATTTTAAGTCCCTTCAACATCTCAACAATGAGCTGGCCTTTTCCTTGAAGAGAGATATTTAAATTTTTGAAGATTAATAAATCTAACGCACCCTACATCATGTACGGAATAATGTAACTTTCAACCCCAGATCCTTTTAACTGCGATCTTCATCAACAAAAACATTGCTTGTCTATGTGTGGACTAGTAATGACACATTATATTATGTTTTCCTCTTTCTTTCAAACTTTTGAGGCAGATAAGTATTGACTCCAAGTGCTGTGAAAAAATAAGCATTTTCCCATGCAATATTGAAAGAATTTGCCTGATGATCACTTGTCCGTTATTTAGATTCCTCCATTATGTAGCCGTAGATAGCCAAAGTGAAATAGCTACTGATAATACACACTACACCAGATAGCTGCGTGGACTATCCTCTACCTATATCAGGCCTACGTCATTCCGACGTACCTTTCCAGCGAACTGTTAGACTGAGCGCCGTTTGTGCAGGCCTGGTCTAGGCTAATATTTTAACATAGGTTAATATCAAAGTGTCTGGGTTCCCTCAGAAGTGATACAAAATGAAAGAGAAATATTTCACTCAAAGCAAAATTCTAAAAAGATATTCCTTCCTTTCCTAATGACCAGTAATATTATAATGTCGAAATAGGCCTACGAGCTGGTACGATGTGTAACCATAGTATATTATATACGGATATACTGTACTTCCATATGTAACAAAGGAAGTTTTTGAAACTGGTGTGACCTACTAATTTATGAAGAAGAAGGTAGCGAATATCTGTGTCATCATTAGGGCTGAAGAAAAGTATTGATATAAGGGTAGTATATAATTTCTATATACATTGTTTACAAAATTCATCGCGTTGCCGAGTATTTCTACTGTCTGAAGAAGCAGAAAGAGTGAACATCCGACTCTCATCAATAGTAGACTTGTTTAAGTGACATGAGGTTGTATCAGAATGCCGGAACAAAAATCCAACAAAGAACAGATAATAGCAGGATTGATTTCAGAACACGGGGAAATTGCGTTTGACATGAATGATAATGATGTTTTTTTTTTGTAAATTTAATATTTGTTCCGAGTTAATTTGAAACGCAAGTAATCCTGTAAATGTAAATTCTATTATGAGTTCATTCATACGGAGCGGACTGTACAAACAGCCGCTATAGTAATAAGTAGTGCGTTCACACAATAATTTTTTTAACACAAAGATCTACGTACGATGCAGCGTAACCTATAACCAAAACTTTTTTCAGCCCTAGTTATCATATCACAATTTTTAGTTATTGGTGACAGCGTGTGAAGATTAACATTTGCCTCCTGGGAAGGAAATTCTCTGCTATAAGAAAGTAAATCTTGGACAAAAGTGCAGTTATTTTTATCTATTTCTGAAACGGCCATGGATGTTACTTTGTAGAGAAATCTGTCCTATGAAAATGTCATTTTGTTCTAAATCCTTAACGGTTACTGTTATGCCAATCTGAAATGTTATTGGTAGAGATAATTTTAAGAAACATTTCTCTGTGAAGAAATATTTTAACTTGAGATAAAATCATTAAAATAGAAAAGATCTTTGACAAAGAGTTATTTGAGGCTCACGGTCCATCCTACCAGCGGTATTCCAGAAAATTTATCCCCAAGGGTTCTCTAAATATTACATGATATCCCGCGACTTCCCCCAGTAAATAAGGGGTATCATGATAAAAACTCAATATTTTACACTTGTGTGCGTATATTTTGAAGGAAGTTCTATTTCTTTCCATCGGATGCCCCAGAAATATATGGAAGTTCTCGAAAATGTGGCTGTTCACATTCTGTCAGTGTAGAAGATCTATAAGACGAGAAGAGTAGGAAAGGTAAATTAAAGGTTTTATAGTGCAAATTTTGCTTCCAGTATTTCGGTACATTAGGTTTAAGTTATATGTACACCCACAAAACGTAAAAAAAATGATGAAAAATTAGAATTTTCAAAATATAACTGTTTTAATAGAGAATTGTCTCCCCTTTCATGTGATATAAAAATTTTCGATTTATGCCTTATCGTTTTTTAGATATGTCCCATTTTCCAAAATGCTGCGTCATCAGCCACGGTCACTTACTTTTGGAGTGCATTCATTTTGGAGTGATCTACGTAGCAGTCAATCCCCTCGTCCAGAATTGCTTGTGAAATAAACTTCTTTCTACTCCCGAAATAGATGCATAGATATCTGGGCATGATCATTAGATTGAAAAAAGCTTTTTTTTTCATAATGAAGTAATTTATAATCTATTACTGTTAGTCATGAAACTGTAAATTTGTGTGTCAATGATGATGTACGTTATTTTAATAAGAGTCCAAAAGTAGAAATTAAAATTCTGAGGAGGATGGGAATAAACCCTGGGACAAACACCATCGCAGGATTTGTTGCATCAATGTAAATAGGGAAAAAATGCCAAAAAACATTCAACACCTGAAGTTAAAAAAGGGCGGAGGTACTTGAGTGGCAGAAAGAAGCTGAAACTGGACATACATGAAGCTGCTTAAGGGGTGACATAATGATGGAGTCTTCTAGGCTCTGAAAGTTTGTGGCTCATTTTCTGTAAATAGTAATTTTAGAATATTTAATTTTTTCAAACATAATATCTCAGCCAAATATGGTGGCACCAAGAAGATATTGGTGTCATTTTGAAGCTTGAAATGCCCCCCCAGTGCCTGACAATGAGTGAAATAACATTAATATAATTAATAATTATCTATGGATTTTTTACATGATTTATGCAACATAAAATATTATTGTAAGTTACATATATGGTAATATTTCATTAATGTAAATAAAAATAAAAAATAGCTCTATGTCAGGCACTAAAGAATAGTTCTAACTATAAAACATTGAAAAAACTGTGGCTCTATATTAAAAACTGCATGAGCTATCATGTTTCAAGTTACATGTCAAAATTATAAACAAAATAAGTTGTATAAACAATTTAGACATAATTTCAAGTGATCTGTTCAGTTCATTCTCTTTCTGGCACCATTCTCAATTGTATAAAGATTTTACAGAGCAAAATTATACAAAACAAAATTTTTTGTATGTAAAGGTGTACATATACCTTAATAGATTGTTTAAATTTAATATCCTTTATTTCGGTTTGTATTATTTATATATAATTAAAATTTGTGAAATTAAAGAGCTTGTTTTCCATCCAAAAGCGATGAGATCACATAGCATTTGTGATGCAAAGAGTATGGTTGAGTGACAAAATAATTCAATGAATTCCTGTCCCATTGTCTCTCTGAACGCTAGAGATTTTCTGCGTAATGATTCCCTTAGCATTTAACACGGATAAATTCTTCAGCAGAGCCGTGGCTAAGCTGAACCCATGCTTCATTTTGTAAATAAGCACATGAGAGCATGAGGTTAAGCAACAGAGGCACTAATTAATCGAAGACAAGTGAGAGAGCAGAACACCATAGTGTAATTATCAGCCTGGAGATTCCATGTCTTCCTCTCCACTTGAAGAATATCAGACGTTTCCAGTTTGCTCTCAGAGCGCAATATTAATTATGACTGAATCATATACAAAGGAAATTATACTATTCCGGATCAATTCGCTCTAATTCTTTGTATCTGCGTTGTACTGTGTATGTAAGCATCAAAGAAGAGAACATGTTTTACACTGAATGATGTTTCCATTAGTTGAATCCTGCAGCAAAAGAAGCGTTACACGGTGTGATTCGCAGTTTCAGTACAAAGTTGTGTGATGTGGTAGATGAGATGGGAAGCAAGTCACTCAAATAAACGCGTTTCAAATTCTGTATCGTTACCTTTTTACTCTATTTGCGAAATGTTGCACGGAATAAGGCAAAAACGATAGCAATATCAATAATTGTTTTGCTAGCCGGTGACGTTTTGTGATACACAGCTTCCATTCAGAAGATGATGTAGTCTCTTTTATGTTTAAGAGATTGAAGTCTTGCTCTCGGGTCAACGTTCCTTCAAGCGCCAATAGCTGATATATGTAACTTCTTGAGCAATCCTTTGCAGATAACGGAACTAACAATCTCATTTAAATGAGAGATAAATTTCTTCTACGAAGCATCACAACAAGAAAAAGCATTAAACCATTTTGAATGCACTGAAAGGAAACTGAATTTCGTATAAATGAGCACAAAAGATAATAAAATATTCGTTTCAGGATGGTGAGATTCTGTATCATTTTTTATTTTACTACGAGTTTGGCAGAATATCAGGTACTTTACCACGATTCGAACTGTGATATTTTAAATTAATTTTCAA
This sequence comes from Periplaneta americana, assembly GCF_040183065.1. Classification (NCBI taxonomy): domain Eukaryota; kingdom Metazoa; phylum Arthropoda; class Insecta; order Blattodea; family Blattidae; genus Periplaneta; species Periplaneta americana. The sequence continues at coordinate 138,246,384 of NC_091126.1, forward strand.
CACCTGTTTAAAAGACACAGACATCAAGTAACTATATATCCAGCGAAGTAACAGTATCACTTTTCAGAATTACATAAAAAAACAATATTATAATAATTTCAAAAGTATGGTATTTTGTTTCAGTAACTTTAAGTAAGTGCATACATTTTTCTCCACGCTTACGAAAGGAAAGTAGAAGGGGGAGTACTTGAGCAGCTGCCCACAAGCGGTCCGCACAGAGCGGTCGGTTATGAGCAGACAGCGGATTTTCGGTCTCTAATCAGCGATCAGGCGTCACGTACCTTGGTGTACGGAGAGAGAGTAGCAGTGATTTCAGTGGCTTCCCTGCAACTGACGTAGACCTAACTTTCAGTATCGGGACAGAAAATCCGCTATCTGGTTTTGAATGAAGAACACACAACATAAACCATGGAACGGATATATATTTTTATACAATCTGAAATTACAACTTTGGTAAATATAACAGTCCTTTATTTTTAAACTTTTTTCTGCTAACTTAAGTCTGATAGGTCATTCTTGTCAGATTTTTCGTTCTGAATTCGAAACTGACATACAAATTGCCTCATAACTTCAGAATTTTTCACAAATAACAAAAAACGAAAATATGACAGAGGTCTTAGTGTGTAAACGAAATAAATAAAGTACTACTTATGATTGGATGGCTAAAAGAGATCACACAATAATATTGCCTAAAAATTATCATTCCATTCGGCAAATTTATTTTTATGGCGGTGTTATTCATTCCCACAATTTCTCACGAAAAATTTATTTTTCTAGCAAAGTATTTTGAATCTTAGAAATTAATGCATAAGCATACCCGATATAATCCGGCTCTAAAAGTAATTTAGCAGACTTTATGATATCTAAATGTGATATTTAAGGGCAGAGGCTTAGACATTGCGTCTCCGAGTGTTTTCAGTAAGTCTAAAATAAGGGGAAATACAACAATAGAAGCCGCATCTCAGGCATACAGGTGAGGATTATTGAAACTTTTCAAGGTGTTATTTTTTCTGTGATGATTGATGAGTTTAAAAGAATAAAGTGAAATATTTTGTGCCTGTAAAAGTTATACAAAATCCCAAAATTGAAAAATATTTACAAATTAATAATATTTTATACATAAAATAAATATATAAGATTTGTGGAAAATTCTGACGTGATAGAAAAAAATCTAATTTCACATTAGTAATAAGCGCGGGATATCTAATTTGTCGTGCAAATATTTAGTACATACTTAAACCTTCTGACTTTCTGTTACGTTGGGACTGAGTAAAAATACTTTGTCTATCAGTTAATAGCTTGACCACCCCTTGGAAACATTGTTTTCGGTCTGTATGACTAAATCAGATGGATTTTAACAGTAATTGAACCTATGAATATTTATCAAACTCCGCATTATATTTCAATACAGAAGATAGAATTTAACGATATCTGCCTACTCTAGGTTATGTATGATTGCAAACAATTTTCGTTATACTTTGTAGGTTTTAAAGTTAGTTCCCAAAGTGAATTTATGATGTGAATATAAGCGAATATACCGAAATAAGTGCGTCGTATATTGTGATGGAATACCGTAGCAATGGGTATTATTTAAGTGATCACAATATTGTTTAAGACAAGAGATCACTAGTAAAATGGGGAAAATATTGCGACTTGTATGTTGCAGTTTATTCATTTCAGTGATTTGGGGTTAACTGTAAGTTAACGTAATAATTTAGTGTGCATATTATTTCGCTATAATATCTTAACATCCATAATGTCCGTCAACTAAGTAATATATTAAACATTGCAATAATCTTACATTAAATGCAACGTGTAATAATAATAATAATAATAATAATAATAATAATAATAATAATAATAATAATAATATATACAAATGTATAATATAAGTGCGATATATTTTATTATGTAATTGGTTTAAATTGATTTTCGTGTCCAAGAAAATTTGGTAGAGGAGATGCGGGTTATTACCCCATGAGAGACAGTCTTTATTGCGATATTACCGCGAAAATTTGATAATTGAAGGGTGAGAATAATCCGAAGGCACACTTTAAACAAAAATGGTTTGCTGTTTGAGTCCATTTCGTACACATATGGGGAAGCTACCAGTAAAACATTATAAAATTTACTAAACAAATGACATAAGTATACGCCGAAGAAATTATGATGGCATTGGAATCTAAACCTTTATACGCTCTACTGTAAAATTTTGTCTGTGTGGCTTAGGACATCATTCTCACCTCTTCAATATATTCAACACTAAAAATGAACCAAATTTAAAAATGACACGCGAAATCTTAAGAAATTATTCACCATAAATGCAGCTCTGTTGATGGTGAAGTGACTAATGTGGTTTTCACAAAATTATTTTAAATGGAAATTGGGAGAAGCCGAAGGGCCGAAAGGCAAATGTTATAGGCCCATTGTGCTAAATGAAAATTTGGACGTTAGACAAAAATTAACACACTATAATTTATTAAGACGTAAGTAGATTAATATCTTAATACGGAACAGATTTTCGAATAGGCGGATATTATTTATTAAGGTGGAATTTCAGTCTGACGGTTTATACGGCAAAAACGCATGTGAAGGATGGAGAGAGGCAAAGAGAGCGGATGGATATAGAATGATATTCGTAGCCATGTAATGTGGTTATAAGCTTTATTATAAAGCACGCTTTCAAAATTGTACATACGGAGTACATTTCAAACGCCACTCATTTTTGTTCGTTATTATACCTCCAGGTTAAAGTGTACCTTACATATATAATTCAAGGCATGTGCTCAAAGGCTTTGGTAATTCAAGTAAACAATATAAATGTGACATGACGTCAAACTGGTTGCCGCCTCGCAGGCGCAAGCTACAGCGGCGGCTGTCAAGTATCTGCAGACAAGATCCACTGTCCACAGGGAGCCAGCCACACACAGACCAGAAGTTTCTCGCGTACGCATTCACTCCATGTCGCTCAGAGAAATCACTCGCAGCCCAAAGCGATAACTCTGATTCGAAATATTTTGCATCGGCTTTTGTTTATATCTTCATCCCATTTAATCACTGCTTTTTCTGAATGGCTAATACATTGTCTTTCCACATCGAAGATCTCGGGTTTAAATGTTGACTTTATGTCTACCATTAATTATCCATGTCATGCAAGAATTTTTCTGTTACCAGTAAATACAGGGTCTTTAATAAGTAACAAATCTATCGAAAAATGAACTACTTTGGATAATTTTTGAAATGGTTTTCATCCTCACGAGAAAGAACCCTTCTCGGTCTCGTACAGTCGATTTGGAAACAAACACCCCCCCCTCCCCTCGCCGCCAGAGCTATTAAACGAAAGAATGGTTATTGTTTCGTACCTTTCTTAAAACACATACATTTAAAAACTTTTTCAATTTTCAACAAATTATGGTGTACAATTTTCAAAATGTCGTCCGTTCTGCTGAATGAACAAATATAAGCGACGTATCAACTCTTCATGGACTCTGGCAAGCATGTCAGGCGTCTCTATCTGTATCGTATGTTCAATTCGTTCCACTATTTCAGGAATGGTACGTGGCTTAGTCGCATAGACACGATTCTTGATGAATCCCAAGAAAAAGAAGTCCAGGGGAGTCAAATCAGGTGATCGCGGAGGTCAACTGATTGGTCCTGTGCGACCGATCCAACCTGCTTGGAAACACTTCGTCTACGGAATAAACGCTTTATTTTGAGCGACACTTTTTCCAACTTCAAACCAGGCAGCAAATTTTTTCTTCTTCAATAACGTTAAGCGGCTGCGTGGCATTTTATCATTACAGTCTATCGCAACAATGTGTATAGGCATGGCCGTGTGCCATTATTCTTGGCGTATACAAGACCAAGTTTCAGGTCATTTTAAGTTGGCATCAAATGCACATTATACATGGATAAGTAGCTTCCTCTGGCGGCGGGGAAGGAGGTGTTTGTTTCCAAATCGACTGTACGGCACCGGAAAGGGTTCTTTCTCGTGAGGATGAACATCATGTCAAAAAATTATCTAAAATAATTGATTTTTCGATAGATTTGTTACTTATGAAAGAATCTTTAGTTTTACTCACGGCGACATTGAATTATTGTCACTAAATTTTCTTCCTTTATATAGGGTGGGCTGGGGTAATTTGGGTATAAAAACAGCCTTTTGTAAGTTTAGAGACGATAGTTTCTTGCTATGTTAAAATTTTCCAGTCAGTTTTATATGTTAGCTTTGTGACCTAGGATGATTCTATTGCGTTATCAAGTATATTGGCCTCTTATTATAATCATAACATAACCCTAAGCTTAACTGTACTCAATTTACTCTATGGATGGGGAAATTTAGATACAATGTGAATTATTGAAGTAAATGATGCTTTGAAGTCCTTATAAAATCAAATTATTCCAACCATAGATAAGTGTGTGTATACTAGAACAGAATGTTGAGGTTAGGTAGGCATTTAAAAACAAGATAAAACAATTTCAGTCAATACTTAAGTACTTGATAAGTCTTTAAATTTGAAATATCCCCCATTAAAATGGGGGACAGAAAACACTTCGGATATTTATTTTATCTATCACCATAATTTGTGTACATGGCATAATCTGGGACGAAAACTAGAATTATACCCCAATTATCCTATCTTGGTAAATTATAATCTACCAACAAACTGTTACTGATATATATTGCTAAATTTATTCACATGTTGTAAACATGTGTAATGTATACGTGTATGAATTTGGTTACTGTGTGACAGCTGATTCCTCAACAATATTGCTTTCAATGTGAAGTGTCATTTCATAGACTCTTAGATAGAAAAACAGTTTTTTTAATCATGCAGTGTCAATATAATCAACACAAATTTTTAACAGTCCATGATAAGCAATAGTGAAATAGATAATATATATATATATATATATATATATATATATATATATATTGCATAGGAATGTGTTTCAAGATTAGATAAAAGTTTTATTCAATAAATTGTAACTTATACCCAAATTACCTCACTATAACCAAATTACCCCGATATCACTAGGTGCTTTGCCATGTTACGGTTCCGTTACGAGCAGACGATAATGGTGTTAAATACTCGATGAATTTTCTATATGATAATCTGTGACTGTTATCGATTTTGTTTTGGTGACGTCCGTTTTCGTTTGTAATCTATAATGTTATTAATAAAATAGACCAAATCGTATTTCCTATATGATACTCTGACTATTATTCTTTGTTTTCGTGACGTCTGCTTACGTTTATATTTTCCTTCAAACGAAGTCAAATTCTCCTTCGAAGAAGAGCATTGACTTACTGAGTCTTTCCCTCTGACTCTTTACAGAGAGGGGAATGGATTGCCAACGTGGATCTTGGCTAACTGAGAAGACCTCAGGTATTGAGACGACTGAGAAGGAGGGGTGAGTCAGCGCGGAATTTGAGCTACTTTTATTTTGTTCTTATTATTTATTGTAATTCTGAAGCACACAAATTTGTTTACTTCCTGTTTCATTGTTTGTTATAATTTCTTATTTCTTATCGACTAAATGTAATTTGAAATACTTAAAATTTAAAGTGATAGCCACCTTACAGATTGGGTTTGGTACATAAGTGTTATATTATTTAATTCCCTGTATTAGTATTTACCAACTAATATTAAGTAATTTAAAAATGATAATGCAAATATTTATGCTAGAAATTTGAATTAATTTTATATTAATTTAAATATTTACGTGTAATTGGGGTTGTTCTTTATAAAAATTCGATTCATGTACTTTTAACTTCGGATCTTTTTGAAAAGACTTGTGTTCTGAATCTAAATCAGTTGCCGGCTGTTGAATTCGACTGCAAACATGCCGACTTATACGCACAAAATCTTGAAATGTTGAAATGAGTTTAATTACTAAATGTTATATTGACATATCACTCGGATACTCAGTTTTTAATAACATTCATACTTAATTGTACATCTCCTGCCCAGCTGGTTCTTAACTTTTCAAACATGTCTATTCCGGCCGGGGATATTACATGCACCTTCAAAGAATATCGACACAACTGCATGCACATATGAATGAAATTATCCTCTTTTGTCTGGTGATTTCCTGGAGTGTCATTCCTCTGAACATAAACTAATCAAAGCCTATAGGGCAATGGAATTTAAAGTTGCGAAGAAAAGGAAAATTTCAGTAACTTTCTTTTGAAAGGAAACATAGTCGAAATCTAAGGATCGTTAAAAAATTTAGAATTATTCTTGTACAGAGGAAGTAAGGCCGAGAATTTACGTAAAATAGAGATATCTCCGAGTTAGGCCTATGGGGCATCCTCGCAAAAAAAATTGGTTACTTAAATTTCGGATAAATTTGTCTGTGATTTAAATTCTTGGATGAGACTTTAGATCCGTAGGACACGATCTTGTACTGTACTCCAACCACGAGAAAGTCTCCAGGGAATGAGACGGAGCGGAGTGATGCTGTGAATGAATGTTCATGTCATAAGATGTCATAAGGTCACACACGTGGGTACTCGTATCTCTATTGGCTATCTCTCAAAGTACAAACGATAACACTGATATGCACATTTTTATACTACCCTAGTTACAAAATTAGATCACGGTTAATTTCTTGGTCTTTTAATCCCTCCATAGACGAAATAACATATGCAGGAGAGCGCATGAGTTTCAAACTGACGTTATAACTCTAATATTATCTATCTACTTCGCTCCAATAGATGACGCAATAGTAAGCACGTTTCTTTCACGGTTTATCTCCTGGTTGGAGAATAGTAATATCATAGACATCTCTGACTGGGAAAAAGTGAAAGAGAGTGGTTCGGACACAGTTTATGTGGGGAGTTTATGGTAAAAAAGTAATGTTAGAAGTCAAATGAAATCCCAGGAGTATATTTTCTACATTAAATATGGCGAACGCTGTGGTAGCTGTTTAAATATCACTGGTTTACGACCGCGTTTTCCAGTATTTGAAAGGAAAATTTTTAAAATATGTTAAAATGAAGTGAAAGATGTTTTTGTTGGACAAAATGCCGTGAAATAACGAAAGACAGATATTCGAAGATGTGTTATTTATCAATGAGGAAGCAGCAGGGGTGCAATTCAAGGGTATGTGTAGAAATTGTCTAGGGAATATAAGGGTGAAAATTACAAAGGAATTATTGAGGACATGCTAAAGATATAGTACACTGTATAGTGTGATATTTAATTCAACATATATTTCCTACATTCCCACTTGGAGAACTTTCTCTCAACATGAGTGCCGGCATTGATGAACATGGAGAACGTTCTCACTAGGATACTGCTATCATCGAAAAACCATACAGAGGAAAGTTGACACATAATATGCTAGCCAACTATTGTTTGCAGCTAGTTCAAGGAGTTCATGATGTGAACTACAAACGAAGTTCACTTGATTATTTTTATGTAAGTGAAATAAAGTGTTTCTTTCTTAATTTTTTTACGAAAATCATAAAAGTTCCCTTTATAGGTACAGTAATTCCAACTTCATTTTTTTTTAATTCTGCACACTAATTTTATAATAACTCTGAAATTTAAGTTCGGAAAGATGAAATCAGATGATACACAACGTTAAGACATATGAATCGTATGCAGAGATTTAAAGGATGCCGGATAATAAGGAAGATGGGAGAATACTGAGTTTGCAGTGAAAGACCTGCCCTTTAGCAGAAAACTATGAATGAATGAATAACATTGTATCATAGATAGTTACTACTATATTTAAATTATGCTCGTTTCATTTATCTTCGTGACAAATTTAGAAACAAATTTTCTGAAAGATCGGTACGTAATAGGGAATTTTGGACTTTAGATCTGAATTCAAGATAGGCTAATTACACAAAATTACCTGATTTCATTCGTGTGCAAAACGAAAACTTGACATGTCCAGTGTTGCAACTAAAAAAACTAACACATTTATCACGAGAACCGAATAGAAGATATAATATGAGTAAGCTTAGTAAGAAACGATATAAATATACAAAATCTATTTTCACTGTCAGTAAAATCACAGTATAATGAAAATGTATACGTGATAAGACTCTCTTATTAAAAGAACATAGGCCAATCTTCATTTCTGTCGAAGCCTAAGCTCCTGTTCTTTGATATACTTAAGTACTTAGAAATGTTTTTACTTGGGTCACGTGGACGCACTTTATGTAGGATTATCATCTTTATTATATAAAATAAACTCAATTTTCTTCCTTTCTGCAGTTATTTGCAGACGTCACGTTACATGGAAGAAAGTGTGTCGCATTAACTAATTCGCTGATTCCATTTTTAGGAAAAGAATGCTTGTGAAGTTGAGTGTATTAACAATTGCTACTTAGAGGAAGGATAACTTCCAACGCAAGAGACAAAGCTCAGCCTTTAAATCTCGTAAAAATGACACAGAATTCCTAAACTTACGGAAGGATTCGTTATTCGGTGAACAGCTTGCAGATCGAAAAGATTTAATCAATGACTTTGATCTACCAAAATGAAGATGAACTCCTGTGAATTCTCTCTATTCATTTTATTGTACAAATTGATCAAGTTATTAATGTAATGAATGATAAAAGTATATATCTGTATATCAACTGAAATTCAATTGTTTTTTTACAAGTGTTGTTCTGTTTTCCTTATACGCCAATAATTTAATACGGTTTTCAGAAAAGCTGAAACTTTGGGTCTCAACTTATTTATGCACTGAAAGAAACTTGGATGTCGAACACTGGGAACTAATATGGGGGTAGAAGATTAATGTCTTGGGAAATTCTCTCTCTTGTTGTTCGTATATTTCCTCCTAAGTTTTGTAATATCACTTTTTTCGGAAATAGATAACTCCAGCACTAGAACAAGATGAAATATAGTAAAAATTCCACTCCTTTTGAAAGAGATGCTGTCTGGGTCGCATGTTCGGGACAACAAATCAATTCCGTTATTCAGATTCACGGAACAAAATAACTTATTGTACTTAATACTGGGGACACTAGACTCGGATTTTCGAGAAAATAACTGAATATCACGGCCTTAAAAATCAGTAAAGACTTCGACACCACCAAGTTTTCGTTCTTCTTGTGAGATGCCGTACATTTTCATTGCATTCGCCTGAATGATCAAAATAAAAAGTTATCGCGAATTCATATTTATGATACTGTTCTTTTTCATATGCCTACTCCTAATCCAGAGACAAATCTCTTTGAGGAATTCTCTCTTGGTTACGTCTCGCAATTTCATTTGTCATACCGAGTAAGAACAAAATAACACTTTGACATGTGTTGAATAAAAGAGACTTCTTGTATAAGACGATGTGAAGCAATGGAGCATTGATGGATCGAAAATACGGGGTGAACCGTAAGTTGCCCCTAATTTAATTGATTTCAAGGGGGTATTCTTTCAAATATTAAAAAAAAATAAATACGATTTTGAGTGTCTGTGCTTCCTTTTCAAGATAACAATTATTTTATATTAAACGTTTCATACCGTGTTTTGTGAAAACCATTGATTTAGTTCCCAATATGCTGAGTCCATTTAAGAGAGCAGTGTATTATGATGATACTTGATTGAAAGAATTTTAGTTGTGTCCTCGAAAATTTGATCCCAACAAATGTAATTTTCATTCTGCACAGAAATTTTACAATGTTACATTGTTCTGATCTAATTTCGGCACATCGAAAGGACAAAACTAAAACTAATTCAATAATTTATTATCATAATGAACCGCTCCCTTAAATTGACTGAGCATATTGGGAATTAAATTAATGGCTTTCCCAGAACCCGCTATGAAATATTTCATATGAAACAATTTTTATCTCGAAAAGGAAGCAAAAACGAACAAGATTGCATTATACTTTTTTCTTTGGAATATCTCAAACAGTAATCTTCTGCAATTAACGATATTACTTACGGATCATTCTGTAGAAGAAACCTAAGCATACCAGTTTTATCCAGACCTAATATAGAAATATGTGGAAATGAATAGCCTTATGCAATATAAAACCATCAGACAGATTAACTAGTAGCTTAAGGGGTTAGCTACATCTTACAGCAGTAAACGTTTTCAAAATATTCAAAATTTTTTGCTCCATTATTGTACCTTGTATAATAATGAAAATTGTTATGTATAAAACACTTTCCTTCTGCTATATGAAATAAAAAATATTTTTAAGATTAAAAAAAAGTATTGATATATTTTTCTTCAAAATTCAAAATGGTGGTAGGTCACTGTGCAATGATTAAACTTTTCCCTCATAACTCAACAATCTCTTAACTTTTTCATCTTCCTTTCTTTTATTTTATTGCTGATACTCATGTTTATAATATGCTCTTTCAAATACATCCCTTAAAATAATATTTTTATTTTATGTTAAAAACAATATTCATATTTGACCATTTTTAATGAATTTATTTTTATCATACAATCTATCAAAGGTAGAGAAGTGATTTTGCATCATATTGTCGATATGACATGCATAAATACACAAAAAATTTCATCACAGTATGTTGGATAGTTTATGAGTTATGAGGGAAACGCTTCATCACTGCACAATGAACTGCCACCATTTTGAATTTTGAAAAAAAAAATTAAATGGTATTTTTTTTTTCGTATAGCAGACAGTGTTTTGCACATAATAAAATGTTGAATATTTCCTAAATTTTCTGCTGTAAGCTGTACCTAACCCACTAACACATTTATACTGTTATATCCGAATATGTTATATTCTATTCCAATTAAGATGGATCTCCGTCAGCGATGGCTGTTTTGCTCCCTCGTATTATTATAATTTTTTAGAGAAGCTTGGGTTTAAATGCAAAAAGAATGCATCAAATTCGTTTAAATTTCCTGGTGACAATAGGTTTGATAAACGAGAATATTAAGATTATAGGAACCATGGCAAAATCTTACTAACTTACATCAAAAACAACAATAAGAAGTTATTCTCATTACGAACCGAATATATTTTAAAATAACTGACCAACTAAATTATAGAGCAATATCTAATGCTACTCGTGTCTGTATGTTTTGTATCTAGTTATTATTAGACGAGTTCCGCTTCAAGGACAACAAACACACACATAAAACATTATTCTAAGAGTAGGGCTGTGTTGTGTAATTACAAAATAATAAACGTAATGTTTGCTGTGAACTTTTAAGTTAAAATGTTACGGTTTCACAGGCACAACTATTAAGGAAATGTTTAAGCCTATATTACAGCAACCTTTAATGTAAAATTTTAACTTAAATTGTTATTGTTTCATAGGTATCGCTGTTAATGCAATGTTTAAGCTCATATTACGATAATCTTTATTGTAAAATTTTAACTTTAAACTCCGGTAGAACTGTAACACAGGTACTGTCCTGAATGAAATGTTGGGTACAATACCGTCATTTCCCATAACTATAGTCAATGATACAACCAATCTAAGAACATTGTAGAAGTAACATAGACCGTTCGTAGATAGCTACAGTAACTTGACTTCAAACTACAGTACAGAAAAAATATAGATAAACGAGTTACTACGTTGTGGAGTAGAAAATTTGAAGACCAGGTGGCCCGGGTTCGATTCCCGGTCGGGGCAAGTTACGTGGTTGAGGTTTTTTCCGGAGTTATCCCTCAACCCAATATGAGAAAACGCTGGGCAACTTTCGGTGTTGGACCCCGGACTCATTTCACCGGCATTATCACCTTCATCTCATTCAGACGCTAAATAACCTAAGCTGTTGATAAAGCGTCGTAAAATAATCTTCTAAAATAAAATAAGATAAAACAAACAAAATTTGAATGCTTGTATCGTGAAGCATAGTTGTGTTCCAGGACCATAGCTATGGGAAATGACGTACAGTTACCCTTAAAAAGAATGAGACGATTCTTGGTCGTCGGACGTTAAAGTTCTACAGCGCGGTTCACTCGATATCGACGTAACGATAAATACCATGCAAAATAATACAAGAATTGTTACAAGGACCACAATAAGGATCACGAAGAAGACAGCTATTTAAGGCCACGATTTCACACCATAGCTCGAGTCACAAAATATCATTGCTTCTCTGTACCGAATGGCAAATGCCTGCTATGAGATCTACATTCTGGACTGCTGCTGTCACTGTCTTGCCTCGGTAGCTCATATAATAGCGTGTTGGTTCCACTGTATAACCGAAACGTCTCGTGTTCGATCCCAGGTAAAACTTTTTTTTAATTGAGGTGGAATTAATTTGTTCACAGTTCCTCGACTGTCTAATTTGTCGAAAAATATGGAATAATTTATGCCCAATTTCTGGGTCTTACAAGTGGGCTGAACCTCGTAAAAAAATAAATCTTACTTGGAAGTTAAAAGTATTCTTCCTCAAACAATAATCATATGAAACAAAAAGAGACCCGTTAACTTAAAATCTTGTCCACATGCCATCAGCTTCCATTACAGCTCTAAGTCGATCCGGCATAGATATTACGAGATTGTGGAATAAGTTCTGATCCTCGGCGAGATCTTTCCAGGTGTCAACAACTTGATCCCACAATTCGTCTCGATTTCGAGGGCGTCAGTGGGCATAGGTGGCTATCCTTCTCTTTTTCAATTCCGCCCATAAATTTTCGATGACATTCAAATCAGGTGACTTCGGAGGCCAATTAATGATTTCGACCTCGGGTCTCCTTGGAAACCATCTTTGAATGCTTGCAGCATAGTGCACGGGATGATTATCCTACTGGAACAGCAATGTTCCTTCGGGAAAATGTTCTCGGGCGGAAGGAAGGAATATATTTTCCAGAATGTGCTCGTAAGTTCCCGCATTAAACCGGCAATCGATGCGTTCTATAACGCCAGGTCCATCGTAAGACATCCACCCCCAACACGATATGCTAAAGCGCCCCGATCCTTCACGTCGGTGCACATAGCGCTGGTCATGTCGGAGTTGCAATGTAATGACCCTCATGTTCTTAAATACTGCAAGAAGTACTGTGTAATTTATCAAAAATTATGAAAGAGGGAAATAGAATACATTTGAAAAGAAAAGTACAAAATTCAGATAAACCTATTCGGAATATTATTAAATGTAATGTTCCTCATGTTCTTAAATACTGCAAGAAGTACAGTGCAATTTATCAAAAATTATGAAAGAGGGAAATAGAATACATTTGAATAGAAAATTACAAAATTCAGATAAACCTATTCGGAATATTATTAAATTTAAACTTGTAGATATCCTAAGAAAGAAAATATTTTTTTTCATCAAAAACCAACGATTATAAAGTAGAGGATCCCAAATCTATTGCAAATTCTTTCAACGTCTTATAGTATATAGTTCAGAAATATTATTGACAACTTAAACATTCAAGATTTTGCAAAAGATACTGCAATTGGTTACTTAACAGATGCATTTAATAATTAGTATTAATAATATGTAATTAGTCAATAACTGCAACAGTGCTTTTTCATTCAATCATAACATGAATAAAATTGAATGCACATTAAATTAAACACTATTGCAAACATGTAGATAAAATAGTTAACAATCAACTGAAGGGGTGAGAATGAAATAATCCAAAGCCATACTTTTAACAAAAATTGTTTTGTGCGAGTGCATTTCTTACACATATGGGAAATCTATTAATAAACTATTGTAATAATTACTCAACAAATGACATAGCCTAAGGACTCTAAACCTTTGTCAAAGTTTGTCTATTACTACATATATTTTTTAATTTCATTTTAATTGTTAGTTTTTAATATATATGCATTTACATTGTATATGTGTGTATAAATGCATTCATTAGATTAACGTTTATAATATTATAACTTGTAATTTTGTATTGTTTGCAATCATTAAGACTTAATCTCAGGACATTTTAAAATTCTATTTCAACGTTACGTAGCTATTTCAACGTTATTTAGACAAAAAAAAATCGTTGTGTAGACTAAGAATCGAACTCGCACTCTTCTATACAACACGCACAAGTCTGAGCTATTGAAACGACATGAAAGCTTTCCTTTCTGTGCGGAGTGTCGATCTAGTCATGAAGGTCCATTGTCGATTTAACTACACAATTTATGTATATATTTGTCTTTTATTTACGTAATATTATCATATTTTTTGCAGTTTTTGAAGTGAATTTCGGAATGATGCTAGTAACAAACCAAATAACCTGAATTTAAATAACTCAATATTCGTTATCTTGTGTATCAGTGCTCTGGTCTCCGATCATGCGCAGTGTCTTACATCTGAGACTTAGGAATATTCAATCGTCTCATCCTTTTCCAGGGAGACTGTACGTCACGTGTCCTTCAGTAGACACCGTGCTCACAAACACAAGTAACACGCAATACAGATTACTTTCTCTGAATCAAGTACAGTATGCTTCAGTTCAGCAAGGTTTCCTTAATTGATTATTTTACGACGCTTAATTAACTGGTGTGGTTATCTAGTGTCCGAATTAGATGAAGGTGATACTGCCAGCGAAATGAGTCCGGGGTCTAGCGCCGAAAGTTACCCGACTCTTGCTCATAATGGGTTGAGAGTAAACCACGGAAAACACCTCAACCAGGTAACATGTTTCAACCAGGATTTGAACCCGTAGTCGCTCGTTTCACTGTCAGACACGCTAACCGTTACTCCACAGGGGTGGACTCAGCAATGCTTATGAAGACTTTTTCGTTTATATGACGTCATTCCATTTTCGACAAATGAAGTGTAATGAAATTTTGAATTCCAACCAATCACAGTCACACTTTGCGATAATTTTTGCAGCTAGATTTATCGCTATCAATTTATCGCATGGTCGTTCTTTTGTTTAGTCGTTGTCGCCAATTGTTTTCCCGTAAATTGATGATCATGAATGCATTAAGATGCAACTACACTGTTAAACTTTTCTTCCAACTTTAAGGCAATAAATGCAAGATTGATATTTAATATTAATTAATATATGTACGCAGTGAAGACGACGTTCAAAACGGCGCACCATGTAGACATAAAATCTTCATGCATTCTAATTGAACGTACCTTTTAAACTTGATTCTTTCAATATTCTTCCCAGATTGCACGCATACGCGATTGGAATATTGAACTGTGTAGATGCAGCTTTAGTTCCGTTACACACTACAGCGAGAATGCGTTTGTCGAGCTATAAAAAAAATGCTTTCGTGTAGCACTGATTGTAAGTAACATCGAAATAAGGCACAGCTGACATTGGTCCTGCTCCCACAGGTAAGGTAACCTATAATTGAGGGGTTTGCCGGAAAAAGGGCGTATACGTCAATATGGTGAATTGAGATACAGGCAATCTAAGATTTTAAAACGCACCTGAATAAAATGTTATACAGATAGTGAACAAAATTATACATTAAATTAAAAATCTTAGCGATTATTAATATTTTGTAGCATTTAGGCAATTTATATTATTAAATTTACTTATATTTGTACCATATAAAACTTCGGTCTATACGCCCTTTATCCGTATAATGATTTTCTTAGGGGATTTAATGTAGATTTCAGATTTAAATTTCACACAGAATTGAAACAAGATACATTTTATGACATTTATTATCTACTTCTAAAGTAATTTACATTATTTCAGATATACTGAGTAGACATTAAGTACGCAAAGCAAAATCTCTGAATATAACAGAAAAAGAAAATCTCCATTTTGTGTGAACATAAATAAATAAAATTTATTCTTTGTATAATCCAGATAACAATAAGCCCAACAATCTGAATATTGTAACAAATCTCTTTATAGAAACATAAAATATTTCCGTCTGAATCTATGAGTTTCATAAGTTTGTTTACTCTTAAAACAAGAACAATAATGAACATAAAAAGTAGTCAAACGAAACAACTGGACTGACTAAATTTAACTATATATATATTTGCTTAGTCTCTACCAAGAGAAAACACACACAGTACAGTATGCGGTAACGCGCAGCACTAGCTCTACTTGCAGACTGACTGACTAAATCGCGCATGCACGCAGACCTCTCCTGCAGGTATGTACAGTACAATCAAAACAAAATTTCGCTACTATATTATTATTATATTATTCACTATATTTTAAACCGTTTTCCCGAAGAAGGGCGTATAGGTCTATCCGCCTTTCTTCCGGCAAACCCCTCAATTTGTACCTATAAAGTATGTATTTTGTGAATGAAATTAAACAATTAATAGAAAGTCAGATGTTCAAATTTATGTGACATCATCGCATATCAAACTCAAAGACCTTGCATAGTAATAATAAGGTCATTTCATCAAACTACCTTCCGTATGGCGTAATAAAATTCGTGTTTTAATTGGGCGTATCTGTACGGAGATGGCTTCAATGTGTAGCAACATGTCTCGCTGTGAATACATAAGCATTTGTATATAGCTGTCTTCACTGTTACTGTTAAATTAAATTATAATTTCAGCAGATAATGAAAATGTATTTATATTATAATAATAAGAGAAGAGTGCAGTACATGTAATTAACATTGTTAAACCTGTATTTCGCTTTTCGCAATTGGCATTACTGAATAATAACATCGAATTTCTTTATTGCAGTAATCGATATTCGTCTACGAGTATTTCAACTTCACAATGTCTGAATAGATTAAGTATTCGTTAATATACAATTATTAACACTTTGTGATCGAATTTTAGGGATATATTATTTACATTTCTATTTTATTCACGAAATAGTCCTAATAAATGTCACTCGAGGTCTGAGATTTCCCAGATAAATCCACTCTCATCGCTCGTGGATTTATCGGCAAATCTCAGACCTCTCGTGACATTACTACAGATAAATTCTTACAGAAAAATTGTTGTAATTTACAGCGTGTCCAATTTGAAACGCCCTATTTTTCTTTTGTGATGATATATGAATGTATATGTATTTTGTGTTTTTCGAGGTGTCATACAGTAAATGAAACCTACCAGTTTGTTGGAATTTTTTGGATTTTCAACATCTCGCCAGATGTGGTTGTGGCAGCAGAGTGAAATGGCGACCGTCGCAGACAAAGTACAGGTGGTACGCGGAACTTGGCTCGATCCGTCAGGAATACCAGAGAAATCCTCCCAGTGCCTAGACGATTAGAGTATTGAAACATAACTTTTGGAGACTGGTTCAATGGTTAAAAAGCACGGTGGTACCGACAAAGTGTATCAGATGACAATGTGTAGCGCATTGCCGAAACACTTCAAATAAGTCGACGTAAGTCCGTTCTTAGAGCCTCTCAGAAACTGACTACACCAAAATTAACTGTCCATAGAGTTATGCGCGTATGTGACACAAGTAATGAACATCCATCAACTGTGTGAGCACATTGAGAATGCAACAATCAACACAATGGATAGAACTCGAACACCGGCTGGATATCCTTCGTGTGACTGGTGGGGCACATGTGGAAGTGTTATGATTTTTCTACACAAACTTGATGAGCAAGACTTTATTTAAAATTTTTAGTTCATTTCGATATGTCCAATATTTTGGAAGAAATGGTGAAGTGAAAATAGAGCTGTTCAAATGTGACACGCTGTAGATTCAAAAATATCATTCAAGGCATTACCTGTATTACAGTTATATCGGCGTTTAAATTAAAATTTTACAACAAAAATTATCGTAATATGGGCTTACGGGCAGCGGGCTATGAACGTATACAATAATTATGTTAAAACATGCACTGACACTTTTGACAATGTCTATCACAATATTTATGATAGCCATACATACATTTTTTCACTGAATCTCGAAAGAAAGCTGAATTGAATGAGGTACAGTTAACTTAATTTAGATTATTTATTCATCTGATCTAAATAATTTGTGTAATTGTTGCAACGAATCGAAAATACACTTAAGGGTACACTGATGTGAAATTTGAAATTTCTAAACTATTCTATGTAGATCTCTGAAATTTTGTACAGTTGTCGTACTGTATACAAATAGTCTGTGTACAAAGTTTCATCTCATTTGATGCAGAAATATATGAATTATTAATAATTTTGTAATTTTAAATTGTGTAAATTTAGCTTTTCAAAAATTGCTACTCCTCCCACAAATTCAAATATTTTGGCCTGAAATTTTGTCTACATACTTGTCAGACCCTCGGAAATAAAACTTACTATACAATTTTTCCCTTTATTCTACTAAAAATAAAATAAAAATATTTTATGCACTAATGTGTAAAAACGGAAAAAAAATCAACTCGAGCATAAAGAAAAATTAATATTAAATAAAATATGAATGTTGGGTATAATCCTGGTAGTAAGTTTTGTTAAGGACACATTCAGAAACCGCTACAAAAAATCATGCATATAGTACAAAATTTGTAGGAAGAGTAGCATTTTTAGCAATGCAAAATGTACAAAAACTGAAAGTGGAGAAAATTGACTTCAAAGTTTGGGATGATAATAATAAATAAGAACTCAATCTTTTTGATTTTCTAGGCATTTTGAGATATATAGGCCTTGCTTATTATACGCAGAACTTACTCTTATATACACTACCATGCAGTGCACACCTAACTGCACTAGTAAATAAAGATGACGACTGAAAAAAAAAAACATGTAAACTTATGAAAACAAATCACTATAGACTGTAGACACTATTATAACACTAACGATAAACTGTTAGAAACTTGCAAATATTTCTTGTATAACAAAACAAAAACCAAGCATGGAAAACACGTTGTTATGGCATGGAATCAAAGAGAGACTGGATATGTTCCTGGGGAATCTCCCTTCACGCAGTTTGTATGCGAATCCACAAAGAGTCAAGGGTAGGTGCTGGAGGACCATGACGAACAAATTGCCAACCAACTATTTCCCAGATATGTTCAATGAGCGACGTGTCTGGCGAACGTGCAGGCCAGGGAAGAGGATACCCGTCGTTCTTCAAAGAAGGCTTGCACAATCCTCGCCACATGTTGCTGGTCATTGTCCTGCTGAAATATGGCATGTGGAGTTGCCTGAAGGAGGGGCAGTACTTCGGGCTCTAAAACCTCCCTAATGTAGCGATTGCTGTTCAGATTGCCCTGAATACGTAGAAGGCGAGATCGCATATTATATCCAATGGCGCCCCAAACTATCACACTAGCGTTTCTCCGCTATGCTGCTCAACAATGCAGGCTCTCAGATTGTGTTCACCACGGTAGGGTCTAACATGTATGCAACCATCATTGTAGGACAAGTAGGACTAGCATGACTTGTCCGAAAACACTACATTTTGCTACGCAGCACGCCAGTGACGGTGTTCACGTGCCCATTATAGTCTGAGACGTTGGTGGTTTCTGGACAATGGAAGCCGACGCAACGGCATGCGAGCCACTAGTCTATCCCTCAAAAGACGGCGACGAACGACGGCAGATAGATCAACACACGATGCAGTACTCCAACGTCGATTCAACATTCTGGATGAAGCTGTACGGTCCGTCACGGCCAAGAGGATAAGATGGCGGTCATCCCGTGCTGTGGTCACATTACGTGGTCCAGTATCCGCTCGTCTCTGTGTACGACCCTCTTCTATCCACTGGTTTCACACACTCATCACTGTCATAGCAGCATACCCTGTACGAGCCGAAATATCAAGGTATGACAAACCTGCTTACTGGAGAACAATCATTCCCCCCGAACATATTCAAGTGCCGATATTGCGGCCTTCCTCGTCGACGAGGCATACCTACACTAGATTCATGTTTCCACTTCCTTTGGAAGCTCTGCACTGACTGAGAAAGTCATAACATTGACCTTGCTGGTGAAACAAGAGACGTCACTGTTTGGCCTATGTGTACGCCATTTCTATGGAAATGTAATCAATTACTGATGGTACAGTCGCCCTCGGTAGCGCAGTTGGTATAGCGCTGACCTTCTATGCTCGAGATTGCGGGTTCGATCCCGGCCGAGGTCGATGGCATTTAAGTGTGTTTAAATGTGACAGGCTCATGTCAGTAGATTTACTGGCATGTAAAAGAACTCCTGCGGGACAAAAATTCCGGCACACCGGCGACGCTGATATAACCTCTGCAGTTGCGAGCGTCGTTAAATAAACCATAATTTTTTTATGGTACACTGTTCTACATATCTCCCGAGATTGGAGTCGTTCGGGCCATTCTTTCTGGGTGTTGTCTTTTCAAAAACAGTAGTGTAATAAATAATATATTAAATGCAGCGTAATTTCCACAATCGTCGCAGAATTCATAGTTGAGGGCGTGGACGGGGAATTTACATTACCAGTCAGAGCGCGCAACCTTTTCAAAATCTGGCCCTAACAGGTGATAGACCGATCGTATGGCCATGAAAATTGGCAGAGGACATCTCTACACCATGAACAATTTTTTAAAGATAAAAACAAAACATCAATATTTTTTACCAAAAATGACAAAATTTCACATCAGTGTATCCTTAAACATAAGATCACATAGGTACAAATTCCTGGTAAACCAATGACCTCATTGGTCCTAAATTTTTATCAGATCTTGCATATACATACAGCTATAAGAATCTCACTTTTTACTTAATTTGAGATAGACTTGTTGGTTTTGTGATATTTTAAAACATTCGAGTTTGGAAAAAATAACTTTCACAGCATGTATAAAATTATGAAACTAACTTAATTTTCAAGTTATAAAAATAAAAACTGAGTTTCACTATTACAAGGCAATATGTAAGATCTGGTAAAAATTTGGGACTAATGGTATCATTAGTTTTCCAAGAAAATGTACCTATGTGATTTTATGTGAAAATATATTTTCCATTTTTCCAACAATTAAACAAATTTTAAAGGACAAATTAATAGTCTAAATGAAATGATCTCTAAGCCATTCAATTCAGCATTCCTTTAACATTTAGTGGTAAAATTTATGTATTGCTATCATAAATGTTGTGGTAGACATTGTCAAAAGTCTTACTGTATATTTTGCAATAATTTTTGTATGCTTTCGTAACTTCTGCTCTTAAACATTGCATTAACAGCAGTGTCTATTAAATTACAATTTTATACATCTTGATTTTAAATTTTACATAAAATATTATTGTAACAAAGGCTTAAACATGTTAAGAATAGTGCCTCTGAAACAGTAACATTTTAAGTTAAAATTTTACATCAAAAATTGTTGAAATATAGGTTTAAATATTTCATTAAGTGTGGTTCCTGTGAAATAGTAACATTTTTTAAGTTAAACGTTACAGCAATTACTATGTTATTTTTTTGTAATGGGCCTATATAACACAGCCCCGTCCTTGATGCGGGAGTAATATGTTTTAATCGTACAGCACCAAGCGCTGCCATTCTTCGTCAAGTCATTTGGCTCATTGCACAAACTCCGTACACACTTAACTTCAAGGATTATTGGTTATGATTACGGTCTCTACTAATAACACACTCTCTCTGTAATCGGAGCACGCGAACGGCACGGACGAGCTTCGTGTTATCGTTTTGCAACTTTTTTAATTTGTTACTTCGTACACAAAGTAATTCACAAATAATGACCCATAAGGAACATTATTTCTGACATAATTTGCAATAAACTTTCACACAGTTATGGGATTCACAGTTTCGACTGATTTAGAGAAATGCAGCAACTTGAGGCAGTTATTTGTAGGTCCAACAAGTTTTCATTACCGACGGAAGAAGTAGGAGTGTTCATTATTGCTTTTGAAAAGGTGGAAAAATTCAAATACCTTGGAGCAACAGTAACAAATATAAATGACACTCGAGAGTAAATTAAACGCAGAATAACTATGGGAAATGTCTGCTATTATTCGGTTGAGAAGCTTTTTTCATCCACTCTTGTTTAAAAACACTGAAAGTTATAATTTACAAAACAGTTATATTACGGGTTCTTTTGTATGGTTGTGAAACTTGGACTCTCGTTTTGAAAGAGGAACAGAGGTTAAGGTTTTCGAGAAAAAGATGCTTAGGAAAATATTTGGAGTTAAGAGTGATTAAGTTACAAAAGAATGGAGAAAATTACACAACGCAGAACTGCACGCATTGTATTCCTGACTTGACATACGAGGTGGAATACGATGCTAGAGACTGGATTAATCTTGCTTAGGATAGGGACCGACGGCGGACTTATGTGAGGGAGGCAATGAACCTCCGGGTTCTCTAAAAGCCATAAGTAAGAAAGGTAGTATTATCAGCACTGCGGCATTTCATGATCCTACACCACTTGAATACAGTAAGTTTCTCTGCGTAACTATACTGCGTTCCATAATGTCTGACAGGCGACGTAAACATTGCCAGCAGATGATGGGAGAAAGATAATTGCTATTCAACCAATGGCAGATGTCACTTTCCAGGCTTATCTTGAAGTTTGGCGGCGGAGGGAGGAAGCTTCAAAATAAGCCTGGAATGTGACTTCTACTATTGGCTGATTAGCAATTATCCTCCTCCCTTCCTCTGCCGGCAATGTTTACGTTGCCTTTCAGATATTATGGAACGCAGTGCAGGTATCGAGCAGGCTAAAGTCCTGGTTTTCCTGGACCGATGCATGCGACGTGCGAGATGCGAGGCCCGCCTCGCACAATTCCGGACTACACGAGAGATATTGAGTGGTTTCTATAACTGCGGGATGCGAGGTTTGCGCACTCACTATCTCACGTGTTGTCCAGATTTGTGCGAGGCGAGCTTCGCATCTCGCATGCGTCGGTTCAGAAAAAGCAAGGCTTAACTCACTCGTCTCTATCCCAGCCGGTATTGGCGGAATTCTATGGAATGATTGCGTAGGGAGAGATGTTGGCTGAATGATGTTAATACCTAAAATGGGACAATGAGAGAAACCCGAATTAAACCCCAACTGCGGCCTATGAACGATAAACTTCACCGGAACTCAAACCCGGACAGCCTGCGTGACAGGATGAAGATCTGACCACTGGGCCACCGCAAGGGACTATACAGTACATTAACAGTTACACTGAAACCCATAAGCGACTCTCGAAATGGTAGTGATGTTAACTCAAATCCTGAATCATAATATCAAACTTCAACTGAAAGTCACCTGCGCCTTATTTATACGGAGTTAAGCTATCTCGCACTCCCATAATCAATTCTGTAACCACAATATTCGTTAATCATATATTAAATATAAATGGGAATATTGTGGCTGTCATATCAAATGAAGTCTTTACGGCGTGTAGGTAATAATGATTTACGGGTTCGGGTCTTAACTATGTATGTTACTTAATGTTCTTGTTTTAATGTGAAAACCTCGGAATATTTCGCATATTTCCTCGTCGGTTTTATGCCAGGAGTGTCGTAAATATAGCACAAAATGAGGTCATCAGTTCAGATATGTATTATAAAAGATAGTTTTCAATATTAACGACTCACAGACTTATAAATAAATAATCCTAATACGTCATTAATATTTGTCAGTATAACCTAACCTAACATAGGTGCTTAATTTATTAGCATTTCAAATTAAGAACATGTGGTATAAAATGAACTTTTGTTTTCTTGGTATGTACCCAAATAAAATATAAAGTTGCTTACATGTACTGTATGTATGGAATTGCTCACCCTGGAGGTACAGAACAATTCACATCTAACTCTACGTTAAAATCTACCAGAAAAATAGTTACGAAATTTTATGGGCAAGCTATAAAATAAAGAGTGTCATAAAGCTTTATAGTAAGGGACTAATGAATCACTATGTATGGCCTGATCAAACTTAGCCTTACCAGAAATTTAAAACTTATGGTAAGAGACTAATGAATCACTGTGTAGCCTGATCAAACTTAGCGTAACCAGAAATTTAAACCTTATGCTAAGAGACTAACGAATCACTGTGTAGCCTGATCAAACTTAGCCTTACCAGAAATTTAAACCTTATGGTAAGAGACTAATGAATCACTGTGTAGCCTGATCAAACTTAACCTCACCGGAAATTTAAAACTTAATAGTAAGAGACTAATGAATCACTCCGTTTAACCTGATCAAACTTAGCCTCACCGGACATTAACAATTTAATTGTAAGAGACTAATGAATCACTGTGTATAGCCCGATCAAACTTACCCTCACCGGACATGGGCGTGTTTTATGAGCAGTTGCTTGTTAAACTCAATTCACTTTTGAATCTTGAATTTCAGAAACCATACATGCCCGTACTATCTTCAAAACCGTATGGTATTTTGAAGTGACTATTCTTTAATTAACACACAATAACGTCTAGTGTTTCACATACATGATCTTTAATTTTTTTCTTTAGTAATTTCTGGAAAAAATGTCAATTGCTTGGACATGTGGTGTTTCTGCATTTCACGATTATTAACAATCATTTTATTTCTTTAAATAAGAACTTTAATTGAAGAAGACGGAGAAGGATATTTTTTATCTTATAAATAACTTCAAATTATATTGAAACCAAGAAATTAAAAAGTACGCAAACATACAACAACGCAAAATTACGTGAAGAGCATATTATTAATTCTTCGATTTTTGTAATGATGTAAAGAAGGAAGAAAATCAAATAGAAGTTTCTTTATCCGTGGCGCTACAGCCCGTGAAGGACCTAGACCGACCAGCCGGCTGCTGGCCTCACGTCCACATATCGAAGCAGATGTGGACGATCATCCAACCAGAATGGAGGTATTGTGTGGTTAGCACGATGATCCCCCCAGCCGTTATAACTGGCATTCGCAACCGGATTTCGCTACCTATCGTAGCTCCCCAAGTGCATCACGATGCTAAGAAGTTTCTTTAGTTTCTGAAAATTTCCGCACACCGTGGATTTGTGGTGTTTCTGCAATTTTCTGAAATTCACTGTAACTTATTGTCACTGTGGAATGTACACTGAGCACTGGACTTGAAGGATTTCTGCATAACTTGAAAGGGCTATATATGAATATTACAACCATATGAAAAACTGAAAATGAGAATAGCTGTGACTTGTGGGGCTTCTGCAATGCACGCGTCATTTCGGAAAGAAGCTGACTAGAAGATAGAAATAAGAATTTATATTATGTACTAAGCATAATTTTGTGAGAGGACAACATAATTTATCACATAGAAACATAACATTAAGAAAATACTCTTTATTAATGTCATGCTGTGGGAAAAATTTGTTATGAATAAACCCTTTCACTAGACTAAAGTATATGATCTTAGACTGTATTATTATTCAAAGGGACCATGCAGGTTTTAGTAATTACGGACTCCTTCAAAAGATAACAATGTGACTACCTTGGTTTCAAAGTACGACCACGTCTCGTCTCTTTGGCATTTGATTTGATTAGAACTACTGCCCGAATACGGAACATTCCGTTCTAATTCCCTTGAAATGACTCCTATTGGACAAGTGCGTCTCTGCCGGCGCCCTATTCCACACTAAATGGGCAGTCGTAAAACAAGGGTTTATTGCTAATCAGCTGAGTTAAGACGAAACGTTCTAGGAATAGGAAATGCATGCGCTTTCCAGTCAGATAAAATCCTGCGATGGACTAAGACAGCGGTGGGCAGGTTTTTTATACTACATTTCCCTCCCGACACGCAACTCCAGTATATTTCTACCGCCAACTTTAAAAGTGTCAATTCATGACAGGCTACGTCACCGAGGACCTTCCTAACCTTTCCATATAGCCCTCTTCCTGTACCAGTAACGCTGCTCTGAAACGGAACAGCTAGCTATGCATTCATTTAAATGCAGGCATTCACACATGGAGCGTAACAAAACCAATGTGGCAGTCTGTGGAAGAAACTTAGAAAAAGAAGCAAGCTTCTACATTCGGCTGGCAGAACATAGAATTTGTTGACAAATGTTGTAAATGAAGTTAATGAACCGAACTATACCTACTGGCCGTCAGTTATAAAGGTGGCTCGAATTAGAACGCTTTTGCACTTCTATGATCATGTGATATCGTTAGCCAATATCATATTATAGTGTATTTCTAAGTATACAAGTATTAATATTGATTGTAATTCGCGTAAAATATTCTATTCTATGTCTGTAGTTTGCCTGTGATGAATCTCGGAATCCTCACGTTGCATCTGTACAAACGAATTTCTGTTATTGTATAAATCACGGCTAATACTCGAAGAAATGTATAGAAATACAGTGCGTTCAACTAATATCACAGCAAATTAAGTCTAGTTCTTAAGGTTTACTTTCGCGTGACCGCTCTTAGGCTACAAACCACCCACACGGGTACCGGAGTATAGAAGGAGAAGTAGGTGTGAGAGAAAGAAAGAGAAAGCGTTACCGTCCTTAAAGACAGGCAGTGCGATGCGGAGAGAATAGTTGAACGTATACAGAATGAACCGCAAGCTCGTTCTTGCTTCCTTTCCGAGAAAAAAAAATGTTTTATAGGAAACAGAGGATGTCCTTCCAAACCATATTAAGTCCACCCGTGGACGCAATTGAGTTTTATATGATTTCGTATAGTTCTGATTATGCTCTATCATGCTGTGAAGTCTGTTTGGGTCTAACTGTATTAAATTCCCTTTAAAAGAATGTATGAAACTGGGTGTTCGTGGCAAACCGTATTATGTCCACATCTTTGTCCGGGTCAAACCGTATTCTCTCTAAAACCAATTAATATTTTTCATTTTAAGGTTGCGTGTCAAGTTTCCTGCACTGAGAAAAACTAGCACCAATTTACAGTATTGACTTATTGTCGATCATTGTATCAGTTCAGTGCTGTTGCAGTCCAGTTGTGCATGTGATATCTGCGATAATAGAGAGAGAAGTTTCTATAGATGAGAATAGCAGAGGAAGCAGGAAAAGAGTGAAGAAGAAAACAGCACGCCAGCAACAAAGTGAACTTTGGTATAATATTTTTACTAATTTGTTTAATTAATAGATGTTTAGGAGAATTATTATCATTAAAAATCTGTCTTCTACAATAATCATGTAATGTACAATAGCGTATTCTTGTTTCAATCTGCAGAAACATTGATAAGGTTCCCGTAATAACACTGTTCGAACAACCATGTCAGCATTGAAGGTCGTTTCCGATGTTGTGCAATTCCCGCACATGATATACGCAAGGTCAAGGAAAAGGTTTTCTCAACAAAAAAGAAAGCTGAGCAAGATCATCAGCATTAATGAACATTACCTTTGTGATTCTATATTGCATAGAAATAAATCAAGGAGTATTACTTATTACTTACACAATTACTTTGGTTGAATTTTCACAAATATCGAGGAAGAAATATTTTTCTTCTTTATGTTCACGTCAAACTATTATGTTCATGATATTTTCTGAATTTCAGGACAGTCTGATGTAAAAGTGATTCACAAATATAATTGATTCTGATAAATTAAGTTCTTCTAGTAAGTAATAATTTTAGTATTTTAATTTACTTCCCTTAGTTGGTACATAAACAGTTTTTCTTCTCTCCTGAGAAAAATTACATCAGTGGACTTAATATGATTTGAAACGGACCTCAATCATAACGTGTCTTGGGAAAACCATTGATTTAATTCCCAATATGCTCAGTCAATTTAAGAGAGCAGTGTATTATGATAATAA
Organism: Periplaneta americana; assembly: GCF_040183065.1. Lineage (NCBI taxonomy): Eukaryota > Metazoa > Arthropoda > Insecta > Blattodea > Blattidae > Periplaneta > Periplaneta americana. Next base: position 138,273,823 of record NC_091126.1, read on the forward strand.
ATGATTGAAAGAATTTTTGTTTTGTCCTTTAAATATGTAGAAATTTGATCCGAACAAATGAAATTTTTTAAATTTCTTTTCAAAATTATAGTAGTACTAGCAGTAATAGCAGCAGTAATGGTGTTAGTGGTAGTGGTGACAATGTTGGTGATGATGATAGTGATACTAGTAGTAGTAGTAATAGTGTGTTATTCAATGGCACTTTACTGGAGAGGTTATTCTACGTCGAAATTCTACGTGCACGTGAAATGACGGACAAATTTTACCTGGAGATCTCTATCAAGCAAATAATTCTTTCACGTGCTATAAATTCACTACACGTGACCAACAGGTACAGTTTCCTCCTTGGGGGAAGCCATGCCAAATTAATTAATTTCCCTAAAACTTCACCGCCCTTCGTCGAATTTGAGCCTGCGAACTACGGATTTAATCTTTCACCAAGGACAACAAATCTTTCTGCAGATCAAAGTGATTTTTTCCAAGTCGGTTAACGAGGAATACAATAGTGCTGTAGTGACATTATTTTCTACAGTATCTCATCCATTCTTTCTCATTTTCAGTCTATATCTTCTTACATCATTTTTTTCTTTTCTAAATGCGTCCAAATTTGCATACCGTACGCGTGATATAGACCACTCATCACATGCATTTTAATCTTGTTGTCCCCTTCGCCTCTTCTTCCCAGGAGGGGTTATAATGAGGGAATAAACTGATTTGTAAAGGATCATCATTTATGGATCTGTTCGAGGAGATCCTGGACTGCAGATTTGGCAGAAAGAAAACTAAAAGTCTATCAAATTATTTCTTCCTGCAAGATTTTAACTACCAGAAGGTGCAATATCTTTGAATAATTAAGTTCAGCACTAGGAGAGAGAGACTTGACTGCATTAACAAGGAATGTATTCTTCAGTAATTGATACAGAATTCATTAGTTGATGCTATTACTGAACAATTCAGGCAAACACAATAGGACTTTAAGCCGCGGTACCTCCGAAAATCTATTTAAGGACCTGCGTAAAATTTTCTTTCCTCTTCATTACCTGCCTATCACCAGGAAATTAGTTTCGCTCAGATAAAAACCGTCAGGATTTTACTCTTACGGATCTGAGGTGACTGTCTAAGAAATATTGTCCATATTTACCATGGATGCAAAGTATGGAGGTTTTGCGTTGCGTAGCATGGACAGGTAACAGAGGCTGAATTAACGTTAAGGTTATAGCATTAGTATACAGCTGAGTTCCATTCAGTGTAAGTCAGTGTAATTCGTGACACTGCAATTTTCATTAGAACATATGAATATTTATTTTTAATACATATATTAGAAAATAACACTACAAAAATTTGTCATAATTTAATTCTACGAAAATATCCTAGCGTTTGACAATCATATGATTCAGTAATGCAGATTTTATTTAAAAAAATTAGTTAAACCAGATGATGTTTAAATATACGCGTAAATCTTGTTCTAATTGAATAAAAACACTGTGACGTAGTCTACAGACTAGAACAGTTTTAAAATGTGTCTTCTTCTTAGTTCAAAATGGCTGTATGGGAAGAAAGAGAAATCCGTGATCAGGTTACTTTTTCCGTCCTGTTATAGGGTCGTTAAGAACATTTCGACACGGCAAGGAAAAATGTTAATTTTGGGACCTATTTATGTAAACTTTATTCTAATTATTTTCCCTAATATGTATGGACATGTTTCCCGTACATTTCAGATATCTGGTGTCATTGTGATGATATTATATCTCTGTGTTAAAAAAATTCAAATGGATGCCGAAATGTCGACTTCTTCCATAATGGGGGAGATTTCGACATAGTACAGTATGATAAACATAGGAAACACTTCAATATAAATATAATTATTATTCAAATGAAACAATATTGTACACAACGTATTTTCTCCGTAATTGGTACACAGTTGGGATGTGAGATTTAGGGTCGATTTCTGAAACGAGGACTAGACCACGATCATGGCTTTAAACCGCGTTTGGATTTAAAAAACGAGGTCTTTTTCATTTTTCTGAGCCATGACTCGAAATTATGGTCTGAAGCAGAGACCACGGCTGGGGTAGGTTTAAAACAATGGCTTCATATAGAGAAGATGGAAGTAGTAGATCAGTTGGATAATTATCAAAGAAAAATTTGTGTCTACGAATATTGAATCCCCGGATTAGAATGATGAGAAATGGAAACAATTCTTTGTAATGATATAACGACGATAATTTCGGAGGAATATTTTGATTTTCGAAGAAGTCGACCCAGTCCACACCTGTGGAGTAACGGTCAGCGCGTCTGACCGCGAAACCAGTTGGCCCGGGTTCGAATCCCGGTCGGGGAAAGTTACCTGGTTGAGGTTTTTTCCGGGGTTTTCCCTCAACCCAATACGAGCAAATGCTGGGTAACTTTCGGTGCTGGACCCCGGACTCATTTCACCGGCATTATCACCTTCATTTCATTCAGACGCTAAATAACCTAGATGTTGATATTGCGTCATAAAATTACCCAATAAAAAGAGAAAAAGAAATCTACCCTAAATTTAGCAAGAATGCTAAATAATAATCTGCAACGTAATGCAAAAGGTGGCAGGTTGACAATTTTTTTACACTTTGTTACTCTGAGGGAAGTAAGACATAATTTTTTACATTAATTTTAGCCTACCTTTATGTCTGTAAGACGATATATAATTTAATTCTCAGTCTTTACAGTAACTTTTTACATTTTATTTAATACTTCAAAATGACGTAGACCTACAGGAATATGCAGCAAAAGTGATTTTGTTTTCTTTTAAGTTTTATGCCACTGGGGCTTTCCACGTAGTAGGCCTATTAGATGTGGAAATAGAATCATACTGCATTTCACTTACAAATGAAATTTTAATCCAGTTAATATTTAGGTTATTACTTCCTTAGAACCGGGTGTTCAAGTAGTTAATGTTGGCAGTAGTTATAAACAAATGATAAACTACACATAAACGTTCGACTTCTGCTAATTATTTGGTCAATATCATTCTAGTACCTAAAAATCGGTTCCCTATTACATACTAAGTAATGTTAGTGTTTTATATGCACATTCAAGGGTTTCATAACTATAGTGTGCCAAGCGCCATTTATTAAAACCGTAGAAAACGAGGGTTAAAATGGAGTTATTGCCACAATTCAATGGAAATATATAGCAAGTAATATAAAGTATACACGTTAAAACTAAATGATATGTCAGTCTTCACTAAACTATGGTATTCACTTAACTTTAACCCCATCTTTCTCCATTTTTAATAAATGGCGCTTGGCCCACTATAGCTCTGAACCCTTCATATATTCTGTAAATGAGTAACTATAACAATAACTTAGCTGAGAACAAAAGAATGTAACTTACTGCAATTCAATAAAAATATTATTCGCGATGTTCATTTCTTTCTAATATCGACTGTTTATCAGGAAAAAAAATCGATTCTTAGCTGCGTTGCCATATGTAACACCCATGAACCTCGGTTTCTTCTCAAGCCGCGTCTCGACATCATTTTAGTAATCGCATAAGGATTCAGACTTCGATTGCGGTTTAAAAGCCTAGGTTTGGAATCACGATTTCTTCCGTGTTTTAGAAATTGATCCTTAAGGGGTTAGGTATAACTTACAGCAGTAAAATTTTTGAAAATATTCAAAATTTTTTCCTCCATTATTATATCTCGTACAATAATGAAAATTGGTATGTGTAAAACACTATCTTTCTGCTATATGAAAAAAAATACTCTTACCATTTAAAAAATTATTTCTATATTTATTTCAAAATTCATAATGGTGGCAGTTTACTGGATGAAGCGTTTCCTTCATAACTCATAAATGTGTTAACTTTTTCATGTTCTCTCTCTTTTATTTTATTGCTGAGACCCATGTTTTCAACTACATTCTTCAATAAATAATATATTTTTTGTCTTAAAAGAAAGTACTGATATTTGACCCTTTTTAAATGAATTTATTTCTTATCAGACAATCTATCAAAGTGATCTTCCATCATATTGTAGATATGACATGCATAAATATGCACAAAATATTTCATCACAGAATGTTGGATAGTTTTTTAGTTATGTGGGAAAAGCTTCATCACTGCAAAGTGAACTGATTTTTGAAAACAAAAATGTAAATAATTTTTAAGTCGTTAAAAATATATACATTTCTTTTTCATGTAGCAGAAGTACAGTGTTTTACACACAGCACTTTCATTATTGTACTAGGTACAATATTGGAGGAAAAAAATGTTGAATGTTTCTAAAATGTTACTGTTGTAAGCTGTATCTAACCCCTTAAAGCAGCGTTTCTCAAACTTTTCTAAAGTGGGGACCACTTTTTTAAGTCAGAACAGTTCCGCGGACCACCTTACTCTTCTTCCCTTCGAAAGAAAATTTATGATTTATGTAGCATATTTTAATACCAGTATACTTACATTTTAATGTAGAAATAATTCATAAAAATTAATGTAATTCAATTAATTTTATATTAGTATTAACTAATTAAGTTAATGTTAATGGAATAAAATATCTTATATCGTCATTTGCAAAAACAATAATAAAAAATTAATGCGGAAACATTTCTGATTTTCAAAAAGTAAAGATGCAATTTTGCATGTACTACTATTGGTGTACGACATACAGCACGTGGCCATTTGAATCTGCAGACTCGGTGTCAGTAGAAATATTAAGAATGTCATAAGTACATGTCGGTACTTTTGTCCTGTTATGAATTCGGATGGTCCTAGCTGGGTAACTGGCACAGCGCCAGATTTGCAGGGAAAAGATGGCGAGAAACACTACGTTCATAGTGCTTTAAATCCCTCTTTTGTTGCTGAAAGTAAAGTGGGAAGGCGATAGACGGGTAGGGTAAATAAATTTCATATAATGTCAGTACTGGGAGAAAAAGTGAAAGACGATTGCCATGTGTCATTTACAAACTCTGAGAATTTCAGCTATAGTGTGATACACATTTCGATTGAATTTTATTTTTTCTTCTGTCTTTTTTTAAGGACCACAAGGACAGACCTCGAGGACCACAGATGGTCCGCGGACATAGTTTGAGAAACGCTGCCTTAAAGATTTTCCAATTTAATTATTAAGGACAACCATAATACATTTTACCACGTAATTATGTTAGTTTTTTATAAACACTTAATTTTCGACACATGTAAGTGAATTCATATAATGCAATAAATAATGTAATATAATCTAATGTTTTTATTAAGTTAGCTAATATTTTCACTTTGGTGTTATTTTAATATTGTTTTACCTCTTCCGTGAAAAGTCTTATCTGAATTACGTCCGGCTGAGCTGAAACTGAGTAAAACACTGCTAGGCTTCAATTACTTTGTTTACTTTGGCTCTGGTAGCGTGATTAGTCCTCAGGATCAGCAATCGCAGGACGGCATTTAATTGCTAGCCTCACATAACGCATTATTTACAATAAGGCTGCAACTCGCGTCACGTCCGCGGCAAAACTCATTCCCATCACTCGCATGTCAAATGAAGCCCCGGATCTGGGGCACAAGGACGCACATATTAGCACGATCGCGCTGGAGCGCCATCCTATTTGTTTTGGGGGGTTAAAACCTACAAAAGGTTTAATTTTAGATCAGTGATTTTTATAACGTCACATCCAGGCGCAGTTGCGGTTCCATCCTCTGCCCTCGCAAAATGTAACCGACACTAATTGCGGCTCACGCTTCGCCCTGTTCACTTTTCTTTAATTTATTTATACTGATATTGAACTCGGCCGCAAAAACAAATTAGTTACGCTGTAGTGAAAACAGACTGCTAATAAATAATGCCTAACTTGAGTTTAATGAATCGACAGCCTTTGCGATATAGATTACAAGTCTCACAACTAAACTCTATACGACATGTAATCCTTGCGTCCCGACCTAAATAAACAGCAAAACCACTTCCTCTTAGTGCACAACACATGTTTCCACCTACAGATAACCGCCAACATACTAGTATAGCTATTTCGTCTCCATTCGGTCGTTTTGTATTGCTGCTAATTGGTTTGCTTACCATGTTTCTCATTACTCAAACTGTCGATCGACTTAAGATTTGATAGGTTAACCGATTATTCAACCGATTAATGGAATTTTAATCCATGTAAACTGTGTTCTTATGTCTGAAGAAAATTCCATATCCTATAAATAAAAACACGTTTTTAAATATATTTTGAATTTTATTAATCTACGTATGTCGTAATTAGTTATTAAGAAATAGCCCTACAAAAGATTTACAAAAAATGTGTACAGTTTACATTTATTTGTATTCACATCTCTTTTCTCCATCCAACACGTCAATATGTTGACAATACTTAACAAGTTTATCCCTTATTTCAGTTTATTTAACACAGGATACAGGCTTCATTATTAGGTGCTCCAAAGTCGATTGAGAAGATGAAATGTAAGTAGCAACGTTGGATGATATTGGATATTGCTTGCACTTCCACTATAACTTAAACAATTTTTCGCATTTCTTACCATTTCTCTGTCAGTCACCTTTCCACAGTCGTTTAACTTAAATCATAAAATTGTATCAGGTTGCAACCTTCCGATTTTGCTTTCCTGACGGGGACATGGTAACTTATATAGGTTTGAGATACCACAGACTGCAACGATTTGTATGGTAGGTTTCACCCTGAATTTATATGGATTTGAGTTACGACATACTGCAGCAATTTGTATGGTAGGATTCACCCTGAATTCATATGAATTTGAGTTACGACAAACTGCAACTATTTTTTGTATGGTAGGATTCACCCTGAATTTATATGGATTTGAGTTACGGCAGACTACAACCATTTATATAGTAGGAATCACTCTGAATTTATATGGATTTGAATTACGACAGACTCCACCCATTTGTATGGTATGATTCACCCTGAATTTATATGGATTTGAGTTAAGACTGACTGCAACCATTTGTATGGCAGGATTCACCCTGAATTTATATGGATTTGAGTTAAGACTGACTGCAACCATTTGTATAGTAGGATTCACCCTGAATTTATATGGATTTGAGTTAAGACTGACTGCAACTATTTGTATGGCAGGATTCACCCTGAATTTACATGGATATTAGTTACGACAGCCTGCAACCATTTGTATGATAGGATTCACCCTGAAATTATATGGATTTGAGTTACGACAGACTGCAACAATTTGTATAGAAGGATTCACCCTGAATTTATATGGATTTGAGTTACGACAGACTGCACCCATTTGTATGGTAGAATTCACCCTGAATTTATATGTATTTGAGTTACGACTACCTGCAACCATTTGTATGGTAGCATTCACCCTGAATTTACACGGATTTTAGATACGACAGCATGGAACCATTTGTATGATAGGATTCACCCTGAATGTATATGGATTTGAGTTACGTCAGACTGCAACTATTTTTTGTATGGTAGGATTCACTCTGAATTTATATGAATTTGAGTTACAAGAGACTGCAACCATTTGTATGGAAGGATTCACCCTGAATTTATATGAATTTGAGTTACGACAGACTGCAACCATTTGTTTGGAAGGATTCACAATAAATTTATATGGATTTGAGTTATGACAGACTGCACCCACTTATATGGCAGAATTCACCCTGAATTTACATGGATTTTAGTTACGACAGCATGGAACCATTTGTATGATAGGATTCACCCTGAATTTATATGGATTTGAGTTACGTCAGACTGCAACTCTTTTTGTATGGTAGGATTCACCTGAATTTATATGAATTTGAGTTACGACTGATTGCAACCATTTGTATGTTTTTATATTTTTTTAGTTGTTTATTTTACGACGCTTTATCAACATCTTAGGTTATTTAGCGTCTGAATGAGGTGGTGATAATGCCGGTGAAATGAGTCCGGGGTCCAACACCGAAAGTTACCCAGCATTTGCTCATATTGGGTTGAGGGAAAACCCCGGAAAAAAACCTCAACCAGGTAACTTGCCCCGACCAGGAATCGAACCCGGGCCACCTGGTTTCGCGGCCAGACGCGCTGACCGTTACTCCACAGATGTGGACACCATTTGTATGGTAGGATTCACGCTGAATTTATGTGGATTTGAATTACTACAGACTGCAACAATTTATATAGTAGGATTCACTCTAAATTTATATGGACTTGAGTTACGAAAGATTGCAACCATTTGTATGGTAGGATTCACACTGAATTTATATGGGTTTGAGTTACGACAGACTGTAACTATTTGTATGATAGGATTCAGCCTGAATTTATGTGGATTGGAGTTACGACAAACTGCAAACATTTGTAGGGTAGGATTCACCCTGCATTTATATGGATTTGAATTACGACAGACTGCAACAAATTATATAGTAGGATTCACTCTGAATTTATATGGACTTGAGTTACGAAAGATTGCAACCATTTATATGGTGGGATTCACCCTGAATTTATATGGGTTTGAGTTACGACAGACTGCAGCCACTTGTATGGTAGGATTCACCCTGAATTTATACAAATTTGAGTTACGACAGACTGCAACTATTTGTATGGTAGGATTCAGCCTGAATTTATGTGGATTGGAGTTACGACAAACTGCACACTTTTGTAGGGTAGGATTCACCCTGAATTTATATGGATTTGAGTTACGACAAACTGCAAACATTTGTATGGTAGGATTTCCCCTGAATTTATATGGATTTCGGTTACGACTGCCTGCAACCATTTGTATGGTATTATTCACCCTGGATTTAAATGGATTTGAGTTACGACAGACTGCAACCATTTGTAGATATGGTAGGATTCACCCTGAATTTATAACTCGTGTTGAACAAGCCAAAATTCTAGGCCACACAGGATTTTTTCCCGGAACTCCAGTTCCACTGTGACAATCGAACAATTCCCCATTATCACTAAAATTTATTAGGAGTGCAATGTTGATCTACCGCCTATGGTGTACTTTGGACAGCCTCTGAAGAAATAAGTGATCTGCGCTTCTCGGCAATAGCGACATTATGTCTCACGTTCTAGGGCCCGAGAGAATAAAGAATAAAGCTGTGGCCTTTGTCATTGGATAAATAATGTTGAAGCAGCCTGCCCAATAGTACAGAAACCACCAAAATTTGTTAATTAACATATAAATTTGTAACTGGTCTCGGTTTTTTTAATACATTATATAGGAATATCGTCTGTGCCAATTATGACATCATCTCTAGAGGCCATACTCTTGCAGATGTAGCCAGGGCAAATAATTTTTCCAATATGTTACGAAGCGAGCGCTCGAGTAGTTTGAAACACGCCGAATGAGCTACTCTCCTTCATACAATTTTTATTTTCAATTTTGGTCCCTGGGGGTTGGAATGGAATGAAATGTAATTGAATTTACGGGAGGGGGACACTATGACCCAACACTGCGACCTCTTACGATCTATTGAGCTAACCCTCAAGCTAGGCGCATTCCCAAACCCACACCGGCTGACTACACTAAGGTTCGCTTCGTATCCAGGTTTCGAGTAGGCAAACTCCCTCAGTGCGCCGCCAGCCGGCGATCGAAAAATGCTATTGAATGATGACTAAATGAGGAAATGGTGACGGAATGATGTGGACGCCTAATATGTGGAAAAACTGGAGAACTCCGAAAAAACTTCAATTGCAACCTTATCCGCCATAAGTGTCAAATTCTAGTTGGAAAAAGTTATCTATTTTAGGTTTTTCCCCATGTTTTCTCCCAAACAAGTGAAGCACAATTACTGGGTAACTTTCGACGTTGGAACTCGGACTCATTTTTCCATCATGATTACACTTCTCTTCATAATAATAATAATAATAATAATAATAATAATAATAATAATCACCATCATCATCATCATCATCACCACGTATTCTTTCATATATTTCAGGCTTGCCCCGATGTAGAGTCGGCTGAGGCCGCCACCGAACTAGAACAATGTGGTATGTGGTCATTAGTTGCTAACAGAAGTGCTAAGTACCATGGTGTCAATTAAAATTCCCCGGTATGACTGGGATCGAACTCGACCGCCTGCGTGACAGGCTGAAGGTCTGACCACTTACCCACCGCAGGAGAAGCTATTTACTACCATGTCATACAGCAGACTAAGATTACTTTTGCGTTGTTTGCGCTTTGAGAACGTTCGTAATAGTTCTGAACTGAAAGAGACTGAAAACTGGCTGCAGTACGCGATGAATTTTAAATATTTTTTTTTGCAAAATTGGCAGCGAGCATACACACCCAGTGAATATCTAACTACTGAGGAGCAAATGCTCGGATTTGTAGGACGATGTTCGTATAAAATGTATATACATTTTTATTAGGTTATTTTACGAAACTATACCAACATCTTAGATTATTTAGCGTCTGAATGAGATGAAGGTGATAATGCCGGTGAAATGAGTCCGGAGTCCAGCACCGATAGTTACCCAGCATTTGCTCATATTGGGTTGAGGGAAAAACCCCGGACAACTTCAATCAAGTAACCTGCCCCGACCGGGAATCGAACCCGGGCCACGTGGTTTCGCGGCCACATGCGCTAACCATTAATCCACAGACGTGTACTAGAATCTATATCCCAGCTAAACCAGCGAAATACGGATTAAGAATTTTGAATAATTAATAGACAGTCTATAATATTGAAATTTACGAGGGAACATAAACCGATGAGCCAGTCAGTAGACAAGAAGTGTCCACGAGAAACAGGAATATAGTCAGAAGCAGTTGTAACAGTAGCCTATAGGGTTGTTTCCGATCTCTGATAACGTATTTGGATGACATGTGCGTCAGGAGTTACACGGCAGCTGAACTGTGGCGCGAGGTGACAGATCAATAGTCAGAGTGCACGGCGACTCACAACAGAAATTCCCAAGAAAATCGAGCCTTTTTGGGAGGGGTACATTGCGACCCTTTTCAATGCCAAGTACAGTTAAGCGAAAATAAAAGAAGCCTGCAATAAAGGAGGTTTCGTTATTTCCAAGAAAGACATCTTCTGTCTACTTAATAAGATTTGTAAAGCTGGAATGGAATTAATTTGTATCATCTCGTGGGGTGCAGCGACTTGTGATGGGTGGTGGATTTGCTTGCTTTTTCCACTCTGGAATTAATCCCATCCGAGCTTTGCCAGTCTTATTAGGTAAACACAAGATTCCTCTCTTGGAAATAATGAAACCACTTTTTTGCAGGCTCCTATGATTTTCACGTAACTGTACTTGGCATCGGGAAGGGTTGTTATGTACCCCTCCCAAAAAGGCTTGAATTTCTTGGGAATTGCTACTGTGACACACCGTGCACTCTGATTATGAAATCACTCACTACTGGTTGTCACCTCTCGCCGCAATTCAGCTGTCGGTGTGATTCCTGACGCACATGACGTCATTCAAATTCGTTATCAGAGATCGGAAACAACCTTGTATATGAGGAGTTAAATTAGATAAAAGTATATCGTCGATGTTCTTGCAATAACTCCTATTTGACATATTTATCGATTTTTTCAGATTTTTGCTATATTAAATAACTTAAATAGTGATACAGCAAATAATAAAATGTCCTATATGTAATTATATATCTTTGTTTCTATAACATAAGAATTCACAGTCACATATGTATGGCTGCCATAGGATGAATAAATGTGTTTTTTCCTTCCTCCTGAAAGATTTTATATTTTGTACATAGGAGTTATTGCAGGAAAAATGACGATATACATGAATATATTTATGGTTATGTCTTATCACTTTCAGATGTAATGGTAAATACACATAATGGTGTATTGAAAAGTTATTTTGCGTTTCTAGTCATGTTTTAATGATTAATTAGTAAGGATTACTATTGTAATCCACGCGACTACTGACGTATAAAAGTAACACACGACTACTGACGTATAAAAGTAACACACGACTACTGATCGGTTAATAACCTTATGATACGTCTAAAAACTAATTTATTTTTACATAGAAAAAGGTATTAATTTTAACGTGTTCGTGACTTTCGAAACGTTAGGAACCACTCTCACAATCCATGAAATCTGTATTAACAATAGTGAAGGTAGACACAATAATTTATGTTCATTTCTCCACAATAAAATTTAAGAAATATTTCAGACATTGTTCCGTTTCTATGTAGCACATGCGTGTGGATTCTCTAGATGAAACGTTTCAGGAACTTTGCTGAATAGGCCTACATGCTGAGTAATTTGAGTCCCGCAGACTGGTAATTAAAGCGATGCGATGATTATTTACTTGTAAGCAGCCATGCAGACACGCGGTTCAAGCATGGAGCACGAAGAAGTACCTAAAACCTCTGCACGGCCATCAAGGATGCGTGTTCTAGGCCGCACTGCAGTGCGTTAGCAACCACACATTCATCACCAGAGTCGTTAAGAGCAATGTGATACCACACACGGACGCGTGGCCTCATTACGTACTTAAAACATTTATTAGGATACACGGACTCAAAAGCCAGATGGCACACGGACATCTTCATATAAGGACTCACAGCTGCTACTGTAGTTCTCTGAACAATACGATATAACAACTCAGACATGCTCCAGGGGATATCAATTGAAGTATTCAGAACCTTAGTGTGCCAAGCACCATTTACTAGAACCGTAGAAAACAAAGGTTAAAATGAAGTTATTACCATAATTCAATGGAAAAATGTAGCAAGTAATATAAAGTATGATATGTCAATCTTCATTTAACTATGGTATTCACTTAACTTTAACTCTTGCTCTCTCGGTTTTAATGAATGACACTTGGCCCACTATAGCTCTGAACCCTTAATTTGTTTGTTATAAATCCGGAGCACAGTTTGTCAACAAAAGGGATTACGAATAAGCTTCTAAAACTGATTGAGGCCTCAGGCCTGCAAATTAAGCTACGTCCTTTTGATGTTAAAGTAATAAGTATAATGCATTCATTGCCACAGGTTTTAAGACTAACCTCTCGTTCATTTCGCTCAAAAGCAGAAGAAAATAGCTTTGCAAACTAATTCCTTCATAATACAGTTTCGGAAAGTAGTAAATGATATAATAATAATGATACGTTGGTAGAATGCAAATCAATACTTTTTAACTATTGGCGGGTATTTGACTGTTCGTCTATATGAAGCCAGTTGTGTACACCAATTCACCAACAGATTTGTAGCCCAGGGTGCGCCATAGAAGACTGATCTATACCACATGAGATGAGATGGAGATATTTTTGAGATGCAACAGGGAAACTGGAGCTTACGGAGAAAACCTCCGTGTCATCTGGACCATAGTATTGCCCAAACAAGCTATAGGTTAGGGATATGCCCGGTATCGAACACGAGTCCAAGGGATCATCAGTCCAATGCTCTAGTCACTAGACCAAATCAAATCATATGTTAGAAATTATACTGTCAGGTAAGGAAATTTAAAATTAATAGGCCATTAATTTATAGATCGTCATTAAAGTAGTAGGCCTATTTGAATGACTTAGGTATTGTTTCAGTGTCCATTTAACTATATCCAGTGAGCCGAACCACGTAAGATAGTATTACCATAAAAATCAAAATAAGTGAAAAACGTATATAAGTGTAACATTTGAGAAAAGGAACTGTCTAAACAACACAAATGAATTCTTTCATACATATTTATCAGATAAAATCAGGCTAATCCTACAGAATAGCCCTAAAAATTTAAGATTTTCTTCGAGTATGTAATTAATCAGGTTTTCACTATTTATTTATTTTATTTGTCTAATAGTTTAAAATTCCTTGTCAGAACGAGAAGTTACATTTGTTCGGATCAAATTTCAGCACATTTTAAGCACAAAACTCTAAAATTCTTTCAATAATTTATTATCATAATACATTGCTCTCTTAAAATTGACTGAGAATTATTGGGAATTCAATCAATGGCTTTCCCAAATCACGCTATGAAATATTTCATATAAAACATTTATTATCTCTAAGAGAAAATACAAACGAGCAACATTATTTTAATCTCTTTTGTTTGAAATATCTCAAAGAATAACACACTGAAATTAATGATATTACTTACGGTTCAGGCTGTATATTTTTGAAATCAAACCACCACTCTTTTTAAATTAATCTTAATGAAAAAATTAAACATAAATGATAAGTAATTTCCGTCAAATTCTCATATAAGGAACTGTTCTTATTTCTGATCCAGGAGCACGCTTACGCGTTTTCCAAACAAGCTTATGACCCACCTTGTATACAGGGTGTTAAAAAGTATCCAATATTTTAGGAGGTATTAGTGTGCATCAAAAGAGGAAAATAACGTCTACTATACATGAATCCTACAACACATACTTTCTGAGATCTGAATACTTCTTCATAGGAGGTGCTAAATATGACGTCCATTCACAGCAATGCATTCCTTTGCCCTTCGGCGTAAGGAATCACGCACTCTTTGAAATTGATCTGGTTCCTTCATGTGTCCCCATAACCAAAAGTCTAGGGGATTTAGGTTTGGGGAATAATCAGGCCAAGGTGTGGGGCTTCCCCGACCAATCCAGCTGTCCTGAAATATCAGCGTCAGGTGTTCACGCACATTGCGGAGAAAATGTGCTGGTGCGCCATTGTGCATGAACTACATCTTTAGTCTCTGCTGACATGGCACATTTTCCAGCAAGGCAGGCAATACGTTAATAAGAAAGTCCTGAAAGTCTCTGTGGTAGCACGTGTGGCCCTAGTAATCTATCACCAAGAACGCCTGCCCATACGTTGATTGAGAATCGGTGCTTATGCTTTGTTTCTTCAACTGCATGGGGATTTTCATCAGCCCACACATGTTGATTACGAAAATTCACTCCATCTCTACTGAACCTCGCTCATATCCGCAACGACACTTTTGTTTTCAGTATTCCTTACGACGTAACATTATTCCATACCAAGATTGTCAACTACGGTAAGATTATCTGGTAGCCTGCTGTATTGTAGGGCAAAGAAATGCACTGCCATAGATGGACGTCATATTGAGCACTTCCTATGAACAAGTGTTCAGATCTCAGAAAGTATGTGTTATAAGACCCATGTTTATTAGACATTAGTTTCTTGTTTTGATGCATACTATCACCTCCTAAAATATTGGATACTAGTTTAACACCCTGTTTATGAATATATGAACCAATTAATCAATCAACCAACTAATAAATCACGCAATTAGTGAATAAATTATATATAACAAATAAATAATAAATAAGTAAATAAATAAACAAAAATGAGCGAATTGGTAAATAATAAACGAACTATAAATGAATGAATCAATCATTCAATAAATGAATAAATAATACATAAACAACAAGGAAGTAAATAAATAAATGAACAAAGAAATGTAAATAAATAAGTAAATAAATAAATAAATGAGGAGATTAGTAAATGAGTGAATGAGTTCATGAGAAAATAAGTAGTTGAAAAAATAAACAAATAAATGAACAAATAAGGAAACAACCAACGAAAGAATGAAATGATGCCTTCACATTACTCCAAGTAGGTCTGCAAATACAAGAGTGTCTGGCAGAAAGCGAAAACTGACTTTACACGCATGTACACATTTAAAGACAAGCTGCTGCGTATACATTACTCAACTCGGTGCGACCTCTTTTGAATTGGATGTCAGAGTTAATGCACTTCGCTTCCTTCACCACTAGGCCTATTCCTGGCGCGGGGAAAAGAGAAAGTTCTTTCTTGTGACTAAGCGAATGAGCGCCCCTCACTTTGCATGTCACAAAGAGCAAAAGCAATTAAAAATTAGGATCGTCCAAGATGTGAGATGTTCCTTCATTCTCTTCTGTCGACGCAGGAATTCTTTCAGTATTTCTGTCACTAATTCTGAGGAGCTCTCTCAAAATGTGTCAGTTTAAAAATTAACGGATGCATCCCCTGGATTTAATGTGAGTTACAGTAAAGGAGTCGTGTAGTTAATAGAAGATTCCTTTCCATAAACCTAGATTGCGGGAATTCACAGTTCCGAGAAGTCTCTGGCTCGAATCCAAATGCTTTACGACAACCAAGAGTGTGCAAGATTATTGTAGGCTACTTGAATTTAATAAGCAAATGAATCTAAATAGGATTTCTGAGCTCTGTCGAAAGGAGCATAGCTTTACTATGCTGCATATATTTACATAGAACAAAGTGTCGCTGTGCAAACAAGGAGAAAGGGAGTGTATGACAAGGAGAACAAGGGAAAGACTAGGCGAACATGACAAGGAGAACAAAGGAAAGACAAGGAGAAGAGTTGGAGAGATGCAGAAAAAGGGAAGGACAATGAGAACGAGGTGAAACAAGAAAAAGGAGAGACAAGGAGAACAAGGGAAAGAAACAAAAAACAAGAAGAAACCCAACGACGTAGCTCAATCGGATAAGGCGTTTCTCTGCCGATCCGGAGTTGCGGTCGGGCGCGGATTCGATACCCGCTTGGGCTGATTATCTGGTTGGGTTTTATCCTAGGGTTTTCCCAACCGTAAAGTGAATGTCAGGTAGTCGATGGCGAATCCACTGCCTCATCTCGCGAAATACCATCTCGCTATCACCAATCCCATCGATGCTAAATAACATAGCAGTTGATACAGCGTCGTTAAATAACCAAATTAAAAAGAAACAAGGAGAAAACCAAAAGACCAAGGGTAAGATAAGAACAAAGGAAAAACAGGGAGAACAAAGGGCAGGTAAGCAAAAAAGGGGAAGGAAGGGATAACAAGGGAGAGTCAAGAAGAATAAAGGAAAGACAAAGAGAAGAATTGGGAGAGAAGGACAAGGAGAACACAACGAGAAGAGAGGGAGGGCAAGGGGAGGACATGAAGAACAAGGAAAGGACAAGGAGAACAAGAGGAAAACAATGAGAGCAAGAGGAAGATATTGAGAGGAAAGGGATACAAGGAAAATGAGGGGAAGACAAGGAGAGCATGGGGAAGACAGGAAAAGAAGGGGAAGACAAGGAGTAGAAAGAGATGGCAAGGATAGCAAGGAGAAGACAAGGAGAACAAGGGAAATACGAGAACAAGGGGAACAAGGAGAACAAGAGAAAAGTAAGGATCACATCTTGCGGAATATCCCGTTATTACGAATTACACAGCTGGCAGATAACCTCGTAGGGACACAGTATAGCTTAATAATCCATGAAAAAATGAAGACAGTAATTGAACTCCCAATGCCCATGATAGCTTGTACTGACGTCTACCGCGTTTATATCTAATACATCTTCCATGCTGCTTAATTCATATGCTTCATCATCATTTTGGCTTCAATATTTTGTCTAGGCGCACGTAATATTTCAATTATCACAACTAACAGCAACTGAGTCTTAACATTACAACTAGGCAACATTGCTTAAGCACGAATGTCTGGTGTTGTTCTGGCTAAAAAGTCGCGAACTCCATGAACTAAGTCGCATGGAAAGAGGTATAGCCAGATATTGCTTGGGTAGTGTAGACATGTTCCTCAGTCTTAAGATAGAGGACTAGAAGAACGTGGAGCTAGGGAAGATCAATTAATTTACTGTGAAGCAGGTAACAGTGAACTACTTCACCAACAAGCGTCATTCTAATTGAAAGACATTGTCTCCGTAGCTAGGCACCTGCGGAAAAGTGGGTTGCCCATGCTGATAAAGTCACGGTTTTGAAAGAATACTTTTCCAGCATCTCTTAGCGTGAGTCCTCTGTTTAAAGATGCTGCTTATAAACTCCTCTTAAATCTGCATCATGTTGGTCAGGTTGAGATCAGACTCCCTGTATGATAAAGTGCATTAGTTCCCAATTCGTTGCCCGCGGATCCCAAGGGGGTTAAAGTAATCTATCCAGATCTAAAACGCAAAATCTTCTGTGATGAATTAGTCTACAACATTTTCTTAGAGATTCAAAATCTCCAGATTATCATTTGAACAGTTATGTAAGGTACTCTGCTTACCATAATTATGTTTTGCATACTTTAATATTCTCAGCAAGACCATTGATTAAGTATAAACATTCTTTATAGATCCAAAAACTCCAGATTCTCAGCTGAACAAATTATGTGCGGTTTTGTAATGTAGCTTAGTTTGCCGATATTCGACTTAGTCTACATCAGGGGTCTGTATTTTTTGGCTCGCGAGTCAACATCTTAAGACACAAGCAGGATAGAGGAGTTTGGAATGATCTCCCTCCAGTTATCCATCACTTGCTCATTCAAAGTTAAGCGTATTCTATTAGCATGAGCAGTCTTATAGCTAATTTCATAAAAAGATATATGATTATTACAGATGACATAATTTTATTCATTACCGCGTTTATTTGGAAAACTTATATGATATTTATGCAACTCTTCTTTTTTCGGGGTTAAAATATTCCTGAATTAGTGAATCAAAATTGGGTAAGAGATTTGGAATTCCTGCTGATATGTGAGAACACCTTGATAACTTAAATCACAGTTTGCATTGGAATAACGAAGACGTTAATACATAGGGTTAAGGTTGGTAAACTGTGATTCGAGTAATACTGTAATAGTTATATTTGAGAATTTATTACAATTTTACTGAGCGAGAGGAAGATCGGTTTTCTCGTCAACGTATTAAGGGAATGTTCGTAGACAAGTTGCTGTACAAAATCGCTCCTTCTCGCGCTAAGTAAAATTGTAATAAATTCTCGAAAATACCTATCACAATATTACTTGTATCACAGTAATACCAACCTTTACCCTATAAACTCTTTCGTATATCTCATAGATGTATGGAAAGCAAATTTATCAGAAAAATAAGTCTCTATCATTTTCTTTGTGTGCAGTTACTCTTACGACCTCTTCTCAAGAGTAGATTTTATTAACAAAAGATTTAAAAAAAATTGTGAGGACTTTTTTCTTCCTTATGACATGAATAATCATCATTTAAAATAATGGCACTTATACTCCTTAAAACATTTATAACGCACCTGGCCTGGTACCAACTTAAGTGTAGCAACATAATCCCCCAAACAACAGAGCATCGTACAGCGCTCGGTTCGTATTGTATGGCCAGTTTGTCGCTAGCTGACGATTTTTTGCATTATGACCTCTAGTGAAAAGTTACGTTCTCACTCAATGTGACAATACTATACAAGCTACCCCTCTAACCTGCACTCAACCATAGCTTTATAGAACTACTTCCTGTTTCATCGCTTTAAAACATGAAAACTAGTACAGCACAGTTGGACTTCATTCTCTCTTTAAATACGAGTTGAACTTATTTTCATGATCCGACGATTACAGCATGAACATTGGAGTTAGTATATACCTAATATAAAACTGCAACAATAAGTACTGAAGCTGGTACGGGCAATATTATTTCTGCTCGAAGACGATAGCATTTCTTCTATAATTAACGGGAATCTGATACATTTACACGTTGCTGGCGTTCCGTTAAACGTAAGGAAGTTTTTCACCGCCTTGTTGCCGAGATATATGCCCCACGCTAAATTTATCTCCGGAAAGTGAAGAGAAGGGGGGGGGGAGCTAAAGCAATAGAAAAGAATATTCGGCTGGAACACTTTCCAGTATTTTATGATTACCTTTCAGTTTTCTGCAGGATACAAAAATATCTCATTTCCAATTTCTGTTAAGAAATATGTTTCTTTACCAAAAGGAAAACGAAAAGAGCTTTGCACGCATTTCGTATGTGCTTTAGTTAAAAAGTGAAAGAGAAAGCTGATCATTTATATGAATATTTCCTTGCAAAGTAGTCTATCTAACCCATTATTTCCCATTCTGATATACTTGCAGTATTTATAGTAGAGCTTTGTGTGTTAGGATATATTTCACGCCAGCAGTCCAGCATCGTGGCAGAGAAGTTCACCCTTATACGTGGATCAAATGTTTGTTCGACGAACACGACTTTTCTAAAGATCTTTCCTGTTACGGTGTAAGTATTTGGGGAGACATTACAAAAACTTCTCTTGTTCCTTCAAATTTTACAAAAAAATATGGTAAATATTTGTTTGAAAAGACGACTGGTTTATCCACCAAATTTAATTAGAATAACTCTTCTCATGTTCTCAGCCAGGTAGTTGGAGATTTGCTTCCAAGCTTTCGACGGCTAGCTCTGCCATCTTCTTAGGGAATGAAGAAGATTCCCTGAAGAAGATGGCAGAGCTAGCCGTCGAAAGCTTGAAAGCAAATCTCCAACTCACCTGGCTGAGAACCCGAGAAGAGTTATTCTACATCAAACGCCGGGAAAGCCTCAAGTCATACAAATTTAATTAATTTCAAATTTAATACTTTTAGCACTGGCGAAATTTATAAATTCTCTTTAATGAAGTTCTGTCAGCCAAATTTATAAAAAAAACTTTAATGAAATTTTATCATTAAAATCGATTGAAATTAGTAGCTGAACTGCACGATTAAAACACAAGACGAAATTAATCTCTTACTTCAATTGAACCTAAATGCTTCACATCTACTGGTTTATACTGTACACAATACAAATTGTGGTCTAGGTTTATATAATTCTATAACAAAACTTCATACACAATTGGCTGCGTTTAGTAATGAAATTTTCAAATCTATAATTATGTAACTCATGTGAGAGATATTCCTAGTTTTCATGAATAGCGTAATGTACAGTACTGTAAAGAAAGTTTATTTTTCCCCAAGTTTACTATTTCTATCAGTCTTATCTTTGTTATACAGCAAAATGATTTGCTACTAATTTCACTAATAATAATAATAATAATAATAATAATAATAATAATAATAATAATAATAAAAGTAAAAATAATAATACTTACTTACTTATTTACATACTTACTGGCTTTTAAAGAACCCGGAGATTCATTGCCGCCCTCACATAAGCCCGCCATAAGTCCCTATCCTGAGCAAGATCAATCCAGTCTCTATCATCATATTCCACCTCCCTCAAATCCATTTTAATATTATCTTCCCATTTACGTCTCGGCCTCCCCAAAGGTCTTTTTCCCTCCGGCTTCCCAACTAACACTCTATATGCATTTCTGGATTCGCCCATACGTGCTACATGCCCTGGCCATCTCAAACGTCTGGATTTAATGTTCCTAATTATGTCAGGTGAAGAATACAATGCGTGCAGTTCTGCGTTGTGTAACTTTCTCCATTCTCCTGTAACTTCAGCCCTCTTAGCCCTAAATATTTTCCTAAGCACCTTATTCTCAAACACACTTAATCTCTGTTCCTCTCTCAAAATGAGAGTCCATGTTTCACAAGCGTACAGAACAACCGGTATTATAACTGTTTTATAAATTCTGACTTCCAGATTTGTTGACAGCAGACTAGATGACTAAAGCTTAGCAGCCAAGTAATAACAGGCATTTCCCATATTTATTCTGCGTTTAATTTCCTTCCGAGTGTCATTTATATTATTATTATTATTATTAATATTTCTATTACTAAATATTAAGTAATCGTGTCGTTGGTAGTGAAAATATAAGCAGAACATGGCACTTATTAATCGTCTGAAGAATTGAGCTTCCCAGAAGAAAGTAATT
Source organism: Periplaneta americana (assembly GCF_040183065.1). Lineage (NCBI taxonomy): Eukaryota > Metazoa > Arthropoda > Insecta > Blattodea > Blattidae > Periplaneta > Periplaneta americana. The sequence continues at coordinate 138,295,278 of NC_091126.1, forward strand.
GAAGACATCCCTCGAAGAAAGAGTGTAATATCAAATTAATGAAATATGTGACTTCAGTGGAAAAAGTAATTTTGAAGCATTATTTATAACAATAAATGAATGTATTCAATATCTGAATAAACTTTTATCCTTGATTAATCGAATGGTTCTGCTAGTAAATATAAGCCTAAAGAAATATGCCCTTAAAAATATTTTCTTTTCTCTTGAAACGTGTATTATAGGTTTGTTAGTTACACCCTTATTCCAGGCAGGTCTTCAATTATTTAAAATAGTCGGACTCGTTGTATTCAACTTGAGTTGAACGATCGATCTGTTCCGTAATGATGCAATTATGAGGCGAGACACTTCCCCTTGGTTCGAGTACTTGATGCAACCTTAGCAACCCGATGTCGGGCACACTGATTCATAGACTTCGTCTGAAAGCTGTACACGCACAGTTCTCGAGGGACGGAATTTCTTAACTAGGGATAGAAAACAAACGGCTCAAATGAGTTACTGCACCGAATGGGTTCGCAGGTGAGATATCAAGAATCAATACCCTAGACTGGTTATCATGACTGCTGGTTCTCCTATGATTTTCTTAATACTTCCAAGAAAATGTCTCGCTAGTAATTTCCAATAATACAGAGCAAACTTTAATACTTTGAATTCCATAAGCATTACCGCATAAAATAAGGTCTCAGATGGTCTACCACTGCATAGTAGTGGCCATTAAATGTAAGTAGGGAACTTGCGAGGGCGGGTTAAAATCCTACTTCCTTCCAAGGAAAAATGGGACTAAGCGATTTCCGTAAAGCCGTCAGTTTTCAGGCTGAATTTTGTCCACAAATTTTTTGGGATATGGTTGAGTTCCGTTTCGACATATGAGGGGTTCACAACCAAAGTGGACCAAGTCCTTCTGCAATAATTTTGTGATATTGAGTCTTAAAGTTCCTGGCTCATGCTTAGGAACCTTCACCTTCCATAGGAAATGCTGCCCTCTGTGGTGTTACAAATGAGCTATGGACTTGGTTTGTTATGGCAATGAATAAATCTAAGTTTTCTTTATCCGAGATTGTGTTAATCCACAAACTGACCACTGGTGGACTTGGTCCATTCTGATTGTGAGCTCCTCATATACTTACTTACTTACTTACTTACTTACTTACTTACTTACTTACTTACTGGCTTTTAAAGAACCCGGAGGTTCATTGCCACCCTCACATAAGCCCGCCATTGGTTCCTATCCTGAGCAAGATTAATCCAGTCTCTATCATCACATCCCACCTCCCTCAAATCAATTTTAATATTATCTTCCCATCTACATCTCGGCCTCCCTAAAGGTCTTTTTCCCTCCGGCCTCTCAACTAACACTCTATATGCATATCTGGATTCGCCCATACGTGCTAAATGCCCTGCCCATCTCAAACGTCTGGATTTAATGTTCCTAATTATGTCAGGTGAAGAATACAATGCGTGCAGTTCTGTGTTGTGTAACTTTCTCCATTCTCCTGTAACTTCATCCCTCTTAGCCCCAAATATTTTCCTAAGCACCTGATTCTCAAACACCCTTAACCTATGTTCCTCTCTCAAAGGCCCCTCATATAGTGATGACATTTCTTCTCTATGCAGACGACGTTTTTCTTTCCTTTCCGCAGACTTAGGAGTGCCTGTATCTTGCTATATATTTATTATGGAACTGTATTCTTAAAAACGTGAAATTTAATGAAAAATAATATGAGTAGGTCCGTTGCAAAACGTATTAAGTCCATCCAAGGACGAAATTGAATTTTACATGATTTCGTATAGTTCTGAACATACTCTATCGTGCTGTGAGGTCAGTTTGGGTCTAACTGTATTAAATCGCCTTAAAAAGAATGCATGGAACTGGGCGTTCCCGGCAAACCGTATTAGGTCCACGTCTTTGTCCATGTCAAACCATATTCTGTCTATGTCAAACCTTGTTCTGTCCAAAACCAATTAATATTTTTCATTGTAAGGTTGCGTGTTAAGTTTCCTGCATTGGGAAAAACTAGCGCCAATTTACGGTATTGACTAAATTGTCGACCTTTAAATCAGTTCATTGACACTGTAGCACAGTTGTGCATATGATATCCCTGAAAATGGAGGGAGAAGTGCCTATAGGTGACAATAGCAGAAGAAGCACGAAAAGAGTGAAGAAGAAAATAGCACGACAGCAACAAAGTGAACTTCGGTATAACGTTTTTACTATATATTTTTTTAACAATTAATAGGTGTTTAGGTGATTTATTTTAATTAAAAACTGTTTTCTACAATACTGTAATAATCATACAATGAACAATAGGGTATTCTTGTTGCAAGCCGTAGAAACGTAAGAATCCCAATTTAACACTGCTCGAACCACTATGCTAGCATAGGAAAAGTCAGTTCCGCTGTTGTGCAATTCCAGATCATAATATACGCAGGGTCAAGGAAAGGGTTTTCTTAACAAATAAGAAAGCTGATCAAGATCGTTAGCATTAATGATCATTATATGTTTCTGATTCAATATTGCATAGGAGTAAATCAACAAGTGTTATCTATTACACAATTACGTTGGTTCAATTCTTAGAAATATTGGGGAAGAATTTTTTTTTTTTTTGTGTTCACGTCAACCCGTATCATGTCCATTATATTTTCTGAATTTCAGAATAGTTTGATGTAAAAATAGTTTTCAAGTATAATTGATTCTGATAAATTAAGTTCTTCCACTAACTAATAATTTTAGTATTTTAATTTACTTCCCTAAGTTGGTACTTAAACTGTTTTTCTTCTCTGCTAAAAAATTACATCAGTGTACTTAATACGGTTTTGAACGAATATCGTCATATGCTCTTCAAACTTAAAAGGTGAAATATAAATATACCGGTAATGAAAATGGCAGTTTACAATTCGTTATAAGTTTCGTTTGTAAAATTTTCTCAAGAAATTTGGGACAGTGTATGGGAATTTGGGACAGTGATGAATTTGAGGTGCTACGATTGGTAAGGAAATCCGATTTCGAAAACGAGCCGCAATAGTTAGTTCTCGCAATATGATATTTCCATTCCTGTTGGATGATCGTCCACCTCTGTTCAACCATGTGGACGTGAGTCTAGCATTCGGCTGGCGAGTCTTTGTCCTTCATGGTATATTGTATCATGGAATACATTACAGTGCATTACATTGTTAGTAATGTTGTTTGAGGTTATTAAAATAATTTAAATTACAGAGGTTGCTATAGCCTCAGTCTGAAAATTTCTAATTTTAATAGATTAAAGTTTTTAAACGTCTCGCGCCGTGGCGTCGCGGTCTAAGGCATCTTGCCTAGGACTCACGTTACGGAATGCGCGCAGGTTCGAGTCCTCATGGGGGAAGAAATTTTCTCATGAAATTTCGGCCAGTGTATGGGACCGGTGCCCACCCAGCATCGTGATGCACTTGGGGAACTACGATAGGTAGCGAAATCCGGTTGCGAATGCCAGCTATAACGGCTGGGGGGATCATCGTGCTAACCACACGATACCTCCATTCTGGTTGGATGATCGTCCACCTCTGCTTCGACATGTGGGCGTGAGGCCAGCAGCCGGGTGGTCGGTCTAGGTCCTTCAAGGGATGTAGCGCCACGGATTATAATAATAATAATAATAATTATTATTATTATTATTATTATTATTATTATTATTATTATTATTATTATTATTATTATTATTATTATTAAAGTTTGTAAACAGATTTGATAAATTGAAACTTACTGACTTCTCCTTCTTGCAACTCAGCCATATTAGTTCTTAAAATTGCCATGTCTTCTCATGAACTGAGAAAATGTGGATTTTGAAAAAAAAAAAATATAAATTGACGGGCAATTATCTTCAAACATTTAGTACATTCAGTTGCATATGGCGGATTTGCAATCTTTCTTTTTTTGTTTTTTAGATGTTAGTAGTCATATGCCGTTTCAAAGGAGAAATGTCAGAAAATAATGCGGTAAAGTCAAGCATTAAAATTTATATTATTTTCAACGTTAACTTCAAAATATTTAAAATAGGCCTAACGCTGCTACATATGGCAGATAGTAACAAATTATGTTTAGTACTGTATAAATTTTATATACCGTTGGAAAGAGGGACTTTCAGAGACAGTAATGTATTAAAAAACGAAAAATCAACATTCTTCACTATTCTTTAAGGTCATTGTTCCCTTAAGTTACTTAAAGGCCAGTAGACAAGTATGTCATTAGCTAGTGTTTGAAGTGTAAAAAATGCTATAGTTAAAAAGTTTGAGCATTCTATTTTTAATACTCGCATATGTTTTTCATGGCAAGTTCAGAATATTTTGTAACGATTAGACTATCAGTGTTTAAATTTAGCAATGAATCGTAAAATCCATATTCCATATTGTTAATATGACGTTTGAGCGTACCATGAATAATTAAACCTGCAGCTTTGCACTAAAATATCTTTTATAGAATATTATTGATTAGCTTTACATAAAACGAACAATCCTAAACCCCAAGAGTTAAATCATAAAATAACATTAAATTAAAAAGAGACAAAATTGATCATTTTTACGTTGCAAATTACAAGTCATACTTTAGGTCATTATTCTGAGTAATGATTGATGACATGAGCAGGCTCCGCATTTTTGTCGCGCTGAATTTATCGAGGAATATAGCCTTGTACGGAGAGAGTTCAAATGTCCGGTGCTCACTGCGTAAGAGGCAGGGAATGAATGAAGTGCATTTATTGGAACACAATATTATACAAACTCATGTACACAAGATCCTTCGCACGAACCCGTACGGCCATTCGTGCCATTCATGGCACAGTTTGAATCTTCAAAGAAAACAAAAATAACACTACTAATAATAAAATAGTAAAACAACAGTTATTATTATTACTACCGTTATCATGAATTATCACAATTACAACTAATCTAACTTCATACCAAATTTCACAAAAATAAAAATAAAATAAATGTAAGATATGGAAGAAAAAAACACAAAGTGAAACATATATACTATATATATATATATATATATATATATATATATATATATATATATACACACACACATACACACAGTTCAATTCCTTCTTGACACTGCAATAAATAATACAAGTAATAAGTGTAAAGATAATACATAAAAAATATACACCTTACTTACTTACTTATTGGCTTTTAAGGAACCCGGAGGTTCATTGCCGCCCTCACATAAGCCCGCCATTGGTCCCTATCCTGAGCAAGATTGATCCAGTTTCTATCATCATATCCCACCTCCCTCAAATCCATTTTAATATTATCTTCCCATCTACGCCTCCCCAAAGGTCTTTTTCTCTCCGGCCTCCCAACTAACACTCTAATTGCATTTCTGGATTCGCCCATACGTGCTACATGCCGTGCCCTGCCCTAACTTATAAGTACTTCTATTTCACCTAACTATTACCAATTTAAGTAATTACATATCACCTTAATTAATTACAAATCAACTTAATTACGTATCATCTTAAATAATTACATATCATCTTAATTTATTAACATATCAACTAAATTACATACCATCTTAATTGCATATAGACTTAATTAATTACATGACACAACTTAGATAATTACACTGCACCTACAATTATATTTTCAGTCTAATCTTCTCAACCACATGCCGAAGCAGAGGTAGACGATCATGCAACCAGAATGGTGGTATCGTGTGGTTAGCACGATGAGCTCTCCAGGGACATGAGTAGTGAATTCGATGAAGTAGTAAAAGTACAAGAATTATTTAGCACTCTGAAGAGGTGGAAGAATGAACGACTAGGCGTGGCAGAGGGTCACATGCACTGGCCACTACACCAACCTGAGAGTGCGTTGCGCCGTTCATTTCTCGAATCATTAACATTGGTCTTACTCCAAGTTTTCGCCGGAGCAACCTGTATTCGGCCACTTCCAGCGATGGGCGTAATGGATTTCTCTATTTGTCAGCGAGAGTGGAGGAGGACCTCGCTCGGGGTGATCCTGGCCTTTGTAACGAAGCCTTGCCACTGGGTAAACACATGGATAATGAGACAAAGAGGGCGAAACTTCCCTCCATCCAATGTGTTTTGTAGTCTATCCGACATTCCGTAACATCGCCCTTTAAGCATCTATCTCTCGCTTCCTCAAATCCGATTATTCTTCCACGTTTCTGTGCTTCACGTGAGGAATTATTTCAGTTTCGCTTCAAAAGAGTGCAGGGCTGTAAGAGCCACAATTGATGAGATATTTGCAATGGACACGTGATTGTGTGAGGAAGGATTTCTCAGAATACTTGGGTCTACATTTCCTTTATTATGTCTCTATAGGTGAGTGACAAGCAAATTTCAAATGGCTTGTCTTAATCCTGGGCGTAGAGCATTAAAAAGCATTACAAATTCATCTTTTCTCTCTTCACCGTGCCGCACACGTAACGCTGCTGCACAAAGTAATATAATACAAGATCTGTATTATACAACCGTATCTACTCATATATTAGATCCCTTTCTTCTCTTTTTACTGCAAGAAAGTATGGGGGATCATATATGCGCATATGTAAAAAAGCAGTAAGGAAATAAAGTTGTGAAAGTTGGGTAAAAGTATGCCTAAATACAGAAATTAGTTTTACAATGTCAAAACACAGCCACATATTTGTATTTGTATTTCTGGTGTTGTGGAAGAGAAGACCTGATGGCTTTAACTACACCAGAATAAATAAATAAATAAATAAATAAATAAATAAATAAATAAATAAATAAATAAATAAATAAATAAATACACAAATAAATGAATGAATGAATGAATGAATGAATGAATAAAAGAATAAATACATATACAAATAATTTTTATAGAAAAATTACAGTATTTACTCTACAAATAACATGATGAACTTCTTTCTCCGGCGACAGCCCAAAACAAAGGTTGTAATGAAAATTCGTGACTAGAATTTTTCACTCCGATTTTCTCAGCGAAATAAACCGTATTCAATTTAAATGACACAGAATTACTTGCTGGTTTCGTGCTCATTTTAATATTCATAGCTGTCACTGATCTATTCTCTAAATGACTGAGTTCGGAAGTAACGTTTTCGAAAACCGATACCACCAATAGAAGAAGAAAGGAAATTTTTATGTCTGTATTTTGACAATGGAAGAACTAACGGTACTAGGTAGTTTGAGTATAATCACACAAAGAGAGATGTTCCTCATTGTTAGTGCGGAGAAAATTTGAAAATTAACGGGTACAGAGAATGGTTTTAGAACCGGGTTTTAACTTTCAAACTTTCCATGAGCTTTTGTGGTTAATAATGTACACTACTGTGCAAAGGTCTTAGGCAGGAATTCAGAACATAGAAACTTTTCTTGTACGTATGTTGGCGGGATCTAATATGTGCATATATCATACATACAGAGTGTCAGTGAAATGTGTGCTAAAGTGTCATTGAAATGCGTCATAGTGCCACTACAGGGAATGAGATGAGAGTAAAGTGAAAGACTATTGAAACTTATGTAGGACCTATACATAATTATGTAGGTTGTATTGTAAAATTAGGTATTTTATTTATGTTTTATTATTATTGTGTTAAATTGTATTGTGTATTCTTATTATATTGTGTATAAAATTGTATATGTGTTGTAAAATTGTATTGTGTATTGTAAATTTTATTGTGTATTGCTTATCATTTTATTGTGTATTGTTTATATTGTATATACCACTGCCACCGGGTGCTTGCCCACTTGCAGTGTAAATACAGACATACATACATACATACATACATACATACATACATACATACATACATACATACATACATACATAGGGTATATGTTTTACATTTTGCTCTCGAGCAGAGACAGTCTTATATGGAAAGGTGTCTAATAAGGGAGTAAATACGGTAATTCATAGTTATCATTCATTTTCTGATTTTCAACAAACTTATAGAAGAAAAATTTATATTTTTCACAATTTTGTACATATTAAGTGGCCATCAGTGTAGTTGAGGGGTAGGGATATTATTTCATAATCTTATTCTTTGGTCTGGATTGAATTCTAATTCTGTTTGGCTGCTTATCAGGAAGGTTTTCTCGATTTTCGTCCAAATTTTAAGAATAATCCTTTGAAGAAAACTTTATATATAAATATTTTTTTTATATTCAAATGACGTACCAGTTAATCCCGCCAAGAAATTTTTCAGTATTTTCTTTGACTCTTGCTCTGCTAGCTACACATTTCTGTTAATTGAATTTCGTAATATAGCAGGCGTTCGTGATGACGTTCTGGAGTTTATAGGCTTTGCAATATTTTAACTATTTCCAGTCATTCTCGTGCCATTTCACGCCTCAAAGTTATTTTAAATGTGACAACATATTCTCGCGATATCAAGATTGTATACGAGCGGAAGAACGATATAATCAACATTTATTGTAAGGTAGGTTTCATAAACCATTACTACTTCCGCCGCTGTAGGCAGTATTTTACTAACTGATTATCGAATTAAAGCGGTGAGATCAATAACCATTCAAGTCCATTTACACAAGTTTCGAGAAAAATGCAAAAACTTTTTTTTTATTCCTTACCTAATTATTATTTTTGCACGTAATAAGTTATTTACAATTGATTTACAGATCAAGAAAAAGTAGTATACCATCTTTTAAAGTCGAAACACTTGTGGAAATATCCAAAATTTCATTTCAAATTTTAAAAAAATTAATCCCAAGACGTGGACTTGAATGGTTATTGATCTCACCGCTTCAATTGTCGTCCGGAAACAAGATCCCGTGCTACGACAGCCATATATATTATCATTTGCTCTTCTTACAGCTCCGTTAATATTTTCTCTTAATACGTGAGTTAACTAGAATCCCTAAAATTAATTTGTGTTGTATGATTGAGACTAAGCATTAGATAAAATAAGAATGCATCTAAAGAACAGAAAGAGAAATGTTAAAAAAATGCGTTTTATTTTAAGATATTTTGAATGAGAAGGTCACAATCCGGGGAGACCATGAAAAATGTAAGATTAAGACTATTACAGGCCATAACATTGTCTAAGACATACGAGATCGACGACAACTCGCTTGGAGTTGGACCATGTAGATGTGTTATGATTTCTGGAAATCTGATGTTGAACTCTTCTGTCGCTATCTTTCAGTTTTGCTTTCGCAATTTTCAGAGATTCAAACTGTGAATCTTACCGACGATAGGATTCTATCATTTATAGCTACTCCTGTTTCGATATATTTATATCTTAAAGCAATTTTAACTAGAATCTTCTAGAATTACCTGAAGTCGGAATTCGAAATTAAAAGAAAATGAAAGGAAGATGAGAGGATCGAACCATATCAGGCAGTCATACTAGCCCATCAATCTAGCTATGAGCCCTAGACTACCCCGAGAGACCGAGAATTGGAAATGACAGTTTCTTTACTCAAACGGATCTTATGAATCAATGTACAGATCAGTCCACCTGTAAATGTCTATTATTTTAGCTCTTTTGAAGCATCATAAAAATTAAAATTCGAGCGCTGTTAGAGAATTTCAACGAATATAGAGCGTATTCTGCTAGTATGTCCAAGGGCCTGTTTCACAAAACTAATTAATTAATACCTTTAGTAAAGAGCTATTACGCGTTGAAAGTTACTTGGCCACTGAGCTCTTATATCGCCACTATCGTTATGCATAAGACATCGGAGACGATTACGGAGCGGAAACATTGAGGGGATCGAACAGGCGCGGATACAAGGGGGGGTCTGGGGGGCTATAGGCCCCCCTATCAATTCAAAGACTTTTTTTATTTAAAATGTACAAAGCATTATTTTTTTATTCATATAACTTATATGATTTCTTCACTCTCTAAACTTAATATTATTTTGCTATTTTCTTTCGCATACAAACTCTCTTTACAGTTCGAGTGAATAGATCAGGTAAGTGGTCGCATTCCTTAGGGGTCGTTACCATGGGGTTTAACAATAGCTCGGACTTCGGAACGGAAATCTAACGGTAACCACCCCTACCACACTGTAGCTAGGCCGCTACCAACACCTTTGTTATCGTACTTTACAATAGCCACTACATTCGACTTCTGAATTGAGACGAGAAGTGATCAGTCCGTACAGGTGAATTATTTAGTGTAACAGTTATAAGAAATTATAAAATGTCGAAACGTAAGTTTCAAACAAATATCTTACAATTCATCAAGAAGCCGTGTGGTGAAGTGAAAGAAAAGTGCAGTACGGATGACAATGATACAACTGATGAAGAAAAGTGTATGTCTGTTAATACCGTAACAGTGGAATCGGTTATGTGCGGTGAAAGTGATGACGCTAGTTCGACGACTCATAATGTATTAGATATTGGTTGCTTAGTGGAAAAGGAAATATGCAGCTACGAGATAAAATACAAAGCTCTAACAAATCCGTGGGTTCCAGAGGAAAAATATCTATTTCCGAAGACACTAGAATCGGGACAGTCTAGACAATTTCAGCGTGCGTGGCTTAAAAGATTTCCATGGCTCTCCTACAGTAAGAAGGATGGTGTGTTCTGTCACGTGTGCGTTTTATTCGGATCTAAAGAGGGAGGGCGAAGCAAAGTGACGTTACAGAATTTAGTTACGAAACCTCTAAGAAAATTAAAAAAGGCCTCTGAAATATTCAGGAGACATTCAGAGAACAGTTATCATAAAACTGATCTCTTAAAATGTGACAACTTTAAACAAGTGTTTGAAGGTAAGGTAGAGAACGTTCTGGTTCAATTGAATAATGAAGTGTTACAAACAGTGCGCGAAAACAGGATGAAACTTGTCCCAATAGTAAAAACAATTATTTTGTGCGGCCGACAAAATATTCCATTAAGAGGACGCAGGGATGATGGTGCGATTGACTTGGAAAGCGAAAATCAAAACGAAGGTAATTTCAGGGAGCTTCTAAAATATCGCGTTGATGCCGGTGATCAGATTGTGCATAGTCATCTTAAAAATGCCCCCAAAAACTCATCTCTAACAAGTAAAACAACGCAAAACGATCTCATAAACTGTTGTGGCACCATTATTGGAAAGAAAATGGTTGAAGAGGTTAACCAAAGTAAATATTTTTCTATCTTAGTAGATGAAACAACCGACATCAGTTCCAATGAGCAACTATCATTATGTGTGCGATTCGTAGACCGAGAAAAGTGTTACTTGCATGAGGAATTTTTTAGATTCGTAGTGGTGCAAGATCTAAGTGGAGAGGCATTGTCAAAAGTTGTTTTAAGTGAACTGTGGGACTTAGGTCTAGACATTTCGAATCTTCGCGGACAGGGTTATGACGGCGGTGCTAATATGTCGGGGAAGTTTCGCGGTGTCCAAGCGCGAATTTTAAAAGAGCAGCCTCTCGCATACTATATGCACTGTGCCTCACATTGTCTAAATTTGTCACTTTCAAAATCGTGCTCTGTTCCCAGTGTTAGACAAACTGTAGACACAGTAGCTGAAATAGCAAAATATGTTAGGGAGTCTAGCAAGCGGTCAATCATGATGAAAGAAAAAATTAGTCAAATATGCCCTGAACACAAGAAAACGAAACTAAAGACCTTGTGTGAAACAAGATGGATTGAACGGCATGACGCAGTGTTACAATTTTTAGACATTTTCTCCGCAGTTATATCATTCCTGGAAGATTTTGGATCCTATGGTACAAAGGCACATTTGATGCTTAACTCAATTCTAAAATTCGAATTCATAATTTCATTGCATATTTTAGCAGAAATATTTGGAATAACACTGTGTGTTTCGCGGAAGCTACAGAGCCCAAATCTCGAACTAAGTCAGTGCTACCAGATGGTTGAATGTGTCATGAATACTCTTCAGGCCTGCCGAGATAATAACACTTATAATTTTCTTTTTGAGAAGGCTGTTGCATTGGCTCAATCTGTAGACGTAGAAGTAAATGTACCTCGAGTTGCATCCAGACAAATCCATCGCAATAATGTTGCGTCTAAGTCTCTTAAAGATTATTACCGCCTCAATGTATTTCTTCCTTTTCTTGATCACCTTCTAAGCGATTTGTCAGTACGATTTTCGCCTGCTAGGCACAGTCATGTAATTAAACTCCAATCTTTGATTCCTAACTTTTTACACGATCCTGATAAAAATATCGATGTCATCCTACAAGCTGCAACGATTTATGAACAGGATCTGCCAGGAACTATTCCAGAGCTTAGAGGAGAGCTACATTTGTGGTTTCAATTTTGGAAGGAGCAACAAAAGAAACCAGACACGGCTATAGAAGCTTTGCTGCATACTAGGAATAATTTCTACCCCAATATAAGAGAGCTGCTCACTATATTATGTGTCATGCCAGTGACAACTTGCACCGCGGAACGGTCATTCTCAACACTGAGACGTGTGAAAACCTACCTCAGATCGACGATGAACCAGGACAGACTGAATGGTTTGGTATTGCTCAACATTCATCGTAACATTGACGTAAGTCCGGACGAAGTAATAGAACTTTTCGCAAGAAAACATCCCAGACGACTTCAGCTTCGTTAAACTGTAAGTAACATTTAATCGACTTTCCATTCCAGTCACCATTTCCTTTAGAATTAGAACTAACTGAAGACTTAGAATCTAAGAGTGACAATATTGTTGTGGTTTATTTATTTGTTTTTAATTCCATTCTTCTTTGTTGTGATTATACTACTGTATTCATATGTTAATTGAGGGGTTGGGTGCAAGAAAGGCACTTCTCTCAAATGCAAGTTTTGAGAAAATTGATGTTGAAAATTCAAACCGTAATAATGTTATCTATGCACGCCTTTACATTTTGGGTACCGGTACTCCTGACCTCTATGATCACAGTACTAAACTACAACTTTGTGATCATATGCATAACAGATCAGAGAACACAATAAAGCGTTTTACTCAAAAAGGGCACATCCTCTAAAATGCTCTTCTTGCACCCAGCCCCTCAATTACTATTAGCCCCCCCCATTATTAAATTCTAGATCCGCGCCTGGGATCGAAGCATTCGTGGAGAGGGGTGACACACTCCGTTAGTTCTCGGAATCAACACTGGTTAATTTACAACGGACGGGTAGTAATAATATTAATTAATATTACTAGCATTCCACTTCATAAAATTATTAATTAATAATATTTGTTACTAATTTAAACCCTCATAATATCAATAAAATAATTATGTATTAATATTTGGTATTAGCAAAACGTTTTGTATGTCAGCAAAGCTAATGAAATTGGCTCATATTATTACGGTTAGTTTTATGAGAGTATTTTAAACAATAATTTAATTATTATTTAAAAGTAAAATATACAGTGCAGGGTTAGAATTTGAGGATATAGGTCTAACGGTGGAAACAGTTGAAATAAAATTGATAATTTAACTAATAAGCCTACTGTACCTAGTGATGATGAGGGACCGTATGTTCAACGTTCAAGAAATTTTAGGCCAAAAATATCTTAACGTATTGGAAAAAGTTATGAATACAATTGAGGACCGTTTTTGCAAAACTAGCTAACTCCAAAATTTGCAAAATTGAAATTATGATGGATTCGTTAACATCAGGCGGGCCACTACATGATGTTCAAAGCGTCTTAGTAAAATTGGGTTATTTCTCTTCATTGTAGTGTGTCAAAGTGTGATCATTTTTTCAAAACTTGCTTTCTGCTATAAGTGAGACATACAGCAAAACTTGCTTATTATAGTGTTTTGTCTCTCATGTAAAATTTAGTTTTTTTCAGTTAGCAAGTTTTGCAAAATCGGTCGTCAATTAGATGTTTAGATATATTTTTAAATATTTGGCTCACCTTCAATTTGATTTTTATTTTAACAATAATATTCGTTTCTTCTCATGAACAAAAACAAAATTTATTTTAGGCATTCCGTTGACCTGCCAGTGCACTAACCATCAATTTCTGTCTTGTTTCTTAGCAACCTTTTTACTTTTCTAAACTGTTGGATTAATTTTATTCACACACGTAGTATTTGCTAATTGCTTCTATTAAAAATACATGTGTGAAATGCAGTTTAAGTCTATTTGAAACCTTTAGACAAAAGTATTCGAACTAATGATTTGCTTTAAATTGACTTCATTTTTATTTTTCTTACACAATATGTGGCTGAATTTTTAAATAAATATACTGTGTCACATAGCAGAAACAATGGCTTTTCTGTTCGCACTTGATTTACAACATAAACTGCAATGAATTGTCTTCCAAAAATGTGTACGTTATTCACTTTTTGTTCCTGCTATTAAACACACAACATCAAACCCTATTTTATTCAACATTCATATTATTGTTAGTTGTGAAAGCATATCATCAATGGAATGTTTTACAATAAATTTTGCTACATCCTTTTTGTTCTTTGATGACAGAGAGGACACCATAAAAAATCTAGAGGACCAGTAGGTTTCATACCGCCGATTTGATTGAACATGCCTGCCAGACTACCACAAATTAACCTCAATTAAAATTGTTTCTTAACCCAGATAAGACTGACGTCCTATATATAGGACACCGGACGTTTTATTTTTTTAACATTGTTGTGTAAGATTTTCATAGTCGGCAATCATGATACCATAATCCTTATGTGTTATAAATTGCCTCCAATTTTTTTTATTATGTTCAGTCTGTCGTAGTCATCGTTGTTAACATATTTGTGACAGTCATGGCTGTGGAGCAGAACATGTTGTTCTCGAAGTCGGTATATATCACATGCTATAGATATAATGCTTTTGATATTGATAGGGCATACTCGTATGATGTACTTCGTATATAATAATTCATAATTAGATTCAATTTTTTATTTAGTGTTATGTCATATCATGGTAAAGTTAGGCGTACTACATGTAGTACGTCAGTCATAAAAGGGGACATTTCGTGAGACTGATTGTACTCATGTTATTATAGGGGTTTTTCACTAAATGAAGCCTTACAAATGATTCAGGACGACCAAGTTGCTATACCTAAGTTTTCCATCACCATTATATAAAAAAAATGCGTGTGGTAACGTAACTGATGAGGATTCTGGTGATGAAAATAACCCTACAATTGACAATATGCCTGGTAGTCAGTTGCGAGCTGAGACGGAAGTAACCCTTAACGCACAAGGAGAGGGAATGGATGATTATGATGACGAAAGTCATAATGGTGATGATGAACATAGTAAAGGCGATGGTGAGAATGGCAGTAGAAATACTAGTGATTCAGCAACCGATATACAGATGAAGAGAAAGAGTAATAAATTTCAATTGGGAAGAAGTTGACATACAGCAGGGAAATACTATATTTTTCAATTTCCGTGCACGCAGTTTCAAGATAGCCTACTCTAGAAATTTGAAGAAGGAAATATCAGTGAAATAGCCCAATATTATATATTAGTACAACAAAAATATGGGAGGACCAATACATCAATCTGTGCAAAACATCTATTAGAAGCAAGACATGGTACTTTAGTCTGCATTGACGTAGCAGAACAAAATGCAGGGCAGCAATACAAGATAAACTCCAACGAAAAACTCGATCACCTTGCATTTCTTGTCTTATCTGTTCTCGAATCCACTGCTCGACATGTACAGTCAAGCGGTAGACCAGCGGTCGTCAACTCACTGCACTCTCGGGCTATCGTCTCTTACCGGCAGGTGCATTTGTGGCTGCTGGTGGGTATGCTCTCTACCTAATCTTGCTGCACTTACCTTTACCCATTTCAGCGAATGCTGACGATCACTGCCGTAGACCATCTCATCTAACACTGAGCAAAAGATTCAAGGTTTGATGGAAGTAATCGTTTTGTGGTATCTCAAGATATAACAAACTCGATGCAGACAGTGTCACACAAAGACAACAATAATATGTATGAAGTGTGATGTTGGTGTACATGTAAAATGTATTATCACGTATCCCACACTATAAACATTCTCGAAAAATACAATAATATTATTGTGTACGGGTGATATTATGATTTTGTGTTAATTTGATGTATTGTTAAGCTAAACAATTTATATATATTAGTGCTAAAACGACTTATGTCATATAATGTTTTTGCATGGGGATATGACTGACGTCCTATATACAGTGCACTGAAAATCTCGGATACTATCAACATAAAAAATTAAAAAACAGCTTTGTTATGTTATATCAATTACAATTAAATAATTCATACAAAAAATCATATTTTTTTAACAAAAAATAATTCAGTCTTATCTGGGTTAATGCTTGCTACAAGATGCAACCAGAACAAACCACTTATCACCGTCCGCGATTAAACCGCATATAAAAAATCAACTGCCTAAAAAAGTAATAGCAGAATCCATAAATTTTATCTTTTATGCTCGCATAGGTGCAAATCAGCTATGCACTGCCTCGTCTACTCTAAATTTGTGTTGAAAGATAAAATGTATGCGCTGTATTAGAGTACGTATTTTATGAGTTGTTTAGAATGTTTACCAAACATAATTTAATCAAATAAAAAATGTATTTTATGAATCTAATAATATTAGATTATATTATTAGTGTGCTTATGATAGAGACTTCAGGTCTGTAAAAAAATATTTACATGATTTTGTATAATAAGATGTATGTAACGCTTTGGGTAAGCTATGTTGTAGCTTTTAATCCCATCTAAGTCATGTATGTTAATACGTTGTCCTATGTTTACTTAGTGGAGATCTGTCTTCGTATTTTATTAGTGGGTTATTTTACGACGCTTTATCAACTGTTATGCTTATCTAGCGTCTCAGTGAGATTAAGGCGATAATGGTTGCGAGATGATTCCAGGATCCAGCGCCGAAAGTTAACCAACATTTGCTCTTAAGGGATTAGGTACAGCTTACAACAGTAAAATTTTAGAAATATTCAGCATTTTTGTCCTCCATTACTGTATCTCGTACAATAACGAGAAAATGAAAAAAAAATATATATATATATATATATATATATTTACGATTAAAAATTATTTACATTTTTTTTTCAAATTCATTTCACTGTGCAGTGATGAAGCGTTTCCCACATAACTAAAAAAAAACTATACAACATTTTGTGATTAAATAGTTTGTATTTATGCATATCATATCTATAATATGAGGTAAGATCACTTCCCTACCATTGATAGATTGTACTGTATGATAAGAAATAAATTCATTTTAAAAACGGTCAAATATCAGTGCTTTCTTCTAACACAAAATAAAGAAAATCGTATATTAAGGAATGTAGTTGAAAGAGCATGATATTGTAAACACGAGTTTCAGCAATAGATAAAAGAGAGATTACATGAAAAAGTTAACAAGTTTATGAGTTATGGGGAAACGCTTCATCACTGCACAATTAAGTGCCACCATTTTGAATTTTGAAAAAAGAAATATTTAAATAACTTTTTTCAAATCGTAAAAATATTATTTTTCATATAGCAGAATGAAGTGTTTTATATATATACCAATTTTCATTGTTGTAGAAGATACAGTAATGGATGAAAAACATGTTGAATATTTCCAAAAATTTTACTGCTGTAAGCTGTAACTAACCACTTAATGGAGTGAGGAAAAACCCCGGAATATCCCTCAAGCAGGTAACTTGTCCCAACCAGGATTTGAACCCGGGCTCGCTAGTTTCATGGTCAGACGTCCCAACCGTTACTTCACAGCGGTGAACCTGTAGTCGTGTTGACCCACATACCCAGAGTCGCATTTTGTATCCACTGTTATGTTGAAAGTTAGTTCTAAAATAATTTATTTCATAAAGAAGAAATAGTGTAGCATCTGCTTTCCTAGGAAGCCCAGCTGGACTTTCAGTAGTAGCTTGTCCATAAAACTGCATCGTCTCGAAGATTCCATTGTTCTAGTGCTCGCCCCGCCGTCTAGGCTCGTTGCTCAGCTCTCCTGATATTTTGCGAGTCATTTAAAGAAAGGGCAAGTTTAACATTATAAATGAGCTCTCCCCCATCTACAATAGTAAACTGACATTTCTTTTGGCTGCTGTAATAGTTTAATCAAAGTGTTGTTTCCATGTAAGGCGCAGGAACTCTGCCAAACAACTATACGCGGACGGACGAAGCATTCCTCTTGGAAATGAAAGTCTGGGCTGCAGCAACACTTGAAGCAAGAGACGCTTCAATCGTTCCCTGCGGCACAGACGGTATATCAAGTCCTTTGTAGAGTCTCAGTAAAGAAATGGCAAGATCTGCAGGCTCAGGATTCCGCAGTGTACGTATGTCAGCATCCCGAGGTCGACACACGACCCCCCCCCCCAATTTGAGACGCGTGCAACAGCAGATTTGCTGTTCTTTAACTATACGCAGCTAGATGTACAAACACATTACGTACACATATACACGCATATGCAATTGAATTTAGGAAACATTTTTTTATAGAATTTACTGATTATACAGAGTGTTCATTAAAGGAAGGCGATGGTATTTTTTTTTTTAACATTTTCCTATTTGGTGTAAAATATTAATTTTTTTGTATGTAGAGAGCTTATATCTGTAGGAACTCAACCAAATAAAAATATAAAAAAATTATTTGGGGGCCCAAATTTGAAAAAAAAAAACATACCCAATGCAGGATTGTACTAAAACCGATATATCTAAACCGTTCTTAAAGATAGATTCAAACTTTTTTGCAATGTATTTGCAAAAGCACGTTCTAGAAACTGTCTGTAACAGAATTTTGATATTAGTCCCTACGTTTGTAAAATAAACAATTAAAATTTAATAACAATTTTCTGATTTCCTTTCTTGCAAACAAACGGACGTATTTTTAAAATGAAATCAATTAACAAATTTCTGTTACAGAGAAACTTTTCCTAATAGTCTGAAGAATGTGTGTTCTAAATTTCATGCATGAATCTTTAATAGTTCAGAAAATATATCCATTTTTTACCGGCAATGCAGCAAAAAATGAAGTTACTGGATACCGATAAAATAGGGCGTGTGATTTAAAAATCCATAGCTTAGGAAGTTTAAAAATGACGTCTCAACATCCGATAAGGGCACAAATACCCACACATATCAAAGTGTGTTTTAAAGACAAAAAATTGAAAATTTAATTTACCGGAAACAACAATAAAAGTGGGCGAGTGATTTAAAAGTCCATAATGCAGGAAGTTTAAAAATGGCGACTCAACATCCGATAAGGGCACAAATACCTACACAATGTTATGCTATGCATTCCACACTTACCACAGAGTACTTTAAAGAATTTTTTTTTAATTTACTCATTTTTCACCAAAAAATTCCATCCTCTCCCCTTAAGAATGAAATATTTCTCATACTTACTTCCTTACTTATGGCTTTTAAGGCACCCGGAGGTTCAATGCCGCCCTCACATAAGCCCGCCATCCGTCCCTATCCTGTGCAAGACTAATCCAATCTACATTTGAGCAGCAGGCTACAACGTGTGCATAATGCGTGTATCCGTTACATATGCAATATTCGTAAGTATGGTCATGTTTCCCCATCTTTCCAAACTCTGTCTTATTAAAGGCTAAGCGGTCGATGAGCCCTGCATTCTTTTATTCTCTTATTTCAAATTCTACGCACCGCTACCCCAATCTATTTGGCTTCTCGTTTTCAAAATTTATCCGCACATCATCAGCTAAGTACCAGGTCTCATCATAACAATTTACTCATTATACCTTACACAAAACATCTTTATATTCTTCATCCTATACAATTTCAGTTGCTATAAATTGGAACTCGCTTTCGAGTGACGTAAGGGGTTGTTGGACAATAACTTAATTTAGGTCAAAATTACATAAATTCTTACTTAATAGATTAATTACTGATTAATATTTCTTACCTATAATGAAACTAACAACTGCCAATTCTTATTATTACTATTAATTTCTCTAAATAGAGTACACACCTCTAATGGCAAAATCTCATTACATTAATATTCTCATTACTTATATCAATATATTTTAGATTTATATTTTGCTCCCTATAACATAGTTCTAGTAAACTTCTATTATATTATTTCTCACCATTTTAACCAACTAGCTACATAAAATTAATTATAATTCTTTACATGTAGAATGTAGACTGAATTGAATTACATTAGCTCATAAATTAAGTTAGGCCCTATTACTTTTTTTAGGTTTTATCTCAATTTAAATAAACCTGTACTAGTCGTTAAAGCTTAATACTGTTAGAGAATCTTTTAAGTGCATTGTAAATATTCATAATTTAAATATGTATTTCACTAGTGTATTCTTTAAGATCGGTGGAGTGGAAGAGAAGTCCTTATGGCCTTAAATCTGACAGCGAAAATAAAACATTCTATTCTATCTTAACAACATATCCCACTTCCCCCAAATTCATTTCAATGTTATTCTCCCATCTACGTCTCGGCCTCCCCAAAGATCATTTTCCCTCCGGACTCAAAACTAACACCTTATATGCATTTCTGGATTCGCCCATACGTGTTACATGCCCTGCCCATCTCAAACGTCTGGATTTAATGTTCCTAATTATGTCAGATGACGAATACAATGCGTGCAGTTCTGCGTTGTGTGACTTTCTCCATTCTCCTGTAACTTCAGCCCTCTTAGCCCCAGATATTTTGCTAATAATCTTACTCTCAAGCACCCTTAATCTCTGTTCCTGTCTCAAAATGAGAGTCCAAGTTTCACAACTATAAGAGCAACGGGTAATATAACTGTTTTATTAATTCTTAAAAATATTCCTCATAACTTCTTAAATTTTAATTTACAAAAAGAAAATTTTATACACAAGATGTTGGAGTTAATCATGCAACATAATACCACTGTTCGAAAAAAAAACAGTTACTCAGCACACATAGTGTGACAGTATTTTTTGTTACTTAACGACGCTGTATAAACTGCTAAGTTATTCAGTGTTGATGGGATCGGTGATAGATGGTATTTGGCAATATCGTTCCCTGCAAGGCGAAATATCGTAAGCACCATTTGGTAACTTTACAGGAGAGACATTTAAGATATGTACTTATCCAAGGTGGTGGCCAATACGATAGTCAAAGCTTAAACGAACTTATAAGAGGTAAAAAAAAAATTGTTGAGGCTTACGGGACATTTAAAATCGATGCACAGTTCTGGAATATTTATTCTGAGCACCATAACTCACTTTCGGTAAAAGCGGCGCTTACGATACTTTGCCTTGCAGTGGACGATATGAGGTCGAGAGTTCGCCATAGATTACCTGACATTTGCCTTACGGTTGGAGAAAACCTCGGGGGAAAAAACCAACCAGTTTATCGGCCCAAGCGGGAATCGAACCTACAACTGAACCCAACCCCGAATCGGCAGGCAAGCGCCTTAGACGACTGAGATACGCCGGTGACTTTATTTTTTAAATGGCACCCTATTTGATTCTTTCTGTTAAACATTCATAAAAGTTTATCAATGCATTTTAGGCATAAATATGGTGGAATAAACTGTTAATTGAACTGTTAGTTACGTATTATTATATTCACTTGGTAATATTAATGGCCGTTACTGTTCGATCGTAATAGTTGATACATTGAACTGAACGGAAAACAAAAAGTGGATTATAAAGTGAAGCCACCGTTACACCACATGTGGGGATTCACCGTTCTCAAAGCAGAAGAAAATAAAGAGAGGGAGCATTGTGATTGCTCCACTACTAGGCATTGCTGCAGCTGATCCTCTCTGAGTATTTGAAATAATAATTTTTGGTTTATGTCCTAGTTTCGCTTTGAAACAAATTAGTATTTTTTTAAGTGAGGAATTTCTCTTCTAATTATTTGGAGTTGAAGGGCAGAGAGTGATTTGTCCCACAAAATCGACGACTATGCCTACATGTATGATTATATCTATCATATGTTTGGTTAAAAAACAACAAAATTTGACTCCGTTGTTTAAAATTACAGTATTAAAAAACGTGTATAGTATCATTCCAAGTTAATGACTAAATTGTATTGTTATTATGATTATTATTATTATTATTATTATTATTATTATTATTATTATTATTATTATTATTATTAACGAAAGAACGGAGTTATTTCATTTTTTTCAGAATTCTCTCACAATTCCCAGTTGTCCCGTAATTTGTCAAATTCCGTGACATTTACTGGTACTCCCGGTTTCCCATAACGGTGAAAATTCTGCCATATCTCTAATAAGATAATCAGATTGCATGTGTCTATATTTACGCAAGTATAAATCCAGGGATTCAAAACAATAATTCACTATATGCGAATGAAGGTCACTGGAATGTGCTTCGCTATGCTAGTACCAAATTGAGTCCGGGTACAGGAGGCAATTGGTAAGGGAAATTGAAAGATGCAGAAATAAAAGTCATTGTTTTATTACGCACAAAAGGAAACGAAGTATATTACTCACAGCTAAGATCCTTCAATATAATCCCCCAAGACTTCCACACATCTTTGCCAACGATGATCCGGCGTTGAATTTCACCGGCTGTGTGCGATTCGTCTATGTGTATCACTTCTCGTCGAAACGCAGTTAAGATGTCCTCCCTGTTTGCAAACCGCTTCACACGCAGCGGCTACTTCAATTGCGGAATGAGATCAAAGTCGCGTGGATGAGATCAGGCGAGTAAGGAGGATGTTCCAACACGTCTCACCCCCACCGCTGCAAAAATTTCCTGACAGGAGGCAACGCACTATCATCCAATATTTCTCGTAGCTCAGAATGATACTGAGGAGCATTTCTACAACGAAAAACTGTTATTTTCACGTATGACCGCTGTTCAACTTCACTTACATTCATCTTGGAGCAAAGCCTCTAGCATACTAACTTGTGTGTATGTATGTGTGTGTGCGTGTGTAAGTACGTACGCAGACACGCAAGCATGTTTGTATGTATGTATGTGTGTATTTATTAACACTGCAATTGGGCATTCACCCAGTGAACAAAAAATTAAACAATCATTAAGACAAAAATAATTAAATCACACAAAAACTTACATATAAAGTAATTTAAAAGCAAATACATAAGCAATTAAAACCCATTAAATAAATTATAAAACAAAAATCGGACCTAGATAAAAAACTAAAGACAATAAACAATAAAAAAATGTCAGTGATATATAATATACAATAATAACATTACAATAATTACAGCAATGAAAAATAAAATAAACGTAAATTTAATTCTAACTATAAATAAACGCAATAAACGTAGGACTATGAAGACTATAGGACCTTTTCTCCTCCTCCCGCAGTTCACATTCCAATCCTCGCTCTGTATGTTCCAAAATGACAACCCATCGTCCCGCAGTAGGTAGAGAACAGGTCTTAACTCCACCGAGGACCGATTGCGACTGTGCTGTCAACTAGCCACCAATGCACAAAGACTCAATCTGGCGGTGACATCTCGTACAGTGTACAACAGGTTTTAAACGTATATACTCAACTATGATTATATATATATATATATATATATATATATATATATATATATATATATATGTCTCGTGACGAGAATATTGTACGAAATGGAAATACAAAAATTGGAAATTTATCTTTCGAAGAGGTGGAAGAATTCAAATACTTGGGAGCAGCAGTAACAAACATAAATGATACTCCTGAGGAAATTAAACACACAATAAATATGGGAAAATATTTGGGGAGGCCGAGACGTAAATGGGAAGATAATATTAAAATGGATTTGAGGGAGGTAGGATTTGATGATAGAGACTAGATTAATCTTGCTCAGGATAGGGACCAATGGCGGGCTTATGTGAGGGCGGCAATGAACTCCGGGTTCCTTAAAAGCCAGTAAGTAAGTAAGTATACTGAACTAACCACATTTTCGGTTATTCAGAAGATATAATTGCCACGACTTATGACATGACTCTCGTATCAACAAGAAGAAATATTTTGGTGAAGAAATATAACACTTTGACTATGTATAGGCCTAATCCACAGAAATTAAATTTTCTACACAAAGTCGTTTAGTACTAACAGGATTTTATTTAACGACGGTGATAACTTCAGAGATTGTTATGCATCGAAATTAACATCCAACTTACCTACATCAAAGACTGTTTTCTTTTACGCGCTCTACATGTACGACACGGTCTCACATTTTACTTATATCTCGTAGCAAGTAATGCTAATTTTTATATGTTCCTTTAAATTTCATTTGTCTTATCTACGTAAAGATTATTATTTTTTTAGTCTTACAGAATACATCTGTTATGGTAAAAGTTAATAATTCATTACTCTTACCTGGATTTAAACCCGCGAATCTCTGATCCAAATAGAATGGTAATCATCAGAACACAATGGGCGGCCTAATTCCTTTGCTAGAAATAAGATATAAAAAGTGAAATAGAGACTTCATGCAGCCGCAATGTTGAACTTCCCGTCATTGAGGAAGAGGATTCAGCAAAATTTGTTCTTGTATTTTTAATGATGTTAAGAGCTTCGGCCACTTCAAAAACGTTAGAAGTCGTTATATTGAGAGGAGGTTTGAATTGGGTCATTCACTTGGATTTAGTAATTCTGTAGCCACATCAAGAAGTGGGATATCTTTCTCACACTTCTTTCACTGAAAGCAAAATTAGATTTAACCTTTGAAACGCTCCGGGTTCCTACATACAAAGGAAAGAGTCCAAGCTCATTGGGAATGGACTTTTTCCACTGCTGCTAAATTACACTGTTATAATTAAAATGTTCTAAAGATTAGAGGATTTTATCTATCTTCTCCTTCAGAATAAAAGTCAAGGTGAGAGAAAAAGTTATACTTTTTGTGTTGATGCAAATCATTGAATAAAGATGACTACAGACATAGTGGAGGATTATAAATGGAAGAACAACAAACGTTGAGGGTGGTAAAAAACCGCAATTATAAGAAGAAATGAGAGTCACGGATGTGACGTATTTTCTCGTATATTTAGTATGAATTCTGAAATTTTTTTTATAGTTTCCTGTTACCAACACTTTTGCCTATGTTACATAACCAACTTCTTACAATATAATTTACAATCGATCTTTATTACCTCGCTCTACAGGCTCACACGAGCTGACATATCAGAACGCATGCACAGACTGACAAATAAAAAAAAATAGTTGTTTAGATCAGAAAAGAAGCAAACGAAAAAGAATGAATGAAGGAAAGAATATACATAAGAGAAGAAAAATGTTACAATGTACATTTCTAAGAATGCAATTATGCATTTCTGTATTGTTTGAAGATAAATCAGCTGCAATAATTAGTTATGTAAAACGACTAGACGTGTGATATTCGTAAATCTAAACACTCTTAAGAGTGGGACGGGGGAAATTTTGGTAATTTATCAAAAATCGCATTTCCGTTCTTTTCAGTGAATCGTCAATCTTTTATTTATACTACTGCGTGTTCAGTTCAAAGTGTGTCATAGCTCGCTGTATGTCGTCATGTGGCTAGCCGATGAGCCTAGAGAATTCAATCTTCCTACACTTCCGCAGAGGCGTATTACGTATTTGCCAGAGAATTTGCCTAGCAGGTACGGCGTTCATTCTGAAGAGTACTTACCGATACGTACGGTATTGCCGGTAGTAGCAGAAATGTGAACGGTTTGGAAACACGTACTGAGGTGAGTTTTTTCTTTATGGGGAGAGGGTTAAGACGATTACTTAGGTATTTGTTGACATTAACGTCGACGCTCAACATGGACACAGAGCATTTGATTTGTGCTGTGGAATGTTGCCGTTTCCGATGATAACAAATACCCTGCGTACGATTTGCCCGCGCAAAATACAGTTCGAAAGATGTTACGGTAGCACACAGACCGTACAGACCGCCATCTGTTGCTACAACGTTCAAGTTATACCATTCTCAAGTTCAGATTGAACGCCTTGAATAATAGGCAACTTCTTTGACATAAAAGTTGAAAAACTTCAAATCGCTGAATCACAATAGTGACGTCATGACACACTTTGAAATAAGCAGCCAGTATGTTGAGCAAGTTTAAGTACTCTGCGTCGTTTAGAATTATAAAACTTACGTGACATTTAAATGACTGCACGCTTGATTTGAATGGCACGCCTAATTTGCAAGCTGTTTCGGCACACTTTTTATCAGCATATTTCGCAATGTTCGAAGTGTAAAAGTTTATGCAATTTGATGAAAAAATATGAAATTGTTACTGCATGTGCTAGAATGTACTGTTAGGGTGGTCCTCCAGCTTGGGGGTTGGGCGAAGGGCTAACAACCCATCACCGTAAAAACCAGCTTGTTACGTATCCTTATAATAAGCCTCGGAATAGGACTGGTTCTCTGGCACGATCACAGCAAAGGAATAAGGTTTTGAGATTTGGCACTTGGAACGTAACTAGTCTTTATAGAACAGGAGGGGTAACATTAGTAGCAAAAGAACTCGCTAGATATAGAATAGACTTCGTAGGAGTACAAGAGGTTAGATTAGATGGGAATGGCATATCACAAATAGGAGATTACTTGTATTATGGGGAAGGAAACAATAATCACCAATTAGGAACAGGATTCTTTGTTCATAAAAGAATAAAATCAGCAGTAAAAAAGGTGGAATTTATCAGTGACAGGTTATCATATTTAGTACTTAAGGGTAGATGGTGCGACATCATAGTTATAAATGCTCACGCCCCTACAGAAGAGAAAGACGACCATATAAAGAATAGCTTCTATGAGGAATTGGAACATACTTTTGATCAGTTCCCTAGATATCACATGACAATTTTATTGGGGGATTTCAATGCTAAAGTAGGACGGGAGGATATTTTTAGACGAACTATTGGAAAAGAGAGCCTACACGCAATTAGTAGTGACAATGGAGTTAGATTAGTCAACTTTGCCACATCGAAAAATTTAATTGTCAAAAGTACAACATTCCCCCATGAGGATATACATAAATATACCTGGACTTCTCCAGATGGATTGACACACAACCAAATAGATCACATCTTGATAGATAAACGGAGACATACTAGTATAGTAGACATTCGAACTTTCAGGGGTGCAGACTGTAATTCTGACCGTTATTTGGTGATTGGAGAATTAAAAGAAAGATTATCAGTAGCCAAGCGAATAGAGCAACAAGTTAATATTACTAAATTCAATATTTTGAAATTAAAGGACGAGGAAGCTAAGCAAAATTATCAGGTCGAAATTTCGAATAGGTTTGCCACTTTAGAAAGTCCCGACGAAGTTGAGAAAGAATTAGATGTTAATAGCGTGTGGGAAAATATCAGAGATAGTATCAAAATTGCAGCTGAGCAGAGCATAGGTTATTATGAAACTAAGTAAAAGAAACCGTGGTTTGATGAAGATTGTTGCATGGTAGTAGAAAGAAGGAAACAGGCAAAATTGAAATTCTTACAGGATCCAGTTGAGGAGAAGAGAGATAATTATTTCAATGAAAGACGGAAAGCAAGTCGTACACTTAGGAATAAAAAGAGAGAGTACTTGAAGGAAAAACTGAATGAGGTAGAAACAAATAGTAAGAATAAAAACATCCGAGATTTATATAAGGGTATAAAGGCATTTAAGAACGGATATCAGCCAAGGGTAAACGTGATAAAGGATGAGAATGGTGACTTGCTTGCAGACTCTCCATCAATCCTAAACAGATGGAAAAACTATTTTGCGCAACTACTAAATGTACATAGGCCAAATAGAAATGATCGGGACGAAATTGAAATACAAACTGCTGAGCCATTTATACCCGAACCCACGCTTTCAGAAGTCGAAATTGCGATAGAAAATCTGAAAAAGTACAAGTCTCCAGGTATCGATCAAATTCCAGCAGAAATAATACAAGAGGGTGGAAGTGCATTATATAGCGAAATTTATAAACTTGTACTTGCTATTTGGGAAAAGGAAATTGTACCATAACAATGGAAGGAGTCCATAATTGTACCTATTTTTAAAAAGGGGGACAAAACCAACTGTGGTAACTTTCGAGGAATATCACTTTTGTTGACGTCGTACAAAATTTTGTCCAATATTCTTTTGAGAAGATTAACTCCGTACGTAGATGAAATTATTGGGGATCATCAGTGCGGTTTTCGGCGTAATAGATCGACTATTGATCAGATTTTTTTTTGTATTCGACAGATAATGGAGAAAAAATGGGAGTATAAGGGTACAGTACATCAGTTATTCATAGATTTCAAAAAGGCATATGACTCGGTTAAGAGGGAAGTATTATAAGATATTCTTATTGAATTTGGTATTCCCAAGAAACTAGTTCGATTAATTAAAATGTGTCTCAGTGAAACATACAGCAGAGTCCGTATAGATCAGTTTCTATCTGATGCTTTTACAATTCACTGCGGGTTAAAGCAGGGAGATGCACTATCACCTTTACTTTTTAACTTCGCGCTAGAATATGCCCTTAGGAAAGTTCAGGATAACAGGCAGGGTTTGGAATTGAACGGGTTACATCAGCTTCTTGTCTATGCGGATGACGTGAATATGTTAGGAGAAAATACACAAACGATTAGGGAAAACACGGAAATTTTACTTGAAGCAAGTAGAGCGATCGGTTTGGAAGTAAATCCCGAAAACACAAAGTATATGATTATGTCTCGTGACCAGAATATTGTACGAAATGGAAATATAAAAATTGGAGATTTATCCTTCGAAGAGGTGGAAAAATTCAAATATCTTGGAGCAACAGTAACAATTATAAATGACATTCGGGAGGAAATTAAACGCGGAATAAATATGGGAAATGCGTGTTATTATTCGGTTGAGAAGCTCTTATCATCCAGTCTGCTGTCCAAAAATCTGAAAGTTAGAGTTTATAAAACAATTATATTACCGGTTCTTCTGTTTGGTTGTGAAACTTGGACTCTCACTCTGAGAGAAGAACATATGTTCAGGGTGTTTGAGAATAAGGTGCTTAGGAAAATATTTGGGGCTAAGCGGGATGAAGTTACAGGAGAATGGAGAAAGTTACACAACACAGAACTGCACGCATTGTATTCTTCACCTGACATAATTAGGAACATTATATCCAGACGTTTGAGTTGGGCAGGGCATATAGCACGTATGGGCGAATCCAGAAATGCATATAGAGTGTTAGTTGGGAGACTGGAGGGAAAAAGACCTTTAGGAAGGCCGAGACGTAGATGGGAGGATAACATTAAACTGAATTTGAGGGAGGTGGGGTATGATGATAGGAACTGGATTAATCTTGCACAGGATAGGGACCGCTGGCGGGCTTATGTGAGGGCGGCAATGAACCTTCGGGTTCCTTAAAAGCCATTTGTAAGTAAGTAAGTAAGGCCTAGTATTTTTTGATAAACTAAAGACATTAGAAAAAAAATAAATCATACTTAGTGGACACTAACATTTAAAATTGAAGTTGCATATATTAAAAAAAATATATTTCTCTGCATTTACAGATGTAAATTTAAATTCTAAATTGTACATTTTTAAAACTTCTATAATCACTGATTCGAGACTAGTTAGCCAGGTAATTTCCTCGTACTAAGACAGTAAAGAAGATATAACTTAAAGTTAATCTGTGATTAAAATTCTGGTTACTTAGATATTTTCTAACTATTGTCAGACATGTAAAAGACAATCATGTACGAGTATTAAACTTAAATTTTTTAAGAGATAATTTTCAAAATATCCAATAAAATTTTAGAAAATAAAAATTTCACTCGACACTCCCCTTAAGAAAAGTCCATTGCTGAAGACGCGAATTATTATTTTTATTATTATTATTATTATTATCATTATTATCATTATTATTATTATTATTATTATTATTATTATTATTATTATCATCATTGTAGGTGAGTGCAAGTTGTCATATATGTTGGGGCACATCCCGTTTTATTTTTATTTCAGACCAATTCTGTGGACCTTGTCGAAAACTTTAGTCACGGAGCCGTAAAATATAAGGATTTCTGGAAATGGTGAGTGTAATATTATTTGTTTTCGTGCTCAATTAGAAAGTTGTGGCGTGGGCCATTCCTGCTTAATTATATCTTGGATGACTAGACGTCCTCTTTTGTCCGGATATGTTCTCCTTTTTAGGCCTATGTCCAGGGTCCAGACTGATTTAAAAAAAAATTAAGAAATGTCCTCCTTTTCGTAACTTGTACGTCTAATATTTATAAATTATCTGGTTTTACGCTTTTTTCAAGTAATTTCCCTTTAGATGGCAGCAACATCGATGGAATATACTCTTTTCCACCGATCAAAACTCTATTTGCTTACAAAGTAATATTAAATTCACATTTTCTATGGTCTTTTTAAGTATTTTGGTAACAATTATAGTTCCCTTTCTTTTATATAGTTAACTGTAAAATAATTGTACAGGTTTCATCATTTTATTTTTACTAACATTTTTAATATTAACCTGTCTAACTTTAGAGAACCGGAAACACCGCTTGCTCCCCCCTCCAAGACTGGAGTTCGATGATACTGGCGTAAAACACAAATCACTCTACTAGGTATAGGATGGAAGAAAAGTAGTTCATCCATTTACGTAAACTAGGAAGTATCGCGATTTTGAATTTGATAATTTTCATTAGGTTTTTCTTTAATCAAAGTACAGTACTGTATTAAGAATAAGTGTTTTTACTCACGAAGTGAGTTATCCATGCGAACGTATTCATTATGCAGTGTATACTGTCTACAGCACATTAGCGTACAATATAGAGAAAGAAGTTAAATTGAAAAATAATCATAATACGAATATTTAAACACAATTTTGAAAATGGTGGCCGTTCATTTCGATACAGGTTTCAGTTCTTTTGTGCATATTGTCGCACTATAGACTATTGCATCTAATTCCAAATGCCAGTTTCGTCCTTCGTACTAGTAACTCATGTTGAAATAATTCTGTACCTACTCTACGTACTGTAAATTCAATCTTCACTTCTGCCCGACCCGAAAATATAAAATTACTCAGACATGCTATCTACTGTCCGTCCAAGTGGTTATGCCGCAGGATTGTAGAAAGGGAGGAAATCACGTGACAGTTAATTACTTAACGAGGCCCTTTTATTTAAGTTCAATTAAACAGCTGTATAATATTACGTAAACGTCCAATTCCTAAGAGAAATTAATGTTTTCAGAAAAGAGCTAAGACAGCCCAGCTTTTACAGAGGGGCGAGCAGAAGTAGGTGGGGGAAATCGGGATGCGACGTAGGCAAACGGACAGTACCTGTGCGAAAATATGATTGAATATTGAAAGCTCTTTCGTCACTGGAAAACGCGAACATATTTCTGGAACGTACTATACTCAGTAACTCAGTACTGCTTACTATCTGCGGTCTTGGTTCTGTGTGGAGTTGGAACTTCCTTAGGTGAATGGGTGGGAGTGAAGTACATTCAAAAACTCAGGTACAATAAAAATTGAAGTAAAAATAAAATTATGTCCCTGTACATTATTAACTTTTATCATTAGCATACTGTAATAAAATATATATTGACATAATTTTAAGTATAATATATGCCAAGGCATAAATCTAAATAGATATTTTCTGTCCTCTTTAATAATATAGTTCCCTTGACTTTCATATGTAGCTAACTGTAAAATCATTATTATCAAGTTTTATCATAATTCTTTTGTAGTATTAACATACTTTTAAGTATTGTATAAGCCTAAATCTGTATGTAAATATTTTGTAATAACACACATATTGACGTAATTTGTAGTATAATATAGGCCTAGTCTTAAATATAAGTACGAAGTTTCTGTCCTCTTTTTTCGAACAATGTCCTCCTTTTCGAAGCTTTGCGTCCTCTTTTCTATCGATGTGAATCTGGTCACCCTAATTATATCACATTTCTTGTCATATTTAAGTCTACCAAATAGCTGCTCCACAAACTTTCCAACACGCAGTTACAGTCACAGAAATTAGGGACGTCTGAAGAGACCGCTATCACCTCCATATTGGCCTAGCAATTCAGTTTTTATAAAACGCTAATTCATAATATGAACACCAGTGAATTATTATTTTCTTATTATGATGTACCGAAAAACATATGATATTTCCATGCAGGAATTCTGCGTTATCATAATATTACCCTTCATCCATCCTTCATCACCAGTGAACTAGTTCAAAGTTTAGAATTCCTATAATAACATTTATTAAAACATTTCACATAAAATGAACTAAATTTTATTATTATTATTATTATTATTATTATTATTATTATTATTATTTACTATACTTAACAAAATTTCACTTTCAACAATGTCGCTCAAAAATAAAGACTTTAAGGTCCACATTCAGCTAGGGCATGGCTGGGCATATTACGTGATTCTGAGAAATGAGCACTGTTTACTTTAAAGAGGAATTATCCCGAGCGCTGTGACGTTTGCATACTGTACATCACTCGCTGCCATTGCAGTGGTTGACTCTGCAATAGAATGGCGAACTTTGAAGGTGCACCCGCCTGAGAAGCTGTATGTCAGACGAAAACCTAAATCATATCTTGTGATTGAATATGGCTAATTCATGTGTTGCAAACATTAAACGACTTCTGCAAATGAAACGACCTCATAAGTCTCGGAAAACAAGCACATAGTTATTTTGATTATTGAGTTTGAAAAAGTTGTGTTTCAATAGCAAATATTTATTGATTCCAGATTGATAGAAGTACGATTTTGTTACGATAGTTTATTCATACGAAAAAAAAGAGTGTAAGAGAATGTTTATTATTTTGTTGTGTTTCTGATTTAAATCCTTCATTACATATGTTTATATCATTAACCCATTATATCCTAGTGGCAACTAAAGTTGCCAAGGCAATAATGCTTTACTGAATGGTTGATTTCAGTTTTTTTCGTTGTTCACAATAATTGGTATAAAGATTAAGATATCCTACACTAGTTCGTGTTGAGTTTTAGCTCATCCATTTGTTACGTCGTCAGTACAGAAGAAATTAATGAGTAGTGCACACAAAAGATTTTCGACTGCTACACATTCCTTCAATAATGTAAGTATAATTACATCTAACAATTGCTGCACAACAATTTAAATTACATAAAACTATTAACAATATGTGGAATTTTATTATACTAACAAAATTTGTAATGTACACCTTATCACAATTTCATTAGAGTGGTTTGAATTTATATGGCAACTTTAGTTGCCAGTGGGCAGTTAGATTCTTTGTTTATCCATTTTACAAATTCTTCCAAATTTTACCATTGCTAACGCTGGAAACGAACAATGATATATTATAAATTTTTTATAGCAATTCTTTCCTTCACTACTAGCTAGTTCGTAGTTCGATTCCGTGCCGTAGTGCATTTTTATTTACGTAATATCTGGAACTAATACCTCTGATTTTCATCTGTTATTGCATTATCGTTTTATAGAAATGCTGTATATGAAACTGTAAGTATAGAGATTTTATACATTTATTATGAAGTAATTGGAATAAAATTTGTTTATTTTAGGATTTCACAAAATTCCAAGAAAAGGAAAGGTAAAATCTTTAACAGTTCACGAAATTCTGGATATTGGGGAAGACAAAGAAAGCACGGTGAATAACATAGCAATCGGTCCTCCATTCGAGGAGAAGAAAGCTGAAACATCAGGATTTAGACCTCTCGTATAATGAAGCTCAAGACAACGTTGATCACCTTCCAGCTAGAATACTTCTCTCTCGAGCTCTCCTAGAGTTTGACGATGGGTATCATTCAGACACTTCTGCTGTATCTACACTTACAGGAACTTTTGGAATATATACTACTCCTACTAAGACTAATGCTGCTACTCTTGCTATGGTTCATCCATGGTTCCAATGAAGTCCAATGCTTCGTCAGCGACTCAATGTTCATTTGCAGGAAATGTTCCAATACAGCCTCGAAAAATAATGAAGCTAACTACTTCAAATCTAAAATGGAGCAAAGGTAGCAGAGTGAAAACTTCAAAATCAAGAAGGGGAGTCCTGATATTCGACCAAACGCTAAAGATCTACATACAGAGAAACAGCAAAATCCCCTTTATATGCTCTTAGACCAGGGATACTGAACTGGCGAGAGAGGAGTGGAAAGCATGGGGAAAGCGTTGGTTCCCCGTCCACAGTCCACAGTCACGTCACTGTGACCCGTACGCAATCACATACATAGACATTGAATACAAATTCCCTCTTCTACCAAGTCAATGACGCGGGGGTGGAAGGAAGGAATGAGTGACGTATTCCGATGAGTGACGCAACGTCACAATTGACGCCCACTTCTGCGAGCCTGTCTTAGACCCTTTTTCTCTACAGAATTACTTCAGCTCATAGTTATGGAAATCAACCAGCATCTTATACATAATTTGAATACCTCAATGGAAGAGATTCTTATTCTAATCGGTATTCTACTTCTGTCTGGGTACCACAAAGTGCCATCAAGAAGGTTTTACTGGAAAAGCGATTCGGATGTTCATTTGCCACTAGTATCAGAATCTATGCGATACAACCGATTTGATGAACTACTGAGATTCCTTCACCTAGCAAATAATGACGGATTACGTGTTCTGATTCTCTATATAAAGTGAGACAACTCTTCCATATACTGAACGCTTCCTTCAAACAGGTGTCTGGCAAATATGTAAGCATTGATGAAAGTATGATCCTATGAACTGTTTAGCACCATGACAATTCATAAGGGGAAAAACTGTGCGCGTCAGATTCAAATTGTGGGTTGCTGCTGATCCATCTGGGCTTATCTTTCATGCTGAACCATATTGTGGGAGTTCAACTTGCCTTCCTGAAACAGATCCTGGCCAAGGAAGTAATGTTGCTTTGGGATTGGTTGATCATGTGCAGTTACCACAAGGAATAAAAGTCTACTTCGATAATCTCTTCACAACTGCAGTTTGCACTTTTATTTTTCCTGATTCATGTCTCAAAACATTTCATGATGCATGAGGACTATTTGGTGTTGAATAAAATCGACTCTTCCCTTAAATTAGACATGACAATTATGGACTGAGTAAAAAATAATAGTCTAAAGTGATGTGGTGTTTGTAAATTTGTTAGTGCTAAATAAAGCAAAAGCTTTTATCGAAGTAAGATGCATTTATTTCACAATAACAAAATATTAGACACGCAAGTGCCCAGTGGCAACTAAAGTTGCCAGCCTAGAATGGTACTTTTGGTTGAAGGTACATGAATGATATAACATTATAATGCTTAGGGTTCTTCCAGGATCACATAACATAAATATCACGCTAAAATCTCATTCAGGGAATTACGGGCATTAACGGGTTAATACCATTATGTAATTGTTAAATAGATTGTGCAAATAAGCCTAATGATTAGTGTGTGTGTGTGCGTGCGTGTGTATATGTGTGTAGAGCGAAGTTTATTTCATTTAATTTATAAGAGTGTTATATATCTGTACTGTACAATGAATTGATATAATATCCTTATAAACTATTATGTACTGACAGATGGAATGAAAAGTAGAACCGTGGGTCTTGTTACATTAATGCAGGGAAGGTAGCTGTAATGCGAGTCCGCCACTGCGTGAGCGTTCTGCTCTGGCTTGGAATTGAAGTGCCTTGCGGAGCAAGAACAGCTCTGCCCTGCTACACGGAGCCGCTCTCATGCCCGGCGCTGAGCTAGGGTAATATCAGGCAACATAAGCCTACAGGAACTCGCTAAATATGCGACTGTCATTGGCTCTTTGCTTCCTATCGGCGGCCCTGAATGATCAAGCAAAATAGAGAATATAAGCGTGCGTGCGCGTAATACATAACTCAGACATTTTACAACTGCATAGTGTGGGACTATTTTTCACTACAAGAACGAACTATGTGTAACTGAGAGTACGTAGGCCTATAGACACACAGATTGTATAAAGCGTTTGAACCAAGATTAAGTGTTAAAATGGCCACCAGTCAAGTTGAACCCAGGTTTTCTGGTGCATAAACGCCAATCTAAGTTAATGTTATCGCAATCTAAGTAATTAACTATTGAATTTTCTCCAATTAATCTCCTTGAACCTCGATCAGAAGTATTCATATTTAATATTTAACCTGTTCCGAAGCATAAAGCAAGAATTTCCTGTGTGCAAATTTATTAGGGTAAATTAGCCTATGTCTATTTTGAATGACAGTTATTTAAATAACTTTGTTTCAGAGTTGTGGAATTTATTATTTATCAGAAGTGAGATAATACATATCAGTAATGAGGAATGTTAGTCTACAACCGAAATACAAACGTCTTTTATTGTTTATTATTTACAAAGTGATATTCATGATATTATTGATATTTTAATTCATTTCAAGTTTATCAAAAACTTAAGTGTAAGTAATGAGAAATATGCACCTTACTTACTTACTGGCTTGTAAGGAACCCGGAGGTTCATTGCCGCCCTCACATAAGCCCGCCATTGGTCCCTATCCTGAGCAAGATTAATCCATTCTCTATCATCATATCCCACCTCCCTCAAATCCATTTTAATATTATCTTCCCATCTACGTCTCGGCCTCCATAAAGGTCTTCTTCCCTCCGGCCTCACAACTATCACTCTATATGCATATCTGGATTCGCCCATACGTGCTACATGCCCTGCCCATCTCAAAGGTTATTTTGCTACTAATGTTACCCCTTCTGTTCTATATAGACTTGTAAAATTCCGAGTACCAAATCTCAAAACCTTATCCTTTTGCTGTGGTCGTGCCAGAGAATCAGTCCCATTCCGAGGCTTATTTGACGGATTCGTAATAAGTTTTTTTTTACGATGATGGGTTGTTAGCTCTCATCGGCTGTCCGCGACTGCTTATTCAATATGTTCACAGCTACCCTCCATATCTGGAGGCCGTCTCCTCGATCCGCAACCTGAGGATGCGCCATGCCGTGGTGATAGGGACCCACAATACATGGAATGTGTACCTTACGGAATAATTAATTCATAATATGTGCCGCGTGTATATTAATTGTAAAAGTTATTCCACCTCTCATTTTCGTTTGTTCTTGAACAAAGAAAATCAGACATCAGTCCTGTGTGTGGTGTCGGATGATGCAAAAGTTTCAATGATATTTCTAGCATTAAATTCAGTTACAATTTCTTTCCACGGCTTTTCTTAAATGTGTAAGTAAATGAATCAGCCTTCTTATTTTCTATAATGTTTATATATTTTAATAAAACCATGTCTAACAGTTCGACCTTTTCTTTTTGCTAGAAATTTGTAGATCGTTGTTTCTTAGTTACATTTCCATTCATAATTTATTCGTCCCGTGCAGTCACTACACCATCTCGGGTTGCTGGAAGCTGGATCGCATTGTTGGATATTATATATGTGCTCAGAGATGTGATCAGGGTTATTATTATGCAATGGGCAAACGAATTTCGTAATTCATTTGTTTTTCTGTGTTGTAAAGTCCGCTTTTCAAACTCAGATTCGATTTGAAGTACATTAATGTAAAAAGAGTTCAGTATTATACAACGCGACTAAGTCGTAATCTCTGTTCATTTTCTGAACTTTCAGACGTCAGTCATCTGTCTTTACACAGGGACATCATTTTATTTTTATTTAAATTTTTATTGTACCTGACTTTTAATTTACTTCACTCCCACCTCTTCTACTTCCTCCCATCCTCCGCACAGAACCAAGTCCACATATGCAAAGTCGTCTTAGTATTTAGTATTTATTTATTTATTTAACATGGTAGAGATAAGGCCGTCAGGCCTTCTCTGCCCCTCTACCAGGAGATTCCAATTGTAATACGAAGAATACGTCACGGTCACGGTCACAATAAACAGTACTGAGTGCCTGAGTATAGTATGTTCCAGAAATATGGTCGCGTTTTCCAGTGAAAAAAGAGAACTAACTATTTAATCATATTTTCGTACAGGTACTGTGCCTCCTTTTGGTTACGTCGCATTCCGATTTTTCTCACCCGGTTCTCCTGGGTTGTCATAGATCTATTTTGAAAATATTTTCTGTTAGGAATTGGACGTCAGTCCACACCTGTGGAGTAACGGTTAGCGCGTCTGGGCGCGAAACCAGGTGGCCCAGGTTCGATTCCCGGTCGGGGAAAGTTACCTGGTTGAGGTTTTTCCGGGGTTTTCCCTCAACCTAATATGAGCAAATGCTGGGTAACTTTCGGTGTTGGACTCCGGACTCATTCCACCGGCATTATCACCTTCATTTCATTCAGACGCTAAATAACCTAAGCTGTTGATGAAGCGTCGTAAAATAACCTAATAAAAATAATTGGACGTCTACGTAATATTATACAACTGTTTAAAATAATGAGGTATAATAGGGTAATAACTAGCAGCAATCATTTTCAACAATTTCTTTAAATATCCAGATTTTGATAATTTTAAAATTGTAATGCACTCTCTATAATGTATGCTAATTTTCTACAAGACAGTATAATATACACTGGATAATGAATAAGTCCGCATGGATAGCTGACGTATTGTTAATGCTTTATTGTCTTTTTACTTCATTAAATAAAATCCTAACGAAAATTATCAGACTCAAAAGCGTAATATTATCAAGTTTAGGTACGTAAATGAATGCACTAATTTTCTTCCCTCCTATACCTAGTAAAGTGATTTGTTTGTGTTTTACACCAGTATTATCAAACTCCGATCGTGGAAGGGGGTAATTAATAATGTTTCCGGTTCCCAGCCGTTAACTCAAAGGTATAGTCAGATTAATATTTTAAATGTTAGTAAAACAAAATGATGCCCCTGTATAACAGGCCCTCAGACTTTTAACTGTAAAAATAGTATTCTTATCTGAAAGTGTAATCGGAGTTTACAGCAATTACATGTTGGCCTACACCTGGCCTCTTAATATAAGAGTTTTCAAACTGACTGTTACGTGTCATATTTACAGTAATGGGAAACTATTAGGCCTGTCATCTGAACCGAAAGTTACAATTGTATCTGTTTCTGACCTCTAAGAAGGTATCAGAGACATTCATTTCTGGCCATATTTATAACAACATTGCATTCACAAGAGTTACAATGGTCGAAATAAACTACATTTCTGAGTTTTGTGTTCGAGAAAAGCCGGGAGCATGAGATGTAATTGAGATCATAATCGTTCAAATTCTGGCAACAGGTGCAATGTTGAAGGGCTGGTCGAACCTACTGCATCTGTAAATAATTTTTGACGTAATTGCCCACTCCGAAGCTGTAGATAATAAAATAATGAGGCCAAAAATAGTTATAAACGACAATAAACAATGTGTTGTTATTTAGAGTGCGATGTACAAATTTTGCGGTGCATCTGGAGCGATAGCGACCGTTAGATTGGAGGTGGGTGGTATCTACTACGCATGCGTTACATTGATTTCTACATTCTAGATGCATACATCAATTGTATTCGATTAGCGATGTGATCAGTGTTTGTAGTTTGCAGTATACGAGCGCCCCTTCTTTCGTTCTAACATCCACTGACGTCACTCAGCACTCAAGATAATACCGCAAGATGCAATAAATTAATCATTGGAAAAAAAAAGGGGTTTGAAAGAGCAGGTTTCTTCTGGAGTAAAATAACTCACGTTTGAAATTTTTGTGATTTCCAGTGAAAAAAAAAATGCACTTGATTTTAATGAACCAGCAATGTCTTATTTATATGTTGACCAAGTTTCAGTGCTCTGCGGCACTCGGGAGCATAAGAATTACGTTATATCTGAATGGATGCACTCTTTAATTTGAATAGCATGCAGGCTTTGCAAGCTGTTTTCTCACAATTTTTCAGAATATATTTTCCTCGAGTTCAAAGTGTGAAGTTTCTCATAATTTTCACGTTAGAAATATTAAGATTTTACTGTATATTCTATAAAATGTGGTTAACTAACCAAAATAACATTTATTATTACAGTATTTGCTTTCGAAATTAAAAAGTATAATACACTGTTTTGACACTAAAACATACAAATTTCGAATACAATATAGGCCTGTTGTTTAAAATTTGCTCTCGATTTATAAGTTAAATTTACAATTCAGTCCATTCAGTTATTTTTCACACATGTAGGGATGTAGTAAAAAGAGTCTTCCGTGCAACTTACATTTTAAAAAGATAAATAAAATTTCAAAATATGAAAATTTGTATCATAAAATTACCAGTAACTCAAAAACTATTAATTTCATCACAATCAAATTTATGTGCGAGAATACGTATGAGAAGAGTTTGAGATATACAAAATATGAAGCCTCTATTTTAAAAACTCTAGAAAACAAAAATTTGGACTTTCACCTCCTCTTAATTTGTGTTAATAGACAAATATATACAAGATTCAGACTGATATGGCCAGCTGTATGCTTTCTTATTGTTTTCTGTAGGTGAGACCCGGGCAAAACGAATAACCCGGACAAAGAGAATAATGCATATTTCTTAGAAACGCCAACGCGTAGCGCTTTCTGCTATGTTGGGGAAGAATCCCAATCAGATTTTGCTGCTGGAACTGACTTGTCGTCATTCTACTTAGTGAGAGAAGAAGTCAGCGTCTGTTTGAAGAAAATTGACTGTTTTGTTAAAATATTTCAAGGTAAGAGAAACATATGTACAACACACAAAACTGCAGAAACTTTTTGTTATGTGATAGTAATATATAGGCTATACGATTACTTCTAAAGTTCCGTACTTACGAAGAAGATTATTGACGTTTATATTTGTATAACCTTAAATGAAACGCGAAATGGCGTCTGCGGGCAAAGTGGATAACTTATCCTCTTTGCCCTGCCACCTTTATTTGACTATATAAGTGTTAGCTGTATTTTTGTATGTATTTGTCTACTGTAATAAAGCGTGTTAGATCATTTTACATAGTGGAGGCATTAAGTCACACTAATTAAATTATAAATCAACAACACTGATCTTAATTTTACTTAAAAAGGTCGTAATGTGTTTTCAGATGGTTTAATTTTTCAAGAGGAAGATGGAACAAGCCAAATGGTCTGAAGAAGGCATGAAGAAAACTCTTGAAGAAATAAAATCTTCCAATCATTGGTTCTTCTATCTGGCCATACAACCATAACGTGTTTGTTGATGAAGATTTTGCTCCAGATCAACTTACAGATCGCCCACGTGAGATAGAAATCAGCGAAACGAGAGCGCGCTCAGATTTAACAAATTCTGCGGTGCCAGCTTCTTCAGCGGCTGAAGAAACGGTTAATGCTCACTCAGAATCAACCACCTCTGTGATGTCGTTATCTTCAGAGATTGAAGGAATATTCAATACATTAATTACACTCACATTTTCAGTTCCGGTTACACCAAAACCCTCAACATCGTCAGCAAGAGAATCCAAGTCAGTTCTTTTGATTTAGACCAGTGCCAGAAGTGGATGCTCGAAAGATACGCGGTAAACGAAGAAAATATCAGCGCTCTGAAGTTCTTACATCTATACCGATTAAAAACGTTGAAAGAGAAGTAACTTATGTGCAGGACCAATAGTAGAAGAAATGCAAGTCTTCAGTGCTAATGAAACGTCGACTTGTTCAAATTTGTATTTTGTACTAATCTAACGTGCTGTAATGGGCTGTAAATAACATATCCTATCATCTAATATAACTCATTAACATCGGTTTATGTGTTGATTTAGTTTTATTATCAATAAATAGAAATTAAATAGAAATGTGAAAATGTTATAGGGATATTCACTTTGCCCGGGTTAATTATTCGCTTTGCCCGTGTACCAAGGCAAAGGGAATAATTTACTATATTTTCTTTCTCAAATCATATCACTGTCCGTAGGTACGAGAAATGAATTGCTGTTTTTTATATATGTGGACAACATGTATCACAACCAATGTCATGAAGATTTTATTTCGTGAGCAACAAAATATAGCCTGTGACATTGTTTGTTCTTAGCTTATCCGCATTACCCGGATTTCCCCTAAGTACAAAGTGATTATGTGTGGAAAGCGGTTTTGTAATTGTTGATTGCATGTCCGTCTTCAAATATCTCCTGTGCTAATTTCTATCTTCAAAGAAGGAACTTTTTTATGTATTCTCCTGATTATTTTGGTCGTACCGTGATAAAGTTGCTACAACTAATTTTTTCGAAACGATGTCAACTATATTAAGATTTTATTTCTCACCAGCTACGAAGAAGTCCTATAAATAACATATCCCGCGTAACTTATTCTAATTCAGGATGATCCGATATATTGTTGTGTTAGTGTAAAATATAGCGATAATTTCTTCTCCGCTGGCATGATAATAGCAAGTAATAAAATATAAATCCGCCAAATGATGCGATATTTATAATGCCAGTTGAGAATATTTATGCAAAATGTTAAAATGTCAGTTTGTGTAGATGTCTTGTTTGGTGAGCCATTTTTCCTGTTCTCGGAAACTCCTACAGTCACGAGGCTCAGAAACTAATAGTATATGCATCCTTTATTCTGGTGTATGAAAACATCACGTTCTACACCTCCTGGAAACGTATTAATTTCATACACAAACTTTCAAAACTGACATGTATTGTATCGGTACATAACAAAGAGGTCACTGCGGTTTCCGATGTTTCAGAGAGCAGTGAGAGAACAAATTAAAAATAACCGCCGAGAGTGGCAACCATTATGCATGTACACTGATTTACTTAATGTTCTCACCAATTATGGTTTCCACGTAGATCAAAATCTGTATTAACCCCACAATGGTGGTGTTTTTAA
Source organism: Periplaneta americana (assembly GCF_040183065.1). NCBI lineage: Eukaryota > Metazoa > Arthropoda > Insecta > Blattodea > Blattidae > Periplaneta > Periplaneta americana. Next base: position 138,337,805 of record NC_091126.1, read on the forward strand.
TAATGTACACTACAATGTACACTCCTATTTTACATTCGAATCAAGAACGATCCTAAATTAAGCAAGGAATTGAGGCAGAAACATACAGTCGCTTCAGGATTGTACCCACAATTAAGTACACTGACGTTCAAAGATATCTGATCCTACTATTCGGTAGTGATCGATAATTTGTTGATGTAAGTGTGAATTCTGTAGTTATTACGTCTATGAATAGATGGCGAAGATAATAATCACTGTTGCCAATAGTAGATAAATATACCCGTATTATAGAATTCAATTTTTCGTCCCACGGTACTGATTGTAAAACAGTACTCAGTTTGACTGGAAACGCTGATATTGTCTATTAGAAGAATAGTTTATGCTTAATCTACATAATCATTTTACCTGACACATTTTAACGGCGCCCAATAATGGTGCCACCTATTGAGAACTAGCGGAACTCTTTCAAAGTTTGTCAGTTTTTCATATCTTTGGTTCTTACTTATCCCTTTGTTAGAAATATCCCTTACAAGATCATAAAATTATAGGTCGGATAACTTTGAATGTCAGTGTACATACAGTCAACTGATATTCAGTGGATAATATTATTACTCTGATGAAAAATAATGCCTACAATTTTTTTCACGGTGTTCCAAAGCTGCCGGAACACGCCATGCGGAAAATGATGTATCACTGCGGGGCGAAGAGTAAAATGTAGTAAGAGCGCATTTAGTTAAACATTTATCACGTTTTCTTTGGCTTTAACCTCACATTGTGAATTAAGTCGTGAAAGTAAACAATAACATTAAGAAAGTTCTCAATTACTCGATTAATTTCACTACGACCAGTGTTGAACTATTGTGCCAATAGCCAGCTAAGTACACTAACGTTAAAAAACTTTAAACCTACGATTTCATGAATGTGTAAGCGAACTTTCTTACTACGGGATAAGTCAGAACCAAAGATATAAAAACTTGACAAACTTTGAAACAGTACCGCAAGTTCTCAATAGGTGGCACCACTATTGGGGTGGTTAAAAAGTGCCGGGGAAAATTATGTTGTACATTAAGCATAAATTATTCTCGTCCACATCTGTGGAGTAACGGTTAGCGCGTCTGGCCGCGAAACCAGGTGGCCCGTGTTCGATTCCCGGTCGGGACAAGATACCCTGTTGAGGTTTTTTCCGGGGTTTTCCCAACCCAATCCAATCAACTTTGGGTGCTGGACCCCGGACTCATTTCACCGGCATTATCATCTTCATTTCATTCAGACGCTAAGTAACCTAAAATGTTGATAAAGTGTCGTAAAATAACGTACTAAAATAAATAAATAAATAAATAATTCTCATAATTGACAATATCAGAGATTTATAGTTAAACTCTGTGTTGTTTTACAATCAGGAGAATTGGCATCAATGACTTCTCATCTGTTCCAAAATATAGTATAGAAAGATTTAATTTATTCCGTTCCAAAATATGGTATGCATTTGTTAAAGTTCTCAGTAATACAATGTAACTTTAAGACATCTTGTAAATACTTATTTGTTTCATTTATTAACATTAGAAAAACTAATAAATAAAGTACATTTCATTCTGCGTGATACCAAATTAACAAAAGTAAAAATAAACATTGCATAGAAAGAGGAAAATTAACATAAGACTGCAATAAATTACAACCCATTTTGTACGACTATTGTGCCTTAGATATTCTATTCAAAATTGACTTGGTTGGTGTTACATTTTCTGCAACAGGAACAACACAGCAAGTGCCCATTTGATTTCTGTCCATAATGAAATATTTAAATATTATAGTTTTATGCACTACAGAAGACTAGAAACATTCACAACTGCACTGTCTGATAGTCCCTTCGCTACTGAACAAAATACCACACCGCGAAAGATTTCGTACGTACATGCGCAATAATAAAATTTGTTTTGTTTGTTACTATACCATATTTTGGAACGTAGGGAGTATTATTTTCGCCATCTATTCATAGAAGTAATAACCAAAGAAACCACACTTACACCAACAAATTATCGATCACTATCGATTAGTAGGGTCAGATATCTTTGAACGCCAGTGTACATTCTGTCCCACACCTGCCGACTGCGCTAAGATCCGCTGTGTATCCAGGACTTTGTGCAGGCAAAACCGCGAGTCTCCTGTACCAACCCTTCCCAAATTCACCTACCTGTAATCGTGAAAAATGCTTGTAAACTAATTACAGTGGATTTGACAGATTACGATGGAATGATATGAATGTCCATATTGGAGTAACGAAAGAAACCCGAGAAAAATCTCATCAGCGGACATCTTCAACAAAATTTTCACTATTGGTTTTCAATGGTAAATTTCAGAGCTCACAAGGACCACGATTTCGGACAGCTTGCATCAAAAGTGACTGCCCTGATCATGCAGCCACTACAGGAATCATAATGTTAACAGTAGCCGAATTACTGGTCCCAGTGATTGTATCGTGTTTGTTTCCTACAGTAGCTCTCACGGATAAATTCTACATGACTTCGATTACACCAAAAACTATCTTCAATTAAATGATTATGAGAGACAACACACCCAAGGAGATACTTCGCCCTCCTCTTTCGACGTTTTCTGTGGTACATCATGGAACATGAACTTAGGCATACGTGAATGGAGTAATATTCGAATACAGGAATGGTGACCGAGATTACGATGTAAAACCTTCTCCTAAAATGAGTCCTTTCTATCACAAACACTCACATTAATCTGTATTTCAACCTGTGTCTTCAAAACCAACGCTCTAGCAGTACAAATAATGTATTAATATTACAAAATATGGAACATGTTAGAAAAATAACAACGGAACCACCGAAGGAAAGAGAGGTCATTCAGATTCCTTAAGAATATTTTTGCAGCTAGTTGGCCCATGGTTACGGAGGGAGGAACAGGAAGGCAGGCAGTTGAGGGAAGTCAGAAAACGAGGCTATTTTGGACGAGACTTCCAGTTATATAGTGGTATCAACTTCTTCTTATTTAGATTTAGATATGTTAAATCTACTGTGCAACAACTTTTCTAACACCCTATATAATTTCAATCATCCAGATTGTCTACATGAACAACATGACTTCTTGGAAGACGCAAGACATCAATGCTGGGATGGAATGGAATTAAATTTACGGGAGGGGACCACAATGGCCCAGCACCGCGACCTGATAAGATCTATTGCAAAGACATCAATGGTACTATTGTTTGAACTGCATCCATTACTCGAACGTAATTTGATTAGCGGTAGAAATAGGCTTTTGAAATCCGCGCTCATTCATGATAATGTACAGAGATCACTGTTGATTCTCAGTTCAATCTACTAATTCCGAAGAGTTATAAAATGTTGATTTCATGCCGTAATACAATCTTTATAAGAAAGAGTATCTGTAAGAAATTTGAAAAAAAAAAATCAAATATATTAATTCAAACTTTATACCTATTATTAATTAACATTCATTTTTTAATTTGATATTTCAGTAAAACAAAGTCTGTAGTATATAACTGACTGAAGATTAGAGGTGTTTAGAGATGGTAGATTTCAGCAACAAAAAAAATAAAAAAATAACAATTAAAAAATGTAATTGAGCATTTTATAGAACTTTTAGTGTTACAATTTAACATTTTGTAGCGTTTTCGGATGAATCACCATTTATGGAAAGTTTAGTTGGGAGAAATTAAATGTAATAAATGTAGGGGAAGGTTGCCAATATTGGACCAGTTTTTTTGTTTTTTAATCCCATGTCTTTAATAATGATTAAATTAAATCAAAATATGTTGTAGTACATTCTACATTCTATGTACTTTCATCCTATAGTCTTATATTTTAAATTACACAATTCCTAATAAATATAAAAAAGTAAAACCAAAATCATGGAAATGGTCCAAATTGGGAAACCGGTTGCCTAATTTGGACTCATAGTGTCCCAATTTGGACCTCGCAAAAATACATTAGTAATAGTAAAGAAATAAGTAGAAGAAGGGTATTTATTATAAATATATTTAATTCAACAAATTTTACGTTAAAATATATCAGATATTAACATTTGGTGAAAGAAGTTACACAATTCTCTGTACTTTGATGAAAAATTAAAGAAAAACAAGATAAATTAATTACAGAAACACTATTGCAATCAAGCTGATTGTTACACTCAGAATATTTCTCTTTGCAGTGAATTAGTTTTATATTAGTTGCTTGTCTCGGTTACATAGCCTATTTCAAAATTACAGGAAGACTCATAGAAAAGCAAAAAAAAAAAATGCAAAAATGTTAGGCCTACATAAAATTGGAAAGTCCCTGTTTGTTTGGCTACGAAACTCCTGTGAATAAGGAAACGTAGACATAAAAAATAAAAAGGTGACATGATTTCCACTTGCGTTTGAAAATTACCAGTGGCAGTATAAGGAACCCCGCCGCATTGACAACACAGGCTACTGTGGTGTTTACACCTCTTTCACCACTTACGGCTCCAACTTGGTGTTTCTCTTTCTGAGCTATAACTTTCTGTTGCCTCTTTTGCACCGTTGTAAATCCACATTCGTCAATGTTGAACACAGTAGGCCTATTTGCTGTGATACCATTCTCATCGACATTTTTTTTTCAGCAGGTCGGAAAACTGGATAACACTCTCCCTATTGAACCGCTTAGCTCGGGTCATTTATGCTCCTTCTGGGTGACGGAGAAAAAAAGTTTTGAGTTTCGCTTCATAGAAGCACAGAACCACTTCTTTCCAGCCATTTTTTCCTCCTTGTTAAAAGTGTAGGGAGCATCATATTTTCCTGCGACATCAAAAGCAAGCTTATGCATATCTTTGATTGCCAACCCATAAAACCTTTCTTCAAACAAGAGAATGTGGTCGGCAATAATTTTCTCCTTATCTCAATTGAAGGTTGCTTGCCTTCTGAAGGACTTCATTGGAAAGCATTTATACAATCAGCATAGTCTATGGCACTCCATATACGCGAGCACACTCGTTGAGTCCATAGTCACCATTTCTTTATGCTGCTACCGCCATCTTCAAAGCATCATTTCATTTCTGGTAGGTTCCCTTTTTTGACATCTTGGAAACATAAAGACACAGAATCCCCCAATACATTATTTTTTCTTAACATTGACCATAATATAATGCTTTATATTCATGTTGAAAAAAAAATACTAACAATTTCCTAAATTGGACTAGTCCAATCCAGGCAACGCGCAGAGGTCCAACCTAGGCAACTTGTTCACTTATGCAAACAGACGACACTAAACAAACACATGAAATTAAAAACTAGTTTTAAAACACGCAGATAGTAGCTAATGAAAAATACTTGTAACGTATAGTATAGAAATTGTTATTACTTACTCCTACTGTATATAAAAGCTTAAGATCCGTAGTGTAAAAACTGTAAGAGAAAATACCAAAACACATTAACGGCAATCCTATTCGCTAAGATGGTTGCAGCTCACTGAACTTCGAGATGAGCTCCTTAGGCAGCGTCAGCAAGCGGTGGTGCCAACTGAAATGTTTGAAATACTTCTGTATATGGAAATACAACTGCGGTCCAATTTAGGCAACAGTCCAAATTCGGCAACTCTCCCCTATTAACAGGTGCACTGCCTACACTTTCCAGTTAAAATTCTTTAAAATATTAAATAAGTAAATGAACATGAAAAATTTACAGTGATATTGCCAACAATAAGAAACACGTAAAAAGATATGGTGTTATTTTATCCTGACCCATCTTGATGTCCAATCACAATCACTTACTACCACATACAACTTGTAAGTGAACACTCGATCTAAGGAGATAGCGCAGGCAGCAAATAATCTACTACCAGCACCAGACAGATTAATTGAACACTCGGGATAGCGGTACAGATAACAACAAAGAGAGTGTCAGGTAGGAAACATTTCTGAGTTATCCATATTGTGAAAGCTGATATGGAGGAGTAACCAAACTCTCTGAAAAAATATGTAATAATCTCTATATGGCGGGGTCTTTACATAATTTCTGATTTTTGTATCAAACAAAAGTCTCATAAAATGTAAGGTAGGTGTCCCTGATATGGCCATGCTAAGGTCTGAGAATTTTTCTAGCCGCCATTAAAAAAAAATGTAAACCGCTTTTTTCTTACTCGTTCTCAGTGTAATGGACTTTCTTAAAACAATTTCCTTTCCCCATAAAAATATCTTTAATTGTCCAAAAAGTCCCAAATTCCAAAAGTCTACTTAGTGGCCATATCAGGAACATGTGCACATGATATGGCCACCCTTGTTCCATGTTGTACAAATCGTGATTGTTTTCAGTTTGATAGCGCAGTTGTGCTAAAATTGAATAATTTTGGTGTAAAATGAATAAACATGACACTTAATAATCTTTCATATAATTCAAAAGTGTAGTCAAAACAGGTTTTTCCATAAAAAATTAAGTTGTTTTTCTTAAAATACAAAATGTTTGCTTAATCCCAGCTATAAGGCATGTAAATATGTCAGGTGAAAAAATAAAAGTGAAATGAACTTGATATGGCCATGGTGCATTTGATATGGCCATATCAGGAGCAGGTAAGCTTTCACGAAAATCTTTTGATTGTGAACAACTTGTAAAAGATACGCCATCAGCGACAACACAAATCAACAGAACATTAAAAACTGAATGGAGGACTATGGTTTCCATGAAACAAGTCTTTGAAAAACATGCATTAAACAAAGGAGACGTACCAAAGGAAAATAAGAAGAGGTCACATGAAAACCGCAAAACAGGCGACTGACGCCATTTTGCTCAACCTGACTGGATGGAAAACGATCAAGTGACATACCAGGATGCCCTTTCACTGGATGCTGCTGCAATTTAGCTGATTTTTTGGTTAACTAACTCACAATAGGGGGGTGGCCATATCAGGAACATGGCCATAACAGGAGCACCAACCTTAGTTTTGCTCTCTCTTTTCTTTTTGCAGAAACACGTACATTTTGCTTTTGTACTCAATTTCGTGTTTTATCCTGAATTTAAAACTGAAATAATATTACTTAACATGCTTTTAAACATAGAGTTATTTATTTTGACAGCATTTGGGCACATTTCGCATTTATCGTGGGTGCGGGAATCTACTATCTCTACCCATGATGTTTTAAGTTTTATTTTACGTTTACAGTAATTTTAACGAGTTTGCAAATTCATTCCCTTAACGATTTACTACTAGTTTCATAACATTAATTTAAATAAATTAGAAGTGTCAAAAAAGGTATTTTATATAAAACCTATATGGGAGTAGCTACCGAAAAAAAATATAGCCATTCCGATTTCGTATATTCTAATTTAAATACTCTTTAATACTCTTCTCTGGAATCTAAGCAGAATTAGACAAATTGGTAGTTACAAACATTACAATTCACCTATAGAGCGATATATTTGAAGGTATTAACGAATAATGGATTTCTATTACTGAAACATGCTATTTGATTTAATGACATTTTCTATAGCACAGGTTACGCCTAATTTGTGTAATGACAGAAAATTATAATTTACGAAAAGAGGGAAGAATTAGATAAAAAGTGAAATAATCGTATTTCGAGGTAACATCGCAGGATTTTACAGATGGAAATTCGGAATAAAAACACAAAAGACGTGGAAGAGCCAAGTGAGTATTGAGGTCTGTAGATAAAGCAATACACTGGGCTATTATCTCCTACAAAAGGGTCGGATTACTGTAATTTCAGTAAAATATGGAAATGATTTTGACGAATGAGAGATGGTTAAATGCTAAACAAGTTTCGTCTAATTTAATATATAGGACAATTAGTCTATAACAACATTGCACTGCTATTTACAGAAATTTCAGTCATGTAATAACATAATTATTTTGTAATTCATTAACTACGACATTCAGTACGCAGAATGGTAAAAATAGAGATTTTTTTTTTTGAGTCAATGCAATACGGATTAGGAAACACGGATAGCTTAACATTCAAGTAAGACTAACTTGGCTAATTTTGTGACGTGCCTAATTTCGTGATATTTCTCTTTAAATTTACCAGTCGGAAGCAGTATGGGATGAAGATAAATGAAAAGGCGAAGACCTTGGTTATCGGAAGAAAAATAAAGAAGATAAACATGTGAACTGGAAATGAATCTGTAGAACAAGTGGACAGCTTTAAATAACACTTAGGGTGTACTATAATTAGTGACAAAAGCTGTAGTCAGGATGTCAAAAGGAGCATAACAATGACAAAAATAAAGTTTAAAATTAAAAACGTAACATCTTTGTTGACTTCTGGATAAAGAACTAAAGAAGAGTAATAAAGTGCTTTGTGTCGAGTGTGGCATTGTACGGGGTAGAAACATCGGCATTACGACGAAGTGAATAGAAACATCTCGAAGCATTTGAAATTTGGAAATGGAGGAGAATGGTGAGTGTAAAATATAGAGACAAAATAAGAAACAAAGTCGTGCTAGAAAGAGTGGGTAAAGAAAGAATAATTCTGAAAGTATTCAGGAAGAGATAGAGAAATTGGCTCGATCAATATTCAAAAAGAAACTGCATACTGAAAATTCACCGGAAGGTACGGTGAACGGGAGAAAATTTCGGGACAGAAGAAAATACGAGATGATACACAACATTACGATATATGGATCGCATGCGGAGATTAAGAGAAAGGCGGAAAATAGGGAAGATTGGAGAATGTTGGGTTTGCAGTGAAAGATCTGACCTTCAGCAGAAAATTATGAACGAATGAATGAATCTTTAAAAATTTTGTTAAATTAAAATGCATTCTTCTGTAAACTATCTTCTAATTCTGCTAATAACACCTGGTCTAAAATTTAGATGTTGCCGAAAAATAGCAAAAATTTCTTCTGAAACCTTCTGCCAAGAAATATATACAATGTCAGTACTTACCATTTAAAACATTTAGGGTCACAGAACACAGTAAAAAAGTGTTCTTTTAACAAAGGAAATCGCACAAATTCCAAGCTATCGATCTCACAGCTTTACTTTCTTTTGAGAAGAAAGCGATGCTAAGAATATTGTCTTGTTAATCAATTTATGAGTTTGTTGTTCAACAACACTCATCAACTGTGAATTTATCCAATGTCGATTTAATTGATAATATCGAAAGGGCATTTGGTGAAATGAGCCCAAGTATCTGCCATATGATTACTTAATATGAGCCTTACAGCTGGGAAAACATTAAAAAATTTGGACCAGGTAACTAGTACAAGCTGACAGATTTGTAACCCTTAAAAGTATTATGTTAAGTCGGATTTAAAGTCAGAAATTTCAGATCGAATGGCGAGTTTCATCGCTTTCTATGGTTAGGCACAGACGAAATACGAAATCTTGTATTCTAAGCTATTCCTGCTGACGGTATTGGAAAAAGGATTTTCATAATTTACGATGTGCAGAATGGAATTAAATAGTTATCATATTTCGTCCGCTGAGTTAGCTCTATGGTAGCGTGTCTGCCTCCAGACTAACCGGCCCGGGTTCGATTTCCGGCGGGGTCAGATATTGTAATAAAAAATTTCTACCTCGGGACTAGAATAGATGGCTGTGCACAACTTCTAATCACTAGATTGTGCACCAATATACCTGGGTTAAATCCCAAATCTCTCCGCAGTGCACATGAAGAGAAGGCTTATGTCAGTGGCGTTAATGAATTCGAAAATCTTAAATTCATACACCAAACTTATTAAATAGTGGATATTTATACAAAAGTCAGTATTTTCTCTGTTCCAGGAGCGGTTGTTTTGTACATGACGTTGCCACGTAATTCGAATCAAACTCCATCCGAAAATAAGATTAATTTAGAATCCATTACCCTATCAGTAACTCTCTCCAGCGTCATACTTGCGTAATCGCACTGTAGCTACTTGTCTAATATTGTACTTATAATTTAAACAGTTTAGTGGTCATTCATGCTGAGGTTTTTTAAAAATCTGAAACGCCTGCTTCCTGAATAAGCCGGCGGATTTCTTTTGGAAGGGTATGTTACAGTAGTTCACCAATTTCGTATAATTTTTCTTCCGTAACAATTTACGCATCTGACTGCAGGTATTTCTCGATAGAAGATCCCCTTGGTTGTATCTTTTTATCAAACTTACGACACAATTCAACTTTTTATCTACGATTCTACATTTTTTGTAACATTAACTTTATCTTTCGCACTTAAAACTTTTATACTCTTTGCACCTTCCTGCATTGTCCTGAACGTAACACCTGTCTGCAAACTAAATTCAAATACAGTCTGATTCGAATGCTTGGCTTACAGTACGGTATACAACTTTACCTGCTATTGTTTTTAATGAGTTATTGCCACAACAGAAAGTGTTTGACGTATACCACACTCAACCTTCTTTTTAGAATTCTAGTTCTTGGCCAGTAAACTGCTTTTGTCGAAGTAACTGAAAACTCTATTTGCTACTAATCAGTGAGGCCTAGTGACTATATATATTAGTTTTTCACAAACTTTATAATTGCGAAATGTGCCCAAATATCGTCAAAATAAGTAGGCCTCATTTGATGTTCAAAGCATGTTAAGTATAATAATAGTGTGATATTTTGATCATCCATAAAATGTGAAATTGAGTACAAAATTCGAAATGAATGCGTTCGTGCGAAATAAGAAATAAATTACGTTTTATGAGACACTTGTTGTTTTTGTAAGGAAATAGGAATGTAACTACTGTAGAGACTTCATCACATACAGGTTCTCACATTTTTTCAAATAGTTTGGCAACTCCTCCATGTTAGGTTTCAGGCTTACAGTATGAGGAGTACAGGTATGTGACCTACCTGATAACATCTTTGTAGTTATCTCTATCATTACTCAAGTTTCCAACTCATCTGTCTGGTGCTGGTGGTAGAATATTGGCTACCTACGCGATCTATATCCAGTGTTCACTCACAAACAAGTTTCATAAAGTAGTGGTGAATGAGACTGAGCAATAAGATTAGTCGGAGTAAAATCACACTATAGTCGTAGTCAACACTCGCTGAAATAGGTAAAGAGTAACGAGTGTATCATAATATGCACCGTCATGCAGAAGGGAGATGCAGAAAGCATATCCGTCAGCAGCCTTGGATGCACACTAATGCAATGCCTTATCCGCGGATAAGAGGCGCTAGCCCGTGAGTACACTGTGCTGATGACCGCTGAACTATAATATCTTTTGACACGTTTCTGATGTTCAGGATTTCACTGTAATTTTAACATTCCTTTACTTAATCATTAGTTCTATTTTACACAATTTTAGCAGGAAAATATGTAAAATTCACCTGTTAACATATTGGTGATATCAACTTCCAAACCAAACTTTTCACAAATAAATATTCCATTAAAGAAGCTACAAAATGCTAAATTGCAGTTGTATAAATGCTGAATTTGATATCTGTATGTAAAGCTTTAATTTTAAGTTGCTAAAATCTATCATCTCCATTAATTGCATTACCGTCGACTATGCGAATTTCTTTCAACCACTTTCTTTGCTTAATGTACGTAGAACAATAACATGAATTCTTAGACAATTTACATTGTTGTTAATGTCTCTATCATGACTAGTTTGTTAAAATTTTGTAGTTATCAAAATAATTTCCGTAGTTTTGGCTATGGGGATAGACAGTGCGCTTTCCGATTAAGTCGTTCGAAGTTCAATTTATGGAAATGGAAGAAATTTATCTTCCGTCCATGCTATTGTAGCTAAATAACATCTGTAAGCAGTATAGGATGGAGATAAATGCAAACTAGACGAATGCCTTGGTCATAGAAAGAAAAATAAAGAAGGTAAACTTGAGAATTCTAAATGAGTCAGTAGAGCAAGTGAACAGCTTCACATACCTGAGATGTACTATAAGCAGTAACATGAACTACTGCCAGGAAGTCAAAAGGAGTTTAGCTATGGCAAAGGAAGCTATTAATAGAAAAAGGGAACATCTACTGCGGACCGCTGGAAAAAGACCTAAGGAAGAGACTAGTGTGAAGAGTTTTGTGTGAGTGTGCCATTGTATGGGTCAGAAACATGGATATTACGACGAAGTGAAGAGAAAAGACTGAAAGAATGTGAAATGTGGGTATGGGGAAGAATGGCACGTGTGAAATGGACAGAGAGAATAAGAAACGAAGTTGTGTTGGAAAGAATGATGCTGAAACTGATCAGGAAGAGGAAAAGGAATTGGCTGGGTCACTGACTGAAAAGCAACTGCCTACTGAAGGATGCACTTGAAGGAATGCTTAACGGGAGAAGAGTTCGGGGCAGAAGAATATATCAGATGATAGACGACATTAAGACACGTCGATCATATGCGGAGACTAAGAGCAAAGCAGACAATAGATAAGAATGGAGAATGACGGGTTTGCAGTGAAAGACCTGCCCTTGGACAGAACACTATGAATGAATGAATGAATGAATGGGACTGGGTGCTTTAGGTTATTTTGTGATTATCCTGTGATGTTTCTGTGTTGACCCCGTGCAATTCTACTAATCCTATGACTGGGGAGGACGCACTTGTTGGATATCTAGTGTATGATTAAGTGAATCTGCCTACCCTACTTGCATTCGCCATATAGACGTAAAAGGGAGGTGACTTTCCACCGACTAAGTACTGTAAGAAGAATAAAAGAAAAATAATTGGCCACATTTTTATATTTTAAAACCGACTAAAAGAGTAGGACTCCTTAATAACTGTCTGTGTAGAAGAGGTTTAGTACTAAACGCAGCCGCTATGAAGAATACAACTTTATTATTACTATTATTATTATTATTATTATTATTATTATTATTATTATTATTATTATTATTATGTATAATCATTCCATTACAATGCTCGGACTTATAAGGTCTATAACTTATTCTTTTTCTACCCCAGCTACTCTTGTAATTCTATACTATACATAAATCAGATCTAAACTAGAATATGCATCTGTCGCCTGGAATTCTATTACTTCTACTGATTCAGGTAAATTGGAAATCATCCAAAGAAAATTTATGTCCCTATGTGCTTTTAGGTTTTTGCCAAATTCATCTGTTTTCAATTATGAGCGTACTTGTAAATATTTTAAATTTTCTAGCCTTTACGCTAGACGTCTTGAGCTTGACTACTTATTCTTTTGTAAGGCCTTAAAGGGTGATATTGATTGTGAATTCTTCATAAGCAATATCTACCTTCGGACCCCTTCGACTGGTTTAAGATTAAAAAAAATATATACCTATAAGCCTAAATCTCTCTCTCCAGTAGTCAGATGCATGAAAGCTGCCAATTTACATTATATTAATTCAGATCCGTTTAATGTATAGTTTGTTGTTTGGCTATTCTTATGTTAAGCATATTCAATTTAACTTCTTTTGTGTTGTTTTTAGCTTTTCTGTATCATGTATTTTTGTAATTATCTATTCACTTTGTAATTTTGTTTATTTGTATTTGTCTCTAATTTTAATAATTATTTGTATGCACTGTGTCTTATATTATTCCAGTCTTCATTTATATGATTTCATTAATTCATTTGTAATTCATTTTATTTAATTGCCATTATTTTAATTATCTCACTGTACTAATTTTATAATTATTTGTGCTATTTATTTTGTTGCATTTGTTCAATGATTAATGTTGACTATTATATTGATTGCATTTTATCTCACTGCCATTTTCTGTAATTCATTCTCATCATCATTTGTTGTTTTGTTTTGTATGTAGTGCTAAACTGTAATTAGCCTTGTGCCGTTGTTTTGCACGTTAATATTCTAAATAAATAAAAAATAAAAAATAAATTATAATTATAATTATTATTATATTTAAATTATAATTATTTATTAATTAATTTTATTATTATTATATTTAAATTATAATTATTTATTTATTAATTTTTTTATTATTATTATTATTATTATTATTATCATTATTATTATTATTACTCGTGCAGGAAATGACAATGCGTTGCTGGCAGAGGAGCGCTGTCTCTCACCGCACCGCACAGATGCTGTGGAGTCTCTGCAGACAGTCCAGCACTTGGCCCGGCCTGGCGAGCAAACAGGTCTGACTCCAGCTTAACTACATTAAAGGATCTGAACCAATTTCGAGCAAGCAAACGTCCCCGCACTCACGTATCTTTTGACATGCAGATTTCATGTCCGATGTAACAGAGCCCTTAATTAATGCATGCCACGACGACAGGGGATTGTTATGAGGTTACAAGCATTCACGAGGAAAATATTTCTAGTCTTCAATGAGCGTGTATGCCCGCTCATTAGGATTCCAATTAGTGAGCAATTATTACATATTTTAGTAAACTCGCTTTCATTAAAGTCGCTTTCCCTAAGAGGACAACACTCAAGCCACAAGTTAGGGAAAGTTACAACTAATGGAGTGTAAACTCTAGTTTTCTCCACCTGTTGTATCCCTCACAGAACTCACGAAACATGTTCCAACTCTTTCCTCCCCGTCGTATTTGCGTAAATGCAAGTGAACTCTTAATATAGACCATCTATCCTTATACATGATTTTAACAGTTTCTTTAAAAAACCAAACTATCATTTTAATATGACTATTTCAAGAATTTCCTCGTTTTGTTAGTGTACAAGGTGTGATCATTAAATTCCGAGACCTATCTTATAAATGGGAAGAAAATTACCTGGTTTAAATTTGAATGTCATCCCCTTCAAAATAATCCTCTTGGGCAGCTATACATTGATCCTAACGTGTCTGCCATTTCTGGAATGTTTCCTGGAAGTAGCGTTCTTGAATCCTGCGATTCGTATTGGATCTCCTCCACCGTGTGAAAACGGCGACCATTTATCTTCAATTTGATCTTCGGAAACAAAAAAAGTCGCAGAGGGCCAAGTCTGGTAAATACGGGGGTGAAGAACGATGACCATCTTGTTACCGGTGCAAAACTGACGTGTTGCGAAAACTCTGTGAGCTGGGACATTGTCGTCATGGAGCATCCATATGTTCTCTGTCCAGAGTCGTGCTCGTTCATGCTCAAAATATACGTGAGGATCATTATGCAAAATCTGTCTAATTTTTTTCGACATTTTCGGCAGTGTTGCACGTGTATGGTCGACCTGGCCTCTCGTCACACTCCAGCGATATTCTGCCATTTCTGAAACTCGAATGCCACTCAAAACACCTCGTCTGACTCACTGCTTCATTCCAGTAGTCTCGCTTCAACATTCCATGGGTTTCGGTTGCCGATTTCCCGAAGAATTTGATGTTGGCTCTCTGCTCCAGTTTCGAGTTTCTCGTGATTTTGCAAATGCGAAGATGCACGTGCTAACAAAATCTTGTGTAACACCGATCACAATGAAGGTAGCGCTTTGAAACTTTGTGTCGCGTCTCTTCACGGTCGTCTAGTGTCACTGCAGGACGCGTGTCAATCACGCGGTCCCTTCGCCCATAGCAGACACATTCTCGGAATTTAATGATCTCACCTATTAAATCTATCGATAAATCCGCAGCGCAAAACCCCACTAAGAGCCAGAGCCGACAAGCCGGCTGCTGACTTCACATTCACATGCTTCCGCAGAGATAAACGATCATCTAACAGAACGGAGGTATTGTGTGATTAGCACGATGATCCCCCCTCCGTTTCGATATATATTGTAGCTTCTCAAAGGCAGCACGATGCTGGGTGGGCACCGGTCCCTTACGCAAGCCGAAATTTCATGATAAAAATTCTTCCCTCTTCAGCACTCGAATGAGTGCGCAATCCGTAAAGCGAGTCCTAGATATAATTCCTTACACTATGATGCCAAGACGCTTGTTAAAGTGTAGTATGTACCAAAAGTCTCAAGAAAATTAGACGGATGACTAATCAGCGCTTCATACAGTCACTAAATAGCGCTACCGAGTGGCTTTGTCTAGAGGCTCAAACGCGTCACCAATTAGAATACATCATTAACTTAATTAATATCTTATTTTTGTGACAGTTCGAATCATTTTCCACACAAAGCTTGGCTGGGCTGCTGGTGACGACCATCAGCTATCGGACACCAAGGTGACTCGGTTACATTTTACGTTACATTGTGTTAATTTAATAGCAATTTTTTGTTAGTACTAGTATTGTTGTTTCTGGAGTGGCGACGTGTGAAATGACATTAAAGGTTTAATTCTTAGTATACAAAATGGTCACAATAATTTCAAGTTGTGTAAAGAAAGATAAAAGGGGAATATATTCAATGGATAGAAGCAAATACAATGGAATTCCTCCGTTGGAATCTTCTGTTATGGAAACTTCTAATTAGGAAAAGCTAGCTGACTCTGCCTACTGCAGGAACAGCACTCAATGCCTTACTGATAAAGCGATCGCTTTGCTTATGTTCGACGTTGGCATAAAAAAGTACAGTAAAGAAGAAAAATGAAACTTATTTTCACTTACAAATAAAAATATAAACTTAAATAAGAATTATATTAGCATCTAAATATGTACACATACAAACATATGGAGAAGACATTTTAGTAACACATACAAATATAAGAGTAAATAAATACAGTTGTAACTCTTCTAAATGAAATATTTGTTTTAACCTAACGACAAAAACCTTTTTAACTCATTAGGTTGATACCTTTTCATAATAAATTTACTCAGACAAGAATTCAAGTTGGAACTTGTAGGGAATCTGCTACGTGGTCCCTCCAACGTTTAAAGACATCATCCTCAGTAAAACGTAGCATTAAAACAGTAAATAGTGTTTGTACTCACCCGGCTGCTTACACCACGTCCTCTGTCTACCAGTCACTGAGGTCATCGTTCGGTAATGGTTGCATCGCAGAGGTGGGGGCGGGGGAAGAAGACCAATAACGTAGTATACAGTACGTAAATGCGTATTAAATTATCTTTGATTGGCTAATAGTTTTTACCCCCATTAATTAAAAGCAAAGGGTCTGTAGTCTGCAAGACGATAGCCTTCCTATATAGCAGGGCGAATGAATTTCGAAATACGAATCAAGCGTTGGAATAACTAGTTTTCGTGTAAGAATTCCACCGAAAGAGGGAGCTATAACTGTCGAAGAATTGATTTTCTTGAAGCTGTGTACCAATTACTTATTAAGTCTTTCGTTTACCTGTACATTTATTTATTAACGCCTGGGATGCAAGAAAATATGTTTAAACCATTCACAAAATGTACCTGTGCAGAAATATTTCCACTAACTTGAGAGTAGTAATGCTCTAATAATTAAAAACAGAATCAAGTATGGTTGCTCATGAGAAAAAAAGTGAGAATTCAACTCCACATATATGCATAATTGAGGGGTTCACAACCAGAGTGGACCAAGTATTTCGGGAATAATTTTGATAAAATAAGTCTTAAAGTTCCTGGCTCATACTTAGCAGCCTTCATCTTCCATAGGAAATGCTGCTCTCTGTGGAGTAACAAATGAGTTATGGACTTGGTTTGTTATGGCAATGAATAAATCTAAGTTTTCTTCATACGAGATTGTATTAATCTTCAAACTGACCACTGGTGGACTTGGTCCGCTCTAATTGCGAGTCCTTCAATTATAGCGTATTCACTTAGAAGTCATATAGTTCTGGGCAAAAGAAACCAAATTTCAAGGGATTTAATGTTTATAACGAAAAGCACGCGCTTTATGTCACCGACTGTAAATATTTTTTCTACTTACCACGCTCTAAGCAATGAGCATAGCAGCATCACGTCGGACTGTTGCAATTACACAATCACACAACATTAATTACAATATTGTTTTATACTTGATAGAGAAACAAAGATATAGACTAGTTTTATTACCACATTTCGCTCTGTGGTTACTAAATAATGAGAGTAAAATTTGTTGTCTTGATGTTGGCTCGTTCACTTGCCGTAACATATGTGTCCTCGTGGTGTACCCAAAGAGGGCAATGCTATAGTTTCGTCGCTCTAATT
Organism: Periplaneta americana; assembly: GCF_040183065.1. Taxonomy (NCBI): domain Eukaryota; kingdom Metazoa; phylum Arthropoda; class Insecta; order Blattodea; family Blattidae; genus Periplaneta; species Periplaneta americana. The sequence continues at coordinate 138,355,662 of NC_091126.1, forward strand.
TATGGCAGCCAATCGCGTTGCAGGTCGGCTACATTTAAACGTGTGCGTCTTGTGATTCGCTGAGGAAGACGTTATTCATTTCTTAAGGCTCGATAAATACTTAATATAATCGCTCGCCATTTTGGCTCTTTCGTTGGCGTTCGCAGAAAGCACAGGAAGACGTTATTTGCAGCTCAATTATTTGCTGAATTAGAGTGCGTTTGATTTACTATCATAGGAGCTACGACATGATAATGTTTAACGGTGTGGCAAATAGATTCCTCGTATGGTAGCTCGGCAACGAAAGAACAAAAATGGAAACGATACTACCTACCTAGACTTTATAAAGCCTTCACTTCCTAAGACGTAAGCAAAGAGGAGGAGTCACTCCGGGAATAACAGCGTCGCGACTATAGTAGTCGTAGAAAACTCAAGATTCGTGAGGAAAGGAAGTCCGTCGTCTGGTGGATCTCGACTACTCTGATAGCTGATGGACTAATGCCCTTCATCAGCAGTTAGTAATACCAATAAGTGAGCGGTAGGCTGAAGAGGAACATTTGATATGGAAGATGGAGAAACCAGCTCGCCACGTGAGCAGAAGTGGCATCCAAGGCATTCCACATGGTTGTACAACATACCTATTTATACTGTATTGATTAAGGGTCACGCGTCTTCCAAATTCCTGAGTAATCCGTCAGAGTGATTTTAGCTAATTTCGCCGCAAGGCGTTTTTGTTTAACACTGGAAACACAAACCCGTATGAGAGTCGGTATATCCAATAGAGTGATAGATGCGTGGTCAGTTAATGTCTAGTGATACACGATATTGATATATTGAGTAGTCCGACTTGGATATTTGTTGGACAAAAACCGCGTTCAATGAACTTATTTCTCAGTTCTCTTTTTCTTTACCTTTATTATACTACTACACTATCAGAGACATCTTTCCACCGGTTGGCACTACAAATCTGTAAGTATCCTTTATGTCGAGGTGAATCTCCTGCTCTCTCTCATGCATGCCTGTCTAAGCTCGCATATTACTCTTAATCCCTAAATCTAAAAGCTAACGCATTCTCAACATCAACCGACTGCGCTAAGGTCCGCTGTTTATTCAGAACTCCAAGCAGGAAATCCTAGAAGTCTTGTGGACCAGTGTCCTCCACACGTCACAGACCGGTGCGGTGGTATAAGAAATCAAAATTTAATGGTAATATAATAATAATAATAGACCCTAATAATAATAATAATCATAATAAAATTTATTCCTATTATTGGTCGTGGAAAAACTCCAGCTTTGTGGAAGACTAAGGCTGGTATTCATAGTCGACACTTTATATCACCGCTTTGCAAAGTAACCACTTTTGACGAAAGTGGCTCTTTCATATTAGTGGTATTCATAGACGATTGAAGAAGTGCACTTTACAAAGTGTCACTTTACGGCAGCAAAGTGTACAGTTACAATTTGGTTGGTAACAGAAGTCCCACAATGCCTTTCATAACAAGTGAACAAACCAAAACAAATCTTATCTCAAAATACAGGCAGTCAACAAAAATCAAAATCATTTTAAACCCAATATAATTATGGAATCTGGTTAGAAAGCAGACATGTGAGGTCTCTCAATGTTAATTTAAGATAGTTATGCCTGCGTTAGATTGAAGTTAGTTTCATATTATTTAAGTTAAAAATATTCGTTTCAGTAATAAAAAATAGGTTATATAGGCATATCTAACTACGTGAATTGTCGTTATAAATATACGACTGTTACTACAGAAATAGCTGAACTATAACATTATAGATATTAATGTATGGTACATATCTATAGCATACAATTTAATGCAGTCAATAACTGTATTATTCGAGGCACTGGCAAACCTCTGTTATTCGTTTTTGTTAACCAGTCCTGGAAAAGATGAGCAATCTCAATAAAAGTATCTTTATGAAATCGAAACCGTTTTTTTCAATTCTATATCTTTATAAAATTCCACGGAATTGTCTTTAGGCCTATCCCTAATGTAGCGCTTTCGTACATTGTCCACTAATTGTGCCACTTCTTCCGCACGTTCTAATAATTAATTCGACAACTTCCAAGACCTCCGCCATTTTTCAAAAAGTGACACTTTCTGCTCAAAGTGTAATCAAAAGTACACTTTCATCCAAAGTGTTCCTTTGCACCAAAGTGTCACTGTGCAACGTAAAAGTGATATTTTGCGTCTTCCAAAGGGCACTTTAATCGAAAGTGTCGACTATGAATATCTGCCTAAAGCTCCAACCTTCACCAGAAACCAGATAGTAGGAGAAGGGATTCAGTCATACATGCTTGCCGAAATGAATGAATGAATGAATGAATGAATGAATGAATGAATGAATGAATGAATGAATGAACAGCCTGAAATCACTTGTCAGCCGTGGCGAAAATGTGATCGTGCGCCGAGCCACTGTGTGACCTACAACGTGTATAGCACCTATGGAGCGAGGCGGACACCCGAAGGGGAAGTGAAGCAACTGTCTGACTTACTAAATGATTTTCATTTTCCTTACGTCAAGCACTTAAATATAATTTTATACAGTATAAGGTTACAAACTAATGTTTAGTAAATGTAACGAAGAAAGAAATGAATAAGAAAACATAGGACACATTATCACAACCTATTAACTGTCTTCAGAATGTCTCTCCGACAGAGTTTCAAAATCAGGAATTATGTCACTTACTGCCAATCGTAGGTGATCAAGAAGATATTTATCTGTCAGTCGTGATATAAATTTGGTTTTTACTATTTTCATTGTCGAAAATAATTTTTCACGAACGTAAGTTGTAGCGAACATGGTTTCAACAGAGCGAGCGAAAGAACGATGCTTCGGATATTTATTTTTTGCCAAAGATTTGAAAAGTTCAACATTTGTGAAGTCCTTGCATCTAGATTTCATTTAACATCACATTGTAAATTTGTGTGTTTAAATTGAAGATCTAACCGCATTATTCGTACATCTGCTGAAAAAGGATCGACGTACAATTATGATGATGATAATAATAATAATCATAATAATAATAATAATAATAATAATAATAATAATAATAATAACACTTAACCTTTTAATGTTTAATGAGTAACATGCAGTATAATGCCGTTTTATGTTACACAACCATTTTCCTAGTAATATTTGTGAATAAATCATACATGCAATATTCTCATATTGTCAGCAAAAAAATGCGTCCTCCCATCCTACTTGGAACTTGCGTTTTTGTGGAGGTACATGGTTTCGTGAGAGACATTGCGACGATGCGCCACTCGCAGGTCAGAGACAAATACAAATGGAGCGGAATTTGACTCCAATGAGTGAGAGGGTGGGGTTGGGAGAGGTAGGAGGCAAGAGAAGTGCACAGCTATCATTGCGAGCCACAATGTGCTCGCGAGTCACATTTTCGCCACGGCTGACTTAAGTGCAACGGCCTCCAAAAGTAGTGTAGGGTGAACTCGGAAATATACTTCATTTAGAGAGCTAGTATAAAAAAGCTTAGTTACACTAGCTTATATGCTATACGAAATAAGCATTCTACACTTTTAGACATACTAGAGCGTTTTAAATGTCTACCTGTCCCTCGTTCTCCTCGTACACTATGCTTCCATCCCTTCGGAAAGCATCCTACCACTTCCTCCTTGTATGTCGTCTGCTCTTTTTTCCGAAGCGCGAGTACCACATGGTCTAGGTCTAGACAAAGGTGTAACTGCTACAGTCCATCCTGCTCACGTGTCCACTCCACTCCTTTTGAGTCGGTGCTCCAGCATCACTGCATCCTTCAGACTGCTTTTTCTTCTGATTTCTGTGTTCCTTATCCTGTTTTGCAGTTTCATCTGTAGGACATTACTTTCAATTTTCTTCTGGCACGCAAAGTACCAGGTCTTTTTCTTTCTCTGTCAGACATCAAACGTGGTATCCATACAACATTACTCGGATCATGCAGGTTGCGAGAACTTCGAATTTTTTTTTCTTCTTATTTTTTCAGGATAAATAAATAAATAAATAAATAAAAAATCGAAAAAAGCGAAAGAGAATTGGGAGGACAAATTTAAAAGGTATGCAAAACGCGTCCTTGCAAGGGGGTTAGGGGCTGTACAAAACTAAGTATGTGAGCTCCAAGCCTGTTGGCCACTAGTCTCACTCCGGGTTACGCTGCTCCACTGAAGGAGGTCTGAGTGAGTAAATATATATATATATATATATATATATATATATAAATGAATGAATGAATAAAAAATAAATAAATAAATGAGTGGGTAAATAAATAAATAAATAAATAAGAGTGACAAATTTCAAATTCCATAATATTTTCAAGATAAAATTGCTCCTTAACTCTTTCTCTCTTACACTACAACAGAATGATACAATTTTGTCCCAGATGGATATATTCCAGCGTCATGTTGTTCGTTAAATGGATGTTTGTCTACTTTGATCATTAGTTTCGTTTATTCCGGGTTCATTTGGAGACCGACTTCTGAGTTTTCCTGCAGCATTTCTTAGCAGTTTCTGTCTTAAGTTAAGGTTCAAAATTTGATAATTATTCTCAAATTTTCGACTTGTGAACTTTTGAAAATTTTACCGAACAATATTTATTAATCTAAGCTAACTACAACGAAATAAATCAGTTCTTTTAATAATGCATCCTGTAACAATAGAACGTCTCTGTTTTCGTAGCAATTTTTTCATCTGCTCTATTTTCTGTAGCAACCTTGATAATTTGAGAATTCTTGTTTTTTGAAACTGGATTTGGTAATAGTGTAATATCTTGTGTTACTAATAGTTTGAGTGCGCGAAGAACTATATTTATACACTTATTGTTACAAACTTGTACATTTTATTAATAATAATCGGTTATTAATTTTATAGAAATATAAAATTATTTTCACAGAAGATAAAGCTGTAGTCTAATAAGTTAATGTTAAACTGATAAAAAGAATCAATAAGCTAAATAGTTTTAGAGCAATCACTGTTTAAATTTAGCAATATGTCGCATAATCAGTACTCCAGGAAATAAGAGTGAAATTTGAGCCTGTACCGTTGCACTAAAATGTTTATTTCCCAAAAAAGCATTTATCAGATCTACATAAAAACGTCATTATAAGGCTAAACAAGTAGAGCACACAATTACATCAAGCTTTAAAAAAGAAAAAAAGAATGACTATTTTTGGCCATTTTTAAGTGTCAATTCCTACCTTAACTCGGCGAAAAGGACAACGGCATCTGCGAAGTATTATGTCCCAATGCCTCCTACCGTTCATGCTGGACCCACAGCTCTTCTTACCCAACTTTGTAAGCCAAAAACTCACACCTGATAATAATTTATATTAGAACTTGAGTAAATCTATAGTGCGGCAGGAACGAGAAAATCCATGACGCAATCGAAATTCGAATCGCGATCTTGCAAAACTATAGAGCACCCCAAATTGGAATGATAATTGAATGAAATTGAGAAACTTTTACCGGATGAAATTGATGCCTATATTGGGGAAACAGTAGAACCGAAAAACAACTGTCACAAGTTTTCTTATGGATTTTTCAATAAAAAAAATCCCAGACATGACTGGAACTTGAACGCGTGACGCCTGGATGACAGACTGATGCTTTAGACCACGCAACCATCATCGGCGTTATATCCGTCCTTTACCACAATCTGAAAATTTGTATAATATGACTCGCTAAAATACAAGTAAATGAATTGACAGATTTGTCTTAAAAGTGCCGGATTAAAACGAAAGAAATAGACACATTCAATGCTTCATAAATACAAAACTATTAAAGTTATCAGAACTCAATTTTTACTGTTCTACAAAGTAATTCTTCAAGCTTACTTTGGAAACTCACAAAATTTTAAATATTTGCTCCTTGTGCCACACTGCACACCCCAAAGAGATATTCTAGTTCATTCAAAACTCGGTGTAATATTTTATGTGAATAAACACTAGCCACAGCAATCGTAATGCGTTGTTTCAACTTACTTAATCACTAGGAGAAGTAAACATTGTGGTTCACAGATCCTCAAAGAAAAACGTCGCACTGTGTGAGATCGGGGCTCCTTGATGGCCACCGTGCGAGATTGCGGCTGTCCTCTGTTGCACGACCAACCCAGCGCTGTGGAAGTGTTTTGTCGAGATAATTTTTAATACCCTGATGCCAGATATCCTGTTGAAAGATAGAGTCCCCCCTTCTCTATGCAGTTGAGGCAGTTTCTCAACCTAACAGCGCAAAACGCATGTCGATATCACAGATAGCCAAGTTAGCTGTTACGCTTGCACCAGCGCAACAATCAACGTAGTAATATCAACGGAAACTTCTAGAGTTTCTCAACCTAACAGCGCCAAATGCGTGTGGGTATCACACATAGTTTTTGTTTTATACAACATTGAAAATATCTGTTTCATTTGTACTAACCCGGTATTGCAGTTGGAATGTTATTTCAGTACTATGGGAACAAAGTGTGGCACAGTTGGATGTTGAGACAAAGCTTCGGAAATCTCAAGTCTGTCAAATCAGACAAAAGGCACTCTTAGCGAATCTGCCTCCAAGAGATGCACCGGCTTGAGATTCCAGGAACCTTGTTTCCGCTCTTTAACAATTACATGCTTAATTAACTTCGTTAGTTTGACGAAATAAACTGGCGTGTTGTGTCTGGATTTCTATTTTTGTAACTGTGCAACATTTATCTTGTTGGCATACTTGTTTCTCTCCGAGTCAAGTGTAACTCTAGATTCCTCCCCTAATTGTGACTCAACAAGTTTTACACATTCGCAGTTTGAATAATCGTTTCAGCCTTTGTAATTCGGTTCCAAACATGTACAGTAAGGAATAACATAGCATACATCACATTAAAATATAGTCACATCTAATTACAGACTACACCAAAAGGAATTTTCATAAAAGTGCAACTTAAAATATGAATAAAATAGTTATTGCCTAGTCTCCTTTCATATTTCCAGTGTACAGTATTTGTTTACCTAAAATCCAGGAAGGGCTGGATGAAGTTCTCTTACTTCACGCATTCTGACCTGGAGATTAGGGGCTCGAATATTTACATACTTACTTACATATGGCTTTTAAGGAACCCACAGGTTCATTGCCGCCCTCACATAAGCCCACTATCGGTCCCTATCCTGTGCAAGATTAATCCACTCTCTATCATCATATGGCACCTTCCTCAAATTAATTTTAATATTATACTCCCATCTACGTCTCGGCCTCCCCAAAAGATCTTTTTTTTTCCGGTCTCCCAACTAATACTCTATATGCATTTCTGGATTCGCCCATGCGTGCTACATGCCCTGCGCATCTCTGACGTCTGGATTTAATGTTCCTAATTATGTCAGGTGAAGAATACAATGCGTGAAGTTCTGCGTTTTGTAACTTTCTCCATTCTCCTGTAACTTCATCCCCCTTAGCCCCAAATATTTTGAATAAGAACCTTATTCTCGTACGAAATGGAACTATAAAAGTTGGAGATTTATCCCTCGAAGAGGTGGAAAAATTCAAATTTTTTGGAGCAATAGTAACAAATATAAATGACACTCGGGAGGAAATTAAACGCAGAATAAATATGGGAAATGCCTGTTATTATTCGGTTGAGAAGCGTTTGTCATCTAGTCTGCTGTCAAAAAATCTGAAAGTTAGAATTTATAAAACAGTTATATTACCGGTTGTTCTGTATGGCTGTGAAACTTGGACTCTCACTTTGCGAGAGGAACTGAGATTGAGGGTTTTTGAGAATTAGGTTCTTAGGAAAATATTTGGGTCAAAAAGGGATGAAGTTACAGGAGAATGGAGAAAGTTACACAACGCAGAGCTGCACGCATTTTATCCTTCACCTGACATAATTAGGAACATTAAATCCAGACGTTAGAGATGGCAGGGCATGTAGCACGTATGGGCGAATCCAGAAATGCATATAGAGTGTTAGTTGGGAGGCCAGAGGGAATAGACCTTTGGGGAGGCCGAGACGTAGGTGGGAAGATAATATTAAAATGGATTTGAGGGAGGTGGGATATGATGATAGAGACTGGATTAATCTTGCTCAGGATAGGGACCAATGGCGGGCTTATATGAGGGTGTCAATGAACCTCCGGGTTCCTTAAAAGCCAGTAAGTAAGTAAGTAAGGACCTTGTTCTCAAACACCCTTAATCTCTGTTCCTCTCTCAAAGTAAGAGTTCAAGTTTCACAGCCATACAGAACAACCAGTAATGTAACTACTGGTTTATAAATTCTAACTTTCAGATTCTCATAACATTATTTATTGCTTTGCTGTGGTCGTGCTAGAGAATCCCTCCCATTCCGAGGCTTATTGTATGGATTCGTAACAAGCTTTTTTTTACGGTGTTGGGTTGTTAGCCCTTCGCCCGACCTCCAAGCTGGAGGACCACCCCTTATCGGCTGTCCACCACTGTTTATTCAATATATTCGCAGCTATCTTTCATATCTGGAGGCCGACTGTTCTATCCGCAACCTGAGGACGCGCCATGCCGTGGTGATAGGGACCCGCAATACATGGAGTTTCCCGAATATAAAAAAAAACAGGGAAAAGCAATTTAATAGAATGAATGTATCTCGCCATTTTAAAAGGTAAATTCCAATTTTCGATGACTTTTACTCTTAAAACTAGGTACTTTGCAATGTCTTGAGCATAATTTTGATATTGGTTTTCAAATTATTAAGATAAGTTTTGCACCTTAAGAAGAAAATTTAGAGATAATTTATAGAAATATGGAGGCATATTTTTTAAATTCAACAAAAAAATCTGTTGCAGAGAAAATTATCTAATAGTCTAAATAATGTTTGCATTAAATATTATGCCTGTAGCATTAAGATTTTCGAAGATATATAAATTGTTGTATGCAATAAAGCAAAAAATAAAATTTAAGAGAAATTGAAATCAACGAAGAGTGCCATTTAAAAACGTCTTGCATTACAGTTTTAAAAATGCTTTCATAGCAGCTGACAAGACTAAAACATATTAAGTATTTTTTTTCATATACCAAAAGGTACCCCATATTTGAATGGAAATAAATTAAAACATAATTGAAGTTATAGGAAACTGCAATCAGATGTTAGTGTCATTTAAAAATCCTGTGCAAGAGAGATTAAAAATGTCATCAGACTGGCTGATGAGGTTGAAGAGGCGGATTAAAATTTATGTAACATGTTTTTCACACTTCAAACAGTACTTTGAAGCAAAGAAAAATTTATAAAAACATTTTAAGAGAAAATCCGAATAGCTGTGGGGTATCGTTTCAAATCGTATTAAATGCAGACAAGCAAATTTTATAGGAAACGTGAAAAACGTTTCACGGCTGAGATAATGGAAGAATTTTAAATATCTTTATGCTCGACCATGCCGAAATGTAGTAATTATACACCTGGTCAGTCCTTTAATGCATGTCATTAAAGTACACCTACTCATTAAAGTACAGGTCTTCAGCCAATCACAAGTCAGCTTTCTACCGTTATATCGATTATTCTCGGATATGCAATCGACAGACAATTAGCGAAAAGTCACGGAGGCTGGAAATCCAATACTGTATCAGAAGGTTATGTTCTGTTACTATAATAATTAGCGTTAATTGTAAATAATATTCAAATAAATTCAACTTGTCATCTCTTTTTTCAATTCTAAATCAATTTCCAGGTTATATCAGACTAATGTTCATTCTTATTCTGTGCCAAGGTCAATGACATTCGGCCTCGGAAAAAATCAATACTTTCGCGCCTGCGCACATCTCACAATTCAGGTCAGTTCGCACATAACCATAAAAAGACCTAATTTTCAATACTTTCAAGTTAGAAATATGGTCGAGCATAAAAAGTCGTATGACACTTGCCTATAATGGTAATTAAGACGCTCGTATGAAAATTATGAAACTCGCTTGCGCTCGTTTCATAAACAATCATACTTGCGTCTTAATTATTACCATTATAGGCTCGTTGCATAATGTACTATAATGTAACTTTTGAGGCATTATGAAATTACACCAAATGTAATAAACACTGGCACTGATTGTTTAATCTAATGCAAGTTATTGTCAATTGAATTTTGCACTTATTACATTTTGCACCGTCACAATGAATTTAATACGTTTTGAAGCGAGTTTGTCACATAATACGATTTGCATCTATAAATCATGTTGAATTGTTCCCTGTGATTAGACAGTTTTTCTATGGTTTTTACAGCAGCATATTAGGTAGGATGATACATCAATAGTTTTTATTGCTGTCTGCTGGAAAATAATAATAAGGAACGGCGAGTTTCGTACCTGCAACCCTTCGTACCATGCTACCTAAAGAGGCATACTTTAGATCGTGCGGCCACCCGGAATATAAATTTTAAGTAATTATGACATCTACGTGGGGGCAAATGTCCCGTTACTGCCTTAAATATCTGAAATACCTCAAATATGCACACTACTGATGTAATTCTGGTCATAATTCAAACATACAAACAAAATAACCACTGTACACTAACTGTGTATATCTAAGTGTGTAAAGATTCGGTATGTTCCCCATTATTCTCATGACACACAATAATAGGTAGAAATGGGACTTTGTGCCCACCTTGTATACTTTATTCTTCAATCCTTGTATATCAGTATTTTGTTACGCTCTATAACAAAATTATTAAATATGGTGTGAACACTTGTATCAATTATTTCAATATCTAAGTAAGAAGAAACGTATGAACACTTGTATTATAATATCACAATATTTTTGTAAGCTTTATAACAAAATTATTAAAAAATGTTTTGTAAATATTTGTATTAAAATATAGTATTACAATATTTACGTAAGCCTTGTAACAAATTTATGAAATGTGGCGTGGACACTGAAAAAGTGTATTAATCATTAGATTGCACACACAATTTCATTAATATTTTAAATTCTACCCATATCTGGTTCTTCATGCATACAATCACATTCTGCATTGTCATTGTTTTCATTTTCACTAATCTGATTTGTGATAATAACAAAAGCATACAATTTCAGTGAATCAACCTCCTTGCAATTGTCACTGAATCTACTACTGAGTAGGTTTCGCAAATCAGATTCTTCGGCATCACTGATTGATCTCAAGGTGGTGACTTTCGGAGGTACTTTGACATGGTCCATAAACATACAACGTTTCGTCAGAGGGGTACATGATTTAGATGGATCGTCACATCGGTATAAGTTATAGGTTCCATTTTGAAAGTGATATACACTTTCCCATTCTTCTCGCATTTCTTTAGCACTATTCTTTTCATTTATTTTATTGCCACTGCGCTTGTGAAATTGATTAGCCAACAGCTTGAAACCCCTGACATGCCAATCTGTGCCTAAAGATTTTACTGTCCCTACTTTTTCATATATCGCCTTATACTCCTCAGGATTAAGAATTTCATTCTTCTTACGCAGAACCTCTTCTACTACCCCAAAGCCTCTGTCAGCCGGTAGAAAAGAATGGCCTCTTACCGAAAAAACTAACAGAATTTCAGAAATCAGAGGAGATGCGTTTCTTTGAAGCCATAGATCAAGAGCATGTGCAACATGCATGTTCCTATTTTGTCCACCATATCCATCGGCGAACAGCCTAATTCTTTTGGTGGATCTGTCGATATTAAATACACTGAGAAATGTAGTGACATAAGACGCCACTTCAATAGTGCCCCATCTAGCCTGCGCTTCATTCCAAGGAAATAAATTTGGCTTCTATAAAGCTTCATCAGTTACACAGAGAGCATAGAAAATTAATCATTTGCTGTAAGTCGAAACAAAATGACTGTGTCTCATTAGGTTCTGTTCTCATAATTTTATGGGACGTTTTGGCACGAAGTCTATGTGCGCCTAAATCAGCCACGAGCCTAGTCTTTTTCACTGTATCATCGCAGTTTCTTATTTGGAACAGCATGCGTTCCCAATAACTGCATTCATCATTGGCCGGTGTACCAAATCCTATATTGAATTCTGTCCGAAAAGTGTTTTGAAAAAAAAAATCTTTTTACTCTTATGTCTGATATTACACTGTCATTGTACATTATGAAGAGCTTTGCAATATTTAAGTCGAAAGCCAAATAAAGTCTCTGACTTTTACTTCTGTTGTAATGTGATTCCCTTGCTCTTAATTTAGAGGTAGATTGCACTACTGCCCTCTTCTTAGCTACATATAGTGCTCTTTTTCGGTCATTACCTCTCCTCTCTCTAATTCCCTTACCACTCTTAATAGATTTTGCTATTGTACATAGCCTGGACTGACCTAGACCAAATAGATTTTGAAAGTATTTGGCGCACACTGTTCTGTTGTTAGGAACACATCGCCAAAATATTTGACACCATATACACCCTGAATATCAATAGGTACGTTTACTTGTTCACTGCAACAATAACAATATCCTGGAATTAATATTTTTTTATTTTATTTTATTGGGTTATTTTACGACGCTGTATCAACATCTAGGTTATTTAGCGTCTGAATGATATGAAGGTGACAATTCCGGTGAAATGAGTCCGGGGTCCAGCACCGAAAGTTACCTAGCATTTGCTCGTATTGGGTTGAGGGAAAACCCCGGAAAAACCTCAACCAGTTAACTTGCCCCGACCGGGATTCGAACCCGGGCCACCTGGTTTCGCAGCCAGACGCGCTGACCGTTACTCCACAGGTGTGGACTCCTGGAATTAATATTGATGAAAACATTAAGTTGCAGGTAATAACGTATTTATTTTACTACGAATTCTCAAGTCTGTGCAACAGACGAGCAAATCCCCTGAGATATACAAATCGTGAAATTCTATTTAAATAAACAGGGCACTTTTGTATGTCCACCTTGCTCCAAACTCATTTTTCACTGTCTGCCTGAAGTGTGCAACTCATTTCTCCAAGCGTGTTATTCTTGTGCTAGGACTGTTGCTTCTTACCCTGACTCGGGGGCTGCTATGAAATTTCCCGTGGGTGCTGGAGAGAACTTACAACAGTGATTTCGAACTCCATATTACAGAAAATATTAATCTTCTTCTCGTAACAAATCAAATTAAATATCTACGGCCATTTACAGCAAGTGTTAAACGACATGAAGAAATGGAAAAAATCACGTTATCTACATACTTTCGTCACGCATTTTAATATACTATTATTAACCGTCAACTACATGGAAATTTGATTGCAAAATATCCTACATAGCTCTCATTGGTCTTATATTTGCGTTGTCTTATGAAAACAAATAAAGAGGAATCAATTCGTTTCGTGGAGATAAAGTTTTCCGCATATCAATCGTATGCAGAAAAACAGTCACTGTAACGATATCTTAGCGGACCACAATTTATTTCCGTTATGAACAGGTTTCTGCACAGTAGAGGTACGATCTAATTACTACACAATTAAAATTAAAAAATCCTGTATAGAAAGGCACATCATTTATTTGAAATAGTGGTATTGAAACGCTTTATGCAGAAAATTATTAGCCTACATATCAATAAAATGATACAGTAGTGTTAAATTAACTCACAGAGAGGTAGAAGTAATGTAACTAATGCAGACTTAACAGATTATTCTTTAGATAAGAGTGCAACCGAATTTCTAATGACGTATTAATCCAAAATAAAATTTTTCTCAAAAATAAAATCTTCCCCTAAAAATTTAACACAACTTAACTCGATAAATACGATCCATAAGGTAGCGAATTTTAGCTGTTACCATTATAGAAACTGATAAGAAATTGTTTACTCCTTTCCAGCTTTTAAATAAGATGGACGTTTTTCTTGCATACCGTAGAAGAGGGTAAAGTCGATCAAAATTTTGCAATTTTTTAATGATATTGAGGTTATGCAATGGAGCGAAGTTCCTGAGAAAATAGCATTTTGTCGTCATATCTTTCACTTATGAAGACACGTTACAAGAATTGAATTACAATCTATAAAAAAACAGTTGTTTTTTAATTTGACTTGTGATCGAAGTTACCTGCTTAAATAGGTTAAAGTCGATCACCATTGAATTTTTAGTTTAAGATCGATTTTAAAATATTGCGGAGTAAAATCGATCACAGTTTATGTTAAAAAAAAAACAAATTAAGTGTATTACATATATTTTATTTGTCATAAGGGGTGTAAAAAAGTATCCTTACAGCATTATATAGTGTATCCTTTGTTACAGTGATCATAATATTCGATACAATTAGGCCTATAGGTCTCCACTGTACAATCGTGGCTATGATTGCCAACTTATAAAACATAAAAACACATTTTAATACTTCACATACTAACAAACAAAGATTTAAGAATTCAAAATTTACATTGAAATACCACCCTTCAATTATAATCTAAAATGCAATTCAACACTGCTTAGGTTTATATCAGATGTTATTTGAAATCTTCCCCTCCTCATGTCACTTTAGAAACTATTTTTTCCCATAGTCAGGTACAGAGGAGTGTGCAAAATATGTTAATTTGGCAGTGCTTCTCTTACGCAAAAATTCACTATAATTTCGTCTTGCTCTTTCCCCACTATCCCATGAATGTAAGCTATACTATGACATTTTTCTGTTTATAAGTGTTAGTTGAAGGTATTTCGGTGAAAAATTTATTCTTCCTGCTGGTCCTATCTGTTTTGAGTAGGTCGATGGCATGATCGATGTAACCCTACAAAGGTACAAGTTTTCTTAAAATAATAAGTTTCAATACTAACATTTACGAACTGCAAAACTATTATTTCAGGATACAATCTCAACGAAAAGTACTTAGGTATACTACCTGTATCCTTTCACTGCTGACTATAATTTAGAGTTTGTAAGACTTTGTTTTCATTTAAGAGAAAAAGTTGAAAATAACAATTTTCACTTCAACGGTAATTACACAGTGTTCCCATTGTTGGCATTCGCAGGCTTTTTGTTGTCCCTCTCGTTTACATTTACAATGTAAGGCAATGAAGTCAGCATAACAAAATTTCAACAAGTAACTGAGAAAATACATAATTTTCAATAAAAATCGCGAATGGTCGATTTTACACCCACTGATTGACTTTACCCACTTCTACGGTACAAATTAAATAAAATGTAACTTGTATTTCTATTTCCTGCCATTAGGAAGTCTTGCAAACCTACTGGATTGTCTAAGAAATGGAACGCTGCTATTCAGACCGAGAGCGTGTGCTTGTATTCGTAGGTGGGCCGGCGACGCGCTATTGCCAAGCTACGCAGACTTTTACCACAGTCTAGTATATACAGTCACGAAGCTCAATACGTAGTAAATATGCATCCATACATAGTTGCTAACCACTAGGATCGCTAATATCGATTCATTACAGACAATGCTAAATAGTACCGGCTCAATCTATTGTTCCTAGCACCCTCACAACTCAAGCTTCGTTACTGTATATACTAGACTGTGCTTTTAATCTAATTTTCTAAACAATAATGAATTTAATTACGAAATGCGTAAAAGGTTTTATTTATTTTAATATATTCTACTGTCCCCTTCAATCTACACAGTTATATAATAAAATTGTAATCTTCTCTAAAACACTGCAAGAATGGACTGAATTTAAAATAAAATACAGATGTATACATTAATGTAATATCTTTATTCAAATTAGTGAAAGAAAAATTCAAAGCATTTGCCATTTAAACATTAATTTCAAGGCCACGGAACAATCTTTCCCTTGAAATTATTCAAGCGTGATTCACAGGGAGCTTCTAACTAAAAGCCAGATTTGCATAATATATTCGTTACTCCAGGTACGTTAACAGAAACCCACAATTTAAGTCACACAGAATTGTGTGCATTCAAAGTTGTGTTTCTGGCGTCTCGTCAGCCCATTTGATTTGTCTGGATATAAAGGGAAGAACTGTGGTGATGTTGTGTATAGTTCCTGGGGTAGCTCAGTCGGTTGAGCGTTTGTGCGCTAAGTGAAGGGTCCCGGGATCGATACCCGGCCCCGAAACAATTTTTCCCTTGAAATTATTCAATTTACATTATTTTTAACTAACATTCACTTATATGAAACAAACATTACTATTCGGTTTTTCTGTGCAGTGAATCGGTAATTTACTAGAAATTTTTAAACTATTATTAATGTTTTTATATTTTATTCCTTTATAATAAAAATTCTAGTAATTTACAGACTAATTTTATAGCAAAACCCTATAGTAAATTTTCATCGCATGCATGATATACAAAGATATAAATGAATATCAGTTAAGAGTAATGTATATTCTGGCGCAAGGGATTTATATAAAGCGATTCAATATTTCATTAAAATATTATAAAATGCAAACCATTTATCATAGGCGGAAGAAATTTTGTACATTTGTCATTACTAACCAGATATACCAGTCATCAAAATTTGATGAATCTAGCTTCATAAGTATGGTAGTTACTGATTTCACTATTGTCAACCCTTAAAAATATGAAACTTAGAAATGTCAGTGTAATATCCCCTTAAGTATGTCAGTTATGAAGGCTTCTGAGAAAAGAAAGGAAAAATTATGTGACCTTCAGAACATACTCTGAAATTTCCCAGAACATCAGAAAGTAACAGACATTTTATCTCGTGAGGGCAACGTTTCCAAGGAAATGGATGTATGTTTTGCCAGAGCGATGCGCATTTGGTTCCGGTACACACGCCTCAAGGTTCTCGACTGCTATCTTCGACATTTTGAACTAAAATCTTTGTAATATCCATTGTGCCTCTGTAATATTAAATAAAGGTCTTCTGTAGAATTTACAACCTCTAACGAGATCAAGGTACCAAAATTGGCTTACGTGCTTCATCAGAATATCACAGTTAGTATTGAGTACATCTTATAACGCATAGTTTCCCAAAATGTGTAAAGGAAAAATGACATGTAAAGTAAAGAAACATACAATTTATATCTACACACCTGCCAACATATTCATCGAGCATCATTAACAAAGAAATCACAATTATCATTATAGCGGCTAATGCCACTGTCATTATGCCGGGAATAGGCTTAAAAATATAATTAATACATTGTCCAAATACGGAGTGGCAATATCACTAATATCTCTCTAGACATTTTAGAACTTAAACATTACTGCGTCAGAAAAAAACAGAAACACACTACAAAAGAACGCCAACTTCCTTCCAAGTCCTATTGTAGAACCCATGTAGAATCACTAGGCCTATTATTCATCAGTTGCAAAAATATGCCTTTTCACACTCATGCCCCGGTTGCAGGACTAAATGACTGCCCTAAATATTTCAATGTTTATCAGTTAAGTAATTGAATTATTTGAGTTCATGATTTAAGAATTTCATCCACTGGTTTTATCTTTGAAACTATTTAATTGTTTTGTTTAGTCAACTGTCCGAAGACAGGTCTCAAAATCATATAAGTGATGCCACTAAGGAATCACTCATGAGATAACTAGGCCAGGAGATAATGAGGTAGGGTGGCCAGTTACTTTCCCCCTCCATTGCATACATCGCCGATTAGCCACTTATTTCACTAATCACACTTCATGGCCGACGTTCGATTTCCCGCTTGAGACGAGTTGCCTGGGTGAGGTTTCTTCTGTGTTTTTATCTCACTGCTATGGATGAATATCAGGTAACTTTATCAGGCGTATGGAACTCCACTCATTCTCGCCACTTCCTTTCCCTCCCTCATCATCCTTTCCTTATCATTCCGGTTGACTTCCTTGGTTTTCAGATCGCGCCTGCGACGGCCCTCCGAGGCTCCTGGATGGCCTCCATGGATATGCCAAAGCATGGTATTTGGTGACACAGCAGCGGAACCTACTTCCCTCCCGACAGAGGGGTGGCCTACACCTCAGACCGTTAGCCAGACGGGAGGGGTAGCGTACACCTCAGACTTTTGAGGGTGAAATGTGAGGGGGGCTGTTGGGGTGGAATAGTACACTGACTTAGAGGGATGGCGGGATTGGTCGTTAGGATGTTGGGGGTTGGGTCGGTTCGGCGTATGAGCCGTCGTTGAACTACAACTCATCCCAGGGGCGCACAATAGACTTCAGTTCGCTGTGCATAGCGATGTTCCCTCCCGGCCTCATAGAGAGAAAAATAATCAGACTCCATATGTATACAAATGAATGTTTTTCCTCTGACACATAAAATTAATATTCACTCTCGCTTTATAATCACTTGTTTATTTAGTCATTACAACGAACGATTCTTCCTTTTTAAAATGGAAATTAGAGTAGTTGTTGCAGCAGTAGTGACTATAATAAGCACTGTATGTAGCATCAGTAATGATTGTATCAGCAGTAGTGACTAGTGTAAGTACTGCATGTAGCATCAGTAATGATTGTTTCAGCAGTAGTGATAAGTGTAAGTACTGCATATCATCAGTAATGATTGTATCAGCAGTAGTGACTAGTGTAAGTACTGCATGTAGCATCAGTAATGATTGTATCAGCAATAGTGACTAGTGTAATTACTATATGCAGCATCAGTAATGATTGTATCAGCAGTAGTGACTATAGTGTAAGTACTGCATATAGCATCAGTAATAATTGTATTAGCAGTAGTGACTAGCATAGGTACTGCTTTCAGCATCAATAGTGACTATTAGAAGTAGTGAGTGCAGTATTGTACTTACTGCATGTGACAACTAGTGTTTCAATAACGGCAGTGATTATAGTGTAAGTACAGCATTTATCACCAGTAGTTATTGTACTAGGTGTAGTAATTGTAGTATATGTATTGCATATAGCATCTGTAGTTACTGTAGTGTCGGTTGCGATTTTCGTACATGTAGGCCTACTGCATGCAGCATCAGTATGGTTATTTTAGTTGTTGTGATGATAGTGGAATTGGCACACTTAAGCATTAATAGTTGTGGCAGTAGTGGTAATTGTTTTAGCATCAGTACTGCTTGCAACAATGTTGGTTGTAGCATTAAAAGTATAACATTAATGGTTGTAGTAATTATAATTTTTCAAGTACTGTTCCACCTGATGGGTTTTTACGGCATCGAAATTCCAAATGGGTAAAATGTTGCAGGGAAATTTGCTTCGAGACCTATACTAGGAGCAGGGTTTTCCAAGTACTGTAAATCTACAACAAGAAGTACACATTTTTGTTTCTCCTCGTGAGGAAGCTATACATACTAATAATTTCGTCCCACTTTAAAGTACGTCGTTCAAATTTAGGTGAGACTAATGATTACAGCAATAGTTCCTGTAATAGTAGTAGTTGTGGTAGTAGAA
The DNA here is from genome assembly GCF_040183065.1 of Periplaneta americana. NCBI lineage: Eukaryota > Metazoa > Arthropoda > Insecta > Blattodea > Blattidae > Periplaneta > Periplaneta americana. Next base: position 138,374,830 of record NC_091126.1, read on the forward strand.
ATGGTTGCAGGCACATAGGTTGTAATAGTGATGGTTGTCGTTTGTTGGTTATACCACAGTCTACTATATACAGTCGCGAAGCTTGAGGTGATTTTTTGCAAATCTCGTGATAAAGCGCTCCCAGCGGTTAGCATCTAGAAACAATAGACTGTCCACGGTCGACTTTGGACTTTGTCGTATTTCCATCGAGTGCTAGCTCGTTGCGTATTTCACATTGATGCTTGTGAAATGTTCGTTATTGGTTGTAATGAAAATGTTAATGGCTAAAATACAATAATTGGAATAATAATATTTTACTAGAGACGTAGAAAAATTAAGTTTGTTTTGATGAAATTTATTAATCACGTTTTATTTTCAATTCTGGTGGGATTATTATTGCTTAGGCCTACTTTTTTTTCAAAGGATATGTTTTTAATTATAGCTGTTAATTTTGTTGTTATTTTTATTTGTTACTTTACTAGAGACGTAGAAAAAGTCTGTTACAACAAAATTTATTGATCACGTTTTATTTCCAATTCTGGTGTGATTATTATTGCTTAACCTCATCCCACTTTGTTAACTACGTAAGCCTACACTACAAGTACCGGTACACGTAAGTTACTCCATTAATTCATATTTCCATTATTATTGTTGTAAAGGGAAATGAAAATTAATATTTATTGGTTTCATAGTTAATTGTCGCTATAATCTTGAATGAGTGAAGCGATTATATTAAATTTCAGTTCGTTTTGCACAAACAAAGATAATTTTAACCTATTTCTTGCAGGTATCTTCGAGTTTATGGTGGAATTTAATATACTTCATTAAAATAATAAATTAACTTCATGCATTTAATATTTCAATAATGGAAGGAAGGTGTTAATTTTTCCAAAAGAACACAACGAAAGTGTAACATATTTTGTCGTCCGCTAGGAGAGAGATCTGCGATGATGAGGCGATAGTAGCTATCCTAGTGGTGGGCAACTACCCATGTTTGCATTTTTACTACATATTGAGTTTCGCGACTGTATATAGTAGACTATGGTTATACTGTAATAAAATTACAGCAACAAAAGTAGGAAATTCGGAACAATCACATTCGCAGTGGTAGTCAAACGTTCTTCCCAAACCACAGAACCTATTTAAAGTCTACAAAATGACAGTGTTAACTGTAATGATGAGTAGAGACGCTCGGAGCAACAAATGACGCAACCCACAAAATTATATTTCCAATCAAAGCCTTGGTTTTTCTGAACAGACGCATGCGACCTACGAGGTGCGAGGCCAGCCTCGCACAAATCCGGACTACACAAGAGATAGTGAGTAATTTCTATGGCTGCGAGTTGTGCAGATCTCGCATCTCGCAGTTATAGAAACCACTCGCTATCTTTCGTATATTCCGGATTTGTGCTAGACGGGCCTCGCACCTCACAACTCGCATGCGTCGGTTCAGAAAAACCAAGGGTTTACTTCTTTGTAATAGTGTGCGAAATGCGATGGACAAACAAATATTGTTCTAAACTCTCAAAGAAAAACTGAAATTGATGATTAGGCCGATTTACAATTTGAAGAGAGTAACATGAGCTCTTTAAAGCAATAAACTCAATATGCATTTTTTTTGGTTGGTTCATTTGTGCGCTAACTGCCTCAATTATAATCTCATTAACAGAAAGACACTCTTCTCCGAAGAAGAATGTTTCGTGGTAAATCTCTCAGATACTGCCAGGAATCTAAAATCGGTCACTTAAGTGAGAAGACGCCGCGAGTAAAATATGGAACAAACAAGTTATTCTTAGAATTCAATTGTTTATTGAAGGATCTGAAAGCCTTTCGGTGCACAATCACTTGAGCGCGGTCTATTTTATTTATTAGAAGCACTGGAGGCGTCGCGAGTGAAAAGTGACGAAACTAACATTTTGGCTGTTGCTTCCAGTGAAATAAAATTGTGGGTCTTCTGCGATTGTTTAGTACTTGTGTCCAGGCTTATATTCCGCTTATTTGTGTTCGATCTCACGTATTACCGGGGAGATACAGTTTACGAACCATTGCAGCTTCAATGCATGCAGTAGATACAGAGGGAAGAGAGGGGGGCTCGCCGGGAGTGGTTAGTATGTTCCATAAAACGCAAAGATTGGATGGAGGTTAGAGAAAATAATATTAATTTAGGTGTGATATGTTGTATTATAAAGAGTGGCGCTATACTAATGATAATTATTGGCTTATACAAACAGTATCAACATCGAAGTATTGCAACCCGTCCTTCTACGACGACCTGGCGGAGAGACTGGTAGATTTGCATGTGAGCTATCCCGATGCGTCATTGGGGATTATAACTCCAGGGTCGGAAAAAAAATTTCTTTCGGAGATTGGGTGGATGGTGAAAAGTAAAGGAGAAAAGCGAATAGATGCATTAAAAGTAAGGTGGTTAATGCAGAAGGTAGAGAACTACTTGAATTTTGTGATGCATTTAGCTTTGAGATTTTAAATGGAAAATATGGGAGAGACCAAAAGGGGAATTAACGTTTGTTAATGCCAATGGGGGGGGGGGTGCTGTAGATTTTATTATATGCAGCAAAGATATAATACCATTAAGGATTTCTGGATAGGAGAAAGGACGGACTCGCATTATTTTCCTGTTTTTGTACAGCTAGAAATAATGGACGAGACTAGGCTACTGTGAAAGGAAGGAAGGTATAAAGAGGAGCAGGGAAGATCGGTACCAATATATAGGTGGAGAGATGAACATAAGGACGTGTATATACAGAGATTGGAAAATGGATTGAAGGACGTTGACTCAGTCACGGCAGAACAGATCACGTTAATTATTCAGAAATCAGGTTCTTTAAGGGGTTAGGTACAGCTTACGGCAGTAAAATTTTTGGAAATATTCAACATTTTTTTCCTCCTTTACTGTATCCTATACAATAATGAAAATTGGTATGTGTAAAACACTGTCCCTCTGCTATAAGAAAATAATATTTTTACGATTAAATAAAATGTTTTACATTCTTTTTTTTTTTTTCAAAATTCATTTCACTGTGCAGTGATGAAGCGTTTCCCTTATAACTCATAAACTTGTTAAGTTCTTGATGTTCTCTCTCTTTTATTATATTAGTGAAACTCATGTTTACAATTTCGTTCTCTATCAAATACATTCCTTAATAAATACAGTATATATATTTTTGTGTTAGAAGAAAATACTGATATATGTTCATTTGTTAAATGAATTTATTTTTTATCAGACAATCTATTAAATGTAGAAAAATGATCTTGCATCATATTGTAGATATGACATGCATAAATGCACACAAACAGTTTCAACTTAGAATGATGGATAGCTTTTGAGTTATGCGGGAAACACTTCATCACTGCACAGTGAAATGAAGTTTGAAAAGAAAAAAAGTAAATAGTCTTTTTAATCGCAAAAATATATTTTTTTATTTCATATAGCAGAAAGACAGTGTTTTACACATTCAATTTTCATTATTGTACAACATATGCTAATGGAGGAAAAAAAAAGTTGAATATTTCCAAAATTTTACTGCTTTAAGCTGTAGCCCAGATCACATAAAGATTGCTCATTCCTATGTTAAAATCGGTTGCACTTTGAAGGGAACAACTGCCACCCATCCGCTGTAACGAACAAGAGATGGCACTACAGTCGCTAATGTAATTCAAATGGGAGTTATGACGTGACTCCTTACGTAACAACTAGATGGCAGCATAGTAAAACTGACAAAAGTTGTTACCGTCAAAACCTAAAACGCCGAGCAACCTAGGTAAATATGATCTAGGGCCGTACGTAACCCCTTAAAGAAGTTGAAGGGAAATCGAAGGAAGACACAAGAAACTACTACTTTCTATGACAACGTTTGTAGGAATTTTTCAAAGTTGGACAAAGAAAATATTCATATTGCATGGATTCCGGCTCATAGAAATATACTAGGCAATGAAACTTGTATGCCATAGTAATTTAGCTTGGGAAATGTGGTAAAAAAGGTAAAAAAAACTCAGGCCTAACAAAAGTATAAAATTTTTAGTAAAGCGTAATGATGCAATTGGATAGAAGGTATTGAGTGTTTATAAATTTTCTAAATTATGTTCTGAACTTTTCACTTGGCCCTCCAAACCTTTACGAAAATTAGGCAGTGCATTGAAGACAATAATACATCAATAATCAACTCTTTTATATTCTTTATAGTCATCAAACTATATAGTCTCAGTTGTTAGAAATTACTACTGGCTTCCGACGAAGCAAGGGGTTTTCGGACAATCATCTTATTTTTATCAAAATTTCATAAATTCATGTTTTATTGATTAATTATTGTTTAATATTTGCTACTTACTACATATAATGAAAGTAATAAGTGTCTATTGTTATTATTATTATTATTATTATTATTATTACTATTTATCATCTATTTATATAAAATGAACTATAGCGTAAAGCCACTAATAACTAAATTCCATTACATTCTTGTTATTCTCATTTTATCGGTATATATACTGTATGAACTGTACACGGCAGAAAGAATGAGTAGAGTTACCGGAACATTCAGCGTCATATGCCATTGTTATACTATGCTTAGAAGGCAGACCGGACCTAGCCGTAAACACAGAAATAAAGCGAATACAGTGTCATTATACGAGTGTGTAGTATAGGTTCACGTACAGGAAGAATAGTACATTATGCAACGAGCCTATAATGGTAGAATTAAGACGCGAGTGTGTTTATGAAACGAGCGCAAGCGAGTTTCATAATTTTCGTACGAGCATCTTAATTACCATTATAGGCAAGTTCCATACGACTTTTTATGCTCGACCATATTTCTAACTTGAAATTATTCATTAGTATTCTTGTTATTCTTATCTGACTGGAGAGCGGAACTGACCTTGTCCAATATCTCGTAAATTGTGAGATGTGCGCAGACGCGAAAGTATTGATTTTTTCCGAGAAAGAAATGTCATTGATCTTGATACAATCTAGAGAGTAAAATAAAGATTAATCTTGATATAAACTTGAAATTGATTTAGACATTGAAAAACGAGATGACAAATTGAATTTATTTGAATATTATTTACAATTAACGCTAATTATTATAGTAACAGAACATAACCTTCTGCGACAGTATTGGATTTCCACCCTCCGTGACATTTCGCTAGTTGTCTTTCGATTGCATATCCGAGAATAATCGAACTTGCGCTTTCATATTGCTACAATGGTGTTTTCTGATTGATGGAACACCTGAAAATTAATGAATTGGTGTACTTTAATGAGGTCCATTAAAGGGCTGCTACCAGGTGTATAATTAATACATTTTGGCATGGTCGAGCAAAAAAGACAATGATATCAAAGAGTTTATTTCCATGAACTTTGAGATCAGCCTGAAAATTGTTATATGTACGAGTATTACAAATATCAGGGCGTGGATATCCAAATGTTATGTTAAATCTGATGTTGAAAACATTTCTTAGTATTGATAAGATATTTTCATCACTTTTTTTTAGTGTTGAGATTGTTGGGAAAATATATTCGATCACTTTTTGACTGACCATAATGGCTTTTCCTTTCCTTGAATGATTCAATGTGGTTGAGCACACTTTCGAAGATATCATCAGGTTTTTTGTTATGATGATTATGTTTTCCCCGTTGATCTTTAGGTGGTATATCAGATGACTTGAGAGAGTTCTGTAGTACCTGAACGAGCTTGCAAGAGGTCCCATGCAAGGAAAAGAATGCGTTCAAACATACTGGTATTTCTTACATGTCAGATTTTAACACCCTTACCTTATAAGAGTACTTCTTATAATGTAATTTAGCTGCTGCAAAGGAATATTTCAGAAGGTTCCTCATAAAATGACGTATGTCTGCAATTTGAACAGCCAATTAACTTTTGTTTTTATATGTGAATTTATTTCTTATGACTGTACCTAGTGCCTTTTTTATTACATTATGCATTAATTGTATCAAAGCACTTAGACCATATTAGCCTAATATTTTTCCCTTCAGAATTCATGCTCATTAAAAGGCTTGATTTAAATAGCTATTGGGCTATATTATAACAATTTATTTGGCTTTCTTCTTTAACCTGATCATTCATTCTCTTCTCTAACATATGAAGAGTTCGCGGGAAAAACGATGAATGTCACAGTTTTGTTAAGGTTGATGTCATTATCTAATTCAATGGATCATTACAAAATTTAATGTTGTTCTTATGAAAAATGGTAAAAAGGAGAATTATCACCACGAATACTGTAATCCTTTCCTTTATTTTCTATAGAAACAGCACTACATCTAGCAGTTTTAGACTCAATTAGATCACTATCTAATCCTTAACAGAAATATGTGTCAGTCCACACCTGTGGAGTAACGGTTAGAGCGTCTAGCCGCGAAACCTGGTGGCCCGGTTTCGATTCCCGGTCGGTGCAAGTTAACTGGTTGAGGTTTTTTCCGGGGTTTTCCCTCAACCCAATATGAGCAAATGCTGGGTAACTTTCGGTGTTGGACCCCGGACTCATTTCACCGGCATTATCACCTTCATCTCATTCAGACGCTAAATAACCTCAGCTGTTGATAAAGCGTCGTAAAATAACCTACTTAAATAAATAAAAAACAGAAATGTGACATTCATCTTTTTCCCGCGGACTGTTCATATTATATTACTCTAGTAGTTATTAAGTGAATTAATATCGTAAATTGTATGCATTAAATAGCATATAGATCATATGACTCCATTATAATACAGTACTAATGCTTTGCGAACTCTCTTTTGCGGGTTACTAGTAGTGTAGGACGGAACAACTCCTTGATTCCCGCAAGAAAAGCACAAGGAACATTATGCGCTCGAATCCTTATTCATCCTTCTTGCCGTGTAGTCCTCATATATTTAGATTTTTAATTCCTATATCACAGTTGCAGTGACATATTATAAAATTAATTTTCACTATTTACATAACTAGCTAACTTAACTTAATTAAAATTCTTCATATATATTGCATACAGATTCAATTGAATCATATTAGCATCATAAATTAATACTTTTCGCATAGGCTTTATCTCTGAAATAAATCTAATTAAGTAAACTTAGGCCTATACTAGTTCTTAAAATTTAACTCAAGGCTATTCCTGTAGAATCTTTAGTCTAGTGTAAATAATTATAAGTAAAATATGTATTTTGTCACTTATGTCACTATTGTATTAAGGCTGGTTGAATGGATGAGAATGTCTTAGGGCCTTAATTTTGCCAGCGTAAATAAAACTTTCTAAATTTTACAACTCTTTCTTATAATAGCTGCAACAAAGAGAGTGTAAATGGACATATAAAAGCAAATATAAATGTTAACTTATAGTAACAAAAATAGATGGGCAAATATAGATGAGAATTAGAAAGCATAATTTTCATAGATTTAAAAAATTGGGCTCAGTTAATACAGGAGATACCATGACTTCAGAAGAAATAATAGATGGTAGGTAACAGATGTTATTGGCCAGTTCTGCCGGTAATGATGTGAAGAGAGATCCTTATTGAGTAAAATATAGACTAAAGATATCCTAGCGGAAGAAGGTACAATGGTGGACCAAAAATATATGGTAGAATAAGAAATAGAAGGTCATAAGGGAGAAGGGGGTTAGAAATATTTGAGACGGATCAGGACAGAAAAGAATGGACTTCAGTTGTTTGGCAGAATCTGGTCCTCCAAGTACCTTAAAGCCTAGATCATATATACCCAGATTGCTCGGCCTTATAGACTTTGACGGTAACAACTTTTTTGTCAGGATTACTATGCTGCCATCTAGTTGTTACATAAGGAGTCACGTCATAACTCCCATTTGAATTGCATTAGCGACTGTACTGTCATCTCGTGTTCGTTTACGGCGGACGGGTGGCGATCCTGGCGGTTGCTCTCTTCAAAGTGCTACCGATTTTAAGATAGCGATGAGCAATTGTTATATATGTTATCCGGGCTTAAGGGTGAATATTTCAAAATTTATCCGATTTGTTTGAAATTGATCATGGTTACTAAGTATGTTATTAGTAATGGAAATTCCAAGTTTCAACTTTCTAAGTACAATAGTTCTGTAAATATTAATAATTTTATAAAACTTAATATAGTTTGATATAAAATGCTCCATGCACCATATTGTAAGAAATTTTCAATATTTCTTTTTATTTATATTTTCAGAGAAGGTATATAAATAATGATAAGTATTAGTTTATTATGGGAATAATAATATAGTAATACAGTTATCTTGGTTTTAATTTCATACTTTTAAAGGGCACACAATCAAAAACTATCATCGGAATATGAAAATAAAGATAATAAAAATGGAAAAAACCAAATTTTCACTTTTTCTTCAGTTTTGTTCGAAAATTTCACCTCTGCCTCCCCTTAAAGCTATAAAGACAGGGAGACAGAGAGAGAGAGAGAGAGAGGTGTGTGTGTGTGTGTGTGTGTGATCTTTTAACTTGCATTAAAATGATGCATTTTCTGATTACTACTGAAAGTATATTGATTGCTAACATGGAACTAAATCATGGGAAGACTGTGTTCATAAGCTGAGGTTAATATTTTTACATTTTGGGAAACCTTCTCACACGATGTTCTTTTATGCGCACCTGCCATTATTCTTACGGCTTTCTTTCGTAAAAGAGAAATATATTTAACTTCAGATGAGTTACCGCGTAATATTAATCTGTGTTTCGTTATAGAATAAAAATGTGCAAACTATGCTATTTGGAGAGTAGGCCTATACTTTTATCGGCAGTAGGAGATCGAGATTTTAATGCATAACCGACAGAGCTCAACTTGTATGTAATATATTCTGTATGTTTTCCAGTTTAAGTGATCTTCTAATTCCAAAACATAAAACTTTGTGCTTATAGAATCTTTTGATCAATTCCGTTAATCTATTACTGAAGGGAAAATGACCGCTATGATGTATACTTAATTTGATTACACTGGTTTCGTCAATATTAAGAGTCAGTTTCTTTGCAATAAAATCATTCGTTTGATTTAACACTTTACTAGACATGTTTACGTAGTGGTCGTATTGTTTACTTGCGATAATCACACTTTTTAGTCCTATAGTTCCAAAACATGTCTTATCCACTTTTGATGTTTTTTCACAAATAAAAAAAATATATATTTTTCCCATTTTTATTGTTAAAATAAGAAATTTTCACTCTTTAAAATAAATATTTCATAGTATATAGATCAGGAATAGAAGCTCATCAGGTTACTTTGTTCAATAAGGGTTTTATTTAAATGTTAAAATTGGAGAAGGCAAGTTTTGAAACTATACCTAGGAGAAGACAAGTTTTGGAAACAACGTAGTTGGATAAGGCATGATTTGGAAAAACATTAAAATCTTCAATGTAAATTAAATTTTGTATTACAAGACTCCAAATCAAAAGTTATGCATTTTAAAAGAAGTAGTTTAATGTCAATGATTAGTAAAAAAAACGAAAGCTTACTAAAAAAAACTCAAAAGATTATCATAATTAGAAAGTCAGTGTAAATTAAATTTTGTATTACATGACTTCAAATCAAAAGTAGTACATTGTTAATGAAGTAGTTAAAGATCAATGATTAGTAAAAAAATTGACACCTTATAAAAAAATTCAAACTGATCTCAATGAAAAAGTTTCCAAATGGTCTTAAGCACAAAGAACTGATTCAGATTCTGGTACACCATAACATTCAACATCTGGGCTTCATCAGGAGGTTCATGTAGGAAGATAATCCGTCCTGAATTTTCCATCCATCACCAAAATATTTTGTTAGAAGATTGTGAACATAATTTAATTTTGCTTCTTTAATAACGTTCCCTTTACGACTAAATTGAGCCTGGATATAAAAAATGTTGTGACCCTTTTTACAACACTTTTATGGAGTATGAATTAGGCGATTTATGAAACACACTTTTGTAGGATAAGACACATTTTGGAATATAAACCATATTATTCTTCTATTAGTGTTAGTTGGGAGACCGTAGGGAAAAAGACCTTTGGGGAGGCCGAGACGTAGATGGGAAGATAATATTAAAATGGATTTGAGTGAGGTGGGGTATGATGATAGAGAATGGATTAATCTTGCTGTGGATAGGGACCAATGGCGGGCTTATGTGAGGGCGGCAATGAACCTCCGGGTTCCTCAAAATCCAGTAAGTAAGTATTATTCTTCTATTAAATTGAGTGGGGGGGGGGAGAATTCTTTTTTTGGAATATCATTTTGTGACATATATTGTGTATTGATCATAGAGTGCAGTATTGGACTTACCTGAATCTTTTATATTTCGGGATAATACACGTTTTGGAACTATAGGACTCTTGTGTCATCTGTAAATATGATTATCTGGGATACATTATCTATAGTTGAGGCTGAATCATTAATACAAACTAAAAAAAAATAAAGGAACTAAAACTGACCACGGGAAAATTTTGTATTACGAGAAAGACGTCTTATAAGAAAAGCCGTTGCTCAAATTCTAAAGCAGTTATACAAATTTTCCTTATCGGTTCTAATGGAATTTTTATGCCCCTAAAGAAGATTCCATCTATGTATATCCAAACAGAGTTCACTCTTGTGTCAAATTTGGTTCAGGTTAAACTACACCAGTGTGGGTTTTTATTCCAAGTACAGCTTTTACCAAAAGTTTAAGGACACCTCTCCTGTCCTTATACTTATGTGAAACCCCCTGAGTTTTGTAAACGGACCAAATTCCTGTGAAAAATGAAGTCTTTTTTACTGCAAACACAATCTCTCTATCTCTCAAACTATGGATTTTATAACAATGTTTCTATATTCAAAACTTATTGAAAAACTACATTTTTAAGAGAAATAAATTAATTACTCCAGAATGGATGTACTCAGATCAATGAATTTTGGGAAAGAATTATGCATTATTTTAAGTCATTTCTTCAAATACGAATAATCTGCCACTTCACGTCCACACACAGAATTTCGACCCATTTTCACCTTGTTTGAAGGATGAAATCTAACCTTTGCACACTTGTAGCGAACTCCGCAACAGTTTACCAAAAATGGAGGGAATATGCTGACTGAACAGTGATGTGACTCCCAATATTATGATGTAGGTGGCAGTGGCGGTTACAGATCAATTTGCAGTGAATTATAAACTCAAGGGTCTCTTAGAAAAGGGCAATTTTTCCTAAACAAAAAAGAAAACATCTAGATTGCAAGGCGTGAATAAGCTGTCACAATTTTTTTAAACAAAACGTAATAATTGCACAAGAAAATTTTCAGTTATGTTTAACTCTATCTCAAAATTCATTAATCTAAGTACATCCTTTCTGGAGTAATTAATTTTTCTTCTACAAAAAATGAACACTTTCAGTAAGTTTTCATAACAGAAAAATTGTTATATAATACACAGTTTGAAAGAGGGAGAGGTTGGCGTTGAGTAAAAAAACTTAATTTTTCATAGGCATTTTGTGGCTGCATAAAGATCAGGGATTTTCACATAAGTACTAGGACAGCAGTGAAACATCTCTTTTGAAGGGGGTCCTTAAACTTTTGGTGAAAGCTGTATAAAGGCGCTAAAACTGTATGCCGTAAAGCAAGGCAATTTTCAAATGTCAAATATTCGAGAACAATAAATCGAAATACTGTAAGTACGTTTCGGTTTTTAATATACATGACTAGTAGCCAGTCTGGCGATTTCGCTTCCATCAACAAATTCGATATAATGAGCGGCTCTCGCGGAAAGCTTCACGGACGATTACTTCTTTCTCATATTATGCACTCCTCGATCTAAATGAGAAGGAAAAACCTTTTGAGGTAATTAAAATGGGTCGAACAAACGGGGAATGCGAAGCACTTGGATCCTCCCCACTGACAGAGCCTCCTCTCCCCGCTGCATCACTGCTCGGGATATCCGTGTCAAAGTGGTGCTACCTGCATACGTAGCAAAATTGGTGCAACTGGCCCTCCATGAACAAAATTCTGCACTAAATCTTAGTAAATATGGAGGAAGAACAAGACTAGACACAATTACCAAGTTTCAAATACAGACGACGATTCCTTCAAACAAATAATATGGTCGGAAGACTTGGGAGATAACAAGAAGAATTTCAACAACGGAAATGGGATTTCCAAGATCAACCGCTGGCTATGTAATAAGAGGTCACAATAGAAATGAACTTATTTCGAAGTTTAACTTATATAAAAGGAAATTAAGGAAGCACTTCATAAAGGGAATATCTTAAGAATTGAGCCGCACAAATTTGCAAGTGATGTCTTTAATTAAATATAGCCTATACACAAGAGACAAAAACGCGACTTCTAAAGAAATGCAGAAAACACAAAAATAATTATGAACATCATAAAAGAGACATCATTGGTCAATACGTAAAGTGTATTATTAATTTAATAAGCTTTCAGTTTCCTGCACCCTAATTAGACATCATCGTCGCTCGATATTATGGCTTACGAAGACCGTAGGCCTGAGTTGAAACACTAGCAATGACGGAGTTGTGTTTGTGGTGGACAAAGTCAATATAGGGTAGCCACGAAAGAAGAGGCAAATATGAAGTTTTGGGCATTAATCATGGAAACAATTTTTTTTTCAAAGTTAAGCGATGGTATCATGAGATGTATGTTGTATGGCATCCATAGTATGTGGTCGCATCACTATGTAGCAGTGTATTTATTTTTTATTTATTTTATTGGGTTATTTTATGACGCTGTATCAACATCTAGGTTATTTAGCGTCTGAATGATACGAAGGTGATAATGCCGGTGAAATGAGTCCGGGGTCCAGCACCTAAAGTTACCCAGCATTTGCTCGTATTGGGTTGAGGGAAAACCCCGGAAAAACCTCAACCAGGTAACTTGCCCCGACCGGGATTCGAACCCGGGCCACCTGGTTTCGCAGCCAGACGCGCTGACCGTTACTCCACAGGTATGGATGTAGCAGTGTAGTGCATGGTTATTGCACAGATACCAATGTGAGTTCAGTTGTGAGTCGACCGACGTACGTACCGTGTATCCATAGTAGGAGTATGTGGTCGTACTACAAGAATGACAATGTAATATTTTTAATGCACAGAGAGCGATGTTATGTGTAATGCAGTTGTGAATCTACCGCCGTGCAGGATGGATGCGACCTGATGGGTTTTTAGAGTGGGTATGTATGCTGTAATAGTATTCCAAATACGGTAATAAACACGAGTAGTATCTTGTGTCGTTTATGGACGTTTGATCCCTAACCTACCTTATCCTACCCCACTATTACACAGCTTTCCTTTCAAGTAGAAGATATATATGCCCTTCCCTTTGAAGTACCATGGTGATGTATCGTTCATGGATGTTTGATCTCTACGACTACCCTACCCGATTGGTATATATACAGGGTGGACAAAAAGAAGTGAACCTTTTTCTTTTATTTATCACTAAATAACCTTCAAGAGGTACAACAAAAATAGAGATGTGCATTGAAAGCCAATAGATTGGAGATTATTTATTAGAAATAATATTGGGCATATGACCACCATTCATGTCCTGACATTGACGAATTCTAGTCACCAGACCTTCTCCAAAGATTCTTGCTTCAGACTAAACACTACCCCCTTCCACTAGCTGAAACTCTACCTGCTGGGAAGAACGCTCCCCTAGCTAAAACACCAGTGAATGGACTATAGGAACTGAATGTACGTCACTACTGTCGGCTTTGGGACACGCGACAACTAGTTAATGTTTGTAAACAAAACGCACGGACCAAGGATGCCTATCCTGATACAGCTACTTTATCCGAACCTTAGTCATAACTCATCAATTGTTTAGAATAATCCTCGCTTTGATTTAGTTGGCCACGGACAATGTGGTGTGTGCAAGTAAACTGTGTCAGATAAGCTATAACTGAAGAGGAACATACAGTGAAAACTGAATACAACTGAAATTTCATTTTGTGATTGAATGAGATGGAAATCTTCAGTTTAATAATATTGATCTTCATCATCTTAATCTTTATCATCTTAATTATCATATACTTCCTTTGCAGTGTGAATCATTTCACGAGTTCTGTCCTTACTACTTGTGAGGAATTCGAAGTATCTCTAATTACCCGAGTATATGGGTAGTATAACACAAGGTCAATGAAAAGTTGGAACACAGAATATTTTGAGATGGATATAATCTCAGCCCGGAATCCAGCTCGGATCCCCTTTATTTGCACCCAGAGTCATGAGTATGATGACGCTTGAGACAAAATAAGTACATAATCTCGTTACATCGATATTTAAGTAAAAGTATGGCATATTTTCACAGCAGGTAGCATTTACCAAACCAAAAGGAGAAGATCCAGTGTTCACAGATCCAGAAACATATATATGTTGATATATCGTTGGTTTTTTAGTAAAATTGACCAAGTCACATTGAAGGCGTCCAAGCATTATGAAAATTTAAAACTTACACTCGTAATTTTATATTAAAAACTAATAATATACTCCGTTTACCTTCAAAATAACTAATAATTGTTAACAATTAAAGAAGTACAGTGATTTTTGGATGGATAATTAAACCTTTAAATGCGCTTTCCCAACAATTTTACATTTTGAACTTGGTCACTTTTACCAAGAAGTTTTTTTATTATGGCCTATCATCAATTCTTTATAACACAAGACAAATATTCGTATGTTTTGAGAGTGGGCAGCATACCTTAACATAATTAAACAGTCTAGTGATCATGGATTATTAATTAAATACACTATCTTCCAAAAATTCTTCTTACTTGTGTAAAGTACTCAGTGACATATGCTACGTTTCTATCTAAGATCAATGACCTTTCTTATTGGTTGTTTTTATCTCTGCAGTGCACTAACGGTTATGGTTCATGCACAATGAGGCACCACCTCATTTAATACTCATCGTGTCACAATATCTAACCCAGACATTCTTTGGACGATGCATTGGTCGGGAAGGTCCAACAGCATGACCTTCCTTATCACCTGGCTATGGAGATACTTAAAGACATTTGTGTGTGCACACCCATGAACAAGATACTAATATTGCAGGAGCGCATGTAGAATGCATGTCAGCCATTCCGAAAGCAGCAGGTGAATTCGCAAATATACATGATTCTCTGAAATTTATGGATGAAATAGGGATGCGACAATGTGTGGTAACCACATAGAGCACCTCCTGTTGCGAGTAATAAAGAGACAGAGAGGGTAATAGGCTACAAAACAACATAATAGCTATATCCCATATCTAAACATGTATTTGTTTCAGGACACGTATGGGAACTTTCTAGTTTTAACCTACATTACGTGGTGAGGACATATGCTGTATTCTAATTTAAATGCTCTTAATATAGACTACAAGGTTGTCTGTCGTTGGTAGCACTGGTGATAGCTAGACATTATGGCGAGGTAAGGCCGGAAATTTGTCATGGATTACGAGACATTTTCCTTACTTATACAACTCTTTAACTCTGAGCTATGCTTATGGTTAACACAACGAGGAATAAAATCACAAATATTCATGTGACTCAAAGCATCTAAACATGTAAATTCCTGATAAATTAAAAATATTATTATTCAAGAGGCAGCAGATCAAAAACGAAATCTTTAGAGCAAGGTTTGTGTGTTAGCAGTAGTAGCAGATGTGGGGCTTCACTTCACAGTAACTTAACTGGAAAATTACTCAAAACGTAGAAAGTATATACTTAAACAGGCAGAGGGAGGGGACAGAGAGAGAAAATAGTTTCTTCTCTTTATAGACAAACCTTTGTTTTCATACTTGTCATTTTCAAGCACGTTTACTGAGATGACTTCTTCCAAATCGATATCCAAGCTTTTCATGGTAACAGCGTAGTAGACGCTGAGGAATTCTACGTCATGAGCTATTTCGTTCTATGTATTGTCCTTGTTCTATGCGAGACCTGTCTGCAACGGAAGGAGAAATTGCAGCACACACGCAGGAGTAATACCATAAAATGAAAGTATCTTTCAACCTATTTCAATGATCCAGATTAATGCGTTCCAAGAATCGTGTGCTGGGAATAGCTCACTGACTACTTTCCTTCAAATAGTGGTTTCAGAATCCATTACATTAAATTTGAAGAATCAAGAACTCACTCTGCAATAACATTAGGCCTATCCTCTGATTATACTTTATGAGGTATAACAGATAGTATTTTGATGCCGAAAGAAATAGACTTCGAAATACAAAGTAAAATTTTTCAGCACCCCTAAAATGAAAATGTGACTGTGGTTTTGTCTCTTGGAATGTGTACAGAAAATTTTGCTAATGTTAATATTCAGTCAATTTATTCTGAAATGATACACATGGAATAGGCCTGTAGTAAGACAATAATTATCTTTGTAACACAAAAACACCCAAACTTTGATGAACTCGAAAACTGAAGGGTGCACGGGAAAAACGATAAAGGTCCATCAGAAATCGAAATTGAGTTAATAATGCCATTTTATAGTGGAAAGAAAGTACTATCATGTGGTCTAGCTAGTAATAAGAAATAATCGTTCTTGACATTCCACTACGTCAATTTCTATTAAATACAAACATAAGAAAGCATTAAGTGCTTAAACTTTAAAATTCGTTTTTCTCGAAACTTTCTAAAATGGACCTTGATCGTTATTCCCGTGTACACTTCAACTATCTTAACGATTTTATCTTAAATTTTGTTCATTGCATAATATGAAGCGATAATAGAATTACTTGATTAGTAACTTCATAATATATACCGTGCATAGGAATTGGAGAAATTAATTATTATATGCAGAAATATTTCCCAGTAGGCCTAATATTGGGAACTTTTTTTGCGGGAAACATCGTACAGATCATAGCTAACCCCTAGTTGGATGATCGTTCACCTCTAATGTTTTAGCTATTGCAGATGACAGATGAAATATAAGAAAAGTTTTTGATACTATAAGTCATCATTTATTATTAGAGAAATTAAATTGTGTTGAAATTTAAAATAATGGTCTTAAATAAAACAATTTCATGTATAGGGTAAACATTAGTAATTTCGTGGCAGTGGTTATTTCGTGATACTTTTTCTTTCCTCTTTTGTGAACTAACCAATGGTGTTACGAGATCCAAATTTCCGCCAAGGGATTGCATATGTTGTCCAGTTTCCAGAAACATACAGCTAAGCTTTGTGTGACTATTGTAGTTGCTTCAGTGAGCTTTTATGTTTGGAGAGAGCAAGTTAGCGTCGACTTCTCAGGCATTCAAATTTTGTGGATGTTTGTAATTACATTACAGGCTTATTACTAAAGGTAAGTATATGATATTTGGTACAAAGATTTATTGTATCTTCATGAAATTTTAGGAAATGTTTTTGGAATTTTAGATACATCTGTAGTTGCCATATAGGCTTAGCTTTACTGATAGAAATCTTAGCTGTTTGAGGCGAAATTTTGTTGAGCATTAAGTGTTACATTTTATACTATTTTAAAAATTGTATTACAATAGGAATTTTAGAAATCTGAAGACAAGATGTGATAACAAAAAAGAAAACGGAGACACAATGGGTTCAGTGTAGCTTCTGTTTGATTTGTTATCATGCTAAGTGTCAATGATAAATGCTAGATGACTTGCAAGAATTATGACAGAAGATGGAACATGGCTCCACCATTTTGGACCGGAGACAGAGGCAGACAATGGAGTGGCATCATGCAAATTCACCAAAGAAATATAAATTCAAAAGTACGCCTTCGGCAGGAAACGTTATGGCTACTGTGTTTTTCGATTCAGAAGGACTCTTGCTTGTGGACATCATGCCACACGGAACCACCATTAATTCAGACGCGTATGTGGAAACTCTCAAGAAACTTCTAGTTCGACTGAGTCGTGTTCGACGACATCGGGAGAAGCAGGATGTTCTGCTATTGCACGACAACGCACAGCCATATGTCAGTCACAAGACCACAGACCAGATCAGAAAATTCGGATAGACAACACTGAAACACCCGCCTTACAGTCCTGAACTGGCATCGTGCGATTACCATCTCTTTGGTAAACTGAAGGATCCCTTCGCGGAACGAGGTTAGAAGATGACTCCCTTGTGCACGCTGCACAAGAGTGGCTCAGACGTGTTGGTCCAGACTTTTACCGTGCTGGTCTACACGCCCTCGTTCCTAGGTTACGTAAGGCAGTTGAAAGGGACAGGGATTATGTGGAAAAGTGACATTTTGTTCCTTAAGGATGCATCTACATTTTGTGAAAATAGCAAAGCTGTAGGATAAAGATATAATTTTTAAACAAACGTTATGCATTACTTTTGGAGTTACCCTAGTAATATAGGCTATAGTAAAGTCCGTAATAAAAGTGTTCATCCTTTCAGGGCAAAGAAGATCCCTTTTAAATTTCAATTTTTGCTTTGATTTCATTCTTATTATGTGTTGATATGTATTTCTATGTTTTATTGCTATGAATATTAGACGGAATTACTATGTTTGAAGTCTTGTAACAATAAATGAGAATTTCAATTGACTTTAATGAATTTTTCCACAATTCTTCTACCTCTCACGAAATTATCAATGCAATATCACGAAATTACCAAGGTTATCACGAAGTAACAAACCTTTCAGCTTAAGTTGTAAAAGTGGTTTTTTGCTCATATTCAAGAAAGTATCCAATCTTTTGTCTCCAGATTTGTACAGCAAGTTATCGTCTTTTAGATGAAAAAATCGGAATAAGGATATATTTACACATTTGCATTTTAAATTAGTTTTCATGAAATTATCACGAAATTACCAATGTTTACCCTACTACAAATTAAAATGCATAATTCTGATTGTTCCGATATAAATTGCAATTGATCAGTTATTAATGAAGTTAATGAGGTTAATACTTTGGCATTATTATTGATAATCATTTAAAAGGAATAATCATATCCATTATATTTGTAATAAATTACGTAAAACATTATATTGCTTTGTTATTCTAAGAAATATTTTGTCGATTAACTGTTTACGTGTAATTTATTTAGCATTATTTCAATCTATATTTATGTATGGTATTATAGGTTGGCGTGGAACTTATAAATCCAAAATTTATCCGTTAATTTTACTATAGAAAAAAGTATTAAAAATTTGTTTGAAAAAGCAGAAAGATTACCCAACTGAATTGTTGTTTAAACATTTCAAAGTTATCAACATTAAACAACTGTATTATTTTATTTTATTAAAATATCTTCATAGAAATTTTAATAACTTTGAGAGGTATATACATAAATATAGAACTAAAAAATGAATTATGTAAAACCCATGCAGCTATTTATCATATCATGAGTCAAGCTCCCAGATTATTAAACAAATTTAATTCCATTATTTCAACCACGACTCGTCTCCAAATTAATAAAAAAAAATAAAAGAATGTATTGGATTTAGAGTTTGGGTTTAAACATATTAAACACTATTTAATCTGTATTCACTCTCAATTTTAATTTTATTTTTGTCTGTATTGGAATCCCCTCCTGAGCACGAGTCTTACTCATTCAGGAGTGGGCTAGTTTATCTTTCATTGTATTTATTAATTTGTATTCATTTCAAACTTACTAGCAATAAAATAAATAAGTAAATAAAAATGAAGGAGAAATGGAGGGTGTAGTGGAAAGGAACAGGGAAACGAAATAGCCAAAACCACACTTCATAATATATGCATTTTCAACTATGAATTTCTTTACGATCTACTCGGAGATCGAAGACGGGTTGCCTGTGCGGAATGCTGCGGAGAATTGAAGGTTTCATACTTGATGTAGTGTCTATCATTGATCCAAAATTTCCATATTTAAATTAGCGAATGAGGATGTAAGGAGTGTACACCTGGAAAGAGGTTTCGTTTATTATCGCACCGAACAAAAACACAAAAGGTAACACGGGAAATTAACAGTTCGCACGCTTAAGCACTGATTCGGAGCGGTAGGCTGATTACAGCAGATTGTTTAACTGTATGGAGGAAATGGAGAAGATATCTATGAACAGAGACCGAAACATTGTTTTGAACTGCATCGGCTACGGTGGGGTAGCCGAGGTTAACTCTCCAGGGACATGATCCCCTTTAGTAAAAGACGTGGTCACGTCGCCACTCTTAATATCAGACACGCCGTCACACTTTGTTATCTCGTCAGGGAGAGATCGTCGCACTCATGGCAATTAGACGCAGGGCGGCACCCACGCCTCGCTAATCGTGGATTTTCTTGTGTTGTCTCTGCCATGAAAATCAGGATACAGCTACTCTACGAGGACAATGGAAGCCGCAAGAAACTGTGTTACCAGTATTATAGCTAGCATCTCCTCGGCGTTAACGATAAGAAAGTTTCCACAGTTTAATTCAAGTTCATCACAAGATTTAAACTGCGCATCTATTATACAGAGTCATCATTTTATTTTTACTAACATTTCTAATATTAACCTGGCTATACCTTTGGATCGACTGAGAACCGGAAAGACCGTTTGCTACCCTCTTCCACGACTGGAGTTCGATGATACTGGCGTAATATACAACAAATCAATTTACTAGGTATAGGAGGGAAGAAAATTAGTTCATCCATTTACGTAAACTAGAAAATATCGCGATTTTGAGTTTGATAATTTTCATTAGGTTTTTGTTTAATCAAAATACAGTACCGTATTAACAGTAACTGATTTTACTCACGAACTGAGCTGTCCATGCGGACGTATTCATTATGCAGTGTATATTATACTGTCTACAGCACATTAGCGTACATTATAGAGAATGAAGTTAAATTGAAAAATAATCATAATATGGATATTTAAACACATTTTTGAAAATGGTGGCCGTTCATTTCGATAAAAGCTTCAGTTCTAATGTACATATTATTGCACTATAGATGATTGTACCTAATTCCAATTACCAGCTTCGTCCTTCGTACTAGTAACTCATGTTGAAATAATTCTGTACCTACTCTATAAAAAGGTACATTACGTTCTGTATATTCGATCTTCACTTCTGCCCAATCCGAAAAGATAAATTATTTAGATATGCTATCTACTGTCCGTCCAGTGGTCACGTCGCAGGGTCGTAGGAAGGGGAAAATCACGTGACAGGTAATTACTTAACGAGGCCCTTCTATTTAAGTTATTTTAAACAGTTGTATAATATTACGTAGACGTCTAATTCCTAACAGAAATTAATGTTCTCAGAAAAGAGCTAAGACAGCCCAGCCACTAGCCTTTAAAGAGAGGCGAATAGAAGCAGGTGGGGGAAACTGGGATGTGACTTAGGTAAACGGACGACAGTACCTGTGCGAAAATGATTCAATAATGAAAGCTCTTTCGTCACTGGAAAACGTGAACATATTTTTGGAACGTACTGTTTACAATGACCGTAAGGCTACTATGACTGTATATGCTGTCTTGGTTCTGTGTGGAGGACGGTTGAACTTCATTAGTAGAAGGGGTGGGAGTGAAGTACATTGAAAAACTCAGGTACAATAAAAATTGGAGTAAAAATAAAATTATGTCCCTGTAGAAAGTAATACGAGTAGTTACAATTATTCGCTCAATGGGACCACGGTTCATTTCATGGCACATTCCCTAATGGCCACGTGCATCAACGTCGGTTAATGTAACCACCTACTATAAATTGCCGCTTAACCCATGGCTACTGGACTATGTTACTGGTCAGCGATGTGTGTAATGCTGGCGGAAAGGGACGGCCAACATATCCCATTATTTCCTGGCTTAGTTGCCTCATAACTGATGACTTACTGATATAACTTATGAGAATCCAAACTGTCTTCAGACAATTGACTAAATGAAAACCAATAGTTTAACAGTTTAACGGTGAATAGAATTCAGGACTTAAACGGGAGGTTAACCACGGTAATCTCTAGCCAATTACATTATAGCTATTAAAGAAAATAACCAGTGAAAAGTAAGCTAACTTACTTACAAATGGCTTTTAAGGAACTCGCAGGTTCATTGACGCCCTCACATAACCCCGCCATCGATCCCTATCCTGTGCAAGATTAATCCAGTCTCTACAATCATATCCCACTTCTCTCACATCCATTTTAATATTATCCTCCCATCTACGTCTCGGCCTCCCCAAAGGTCTTTTTCCCTCCTGCCTCCCAACTAAGACTCTATATGCATTTCTAGATTCGTCCATACGTGCTACATGCACTGTTCATCTGAAACGTCTGGATTTAATGTTCCTAATTATGTAAGGTGAAGAATACAATGCGTGCAGTTCTGAGTTGTGTAACTTTCTCCATTCTCCTGTAACTTCATCCCTCTTAGCCCCAAATATTTTCTAAAAACCTTATTCTCAAACACCCTTTATCTCTGTTCCTCTCTCAAAGTGTAGTAAAGTGTATTAGTCACATTCGGGGCTCATAATTTCGAAGACGAGTTATTAATGTAGCCTACTGTATATGGATTACTTGGATAGGGATGATCAGCGTGAAATTGTGTTGTGGAAACACAATTTTTAAGAAGAATTCGGTGACAAAAGTTTTCAGGAAAGATTTCTTTTATCGTAATATATCATGTCATTTCTGCTGCAAGAGTTGGATCACTTTGAATGGCCAACGAATAGAAATAATCCTACTTCTCCTATGAACCATCTTCTTTCAACATTAAAATTCTACGCAATTGACATTTTGAGTATTTTAAGAAGAAACACTGAAATATATATTTTCTTGTGTCAGGCTGAACTGACATATTTGTGTCTTGAAACTTGAATCTATCAGAGGCTATTTCAGGTTCACGTCGAAAAATAATAATTTATTTTTTATTATTTCCATTTTGTAATATCTTAAGCAAACTGCACTGAATAACAAACAAATGCAACTCAGTAACATAACGCCCAAAGGCAAAGAAATATAACGCGACAATATAGGATTCATTCGTTTCGATTTAGAACGGAGTAAGTGCAATCGTTTTTAGACGTTTATTATCATCTTCGCTTATGAATCGATTTCCTTTTAAAGGGAGTAATTCAGGAAAGTAAATTTGTGTGAAAAAAAAAAAAAAAAAAAAAAAGCTATGTGAATTTCCTGCACCATCGTCTGACCATACTGTCGCTCATAATTTCGGGTTCATACACGTTGCACAATTGGCGGTGGATCTCTGCTGGAGATTGCTTCTGAGCGAGCAGAAATCGGATAACTGCACGAATCTCGCAGTTGGCGGGAGACAATATCAGTGAAGCCATTTTCTCCTAGCGCTGTGCAATTACTAGACCTACTGCCGTCACAAGCCTAGAACTGCACAGCATTATTCCCACATAACCCCTCTCTACTGCTACGCATGCTCATTCCCGTCCAACTAGTCGTGCCATCTCTAGACACGATTGGAACCAGAGGTCTGCATCGGACGTTTCCGCTCGAGCGCCAAGTAGTTGATAGCATAATCCGATAGGTAGCGCACATGCATGATGGGTAAAATTGTCACGAGCGATAAATCCTCGAACGGTATAAGCCGAGCGTTAGAAATTCGTTCTTGTTACAGTGATGAACTGTGTAGTAACATCATATATGTTTATCATTTCAAAACTTTGCAGTGTTTAACTAACCTCTCCATAGTACAACTACAAAACTTGCTTTAAAATGTAATATAAAGGTTGTAGGTAAATGATTTTTTTTTTCCCACACAGGAGTGATTTTGTTTTTGCCACATCTGACAGATGTTATTGGATGTAAATGTAATTATTATAAACGGAGAACACAATCTCGATAATGCAAGAACTGTATCAAGTTTCTAGTAGTAGTAATAATAATAATAATAATAATAATAATAATAATAATAATAATAATAATAATTAGTGTATCAATCTTTGCGTCTGTAACAGTTGTGCAGCATGATTATTCGTTTTGTTATATTTTCTGTGACATTATCTCTGTACTAATATTGTTATTAATCTACTGCGCTATCAATAATATTTTGTAAAACGTTTCTACATTTTCGCAGTATACAGGGTATTTAAAAAATACGGGGCATAATTTCAGGTATGTATTTCTCACATGTAGACAATCAAAATAGTTCATTACAACATGTGTGAATTTCAATGTTGTGAAGGCCATAACTCGGAAATAAAGCATTTCCGGACACATGTTGTAATGAACTATTTTGATTGTCTACATATGGGAAATACATACCTGAAATTATGCCTCGTATTTTTTAAACACCCTGTGTAGGCGGAACACTATGTCATATTATATATGTTATATTATATATGTGGTAAATCAAATATTGAATAATTATTTATTAATTAGCAATAATAACTGTATATCGAAGGTTTTCATACTACTTTATTATAATTTCATGTTCCTGTTTTGGTACGTTCCATTGACTGTTCCATTAAACGTTTGTCATAAACGCAGAAAATAAAAGCCTTATTTTTACCGTGTGAGCAAAACATATGTGTATCTTATCTGTCGCCTTCCATACAAGATAAGACATGTCGGTGAGATGACCTTGTACTGTACTTCTATTTATTACGATCGTATCTCACTTGAGGGTGCGACACTCGAACGAGTTCAAGCGACCGATTTAACTCCATTGCAGCACTCTGATTGGAACATACTTCCTGGATGAACCTTGTAATTTGCGAAATTCTGTGCATCTTTCCATAAAAAAAACTTTGTTCAATCACTAGTGATGCTCCATTTTGATTACTGCGTTTCTTTCTTGACAAACATAACTGTCAATTTAACTGAAAAACTACGTGTTCATAATGTATGTGTCTGCATCATCTGCAATACTCGTAAATTTGACCATATAACGCCATCTTTTTAAACAATTTCATGGGTCCGCCTAAAGGAGCGAAGAACAGCACATTCTTTATTTGTTCTATTTAGAATCTTACTCACTTCTACTCTAAAATATCTGAGAACTCGCTTTGAATACCTTACAACATTGCGGAATCAACATCAGAGTTTATTGTACATTATTTTATTTCAAGGAGTACAGTTCGGTGTTCAAAGGAGCCACCGAACTGCACTCCTTGAAATAAAATAAGGTATATCCGTTCCTCGTCATCGTACCTCTATCTATTCATCCTCTTTCACCGTGTTAGTTTGTCGCCAATGTAACTCCTTACATCGTCATGATAGGGATTGCCGAAGAGTTAAACAGTTTAAAATGAGAATTAAGAATTACATGCTTATACATGGAGTTGATATGTGAGTGTTAGCAGATTTTTTTAGGTTGTTCTATGTATTTGTATAAATTGTCATTTAGGCATACCAAAAAGTAGAATTATGATATAAATAGTGAACTATTTAATTATGTATTATGTTTAGTCAATATTTCACTATACAGGGTGTTTAAAAATACGGGGCATAATTTCAGGTATGTATTTCCCACATGTAGACAATCAAAATAGTTCATTACAACATGTGTCCGGAAATGCTTCATTTCCGAGTTATGGCCTTCACAACATTGAAATTCACCGGAACGTTTTTCTTTCCGCAGGTCGTTGTCATTAGAGAAGATATTCAAAATGTCCAACTCCTGCTCGAATACAGACCTCACATCGATGTCTCATTGACCTGCGAACACGATCCCAAACTCCAGGAGTATTGCGTATATCCTCAGAATATGCCACAATTCGATTCCGAAGGGATTCCAAATCAGGCACCGGAGACGAATAAACCAATGATTTTAAATCGCCCCACAAGTAGAAATCGAGAGGGTTCAGATCAGGTGAGCGTGGAGGCCAAGCAATTGGGCCAACTCTACCTATCCATTGATCAGGAAACCTTCCATCCAAGTACCGGCGAGCCGTACGACTGAAGTGTGCAGAAGCGCCATCATGCAAGAAGTGACTGTGTTGACGATTGATCAGTGGAGTGTCTTCTAAAACATAAGGTATGGTGTTTTCCAGGAAGTTTGTGTACGCCTGCCCCGTAAGTCTGTTTACAAGTACATGGGGTCCAACTAATCGATCACCAATGATACCGGCCCACATGTTGAGATAGAACAGTTGCACGTGGGTTTTCATTCACCCATACATGCTGATTGTGGAAATTTGTTATGCCATCTCGTGTGAACTGTGTTTCATCTGTAAATAATACTAAGGCAGGAAAGTTCGGATTTACACCACACTGCTGCAAGAACCACTGACAGAACCTAACTCTGCTGGTGATAGGGCCTGTACACGTTGCAAATGATAAGGATACAATTGATACTCTTTCAACAGTCTCCAGACAGTCGTATGAGGAACATTGACTTGCAACGCTACCCTTCGTGTGCTGATAGAAGGAGTCATGTTCACAGCCTCTAGAATCTCCTCCTGTACTTCTGGAGTTGTAGATCTTGGTCGTCCCCTTCCCAAACCAGGAGAGTTAAATTTTCCATACTCGCACAGACGGTAATGGAGACGTACAAATGTCTTCCGATCTGGACATTGTCGCTGTGGGTACCTCTCCTGGTACAAACGACGAGCCAGCGCAGCATTGCCGTCAGCCTTACCGTCTGCCATCTCTTGATTTGAATACATGTCGCACAGTCTAACGCCTACACAACACTGAATGTAACCTTCGCCTCGGAATGAACTGTCAGAGTGCCCTCTTAATGTCTCCTTTGACGGCAACGACCTGCGGAAAGAAAAACGTTCCGGTGAATTTCAATGTTGTGAAGGCCATAACTCGGAAATAAAGCATTTCCGGACACATGTTGTAATGAACTATTTTGATTGTCTACATGTGGGAAATACATACCTGAAATTATGCCCCGTATTTTTGAAACACCCTGTATATTAAGCTTCTTAATCTGCATGATGATGATGATGATTTTATATGAAGTATTACTATTCGTTAATATACTATAATTACTTTTATTACTGTTTAAATGTATACTTCACTTCTGGTAGTGTGGAAGAGAAGGTCTCAAGGCCTTAACTCTAGAAGAATAAATAAATAAATAAATAAATAAATAAATAAATAAATAAATAAATAAATAAATAAATAAATCATATATATTTTGTGAATTACAGTTCATATAATATTAATTACTGAATTTAAGTTACTAATTCTTATTATAAAGAGAGAAGACTGTTCAGTAATCTTTATAAGAAACAACGAGTCAAAGTCAGGATATGAGAAGAAATGTCAGAAGGAAGTGAAATTGGGGGAGGAGTACGTTTATGACCTACCCTGTTCAACATCTAATTGTAGGATTTAGTAAAGAAATGTTTTCGGAACATGGGAGGAGTGATAGTAGGGTGAAGAAGAATAAAGTGCTTAAGATTTGCTGACGATATGGCGTTGTTAGTAGAAGAGGAAATGACACTAAAAGATATGCTACTGGAACTGCATGACAGCTGTTAGCATTATGGGAAGAAGATGATTGCAAATAAAACGTATACCATGTTCATAGGAAAAAAATGCAGAAGATAAACTTGTGAATTTTAAATTGAGGCAGTAGAGCAAGTGGACAGCTTCAAATACTTGGGGTGTACTATAAGCAGCGACATGAGCTGCTTGCCAGGAAATCAAAAGGAGGATAGCAAAGTACAAGGAAGCTTTTAATAAAAAAAAGGAGTTTCTTCTGCGGACCTCTGGAAAAAGAACTAACGAAGAGACTGGTGAATTGCTTTGTATGTAGTATTGCATTGTAGGCGGCAGAAACATGGACATTACGACAAAGTGAAGGGAAGCGAATAGAAGAATTTGAAATGTGGATATATAGAAGAATGGAACGTGTGAAGTGGACAGACAGAATAAGAAATATACCTGTGTTGGAAAGAGTGGCTGAAGACAGAATGATGCTGAAACTGATCAGGAAGAAGAAAAGGAATTGTTTGCGTCAGTGGCTGAGAAGAAACTGCTTACTGAAGGATGCACAGGAAAGAATGGTAAAAGGGAGATGAGTTCGGAGTAGAAGAAGATATCAGATGATAGACGACACTAACATATATGGATCACATGAGGAAACAAAAGAGAAGGCAGAAAATAGGAAAGAGTGGAGAAAGCTGGGTTTGCAGTGAAAGACCTGCTCTTGTGCAGAATATTAAATAAATGAATTGTTATTAATTATGCAAATCTGGCTTTCAGGTAGTATCTCCCTGTAAAGCAGGTTTGAATAATTTCAAGGAAAATTGTTCCAGCAACGAACTGGAGGTATGTTAACAGAAAGCCACAATTTAAGTCACACAGTATTTGTGTGCACTCATAGTTAAGTTCTGGCGTCTTGTCAGGTCATTTGAGTTGTGTGGATACAAAGGAAAAATTGTGACGGTGTCGTGTATAGTTCCTGGGGTAGCTCAGTCGCGCGGTAAGCGAAGGGTCCCGGGATCGATACCCGGCCCCGGAACAATTTTTCCTTGAAATTATTCAATTGTTATTAATATTAGGACTTAATAATTCGATAATAATTTACCAAACAAAAATAGATTGAACCTAAATCATGTAAACCTAATACAATTCAAATTCAATTAGACCAATAAATAACACGTACATAATTACGTACAAACCAAAAAATACCTGTAACAGTTACAGGTTATATACTGTATAAGCCAGTTTCTACTGTAGTATGAAGAAATATGTCCAATTCTTCAGAAAAATTCGTTGTACACAGGAAAACAGAAGACACGTCCGAAAACGCTTTTTCGTTTTTTTTTTTACTTTTTATTTAATTAGGTTATTTTAAGACGCTGTATTAATATCTAAGGTTATTTAGCGTCTGAATGAAATGAAGATGATAATTCCGGTGAAATGAGTCCGGGGTAGCACAGAAAGTTACCCTGCATTTGCTCAAATTGGGTTGAGGGAAAATCCCGGAAAAAAACCTTAACCAGGTAACTTATCCCGACTGGGATTCTCGGCCAGACGCGCTAACCGTTGCTCCTCTGGCGTGGACCACTTTTTCGTTGTCAGATGCTAAAATATAGGGATGTCAGTAAAAAGTTTGATAGCCATATTTCAAGGGATAATAATGATTGCCTTTTATTCTTCATACAATAAAAGATTAGAAATGGTTTAGCATTCTACACTGACGTGAAGAGAAGAACATTTTAGAAACTTGGTTTCCGCATACGCGCGAATAATTCGTGGTGAGCGATGCGAACATCCTGCTCCCAAGACCGTCGCCTGCCACAAATTCCTCTGGAACATCATAGGGTGTGATCTCGGATTTTCAGCTCGGGAAGTCGAAGAACTAAGGAGTGTAGCTCTGCCATGGATGAAGCCAGGAATCCAGGAAACTTCCGATATGTAATAACTATTTTGTCTGAACCCTTCCAACACTATCATAATAGCGATACGTGGAGATCTATGTAACAATCGGGAATACATCGAGAGGGCCTGTATTAAGCTCATATCTCGAGCATCAGTAACTGGCTAAGAAGACAGAAAAACATATGATATCGGCCATTATTTAATTAAAAAAATAAATTCACATTCTTTCCATAGCAGAGGAATTCCTGTCTTGAATATTGGCAGGATTTGGAGTATGCCGCTGCCATGGAAACTCAGTAATAGAGTTTGCAATCTGATCACAGATATAGATAAACAATGCTAAACATTCCAGCCGTACATACCCACGGCAGTACGGGGGGGGGGATGGCCGGCTGGCCTGCCTATATTAGCGGTATAACCTGTCCAACACGATTTTCAAAGCGGGGTATTGAATACGCTCTGACACGTACCGGCCAGCCACTGGGCATTAAACGGGACGGATTCTTTCCTTTGCCCCAATTAACGGTCAATACACGCTCGAGCACGTACGCTTTGCCTCCGTCATTTGAAAGTCTCCAGCTCGATTGAGGAACTTGTTTGTACAACTATCACGGCAAGTAAACAAGAAGTTACAACAAAGAAACAATTGAAATTATAATGCCTGAAATCCATTCTATGGAAAAAAAAAAAGTTATTTATCCACTTATATAGCTATTATATACATCCTGTCTTACATAATTGGGAATTTTGGACTGTTCTTTTCTCAATACTGAGACAGTATTTAATAAATATTACATTTTCACAGGTAGAGTCTACGGCAATTCGGAAGGAGGTAGTCTGCTAGCGTTTGCGTTGAGAGAGACAGATAGAGAGAGTAAGGCAGCGTACAACATTGCCACATCATACTGCAATACAAATAGCGCAGGAGAGAATTTAAATTATCAAAAGACAATAATGAACTTAGCCATTGATTACTGTAAGCATGACACCAAACAAATACTCTTTCCTTCACTAACAATATTCCTAGCACTGTTCTCAATCCCACATCACATGCTTCTGCAGTCGTTTCTTGCGCGTTGGCAACGTTACAGCCAGCATCAAGATGGCCGGCAGCGTTCTGCTCGTCAAAGTTTTTAAAACAATTATACACTTTAAACACTGTTTTCCGTGCCTGCCTGTGCAATACTTGTCTTTTTACAGTCTCTCCTTTCATTTATTTATCTTACACACACGCAGTAAATGTTAGTTTTACTTATTAAATGTATTGAAACACTCACACGTGAACAAACGAATTTGGGAAGTACTTGTTACAGACTGATTCCAGTTGGTTCTACTGTACAAACTTGTGACGTCACATACCAGAAATGCTACGGCGCATATAGCAGCCGACCGCCTTCCGAAATGCCGTCTAGTCTAGTAAACTCCATGCATATGTGGTCAGGATGACGTAGGACTACCGTCTAAGACGGGGGCCAGAAAAATACTGCCCGCGGGCCAAATCCTGCCTGCCATCTCTTTTTTCTACGGCCCGCGATCTGAGAATAAATTTGATATTTAAAATTCTTTAAACATTCAAAATACGCGCTTTACCGTTCGACTGTCGAGATGAGTTGCGAGGAAGACCGTATATGGCGCACCAATAGCTTCGCAATCGCACTGTGCCGTGTAATTAGTTTTGATAACATGGTGTATAGTGTCCGCGTTGTATTAATACCCAGCCGGTATCAAAGGTGACGTCTTTCTCTGAAAAGATAATATAAGAGTTTGTTTATTGATTAGGGCTTCTCAGATGCCGCTTTGTCACAAGAGCGGTAGTATATGACCACCAATGGTGCGTAAGCATTTTAAACTGACATACCGATATCAACTCCACGTGGAGTACGAAACACCGTTGCCGTATCTGGAATTTGTTGACGCGAGTTGAAATACATATATCGCTAAAGGTAATTGTAACTAGGGACGATTTTTACAGCGGAAAAGTGACAGCAACGCTTGACATTCCAAGAACTGATGCTTGCATAAAATATATATCACAACACAAAGGCTTCCAACTGAGTAGTAAAGGAACACGCAGACAATATTAATTTGGAATTGAGTTTGGTCAAATTTTATTTAAAGAAGGAGCAAGTTCATTCCTCTCATTCGTAGACATATTTCAACAATTGTTTACTTATTATTATTATTATTATTATTATTATCATTATTATTACTATTATTATTATTATTATTATTATTATTATTATTACTGTTCTGGTAAAATATTATTTCAAAAAAGCAATTTAATTCTTCTCATTAGTACATTTGTACTTCAAAAATAGTTTACTTATTAAAATATTATTATTACTGTTTTGGTGAAATATTATTTAAAAATAGCAATTGAATTCTTCTCATTAATAGACTTGCATATCAAGAATAGTTTACTTATTATTATTATTATTATTATTATTATTATCATTTTATTTTTTTATTAAATATTGTCTCAAGAAGAGCAATTTCATTCTCTCAATTGTAGTCTTATATTTCAACAATTTTTTAATTCTTATTATTGTTATTATTATCATCATTACTATTATTGTTATTATTCATATTATTATTCATATGATTCATATTATTATTATTATTATTATTATTATTATTATTATTATTGTTATTATTATTTTATTTTTTATTAAACATTGTCTCAAGAAGAGCAATTTCATTCTCTCAATTGTAGGCTTATATTTCAACAATTTTTAAGTTCTTATTATTATTATTATCATCATTAGTATTATTGTTATTATTCATATTATTATTATTATTATTTTATTTTTTATGAAACATTGTCTCAAGAAGAGCAATTTCATTCTCTCAATTGTAGGCTTATATTTCAACAATTTTTAAATTCTTATTATTGTTATTATTATCATCATTAGTATTATTGTTATTATTCATATTATTATTCATATTATTATTATTATTATTATTAGTATTACAACTTTCGTTCAATAATTTTGTGAAAATATCCTCTGCTATTGATGAAGTGCAGTTGGAGAGTTTAGGCCTTTCGTACATGTGCAAGAACGGACAGAGGAAAAGAAAAAACAGTGCAATTAAAAATTACCTGTCCTGCTGTCATACGCCAGGTTTTACCTATTTAGTTGTACGCCTACTTAATACCTTCGAGTGTGTCTCTTTGCCCACGGAGACTAATATACATAGTCACTATTTTGCCCAGTGGAAGAAATGTTTACCGACCCCTGGTCTAAGACAACGCAAGAAGAAACAGGTCCCTATAACAGGCAAAGAGACCTTTATTCAAATAATGATTTTCGAATCATTTGTTCGTCGTCTGTGCTTTTCCGGTTACCTTATGTCGCATTCAAGTGTAGCAGTAAAAGTTGTAGGACAGTAGTAATAGTAGAGAAACAACAAAAAAGTAGACCAGCAGTATTCATGTTAGAGTAGTAGCATTGGAACAGTAGCGCAGAAGTAGATTAGTAATAGCAGTAATGAAGTAGAGTAGTAATAGCTGTAGTTATATTTCAACAATTTTTTAATTCTTATTATTGTTATTATTATCATCATTACTATTATTGTTATTATTCATATTATTATTCTCAATCGTACTATCAGGGACTGGAATGCTTTACCTGCAGACTTACTAAACACTTTACCAATAGCCAAAAATGTATTTAAAAAGGCTTAAGGCTCTACTAATAGACAGAATATTATACACACTATTTAAAGGGTGTAATTAATGTTTTGTTATTTGAAGTACTGTATCAGTGAGGAAGTGTGTTTTGTCAGAGAAGTGTGCTGTGTAAGTAAAGAGTGTTTGTGTCTGTGAAGTTTTATAGTTTATAGTAGTAGTGCAAGGTATTTGAACAGTGAAATATTTTTAAGTGTTAGTGATATCAGAATAGTATCAGTGAAATGTGTCACAGTTCCAGTGCAGTGAGTGAGTTGACAGCGAAATGAGTGTTGTGCTGAAAGGTACTTGTGCATGTATGAACATATCATACTCGTGGGTTTTAGTTAGAACTTAGAGTTAAGATACAAATTAGTTATACTTAAAATTTTATTTTAAGTGATCGTGCTTCATTTAATTTAGGATGCTCTTTATTATTATTATTATTATTATTATTATTATTATTATTATTAATTGTTATTATTAGTATCATTATTAATTTATTATTAATTGCATTTTTTATTAATTGTGTTTATTATTAAGTTAATTGTCATTATTGAGCGTAATTAGTTACCACTGTTACCGGGTATTTACTCATTTGGAGTGTGAATAAATACATACATACAACATAGGGGAGGATAGGGATTCCGTATCCCCTTAAAAATCTGAGCTTTTCTTCTGTAAGAAAACGTTATTATGACTGTTCTTTATTTGGAATGAAACCATACAAGGGGGATCAGAAACAACTTAGGTACTGGTATGTATTAAGTTATGATAAAGACCTATCGGAAATAACAGATGACTAAATGACTAGAGAAATGAAGTAAGAAAGACTCAGAATACGATGGATAGATAATGTGATGGAAGATCTAAAAATTATGCACATGTGGAGATGGAGAGAAAAGGTTGGAAATAGAAGAGAATGGGGACTGATTGTGAAGGAAGCTAAGGCTGACATAGGGCTGTAGTGCCGAGTAATAAGTAAGTAAGTAAGTATGTAAGTAAGTAAGTAAATGACTCGAGAACACACTATCAAACGATAAACAACATACGAGTAGAAGAAACGTTGGAAAAACGAATAGTAAATAATTGACATAATCGTTTGAAAGCATATGTTTAACCCATTTGATCCCAAGACACTTTCAATGATTGGAATATAAATATTTCAGAATTGATATTAACCCATTTATGCCCAAATTATTTTTTATTAAAAATGTTGGTGTTTCTTATATTACTACTTATTGACACATAAGAAACAAAATAAGATGATTATTGGTCCTCTCAAATCATTTAGGCCGTAAATAATGCATGTTCCCATTTGGGAACATTGGGAGTAAAGGGGTTAACATAAAATTATCACACGAAGACTAAAATATCGTAATATTCACCTGATGATGTCAGTGGGACTTGACACAGACCACGGATTACGCCTGCCAAACCATTAAATACATCCCCCTATCGAGACTGTTATTTGAGCTGCCTAAGCAAAAATTGACGGCATAAGTCAGACACTCTGTACAGCAGGGCTAGCAATTATTGACTTCCCGTATGAGCGTTTTTCCCGTACGGGCAAATGAAATCATGTTTGTTCCGTCGCGAGCGGAACAGCTATCCCTCTCTAAGGTAGCGGTGAAGGGGAGAGTAGGCAGTTAGTTTCGTACAGATCAGGGGTGAAGTATGTAGGCCTACTACGTATCTCCATGGATGTCGCGAAGCAGAAACATGGAACTGAGTTTAACGATGACTGGAAACTGATATTATTTTTATAAAGAATCGAAGTAGGGAGATGCACATTATCTTATTTGTAAAAACATGTCAGGTTCAGAAAATGTCATTTAAAGCCGCATTGTGATGAGTTCCATGCTGAAGAATATTAAGATATCGTTAGTGATGAAAGGATGAATTTACTCACTGTACTAAGAGAGGACGAATGTAAGGCTAAGTGTTATTATTTCAATTTGTATTTAACGTGTTTAACAATATAAAGTTCGATTCTCAAGCATAGTATCGAGAACGAAAATAATGAAGACAAATTATGAGCAAGTGTGACGGATTGCACTTCGTAGGTTAAGAACTATAGAGAGGCTTACTGTTACACCATCCATTGAAAATATTATTAAAAAAGAGAGGAAAAGAGAAATCTAAGACTTTTGTAAATGTGTATTCTTTTTCTTTTTTTTTTTCTTTTTGCAATAAGATATAGGCCTATTTATTATTATTTCGTATTCTGATTGTTTCTGTCACGTTAATTATTTTCACTATAATGTGCTTGTTCGCTAAGTACGCTTATGTTGTTCATAAGGTTTTAGATTTAGAAACTGTGTAATGGTATTTTTGACAAGAAATTTAACGTAAACGCAGTGATTTGTTTATTATAATTTTATTATTATTATTATTATTATTATTATGATTATTATTCAAGCATAGAAAAGAGTATTATTATTTAATGCACGCTCCAGTTCTGTATTGCCAAAATGGGGAGTATTCCTTGCCGGTCCTGCTGTACAGAGTCGGTGAAGGAAGATTACGTGGAGTCAAAATCTCTCAATCAGCCGTATTTTTGGTTATTTCAATAATTCATTTACGCAACTTTCTTCTAATAAAAGATAAGTATTCAACTTTATTAAACGCCAATAATCTCGGTTAAAATTTTCCAGGAAAAAGAAAGCGGGGGCAGACCAGACAATACCATACATTATCTAGCAGCAACTTCTAGTTAGCCGTACGACATTTCAGTTATTCTGCTTGTAATAGAAGACAAGAATCCACCTTTATCAAACACAAATAATCATTGGTACAAACTTTCCAGGAAAAGGGTCCTGCTAGAACAGATCACTCGTTGCAAAGAGAATAACTGAGTTATATGAATAAGGC
The DNA here is from genome assembly GCF_040183065.1 of Periplaneta americana. Classification (NCBI taxonomy): domain Eukaryota; kingdom Metazoa; phylum Arthropoda; class Insecta; order Blattodea; family Blattidae; genus Periplaneta; species Periplaneta americana. The sequence continues at coordinate 138,410,490 of NC_091126.1, forward strand.
TTTATTTTAATACAAAACCGTCAGATGTTCATTAATTTCTGTGAACTCCAACAACTGATATCTTTCTTAATGTGTGGACTGAGCAAATATCACGGCAGGGTGGAAAATCGTAACTGGCTTGGAATGTGGAGCGGTGAACACGCATTTGAAGCGCTGGTCTTTGAAAACACTCCGAACGCCAAGCTCTTACTTTGTGTGGTAGCCGAGCTCGGCGTCTCTCCTTAGGCAATTGTATAAACGCAAATGTAGAAGTTGTCTATGTACAATGAAGCTTTACTTAAATAGCTTTATGTAATGTACTGCAGTCTACAAAACACCAAACCAACCACAACGGAATATAGCAAGTAAGGAAAATTCGATGTATAATTTGAAACTTGAAACAAACACTATTTCATATTGGATTTAGAGGCAGATAAAAACGGAGAGAAGAAAATAACTAACAATCTAAGATAAAAAAGAAAGGTACAAAATGAATTTAATAGGTGAAAAAGTAAAGAAATTGGGAAAAAATAATCAAAACTAGAACAACAAAGATACTGTAGTTAACAATTTGAAACAAGGACTAAAATAGCGCAAAAATGGAAGAAAAATTAGGAGAAATAAAGAAGAAGGAATACAAAATTCAAAATAAGAATAATGAAATTAGTAATGTACTATAGAAAAATTAGATATCAATAAGCGGAATATTAAAGAATTAGAGGGAAGAAACTATCGGAAATGACATGCAAAGGAAAGAAACGAGGAATTGAACATGAACAAAAATGTGAAGAAAGAAGGAAAGAAAGAAAGAAAGAAAGAAGAAAGAAAGAAAGAAGAAAGAAAGAAAGAAAGTAAGACAGAAAAAAGAAAGAACAAAAGGAAATAAATTAATAACGATCGAGGGAAGGAAAGAAAGAGAAAACCAAAGACAGAATGAAAAAAACAAATGACAGAAGGAAAACGAACGAAAAAGGAAAGAAAGAAAAAACGGAAGAAAGATGGAAAGGAAATAACGCACGAAAGAAGGAAATAAATGCTAACGAAAGAGGGAGAAAAGAAAAAAAGGAGAAAAGAAAAAACGAACGAAACAATAAAACAAGTAAAAAACGCATCAAAAAATGAAAGAAACACGAAAGAATGAAGGAAAAAAGAAAAAGCTAACGAAAGAACAAAGAAAATAAATAGCGATCGAGAGAAGGAAGAAAAGAGAGAAAGAAGGACAGAAGGAAAACGAACGAAAAAGGAAAGGAAATAACGCACGAAAGAAAGAAAGAAAATAACGCAAGAAAGATGGAATTAAAAACGAACGAAAGAGGGAAAAAGATAAAAATAAAAGGAGAAAAGAAAGAACCAACGAAAGAAGAAAAGAAGATAAACGCACCAAAGAAGGAAAGAAACACGAAGGGAAGAAAATAATAAATAACGATCGAGAGAAGGAAAGACAGAAAAAACGAAGGAAATAATGGAAAAACGATGAACAGAAGGAAAACGAACGAAAAGGGAAAGAAAGAAAAAACGAAAGAAAGAAGGAAAGGAAATAAACGCATGAAAGAAAGAAAAACTAACGAAAGAGGGAAAAAGGAAAAAAGGAGAAAAGAAAAAAGAAAAGGAAACAAGAAAAGAAGTAAAAAAATCAAAGAAGGAAAGAAACACGAACGAATGAAGGAAAAAAAGAAAAAAAAACGAACGAAAGAAGAAAATAAATAAATAAATAACGATCGAGAGAAGGAAAGAAAGAGAAGAAGAAGGAAAGCATGAAAAAACTAAGGACAGAAGGAAAACGAACCAAAAAGGAAAGAAAGAAAAGTGGAAGAAAGAAGGACAGGAAATAACGCACGAAATAAGACAAGAAAAACGAACGAAAGAGGGGGAAAAGGATAAAGGAGAATAGAAAGAAACGAACGAAACAAGAAAAAAGTGAAAAACGCACCAAGGAAGTAAAGAAACACGAACGAATGAAGGGAAAGAAGAAAAATCGAACGAAAGAAAAAATAAATAACGATCGAGAGAAGGAAAGAAAGAGAAAACGAAGGAAATAATGAAAAATCGAAGGACAAAAGAAAAGCGAACGAAAAAGGAAAGAAAGCAAAAAACGGAGGAAAGAAGGAAAGGAAATAACGCACGAAAGAAGGAAAGAAAAACGAATGAAAAAGCGAAAAAAAGAAAAAAGAAAAAAAACCAACGAAACAAGAAAAGAAGTAAAAAACGCGCCAAAAAGGAAAGAAACACGAACGAATGAAGTAAAGAAGGAAAAAACGAACGAAAGAAAAAAATAAAATAATAAATAACAACCGAGAGAAGGAGAAAAGAGAAAAAGAAGGAAAGAATAAAAAACGAAGAACAGAAGAAAAACGAAGGAAAAGGGAAAGGAAGAAAATACGGAAGAAAAAAGGAAAGGAAGTAACGCACGAAGGAAGGAAAGAAAAACGAACGAAAGAGGCTAAAAATAAAAAGGAGAAAAAAAGACGAACGCAACCAAAAATAAGTAAAAAACGCACCAATGAAGGAAAGAAACACGAACGAAAGAAGCAAAGTAAAAGACCAACGAAAAAAGAAAAAACAAACGAAAGAAAAAAAGGAGAAATTAACGAAAAATAGAAACAAAGAACGAACTAAAGAAAGAAACGAAAAACTGAAACAGAAGAAAACGAACGAATGAAGTGTGCAGCTGTGTTGTGCACTGCTGCGTCTGTTCTACATCCGCGAGCGTGGAAAGATATAATGTATGCAATATATTTACAGTTACAGAAAATCTATGTACCCGAAAACCATGCAACTTAAGGCAGGAATGTGTCTATTGAAAATGATAACTGGACGTATATATGTAATATGAGACTAACCGACGATTTGAAAAAAATGGATATATTTGCGTAAATCTGTTGTTGACATGATTATTTAACTCATAAAAATAAAGAATGCGATATCTGCACTCTTGTCATTTATAAGCGAAATTCTTTTATTTCATAAAATTCATTACTTTTTTTGTTTGCAATATTAAATCAACTGCTGGTCTCCTATAAAAAATCGGTTAGCATTTTTATTATTGTTTGTTGTATTTTTTTGCAATAGTATGAGTGTTATAATACTTCTTGCGTAAAATGTTTAACAAATAACCGGATTTACTTCAATGGTCAATATCTCGAAAACATATATTTTTGTCGGTTGCTCCCTTATAGCGTAATTCCGTGCATTGTGAAATGGACACTTCTTGAATACAAGATGAAGCGTGCATTTCCAGAACGTTGTAAGTGCCAATTTGTAAAGTTTACAGTAGGAGCAAAAATAGTTTTATACAGTACATATAACGTTGTAACTTTCACAACCTGAAAGTGCACTACTTTACTACTTGGAGCAGCACTTTCTTCATAACCTTTCGTAATATTGTCAAACAGGGCATCTACAACTGATATATGTGAAAAAATAGATTCTCCCGGTTTCGGCACTTACAACGTTATGGAAATGCACGCTTCAGATATAAAATATGAAACATTGAAATATATATAACCTTTCGTAACATTGTCAAACAGGGCACCTACAACTGATATATGTGAAAAAATAGATTCTCCCGGTTTCGGCACTTACAACGTTATGGAAATGCACGCTTCAGATATAAAATATGAAACATTGAAATATATGGAAAACGAATTTGTGTTGATTGTACACATCTGACTGCAGGCTTTCATTGTCAATGCACAAATCCTTGCAGGGAGTATTTTTTAATTACCTGACGGTGTCATTTCTCTTTCCGATACTAGGGATGTGGCTAACAGCGGCTTGAGCGGCGGGGGGGGATCTGACATATTGATGCGTCTTGCAAATGACAGAACGCGGTTAGGAAAAGTGCCAACATCACATTTTAAATATATCAGGAATTAAAAAGAGATCAGCGGATATTACAAACTCCACTTATAACGGACCTCATTTCGTATTACTAATTAGTGAAGTTCTCGCATTTCTTTAGCAAAGTTTGAGGAGCCTCGATCATGGTTTTGCTCGGTAACATTTTCCAACAGCGTAATTTGCCAAAAAAAAATCTGTACAATAACACCCATAATTGGAAACAATTTTTTTCGCATTCGAATATTTTGAAATGTATAGGGGAGAGTTGGGTTGTATCGGACATTGCGTTTCTTTCATCTACCACCAGATGGTAGTATCTGAATAACATGGTTACGTTTCTGTATGCGATATCACAGAAACGTAACTATGTCATTCAGGTACTATCATCTGGTGGAAGATGAAAGAAACTCACTGTCCGATATTACCCGATGTCCGATACTACCCAACTCTCCCCTAGCGTATTAAAAAAATTTAAGTTCCTCTCGAACATTTGCATCTCTTGCAAAACTGACATAGTAAGAATTTGATGTCGATAGGAGAACCAGGAAATGAAACATTGATTAGGGATCTCAAACAATAAACAAACGAAGTATGAGTTAAACCAAAGTAATATTTTATAAAATAAAGCATCTACTTTTATTGACAATTTGTGTACATTTTCGTAGCACAACATAATTAACAATAAGCGAAACAAAGTCATTCGTATATATATAGCCCTCACGCCATGACAAAAATGTTTACCCCAGAAAAAAAATATTATACATCGCCAGCTAAATAAAAACTTAATAAGCGAAGAAAAATTGAAAAACAAGCACACAACCACGTGATTCTTAGGTCAACATAAAGACACACTTTCATTTAAATTAAAATCTAATCAGTTCCGCGCTGTGGAGTAACGGTTAGTGTGCTTGAACATTAAAAGAACAGGCCCGGATTCAAATCCTGATTGGGGCAAGTTACATAATTTATGTTTTCCCGTGCTTTTTCCTCAACACATTAAGAGCAAATGCTGGGTAACTTTCGGAGCTGGATCCTGGACTTATTTCGCTTGCGTTAACACCTTCATTTCACTCCGACAATATATAATCATAGCAGTTGAAAATGCGTCGTAAAATAACCAATTAAAGAAATATCAAATCTTACGTTTTTTCTTTCAAAAGGAAAGACTGAATCGGGGAATGGTGTTGCAACACTGTAAATACAATGCCATGATGTCTTTTCAATAATAAGAAACCTTCAGTTCACCTGTTTTGGTGAGTAGCTGTCGCTCTTGTTTATGAAGAGTACGTGGGTTTATAAACTTTTTTATAATTATGCAAATACTGAAAGATTAATACATATTTACAAATGACTTTTAGAGAACCCGGAGGTTCATTGCCGCCCTCACATAAGCCCGTCATCGGTCCCTATCCTGTGCAAGATTAATCCAGTCCTAACCATCATATCTCACCTCCTTCAGATCCATTTCAATATTATCCTCCCATCAACGTCTCGGCCTCTCCAAAAGTCTTTTTCCCTCCGGCCTACCATCTAACACACTATATGCATTTCTGCATTCGCCCATATATGCTACGTGCTCCGCCCATCTCAAACGTCGGGATTTAATGTTCCTAATTATGTCAGGTGAAGAATACAATGCGTACAGTTCTGCGTTGTGTAACTTTCTCAATTCTTATGTAACTTCATTCCTTTAGCATCAAATATTTTCCTAAGCACCTTATTGTCAAACACTCTTAGCCTCTGTTCCTCTCGCAATATGACACTCCAAGTTTTACAACCATAAAGACCAAACGGTAATATAGCTATTTTATAAATTCTAACTTTCAGCTGTTTTGAGAGCAGACTATGTAATTAAAGCTTCTGAACCGAATAATAACAGCCATTTCCCATATTTATTCTGGGTTTAATTTCCTACCGAGTGTCATTTATATTTATTGCTGTTGCTCCGAAATATTTGGATTTTTCCACCTTTTCAAACCATAAATTTTCAAATTTTGTACTTCCATTTCATACTTGTTCTAGTCACGAGACATGGGAGTGATTCCATTGAAAGATAAATTACAGGAATAATGTTATTTAGTTAAAGTTAGCACTCAAATTTCAGACTCTGCAATTACAACGGCTTTTTGAAAAATAATCACCCAAATCGAACGATACATGAGAGAGTTGATTTATATTTCTACCATTACTTTTGTTATTATTATTATTACTATTATTATTATTATTATTATTATTATTATTATTATATTTTTATTTTCTGTGAATACTGAATCGACTTTTGTATTCTCAGATGGAAGGACAGTTAGAAGAAGAGCAGTTTGGCTTCAGGAAGGAGGGATGCTATTGTACTATTGCGAAAAATCAGAGAAAAATACTTCGAGGAGAATGAAGAAGTGTGTATAGTATTTATGTACCTAGAAAAGGAATTTGTCAGATTGGATTTGTATAAACTGATGGGAATCCTGAAGGAGATAAGTGTGTATTGGAAAGAGAGGAGGCTGTTCAGTAAACTTTTTATGAAACATTCCAAAATCAGAGTAGAAGAAGAAATGTCTGAGGGAAGTGAAATACGGAGAGGTGTACAACAAGAATGATATTTATTACCTACCTTGTTCAATGATTAAACGTTGGAAAAGGTGACGAAATAAAAAATGTATATCAATTTGATCAAAATTATTTCAATTATTTTCTGAAGGAATTGTTAGTCCCAATCTCACATGAAGCAAATTTTCATTCACTTTATTTATTTATTTAAATTTCATGACTATTAAGTAAATTTTTATGTCTTTTGAAAGATTTTGTCAAAATATGTATGTATGTATGTATGTATGTATGTATGTATGTATGTATGTATGTATGTATGTATGTATGTATGTATGTATGTATGTATTTGTCCAATGCCTACCCACTTCACTTTACGTGATTCGGGTTCCGCATATTGTTGATAGATGGCAGGACTGAGACCCATTTTCTAGTTGTACACCACTTCGGCGGGCCACATTATACATGATGTATATCTGTGGAGAGTTATGTCGTGTACTAGGGTGAGTGTATGTGTAAGTGGTCATGTAAGTGTAGTGTCTGGAATGAGTGATGATGATGATGAGGAAGGGAGGAGGGGAAACCCGGTGCCGCGGCACGTAGCCTACTCCTGTCGAATAGCACCAAGGGGGCCGCCAGGCTTAACGTCCTTATCCGACAGACGAATCACTGTCAACACTAACATACGTCTTCCCTTCATATACAATGCTCAGAGATTTGGGACTTAACCTAGGCATATTGGTGCACAATCTAGTGATTAGAAATTGCGGACCGCCATCTCTCCTAGTCCCGAGATAGAAATTTTACATGAAATTTTCTGACCCGGCCGGGAATCGAACCCAGGTGGGCTAGTCTGGAGGTATTTTGTCAAATTATTCCTATCGATATTTAAAAACTCGAACAGTATACCTATAGGAATGGCTTATTTTATATTAGTCATGTTTTCTTCCTTCATTAGCGGTGAAACCAATAATAACAGTAACAACATTTAGCCTACAGTATATTTCGTAAATACCTTTATGTAATATACATAGATTTTCTCTATTAAAGTTTTAAGGGTATTAAATGATATTACGGACTGTAATTTGTTAGTATAAACGAATAATAGCAGAACGGTAGACATTAATAATTTGCACCTTTTCGTATTATTGTGTATAATTTCGTTTTATATACTGAAAACCGAAAAGTGGGAAAGTGATAGACTTTACAAAGTTGGTACGTATATGAAAACATTAGTCTTTCTCAACTGGGATTGAAATGTTAGCTTTTACGCCGAAAGCTAGAATAATTTCGCATCTGCTTCTAGAGGAACTTGATCCGGATGACATCGAAATGCAACTACACTAAGATGTTATCCGTTTACTCTTCTTGAAGCTGAGTTAAGCTCGTTGTATGCGATTGTACAACGATTTAGATAAAATGTTGCGATATTTTATTCCGGGAAACCTGCAATGATATCAAGAGGATGAAGATGAATCACTACTTTATGTACGGACTTTATGTGTGTTATTATTATCGCCTTAGAAATCTGTAACTTCTGAAAATATTTCTGCTCTTCTATTGTACTCGAATGGAAATCTTATTTGAAAGTGTGGAAATACAGCACTTCCGACAAGAAAACTGACACTAGAAACATGATTGGTGCAGTTAGTGGGGAAAATTTTCTAAAATAAATTTTCAGCTTTTGCTTTGTACACGCATCCTAAAAGAAACTACCTACAAAAAAATATCTTAATATAAATACATTTTATTAATAAAAGAAATATACATTTTCAACATTGATTCACACATACCTGATTATCCAGCAACGTCTGGCGGCATACATCGTAATTCGTAGCATTATTTTCATAACCAAAATCAATATTATTTCTCACAAAACTTATTCAACCTGTGACTATAGAATTCAATTTCCTATCTAACTCTTGTTTACATCAACAATATACTTGTGAAAAATTATCTTGCAATCCGCGTTTCGAAATAAAATATTTGGACTGTCATTTTGAAAGGTATAATTTTTCTCATATCTGTTTGATTCTACCTCCTCAGAAGAAAAGCGTGTAGCACACTTTCGGAAACGCAATTTGAAAATTCGTGCTCATTTCAAAATAGAGCTCTTTTCGCACTTGTATCACAATATACTGAATGAACAGTATATTGCAGAACAGGTTTCACGGCCTCGCGCGGCCTTGAGTCCCCCACCTCCGCGCGCATAGCCGGCCGACCGTGAAACCTGTTCTGCTCTATAATGTTCACCCAGTACTACTTTAATATTAACAAACGCTACAATACTGACAATTGTTTAGAATAATATAATTTGGATTTAACTTGAGACTGATAGCGAAAAAGTTTGTACACTCAGTTTAATAATTCTACTGGAATAAAACTTATATGAAATTGAAGGAGATAATGCTTTGACGTCTGAAAGTACTTAACAAAACTGAATCCTCAAAATATTATTTTAAATAAGTTGTTCCTTTTAATGTGTATTTAATTTTTCAATTCTAAGTTTATGCATATAGGTAGGATATACATTATATACGCCTTTTTATAGCAGTAATAATTTGGACTTAATGTGTTTTGTTTGTAAACCAACGATATTTATAACATGTTTTTAATAAATGTAGTAATATATCATTAATAATTTGCAGGTAAATTACTATTTACAAAAGTGGGATATTTTGAGTATATTTATAGGTTACTTAATAACTAACTTAGCTTTCGTTCCAGATCATGTTACGTTCACAAATTATGGATTGGTGAAAGACAAATATCCTAAGTGTTTTCTGTCCCTGAATATAATGGAAAAAATTTCTAATTTACAAAATAAGCCTAATCAAGAACTTAAATATTGGCTGAAATTGTTTTATCTTGTTAGCTCCAATTAAGATTTTTAAATGCCTACCTACCTCTACAGTACATTCTATTCTACGATATATGCACTAACCTATGATTGTAATAATTCGATTTATAATGCCTATGAAACACGTTTTACTCCAAGAATACACAATTTCACCATCCCTTAGGTAAATTAAGTACAGTTAAAGGTAGGGTTATTATTAATATGATAATAAGAGATCAACATACTTGAAAATGCAATGGGATCATTTGAGAACACAATGCTAACATAGAAACTGACCAAAATGTTTATCATGATAACAGGCTATTGTCTCAACATAAAAATGTTGTTTTTATGCCAAAATTACCTCAACCCACACTAATAAATTTCTGATGTCTGTGTTATGCACAGTAAATTAAGTTTTAATAGACTTTTTCCCCTTCAAGAACCGAACTTACGCTCTAGGAGGTTAATCAAGAAGAAATATCACGCTTCTCGATTTTTTTTTAATATATGAATGCAAAAGTGTTATTTTAGCGTTTTATTATTTGGCAATTGACGAGATGAATATTCTAGTAATAGGGCACAATAAAATTGCAATGTTAATTAAATTTTGCTGTACTCTCAGCGTATAAAATTCAGTTTTCACATTGCTTAATAATCATTATTTAAGTCGAATTATCTCCCATATGAATACTTGTTTATTACAAGCCTCTGGATAAGACAAGGAAAAATACCTGACTACAGGAGCCCCAGGAACATTGGCATTACCAAGAGTAGCAGAAAATCGCATAATTAAAATTTACAAAGTCTAGGGCGCTTCATTCCGACGGTTATTTGTATAGTAGGACTACAACCCTGAACTGATCCCTATCTGGATGCCGTATCTACTATGTTAAGGACACGTTATACTGGGTTCTGGTGAAACGTCTATTTTTCAGTTTTCCTGCCAAAAAAATATTTTGGTCAATGAGAAATATTTATTCAAAATTTAATTTCATTTTTTTTCTAATTGTAGGTAACATATACATTATTTTTAAACGGTCGTAAACTATATTATTATTTGTTTTAATATTCACTCCGACGCAGAGTGATCCTTTTTCGCTACCTGTCCTCGCAAAATAACAAATAAAGTGTCACAAATTTTCATGATTTATTTAGTTTTAATTACTATAATATTCAAAGATACGAGATTTGTTATGGTTACACTTACTTATGCAGCTCTCGTGATGCAAAAGATGTCAAAATTATGGCGTTTCTTATCGCGTGCCCGGCCTGAAGCCGAGCTCATAATTTTTGTTCGATAACTGTGCTTGAAAGGACGTGTTTTTTCCGACGATTTTCATCGGTTACTGGTGGATATGGGAGGCCAAGGTATGTGCTATGTTTGTGAAATTTTAAAAATCCCACACAACTTACTACTTTAAAGTGAAATTTGCTTGAAAATTGAGAAATTATTGCTATTTTAACTTCTAGTTTTGATTATTTTTACTCCCGAAAATTTCGATTTGTCAACCATTGGTCAAATTATTTCAGAAGACTAAGACCAATACCTTATTCTTTCTCCTATATAAGAAATAGCTGCTAATTTTTGCAACTTTGTCTTTTTTTCAGGTTTTAGTACTCTCAGAAGAGGAATCGCGGAACGATCTTTTCCATGTTTGGCGCCATACAGATGATAAAGCAGAAAGAAGTGGTGAACTATTTAACTGTTTATTATAAAATAATGATTTGGAAAATTATAGATAATCCGTTTTAAAGATACTGATAAGATTGTTAATTTTGCTTGCTCATCACCGAATCCTGAGTAAATTCCAGTCACAAAAAGAAGTGGCTAGAGATAAATTTGTTTTATATGAACAAAATATAGGAAAAGTTTCCATAGGTGGCTGGTCATCTAATGCTGAATATGCTTTTGGTGTCGTCAGATCGTGTAATAAGCAGTCTCACAAAGAAAACGCGAAAGAGAAGTGGATCTATTACCCAATAAAGTTCTTTGTTTGTCAAGACCCCGCGCCCGCATCAGGAACTTAATCTGAAGCTCACAGCAGCACTGAGAACTAAATATTATTGAAAACACTGTTAACATTGATTTACATTAAAGGAAAAATTAGTACTGACAAGTCTTCATTATTAGTATACGTTATGTCATCATCCCCATTACTTTATACTTGTAAAATTTTTCTCAGAATTTATAATAAAAAAACTAGCTATGTCATAATAGAAAACACTGAGGCGATAAATGTGATACTTCCATCAAAATTAATGATTATAATAACACCCTCCTTAGAAGGACCACATAAGTAGCACATAGCTGCAGGAATGGCATGCGCCTCACTGCGACTGTAGAGCTGAAATCGTTACTGTGAATACACAAATATAGAGAATATATAGGAATATACTCACGTATATCTAGTTTTAATGTATTACGCATTTTGTTACAATAAACTTACAAATAAAAGACGATAAAATCAACCTTCATTTGACTGTCTTTTATTATGAATCATTCAATAAGTGAATAGCATGTATGTTATGTAAATTATATGATAAACTTGTTAAACTTTGAGGCACACACTACTTTGTATATGGAAAGAAAATGTACTTAGTGATTGTAGTGAAATATCTTACTTGATTAACATAAAGGAAACCATGGAGTGTTTTTATTTAAATATTAGTGTCATGTGTGAATTTAAGAATGCAATTAAAATAAAAATTATTATGTAACTGATGATGAAAGAGTAATGGAACGCAGAAAAATTCTCTCCGGCGCCGGGATTTGAACCCGGGTGTGGCTTAGTGGATAAAGCATCAGCACGTAGAGCTGAAAACCCGGGTTCAAATCCCGGCGCCGGAGAGAAATTTTATCCGTTCCATTACTATTTCATCGTATGATGACGCAGAATATCTGCATGGAAATATCATATGTACTTCGGTACATTAAAATAATGTATATGATATGCGTAAATCACTTCCTGATTTAAGACGGCGCTTATTCCGTCGGATCCTGGCCAACTAGTCACTCATAACGAGTGCACCTCAGCACATGTGTGGACTTCAGTCCTACGTTCATAGACATCTATTACGTAGTGCAGAGGGCGGCCACTAGAGGGAACCCAAGAGTTGGAACTTAAACTGAGACGTTTCTGTCCGACGCCGGGGTGGGTATCCGGTGTGGCTTAGTGGATATAGCATCAGCACGTAGAGCTGAAAACTCGGGTTCAAATCCCGGCGCCGGAGAGAATTTTTCTCCGTTCCATTACTCTTTCATCGTATGATGACACAGAATATCTGCATGGAAATATCATATGTACTTCGGTACATTAAAATAATATATATTATGTAACTGATTTCTTCAATGTATTATACTTACATATTTCATACATGCAGTGATGAAGACTGAAGTCGTACAGCGTTGTTACCTATGGAATACCTATATGTGATAAAGTGTTAATATTAAGGCTAAATTGAATTCAAATCATGTCGATATGGATATGGAAAATGCTTAATATAAGTACAAATTGTTATTTTAAATTTTCTACATCATTTTAATATTGAATTGAATTTTGCGCGGCCAGATAGCGTAAAAGGATCACTGTGCGACGTGGTGCTTTATGCTGATGATATCACAATATTAAATCGAAATGAAAACCTCCAGTTGCTTGAAAGTGAAATAGTTATTGATATTGTAGAATTTAAAAAATGGTTTGAAGCTAATGGCTCACTCTTAAATAAAAATAAGACAGAATCATTAACATTTAGTTTACAATCTCGCTCAACGAGTCGTTCATATTTCATGCTTGGAATTGTGGTTGACACAAACTTACTTGGGAACAATACATTGAGCATTAAGCAATTAATTATCCAGGATTTTGATCTTTTAAATTTTTAAGAATGATTTTACCATTAAAATATATTAAGAATGTCTATTACGCCTATTTTAACTGCATTATAAAATATGGTATCTTAAGGGCAACGGCACTCATATCATCAAGGTTTTTAAATTACACAAAAATTCCGTCAGGATTATTAGATATTCTCATTATCATGGACATTGTCGTTCTTTATTTATTGGCGAGAAGATCTCAACTGTTAATTACTAATGTATGACAAAAAATTTAATTATCACACTTTTAGCAAAGATTGTCATGATCATGTACTAGGCAATAAAATAGTTTCATCAACCAAAATGTCGACTAACAAAAACCAGCAAAAATTTTAAAATGACAATAAAAGTTTCTAACAAAATGCCCACATATTTATTTGCTTTTAGTAATGGCGAATTTAGAAAGGTTATCAATACTTGGCTCATTAGTAAGTCTTTTTTTATGATGTACAAGAATATTTTCACTCTAACTTTTAATTGTATTTGACAAGGTCTGTTATACTATTTCAGTGTCTAAAGACTGACATGTAAATAAATAAATAAAAATAAATAAAAGTAACTTGACCATCAGGTAGTTAATTGCTTTCAAATAACGTGTTTGTTTAAATTTTCAATCTAGCAAATCTGTTTTCTATTAAACTAAGATGATGCAATGAAATTTTTGCAATGCATTTCAAATACTGCATTCTAAGGAACTATATATTACTTCCCATATCTCTTGAAAAATAAAGCCAATATCATTTTTATATCTGCCCTTAAAGAATGTAAAACAAAATAATAATTATTTTTTATTGAAAATTGCAAATTATAACAAAAACAAATACACAAATCCATTAGTCAATCGTTCAGCTACATGTTGAGCAATTAAACTAGAAAAAGACTTAATTCATTCCTGTTCAATATGATTTATTTGGTAAGATCTTCGTTTTTATTTTTTAATTTTTCTACTAATCAAATTTTGAAAACAAAAATCTGAAAATTCCACGATCATTTAAACTATGTGAAAGAAATTAATTACTTAAATTTAATTGAATTTTTATGTCTGCCCTTAAAGAATGTAAAACAAAATAATAATAATTTTTTATTGCAATCGCAAATTATAACAAAAACAAATGCACAAATCCACTACTCAATTGTTCAGGTACATGTTGAGCAATTAAACTAGAAAAAGACTTAATTCATTCCTGTTCAATATGATTTATTTGGTAAGATCTTCGTTTTTGGTTTTTAATTTTTCTACGAATCAAATTTTGAAAACAAAAATCTGAAAATTCCACGATCGTTTGAACTTTGTGAAAGGAATTAATGACTTAAATTTAATTGAATTTTTATGTCTGACCTTAAAGAATGTAAAACAAAATAATAATTATTTTTACTGACAATCCCAAATTATAATAAAAACAAATACACAAATCCATTACTCAATCGTTCAGCTACATGTTAAGCAATTAAACTAGAAAAAGACTGATTTCACTCTTGTTCAATATGATTTATTTGGTAAGATCTGCGTTTTTCTTTTTTTAATTTTTCTACGAATCAAATTTTGAAAACAAAAATCTGAAAATTTCACGATCACTTAAACTTTGTGAAAGGAATTAATGACTTAAATTTAATTGAAAACAGATAAACATTTCGGAAGTTTTAAAATTCAGTAGGACATACTCTTTTACAGTTCCGGAGGTTTTTATGCGTGTTCTGCATCAGAAAACAGAATCTAAGCCAAATACTGCTGCAATGCCAACTTAGGAGAGATCGTCACCTTACAGAGAATTAACAGACATTCTCAAAAAGATTGAAGAGAGGTAATGTACAATAGGTGCGGATAACATTCAGAGAACCCAGTCACTTCTGATTTCTGTTAAACTAAGATAATGCAATTAAATTTTGAAAATACATTTTAGATATACTGCATTCTATGTAACTGTATATTATTTCTCAGATCGCTTGAAAAATAAAGCCAATATAATTTTTTATGTCTGCCCTTAAAGAATGTGAAACAAAATAGTAATTATTTTTATTACAAACCGCAAATTATAACAAAAAATCAAATACACAATTTCATTACTCAATTGTTCAGCTACATGTTAAGCAATTAAACTAGAAAAAGACTTTATTCATTCCTGTTCAATATGATTTATTTGGTAAGATCTGCGGTTTTTTTCTACGAATCAAATTTTGAAAACAAAAATTTTAAAATTCCACGATCATTTAAACTCAGTGAAAGGAATTGATGACTTAAATTTAATTGAAATCAGACAAAAATTTTGGAAGTTTTAAAATTCAGTAGGACATACTCTTTCACAGTTCCGGAGGTTTTTATGCGTGTTCTGTATCGGAAAACATAATCTAAGCCAAATACTAGCGCAGAAATCTGCAATGCCAACTTAAGGGAGATCGTCACCTTACAGAGAATTAACAGACATTCTCAAAAGATTGAAGAGAGGTAATGTACAGTAGGTGCGGTTAACATTCAGAGAACCCCGTCACTTCGTGTTGAGGGATGATAATAAAGTTTTATATAAATTAGACTCGTTTGGCAAATGTGAGCCGACGCTAGCTTCTTCCTGCCGTGTTTTTAGGAAGCGCAGTCTATTTCCTCAGTGAAAGCAGCCATTTAGAGTATATCACTGGCTCGATTAGCAGAGTTGGCTTGCTCTCCATCTCGCTCCTATATCTCGCCGCTGCAGTCTTCTTAAACAGAACAAAACTTGAGTCGAAGGGTGGAGGTAGTCGACTTATTCAAATGACTTTCCTTTCCACGCACACAGCTTTGTGCTGATTTGAATTTCGATTACAGACTATTGAGCCGTAAACAGGTGTGTTCCAAACAATTAAGCCACGTTATTTCGCCTAATTTAGTGACTAAGAAGTGTTCTGTCACAAGTGACTGAGCTCTTTCCTTTGACTTGTTAAAGTGACAAAATGATTCGTGTGTGTCAAAACCCCACTGTTGCGACGCCTTTGATATGACGTGCGTTTACGTAACAAAACTCAAAGTCAGTGATTTTTTAAGATGACGACTTCTATTCAACGCAGATTCTGCTATTAACATTTTCATTTAAATTTAAGTAAGAATTAAATTCACTTTTAAAGTAACCGCAATTCATTGTGCCTGGACTAAAGTTAATTATTTCCTGGCACAAATAATTATGAAGGTAAATACACATTTAGATAAAAGCACCTCAAGATTATAATTTAAAGTTATATAATCCGAAAAAATTAATTTAATAAGACTATATTTTAATCTCTGTTCAGATACGTTTGCTTTCCGAAATCATTTTCAATTTGGAAATAAGGAAATGCTCACCATAAGTATTAGAATTAAAAGTTTGGAATACAGACCGGCGCCAAAAAAGTGACTTTTAATAAAACTATTATGTGAAACATGCATCGTTTTCCGCATTACGAAGGGAAATAAACGTTAAGAAATTACTTCGAATTTTGGAATAAATTACTATACTTAATATTCGTTATTGGAATTAAGTAAAGATTTTGGACATAGCACTTAATAAAAATTAAGACATTATACATTCCTACTCTCGAATTTAATAAGTAAATTGTATATATTCTGTATAATTGTGACTCATATAATAATTCTAAAAATGAAATTACTGAAATTGAGAATTTATTCTTTATTCGCACACGTTTTCTTTCCCAAACCACTTTCAATTTTGGAATAAAGAAATATTGTGTATATCACTATACGGAGATATCTCCCTCAAAATAGTGACTTCTAAACAAGACTATTAGATAAAGCATAGATTGTTTCTTGGTTAAAAATAAACTGAACCTAAAAAACTCCAATTACGGAATTAAATATTAGACTTAGCGTTTGTTGTTACAATTAAGTAGCGATTTGGGATTTAGTACTTCCTAAAAAACAGCGCTTCTAAGTTAATATAATCGAGTTTACCAGCAAATTATGTACTATTCTGTATAATACAGACAAATCAACTCTTCGAGATATTGCCTCTAATCTGAAAGCATGTAATTGCACGTGACGACTACATTGAATTCGAAAGGAAACTGTTAACGTGTTACAAAAGTGACGCTACGAGAATATAACCGAAATACTTTGGTAAATAGTGATTGCACATTCGTTTTCAGTTCATTAATTCGTACGCTTATGAGACATGTGCGCAATGCGAAATAGGAGAGAATCACACGAAAATGCGAAGTAATGACTTTTAAATAATACTATTATGTAAAACATATTTTATTTTTCATAAATGGAAACTAACCTTGAAAAAATACTTAGAGTTTCAGAATAAATGTCGGACTCAACGTTTGTTGCGAAAATTAAGTAGCGATTTTAACATTGTACATTATAAATATTAGAGATTGTACATTCCTATAAGCGAAATTATTAAGTAAATGATATATTTTTAGTTATGACGGGTGATTTAGTTCTTTGAGAGATTGTTTATAATCCGAAAGAATTGAAATGCACGTGGTAACTACAATAACTCGAAGAAAATCAGCTAACCGAGATACAAAAGTAACGCTATGAGAATCCAATCGAAATGACATTGTACATTAGACACTGTACATTATAGATATTACAGATTGTACATTCCCATAAGCGAAATTATTAAGTAAATGATATATTTTTAGTTATGACGGGTGATTTAGCTCTTCGAGAGATTATTTATAATCCGAAAGATTTGAAATGCACGTGATAACTACAATTATCTCGAAGAAAATCAGCTAACCGAGATACAAAATTAACGCTATGAGAATCCAATCGAAATGACATTGTTCATTAGACACTGTACATTATACATATTACAGATTGTACATTCCTATAAGCGAAATTATTAAGTAAATGACATATTTTTAGTTGTCACGGGTGATTTAGTTCTTCGAGAGATTATTTATACTCCGAAAGAATTGAAATGACGTGGTAACTACAATTAATTCGAAGAAAATCAGCTAACCGAGATACAAAAGTAGCGCTAAGAGAATCCAATCGAAATGACATCGTACATTAGACATTGTACATTATAAATATTACAGATTGTACATTCCTATAAGCGAAATTATTAGGTAAATAATATATTTTTAGTTATTACGGGTGATTTAGTTCTTCGAGAGATTATTTATAATCCGAAAGAATTGAAATTCACGTGGTAACTACAATTAACTCGAAGAAAATCAGCTAACCGAGGTACAAAATTAACGCTATGAGAATCCAATTGAAATGACATTGTACATTATACATATTACAGATTGTACTTTCCTATGAGCGAAATTATTACGTAAATTATATATTTCTAGTTATGACGAATGATTTAGTTCTTCGAGAGATTATTTATAATCCGAAAGAATTGAAATGCACGTGATAAGTACAATTAACTGGAAGAAAGTCAGCTAACCGAGATACAAAAGTGAATCCCATCGAAATGGTTTGCGGGTAGTTATTGCATATTCGTTTTCGCTGCCTTAAATCCTACGCTAATGAAACATGTGCGCAATGCGAGATAGGAGGAAAAGATACTTGAAAATGCTAGTCACACGCAAATTTTTAGACAAACTGAAAATAATTCTAAATACACGTAACAGAGACGTCCTGTGTAAAGAGGTTTCGCGACCAACAAATACAACACCGTCATTCCACACCCTAAAAGCATGAGCATGCCACAGATGGAAAAGCGAGCGGACTCACCTTGGAGAACGCTGCAGGCGGCGGCTGCTGCTGCTGCTGCTGCTTCCGTCCCGGTGCCACGCGCCGAGCTGTCTGAGCGCCGCGACGCGGCTCGCCGCTACTTAGAGCCTTCCCGCCAGCGCCAAGGCGCAAGCGCAGCACCATCTGCCGATTATTGGTGATTCTCGGCCGCACAAACATGTCTTCACGCACCTAGACATTTCAACAGGGGGAGGGTCACTTCAACGACACATGCGTTATACGTTTCACTCAATTAATCTACCTGCAAGTAATTCACTATACTCTCATTAAGCACTGAAACAAAAGTCAAGTTGTCAGGAACTTTAACATCTTCCTCGAGACTTCGATTCTAAACTAATTCAAACTGACACCAGACGAGCAAGGTAGCTGCTCCCGTCACATGGAGTCCACAAAAAGCCGGTATTCTGCGATATCAAATTGGAAAAGAAGTGAATTCACATTCTGAGTGGGAATCGAACCCACTTACTGCGCTTTCTCTCTTCATGCGTTGTCTAAAGTTCTTCTTAATCACAGAGAACAGCAACATCAACATTTGGAATTTTGTTATTTTGCTTTGTTTATTTTTTTACCTGGTATAGATAAGACCATTAGGCTTTCTCTTCTCCTCTACTAGAAGATTACAACTACAATATCAACATTGCAATTAAATTTTAATTTTATTCTTCTTTTAATTCTATATAGTTCACGTTACAACTGCTTATGATATCGTGTGTTCCGTCTTTATATTTCGCACCGACGCACAGTGGTCCAGAATGCAAATTTAGAGGGACAAACTAATAACTTTTCAGCTACCTAACAGATTTTTATGAAATTTTACACAGTAGTTGCAGGTAGCATATATGTTTTGTACACCAACTCTCGTTACGTTAGTATAAGGGGAACTACCCCTTATATGGGGGCGCAATTAGACAAAATTAGTAACTTTTCTCTTATCTCAATGAGTTTTATAAAATTTTACACAGTGGTTACACGTAGCATATATGTTTCGTATACGAGCTCTGATTACGTTATTATAAGGGGAACTACCCCTTATAGGGGTCGCAATTAGACAAAATTAGTAACTTTTCTCATACGTGACAGATTCTTATGAAATTTTACACAGTAGTTACGGGTAGCATATATGTTTTGTATACAAGCTCTCATTACGTTGGCATAAATGGCATCCCTTATATGGGGGCGCAATTAGACAAAATCAGTAACTTTTCTCCTATCTAACACTCTTTTATGAAATTTTACATAGCAGTTACAGGTAGCATATATGTTTTATATACAAACTCTGATTACGTTGGTATAAGGGAAACTACCCCTTATAGGGGGCGCAATTAGACAAAATTAGTAACTTTTCTCCTATCTAACATATTTTTATGAAATTTTACACAGTAGTTACGGGTAGCATATATGTTTTGTACACAAGTTCTCATTACGTTGGTATAAGGGGAACTGACCCTTATAGGGGGCGCAATTAGACAAAATTAGTAACTTTTCTCCTATTTAACATATTTTTATGAAATTTTACACAGTAGTTACAGGTAGCATGTATGTTTTGTATACAAGCTCTCATTCCGTTGGTCTAAGTGGAACTACCCCTTATAGGGGGGCGCAATTAGACAAAATTAGTAACTTTTCTCCTATCTAACACATATTTATGAAATTTTACACAGTAGTTACACATAGTACATTTGTTTTGTGTACAAGCTCTGATTACATTGGTATCAGAGGAACTGCCCGTTACAGGGGGATGCGTTTAGACAAAATTAGTAACTTTTCTTCTGTCTAACAGATTTTCATGAAAATGTATACAGTAGTTACAGGTAGTAAGCTTGTCTTGTATACAAGCTCTAATTCTCTAGATTGTTTTTGTTTCGACCTCATACTTGCTATAATGGAAAAGCTTTCTTGGGGAGCCACGATTTTTTCCAAGGGTAAGTTTTCTCTAAATTTTCATTACTATCACGAAAATAATTTAATAAGTAGTTCGCTAAGGCAATGCTCATTTCATTGAAAAGAAAACTCATATTCTTTATCCTCTTGCTCTCCAACGATAAATTATCTTATGAGAAAAATGTATCATTTTAGGTACTGTTGCACTTTTTGGGCACTCGGGAAGCTTATTTGATACATAATTAACAAGCTGCCACCTTGAATTCCCTAAATTTTACTTCGGAAGCAGATTAATTTCACAGATATTTAAATAACTGTAATCGAGAAAAATTGCACTCCTGCACCTGGAAAGAAGAGTGCGCATAATTTATTACTTCCGCAAATCTGCGTACTTTAAGACTGCATTTTAAATAGAGTTAAATACTCGAGGAAGTGAAAAAAATCATTTTGGGACGGAACAAAGGGTGTTTTTTTTTCTCTACCTTAGTCAAGTCTGCAGTCAATGGTTACATTTATATTTTGTCCAGTGTCCATTCATGCTAATGTTACATGCTGTAATAACATTAAATGTAACAAAAACAAACAGTGTTACATACCTAAAGAACTACTTGACATGTCGATACCAAATATGAATGGAATCGACCACTTACAACAGAGTTACAGCACAAAGAAAACGGCAGACTCGCGGCACTTGCTGAGTAAGAATGCTGGGTGGCGAAATGTGGTATCTTACTGGCCTCTTATCTCGCTCTGCAGCTATCGCCGCTAATTAAGATTATCAATTCAGTGTTTCTCAGTTATATAGGAAAAATAATTTAAGGGTTTTATTTAATTTTTTTACATGTCACTTTTCTACTTTTGTCCTCCTAAATATGGATTCTGGGCTACTGTTCGACGTAACAATTTGTTAGAAAAGAGGGAAATTTGGCTGCATATCTCCTCTTCCTTAATTTGAGGAACTGTCGATGTTATGAAGTCCACCATTTGCTTCTTTACAGCAATAGTATTTGCTTGAGAAAGAAGACTTCCGTTGAAAAGGAATTCAAACATGTCCATTCGGTCACTATCTGACTCATGCCTGGCAACGTAAAACATATAAAATAGATAACTTCCGTAGATCCACGCACATTAAGAGGGGTCTTATTACATAGATAAGGATGTAATGAAGAATATTAAACAATTTTTAGCCCGAAAGAAAGGGGATTATTTTTTTTTACATCCTGTTGAATTTAGTTCTAAACTCGCTGAGACGCATTTTCTCTCTTAATCCAAAAATAAATTCTATTATAGTGATAGAATCAAAAGATATCGATAAAAATAGTACATAATTTTCCTGAAGGATCAGCAGCCATGATGACACTTAAATATTCACAATATACTACAGTAAGCACTTGCTATAAGAAAACGAAAAACCAACTGAAAACTCTGACAATCAGCGACTGACGGCTGTGTATATTTTTCTCCGTTTAACGGTGTTGTTATTGGTCTCTTTTCTCCGCTGATTCTATTAAAAGATATGTAGAAGAGCTACGCAACTATCTGGCTATATTTCTACGTCAGTGTTTTACAATTTGAGCAGGTTGAATTTTAGGGCAAATGTCCCCGTAAAAGTGAGAAATATACCACTGTGCGACGTGACGGTCGTCGATCAGTCAGGCAGGCTAGCTGTTTTCAACGATCCTCACAGTAGGTTTTCACCTGATGATGAAGAGAGAGATCCACTTTTCGAAACCTTGTGCTACAATTTTGAAAATTAGCAATGTAAAATGTCCAAACAGCTCAAACATTCAACAATTCACCGTTACTCTCCTTCCCTTTATTCAGTTCAATAACTGAAATTACAATTACAACAACTAAAATATTGATTAATAAAGAATAGTCAATAAGTTAATTTTAAGAACTAAGAAAGAATTAGGTAGTACAGTACAAATTAAAAGTAGAATAGGCTTAATTATATACAAATAAAATTATTTATTTATTTATTTTATTTAATCTGACAGGATTAAGGCCATAATTCCTTCTCTTCCATCCTACCAGATAGCGCATATAAATACAAAAAAGAAATACAAACACTGATGAAAATAATACAAGGAGAAAATTAAGAAAAACAGAGATAGCAATGATGGTAGTGACAAATGATAATAACATTAATAATAGTAATGATAATAATAATAATAATAATCCTTTAAGAAGACTGCTAGATGGGGCCGAAACAGGTCTACAGAGGCCTAATTCGTGAAGGATGATGATGATGATAGTAATAATTACATTACATATTAATTGTCAAATTTACAACAGTATATTTACACATATTTATTATATGTCATGGGTTAAGCCGAAGTTACGCAACCTGACAGGTGTTCAACAAGCAATTCCATGAACTAGAATGTGATTCTTTAATTTAAATGTGAAAATTTGAATTTTGATATTGTCCGACAGAATCTGACATATTATGAAGGATGGGTGGAGCGGAGAAAAATTCTCTCCGGCGCCGGGTTTTGAGCCCGGGTCTTCAGCTCTACGTGCTGACTCTATATCCACTGAGCCACACCGGATTCCCATTCCAATGCCGGATTGAATCCTCTCAGTTTAAGCTCCACCACCTCTAGAGTTACCTCTAGTGGCCAACCCTCATGGACTACGTCACAGATGTGACAGTGGCACAATGTCCAACACATTAATGTGCAGAGGTGTATTCATTACGAGTGACTGAGTGGCCGGTATCCGACGGAATGAGCGCCGTCTTAAATCACAAAGCGATTATTTTCGCATATCGTATAATTATTATTACGATGTACCTAAGTACATCTCCGTTCCATCCATCCTTCATCCTATGATGACAAAGAATTTCTGCATGGAAATATCATGTGTACTTCGGTACATCGTAATAATATAAGTCTTTGACACAATCAGGGAGAGAATTCCAGAGGCGTGGAATCGATATGCTGAAAGATGATGAGTAGAAGGATGTTCTGTGCACAGGAATAGAGAGAAGGTAGATGATCCGGGTTCGTGGCAGTGAAAGGTAAACAAAACGAGGTGCCAGGTAAGAGGGTGTGGCGGTGAGGATGATTTTATATAGTAATAAGAAGGAGGTGAAGAAGTTTCTTTCTTTAAGTGGATTCCAAGACAACAATTCTAGTGACGGTGTTACATGATCGAATTTTCTAATGTTACAAACGAAACGAACGCAGATATTGTGAACACGCTGTAGTCTGTGGGCAAGATCAGTATTTAGATTCGTGAATAGAGAATCATAATTAATCGAAGTGGGGAAACACTAAAGTTTGGATCACGTTTCTTTTTCCTTAAGGCTGATAGGTAAAACGTTAGTTAAGTGTCTGAGGGAATGAATTAAAGAAAAACGATTTCTTACATATGTAGGTCACTTCACTGTGAAAATTTAAATTTTAATCTAAATATACTCCTAAATTTTTACTGTCTTAGTATATGTAATTGTGGTATTATTTTACTTGTATTTGATACAGTGGCTAGATCTATTTTGTTTAATGCTCGTTGGTGGCCCATTATAGCTTGAGATTTGTCCGAATTTAGTCTGAGTCCAAATTTTTTCGCCCATCGAGCTACAGATGCTAGATCTTCATTAATTCTGATCACAGAGTCATTGATTGTACAAGTTCGGGAATGAATGTAAAGTTGTAAGTCATCAACATATAGGTGGTGCTACTGGAGTTTGAAGTAGCCTATTTTATGATAGAATAAGGTAACTATTTACCACAATTTCATGCTTGAATGGGTCTCAATTTCTCTCCAAGTGCCTAGTAAGTTTGTGTTTGAATTGATTGTAACAGTCCCTGATACTAGCGGGTAGAGAATTATAAAATTTCTCTAGCGCATTGAAAGAAGGTGACGAGGTGTGATGTGATGGTGTTGTTAGAACATACAGCATTCACGTTAATTGTATTATAAAAAATGTGGGCCCTTTATAATCGTGCAACAATTCATTTTATACAAAGGATCTTCCGGAACAATAGTCAACTGTCATAAGTGACGTCCAAAAGTTTACCTGATAATACGAGTTGGAATGTACAGTTGTCAAAAAAAAGTGGCCGCACTCGTGAACAGCGAATATTTTCATAGTCCACTTCGGGTCGCGGCGATGTTACACGATACTTGTGCTTGTTAAAGCAGTTCCGGAACTATGAAAGTGTTCCATATCTGCGCCTCGTAGACCAGCGGTAGAGTGCTTGTTTAGTGATTCAAAGGTTGTGGGTTCGGGCCTTCTTCAAGTTTTCATTTTTTAATCGTTCTTTAGCGATGTAAATAATATTCAAATTATCATTTATATCCAGTTATCGTTCTTTATGGATATCACGTTATTTATATTTTGTTATCGTTCTTTAGAGATATGTATAAAATTCAAGTCATCATTTGTATTCTGTTATCGTTTTATAATGATATGAATAATAATAATTATTATTGTATCTCCAATGGGGGTAAGCCCTATTTTACATATGTATGTTAGGGCTATAGTTTTATACACAAAAAAGATGAGCATAAAGAGAAATAGAAAAGAAAATTAAATTGGCTTACGCGATGTAAACAAAACATAAACAATCCGTAAATCAGGTATTGCGATTGCAAAACAAATATCAGTTATCAATTTGAAACATACAAAAACATTAACAACACACATACGTAACACTTCTATAACACAAATATGCAGTTTTCCGTACCATACATTATTAATTAATACACAATAGTCACACAAACACAATCAACCTATAATTACGACATTGCGACGACATCAAGCATCCCATAACTGACTCACATACATAACAAATCAAGCATTCGTTGCAACACATACACTTCACCATAGTAACCACACTTTTAAAAGTAACAAATTTGGCTCCAAGAAGAATAAATAGGACACTGTTACTAATTACTATTCTTCTACAATTTCTTAAATACATCTGTAATAAATCTGTGAAATTCCGATATGAATAATATTCACTTTTTTATATTGTTATCGTTCTTTAGCGATATAAATAATATTCAAGTTATCATTTATATTCTGTTTTCCTTCATTAGCATTATAAAATAATATTCAAGTTATTTATATTGTTATTGTTCTTTCGGAATATAAATAATCTATATTTTATGTAAGTAATTATTACAACACAAAAAACCATCTTTCTTTGTAAAATAGGTTATTTTATTTAGATAATTAAATAAGTATTATATAATATCTTATATTAATTAAACAAACAAATATTTATTACTTATATTCTGTTATCGTTCTTTAGTGATCCTGTATAAATAATATTGAAGTTATTTATATTGTAATCGTTCTTTAGCGACATAAATAATATTCAAGTTATTTATATTGTAATCGTTCTTTAGCGATATAAATAACATAAATTTAATATTAGGTTTGGAAAAATCCAGTCGCATAATACTGGTGTTAGTTTTTCTTTTTGTATTATTACATAATAGGGGAGAGTCGGGTAGTATCGGACATCGGGTAATATCGGACAGTGAGTTTCTTTCATCTATCACACAATGATAGTACCTGATTGACATGGTTACGTTTCTGTGATGTCGCATAGAGAAACGTAACCATGTCATTCAGGTACTACCATATGGTGGTAGATGAAAGAAACGTACTGTCCGATACTACCCGATGTCCGACACTACCCCAATCTCCCCTACTATCTTGAACCACAATAAAATGAAAAGGAGTAACGAGGAATTGAACCTGAGACGTTGACATCTAAATTCCGACGTTCGTCCGCTGAACTACGAGGGCAAAAGTGTGGAAACATTTTCGAAAAAATTGGCCCAATCACACTCTAATATTTTCTGATGGCTCGTAGAATCTAGTCCAGGATGAGGGGGGCAAAGGCTAATTGAGATTTCCCGGTCTCTGATCGGGTCAAACATCCTGATAGAATTAATATTTAACCCTTGCCGTGACTTTCGGTGAAGTCTGGAGGGCCCAATTAGTCAAATCCACTTTCCTCATCTCCACGCTTGGGCCCCCTGGAATTTAATAAGATGCGAAAGAGATAGTGGTGTGCGGAAAGCAACGGGATGTTACCGCATTTAGGCCTATCCTTCCCAAGAAAAACTGCAAACATGAACAAAGGAAGCTTTTAATGGAAGAAGAAGGATCTTCTGCGGACCTCTGGAGAAAGAACTAAGGAAGAGACTAGTGAAGTGCTTTGTGTGGAGTGTGGCATTGTATGGGGAAGGAACATGAACATTACGACGAAATGAAGAGAAACGAATTGAAGCATTTGAAACGTGGATGTGGAGAAGAACGGTGCGTGTGAAGTGGACAGACAGAATAAGAAATAAAATTGTGTTTGAAAAAGTGAGTGAAGAAAGAATGATGCTGAAACTGATTAGAAAGAGAAAAAGGAATTTGTTGGGTCTCTGGTTGAAAAGAATAATAGACGGCATTAGGATATGTGGATCATATGCGGAGACTAAGAGGAAGGCAGAAAATAGGAAAGACTGGAGATTGCTGGGTTTGTAATGAAAGACCTGCCCATGGACAGAACACTTATGTATGTATGTTCAGAATGCCTGGAATATCGTGTCTAAGAACAGTCGCTATTTGCAAAGACTAGTCAATTCCATGCCCACTCGACTGCAAGATGATCGAGATAAGAGGAAGATAGACTAAATATTGAATTGTGGCTTTTTGTTTTGTTTTTTGAACGCTTAACTGTTTGAATGTTTTAAGGCCGACGCCAGTAGATTTGTTTTGTTTATGCCACGAAAGATATTTTTATTGAGAATAAAATCTTTTTTCTTTCCATTTGCAGCCACAATATCATAATGATAAAGTCATTGCTTAATATATTAATGAACCTGATGTTAATTACTAAAATAATCGTAAAAGAGAAAGGAGCCATTATGTATAGTTTGTGTCTCTCAAAAACAGAACAAAAAAGAACATAAAAAGCACGAGGTTGGAGTCGAACGCTGGACCTCATGAATAAGAGGCCTGAACGCTACCATTACGCTATCAAATAACACACAGAATACTTCAATTATAACTGTAGATATCAGGCAACGTGGTCCAACAACATGCAACATCGCCAGTCTCCGAATTGTAGCGAAGATACAACAAAGGGAACTTTGTTTCAGGAGAGCTGCCACTTTTTCTTTTGACAACTGCACAAGGTATAATAGAAATATGGTGTATTTTTTTCCAAGATCTTACATTTTTTCTTGATTAATTTGCCTGCCAAACTCTTGGGAAGATAATACAGATACATTACACTATATGCTACAATAGAGGAACACTGGTTTGTCTCATAAATAAGCCATAGGCCATCGATATATTTTAAGTATTACACTTCTTTAATATTTTTTTATATATGAGAAGAGTTACCTACATTCTGTATCAATAGAATTAGATCTGAGAGTAGACTACAGCACATAGCCAACATACTTTTCGTTTGTATGTCTTACTAAATTTACTGTTCTTAGTTATTTTTATAAAAACCAATGCATACAATTACCTCCAAAAAAAATAAGGCTATGAGTCCGAAGTACCGTGTAGATGAGGTATGATTTACTTGTTATTTCTTTACAGACATTTCTTTCCTACTTAATAATAGTAATAATAATAATAATAATAATAATAAAAATAACAATAATAATAATAATAATAATAATACATTCATAAGTGTTCTGCCCATGGGCAGGTCTTTCACTGCAAATCCAGCATTATTCAATCTTTCCTATTTTCTACCTTCCTCTTAGTCTCCGCATATGAGCCACATATCTTAACGTCATCTATCATCTGATAGGCTATCTTCTTCTGCCCCGAATTCTTCTCCCGTTCACCATTCCTTCCAGTGCATCTTTAAGTAGGCTGTTTCTTCTCAGCCAGTGACCCAAACAGTTTCTTTTTCTCTTTCTGATCAGTTTCAGCATCATTCTTTCTTCACCCACTCTTTCCAACACAACCTCATTTCCTATTCTCTGTCCACTTCACACGCTCCATTCTTCTCCATATCCACATTTTAAATGCTTCTATTCGTTTCTCTTCATTTCGTTGTAATGTCCATGTTTATTCCCCATGCCACACTCCACACAAAGCACTTCACTAGTCTCTTCCTTAGTTCTTTTTCCAGAGATCCACAGAAGATGCTCCATTTTCTATTAAAAACTTCCTTTGCTATTGCTATCCTCCTTTTGACTCTCTGGCTGCAGCTCATGTTACTGCTTATAGCACATCCCAAGTATTTGAAGCTTTTCACTTTCCAATAAAAGATAATATTAATATTATGTTTTTTAACGACGCTTCCAACTGCCAGGTTATATCAGCGTCGCCGATATACCGGAATTTTGTCCCGCAGGAGTTCTTTTACATGCCAGTAAATCTACTGGTACGTGTCTGCCGCATTTAAACACACTTAAATCTTTCCTTTCTTTTATGGTACACTACAACGTTAATCTTAACAAAGGAGCAGAGCCAAATTCGAAGTCAAATTTATCAAACCGCTGCAAGTAAACAGACTTGAGAAAGCTTGCAAATAGGCAATATCAGACAAACCAAAGAAACGTCTTGCTAATAGTGAGGAATTGTCATATTTACTCTGTCCAGGAATAACGGAGAAATACTGACGTGTATACCAGAGCAAAAAACTACCATATTAACATTAACCTTCAAAATAACGAAAATGACTATGATAATAAAAAATAAATTAATAATAATAATAATAATAATAATAATAATAATAATAATAATAATAATAATAGTGACTTTATGGGATCAAATTTTATAGGTAGTAGGTAGGGATCCTATTTAACGATGAAAATAAAGTCTTATATTTCGGTATGAAAACTCTGTTAAATTCGGTATTATTTCACAGATAATCTTAAGAATATTTTATATTTTAATAATACTTAATTCTCTACACGCTGAAAGTTGTGGCTGAAGGGGTTAGCGAGTCTAACACCGAACTCAGCTGTCCCAGGTTCGATTCCCGGTCAGGACGTGTTGCCTGGGTTGGGTGTTTAGGTTTTTTTCGGGCTTTTTTCCTCACTCCTAGGGACGAATATCAGATAATTTTATCAGGCGATTGGAATCCAATTCACCTTCGCCACATCATTTCCACTCCCATCATCCTTTCTTCATCATCCCGTTTATGGTTTTCAGATCACTCTACCGGCGGTCTCCCGAAGCTGATGAGTCTCTCGACCGACCTCCGTGGAATGTAGTTCGGCGATGTTGAATGACTTCTGCAATGGCACCCGAGGCGGACCTACTCGGGGGAGGAGTTTCGCGTCGGATCGACAGGGGGGGGGGCCTTGGGGGAATTTGTCGAAGCAGAAATGGTATATGGATTCTGTCGGCTGTAGGGACCGGTCGTTAAGGGAGTCATGTGGTTAGGAAGGTGCGCGTAGGGGATCTGTGGCATGCAACTCATTCCATATTGAGGGTTAGCGCAGTAGACGTCAATAGGTCGCAGTGCTGGGTCATCCGTGCCCCCTCAGTTAAATTCCATTCCATAATTCTCTACAGTCACTTAACTGTTGTCTAGAGAAATTAGTCTATGGGAATAATGTAAACTAATAAGCACCATAAAATATTCAGGCTATTTATACTTTATATTTGAGAATAAAGGATAGTTTCTATGAGGAATTGGAACACACATTTGATCAGTTTTCTAGATATAATATGAAAATTTTACTAGGGAATTTCAATGCTAAATTATAACGGGAGAATATTTTTAAACACACTATTTGAAAAGGGAGCTTACACGTAACTATTAATGATAATGGATTTAGGTTAGTTAAATTTGCAACGTCAAAAACATTTAGTTGTGAAAAGTTCAACATTCCCGCATAAAGATATCACAAATACACTTTGACTTTTCGAGGTGGATTGATTGACACACAACCAAATAGATCACATCTTGATAGATAAACGAAGGGATTCGAACCTTCAGGGGGGCAGACTGCAATTCTGACCATCATTTGGCAATTGAAAAATTAAGAGGAAGACTATCAGTAACCAAGCGTGTAGAGCAACAAGTTAACATTAGGAGAGTCAATATTCCGAAATTAAAACACGAGGAAACTAAGCAATATTATCAGGTCGAAAATTGAAATAAGTTTGTCACTTTAGGAAGTTCCGACGAAACTGAGAGGACGTTATATATTAATAGCTTGTGGGAAAATATCAGAGATAATATAAAAATTGCAGCTGACCAGAGCATAGATTTTATGAAACTAAGAAAAATGAACCGTGGTTTTATGAAGATTGTTACATGGTAGTAGAAGGAAGGAAACAGGAAAATTTGGAATTCTTACATGATCCAATCCAGGTGAATAGAGATAATTGTTTCAATAAGAGACGGGAAGCAAGTCGTACATTTAGGAACAAAAAAGAGAGATTACTTTAAGAAAAAAATTGAATGAGATGGAAATAAGGAGTAAGAATAAAAACAGTAGAGATTTAAATAAGGGCATAAAGGAATTTAAGAAAGGACATCAGACAAGCGTAAAAACGTATCCAAGAATAAGAATGGTGTCTTGCTTGCAGACTCTCACTCCATCTTGAACAGATAGAAAAACAATTTTGGGGAACTACTAAATGTACAGAGGTTAAATAGAAATTATCGGGACCAAATTCAAATACAAACTGCTGAGCCATTCATATCCAAACCCACACTTTCTGAAGTCGAAATTGTGATAGAAAGGATGAAAAAGTACAAGACTACATGTATCGATCAAATTCCAGCAGAATTAATGCAAGAGATGGAAGCGCGTTATCTAACGAAATTTATAAGCTTGTACTTGCTATTTGTAATAAGGAAATTGTACCATAATAATGGGAGCAGTCCATAATTGTACCTATCTTTAAGAAGGGGGAAAAGACTAATTGTAGTAACTTTCGAGGAATATCACTTTCATTGACGTCATACAAAATGTTGTACAATATACTTTTGAGAAGATTAACTCCATATGTTGATGAAATTATTGGAAATCACCAATGTGGTTTTCGATGTAGTAGATCGACTATTTATCAGATATTTGGTATTCGACATATATTGGAAAAAAAAAGAGTATAAGGGTACAGCACACCATTTATTCATAGATTTTAAAAAAGTATAACACTTGGTTAAGAGAGAAGTTCTATATAACATTCTTATTGTATTTGATATTCCGAAGAAACTAGTTTGATTAATTGAAATGTTTATTAGTGAAACATACAGCAGAGTCCGTTTAGGCCAGTTTCTTTCCAATTCGCTTGGGCTAATTTAATTTTGCTCTTGGAAATCACAGGAAAACAGGGAGGGTTTGGAATTGAACGGGTTACATCAGATGCTAGCTTATGCGATGACGTGAATAAGTTAGGAGAAAATCCACAAATGATTATGGAAAAGACAGTAATTTTACTTGAAGTACATAATAATATAGCTTTGGAAGTAAACCCAGAAAAAAAAGTATACGATTATGTCTCATGACCAGAATATTGTAGACTACGAAATGAAAATATAAAAATTGGAAATTTAGCCTTTTAAAATGTTAAAAAATTCCTTTACATTGGAGTAACATTAACAAATATAAATGACACTTGAGAGAAAATTAAACGCAGGATAAATATGGGAAATGTCAGCTATTCATCGGTTGAGAAGCTTTCGTCATCTAGTATGTTTTCAAAAAAATTGAAAGTTAGAATTTATAAAACAGTATATTACTTGTTGTTCTATATGATATTAAACTTGGACTCTCAATTTGAGCGAGGAACAGAGGTTAAGGGTGTTTGAAGAATAATGTGCTTAATAAAATATTTGGGGCTAAGAGGGTTGAAGTTACAGGGGAATGGAGAAATTTACGGAACACAGAACTGCACGCATCGTATTCTTCACATAACATAATTAGGAACATTATATCCATACGTTTAGAGTGCGCATGGCATGTAGCACGTATGGGCGCATCCAAAGATGCATAGAGATTTTTCGTTGGGAGACCTGAGGGAAAAAAAAATGGGGAGACCGAGATGTAGCTGGGAGAGAATAATAGTAAAATGAATTTGAGGGAGGTGGGTTATGATGGAAGGGACAGGATTAATCTTGCTCAATGTAGGGACCGATGGCGGGAAATGTGAGCGCGGGAGTAAAACTGCGAGTTGTCTAAATGCTGTTTGTAAGTAAGCATTTAAAAATAAATTCAATCCTCGAAATACGAATCAGAATTCCGTACAGTATTGAATTAGTGTCTCAATATTAAATTCATTATTTTGTGGATAAATATCAATGCAAACATTATATTTTAATCACAGTGTTTAAGCGAACTCCACTACCTAACAAAAACAAAATAGTATACCCAGTTAACTCCAATCACTGTCATGCCTGCCAACAGTATAGTGTGCAGGAAACACAGATTCACCAAGACTCATTTTGTTAAAGTGACGCACATACCACATGTCTAAAAATTATGTACGGTATCTTGAGGAAATACGGCGTTTATGGGTATGATATATATGGCAATGTATTTCATGTATTTAGTACATTACGTCTATTAGCTACTGGAATTTGTGCATTGTTTTTTTTGGACACAGCTAGCATGTGTTCTGTGTTACAAGTGAATCTTCATGATCTTCAGCATACCAGAGAAGGTTGTTGTTATGATGCGGAGGCTGGAGGGGTTGTCGTGTGACAGAGATGTCTAAGAAATAGGGCGCGAACAGGCTTAGATTCTTATGCATGCTACCTGACAGCAGTATATATGCTATACAAATAGGGGAGACCGAGAAATAAGGATGAATGAAATTAACATTATGGAGTCGAGATTTAATAAATCTTTATACTTATGTTTACACATTTAAAAAATGCAATATAATTATTTCACAGCAGAAGATTTTATCTATGCACGATTTTGGACAACCATCAAGATGTTCCTTTTACCTTACAATAGGGATTGAATAATTTAAGAATAACTGCGTCCACGTATATAACTTTCTAAACTGCTGGAGTATTACATCATAATCGTCATAATAGTAATATTTTTGCGCAAAAATAAACATTTTAAAACGAAATTTTGCAGGAATCTTTTCTTCGAGTTCCGCCTCACCCCAGACTTATTATGTCCCGCAAGATGTTATTTAAAGAAGCAAATCTAATCATAGGAGCTATTCCATCTCAAATCGACCGAAATATAGAGACAATTGACCTTACAATTTTTAAATACAATGAAACTTATTTTTGTACGTAGAGAACTTTGATACAATGCTTTGTGCAAAGTTTGAGGCATCAGAACTTCATAGTGTTTAAATTAAAAATATTTAAATTTATAGTATTTTCATATAATTAGCAACTTTAAACTGTTGTAGCTCCGAAATCCTTTCACCCTATGATCAAAATCATTCTTTATTTTTATGCCGAGAAATTGAAATGTATATTGACATATAAACAAATTTTCTTACTTTTTATGGAAATGGGGAAATTTAGATTTTTCCTCATTAAAACGCCTTTGGCTAGGAAAAACATATTTAAAAAATATATACTTAGATTCTGCATTGAAAGTACAAATAAACACATATTTTTTACTGATGGTATGTTGATAAGAAAGTATTGAAAATATCAAATGAAGAAAACAAATAGTACGCGCGTGAAGTAACCAGCTGACTGTGAGACGGGAGCTAGTCAAGACAAACAAGGCCAGGAGACAAACACGTGATGTGTCGTCTAGCAGCGCATGGCTGTGCTAGATTTATCACAGGTTTTCATAAACACAGGAGTAAAATGACTCCCAACGCTCGCCTATTTTCAACTATCGGCCAGTGCGTGTGGTACTGCGCCGTTCAAGTCTAGGCGTGTGAAAATAATCTATTTAATACCCTCGAAACTTATTGCCGTACGACTAACTAAACAATGCCGAATCCCTCTTAATAATGCAAGCTTTCTTCTCAATATTTTTTTTTACATTTTTACAAATGGCCAAAAAGCCTAAAAGCA
Source organism: Periplaneta americana (assembly GCF_040183065.1). NCBI lineage: Eukaryota > Metazoa > Arthropoda > Insecta > Blattodea > Blattidae > Periplaneta > Periplaneta americana. The sequence goes on from NC_091126.1 coordinate 138,445,085, forward strand.
AGTAAAGTCAGATTATCTGTCTCTCTGTGTACAATAAAAATAAGGATTACTTCTTAACATAATCTACCAAATGTCAGCTTCAAAATAAGCTCTCGTACAATGTTCTGCAGTAAATGGTTCCAGAGTTCTGAGCGCTGAAAGAGGCTTGTTTTTATAAAATACGCTAAATTTGTCGCTCAATAATACGAAAACCGTTTGACTTTCGATAGTATATTTTTTTAAAATGTACTCCCCTCAGCACCTTGTATAAGTAGGGGAAAAATTAGAGTATAAAAATGCGAGGTTTTTTACTGATTGATTTCATATGGAATAGCCCATAGGGAGCTTATCGTGATTGAATAGCTTGGCCCTTAATCATGGTTTATTACGTTCATGAAATTATACTAGTACATATGTGGTCATGAAAATCGTAATATACTAATATTCTCTCAAAGTTTATGAATCCTCGGACACAGTTCATAGGTTAGGTAATATTAAAGCTAAAGAAGACCTTAACTTTATACGTAGACTACTTTTCAGGAGTGCAGTATGTGAAAGATCAATTAATTTTAGCTGTAACTCTGAAGGCAATTTCATTTTTTTAATAATGCAATGTTTTGCACATACTAAGGACAGCATGTCTCGTTGTTCTATACATCGCTGCTCTACTTAACCTATGCATTGACAACCTTTTCACTACTACTCCTCTTTCGGCGCAATCTAGTAAGGGAAGAATGTTAACCCGCGCCTGCAGATTGCTCCAGCCTGTACAGGTTGAATATGCACCGCTGTTGTATGGTGACATTCGGACGAAATTTCTTCGCCATTTACATAAAGCTGGACCCAAGGACAAAACGATTCACACGCCGATGAACAAGTTTAAGCGTACTAAGACATCGGAACCCGTACAAGGACGTCCGTCATCCTCCGACGACAGCATTGTAGACATCAGGTTGTCCACTGAACGTAGTCCAAAATCAGTGTGGCGTTTGTTACAGGAATTGAACATTCCGAGTTGGACGGTGCATACGTGTTGCTTTTCACGCTGAAAAGGTCATACCATCTGCATGTTGAAGACTTCGCACAGCTTGTGACTTCTTTTTGTGGGGATTTATCAAAAGACGTGTGCTCGCCCGACTCATTAGCATACTGATGGAGCTCCGAAACCGCATTACACAAGTTGCTGCTGCCTTAACACCGATAATTGTCTAGAACATTATTCTGCCATTGCCTACAGATGGGAGATATGTCTCTATGTGAATAATGCATACCGGTATGTTATATTACATTCATTATTAAGAAAAGAACTAATACTTAATTTTTGGACACTCCGTATTTATGTGATTACCAAAAAGTCTGTGGTTCCAAGGCAAAAGATGACATGTCAAATTTAGTTCAAAATAAAATTAAAGAATTACAATGCATCCTTAAAATGGCACATTTCTGCATCTCTAAAATAACTACATACATAAAATTTTAGACTAGAAGAACATAAAATTGCATTTTTTATTTATTCATATTGTACTCTACATATATTCCTTATGGTTACAAAACGTTAATACGTCATAATTTCAACCGGTCCAACGTTTTTATTTTCATTTAAATGTTATTATTGTTCCAAAATTCAAAATCAAACTATAGATTATGTAAAAAAAAATTCTTACTCATACAGCAATTTTCCGTTAAACCTAGCACTTTTTACAACCAGCAGAGTCGGATGAAATTTTGAATTCTATAATGCGAGTACATTTATATACTATTGAGGAAACTCACTGTCTTCCTCGACATCTATTCGTAGAAGTAGTAACTACTGGACCCACACTTAAACGAACAAATTATCGATCGCTATCGAATAGTACGGATTAGGTATCTCTGAACGCCGTTGTACCACAGTCTAGTATATACAGTCGCGAAACTCAATATGTAGTAAATATGCAAACATTAGGTAGTTGCTCACAAATAGGATCGCTAATATCGCCTCATTACAGGCAAAGCAAAATAGTACCGTCACAGTCTATTGTTTCTAGCACCCTCAAAACTCAAGCTTCGTGACTGTATATAGTATACTGTGGTTGTACTCTGACGTTCAAAGGTATTCGACCTACAATTTTATGATCGTGTAAGCGAACTTTCCAGCCACGGGATAAGTCAGAACCAAAGATATGAAAAATTAACAAACTTTGAAAGTGTTCCGCTAGTTCTCAATAGGTGTCACTAATATTGGATACCGTTAAGAAGTGTCAGGGAAAATGATTATGTAGACTAAGCATAAATTATTCTTCTAATAGACAATATCTGCTGTTTCCATTCAAACTCAGTGTTGTTTTACAATAAATAAAGTGGGATGAAAAATTGAATTTTATAATACGGGTATATTTATCTACGATTGGCAACAGTGAGTATTATCACAGTCTACTATATACAGTCGCGAAGCTCAATATGTAATAAAAATGCAAACATGGGTAGTTGCCCACCACTAGGATCGCTAATATCGCCTCATCATCGCAGATCTCTCTCCTAGCAGACGACAAAATATGTTACACTTTCGTTGTCGTGTTCTTTTGGAAAAATTAACACCTTCCTTCCATTATTGAAATATTAAATGCATAAAGTTAATTTATTATTTTAATGAAGTATATTAAATTCCACCATAAACTCGAAGATACCTGCAAGAAATAGGTTAAAATTATTTTTGTTTGTGCAAAACGAACTGATATTTACTATAATAGCTTCACTCATTCAAGATTATAGCGATAATTAACTATGCAACCAATAAATATTAATTTGTATTTTCCTTTACAGCAATAATAATGGAAATATGAATTAATGGAGTAACTTACGTGTACCGGTACTTGTAGTGTAGGCTTACGTAGTTAACAAAGTGGGATGAGATTAAGCAATAATAATCACTCCAGAATTGGAAATAAAACGTGATCAATAAATTTTATTGTAACAGACTTTTTCTACGTCTCTAGTGAAATAACAAATAAAAATAACAACGAAATTAACAGCTATCATTAAAAATATATCCTTTGAAAAAAAAAGTAGGCCTAAGCTATAATAATCCCACCAGAATTTAAAATAAAACGTGATCAATAAATTTCATTAAAACAAACTTAATTTTTCTACGTCTCTAGTAAAATATTATTATTCCAATTATTGTATTTTAGCCATTAACATTTTCATTACAACCAATAACGAACATTTCACAAGCATCAATGTGAAATACGCAACGAGCTAGCACTCGATGGAAATACGACACTGTCCAAAGTCGACCGTGGACAGTCTATTGTTTCTAGTTGCTAACCGCTTGGAGTGCTTTATCACGAGATTTGCAAAAAATCACCTCAAGCTTCGCGACTGTATATAGTAGACTGTGGTATTACCTTCTCCATCTATTCATAGAAGTAATGACTAAAGGATCTACAATTACACCAACAAATAATTGATCACTATCGATTAGTAGGGTCAGATATCTTTGATCGTCACATGCTTAGCAGCAGCAGCAGCAGCAGCAGCAGGTTTATGCATACAAAAGAAAATATGAGCTTCTGCTTCAAATATTTTATGTAGTCAAAGCAAATGCTAATACTACAACTTTATGCATATCACCCGTAATTTCTAGCGGTCAACTTCGCTCAAATGTTAGCGTAATACTTTCGACAAAATGTATGAAACCGCTTTGCGCCCAACCAGCGTCAGCAGTTGCTCTTGTTATACGTCCATCTGCAGACAGAGGCCTCCAATGGCCTTAAAAAAAGAAAGAAGAACTCTAAAAAGAAGCTTAGACGAATTTATGAAATAATTTTGCCTTTAGGAATACTAAATAAATAATTAATATACACGTAATATACCAAGTATAGCTTTGTATTTTCCTTCCTTTTCTGTTTTATTTCCACTCTATTACATTGCCTACATGAAACACCCAAACTTAGATGAAAATATGACGACATTAAAATAGCTAAATGTTAAATATTGGACAAAAAAACAGAACAGGAGGGAGTGCAGAAAACTTGCTGACAAAGCCAAAACTCAGTTCTAAAAATTTGTAGCATCTGAAAAAAAAAGCAGAACAAATAACTTGAGCAAGGCTAGTAATAAATGTAAGCGGAAAGAATTGAAGAAAATGTATTTAATTATAATATAATGAAGGATGATTAATAAAATTCTGATGGTCTTGACTATGGTTATTTTCTGGAGTACAAGACAGTAAAAATCTTCACTCAGGATTCTCGTCGCTAACTACGTCGTCTTTGGACGACAGTAGAAAATTATGCGGAGTATGAGAAGCATGCCAATTGAAGGGCTGAGAGCCATAGTGGGCCAAATCCATTTTCAGAGTTTTGAAGCTTATCTCATCGTTTGATTGCCTACTGACTCACGTACTCAACAGATAGCGTCATTTGGTTCAAATACCTCACGTTATGAAATAATTAAAGCAACAAAAATACTCTCTCAAGCAAAACGCCAGTTCTTTTCAGAAGCAAAGTGTGCCACATTCAAACATCCAATGAAAGCTGCTGTTTCTTGCCACATGACTTGATGTGGAAGATGGCAGACGAAGTGAAAGAAAATAACTCAACTAAGGTGAAATCTATGAAGCTTGTGGAAAACTGTGATGAGCTGTAAAATAATGTACGAAAAAGAAAAATAAATAGTGGCCAAGAGGATATAAACGCAAGTGAAAATCCTGTGTCTGCGGAAATGTACACTTGCAAAGACTGCAAATGTGGGTTATGTTGTGTTGAACGTTTGGATAATAAAAATGATCGATCATACATGTGGATGATACACTCTCGTCAATAAATAATTTTGACCAGTAAATGCAGATATTGCAGGAATAGTTCATGTAATGAATATAAAGAGGCACATACGAACTGCTGATGTAGAATGTAGTCAAGAAAAGCATCACGCGTATATTATATCAAGTTAAAGGTACTACCGTCCCGCGCCGTGGCGTCGCGGTCTAAGGCATCCCGCCTAGTACTCGCGTTACGGAATGTGCGCTGGTTCGAGTCCTCATGGAGGAAGAAATTTTTTCATGAAATTTCGGCCAGTGTATGGGACCGGTGCCCACCCAGCATCGTGATGCGCTTGGGGAGCTACGATAGGTAGCGAAATCCGGTTGCGAATACCAGCTATAACGGCTGGGGGGATCATCGTGCCAACCACACAACACCTCCATTCTGGTTGGATGATCGTCCACCTCTGCTTCGGCATGTGGGCGTGAGACCAGCAGCCGGCTGGTCGGTCTAGGCCCTTCACGGGCTGTAGCGCCACGGATTATTATTAAAGGTACTACCATAACCTCAAAAATTATACATGCAGTATATTCATAAACAAAGTACCTATTTAAACAATCCTCTCTCTTAATATGAAAACCTTATATCTGAGCTATTAAAATTTCATTATTTTAGCGCTGTACTGTACAATTTTACCTAACTTCGTTAGAGTATGTATTAGTTTATAATGAAATGAAAAAAGAAATTATTTAATAAATTAATTTTCATTCAATTCAGAAAATTATATTTAAAAAAAAAGGCGAAATTTTGGAACAGGAAACAAGTTTATATTCTTATCTCTATAAAAGTATCCTATGTGTACCTATAGTAAACATTAATTTTTATTTTTACGATGACACTAATATTCGACTATGCAAAACGATGTTCTTCAATTTCCATATAAAACGTTGGAGTGCATAACTGTGAACATGATGTTAGGTTATTTGTGGAGAGAAAACACTGCTCAGAGGGGGGCATCTGAAGTGGGATCATATCTATTGTCATAGGTTAAAACTGTAAATACTGGAGAAAACTACTTAATAGTATATTCAAATAACGTGTGGAGGACAAAATAGAAACCATTACAAAGCTTCATTTTGAGCCTCCATTGTTCATCATTCACAGTTTAAGAAATAGATCATGCATTTCTAGAATTTGAGCGTTCTTTCCTCACTAATGACAGTGACTTCTGCACTATTGAGTCAGATAAACGCAAAGCCAAAAATCTCTTTATCGTAGACGATTATGTGGGTTTAATACGAAACTGTAGGAGGAAAAAACCTTTGTTGTAAAGGAAATGGAACAGTCCGACTTCCTTAATATCAAAAATATTTCAAAATGTATTTTTTGGTGTGCAATTACACTACAGATGGTAACAAGGTCCAATGGAAGAAAATTAACTGGCTGAGGTGCGAATCAGCTGAACCAATGAAAATTAAATTTCGTTATTCTCTAAATGAGCTAGAAGCAGTTTTTCCAAAATTTAAAAATGGAAAAGTAAGCACTGAGACAGTTTTTGGAGATGGCCCACTAGCACATTTATGTTTAGACAAGATAAATGTAGTGGGCCAACTTCAAGACTTTGAAATACATATAATTTAATGATGTTTTAATTAGGGCAAAATATGTTTTTTTCCTTTTTATGTCATATATAATTTCATCAATACCATTTTTATATATTAAATAATTACTTATTAATACGCATTCAAAGAGTTATTTTATGTATTTAAACTTACCTCAATTTTTCTCAGTTTCATGAAAATGGAACTTGGCCCACTATGGCTCTCAGCCCTTCAATTGTCCTGTGCACGTGTGCACTTGAGGGGTATTCGCTAGTGAGTGGAGAAATAAATATAGTGGGTCAGAAGTAGAGAATCTCTGTACAAATTGAATGCACTCAAACTACTTTCGTACATTGTTTGGCTTCGAGGACGGAAAACTATAATTATAATGGAAATGTAATACCAGACGGTATTGAAATTTGTTTACCTAAAGTATGGATGAGACAAACAACGTCGTGTATGTAAAAAAATCGCGAAGTACGAGGTAAAACAGCATCACGATGTGCATTATTGAGGCTCAGTACGACTCTAAGGCGATGAGAGAAGCTAAGTTTTTACTTAATTGAAAAACTCCACCACAGCAGTAGAATTAATATATTAGTGAAGTATGATATTTCAAGCATTACCTAATTTTTTACTTGTACTTAAAATTTAATATCTACTTCATATCATCTAGCACAAGCCTGCAGAACACGTAATTGGGGAAATATGACGTCAACCTCACTCCACTTCTATTGGGGAGGATCAACGTTTGCGTAGAGTTGTTTACATTCTTTGCGCGTTGAAAGGTCCATCAGTGGGGGCACTATAATTTTCAAAAAAGATTGTAATAAAGTCATTGTATTTATACTGCGTTATCTCGTTTCAAGGTTTACAATTATGCTAGATTTCCTGTCGGTAGTTGCTTTGGGATTTCTTTGCACCTAGCCTGCTTTAGATTTTCGAAAATTTTCCTCTTATCATCACCTACGGAAACATAAATTTGTAGCATTTAAGTAATGAACCTTGAAAGTCACTATTCATTTCAATACAAAATGAACACAACGAGTGATGTACTTAATTTAACAGTATATAAATAAATAATCAATATAGAGTTCGCAATTATGAACTTACTCGATAGTTCGTTTATTCCTTAATTCTTAATATGGGCTTTGTTGAAATGTAGTTTAGTTTTGAAATGACGAGTAGAAATAAACTAGATCTGAAACAGTAAACAAGCAACTTTCGTCTTCAACAACAAAATAATCATACTCCCATTTCCTTTGGAAGTAGTATTTCTTCACGGGTTTAGATTTTGCCATGTTCCAGTTCTCTTCAAACTGCAGTACGTTTATTCATTCATTCATTCATTCATTCATTCATTCATTCATTCATTCATTCATTCATTCATTCTCTCACTCACTCACTTAATTACTTAATTATTTATTTATTTATTTATTTCGCTGCAGTGCGTTACAATGTTGAATGACAGCTCTGACCTTCGGTCATATAGCTACCACTCACTTATGAACATACAATTTTTATATCGTCCTATCACTAGTAAAACCAGTTAGGTCCAGTAATGCAAGTTCTGTAAAAAAACAAGAATTAGAACTTTATTGATGCACGAAAATTCATAATAAATTCTTCAAATAAAGTAATTGGTTTGTTGTCTACAACATTTCGAACTTATTCTGTTTTAGTAGAATATAGAGCACGGAAAGACAAGTCTGGGACTGTGCTTAACTTATTTTACACAAAAAAGTGAACTTAATCGGTTTTACTAGTAAGAGGACGATATATATATACATAGATAGACCCTCATACATTATATGCACACATGCATTTTAAAATTTATTTTACATTTTGTACGTTTATTATTTTACATGTATTTTAACTTATTTATTTCCCTCATTAGTTTTTTTCTTACTTTCCAAAGATATGTTCCTAAGGATTTTATTATCTGTTCATTTGTAATTCTTGATAGCGTATTCTGTACCTGCCGCCACGAGAATGAATGTTGATGCAGCCGAGCGTAACTAGTAACTAGAACGCTATGACCGCACTGGTAGACAAGGTGGGTGGGGTAGAAGGGATACGAATGCAGTCGCTCTGGGAGCTACAGTTCTGCAGGTCTGATATAGCATCTAAGAGCAGTAGTATGCTCAAAATATATTCACAAATTGAATTCTAAAAGTTGCATGTTTTTAGAATGACAATATGCCAGATTATAAGAACACCGCAAACAGCGATCACAAATTAGGAATATACATTATGAATAATTTAACAATATTATTTCGAGCTGTAGTGGATCAAATTCAGTGTAACCCCGTCCCCTGCGATGGCTGAGTAATCAGATCTTCAGCCTGTCACGCAAGCGGTTCCGGTACGATTTCCGATTAGGCCTTACATTTTTCTTTGAAAAATCAATAGTGACAATTATGGCGGAGTTTTTCTCGGGGTTCTCCCGTTTCCCCATATTAGGCGTCTATATCATTCCGTCAACATTTCTCCATTTCGTCACCATTCCATAGAATTTCCCGAACGCCGGCTGGCGACGCACGGAGGGGTCTGGCCTAGGGACGAGCGGGGTAACTTGATCAAAATCTGGGTACGCAGCGAACATTAGTGTAGTCAGTTGATGTGGGTTTGGGAATGTGGCTAGCTTGAGTATTATCGCAATATATCGTAAACAGTTCGCAGTGATGTGTCATAGTACTCCCTCCTTAAAATTTCTTCCCATTCCATCTAGAGCAACCACTCTGAATAAAAGGTGTAAAAAAAATGAATGTCAAAAATTTAGGAGCACATTTCTCACATGTAGAGGATGAAAATATGTTATCCGAAAATAGGCCAAGAAAAGCTTTATTTCCTAGTTACAACTAATTTTCTACAACTCTTCTTACATTGTATGGTGCGCAAGATAGTGTGGAATACCATCATGGCTGTCACGAATTAACCAACCCACACAACAACAGTCTGATTACATGTAGACACTCTTGCTTACCTCTGGTTAGAATGTAATTGAAGTGTTCCCCTGGAATAACTACTTAGTGTACGTTACGTTGTTTTACCCTTTCCATTAAATATTGAATTCACAATAACACATCTCCTTCCAGACAAAATATTATTTAACTCCAACAAACAGCATTACCTAGGAACATTTGAATTTCGTTCTGCAGAATACTGTTGTACCAGATCTAAAATGTATGTTGCTCTTTATCTCAAATTCAAAATCTTTTAGTTATTTCTTGTTCAACAAACTCCTTCGATTACAAATGGGGTGGGGTGATGTACCGTAAATTCTATTTCTGTGTGTTTCCTCACAGTTCTGGTGTTGAAGTGTTCTGGTAAGGGATGTGATATACTGTACACGATAGCTGATATGGCATTACACACAAATAACAAAATAGCTTGCGTATCATAAAATGTACGCAAAGATTATAGAAAAGATCTAACAAGGGAACAAAGAGTTTCCGAACACATGTTCACAAGTTATGACATATTTTCATCCTTTACATGTCAAGAATGTTTTCCATAGATGTGACATACCATTTGTAACACCCTTTATACACAGTCGCTTGAAGTGGATGTTTAATTGATAAGATTTTCTATATTAGCAGGTATTTTGAAAGTTAGGGAACACGTAGGCCTACCTATGCAATATATTAGAAATACTAACAAATTTTGTACACATACCAGAACTTATCTCTGATGGGAGGTAAAATGGTTCTGTTTTGTTTAAATTTTGTAATTCATCCTTAATAACTTTAGGAATGGTATTTCTTTAATTTTCATTTCTGTGTGCTACAGAGTAAGAAACTCTGTATTATGTTATAAGCTTTCTCTTATATCAACGGCAAAATGCTTGAGGTTTAATATAGTTGATTGTCAAAATCAGATGAATGGCCCAAGTGACATTTGTGAATCCGAAGATTAGAGGTAGGCCATTCTTCCTGGATCTTGTAGGTAAGACTCCATTATCTACTGGCGAACCTTAACTTAGAGCCCCAAGCCTTTAGAACCTATATCAGCATCGGAAACCCGTACTACCCCAGATATCACCCGAGACTTGTTTTACTATGAGGGGCAGTCAAATGAAAAAGGGTCACCATGCGTATATCTCACGGCGGACAAATTGGTATCACTGGAATTTGATTACTAGACTGACATCAGGTGGCGACTACCGAAAGCAGTTATAACCTCTACTTATACACTAGTCGTTCGACTGTTGTGCTGGAAGTGAGGTTAGAGATACGTGTGTTCGTCCAACATCACTAATGGGGGGGCAGGTAAAGAAGAACAGCGAGATGTAGTGCGATTTTTGACTGCTGAACGAGTAGGAGGACGAGAAATCCATCGTAGCATATCTGCTGTTTACGGCGAACTCAACATCTCATGTTTGCGTGTGCTGTAATGGCACAAGAGATTCCGAGAGGGACGCGTGTTACTGCAAGACGATGCTCGCCCAGGACAGGCTCATCGTGCCATCACTCCTGCTGTTATTGCTGAGGTTGATGGTCTTATACGGGGAAATTGACTGATCACTATGGAAGAATTTCGTCGTTTGATGGGACAAGTCACGGTTCCGTACACGTCATTGCGACGAAGCACCTGCATTACCGAAAAATCTGCGCGCAATGAGTTCCACATCAGTTTACGGAGAAACAAAAAACAAACAGAATGGCTGCTTCACTGGGTCACTTGCAACGATACCACGAGGAAGAGTATGCATTTTTGTCTCGTATTGTTATTGGGGATGAATCGTGGTGTTACCATTTTTAACCGGAGAATAAACGGCAGAGCCAACAATGGAAACACATGGATTCTCCCACACCGAAAATGTTCAAAGTAATACACACAAGTTCCGGTAAAGTTATGTTGACATTCTTCTTCGATTCTAGGGGTCCTCTGCTTGTTGAATTTCTCGAGCATCGGGCCAAAATCAATGCGCAGCGTTATGAAGAAACTTTGCATAAACTGAGATGCGCCATTAGGTCAAAACGCCCTAAAATGCTATCAAACGACGTTATACTTCTTCATGATAATGCCCGCCAATATACTGCCAATTCTGTGAGGAATACAATTCATACATTTGGTTGGGAAACGCTTCAACAGCCCCCTCTACAGCCCAGATCTCTCCCCATGCGATTTTTCCATTTTTTGAGAGTTGAAGACATACATTTTTTTGCATCGGACTAAGACGTGTGTGACTGGGTAAAGAACTGGTTTGGTAGACAGCCTACAAGCTTTTTGAAGAATGGGATTGATCATCTTTTCTCGCAATGGGATAAATGTATAAACAATTTTGGAGATTAATTTTTAGGAAAAAATGTTCTATTATACTTTTTGGCATCAACCCCATTTTCATTTGACTGCCCCTCATATTGCAGATGTTTGATGAATTGAAGGACAAGTGGAGAGTGTCGCTGGAATGAAAGGGGGAAACAGGAGAGCCACGAGATAAACCGTCTGCAGCGTCTGTTTCGTCCATCACAAATTCCATCCAAACCCGACCTAGACTCGAACCTGAGCCGCCTGGATGGAAGGCCTGCGTGCTACCACTGTTTCCATAGATGCAGCCTCTCCTATGCGACTTCTTTTTTTACGAAGTAATAATATAACAAAATAATTTGTCAGTAGAAAGATACAATAAAATTGACGCCCAGTATCGGGACAAAAAAAAAAGAAAAGAAAAACAATTGTGTGGCACTCTGTTAGTTGTTCATTCTTCATGAGCTTTCATAGTTCCTGCATTAAAAATATCGCATTAGATTAAATTTTTATGTGTAAGACATATAACACTTCACAAAAGAACGCGTTGGATTATAGCAATACAAAATGTATGGTTTCATATTTACACATAACAAGTAAAACAAGAAAAGCTTTATGAAAAACCTGACAATGTTTCAATCATAAACATGTGAATTACCATCAACTTTAATAACGAGACACATGTTGTTTTCTTTTCTCATTATACGACGTAAATTTCTGTGACGCTAAAAAAGCGATGTCGTGTATTACATGAAGCTGTATGATTCCAGCATCATTCTTACCGAATTAGTTGCTTTGTGCACGCCGTTAGTCTGTGTATTATTTCTTCTAAAATATTTGATGAGCATTTTCATAGTCAGCATTTCGGGTTAACTTATGAAATGCTGAAACAAATATGGATTTTTATTTTAAGTTGAAAGTAACACACAAAACCTACATAGTCAAAATGCATGCCAACAGTTTAACTTACGATCTTTTGTGTCACATAAAACGAAACGACACTGAATCTGTCTAAATACAGAGTGTCTATGAACTATTTCTCCAAACTTCGTAGACTTGTGGAAGACTTGAAACTAAACAACTTTCTCTAATACTGTGCTAGTCGGAAACACGTTCTTAAGAAGTTTCAGAATAAATATCTTGCTTTTTCGGGTGTGACCCAGTTACATTGTATTTAGGCTTATACAATAATTTGTAATTTGTAGACTCTATGACTAAAGGATTGGTAATCAATTTCGAATTTTGAAGAATATTCATATAGGCCTACGAATATTACAATAATATTGTAAAATGTATGTTATTGATTGTTAAAAAAACTAATAAAATATGCATTTAACAATTCAAAAAGAGAAAATTTTAAACATTTATTACAATTTAGGTCATTTGAAACTTTATATATACATTTCTGCAGTATTACAGGTATATTTCATTTATACATTTATAGTAGTATCTGGAAGTAGCACTTCTGCGTTAAGCCTTGGTTTTTCTGAACCGACGCATGCGATGGGCGAGGTGCGAGGCCCGCCTCGCGCAAATCCGGACTACACGAGAGTGAGTGGTTTCTATGGCTGCGAGATACGCAGACCTAGCATCTCGCAGTTATAGAAATCACTCACTATCTCTCGTGTAGTCCAGATTTGTGCGAGGAGGGCCTCGCACCTCTCACGTAGCATACGTCGGTTGAGAAAAATCAAGGCTTTACAAGTACTGTACAGCCGACTGTCGCAAAACATTTCTATAAACATTGTTCGCCTATGTCTCCAGGTCCAGGCGACATGACAGCTTGATTTTGGCAAACATTATTATATCGACTAGAAATCACGCAGTGTCCATTACTTAAGGCTATTCAAAAATGATGCTGATGAACATCACTTTGTTTATTTCCAAATATTTCAGACAAATGGTCTCTCCAATCCTCTCAATAGTCTAAACATAACTTAATTACTGTTGCCACGTAAGCATGCAATAACTAATATATAATACTTTGGGAACCCCACAACAGAAAAAGAAATATACACATTCAAAATATGTTCCTACTTTGTCCTGCAAAGGAACAAGGACCAGCCTGTTACTACTTGCTTATGTCGTGTTTCTTGGTAGTGCACGGGCAGTAAAAAATTTGGTATCATTGTGATAGTTCTGACGTGAAATAGTGGCCACAGTATCAGAAGATAGTGATAGTGGTCCTAGTAGATTCTACTCCTAAAAATCTACATTCGGTGTACTTAAATATAGGCCTAAAAGACGGAAACAAAATTGAAGAAAACTATGGTAAACAATTTCAAAATTTAAAAATTGGTTTTGCTCTGATTAAACAAACTGTAAAAAGACTGGATGTAGGTTCGGGCTCTTCTGTCCCTGTTATTGTAAATGTTTCTGAGGAACTTTCCAAGGTAAGGAGACAACAAAGTATTTAAAAATAATTTTATACACCGATATTTAATTTTTAACAATTATTTTCTTGTAAGAATTAAAAAAAAAAATTTAAATAAAACACTGTGGAGGAAGATTAGGTAAAAAATAAGAAGACATATATAACAAAAAATATTTATTACCTGTGTTTTAATATAAACCATTAGATTTAATTTTCAAAATTACGATCACTAATTTCAACGCAAAAATGAAAGCGTCGCAAGAGACTTTAACGTGTGTGTTTGAACACGTAAACTTTGAGCCTAATATCAGCGGTTGCTTCACTAATTCTGTCAATGATAATTTATTCAGTCTCAGAAGGTGTTTCATAAATTAAAGCTTTCGTGTAGCCCTATAAGAAGAGATCCGGCAGTCTAGAAGACCTTAATGCAGGTCCACCTCGTCCAGTCCAACGATAATTGCAAGTAATATTCAGATTATTTCGTGCGTTATAAGAAAAACGACGAGGAGATCCATTGTGAAAAACAATCTATAATTTCTTACTGAAAAGCACACATCTTCCAGAATTTCTAGTAATACGTCCCATAGGAATGGATAGTAATGTGTTATGATCCGGAAACGCACGGTCAGGACGAAGTTCACGATAAATTCTTTGACATTCCCTACTGTTCCCTCAAGTAGCTCCATAGGCGAAGTGAATTTCCGCGTATTCAGTTGAGATATACGGATCCATTCTATCATACAGGGACATCATTTTATTTTTACTAACATTTTTAATATTAACCTGTCTATATCTTTGGATTAAAGGTCTAGAACCGGCTAGAACCGGAAACACCGCTTGCTCCACCTTCCAAGACTGGAGTTCGATGATACTGGCGTAAAATACAAATCACTTTACTAGGTATAGGAGGGAAGAAAAGTAGTTAACCCATTTATGTAAACTAGGAAATACCGCAATTTTGAATTTGATAATTTTCATTAGGTTCTTGTTTAATCAAAATACAGTACTGTATTAAACTTAGTGTTTTTACTCACGAATTGAGCTATCCATTCGGACTTATTAATTATGCAGTGTATATTGTACTGTTACAGCACATTAGCGTACAATATAGAGAATGAAGTTAAATTGAAAAATAATCATAATGTGGATATTTAAACACATTTTTTTAAATGGTGGCTGTTCATTTCGATACAGGCTTCAGTTCTTTTGTGCATATTATCGCACTATAGACTATTGTACCTAATTACAATTACCAGTTTCGTCCTTCGTACTAGTATACCTTATTTTATTTCAAGGAGTGCAGTTCAGTGGCTCCTTTGAACACCGAACTGCACTCCTTGAAATAAAATAAGGTATAACTCATGTTGAAATAATTCTATACCTACTCTATAAAAGAGTACCTTACGTACTGTAAATTTAATCTTCACTTCTCCCCGATCCGAAAAGATAAAATTACTCAGAAATGCTATCTACTGTCCGTTCAAGTGGTTTTGTCGCATGGTCGTAGAAGGGAGGGGGGAAATCACGTGACAGTTAATTACTTATCGAGGTCCTTTTACTTAAGTTATTTTAAACAGTTGTATAATATTACGTAGACGTCCAATTCCTAACAGAAATTAATGTTCTCAGAAAAGAGCTAAGACAGCCCAGCTACTAGACTTTACAGATGGGCGAACAGAAGCAGGTGGGGGAAACCGGGATGCGACGTAGACAAACGTACGACAATACCTGTGCGAAAATATGATTCAATATTGGAAGCTCTTTTGTCACTGGAAAACGTGAACATATTTCTGGAACGTACTATACTCACTCAGGACTGCATACGCGGCCTCGGTTCTGTGTGGAGAATGGTTGGAAGTTTAGTAGTAGAGGGGGTGGGAGTGAAGTACATTCAAAAACTGAGGTACAATAAAAATTTAAGTAAAAATAAAATGATGTCCCTGTACCTTGACTGCGCTGAATACTGTAATGTAGGAACCAGCAACGATTGTAACTACAGAGTGATCCAGTCAGGGATAGACTCCTAACCGCACTCACTGCGTCTGATTCATACGTAACGAAGCTACCATAAGCGTTGGATTCGTTCCGTGATTTTGCGGTTAGTATTGCGTAGTGATGTACTTAAAAATTCAAAACTCATTGTCGAAATGATGTTCTTGTGATATCTGGCAGGCTGCACATCTTCTGAAAACATGTCCAGCAATTCGTCGCAGTCCGTTCTCCGAAATGGCTCTAATTTATGTCATGTAAGCCTACGGTTCTTCTTGAAAATGGTGTGAATTGTCACTGTCCCAGTAGCCATTGTTTTGAGCGTTCACGTAACCACTGAGGTGCAACTATGCTTCGTCACTATAAAAAATTTAAGGTGCGGTCAATTAGTCCACCATACATTGACTGTTGGAACCAATGCTAAACTTAAGTCTGCTCTGATAATCGGGTTCCGTTAAACTCTGAACTACACGAATTTTGTAAGGTTATGATTTTAAATGTTGTGTACCTCTTATCACTGAAAACTTTGACACCTCTGCCTGCTGAGCTGAGGGATGATGTAAGACTTCTCTCTAGTCAGTAGCCTATTTTCATCTAATATCTCCTCAGTGAGAACACGCTTACACATGCTCGTTTCTTATCCAATACTGATCCAGTTGTACGAAATTTTTTAATTTCTTCACTAAATTGTAAATAATTGCTTTAGAAGACTCTGGCAAATCAGGGAGTGCCTGACGGAAGTTTGTTACAACTGTTCGGCAAGATTCGTATTTCATAAAGTTTCACATTTTCTCCTTTCCTCTATCTTCTCCAACATTTTTACTGTGACCCAACGTTTCTTAATTCCCCCACCTTCTATGTATCCTATTGTTTCTTCTGCTGTTGTCTGTATACAACTTTTTTAATGAATCCAGTACTCATTCCTATTCTCAGGTGTGGATTCTGAAGTAGCAGCTCTCTCTTGAAAATTTCCTTCAAATTTTCTTCTTTCCTCTTCATTCTTCAGTTTTTCCGCGTTCAATTTCTTCATCACCTGTTTTCCTCTTATCTTCTTCAAACGAATATCCACTTCGCCTATCAGTAGGACATGGTCTGAGTTAATATCCGATCCTGGTAGAGTATTTGGATCTTTTAAGCAATTTCGGAATCTTTCCTGTACCAGTATATAGTCGATCTGATATCTGCTTTCGTCCCTTGGGCATGTCCATGTGTATCTTCTTCGTTTATGTTGTTGGAATAATGTGTTTCCAACAATAATTTCATTTCTTTTACAGAAATTCACCAGATATTCTCCTCTATCATTTCTTTTGCCCAATTCATATTTTCCAACTGTTTTCACATCTTGTTCTCCTCCTACAACTGCGTTCCAGTCGCCCATTAAGATTAAGCATGCTCTCTTCTTCTCCTTCTCAACTATCTCCTTTATCTTTTCATAGCTTTCTTCCACTTCCTCGTCTGCTAATCCACTATGCAGCATATAAACTTGCACTGGCACTAATTCCATTTTCTTCCCTTGTAGCCTCATCATTATCATCCGGTCAGCTACATAACGCGCTGATATCACTTTATCTTTCACACGTGGTCCCAGCAATACACCAGCACCATGAATTCCTTTGCACTCACCATTTGAATAAAACAACCTAAATTCATCACTCACCAACAAACAAGACAAATGATAGAAAAGTTTTAATTAAAGATGATAAAATAAACATGAATCATTATAAAAGGTGCAATTATTTTTTTTTATTTTAGTAGATTATTATTATCAACATTTTAGATTATTTAGCGTCTGAATGAGATGAGGGTGATAATGTCGGTGAAACGAGTTCGGGGTCCAGCACCGATAGTTACCCAGCATTTGCTCATATTGGATTTAGGGAAAACCCCGGAAAAACCTCAATCAGGTAACTTTCCCCGACCGGGAATCGAACCCGGGCCACTTGGTTTCGCGGCCAGATGCGCTAACCGTTACTCCACTAAAATTATTGGAAGTACAATGTTGGCAAACAAGGAAACAAATGCTAGGGAGTTGATAAAAATAAACAAATGCTAGGGAGGTGATAAAACAAGCATATGCTAGGGAGGTGATAAAAATGCTATGGAGATGATAGCATTGTAGAATAAGTAGCTAGATTGGTATAAACACGTCGTTCCGTACCGTTTTATTGGTCAAAGTAATATGACGTAGTAAAATTGTAATAGTCGTAGTAAACATATGTATCATTAGTTGTTGTTCAGGCAAGTTACATCACTAAGTGGAGTATAAAAATTATCTTTACGAATCTTGAATCTTACTAGTTTTTAGCTTAAGTATAAGTTAATGTGTGACTGAATAGAAGTTTTGCGCTTTATACTTTTTAAAGTCGAATTTAAGTGGAAGTAAGTTGAAGTGAAGTTCCCGAATACGGCCTTGGGAGTTAACAAACTCTCTGATAACTGTTCGTGACCATGCAAGCATGCTTCTGTGTCCGCCTATTCTATCTACCTCTGAAAGCTTACCATTCATTCTGCTTAAGAACACAATCCCTTCCTGTCTAAGAAAGCAGTACATATTGTTCTAGATCGCCGCTTACTGGGCTTAGTTCCAATTACTACACAATTCTTTGGTTCAGAGCACTTCATCTAATGGTTGAAAGCGGGAATGAAAATTTTTCATTTTAATTATTTGCTTAACTAAATACCTTAAATCAATAAAGGCTTGCCAATTTGAATGTTCTATACACACTACTAACCACCATCTGTGTTTATTTCATATACGAGAAAGTGAGTAAATCTCTAACAATATACTGTAAGTAACCATGTTGGTTCAGACTTCACGTACAGATGTCACACAGTCAAAATGATACAGTGTAATGTTTGTTTACATTAATATCTCTGTAAGCGCCTTCCCTTCGGTAAACACTCTACGTCAGCCTTTAGTCTGATTTGGTTCAAGCCAACATTTCTGGCTCAAACATTGCAATGATTATCTATACAAGAATGGAAGGACGTGGAATAGTTTTCAGTAATTTGAAAAAGGGGAAATCTTATACAATAATGGATTAAATAATCGAGAGGTTTTACGCAAGTGTTAAAAATAGTATTCAAATATACAAAGCACATAAAACAAAAATTTTAGCCTTCAATGGTAGAGACACAATACCTAGCAAAATTAATCTTAATAATATTCCACTATAAAGAATAAATTTGTTTAATAATTTAGGCTATCCACTAACAATCATAAATTGTATACATATATCAAATTAAATTAATAAATTTATTAAAACCTTTGGCACCATAAACTGTGTTATGAAACCAACACTCGTCCAAAAGCAAACAATAATAAGACTTTACGAAACCTTACCTCGACCAGTTTTGATTTACGACTGTGAGGCATGGACAATTATAAAAAAAGATGAGACCAAAATAACCAGTGCTGAGAAGTTATTTATGAGAAGAACGGCAGGATACACTAAACGTGACCACAATAAGAATGAATACGCGGTATGGCATAGTTGCGCACCGTGGTCAATTGGGAGGCCTAGGCATGGCATAGTTGCGCCCCAAAAACGTCAGGTAGCAGAATGGATATGGCATAGTTGCGCCCCAATGGGCATAGTACGCACAAAGGTGATTGTCATCAAATAAATAAATTACTTAAAAATAATATAGTGGTATTGGTGTACAGACAAAAATTGCGGTTCATTTATTGTGTGTGATATACAAAAAAGTGTTATTTTAAATAGCAAAATTGATCATAACCACGCTGCGGACTTACACATTGATAGACAAAGTATCGAACAGTGTTACAAGAAAAGCTACGGAAGACATTTCTGAGAGACCCATGAAACTCATTTGAATATGTCAGTTAATAAAGCGCTGCCAACTTCATGGTGTTCATTTTTAAGATAGGCTATCGATAATCACTGCATAAACAGTAAAAAAAAACAGTTCATAAAGTACTGCCAAATTCATGGTGTTCATTTTTACGGTAGATTATCTATAATCACTGCATAAACAGTAGAAAACAGTTAATAAAGTACTGCCAACTACATGGTGTTCATTTTTACGGTAGGTTATCGATAATCACTGTATAAACAGTAGAAAAACAGTTAATAAAGTACTGCCAACTTCATGGTGTTCATTTTAACGGTATCGATAATGAATATTAAATTGAACAAGAAATCAATAAGGTTGGTTGATTACGATGCTCCAATTCCCCTAATGTCTTTTTCTCTACCGATTTCATCGGGGCGCAACTATGCCATGCCCCTTTTCTCTACCTGATGGGAACGGAGAGCAACTATGCCCACAAAACAGGGATCCTTTTTATCTGCTGCATCTTACCTGACCGTGGGGCGCAACCATGCCCTGCCCATGAAGACGTACTAAATGAATTTCATATCCAACCTATTAGAATATACAGGAACACAGAGAGAAAAATTGGTAAACCTTGTCAACAGGATGAATAATTACAGAACCACAAAAATGATTCTCCGGTACAAACGACAAGGGAAAAGATAAATAGAACGTCATGCACAAACACGGATCGAATCCCTTACAGACCACATGGTGATCATGAAAAAGCTCATAATAATAAAAACACATGAGAAATAAACATGCATTATAGGACCAATCCTTATAGATACAAAACTGTGGCAAAATTGTCCAAAGATACCTACAAAAGAATTCACATAATAATGTTAGTGACAAACATGTCCGAAAAGTACTCAGAAAATATAACTTTCATGGAATTGTGACTAGAAGGTAGCCTTAATGTGGCAAAATCAAATAGCTTAAATGGAATTTTCTGAAAATTTATTATTTAAATTAGGACTAATATGAATGGCACGAAATTCAAATACAGCCCACTCCAGGTATGTGGGTAATAAAAAACAAAAGGGAAAAATTTAGACGGTGTCGGGTGAAGTTCCTGGATAGCTCAGTCTGTAGAGTGTTGGTGCGCTAAGCCAATGATCCCGGATCGATACCCTGGAATAATTTTTCCCTTGAAATTATTCAAGTCTGCTTCACAGGGAGCTTTACATGAAAGCTGGATTTGCACTTCAATCATATGTAGCAATCCGTATAACAGCACAGGAAACATGTATTACCTCCGAGAATTCACTCCACGTATTTCAAATATTGCAGATTACACAGTGAAACTTCGCAATAACGGATACCGCCGGGGAAAAATAAATGACCCTTATTAAGAACTGTCCGGTATTTAGAGAGTAGTATCAATATCAATACCATTCTAAATTTTGAAATATAAATTATCTTCAGACTGCAAGATATTTCCATACAAAGTTTTGATAAAAATGGAATACTGTCCTGAACATATAACAACATTAACTGCACTGTATATTACATTGTGCATTAAAAGAAATGTACAATATTTGTTTGTTTTCTTTTTTTTTTTTTGCAGTCTGTAAATGTTAACATGTAGTAACATAAACTGTAATGTACACTACGATATGAATTACTGAACACAATAACTAAGGTTTGAAGTTTTTATCATTTTAATTTAATTTATTTAATTTTTAAGAGTTAGATGCCTTAAGAATGATGTGTATGCAAATTTTTAGCTTAATCGGACTGCTAATGTTGAAGTTATTTTCATTTTAATTATGGTAATTATTATTAGTGATATCATCAAAATGTCCGATGTGAATTAGATTTAAACGAATCAAGTTCGTATATTTTAAATGCGAACCCTGATTCGCGGGCAATATTTTAACTTTAACAAATCCGTGATATTTTGGCTAGTTTAGGCACAATAATTTTTTGAACATTAGATATTAATTTGTTAATATTTTTTATTTACAAAATATTTTTCAGCTCTTAACTTTCAAGATACTTAGCATTTCTCAACGTTAGATATCAGATAATGTATGCATGGGCATGTATGAATATTTTCATTACATTTCGTTAAAACTGCATGGCATGAAGAATTTTAACATAAAAATGTAGTTTCGAGAAAAAGGCATATTTTTTGAAAGCGATACACCACTGACACATGCAGCAGTCTTATATAAAAATCGTTCCTGGACCTCAAAGAAGATATAGGGACAAAAAATCTTGTGTTTTCAACTTCTTAAATGTCCAGGGAATATTTAGGCACAAAACACTGAAAATTGATTTTTTGCCTATTTTTGTCCAAGCTCAGTCCTAGTGTCCCTTAAAAAAATTAGTACTATTTTTTTTTTTTGTTCTTTGAAATTTTTCTACAACTTAGCATATAATAGCATGGACTGTATTGTCTACTACATTGCACATAAAAAGAAAACTACAATGTTTGCTTTTTGCAATCTTTGTACAGTTTAACATATAACAAGTTAAATTGTACTGTATTACATTGTGAATTAAAATAAAGCTACAAGTTTTTGTCTTGTTAGTTTTCCATTTTCTGTACATTTTAACAAACAACAACGTAAACTGTACCGTACATTACATTGCACATTAAGCAGAATCCACAATTGTTTTTTGTAATCTTTATACATTTTAGTTTCAATATGTATCTCTTAAAATAGAAAGTCACTTGCTTTGCCTGTCTGTTATTTAGAAACTTACAGTACCAAGAATTGCTTTTTGAGATTGTCCAGATCCGTTATTGAGACTGTCCGCTATTTGGAATATTTTGTTTCATAATAAGTGCGAATTTCTCCAGAGACTTTTAAGATACATCTTATAAACAAATGTCCGCTATTAGTAATATATTATTCCGTAGGAATGTGTGTACTTCTGCCGGTGCTTCTTAAGATGTCCATTATAAAGTGACGTACGCAATTGGGAATATTTTCTTTTATAAGTTTGTGTATTTCTGCAGGGATTTTTTAAGGTGTCCGTTATAAACAGATGTCCGTTATAAACAGATGTCCGCTATTTGGAAATGTCCGTTGTAGTAAGTTTGACTACAGTTGAAATGAGGATTAAATGGAGTGTGTTGGTGGAATGGTAGAGGAAATCGGGAAAACCCCTAAATCAACGTCTTTTTATGAAGGATGGCTGGAGCGGAGAAAAATTATCTCCGGCACTGGGACTCGAACCCGGATTTTCAGCTCTACGTCCTGACGCTTTATCCACTAAGACACATCGGATTCCAGTTCCGATGCCGGATTCAACCCTCTCAGTTTAAGTTCTACTCCTTAGGTCCAGTTTTATAAATACAGTCAATCTAAAGATTATGTTAAACTTAAGTTAAACCTAAGTTAAACCTAACTCAACGTGCCGTATTACAGAGTCTCGGTTAAGATAAACCATAGTGGTATACGATTATTGGTATTACTGCTAGGAAAGAAAAGAAGACGATCGCAGCTGTTTAATTATATTATTCATTTAAAATAGCTGACAACAGTGGAGAATCTTCATTAAGAAAGCTATCTGTTCTTCGACAATACAGAAACAAACCTGTAGAGGACCAATACCACCCACTTCAGTATGCTTGTCAGACTTAGCCTCAAATAGTTTCTTAAAGCTACCAAACACAATGTAACCAGACCAAACTATGCAAGACCATTCGCGACTGAACTCTATACAGAATCAACTAACTAATGAGGTAATAATATTGTGCGTATTTTATAAGTTGTCTAGAATATTTATGAAACAGAATTTAGTCAAAGAATAAAATTAGTTATATGAGTCTAGTAAAATTAGGTAATATTATTAGTGTGTTTAGGCCCCGTAATAAATCTTACCAAGAGACTGCCTGCCACATAGAGAACAATGCATAATATACTTACAGTAGATTTATGGACACCTCCGAAATCTTCCATCGTTTTCAGTATACCTTCTACCAGAGAAAAAAAGAGCAGCATAAGTAACTGATGCAGAGGTTCAAGAGAATGTTAAAAAAAGGAAATCGTTAGTTTTTAAATAATCTTTAAGCTCTAACTCTAAAATATATTTTTGCACTTTCTCATCTTTTTGTTGTATGTTGTTTCCGATTTAAAATTTTTCGAAACAAGATTAGTACTATAAAGCCTAATTCTGAAGGTTAGGACTGCCTGCTTCGAAAGTCGCAATCTGTTTTAAAACTCACAATCATTTTTTCAAAGTGGTGTACCCTATTTCGAAAAATTCTTAGCCGCCGTGGTCACTCAGTAGTATTGATCACTTGCTCATCGTCACTCATAAATACTTGGAAACCATCTGCAATATACATGTGCATTGCGCCATCTTGCACTGTTGAGTCTTGAACTACAGTTTAAACGGCAGAGAACTGCCGATCAAGTTAAACTCAAGTTAATTCAAGATTAACTGGTAGTTAAGGTTTATAATACGAAGCAGAACGAAAAACTTCAGATTAAACTGAACGTAAGGTTTAAACGGCGTTTATAATACAGGTCCTCAGTTTCCCTTTAGTGGCCAACCCTCATTCACTGTGTCACAGATGTGTGACAGTGGCACAATGTCCAACACACTATGTGCAGTGCACTCATTACGAGTGACTAAGTAATGGTAATGAAGAATTTCTGCATGGAAATATACGTACTTCAGTACATCACAATAACTTCTTTTATGCTCGACCATGCCGAAATGTAGTAATTATACACCTGGTAGCAGCCCTTTAATGGACCTCATTAAAGTACACCTAGTCATTAAAGTTCAGGTGTTCCACCAATCAGAAAACACCATTGTAGCAATATGAAAGCGCAAGTATATATTATTCTCGGATATGCAATCGAAAGATAGGTAGCGAAACGTCAAGGAGGCTGGAAATCCAATACTGTCGCAGAAGGTTATGTTCTGTTACTATAATAATTAGCGTTAATTGTAAATAATATTCAAATAAATTCAATTTGTCATCTCGTTTTTCGATGTCTAAATCAATTTCAAGGTTATATCTAGATTAATGTTTATTTTACTGTCTAGATTATATCAAGGTTAATGACATTTGTTCTTCGGAAAAAATCAATAATTTCGCGTCTGCACACATCTCACAATTTACGAGATATTGCACAAGGTCAGTTCCGCTCCCCAGTCAGATAAGAATGACATGAATATTTATGAATAATTTCTAGTTGGGAATATGGTCGAGCATAAAAAGTCGTAGGAAACTTGCCTGCAAAGGCAATTAAGACGCTCGTATGAAAATTATGAAACTCGCTTGCGCTCTTTTCATAAACATACTTGCGTCTTAATTACTATGCTCGTTGCATAATGTACTATTTTAGTCCACCGCAAATTTCATTACGACCTGGTCCCATAAAACCTGGCAGCCTGGAAGAAAGAACAGAGGGTTATTGTTGATTCACGGACGAGGCGAAAACCAGGCTTTAATGTCGTCGTCGTTACATAGTACGAATCAACGAGCTAGAAATAAGAATATAGAGTGGCGATCGCGCCGCCATCTTTGAAACTTTAAACCTATGCCCGCCATGTTTTAACTGGTCAACAAGTGGGCGTGGTTCCTATAGGATGATACGAAAAGTGACTGTATAGAACATGTTGCACCTAATGAATCTTATTTTATATCGCATTAACCCATATATTCCATTTTACTAACATTTCTTTATTTTAACAGCGGTCAGGAAACCCATGCAGCAACAGTTTATTCCATACATCTTACGTTAACATCGAAGCTTAAAGATGCGGTTACAAGTGGGCTTGGTTCCTATAGGATGATGCCGAAAGTACTGTTTAGAATGTTGCATCTTGTGAATATTATTTTATATTGTAATAACTCATAGATTCCATCTTTACCAGTTGGAAGGAAACCCACGCAACATTTTATTATATACGCCTTACTTTGACATTGAAGCTTTAAGATGTAGAACAAGTACAGAAGTGGGCGTGTTTCCTATAGGATGAGACGGAAAGGATTGTCCAGGATAGTTGCAGCTTTTCAATCTTATTTTATATCACAATAACTCGTATATCCCACTTTTTTACTAACACTTCTTTATTTTTAATAGGGGAGACCCGGGCAAAACGAATGACCCGGGCAAAGAGAATAATGCCTATTTCTTAGAAACGCCAACACGTAGCGCTTTCTGCTATGTTGGGGAAGAATCCCTACCAGATTTTGCTACTGGAACTGACTTATCGTCATTCTAGCTAATAAGAGAAGAAGTCAGCATGTGTTTGAAGAAAATTGACTGTTTTCTTAAAATATTTCAAGGTAAGAGAAACATATGTACAACATACAGTACTGCAGAAACTCTTTGTTATGTGGTAGTAATATATAGGCGATAAAATTAGTTCTAAAATGCCTTACTTACGAAGAAGATTATTGACGTTTATGTTTGTATAACCTTAAATGAAAAGCGAAGTGGCTTCTGCGGGCAAAGTGAATAGGGCAAAGTGGATAACTTATCCACTATATAAGTGTCAGCTGTATTTTTGTATGTATTTGTCTATTGTAATAAAGCGTGTTAGATCACTTTACATAGTGAAGGCATTAAGTCACACTAATTAAATTATAAATCAGCAACACTGATCTTAATTTTTACTTAAAAGGGTCGTAATTTGTTTTCAGATGTTTTAATTTTTCAAGAGGAAGACGGAGCAAGCCAAATGGTCGGAAGAAGACATGAAGAAAGCACTCGAAGAAGTAAAATCTTCCAATCAGTGGTTCTGCTATCTGGTCATACAAACATAATGTGTTTGTTGATGAAGAGTTTGCTCCAGATGAACTTACAGATCGCCCACATGAGACAGAAATCAGCGAAACGACAGCTGGCTCAGATTTAACAAATTCTGCGGTGCCAGCTTCTTCAGCGGCTGAAGATACAGTTAATGCTCACTCAGAATCAAACACATCTGTGATGTCGGCATCTTCAGAGATTGACGAAATATTCAATACATCAATTACACTCAACATAGTTTTTATGTGTTGAGTTAATTTTATTATCAGTGAACAGAAATTTAATAGAAAGGCGAAAATGTTATAGGGATATTCACTTTGCCCGCGTTAATTATTCTCAAATCATATCACTCTCCGTATGTACGAGAAACGAATTGCTGTTTTGTAGATATGTGGACAACATGTGTCACAGCCAAAGTCATGCAGTTTTTATTTCGGGACCACCAAAATATAGTCTGTGGCATTGTTTATTCATAGCTTATCCTCTTTTCCCGGGTTTCCCCTAGTCGTCAGTAAACCTCAGCAGCAACATTTTATTCCATTCATCTTAGCTAACTGGAGTTGACATTTTTCCTTTTTTTCGAGTGCAATGTATCGTCGATAGAGTGAAACGTAAGTAATGTGCATATTCAAATGTCTAAATACATATATATATTTTTTAATTATACATTTTGGCATTATGAAAATGCAGGCGAGATCGAACACGCTTTCAATGGAAGACATGTAAGCTTCAGTTTCGTTCGACACATATAGGCTACTTGAAGTCGCATTCATGCAAGTATGTTATACAGACCTGAATTTTGGTGGTGTTCTACTGAATTTTCCTCTGCCACAGAAGAGAAGTCTTCTTCGAAACTTCGCTTCTTCGGTGGAGACCTAGAAGTATCTTTTCTTTTTAAATGAGATGGAAAATGGAATATGGTTGGTATTACATTAGGCAACAACGTCTCTTCTCGTTTATAAAATACATGTATTTAGTATCGAAATGTGCAGAACACAAAACACTATCTATTGTGAGAAACCAGTGGGAATCTGTAAAAGCAATGAACACGTTACAGAATCTTTCTATCAATAGGCTTAACTGTCATTACATGTATAGTAATACCAAACAATGACAGACTACTTACTTAAAATATGACATATTCTTTGTTTTGTCGCTTCGGTTGCTACAGTTATTATCAGAGTACACAAGAAGCATTTAATTACGGGACTTAAAAATCTCCACGTGCTTATACGTCTCCTTCTGCTAAAGCGAGCTAACCAGTTAAAACATGGCGGCCGGTAGTTCAACCTAGTACCGCCAAGAGCGCTGATACAGACGTGAACGCCACTCTATACTGTTTTCACTATAAGAAAACTCCTAATGTAAGCATAAGCACGTTGCTGTCATATCCGTGATTGGCTCAAAGTCGAAACACTCAGACGACTCAGGAAAATATAGTCCGTACTTGGAAACTATCACCTTGTATTATTTGAAAATAAAAAATTGAATTCTAGTTGTTAAACACAATGAAACATAACTTCACTCATATGTAAAACTATGTGTAAAAGAAAAGCTACTTTTATATTTTGTTATGTGCTATGAACGCGGATGAATACAAACAGTAATACCGAGGTAGTCTGTTCTTGTAACAAGCTGGCGTCACTTAAGCTCGTAGTTGTTCACGTAAGCACGAGGTACTGAAGTTTGGCTTCTGCATCCTCGGTGTGTGTGGTTAGTAAACATAAGAGTGGAAACCATCTCAATAGCGGAGAAAAACAAATAATCATAAATGTATAAAATAAGTTATGTGAGTTTTAATTACAGTAATTATAAAGTAAATGTTCCTAAGCAAATGAATGCATAGTAGTGAGGTTAGGCCTACTTGACGAGTAACGGGAAATCTTTAAGGGTACTAGGACGTGAAAATCGGCCAAAAATGTCATTTTTTGTTTTCATTGTTTTCGAATTCTTGAATAAATTCTCTATCCAAAAATATATATATTGTAGGGGTTTCTGGGTTTAAATGCCCTAAAATAGGGAATTTAAAAATTGGCGTCGTAGTTGCACGCCCCTTTTTTAAATGCCCAATTCAACTTATTAAATATGTTATAATTTCTGGGCTATTTATTGGAATATTTTGACTGGCTAAATTTCTTTGCTGTTGTTGGTGCTTCTGGATACTCCGAAACTGCAAAGAGCATAACACAGCCCAGTGGAAAGCACTCCTGTTTTGTTTTGAATAACCTCGTGTAAATTTTGTTGCAAAAAGAATCTTTGTGGTGTTATTTGCATCAGTTTTATTCAGCATTATTAGTGTGTGTGTGTGTGTGTAGTAAAAATGGGTAGATTAAAGAAGTTTGGCAAAAGAAAACCAGTGTTTAATGGTAATGTAAGTAAAAGCAAACATAATATAAGTGAACATAACCTGTCAGAGCCTAGCTGCAGTAGACAAGTGCATTCAGCTTCTGCAAGAAAATTGTCTCACATAAAACCAGAGTGTGATGACAACTTTTATTTTAGTGATGAGGGATATTCAAATGGTTTTATCATTGTGGACATTCAATTATTATCTAATTTGGTGAAGAAAACTGTACAGTGTAAGTATTGTAGTGGCGTCGACTGTGTTGAACTTACAGAAAATAAAAATAGTAGGCGAGGGCTTGAAACTAAACTGTCTGTTGTTTGTAATAAGTGTAAAGAGTCTGCTTCAAGTATGACATCCAATAAGGTAGGGAAAACAAAATGTTATGAAGTAAATTTAAGATTTGTATATGGAATGAGAAGTATTGGCAGAGGCAGGAAGCCAGCACAAACTCTGTGTGGTATAATGGATCTCCCACCACCAACTGCCAAATTTAATTTCTGCACTTCCCAACTGTTGAAATGTCTGGAAGAAGTAGCAAAAAAATCTATGACAAATGCTATAGAAGAAGCAGTGGCTCTAAATGAAAACAATAGGGACATAACTGCTGCTTTCGATGGGTCCTGGCAGAAGCGAGGCCACACTTCCCTCATCACTGCAACTTCAATAGACAATAGGAAAGTAATTGATGTCGAATGTTTGACAAAATTCTGCGATAATTGTAAATCAGACCAGCCTGGCATGTTTGCATGAAAAATTATGATGGCTTCAGTGGTGGGATGGAGAGCGATGGAGTAGTACAAATTTTTCCGAGGTCTGAGAATTTATATCAGGTCAGGTATGTGAATTACTTAGGAGATGGGGACTCAAAGGGATATAAGAAAGTTGAAGAATTAAATGTTTATGGGAATGTGGAAGTAAGTAAGCTGGAGTGCTGTGAACATGTGCAAAAGAGAATGGGAACAAGACTAAGAAAATTATGTAAAGACATGAAAGGTAAAAAATGTTCTGATGGTAAACCGCTAACAGGGAGAGGGCGGCTAACAGATAGTGCAATAGATCAGTTGCAAACCTATTATGGACTGGCCATAAGGAGGAATGCTGGAAAAGATGTAGAAAAAATGAGAAGAGCAGTGTGGGCAATATACTTCCACAAGTATAGCACAGATGAGGAGCCATATCACACGTTATGTCCTCCAGGTACAGATGAAGACTGCTGGTGTGGGTACAATAAAGCTTCAGTCACTGGAAATAAGTATTCCCATCAGCATTCACTGCCTCCAGCTGTGATGGATGAAATAAAACCCATCTTTAGGGACCTCAGCAACCAGGAGCTATTGAAAAAATGCTTACATGGGAATACACAAAACCCTAATGAAAGCTTTAATCATTGTATATGGGAGCGCATCCCAAAAACAGTTTTGTGGGTTTAAAAACCTTAAAACTGGGTGTATTAGATGCAGTCATCTGTTTTAATGATGGTTGTGTAAGTAGACTAAATGTGTTGGAGAGTTTGGGCATTGAAGTGGACTCAAATACAAAAACTGCACTTTACACCATTGACAAGAAGCGCTTCGAAGATGGTGAAAAGTTTGCTTTGCAAATGACTAAAGAGGCCAGAACAAGAAAGAGGAATGCCTAAAGGAGGAGAGAGGACCAAGAAACACAGGAGCAGGATGAGTATGGGGCTGGAATGTTCTAGATTGGTGAGTGAAGTACAAAAGACACGTTTTCAGTTTTTTGCATTTTCCCGTAACCTTGATTTTTCAAAACTTAGGTACACTTATCTCATAAACTAATGAAGATAGAGTCATGAAATTTTTGTGGCAGGTACATATTAATTAACTCTTTAAAATGAATGGAGTGGTTTTCTTTTAAACTTCATCATTGAATTTTTAAAAATTCAAATCTAAGGAAAATTTTGGAAAAAAATTATGTTAATTTTTTTTTTAATTTTTCACACATGTGATGTTTAGTCAAGAAAGTAGTGCATTCATTTTGTCATTTGATATGTTCTTATTGTACCACAAAAAATTAGAGAGGTCTGACTAAAATTCTATTAGATATCTGTAAATAACTGATGAACCATGCATAAGAATTTATTTTCTAGTTACCTTATTTGAGGATATCCTATAAAATATTCTATTGGAGATAAGTGATTTAATTTTTCACGAAAATATAATATAAACATTGATTAATGCATGGTATAAATTTCATAAACCTGTGACATAGGAATGCTTCAGTAGAGCCCATATGTTATTTGCTAGTTCAAGAGCTAAAATAGGCACTCGTCACTTCCCAGTACCCTTAACATGAAACAGAATGTACAACAGTAGGCGGGAACACGTACTGAGAATCTATGGCGCCAAACAGCGGCCAATGAAGCCTCACTTCAGTCACGTGCTATTGTTTACATTAGGATTTTTCTTACAGCGAAAAGATTATTTATTCTTACTTCTAACTCGTTGGTACGAATACACAATAACGTCAGCAATTTTGGAATTTATAATCCCTACAATAAGCCTCGGAATAGGACTGATTCTCTGGCACGACCACAGCAAAGGAACAAGGTTTTGAGATTTGGCACTTGGAACGCAACTAGTCTTTATAGAACAGGAGGGGTAACATTAGTAGCAAAAGAACTCGCTAGATATAGAATAGACTTCGTGGGAGTACAAGAGGTTAGGTTAGATGGGAATGGCATATCACAAATAGGAGATTACTTGTATTATGGGGAAGGAAACAATAATCACCAATTAGGAACAGGATTCTTTGTTCATAAAAGAATAAAATCAGCAGTAAAAAAGGTCGAATTTATCAGTGACAGGTTATCATATTTAGTACTTAAGGGTAGATGGTGCGACATCATAGTTATAAATGCTCACGCCCCTACAGAAGAGAAAGACGGCCATATAAAGAATAGCTTCTATGAGGAATTGGAACATACTTTTGATCAGTTCCCTAGATATCACATGACAATTTTATTGGGGGATTTCAATGCTAAAGTAGGACGGGAGGATATTTTTAGACGAACTATTGGAAAAGAGAGCCTACACGCAATTAGTAGTGACAATGGAGTTAGATTAGTCAACTTTGCCACATCGAAAAATTTAATTGTCAAAAGTACAACATTCCCCCATGAGGATATACATAAATATACCTGGACTTCTCCAGATGGATTGACACATAACCAAATAGATCACATCTTGATAGATAAACGGAGACATACTAGTATAGTAGATATTCGAACTTTCAGGGGTGCACACTGTAAAAAGTTGTGAAATTTGGACTCTCACTCTGAGAGAGGAACATAGGTTATGGGTGTTTGAGAATAAGGTGCTTAAGAAAATATTTGGGGCTAAGCGGGATGAAGTTACAGGAGAATGGAGAAAGTTACACAACACAGAACTGCACGCATTGTATTCTTCACCTGACATAATTAGGAACATTAAATCCAGACGTTTGAGATGGGCAGGGCACGTAGCACGTATGGGCGAATCCAGAAATGCATATAGAGTGTTAGTTGGGAGACCGGAGGGAAAAAGACCTTTAGGGAGGCCGAGACGTAGATGGGAGGATAATATTAAAATGGATTTGAGGGAGATGGGATATGATGATAGAGACTGGATTATTCTTGCACAGGATAGGGACCGATGGCGGGCTTATGTGAGGGCGGCAATGAACCTTCGGGTTCCTTAAAAGCCTTTTGTAAGTAAGTAAGTAAGTAAGTAATAATTTGAAGTATATCAAGGAATATGAAAGAGTGTTTCTTCTGCTGAAATAGAAGTTGTGCAAGTATCGAAATAATAGCCTACATCCTTCATGTCTTCTGTAGGAATCCTTCTCGCTTTTTGAAGGTTTATCATTAAATTTATTTTACTTGTGGTATTTCCTTGCAATCTCTTCCAATGTCTCGAGCACTTCACTTCCTGTCTCTGTTCGGACTTGCGATTCATTTAAATGGAATCAGTTCTCTTAATCTCATTATTGCGTTACCTACTCACCGTACCGTAGACTTGAACTCTTCTCAAATTAATTTCTCTACCACTAATGAAGCGCAATGCTTTTTATTAGTAGTCTTTGTGAGAGCTTTTGCACTCACAGCCACTTCCAGTATACGTAGTATTCGAATAACAGCAGCAATGAGGACAATAGTACTAATGTATTAAATAGATCATATTACGAAACCAACACAAGTGAAATTCCCAAACTGCAATCAAAAAACTTTCTGTTGAAAATTCAGTTACACAAATTAAAAGAAACAATGGATCGGTTAACCCAGTGATGTCAACGCAATCGCATTTTTCTGACCTTGATGTCGTGCGTGGGCATCAAGCGCTAGGTATGGAAGAAGGAATAAGCAGCCTCTTGGATTAAGAAAACAGTGGTGTACAAACTTCAAACGGCATGCGAAATTTTATGTCTTCTTTTATGGCTTCTTTCTGTTTGATTATTATCTATATGTTCTGTAAAACAAAAGTACTAACACCAATTTCTTAATATTGCAGTTGTGTTTTAAACGTTAACAATATAATAAATAGTTAAGAAGGAATATTCTCATAAATTTCATAGTAGTACAACTATACTGTACTAAGTGGATGAAACACATCACTCATAAAGTGATATCCCAAAGAAAGAGATTGAGTACGTCATGATAAGTTGAAATTGATATTGATGGTATCTTTAGCCTTATAAAACTAATCAATGAACTAATCAAAACAATATTATAGTACAAAGCAAAGTTACCTAGGTGCTGTATATGTAACTAATATTCTATAACAAAACTCTGATCGCATTATGCTCTTAAGGTGATATTGGTGAGAAACTTCCTATCATCAGAATATTAAGTTATTTCCTCGAAACCTGCTGAAGCTATATAGCTGACATTCTTACAACACAGGGGCAATATCTTTTGTTTATGATGTTACAGTAGTTGCTTTTTTAATTCATTTCCTTACAAACATTTTCCATACGAATATTATCAAAATTTGTAATACACTATCTTCAGTAATAGGCCTATGTATTTACAGTATATTAGATTTACGAAAACATTGTTTCAGTACCTTTAAGGCTACTAAATAAATAGGCCTATATCTGAAAATTTCACTTTTCTACAAAGAAATTGAGATATATTCCTTTTGAAGAAAAATACTTGTGAAAAATAAGCACTAAAATTCAAACTTACATTCTTACAATGCACTTATACTTCTCAGACAAATCTAAAAATTAACAGGGATACCGTTTTAATAAGTTCTCTTTCCTTTATCTATTGAATCAGTGCTGGCCATCCCTGTATATAGCTCGACCAAACGGCATATATTACCTCTTACGTCTGTCTCTTTCCTTTCCGCTGCAATGCGCTCACGCTCTCCTGAACTCGAAAGCACGCGCTTGCTGCTATGGGCATCAATTTACATGACTGGGTTAACCGATAATTTTAAAATTAATTTAAGCTCCTATTCTTTGCAAAAAGAAATAAAAAAAAATTAAGTCGGCAAATAATCCAGGAAAACAAAATGACTAGGTTTTGCCAATATACATAACAGAAAGTTGCAATCAACTACAAACCGATTAGACGACAACTATAAGGACATTGTTAGATGCTCAAGATCATCTTCTAAACAAACCGCAACAAATTAATCACCAGTTTGAAGAAGGGAATAAACGCCAAATTTTACATAATTGAGATCACATGCCAGAATCACACCAACATCCAGCGTCGTAGTGAAATCGAACTCGGGCAATTGCAATAATAATAACACTCATTATTCCCAACATCAAGCCTTCAGGATCGATCAAGCTATATTTTAATAGATTGACCTCAGAGCCAATTGCTAGTCTATTAAATTAAGACATCCTGTTTTTGGATTTCCTTAATTTTCCTACGACGCTGAGAAAAATGTCGGGATGAGCTCCAAAATAAATCGACCTCGAATCCTACAACTTCCTGTTTCCACAAGTATCATCATGTATCCAAAGTAAAGCCTTCGAAATAAAAGCCTTGGCTTTCGCATATTGCTTTCTGTAATCAGGTCAGTTTACTCGTGTCACTCGCACGGTTCAAGAGCTACGATCCCTTCTCCTGTGAAGACTGCAGTAATCACATTCGAATTGCTGGCTTTTAACATTTTCGACTATTCTGACCTGTTGGTGTTCTATGAGTCATTCTCGAGTTTGCACCAATTCATGTCCATGGCAAATAACACTAAGGTAACCGGGGGTAAAAGGCCCACCTAAGGAATGAAACGTATTTTATTTGAAATGGAGACGTTTAGCTATTTTTAAATAATGGAATAGCATACTTTTATATTTAGCCTATAATATTTTACTTCAAATATATATTCAAACAGACAAATAAATGCTGTAAGCAATGAAAATTAACAGCATGTCACTGGGCCTTATATCCTCCTATGACAGATAATAAGGCCCACAATAAAGGATATAATTATTGAACAAAATTTGGGAATACAAAGTCATCAGTTTTTTCCTCAGTGAGGCCTACACATTCATCGTGCACCCAACATTCACAAGAGACACACACACATGTATATCCACAACAATTCTCTTCGCAGACAGAACACATCCGCGTCCTCTGGATGTTTACAAATCCTGAAGTTGATGGTTCATCCAATGCACTTTTTGTATTAGGAATTGTCAGTCTTTTGTTTCTTTCATTTCTTGCAAAAAAAGATTGTGCTTCAGAGTTTGAACTTTATAGTTCAGGAACTCCTATGAACTTGTGGGCGTTTCCACGTATTTATTTCATGGGTCTTATTTCCAGCTCTGTTACTTCGCGCCAATTTTAATTTGTATAGTGCTCATACGCTCATTAGCGAAATCTTTACGTTGGCCCCAAACTTCTTAAAGTTTACACAATTACGTGCATTTAATATTATATTAATAATACACAGTAAAACGATCAAATATCAATTTTAATTTTGTAACATTTTGTAATGAAAGCAGATATAATCACACATAACTTGTTGCCACTAGCCAGCTACAAACAAGAACGACAATCTAATTTCTTTATACCTCACTCGAATGCAAGAAGAAATAGGTCTTAAAAACTTCCTATCGTTTGCGGAGTTGCTAGAGTTAAAAGGGCTGGCATCTGAGCCGCTTCGTTCTCCTTGTGTAGAGAAAATTCTGTGTTAGAAGGTCAAAATGACCATTTTTTTAATTTTGCCGCCCTCTCCCGTCCAAACGCACGGGGATAGAGAGTTGCCCTTTAAACTGAAGATAGGGTTCGAGGAGCTGTATTCAACGCTCTCATCGGCGTTATTCTCACTACACGTACCGCGGAGTTATGGCGGCATGAATGTCGGCGGAATATTGGTTAAAGACCTTCCCATTTTTTCTCGAAAATCAGCTTGTGTTCGCGATTCCCATTTTAATGATTCCCAAACTTCGGGTTCCGGATCCCAAACTCCTGGTTTCAGGTCCCAAACTCCGGGTTCCGGCTCACAAACTCCCGGTTCCGGGTCCCACACTCCGCGTTCCGGGGTCCAAAACTCCAGGTTCCATATACCAAACTCCGGGTTCCAGGTCCCAAACTCTGGCTTCCGAGTCCCAAACTCCGGGTTTCGCGTCGCAATATCCGAATTTCAGGGTCACAAACTCCGGCCACCGGGCGCCAAATAACAGGTTACCGGTGATCAAATTCCGGGTTCCGTGTCCCAAACTGCAGGTTCCCGATCCCAAAATCCAGGTTCCGGGCCCCTAACTACTGGTTTCGGGTCCCAATCTCCAGGTTCCGGAGCTCCAAACATCGGGTTCCGGGTTCCAAACTCCGGGTTCTCGAGCACAAAATCAGGTTACCTGGTCCAAAACTCCGCGTTCCGGGTCCCAAAAATCCGGGTTTGTGTTTCGCCTTCCAGTCTCCAAACTCTGGGTTCCGGGTCATAAAACACCTGGTTCCGGAACCCAAACTCCGGGTTTCCGATCCAAAAATCCAGGTTATGTGCCCCAAAATCCGGGTTCCGGGTTTGTGTTTCGTCTTCCAGTCTCCAAACTCTGGGTTCCGGGTCCCAAACACCGGGTTCCGATACCCAAACTCCGGGTTCCCGATCCCAAAATCCAGGTTCTGGGCCCCAAAACCCGGGTTCCGGGTCCCAAACTCCTGGTTCCTGGTCCCAAACTCCTGGTTCCGGAACCAAAACTCCGGGTTCCAGATACAAAAAAACAGGTTCTGGAACCAAACTCCGGGTAACGGGCCCAAAACTCCTGGTTACGGGTCCGAAGCTCCGGGTTCCTGGTCCCAAACTGCGGTTTCCGATATCCAAACTCCGGGATCCGGGTCCAAACTCTAGGTTCGGATTTTCTGTTCCAGTATCTAAACTCCTGGTTCCGTATACCGAAATCCGGAACCCAAACTGGGGGTTCAGGGTCCCAAACTCCGGGTTTCCGGTCCCAAACTCCGGGTTCATGGTCCAAAACGCCTGGTTCCGGACCACTAACTACGGATTCCGGGACCGAAACTCCGGGTTCCGGGACCCAAAATCCGGGTTCGGGGTACCAACAAGGTTGTTGTATTCCATGTTCTATTCCCCAAAACTCCGGGATCCGGTAACCAAACTCCTAGTTCCGAGTCCCAAACGCCTAGTTTCGGATCCCAAAGTGCGGATTCCCGATACCAAACTTCGGTTTCTGGATTCCGGATACGAAACTCCGGGATGCGTGTCCCAAACTCATGGTTCCTGGTCCCAAACTCCGGGTTCCAGGTCCCAAAAACCGGGTTCCGGAACCCAAACTCCAGGAACCGGATTCCAAAATTCGGTTTCCTGATCCCGCATTCACTCCCGAGTCACTTCGGTTTCAATCGCAAGTAACTGAAAATTCAAGCCCAATACTCAATTCCCCCCGCAGTCACTCTCAATTGACACCATATTCACTCCCTAATCGTTTCGAACACACTCCCGATTCACTCCAGAGTCACTCCCAATCAACTCCTGCTTCACTCACCTCAGTCCCGAGTCACTCCAAGTTCACACACGGGTTAATCCTAATTCAGTCCTCAGTCGCACCAAATTAATTCCCAATTCACTCCCGAGTCACTCCAAATCCCCTCGTCACTTCAAATCCTCTCGCGAGTCACTCAAAATTCACTCACTGAATTCAAAATTTTTCACAATTTTTCAAAATTGCAAAAAATTTCGAAAATTTAAAAAATAAAAAAATTTGAAATTTTCAAATTTCAAAAAAATTTCAAAATTTTTTAAATAATTGCAAATAGCAGCATAAAAATTTAAACATTTTTCAAAATCCGAAATATTTCCAAAATCTTCAAATTTCTTCAAAATTTTTTAGTTCAAAAAAATTTCAAATTTTCAAAAATATTTGAAACTTCTGAAAAAGTTTTTCAAAATTTCATTCAAAAAGTTTCTTGCAAATATTTTTTATTTGTTTTTCAATATTTTTTGAAAAAAAAATTTAATTTTTTTGAAAAATTCTTTTTTATTTTTTTTTAATTCTTTGTAATAATTGTTCGAAAAATTTATTTTTTGAAAATTTCTTTAAATTCTTTTGTGAAATTTAATTTTTTAAATTTTTTTGAAAATTTTTTCTTTTTTTTTTAAGATTTTTTCACAATTTTTTTCAATTTTTTTATTATTTTTTTAAATTTTTTTTTTTACTTTTTTGAAAATTCTTTTTGCTAAATTTATTTGAAAATATATTCTTTAATTTTTTTAAAAATATCTTGAAAAATTTTTTTAGAAATTCTTTTTTGTAATTTCTTTTAAATTTTTTCTGAAAACTTTCTTTTGAGTTTGGGACCCAGAACCCGGAGTTTGGGACTCGAAACCCGCAGTTTGGGACACAGAAACTGTAGTTTGGTATAGGGAACCCGGAGTTTGGAACCCGGAACACGTGAATCGGTACCCGGTGTTTTGAGACTGGACCATGAAATACGAACCCGGATAGTTGGGACTCGGAACACGGAGTTTGGGACGCGGAACCCGGAGTTTGGAACACTGAACCCGGAGATGGGACACAGAACACGGAGTTTGGGAAGCGGTACCCGGAGTTTGGGTTATGGAAGCCGTATTTTGGGATCCGGAAACCGAAGTTTGGGATCAGGTACCCGGAGTTTGGGATCCGGATCCCGGCGTTTGGGACCCGGAACCCAGAGTTTCTTACCAGGAACCAGGAGTTTGGGACCCGCAACCCGGAGTTTGGGATCCGGAACCCGGAATTTGGAATCCGGAACACGGAGTTTAGGATCCGGATTTGGCATACGGAACGCGGAGTTTGGACATGTGAACATGAAATCCAAACCCGGAGGTTGGACCTGGAACCCGCAGTTTGGGACCCGAAACCTAGAGTTTGGGACCCGTAACAAGGAGTTTGGGACCAAGAACCCGGAGTTTAGGACCGGGAACCCGGAGAATAGAATTCGGAACCGGAGTTTGGGAACCCGGAGTTAGGTTGTCGTAAATCGGAGTTAGGGACCAGAAACCCGGAGTTTGGGATCGGGAACGTGGTGTTTGGGCAACGGAACACTGAGTTTGGGAAGCGCTACCCGGAGTTTGGAGACAAACATGAAATACGAACACGGAATTTTGGGACAAGGAACCCGGAGTTTGGGACTCGGAACCCGGGGTTTGGGACCGGAATCCGGAGTTTGGGACCAGGGACCCGGAGTTTTGGATCGGGAACACGGAGTTTGGGAAACGGTACCCTGAGTTTGGAGACTAGAACATGAAATGAGAACCAGAATTTTTGGGACGTGGAAACAGGAGTTCGGGATCATGAACCCGGAGTGTACGATCGTTAACCCGAAATTTAGTTATCGCAACCTGGAACCCGAAATTGGGGACACGGAACAACCAATTTGGGACCCGGAGTTTGGTACACGGAACTCGGATTTTGTAGACAGGAATATAAAACACGAACCCGGACATTTGGGAACCGCATCCCGGACTTTGGGACACGGAACCCGTAGTTTCGTAAACGTAAACTGAAGTATGGGGCCCGTAAGCCGGAGTCTGGTATCTGGAACCCGGAGTTTGATAACAGGAACCCGGAGTTTGAGACCATGAACCCGGAGATTGGTATCCATAACCTGGAGTTTAGTATCCGGAATCCGGAGTTTGGGACCCCTAACCCAGAGCATAGTATTTCGAACCCGGATTTTGGGAACTGGAACCAGGAATTTTGGACCCGGAACCCTGAGTTTGGGACCAGGAACTCGGAGTTTGGGACCGGAACCCGGAGTTTGGGACCGAAACCCTGAGTTTGGGACCCGGAATTCAGAAATTGGGATCGGAACACGGAGTTTGGTATCCGGAACCCGGAGTTCGATATCCGGAACCCAGAGTTTGGACTCTTGTACATGAAATCCGAACCGGGTCTTTGGGTCCGGAAACTGGAGTTTGGGACCCGAAACCTGGAGTTTGGGAAACGGAACCCCCAGTTTGGTACCCCGAGTTTGGTATCCGGAACCCGGACACTTGAACATGAAATCCGAACCCGGAGTTTGGACGCGGACCTCTTAGTTTGGGACCCGCGACCGGGAGTTTGGTATCCGGGAACCGGAGTTTCGACACTTGAACATGAAATCCGAACCGGGAGTTTGGGCTCGGAAACCGCAGTTTGGGACGCGGGAACCCCTATTTGGCATCCGGAGTTTGGTACACGGAACCCGGATTTTTTACACTAAAACATAAAACACGAACCCTGAATTTTGGGACAAGCATTCCGGAGTTTTTTACCCGGAACCCGTAGTTTGGTAAGCGTAAACT
The DNA here is from genome assembly GCF_040183065.1 of Periplaneta americana. Lineage (NCBI taxonomy): Eukaryota > Metazoa > Arthropoda > Insecta > Blattodea > Blattidae > Periplaneta > Periplaneta americana. The sequence goes on from NC_091126.1 coordinate 138,485,676, forward strand.
GGAGTTTTGTGCCCGTAAGCCGGAGTTTTGTATCCAGAACCCGTAGTTTGGTAACAGGAACTCGGAGTTTGGGACCATGAACCCGAAGTTTGGTATCCGGAACAAGGAGTGTCGGACCCGGAGCCCGGAGCTTGGGACCGGTAACCCAAGGTATAGTATCAGGAACCCGGAGTTTGGGACCTGGAACACGAATTTTGAGACCCTGACCCCCTGTTTTGACCCGAAGTTTGGTATCCGGTGCCCGGAGTTTTGAAACTGTAATATGAAATCCGAACCCGGAGATTGGACCCGGAACACGGATTTTGGGACCGGAACCCGAACTTTGGAATAGGGGACCTGGAGTTTGGAACCAGGAACCAAGAATTTGGGAAACGGAACCCGGAGTTTGGAGACTGAAACAAGAAATCCGAACACGGATTTTGGACAGAGATCCCGGTGTTTGGGACCCGGTACCCAGAGTTTGCGACCCAGAACCCGGTGCTTGGGACCAGGTAAACGGAGTTTTCAACCAGAATACCGGAGTTTTGGACCCGGCACCCGGAGTTTTGAATCCGTCACCCGGAATTTTGGACCCGGCACCCGAGGTTTTGGACCCGGAACTCGGGGATCGTCATAAGGAAACCGGATTTTGGGAACTGGAACCCGGAGTTTGGGAGCCAGAACCCATAGTTTAAGATACGGAACCCGGAGTTTTGGACCATAACCACGAAGTTTGGTATCTGGAACCCGGAGTTTTGGACAGGGAAGCCGATGTTTGGTACCAGGAACCCGGACTTTGGGATCGGGAAGCCTGAGATTGGATCTCGGGACCCGGAAACCGGATTTCGGGTCTCGTAACCCGGAGTTTGTGACCTGGAACCCCCAGCTTGGTACCCGGTACCTTCAGTTTGGGGCCTGAGAACCCCGGTTTGCGACCCGGAGTTTGGTAACCGGAAACCGTAGTTTTGGAGAAGAACATGAAACACGAATCCGGATTTTAGGGACACGCAACTCGGAATTTTGGACCCGGAACCCTGAGTTTGGGACCCGGAGATTAGTATCCGGAACCGGAAGTTTGACAACGCGAACATGAAATCCGAGCCGGGAGTTTGGGAACCGGAACCCGGAGTTTGGGACCCGGAAACAGGAACCCGTATTTTGGAACCGGGACCCGGAATTTGGGATCCGGAACAAGGAGTTTTGTACCGGAACCCAGGGTTTGCAATCCGGAACCCGGAGTTTGGACACATGATCATTAAATTCGAACAAGGAGTTTGATCCCGGATCCCAGAGTTTGGTCCCGGAAACCGGAGTTTCGGAGCAGAGACACGGAGTTTGGGACCAGGAACCTCTAGTTTGGGAGCCGGAGTTTAGTATCCAGAAACCTGAGTTTGGACTCTTGAACAGGAAATCCGAATCAGGAGTTAGGACAAGAAACGTGGATTTGGGATAAGGAACACGGAGATTGTCACCTGGAAACCGGAGGTTGGGACCCGGAACCCCAGTTTGGAACCCGGATGTTCGTGTCCGGAACCGGAGTATGGACACTTGAACAGGAAATCCGAACCCGGAGTTTGGACCCGGAACCCCGAATTTGGGACCCCGACTCGGAATTTGGGAACCCTCAGTTAGGGACTCGGGACCCGGAGTTTAGGATCTGGAACCGGAGTTTGGGAACCGCTACCCGGAGTTTGGACACTGGAACATGATATACGAACCCGAATTTTTAGGATCCGGTACCGGGAGTTGGGACACGGAACCCGGAGTTTGGGATCGGGAACCCAGAGTTTGGGATTCGGTACCCGGATTTTCGCACACGGAACCCGGATTTTCACACCCGGAGCACGGAGTTTGGACACCAGAACATGAAAACGAACCCGGATTTTTGGGACCCGGATTCCGAGTTTGGGTTCCGGAATGCGGAGCTTGGGTACATGAATCCGGAGTTTGGTAGACGGTACTCGGTGTTTGGTACCCGGAACCGGGAGTTTCGAATCCAGAACCCGGAGTTTGCGATCGGTAACCCGGAGTTTGGGTCTCGGAACCGGGAACACGGAGCTCGTGACCCTGGAATCGGAGTTTGGCCCTCGTAACCCGGAGTTTGGGACTCGGACCCTCAGTTTGGAATCCGGATTTTGTTACCCGGAACCCGGAGTTTGGACACAAGAACATGAAACACGAACCCGGATTTTTGGGACCCAGAACCTGGAGTTTGGGAACAGGAACAAGGAGTTTGGGACCATGAACCCGGACATTGGTATCCTGAACCCGGAGTTTGGGATCGGGAACACGAAATTTTAGTCTCGGGACCCGGAACATGGTGTTTGGGGACTGGATCATGAAATACGAACCCGGATATTTGGTACTCGGAACACGGAGTTTGGGTCCCGGAACACGGTGTTTGGGAAACGGAACCCGGAGTTTGGGACACGGAACCCGGAGTTTTGGGACACGGAACCCGGAGTTTCGTTTACGGAACTGGGAAATTGGGATCCGGAAACCGAAGCTTGGTATGCGGTACCGGGAGTTTGGGATCCGGAACCCGGCGTTTGGGACACTGAACCCAGAGTTTGGGACCAGGAACCAGGAGTTTGGGACCCGCAAACCGGAGTTTGGGTTTCGGAGTCGGGACTAAGGGAATTTGGGACACAGAACCCGGATTTTAGGACAGGGAAGCCGGAGCTTTGGACAAGGAATACGGAGTTAGGGACACTGAACCCCCAGTTTGGGACCCGGAGTTTGGTACCCGGAAACCGGAGTTTGAACACTTGAACATGAAAAAACGAACCCGCAATTAGGGTTCGAAACACGGAGTTTGGGACCCCTGACCCGGAGTTTGGGAACCCGGACTACGCTCTTCGGAACCCGGAGATATGGACCAGGGACCTGGAGTTTGGAAACCGGTAACCCGGAGTTTGGGAAACGGAACACGGAGTTTGGGAAGCGCTACCCGTAGTTTGGAGACTGAAACATGAAATACGAACACGAATTATTGGGACCCGGAACACTGCGTTTTGCACCCGGAACCCGGAGTTTGGTACCAGAAACACGGAGTTTGGGATCGGAGCTTGTTTATCGTATCCGGGTTCCCGATCCCAATCTCCCAGTTCCGGGTCCCAAACTCCGGGTACCGAGTCGCAAAGTCCGATTACCGGGACACAAAAGTCCGTGTCCGTATTTCATGTTCCAGTCTCCAAACTCCGGATACAGGTCCCCAAATTCCGGATCCGTGTCCAAAACGTCGGCTTCCGGGTACCAAACTCCGGGTTTATGGTCTCAAACACCGGGTTCTTGTCAAAAACACCGGGTTCTGGATACCAAACTCCGTGTTCGTGGCCCCACACTCCGGGTTCCTAGACCCAAAATTCCCCGGATACGAAACTCCGGGTTCCGTATCCCAAACTCCGGGTTCTGGTCCTAAACTCCGGGATCTCGGTCTCGAACTCCTGGTTCCGTGTCCCAAATACTCGTGTTCGTATTTCACGTTCCAGTCTCCAAACTCCGGGTACCGATTCCCAAACTCCGGGTTCCGTGTCCCAAAATATGGGGTTCCGGGTCCCAAACTCCGGGTTCCGGGTCCCAACCTCCGAGTTCCGGATTACAAATTCCGTGTTCGGGTTCCCAAAATCCGGGTGCCATGGTGTCACTCCCAATTCACTTCCGAATCACTCAATCCACTCTCAAGTAGCTCCGTATTCACTATCGAGTTACTCCGGTTTCAGTAGCAAGTAACTCAAAATTCAAGCCCAATACTCCATTCACCCCGTTGTCACTCTCAATTCGCTCACTATTCACTCCCTAGTAGCTCCGAATTCACTCCAGATTTACTCCGAATCAACTCCTGCGTCATTCACGGCTCACTCCCGAGACACGGACAATTCACTCACTGGTCACTCAATATTTACTCCAAATTCATTTCCAGTTCACTCCCAAGTCACTCCAAATCTACTCCACAGTCACTTCAAATACTCTGCAGTCACTCCAAAAACTCACTAAATTAAAAAAAACATTTCAAAATTCCAAAAAAATTTCTAAATTTTTCAAAATTAAAAAAATTCACAATATTTATATTTTCAAAATCCAAAAGAAATTCATAATATTGAAAAACATGCAAAATTCATGAATTTTAAATTTTTTCCAAAACTTCAAAAATTTCCGAAATTTTCAAATATCATCGAAATTTTTTAATATTAAAAAAACTGAAATTTTCAAACATTTGGAAAATATTTTTGGAAAATTTTTGAAAATTATTTCAAATTTTTTCAAAATTTTAAAGTTTTTTCTATATTTTTTCGAAAAAATTTTTTGGATTTTTTTAATTTTTTTTTTCAAATTTTTTTAAATTTATTTCGAAAAATTCTTAAATTTTTTCCGAAAAAATTCTTTGAAATTATATTATGAAAAATTTCTTTTTTGAAAATTTCTTTGAAATTCTTTTTAGAAATTTCTTCTTTCAAATTTTTTTCAAAATTCAAAATTTATTTTTTAAATTTTATTTTTTTTATTTTTTTTTTAATTTTCTTAATTTTTTCATTTTTTTAAAAACAGTTTTTTGATAATTGTTTGAAAAATCATTTTGTTATTTTTTAAATTTTGTTTTTAATTTTTTTAATTGTTTTATTTCTTGTAAATATTTCTATTTTAATATTTAGAAAATTTTTTCACGAAAATTTTTTTAATTTTTTTTTAAATTTCTTGTAATTTATTTTTTAAATTTTTTTAGATTTTTTTTTTGAATTTTTTTTTAATTTTCTCTGAAAAAATTTTTTGGAAATTTATTTTCAAGAAATTGTTTCTGATAATTCTTTGAATTTTTTTTACCTTTTTTTAAATATTTTTTTTTGGAAAATTTTTTTGAAAACTTTTGTTTTGAAAAAATATTTTGAAACACCTTTGTAAATATTTTTTAAACTTATTTAAATATTTTTAAAATATACTTTTTGTTAACTTTTTTCAAAATTTTTTTTATTTTTTTTTCAAACTTATTTCAGTTTATGACACGGATCCTTGAGTTTGTGTCCCGGAGTTTAGGACCCGAATTTTCGCATCCGGAACCCGGAGTTTGGACATGTGAACATGTAATCCAAACGCGGAGTTTGGGACCAGGGACCTGGAGTTTGGGAACCGGAACCCGGAGTTTGGGACGCGGAACCCGAAGTTTGGGGCCCGGAACCCAGAATTTGTGACCCGGAGTTTAGTATCCGGAAAACGGCGTTTGGACACTTGAACATTAAATCCGACCCCGGATCTTGGACCCGGAAACCGGATTTTGGGTTTCGGAACCCCGACATTGTTACCGGGAACTCGGAGTGTGGGACCGGAACCAGAAGTTTGGGACCCGGAATTCGGAGATTGGGATCGGAACACGGATTTTATTATTCAGAACCCGGAATTTGATATCCGGTACCCGGTGGACACTTGAACTTGAATTGCGAACTGGGAGTTTGGGCCCGGAAACTGGAGATTGGGGCCCGGGAACCAGAGTTTTGAACCCGAAACCCGGAGTTTGGGACCCGGGAACCGGAGTTTGGGACCCGTAACCCGGAGTTTGGGAAACGGAACCTCCAGTTTTGGAACCCGAGTTTGGTATCCGGAACCCCGAGTTTGGACATTTGAACAGGAAATCTGAATGCGGTGTTTGGACAAGAAATGCGGAGTTTGGGACCCGGGACACGGAGTTTGGGCACGGAACATGGATTTTGCGACCTGGAAACCGGAGGTTGGGATACGGAACCCCCATTTTGGGACCCGCAGCTTCCCCTCCGGAACCCGGAGTTTCCCCTTCGGAACCCGGAGTATGGACACTTCAACAGGAAAATCCAACACGGATTTTTTGACCCGGAACCCAGTGTTTGGAACCCCGACATGGAGTTTGGGATCCCGGAGTTCGGGTCATTGAACACGGAGTTTGGGATCGAAGAACAGGAGTTTGGGAACCAGAATTCGGAGTTTGGAAACCGCTACGCGGAGTTTGGACACTGGAACATGATATACAAACCCGGATTTTTGGGACCCGGAACCAGGAGTTTGGGATCGGGAACCCGGAATTTTGGATCCGTTACCCGTATTTTCGTACACGGAACGCAGAGTTTCACACCCGGAACACGGAGTTTGGAAATTAGAGCAGTAAGTACGAACACGGATTTTTGGGATCGGGATGCCGGAGTTTGGTTTCTGGAACCCGCATTTTCGGACCATGAATCCGGAGTTTGGTATCCGGTACCCGGAATTTGGGACCCGGAACACGGAGTTTGGGATCGGGAACTCGGGGTTTGGGTCTCGGAACCCGGAACACTTAGTTTGTGACCCTGGATCCGGAGTTTGGGACACTTAACTCATATTTTGGGACCCGGAACCTCAGTTTGGGATCCTGATTTTGGTACCTGGAAACCGGTGTTTGGAGACTGGAACGTGAAATATGATCCGGGATTTTTGGGACCCGGAAGCCGGAGTTTGGGGAACCGGAATAAGGAGTTTCGGTCCATAACCCCGAATTTACTATCCGGAACCCGGAGTTTGGGAACAGGAGCCAGGAGTTTGGGACCATGAACAAGGAGTATCGTATCGGGAATCCTGAGTTTTGGTATCCGGAACCCGGAGTTTGGGGTCGGTAACACGGAGTTTTGATCTCGGGACCCGGAACCCGGAGATTGAGACCATGGTCCCGGCTTTGGGATCCGTAACCCGGAGTTTAGTTTCCGGAACCTGGATTTTGGGATAGGGAGCCTGGAGATTGGGACCCGGAACCCGGACTTTGAGACCCGAAACCCGAAGTTTGGGACCGGGAATTCGGTGTTTGGGAATCATCAAAATGGGAATCGCGAACACAAGGTGATTTTGGAGAAAAAATGGGAAGGGTTTAAACCACTAATCCGCCGACATTCATGCCGTCATAACTCCGCAGTACTAGTGAGAACAACGCCGAAGACTGCGTTGAATACAGCTCCTCGAACGCTATCTTCAGTATAAAGGGCAACTCTCTATCCCCTTGCGTTTGGACGGGAGAGGCCGGTAAATTAAAAAAAAAATGGTCATTTTGACCTTCCCAA